>NC_138884.1:8516544-11307883 GCF_965194825.1 Balaenoptera physalus
TGTAGAGATTTTGCTGGGCCTCCCTTTCCCCAGACACACATGCACATCTGCACAAAAGCTAAAATTAGTTGCATCCAGCGGTGCACAATCACCCATATTTTAAATTGAATTTGATGAAAAGCACTTGAATTCTTTTTTTTTTTCTGTTTAAACTTAAATTATGACAAAAACCATTCATGAGCAGCTACCATTTAACAACTGAATATTTGTTTCCCGTAAGAAACAGCTCCCCAACCACTCATACTATTTTTTTTTAAGCAGTAGGGTCTAGAAAGCGTGATTATAGTTTGATATGAAGTATGAGCCCTGGGTTGGTCTTTCACATATAATTGTTCAAGTGAATGACTGGAAATAAACTTGAGTAAACATTTGGATTTTTATTAGGATATTAAGATACTGAAAATAACACACATCAACAACAAAGAGCCTTACTTCACTTTTTTGAAGTGCACATGGTATTATGGACAAAATGAATGTATTATTTTTTTGAGTTTTATAATCTTTAAGTATCTCATAAATGGATGCAGAGAGTGATGAGTTAAACTCCTGTTCACAAACAGTATACAATATTTTGCATATATTGACTTTACTTAATTTTAAAGTTTTATTTCCAAAGTTAATGTTAAATGCCTGGTGCCTATACTGTTATCAAGCAGTTACTCTCATTGTCGTCTCAGACATGCAAGCATTTTGCTAAATATAAATCTACAAGTGTCACACTGCATATACTTCAGAAGTGGTCAGAACAAAGGAGGATGCTGGGTAGTTTGAGTGTTTTCACATCTTAATTCAAAACAGGAGATTTTCATCTATGTCTTCTGTAAAAAACAAAAACAAAACATACTTTTAGAAAGTAGCCAGAGCAGTAATATAAACAATGTTAGAACTAGGGGATCAGAGAACCCATCAATAAGGCGGTACGATGGTGGTTCTCCATCCTGGTAGGGCGTCAACATCACCTGTGAAGCTTTAAGAACTATATATCCTTGGGCCTCACTCCTGCCCCCCCCGAATCAGCATCCCCATGAGTGGGCCAATGGCATGTATACATTTAGAAAGCTCTGCAGGTAGTTCTGATGTAGGGTTGAGAACCACTGATAGAGGAGGTTGAGGGGAAACCAGGCAAGAAGTGCCAAGTATACTAATCTGTAAGGGTTGCTAAAATATAACCAAAATAAATAGAAGTATAGTGCCAGTTATATCAAATTTCCAATCAAGTAATTGTGAAAGAACTTGTTGCCACACTAATGGAAGAAGACAGCATCCTCTGGGGGATATAAGACTGCTCCTTAGCATTGTGGCCCACCCTTACTCAATAATTCTTGAACAGATACCTAAAGTGGATTAATCTGAAGCATACTACCCTGTCTGGGACACCAAGTAGTTTTCCTGCCCAATGTAAGTTTTCCTCTTGCCCCAAGAGATGGAAAGATTACAGACTTTTGCTGTATTTCTTGTGAGCACTGGCTTCTCTTGTAAAGTAGGGATAATAGTCTCCTTACTTATAAATTTACTCATATTTGCACTCATACTTTTTGTCTTCTTTTTTTTTATAATTTATTTGTCATTTTTCCCTTGTTGCTTTTAATAATTTTTCTTTGTCTTTAATTTTTGTCAGTTCGATTGCTATGTGTCTTGGCATGTTTCTCCTTGAATTTATCCTATATGGGACTCTCTGCACTTCCTGGACTTGGGTGGCTATTTCCTTTCCCCTGTTAGGGAATTTTTCAACTATAATCTCTTCAAATATTTTCTCGGGTCCTCTCTCTCTCTCTCTCTCTCTCTCTCTCTCTCTCTCTCTCTCTCTCTCTCGTCTCCTTCTGGGACCCCTATAATGCGAATGTTGGTGTGTTTAATGTTGTCCCAGAGGTCTCTTAGGCTGTCTTCATTTCTTTTTGTTCTTTTTTCTTTATTCTGTTCCATGGCAGTGAATTCCACCATTCTGTCTTCCACATCACTTATCCGTTGTTCTGCCTCAGTTATTCTGCTATTGATTCCTTCTAGTGTATTTTTCATTTCAATTATTGTATTGTTCATCCCTGTTTGTTTGTTCTTTAATTCTTCTAGGGGTGTGTTAAACCTTTCTTGCATCTTCTCAGTCTTTGCCTCCATTCTTTTTCTGAGGTCCTGGGTCATCTTCACTATCATTATTCTGAATTCTTTTCCTGGAAGGTTGCCTATCTCCACTTCATTCCGTTGTTTTTCTAGGGTTTTATCTTGTTCATTCATCTGGTACATAGTCCTCTGACTTTTCATTTTGTCTGTCTTTCTGTGAATGTGGTTTTTGTTCCACAGGCTGCAGGATTGTAGTTCTTCTTGCTTCTGCTGTCTGCCCTCTGGTGGATGAGGCTATCTAAGAGGCTTGTGCAAACTTCCTGATGGGAGGGACTGGTGGTGGGTAGAGCTGGCTGTTGCTCAGGTGGGCAGAGCTCAGAAAAACTTTAATCCGCTTGTCTGCTGATGAGTGGGGCTGGGTTCCCTCCCTGTTGGTTGTTTGGCCTGAGGTGACCCAGCACTGGAGCCTGCCCGGGCCCTTTGGTGGGGCTAATAGTGGACTCCGGGAGGGCTCCCGCCAAGGAGTACTTCCCAGAATTTCTGCTGCCAGTGTCCTTGTCCCCACAGTGAGCCACAGCCACCCCCCGCCTGTGCAGGAGACCCTCCAACACTAGCAGGTAGGTCTGGTTCAGTCTCCTGTGGGGTCACTGCTCCTTCCCTCCTGGGTCCTGATGCACACACTACTTTGTGTGTGCCCTCCAAGAGTGGAGTCTCTGTTTCCCCCAGTCCTGTCGAAGTCCTGCAATCAAGTCTTGCTAGCCTTCAAAGTCTGATTCTCTAGGAATTCCTCCTCCCATCGCCAGACCCTCAGGTTGGGAAGCCTGACGTGGGGCTCAGAACCTTCACTCCAGGGGGTGGACTTCTGTGGTATAAGTGTTCTCCAGTTTGAGTCACCCACCCAGCAGTTATGGGATTTGATTTTATCATGATTGTGCCCCTGCTACTGTCTCATTGCGGCTTCTCCTTTGTCTTTGGATGTGGGGTATCTTTTCTGGTGAGTTCCAGTGTCTTCCTGTCGATGACTGTCCAGCAGTGAGTTGTGATTCCAGTCATCTTGCATGAGGGAGTGAGTGCACGTCCTTCTGCTCCGCCACCTTGCTGTCTTCTTTCTGTTCAGTTGAGAGGTGTCCCTCCTGTTGACTTGGAGGCTAATCCTCTGCCTGTGCTCAGGATCTCTTCTGATCTCAGAATTCTCCCCTATTTTCCTCTTTTTTTCTTATACCCTCAATCTTTCCTTTTTTTTTTTTACCAGGCCCTTCCCATTAATGTTTAAATATGCTGCATATCCAGCCTTGAGAATAGTGCCTGGTACTATGTAGACCACCAGTAAAGACTTGTTGAAGGAATGAATGCATGAGTAAATGATAAGAGCTCAAGCCTCTTTTATTCTAAAAAATGCTTCCCTCAACTCTATATCCCTCTCTAGCTCATTCCTGCCTTCACACCTTCACTCTTTAGCCTTTCTTATCTCCTCTTCTTTCTCATGTGTCTGGCTTCCATCTCTACCATTCCACAAAAGCTGCTCTTCCAAGGCCATCCAGGGTATCCTTATTTCTACGTCCAATGAATATTCTGTCTTTTACCTTACTTGACATCTCAGCAGCATTTAGCACTGTGATCTCTTCTTCCTCTTTGAAACACCTCCTTAGATATGGCACTATCCTCTTTTCTTTTTCCTTTCAGGAGACTTTTCATTCTGCCTCATGTACTCCTTCTTCCTCCTGTATCCATCATCTAGATGTTCCTTGGTATTCAACCCAAAACCCGTTTCCATGTAACTCAGCACATTTTCCTAAGAGAATTAATTTCCTTCCCTGGTATCAATTATTTTCTGTATGCTCACAATCCCCACATATGTCTTTCAATTCCTAAATTCCGTCTTGAAAAGCAGACGCATATATTCAACTATCTTTTTTTTTCATTTTAATTTTCTTGGCAGTGCTGCACAGCATGTGGGCTCTTAGCTCCCTGACCAGGGATTGAACCCCCGCCCCTTGCATTGGAAGTGCAGAGTCTTAACCACTGGACCACCAGGGAAGTCCCTCAACTATCAAGTGTACGTTGTCACCCAACGACTTCAAAATTTAATGTGTCCCAAATGGAATTTATCTTTTCCCCCCAAACCTGCTTCCGTTCTTGTGTTTTCTGTCTCAGTGGAAGGTACCTCTCCTTACCCTGCCTGGCCTGTGCCAGGAACCGAGGCATTGTACTTCTCTTCCTCTCAACCTAACTGCCTGCTTCCTGCCTCCACGTATTTCCTATGAAACATTGTCTTATTATTTCTGCATACTGTACATCTTGAATATGTTTATATTCTCAACTATATCTTGAATATGTTGATATGTTAAAATATATTTGAATATGTTTACTTTTCTTTTTCCCTACTATAACTGCCCTAATTCAGGTTCTCATCAACTTTTGCCTGGATTCACCACAACAGTTCTCTGGCTTATCCACAACGTAACCAAAAGAATCTTCCTTAAGTACAAATCCAGTGAAATCACTCCCTTGTTAAAAACCCTTTGGGGATCCTCCAGTACGTGAGGATAATGTCTTTAACGGGCTTAGTAGGACCTGCGTGATGTGACTCATTTCCCCTGTTCGTCTAGCTTGGAAGGTTTTCCTAAAGATTAATGTGGATATATGTTAATACACAGTATGTCATAGGCACTAAGTAAATAAGACTCCTTCACCTCGTAATTGAATCCCATTTTTACACACAAGGAAAATGAGACTTGCCGAGGATAAGTGGCATGCCCTAATTCGCATAGCTAGTTAATAACAGAGCTGGAATATTTGAGCACATCTAGTTCAGAGCAAAGGAGGTTAAAATTCAGGACGACACTGTCTACAATTTATCTTGTCCTGTGGATTTCTCCGTCCTGCGGGAATAAATTTGTATGCTTACAAATAGACTTTTTTTTTTTCTTTCCCTAGCTGAATCCCAAAGCAGTAACTTGTTTACATGTCCTGACTGAATATTTAATATCTGCTTTATTGGCTTATTGTGTGATAATTCTTTCCCTTCTTCAAAATGTAATCATAACCAAACCACAGTGAACAAACAAGAACATTAGGAGCTTTGCGAGTCACAGAACTTTAAGCCCTTCCTGCTTCTCCCAGACAACCACCCAGCACAGGGCCTGCGTAGGCCCATATGCTGAAGAGCTGCCAGAAGTTTCGAAAGGAACAGTGAAGTGCAACTGGTTTCCTTAAATGGTCTCTCTTTAAATTTGCCTTTGGATCACTCCTTTAAAATCACGTGCCATACAAAAGGACATACATAAATATGTCCTGTCCCAGCTAAGTTTTTTTCTTGATAATGGTGGAGGGGAGGGGTCGGGGCAGCTGTCCTTGGGTACATTTTATCTTTTCAACATGGGAATTGGAAAAAAACATTGTTAGCCAGTTTTAGGGATGTATATGAATTTGTAAGTACTGTGCTTATAGAATAGGTGTTAGGAAGGAAATTGGCATTATTTGCATGAGACTGGGTCTTAATTGCCTGTTAATTTCCTATTGATGTTAATAGGGTGTAAACAGTATGTGGTCGCCAGTCTCCACTCTGACCCCCAATGATCCCCATCTCCTGCGGTCTCCCCCCACATTGTAGCAGGGTTAGACTGTGTGACAAACAGAATATGGCAGAAATATGTCACTTCTGAGATTAGCCCTACAGGGAACTGCGGCTTCTGTCTTGGACTCTCTCTCTCTCTCTTTCTGTCTCTGTCTCTGATCACTTGCTCTGGAGGGAACCAGATACCATGTTATGAGCAGCACTGTGCAAAGGGCCACATGGTGAGGAACTGAAGCCTCCTACCAACAGCCACGTAGGTGAGCTCAGAGCAGATCCTAAAGCAGATCCATACAGGTAAGGTCCTCCCGGATTCCTGACCCTCAGAAACTGTGAGAGAGATTTTAAGCTTCTAATCTTTAGGGTAATTTGTTGTGCAGAAATAGACACCTAACACACAGAACGAGGTGCTTACAAAAATATTCATTCTTTGCTCATTGCAGTTGTACTTATTTCACAGAATAACATTGTAGAGGAAAAGGACCTTTTCTGCTTATCTATTTATCAATAAATAACTAAATCCTCATATTCCAACTCTTTCTTTCCAATTTCAAGCCATCATACATATGCATAAAGAATATTTTTAGAGTGAAGTTCACACAAGTTACCTCTTTTGGGGAAACTCTGACCTTTGATGAACTTACTTTTCTTTATTTCTTGGCTGCATAGTCATCCTATATATACGTATGTCGTGAACACATGGGTAAAACCTCTGCTTTAGAGATTTGATGTTCACTGTTGATTTACATTCTGTGAGCATTTTTTTTTGTTTTTTTGGTTTTTTTTTGTGAGTAGTTTTGATTGCTCATTTTTTGAACATCTTTCATATCTCGATTATTAAAAACAGGCTTGCTCGTAAAAATCAACTGTAACTTAGGAAAAGAAAAGGAAGTACATTAAGACATAACCTAGCAAAACAAATGTCTAAATTTAAATTCCTCCCCTGCAGGGGGAGTTCCTTTTGGATTAAAGGAATAACACCTGGGCACAACTGGTGAAAATCTTTAGTGTGTTGGTAATAAATTCTAAGATTCTTCTGGCATCTCCCATTTTCAGAATCAAGCTTGCTGTTTTACTCTTCACATATGATTTGTTCAAGTTTGGCCCAATACTCAGGTTAAGGAAGCATATAAAGTCCCTCCTTCCTTCCGTAGAAAGGTAGCCTTCGGAGATTTGGCTCAGCTCTCTGGATTCACATCACTTTCTTAGGCTTAGCCAATTTCTGAGACCTCAGTGCAGTTACCGCTTAAATGTTCACCCTTGCTACACTTTGAAACAGAGATCATAAAGGAGGTAAGAAATAACCTTGCAGTCTGCCCCCTTGTGGTCTCTAGGTTTCAGTTTGAACACACAGCAGGACCTGTCTATGAGGGCTGCAGGGCTTAGGGCTTATCTGGAGAAGAGGACACCCCTCTCCCTGGGCTGATGATGAATTTACCTTCTTTAATTTCAAAGCAGTGACCCCACTCCTCCAGGGTGATGTGCTTATCCTTGTTGGGGTCACACTCTTCAAAGAAGCGCGTTATGCAGTGTTCCAAGGGCACCAGAGATGCCCGCAAAGGGGCGAGCTCAGAGTGGGTCAAGACTCTGCAATGAGATAAATGGCAGCCAATTAACTGGGTAACTAACTTGTGTATGAAGAGCTAACTCTTAGCATCACCAAGGGCATTTTTCTTCCACAAGGTTGCTGAGGACGGCAAATAAGTAGTGCATTCATGAAGAGCTACAAATGAAATACACTATTTGTGGGTAAGACAGACAGCTTTTGGGAGGTCAATTCATAAGGTTTCCTTCTTCCCTAGGAACTATCCTCCCTCCACCCTAAATTTATAGGGGTGCATCCCAACAATCATGTTTATACAACCTGGCTCTTACCACCGGCCGTACCGGATCATTCCAGACGTAGGTGCTTAATCCAACTGGGGCCAATCAGATTAGCTTCAGAATTTAGGATCAAGAATGAGAAAGAGAGGAAAGAGCCTCTCGGGAGGCTGGACCCTAACATGTAAACTTGGGAACTTGTGGAATTGTGGCCATATTCTGTTATTTTCAAAGCAGCTCTTTTCTTTTTTTCTTTAATTTTTTGGATGTGGACCATTTTTAAAGTCTTTATTGAATTTGTTACAATATTGCTTCTGTTGTATATTTTGGTTTTTTGGCCATGAGGCATGTGGGATCTTAGCTCCCCGACCAGGGATCGAACCCACACCCCCTGCATTGGAAGGCGAAATCTTAACCACTGGACGGCCAGGGAAGTCCCTCAAAGCAGCTTTGTGTTTAGACTCATAACCGTATTTGCTTGACATTTCTGTGTTCTAAAATGGCACTGGGAAGTTTCCTAAGTCTGTTTAGAATTCTTGGGTATAGATAACTGCACATTATATCAGGGAGGTGACCTAGTAATGGGAAGGTGGAAAGTTTTTACCTGTCCCTAGGATGTTGGTCCAGTTCACTAAACTGCCAATGCACAGGATACACATACATGTGGTAGTTTTTCTTAAAGTCTCTTAAGAGAAGGTCAATTGAGTGGTCCCCAGCCAGGAGTCTCTTTTCATCCAGGTAAATTTTCTTGACCTGAGATTAGGAAGAGATGATCATTAGAGAATCAGACAAGTGTAATGGAATTATCACTTGCTAAACTTTACTTGAAGAGTGATCCTAACATGACAGAGGAAAACAAACCCAGAATGTTATTTGAGAACAAATTACATGCCTTCTAATCAACACTACAGCTTTCTGCATAGAATAACAGCTAACATTAAAAAAAACCCTGGGGTTTTCAGAAGAAATTTAAGTCTTTTTCTGATCTTTTAACCAAGTGATGTTCCTCACATTTCTTAAAACTATGAAAAGGTTTTAATGAAAAGGGCTGAACTGACGTAGACAAAATTGTTCATTTGTTAGTGGAAAGTTCTGTTCTTCCCCACTGGCATACTCCATTCTTTTTTTTTTTTAAGATTTATTATTAATTAATTAAACTTATTTTTGGCTGCATCGGGTCTTAGTTGAGGCACGTGGGCTCTTCGTTGTGGTACGCAGGCTTCTCTCTAGTTGTGGCGTGCGCTCTGCAGCTGTGGCGTGCCATTTCCAGGGCTCTGTAGTTTGCAGCCCTCAGGCTCTAGTTGAGGCGTGTGAGCTCAATAGTTGTGGCGCGCGGGCTCAGTTGCCCCGTGGCATGTGGGATCTTAGTTCCCTGACCAGGGATCGAACCCGCGTCCCCTGCATTGGAAGGCGGGTTCTTTACCCCTGGACCACCAGGGAAGTCCTGGCGTACTCCATTCTTAATCCTTTGTGTATTTCCATCCAGTGCCTGCTGCGGCTCAGGTTAGCCCTGGCGTGATGCTGCTTGGCACCCCCATTGAAATTTCCCTGTTTTGTATCTAATGCTCTCAAGGCTGTCTGTGGCAATGTGTTGTTAAAGAGAGAGAATAGAAATTATTCAGGGGCAATGCATATAAAACTACCAGCTTGTGACGTTACCTGTTAGTGCACTGAGTAATTGGAAGCAATGAGAACAGAACTTCTACTTGTTCTCACGAACACATCTACCAATTTCCCTCCTCGTCACCATGCATGGAATTCCTTCGTTCCTCATCTACTAAGCCCAGCCGCTCACTGGTGCTTAGAAGCTCACCCCTTCTCATCTACTCAGGAATACTCTGTGGCAGGTGGGCACCCTTCCTTCTTTACTGGATTATTTCCAGAAGCATACAAACACCCTCTACCACCTTCCGCTGGTAGATAGGACCCTTGAACTCACATTCCTCTCCACCTGCCACCCATTTCACTTTTCCCCTTTACAGCAAAATGTCTTCTATACCTGCTGCTTTTACATCATTCCTCCTATTCTCTTTTGAACCCTATCCATTCAGGCTTTTCTCTTGCAAAAACAGCACCTGTCAAGGTCAGCTATGACTGTCATGTGCCAAATCAGGGGCCAACTCTCAGTCCTCATCTCAACAACTCGTAAACAGCATTTGACACAGTTAATGCACACCCTCCCACATGTTTTATTTTTTTCTTTATAGCATGTTTCATCCCACCTGACATAACATATTTGCATAAATGTTTATTTGCTTATATTTATACATTTGCATGTATGTTCATATTTGCATACCTGTGTATATAACTATATATCGTCTCTTTGCCTAGCATGTAAGCTCATGAAGGCAGAGATTTTTGTTTGGTCCCTTGCTGTATTTCCAGCATGTAAATCAATTCCAGGTACCTGGCATACACTCAATAACTATCTGATGAACGAATTTTCCCTGGGAGCTTCTAGGATTAATATTCTGCACTTTTTAATCTTAATACATTACTGACATTGTTAATAATGGATTTCCCTTATATGATAAATCTATGTCTGGCCTATAAAGGCAAAAAACACGTTTAGATTTAAATAATATGCCTGGGCCTGAACATATAAACGCTGAATTGAGGTTCACTTTGCTCAACAGAGTTTGCTCGAGGGATGAGTTCCAGAGCTCTTGCTCAGGCCCCTGCCCTGCATGTAGGAATCGGGTGGTTTGGCTGTGTCCCAAACTTTGAGGCGTGAACATGACCACTACTATTCTGTTACTCCATGGGTGTTGACCAGGAGTGGCTGCTGATATGCAGAGGAAGGGCTGATATACCCCTCCCCCGCCCCCCTCCCCCGCCCCTGTCCCCTGACGCTTTTTTCCTCAAGCCCTGTAGACAGGCGCTTAGGTAGCTGGCCGTGGATAACTTACTTTATTTCTCTGCTTCTCATTTAGATACCCAGCGTGCTCAGGGTTAGGTTCATAAAGCTGCATGAGGATATTCTTGAGCCAGTCTCTCATCCTTAGAGGAAACTGGGTCACTTCAAAGTCCGTACAAGCAGGAATAGCTGTTCCAGGCAGAAAGTAAATTGATTTTAATTTTGGGGTCTTACTCCGGTCCCAAGGAAAGTCCTCATAACAGGACGCTTAACAACTTCCGGTGACTGACAGCGTCCTCACTGCCCCTCCGTCACAGCAGTGGTCCTTAACCCTGGCGCCATAACAGAATTGCCAGGAGTGTTTTAAAAACATACCAGATGCCAGCTTCCATTCAAAGAAATCCTGATTTGATTGATCTGGGGGTGGAACCTGGGCATCAGGATGTTTTAAAAAGCTCCAGAAGTAATTGTGAGGTGCAGCCAGGGCTGAGAACCACTGCTCTAGAATCAGAGAGCTGGAATTCAGAGGTGGAGGTCACAAGAGCTATTTATTAGGAGAAAAGAGAAGAAGGCAGACGTTAGCTTATGCTGTGGAAATAATGTTAAATCTCAGTGGCTTAAAGGAACAAACATTTATTTCAGGTTTATTGAAATACAACTGACATACCACACTGTAAGTTTAAGGTGTGCAGCATAATGACTTGACATACGTATACTGTGTAATGATTACCGCAGCAAGTTTAGTTAAACACTCATAACCTTGTATAGTTACTTGAATTTTTTATTTCCTTGTGGTGAGAACTTTCAGGATCTACTCTCTTAGCAACTTTCAAATACACCACACAGCAGTGTTGACTGCTATGCTGTACATCACATCAAACGTTTATTTCTCCATCCTGCTACGTGTCCCCCTGTAAGTTGGCAGGAGAGCTCTGCTCCTCTGTCTCCCTGGGGCTCAGGATGGGGGAGACACCACCATCTCAGCGTCATAACACAAGGTGAAGAGGGCATGGAGAGCCTTACACCAGCTCTGAAATGCTCTGTCCAGAACTCCCATGGACGATTTTTGCTCAGATTTCACTGGGCGAAGCAACTCATATGGCTGCATCTAACATCAAGGGGGCTGAGAAACTGAATCCTCTCATGTGTCTGGAAAGACAGGAGAGGTTAGTGAGCACCGCTAATGTGGAGAATCACTTAGCGACCAGGAGATCCAAACACAATTGAGAGCATCCTGGGGAAGGAAGACAATTTCAAAAAATTCTGGAAGGCTATGCTGTCATTAAAACTTCTTGGCAAAGGCTTAGCTTGGGAAGAGGACAACTAATTTAACAAAATTCCAGTGATTCATCTCAGTTATTAAGCGGATAACATTATCATAGTGGTTCTGAACCCTGGCTGCACATTAGAATTGTCTCGGTTACTTTAAAAACAAGTGAAAAAACAACGCCAAGGTTCCAACCCAGTCCAATTAAATCAGAATCTCTTACAGTTAAAGCCTGGGCATTATTCTTCTAATTTTTGAAAAAGTCTTCCCAGTTATTTTAATATGCAGCCTGGATCCAGGACTACATTAACTTTTTGTTGTTGTCGTCTGCATATATATGAGTACATATATATCTGTATTTAATTCAGATTCACCCAAAACACTTTCAGCAGTGGTGGTTGGACTCTTACATTTGCAGGCTCCAAAATAATCCAGCTGCAGTTGGTGCCCCTTTTTGGTCCCCTCCAGTCTGCACTTAGTAGCAAAGAGATGGCAGGAGCTGGCATAGGTCTGATTGTCAGTGCCACAAACCTAGGAAAGACAAGTAGGAGAAAAACCTCAAGCTTGGGAATGTTCATTGGGAAAACACTCTGCTTAAAGTCTGTCTAATGAACTGCTGTTTCTATTGACTGTTGTTTAAATATTAGATGATAACCTGGGCATTTACTTTTTTCTTTAACAGAAGATTGCAATTGCAAATTACTTTCATTCAAATCACTAACTGTTTGATGTCCCTTAAAGACCATTTTGTAGAATCCTTACTTGGTCAAGGAGTTTCGTAGGAGGACAAGTCACTGGATCTTGGCAAACACAGTGGGGTTTTCCCTGTTGATCAGCCTTGCAGACGTGTCCTCTTTTACACTGGAAGCTCATGCAAGAATCTGACAGAAAAGTTTGGACAGGAAACATGGACAAAGCTAAACTGAGTGCATAAACTCAAATTCATCCAAACAGTTCCATTTTCATGAATAAGAGAAAATTTGGGAAAACATTAGAAGCCTTTTTAATGGATGCGTTAATTTTCAGGTGGGACCCTCTGGTTCCAGACTATTTTGCATAATAGTCTAGATTTCTCTGCAGTTTGGATTGGGGATTTACAAAGAACAAACAACTCTTCTTGACCTGCCTGCAATGGTCATAGTCTGACATCTACAGAGCAGTGCTGTGCAAGTTGGTCAAAAGTTAAATAAAGCCACGAGAATTTTATGGTTGAAATTCAGAATTTTGTGATTGGGGTATGTGATTAAGAATTAGGTCTTTATTAAATATGGGATCTCAATTCTAAGTTATGGATTTGAGTGTAAATAAGGTAGAATCAATTTTTCTTCTTTGAAGCAAAAGGACTTAGAGAAAAAGAATTCTAGCTTTTGCAGTAATATTGCAACCAGATTTCCAGTTTGTAAACACAGTTACCATAGTTGTAGATCAAATGTGCACATGAGAATGTCAACAATTTATAGGAGCATTTCCTTGGGGAGGAGTGGGGGGAGGAAAAATTCTGTGCAGTAGTCACAAATGAAGGCGTGGGGATAGCCCAGCATAGCCCATTCCGTCTCTCTCCTCATATAGTCACAGACTGCTTGCTTAGCCCGTACTCACCGACACCGTGCACCCTTGTGTTGCCTTCAGTTGAACTGTCATCTTCATTCGGTGAGCTTTCTGCTTTCTCGGCCTTTATAATAACAAGAGCAGAAGCTGAAGTCTATTTTACGGAAAGCCTTTACATGATTTATATTTCCACTGTGCGTACCTTCACAGATCTTTTCATACTCCGATCATTTCAGATCTCAGAAGGAGGAGACACCAGCCGCAACCGTGGAAATAGACAGTGACCCTCTGAGAACAGGAGCCATTTCTATCTTTATGAACTGGGTTCAGTGCTATATCTCTGGGGATTACCCAATAAACATTGGAACTAACATCAGAAGCGAGGTTGGAACCCCCGCTTTGGTTTGGGAAAACAGTAGAAATACGGTATTACCATGTGATTCTATACTTAAGACATGATTACATTAGTAATCTCTGTGACGCTATTGCGAAATGTTTCTTACCAGGTTTCTAAAATGTAAGAAAACCCCTGCCTTAGAATGGCAGCGGAGTTCTCAGGAATCGAAGTTAGTATTCACCTTGCCCACCAAAAGCTGTGCCGGGTGCTGCCAGAGTTTTGCATGAAAGCTCCAAATGATTAAACAACCAAATAACAATATGTTTCTTCCCTTCCCTCACCCTGTTGACGTTTCTCAATTATCATTTTGGTGTGTGTTTGCTTTATAAAGCTGTAGCTGAAGTCTTTGTTCTTTGCCTTTATAGCTAAATCAATAAACATTGCTGGATCTCTTACGTTATTATGTTAGAGGCATTTTGCTAGACATTGGTGATCAACTTGACTATGACCTGGCACCTGCTATCAAGGCATGAGAGCAGCAGTTGTCACGCCTCCCATCCCTCTTATCTATCAGAATTTACCACTCTAGGTAGTGCCAGGGACGTTCAACTGCCGGTATCTGCATCTCTGTGCCTGGAAAACCACGGCACTCTATATGGCCTGCTCAAGGACAGACTGGAAGTGCTGGGGAATTAACACCTCTCCTAGTAATCCTCAGCTCCCTCACTCTCCAAAGGGGATAATTCAGAGGAATGTGCTTTACATGGCTTTAATTATGTACCGTTGATGAGCTTCCTTTCCTTCCCTGTATCACTTCTCCACTCCTCTTTGTTCCCTGAACTTCTCAAACAAACTGCACTAAAATCCAGGATATGCTTCTAGGGGAACCCGAATAAAACAGGCATTTTTAGACTAATGATGGAGATGTAGAGAAAAATAAATAATTATAATATATTTTAGTAAGGTACTAAGAGATAAGCACAAGGGATTGCCAGAGCACAGAGAAAGGTCATGGCTATTTTTTGAAAAGCTAACCACTTTATCGGACAAGCATCATTGTAACTAATCTCACCCCTTGGTTTTCTACAGGTTTGCTGGTATCTACATTCTCGTTCTCATGTGCTTCTTCTCTTTGCTCCTCATATTTAATGTGATGGTGATTGGGTTGAGCTCTTTCATTCTCCAGGAAAGCCTCGCTTGGGATGGAGTACTCCTCACTTGCGTTGTGTCTGGGTCCATCATCGCCATCATCATCAGCCCCATGATTTCTGGGCGTGATGTTACCATCATCCGTAGGCTCCACCAGCAAAGGCTCAGAAAGAGTCTCTTTGTCCATCTCCTCATGGTTGCTGACAACTTCAAGGCCAGGCTTTCCTTCTTGGCTCTGCCATTCTTTGTCTTGATTGGGCTTACTGATTTTTGAGGCAGTGTCCTCTTCTGTTTCTGCGTTGGAGTTTTCCTCTTCCTGCTCTTGGCCACCCTGTTCAAATTCATCTTTCTGCATCGTGCTTACTTGAGTTGGTTGATAGGACTCTTCCAAAATATCGTCAGACTGTGTACTGTCTTCTTCCTGCTTGCTGTTGGAATGCTCCTTGGGAACTTCTCTCTCCCTTTCTTGGTTATCATTGTGGGTACCAACTTTACCTGGCTCTTTCTCCCCTTCCTCTTCTCCATTTGGGATATTTGGATCCTGCTCTTGGTTTCCTTGAACACTTAGGTCTTGGCTATGTTTGCTGCTCCTGTTCAACTGAGGATGTGAGTCATTTATAGGTTGTTCTTGGTTTTCCTCAGTCTCTGTGATGCTTTCTTGTTGATTAGAATCGACAATGGAACTAACATCATGACCAAGGAATCTCTCGGGGAGTTTTTCCTTTGGAGGCTCACTCATATCTTCTTTTAGGTCCAATGTACCTTCAGTTGGTGTATACTCCAAATTCTCAGTTAAGTCACTTTCACTTTTCTCTTGATCCTGTAATCCGAGGTTTTGGCTGTAACTCTGGTCCTGATCTGCTGACGGGTCATGGTTTTCCTCCTCTGACTTTAGTACTGAAGATTTTTCAGGCTAAAAAGAAAAAAGTTTATCCTTGAAACAAATGATAATGTCATATCTACATCATATTTACAATTCATAAGCCAACATTGAATATTGCTTAATTCTTTTTCTTCACATAATGTCTTATAAACTTATTTTTGATGTTCTTCACATTCGATAGCTACAAGTTTAACCTGAACTTGAATTTTGTGAAATAAAACAATTAGGTAGCACTTCAGCCCAAGAAGTAAAACTCATTCATTAATCCTCACAATAATGTTAGAGATTGGAGGCAGTTGATGTGATCATCATCTTAAAAAAATTAAAGTTAGAGTGAATAAGGTAGTCTCTTTGACCACGCTTTAGAATTGAGACCTTGAGAGACAAAAGTCTGTACTAGTATAACCATGTTACTTTTACCTTATGAGTGGGATGGTCTTCTATGGATACTTCAGTTTCCTTTTCATTTTCTGCATCTTCAGCCCTTACAGTGGGGATTGCAGTGTGCTCAGATGTTACCAACATTTCAGCCTGTTGGAAGGAACTCAAGGAATCAGCAGTTGGGTTGGAATGATCAGATAGGAACCTTGCTTGTGTCTGAAAAAATTAAAAACTGGTTTGTTATTCATGCCTAAATGTTAATGTTTAAAATTTCTAGCTACTTTTTTCTTGTCATCATTGTTAGTAGTAATATATTTCATTTATAACATCAGTTAAAAGATATTCTCTAGAATTTTTAAAGATACAAGCAAATAGTCAGAATATAATCTTAAGTGAAAACAAAATCCCAATCATGATTAAGAAAAAGTTATTTATGCAGAGAATGGGGGAAGATAGGGCCAAAATGATTTCAATAATAGCAACCTTTGATTTTTGGAATTATTTTCTGTGTTTTTCAAACTTTTACAAAGCATTTATACTTTATAATTTTGAAAAATGTTGTTTAGCATAAAGTTGAAATCAAATTAACCATAGACTATAGCACTGTGCATTTCTTAAATTAACTTTTAAGTACTCTGCAGAAAAAGTTATAAACCCTTTATTCAATATTTGTGTACTTTCCTAACTCTATCAGTCGTATATTCATCAGGAAATCATGTAGTAAAAAAATAATTTAATCTTGAACTAATTGAAAAACTGTATGAAACAGGACACGAAGTCTAGAAGGGCTGAACAGCTATGGAGTATTATTTCCTTTATAGGAATAGCTCTATTTCTAGCAAGACTGGAGGCATAGATGAAGAGCTGGGCAGTGATACATGATGGAGAAGTTGAACAACTGGACGTAGAGATAAGAGACCTTCCTTCAAGTCTTGAATCTGCTATTTACTATGTGTGGTGGTTTGACAAATTATTCATCTGTACTCTCTCATCTCTCAAGGTGAAGTGAGAAGAAATATCAAGATAAGACTATGTATACAAGACATTTTGTGAATTTTAAGGGGTAACCCAAGTGAAAAATTACTATAGCTAATAGTAATATCACACAGTGGTAATAATATGAACTGTCTGATATCTTAGGCAGGTGCTCATCACAGATCTTTATTAGAGAGATACTGTGAACACTCATGTCAGACAGGTCCAGGTATAAGTATAAAACTCAGATTTTATTTGAATTGACTTGTCTTTACTCCATTACCAGATCCTGTAGTGCTGATTATATAATGTAAAGAAAGTCATGGAGTACAGGATTTTATTGACTGATTTATTGATTGATTTAATTTTAAAGTGAAATATAAATTACTTTTTTAAAGTTTTTATTTCATATTGGAGTATAGTTGATTAACAGTGTTGTGTTAGTTTCAGGTGTACAGCAAAGTGATTCAGTTATACATATACATGTATCTATTCTTTTTCAAATTCTTTTCCCATTTAGGTTGTTACATAATATTGAGCATAGTTTCCTGTGCTATACAGTAGGTCCTTGTTGGTTATCTATTTTATTCTATTCTATTCTATTATTTATTTATTTAGTTAGTTTTTGGCCACACCCTGCAGCATGTGGGATCTTATTTCCCTGACCAGAGATCAAACCCACGCCTTCTGCATTGGAAGGCAGAGTCTTAACCACTGGACTGCTGTGGAAGTCCTGTATTGATTTATTAATTTTTATTGGGGTATAGTTGCTTTACAACATTGTGTTAGTTTCTGCTGTGCAGCAAAGTGAATCAGTTATATGTATACATATATCCCCTCTTTTTAAGATTTCCTTCCCATTTAGGTCACCACAGAGCACTGAGTAGAGTTCCCTGTGCTATACAGTAGGTTCTCATTAGTTACCTATTTTATTCATAGTAGTGTATATATGTCAGTCCCAATCTCCCAATTCATCCCTCCACCCCCAGGATTTTTTTTAGATGTGGTTTCTTCTTGCTTCTTATTACCTTTTCAACTAAAAGGAATAATCATATTTGAAAAAATTTCCAGAGAAGCCATTTTTAAGAGGAGCATGGAGAAAGAACGGTGGCCAGTTTGGCAAGTTGCTGGCAGGGGCCTGATGGAGGACAATAGTGGAGGAGACTTTAGGCTTATTAATGGAGAACTGCTTCCCGTCTCTGCACCTTTCTTCCTCCACTCCCCCTCAGCAAGCTTGAAGAAATGCAACAGCTTATCTTTCAGAAACACAGCAGCTTATCTTTCAGAAATTTTCAGAAAGTGAAATTCTGTTTCACCATACTCTCCACATGTATATTTGTAACAACATACCCTCTGGAAATCTGTGTGGATTCTCCGAACCGTACAGAACCCACTTATTTCTGGAGAATTCAGGCAGGCAGAGAAAATATACAAGATTTTTAACAGGTATATCCTTTGAGAAGATACTTAGTTTTTTAACACGGGACTGAGTCTGTATGAAAAAAAATTTTCCTAAGAGGGAAACATCTGGAACATGTCTATATGCAGGCGTGTCATTCAAACATTTGGTTCAAAGACCCTTTTGATGCTTGTTTACATAGTGGCAACAGCTGCAAGGGCAAACCGCATTTTCAGGAGAAAACAATGGTTCTGTGGGAACTTCTCTCTGTGCTGAACATATTAATTATCCCACTTTTGTAATTTCAGAGGAAAATTTATAATTACAGCTGGAGTAGCCCCTCACTACTTAAGCCTGATTCTTAGCAGTGCTCATAAATTCTTTTTTCTAAGAACTGCTTGGTCTGGGTGGCATGGTGTTTATCCTTGCTGACACATCTGTCAGCCAGAAGCTATCCAAAAAGCAAGGACAGAGGCTTCCCTGGTGGCCCAGTGGTAAAGAATTTGCCTTACAATGCAGAGGACGCGTGTTCTATCCCTGCTCAGGGAACTAAGATCCCACATGCCGCGGGGCAACTAAGCCCGCGCGCAGCAACTACTGAGCTCACACGCCTCAACTAGAGCCCGTGTGCCGCAAACTACAGAGCCCATGTGTCCTGGAGCTTGTGCACCACAAC
Organism: Balaenoptera physalus; assembly: GCF_965194825.1. Classification (NCBI taxonomy): domain Eukaryota; kingdom Metazoa; phylum Chordata; class Mammalia; order Artiodactyla; family Balaenopteridae; genus Balaenoptera; species Balaenoptera physalus. The sequence goes on from NC_138884.1 coordinate 8,535,467, forward strand.
TAGAGAAGAGATAAACCTGCACGCCACAACTACAGAAGAGAAAACCCACACGCCACAACTAGAGAGAAGCCTGTGCACCACAAAGAAAGATCCCGCGTGCTGCAACTGAGACCTGACGCAGTCAAAAATAAATAAAATATATAAATAAATAATAAATAAATCCTTAAACAACAACAGCAACAAAAGCAAGGACAGAATCTTAGACGCAGTAGAGAGGGAAGGAGAGAAGGGACAAGAGATAAATTGCTTTGTCTTTTTTAAGGAGGTTGATTCATCCATTTGGTGAAAAGGAAAAAATGGCACAAATCCTTTAGTCTGATTAAGGATGATATGGATCCTTTGGGAGATATCCAAATGATCATCCAAGCTACGGTCCCATTAAATAAACAAAGACAACTTTCATGTGTTTTGAGGCTGCTGACATCGGCTCAGCTGATCTGATTTGTGTGTGGCTGATTTATTGCAGTGTGAATGGTGGGGCTAATATATCTGGCTGTGAAGAAAAGAAAGTTCTAGTCCTGTCTGCTTTCAGCATGTTTGCTTGGACGTACCCCCCCAAGTGTGAGTTAGGAGCTGATTTATGGTTACCATATCATTTCCTGTCCCTAACCTATTGGGTCCTGCTTTCATTATAGACTCAGAATTTCTCAGCCAGTATGTATTGATCTTGAAGAAAATGCTGCTGGCGAGTGTGGGTATTTGCTCCAAGATTTCTCATACTAATTTCTTAGATTTCTCATATTAGCCTGGTGAGCTTCCATAGCAGAATTTATTTCTTCCTGTTCTCTTTGGTATTTGGGCATATTCCCTGGCTAATAGACTGTTAGTCAACACTTTCAGCTGCATACTTGTATCTTGTAGAACCTGTTAGCTCTTAAAGAAATATTTTTTTTGTCGACCTTTTTTTTTTGTTGTGTCTCGCGGCTTGCGGCATTTTAGTTCCCCAACCAGGGATCGAACCCAGGCCCCCTGCAGTGGAAGCATGGATTCCTAACCACTGGACCACCAGGGAATTCCCAAGAAATATATTTTTTTAAAGTACCTTATTTCATCTTTACTAGTCATTCATTCCTTGCTTGGGAAAAAAGTAATTTGATTAAAATAAAAATGAACTTATCTACAAAACAGAAATAGAGTTACAGATGTAGAAAACAAACTTATGGTTACCAGGGTATGGGTAAGTTGAGGAAGGGATAAATTGGGAGATTGGGACTGACATATACACACTACTATATATAAAATAGGTAACTAATAAGGACCTACAGTATAGCACAGGGAACTTTACTCAGTACTCTGTAATGGCCTACATGGGAAAAGAATCTAAAAAAGAGTGGACATGTGAATATATATAACTGATTCACTTTGCTGTACACCTGAAACTAGCACAACATTGTAAGTCAACTATACTCCAATAAACATAAAAATATTAAAAAAGAGAACTTCAAACTATTCTATAAGAACATTTTATTTATTTATTTATTTATTTATTTATTTATTTATTTATTTATTTATTTATTTTGGGAGGGTGGTCCCTGATTTGTTTATTTCTTAAAAATTTAGGGCTATATAATATCAAAACCACCTCACAAGTGATATGATTAACATGCTACTAAGTAAATAGCGCAAGCTGAAGAACATTTTCTTTTAAATGGAGGATTTCTAAACTGAATGTCAGGAAGGAGAGATGTAACAATAGAAGAAAGGATATTTACCGGGATTGCAACTGCAGTTCCCAAAATGAACAGGAAACAAATCACAGACTTCATTTTTCTAGACCTGTAAACGAAGAAGATAATTAGCAGTAGTGGGTAAAAGTTTCCTTGTAAAAGATTAAAAGATATTCTGCTTAGCAAATATTGAACTTGATACTGTCCTTTGTGTTTAAAGGCAATTGTTGTCTTTGTGGACTAACACGTCTGAAAAGACCGATTAATGACAGTTTTTACCCAATCATGTCCCTCTGAGAACGACTCCTTGATTTTTTGGCCCAGCTGTGTTTGGCAGAACCTGTCTTTGTTTTGTTTTGTTTTTATTAATTTATTTATTTTCTTTTATTTTTGGCTGCTTTGGGTCTTCATTGCTGTGCGTGAGCTTTCTCTAGTTGCAGCAAGCGGGGGCTACTCTGTTGCGGTGCACAGGCTTCTCATTGCGGTGGCTTCTCTTGTTGCGGAGCACGGGCTCTAGAGTGCAGGCTTCAGTAGTTGTGGCACGCAGGCTCAGTAGTTGTGGTGCACGGGCTTAGCTTCTCCGCGGCACGTGGGATCTTCCTGGACCAGGGCTCGAACCCATGTCCCCTGCATTGGCAGGCAGATTCTTAACCACTGTGCCACCAGGGAAGCCCACCTAGCTTTGTTGATGACTATGCTTTCTTGGATAAAGGCTTTATGCAGATCTTGGGTCTGAAGATTTGTGAGTGTTCACAGAGAATGTAAAAGTCACAAAGTGAAGTAATATAGTGGGTCAGGTTTGGATTAAACAAACTGCTTCTTTGGTGTTGGAGAAACTCATACATTCAATAGAGATTTTTAGAAACGAGACAATGCACTGCCCTACAGGGGCCAGCCATGTTCACTAATTTAGAGGTCGCACATTGGGAACCTGTGAGCTGGTGGTGGCTTGCAGATGGATTGGGTTTGGCAGGCACTGTGTGTTTTAAACTAGCATTCTAAAATCTGGAGCTTTCATGTGAAAATTCAGATTTGTAGCTTCTCTTGAACCATTGGGCCTCTTAGCACCAATATGTCTTTATGGCAACCGCTGGCTGGATCTGAGTTGAGACTATCATCTATAAGTGATGCTGGCAGTTGTACCTGGTCTGTCTCATTTTTGTTATTTGCCATGCATTTGAGTTTAATTAGTTCCAAATGAACTCATTTAGTTTAGAGATGAAACAAGTGAGGCTCAGAGAGGCTAAGTAAATTGACCTCCACATGATCTCTTAAATAGTGGGCTGTCTACATTTTCTTGCAGAGGATCCCTAAGCCTGGTAGTCTGAACTCTGAATGGGATTAGGGGTACACTTTTTATTCTTTAATAGAGATTCTCTGGATATCCCAGAACTAGAATATGACTTTTTAAATGATTTTTTGGAGTCATAGTTTTCTATATAAATACATCCATAGAGCTTTAAATATTACTTTGATATTTATAAAGAAAGTGAGCAATTTCTTCTGCTAGTTACTCAATATTTTTAAATAAATGCTTAAGCGGTATTTAAAAATATCTTAATATTTAACATTATTCAACTAATTTAATACTGTAACAGCTATCACTTCACACACACACAACACATGCACGCACACATGCGCACAGTACTCTTCTTCTCCTCCTTCTCCTCCCCCCTTCCTAAAATAATTGTATCACAATTCTTATTTAAATCACTATTTAACATTATGACCAGGTAAATATTTGTCACAGCTGAGCCAAGTAGCAGTTTCTTGTGTTGAATAATACTTAACATTTCTTTTCTTGAACAATATTTTGTTTTTGTCTGGACCTAGAAATTGCCTCCCTTTTCAAAGTACTTTCCCATGTACCCATCACTTATTCTTCCCACATTTTCCAAGGTAGGTGAGGCTATTAAAATAAATCATAATCTAGAATTTAGCATTCATTCACTCTTTTCACCAGTATTTATTAGGTTTATGGAACTCTAGTCATTTATATTTTAGATCAGCATATTATTACTAGTCTACTGTTTTGGAAAACTGTTAAAATAGTATAGTTTCAGGCAGGGTCTCTTTATCTTGGCACTATTAACAACTTGGGCTGGGTGATTTTCAGTTGTGAGGGCCGTCCTGGGCATCGTAGGATGTTTAGCAACATCCCTAACTTCTCCCCATTGCACATCAGTAGCAAGTCCCTCAATCCCCACCAGTTATGACAACCAAAAATGTCTTTAGACATTGCCAAGTGACCCTGGAGGGCAAATTCACCTGATTTAGAACTACTGTCTTAGTAGAAGGAACATGGTGCTTTAGGATTAGAAACACATATATTTGAACTTGAACCCACACTTGCCATCCATGTAATCTTTGGGAAATTACTTAACCCTCTGAACCTCAGATTCCCCATCTGAAAATGGGGATAACATCTGTGATGGTTAATTTTATGCGACAACTTGACTGGCCTGTGGGATGCCCAGGAATCTGGTTAAACATTATTTCTAGATGTGTCTGTGAAGGTGTTTCCAGAAGAGATTAGCATCTGAATCAGTAGATTGCATAAAGCTGATTGCCCTTCCAGTGTGGGTGGGCTTCATGAGAACTGTTGAGGGCCAATAAAAAGTTGGAATAAGGGAGAATTTGCTCTCTCAGCCTCACTGTTTGAGCGGGAACATTGGTCTTCTCCTGCCCTTGGTCTGGAACATATACCATCAGTGTTCCTGGTGCTCAGGCCTTCAGACTAGAACTGCAGAGTTACTTGAGATCACCATGTTTACTGGGTCTCCAGCTTGCAGAAGCCAAGTCATGGAACTTTATCAGTGTATATAGTTGAAAGAGCCAATTTCTTATAATCAATCTCTCTCTATATATAAACATAAACATAAACACATATCTATTCCCTGCCACCCTGGAGAACCCTAATACAACATCTAATTCAGTTTTGTGAAGATTAGAAGAAGCAGTATTTGTAAAAATACCTGATACCTAGGAGATGCTCAATACATCTTTCTTCTTTCTTTTTTCATTTTCCATAAAAGTCAAATTGCGATTCTTAGATAAACAGCTTAGAGCCTCAGAAAATAATAGAATTTAATTTTTGCTGTGAGGTCAGAATAATTTTCCAGTGGACATTTAGAGTCTCTTTTGCCCACACATTTACCAAAGCTCTCTTTAACTCGAGGAGTCTTTCCTACATTCGTCACAAATAACAATGGAATTAGGCTAAGGCACCGTTACCACATTTCTTATAAATGGTAGCAACATAAAGAGGAAGCAAAAATCAGCAAAAGCATTGTGGGTTTTAAAACTAATTTCCTTCTGATTTTAGTTTTTATAGCACCATGTATAGCTAATTAAATCTGAGAAAATATTTCCCTTTGATTTGATCACAAGATCTCACAAATTCCCTTCACTTTCTTAAATCTAATGCATCTGAATGAGTCAAAAAGAAACATGTGCCCAGTTGGCCAGAGCTTGCATCACTCATCTACTCTTTTGTTCGTTTATTGAGCACTTACTAGACACTGCCTAAGCACAGGGCCACATGGTTCCTGTCTGAAGAGTTACAAAGGAGGAAGTCAAGTAAATCAGTGATTTAGTATCATGTGATGAGTGTGTACACAATGCTGTGGAAATACAGATAAGAAGCATTTACAATTGGGTAGTTAATATTGCTAACATTTACTGAGTCCTAAGGGCTTAAGTTATAGGCACTGTTCTGAGGGTTTTGCGCATAGTAACTCTTCGAATCTTCCCAACAATTCTACAAGGTAGCACTTTATTTTCATCATTTTATTAGTAAGGAAACTAAGGTTAGGTAACGTGTTCAAGGTTACTCAGTTAAGTGGCAGAACCGACATTAGAGACCTAGCTGTTTGGTTTTATGTCCGTGTTCTTAATCAGTACTCTATACTGCCCCTGTATAGAAAAGACTTTCAGAGGAGGGAGTTCTTGACCTGAGATTTGAAAAACCACTCAGTACTAGTTAGCTGTGTGAAAGATGTAAGGGCAATCTAGAGGGTGGAGGCAGCATGGGGGAAGGTCCAGAGTCATAAGACAGCATATGTTTGAGTTGCTAGGGTGTTAGTGGGTGAAGCAGAGGGAGATAAGGCTCAAAACAAGGCAAGTCTCTGTGCATTAAACTAGGAATTTTAAGTTCCAGTTGAAAAGCTATGGGGCTTCAATGACTGTAAGTGGGGGAATGATATAATCAGATTTGAGTGTTAGAAAGGGTCCTTGGGACAGCGATGTGGGGAACAGATGAGTAGAAAGACTTACTAGGAGGAAATTGCAATATCAAGATGACAGGTGGTCAGAGTCTTAAATTTTGTCTCTGGTCTTGAGAATGGGAAAGAGAGGGATAGATCCAGCTTGTACTGGCTCATGAGAGCCAGTTGTTAAATTTCCAGGAATTTTGTGAGCTGGCTATTAAACAAAGCCATCATTGAAAATTAAAGTATATACACTTACAATTCAGTTATATTAAAAACAAACAAATACTCAAAACTCATCATTTTATACTTATTTTACTACTTTTACTGCTACTACTCTCTTGAGGTTATTTATGCCTGTTGTATCTGTAGGTGGAAATACTATATAATGTGTGGTAATGCACTTCTCTTCCCAATTCTATTCAGTGATGTCACATTATTAGCTTGAAATCAACCATGGTGGGAGGATTACACCATGGAAATCATCAAATGCTACTAATCCCCCATCCCCTGCAAAAGCTGGTAGATAAACATTTGCCAGTATACCACTGGATAGTTATGAGAAATATTTAAAGCCGGAACATATAAGACAATGTCAAATTGTGTACTGTGGGAAGAAGCGAAGGAAGAGTCTTGGGCTATTACATTTCTAATTTGGGCAACTGGGTAAACGGTGGTGGTAATACAGAGATAAGGGATTATAAGAGTTTTAGAAGAAAGATGATGATTCGTTTTGGACTTGTTGGATTTTAGCAGAGATATACTTAAATGAATGGGTCTGGAGGTAAGCATAGAGTTTGGGGCTAAAGGTATAGTTTGAGTGTTTTTCTCATGAAAAGCTATACAGTGAGTAGAACAGAGGGCAGGAGCCAGAACCCTGGTGAGTGAAGACCATTAGGTGCCATTAGAGGATGGGAAGAACTAAACATACAAAGGATGAGAGAAAGGAGAGTCACGTAAGAAAAAGAAAACATTAAATGTTACAGAGAGGTCAAAGTAAACAAGTCTAGGGATTCACCACTGCATTTGGAAATGCAGAGGTTATTGGAGAGTTGAGGGAGTGTAGTTTTGGTGCAACAGTGTTGGTAGAGGCCAGTCTCCAGTGACTGGGGAGTAGATAGACAGTAATGGAGTGAAGACAGTGAGTGTAGACCACTCTTAAGATGGTTGGCTATGAAAGGAAAGAGAGTAAGATGGAGATGGTAGCTAAAGGGGAAATGCAGTCACAGGAAACTTTTACTTGTATTCAGATGTGGTCGTCCAAGTCTTTTCTATGCTGAGGGGGAAACATAAGTAATGAATGAGAAGATAGACAGGAAGAGAGGAGATGTGGTAAACATGATGGCCTCCAGGGAACTGCACCTCCTGGGTTTCATACTCTGTGACTTTGCCCTTGGCCTTGTGACTAGTTCTGGCCAAAGGGACATTAGCAAGTAGGATGCCAGCAGAGGCCTGGGAAGCACTTGCAAAGTGGGATTTGTCCTCCTGTGGAAGCCGTCTGCCATGCTATAAAAATGCTTGGACTAGAGGCTAGTCCAGACCACTGAATGATAAGCAGTCACATGAAGAGAACCCTGGAGGATGAGAAACCACAAGGGATGGTTGAGCCCCAGTTAAGCTCCCAGCTGGTTGGAGCCTCATGAGTGACTCCAGACAAAGTCAACAGAAGAATGCCCCATTTGAGCTCAGTACAGATTGCAGAATCATGTGCAAATAGGGGGACTGGTTTTAAGCCATTTAATTTGGGGTTGGATTGTTATGCAGTAATAGATAACTGAAATGGGAGAAAACAGAGAAGTTGCCTGAGTCATTGGGGAGGCAATATTGCACAGTGATTAAAGACATAGGCTCTGAAATGGGACTTCCTGGGCTCTAATACTTAATTTGCATAATCTTGGGTAAATTATTCAGCTTTTAGAAGCCTCTGTTCTTTATCTGTAAAATGATGATGGAGATTAAGTGAGGCGATAGACTCTCAGTAAGCCCTTGATAAATATTTGCCGGTCTCATATAAACACAGGTGGAAGGTTTAACTTTGAAGAGAAGGAGACTCTTTGTTCTTCCAGACAAAAGGGAGGAAAGCTTAACTGTAAGGATACGTTGAGGTGAGGCCCCTAGAAATATCAGTCATTAAGTTGGACTCAGTTACACCTGCCTCACATTTATATAGCATTTCACAGTGTAAAAAAGATTTTCTTGTATACTGTTTCATTTTATCCAATAAGAAAAAGAGGGTAGATAACACTTAACTATAAAGAAACAGAAGCTTGAAGAATATAAGTTATTTGGCTAAATGTGCAAGACTTAAGAGGTGAGCACAGATTAGAACGCTGCGCTGTGGACTCAGAATCCGGGGTTCTCACATGGTCGCACAGAACAGGCTGCAAACTAGACATCAGAAGTCTGGCTTTGGTACTGCCAAGTCCTAAATGCTACTTTGAGAAAATTATTTAATGTCTCCAAACTTCATCTATAGAATGGGAATAACAATTCCAATGTCAAAGGGAGCCATTGAAGTGCGGAAGCTCTTTGCAAACTCTGAAATAACATACACGTGGAAGTGATTATTATTTCCATTGCTCTGCCTGGTGGCTGTTATCAGTATTATCATTATAGCCATTTATGTCTTATATTTAGTGTGGTATAAGGGAAATGAATCTTTAGTGTTCCTTACTTTTTCTCCTCCCTCTTTTCATGTCTTCTTCCCCTTGGTGACATCAAGCTACCCAGGAGTCCTAGTTCCAAAATATTTTCACATTTAGTTCACTCAATGAAACAAACTCACATGTCCTATATTCCACATATTTAAATTCTAGTTTTCTACATGCATCGAATCCATAGGTAGAAGATAAGAAAATTTCTAAGTTAATGCCTTTCTAGTCCTGGTAAGAGGTATCTTCACATTGGCCTTAACCTAAAGGAGCTACAGAATGCTGAGATTCTTGGCATAGCTGTGGAGAAGACATATGAAGGCAGAATAAGTATAGGGTTTGTCATATGAGCTTAGGTGGCCAGTTGTGCAGGATTTTTGGGAGTCAACCCCAACTTTTGCTGCATGGTCCCTGATTATTTACTGTGTCCCAGGTTGGAACTATTTTTTAGGGGTCTCATGTTTATTTCCATCCTGAAATCAAAAACAATTTAAAGACAGTATATGGTTATGTCATTTAGAATGATCCAAGTGGGGGGGACCTTCAAGATGCTGGAGGAGTAAGACATGGAGATCACCTTCCTCCCAACAAATACATCAGAAATACATCTACATGTGGAACAACTCCTACAGAACACCTACTGAATGCTGGCAGAAGACCTCAGACTTCCCAAAAGGCAAGAAACTCCCCACGTACCTGGGTAGGGCAAAAGAAAAAAGAAAAAACAGAGACAAAAGAATAGGGACGGGACCTGCACCAGTGTGAGGGAGCTGTGAAGGAGGAAAAGTTTCCACACACCAGGAAGCCCCTTCAATGGTGGAGACGGGAGCTGGGCAAGGGAGAATATTCGGAGCCATGGAGGAGAGCAGAGCCACAGGGGTGCAGAGGGCAAAACGGAGAGATTCCCACAGAGGATCGGTGCTGACCAGCACTCACCAGCCCGAGAGGCTTCTGTTCACCCGCTGGGGCAGGTGGGGGCTGGGAGCTGAGGCTCGGGCTTCGGAAGTCAGATCCCAGGGAGAGGACTGGGGTTGGCTGCATGAACACAGCCTGAAGGGGGCTAGTGCGCCACAGCTAGCCGGGAGGGAGTCCGGGCAAAAGTCTGGACATGCCTAAGAGGCAAGAGACCATTGTTTCGGGGTGCACAAGGAGAGGGGATTCCTTCCCTGTGTGCCCACAGAGGCAGAGCACAGCCTAAATGAGCTCCAGAGATGGGCACGAGCCACGGCTATCAGCTCAGACACCAGAGATGGGCAGACACTAAGGCTGCTGCTGCCACCACCAAGAAGCCTGTGTGCGAGCACAGGTCACTATCCACACCTCCCCTCCTGGGAGACTGTGCAGCCCGCCACTGCCAGGGCCCCATGATCCAGGGACAACTTCCCCAGGAGAACACATGGCACCCCTCAGGCTGGTGCAACATCACGCCAGCCTCTGACGCCGCAGGCTCGCCCCACCTCCTCCGTAACCCTCCCTCCCCCCGGCCTGAGTGAGCCAGAGCCCCCTAAGCAGCTGCTCCTTTAACCACATCGTGTCTGGGCAGGAACAGAAGCCTGAGGGTAACCTACACGCAGAGGCGGGGCCAAAACCAAAGCTGAACCCCAGGAACTATGCGAACAAAGAAGAGAAAGGGAAATCTCTCCCAGCAGCCTCAGGGGCAGCGGATTAAATCTTCACCATCAACTTGGTGTACCCTGTATCTGTGGAATACCTGAATAGACAACGAATCATCCCAAAATTGAGGCGATGGAATTTGGGAACAACTGTAGACTTGGCGTTTGCTGTCTGTGACTGACTTGTTTCTGATTTTTATGTTTATCTTAGTATAGATTTTAGCACTTGTTATCATTGACAGATTTGTTTATTGGTTTGGTTGCTCTCTTCTTTTTTTTTATTACTTTTTTATTTTTTTACTTTAATAATTTTATTTTTTCTTTTTAGTTATTATTCTTCTTTCTTTTTTTCTCCCTTTCTCTGAGCCATGTGGCTGACACGGTCTTGGTGCTCTGGCCTGGTGTCAGGCCTCAGGCTCTGAGGTGGGAGAGCCAAGTTCAGAACACTGGACGACCAGAGACCTCCAGGCCCCAAGTAATATCAATAGGCAAGAGCTCTCCCAGAGATCTCTGTCTCAACACTAAGACCCAGCTCCACCCAACGGCCAGCAATCTCCAGTGCTGAACGTCCCATGCCAAACAACTAGCAAGACAGGAACACAACCACACTCATTAGCAGAGAGGCTGCCTAAAATCATAATAAGGCCACAGACACCCCAAAACACACCACCAGACACAGCCCTGCCCACCAGAAAGACTAGATCCAGCCCCATCCACCAGAAAACAGGCACCAGTCCCCTCCACCAGTAAGACTACACAAGCCACTGAACCAACCTTACCTACTGGGGGAAGATACCAAAAACAATGGGAACTACGAACCTGCAGCCTGTGAAAAGGAGACCCCAAACACAGTAAGTTAAGCAAAATGAGAAGACAGAAATATGCAGGAGATGAAGGAGCAAGGTAAAAACCCACCAGACCAAACTAATGAAGAGGAAATAGGCAGTCTACCTGAAAAAGAATTCAGAGTAATGATAGTAAATATGATCCAAAATCTTGGAAATAGAATAGAGAAAATGGAAGGAAACTTTAACAAGCACCTAGAAGAACTAAAGAGCAAACAGACAATGAAGAACAACACAATAAATGAAATTAAAAATTCTCCAGAAGGAATCAATAGCAGAGTAACTGAGGCAGAAGAACGGATAACTGACCTGGAAGATAAAATAGTGGAAATAACTACCACAGAGCCAAATAAAGAAAAAAGAATGAAAAGAATTGAGAATAGTCTCAGAGACCTCTGGAACAACATTAAATGCACCAACATTCGAATTATAGGGGTATCAGAAGAAGAAGAGGACAAAAAGGGTCTGAGAAAATATTTGAAGAGATTATAGTTGAAAACTTCCCTAACATGGGAAAGGAAATAGTCAATCAAGTCCAGGAAGCGCAGAGAGTCCCATACAGGATAAATCCAAGGAGAAACACGTCAAGACCCATAAAAATCAAACTGTTAAAAATTAAATACAAAGAAAAAATATTAAAAGCAGCAAGGGAAAAACAACAAATAACATACAAGGGAATCCCCATAAGGTTAACAGCTGATCCTTCAGCAGAAACTCTGCAAGCCAGAAGGGAGTGGCAGGACATATCTAAAGTGATGAAAGGGAAAAACCTGCAACCAAGATTACTCTAGCTGGCAAGGATCTCATTCAGATTCGATGGAGAAATTAAAACCTTTACAGACTAGCAAAAGCTAAGAGAATTCAGTGCCACCAAACCAGCTTTACAACAAATGCTAAAGGAACTTCTCTAGGCAGGAAACACAAGAGAAGGAAAAGACCTACAAAATCAAACCCAAAACAATTAAGAAAGTGGTCATAGGAACATACATATTGATAATTACCTTAAATGTAAAAGGGTTAAATGCTCCAACCAAAAGACACAGACTGACTGAATGGATAAAATACAAGACCCATATATATACTGTCTACAAGAGACCCACTTCCGACCCATACAGACTGAAGGTGAGGGGATAGAAAAAGCTATTCCATTCAAATGGAAATCACAAGAAAGCTGGAGTAGCAATTCTCATATCAGACAAAATACACTTTAAAATAAAGACTATTACAACAGACAAAGAAGAACACTACATAATGATCAAAAGATCAATCCAAGAAGATAATATAACAATTGTAAATATTTATGCACCCAACATAGGAGCACCTCAATACATAAGGCAAATGCTAACAGCCATAAAAGGGGAAATCGACAGTAACACAATCATAGTAGGGGGCTTTAACACCCCACTTTCACCAAAGGACAGATCATCCAAAATGAAAATAAATAAGGAAACACAAGCTTTAAATGACACATTAAACAAGATGGACTTAATTGATATTTATAGGACATTCCATCTAAGAACAACAGGATACACTTTTTTCTCAAGTGCTCATGGAACATTCTGCAGGATAGATCCTATCTTGGGTCACAAATCAAGCCATGGTAAATTTAAGAAAATTGAAATCATATCAGGTATCTTTTCCAACCACAGCACTATGAGACTAGATATCAATTACAGGAAAAAAACTGTAAAAAATACAAACACATGGAGGCTAAACAATATGCTACAAATAACCAAGAGATCACTGAAGAAATCAAAGAGGAAATCCAAAAAAACCTAGAAACAAATGACAATGATAACATGACGACCCAAAACTTATGGGATGCAGCAAAAGCAGTTCTAAGAGGGAAGTTTATAGCAATAAAATCCTACCTCAAGAAACAAGAAAAATCTCAAACAACCTAACCTTACACCTAAAGCAATTAGAGAAAGAAGAACAAAAAAACACCAAAGATAGCAGAAGGAAAGAAATCATAAAGATCAGATCAGAAATAAATGAGAAAGAAATGAAGGAAATGATAGGAAAATCAATAAAACTAAAAGCTGGTTCTTTGAGAAGATAAAAAAAATTGATAAACCATTAGCCAGACTGATCAAGGAAAAAAGGAAGAAGACTAAAATCAAAAGAATTAGAAATGAAAAAGGAGGAGTAACAGCTGACACTGCTGAAATACAAAGGATCATGAGAGATTACTACAAGCAACTATATGCCAACAAAATGGACAACCTGGAAGAAATGGACAAATTCTTAGAAAAGCACAACCTTCCGAGACAGAACCAGGAAGAAATAGAAAATATAAACAGACCAACCACAAGCACTGAAATTGAAACTGTGATTTAAAAACTTCCAACAGGGCTTCCCTGGTGGCGCAGTGGTTGAGAATCTGCCTGCCGATGCAGGGGACACGGGTTCAAGTACTGGTCTGGGAAGATCCCACATGCCGCAGAGCAACTGGGCCCGTGAGCCACAATTACTAAGCCTGCGCGTCTGGAGCCTGTGCTCCGCAGCAAGAGAGGCTGCGAAAGTGGGAGGCCCATGCACCACGATGAAGAGTGGCCCCTGCTTGCCACAACTAGAGAAAGCCCTCGCACAGAAACGAAGACCCAACACAGCCATAAATAAATAAATTAATTAATTAATAAAAAATCTTCCAACAAACAAAAGCCCAGGACCACATTGCTTCACGGGCAAATTCTATCAAACATTTAGAGAAGAGCTAACACCTATCCTTCTCAAACTCTTCCAAAATATAGCAGAGGGAGGAACACTCCCAAACTCATTCTACGAGGCCACCATCACCCTGAAACCAAAACCAGACAAAGATATCACAAAAAAAGAAAACTAGAGGCCAATATCACTGCTGAATATAGATGCAAAAATCCTCAACAAAATACTAGCAAACAGAATCCAACAGCACATTAAAAGGATCACACACCATGATCAAGTGGGGTTTATCCCAGGAATGCAAGGATTCTTCAATATATGCAAATCAATCAATGTGATGCACCATATTAACAAACTGAAGGATAAAAACCATATGATAATCTCAATAGATGCAGAAAAAGCTTTCAACAAAATTCAACACCCATTTATGATAAAAACTCTCCAGAAAGTAGGCATAGAGGGAACTTACCTCAACATAATAAAGGCCATATATGACAAACCCATAGCCAACATCGTTCTCAATGGTGAAAAACTGAAACCATTTCCTCTAAAATCAGGAACAAGACAAGGATGCCCACGCTCACCACTATTATTCAACATAGTTTGAGAAGTTTTAGCCACAGCAATCAGAGAAGAAAAAGAAATAAAAGGAATCCAAATTGGAAAAGAAGAAGTAAAGTTGTCACTGTTTGAAAATGACATGATACTAAACACAGATAATCCTAAAGATGCTACCAGAAAACTATGAGAGCTAATCAATGAATCTGGAAAAGTAGCAGGATACAAAATTAATGCACAGAAATCTCTTGCATTCCTATATACTAATGATGAAAAATCTGAAAGAGAAATTAAGGAAACACTCCCATTTACCATTGCAACAAAAAGAATCAAATACCTAGGAATAAACCTAACTAAAGAGACAGAAGACCTGTATGCAGAAAACTAAAAGACACTGATGAAAGAAGTTAAAGATGATACAAACATGTGGAGAGATATACCATACTCTTAGATTGGAAGAAACAACATTGTGAAAATTACTATACTACCCAAAGCAATCTACAGATTCAGTGCAGTCCCTATCAAACTACCAATGGCATTTTTCACATACCTAGAACAAAAAGTTTCACAATTTGTATGGAAACACAAAAGACCCCGAATAGCCAAAGCAATCTTGAGAATGAAAAACGGAGCTGGAGGAATCAGGCTCCCTGACTTCAGACTATACTACAAAGGTACAGTAATCAAGACAGTATGATACTGGCACAAAAACAGAAATATAGATCAATGGAACAGGATAGAAAGCCCAGAGATAAACCCACGCACATATGGTCACCTTATCTTTGATAAAGGAGGCAAGAGCATACAATGGAGAAAAGACAGCCTCTTCAATAAGTGATGCTGGGAAAACTGGACAGCTACATGTAAAAGAATGAAATAGAACACTCCCTAACACCATACACAAAAATAAACTCAAAATGGATTAAAGACCTAAATGTAAGGCCAGACACTATAAAACTCTAGTGGAAAACACAGGAAGAACACTCTTTGAAATAAATCACAGCAAGATCCTTTTTGACCCACCTCCTAGAGAAATGGAAATAAAAAGAAAAATAAACAGATGGGACCTAATGAAACTTAAAAGCTTTTGCACAGCAAGGGAAACCATAAACAAGATGAAAAGACAACCCTCAGAATGGGCGAAAATATTTGCAAACGAAGCAACGGACAAAGGTTTAATCTCCAAAATATACAAGCAGCTCATGCAGCTCAATATCAAAAGAACAAACAACCCAATCCAAAAATGGCTAGAAGACCTAAATAGACATTTCCTGAAAGAAGATATACAGATTGCCAACAAGCACATGAAAGGATGCTCAACATCACTAATCATTAGAGAAATGCAAATCAAAAGTACAATGAGGTATCACCTCACATCAGTCAGAATGGCCATCATCATAAAATCTACAAACAATAAAAGCTGGAGAGGGTGTGGAGAAAAGGGAACCCTCTTGCACTGTTGGTAGGAATGTAAATTGATACAACCACTATGGAGAACAGTATGGAAGTTCCTTAAATAACTAAAAATAGGACTACCATAACGACCCAGCAATCCCACTACTGGGCATATACCCTGAGAAAACCATAATTCAAAAAGAGACATGTACACAATGTTCATTGCAGCACTATTTACAATAGCCAGGACATGGAAGCAATCTAGGTGTCCATCGACAGATGAATGGATGAAGAGGATGTGGCACATATATACAATGGAATATTACTCAGCCTTAAAGAGAAATGAAGTTGAGTTATTTGTAGTGAGGTGGATGGACCTCGAGTCTGTCATACAGATTGAAGAAAGTCAGAAAGAGAAAAACAAATACCGTATGCTAACACATATATATGGAATCTTAAAAAAAAAAAAAGTTCGAATAACCTAGGGGCAGGACAGGAATAAAGACGCAGACATAGAGAATGGACTTGAGGACACAGGGAGGCAGAAGGGTAAGCTGGGACGAAGTGAGGTAGGAGCATTGACATATATACAATTCCAAATGTAAAATAGATAGCTAGTGGGAAGCAGCTACATAGCACAGGGAGATCAGCTCCGTGCTTTGTGACCACCTAGAAGGGTGGGATAGAGAGGGTGGGAGGGAGACGCAAGAGGGAGGAGATATGGGGATATATGTATACATATAGCTGATTCACTTTGTTATACAGCAGAAAGTAACACTGTAAAGCAATTATACTCCAATAAAGATGTTAAAACAAGCAAACAAACAAACAAACAAAAATACAGAATGATCCAAGTAGGAAACCACTTCAAGTTTTAAATGTAAAACAGATGCCTGTGCTGTAGTTTTAAAGATAGGACGTTGTGGAACAATCCAGTATCTATTTAGAATGTAGAAGACCTTGAGTTCTGCTGTGTTCCAATTTGTCCTTCAGACCAGTCACTGGGCATTTTTATTTCACTGAGCTCATTGTATTTGTCACACACTGATCAAAAATAATTTCACAGCCTTTAGCTTCTTATTTTAAGAACCCAACAAATGTGCTGATTTGTATAAATAAGACAGAGGGGAGAACTTTCCTGGGAAACAAGAGACTTGAAAACAACTGTCAAACTGAAGACTACAGGAGTCTTAATTAGCTGATGCTTGCAAAATACTTCGAAAATGAAACCCATGATGTTCTTGCTAAGTATGATGAATACCATTCATTCTTGGATAAGTAAAACGTCATATATTTTGAGACATTTGAATTTGTGTGCACTCTCTACAAGATGCAGATTGTTATTTTTGCAGAAAGAGCAAATGAAACTCTATATGAAAAATGCAGAAGTGAGACAAATTTTTGAATAGAGTTATTATTCTTGAAGATGTAAATATGCAGTGGTGATGTGAAATTAGATGAATATTATTTTGCCCAAATGTGTGAGCTGATTCAAAGCCAGCAGTATAGCTGAAAGAACACGTGGTATGGAATTGGAAGATCTAAGTCCAGACTTAAACTACTTTTTACCAGCAGAGAGACTTCGGTCAAGTCACTGGTTTCTTCATCTACAAAACAGGAAAAATAATAGTAGCTTTCCTACTTATCTTCTAGGGTTGTTTTGAGACTCAAATGTGATCAGATAGTCATGTGATAATTTTATTAACTGTCAATATGAAATGAAAGATATTATTTCTTTGAAACATTGATGAGGCAAAAAATGGCTTAATAACCCTAATAAGTAAGAATCCACAGAGACTTTAATTCATCCTTTTTTAAAAAAAATTCTAGTAGTGCCTAATAGTTATTAATAACATTTTAAAAAATTTAGTTATTTATGGCTGTGTTGGGTCTACATTTCTGTGTGAGGGCTTTCTCTAGTTGTGGCAAACGGGGGCCACTCTTCATCGTGGTGCGCGGGCCTCTCACTATCGCGGCCTCTCTTGTTGCGGAGCACAGGCTCCAGACGCGCAGGCTCAGTAATTGTGGCTCACGGGCCTAGTTGCTCCGCGGCATGTGGGATCTTCCCAGACCAGGGCTCGAACCCGTGTCCCCTGCATTGGCAGGCAGACTCTCAACCACTGCGCCACCAGGGAAGCCCCTAATTCATCCTTTTACTTACAGTTCTTAAGTTATTTTTTTCTTACCTTTGTCCCATTGTTTCTTTTCATGGGTCTAGAGAGGTTAAAGATGAGAGATGGTGGGGAAATTCAAGGAGAGCCTTTTCCTTCTCTTAGGAACAAAGTGTCTCATTACCAAACTTTTAGGAGAACCTCATCTGGAATTTTAAAAGATGACTGCTAGACTCCATTTTTTAGGTATGGCCTTTCTAGGGAAGCCCAGGATTTAGAATTTCAAATGCCTGCAGTTCTTCTACTGGCTGGCCCATATACCATCAAAACGAATATCCAGATGAAACGTTTGACATGGCAGAAATAGGTCTTCCATTAAGAACTAAACAAACACCCACGAATGTCAATTCTATTCTAACTCATGTGAATAGTTGTCTTGACACAGTTTCTAACATTTTTCATTTAATATGTATAAACAGTATGGTAAAGTAAAGATGCCTATCAATTCTTTGCTGTTCCTCCCATTGAGAGGCGAAGTTGAATTCTCCTCCCCTTGAATCCGGACTGGCCTTAGTCAGTCACTTACCTGACCAAACAATTGAGGTGGAATTGATGTTCTGGGATTTTTGAGGTTAGCTCATAAGAGGCCTTGGACTTTTGACGTTAATCTCTCGGAATACTTTTTTGGGAGCCCCAAGTCAGTTTGTAAGAGACTGTCACACCACAGAAGACACTGTTCATGGTCCCTGATCCCAGCTATCCACGTGTCCTTGCAAAGGCACAGTGTATATGAGTGGAGCCACCTTGGACCCTCCAGAGTGGCTCACCTGCCAGCTCAGTACCTCTGAGTGACCTGCCCAAACTCCTAACGCACAAAATCTTGAGAAATTATGTAATAATTGTTGTTTACAGTCACAATTTGTAAGCAGCAATGAAGAATTGGACTGAACATTAAATATCTTGAGTGAAATAGTCATTAGAAGTAGAATAACTTATGTTCATCAAAGTATTATTTTATTGAAAAAGTAGGTTCTTATCATTGGCTGTTTAACATAGTAGCTAATGCAATGGCTTATATTTTTTTGAGATTTTACTATGTGCCAGGTACTATGGTAAGTACATCACCCATGCATCACCCATATATTCCCACCTGTCACCTCACCTCCACTTCATAGAGTATCCATCCATCCAATGAGAGCTTGCTGCACATCCCTCTCTGCCACTGTACCCAGTCATGAGTGAGGCGCATGGAAGCCAAAGGAATTTCCAAAGGGGTGGCCTTGACATTCTCAAAGATCTCTTTCTTTCTAGCTCAGGAGAAATTAGGATATTCTGCCTATTCTATAATGTGTAACTGAGGTATTCCTTTAACTATATTTAGAGGATCCCCACAGGCTTATCTTATTTTTTTTAAAAAAAGAAGTCCCAGGACTTCCCTGGTGGTTCAGTGGCTAAGGCTCCACGGTCCCAGTGCAGGGGGCCTGGGTTCGATCCCTGGTCAGGGAACTAGATCCCGCATGCATGCCACAACTAGGAGTCTGCATGCCGCAACTAAAGATCCCACATGCCGCAACGAAGATCCCTCATGCTGCAACTAAGACCCGATGCAGCCGAAATATCAAGCAATCAATAAATATTTAAAAAATAAAAAAATAAAAATGAAAAAGAAGGTCCCACACATTGTGTAAACCTGTGGTTCACAAGTGGTGAATCTGCTCCTTAGTACGGCTCACCTGAATGCCTGTGGCATTTGTCATGTTGCAGGACTGAGTAATATCTGAATGATTTGCTTCATAGTGCTAACAGCATGGCAATTCACCTTTTGAAACCTCCCTAGCCCCTAAAAGGATCAGTTACATGAGTCCTATTCTTTTTGTGCCTTTAGCTCTTCTCTCTACCCCCTAAGTTATTTTATTCTCAACCTTCTTAAAATTTCTTTTCTCTGAATGCCAGGTTCTTAGCTTTCTCCTCTTATTTGAATTTCCCTTATTAGTTAAACTCTACCAGCATATAAAACGTCTTTGGATTCAATGGAAATTGTCTCTCTTCTTTAGTTAATATAGTAAGTCGGTCGTTAAGTTCAGCTGGTTGAGAGAAGAATTTCAAGTGTTTCAGCTCTGTGAAAGTACCAAGAATTACTTACTGGGGTAATTCTCTTCCGGGATTAAGAAAAACAGCAAATCATACCTAAGAACAGTTCCAAGTAACCTCATTCTCATGGCGTTGGGACCCGCTGGGGAATGGCGGTGGGCTTTGATGAGTAGCTTTTGTGCGAAACGCTAATGAAAGCGTTCACTTCAAGCAGAAGTGCCTTCAGGATTCATCACGCTTCTCGTGTGCCTTGTTGAGAGCCAACACACTGAATAGGGAAAGACGGCTCGCCCAGTGGTCCAATGTTACTCATTACCTGCCTTCTGTGAAAGAAGCAGATACAATAAACCCCAGCGGATTTTGTGGCTGAGGTTTGAGGAGTTCTTTGAAAATAGGGTGAAAACCTACGCTTATTTATGCCCGCAGAGGGAAAGCCCTGGAAGATTTATTCAAGCAAGGAGAAGACACGGCTTTCCTACAGCTGTACATTCTGCCTTTCCCACGTTGGGAAGAGATTATTTTTCTCTGAATATCCAGATATCTTCCACTTGCTCCCCCAAATCCACTCCACACCCACTCTCCTGCCTTCTCCGCCCTGAGCTGTCCCAGGGCCTGTGTGAACTGTAGCATCAGGTTCTCTTGCACGATGGTTTCTGTTGGGCTCAGCCAATGGGGTGTACTGGCAGGAGAGATTTGAGGGAAGGCGGAGAGTAAAACCAGGGGGTGTATTTTCTCAGCGCCCTCTCTGTGACTGTGTCCCTCTCCGGAAGGCCACAGCCCCTCTCAGTGTCCCTCTCCACACAGCATTTTCTGTCTGGGCTCAAAAAGTTCTCCTTTCCCTGGCTCGTACAAGCTTAGCTTTTACTAGTCTATTCCTACAACACCTTGTGACTTCTCTATGCCCTGCCCATTCTTTGGTCAATCATCCCTTAATTCCACTCTCCTCAAATCCCCAAATTGAGTTTTCCTGCCCGGATCTGTCATTTCCTTGCTAGACCTTGACCCACAGCACTTGATCCAAATTTAGGATTCATAGGTTTGAATATAATTCAGATCCCCTGCCAGCAAAGCTGTCTCCTGCTCCCCAGTGCTGCCCTGTTTCAAGTCTTTCTATAGTTGCTATGGGTTTGTATAAAGATTATTTTAAGATGAAGACATTTGAGATCCAACAGTGAAGCCTTCTCAGCGCATCCCTTGTCTGACTAAAAGCAGAAACTTCTGAGAAATGAGAACTACCATAAATTCCCTCTTCAGGGTGGCTCTATTCCCAGTAGAGAGAACAAGGGTAAGTCTACCATAATTTCCTCTCCAGGGCAGTTTTATCACCTTGAAAAAGGCAGAAAAACCACTTATACCTTTATGACAAATACAATAAACTCTCATATCTCCAGTTTGTTCTAAAAACCCATTTGTCTTTCCTAAAAAATCTTTTTGTTCTTGCCACAGAAGCTGTTTCTCCCCTTTCCCTTTCTCCTACCAAATTAGGTCAGTAAGCCTTTAACAGTTTAAGGAGCCAGCTACTTTTGTTGGCCTCTCTATGCATATAAATAAACGTTTCTCTCCTATTAATCTGTATTTTGTCAGTTTAATTTGCAGGCCCCAATTACTGAATATAAGAGGGTAGAGGAAAAAGTTTTTCCTCCCTTACAATGCCTTAGCAGGTGCACATATTTCTTTTTATTTATTTAAAAAAAATTTTTTTAACATCTTTATTGGAGTATAATTGCTTTACAATGGTGTGTTAGTTTCTGCTGTATAGCAAAGTGAATGGAACATAGCAGTCCTCACCTTTGGAGAGAATCAAAAATTACAAGGTATTAACACGTGATTAGCACTCAGTAAACTTGATTTCACCCAGGATTTGAAGGTGTTATAGAATCGAAGAGTTTTAGAAAGAAATATGGGCATCTAGCTCTGGGAGTGTTTTGTGTTGGAACTTGGCATTTTCACTTTACCCTCCTATTTCTCTTTTCATGTAACTGCTCGAATGTTATGACACCAGGATTACTCTGGAGGCTTGGGAAGTAAATCAGTCTCTCTGTTCTTTTCCCTTCCATTATAGCCCTTTCCCACACCAAAGGAAGCCCAATTCATTAGCTTAGTCTGATTGAACATTTTAAACATTGTTCTAAATATACTGGTTTTGGCTTGTTAGTCCCAGAATGTGTAGAAATTTGCCTAATCAAGGGTAGTCTAATTAGGACTTCCCTGGCAGTCCAGTGGTTAGGACTCCACGCTTCCACTGCCAGGGGCACAGTTTCCTTCCCTGGTCAGGGAGCTAAGATCCCCACATGCTGCATGGTGCAGCCAAAAAAAAAGAGAGAGAGAGAGAGAGAGAGGGAGAGAGTAGTCTAATTAGCCACATTAAAACAAAACTGTATTTTGCATGAATAATGCTGCACAAGGGAGTCTGTTGTTAATTCTTTTTGGATAATGACTATTTTGGGTTTCATGGCACTAAAATGTACATACCACATTCAGTAACTGGCTGGGCTATGGACCTCTACAGATATTAACCCTGTTAACAAGATGCTGGGACGCATAAGGTGAGGCAGCTAGCTCCAGCCATGACCACAACCCCACACCTTACTGTGGCCACCATCTAAACACAGGATTTAAGAAAAATAAAACAACAAAGAACCAAATGTAGGGTAAGCATGGGCTGGATTTTTGTGTGCCATCTTTTGGAAAAGAAAAGAAGTTAGTCATATCCAGATCTCAGGCTATAGTAACCTCCAGCATTCCTACCCAGAGTATTTTTCAAAGTATAAGAAAACATTTATTTGCTTTTGAAATCAATCACTTTAAATTGTTTTCCTATCACAAGAAGACATCAACCAGTTGTTTTTATCGGTGAACTGATGCTGTACTTCCCACCCCTCCCTCCCCCATGCCTATCTAAGAAGCTAGGTCACTGGGAGTGCCAAGGTCTATGCCAAATGCTTTAAGCTCCCAGTTTAAAGCAAAAGCTTCCAGTAGTTTCCTCTACCTATATTTTAGGAAATTACTGAGAAGTTTTCCTAGAAAGAGCTTCATCTATATCCCGTTATGAGGTCCTGAAAGCCTGCTGTTACGTGTGCTGGAACTGGGGAGCAGGGAAGAAAAGGAGAAAGGAAGAAGACCCTTGGGGTGCAGCATTTGTGTTTTGTTTCTTCTGAATTCCAAAAGAATGCTGTGTAGATTTAGAGTTAGCTCAAAGTTGCTTGGTCCCCAATAAAAGGTTGGGAAATCCACTGAACAAATGGCTTGAGAGTTAAAAATGATTCCATTGTGCTAAGACAGCATGAAGATCTGACCAATCATGGTGTCTTGAAACCTGCTACAGGTTTTCTTTGACCCATAATCAAGATCAATTCTTCTGACTTTTGTAGATTTCAGGCCACCTTCCTACTGGGTCTCTATCATATTATATAGATGATTAGGTAACTCAAGTTGAACCAAGTATGATAAAAATGCATTACTTTTGGTGCTCTTTGAGGGTAACTATGAATGGTGGATTCTTATACTTGTTTATTTACTTTTTATTAACTCTATGGGCATATCAGTATTATTGAACCTATGGTAAACTTTATCCTATTAAAACAAAACAAAAGCATTTACCTGTTCATATTCCACTCATATTCAGTTAAAAACTTATGAGTTGATTGGATGCGCCTTCTAAAAATTTTGTCCATTTGGGGGGATAAGCTGCAAATCTGGGTTTTATACATATTCAGTAGACTACAGTGATTACGTTGTAGTGATAGAGATTCGATTAGAATGTGGTTGGTAGTTTTATTGTTTCAACAATTATAGAGTTTTGTCAGGTATTTGTAAAATATATATTTCCATAAATGACTATTTTGAGAACTATCTCCATTTATCTCAATTAAGTTTTAGGAATTTGGGATGACCCTTCTTTTTGCAGCACTGCAGTTTCTCCTTATCCTCAAGGGAATGGGTTGGCTGAAAGGGTGGCACAGGGCGTTAAAGATGTCAGGCAAAGATTATAGGAGGATACTGGCTTAAATAACTCACTACTTTTTTTTATTGTTTGACATGACATTCCAAATTCAAAAAGAGAAGTCATCTTGCTGAATCAAAAATGTGTATGTAGAGGATTTTGCTTTGCTCAGCTAATGGATCCTGGAAGAAATCTCCAGAGACTCCTGGCATCAGATATGAACATATTTTTCCTTCTTATGGGAATGGGGGTAGTAATAGTATGACCATCGTTCCTAAGTAAGGCCAGTCAAGGTCACTGAAACCTTTCTGCATAGTTGCCTAAGAGAGAAGGCAGAACATAGACACATCCCGTGTCTGAAACCCCTTTGTTTAGTTTCCTTTTGTATCAAAAGGATTGGCTTTCACCATGGGAGAGGCTGTAACTGGATTTCACCATGAAAGGAAGTTGTAATTAGATTTCTCAGCAGGTCTACGAGTTCTGTCCCTGGAAAAAACAGAGAAAAGGGCCTGAATATTCTTTCCTCTGGCTGGAAAGGTAGCCAGCCAAGCCTGCAGAGGTTGGTCTGAAAGGCTCGGGCAGAATGGGCCATGGGTGTGTCATCGTCCCCCGACCTCTGATGGAACAATGTTAACTCTGGCTTCAAGACTTGAGTGCGTGGTCCTTCAGGTTGAGGGTGGAAAGCAATGCAAGTGACAGCTAAAGATTTCTTGGCATTTGGTAGGAAACATAGGACATTCCTCCGAATGAAACCCTCTGACTCTTGATCTCTCTGTCTCTTGGCGTCCTGAAACTTCTATCTCCTAGAGAAGCAGAGGGCATCTAAACTTTGGAACATTCTAGAACATCGTTCTCCATCTAGGTTTAGGAATGAACTTACACAAACAACCAGAATATATTTTGGGTACTGTGGTTCATTTTGAGTTCTTAGTTG
Organism: Balaenoptera physalus; assembly: GCF_965194825.1. Lineage (NCBI taxonomy): Eukaryota > Metazoa > Chordata > Mammalia > Artiodactyla > Balaenopteridae > Balaenoptera > Balaenoptera physalus. The sequence goes on from NC_138884.1 coordinate 8,560,147, forward strand.
TATTGGTTCCATTTCAGTTTCCATAATATTTTCTAGAAGTTTAAATTGAAATGCGGTTATGTCAGAGTAGGTGTTTGTATTTGATTTCTTTTCAGTTGTTACAGTTTTTAAAAAGAACGTTAATTTAAATTCACATTTAAAATGGCGAATTTTATTTTTGAAGTTCCGCTTGTTGCCTTGCCACGTAAATCTACTTCATCTAACCATCTATCTCCACTGGGCACTCCTTGTCTCGCTATATCTCTTTTCTCTTCTTATCTCCTTGTTCTTCCTTTTTCTTCTAAGCATTATCAAGCTGTCTGACCACTGAACCAGAGTGGAAACATGGCCATCCATACTTTTAAAGGCAGGAACAGGCTTGGAGTCTACCCTTTTCCATCTCTTGTATTGGCTCTGTCAATGACTCCTTGGAAATTTTAGTGCTGGTAGTTATCGTTCCAAGTTTTTTTAACTGAATTTCCCTCATGTTGCCTGGAGCTCCTCAGGCAGCCAGTATTTTCCCTAACCCCTCCCCCTTGCTCTCCCACCCCCAGTTGTTGGCTCCTTCATTGGCAGCCTCAGCCAAATGTATAAGTCCTCCTCCTTCTCTTGGAGACCAAGGAAACTTCCTTCAGCATTTTTGGTTTTCAAGGCAGACGATGACTACTTGATCTGTTTGTCTTACCTTGTCTAAGGTCAAAAGAATTGAGAATGACATACATATGTGCAGAAAAAGGAGAGGTTTGCCCTGACTGTTTTCCCTGTTACTTTACTTTTCTTCTTACGACTGGCATCTTATTTCCTGGAGTATGTACATCTACACTTCCAAATAAGGCCAGGTATCTTTTGTTGAGTTTGTTTATATGAGGCGAAGACTGTAGGCGACTATTTTTAGTAATTATTATAACTATGGAAAAATTTCCTTTCAGGGAAATGTAGTAAACAAAATGATTATTATAAGTGCTTCATAATCAGACTCAGACAGCACATTCTCCTTCACCCTGATTTTACATGATGGCCAAAGGCTTCATTATCAGGGAGCAAACCCCTTAGTCATATTTTGGCTAACGTATACATGTTGTTACCTGATCCAGAGTTAACACTGATGCTTTAGGGCTTTTAAAGTATGACTGAGTCTCTGGGGAGAGCTCTATAGCTTGGCGTTAAATTCATCTGAAGATTTAAGAGGGATGGCTTTCTATTTTGAGTTCTCTGCGGAGTCACCATTGACCTCAAAGTGTCCCAGTCCTGCCACTGTATATGATACACTCAGACTCAAAGATGCAGACTTTTCTAGGGCTCTGACCTGCAACTGCCTGGCATCCTGCCTAACTGAACCTACCACTGTGTGAGTCTAGGCTAGGGATAGATACGGTTCATGCCCATCGGAACTCTGAGTCGAACCAGAATTCAACATTAAACATGAATCAAGCAGAGGACAAATACTTTCAGGGCTTCACATCTCCCACTGCTCTGCCCCTTCCCCTCAGAGCATCTGGCCTTCTCTCTGTTCCTCAGTCTGTGGTCCCTCCTGCCACAGGGTCTTTGCAGTCTACGGTCCCTCCTGCCACAGGGTCTTTGCACGCTCAGACTTCTCTCGTCCGCATCCACTTGCTCCAGCTACCACTGCCCAGCACACAAACCTCCCACAGGGCTAACCTCTCTTTAGCCTTCCGATCAAGGAAAGCCATCCCTGACCTTGAGTGGAAGTCAGGATCCTTACATGCTTTCTTAGAAGAAAGGTGCTTTTCCTTCTTAACACTTATTTCAGCATATAATTATATAATACACACTCAATATAATGTGAACTTTTTCACCCCCCAAAATCATGCTATACAAAAAGGGATGTGCCTTATATTCTAGCACTTCTGAGGTCTCTCGCATAAAAGGATATTGTCTCAATTACTTCATTTTGAACAACAAAGTACCATTTCAGGCAAACAGCCTGAAATGATCTCAAGCAATGCTTATTTTTGTTCTTAAGAAGGTCACCCGGACAATAGAAAAGGAGATAAAGATATTTAAAGCAGATTTAGCAATTATTCTTGAGGTATGACTCCATTTTTGCAACCGTTGGAATTAACACAATTTTAGAAAACTACACTTTATAGACTCAAGAGGTTTTCAATAAGCCCTTTAAAGAGCCCTGGAAAAAGCCATATAGGAGGTAATTAATATGTAGAGATCATCACCATGGAATGAGAATTTATGCTTGGGGCTCAAATTTGCAGCACTAGCAGATTTCTGAGAAGGGAGTTATAAACAACTTGCGGAGGATTGATGATGCACTCCTCTCTATCAGACAATTACAGAGTGGATCCAGTGAACACAGACAGTGATGTTAAAGAGGCATAGAGAGAGTTTTAACAAAATCATTTCATGAAGTATGAGGATAAAAAAATCATTTTTATAAGTACAAAATATTTTAAATGAAATGAGATTTAAAATAATGTATTTGTAACAATAGAGTAAGTGTCCTAAGCATACCTTACAATATTATCCATCTGTGCATTTAGGTTGGCCAAAGATTTTGGCTGAGGATCTTTTTATTAGAAAAATGAAGGTGGCTTTGTATTTGAGGTCACCTTATGTTTGGGCAAATGTACTTTTTAAAAAAAATTTATCAAAGTATAGTTGATTTACAATCTTGTGTTAATTTCTGCTGTACAGCAAAGTGACTCAGTTATACACACACACACACACACTCACACACACATATATATTCTTTTTCACGAATGCAGTTTTTATTAATGTGATAATTTGATTAACAACTGTCTCCCTAACTACGTAGTAAGTGCCACAAGAGCACAGCCATTCTGTTTGTTCCTGTAGCATCCCTGTCATTTCACACAGAATAGAACTGAGTACATTAGTTGTTTGAGACATAAGATAAAAATATTACTTATTTCATGACCTGGAAAACACTGGAGAAACTAAAACAGAAATTTTAACAAAAAGTATTTTAAGGAAAGATAAGATGTTTTGATACATTTTGCCCTAGTGTTAATCAAGATGAGAAGAATCTCTTTTACTCCTTATAAATGTAAAAATCCTTAATTATTACCTTTTATTCTCTTAAGAAATTCAATGGTTCATGTTTATACCAGGATAATTCTGAGGCCTGTTTTCATTGCAGTTTCCTCACTGGGAGATTCCAAGTTCAAAAAAGCCATTCTTATCAGAGTTAGACCAAATGAGAAAAGTATTAAAAGAACGACTACTTCTTGAGCACTTCCATCTATTGTTTCAGTTAACCTACAACAGTCTTATGAATTAGCTGTTATCCCCATTGAAGAAGTAGGGGAAACTGAGGTTTGGTGAACTTCACGGCCAACCTTTACCACTGGTCAGATCCTGTAATAAGAGCCTTACACAGAGTATCTCATTCAATTCCCATGACAATTTTATGACCATTATTATCTCTCTTTTACATGTGAGAAGATGAGGCAAAGAGTGGTTAAGATAAAAAACTAGAGCGTATAAGTGCCAGGGCAGTCCAGGCAGCCTGGCCCTGAGTCCGCTCGATTGATAACCACCTAGATAAGCACATCGTGAAGGTGGGAGGCGGTAGTGGGGACTCGGAAAATGGCTTTATTGTAGGGCCCAGCCTGTCCTACAAAGTGCGGTCCTGTCTCTTTCTCCTCCTTTGCCTTCCCGGTTGCTTTTCCCTGCACTCCACAGTAAGCTGGTCACCATTTCGTAGCTTTCTTGTTCATTTTCTTAACACCTATTCACTGACTCTTTAAAGGAAATGTTTGGCGTACGTAAGTTGGTTGCATAATAGGAAGGAAACAAGCCAGGATGGGAGACTTCATTTCTCAAGGATTTTTAAAGCAGACTAAGAGTTATTTCACAGAGAGGGCTGTGAAACTCGAGCCTCTCTATACTCTTTCATTGCTATGACGACAGGCTGCTCCTGCTACATGTAGCCAGAAAAAGCAGCTGACATTTCAATTCTAGGAGCGTAGAAGAGAGGTTTACCAAAACAAAAAACAAAAAACAAACCCTTTTGTTTGAATTTCAGTTAGAGAGGAAAAAAATACCCTGCCTTTAGAAATTCCTGCCTTTAGAAAAGATAAGAAAGGAGAAATGTTGGGGCCTTTCCCCCCCTCCAGGTAGGCCAATAAAACAGAATTGAGTGCAAAGCAGCATTTCGCCTCATTCCTCTTAATGGCAATCTGAAACAGAAGACTCACTCTGGTTTCATTTGACTTGGCCATTAAGAAGCTACTAATGGATGAAGCAGTAAGGACTCAGTAATAAATACTTCATGCTGAGGCCCTCTCAAGGGCATACGGTAGTGTCAGATTTATTTTTCCATTTCTTTGGATAAAAAAAGACAATTCAAAGAATATTTCCTTCTTGACCCCCACTATTACTGCCAGAAAAATTATTCCAAGTGTGTAATCAAACACTTCCTCACTGTGTGTCTAGTACTCTGCCAGGTGCTATACCTGACATTTAAAAAACATCTTATTTAATTCCTACAATGACCCCATTGTGGGTATTATTATCACTAATTGCTTAATAGATGGGTAAACTGAGTCCTGGAGGTGTGAAGTGACTGCCTAAGCTCGCATAGCCTGTAAGAGGCAGAGCCAGGATTCAAACTGAGGCATGTTAACGCTGAAACCCATGCTCTATCTGCTCTGTCGGGCTGACTCTGAGGCATAGACCTGGCATTGACGTTTTATTATACAGCAAAGTGTGTAAGTACAAGGAAGAAACCCTGAGGAAAATCTTAGAGTAAATTCCCTTTCTACAGAGTTCCATTCAGGACATATAGGTAGACTAGTGCTTTAATATCAGCTACGATCGATAGATTGATTCAAACGTACCAGACATAGCTGTTTTCCTCGTTTATCACAACAAATCTCTAAGGTTGTAACTAATTTTATGATCCCCATTTTGGCAAATGAGGGCACAGAGGTTCAAAGTGTCATTTGTGCAAAGTCACAGACCCTGGGAAAGCCCAGATATAAACCAGATCTGTAAGTTTCTAGAGCCCGTGATCTTGTTCACTTTATTACACCATCTCCCTACAATCAGTCAAGACCACACACTCTGTTCCCGAAACTTCTGATCATCTTTTGATGCCCAAGATAAAAATCAGGCTAGCCTCAGGTGGTACTACCTGTGCAAGCCCAGCCTTTGGGAGAAGATGCTCGGTGGGCCCTGTTTGAACCAGACCCTGGCCTAACTGGGCATCTCTTGGGCAGCCAGACCTACTGGGGAAGTTCTCCTGGATTTACGGGCCCCCCTTCTCCTTCACTGAAGGGTGTTCCAGAAGCCATCTGAAGTCTGAGAAACAGTTGCTCACGTTCTTGGTGGAAAAAGATTCCCAACACGTTCTGGACCTTGTGCTAAACTTAGCTAAAATAGCAATGTTTGTGGACCGTTACATATCAACTGAATAAAAATCATAAGCAGTCAAGAGGAAATGAAATGAAGAATGTTTTGGAGTTGTCCAGATATATCACTATTCATTTCATTTCCGTCATCACTATTTATTATTTTTACTTAGTTGATAAGCGAAACTGTGCATAAGAGCCTATTGGGGATTAAATACCAAAGGACCTGGAAGGAAACCCCAGTACTCAAATTGCTAAATGGCTGTACAAAAATTCCCTGAAAGAGAAAAGGCAAGATTCATTAATAACATGTACATATTCTTTTCCAAAATGTAGAAAGCAGCATTGTTTGATTGGATGATCAGTAGATGAAACAGACTGCTGTGCCTTGCTGGATCTTGTTAAATGGACAGAAATATAAACTTAAGTCTTTCCTGAGAGGGGTGTCCTTTTTATTTTTTTCATATTCATAGTTAACGTACCCATCAACGTTTAGCTGAATGAGCTGTGAATTGAAAAAAACTGGTATCCATGAGAAAGGGGAGAATCAAAAAAAAAAAAAGATTTCTGCTGAGTTGGACCAAGTGAACATTTCTATTCAGTGTACTTAGGCCCTGGGCCAGAGGGGAGCTCAGATATAATGCCAAGGTGACATATTTAACCTCTGTGCCAGATTAAAGGCAGTTCAAAAGAGATATTCTCTCTGCACTACCTCTTGGTTATAGTATCAACAGCATCGATCTGCAGTTGAGAGCATGGTTTTCTCCTGCAGGGTGACCTCTAATACCCAGGAGGAATGAGGGAGCATGACTTGCATTATTGTTTTATTTTAGAAGATAGAGCCAGAAATGAAGGTCCCTTACAATATAGGAGTTATCATAATTTTTTAGCTCTTCGATTCCCCTCCCTCCTTTTTCCCTTCCTAAATTAGACATCGTTAGGAATTAGAAATTTTATGTATGTGTGTGTGTGTGTGTGTGTGTGTGTATCCTAAAAAATGATAGAAGGGGACAAGAGACAGTGAGTCAGAAAACTATAAAAGGGAGTCAGGAAAAAATAATCATAATAACTAAAAAATAATCAAAGGAAAATATAGTATTATAGGGATTTTCTTACCTTTTGGAAAAGCAAAATATTCCATTTCTACATTGCTGTTAGGTACAGACTGGGATAGTGGTGGTGATTGAATAACTTCAAATAATTTAACCATGGAAAACACCCAAATTACTTTGATTTGAAAGTGTTTTTTTTTAACAACTACTTTCCTTTTGATTTATTTAATATATTTAGTAAACTATTTCTACAAAACACATTTCAGGATTTCAGACTTCACCAAGATCTGAATGCTAGTCTGGCCAGCAACATTTCTACATTTCTAAACATCATTTATTAGTTCTTACTATTTAATCTTGGAGAAGAAAAGGAAACATGAATTCAAGTGTTAACATTCCCTAGTAAGTAGCTTTTCTGTAAACCATGCAAAAGGGTTTTTTTGTTCTTGTTGTTAAAAAATGGCTTTGTATTAGGCAAAAATATTAGACATCTTTATCAGATCATGCAAATCAGGTTAACAAATACAGTAAACTTATTAAAATTTACCTTCAGGTAGGTAGCTGGACCCAGTGCCTTGGCAGAAAATTGAAGTGGAATCCTGTCCTTGCACCCAGTCAGGAAATAAGTTTCACCAATGCCCAATACTCTTTAAATCGCTTTCCTCGTTAGCCCTGCTTCTTTGCCCAGAAACACATTCAGGTCTATTGGAGTTGAAATTCTGCTGCTCTGTCAACTACTCAGGGTCTGAGGTGACAGACGAATTTGGAGGTTGGCACAGGGACGTATTCCAGACTGTCATCGTTTTTGTCGCAGATTCCTGCAGTTCTCCAGCGGGCTAGCCTCTCACTCCAAGGGCAAGGGCGCGCTGAGCTTTACGGGCAGCGCAGACCCACAGGGAGAGAGCTCACTCTGCCGGAGAGAAGGGGTTAACAGTCCTCCCCTCAAGCTCTTGTTCTCAGAGGCTTGTAACTTGGCCAGAATATAAGCACTTGGCTCCTTATGCCTTTTTCTGTTTTTCTTCTCTTTTTCAAACAACTCTAAAAGGTTTTACAAGCCGGATCCCTTTTGGGGGAATTTTTATTTTAAGACTGCAAAGAAACTCCATGCTGTGGTTTCTTCCTAAAGGAAATCGGTGGGGTGGGGTTTAAGGAAGGGGTAAGAATAATTGCAGCAGATGCATTTTTACATTGCTTCTGCAAAAATTGTTCTCACGAATATGCCTGAATTTAGTTAACAGCAGGATACTGCAGATACTTCAACCTTTCTTTAAGTGACCTTCAGAAATGTACATGTATGTGAAGCATTACTCCTTCGTAGTGTAGCTCATTTATAAGCCGACTCAGGAATGTTACAGTTCGTAGACTATTCTTCCCCCTACACAGCTCCCTACCACAACCTTCTGTATGATGATTGGTCTGGAAGAAGGAGTTTTGCCATGAAATAGACCTGGCGTTCTGGTTATTTATGTATGTATCTAATCTCTTCCACGGCTATGTCTACATTGATTGCACATTTACTACGTCAGACACTGGCTAACGGTTTTTTTAATGCATCCATTTCAGTTTATCCTCACAAGTCTACATGAAGTGAGTACTACACCCATTTGATGATAGTGTGGTTTAGTGGGAAAGTCTCCATGTTTGAGGCCACACAGCTTGGGTTTGCATCTTGGTTCCTAACTGGATATGACCCGGGACAAGTTAGGTGATGTCTCTAAGCTTCAGAATTCTTATCTATAAGACACGGGTACGAATAAGGGGGTGATATTAGTATCTACCTCAGGTGGCTGTCCTGTGTTTTAAGCAGGTAAACACCTCCTGCCACCCCACAGACACTCAAATGTTAGTGATTATGATTTGCATGAGGAAACCCGAGCTTGGTGAACCTGAGTGACTTTTCCAGGGTCTCTGGCTCGTAGGTTGTAGAGCAGGATGCCGGCCCAGCTATCTCGGCTGACTGCTGCATCTGTGTTACTCAACTTCTAGGCTGTAACACCTCCTTCTGAGGGAGCCGTGAGCTCCTTGAGGGTGGGGACCTGCCCGCTCTGTATTCTCCATGTGCCTAGCACCGTGCTTTACATACTGTAAAGGCCCCATTAACCTTAGATAAATGGTTACAATTTAATTTAACTTGGATTTTTCTACATTTATGCCAAAGTCAGGCCAAAAGCAAAACAACATTAACAAAAATAAAGAAAAACCCCACCTCTAGTTCTAGGCAAATATGCCCTCGGACAGTTGTCCTTAAGCACTTTAGAAACATTTGCCCTATTTATTTTTCAGAACAGCACAAGAGAAAGGGAACAAGAATTATCTCAATATTGCAGTTGGGGAAATTTGGGAGTGGAGGAAACTGGGCAATTTGCCTAGGAACTGAAAACAGGCCACAGTGCAGCTGGGATCGTCTCAACATCTCCAGAATCAGGATGACTTGTTCCAAACCGCCTTTCCAGGCACAGGATGAAATGACGTGATGTCCTTTGGCCTCAGACAATGGGATGTTTTTCCTTAGCCCAGGTCTAGGGTGTGAGCAGTCTCCGCAGAGAAGGATCAAAGGAGTGGGCTGTGTTTGACTCTGATGGCACTCTGCTTCTGTGCACATGGTCTGGGAAGTGTGGGAGACACAGGCACCATTTCTCCAGTGGCTGCCAAGGGCCACAGGTGTGGTGGGACTATTGCGGAATATGTAGGACAAGCATTTCTGATGATTTTGCCCAAGCTTGGCTAAAGGCGGTTTTCTCTGGAACTCAAAATGCTAACTTCTTCTAACAACATTCCCCATTTACTTGACATAGCTTCATGAGGTTGGTTTCAGGGGACTACAGCTATTCAGTGAAAATGTAGAGAAAGTTTTAGCTAGAGGGCTATGGGGAAACGATTTGACCAACCAAAGTATTTTCTCTAATACTAAAATTGATGTTTTATGTCTTTGCAAAATGATCATAAAATTTCTTTCAGAAATCTATGCTAACATAAAAAATAACTTGGTTAGAGCAAACTGGATTTATCTCTCAAATGTGAATAGGTACCTTGAGAGTTCCTTTGTTGGTGGCAAAGCTTGAGAATTTTAACTCTCAGTTATACAGTATGTTTGCTCTAGGTCTTATTAATCTATAACATGGTTAAAAGGATCCACTGTATTTCTTGTAACTAGATAATAGAGAAAAGTGTGTGTGTGTGTGTGTGTGTGTGTGTGTGTGTGTGTGTGTTTTAGTAAAGGGACCTTGAATCCGCAATGTCTTTTAAGTATGACTTTATTTTGGGAATGTTTATGGGCAGATATCCAAACTTTTATTGTTTCTGAAGCTGTCATTTCTAAAATCGTTTACAGCTCATGCAGCTGAGGACAATAAACCTACACCAATACCCACTTAACAGATGGAGCTGTGGAATAGATTTAGAAACTTATCCAATATCTAAATGTGATGAGAGAACTTTGATTAAAAAAAAGATTGTTACATTCCTGCATGTGAACTGACCCAGATAACATCAGCTTTGGTCAGAAGGGTCTAACAAAAGTCAGTATCAAAGTTGAAGTGTGTTTTCAACTTTTTAATGCTCGGATTTCCTTTGAGAGTCTGACGAAAGCGGTGGGCAAGCCCCTAAAGTTCATCCATGAACCGCCCTCCACACCCCTACCCCAGGGGTTCCATGAAGTTAAGAACCTCTGATTCAGGTGCAGGGCCAGAGAACACTTTCATCAGTGCTTGAGCACCAAGTGAGCCCTTTTGTTATACACAGCACAAACCTCTGGGTGATAGGAGAGAAATATCATAGTTCCCGCCTATAAGGAGTCTAAGAGACAAGAATATACTCGTTGTCAAAAGGGGGCACGATTCCATTGGAGTAGTCGTTGATGAAAAATTAATCAGTTGATTTCAGAAAGAAATGGAAAATTTTATTCGAGCCAAATTTGAGGATTGTAGCCCAGGAAGAGCAACTCAGAAAGCTCTGAGAACTGTTCCACCCGTTAGACTTTAAGATACAGTGATATAAGTTTTTTTGAGACAGAGGGCTGTACATCAAATGATGTATTATTTTTTTTTAACACCTTTATTGGAGTATAATTGCTTTACAATGGTGTGTTCGTTTCTGCTTTATAACAAAGTGAATCAGCTATACATATACATATATCCCCATATCTCCACCCTCTTGCGTCTCTCTCCCACCCTCCCTATCCCAACACTCTAGGTGGTCACAAAGCACCGAGCTGATCTCCCTGTGCTATGCGGCTGCTTCCCACTAGCTATCTATTTTACATTTGGTAGTGTATATATGTCCATGCCACTCTCTCACTTTGTCCCAGCTTACCCTTCCCCCTCCCTGTGTCCTCAAGTCCATTCTCTAGGTCTGCGTCTATATTCCTGTCTTGCCCCTAGGTTCTTCAGAACCCTTTTTTTTTCTTTTTTTTTAGATTCCAGATATATGTGGTAGCATACGGTATTTGTTTTTCTCTTTCTGACTTACTTCACTCTGTATGACAGACTCTAGGTCCATCCACCTCACTACAAATAACTCAATTTCGTTTCTTTTTATGGCTGAGTAATATTCCATTGTATATATGTGCCACATCTTCTTTATCCATTCGTCTGTCGATGGACACTTAGGTTGCTTCCATGTCCTGGCTATTGTAAATAGAGCTGCAATGAACATTGTGGTACATGACTCTTTTTGAATTATGGTTTTCTCAGGGCATATACTCAGTAGTGGGATTGCTGGGTTATATGGTAGTTCTATTTTTAGTTTTTTAAGGAACCTTCATACTGTTCTCCATAGTGGCTGTATCAATTTACATTCCCACTAACAGTGCAAGAGGGTTTCCTTTTCTCCACACCCTCTCCAGCATTTATTGTTTGTAGATTTTTTGATGATGGCCATTCTGACTGGTGTGAGGTGATATCTCATTGTAGTTTTGATTTGCATTCCTCTAATGATTAGTGATGTTGAGCATCCTTTCATGTGTTTGTTGGCAATCTGTATATCTTCTTTGGCGAAATGTCTATTTAGGTGTTCTGCCCATTTTTGGATTGAGTTGTTTGTTTTTTTGATGTTGAGCTGCATGAGCTGCTTGTAAATTTTGGAGATTAATGCTTTGTCAGAAATGATGTTTTATTGACAGTTTACATGATCCAGATCGAAGGGTCATCATGGTAGGTCACGTGACCCTGTACAAGATCAAAAAGCTTTATGATTTTTTTAAGGAGTAGTCTTGGTGGTGCTGGGAGAATGTTGCTCTCTATGGTTGAGCAGGTGTTCCTGCCGATGGGGAGGTTTGATTGATGCGTAATGCACACACACAGTGCACAGTGAGGGGAGAGAGGAGGCCAAAGGGCAGAGAAGAACTTTTATGTTTAGATTTTTCTTGTCTTGCCATAAAATATGAATTTTATTTCACATAGTGGAGAGCCCAAGTTAGGAAGTGAGTATGGATGAAGGGAAGATGCAGTGACAACAGAGTGTTGACAATTCTCTTGGCCAGGACCTGGCCTGTAGGACCCTTCTCCTTGCTTATGCCGTGTGGTAGTTTTCTAGGGCTACCATAACAAAGTACCACAGACTGGGTGGTTTACATAACAGAAACTAATTTTCTCCCAGTTCTGCAGGCTAGAAGTCCAAGACCAAGGTGCTGTCTGGGTTGGTTTCTCCTGAGCCTTTTCTCCTTAGCTGGAGATGGCTGTCTTTTCACTGTGTTTTCATCTGGCCTTTTTTCCCATACTCATGTACTCCTGGTGTCTCTCTCTCTTCTTATAAGGACACTAGACCTTATAAGGACATTAGTGCCCCACCCTTATGACCTCGTTCAACCTTAGTTACCTCTTTAAAGGCTCTATCTCCAAATCTAGTTACACTGGGGGTTAGGGCATCAACATATGAATTTTGGGGAGACACAGTTCAGTCTGTAACACCCCATATATCTTTCAGACTTTGACATTTAATTCTCTGTGGCTTTACTTCTGGGAACCACACTCATTTCTCAATTCTGGCTTAGTTACTGACCTCTTTCTATGCAATTTCCCCCATTCCCCTGCACTACCATCATATCTCAGCACGGAATCATTTCAGATCTCTCAGCTCTGTCTTGGTTATCAACCCACTGGGTCAATTTCTGACTATGGATTCTTGCAGGAGTTTATTCTAGCCATCCCCCCCCCAGCCCAGCACATCTATGGGCTTAGTCAAACCCTCTATTAGGTCTTAAGCAGAGGCTTGACTCACAGAAGTAGTTAATAAGTACAAGTTGCAAATATGCATAATATTTTGCTAAATATGTGGCGAATGTGATTAACTGCTATTTGTCTCATTATAACTTTGAAAGCAAAAAAAATAAAAATAAAAAATAAAAGGAGGAAGATTGGTTAGGGCTAGGCAAATTTTGTATGTCAGGCTAAGCAGTTTGACTTTTTTTCTTTAGGTAAAAGGGACCTCTGGGAGGTTAGAAAGAGTAGGAAGGAAATAACATAAAATACATCTATCAGGCTAGATTATGCTACAATAACAAAGAACCCCAAACTATCAGGGGCTTACGACATAGGTTTGTTTTTCATTCATGCTCCATGTTTATTGTAGTCTACTGCAATTCTGCTCTACCTTATCTTCACTCCAGGATCCAGGCTGACAAACACGTTCCCTTGGCAGAAGAAAAAGAAATACGGCAAACTATGCTCAGTTCTTAAAGCTTCTGCCTGGATGTAATACACATCACTTCTGCCCACCTTTCATTGACCACAGCAGGTCATGTGGCCACAACTGAGCTCGACAGCGGGGGGAAGTATAGTCCTCCTATAGAGAAGAGAAACCATAGGCAAGAGAACCAGAAAATAGATTTTAATTGGAAGGGGAGGATAGGACAGACGGTGGGAAAAAAAGTATTAGGAAAAAAGAAGAGAAGAAAATAAAAGGGGCAGAAGCAAAGTTAAAAAAATGTGGAGAATAAAAAAAAAAAAATAAGAGGGCAGAAGAGAGAAGAAGTAGGGTAAAAATAAGAGGTACTTTCCTAGGGCTGTCATAACAAATTACCACAGACTGGGTGGCTTAAAACAACAGAACTTTCTTTTCTCAAAGTTCTGGAGGCTGAAAGTCTGAAATCAAGGTATAAGTAGGCACAAGTTGCCAAGGAAGGCAGAGATCCTCCCTTGCCTCTTCGTAGCTTCTGGTGGTTTCCAGAATTTCTTGGCATTCCTTGCTTTGCAGCAGCACCATATGAAACTCTGCATCCATCTTCACGTGGCCTTCTTCCCCTGTGTGTCTCCTCGGAATCTCTGTGTCCTCTCCTCTTCTTGTTAAGGACACCAGTTATTGAATTTAGGGTCTGCCTAATCCAGTACGATCTCACCTTAACCTGGTTATATCTGCAAAGACTCTATTTTCAAATAAGGCACATTCACAGGTACCAGGGATTGAGACTTGAACGTATCTCTTGAGGGGACACAATTCAACTCACTACAGTCTACTGTCCACCTCCCTTGCCCCAGATTCATGATTCTCCCACATGCAAAATACATTCGCCTCGTCCTAACATTCTTAATTCATTTCAAATGTCTTAACTCGGGCTTCCCTGGTGGCGCAGTGGTTGAGAATCTGCCTGCCAATGCAGGGGACACGGGTTCGAGCCCTGGTCTGGGACGATCCCACATGCCGCGGAGCAACTGAGCCCGTGAGCCACAACTACTGAGCCTGCGCGTCTGGAGCCTGTGCTCCGCAACAAGAGAGGCCACGATAGTGAGAGGCCCGTGCACCGCGATGAAGAGTGGCCCCCGCTCGCCGCAACTAGAGAAAGCCCTCGCACAGAAACGAAGACCCAACACAGCCAAAAATAAATAAATAAATTTATTAAAAAAAAAAAAGTCTTAACCCATTCCAGCATCAACTCGAAGTCCCAAATCTCTGTCATCAGCTCAGAAAGTTCCAAATCTCGTCATCTAAATAGTCTAAATCAGGCACAGGTGAGACAGACTCTAGGTATGCTTGGTCCTGGGGCAAATGTCCTGTCCATCTGTGAACCTATGAAACTAAAAAGCAAGTTATCTACTGCCAAAATACAATGGAGGGACAGGCATAGGATAGACACTTCCATTCTGAAAGGGAGAAAATAGAGGGAATAAAGGGGTCACTTGTTCTAAGCAAGTTCAAACCTCACCAGGGTAAGTTCTATAAGGTTTCAAGTCCTGAGAATAATCCTCTGTGGCCCAGTACTCTTCCTTCTGGCCCACAGAGGTTCGACCCTTTGGGTCTGTGGAGGTCCCACCAGCCTTTTGGAGCTGTATTACTTTGGTAGGGCTACCATAAAACACCACGGATTGGGTGGCTTAAACACAGGAATCGATTTTCTCACAGTTCTGGAGGCTAAAAGTCTGAAATCAAGGTGTTGGCAGAGTTGGTTTCTTCTGAGGTCTCTCTCCTTGGCTTACAGATGACTGTCTTCTCCATTTGTCTTCACAGGATCTCCCCTCTGTGTGTGTTTGTGTCCTAATCTCTTCTTAAAAAGACAGCAGTCATATTGGGTTAGGGCCCATCCATATGACCTTATTTTACCTTAATTACTTTAAAGGCCCTATCTCCAAATACAGTCACATTCTGAGATACTAGGGGTTAGGACTTTAACATGTGAATTTTGGGGGGATACAATTCAGCTCATAATGGGAGTCCTTTTTCCTTTTCCTTCAAGGATAACACCTGTTTATAGCCATGTAGAATTTTGGAAGTCTGACAGCCTTCCTTCCATTCTGTCTCTCTCTCTCTCTTTCAGCCCAGGGTGGAAGTATTTCTGCTTCAATAACATTCTCAAAAATTTTGTTGGTCTCCTGTGAAATCTATGGGGGTTTATGCCATCAGACAAGAGGGTCCTCCACAGATCTTTCCTGGATAAATTCATCTTGATTCCTGGCTTCTACTGAGAAAGTTGATTGGATCCACAGATCACATTCACACGCCTAATCTCTGTAGCAAAAGGTTGCCTAGCTATAGGCATGCTTGATGTTCTTTCCAGAGAATGCTTTGTGGTCTTTTGCTATCTGGAGGCTATTTTCAAAATCAAGTCCTGGTTCTTTTTTGCTTGATAGTTTCTTCCTCCATTTATATCTTTCCTCTCACATTTTACTATAAGCAGCAAGGGGAAACCAGGTGTACTGTTCATACTTTGGAAATTTCCTTAGCTCAGTATCTAAGCTCATCACTTACAAGTTCTCCTTTCCAACCCAACAGCAGAAGATAATTCAGCCAAGTTCCTGCCACTTTAACCAAGGGTTGTTTTATCCCTGGTCTCCAGTATCATGTTCATTTCCTCCTGAGACCTGACCAGAATCACCTTTAACATTTATATTTCTATCAACATTTTGTTCGTGATAATACATGTATTCTCTAAGATGATAGATTTCTCTATAGTTCTAGACTTTTTTCTTTTTTTGGCCACACAGCTTGCAGGATCCTAGTTCCCCGACCAGAGATCGAACCCATGACCCCTTTAGTGGAAGCGCCAAGTCTTAACCACCGGACTGCCAGGGAAGTCCCTAGACTTTTTCTACTATGTGCCTCAAAATCCTTCCAACCACTACTCAACATCCAATTCCAAAACCACATCCACATTTTTAGGAATTTGGTATAGTAGTACCCCATTCTCAGAACCAAAACTTCTATTGGTTTCCAACAGTTGCCATAACAAATTACCAAAAATTGGGTGGCTTAAGAAACCAGGAATTTGTTTTCTTAAATTTCTGGAGGCTAAAAGTCTGAAATCAGCAGGCACAGGCTCTTTAAGGAGGCTTTGGGGAAAAATTCTTCCTTACCTCTTCCTAGCTTCTAGTGGCCTCCAACAATATTTGGCATTCCTTTGTTTGTAGCTGTATCAGTCCAATCTCTACCTCTTTCTTCACATGGCTTTCTTCCCCTGTGTGTCTCCTCTGAGTCTCCGTGTGTTTTCTTTTCTTACAAGGACACCAGTCACTGGATCTAAGGCCCATCCTAATCCAGTATGACATCATCTTAACTTAATTACATCTGCAAAGACCTTATTTCCAAATAAGGTCTCATTCACAGGTGTCAGGGGCTGAGGCGCTTGAATATATCTTTTTGAGGGACACAATTCAACCCACTACAAGGTGGATTGCAGATTTGACTCTAAACTTCTGGTTGACCAAAGGAATGAGGAAAAGATGATTAGTGGTAGAATTCAAAATGTAAAAAATTTCAGAAAAAACATATAAGACACTTTGTAGAGCAGCAAATGGTACCCTTATAGCCTTCTTGCAATATCACATTTCTTTTGGCTGTTTCCTACAACATCTTAAGGTGAATAGGTAGTGGGAAAAGGTTAAAGTCCAGTTAAGTAAGAGAAATTCTGTGAGACAGTAACAAACAATCTGTGATAGTTTGCCTTTTGTTCTTCAATTTTGATGGTGGCAAAACTCCAAAACAATGTAATTCCTATTTGCAATTAAATTCTGATCTCTATTCTGTGAGTTCGGCTGGCACCCAGTTTTATTCACAACTGAATACATTTGGGCACGTCTGAAGGATGAGTGGGATGGGTCCTCTAGGAAGAACTAAGGACTTCTTGGGAAAGACTCATTCTGAGGGAACAGAAAGCCAGGCAGATAAGATTAGCCCAAAAATATATAGCAAGTGGAGTGGCGGAATAGTTTATTTTCCTTAGATTTGACCCTAAGCCAGTCCTCAATGGACTCAAGAGTACTCTGGAAAGAGGCGGACACAAGGTTTAAAGGGAACAAGCTATTTGATCAAATCTCTTGAAAAACCAGGGCATAGGCAGCCCTGCTTTCATACCCATGTGACTCAGTGTAATGCAAGGCGTAGCAGGATTTGGTGTATGGATGACCCCAGAGCACACAGAGCGACTTTGGCATCTCAGTGTCCTCAGCCACAGGCAACAGTGCACAGTTGAGACCCTTGGGGTGATGGCAATCGTGATGTTGACTAGCAGTGACAGTGTTTGGCAGAGTGCCTGCTGAGGTTGGTGGCATTAGCCAGTAATAGTGGTGCCCAGTAGAGGTAGTAGTGTCTGGCAAACAAAGTGGAACTCAACAGGAGGGCGCAATGGCTGGTGAGAGATAGCCCAATCATGGACCTCAGAGCGGGACTGATGTCATGTAGCTTCCCAGGCAGTGGGTAACTCCAGAGGAGCCATGCAAGAGATTACAAAATTGGAGACGTGATCATTGAAAATCTAGGAACACATGAGAAGTCTTTGAGGACGTCAGGAAAATAATGATTGAGTATAACTTTGAGGTGGAAGGCTGAGTTTAAAGAGTAAAGTTGAAAGTGAAAGAAATAAAGCTACAGTGGCCTGAGGAAGGAAACAGGAGCATTTAACTCATATTTTTTTCTTCTGTAATTGCTTAAGTTTATTCTCAGCTTAAAATCTACAGCTGTTTTTAATGCAGCCTAGTTCATGATGATATTTTTGTACCTGTGTGTGAGCAGATTTTCACTTAGTAGTTAAGCATCTGTCTCCTTTTTTGTGTTCCTGAAGTCCTTCATCACAATAGCAAGAAAACTTTTCTCTTTTCTCTTTTTTTTGTCCTCTGAGAAGTTTTAATCACCACTGAAAGATTCCAAAAGAACCTAGTCTGATGGTATTTGACTATGAACATGGACTATTGAATCCATTACTAAGTTGCAAGTCACGTGTCTGAGTCCCAGTCCAAAAAGTTACCTGTAGATACATATAGCCAATGATTGGATTCAGAATTGGTAAATTCTAAATTGAAGGACATCAGGAGTTGAAATTCAATGCCTACCATTTTCTTCTACCTTCAATCTTTTGTGCCCATCTTCCTATCAGATGCCAGATTATCAAAGGACATCAGAAAGCCCTGATAGGATATTGCTAATCACTGATACGATTGAATATTACCAGAAACAAATTCTACTACCTCTCAATATGATTTATACCAATCAAGCCCTCAGTGGAGGGAGCACATATTCAAACTCCTTCTTCTCCCTGGATGAAGTATAGTAGAGAACTGATGAATCTGACAGACCTGAATTCAAGCCCCAGCTCCGATGCTTCCTAGCTGAATGACCTTGAGCAAGTTGCTTAACCTCTCTGGGTCTTCAAGTCCTCATCTGTCAAATGAGGATGCTAATAATACCTCACTGGGTGATTTTGAGGAAGAGATGATGTTTGCATAATGCTTTGTCCAATGCAAACACCATCTCTTCCTCAATTTATAATAATACTAAAGATCATGGTGATGGTGAAGGCCACCAATAAGGAAGCTGGATGTTGCTGGAGACTGTCATGGAGCCTTCTGTAATAGAAATTAGAGCGCCTCCTCTTTTCACACAAACTGCTAATAAACCCTGTGAGGGATGCAGATGTTCAGGCAAAGGGATGAAACACATCCTTTTAGTTAAACTCTGCAAACACAGCAGCTGCTCCCATCAATCCCTGGAGTCCTATGTCGTCGTTTTTTCCCAGACAGAGCCCTCATTTACTTTGGGGGAACCTGGGTTGGCTGTGCAGATAGCACATAGCAATGTGAGCTATGTAGCTGCTCTCATTCTGACCTCACCTTGGGATATACACCAGCCCAATCTATCAAATCGCTCAGTGTTTGGATCTCGTCCAGTGCATATTTCTGTACATTTGACTTGCAAGATGTCTCTTGTTGACCAAGAAGTTTATACTGGGGCCTTCTCACGGGTGAGATCATTTTGCTGTTATTAGCCAAAAGCCACCCTCCTCTAAATCTGCCTGATGTTTTTTGGCTGTAGTGTTAAGTTCCCAGAGCAAGATGCTTTAGACTAAGAAGTACTGTTTGTGTAATGACGCAATCCTGTTCTGGAAATGTGTTCCAGTGGTTGTTTTCTTCTTGGTTTTGAGCAAGGGCATTTGCATTTTTGTCAATATTTCAGTTGTGGAAGAGCATTGGCTTTGCTATAGAGGCTTCCCATGGGCTGGTTGTACACATGAGCGCTGGCAGCACTACAACTGAGGCTCCATCTCTAGCAAATGGTAAGAGAGCCTGATGAGGGCTGATCGGAGTCTCACTGCCATTAACTGGCTGGCAACTCAAATGGAGACACAAAGGATGATTTGAACAATGCCTGTTCTCTCTAGTCTAGTATTTCTCAAAATTTTCTTTTCATTATCACTCTCCTAAGGGCCCTTTGAACAATTTTTTTCCTGAGTGCTCCCCAACTCATGAAATTGTGACAATGGATATACTGTATATTCATTTATGTACTATATCTATAGCTGTGTTTTATATATAAAAATATTAGGACTTTTTGCCTCTCCCAAGAATCAGTTTTGCCCCCTTGACTAATGAGCCTCACCAATTGACTTCAGCATACCTCATGCTTAAAAAGATACAATTTACTGTGGTATAATCAATTGATTATTATAATTCATGGTTGGAGAAACTGAGTCATTTATGTTTTCCTGTTGAACAGCATTCATTACTCTCAAAACTCTTATAAAGGAACAAGGCAGAAAAACTTTCTGAAAATATTATAGTTATTTTCTGAGAAAATGTAGTTAAATTTTTCATAATTATAAATTTTTCCATTTTGTTAGCTCTTCTCAGGTTGTATGTTAATAGTTAGTTGAGATTCAGCAAAAACAGCAGGACAAATATCTCTAGCACATGCTCTTCTTCATTCGTACGATTACATTCCTGATGGCATGGCCTGGTCACCTCACAGCTAACTCTTTTATCCCTCTGGACTCACATTCACAAATGTGATGCCCCAAGGGCCAGGGAGGTCACATGAATTAATAAGGAAGGTCAGAAGTAAGAAAGCCACACACCCAGGACAACGATGATTGGCAGCTGACCCGGCCTTGCGTCAGGAAGATAAGAGGGAGGACTTGGGACTTGGGAACTGGAAAGTATGGTCCATCTAAAGGGGGCAGCCGCTGCTCTGCTCTTGCATCCTTACTGCCATGGGGAAATGACCGTCCCGTGTTGCCAGACCATTTTGTTGTTTTAAAGAGAAGCCAGAAATCTGAAACTTTATTTGATCTTTAAATGTTGACCAACACTCCTTAGGCCAAATCAAACAGGTCTATGAGCTGGACTGAGCCACTGAACAGTAATTTTTGACCTCAGTTCCAGGTATTCAATACTTCTTCCCTCCCCAATTCAATCCACCTTGAACCGTATTAAAAAGAAAATTCATCCTTTCACAGTGTAACTCACATCATGTCACTATCCCACTTAGAAGCTTTCAATAGCTTCTCACTGCCTTCAAAGTCTCATCTAAACACATGAGCCAGGCATGGAAAGATGTCTGCCACAGTATGTACTATCTTCCATTCACTTCACTGAATGTCATCTCTGTTCCTTGCTCTGTAATTTTCTGCCTCTATCCTTTTGCGTAGGTGGCTTCCTCTACCTGAAACCTTCATGCTTAAATCCTACCAATCTTTCAAGGTCCAAATAGATCCTTCCTTTCCAAGAAGCCTTCTCTGCTACCTCTGATAAGAAGTTATTCTTTCTCTGAACTTCAATAGCATATTTTTAAAAAATATTTATTAATTTAATTTATTTATTTTCCTTATTATTTTTTTTTTTTGGCTGCACTGGGTCTTAGTTGCGGCACACGGGATCTTTGTTGAGGCATGCGGGATCTTTTTGTTATGGCGCGCTGTCTGCTCGGGTTTTCCTCTAGTTGCAGCGCTCTGGCTTCTCTCTAGTTGTGGCGTGTGGGCTCCAGAGTGTATGGTCTCTGTAGTTTGCGGCATGTGGGCTCTCTCGTTGAGGTGCGAGAGCTCAGTAGTTGTGGCACGTGGGCTTAGTTGCCCTGCGGTATGCAGGATCTTATTTCCCCGACCAGGGATTGAACCTGCATCCCCTGCATTGAAAGGCGGATTCTTTACCCATGGACCACCAGGGAAGTCCCAATAGCATATTTTTTAAAAGAATTTTTAATTGTGGTAAAATACACATAAGGTAAAGTTTACCATCTTAACCATGTTCAAGTGTCCAGTGATATTAAATACATTCATCATGTTGTGCAACTATTGCCACCATCCATCTCTATCACTCTTCACCATGTAAAATTAAAACTCTATACCCAATCAACAATAACCTCCCATTCCCTCTCATCCCTCAAAGTCCTGGAACTACCATTCTGCTTCTGTCTGTACAATTTTGACTACTCTAAGTACCTCATATGAGTGGAAATGCACAGTATTGGTGTTCTTTTTGTGACTGGCTTATTTCACTTAGCCTAAAGCCCTCAAGGTTCATCCATGTCAGAGCATATGTCAGAATTTCCTTCCTTTTAAGGCTGGATAATATTCTGTTGTATGTATATTCCACACTTTGCTTATCTATGCATCTGTCAATGGACACTTGTGTTGTTTCTATTCAATACACTTTCGTTATTGCTTGTTTTTGCTGCTATGAACATGGGTATACAACTATCTCTTTGAGTCCCTGCTTTCAATCATTTTGGTAATATACTCGGAAGTGGAATTGCTGGATGACATGGTAATTCTATTTTAATTTTTTGGACGAATGGAATGGTCATACTGTTTTCCACAGTTGCTCTACCACTTTACGTTCTCAACAATAGGACGCAAGGATTCCAGTTTCCCCACATCCTTGCAAACACTTGTTATTTTCTTTTTGCCATTAGCCATCCTGATGGGTGTGAAGTGAATCGCACACTATTTTTGATAAGGTGCTTAGAACTCCTGATGCAGAGTAACCACTCTGTCCATATTTGTCCTGCACTGGAACGTGTTGGTTCAGAAGAAGCAGCGCGTTACTGTCCCCTACACTCCCCATCTCTGGCTTTGCCCTGTGTCAGAGGGAACAGCATATTAATTTAATTTTTTCTTTAGAATTTATTGCTTTTTATCATGTAATATAGTTATATGTATTCAGGTCCCCTTCTCCCCTACCTGGTAGTATTTTAAGGCAGGGATTATATTTTACATAACCTTGATTCTCTGTGAGGCAGGTACTTAATAAACATCTGTAATGTGAGCATTTGTAACTCTATTGATTGCTTCATCCACCAGATCATTCCTTCCCACACTCCCCCCAAATTCCACATCTACTGATGTGCTACTTGAGGGGGACTAAATTGAGGTAAGGCAAATATAATTAAGGAAGGGTAATGTGTAAGGAATGACCAGACCTCTAATGTATTTGCATCAAACTCTCCACCAGCTTTAGCTCGAATGTTGAGCTTTTTTTTGCTTTTTTTTTTTTAAATTTTTTGTTTATTTATTTTTGGCTGCTTTGGGGCTTTGTTGCCACACGCGGGCTTTCTCTAGTTGTGGCAAGTGGGAGCTATTCTTCATTGCGGTGCGTGGGCTTCTCATTGCGGTGGCTTCTCTTGTTGCAGAACAGGGGCTCTAGGCACGCAGGCTCAGTAGTTGTGGCTCACGGGCTCTAGAGCGCAGGCTCAGTAGTTGTGGCTCACAGGCTCTAGAGCGCAGGCTCAGTAGTTGTGGTGCACGGGCTTAGTTGCTCTGCGGCATGTGGGATCTTCCTGGACCAGGGATTGAACCCGTGTCCCCTGTATTGGCAGGCGGATCCACTGTGCCACATGGGCAGCCCCAAATGTTGAGCTTTTAAAACATTTTAAAACACTGATTACTAAAGATTTAATACAAAGTCTATTGACCATTGTTTTAAGATGCTGTTAAACGTCCTGCCAATTAAAAAAAAAAATTGGTCTGACGTTCTAGAATGACTGAAGAAGGAGTGATTCCAAGGTTACCTAAAGGAATTTGATTTCTCACTTGCCTTACTGAGCTCCTGTAGTATACTTGAAAGCCAGTAAACTTGCAAGTGGCCACAAGAGGGGAGTATGAACCCTGGTCATCTTCCACAGATGAATGGAACTGATGAATCAGTCTCCGGCTGAACTCACGCTCCATCCTGAACAACAGTCCATTGAATAACCATACTCCTTCCAGATGATTGCCAAAGAATGAGTGTGGGTTTGCCCTTTATACGTTCACATGGAATATAACCTTCAACTCTCAGCTGTCCGATCAGACCTTAATCCTAATTGGAGAAAATATTTAAGGGAGGAGGGCCTGAAGGGCAGGCCATCCCTCTCCCTCAATTTCACTAACGTGATTTTACCTTTGCATTAAACCAGAACCCTGAGGAAACTGTACTCATGGATCGCCTTGTTCTTCCCCTTTAAGAATTATTTATATTGAATTGGGATTTGGCGTGTTGTCATAGGCCTGTACTGAGGGATGCTTTAAGAGGCAGCTCTTTAAAATGAATTATTATATCAACATAAAGGTATTATCTACAAATTCACACAATGTTCTGTTTATGAGAACCTATGGGAGAAAATCTGCTCAAAACTCAGAACACAGGAAAAGCTGTGCTTTGCTTGGAAAACTTGTTTGCTCTTACTCATTAACTTTGGAAATGTCTTAAAGTATCATGCTTCTCTCTTTCCTTTGACTGCTGGGAGACTTCTTTTATTCAACAAATATTTATGAAGTGCCCGTTCTATGCCAGGCACTGCTGGCTCTGATGGGGAGGACAAGGAGAGGATTTCTGTCCTCATGAAGCCTCCAGTTTAGTGGAGGATACAGATATTCATTATTTAGTCAGGTGAATGTGTAAACTGCAAACTGAAAAGCGCTATGAAGGAAAGGAAGCTTCATAGCTTGAGACACATAACAGGAGGACTGGACTTAATTTGAAAAAGTGCCCTTTGGACCCAAGGTTGGGTAGGAGTGACCTGAGTAGCAGGGGTGGGGCACTGGCATTCCTCACCAGAAGGGGACAGCACCGTGCATTCTGGCAACTGCAAGAGGAATTCCAGGAGGGCGGAAGTGTAGGTACAGGTGGGGAAGGGATGGGGCAAGGCTTGACAGGGCACCGAGCTTTGGGCAGCCTTACCCAGGCTTTTGTTTCACCCTCTGTCTCTTGTCTACGTTATTCTTTCATAATAAACATGTTTTTGTGGAACAAGATGGGGAATACATGAAAAGTTATTATTCCAATACTTACACTACATTACAAGCTGCCTCCATCAGAGATTACATGAAAAATGATTTCACACATGTATCACCTCCACCAAGCCTTGCTCACGTACGTGGGGTGTCACTCACCGACACAGGTGTACAGGCCCACTCTGGGTGAGCCCGTGGACTTGAGAACACAGATTGGCTTTGCTCCAATGGCATTTGGAGGCTCACGGGATTCCTCCTTTGCAGCACATCAGGATCAAGAATTAGAGAGTTCTTCCTAGAAGATAGGTTTATATACAATTTAGAAATAATAGCCCTGTCTTCTGGTTCCGTAAACTATTACCATCAGTGGCCTCTTACAGACACACAGGAATAAACAGGCCAAGTGAATAAGAAGGCAGTATTTTATAGTTCCTTTTTGATTATAAGCCTTCATTATGACAGCTGTGCTGAGGATTAGAGTGCATTGGTAAAAGATTCCTAGAGGAAACCTCTGTGGTTTGGTGTTCTTGTCTTCTTCTCTCGCCCCTGTTCTCAGGATTGAGTTGAAATAAGGCCTTAATGGGAAGAAAACAAAGCATGTATCAAAGCTACTTACCTTTCCTAGGTCAGGAAAGACCTGTTCCTGAGCCCTTACTTATTGTAGTAAAACACGTTTCATTTAACAGAGGGGGGAACCAGGGAAGAAAGAGGAAAAAGAATTGGAGATACAAGCTGAAAGTGGTTACAAATAGAGTAACTCACTCATTCTGTCTTAACCAGACGGAGCTCCTTCCTGAGCTTCTAAACACACCAGACACGTTGCTGCCACAGGACTTTGGCACTGGCTACTCCCTCTGCCTGGAATGCCCTTCCTCTATATGATCAGATGTCTGACTTGTTCACCTCCTTCTAGTTTTTCATTGAATGCTACCTTCTCAATGAGGCTCACCTTGATCATCCTGTTTAAAATTGATGGCTCCCTTGAACTCTGATTCCTTTTACCCTATTTCAGGGGTCAACAAACTATGACCCCCTGTTTTTGTCAATAAAGTTTTATTGGAACACAACCAGATTTGTTTTTCAATGTCTTGACTATGGCTGATTCTACCCTACAATGGCAGAGTGAGAAACAGTGTGGCCTGAAATGTGCATGGAAGTCTTTAATAACTGTTTGTTGAATGAATGAATATAAAGTGTTCCACAAAGATTAGACAGTTAGTTACGATCATGATTATTATTTTAATACATCTACAACTTTTTGAAAGGGGAGGATATCCATTATACCAGCATATATTCTCAACCTGACACGTAGAAAATAGTGACCATCACAACTTTCTCACCTGCTGCAGGAAGCATGCGCCTATAGGTTTGTCTCTGAGCCTTATATACCTGCTTACCTCTGCTAGAACACCTACACTATCCCAAGATAAACACCAGAGGAAAAGGCTTTTATATAAAAGTAAACATCTTTTGCAGCTCTAAGATGTTGGCTTTTGTTGGGGAAGTACTATTTTCATGTTCAGACAGAGGAATGTCTATTTTTACACTACAGCCAGACAAGACTTAACCATTGAGCCAAATGGGTAGGTGTGTTTTCAAATTATGTCTTTATTTCACTAAAAGGAAGAGGGGAAGGGATAAGCTCACCTTTCGACCAAGGGAATAAAAGATTCAGACTTTCAGTTCCTTCAGCAATTGATAAATTTTTTCCAAAGGGGTTTACATTTCTTGATCACATCAACAAACACCAATTTATATAAAATAGTCTCTTTTCTATGCAAAATATCCACATAGTCACTGCAAAGGCGTTAGGATGCTATCTAATCAGAATTCTGAAATTTATTTTTTATTTCTGCTAACTTTTTAATCAGTTGTAGTTTTCAAAATTCCATGCATATCATCAGCCTCCTTTTTGTTTTTGATTGTTTTTTGAGGGTGAGCATGAACCAAGAATTATGTATGGCACAGCAGGGTCACCCTGTGACAACCGATCTCCACTGGGGGGATTTTGCATTTAGCAAAGTCTGGAGACATTTGTGATTGTCATGACTAGGAAGGCGCTACTGGCATCTGAGTGCTACTTAACATCAGCCAGCGATGCTGCTAGACATTCTATAATGCCCAGGATAGGATCCCCTACCCCTCAACATCCCAACAAAGAATTTTCCTGTCCAAAATGCTAGTAGTACTGAGGTCGAGAATCCCTTACCGATAATATAGTTAGCATTTTCCTCTTTCTTTTCCAAGCCATTTGCTTTCTTGTTGCCTTGGTGATGTCATCATATGCAACGTAGGGTTAATAACAGGTACCCATTTCCTCCTTCACTGGGAGGACATAATGACCATAAAGCACCGTAAACCATTCAAGCACTAAAAGTCCCTAAGTGCGAGAATTATTAGTATTTATTGAGAGAATTCTATGTCTCCAGATTTTGTGGCTGTATTGCTTCAGGCCTAGTTTTTTAAAGTTTAAATAATTTAGGCGTGCTTATAACCTCTATGTCAGCTGTCCCTTTGTGGGGTCACAGAGAGAAGGTCACAAGACACAGAGTGCAGAAATCCACGTGGAAAATCCACAGCTGCCTTGTTTGCTCTTCTCAGTCTCTCCGTGGCTGTCCTGTTCCACAGCGTTTCCTCGCTCTCTGTCCTTTTCTCTGGCTTGCCTGGCTCCTTTCTCTTCCTGAAGGATAGCTTTGCTCCAGCCTCTCGTCCCTTCTCCCTTAATTCTCTGCTTATTTCATCAACTATCTTTTGTTACTCAAGCATTCCCTTGGGGTCTCACACTTCACCCAAGAAGCTTGTGGGCACTTTTTCCTGAACAAATATAGTGTCCTTATAAGACAAATTTAGATGAATAAACTGTTCTTCGTCTTAACATGAATATTTCCCCTTGAATGTTTATTAATTTTACCCCATCTCATCCTTCTTATTTAAGTAATGGATAAACAGCAATCAGCTTAAAAAATGAAAACCAAAGAAAAGAATCACTTCACCTAAATATTAACCTGGGGCTGAAAAGAGAACTTTGTGGCTTTAAACTAGGATTCTAATGTCTAAGACACCTAAATCGTCAAATTGCTGTTTGAAGAAACTATGTTTGCTTGTTTTTTAAATTTATGGAGGTCTTGGATTCACGGGGACATAGGGGGGGGCATGGTAATAGTGACTGCTACCCAAATGTAGAACCCAACTGGTAAGCTTGAAGGGTTGGAACCTTCCAGCTTCAACATACAGAACATCTTCTCACAGAGTTATGCAAACTAAAATAATATATTTTCAGGTGAGCTTATATGCATTTCTACTTAAGTTGTCAAAAGATTTTTAAGGGGAGTTTAGTGATTAGGATCTAGCACAAGGCTCTTCCACTCAGCAAGCTGGAAACACTTTGGATGTAGAAGACTGAGTTGGGAAGGTCATTGGTCCTCCCATTATGTTATTTCTTAGGTTTTTATATGTTTCCTTGAAAAAGGAGAAATATTCTGTCTAGATCAATTAAATTCAAGAGAAAATGTAATTTACTTTCCATTTGCACCCATTTCACATCCAAAGTCCTGGCATCGGTCTGCAAAGCCCAGAGGCTACGACGAGCCTGGTCTCGCTGACCTCACCTCCCACTCCTCTCCCCTCACCCTCTCACTCTGTTTCAGAGCGCTGGCCTCCTTGCTGCTCCCCAAACCCTTCAGACTCACTCTGGCCCGGGGCCTTTGAACTTGTTCTTTCTTATGCCTGGAATGTTCTTTTCTATTTTATCCACTTGGCTCATTCCCTCACAACCTCAAATCCTTGCTGCAACTTCTCTTCCCTGAGACCTCTTCTGACTGCTCTATTTAATATTGCAAACCACACCTTTGCTTTCACCCCTCAGCTCTCTTGATCCTTCTCTCCTTCTCCCCTCCTCAACTTCTGTCCATTTTTACACAATAGTAATGATCTTCTAACAGACTACGTAATTTACTCATTTATGATGCAACGTGTTTATATTCTGTCTGCCTCTGCTGGAATGTAAGCTTCTCAAGGGCAGAGATTTTTGTCTGTTTTGCTCAGTAATGTATCTCAAGAGCCTAGAACCGTCCCCAGCTCACAGTAGCCACTCCTTACATGTTTGATTAGTAAAAGAATGAGTTGGTTAAACACAGCAGGGACAGTTGTAGTTAGGGCAGGAGTCTTCATGAGGAATTTGTGATCGTCAAGAGGACAGCTTGAAGACACCACAAAACAAGTGCAGAAGGAAGACAGAGATGGGGGGAAGCAGTGATATGTATTGCACTTCATCAATTTTCCTAGGGTTGACCTTGCTGATGGGCATCTGAGGTGCAGGAAAAGGCTTGGATATAGACGCTGCTAGGCAACTGTTTCCAGTGGATCTTAGGAATGTGTGTGTGACAGGGAGAGGAGAGAAAAGGGAAAACATTGCAATGGTGTGGCTGAGAAACTATGCGCCACACACTTGATCTCTCGTACCTTCCGCCTCTCTGCACTCAACCCTCCTATTCGTACCTGCAGCATGCCATCTGGCTCTATTTTTATCATCAGACAAATATGACAAACTCAAGATATCTCTGGATATAACCTTAAATACCTCTCAGGGCCACAGTGAGACAAAACAACTTCATCTTTACCAGACACGAGACAAAGATGACTCATCAGACAAAACAGATCTAGTGTTACAAACCCACCTGTTCGTCCTTGGGAAGCTGTTTGAACTTGATATCCCAGTTTGTCCTGAATGAATTAGAAAGCAGAATGGAAATGTTATTAGAAGATGATAAGGTCATATTAGTGTGTGCGTTCTTCTCCAGGATGGAGAGGCTGATAGGCAGCACAGCTCTGAGCCTGGGCTCTGGATTAACTTGGAGGAAAGGAATCAGTATTAAAATTCTGGCTTCATTACTTA
The DNA here is from genome assembly GCF_965194825.1 of Balaenoptera physalus. Classification (NCBI taxonomy): domain Eukaryota; kingdom Metazoa; phylum Chordata; class Mammalia; order Artiodactyla; family Balaenopteridae; genus Balaenoptera; species Balaenoptera physalus. The sequence continues at coordinate 8,589,328 of NC_138884.1, forward strand.
CTTGCTGTGCAACTTGGGACAAGATGCTTCACCTTACTTTGCTTCAGCTTCATTGTCAAGAGGCAAATTACTTACTGCAGAGGAGGCTTACGAAGATCCAACAAAATGGTATAAGCAAATAACTTAGGAAGGACCTGACATATAACAAGCGTGCAATAAAAGGCAGCTTCTATTACTCTTATTTAACACTACGATTACTACTACTACTATTACTGCCACCGTTGCTTCTGCTGCTACTGCTATATTACTAGACAATGTGAGAAGTTTGGGAAAAAAACCCCATAAACTTTACTCTTAAGCAGACTTCTGTTTACAGTTTTTAAAAGCAATTTCCTTCACCTTGCTATCCATATTCCTTTGCTTATCACTGAAGTGCAATCACTTATCAATAGAAATGAGTGAATGTTTTCAAGATATTAGAGGAAGAGGGTGCACTTCAGATTCTTGACTATAGAAGCAGTATTGAAATTCCTTGGGTTGTAATTTGAATAGCATCTGTGAGGGCAAAAGTTCCAGTTCTCCAGTTCATTTCATTTGTACTTGGACTTGGTGACGTACTGAAAATAACGAAAGGGATGGGGAGCTGGTTATAACTGAGGAATAGCTAGTCATTGCAGAAGAGATCCTGAGTTGTCTACCAATATCTAGTCTGTCCCTCTTTCTTTAATATTAAAACTCCTGGGTCATAGCTGGGCACTCTGCTTTTCAGCTGGAGACTTTATTTCCCAGATCCACTTGTAGCTAGCTGTGCCCTTATGACTAAATTCTTGACAACAGAATGACAACGGAAGTGATGTGTGCCAGTTCTAGGTCACACCAGTAAAAGAAATGGGTAATGCACACTTCTTTTCCTTTCTTTCTTCTTACTAACTGGGGTGTAGTCATGATGGAGGGTTCCGAAGCAGCCATTTTAGACCCAGGGATGGAAGGTTCATAATGAGGATGGCAGAGATGCCCTATCAACCTTGGACCATCTACCTCTGGACTTTTACATGTGAAACAGCAACAAACCTCTATCTTGCATTAGCTACTAGACGTTGGGATCTCTTAGCCTATAACAAATACAGCCAAATTAACTCAATAAAAATGGCACTGTATTCAATCACAATCATAAAGGAAGACAATTTAAATCAGTTTGAATGTAATGAAGACATACTTAGAAAGGAAATACATCAGCCTTTGTGGTAGATCAATTTAAATTTAAGAGATCACATTATATTTTGAGCTTTAAAACATTTTCCAAGTCTTTTTCTCATACTTTGTGCCATGATGAAGGCCTTGCTCTAGTGATCAGAAGTAACTTACAGCTATATTTGGAATATTATCAATTACCAGAGCTTTTTGGGATTTGTGTTTAGATACTATTTTGTATGGCTAGAATTCGAACAAGTACCAATGTGATTATCCACATAACCTATAGTTAGGGTTTTAACATCATCAGTCCATGGATAGAGTGATGTAGACACCAAAGTATAATAGACACTAAAATTTAGGATAAAAGATAACTCGATTAAAATGCCAACAAAATGTCAATACAATCATATCAGGAAATGACAAACTCAAGATTTGCAATGAATTATTTACTGTGAGCCTGTACTGCTTTTATATATAAGACAGTCTTTAAAAAATTACATGCTAAGGTTGCGATTGATTATTTACAAGTTTAGAATTATCTTCCAGTTGAGAGGTATTTACTCCACCATGAGAGTGAGTCCAAGCATCCTTAGGAAGTCAGCATTTTGAAATGTAATAAATGAAAATTAGTCAGTACACTTCGGAATTAGCATGTTAATGGAAATTGAAAGAAACATGTTCATGTTGCAGCGTCAAATCCAAAAGAAGGTAAGTGACCCCGCTGTAGAAAGGGGATTAAAATTGGACCTTTGTCTTTAGATTGTCATGGCCAAAGGATGATTTCATCTTATAGACTGGGATTGCGATTCACTAGGGAGTATCTAAGGTGAAGGGAGCCTTCTATCAGGCTAGGATAACTTTATAAAAATGCCTGTAGCAACATCCATGCCCTGTGCTTTCTTTCTTGCTCTGAGTTTTGGGATCTTATGTAGACCCACCATGCCAGAGGAAATGGGCAAAGTTTGCCTGATTTTGTTATTCCTGATATTCTAGCCTGCTGATAAGTCTCTTAGCAGATTATTTGGCATGGCTCAATGCCTGCTTAGGTCAATGAAAAATATAAAGTTTCTAAACCTTTATAGCTGGGACCAGATCATTGACCTCAGTAAAAGCCATCCATTGAGATTCGGTCTGAAATAGCTATCCTTGGTTTCATATCATTACATGTATTTTTATGCTAATTTTATGTTTAGGAAGCACTATTCTTTTTTTTTTTTTCTTAACTTTTTTTTTAACTTTGGGTTTGTTTGTTTGTTTGTTTGTTTATTTATGGCTGTGTTGGGTCTTCGTTTCTGTGCGAGGGCTTTCTCTAGTTGCGGCGAGCGGGGGCCACTCTTCATCGCGGTGCGCGGGCCTCTCACTGTCGCGGCCTCTCTTGTTGCGGAGCACAGGCGCCAAACGCGCAGGCTCAGTAGTCGTAGCACATGGGCTTAGTTGCTCTGCAGCATGTGGGATCCTCCCAGACCAGGGCTCGAACCCGTGTTCCCTGCACTGGAAGGCAGACTCTCAACCACTGCGCCACCAGGGAAGCCCCTTCTTAACATTTTTATTGGAGTATAATTGCTTTACAATGGTGTGTTAGTTTCTGCTTTATAACAGTGAATCAGCTATGCATATACATATATCCCCATATCTTTTCCCTCTTGTGTCTCCCTCCCTCCCACCCTCCCTATCCCACCCTTCTAGCTGGTCACAAACACTGAGCTGATCTCCCTGTGCTATGCGACTGGGAAGTACTATTCTTGATTATTTAAACAGTTCTCAATTTTAAATTGGACGTACAAAGAAAGGAAAGGTTATATTGATCTAAAAATACATGATTACTACACACCAATTAGCCTGGTGGAAAATATTGATAATATTAAATGCTGACAAGAGTGTAGAGAAACTGGATCTCATATATCGCTGGTGGAAATGCAAAAGGGGGCAATTACTCTGGAAAACAGTTTTGCAGTTTCTTAGAAAATTAAACATAAACTTACCATACAACCTAGCAATTGCACTCTTGGGCATTCATCCTACAGAAATGAAAACTTATGTTCACACAAAAACCTGTACACAAATTTTTTAGCAACTTTAATTTTAACAGTCCTAATTGGAAACACCCAAATGTCCTTCGAAAGGTAAATGGATAAAGAAACCGACGTAAATCTATCCAGTGGAATGCTACTCTGAAATACAAAGGAATGAATTATTGATACACACATCAACCTGGACAGATCTTGAGGCATTACGCTAAGGGAAAAAAGTCAATCTCAAAAGGTTGCATACTATATGATTCCATGTATATCACATTCTTGAAACAGCAAAATGATAGGGATCAGGTCAGGAGAGAACAGATCAATGGTTGCTAGGGGTTCAGGAGGGATGGGGATAGAGGGAGGTTGTGACTACAAAGGGGTATCGCAGGGGAGTTTTGTGGTGATGGAATCTATGCATGTGAACAAAATCTATGGAATCATACAAAACAGTGGGTATAGGTGAAATATGAGTAAAGTCTGTAGTCTGGTTAACAGTATTCCTGGTTTTGATAATGCACTATGGTTATATAAGATGTTACTTTTGGGGGAAGCTGGGTGAAGGGTTCACAGGACCTCTCTGTACTATTTTAGCAACTTCTTGTGAGTCTATAATTATTTCAAAATAAAAATTAAAAAAAATAATGATTACATTAACTCATCAACTATGACAATTTATTATTTATTTATTTATTTTATTTTGTGGGGAATAATAATGCAAGGAGGGGAGAACATGCTTTAATCAGAGCAGTTCTGCTTTTATCTGTTTATCCCTCTGGGAAGATTTCTTATGAAGAAAGAGTTTCTGGGATAAAGTTCAAAAACCACTTTTAAAAGTTTACAGAAATTTCTTGAGACGGTAAAATTCAAATCATGTACAATAATTTAGTTTTTAATCACGAAAAGTAGGTGTGCTTTACTTTTTAAATTTTTTTCTTTTTTGGCTCCCCAACCAGGGATTGAACCTGTGCCCGCTGCAGTAGAAGCAGAGTCCTAACCACTGGACCACCAGGGAATTCCCAGTAGCTGTGCTTTAGAAGGCAACCTGAATTATTATTTATGGTAATGAAGGGTTACAACTTCCAAGGGAACTGATTACAAATAGCCTAGTGTTTTCGACATGGTATCAGAATTGGTTTGTTATGAAATTACAGATGCTGATGTTAAGCATAGCTAATATACTGCTTGTTGCATTGCAGGGAAATAAAATTGTTGGTGGATTCTTCCTCGAAGTCATTTAAAACTAGCTGTTAGCTGGTAGAGCAGTGATTTTTTCAGTCTGAGATCCAGTTATGCAAGACAAGGCAGCTGCAAAACTACTTAGCTTAACCTAACACAGGGTTTGTTGCCAATATAAACTGCATCTCTAAGCATTCCAGAAATCTTTGTTCGCGTCCATGAAATTTTGCTCCCACTCACATATTCTGGACAGCAGAGCAGTTTGAGGTGGTCATCAACTGTCTCATGTAGAAATGTTTCTCACAGCATCTGTGGAGGCAACGCTTTCCTGGTAGGACCTGACCAGGTGCGGTTTGGACCTTTCACCCTCCATGCCCAACATATCTACCCAGAGCCCAATACGTCTTTTCTTCCGGTGACCGATGCCTGATTACTGCTGTGGTACTTAGGGCCTCTGAGTAATTGTAGAGTTGGCCTGTGGTTGTCTTCCAGGAAATGGCAAGTACCACTTGCCCCCGTGTGTCCTGGCAGAATTCACTTGGGGACAACAGGAAACGATGCCATGTAAGGGCAACCGGAGGCAGCAGCTGCTTTTCTGTGGACAGCCGGAAGGTAGACCAGTGTGTCTCTTTCACCATCTCTACTTCCCCTTCCTAAATCGATCGGAGGTTTATCAGTAAGAGAAATGTGTGCATATACAGTGATCTCAAAAGGACCTACGTGAACTTTCACGCCAGAATTTGTGTGCTTGCTTTTTGACCTTCCTCTACTTACAGCGACTCTGAGAATGTTTTTGCAGCTAACTTTCTCAGCAATATTGTCTTAGGGCCAAGTCTCATGGAAAGGTTTTCAAAGAGTTTCTCTGTTTTCATCATTTATATGAAAGAACAGTAGCTTTATTAACTTGTGGCCAAAAATGGTTTTAAAATATATAACTCGGGGACTTCCCTGGCAGTCCAGTGGTTAAGACTTCACCTTCCAATGCAGAGGATGCGGGTTCAATCCCTGGTCAGGGAGCTAAGATCCCACATGCCTCGCGGCCAAAAAAAAAAAAAAAAAAAACCCAAAACATAAAACAGAAGCAACATTGTAACAAATTCAATAAAGACTTAAAAAAAATTAAAAAATATATATATATAACTCAATCCCCAGAATTAAATTTATCAGCTGAAGAAATCCAACTCTTCTCTGAGCTGTTAAATTTAGATGTGTAACGTGGAATTGGAGCAGGAGGAGAGGAAGCATGTTGTTTGATGGGGGAGGGGCTGCTCAGACAGGTTCTTCTCAGGTATCCTCACCCTCTATTGCTCTTGGCTCCTTGTCACACTTTCCTACCACAAGAGGAATTTAATAGCGTGTTGCAATGAGAAGGGAGGCCATAGCAGGAAAAGCCTTGGAATGCCCTGGAGTATTATGTGGCTATTAAAAATAATCAATTAGAGCTACTCCGAATGATTTCCAGCAATTTCCACAATTTATTATTGAGCGAGGTAAACAAGATGGGATATGGCGCCTCAGCGTTGGTCTCTCTTGCTTGCAGGCTGCGCATTTGGCAGGGACAATAGCTAAGTCACCTTAGTGAATGGGGCTACATGCTGGTCATGTGCACAGCCTTTCTCCCTGACGCAAAGCTACTTCACTCGTTTGCCCATTGTGCTGGCAGTGGATGGTGGTGGCAGAGAACGACTAATGTCACAGCTGGCCAGGCACTGGCTCGGTCATTTTGTCCCCCTGGCTGTTCAGAGCCCCTTCCATGTTGGTGCTCTTGGGTGGGTGTTGTGAGTTATAAAGCTCTTCATAATTCATGGTTGTTCTCTCATGTCCAGTGATGTGCCTGTTTCCTGGACTTTCTTTTTTCCTGATAGTCTAGTCTTTCTCCTTTTAGGCCTTGTAGTGGGTTTAACAGTTTCTCTTAGAAATTCATGTCTGCCTAGAGCCTCCGAATGTGACCTTATTTGGAAATAGTATGTTTGTAGATGTAACTAGTTAAAAATCTTGAGATGACATCAAGGTGGGCCCTAAGTCTAGTGACTGGTTCTCTTATAAGGAGAGGACACTGAGAGACACAAGGAGAGGAAGGAGAGGTCACGATACAGGCAGGGACTGAAGTGATAAGTCTAAAGCCAAAGAATGCTAAGCATTGCCGGCAATCACCAGAAGCTAGGAGAGAGGCTTGGGATGGTTTCTTCTTCAGAGCCTCCAAAAGAACCAACCCTCCTGATACCTTGATTTCAGGCTTCTGGCCACCTTGAACTATGAAGGACTGCTTTTAAAAGGCCACCCAATTTGTGGCAATTTGTATGGCAGCTCTAGGAAATAAGCATAGTCCCTAACCAGCAGACCAAGCATTTGCCACTGACCATGAATCCATGTATATTCTAACCTTGGGTTGCTTCTTTCTTCACACGAAGTGGACGATCAGGTACACGGCCTGAAGTACTACCCACCTGGGGGGACTTCCCTTATCATTATCCTTCAAGGCTACCCCTTGAACATTTATGATAGCAGATTTCTCTCATAAAATAAATTCGACATATTAAACTAAAATGTTCTCTATATTGAAAGATATCTTTAAGAAAGTGAAAAAACTAAATGGAGACAAAATATTTGCAACACCTTTGCAAAGAATTGATAGTAAGAATATGTAAGGCACATTTACAACCTAATAAGAAGAACACAGTGAGATACAATTTTAAACCCAATCCATTAGTAAATTGAATATGTCTAATATCATCAAATATTGGAGAGAATGTGGATTAATAGACTAGCTTATACTTTGCTGGTGGGAGTGTAAATTGGTTCAACTACTTTGGAAAATAATTTGGCATTATCTTTTAAAGTTAGAGATTCATATACTCTATGATGAAGAATTTTACTCTTGGATATATACTCAAAAGAAATTCTTCCACATACATTAGGAGACATACACAAGAGTGTTCATGGAAGCATTCCTGTTTGAAACAGCAAAAACTTAGGGAAAATCCACACATCCAGTAATAGGAGAACTGATAAATGGTGGTATATTCAGACAATGAAATATTTTACTACAAAGAAAAATGAAGGTAAATGTATCCTAGAAATATAATTTGAGTAAAAAGTAAGCCCTCAACATTAGATATAACCATATACCCCCTCATTTTTTTAAAAAAAGTTACAAATGACTAAAACTACCCAATGTACCTTAAAGAAATATTCATATTGTGTTAAAACTATCATTCTAAAAGGTTAAAGGAATAATAGTAGAAGTGGCCAGATAGTGACTTCCAGTGGAAAGAGGCAGGGTGCAGGAGAGGGAGGAGAACTTAGGTGTACGTTAGAAATGATGAATGTTCTCATTTCCATGCCGGGTGGTACATATACAGGTATTTATTGTTTAACAAGAAAATATGTAAGTAAAATAAATAAAGGTCATGCCTGGACCAAGGTTACACTGTGTCATGGACCAAGGATTATGATTAATCAGGTTTTAGGCACCTAGTGTTGGAAACACAACAATTGGACTTTTAATTGTGCAGAAATGTTCCCGGTTGTATCAGTATTGAGAGCAAGAAGAGTCCTGGACCTGGGACAGGAGGAGAGGCAAAATGGTGTCTGAAAGAGAAGGGGAAAGAAGCCCCAAGAAAGTCACAAACATGGCCTGAAGAGAAAGGTTTGTGAGAAATTCCCTGAGGGGGGGATGGTCCAGGAGCTTGGAAAACAGAGATGTTAAGGGGTCCATTTTAGGTTGTTTCCTGTTCTGAGCTCTGGTGTAAGTAACCTCCATTAACTGAAGTCCACAATAAAGGTCTGCTACACAGATAAAGTAAATAATAATAATAAACGTCTTCATCCATGACTCAGTTATTACACACACGTTCAATGAGTTCCTACTGCGTGGGGTACGGCACTAGGGATATAGCAGCAAACCAAGCAGGCCAAGTGTCTGTCCTCATGAAGTCACTATATAATTTTTCAGCTGATGATAAATGCTAGGGCAAAAATGAAGTAAAGGAGAGGGAGAGCCAAACGTGGGGTGATTTGTATCAGTAGTGTTTGGGGTGAATGAGGAGAAAGCAAGTGCAGGATGGCTACAGTGGGGTGGGAACACAGGAAGGGAGACAGTGAGTGGGGATTCAGAATTCGGCAGAAGCAGGAATTTGTGGTGACAGGCATCTAGGAGAACACAAGTTCCCTTTACAACAAATCATAGGAACATCGGAGAAGCCTCTGTTTTTCCCATCATATGCAGAATGTGGTTTGCATTGCTTAGTTTGTAACTTAAGGGAAAAGTTAATTCCAAAAGTTGGAGAATTTGAGGCCACTGCCATTATACTTCCAACATTTCAACTATTAAGTTGTTTACTCTCTTTTGAGGGTATGAGTGGTTCTTTACCTATAGGAAGAGTAGGGAGGATGGATATTTGTACTTTGAAAAGTTTTCCAAGTAATTCTGCCTCCCAACATCCCACTCCCCCAATCCCACCTCCCTCCATTGGTGAACATTTCTTATATACAACACTGATTCCTAATTTGGCTATCCTAGGGTATTTCAAGTAATCTCAGTTTATAACATTTTAACAAAGTAATAAGTAAAATTACTGATAACATTTTTAAAATTTTTATTATTTATTTATTTATTTAATTTATTTTTGGCTGCGTCGGGTCTTAGCTGCGGCACGCGGGCTCTTTCGTTGCAGCGCACGGGCTCTTCATCATGGTACTCAGGCTTCTCCCTAGTTGTGGCACGCAGGTTTTCTCTTCTCTAGTTGCGGCACGCAGGCTCCAGGGCGTGTGGATTCTGTAGTTTACGGCATGCAGGCTCTCTAGTTGAGGCGCGAGAGCTCAGTAGTTGTGACACGCGGGCTTAGTTGCCCCACGGCATGTGGGATCTTAGTTCCCTGACCAGGGATCGAACCTGCGTCCCTTGCATTGGAAGGCGGATTCTTTACCACTGGCCCACCAGGGAAGTCTCTGGTAACATATTTAATTTTAAAAAAACCTAGCAGAGCATTTGTTTAAAAATAGTAATATTCTTAAATGAAATGCCAGGATCCTCAGTGCCTCAATTTCAGAATCACTGTGTCATTTTTTTGATACTCTTTAATAACGGCCCCTTTTTCCCTGGCATTGTTTATTTCCAATGTATTGGAACTGAAACTGGGCAAAACAGTTAGATGAATGTTGAATTAGCATAAAAGTCTCTTTTTTGGTCTTTCTATGTGTGTGTTTAAAATAACTTATTAAATGCTTACTACATACCAGGAACTATTTTAAGCTCTCCGTATGTATTATTTCATTGAATTCACAATATCCCCATGAGTTATATTCATTACTACCCCTATTTACAAGTGGGAAACCAAGGCACAGGTTTATGCAGCCAATAAGTACAGTGCTGGATTGTCACCAAGGCAGTCTGACTCTTGAGCCTGTGGTTTTAATTCATTTACAGTACTATCTTCAGTAAATACCAATACAATTAATAGAATCATGTTCTAACATCACCCAACAGTAATGAAACTAGAACACAGAAAATACTCCTTCTCACAGAAAGTGCAGAAGTTCTTATTGACACATCATTTTAAAGTTTCTTGTTAAAATTCTTCAAAAAACTTGCTACCTTGAATTTTCAAGGTTTTCCAAGTTCATGATTATTAGCTCATGAATGCCGGAAGAAAAGATGACTCATTGCTGCCCAAACTAAAGGGCAGCAGGTTCTTAGTGAAAACAGCCCAGGGTGAGTTGATGACTAATTCTAAATGCCACATAGAATATGTCCTTTTATTTTTAGGGGCTCCAGGAAACAAAGACATCCAGGTATAAGCACAGTACAAACATCAGTGGGCTTTGCCAGACAGCATAACTTAAGCATTTTATTTTGAGTAGAAAGAACTCGGTCTTTGTGCCCTACAAATGTCACACTGTTTGCTTTCATACCATGTTCTTTCGTCTGCGGTTATTACTTCCTTCTCAAGTACACAGATAGAAACTTTTGCTTGTATGGAAAGAGACTTTTCCAAACTCCTATTTCCTTTCCCTACCACTTTCCATAGTAAAACAATAATTTTTTTTTAATCTCAAGTTTCCTTTCCTCTTTCTACAGCTATTTTAGTATTTCCAGGATTTGAACACACGCACACACACATCACAATCAGCATCTCTCGAAAAAAAGTCTTGGGAGCTCATAATTTCTCTATTCTGAATTTTTTTCCCTCAAATCCTGTAATAAAGTTATCCTTAAGATATAAGCAAGAACTGTTGGTGGGAATGTAAATTGATACAGCCACTATGGAGAACAGTGTGGAGGTTCCTTAAAAAACTAAAAATAGAACTACCATATGATCCAGCAATCTCACTACTGGACATAAACCCAGAGAAAACCCAGAGCTCGTTTAGGCGGTGCTTTGAATCCCCTCTTCTCGTGCACCCCAAAACAATGCTCTCTTGCCTGTTAGGCAGCTCCTGACCTTTTCCCGGACTCCCTCCCGGCTAGCTGTGGCGCGCTAACCCCTTCAGGCTGTGTTCACGCCGCCAACCCCAGTCCTCTCCCTGGGATCCAAACTCCGAAGCCCGAGCCTCGGCTCCCAGCCGCCGCCCGCCCCGGCGGGGGAGCAGACAAGCCTCTCGGGCTGGTGAGTGCTGGTTGGCACCGATCCTCTGTGCGGGGGTCTCTCCGCTTTGCCCTCCGCACCCCTGTGGCTGCGCTCTCCTCCATGGCTCCAAAGCTTCCCACTTGCCACCCACCCACCCCCCGCCCCCCGTCTCCGCCAGTGAAGGGGCTCCTAGTGTGTGGACACCTTTCCTCCTTCATAGCGCCCTCCCAGAGGTGCAGGTCCCATCTCTATTCTTTTCTCTGTTTTTTCTTTTTCTTTTACACTACCCAGGTACGTGGGGAGTTTCTTGACTGTTGGAAAGTCTGGCGTCTTCTGCCAGCATTCAGTAGGTGTTCTGTAGGAGTTGTTCCACATGTAGATGTATTTCTCATGTATTTGTGGGGAGGAAGGTGATCTCCGCGTCTTACTCCTCTGCCAGCTTGAAGGTCTCCCCTATTTATGTTTTCTAACTTTGACAGTGTTTTAATTTTAGATAGAAATAGTTTACTTTGCGATGGTCTTTGGTACAGTACAGTCTCTTCTGAACATTCTGCATGTGTGCATGTCAATTTGCTGTAATTTCCTTGTCCACTGATTTGGTGCCCACATCTATTCTGTCTGCCAATCTGCTCCTGTTGCCACCTCCACACCAGAACACAGGAGGGCCACAGTCCCAGTAGAGGTGGGCATTTCACTAATGCTCACGAGGTGGTAGGAGAAGGAGTAGTCGCAGGAGGTGGGGGCTGGGAAAAAGAGCGTTGAGACAGCAGATTGGAAAATACTACCATGGGCTTTCACTCAGTGGGATCTACCATGAGAATCATGTTAGAGTTAGATGCAAGGACATTTTATGTGTAATTACCTTTTCTATAGAGAAAGGGGGAAAAAACCTAATAATAATAGTATTGGGTTTGCCAAAAGGTTTGTTTGTTTTTTTCCATAAGATGGCTCTAGTAGCACTTAGTTGTTTTTAACTCCATTCAAAATAATTTTGTTTGGGACTCCCCTGGTGACGCAGTGGTTAAGAATCCACCTGCCAATGCAGGGGACACGGGTTCGAATCCTGATCCAGGAAGATCCCACATGTCGCGGAGCAACTAAGCCCCTGAGCCACAATTACTGAGCCTGCGTGCCACAACTACTGAAGCCCGCACTCTCTAGAGCCTGTGCTCCACAACAAGAGAAGCCACCTCAATAAGCTCGCCTACCGAAATGAAGAGTAGCCCCCGCTCGCCGCAACTAGAGAAAGTGCCTGTGCAGCAACGAAGACCCAACACAGCCAAAAATAAATTTTAAAACTTAAAAAAAACAATTTTGTTAGATTGTATGTGACAGCTGTCATATCAGCGTGCATTTTAAAAAAGACATCAAAATTGGTGAATTTTTGTGTAGCCATTTTAATATTGAAGATGGAAGAAAAAAAGCAACATTTTCAGCATATTGTGCCTTATTATTTCAAGAAAGGTTAAAACGCAACCGAAATGCAAAAAAAACAGATTTGTGCAGTGTATGGAGAAGGTGCTGTGACTGATCAAAAGTGTCAATAATGGTTTGCGAAGTTTCGTGCTGGAGATTTCTCGCTGGACGATGCTCCACGGTCGGGTGGACCAGTTGAAGTTGATAGCGATCAAATTCAAACAATAATTGAGAACAATCAACGTTGTACCATGCGGGAGGTAGCCGACATACTCAAAATATCCAAATCAAGCGTTGAAAATCATTTGCAGCAGCTTCGTTATGTTCATCGCTTTGACGTCTGGGTTCCACATTAGTTAAGCGAAAAAACCCTTTTGACCATATTTGCACAAGCAGTTCTCTCCTTAAATGTAATGAAAAGATCCCGTTTTTAAAACAAATTGTGACGGGCGATGAAAAGTGGACACTGTACAATAATGTGGAACAGAAGAGATCGTGGGGCAAGTGAAATGAACCACCACCAACCACACCAAAGGCTGGTCTTCATCCAAAGAAGGTGATGTTGTGTATATGGTGGGATTGGAAGGGAGTCCCCTATTACGAGCTCCTTCTGGAAAACCAAACGATTAATTCCAACAACTACTGCTCCTAATTAGACCAACTGAAAGCACCACAAAAAGCGTCCGGAATTAGTCAACAGAAAATAAAGGGGAGGAGCTTCAAGATGGCGGAAGAGTAAGACGCGGAGATCACCTTCCTCCCACAAATACATCAGAAATACATCTACACGTGGAACAACCCCTACAGAACACCTACTGAACGCTGGCAGAAGACCTCAGACCTCCCAAAAGGCAAGAAACTCCCCACGTACCTGGGTAGGGCAAAAGAAAAAAGGAAAAACAGAGACAAAAGAATAGGGACGGGACCTGCGCCAGTGGGAGGGAGCCGTGAAGGAGGAAAGGTTTCCACACACTAGGAGCCCCTTCGCGGGCGGAGACTGCGGGTGGCGGAGGGGGGAAGCTTTGGAGCCACGGAGGAGAGCGCAGCCACAGGGGTGCGGAGGGCACAGCGGAGAGATTCCCGCACGGAGGCTCGGCGCCGAGCAGCACTCAGCAGCCCGAGAGGCTTGTCTGCTCACCCGCCGGGGCGGGCGGGGCTGGGAGCTGAGGCGCGGGCTTGGGAGGTCGGATCGCAGGGAGAGGACTGGGGTTGGCCGCGTGAACACAGCCTGAAGGGGTTAGTGCGCCACGGCGAGCTGGGAGGGAGTCCGGGAAAAGTCTGCAGCTGCCGAACAGACAAGAGACTTTTTCTTACCTCTTTGTTTCCTGGTGCGCGAGGAGAGAGGATTCAGAGCGCCGCCTAAACGAGCTCCAGAGACAGGCGCGAGCTGCGGCCATCAGCGCGGACCCCAGAGACGGGCATGAGACGCTAAGGCTGCTGCTGCCGCCACCAAGAAGCCTGTGTGCGAGCCCAGGTCACTCTCCACACCGCCCCTCCCGGGAGCCTGTGCAGCGCACCACGGCCAGGCTCCCGTGATCCGGGGACAACTTCCCCGGGAGAACGCACGGCGCGCCTCGGGCTGCTGCAACGTCACGACGCCTCTGACGCCGCAGGCTCGCCCCGCCTCCTCCGTACCGCTCCCTCCCCCCGGCCTGAGTGAGCCAGAGCCCCCGAAGCAGCTGCTCCTTTAACCCCGTCCTGTCTGGGCGGGGAACAGATGCCATCAGGCGACCTACACGCAGAGGCGGGTCCAAATCCAAAGCTGAACCCCGGGAGCTGTGCGAACACAGAAGAGAAAGGGAAACACCTCCCAGCAGCCTCAGGAGCAGCGGATTAAAGCTCCACAAACAACTTGATGTACCTGAATCTGTGGAATACCTGAATAGACAACAAATCATCTCAAATTCAGGAGGTGGACTTTGGGAACAATGATATATATATATTTTTTCCCTTTTTCTCTTTTTGTGAGTGTGTATGTGTATGCTTCTGTGTGTGATTTTGTCTGAATAGCTTTGCTTTTACCATTTGTCCTAGGGTTCTGTTTGTCTGTTTGTTTGTTTTTTTTTATTACTTAAAAAAATTTTTTTCTTAATAATTATTTTTTATTTTAATAAATTTATTTATTTTATTTTACTTTATTTTATTTTATTTTGTTTTCTGTTCTTTCTTTCTTTCTTTTTTTCCTCCCTTTCATTCTGAGCCGTGTGGAGGACAGGCTCTTGATGCTCCAGCCAGGCATCAGGGCTGTGCCTCTGAGGTGGGAGAGCCAAGTTCAGGACACTGGTCCACAAGTGACCTCCCAGCTCCATGTAATATCAAACAGCAAAAATCTCCCAGAGATCTCCATCTCAACGCCAAGACCCAGCTCCACTCAACGACCAGCAAGCTACAGTAAACAACTAGTAAGACAGGAACACAGCCCCATCCATTAGCAGAGAGGCTGCCTAAAATCATAATAAGGCCACAGACACCCCAAAACACACCACCAGACGTGCACCTGCCCACCAGAAAGACAAGATCCAGCCTCATCCACCAGAACACAGGCACTAGTCCCCTCCACCAGGAAGCTTACCCAACCCACTGAACCAACCTTAGCCACTGGGGACAGACACCAAAAACAACGGGAAGTACGAACCTGCAGCTTGCGAAAAGGAGATCCCAAACACAGTAAGTTAAGCAAAATGAGAAGACAGAGAAACACACAGCAGATGAAGGAGCAAGGCAAAAACACACCAGACCTAACAAATGAAAATGAAATAGGCAGTCTACCTGAAAAAGAATTCAGAATAATGATAGTAAAGATGATGCAAAATCTTGAAAATAGAATGGAGAAAATACAGGATATGTTTAACAAGGACCTAGAAGAACTAAAGAGCAAACAAACAGTGATGAACAACACAATAAATGAAATTTAAAATTCCCTAGAAGGAATCAAGAGCAGAATAACTGAGGCAGAAGAACGGATAAGTGACCTGGAAGATAAAATAGTGGAAATAACTACCGCAGAGCAGAATAAAGAAAAAAGAATGAAAAGAATTGAGGACAGTCTCAGAGACCTCTGGGACAACATTAAATGCACCAACATTCGAATTATAGGGGTCCAAGAAGAAGAAGAGAAAAAGAAAGGGACTGAGAAAATATTTGAAGAGATTATAGTTGAAAACTTCCCTAATATGGGAAGTTCCCACATGTTTCTTTGATGACCAGGCAAAAACTGTTACTGTTACTGTTACTTGGCTGGGAAGTTCTGATTCATCCACCATATTCACCAGACATTGCACCTTCGGATTTCCATTTATTTCAATCTTTACAAAAATCCCTTAATGGAAAAAATTTCAATTCCTTGGAAGACTGTAGAAGGCACCTGGAACAGTTCTTTCCTCAAAAAGATAAAAAGTTTTGGGAAGATGGAATTGTGAAGTTGCCTGGAAAATGGCAGAAGGTAGTGGAACAAAAAGGTGAATACATTGTTCAATAAAGTTCTTGGTGAAAATGAAAAACGTGTCTTTTATTTTTACTTAAAAACCGGAGGCACTTTTTTGGCCAACCCAATAAATAACACACCTACAGTTCTTTTCTGCTTACAAAGTATTGTCAAAAACATAATCTTGTTTGATTCTTACAGTAACCCTGTGAAGTAGGTATAAAAGTCATTGTTATTATTCACTCCACCTCACCTCTGAGAATGAGGTGACCGAGGCTCAGAAAAGTTAAGTGGTTTGCTAAAATTTACAAAGCTAAGAATGTGGTATCATCATCGTCATTGTCATAGCTACTAACATTTGTCTCATACTTATTATATGCCAGGCACTGCTTTATACGCATAGTTCTTTTAACTTAAGATAGCGTTTTGCTGAGACAAAAATAACCAAAGGTATGCTCCATTTTCACTATATAAAACTGCCATTCTTTTTTTTTTTTTTTTTTTAAATAAATTTATTTATTTATTTATTTTTGGCTGTGTTGGGTCTTCGTTTCTGCGCGAGGGCTTTCTCTAGTTGCGGCGAGTGGGGGCCACTCTTCATCGCGGTGCACGGGCCTCTCACTATCGCGGCCTCTCTTGTTGCGGAGCACAGGCTCCAGACGCGCAGGCTCAGTAGTTGTGGCTCACGGGCCCAGTTGCTCCGCGGCATGTGGGATCTTCTCAGACCAGGGCTCGAACCCGTGTCCCCTGCATTGGCAGGCAGATTCTCAACCACTGCGCCACCAGGGACGCCCAAAACTGCCATTCTTAACAGTAAATCTCAGACATTCAAAAGCAGCTCTCCAGTCTGTTTGATGTGAGAAAGCCCAATATCAGATTTACATTTCCTGAAAGCAGCACTTCCTATAACCTCTTACCTCATAGTTAAGCCTACTTTAAAAAGACTTTTGAGGAAAAAATTTATTTAAATTGGTTGTTCTGTCCAAATTCTTTCATTCATCTTTCAATTGAATTGATGAATCTCATGATTTCGTGCAGAATTTGTAGACAAAAATGTAACAAATACATGTTCCCAATTAAGGTTGCCTTTGTCCTTTAACATAAAGCAGTAATTCAGGCACTAACATGAAAATAGTTCAATTATGCAAAGAGGCCCAAAGAAAAACTTTACCGTTGATTTTTTGAAAGCTTGCTCTCTCTGCTGTGAGTAGGTTATCCACCTAAAATTACATTGGAACTACTCATATAATTTCAGGATGAAGAGATAACTTTATGCTCTTTCTTTGGATCTTGGTATGTTAAAACATTATAATATATAAAAACAGAGATATTTTACTTCACTAAGCACCAGCTCGAAATGTTTAATTTAAACGTCTTGTTCACTTATTGCAGAAGTCAGCACATTTGTAGCAATCATGTCACCACTCTCTCAATCCTGGGTGGACATTGCTAATTGTGAGAAACATTTGCTTCCTCTAAATCAGGACTCAAAGCAGCCTCCAAGCTTGTAGTCTAGCCATTACTAGTCAACCCCAGTTGGCACCTACAAAGAAACCTAAATCTGAATAAGATCAGCTATTGTATCAAAGTCCATATCCTGGTTGAGATATTGTATTAGAGTTTTGTAGGATGTTACCGCTGGGGAAAACTGGGTGAAGGGTACTCCAGAGCTATTTTTACTGACAAAACAAGGTTTTTCCCTACACCAACCAATTCTCCTCCACCAGCTGGATGTCCTGCAATTCAGTTCAATTCAATTCTGACACTATTACCTGAGGTTAGCATCAGATCCCGCAAGTTAAGGGCTCAGTTTCGTAAGTTCCCCCCACTACAGAAGCCAGTCACAAGTCCCAGGCCTCCCATAACTTCTGGCTGAACAACTATAAGTCAGGGGTTCCCACGACCCACTCCTCAGGTTTGATTATTTGTTAGAACTGCTCACAGAACTTAGGAAGGCACCATACTTACTGGTTTATTATAAAGGATAGAACTCAAATGCAGCCAAATAGAAGAAATGCATAAGGCAAGGTATGGGAAAGGGGTGAAGGGAGCTTCCTTGCCCTTTCTGGGTGTACCACCCTCCCAGCACCTCGATTTTTCACTAACTTCTGTGAACCCTGTGATTTAGTGGTATTTATGGAGTTTCCATTATGTAGGAATGATTAAGTCATTAGCCATTGGTGATTAACTCAATCTTCAGCCCCTCTCCCCTCTCTTGAGGGCAGGGGGCACGGCTGAAATTTGCAGCGCTCTAATCATGCCTTGGTCTTTCTTGCGACCAGCATCCACCCATCCAGGACCCCCCAGCCCCCAGCCATCGCATTAGCATACAAAACACACGCAATTCACTGGGAAGTTCCGAAGGCGTTAGAAGCTGTGTGCCAGAAATCGGGGACAAAGTCCATGTATTATTTCTTACTATCTCAGACACACGAGATTTCTGTTTTATTTCTTACAACTGCATATGAATCGACAGTTACCTCAAAAGAAAAAGATGAATTTAAAAAATCTCTTTGTCACTTGGGATTTGCAATAATTTCAGAGAGAATCTCTCTAATGTGATAATGGAATGACCATTTTAATTAAATCAGACAGTTGTAGAGCAGGCAAGGCACTAGTTTGTCTAGTTCGGCTCTTTTACTTCAGAATGAAGAAACGGAGGCCAAGGGAAATTAAATGACTGTTGCTGTGGTGCCAGAATCTGTTTATATACGTAATACCTTAAGTGGAAAGAAGAAGGAAACTGACATTTATTAGGTGATTATTTTGTGGCAGACACTGTGCTAAAGAAGTTTATATACATGATCCCATTTCACTCTCCAAGAATTCTTGTAGGTATTATTTCCATTTTACAACTGAGGAAATTGAAACTTGTCATAAGTCATAAAATTAGCAAGGGATGGGGCCTGGATTCAAACTCCTTGTGAATCTAGAGCAGTTAGTTTTCTGCTACGCATTTTAAAACTTTCCCTACTATAATCCATTATAAAAAATAAATATTATGTTGTAACCCAAATACACATACAAACTGAATCTTTTTTTTCAAATACCCTTACTATGTATGATGCTCTGTTCTATTCTTTCATGAAAAATACACTAAAATTGATTTTATGATCCATTAATGGGGGTTGCGACCTACAGTTTGAAAAACACAGCATGCTATTTTCCCTTTCCTGTGACCATTCCATTAATATTGTGGAAGAATCTTTCTTTTCCATGCTAACCGACAGTCCTCTTTTTAGCTTTGTTCAGATCTTACGAACCAAAATTAAAGGGGAAGTTGTCTTAGTTAGTCTTTGCTCATTTAAATTTATAATAGCTCGTGCAAAACATCATAGCATAATTCTTCCTGTGGCTTTAGGCATTTTAGCACCCACATCCGGTACTTCTCTCTCTCTCTCTCTCTCTCTCTCTCTTCCTGGCTACATCCCTGTGAGGGAGCAGATAGACCCATTCAAATTGAACCCTGTCATTTTCTGAACTGATAGGTGGTTCGTTGTTTGAGGAGACTCCAAGGCTATGTCTATAAGAGGCAAATGTAGGCAAGTTATCCACTGATTTACATTTGGCTTAAAACTTTCTCTGAGTGGGTGTGTTGGGTGGTAGTAGTGGTGGAGTTGGCCTACGTATCATTTACGCTGGCACTCCTCCATAGGGCAGGGTGTGCTTGGGTGACCTGGCATTCCTAGCTCATTTCCTGGTGGATGCCATGATGTACCTACTGGGGCCACCTATATCACCCATTTACAACCCTTCCTTGGGTAATGATATATCAGGGCCTTCAATTTCCTGGCCGTCTGTGAGATTACTCTGAGAGCCCAGAAATGCCATAGGTCTGTCAGTGGTTGTGTTAGATTTTGATAACTGCTGGAACTGATTTAGCCTCCTGGGTGTCAGGGACTGAGTTAAACACGTCACACACATTATCTTGTTGAATCCTCAGAGCAGCCCTGTGATGAGGATATTATTACATCATTTCATATTAGCAAAAAGGCTAGGTAGGTAGGTGGCTTTTTGCTCAGTAAGCACTTAAAGGGCAGGGAAGGGTTGAATTAGAAAACGTAATGGGAAAGGAAGCTGTAGAGATGAGATTTATACACCCACAGACACACACACATCAAAAATAAAGTTTTGAGGAGTTTTGGTGTCCAAGTTAAGCCTGTCCTGCTTTCTTCCTTTTCTGGCCTCGATCATCTGGGCTCTGTCATCATCTGTTTCAGCCAGCATGATGACAATTTAAATCCTAGAATCTGCTATGCTTGGCTCTTCTCGTTTAGAAAAGAAGATTGAAATTGGCTCTTAGATCTGAGCTTACTTTGCAGTCACAGGCAGACTCAACTTTCAGGTGGAAGATAGTTCAGTTTTCCTGTTGGCAGTGGTTCGCAAATACCAGTGCACACAGGAACAAACTAAGAAACATCTTAAAATGCAGATTTCTGAGCTCTGCCTAGTTAGATTTTGATTCAATAGGTCAGAGGTGGCTCCTTGAAATCTGTATTTGAAACAAATTTAGATTTAACAGTCTGAATCAAGGTGATTCAGATTCAAGTTACCTAGGAGCCACGTTATGAAAAATGTTGATTCGAGGTCTTATGAGATGTACGCAGGAGTAATCCACACTGTGGGCTTGCTTCCTTGTTAGTCCCGTCTTTAAAATTGTCTTAGGGAGGACCTCAAATATTTTGCTAAAGACAATAACTATAATATAATATTTATTAATATTGTATTTATTCATAACAACCATGGATAGAGAGTTAAACAGTGCTTCCACGTTACCTAGAAGTGTTCTCAGCCATATCTAATCAACCAGGATGCAGGTCCCCTGCAGAAATGTGAGGTTCTCCAGCATGAAGGCTGGAGAATCTTCTCTGTCTGTGCAGAGACTATTCGTGATCTTTCGTACCCACATGTTCCTCCACATTTCCCAGCTTCCCTTGGAGTTGGTTTGGCCCTGTGACTGGGTCCTGGCCAATGGACTGTGGACAAAAAAGTAAAGAACCATTTCCAGGTCTGATTCCTAAAATACCCAGCATAGTCTTTCACTCTCATTTTCTTTCCTTCCCCAACTTCAGATGGGTAATGCCAGGGTGAGATTGAAGCTGCAAGATGATAGAAAAATAAGATGGAAACAGCTTGGGTTCCTGGGTCATTGTCTACAGGAGAGCTACTTTGAATTGTGACACAAGCAACAATAAGCCTCTATTGTACTAAGCCCCCAAATTTAGGGCTTATTTATTTTAGCAGCACAGTCTATCCTCTCTCCTAACACTGCTATGTTATTAACAACTGATTAATAGTCATGATGGAAATATTTCCTTTACTATGGCAGAACAGACTAATTTGAACTGAATTCCTCATTGTACCAATAACCTAGCAGAACAAAGCCTGGGCAATCTTACCATTGCCCCTTCAAACCAATAGCCCACACAGAACTATTCCAACCAAATATTTGCTGAAAAGTATAAAAGTTAGTCCTGTTTAGCATGCAATGAATAGCTACCCACTTTCTCTTTTTCTTTTTTTCTCTTTTGATAGGTAAGAAGTGGATTTATTTAGAGAAAAATACACTCCACAGACAGAGTGCGGGCCATCTCAGAAGGTGAGAAAGGCCCCAGGGTATGGGGTTGTCAGTTTTTATAGGGGTGGGTAATTTCATAGGCTACTGAGTGGGACAGCAGTGACAGTAGTGACAGCAAATCAGACAGCAGTGACAGCAGCAATAAAAGCGACAGTAGTGAAAGCAGTGACAGCAGTGACAGTAGTGACAGCAGTGGCAGCAAATCAGATAGTAGTGATAGCCGTGACAGTAGTGACAGTGACAGCAGTGACAGTGACAGTGGTGACAGTGACAGCAGTGACAGCAGCAACAGTGACAGCAGTGACAGCGACAGCAGTGACAGCAACAGCAGTGATAGTGACAGCAGTGACAGTGCCTCTGACAGTGGTGACGAGAGTGACAGCAAGAGCAAGTCTGGCAACGGCAACAACAATGGCGGTGGTAGTGACAGTGATAGTGACAGTGAAGGCAGTGACAGTAATCACTCAACCAGTGACGATTAGAACTAAAGAAAACTCCACAAGATTCCTTTTGTGAACAATCTGGTGAGTAATTGATAGGAAATAAAGATTTCCAAGAAAGTAAAGAAAGGGGAGAAATAAAAGAGAAGACATATGTAAACATCTACAGAAACAACAAGAAAATAGTCAAATTGTCAGATTCAGAACCAAGTCCGAACACCTTCAGAGAGAGAATCTGTGTACCCGCGTGTTAAATATATTCTGAAAAGATTTTGTTAAAAGTGTAAATATAAACATAGAAGAATGATTAAAATATTCTTTAGTATTTTACACAGAAACCTCAAGCAGTCACATACTAAATAACTTCAATTTAAATGCCAAGTGCTTTAGAGAATGTAGCAAGTAAACACATCTTAATGCCTTAATCTTTCAGTAATTATATATTCTGGACAGATGGTCTGCTTACTGCTGAGTAAAAGATGCTGTTACCATGATCTCCAGCTTGGCTACAATTCATCTGCTTGTTTCACTTGCAACATGAAAAAAAAAAATCACAGCAACGATTTAACCTACCTGGACCATGGGAATAATCTTTGTAATTAGTGAATAGAGTAATTACAAACTATGGAAATTCTAAAGAGCACTAAGCAGAAAAGAATTCAGAGGCTGGTTTAAACAAAACCTCACGTATAGTATCACATTCCTGCAAAGTGCTGGAAATGGAGCATAAGGTCCCCAAAACTATTGACAAAACTGAGGCAGTGCTTAGAACATGCTCCAACTATTAATAAATAAACACACTCATGAATGAAGTGCTCTTGGAGGGGATGCACTTTTTGAACTCTGTTCAGAAGTCTGCTAAGTGGAATCAGTTATCTGTCTTCCACCTCAGTCCCACCAAGCCAAACTTGGTTCACATTTGCCTTTAGACCCCTACAAACCCAAAATTCCAAATCAGACTCTGAGACTCCCTTCTTATTTTAATCTCTTTAGTAAAGCCCACAGTTGCTTTGGAAACTACTCTTTTTTATCTGAGAGTCATACATGCTGCTAAAATCTGAACATGGGTTCTTCAGATTTTGCATGAATGAGGGTACTTCTTAGTTTTGAGATGAAGCCCTAACCCTAGAACATGAGGATCTTAAAGGTGTATGAAACTAGAGTGTGCTATTTAATAAGGTGGATATATCATTTATCCCCAATCTAGGATACCCTTGAGAGTGAAAGGGCTGCTATGAATAATTCCCCGGGGACTGGAGGTGTAAATTTGGCTTATCTGGGACTCTGGGAGATATAATGACCATAAGCATAAGCCTTTAGGGTATTATTCAGGATTTAGTAAGTGATGATTTGTAATTTCTCTCTTCCACTTAGGTAATTATTTTAGATTTGTTCTAATTCAAAAGTAAAATTCTATATGGTGAAGTTTTGAATGCAACTTCTTTAATGTTAATTTTCAGCCAGTCATTAGCTGACTGGTTGAAAATTTATGCTCTATTACAGGGCATATTTTACACAAAGAGTTTCAGTAGGCTTTTTTTTTTTTCCTGCCTCCTTCCTCCTTTATGCATGAGTTTCTTAGTTAAGAGATCACTATTGCAAGTAATATTGCTGAAGGCTTTAAAAATACTGCTATTTATAAACTACTTGGTAACTCATAATACTGTAAAATTTCAGGTTTCTACTATATCATAATCATGTACCTGACTCCAAACTTCTTTCCTTAAACTATGCTCTAGATTTTTAACTCCTTTAGCCCTTCTGTTTTTTTCCAATTTGTAACTTGTGGCTTCTAGTAACTGTCCTACCTATTTCAAAAGGTTGTTATGAGCACTAAGGCAGGCAATGGGTATGAAACTCTTTGTAAATTATATAATATATGTAAATGAAAGAGATAATGACTTTTGGTGCTATCATAAACATCTATTTCTAGGACTGTTCACAAGGAAAACTCCCTTCATCTTAATGAGTTTGTGAGTACTTACTTCCTCCAACATATTTTTTTAATTAGTTTTTTTCTTTTTTGGTCCATGCTGTGCAGCGTGTGGGATCTTAGTTCCATGACCCTGGCAGTGAAAGCGCTGAGTCCTAACCACTAGACTGCCAGGGAATTCCCTAAAATTAGTTATTTTTTTAATTGAAAAAATAATATGTATATATACACAAAATAAAAATTTCAAACACTATGAAAAGGTAGGCAAAAATATTAAATCTCTATCATCCCAGACTCCCAGTCCTCTATTTCTCTTCCTTAGGGGCAATTCCCATTACTAATATCTTGTGGAAATTTCCAGAAATATTCTATGCACATATAAGCACCTATGTCCCCCTTTTAAAAACACATGGAAGTCTCCTACACGCAGTGTGCTTAACTTATTCTTTTTAACCTAAAACTATACTTTGAATATTGGTTCGTTACACACAGATTGACGTTCTTTTTTCAAAGCTGTGTCGTATTTTATTTTATGAAATGCCTTAGGTATTTCACCTGTCCCTATTTTTTGATCACTTTCCATTTCTAGTCCAATGAGAGTCGCTGCAGGTGTCACCTGAGTCAAGCGGGATAAAGTTCCTGCCAGTTCTTATAAAGACTTCACCTTAAAAAGTATTTCTGGGGCAGGGGAGAGGAGATACTCAGAATCTAGGGCCGATGTCAGAAACCATGATGGAAGACTATGGTCCTGATCTTCCACTGTAATATCTTCGTTGACCTCCGTCCGTAACTTCAAGGTGAAAATGAAAGAGACACTCCCAAAGAACGTCTCAAGGGTAGATCCTTTGAACACAAGAAGTCTGGTATTAGAAAATAAAATTGCTTTTAGGTTATTTTCTGGACTAAAGATTAATGAAGAAGCTGCTAATATTGCCCATGAGAGTAGTATTCTTTTAAACCGCAGGTTGCCGTTCATTTAGTAGGTCATGATATCAGTTTACAAAATGACCAGCATTTTGTAAAATGAAAGAATAAAAAAGAAAAATCTTTAGTGTATAATGTGTAGTGTTTTATGAAACAGTGTCATTTCTCTCTATATACATCCATACACAAATATGTCTAAGTATGCATATACTCTTGGTTGCAGTAAAAAAAAGATGTGAAAGCCATTGGTTTAGCAAAGGGTTATAAAACATTATTACTGCTAGTAATCATTGTATATTTACTTTTGTCATTTTTTTAACATCTTTATTGAAGTATAATTGCTTTACAATGGTGTGTTAGTTTCTGCTTTATAACAAAGTGAATCAGCTATACATTACATTTACTTTTCACATTCACTTTTCTCCTTACAAACCTCTGTTTCTTTCCCACTTTTTAAAAATTTATTTATTTACTTATTTATTTTGGCTGCGTTGGGTCTTCGTTGCTGCGCTTGGGCTTTCTCCAGTTGTGGCGAGCGGGGGCTACTCTTCGTTGCGGTGCGAGGGCTTCTCATTGCGGTGGCTTCTCTTGTTGTGGAGCACGGGCTCCAGGCGTGCAGGCTTCAGTAGTTGTGGCTCGCGGGCTCAGTAGTTGTGGCTTGCGGGCTCTAGGCGCGCAGGCTCAGTAGTTGTGGCGCACAGGCTTAGTTGCTCCGCGGCATGTGGGATTTTCCCAGGCCAGGGGTCAAACCCGTGTCCCCTGCATTGGCAGGCAGATTCTTAACCACTGTGCCACCAGGGAAGTCCAAAATCTATTTTCTAAAATAGATTATAAAAAGATAACCTCTAGAGAATCCATACCTCATCGTATAAATACATTTTAAATTATTAATTGGAATAGAATTTCCCAGAAGTCAAACTTGCTTTATGGTTTGTAATGGAAGTTCTGAAAAACTTGAGACCAAAATAACCAGGAACAATTTTCCTCTCCCTAAAAGGAACAGGAACAGAAGAGAATAGCTCAGTTCACAGATGAAAATATCGTTGTGTTCTCACAGTGATCCATTCACTGCTGCTTGCAAGCAAATCCTCCAGAGAGTGAAACAAGCCAACAACTCAATGTTCCCAACCTCTCCCCTCTGAACAGCGACCTTGGGTTTATATGCTAAAAAAGAAAAAAGAAGAAAGAAGTAAGAAATTTTTTAAAAAAGGAAAAAAAGAGTCAATTCCTATGGGGCACACATGTAGCTCAGAAAATAGTATGAAGTCTAAAGGTCACCAATACATTAGACTCAGTGTGTTTTCCATTAGTTTGCACGGCCCCAGCTCTAGCATGAAACGCTGCATTTACAGAGAGCTGTATCATAAGTTGCTTCCCTTACTCCCGCGTCCATTATTTTGGGCTTTGCCACTAGCTATACCCCTCCCTCCTTTACTCTTTCCTTCTTTTCCTCCCTAGAATTTTCTTTTCAGAGAGATGAAGATGTGTCTGTGGGAAGAAAACACTTGCAAAATTTAATTCCCAGACATCGTCCAGTGTGAGGCCCCAGTCCAAGCCCCTAGTCAAGGGCTGCTGTGCTCGAGCTCACCTCACTGGCTCTTTGGCCTGCTCCCGAGATCTCAGTCAAAACCAACTGGTTCCCAGCTCCTACCACCCTAGTACTTTCCTCAGTTGAAGCCACTGAATCTTCCTTGCTGTTCTAACACAATCTGAACTGAAGGCAGGAGATACTCAGGCTGTAACAGACCAACATTTAGGCTTGGCACCAAAGCACATTTACCTCTTGTCTTGTCCTAATACCTTGATTCCCTTAAGTAGATCCTTACCTTGTCCTCAAGCAACAATCCCCTGTGATCTTTCTAACTGGGCTTCTGCATATCTTCCTCATCTCATTCTAGCATGTACACTGATTAGAACTGTCCCAGCCCAATCAGCCTAAGACAACCAGGAGCAAATTGTCTGACACCATCAGGCTTCTGGACCCAATGCAAGGAAGGACACTGCCCACCAGGGCAACTTTGGAGCCTTAGCAAAGGAAAAGATAGAACTAATGTAGGATTTGGGGAAAGGATGGAACTGAGGTGATATTTAAATGAAGCAATGTTTGAGAGACTCAAAGCAAAGCTGGGCTGTGGCTGAAGGGTCCACATCAGGTTTGGACTGTGAAGTAGACCCAGGCTCCTGTGTCCTTGGGAAGTGCAAAGTAAAGTTAAGATGGATGTCGACTGTTGTATCTGAATCTCTGCCCCTGGCTTGTAAATTGAGACGGAGTCTTTGTGTCAAAGTGCCTCAGACCCTCCAGGCAAGAGTTGGGTGTTTTATTTTTACTGATATAATTTTAAAAAGCAAAGTCTCTGCTAATCTATGATTTTAGAGAATAAAATTTCTCAGTGATTAATAAAGCAGGAGTCATTCAAAGTAGGGGGTTGTCATGACACTTTATAGATTCAGTGTCCTTGAGAGAGATGTTATTTTCTGTTAATGTTTGCAGCTGGCTTTATCTCTGTTTTTCCAGTCTGACAAATGGTGGGTAGATTTTTACTTTTTCAGTCCAAGCTAATTTTTGCTTTCTCAGGAGATATGTTTCTGCTAAAACCAAAGTCTGCTTATCTTGCAGTCCTTTTCCTAAATTCTGGCATAACTTCTAGATGCCTGCCTGTTCTTTAAATATTGCCCATTCTAGATCACCACCTGTTGGATTTTGTGTCACTCCTGGGATTTGTTTCTTTTTCGCTGCTTACTCTCTGTACCCTGAACATTTGTGCTGTGTAAGCTGGTCTGTCAAATGGGCCATATGATTCACCAGATCCAATGGTGTTTGAAGTGTCAGTGGCAGATAGGATGCTGTTTGGAGCCTTTGGCAGGTCCCTACAGGTGAATTGCAGCGTAGACCTTTAGGATTATGGAGCAAGGTCCTGCCATCATCTGAAGATAACTACCTTCCTTTTGAGAGAGAGCTCTTGGCCTGCTACTGGGCCTTTGTAGAGATTGAACAATTAACCACGTGACCTGAGCATCCCATTATCAACTGGGTGTTAACTGACCCATGAAGCTCTAGAGTTAGTCATGCACAGCAACCCTCCATCATCAGATGGAAGTGGTGTATACAGGACTGGGCCTGAGCCCTGAAGGCACAAGTAAATTACATGAAGAAGTGGCCCAAATGTCCGTGGTCCCTACTCCCGCTACCCTGCCTTCTCTCTCCCAGCCTGTACCTATGACCTCATGGTGCATTCCCTATGACCAGCTGACAGAGGAAGAGGAGACTCAGACCTGGTTTACAGATGGTTCTACAGGACATGCAAGCACCACCTCAAAGTGGAAAGCTGTAGCACTACAGCTTCTTCCCGGGATATCCCTTAAAAATTGTGGTGAAAACAAACCCTCCCAGTGGGCAGGACTTTGGGCAGTGCACCTGTTTGCTCGCTCTGCTTAGAAGGAGAAAAGGGCAGGTGTGCAACTATATCCTGATTCATGGGCTGTGGCCGTGGTCTGATCAGGGGCTTGGAAGGGACATGACTGGAAAATTGGCGATGCAGAGATTTGAGGAGGAAGTATGTTGACAGATCTCTCTGAGTGGGCAAAACCGTGAAGATATTTGTGTCCTATGTAAATGCTCACCAAAGGGTGACGTCAGCAGAGGAGGATTATAGCCATCAGTAGGATAGGATGTCATGTTCTCTGGACACCAGTCAGCCTCTTTCCCCAGACCCCTGTCATCGCCCAACGTGTTCATGAGCAAAGTGGCCATGGCGGCAGGCGTGGACATTATGCATGGGCTCAGCAACGTGGACTCCCTCTCACCAGGACCAGCCTGGCCGTGGCCACTGTTGAGTGCCCAATCTGCCAGCAGCCAATTCTAACCCTGAGCCCCCATACGGCATCATTCCCCAGGGTGAACAGCCAGCTGCCTGGTGCAGGCTGATCAAGTAGACTGCTTCCTCCATGGAAGGGGCAGTATTTTGTTCCTACTGGAATAGACACTTACTCTAGATATTGATCTGCCTTCTCTGCATGCAATGCTTATGCCAAAACCTCCATCCATGGATTTACGGAATACCTTGTCCACTGTCATGATTTTCCACGCAGCATTGCTTCTGATCAAGGAACTCAAATCAAATCAAAAGAAGTGCTACAGTGGTCCCATGCTCATGGAATTCACTTGTCCTACTATGTTCCTCACCATCCTGAAGTAGCTGGCTTGATAGAATGGTAGCATGACCTTTTGAAGACTCAGTTACAAAGCCAGCTAGGCGGTAATACTTTTCAGGGCTGGGGTAAGGTTCTACAGAAAGCTGCATATGCTCTAAATCAGCATCCAATATATGGTGCAATATCATATTTATATGACAGCCAGGATTCATGAGTCTAGTGATCAAGGGGTAGAAACTGTAGGGGCACCACTCACTGTTAACCCTAGTGACCCACTAGCAAAATTTTTGCTTTTTGTTTCTGTGACTTTATGCTTTGCTGACCTAGAGATCTTAGTTCCAGAGGGGGCAATGCTTCCACCAGGAGACTCAACAATGATTCCATTGAACTGGAGGTTAGTACTGGCACCTGGCCACTTGGAGCTCCTCATGCCTCTGAAACAACAGGTAAAGAATAGAGTTACAGTGTTGGCTGGGGTGACAGATCATGATTACTGAGGGGAGATTGAATTATCATTCCACAATGGAGGTAAGGAAACATACGTCTGGAATACAGGAGATCTGTTAGGGTGTCTCAGTATTATCGTGCCTTGTGATTAAGGTAAATGGAAAACTACAACCACCCAATTTAGGCAGGACTACAAATGGCCCAGACCCTTCAGGAATGAAGATTTGTGTGACTTCACCAGGTAAGAACCATGACCAGCTGAGGTGCTTGCTGGAGGCAAAAG
Organism: Balaenoptera physalus; assembly: GCF_965194825.1. NCBI lineage: Eukaryota > Metazoa > Chordata > Mammalia > Artiodactyla > Balaenopteridae > Balaenoptera > Balaenoptera physalus. The sequence goes on from NC_138884.1 coordinate 8,618,825, forward strand.
ACATAGAATGGGAAGTAGATGAAGATAGTTACAAACATCAACTATGACCACATGACCAGTTACAGAAATAAGGACTGTACCTGTCATGAGCATTTCCTCCTTATTTTGTTATGAATACATTTGTGTGTGAATATATATATGTGTATATATATCTCAAATATCTTTGTCTTCTTTCCTCTCTTATTCCCTTATCATGTAACATAAGAAAATGTATTGACTTTATATCAGTATTTCAGTATTGTTAACTTTCATGGAACTTCTCAGCCTCCATAATCATGTGCCTATTCCTATATCTACATCTATAATTATCCCCAGTTGGTTAAATCTGCAGATACAAAACCCAAGATACAGAGGAACCAAGGATATGCATGGCTGACTAAGTTACAGGCTGATTTTCGACCGTGCAGGGGTCGGCGCCCCTAAGCCCTCATTGTTCAGCTGTAATGTAGGGCAGTGCTGGTTGCTTCATTTCAACTGTTCTTTTTTTAACCTAAAAAAAAGCAATTGCAAATGGTTCAACCTAAGTTGTAGTAAATAGGAAGTTGGACAAAGCTATTTATTCCTTTAAATTATGCAAAGAAAGAGGAAATATTATCTTTTACAAAGTGTCTTATAAGGGTCTGTCTAGTCCTAAAGATATTAACAGATAATAAAAAGTGAAGTTATAGGGAGCAGCTAAAGAAAGAAGAGAGAAGGAAATTGAAGAGTAGAAAACTAAAATCCAAAATTAGTTTACTGAAATAGAATTAGGAAATATACTGAAACAAGCATATAGATCACAACTGATATTTATGCATGTAATTTTATGTGTTCAGGAAAGGAAGTAGACTAATAGATATTCTTTTTTATTTTTTTAACATCTTTATTGGAGTATAATTGCTTTACAATGGTGTGTTAGTTTCTGCTTTATAACAAAGTGAATCAGCTATACATATACATATATCCCCATATCTCTTCCCTCTGTGTCTCCCTCCCTCCCATCCTCCTTATCCCACCCCTCTAGGTGGTCACAAAGCACTGAGCTGATCTCCCTGTGCTATGCAGCTGCTTCCCACTAGCTATCGGTTTTACATTTGGTAGTGTATATATGTCCATGCCACTCTCTCACTTTGTCCCAGCTTACCCTTCCCCCTCCCCGTATCTTCAAGTCCATTCTCGAGTAGATCTGCGTCTTTACTCCCGTCCTGCCCCTAGGTTCTTCATGACTTTTTTTTTTTTTCTTAGATTCCCTATATATGTGTTAGCAAGTACTTGTTTTTCTCTTTCTGACTTACTTCACTCTGTATGATGGTTCCTAGGTCCATCCACCTCGCTACAACTAACTCAATTTCATTTCTTTTTATGGCTGAGTAATAGTCCATGTATATATGTGCCACATCTTCTTTATCCATTCATCTGTCGATAGACATTTAGGTTGTTTCCATGTCCTGGCTATTGTAAATAGAACTGCAATGAACATTGTGGTACATGACTCTTTTTGAATTATGGTTTTCTCAGGGTATATGCCCAGTAGTGGGATTGCTGGGTCATATGTTAGTTCTATTTTTAGTTTTTTAAGGAACCTCCATACTGTTCTCCATAGTGGCTGTATGAATTTACATTCCCACCAACAGTGCAAGAGGGTTCCCTTTTCTCCACACCCTCTCCAGCATTTATTGTTTCTAGATTTTTTTGATGATGGCTATTCTGACCGGTGTGAGGTGATAGCTCATTGTAGTTTTGATTTGGATTTCTCTAATGATTAGTAATGTTGAGCATCCTTTCATGTGTTTGTGGGCAATCTGTATATCTACTTTGGAGAAATGTCTATTTGGGTCTTCTGCCCATTTTTTGATTGGGTTTTTTGTTTTCTTGATATTGAGCTGCATGAGCTGCTTGTATATTTTGGAGATGAATCCTTTGTCAGTTGCTTCATTTGCAAATATTTTCTCCCTCCCATTCTGAGGGTTGTCTTTTCGTCTTGTTTATGGTTTCCTTTGCTGTGCAAAGGCTTTTAAGTTTCATTAGGTTCCATTAGTTTATTTTTGTTTTTATTTCCATTTCTTTAGGAGGTGGGTCAAAAAGGATCTTGCTGTGATTTATGTCATAGAGTGTTCTGCCTATGTTTTCCTCTAAGAGTTTGATAGTGTCTGGCCTTACATTTAGGTCTTTAATCCATTTTGAGTTTATTTTTGTGTATGGTGTTAGGGAGTGTTCTAATTTCATTCTCTTACATGTAGCTGTTCAGTTTTCCCAGCACCACTTATTGAAGAGGCTGTCTTTTCTCCATTGTATATTCTTGCCACCTTTATCAAAAATAAGGTGACCATATGTGCATGGGTTTATCTCTGGGCTTTCTATCCTGTTCCATTGATCTATATTTCTGTTTTTATGCCAGTACCATATTGTCTTGATTACTATAGCTTTGTAGTATAGTCTTAAATCAGGGAGCCTGCTTCCTCCAGCTCTGTTTTTCTTTCTCAAGATAGCTTTGGCTATTCGGGGTCTTTTGTGTTTCCATACAAACTGTGAAATTTTTTGTTCTACTTCTGTGAAAAATGCCATTGGTAGTTTGATAGGGATTGCATTGAATGTGTAGATTGCTTTGGGTAGTAGAGTCATTTTCACAATGTTGATTCTTCCAGTCCAAGAAAATGGTATATCACTCCATCTGTATCATCTTTCATTTCTTTCATCAGTGTCTTATAGTTTTCTGCATACAGGTCTTTTGTCTCCTTAGAGACAAAGGTATTTTCTGCTGAAAGATCAGCTGTTAATCTTATGGGGATTCCCTTGTATGTTATTTGTTGCTTTTCCCTTGCTGCTTTCAATATTTTTTCTTTCTTTGTATTTAATTTTTGATAGTTTGATCAAACTATTAAAAATTAGTCTTGGCGTGTTTCTCCTTGGACTTATCCTCTGTGGGACTCTCTGCACTTCCTGGACTTAATTGACTATTTCCTTTCCCATATTAGGGAAGTTTTCAACTATAATCTCTTCAAATATTTTCTCAGTCCCTTTCTTTTTCTCTTCTTCTTCTGGGACCCCTATAATTTGAATGTTGGTGCATTTAATGTTGTCCCAGAGGTCTCTGAGACTGTCCTCAATTCTTTTCATTCTTTTTTCTTTATTCTCTCTGTGGTAGTTATTTCCACTATTTTAACTTCCAGGTCCCTTATCCGTTCTTCTGCCTCAGTTATTCTGCTACTGATTCTTTCTAGAGAATTTTTAATTTCATTTATTGTGTTGTACATCATTGTTTGTTCTTTAGTTCTCCTTGTTAAACATTTCTTGTATTTTCTCCATTCTATTTCCAAGATTTTGGATCATCTTTACTATCATTACTCTGATTTCTTTTCCAGGTAGACTGCCTATTTCCTCTCCATTTGTTTTGTCTGGTGGGTTTTTACCTTGCTCCTTCATCCACTGTGTGTTTCTCTGTCTTCTCATTTTGCTTCACTTACTGTGTTTGGGGTGTCCTTTTCACAGGCTGCAGGTTTGTAGTTCCCATTGTTTTTGGTGACTGCCCCCAGTGGCTAAGGTTGGTTCAGTGGGTTGTGTACGCTTCCTGGTGGAGGGGACTGGTGCCTGTGTTCTGGTGGATGAGGCTGGATCTTGTCTTTCTGGTGGGCAGCACCAAGTCCGGTGGTGTGTTTTGGGATGACTGTGACGTTATTATCATTTTAGGTAGCCTGTCTGCTAATGGGTGGGCTTTTATTCCTGTCTTGCTAGTTGTTTGGCATAGAGTGTCCAGCACTGTAGGTTGCTGGCTGTTGAGTGGAGCTGGGTCTTGGCGTTGAGATGGAGATCTCTGGGGGAACTTTTGCCGTTTGATATTGCATGGAGCCGGGAGGTCTCTGGTGGACCTATGCTCTGATCTCAGCTCTCCCACCTCAGAGCCTCAGGCCTGACACCCAGCCAGAGCACCAAGACCCTGTCAGCCACATGGCTTGCTTTATAGAGCATGGGGGTGTGAAATTTTGTGGACATTTTAATCGTTTCCTTTTTGGAAGTCTGAGGTCTTCTGCCAGCATTCAGTTGGTGTTCTGCAGGAGTTGTTCCACATGTAGATGTATTTTTGATGTATTTGTGGGGAGGAAGGTGATCTCCACGTCTTACTCCTCTGCCATTTTGAAGGTCCCCACCCCCATTTCTTTTAAATTTAAAACATTTTCCTCTTCTTTCTTTTTGCCTTCTAGTTCTCTTAAGGAATTATCTGTTGTGTTTATTCCCTCTTTTGTTCCTTTTAGTTTAGTCTTCATTTTCAAATTTTTTCTCTTATTTCAAAATTTTCATGACTGTCAATAATTTCTGAATTATTCTAATTTCTATTTATGTTGTTTTTCATCTATTGTACCATTTTCATAATGTCTTTTTGCTATTTTTAAAATAGAATGTCATGGTGTTGATATATTCTCAGCATGCTTTCATTGTCTGTAAGGTTGTTTGTTTTCTGCTCTAATCTAAACTTCATAGCTTTTCGCTGTTTTTATATGAAGTTCGTTTTCCTGAACTTTTGGAAGGAGGTATAGCTCAGGGTAGCTTTCACCCTCTTCTCTTGTTCTCATATTGTGTTAAAAAATGTAGGGCTTCCCTGGTGGCGCAGTGGTTGAGAATCTGCCTGCTAATGCAGGGGACACGGGTTCGAGCCCTGGTCTGGGAAGATCCCACATGCCACGGAGCAACAAGGCCCGTGAGCCACAATTGCTGAGCCTGCGTGTCTGGAGCCTGTGCTCTGCAACAAGAGAGGCCGCGATAGTGAGAGGCCCGCGCACCGCTATGAAGAGTGGCCCCCGCTTGCCACAACTGGAGAAAACCCTCTCACAGAAACAAAGACCCAACACAGCCAAAAATAAATTAATTAATTAATTTTTTAAAAAATGTAGCAGCTTTCTTTCTAAGACTTGCTGTTTCCATTTCCTTCTCCCACACTTATTCGCGCCTCCTTTACTTTACCTATTCTGTGCAATTTTTATTCCACTCCCAGCAGTTTCTCCTCTATGTGGGTCTGTCCTGGAAGGCAGCTGTGGTGTCTGTTTTGAGAATTTTTAGGGACTAGACTGCTCCAGATCTTTCAGATTTTATTATGTTCCCTTCGCACCTACCAGCAACAATTATTGACTATGTTGGTGTTTCCTGTTCGCATGTCCATCAGATGTCCTTTTGCTTCCCTCTGCTTAGTCCTGCACAGACGATGTAGGAATTGTGGCAGTTGGTGGCTTGTCCTCAGACACTTTGTTTGGAGTTTGTGGCTACAACCTGTCATGTAGTGTGGTAACCAATCTCTAAAATGGCCTCAACATTTCCTCTGCTCCCTGTACATTCATTCTGCTCTTCACATCAAAAGATAGAGACGATTTCTCCTTCTGAATCTGGGATGGCCCTGTGATTGATTTGACCATTTGAATATGGAGACAGTGACATTCGGGCAGCTCTTGGACTCCAGCCACCATGTGAAAAGGCCAAGCCACAAGGAGAGGCCATGGGAGGGAGAACTAAAGTGCTCAGAATAACCATTCCAGCTCCCCAGAAACAACCATATGAGAGCGATATTGAATATTCTGTTTCAGTTGAGTCCCCAGATGACTGTAGCCCTAGCCCTATGAGAGATAACAAAATAGTTGTTGTTTTAAGATATAAAGTAGTGAAATGGTTTTTAAGGCAGCAATAGGATTAAAACATTTAATTTTGTTGTACATGTTGTCCATGGTTTTCAGTCTTGTTATCTAGTTGTTCTGTCTGTTTTTATGTGGGAATTTGGAGAGATCCTAAAACAACGTCCTGTAACACCCTTTGCCAAAACCTTCCCAGAATCCGCTCTGACATTAGATTATAAGTTTCTTCTAGGATAGACCTCAGTCAAGACCTATGAAACCACCAGGAAGTGTAATTCAGAACCAGAACAGAACATAGGGAATTTATAGCTTCCGCTTATGAACTTTGGTCTTTTAATCAGCCCTGTATGAAAATAGACTCTCCTCTCCACATTTTCTGCCCCGGCCTCATCGCAGCTCACAGTGAGAAAGTTAAAAACCCGTGAGTTAGATGTTAGTGTCCTGGATAACGCTGGGCAACCCAATTCTCCAGAACCAGGTTGGTAGGAGCATCAATTAAAATTTCCAACAATCAAAACTCTTTCAAAAAAAGTCAGAGTGAATCATGTGGGTACCGCAAGCAAGCTAATAGTCTGGCCAATTTAAAAGCCACTCATTCATTCATAAAACTGTTTATTGAGTGTTTATTATGACCCAGGCACCTAGATATTCGGACAATATACACCAGTAATTAAAGCAAACATCCCCACTCTTGAGGAAGTTAAATTCAGGTGGCTTATATTCTTTAAGTATTTGTCCAGTGGTCTTTCTACTGTTACTTGAGCATGCTCCTTGGGAGTTGCCCACCTCACTTCCAGCTCCCTACACAACTTTCAGCACACTCCCTGAAGAGTCCTGGTCAATACTATTTTATTCATTTCATTACTTTTTCAGGAATGGCAGAAAGTCCCTTGGAAATTGGTTTCTCCGGATGCTGCCCAAATAGTCTTTCTTTTAATCCAATACTGATTTCAGAGTCACCAGCATTAAAACCAAAATGTGGCAGGCAGTTGAGGGGAGTAATGAAGTGCTGGATTTAAATTATTTTCAATTAAAAATGAAAGTTACTTAGGGAGGTGCTTTAACATTTCCAATCACCACAGAATTCTGTAAGGGGCTACTTTGTTAGATTAGTAAGAATTTTGGACCTTTGTGTGTATAGGCGGGTAGGGAGATGAGAGGAAAAGGAGATGAGTAATGGAAGTTGTTAAAAGATGAAAAGGGCAAGAATGAAGGCCCATCTTCTCAACACCAACAATTTAGGCAAATCTAGTATTTTAGTAGGTTCTTCGTGTGCAACCTGGAAATGTACATTAACAGGAAACTTTCTACCTACTCTTTGACTCTCCTTTTCCCATCCTTGTGTCTGCTGGGATCTGCCAGTGGGTGGAAGATATTGTCATTGTTTATAATGCTCATAAGCCTGCATGGATGTGAATGACATATATTTAGAAATCAAAATAAAGCTTTAGGAAGATCTTCAATTTAATTGAAACTAGTCTAGTCATTTGGGAACCACAAGAGCTTTTTAGGGAAAATCTGCTTCTGTAAGCTGGAGGAAGTGTGGGTGTACTGGAGTCCTGGTCACACCTTGTGATGTCAGTCACCCCCAGGCCGCAGCTGATTGGCTGGGAAGAGCCGAAGCAGAGTTTAAATTCCTGCACCATCAGAGAAGTGTTCAGAACCTCAACACAAGAGTGGCTTCATTGTCACAGATTTCCCCTGTGAGAACATCAGCCTGATTGTTAAGACATTTGGGGCAAAGTCTTTGTGAAACTGAAGAAGGTAAGACGTTCTCGTTGTTTAATATTTTTAAATGACTTCTGCTGTGTTGTTTGGAAAATATTAAGCATGTGTACATGTTGAGCGGCATTATGTCATGCAGAGAAAGATGGGGAGAGCTGTGCCTTGGGTAAAAACGATTCCATTTTGTTCCAGTTGTTTATGCCACAGTAAATAATGATATTAAAATGACAGGTTAAGTCAATAGAGACAGGTGCTCTTCTCATTAATACTTTAATTAGATCTCTGCATGGTATTCTGAAAGGGAAATTTTACTAATTAGGTGGCAGATGGAAGGTCTTTCTGAAGTTTTGCTTTAATTATCAAAACAAATACAGCTTTTACATTTAGATTTTATGGATATAGGTATGCTCATGGCCTACAAGATGTTATAAAAGAATCTAAACTAGACTGGCAGAACTTTGTAAATATGGTCTCTTAAGTTGAAAATCAGATAATGCTTTTCATCCAATAATATTCCTGAGAACTGAGTAGCTGAAAGGAGATGTTAAGACTTCTGAAACAAACCATGGCTGTGATAATTATACTGCTTTTCTATTGTCTGGCTGGGTATTCATGTTAGCATGATGCCTTGCATACAGTCAGAGGTCAGTAAATGTTGAATATAACTGTCTTTTAAAAAACCTTTCCTAGTGTAGAAGACTTAGGAGTATATATACTCCTGCCCATGTGTATTTTTATTTGCTGCATTTATTCCATTTCTTCATCTATATCAGAAGTGTCTGTCTTCCACAACAGAGTGGGAGCTGTGGTCAGGCAATGCTTTCTGCATGACATCTAGAAGATCCCACGTGTAATAGCAACACTTCAGGCACTCCTCTTCTTCAAGAGCTATAACTTCTAGTGACCCATACTTTCTGTTTAACTGAGAGCCAAGTAGACTATGCTACTTCGATCTGGTTGGTTAAAATATTTAAACAAACAAACAATTTTCTAACGGTGTTAGTCCGCTAGAGATCCCCAAAATGGTGATGTGGACCAATGTGTCTCAGATGCTGTGTGTCCTCCTACATCTATATTTAATTTGGGGACACCTAGGAGTTATTTTACTGTGGTTGAAAGCGTATAACATGGGATTGATTATAACTGACCTCAAGACAATTACAATTGGAATGTTTGGAAATTTTTATTGATTTATTTATTTGGTTTTCTGAATTCATGATAGAATTCATGTCCTGGCCAAATTCCCCTTTATTTTCGAAGAGTAATAAAGAAACAAATTCTAGCTAATGGAGGTTCTGGTTAGTTGGGTTCTGGGTAATTTTGCTTTTGTAAGACAAGCATATTATCATTATTACACATTGTTGTATACTCAAGCACCTAGAACAGTGCCTGGCACACGGGATGTTCTCAACAGCTATTTATTGACTGCTAATAAATGGATATATTATTCATTAGTATTATTAAGGATAACAACATGAAGTCAAAAATAAGCAAACTAAGCATGATAAATTGAGCTTATGATTTTTCAAGTTTTTCATTTCCTTCCTTTAGCCTACCTCTTTCATTTTAGTTTACATAAAAGAAAATATATACTTTAAAAGTGAATATTGACTCTGAGGAAATTCTGGAACAAGGTCTCTTACTTGAGAGCACAAAGAAGTTCTGGCTACACTTGAGGGTGGCCAGAGAGAGAAGGGACTGCAATCCACTTCTCCAGATCCTAAACACTTTGGATCTTTTCAATTCTGGGAGAACAGCTCATAAAGGTTGAAAAGCTCTGATACACACACTGACTTCCATACAGGTGGAACTCAAATTGAGGTTGTTGATTTCCTTTTGTTACATGTTCTCATCGTAGAATGACAGCACGTGCAATGTAGAAATGACATTTACCAATTACTGAAGAAGAACTTAGGGTTCTGGACTCATCTTTTAGGCTTGTAGCTATTTTGCTCATTTATTACTCAGAATAGGGCTACTGCATATCTGCTTCTACTCTTTTGGGGGTGGTAGGTAAAAAGCTTATGAAAGTTTGGAGCTCTCATTTGGAATACACTTCACACAAGTATAATTATTCTTATCAAAAATACTAATTGAAAACCTAATACGTATAGTGTTTGAGCTCTGACTTTCTGTAATGCTTGATAGCAGACTATGTTCTATGGTTGGCAACATCAGCTCTCTCGGGACCTCAGGCTGTATTTTATTTTAGTTTGCCAGACTTCCACTTGGAAAATTATGACTTTGAGTCAGGGTGCTAAATGTTATTTCTAGAAGCACGAGCGAGTTACTGCATCTTCCTTATGTTTCATAATATTACACCCCTGAGAAACTGAACACTGGAAGCACACACTTCCTTCATAAAACACACAACATTCATTGGTGTAGAGCATTTTTTTGTTATTTAGATAAGAGAGAAGCAAAAGAAAATACAAGAGGAGAACTCAATATTCGTTGACTTCTTGGAACATTTGCTGGGTTTTAGAGCACCATGAGATTATCACTCTATTCAAATTTCACTTTGAAAATGAAAATGTGAGACACCTCATGATTATTTGACCTGTGAAGCCAAAACCATTGGTACACAGTTATTTTGAGAGTGTCGTATTTGGGAGAAACTTTCCTTTCCTTAAGAAATGAACCTGAGAATTTAAAAGAAAATGTTTTGATTATGGGAACGAAAGGGAAGTGTAGGGGAGGAAAAATTTTCCTCTGTCCTCTTGGGGTCTCTGGCTGAGCCTAAGAATTAAACTGGCAGAAGACAGATGAACTGGAGAAAAGCATACAAGTTTTATTAAAATTTTTACATGTACATGGGCACCTTCACAAGAGAATGAGAACGTGAAGACGTGACCGGAGTGGAAGATTTTACACCTTTTAGGCAAAGAAACAATACATTTGTGAAGGATTGACAAGACACAGGGGCAGCAGATCGTGGAGAAGTAACCTGGAAGATCGGGTTAGTTTAACTGATTTGTTTGCAGGGATTTCCCTCAGCCTTGACTCCATCTCTGGTGATGAGAAGGTCTTCCCTCCTCCTGGAAGAGGGAGGGCACGTTTCACGTGGGAGATTTATCTCCTGCTTCCGGGAAAAAGAAGGAAGATCAGAGCACCGTTCTTGCATCTGCAGTTTCTCAAGTACCTTCAGCTCAAGATAATTTTTATGTCAAAGAGGCATATTTTGGGATGAGATATTCTGGTTTCCTTCAGAAGTAATATCTGTCGAATTAGGCTTGTTTTAGGGGCAGCTGAACATTTTCATATGTCTTCTCTGTTGATATTAGGGGAAAGATTTGAAAAAGAAATAAAAATAATATCAACACACAAGGACTGATATGAAGTATGCTGGATTAGGATAAAGAAAATAACACAAAGAATAGCTATGTTGACGAGGAATAACACTCAAGATACAGGAGGAGAGGCTCTGTTGGACCATTTGAGCTTTATGAAGGTAGAAATGAGGAACCTTCTCAGTCTTATCTTAGGGTTTCTATTGTTTTCTTGAATAAATAAAAAAAATAAGATTAGGTGACTTCTTGAGCCCAATGTTTCAGACATTATTCAGTGTATTCAGACATTATGGAGCAAGGTACTATTATTTCTTAGATCAGAGGTTAAAATCATTTGGAGCACCTTGAAAACAAACCCATGCTTGTTCCCACCCCCAGTGAACTGATTTATTACCCCGTGGTGGGTTTGTGCACTGGTAGTGCTTTAAATCTCCCCAGGTGATACTGATATACAACCAAGGTTGGGGATCTCTGGCTTAGATCTTTTGTCACTGGCATAGTATATATTTAACATTTAAAGAAACAAATCAGGGGCTTCCCTGGTGGCGCAGTGGTTGAGAGTCCGCCTGCCAATGCAGGGGACACGGGTTCGAGCCCTGGTCCGGGAAGATCCCACATGCCGCGGAGCAACTGGGCCCGTGAGCCACGATTACTGAGCCTGCGCGTCTGGAGCCTGTGCTCCGCAACAAGAGAGGCCGCGATAGTGAGAGGCCCGCGCACCGCGATGAAGAGTGGCCCCCGCTCGCCGCAACTAGAGAAAGCCCTCGCACAGAAACCAAGACCCAACACAGCCATAAATAAATAAATAAATAAATAAATAAATAAATAAATAAATAAATAAATAAATAAATCCAAAAGTTAAAAAAAAAAAAAAAAAAGACACAAATCAGCAAAAGTGAAGTCTGAAATCAGCCAGCAGGATTTTCCACAGAGTATACGGATGTCCATCTGACAAGTCTGTTAGGGCAGCCCCAGGGCTTACGAGTGCAGGGCAAATTATTTTCCTTTTAAATCATTTCAATAACTTTTTACATTAGCATCTAGGATGTCTATTTTTAGATATAGAACAAATTGTTTTCCAAACCACCAGTTCTTGAAGTGTGAAATGAAGCCACCCTCCAGGAAAATACAGTTTGATTTGGCAGGTTTCTCTCAGTGTGATTCACAAGTGTATCCCAAACCTCTAATCTTCCCTGAATCCTTCAGGATTGTGAATGACACTTTAAAAATTTAGCATAATCATGTATAACGTATGACTAAAAGTAGCGCAGAGGATATTAAATGCTTTCTGGAGCTGTAATATGAAGCCTGCCTTAATGCATCTCTTGAAGATGAAGAAAAAAATGCAAAACCAAGCTATTTTGTCTAGACGTTACTATGTGGTTATAAACGTGAATGAGGAGCCATGTGTGTGCGAAGACAAATGCCCACCACCTATCAATGGTATCAGTGGTATCAATGGTATCAATGGTATCAATGGTATCAATGGTATCAATGGTATCAATAAATGTAGTTTTTTGGTCGGAAGATATTTGCCAGTCTGTTCTGCCACATTAGATAGCTAGTGGGAAGCAGCCGCATAGCACAGGGAGATCAGCTCGGTGCTTTGTGACCACCTAGAGGGGTGGGATAAGGAGGGTGGGAGGGAGACGCAAGAGGGAGAGGATATGGGGATATATGTATATGTATAGCTGATTCACTTTATGATACAGCAGAAACTAACACACCATTGTAATGCAATTATACTCCAATGAAGATGTTAAAAATAAAAAAAGTGAATGGTCAGAAATTTCTCTATTGCTTTTTCTTAACTTTTCCTCCATTTGTCATAGTTTATGTGTTAGTGAAGAAGTGTTTACAGAGCTCCTCATTGAAAAGTTTTCAATTTAGCTGTTAGGAGAGAGGTTTTTTAAACACAGCTTTATTGAGATATAATTCACACATCATATACCTCACCCATTTGAAGTATACCGTTCAATGGTTTTTCATATATTCACAAGAGTTATTCCACCTTCACCAAAGTCAGCTTTAGAACATTTTCATTATGTTCAAAATTCACCCCTTAGTCGTCACCCCATCATCTCATATCCTCCAGCCCCGGGCAAACACTTACTTTCTGTCTCTATAGATTTGCCTATTGTGGATTTTTCATATGAATGGAATCATGCAATATGTGGTCTTTTGTGTCTGGCTTCTTTCATTCAGTATAATGTTTGCAAGGTTCCTCTACTTTGTAGCGTGTATCAGTACTCCATTCCTTTTTATGGCTGAATAATACTCCATTGTATGGATATAGTGCATTTTGTTTATCCATTCTTCAGTTGATGGACATTTGGATGAGTTTATTTTTTTTAATAGAAAGAAGGTGTTAAAAAGTTGAAGCTTCTATATTTCTTGAGGGTGGAGAAAAGCATCTTCTGTCTTTCATCACAGGTAGAGGTGACATACCCAGCAATGAAGACCAGCATCCTGCTTATGTTCTTGTGGGGATTGTCCTGTGCTCTCCCAGTAAGTATCAGGGTAGGGATGCATGAAAAAAAAAACTGTTTATACCTAAAACTGCACAAATTGCATTGGCTATAAGCCAAAGTGGCTGTGTATGTTCCAGTCAGATGAAAATGTAGCTTCTTAGGAAGCTCTTTTCTTTAAAATATCATCCGAATAATTCCTTGTTCTGTTCAGTTGCCGTTCATATAGTTAGGCTGCTCTTGTTTCTTCCTCATGAGCAGTGGTTCTCAAAGCGTCATTCCCCAGACCAGTAGTATCAGCACCAACTAAGACCTTGTTAGAAATGTAAGTTCTTAGGTCCCCCATCACACCTACTAAACCAGACTCTCCAGCGATAGGGCACAGCAATCTGCGTCTTAACAAGGCCTCCAGGTGATTCTGATGCATGCTAAAATTTGACTAATACCGCTCCCAAGTATGTGAAGTGTTAATAGCTGCTGCTTTGGAAATTTCTGTGGGCCGACCACCTGTGCTGAATTTTCTAGGTTGCCAGGGATCAAAATACTGAATCTAAGAGTTCTGAAGAATGGAAGGTGAGTAGAAAAGTTTTTTTGAAATATTTTTATTTTAATATGTTATTAGTATAACCAAGATGGCTTCATTGCAAATGTTGAAACTACTAATGACTTAATGAACACATTAATAACCTAAGATATAGGGAGTAAGGGCTATAATTTCTGGTTCTTATAAGAAGATGTAGTCCATATAATGCTTCAACTCCAACTTAATAGTATAATTTGGTGAGGAAGCATTTTTTTCCTCTAGCTTTATTTTTGTGGTTGGTCTGTATAGTAGTGCAAGGGGATGGATGACAGTGAACAAAGATTGTCCTTGAAGGGTTAGGACTAGAAATCTGTTTTATCAGATGTCTGGTAGGCAGGAGGTTAGGAGATCAAGTCCCGGAAGGTGAGAAGAGAAAGAAGAATGAGAGAATGCTAGTCTTCGGAATGATAGCTAATGTTTATTGAGTGTTGGCTCTGAATAACCCAATCTTTATTAACTCTCAATAGCTCAACAACCACTGCCAGACACGGTTCTGTGTGTTTTGCATGTATTAACTTTCTCAATCTTCACAGTACCCCTAGTGAATTAGGTGTTGTATTTTCTGTGTTGAGACACAGAGAGTAACCTAGTCTGTCTAGGTTATGTGGTTAATTAGCGTTAGAGCCAGACTTTGAACCCAGGTCGCTCTGACTCCAGAATTCATTTTCTTTACTGGGGTGTTACATCCCTCTTGGGAAGGGGTCAGGTCTAGGAAGTCAGTAGCTTTTCAAGATTGGAACTACAATTGTCACCCTGTATCTGCAGGGCATTAGTTCCAGGACCCCCTCGGATACCAATATCCATGGATGCTCAAGGCCCTTATATAAAATGATGTAGTATTTGCATGTAACCTGCATACATCCTCGTGTGTACTTTAAATTATCTCTAGATTACTTATAATACCTAATACAATGTAAATGCCATGTAAATATTTGCTGGAGTGCAGCAAATACAAGTTTTGCCTTTTGGAAACTTCTGGAGGTTTCTTTCTTTCTTTCTTTCTTTCTTTCTTTCTTTCTTACTTTTCTTAAAAATATTTTTGATGTGAGTTTGGCTCAATCCGTGGATGTGGAACCCATGGATATAAAGGACTGACTCTAGGAGTAAGGCTTAAAATCTCAACCTAAATCAGAATGTTTTTTCATTACCTTGTTTCCTGCTGGCTTTTACGTATGACACAGCTAGGGCACAATGCTATTAGTGATGGCCAGATAATGTCAGAGGCCTGAGATGGGGTCCTGCCCCTGCTTGAGGCTGGAATAGATATTGCAGGATTTCTTACATAAACTTTCATCAGGAATGTCCTTAGGCTGGTTTATTTAAAAGCAGCTGCTGTGGATCCCTTCTTTCATTCAGCCTGAGTACCCCAAACACACTGTGTTCTCAAGTCTAGCCTTGGCATGAGAAAAATACCAATGTCTTGCTCCCTTCCATTCCTAATTCCAGATGCTAAGTGACTGGGGTAGAGTCTGCCATGGTGCCTGCCGCAGTGTCACAGGGCAAAGACTTTAAGTGACGACAGGCCCTTCCTCTAGGAGGTATCCCGGCCCAGCATTGCTGACAGGCTTGTTGAAGACATGCTGACAGCAGCTACCCTCTGCTCTACTCTGCACCTTGGGTCTTCGTACCCATTGCTCAGTGGCTTTGAGCCATATGGGATTTGGGATTTCGTCATGTTCAAGGGGAGGGGGAGAGTAGATGGGGAGAGGGCACCAGAGGTGGTACAGGCATTCTTAGAGTTCTCATCAGATTAAAGAAAGTGAAATAAATCAGAACTATGACTAAGTTTCAGATTTAGCTTTTGTTATTTTGGTGATCTTACATGACTCAAGAAAGGTTTAATGGCTTTTTCAATTCAGTTTTGTCTGCTATTGAATTTTATAAAGTAGATGTTCTCAAAATGGATCACTTCTTCAGCTTATATCATACTGAATACTTTTCAAGATGCTTCCATAGGCATTAGCCAATTTCATCCTCACAGCAACCATGTGCAATAAGCACAGTGGTTGCTAATATTCTTAATTTACGAATAAGAAACTGACATCAGATAGGTGAAGTGAATTGTGCAAATTCACATAGAGTGACCAACCATCGCAGTTTACCTGAGGCTAGATATTTCCTGGAACACATGAATTTCAGTGCTAGCATCAAGACAGTTTTCAGGGCTAAAACCTAAGCCAAGGAGCTAACTGAGACTTAAATCTGGGTTTGTGAGTTCCAATGCTCTTTTTCCTCTCTTACATTTCCTCTAGGTTGTATACTTTTCTTCAAAGAAATTGTATTTTTGTCTAAGTATTGGAAATACAAAAATCTTCCAGGTTTTTTATATCACAAGGTCTTTTCAGGCCACTGGTCATCTGACATTCATTTTTTAGCCATTTCATTATAAAATAGCATTAATATTCATGTGAATACAAAATATATATCAATATACTAAAAAAAACCTAAAATTATCCTAAATGTTTGCAATGATATGATCCATCTGTGAAAGAGTAACTTGTCCTCCTTCCTTCTTTACAGGGTCATTTGGCTCAGACACCAACACCACCTTTGGTAACTATCTCATTGATTTTTTATCATAAACGTCTCATGAAATCACTTTCACACTCTTATCATCAACTCAGGTCATTTGGAAAGTAGTAAATCCAAACCACAAGCGATTGATGTGTGTCCTATTTTTTTCTTTATTCAAGAATTACGAACATGAAAAATAAACATTTTTTTTTTCTTTTTAGGAGAAAAGTGAGTCATCAGAAGAAAGTAAAGTTAGCTCAGAGGAACAGGTAATTAAACAAACCTTTCTTAACTTTCCAGGCTACTTAGGAATCAAAGGAAATGATGTTAGATTAAATTACCTAGTGACCATTCTAAATATAATAGTTTCTAACCTTTGGTTATGCTGGCTAAATTGTCCCATAAAATAGGAAGGGAAAAATGAGTGGGAGAATTCAGAGGTAGACATGCTCTTCATTCCATATTTATCACTGGGGCCAGATGATAGACACTGTGGCCCTAAATGTCCCTCTAGTTAAAGAGAACACACACACACACACACACACACACACACACACACACACACGGTCATAGACTCTGTAAGACAAGGAATAGCTCGCTCATAAATCTCAAATGTTGGTTTTACAACTGGAGCAGTTCAGATCAGGCAAAGAGTTCTGGTTAACGTGAGATGCCTGCTGGGCCTGGAGACCACCTCTGTGCCCGGAATCCTGTTGGAGGAGAGAATAGGAGAGGCCTGAGGAACCTTTAAGGAGACAGCTGCTTCATGTTTGTAATTCCTGAATAAAGAAAAAAATAGGACACACATCAATCACTTGTGGTTTGGATTTACTACTTTCCAAATGGCCTGAGATGATGGTAAGAGTGTGAAAGTGATTTCATGCTTTAGTAATGACATCTTTAAAATCGTCTCATCTGTGGCCCTGGGAGAGGGGAAAGCTGACTTCGCTTGTATCACTTTAATAGAAAACTTGACAGCTTCCTCTTCTTATCCTCTTTCCCCTCCCCATCTTCCCTCTCCCTTCCCCCCTCTCCCCCTCCTCCTCCTCCTCCTCCTCCTCCTCCTTATTCTTTTCATTTTCCTAAGACAGTGTCACTGCTTTCTTAGCTGTCCTATCATTTTGACCAACCTCAACCCCGAGGGGCTCCAGACATTCTAGGAACCAGGTTTCTCCCTGAAACTTTGACCCATGTTGCATTCTATACTCAATCAGAGTTGGAAAATGAATTTAGGCTTTTTACCACTATTTACTAAAGATTGTCAGAGGAACATTTTACAGATTTATAAGCGTAGAATTGGGGAAATGCTCTTTTCTGGGGACGTTGTGATTTACTGCCTCAGTGTTCTCTGGGCTCTCAGATGATGACAGCACCTTGGGAGGGGTGCAGTATGTGCCTATCGAGGTTAGGAAAACTAAATAGATGCTCAGTTCCAATGGATCAGTGTAAACGCTAGTGATGGGAAAAGATGTCATCACCCTGTAGTCCTGACTGGAAACTCAGACATTGATGAGTAGGGACATGTGGGGAAAAAAAAAAAAAAAAAGTTGGCAAGAATGTTCTGTCATAGGATATGGTAGAGAGAGCAGATTTTTTCCAGAGCGTAATGAATGAAGATTCACTATCCTTCCTTATCTGAGTAGAGCATCCAATTGTTTTACTTCTGAGGAATCACCTCTCTGAGCTCACACTTAGAACTAAGCCGCCTTGGTGGTCACACTAGTTACAGGCTTTCAGCTAAGCCTTCTACAGGCAGCTCTCTGCCTGTGCAAATGAGGTCTAAGCATGGTTTTGGTGAGATTTATACCTTACTACAATATTATACTTTCATTTTAGCTAAAGGTTTCATCCGCCTGCCCTAATACATTTTTTCCCCCAGAGTTGATTAGAAAAAAAATTTGAGTCATTTTATCCTTCCAAGTCCTATCCACTCCCTCCCCAGAGAGGAGCATTACCATGAATTTGGTAAGTAACCTCCCAGTCCACGTTTTTGTACCTAAACTATATTTATATGTTTACATTAAAAAATATAATCGCTTCTCGGCCTTTTGGCTAAGATCAAGTGTAAAAAAAAAAAAAAAAAAAATCACCCACTATTTTAAAAAACTCTGTTTTAAACCAAACAACTTGATGCGTGAGTATTATAAACCAATTCTTTAATTTACAAAAAATTCTCCGAAAGTATCCTTTAAGGACTCCCACTTAAATATTGAGTTCCATAAATGTGATTGCTATAAAACTTTTTGAGAACATTTTTGCAGCATTAAGTGAACTGTGCCTGTGTAAAAGGGAATGACTTGACTTTCAACTGTTCTTCCTTCCTTTTTAACCCCTGGTTGAAACATTATTGAGCCATAAAATTGAACATGGCTTTGATGAGGGACATCGGAAGAAGAAAGCAAAAAGAGCCTAGACGGGCATTAAATAGCACCCTTGAGAGCAGCTCCTGGGGTACTAACCATGTCTGTTAACCCCAAACTCCAGGTAAATGAAGACTCCAGCGACAGCACTGAATCAGAGGAGGGCCTGGGCCTTGATCGTCAGCAATACAGTCATAGACCAGCTGGTGGCCTTTCTAGGAGTGGAGGGAAAGAAGGAGATGACAAAGATGACGATGAAGACGAGAGTGGAGATGACACCTTGGCTGATGATGACAATGGCCCAGGACCTGAAGAGAGGCGAGGAGGGAACTCCCGACTCGGAAGTGATGAGGAGTCCTCTGACACCACGCGATCCGCGGAGGAGAGTGTCCCACGGGGGGAAGACAGCGCCCAAGACACCACCAGTGAGAGCAGGGCCTTCGGCAGTGAGGACGAGGGGCCCAGCAGGCCTGAGGGAGGCGACTCCACTCCAGACAGCGAGAGTGAAGAGCTCTGGGTGGCAGGCGACAGTGAGGGGGTTAGTAGCCACGGGGATGCCTCTGAGTTTGACGACGAAGGAATGCAGAGCGATGGCCCGGACACCTTCAGGGGTGAGAGAAGCAATTCCAGAATACGCAGTGCCAGCCTCAAGTCCAAAGATCCGAGAGGGAACAAAAAGGAGCAAGCAAGCACTCAGGATTCTGGTGAAGGCCCATCAGTGGGGTATCCCAGTAGGAAATTCTTCAGATCGTCTCGCATCTCCGAGGAAGATGGCAGAGGTGAGCCTGATGGTAGCAACACAATGGAAGAAAGCAAGAGTGACTCCACAGAACATCCCGACTCCAAAGAGGCTGGTCTCAGCCCATCCAGGGAACACAGCAAGAGTGGCTCTCAACAGGAGAGCGAGGAGAATCGGTCCCCGGAAGACGGTCAGCATGGCCAAGGCCCCAGCAGTGAGTCTAGTCAAGAGGTTGACCTGCCTTCTCAAGAAGACAGCAGTGAATCTCAGGAAGAGGTAGTAAGTGAGTCCAGAGGTGACAACCCCAATAACGTTACCAGTCACTCAAAAGAACAGGAAGCTAGTGACTCCAGTGACGAGGACAGCTTGGCTAAACCCTCCAGCTCAGAGAGCAAATCCAGAGAGGAGCAAACTGACAGCGAATCCAGCGAGAGCACCAGGTCCTCGGAGGAAAGCCCGGAGTCCACTGAAGAGGAGAACAGTTCCAGCCAGGAGGGCCCCTGGTCTCCCAGCGCCTCAACAGAGAGCCAGAGCCAGGAAAGCCAGGACAGCCGGTCTGAGGAAGAGCAGGGCAGCGATTCTCAGGACAGCAGCAAATCAAAAGAAGAGAGCAGCTCAACCGAGAGCACATCAAGCAGCGAGGAAGAAATCCCGTCCAAAAACACTGAGATGGAAAGCAGAAGATTAACAGTCGATGCTTATCACAACAAACCCATCTGGGATCAAGATGACAATGACTGCCAAGACGGCTATTAGCGCGGCGCTCCTCGGTGCCTCTTGCACACAGGTGTCTTGGGGGCTGGAGACTAGGGAGATCATTATAACTGTAATTTATTGATGTTTGTATCAGAAGAATAACCAGAGACCATTCCTTTATGAAAGGAAATACTGGACATTATACTTCTTTCTAGGATGTCACCAAACCATAGAGGTTTCAATAAGGGGGAATTTCACTAGAATACCCTCAGTGAGACCCGAAGCAAGGAAAGATGTGCATTATAGCTTCACAGCTGAAATAGTTCCTAACTCATTAACCTAACACACAGTTATTGAGATTCCGTGAGGTACCAGGCACTGTGCTAGGTGCTGGGGATATAAAGAAGCTTCAGACTTCGTTCTTGCTCCTGACGAGCTTCTGGAGGGATAAATAAAGCTAAAGAGGGATACATATGACGGAAGCAAGAATTACTACTATCCAGTGGGGTGAGTCCTATAACACAGGTATGAACAGAACATGTGGGAGCACAGAGCGGGGACCAACTCTGCCTTAGAGAATCAGAGAAGGCTTCACAGCAGAGAAGACACTGGAGTTGGAGCATTGCATAGGATTTCTCCATTTAAGACAAGACAATTCTATTTATTCTTGGTATAAGCAATAGAAAATCCCGTATGAATAAATATTTAGTTTGTGAAAACACTTTCAAATTATGGCACAGTGAGGTGTTTTGGATAAGGAAAACTTTTTTTTCCAATTAATTGATCCTTTTCAATGTTTTTTGTGGCACTCCAGTGAGAATCACCTCCCTGACCACTGGTGATGTGGAGGAATGGGTTGGGGAGCGTGGAAAAAGAAAATTCCTCTTTAAATAGACAACTTCAGCTTAATTTTTCCTAAGATCAGTCTATGCGCAATGTTAGAAAACCTGTTCGCAGGGCCCTCTGCCTGTGCCGCACGTAGCAAAATTGTGTGTATAGAATTCAACTGATTTTTGCCGAATACCCTTTGAAATGTTACCTCAACATAAAATATTTGTTTTGTAATAAAGATAATAATATCCAGAAGAAGTATGTGCTTATTTTTTATAGGGATGTCAATTTTTAGGATATATTTATATGAAACGACTCTTCCTTTAGAACATTGCAGAATAGTCTATTAGCTTTCTCCCATTAAAACAAAAGATTTTCTTAAATTATTTCCTGAAAATTTGATTTTATTTATACTTCTGGCAGCATTTTGATAAAGTTACTTTACATGCTGCTTATGATATTTCACTAAATATACCTGTTATAGATCAGGTTAAAAAAAGGAAGCAAGCTCTCAGCTTTTATATAAGGCCATGCCAAAAGTTCATGGTGTTTGGGTTTAACATTAGTTCTTGCTGGTGTCTCTGAGTCATAAGTGTAAACTCTGGAAACTACAGGGATACACATTCCTTACACTGTATTTCTTTGAAGGAAACTACCTCACCTCAGCACTTCCACTTTTCAAATGTGTTTTCACACACACTTGCACTAGAGCACATCAAAATTCCCCTACAAATTCATTCAGAGAATCAAGAAGACTTCCTAAACTTCAGCCTGACCCTTCCCATCTTTCACATAGCTCTGTTCCCTCATAATGTCAAAGCTATTGTCTCTTGCGGAAATAAAATATATATAGTTCTCTAATCCTCTCCCTTCAGATTTTAATTCAGTAGATCTGGAGTGAAACCCCAAGTTCTGTATTTTAAAAAGGATCCCAGGAGATTCTGAAGTAGCCCATCTGCACACCTACATTTGGGTTCTCTGACTCTCTGGATTAATTACCTGGCTTTATTAACCTACGGATTCCTACCAACCCACAGTGTCTTCTGAGGAGAACTGCCCATGCACAGACCTCCTGGTTGCTTGAGACATAGGTGACCAGGTTCTAGCCACTCAGATGCCCCGCCTCACCACAGGTGATGGTGTGGGACGGGCACCCAAGCCAAGGGAAGTCGGCCAGCAGCCTCAGAGGAGGCGTGGCACAAAGGCTCTGCCTGAACAACAACGATGGTGGCTTGGGGTCTAATCTGATTTTCCCTCTCTGTAAATTTGGATATTTAGGGAGAGAGATGTCAGAAAGTGGTCTGAACAAAAACAGACGGGAAAATACAGAGAAGCAGGAATAAGGAGAAAGCTTAAGTCCATTAATGGTGGAGCACAAAACTGAAGATTAGTGAACTCCTGATGCTGGGGGGGAAATCGTAATCCTCTTCCTCTCATGCTTGGATCCTGACTCTTTTATTGCCTCTCAGGCCTTCTTGGATCCCTGTGACATTCTTTCCTCCTAAGTGCCACCTGTGTCCTTACGATACACCCACCTTTCTGACATCTTTGTTCCTTGCAACCAAAAAGCCCAATGAAGTCAGACTCATGAACTTAGGTCATATAACCTCGGAACACTGGCTAACTTAACAGCTAAGTAGAGGAAGTACTGGACAACATAGGTGGACCTTGGAGAGTGGAAAAAGAAAACAGGGGAGAAGCACATTCCAAGCAGAGAGAACAGAGGAGTAGATATATGGAATTGTTTATGGCACATTAAGGTATCATTTTTAAAATCTGGTGTCACCAAAGCATTTGGAAGAGAGGAAGAGGGAAGGGAAGTGATAAGATAAGAGATTGGAAAGGCAGATCACAATCTAAAGTGAAGGCCCCTGAATGCCAGATTAAGGAGAATAAACTTCATTTTTACGGAGTGCCTTTCAGGCACCAGGTTTTCATGTATTATATATCATACATATCACAAACATCTTTCATGGATATTACAAACTCTCTACCCCTTTAAAAATATATAAAAAATAAAGAAGAGCAAATGAAACACAGAAAAGCTAAGTTAATTATTCTAGTTTAAAATCCAAAAAATGACAGAGCCTGCTTCCGTTTCAGTTTGGTGATGAACCACTGAAAGTTTCAAGCCGTGGAATAAGGTTCATGAGTATACGATTATGGCCTTATCTGCTTGAAATATAAGTAAAGGAAATGCTATGTTCTCTGCTTGCTTTCAGCATGGAAAGAACCCAAGAGCCTCTCAGTCATTTTCTAATGGCTTATTTTCCTAGACCTGCCCCTTTCAGTGGAGAAATTCATTCTTAGTTCCCACAAAGTTTCCCATGTAGATCTATGTCACAGTGAAGATTTCTACTGAGGATTTTGTGCAAGGAAATATCATAGTGCTGCTGGAGAAGCTAGGAATATTGGTGTCCAAAAGAGGAAGCTTATACTGAAGGCTTTAGGAAACATGGCTTAATATGCAGGAGAACTCATTCAGCCTGGAAGCCACCGATTCTACTACAAAGCACAAGACACTGTGGCTTGTACTGCTGTTCCCACTGGTAATGACTCCGGATGCTGCCAGTAACACTGGTACTATTACAGTAACACCGGTACTAGTACAGTAACACTGGTACTATTACAGTAACACCATAACACCGGTACTATTACAATAACACTGGTACTATTACAATAACACTGGTACTATTACAGTAACACCATAACACCGGTACTATTACAATAACACCGGTACTATTACAATAACACTGGTACTATTACAGTAACACTGGTACTATTACAGTAACACTGGTACTATTACAATAACACTGGTACTATTACAGTAACACTGGTACTATTACAGTAACACCATAACACCGGTACTATTACAGTAACACCGGTACTATTACAATAACACTGGTACTATTACAATAACACTGGTACTATTACAGTAACACCGGTACTATTACAGTAACACCGGTACTATTACAATAACACTGGTACTATTACAGTAACACTGGTACTATTACAGTAACACCATAACACCGGTACTATTACAGTAACACCGGTACTATTACAATAACACCGGTACTATTACAATAACACTGGTACTATTACAGTAACACCGGTACTATTACAGTAACACCGGTACTATTACAATAACACCGGTACTATTACAATAACACTGGTACTATTACAGTAACACTGGTACTATTACAGTAACACCATAACACCGGTACTATTACAGTAACACTGGTACTATTACAGTAGCACTGGTACTATTACAGTAGCACTGGTACTATTACAGTAACACTGGTACTATTACAATAACACCGGTACTGCAGATCCCAGCTGTCACTGCTGCCAGAGACCGTTCTCCACGGACCCTGCTGTGTTCTATCACTAGCTCTCAGTTCAAAGTTTGTGGCAAATGCATAAACCTGTCAGAGCCTATACTAAGTGCCCATGCAATAGTTAGAAGGGACCCTAGAGAGAAAGTATCTTGCGTTTTCAGTTTCAACATCACAAGGTGAATTTTGTCTCTCATCCAAACGTATAAAGAGGTAATATATGTAAGAAGGTGCTTCAGATGCTGGGTGAGCAAAAAGATTGAAAAACATCCCACTGATGGGGAGAAGGTCCGTGTCCATGCCAAAAGGAGGAGCGGCATTAATGTCATGGGAATGACCAAGTCAACCACCAAGGCTCTGGTTGTGATTCATGTTGGTGAAGATGGGAGAAGTAACACTAATACCAAGGGGAATGCATGGACCACCAAGGAATTCTTTTTTTTTTTTTTTTAATTAACAATAATTTAATTTGTTTACTTTCGCCTATGTCAGCACACCAAGGAGTTCTTACAGGGAGCAAAGGAGCTTTGAAACACCAGGGAACTAACATCATTTAGCATCAGTACGCTCCAGGTCCTGTGCTAGGTGTCCGCCTTGGGCCAGAGCTCCAGGAATTCCATTGGTGGGTCCCAGAGAGAGGGATTAGTGATTTTATCTATACTTTCCCAGGCTTCTGTGGAAGACAGGGGGGAAATCAAGACACTCTGAAACTGGGCTTCATGGGGCAAGGTGTTTCTAACGCCCCTAAAATTATTTGCTAAATCGTTGATATACTTGAGTAGAGGATCCACGATTTTCATCAGATTCTCAAAGGAGTCCATGACTAAGCTGCCAGAATCTATTCAATTAAATAAAGGAAATAACACTGTCAATCATATAAGATCTGTCTGAACATTGTTCTGTGGAACTACTGTGTTCTGAAAAAGCCCAAGTCAGTGCTGAGGAGTAGTGTTGAGAGTATAGCATGTCATATTACACGCATCACTTGCTATACATCACTTGCATATCATAGCTAACGCTTGTATAAAGGAAGATAGTCTATCATAGAATTTCTTTTTCATCAAATGAATACAAATTTTAAACTTCTTAAATGTTGATATAGAACCCATCATGAAAATAAATTTTCTCAAAGTAAAATTTTCAACCATATCGTTCCTTTGCAATCCAAGTATATTTAGATTCTGGATTGTATGTAGATGTTGCGGAAGTTGAGATTTATCCCCAATGTCCCTTTTCCTCTTCTTTGTATTAGTGATAAAAGTCTTTGGTTTTCAGTCGGGCACATGGCTGCCGAGATGGAGACTCCGTTTCCCAAACTTCCGTGCAGCTAGGCACGCACATGTGGCTAAGTTCTGGCCAACAGCATGTGAGCGGAAGTGATGTGCTTGGCCTCTTTCCTTTCCTCTCCTCTCTCCCCATGGGCTGGAAATTGGCAACTTTAGAAATAGTTTCCTTGTACCAAAAGGTACCCTCCTCTTGGTTGTTTCATGAGAGAGAAATCAACTTCAATATTGTTTAATCCGCTGTATTTTGGGATTTCCACATTACAGCAGCTTAATCTACATCCTCATTAATATATGTATATATTCAGAGACTATATAATTTAGAGTTCTCACCAGAAACACTGAGTTAGCTTTCCTTTATTTTATTTTATTTTTTAAAAGATCCATACTTTTGACCAGATTTAATAGCTTTATTTATTTATTTTTTGGCTGCATTGGGTCTTCCTTGCTGCACACGGGCTTTCTCTAGTTGCGGCGAGGGGGGGCTACTCTTCGTTGCGGTGTGCGGGCTTCTCACTGGGGTCACTTCTCTTGTTGCGGAACATGGGCTCTAGGCGCACGGGCTTCAGTAGTTGTGGTGCGTGCAGGCTCAGTAGTTGTGGCACACGGGCTTAGTTGCTCCATGGCATGTGAGATCTTCCCGGACCAGGGCTCGAACCAGTGTCCCCTGCATTGGCAGGCGGATTCTTAACCACTGCGCCACCAGGGAAGTCTCACTTTCCTTTATTTAATAATTGAAGAAAACATGTTCTCCAACTGTGCTCTCAAAATATCGTTATGCATCCTCAGTAAGTTTTAGTATTAGATTAAATTAACTTTTAGACTGTGAATTTACTGTTAAAGTGAATGGAATATTTAGCTTTTGCAAATATGGGTAATGAAGAGAATGCCCCAGTATATAAACTATTCTTTGGGAATAAATAGAAATTTTATCGTTTCACGAAACTGCTAGGTACCATTTGGTAAATTTCTACATCTAGGACTGAAATTATTGGTCAGAATTTCAAGTTGAGACATTGATTACTCAAGTGCAATTTGCAAATCTGGCTGTTATTAATGAATAAAATGAGGTAAGGCTGTAAACTTGCTTCTATTCCATTGTACACTGTCTAATAGCACTGGTTCTCAGCCCTGGTGCACATCAACTGAGGAGTTCTTTTTTTTTTTTAAGTCTTTACCCAGGCTCCATCCCAGAGAATCCTATTTAATTGGTCTGGGATTAGGCTTCAGCACTGGTATTTTTTAAAAGTCTTCAGCAATTCCAAAGCGTAGCCAGCATTGAGAACTCTGATATAATATAGTAGTTAATTCTGCAAACTTTTGGCCATTCTTTGGTTCCAGGCATAGGTCTCATTTTGGAAGGAAAACACTAACCAAATTCCGACCCTATTTAATATGATGAGTTGAATTCTTATGTCAATTACACAGGCTTGTCTGCTTCCTCTACCAGCACATAAATGGACCCAACATTTGAGTGACTGGAGCATTTAGCTCTCATCAGCTCCCAGACAGGACTAGTTAAGACATAATCAGTCATCAGAAAAAATGTAAGGCTCTTTTTGCTTTTTGGTAAACTGCCCACCCCAAGGCCAGTCAGAATATAGGATCTCTGAGCTTTACTCTAGTTGGCTTTGTATCAGCAACTGAATTGTCATCAAAATAAATCTTACTTGAGCTCGTGAATGGTTTCCCTCTGTCCTTGCACCACAGTACCACAGATGGAAGAGATTACAGCAGGAGAAACATCTACAGACTGTAGGTCTCATGGTCAGACACACAAAACAGCCTGGCTTTCCCTTTTTTGGCACAGATCATGACTATTATTTTAAGCAACTGAATATAAATGTAGTGTTTGGTTACAGACCTTATTGTGTAACTGATATGAAAGAGACCATTACCATCCTTTCACATAACACAGGTCATTACGAATTGTATGTCTAGCAGATTGTCTGGAAGTCCCCCATGGGGAAGAAGGGAAGTAGCAGAAGGGAGGGCGCAGAAAGTCTGTCTGGGACGTTGTCGCTGGGACCACATCCACACTCCACCCCACACAGAACTTCAAAGCTGTCTCGTCTCCTTCCTGGAGTGGGTGCTTCCCTACCCCCAACCTATTCCCCCAATCCCACTGTCAATACAAGCTATGGCAATAAATAGGGAGCTTACATAGGTAGAGAAAGGACAAACTCTGCTATGCTTTAAAATGGTGACAATATTACGAAGAGAAAGGGTTTTTTTGTCCTTTAGATGTTTCCAGTCTGAGGATGGACCTCAAAGTACACTGTCCTTTATCCTGCCTTATTCAGGACTTAAAGGATATGAAGTACTCTCCCTAATGGTCTCTGTTCCAGCTTCACTAAGGGGGAAATTTGAAGAAGTCAAATGACTCCAGGGGATGAAAAAGGACTAAAATTATGAGGGGGTAAAAGGAGAGGAGAAAGAAGAAGACAGAGAAGGGAGACCAGAGAGAAGGGAACCCCCTTATGCCCATGGGAATTGGATTCCATATGGGTTAATAAATGTCTTGAAAGGCAAAGTAGAGAACTGTTTTCACTGTCCTTCAGAAATTGTATGTGTGCTTGAAGGGGTCACGTTAATCTTTTTTTCTGGGAGTGGACCGTACCTTCCTGACTTCTCAAATACTAAGGAGAGGAGTAAGGGGGACGCGGTAAGTCGGAGGGATTATGGCATCTTGAAATATGGTCCACTTGAGGTCAGAAGCCAAAAGAAGGTCCTACACAAGAGAGTGAGACAGGATGCTTTGGACCTTGGCCAAAACTAGGTTCATGTGGTTCAGAATCTGATATAGAGCAGGGGAACCATAGAGGTGACGTAAAAGTTTACCATCCTCTAGAAGTTCACCCTAACACGATTTAAACATGCTGAGTTCCATCAATGGATGTATAGCTTGACCTCCTGGCCACCACTCTGTAAGCATGCATATCTTTTCCATAGTTGCAGTTACAGTGATTTTTAATTTTCTCATAACATATTTTTTTATGTTTTACAGTTTCAAGTTATCATATCTTTCTCCTTTTTTCTTTTTACTGTTTGAAATGAAACAATGAACAACTTTATGCAAATATCATTTGCTACTTAGCAATCTTAGATTGACTAGCCACTTTAAATTCATCCATTACCAAGAACAGCCATGAAAATGTTTTCCCTACGGCAAGACGCCTTCTAATTTAACTACACGGATTCTTCCACCCAGTCTGAATGGAGAATTATATGTGTCTTTTTAACCTCCCTCTATTGAAATACACGTTCAACTAGGCTATAATGCTTGATTTAATATTGGTAATTTAATGGCACCAACTAGAGTAAAAATGTAAATTACCCTGAGAAGAGCAATTCCTAAACTGCAGCCTTTCCAGAGTTCAAGTCTAAGAGTCGTAATGTAATAGCATTATGACCTAAAAGATAAGAATTATCATTAAATACAATTGGGATTTATCTACATTTCTTAACGAACAAGATTCTTTAAGAAAGCTTCAAATCCTGAAGTTCAAGAATATTTGGGTAGTCCCATTCTGTAACTTCTCAAACTCCCAGCAGGTGGCAGTGTTGATCGCTGCTGTGGTCCCCGAGAGGCCAGAAGACTCTGGAATTCAGAGCACAGGTGGATGGGTTAACCTTGGACAGAAATGCGGGCAGCTCTAGCATTAGAGCTAGATGATGAGTGTGATAGATTGACTTGATGATGTAGGGCATTTTGAACGGGCTTGGAAGGTCCAGTAGGATTTTTGGGGCAGATTAGAATATAGGTCAGGAAAGATTTTAATTTAGATTTTATATTCTCAGATTAATAACTCAGTAAATTGCCTTAAATTTTGAAACTTAATTTTCTTAGAACCAGCTCTAAACTGGCTTCTTTCTCCTGGCTGAAGCACATAGTGAATCTTATAACCTTAAAAAGAACCTAAGAAACAACTTTCTTTCCAGGAGGATTAGTTCTACTTCTGACAATTTTCCCTATGCCCAATGTCACAAACCATACCTGAATCATAAAAATATTTAACACTCAGAGGAGATACTAATAAGGTCCCTTTAAATATTGAAAATATAATGAAGTCAGGCTTCAGTCCAAATATTCTACCTTTTTCCTTGCATAAATACAGACAGCGTGCTGGACCAAATTGAGTTCTAGATATGAGTCTAATTTTGCTCTGTTGAACTAGTCACTTCTCTGAACCTCTGTTTTTACTTTAGTTTATTTAAGAAACATTACCTATATTACTGATACTAGACAACCAATAAGAGATAGAAACAGATCATAACTAGATAGACTGTGTAGATATACTACATGCTCTATATATTCTCCTAAAGTTCAAGAAATAACTGATATTGTCACTGTTGCACTAAAAGATCTTGTGGGTTAGCAGAGCAAAGGCACTAAATTTTAAGGATCTTAACCCAATGCTCTATTCCACTAAAAAGGCACTGAGCTATCTTGAGCAACTGACTTGCCTCTACATCATAATTTCCTAGTTCACAGTCTGTAAAATCCAAGTGTGTGCCTTGTGAAATCTTGGCTGATATCTGGCAAGGGTTACACATTCAGCCCTTCCTTCAATAAGCATTAAGTCCCTAGCAAGTTGGGGAGGATTTGTCCCCAATATGCCTCTGTCCCTTTGGTTCAAAACACTCTCTTTTTCTCCTTCACTCTTTTGGTCCTCTGGGTTGTCTTATATCCTACGTCGGCTCCCTTGGAGGTGAGATTACTGACTTACACCTCAATCTAGTCCCCCATTTTTCCTTTAAACTTCTCTTCCACTTTCTGCCCTGTCCTTTCCCATCCTATACAGTGTATTTATTTTTTTTGTTGCCACAGTAAATACTTGGGGACAGAGGTAATTTTTAATTATTTGAAGGGACCTGTTTTAGAAGCAGAAATTTGAAAATCTCCGAGTGTATAAGTTATCTATTGCTGAGTGACAGATCACCTCCAAAATGTAGTGACTTACAACAAAATAGTTTCTGTCTAACAGTTTCTGTGGGTCATGAACCTCAGCTTGGTTTAGCTGGGCCCTCTATTTAGGGGGCTCTCATGGACGGCAGTAAAGGTATGTTGTGATCATCTCAGGTCTCAACTAGGGAAGGATCTGCTTCAAGCTCACTCGTGTGGGGATCGGTAGTTTTCAGTCCCTCACAGGTTGTTGCATGAAAGCCTCAGCTCCTTGCTGGTTGTTGGCTGGAGGTCACCCTCAGTTCCTTGCCATGCAGGCCTCTTTAAAGGGCAGCTCCTAACCTGGCCGCTGGTTTCCATCAGAGAGTGCAAGTGAGAAAGAATGAGCAAAAGTCAGTCTCATAACCTAATCTCAGAAGTGATATACCCATCACTTTTGCTGTAGACTCTTTGTTGAAAGCAGGCCATTTGAGCCAGTTCACACTCAAGGGAAGAGGATTATACAAGGCCATGGATATCAGAAGGTAGGTTTCAGTGGGACCACCTTAGAATTCTGCCCTACACCTAGCACATGCTACATAATGACTAAGAATAAAGGAGGTTACAATTCTAATGGGATGTCTGAGAAATTGTATTTAGAAGGAAATTTGCATTTTCCTATTTTTTTGTCCATATGTGTATACATTTGTGTGCTTAGGTAGGGAAAAAGCAAGCTGTATTCAGCAGACAGTAGAGAGCACATAACAAACATTCCAAATTGTATGCCCTCTACATCTTGTTTCCCTCCTACATCTCTGCCCTCCCTCTCCTTACTCTTAGAGATTACTTTTTCTTCTACTCTGCAAGGAAAATAGAAATCAGCCAGCAAAATCTCCCTCATCAATCAACCCCCGAATCTACAAGCATTTTCACTACCCGCCTCTTTATCCTTATCGCCACCACTCTGATTCAAGACCTGCACATAGTTTGTCTAAGGCTCAGCCATCTACCTGTGCCCTAGCCCTTCCACCTTCCCAGGAACCGCGGTTCAACATTTTTTCCCTGTTCCTATCTTCTGGTTCTTTTCTATGAGCACAGACACATGTTCAAAATTTTAAAACATCTTAAGTAGACAGGAAGCTAACTTCTCCTCTGCCCTGAGTAACCTTTTGGCTAGTATCTTCTTTCACCCCATCCCTTTACAACCAAGATTTCTGAAACAATCATTATTTTCTTTGTCTTCATTTTTTCAACTTCCATTCACTCTTCAACCCACTGCAGTCGCATCTGTACACATCTTCCATCTTTAACGACAACAAAATTACCTCTCTTGCTCACATGTACTCTGCCAACTAATCATTCCTTTGCTCTTCTTTGCAACAAAACTCCTCACTATTTCAAAATGCTCTTTTAAACTCACCCTAAGCAGGGTGTTGCCTCTCACACTGAAAGCTCTTGTCAAAGTCCCCGATGACATTATTAAATCCAAGCATCAATTCTCCTTCCTCAACCTGCTGAACTTAATGGCAGCATTTGACAGGGCTGGTCACCAGCTCCCTCTTGCTCCATTTTCTTCACTTGATTTTAAGGATACCACACTCGTTCGGTTTTTCCTCCGCCTCATTGACCACTTTCTCTAAGTGCTTCTGCTGGTTCCTCCTCTTTCCCCCCCACCCCCCCATCTCTAGCCTTGCAGGTCCCAGGGCTCAGTGCTTGGTCCTATTCTCCTCCACATCCTCCCTTGATGGGCTCAGCCTATTTTATGGCTTTAAATACCATGGACGTGGCCACAGCTTTAGCATTTATATCTACAGTCCAGATCTCTCCTCTGGATCTATAATAGTATACCCAACTGCCCATTCCCCATCTCCACCAAGATATACAACAGCTTATCAACTTAACCTGTCCCGAACTCAATTCCTGATTACTGCCCCTTCCCAAACTTGTTCTACCCACATTCTCCCGAGCTCAGTTGATGGCATCTCCGTTTTTCCAGTTGCTCTGGCCAAAAATGTGGGTTCCTCTCTTTCTCTCAAACCATTTCTGATCCATCAGAAAATCCTGACGGCATTATCTTGAGAAAATATCTACAAATTGCTTACTCCTCACCACTTTTGCCACATGGTCTGATCACCAGTATCTCTTACCTGGACGATTGTAATAGCTTCCTAACTAACGTCCTTCCTTCCACCCTTGCTCCCATGCCCCTGGCTGCAAGTCTATTCTCCTCACAGCATTCAGAGTAAACCTTTTTCAAAACCCTCCAGTGGCCTGCCATTTTGCATAAAGTCAAAGTCCTTACAATAGCCCACAAGGTCTTAGAAGACCTAAACTCTTTGACGTCATCTCCCAGTGCTTTCTCCTCGCTCATGCTCCTCCAGCCATACTGGTCTCCTCGTTGCTTCTCAAGCATGCCAGGCACGTTTGGAGCCTTTCCATGAGCTACTCCTCTGTCTGAAATGCTCTTTCCCAGATATCCTCATGGCTCACCCCCTCATTTCTTTCAAGCGTCTGATTAAATATCATCTCCTCCAGGAGACCTACCCAGACCATCCTTCTCTGTGCCCTCCTGTCCCCAACTCTACTTTCTTACCCTGCCTTATTTTTTCCATAACACTATTATCTTCTAGGTTGTGTCACATTTACTTTTGTACTCAGTTAACACATTTATTGTTTATTGCTGAGAGTGTAAGTTTCATGATGAAAGGGATTGTGTCTGTTAGCTTCAGTGCTATGCTCCCAGCTCCTATGAGAGTGTCTCAGAGTACGTACGGCATTCATTAAATGTATTTTGGGTTTTTTTGGTTTTGTTTTTATTTTATTTATTTTTTAAAATTTTAATTTTATTGCAGTATAGTTGATTTACAATGTTGTGTTAGTTTCAGGTGTACAGAAAAGTGAATCTGTTATACATATACATATATACACTCTTGTTTAGATTCTTTTCCCATATAGACCATTAACTGTATTTGGGGGAACCTTTTATTTATTTATTTATTTTTATATTTATTTTTAAATTTTTTTGGCTGTGTCGGGTCTTAGTTGCAGCATTCGGGATCTTTTTGTTGCAGCGCGCAGGCTTCTCTCTAGTTGTGGCGTGCGGGCTCCAGGGCACGTGAGCTCTGTAGCTCACCGCACGTGGGCTTAGTTGCCCCGCGGCATGTGGGATCTTAATTCCCCAACCAGGGATTGAACCCGCGTCCCCTGCATTGGAAGGTGGATTCTTTACCACTGGACCGTTAGGGAAATCCCCTAATGTATTTTGAATGCAGGCTCTTAAACATGGTCACCAAAAATCTAATTTCCAAAGCCAGTTGGCCCATTTTATTTTCAATTTTCATACATTTAAAGCTACAGACCTCTCCTTCTTTTATGGTATTTCCCCCTCTTTAGTAACTGGTTCTCTTCCTGCCTGACCAGTCCTCACTGCTTTCTTTTATGGGGTCTTATTCCTCTGAAATACAGGTGTGCCTCAATGCTGCCCTTGATTCTATATACTCTCTCTCCACCATCTATCCACACACCTGTTTCCACCACCATTAGCTCTCTTCAGCCTTGCTATCTCTCCAATGTCTGACAAGACACTACGTATTTCTTTCATCTTCCACAGTATTTCATCCTCAATAAACCCAATCTGAACTCATTAACTGAGACTTACTCTTCCTTATTTCCTCTTATCTTTGTGAATAATATCATCATTCACAGAGTTGCCCAAGCTGGAAACCTGGAGATTATTCTCAATTATATTTTTTCTTTATCACTCCCTATCAAACCTTATTGATCACATAGTCACACCAGTTTTATATTCTAAATATTATCTAATATGTCACACCACCATTGCAGTGATGTTCAAACTATGCAGTGGTCAAACTCTTTCTTGTGCACCGTCCTTCCAGCTGCTGCCAGAGATATCCTTCTGAAGTCCAAGTCTGAAGGTCGTGTTTTCTTACCTAAATATCTTTGAAAGGCTCAACTTGCATAGTCTACAAAGCCCCTGCCTCCCAGCCCCTCTTCTCTCCTTTCCTGTCCTTGTACATCCTCGTTGCTAAATTACCTGCTGTTGCCCAAATTTGCCATGCACGTCTCAATTTTGTGCCTTTCCATAAGCTATGTTCTGCGCTTGAAGCACTGTTTCTCACTTTGTGCTTTTCCATGGGCTATTTTCTGTACTTGAAGGACACGTCCTCCTCCTCTTCACTCAGCAAGCTCTCACCCATTTTTCAAAATTCATCTTAGTCATTTCTCCTTCTGTGAAGTATTTCCTGAACTTCTTTTTCAAGGAAAGCTAAGTGTTCTTTCTGTTTACTCCTATAATATTGTAAATTCTATTGGAATGGCTGTTTACATATGTCTAGGCTTCTAGGCTTTTAGTGCAAAAATAATGTCGTCCTCATCATATTCCCACTATCCAACACAGTGCTTGAACTCTAATAGGAGACCAATTAATGTCAGAGTGAAGAAAGAAGAAAGGAAACACCGCATACTTTGGAAACCTGTTGTGCCAGTTCAGCCTCTAATCAAAAGGCTTCTTAAAGAGTATAAATTGGAAATAAATGGAAAAGAGCAACAGAACATTTATAGCAATTATTTAATTACAAGATTTCTCATGTCAAATCCTTGTTCTTCCTTGTAAATTCTCAGTCTACCTCTTATGAAGGTAGGATGGTCAGTTGGTCAGCCATGGGTCTTAGTTGGGTTCTTAACTTTCTTGGATATGGGTAAACCTATCTTCCACCATTTAATTGATGATCAAAGCATATGGATCTGTCTTTAGTTCAGCAACACCAAATCTCTACCATTCAAGTTATTAGATTAGATCATAAGAATATCAACTTGAATTCTCTGTTAATTCTTAACAATGGGTAAATAGTTCATTAATTTTTTCGAAGTGTTTTACTTTTATTCTCCTTCCAAATAAGACCATACATATCCTGTGAAATTTGACTAGATTGTTTGACCTTCATAGAATAACTTTTATTGAATACATTTAAGAAAGTTACACGAAATTGTTATCTGAGATGACACTCATTTATTATATTTATTGTAGATAATGTTGTGAAGGACATAATCTCCTGTGGTCTCCCTTATGTTGATGCATAGAGAAATTACTCGAAGTTTTTATTACTAGGAAATGCAGTATCTCTTGGGCAGCTGATTTATTTTAAACTCATCCATTCTGTGAATCCTGTAACCAATGTTTCTCCTTTTCAGCTACCAGAAATTTTAGAGACATACTTGTGGTTCAACTTTAATAAGTGCATAATAATTTATGACTTCGATTTCTTATGTACTAACCTTTCCATTAGCTTTGTTTTATTTTCCTATCCTTATTCCCCCTTCACTCAGATTTGCTCATCTGTTTAGTTTTTTCCCATTTGTGTAGTTTTGTAAGTTTTTGCAAATCTTTTTATAGTAGCAAGACAGGGCTAAACTAAATTAAATAAAAACACAATTTTCTCACTGGGCATCATGTTTCTTTTAGGGGGAAAATAATCCCCTGCAGACTTCCAGGTGATAGATTTTATCAGCAGCCAGCAATTGCAAAGCACATGAGGTCAAAATTTGTTTATCTGGAATGTCAAGGACCCAAACTCTTCTCAATTAATTATTCCTAGAATTTTGATATTTCACCTTCAAGAGAAATGATCATAAAATGACGTGGTAAAGCATGTAACGAACGGCCATGTTGTTTACAAAGTCTCTCACAAGTCATGCTGTACCAGCCAGATCACCAAGATGTGGCTGAACTCACCCACTGTGCTTTCCACCATGCTGTGAGGACAGTGTGGATTGTAACGCTGGATGGCCCTTGGCTGTCTGGCGGAAATTCACCGTTACCATGGAGATGCACCATAGCAACTTGTTCTTCAGTTATTAGACTGCTGTGGTTTTTAAAGAAATGAATGCTCCTAAAGCAAATGCTTTGACATCAATTCCATAGTTTGGATGCTTCCATTGTTTAGATTCCTGGATAAATGATCCTCTATGTTACTTCTACAACTAATGAAATAACATTGACTGTACAACCCATGATTTTAGGTGCTTTACATGTCATTACATTTTTAATTTAATCATCGCAATGAATCAGTGAGCTACTATTAGTTTCTTTATTACAGACTAAGAAATTGAGGTTCAAAGGGGAAAGGAATTTACTTTTCTCTTACCCATTAACCAAAGACAAATGACGTTGGGTATTACATCTCAGGTTATGTAACTCAAGAGATCATTTCCTTTTCACAGCAGCACACTATTTCTCTTGACCCATTCAGACTCCTTTTATTCTTTTGACATAATCTTGGATAATGAGAATACTGTGTGTGTGTGTATGTGTGCACATGTGCACACGAGCACTTGTATGCTCACGCATGGGTGTGTATTTTGTACAGTGAATCAGTCAGGGTCCCAGCAGGTAGCAGATAGCTAGTTTACTCAAAAGAGGTTTAACTGAAAAGAATGTAGCGAAGAGATTACCTACAGAGTTAGGGGCAGGGCTAAGGATCCCAAAAAGGGTGGTGAGGTAGCCGGGTACTAGCAAAAGTGGAACACGTTTGTCACTCTTAGGTTGGAAGGTTCCAAGGGAGAGAATTTTGTTACCAGAGCCTACTGAGATTCTGAGCCATCTGCTTATGTAATTTATTTGTTCTTTATGGACTTGCTTACACTTGGTCTCATTCACCATTTCCAGGTAATAATAGAATGGTGTTATCCAAGTCCAAGTTTATGATTTGTGGAACAGATAACATCAGCTCATGACAGTAAGAACTGGTTACGTAATTGCTTGGTGTGCCAGGCTAAGGCATTCAATCTCTACCAGTTCTAGGGGCAAACCAGAAACTGTCTTTCGAAGGCTGCTGTCACCAAATGAATGTCTTGGGGAAGAAGGGTCCACCGGTCCCTCTGGAGGATATCATTAGAGAGAAGGTGAGCAGATTAAACATAATAGGTTTTTCCAGTATTCTCACATCCTTAAGCCTTGTACTCCTTTCTCTACAGTGTGCCAGAATTTCTCAACCGTATTGGCTATAAGTTACCATTGAGTCAAGGCTTTGTTTAACAATTCAGCAAATCCTTGGCGCCATTGCCAAGTGCTTGAAGCAACACATTAAGTCCAATTCACAGAAATGTTCACCCCCATTGATGAATTTGGTCCAATCCAATGTCCATTTTATTCTCTTTGTTTTAACACCCTTGGAATCCACTTCCATGCAAGGTCTCCAGAATCATCACTACAGATTAGTCAGACCCTACAATTCTTCAGTGTCCATGCTATCTCCTCCTGGAGCAGACCTTCTCTACCCACATTACACAGGGATCTACTGTGGATCTGGAAGCAAGAGGGTATAGGTCAGATCCTGAGAAGAATCAGTACCTCATCTTGAAGGAAAATGCCATAGGTAAAGTTTTGAAATTATTTTATGCAGGGGAATTCTGTTCTCTTAGATAAAGTGAAAGGTTGCTTTTTTAAAACATTTTTATTGGAGTATAGTTGATTTACAATGTTGTGTTCATTTCTGCTGTACAGCAAAGTGGATCAGTTATACATATACATATATCCACTCTTTTTTAGATTCTTTTCCCATACAGGTCATTACAGAGTATTGAGTAGAGTTCCCTGTGTTACACAGTAGGTCCTTATTAGTTATCTATTTTATATATGGTAGTGTGTATATGTCATTCCCAATCTCCCAATTTATCCCTCCCCCCACCTTTCCCCCTTGGTAACCATAAGTTTGTTTTTTACATCTGTGACTCTATTTCTGTTTTGTAAATAAGTTCACTTGTACCATTTTTTTAGATTCCACATATAAGCGATGTGTATGATTTACTTCACTCAGTATGACAATCTCTAGGTCCATCCATGTTGCTGCAAATGGCATTATTTCATCCTTTTTATGGCTGAGTAATATTCCATTGTATACATGTACCACATCTTTATCCATTTGTCTGTCGATGGGCATTTAGGTTGCTTCCATGACCTGGCTACTGTAAATAGTGCTACAATGAACATTGGGGCACATGTGTCTTTTTGAATTATCGTTTTCTCTGGGAATATGCCCAGTAGTGGGATTGCTGGGTCATATGGTACTTCTATTTTTAGTTTTTTAAGGAACCTCCATACTGGTCTCCATAGTGGCTGTATGAATTTACATTCCCACCAACAGTGCAAGAGGGTCCCTTTCCTCCACACCCTCTCCAACATTTGTTGTTTGTAGATTTTCTGATGATGCCCATTCTAACTAGTGTGAGGTGATACCTCATTGTACTTTTGATTTGCATTTCTCTAATAATTAGTGACATATTGAGCAGCTTTTCATGTGCTTCTTGGCCATCTGTATGTCTTCTTTGGAGAAATGTCTATTTAGGCCTTCTGCGCATTTTTGCATTGGGTTGTTTGTTTTTTTAATATTGAGCTGCGTGAGCTGTTTATATATTTTGGAGATTAATCCTTTGTCTGTTGATTTGTTTGCAAATATTTTCTCCCATTCTGAGGGTTGTCTTTTCGTCTTGTTTGTAGTTTCCTTTGCTTTGCAGAAGCTTTTACAATTCATTAGGTCCCATTTG
Source organism: Balaenoptera physalus (assembly GCF_965194825.1). Lineage (NCBI taxonomy): Eukaryota > Metazoa > Chordata > Mammalia > Artiodactyla > Balaenopteridae > Balaenoptera > Balaenoptera physalus. The sequence goes on from NC_138884.1 coordinate 8,657,690, forward strand.
TTTATTTTTGTTTTTATTTCCATTACTCTAGGAGGTGGATCAAAAAAAATCTTGCTGTGATTTATGTCAGAGAGTGTTTTTCCTGTGCTTTCCTCTAAGAGTTTTATAGTGTCTGGCCTTACATTTAGGTCTTTAATCCATTTTGAGTTTATTTTTATGTATGGTGTTAGGGAGTGTTCTAATTTCATTCTTTTACATGTAGCTGTCCAGTTTTCCCAGCACCACTTACTGAAGAGACTGTCCTTTCTCCATTATATATTCTTGCCTCCTTTGTCATAGATTAGTGGACCATAGGTGTGTTTATCTCTGGGCTTTCTATCCTGTTCCATTGATCTATATTTCTGTTTTTGTGCCAGTGCCACATTGTCTTGATTACTGTAGCTTTCTAGTATAGTCTGAAGTCAGGGAGTCCGATTCCTCCAGCTCCATTTGTTTCCTCAAGACTGCTTTGGCTATTCAGGGTCTTTTGTGTCTCCATAGAATTTTTCAGATTTTTTTTTTCTAGTTCTGTAAAAAATGCCACTGGTAATTTGATAGGGATTGCATTGAATCTGTAGATTGTTTTGGGTAGCAAAGTCATTTTCACAATATTGATTCTTCCGGTCCAAGAACATGGTATATCTCTCCATCTGTTTGTGTCATCTTTGATTCCTTTCATCAGTGTCTTATAGTTTACTAAGTAAAGGTCTTTTACCTCCTTAGGTAGGTTTATACCTAGGTATTTTATTCTTTTTGTTGCAATAGTGAATGAGACTGTTTCCTTAATTTCTCTTACTGATCTTTCATTGTTAGTGTAAAGGAATGCAAGAGCTATCTGTGCATTAATTTTGTATCCTGCAACTTTACCAAATTCATTGATTAGCTCTAGTAGTTTTCTGGTGGCATCTTTAGGATTCTCTATGTATAGTTTCATGTCATCTGCAAACAGTGACAGTTTTACGTCTTCTTTTCCAATTTGTATTCTTTTATTTCCTTTTCTTCTCTGATTGCCGTGGCTAGGACTTCCAAAACTATGTTGAATAATAGTGGTGAGAGTGGACATCCTTGTCTTGTTCCTGATCTTAGAGGAAATGCTTTCAGTTTTTCACCATTGAGAATGATGTTTGCTGTGGGTTTGTCATATATGACCTTTATTACATTGAGGTAGGCTCCCTGTATGCCCACTTTCTGGAGAGTTTTTATCATAAATGGGTGTTGAATTTTGTCAAAAGCTTTTTCTGCATCTATTGAGATGATCATATGGTTTTTATTCTTCAATTTGTTGATATGATGTATCACATTGATTGATTTGCATATATTGAAGAATCCTTGAATCTCTGGGATAAATCGCACTTGATCATGCTGTATGATCCTTTTAATGTGTTGTTGGATTCTGTTTGCTAGTATTTTGTTGAGGATTTTTGCATCTATATTCATCAGTGATATTTTCCTGTAATTTTCTTTTTTTGTAGTATCTTTGTCTGGTTTTGGTATCAGAGTGATGGTGGCCTCATAGAATGAGTTTGGGAGTGTTCCTTCCTCTGCAATTTTTTGGAAGAGTTTGAGAAGGATGGGTGTTAGCTCTTCTCTAAAGGTTTGATAGAATTCACCTGTGAAGCCATCTGGTCCTAGCCTTTTGTTTGTTGGAAGATTTTTAATCACAGTTTCAATTTCATTACTTGTGATTGTTCTGTTCATATTTTCTATTTCTTCCTGGTTCAGTCTTGGAAGGTTATACCTTTCTAAGATTTTGTCCATTTCTTCCAGGTTGTCCATTTTATTGGCATAGAGTTGCTTGTAGTAGTCTCTTATGATGCTTTGTATTTCTGTGGTTTCTGTTGTAACTTCTCCTTTTTCATTTCTAATTTTATTGATTTGAGTCCTTTCCCTCTTTTTCTTGATGAGTCTAAAGGTTTATCAATTTTGTTTATCTTCTCAAAGAACCAGCTTTTAGTTTTATTGATCTTTGCTATTGTTTTCTTTGTTTCTATTTCATTTATTTCTGCTCTGATCTGATCTTTATGATTTCTTTCCTTCTGCTAACTTTGGGTTTTGTTTGTTCTTCTTCCTCTAGTTCCTTTAGGTGTAAGGTTACATTGTTTATTTGAGATTTTTCTTGTTTCTTGAGGTAGGATTGTATTGCTATAAACTTCCCTCTGAGAACTGCTTTTGCTGCAACCCATAGGTTTTGGATCATCATGTTTTCATTGTAATTTGTCTCTAGGTATTTTTTGATTTCCTCTTTGATTTCTTCAGTGATCTCTTGGTTATTTAGTAACGTATTGTTTAGCCTCCATGTGTTTGTGTTTTTTACCTTTTTTTTCCCTCTGTAATTGATTTCTAATCTCATAGAGTTGTGATCAGAAAAGATGCTTGAAATGATTTCAATTTTCTCAAATTTACCAAGGCTTGGTTTGTGACCCAAGATGTGATCTACCCTGAAGAATGTTCCATGAGCACTTGAGAAGAAAGTGTATTCTGTTGTTTTTGGATGGAATGTCCTATAAATATCAGTTAAGTCCATCTTGTTTAATGTGTCATTTAAAGCTTGTGTTTCCTTATTTATTTTCATTTTGGATGATCTGTCCTTTGGTGAAATTGGGGTGTTAAAGTCCCCTACTATGATTGTGTTACTGTCAATTTCCCCTTTTATGGCTGTTAGCATTTGCCTTATGTATTGAGGTGCTCCTATGTTGGGTGCATATATATTTATAATTGCTATATCTTCTCCTTGGATGGATCCCTTGATCATTATGTAGTGTCCTTCCTTGTCTCTTGTAACATTCTTTATTTTAAAGTCTATTTTATCTAATATGAGTATTGCTATTCCAGCTTTCTTTTGATTTCCATTTGCATGGAATATCTTTTTGCATACCGTCACTTTCAGTCTGTATGTGTCCCTAGGTCTGAAGTGGGTCTCTTGTAGACAGCATATATATGGATCTTGTTTTTGTATCCATTCAGCCAGTCTATGTCTTTTGTTTGGAGCATTTAATCCATTTACATTTAAGGTAGTTATTGATATGTATTTTCCCATTACCATTTTCTTAATTGCTTTGGGTTTCTTATTGTAAGTCTTTTTCTTCTCTTGTGTTTCGTTCCTAGAGAAGTTCCTTTAGCATTTTTTGTAAACCTGGTTTTGTGGTGCTGAATTCTCTTAGCTTTTGCTTGTCTGTGAAGCTTTTGATTTCTGCATCAAATCTGAATGAGATCCTTGCAGGGTAGAGTAATCTTGGTTGTAGGTTGTTTCCTTTCATCACTTTAAACATATCGTGCTACTCCCTTCTGGCTTGTAGAGTTTCTGCTGAGAAATCAGCTGTTAACCTTATGGGAGTTGCCTTGTATGTTATTTGTCGTTTTTCCTTTGTTGCTTTCAATAATTTTTCTTTGTCTTTAATTTTTGTCAATTTGATTACTATGTGTCTCAGCATGTTTCTCCCTGGGTTTATCCTGTCTGGGGCTCTCTGCGCTTCCTGGACTTGGGTGGTTATTTCCTTTCCCATGTTAGGGAAGTTTTCGACTATACTCTCTTCAAATATTTTCTCTGGTCCTTTCTCTCTCTCTTCTTCTGGGACCCCTATAATGCGAATGTTGCTGCATTTAATATTGTCTCTGAGGCCTCTTAGGAAGTCTTCATTTCTTTTCATTTTTTTTTTCTTTATTCTGTTCCACAGCAGTGAATTCCACCATTCTGTCTTCCAGGTCACTTACTGTTCTTCTGCCTCAGTTATTCTGCTATTGATTCCTTCTAGTGTATTTTTCATTTCAGTTTTGTATTGTTCATCTCTGTTAGTTTGTTCTTTAATTCTTCTAGGTGTTTGTTCTTTAATTCTTCTAGGTCTTTGTTAAACATTTTTTGCATCTTCTCGATCTTTGCCTCCATTCTTTTTCCGAGGTCCTGGATCATCTTTACTATCATTATTCTGAATTCTTTTTCTGTTAGGTTGCCTAGCTCCACTTCATTTAGTTGTTTCTCTGGGGTTTTATCTTGTTCCTTCATCTGGTACAAAGTCCTCTGCCTTTTCATTTTCTCTGTCTTTCTGTGAATGTGGTTTTCCTTCCACAGGCTGCAGAATTGCAGTTCTTCTTGCTTCTGCTGTCTGCCCTCTGGTGGATGAGACTATCTAAGAGGCTTGTGCAAGTTCCCTGATGGGAGGGACTGGTGGTGGGTAGAGCTGACTGTTGCTCTGGTGGGCAGAGCTCAGTAAAACTTAATCTGCTTGACTGCTGATGGGTGGGACTGGGTTCCCTCCCTGCAGGCAACCCAACACTGCAGCCTACCTGGGCTCTTTGGTGGGGCTAATGGCGGATTCTGTGAGGGCTCACACCAAGGAGTACTTCCCAGAACTTCTGCTGCCAGTGTCCTTGTCCCCACAGTGAGCCACAGCCACCCCCTGCCTCTGCAGGAGGCCCTCCAACACTAGCAGGTAGGTCTGGTTCAGTCTCCCCTGGGGTCACTGCTCCTTCCTCTGTGTCCTGATGTGCACACTGTTTTGTGTGTGCCCTCCAAGAGTGGAGTCTCTGTTTCCCCCAGTCCTGTCAAAGTCCTGCAATCAGATCCCACTAGCCTTCAAAGTCTGATTCTCTAGGAATTCCTCCTCCCATTGCTGGACCCCCAGGTTGGGAAGCTTGACGTGGGGCTCAGAACCTTCACTCCAGTGGATGGACTTCTGTGGTACAAGTGTTGTCCAGTTTGTGAGTCACCTACCCAGCAGTTATGGGATTTGATTTTATTGTGATTGTGTCCCTGCTACTGTCTCATTGTGGCTTCTCCTTTGCCTTTGGATGTGGGGTATCTTTTTTGGTGAGTTCCAGTGTCTTCCTGCCAATGATTGTTCAGCAGTTAGTTGTGATTCCGGTGCTCTTGCAAGAGGGACTGAGCGCACATCCTTCTACTCCGCCATCTTGAACCAATCTCCTGTAACACATCTTCGTTATCCATTCCTCTGTCAATGGACATTTATGTTGCTTCCATGTCCTGGCTATTGTAAATAGTGCTGCAGCAAACATTGGGGTGCATGTATATTTTCAAATTATGGTTTTCTCCAAATATATGCCCAGGAGTGGGATTGCTGGATCATATGGTAGCTCTATCTTTAGTTTTTTAAGGAACTTCCATACTGTTCTCCATAATGGTTGTACCAATTTACATTCCCACCAACAGTGTAGGAGGGTTCCCTTTTCTCCACACCCTCTCCAGCAATTATTGTTTTTTGAAAGGCGGCTTTAGTTGGCAAGGAAGAGTCCGAGGGATTTGGTGGTTTTAGCATTCTCAACATGGTCTGTTCCTGCCCAAATGCTCTCATACTGTTTCAGAATTCCACTTTTCCCCAACCAAGGCCTTTACCTTAGTGTAACTTGATATGATTACTATTTAATTGGTTTTGCAAACTCGGCAATCTGTACAATCAGATCTTGGGTAAGATCCTTAGCTATGTCTTTCCTACGGCTACATGAGACAAAGATTTTATTTAAGGACATTATAGAGAATTTTAGATTCTCCCCCTAAACCTTGATTTGGATGTTTAAGACTTTAAGTTTAGGGACTTCCCTGGTGGCACAGTGGTTAAGACTCCACACTCCCAATGGAGGGGGCCCGAGTTCGATACCTGGTCAGGGAACTAGATCCCACAAGTATGCCTCAACTAAGAGTTTGCATGCCACAACTAAGGAGCCCACCTGCCACAACTAGGACCCAGAGGAACCAAAGAAAATAAATTAATTAGTTAATTTTTTAAAAATTTAAGTTTATCTTTTTAAAAAAAAAATTTAAGTTTATCTTTTTTAAAAAACTTCGCAAGGCAGTCAGAAATAGTTATATCAACCCTATAGATTTGTCATTGTCATTGAAGCTATAGCAATGTGTCCAAGCCTTGTTCTCTGCTTGTACTCTACCCCATGCTATGGTTGGTGATAATTTGAGTTAACATAATGCCTTTGTATGCTATAGCTTACCTATGGCACATTTCCTCTTATTAAGAAAATTGTCAGGGGCTCATGACAACCAATCCAGAACGTACACTGAAGGTCTATTTCCTGGGGTCACATGGGAACACGTCAGTCTATGTTCAAGGAGGAAAGAGATGGCACCCTTAAAAAGATGCAACTAAAGAGAACCTAATGAAAGGATAGTTTACAGATGTATTGGTAGGGGTAAAATACAGCAAGGGATGGTGAGGCAGTTAGGTTTTTGCAACAATGAGAAGTTGTTACCACTCATAGAACTGAAGGCTCAAGAGGATGAAATAGTGTTTTCAAGCCTGGGAAGAGGTTGCACTCTGGAAGAGAGGCTGTCTGACACAGGTTGCCTGATAGGTTTTGGCAACTGCTGTCCAAACCACAGCAGGACAGGGAGGGAATGGGCAGATTAATACACTGACCTCTCTCTCCTCTCACCAGCTAATCTCCTGGTATGCTGTTTCTCATTGGCCAAAACCAAAAGGTAAGGAAGCAAGGATGATGTGGACACTATCAGTTATAGGAAAGTCATCTCTCTTCCATTTCTAGGTAAAAGGAAATGGAGACTATGGCAGCGTGAAGTATCTTGCTAAGGCTAAAACTTTCTATATACATATGTGTGTGGGTGTGTGTGTGTATATATACACACACATATGTATATATAATACATGTTTACATATAAATATGATGTGAACAGTATTTTAGGCACATTCTCAAATATCTAAACCTGTTTATATTTTCATCAGTCTGTTAAAGTTTTTGGTTAAAAATATGCAGTATTGACAGATAAATACAATTGCAAAGGATGATACAGAATGAAGAGGTGGGAGAAACGACTAGAGAAACATACACTTTAAAATGAGAGTTGATCAAGTTACAACTCTGAATTAAATAGCCTGACTACAATTTGACCTTTTCACTTTAACTTCCTTAAGGGGGAAAGCTCAGGAGAACATTTGCCTATAATTAATTACTTGAAAATAATGTTTTGACAAGCATAAATTAATATAAAACAACTCGAAAGGTTTCACATTGCACTTGAAATGCTCCTGTGTTTAAGGGAGTAAAGATATACTAGTTGGGGGAAAAATATGTTTTGAAGCTGATTTATGTTTGGAAGACATTTCAAGGACTCCCTCTGTAATCCAACACAACCACTGTATCAATAATAGTTTTACTAGCTTACTGCAAGTACCTCTTTAAATCTCTCATCTAAATATAGACCCATGCTGTTTTCCTTTAACCTTGACTGATACATTTTGATGAGGCGGAGAGAAAGATTAATTTGTAAAAGATTAAAGAGAAAATGTATATCTGGGGTAGCCAAGGGTCTCAGAAAGATGAGAACATGAACTTCTCTCTCACATTTCCACTTTGTATTTCTACTTTGTATATACAAAGATTACTTTACACTTATAGTCAAATGAAGTGATGTCTAGGAAAGGATAGATTAATTGGGAAATTCATGAATTGCATTTGGTTTTATCATACAATGCATCAATATTTGTGACACTGCTTAATCAATCAATGTGATAAACCATATTAACAAACTGAAGGATAAAAATCATATGATCATCTCAATAGATGCAGAAAAAGCTCTCAACAAAATTTAACACCTATTTATGATAAAAACCCTCTAGAAAGTAGGCATAGAGGGAACTTACCTCAACCTAATAAAGGTCATATATGACAAACAAACAGCCAACATTGTTCTCAATGGTGAAAAACTGAAATTATTTCTGCTAAGATAAGGGACAAGACAAGGTTGCCCACTCTCACCACTATTATTCAACATAGTTTTGGAATTTTTAGCCACAGCAATCAGAGAAGGAAAAGAAATAAAAGGAACCCAAATCAGAAAAGAAGTAAAGCTGTCACTGTTTGCAGATGACATGATACTATATATAGAGAATCCTAAAGGTGCTACCAGAAAACTACTAGAGCTAATCAATGAATCTGGTAAAGTAGCAGGATACAAAATTAATGCACAGAAATCTCTTGCAATCCTATACACTAATGATGAAAAATCCAAAAGAGAAATTAAGGAAGCACTCCCATTTACCATTGCAACCAAAAGAATAAAATACCTGGGAATAAACCTACCTAAGGAGACAAGCGACCTGTATGCAGAGAACTACAAGACACTGATGAAAGAAATTAAAGATGATACAAATAGATGGAGAGATATACCATGTTTTTGGATTGGAAGAATCAACATTGTGAAAATGACTATATTACCCAAAGCAATCTACAGATTCAATGCAATCCCTATCAAACTACCACTGGCATTTTTCACAGAAGTAGAACAAAAAATTTCACAATTTGTATGGAGACACAAAAGACCCCGAATAGCCAAAGCAATCTTGAGAAAGAAAAACGGAGCTGGAGGAATCAGGCTCCCTGGCTTCAGACTATGCTACAAAGGTACAGTAATCAAGACAGTATGGTACTGGCACAAAAACAGAATTATAGGTCAATGGAACAGGATAGAAAGCCCAGAGATAAACCCACACACATATGGTCACCTTATCTTTGATAAAGGAGGCAAGAGTATACAGTGGAGAAAAGACAGCCTCTTCAATAAGTGGTGCTGGGAAAACTGGACAGCTACATGTAAAAGAATGAAATTAGAACACTCCCTAACACCATACACAAAAATAAACTCAAAATGGATTAAAGACCTAAATGTAAGGCCAGACACTATAAAACTCATAGAGGAAAATATAGGCAGAACACTCTATGACATAAATCACAGCAAGATCCTTTTTGACCCACCTCCCAGAGAAGTGGAAATAAAAACAAAAATAAACAAATGGGACCTAATGAAACTTAAAAGCTTTTGCACAGCAAAGGAAACCATAAACAAGACCAAAAGACAACCCTCAGAATGGGAGAAAATATTTGCAAATGAAGCAACTGACAAAGGATTAATCTCCAAGATTTACAAGCAGCTCATGCAGCTCAATAACAAAAAAACAAACAACCCAATCCAAAAATGGGCAGAAGACCTAAATAGACATTTCTCCAAAGAAGATATACAGATTACCAACAGACACATGAAAGAATGCTCAATATCATTAATCATTAGAGAAATGCAAATCAAAACTACAATGAGATATCATCTCACACCGGTTAGAATGGCCATCATCAAAAAATCTAGAAACAATAAATGCTGGAGAGGGTGTGGAGAAAAGGGAACACTCTTGCACTGTTGGTGGGAATGTAAATTGATACAGCCACTATGGAGAACAGTATGGAGGTTCCTTAAAAAACTAAAAATAGAACTACCATACAACCCAGCAATCCCAGTACTGGGCATATACCCTGAGAAAACCATAATTCAAAAAGAGTCATGTACCAAAATGTTCATTGCAGCTCTATTTACAATAGCCAGGACATGGAAGCAACCTAAGTGTCCATCATCGGATGAATGGATAAAGAAGATGTGGCACATATATACAATGGAATATTACTCAGCCATAAAAAGAAACGAAATGGAGGTATTTGTAGTGAGGTGGATGGAGTTGGAGTTTGTCATACAGAGTGAAGTAAGTCAGAAAGAGAAAAACAAATACAGTATGCTAACACATATATATGGAATCTAAGGAAAAAAAAAAAAAGGTCATGAAGAACCTAGTGGCAAGACGGGAATAAAGACACAGATCTACTAGAGAATGGACTTGAGGATATGGGGAGGGGGAGGGGTAAGATGTGACAGGGTGAGAGAGTGGCAGGGACATATATACACTACCAAACGTAAAATAGATAGCTAGTGGGAAGCAGCCGCATAGCACAGGGAGATCAGCTCGGTGCTTTGTGACCACCTAGAGGGGTGGGATAGGGAGGGTGGGAGGGAGGGAGACGCAAGAAGGAAGAGATATGGGAACATATGTATATGTATAACTGATTCACTTTGTTATAAAGCGGAAACTAACACACCATTGTAAAGCAATTATACTCCAATAAAGATGTTAAAAAAAAATTGTTCAAAAGTTGTTAAATCAAACAACACAATTAGAAAAGCTATGCAATCATTCTAACTATACTGCTTTTTTTTCCTGACATGACTTTTTCTTTTCTGAAAAAACATGTTTTAAAAACCTGTTTCATATGTGGCTTTCTTTTTTTCTCCTAGAGTAAGACATAAATTGGGAGGTTACCACAATAGAACAAGGGTTTTCAAATAGGCATGTCTACATATAGTCACCTTACTCTTGGTCCCTCAAAACAAAGGCTGCTTTAAGAAATAGGACTTGTGAGACTGACAGCTACTTCTTCTTGTAGAGAGTTATATTTGTCTATTTTCACAAACAGAACAGGTTGGGAAGTTACAGACCTAGAAAAATATAATAAAAAGATCCAGATTTATTTTCTGTTTGGTTTTAATATAGTCATTTTCTCTTTCCACTTCCAATGACTGCAGGATTTAATTTGAGTAATGCCACAGGAATGTGGTTTCAAGGATAAAAAATGTTCAAATAGCCACCTCCCTGTTCCTCACTTAAAAAAAAGAATAATTTGCTGTAATATATATTGAAAGACTTTTGAGATGTTGTCTTCTTTTTGCTGGCATTTGTATTTTCTTACTTAAATAAGTAAATACAACTATATTGAAATTTAAATATAGTTCTCGAAGAGGTCTCTTAGCAAAATACAATTACTATTCTGATGTATTTCAAACAATAGCACTACCAAATTCAGTTATAAAAAATAATAAATACTTAATGTGTTTAACTTCCTGTTGTCTGTCTCTCTCTCTATATATATATTTATATATAGAAGAAATATATATATATATATATATATATATATATTTGTTTTTTTCAATATCATTATCTCCTGAGAATGCATATTGAATTTTTTTTCTGAGAAGCTCATGGATCTTTATAAATAACAAATTGGAAACATGGGGCACCTAATTCCAAGCCTTTACTTTGGGGAAACATGGGCAGCTGGGGCGTTAAAACACTACAGTCAATTCTTAAGAAGGCAACAGACTGGGGAAAGGAGATATATATAATTACCCTAGGCATACTCCCTCTATTCAGTTCTGAGCAGGATTGATGGGCCCCAGGTCTCTCCTTCCCTGTATCCCCTAAAAATTATGCAAGGTCCCTTTATAATGGTCCCTTTTTATATATCTCTTCTTCCTTTATCTTCAAGTCTGTCCTGATTCTTCCCTTAAACCCAAGAGTCAGAACTGGTCTGCTGCCACTTCTTCCCCTCGTGCCTCGTGGCAGACATCACTAATTGATCATGATACTCTTTATTGCTTAGCCTAAATTTGGTCTCAAGCACAAGGCTTTAGACAACCATCTGCTTGCTCAGAAATTATATAAAAGAAAAAAATTTGGCCATTCTTGCCCTAATTCATAAGAATTCCTTCCCCAAGACGGCTGTATCATGCTTCCTGCTACCATAAGGGTCCCGCTGAGAATCACAGCGCCACCACCTGTCTGGCTTTGAGTAGTGCCTGCTGCTTAGATTTCCCTGTACCCTGGCTGCTTGCAGGATTGGGGTCCCTGGTATAGAGGCCTGCTTGGACTGAATCTGAGATTACCGCCCCTTGTAACTACTGTATCCTGGATTCCACTGTCAGGGTAAGCTTCCGAATCTGCGTGCCTTTTCACTGCCCCTGGACTCCCTCTTCTGGCTTCTGCTATATTCCCATTGACTGGGATTCCTGAGATCCAGACACATTTTCTTCCAAGAGAATCCCTGTGAAAAAACCCAAAAACCAGTGTCAGTTGCTCTATTTACCATATGCGTTTTTGTTGGGATTAAATGCAATAAATCTTATGGGCACTTAGCATGGTTGCTAGTGCATAATAGGCACTCAATAAATATTAGCCGCTGTAAGTTCTTCTGTCATCATAATCGTCGTTACCTCTTTTAGGGTCTCCACATCGATTCCAGAAAGCCTTCTTGTAGAACAATTAGGAACAGGCTTCAAGTCTCAGAGACCCTCTGGCCACAAATGGCTTAGGGACAATCATACCTAACAAACATTCAAATTGGAGCCCAGAGCAAATTAACCAGACTTGCCATTTACCGAGCTCCTATACGTGCCCAGCACTTTCCACATACCATCTTACTTAACCCGCACACAACCCAATTGGGTGGGAATTATAACTCCCATTTTATGGATGAGAAAGTGCAGTGTTGGAGAATCCAATGCCCAACAAAAACAATAGATAATGAAACTGAAAGCAAACCGAGCCCTTCTCAATTCAAAACCCATTCTTTTGTCTTGAATGTATTTCTTCTCTGCAAACAGCCTGTGTGCTTGAAACAGAGTTTAATTTCTGGGATTCCAACTAATCAGGTTTTATCTTGTAGCTTGTGTATTTCCTGCTCAGCCTTACATGAGGTAATTCCTGAAACTTTCCTCTCACAACCTGCCTTTTGATTTCTTTCTTCTTTTCTAATCAGTCAGCCAGACTTCTGGTTCCGATTGTTCTTAGCCGCTCTGGTTCCATTGTTTGACCTGATCATCCTTAAAGGCCCAAATCACGTTTAAATCCTCCATTTAGTCTTAGACTAGCCCAGCCCACATTCAAGCTATTTTACTCCCTCCTTCCAATATCTTTCACCCTCCTAGTACTCTGCATCCATTGCTACACAATTATTATTCTTAATTATTCCCTAATTATTTCAAGTACTCATTTATTCATTCATTCATCTATTCATCTACTGGGTTTGAGTACATGTTATAAACCAGACACTGAGTTAGACAATGGGTATGGAGATATGTAGAAAACAAGCTATTTGAAATGCTTTAGGGTAATTTTAGTGGGGCAAATAAGAAATACACACAAGTATCTATGAAACTATGTTGAATAAGAAAAATACAGTGAGAAATAGAGCTAAAAGAATTCAGACAAGGGAAGAATTACTTCTACCTAGAAGGCAGTAAGGAAAAGACAATGATTTCGTTGAACTGAGGAAGAAGACAGGAGGTGTTGAGAGAAGGGGGTTTCTAATTGGCAGGCTCTGTCTGAACACAGGCACGGAGCTCGGAGCTCGGTGAGGGACTGTCACAAAGTACCGGGTAGCCATGGTTTGCCTGGACTTTAGAGCGTATCAAAGAGAATTGTGGGAAGCAGGCACGTGGTGGAAGCCCCTACGTACTGTGGGAGTGTGTAATGATGTCATTGGATAGTAAGAGAGGGATCATAGGAGGTTTCTGAAATGACATAATAGAATTGTGCTTTGCATCCCTCCCCCCAATTACACAGGAAATCCGTTGAAGTTTAAATCGTGTTTTTATACTTCTTGCACATTTCCTCAGAACTCAGAACAAACCTGGACACAAAAGAGTATTCACTAAATAGCCAAATGACTGATAAGAAGCAAATTATGTATGATACTTATGTTATATATTTTGCTATTTATCAACGTCCATTGGAATCAGAATTTTTTAATTGCAAAGTATAGAGTTTAATTAGATAGCATGATAGTTAAGGAAAATAGCCCTTTGCCTCTGAATCAGTACTGATCAAAAGATAATACTTCAGGTGTTAATTTCATCTTCAAAAATATTTGTTATAAGAAGAGAAGCTCTAGACGAACCACATATAAAATGTGACTTTAATATTTATTTATTGTTTCTATTATGAATTTTTTAATTTTGTTCACTGAAATATTTTCCTTGAATCTCATCAAGAAACTGGGAAATGTTTTATTTTGTAAGAATTATTATTTTTTTATACAATTTTGAAAGTTTACTTTCCATTTACAGTTATTTCAAAATAGTGGCTACATTCCCCGTGTTGTACAATACATCCTTGAGCCTGTGTTACACCCAATAATTTGTACCTCCCACTCCCCACCCCTATGTTGCCCTTCCCTCCCCACTGGTAGCCACTAGTTTGTTCTCTATATCTGTGAGTCTGCTTCTTTTTTGTTATATTCACTAGTTTGTTGTATGTTTTAGATTCCACATATAAGTGATATTATATAATATTTGTCTTTATCTGACTTATTTCACTTAGGGTAATGCCCTCCAAGTTCACCCATGTTGCTGCAAATGGTAAAAGTTCATTCTTTTTTATGGCTGAGTAGTAGTCCATTGTATATGCATACCACATCTTCTTTATCCATTCATCTGTTGTTTTTTCTTTAACATCTTTATTGAAGTATAATTGCTTTACAATGGTGTGTTAGTTTCTGCTTTATAACAAAGTGAATCAGTTATACATATACATATATCCCTATATCTCTTCCCTCTTGCATCTCCCTCCCTCCCACCCTCTCTGTTCCACCCCTCTAGGTGGTCACAAAGCACCAAGCTGACCTCCCTATGCTATGTGGCTGCTTCCCACTAGCTATCTGTTTTACATTTGGTAGTGTATATATGTCCATGACACTCTCTCACTTTGTGCCAGCTTACCCTTCCCCCTCCATGTATCCTCAAGTCCATTCTCTACTAGGTCTGCGTCTTTATTCCCTTCTTGCCCTTAGGTTCTTCATGACCATTTTTTTGTTGTTGTTTTTTAGATTCCATATATATGTGTTAGCATACGGTATTTGTTTTTCTCTTTCTGACTTACTTCACTCTGTATGACAGACTCTAGGTCCATCCACCTCACTACAGATAACTCAATTTTGCTTCTTTTTATGGCTGCGTAATATTCCATTGTATATATGTGCCACATCTTCTTTATCCACTCATCTGTTGATGGACACTTAGGTTGTTTCCAGTCCTGGCTATTGTAAATAGAGCTGCAATGAACATTGTGGTACATGACTCTTTTTGAATTATGGTTTTCTCAGGGTATATGCCCAGTAGTGGGATTGCTGGGTCGTATGGTAGTTCTATTTTTAGTTTTTTAAGGAACCTCCATACTGTTCTCTACAGTGGCTGTATCAATTTACATTCCCACCAACAGTGCAAGAGTGTTCCCTTTTCTCCACACCCTCTCCAGCATTTATTGTTTGTAGATTTTTTGATGGTGGCCATTCTGACCGGTGTGAGATGATATCTTGTTGTAGTTTTGATTTGCATTTCTCTAATGATTAATGATGTTGAGCATTCTTTCATGTGTTTGTTGGCAATCTGTATATCTTCTTTGGAGAAATGTCTGTTTAGATCTTCTGCCCATGTTTGGATTGGGTTGTTTGTTTTCTTGATATTGAGCTGCATGAGCTGCTTGTAAATTTTGGAGATGAATCCTTTGTCAGTTGCTTCATTTGCAAATATTTTCTCCCATTCTGAGTGTTGTCTTTTGGTTTTGTTTATGGTTTCCTTTGCTGTGCAAAAGCTTTTAAGTTTCATTAGGTTCCATTTGTTTATTTTTGTTTTTATTTACATTTCTCTAGGAGATGGGCCAAAAAGGATCTTGCTGTGATTTATGTCATAGAGTGTTCTGCCTATGTTTTCCTCTAAGAGTTTGATAGTGTCTGGCCTTACATTTAGGTCTTTAATCCATTTTGAGTTTATTTTTGTGTGTGGTGTTAGGGAGTGTTCTAATTTCATTCTTTTACATGTAGCTGCCCAGTTTTCCCAGCACCACTTATTGAAGAGGCTGTCTTTTCTCCACTGTATATTCTTGCCTCCTTTATCAAAGATAATGTGCCCATATGTGTGTGGGTTTTTCTCTGGGCTTTCTATCCTGTTCCATTGATCTATATTTCTGTTTTTGTGCCAGTACCATACTGTCTTGATTACTGTACCTTTGTAGTATAGTCTGAAGTCAGGGAGCCTGATTCGTCCAGCTCCATTTTTCTTTCTCAAGATTGCTTTGGCTATTCGGGTTCTTTTGTGTTTCCATACAAATTGTGAAATTTTTTGTTCTAGTTCTGTGAAAAATGCCAGTGGTAGTTTGATAGGGATTGCATTGAATCCGTAGATTGCTTTGGGTAATATAGTCATTTTCACATTGTTGATTCTTCCAATCCAAAAACATGGTATATCTCTCCATCTGTTGGTATCATCTTTAGTTTCTTTCATCAGTGTCTTATAATTTTCTGCATACAGGTCTTTTGTCTCCTTAGGTAGGTTTATTCCTAGATATTTTATTCTTTTTGTTGCAATGGTAAATGGGAGTGTTTTCATTCATCTGTTGATGGACACTTAGGTTGTTTCCATATGTTGGCAATTGTAAATAACATTGCTTTGAACATTGGGGTGCATGTATCTTTTCAAATTAGTGTTTTTGTGTCTTTCAGATATCTACCCAGGAGAGGAATTGCTGGGTAATATGGTACTTCTATTTTTAGAGTTTTGAGAAACCTCCATACTTTTTCCACAGTGGCTGCACCAATATACACTCCCACCAACTGTGTACGAGGGTTCCCTTTTCTCCACATCCTCACCAACATTTGCTATTTGTGTTCTTTTTGGTGATAGCCATTCTGACTATGTTATCTTAAGTGTTATCTTTAAAAGCCATTTTTCTATTTCTCTTTTCTTTAAGAAGTATGATTCATTCATTTCACACACTCACTTTTAATGTTATGAAAGAAGATATCAGTGGGAGAGGATGTTTTCACGAAGCCGAATCATCAGAACTGGCAGTTTGTACAGGACCAGAAAGTCCAGGAAAACCAATGATTCACTCTTTGGACTCCTGTGCAAATAACTGTAGAAACATCCAGGCTATTCAAAGACCATAAAACAAACAAATAAAAAGAGCTTCTTCTCTCTTCTCTCAGGATTCCCTCATTGGAACTGCATACATCTTCCCAAGGCCAAAAACAAGGAGTTGAAAAACAGCAAAGATTTGGGTGTTAGTTTCCTCAAATAAGTTTCTTTGTGAAAAGCACTTATGTTTGAGTGGGAAGGGTCCTTTCATTTTAGATTCTGTAGAGAAGCGAATGGTGTAGAGGTCGTTTCCTGATCCATAAGTCCTATTTGTCAGCCTCTGATCACTCTGATGAGAGGTAGAGCTTAAGGAAAAATGATCCCACACTGTAGAAAGGGAGGTGTGTTTATATAACTTTTTCTACCTAAAGTAAAAACGTGCCTTTCTCGGAGTAAACTCCTTAATGCTGGTCAGTTGCAAAATATGCTTTAGGTAAAATGAATTTCCACCCGGATAATACTTTAAAACTAACAAGTAATTATAGAGATGTTTGGAACATTTATTTATAACTATGGAACTTTCCTTCCGGAAAACTCAAAGTTCCCTCAGGAGAGATGGATGGCGAGCAAGATTGAACAGGTTGTGCTATTTGCAAATATCTTATTTTTTAGGGAGGAACTATGTGTTTATTCTTAAAATGTCATCAATATTTCTTGCTTCTTTTCATTTGTCCAACTATCCATGTTGCTTGCACAGGAGAGTACTGTGTGTACAGAGAGTTTTCTCTACTTCAGAACTTGTTTGGTCTGCCCTTTTGGAAAAATAATTACACAGAGTGTCCAATACAGATATTAAAACTGGCGACATCTAGTCCTGTAGCAATGCAGGGTCAGGAGACATTTGTTTGAGCTGAACTCATTGCATAAAAGACTATTTAGTTTTTTGAGAAGTGAGTCAACATCCGGCAGCATCCCACAGTGTATCAGGCTGAGACGTTATATTTTCTTTCTCGTTTGTGGTACTGTATATAGTGTCTCCCTTCTTTCTAAATCTGCTCTTCCCAGACGGAGTTGGTCTAGCTGTTGTTGTTTGTACTGAGTGGTTTTTTGGGAGGAGGGGTTAAGAATAGCAAGTCCAAGTACATCATTATTGTTTGCAGCCCTCTCTTCAAAAACTGCCATGCACTGTATGCATTTACTTTTATGAAGTAAAAATGGTAATTCCCGGTAGAAGTACACTAGGGCGGATGGGAAACAGATGCTCTGCTCAGATTCAGGGACAGACTTTCAGGTACCATGGAAACACAGAGGACAGGAAAGCAATTGCATAACACTCTGACTTAAAGGCACTGATCGATCAGATGACATGGACGTACCTTGTTTAATGGTGTTTTGCTGACACAGGTTGGCCTGATTTTCTACAGCTGCAAGGAGTCAGGGAACATTTTAATATCACCGATTTATCCTATCCATCTCTTTTGACTCCACACTTTGGTGGGGAGATTGGTATCATGGGGAGGTACCCCTTTATTTAGATAGAGAAAAACAAAGTCTTGAAAGAATGACTAATAACCAAATTGTCAGATCACGAATTTGTGGCAAACACAGAAAAATCTCTTTAAAGGTTCTGTCGTGTGGGAATGACATGTGTCTTAGGATCAGCGCCCCAGAAGCAGATCTTGAGAAAAGGATTAGAATGCAAGTAGCTTACTGGGAAGTGATAGCAGGAAGCAGAGGTTCTTGGGAGGGTGGGAAATTTAGACAAGAAGGGAAGGAAGCCAATAATAAAGGGTGTGCTACCGAGCAACGTACTGATGCAGGTAACTAAGGCTCAGTCCCTCTGAGGAACTCTGGGAAACAGTGTAGAACATTCTGAGTTGTCCAACCTGAGGAGCAAGAAAGCTGCGGGATTGATCTGCGAGCTTTCGCCGTTCATTGAAAGAGAACTGTCCTCGGGGATGTTAACTTCCCAGTTCTTCCGGCTCTCCCTGAGCAAGGGCATGCTTCTGCAGCCCAAAAGAGCCCCGAGGAGACAGCTGCGTTGCCTTTGGCTTGTTTAGGCATCAGAGGAGTCCTAGGTTATAAGCTGACACTGTTGCCACAGAATGCTAATAATTTATTTACCCAAGGAAGCTGAGAAAGAAAATGAATATATTGATATAAATGAATGAATGAATACAATGAAATTTTGTTGAGGGGTGTTGCATTTACATGGTTTCAACATACCGTCTTACAAAATAGTTGTTAATTTCCAAGGGGAAAAGAGTAACTTTACAGTGAGGAAGTCTGATAAACCACCTGAGTCTAGTGGTCAAAGTTAATATGACCAGTCATGAGAAAAATTAAACCACGTGCCACCTGAGAGATGCCATGAGAACACAGCGTCACTTCTAGGATAGTGCTGCCAAAGAAGTGTGATCTGACTCTAATCCTGAAGGAACATCAGACAAACTCTGCTTGAAGGACATTCTACAATATGTAACCTGCTCTGTAAACTTTAAAAGTGTCAGAGGCATGAACGTCAAGGAAAGACTGAAGAACTGGTCCAGACTGAAGATGTCTAATTGTAACATGTGATTCTGGACTACATAATTTTTCCATAAAGGACAATTATTGGGATGATTGGAAAACTTGAATGGAGTCTGGGGTTTAGATGTAGTGATATGTTGATACTAATTTCCTAATATTAATGGTATATTGTTGTTATATAGGAGATCATCCCTGTTAGTAAGAATTATACACTAAAGTGTCTGGGGGTGATGAGGTATTTTGGCAACTTACTCTCAAATGGTTCAGGATAAAACAGTCTTTCTGGCACCCTTCTTGTAACTTTTCTGCACATTTGAGACTGTTTAAAATTAAATACTTCTTTAAAATGTAATTTAAAGAATCAAGGAAAAATTATGTAGAATTTATCCACTGCTCTTTCCTTTTAAAAGGTATCTTCATCAACAGCTGCAAGAGTAGAAGAGAGGCGATTACACCTATAACTTATAAAATTCAAAGCTGTCACTGGCTACTTTCTTTTCTTCTTTGAAATGTAGATTGGGAAACAGAGAGCTAAGATACAGAGAGAAAGACCAATGAAGCCGGCCTACAGAGCTGGATAGAAAAGAGAGATGGAGAGAATTTTAACAATTTTGAGTTCCTGATTTTGGTTTGTTCCTGAAACCCAGTTGCATTTCTGTCTTTGAGTTTTATCCATTATCCTAATAGCCTTCTAATAAATATCTCGTTTCCTTAAGCTAGCTAGATTTGGTTCACTTACTTGCAACCGAAAAATACTAATTAGAACTTGATATAAAAGAAATAGGGGCTGCAAAAGACAGACCCCAACGTGTGGAGCTTGATGAGTTCAGGTGAGAAGAACTGAGGATTCGCTGGCCCTCATGTAGGACGATGGGAAACCGCAGGTCTCATGCAGCAGCAAAGCAAGCAGCCTAAACATCCTGCTGCCTCTGGGGACTCAGACTTCATGCCACTAACACTGGAGCACTGAGGCTTGCTGGTAACTTGGCGGGGTGCCTGTGTTAGAAGCTGTAGGCAAGGTGGGCTCCAGCAAGGACTGCAGAGAGACAGGCGCTCCCTTCAGGTGGGCCTGTTGGAAAGCAGATAAGGGACATCAGTTTAGTGCAGAGCCTTGTGAAGAAAAGCCATTTTCCATCTGAGGCCTAGCTAAGGAAGGCCACGAAGCTTGAGATGACCAAAGCCTTGCTGGGTGGCAAGTGCCAAATTCCCTGAGACCTGCAAAAAAGTAAATGCCTTGTTGAAGGAAATGAGGGATTTGGGGTATTTGAAATGGAGATATTTGGGGGAAGCTAGAAGAGTCAGGACGCACTGATCTTCTTTCAAAAAAACCCCTCTGTTGCAAATCCACTGCCAGTCCAAAGACTTGATGCTTCTCACTGACCAGCAAATGGGCAGGAATACAGCCCAGGAAAGGTCAAAGCATTCCGGGACAGATCAGCCCCACTTTGTCACCACTGCCTGGCCTGTCACAGAACCTGAGGCTGATTCTGTAAAGCTCAGCGCTAGCAGAAAGGACAGAGTGTTCACTTATGTTGTGAAGAAGCCATGAGGATTGGGGCCCTGCTTCAACTTGAGATTCAGAGTGTGATGGAAAAGCTTTCTGTCACTGATATGAGTTTTGAAAACAAGATAAACAATCAGCTGACTAGTTGGATAAACAACAAGGTCCTACTGTATAGCACAGGGCACTATATTCAATATCCTATGATAAACCATAACGGAAAAGAATATGAAAAAGAATATATATGTACAACTGAGCCACTTTGCTGTACAGCAGAAATTAACACAACATTGTAAATCAACTATACTTCAATAAAATTTTTAAAATGCAATTTTAATGGAATTGTATTGCAAAAGACCTCATGGACTGTTAAGGTGGTATGGCCTTCCCTGCAAAAATCCTTCTCTGTTCTCAGAAATGACCCTGAAAGATTGGACAAAGGAACTCATTCTAACAGGTAGAACCTGAGGCAGTCAGATTGGCACAGCAAAAAAGCTCACTCTAATTAAAACTGCTACAAGGTATTTTTATAGGTGAGACCACAGAAGATAATTTCTTACCCAAGACCACAATTGGGCTATGAACACAGGCAGTCTTGTTCCAGAAATTCCACACCTATGGCATTTACTGATTCTGTTTTGTCCATCAAAATGAATCTAGAAGTTGAATTCTGGTTCTACCACTTATAAGCTGGGTAACACTGGACGAGTTATTTAACCTCTTTGTGCCTCAGTTTCCCCTCCTTTAAGTGGGAAGTGTAATGATAGTGTCTACCTCATGGCGTAGTTGGGAGGATTATGTGAATGAACAGAGGTAAAGCCCTTAGAATAGTACCCGGACTGCTACTCTGTTGTTGCCGTTGTTATTTACATTGTTATCAAATTTTAAGTTCTGCATCAAGGACGAAAAGTGTTATTGCTGGGCCAGAGCTTCTGCATCCCTAATCGACCCTATTGTGTCTCAGGGAGCCTCCTCAGTGTTTTACAGCCAGGCTTTGACAAACTCTTAGCAATAAAATCTCCAAATGGCCTCAAACTTTAGATGAAGGAACATTGTGAGGGCTAGACGCGTTTGATGCCTTCTACCACATCTCATTAACTCAGATCACCGGAGGATGTGTTTTAATTAGGGAAGGAACTGTATTATCGCGTATTCTAAATTTAATTACAGTGGAAAATGCCTTAAAATCCTACGTGTTACCCAAGTAAACATGATTTAGTTCTTGTCCTATTGGAATTCACAATTTAGTGGAAGAGACAGATTAAAGTTTAATACCATGTGGTCAGGATCAATAGTAGTTTGAGAAGGAAATGTAGATTTGAAGGAAGCTTTGAGAGATGAGGGATGAAGACATGCCAGGCCAAGATGACAGCGTGAGCAAATGTGTAGAGAATTTAGAATTTAAAAATTCATTACAGGGACTTCCCTGGCGGTCCAGTGGTTAAGACTTTGCCTTCCAATGAACGGGGTGCGGTTCGATCCCTGGTCCGGGAGCTAAGATCCCACATGCCTCGCGGCCAGAAAACCAAAACATAACAGAGAAGCAATATTGTAACAAATTCAATAGACTTTTAAAAAAAAATTCATTACATGTTTGAGAGTGCTGTGGAGTTTAGTGTAGCAAGCTAGAGCATGGCATAAACAGTGGGCGATGCATCCAGAAAGGTAAGTTGGACGTTGAACGACATGAACTTCATACTTTTAAGCAAACATATGCTACTAGCATTAGTAAGAAAAACTCCTAGGAATTATTATCCTTCAATGAATAGGTAACAATATCTTAAATTATCCCAATAATTTAAGGAGATGAATATTGCTAAAATAAAGTTAGCGTGCCTTAAATTTCTAAAATATTTTCTTTGAATTATCATTTATATTACAACATGCTGACATACTCTATCTTAACCCAGAAACTGTGTATTATCAAGATTAACAGTCAAATGTTATTATTCAAAATTATCCTAAGGCTTTCCTCATTTTTGCTCATAGATGATCACAAATTTACTCTTTTCTTGCTCTCACTGAAATTATAAAGTTTGCCATGATACTGCCTGGAGCACCATTTCCATGACTGTGTTTTATATAAAAAGTAAAGTGTGGTCAAAAAAAATTGGGAACCAATAGAATAAAGAAAATTAATGGGTTCTTCATGGCCGGACTATTCAGGGCCCTTCATATGCTAATTTTCATTGTGAAACACCAAAAAAGGATGGAGTAAAGAGCAGTTTTTTTTTGTTTGTTTGTTTGTTTTAAGAGCAGTTTTAAAAGTTACTTGACAGGGCTTCCCTGGTGGCACAGTGGTTGAGAATCTGCCTGCCAATGCAGGGGACATGGGTTCAAACCCTGCTCTGGGAAGACCCCACATCCTGCAGAGCAACTGGACCCATGAGCCACAACTACTGAGCCTGCGCATCTGGAGCCTGTACTCCGCAGACCCAACACAGCCAAAAATAAGTAAATAAATTTATTTTTAAAAAAATTACTTGACAAACATTTACTTCGTGGACCACCTAGTAACATCTTGAGGAAGACCAGTGCTCTGTGGATTCCTGGGTGGGTAAACCTATTTGGAATCCTCCAGGTTATCACATAATGCCCATCCAAGAGCAGCTGCAGCCCTTAGCTCCCTGACAGCCATGTGCATAGCTGAATGGTGACAATGAACCCCTTTTACTGGAAACCCTCCTTTAGGATGGCTTACAGAACAATAATTAATTTTATTATAGCTTTGATTTTTCCTCTAAACCATTATTTTTTTCAGTAAAATAAATACTGTCTACAGGTGTTTATTTTTATAATAACCTCTTTTATTTCCGAGTGTTTCTGAGCTTGGCAATTATACATTTCTCTTAGTCACAAAAGTTCGTGACAACTAGGAAAACAGAAGGTACTTTCTGTTTTCAGCCATGCGTCTCCAAGTTCAAGAAATACACCGAGACTTATTTTCTTCTGTAAGAAAAAAAAATGAAGTGTGCACCTTGAGGTGGTGAGGGCTGAAGGTGTTAGGAAGAAGTTTCCAAAGCTGGCGGCATGTTGGATTGAAGAAGCTTCTAAAAATACTGAGTCCTGAGCCTCACGTAAGACCCCCTAGATCAAAATACACAGGCAAGGGGCTTGGAACGTTTATCTTTCAAAAGCTTCCCAGGTGATGATGGTACAGCTGGCTGGCAGATTGACAGACTGTGGTGGGAAGCGGAGATTTGTTAAAGCTTGACGCCTTTGTCCCATGACCTCCTTCAAATTCAGGTTTATGTGGCATTTGAGTCAGATTTACTTAGAGTGTTTTCAATTGTTTTTCTTTTGAGACTATAATGATACTCCAAACAGAATCTTTGACTTTTTTCCCTCTCTCTCTTTATGGGTCTCTCTTATCTGACCATGTATTATATACTGATGTTTCCTCAGAGAGTGTTGAGTCATTAGATATTTGGTGAATTACATTTTTCACACTTCATACTCTTTTAGGAATCTAATTGTCTCCTGGTTTCAACGACCACCCACATGCAGATAACCTCTTCCCCAAATTTCAGATTTCTGTTTCCAACTCCAGCTGGGCTTCTCTACTTGGATGTTCCACAGTCATGTCAAATGCAATTTGCCGTCCTCTCAACTCCTGTTCTATTCCTCATACTGTGTTTTCTCTCTTTCAGTGGGTGGCACTGCCAAGTCCGAATCATAGGAGCCATTATTTTATTCATCCATAAATGTCATCTCCTATATTCCAACTTGACGTTTCAAGTCCTCATCATTTTCCCTCCTAAATATTTACTGTGTCTCTCCCCAGGTTCCAGAATCTAGAATTCAAGCAAAGAACAAATATTAGAATACTCTTTTTGAACAATATTTAAACACTCATTTTTTTATAACATTATATACATATATAAAAAAATACCTGCTGAGATAGAAACAACTGATTTACAATTGAACTTGCAAACAACCCGTTTGAAAATTGAATACTGACTATACTAGTAATTAACTTCCAAATCAATAAATGTTTTAAATCTTATTGTAAATATTTGAGAAAAATGGTTATAATCAGAGTAGGATGAAGAGGTAGAGAGGCCCTTTAATGGGTATTCTGAAGTGATTTCCAGATTTTTTTCAAGAGCTTTAGAAGTTTATGGTTCAGGGACTTCCCTGGCGGCGCAGTGGTTGAGAATCTGCCTGCCAATGCAGGAGACATGGGTTCGAGCCCTGGTCTGGGAAGACCCCACATGCCATGGAGCAACTAAGCCCGTGCACCACAACTACTGAGCCTGTGCGCCTACGGCCCGTGCTCCAAAACAAGAGAAGCCACCGCAATAAGAAGCCCACGCACCGCAACAAAGAGTAGCCCCTGCTCGCTGCAACTAGAGCCCACGCACAGCAATGAAGACCCAACGCAGCCAAAAATAAAATTAATTAATAAATTTTAAAAAATAGAACTTCATTTTTTAAAAAAGTTTATGGTTTGACAAAATATATCATTTCATTAGAAAATTTATTTCTCTCTTTTTTGTTGTTGTTCTCTTTTTCCAACGTATTTTGTGTTTCCTGGATTAAATGACTGGTTTCTTTGTAGTTGTGATATTTGGACTGAGTTCTAGTTATTGGACGTTAGAACTCACTGAGTGCAGTAGGTCGCTAAAATTTGCTCATCAAATATTCATTACCTACTGTAATCTGGGGATGGAGAAGGATATGGGCTGCAGAGGGGCTTGATGAAACTTTTCAGCGTGATGAAAATATCATACGTACGTCGTGGTGACGGTTCCAGGATTGTATGCATTTGTCAAAACTGTGCCTTATTGTATGTAAGTTATACCTTAATAAGCCTGACCTTTTAAGAAGCTCCACGTGCAATAAAAAGTACCTTGTGGGCGGGCCTCTTAGCTGGGCAGGGCCTGCTGACCAGGAGACGGCAACTGAAGCCCAAGAGTATAGGGCGACTCAAATGCATGGTGATGGGGTGTGGACTGCCGGAGACCACCACACAGGCTGACTGCTCGGGCCTGTGGTCTGAGCTCTGGCAGCTCTGGAACTAGCGCCAAGGCTCCACGGGTGGGGACCGTAGGCGTGTGCCAGCTCCAGCGAGGTGGTGGGTGGGCGGCGACCCCAGGTCCCACGGGACCGTGGACGGTGGACGGTTGACAGAGGCTGCTGCTTCACATGCCACTCGCACTCCATGGAGCTAGGCATCCACATGTCTGGGCCGCTTCCCTCCTGCTTTTTAGAGATATTTTATAGAAGTACGTTGAAACAGATCAGCCATGTTTGGGTGGGTTTGGGGTTTACAGATGGGTTGAAATGAGGGACACATAGAGAGAGACAAACAGAATATAAGAAAAAGATCCTTTGATGGGAACATATTTATATCTGAAAAATCCAAGAAAGTACATGTGAGAATCAGGGCTGCAATCAACTAAAGAAGCACAGAGGTGGCAGAAAAGAAACACTGTGTAGACTGTTCCCAAAGAAGTGATAGTCTGGTCATTTTCCTGCAGAGGGGGAGCGATGCACTGGATACAGAGCACAGTAGGTTTTGCCTATTTAAAAATTCTTGTTGCTGTTGTGTTTTTTGGGTACACTAACCAGGCGTCTGAAATTAGACAAGGGTGCCTGCATTTCTGGGAAGGGATCTATAAAGCAGGATTCTATGTACATATATTTTAATCCCATTCATATGACATCATTGAAGAGCAATTCTTATGGAAAGACTATAACGAAAATGAATAAATTTATGCTTAATACAACGTAACCACTGAAGCAAGACAGGCTTGAAGAGAGTAAAGTAAAATGATGTTTTTGATTCTTCGAAGGGTTTAAGATTGCCAGCAAACTGTAAGAACCTAGGAGAAAGGCATGGAACAGATTCTCCTTCATTTCCCTCAGAAGGAACCAACTTCCAGACACCTTGATCTTGGACTTCCAACCGCTAGAACTGTGAAAGAAAAAAATTATGTTGTTTAAGCCACTCAGTTTAAGGTATTTTGTCCTGGCAGCCCTGCAAACATACTGGGGCTGTGGGAAAATAGCATAAAGGGTATTTGAGTGAAAAAAAGGGCATTCGAGGAAAAAAATAGAGTAAAGGGTATTAGGAATCCTTAACAGGGCCCTACCTCACACCAGTCATTTTTTCTATAGAGACTCCAAGAGGTAGCAAATTCTTTTTTTGACCATCCACACCTCCTGCTAGGGAACACTGAGTTTCGTCCCTCCCTCCAGCTCCCAGCACTTTGTAGACATCTTCATCACTGTTCCCATAAAATTATCCTGAATGATTTCTTTCTGTCTCCACTTATCCCACCAGACTAGGGGCATCTCAAGAGCAAGGACTCTCTCATTCTCCTTCATGTTCCTTAATTTCTAACACACATTCTGGCACATGCTAAGTGCTCAATACACACTCCTTAGATAAATGAATGGAGAATGTGCATCATTCAATGAGAATTTAAGGTATGCAAGCTGCCCATGGTCTTATAACTAATAAAATTCGATACGGATTAAATCTAGTTTGTCATGAAACGGGTCTGCGCTGCCTTTCTTTGGTGGCGCAGCAGCTCACCTGGAACAGACTTCCCAGGCAGTGCAGGCTGGCTGTGGAGACACAGACCCTGAGCCTTTTGCCGCTGTGTGAGGCTTGGGCCTATTGCCCAATCTGAAGACCAGAGATGGTAACAGCACTGCCTACCTCACAGGGCTGTTGGGAGAGTTCAACAGGCTAACACACGTAAGAAATACTTCTAATAGTGCCTGGCAGAGAGTTTGCGCTCAGAGAGTGCCAACCATTATTACTGGAGTGAAGACTCGCTTGGGAAGACTTCTGAAGTCATTCAATAGTTCCTTGAATGTCTACTATGTGCCTGGGTCACTGTGAATAAAATGAGGGTACAGATTTGTTCTCACTGCTCATTGACCTGACAGCCTAATGCGGAAGGCAGAGGGTAATCAAATGATCACAAAATAAATAAACAGTTCAATTGTGACCATTGCTATGAAGGAAAGAGGCTAGAACTTTGAGACCAACAACGGAGGATTTAATTGGCTGGCAGGGTCAGGGATAAGGAACTGAGATCTGAGGTGTTTGTGGAAGTTGGCTAGTGAAGATGTGAAGAACACTATTCCAGACAGAAAGAGCGGACGTCCAAAGGTCCTGAGGCAGTAAGGGCTTTTCGGGTTTGAGGAAGAGAAAGGAGGCCAGTATGGCTGGGGTGCAGAAAGTGAGAGGAGCAACAAACTTATGGTTACCACCGGGGAAAGGTCGGGGGAGGGGTAAACTGGGAGTCTGGGATGAATATATACACACTACTGTATATAAAATGGACAATCAACAAGGACCTACTGTTGAGTACAGGGAACTCTACTCAATATTCTGTAATAACTTATATGGGAAAAGAATCTGAAAAAGAATGGATATATGTATATGTATAACTGAATCACTTTGCTGTACACCTGAAACTAACACAACATTGTAAACTAACTATACTCCAATAAAAATTAAAATTAAATTAAAAAAAATTAGGTTGTATAAAAACACAGCAGCCAGCTCCCATAGAACTTTATCAAGTTGATCAAAAATGGTCAACCCTGAAGAATATTAAGCTTATTGGACTTCAAAAATAGAGAATCTTTTGGGTATCCAGGCAAAACAGATCAGTTAACTTACAAAGGAAAAAAAATCAGGATGCTCTCAGACTTCTTGACAACAAAATTACATGTGACAAGGTAATGCAGCAATAACTACAAAATTCTTAAAGAAAGAAAACATGACCCAAAGATTTCCTACATAGCCAAGTTGTATCTAACGTATAAAGAAAAGAGGTAAACTGTTTCGAAAATACAAAAATTCAGGAAACACATTCTTCAAGGAGAAGTTCTTTAAGATCTTGAAGAATTCATACCTCACAAATTACAGCCAATCTAAAGATAACTAGGAACACAGAAGCAAAAAGAGTGGTCAATATCTTTAAACTATCTTCATGCCACAGACAAGAAAGAACTTTCATCTGGGAAACCAAATGCTGATTTCCCATTCTTGCAACTATCCCCAGTGTCTCCAAGTGATTCTATTCAAACCACTTACTTGGCTTGGAGCTCCTAAAATGGGAGGATGTGAATAAGAAACTGTTGGCAGCCAACTGTTAAGACTGGGGCCAAACTACAGAGGGAAGCAGAGCCGAGAAGCGGATAGCTTCACATCAGGAGGGAGCCCTGTTCACAGTGTTGGAACGCCCGGTTTCGCTTTCAATCACTTATTTCTATGTGCTGATCACTCTTCGAAACACCAGGGATACAGCAGTGAGCCAGAAAGATAATGTCCCTGGTCTCACGAAGCTCATCCTCTACTGAGCGAGTGGGGCAGAAATCAACGTGTACACAAATCTGTGTGTGTGCACGCATGTACGTACGCATTATAATATCAGGTGGTGGTAAAGGCCATGGAGAAAAATAAAGTGTGCATGCATGCGTGCGTGCGTGTGTGTGTGTGTGTGTGTGTGTGTGTGTGTGTGTGTCTCGGGGGTTAGTAAAGAATGACTGAGATACAGGCATGCTCTTTTCACAGGATGATCAGGAGAAGCATCTGATGGAGCGGATACCTGAAGGAAATGATAGCCCAAGCCACAAGTATATTGAAGGAAATGCACTGAAACCAAGAGAACAACAGCAACAAGGAGAAGTGTGTTTGATATTTTCAAGGGATGGCAAGGAGCAGCATGACTGTGAGAGCGGGTGCCCGGAGAGGAAGGAGAGGTTGGAGGAAACGAAGAGAACCAAAGGACCCAGAGCCCTGTAGGTCACTGTAAAACCAAATTGCTCAACTTACATTCCCACCAACAGTGCAGCCGCATAGCACAGGGAGCTCAGCTCTGTGCTTTGTGTCCACCTAGAGGGGTGGGATAGGGAGGATGGGAGGGAGACGCAAGAGGGAGGAGATATGGGGATATATGTATACGTACAGCTGATTCACTTTGTTACGCAGCAGAAACTAACACACCATTGTAAAGCAATTATACTCCAATAAAGATGTTAAAAAAAAAAAAAAAGCCCAAATTGCTCTCTAAGAAAGGTGAAAAGCTATTTGGAGAATTGTAAGCAGAGAACTAAAATGTTCTGGCATTTTTTCCAGTCTATCTATCATAATGTGAATCCATCTATCATAAAGTATGAAAAGGCATGCAGTGAAAAGTTTTCTTCCTACTCCTATGACTATGATCTCACAGCCTCCCGTTGCGCCTACTACCCCAAGAAACCACCGCTAATAGTTTCTTGTGAATTTTGCCAGCGCTCCTTTTTTATTTTTACTTTTTAAAAGTTTTTAAAAATTGAAGTATAGGTGATGTACACTATTATATAAGTTATGGGTGTACAATATAGTGATCCACAATTTTAAAGGTTATACTCCATTTATAGTTATTATAAAATATTGGCTCTATTCCCCGTGTTGTACAATATATCTTTGCAGCTTATTTTATACATAGTAGTTTGTACTTCTTAATCCCCTACTCTTATCTTGCTTCTCCCTTCTTCTCTCTCCCCACTGGTGACCACTAGTTTGCTCTCTCTATCTGTGAGTCTGCTTCTTTTTTGTTATATGCACTAGTTTGTTGTATTTTTCAGATTCCACATATCAGTGATATTATACAGTATTTGTCTTTCTCTGTCTGACTTATTTCACTTAGCATAATACCCTCCGAGTCCATCCATGTTGTTGCATGTTGCAAATGGCAAAATTTCATTCATTTGTTTAGCAATTGTACATAATGCTGCTATGAACGTTAGGGTGCATGCATCTTTTTGAATTAGTGTTTTGTTTCTTTCGGATATCTACCCAGGAGTGGAATTGCTAGGTCATATGGTGGTTCTGTTTTTAGTTTTTTGAGATTGCCAGAGCTTCTTTATGCATATGTGAGTATATACAAAACTTAATTTTTTATCCTTTTTTTTTACACTGATGGTAGCATCCTAGGCAAGACTATTCTGCCCCATGCTTTATTATTGAAAAAATATATCTTGTTATATAAATAACTTGAAAATCTCCTTATCCGCACACAGACAGTTAGAAGTGAATTCTCCAGGAATGGATGGAGCTAACTTATTTACTGGTGCCCTATTGATGGGCACTATTATGAGGTAGGTATAATTCTGATTCTCATTTTACAAATGAAGAAACCAAAGGATAGAAAAGTCCAAAAATGTGTTCAAAAATGTGTTCCTAGCAGTAGGACTCAGACCCATGTAGTCTGACTCCAAACACAGGCTCTTACCCAATACTCCACAGGGACTCTTTAATCCAATTTTACACTTTTGCCAATATAAAAGGTGAAAGTAGTATATTTCCCCCATGCATAAGCATTTGATTGATCTGTCATCAGTATAGGGTCAGAGAGAGGTTTTTTTGAGATAGTATGGGGAAACCTGCATGCTTACGTGCTATCGGGAATGATCAAGGGGAGCAGGGAATTTTTAAATTAGGAGACAGGTGAGGATTGCTGGAGTGGAGCCTTGAGCAGGTTAGAGCAGGTGGATCTTAGTGCACCTTAGACAGGATTACAGAAAGTTCATCTATAGTGGCATATAGAACAGAAGAATACATGGGCACACATGCTACAACGTGGGCTGGTGGGATGCTGGAAATCTGTGCCAGCTATCTTCTGAGTGCTTCATTTTTTCTTAGTGAATTAGCAAAGCAGGTCTTCAGCTGAGAATGTGGATCAAGGAGAGGAAGACATGAAGCAGTAGTTAGCAGAGAGAGAGAGAATGAAAGAACTAGAGAAACATAGAATGATTGGGAGGAAGCATTAGTAGGCCCCTTGAAATTCATGGTCATGATGATGAAGCAAGAGCAACCAGTGTGGTGTTTCTCTGGCCACGTTTAGTTGAACAGATCCAGGGGTGGAGTAGGCAGAAAGGTGGATTTAACCAGAGTTGGGGTTTCAATAGCAAGTTCAACCAGGTGAGAGAGGGCAATACCAATATCAGAGACACCAGACTTTAAACTGAAAACTATTACTAGAGATAGAGGTGGACATTTTATAATAATAAAAAGACCAGCTTACCAAGAGATGCAACAAGTTTAAATTTGTATGGACCTAGAAACTTAACCTGAAAAATACAAATTTTAAAATGACAGAACTTAGAAATGAATGAATTCATTTTCTTAGTAGGAGATTTTAACACAATTCTCTCAGTAACCCATAGAAGAAATAGACAACAGCAAGAAAAAAGGATTTAGAATATTTGAATAGTGTGCATAACAAACTTGGCCTAATTGAATATATATAAAACACTGTACCCAATAACTCTAGAAGAGAGGATCTTATCAAATGCACATGGATCAAAATCAACCAAATTTGGGACATAAAGCAATTCTCAACAAATTTCAAAGGATTGAAATCAGAATACTATTTCTGATCATGGTAGAAATTAACTAGATAGAAAAACAAAAAGAAAACTTTAAAATACCCATATGTTTGAAAATTAAGCAATTTACTCCTAAATAATCCATCAGTCAAAGAAAAAAGTCATAATAAAAATCAGAAAAAAAAATGTTAACTGCAAAATAATGAAAATACTGTTTATCAAAACTTATGAGATACAGCTAAAGCTGTGCTTGGAGAGAAATATATAGCCTTAAATACATATGGTAGAAAACGAGAAAGGCTAAAAATTATGATCTAATTATTCACTCAAGGAGGTGGAAAATGAACACAAATTGAATCTAACGAAAATAGAAGGGGGACTTCCCTGGTGGCACAGTGGTTAAGAATCCACCTGCCAATGCAGGGAACACAGGTTCGAGCCCTGGTCCGGGAAGATCCCACATGCTGTGGAGAAGCCACCGCGATGAGAAGCCCGCACACCGCAACGAAGAGTAGCCCCCACTCGCCGCAACTAGAGAAAGCCCACGGTCAGCAAGGAAGACCCAATGCAGCCAAAACTAAATATATATATATATATATATATATATATATATATATATATATATATATATATATATATATATATATATATAATTAAAAGAAAAGAAAATGGAAGGAAATAATAAAGATAAGAACATCAATCAATGAGCTAGAAAGCAAATATAAGGTACAACTGATCAGCAACCAAAAATTCGTTCCTTATAGTAAATTACAACATTGACTTTTTGTGTAGAAAATTCTCTTCAGCCTTATAAATATCTAGAATGCCAAATATGTTAATTCTTTAATTCAAAACATGAATGATACAGGTATAATTATCTTTACAACTCGTATATTTAATATTAAATTTTCCAAGTTTAAAATATGGATACTCACTAAGAAAATAATTATGCCACTCTCAATAATTTTGAGTGTTTTTTCCTAGGAAAATATTGTTAGGCTTCTTTCTCAGCAAGTGGATTTGTAGTCTGTTTGTTTTTTAAGTACCAGTGGTATCGATCAGTGTGCCACTAGGTCCTTGTTTAAGACACTGATGGGACACAGTGAACCATTTTATAGTTGCTTTATCAATGATTCCAAACATAAAGGAAAAGTTGGGTACATACCTATTTTCTCAGATTTGAATTATTTTATTCCCAATTTTCAAGTAAAGTTAGTTTGTAATCCTCATTCAGCAGGTAGACACTTATTTGAAGTTTGTAATTCATTGGCTTTTAAAATATGTAACTGTCTTCTTATCCACTGGCTAAAAATCATTAACAGAATTCATTATTCTCTCCTTTTTCCTGACTTTTTGGAGCATACAACTCTTAATAATATTAGAACGTCTGATTGGATTCTCCAGATCTCAAGGCTGTGTCTGAACCTATTCACGGCATAACTGCTACTAGCAGTTGGTTCAATGTGAGAACTTGGATGGAATTCATGTGTGCAACTGGTGTATCACATAACTGTATTTTATTCTCTTTGTGACATGCCATATTTCCAGCATGTCACAACCCTTACTTTTTTAGTTCTAACTCCTCCAGGACAACAAACACCAAAAAGAAAGAAACCATTGGGTGGCCACTCGAGTACTGACCTCAGAACTGGTCCCAGAAGTTGGGTGTCCACACCATGAAAAATAAACACACCCCATCATTGTTGACACTAATTGTGTCCTTCACTTGTGTCTTCTCAGAAGAAAAGCCAAGAATGAAATTGACATGAAGGACAAGTTCCTTCCCATCACTGGGGGTGGCCTCTTTACTACAGGGTTGAAGCCCAGCGCTCGCTTGCTGCGGGCTCAGTGCATATGGTCAGTGCCTGTGCTATTCATAGCACGTGAAGAAGGAAGGCGAGACCATCTCCTGGGACAGCTAGCTTCCATGGCTCAGTAGCAAATCTTTTTGCAAAAGTTAAGAGAAAGTATAATAGGCAAAAAACAGGTGAGAGGAGACTTAATGACATTACTCAGAACTTTCCTTTATGATACATAATTATCTATGATATGTCATCACTTAACATAGTTTTATGTATTACCAGATTTGTAAGTGATTAACTTTTTGAACACTTACAAAGTTGGACTATTGAGAGGGAAATGTGGTACTGGTCAGTCACCAGCAGGGTAAGTCTGAGTTAGCAGGCCCATTTCACTCTCACACATTCTCCTACATCAGCTCCATTAGTAACCAGGTTGGTACTTAGACTTCCATATACTATGTCTGGCCGCATGGCTTGCCTCCTGAGCAGTCGCACAGGACCCCACGCTTAGAAGGTCCCTGTGCTTAGAAGGTCCCTGTGCTTAGAGGTCCCTGGGCTTGGTTTAATGCTCTGCTGTCCTTGTCTTGAATTCTTAATGATTATTAAACAAATAGGTTCATATTTTCATTTTGCACTGAGCCCTCAAATGAGGAAGGCCGTCTTCCATATACCATCCATTAACTTTTTTTTTTTTTTTTTTTTTTTAATTTATTTATTTATTTATTTTTGGCTGTGTTGGGTCTTCGCCTCTGTGAGGGCCTTCTCTGGTTGCGGCAAGCGGGGCCACTCTTCACCGCGGTGCGTGGGCCCCTCACTATCGTTGCCTCTCTTGTTGCGGAGCACAGGCTCCAGGCGCGCAGGCTCAGCAGCTGTGGCTCACGGGCCCAGCTGCTCCGCGGCATGTGGGATCTTCCCAGACCAGGGCTCGAACCCGTATCCCCTGCATTAGCAGGCAGATTCTCAACCACTGCGCCACCAGGGAAGCCCCATCCATTAACTTTTATTTCTTAACTTGTTCTGCTTAGGTGGAGAAGAGGAATGCTATTTACTTGAATAGCTACTCAAAATCCCAATACATCAAATCGTATAAATAATCATATAATTATTTAAGAATTAAAGGCACAATTTAGGGAATTGCAGAATTATACCATGCAATATAGAAACCCAATATATCAAATTGAAGTATCAGAAAACACGGAAAATGTGGTAAAAATATGATTACAGTTAAAGACTTCAATATACTTCTCTGGAATAGGATGGTTATTATAGCCAAAAAACATTAAACAAACACATGGAGAAATTAAGTATCCCTCCAGTAGAGATTTACATTTCTCTCTTTGTCTATGGAACATTTACAAAAATCAACTGTGTGCTTACTCACAAAGAAAAGTTTAAAACCTAAAGACTTCGGGATTTTATAGCTTACACTTGATTAGCATAATCTAAAAGCAGAAATAAATAATGAACGAGGCTCTCACCAAAATCTTAATTATGTGAATATAAAGAATCATAATCCTGGGGAATTCTTGGACCAAACAGGAAATCAAACTAGAAACTACATCAAGAAAGCAATGAAGAGGAATTCCCTTCTTCTGAAAACCAGTGGGACTCAGAGGAAAATTTGTAACTGTGATTGACTTCATTTTTAAAGAAGAAAAACCAAAAGAAAAAAAAAGGAGCAAAGTACTCATGTTAAGAAATTAGAAAAAGAAGCACAACATATCCAAAGTTATCAGGCAGATGGAATTTTTAAAATAAAAAGATGAAACTAATAAAGCAGAATAAAATACTAAAAAGGAACAAGTACACATGCAATGTTTTTTAAAAACCAATGAGATAGCTAGCTCATTGGTTTTTTAAAAACCAATGAGATATGCCCAAGTGAGCATAATTTAGAAAGAGTGAGGGGAAAAAAATATACCACATTAAGAATGAGAAATCATTCATAGCCACAGATACAGGAAAGATTAAGTTGTCCATAGCAACAAAATTGAAAATCTATAGAAAATCAACTGTTTACTAGCTAAATATAAATTACCCAAATTTACCCAAGAATAAATATAAAACGCAAAAGTATCAATTACCTGAGAGGTATTAGAAGGGCATTTAAATATCCTCCACTGAAAAAGGCAGCAAGACCAGAAAGGCTCAAAGCTGAATTTTATTCATTGTTGAGTAAAATACATAAGATGGGTGGTTATACAGGGGCTCATGTTATAATAATTTTTATAAAAGAAAAACGATAAAAACTTATGTGTATTGTATAGTAGATAAATGTCTGTATAGGGTTCTATGAGCATGGTGAGGAAGTGTAAGGATACACACTAAGTTGTTACGAATGAGAGCATGGTATATGCAGGAGGGGGGAGAAGGTTGAGTGCGACAGAAAGGGAAAATGAGAACCAAAAATGCGAAAAACAAGACTGAACTTAAAATAACCAGCATTTATAATACAAGCTGCATTATGTATTCATATAAAATTATTCCCATGTATAAAAATATTTTTTTTTTTCAATAGAGGACCAGAGCCTACTGCCAACATGCGGGTCTCCCAAGAAAAATTCCAACTGAAGGCAGAACATGGCACTAAGTCCACCTGGGAACAATTCCACCTCCTGGTCCCAGCCCCAGCCTTGCTTCTATCTCATTTTCTTTTTCAGTTTTTTAGTTCCAGCATAAGCTGGTTTGAATTTCCACACGTGGGCAGGAGATGGGAGCACCTTCAGGAAGGTGGAAATAGTATGAATGCAGAAAAGTCATGAAGTGCTTAACGGTGTCAAGTTTCCTTCTGTGGTGATGAAACTGTTTTGGAACTACATAAAGGTGATTTTTGCACAATATTGTGAATACATGAAATGCTATTGAATTATACAATTTTAATGGTTAGTATTATGTATAGTAAACTTCAATTTAAAAAAAGGCATAAAGAATGTTATGGACAAATATATTCTGCATGCTATTTCCAAGCTTAACTCAAGAGTCACAGCCACTTGGAAGCTTACTCTAAACATGTGTAGACAGGTGTGAGATCATCTACTTTAATTATATACATAGGTTACCTTTGAAATCCAGTTTTTGAATCTTCCAAAGATATGGCTTACCCTCCCTGGCACAAACTGTAGTCTAGTGACTAAAAGAGATGCAGTCATGTCTGCAATGTTTATGTATTCAGCTGGTAGGTCCTCAATATTCCAGGACACCATGTCCTTCTGGTATATAAAGTCCTCACCCATCGTTTTCTGAAAATCTAAGCTGTAACAAATTGCCTTAAACCCAGAAGCAGCTCTCCTAGCCCTTGAGTCTCCTACTTCAAGACTTATGTCCTGGCACTCCTGGTGATCACATACCCAGAAAGACCTATGGGAGTAGGTACAGACTTCAGAGGTGTGTGTGTGTGTGTGTGTGTGTGTTTCAGAAAAAGAGCTCATGTCCACATCCAAAGAGGCTTCCTCAAAAATGACCACATTCTTACTATACTAGGGAATAAACTACCCACAGCAACTGTAGAAATGTATGCTCAGAATCGACATCTTCCAGCTATACAGACTCCTCAGGTAACTTATATCAGACTAGCACCCACACTTTAATTTACAAGCTCTTTTCCACCCACTAGATTAAAATTCAAAGTACTTAGCTCACCATTCTTAAACCAAGAGTCGAAGAAAAAGTACAATTTCCTCTCAGAATAGAGCCTTCGGTGGTACTCACCCTCAAGACGAGCACATACTGTGCCCTCCCACCGCGGGTGGAACCTTCGGTGGTCCTCAACCCCAAGACGAGCACATACTGTGCCCTCCCACCGCGGGTAGAACCTTCGGTGGTCCTCACCCCCAAGACGAGCACATACTATGTCCTCCCACCGCAGGTGGAACCTTCGGTGGTCCTCACCCCCAAGACCAGCACATACTATGTCCTCCCACCGCGGGTAGAACCTTCGGTGGTCCTCACCCCCAAGACCAGCACATACTGTGCCCTCCCACCGCGGATAGAACCTTCGGTGGTACTCACCCCCAAAAGGAGGGCATATTGTTCCCTCCCACCACGGCATTAACTTAAAATAAATCTGTCTACTCCCACACAAGCTCTACAATAGCCATCGTAACACCTGCTAACTCCCACTCTACTCCATTGTCTCAAACACAGATGATTTCCCTGGAAAATTATTTGTTACACATCAACTTACCACAGTAACTCTTTCAGCAAAAAAAAGTAACTTGTATAAGTTAGTAATAAGGGGAAGTCTACTGCAAATGGAAAACTAAATACCATTTATTGATCTAATATCTCCAATCCAGGTCCCTGAACTTTCCTCTTTTTCCTAATGTTTTTGTCCCTTTCAACTTCCTAATACAGTTTTGATTTCATTCGTTTAAATTCTTTCTTTCCATACTTGTAACGTCGTTGCTTCCATTTGCTTTCACCACATTCATCCTACCTCCTGCCAGTCCTACATCCGGTTTTACTGCCCGGCTTCTCCATTCCTATATCTGGGTTATAAGTGCTTCTGAAAAAGTAACACAAAGTCATAGACTGGTGTCATTACCACTCTTGAGTATATGTTACGCACATTTCCAAGGTTGGAATTGGAGTTGGGTTCTTGGCAAACAAGGTACATACAAGCTGACATTAAGGAAGATCAGAAGCCAAGAATCATGCATTAAGGAAGATCAGAAGCCAAGAATCTTGCAGAATAGACAGGAGAGGAGAGATGACATGGAAAGAGAGATATAGACCAAGTTAGAGAGAAGAGAGGCTGCCTCTGACATTCCAGTTTTGCCATATTGCTCTACAGCTCCCCCTTTTTGAGGTACCTTGAGAGAATTTGTTCTTGAAAACACATGATGCTTCACAAAATACAGACCTACCTTTTCCAGACACTTTGGTTTCTACACCTGCCCCTCGGATCATGCCCAAGTTCACCCTGCTAGACAATATGGTTTCCATTGACCACCACTTTCTCATCTAACTTATGCATTTGCATTGTAATGTAAATTTTCTACTTAGTATTTTCTCACCAGACAGCAAGTTCCAGATTGTACACTTCATGTCTTTTTTTTTTTTTTTTGACTAAAAGGTAAGCTTTTTATTTTTAAACAAAGATTTGCACCCCAACCCCACCCATGAAAAAACCAAACGTTTTGTGTTGCTCTTCTTCACAATTGCACATCCTGAATTTCCCTTGAATATTCCTATGAAAGGGGGACTTTTTCGCCTTCCTTATCGAAGTTTTAGCTGCAGAATAAATTGTTGATTTGGATGCTGTCATTCCCGTTGACCTCCTCCCCTTGTTTTTATTTATTTTTTTGACGTATTTATTTATTTATTTATAACACCTTTATTGGAGCATAATTGCTTTACAATGCCATGTTAATTTCTGCTGTATAACAAACTGAATCAGCTATACGTATACAGATATCCCCATATCCCCTCCCTCTTGCGTCTCCCTCCCACCCTCCCTATCCCATCCTGCTAGGTGGTCAAAAAGCACAAAGCTGATCTCCCTGTGCTATGCAGCTGCTTCCCTCTAGCTATCTATTTTAAATTTGGTAGTGTATATAAGTCCATGCCACTCTCTCACTTCGTCAGAGCTTACACTTCCCCCTCACTGTGTCCTCAAGTCCATTCTCTACTTCTGCGTCTTTATTCCTGTCCTGTCCCTAGGTTCCTGAGAATAATTTTTTTTTTTTTAGATTCCATATATATGTGTTAGCATACAGTACTGGTTTTTCTCTTTCTGACTTACTTCACTCTGTATGACAGTCTGTAGGCCCATCCAGCTCACTACAAATAGCTCAATTTCATTTCTTCTTATGGCTGAGGAATATTCCATTGTATATATGTGCCACATCTTTATCCATTCACCTGTCGATGGACACTTAGGTTGTTTCCATGTCCTGGCTATTGTAAATAGTGCTGCAATGAACATTGTGGTACATGACTCTTTTTGAATTATGGTTTTCTCAGGGTATATGCCCAGGAGTGGGATTGCTAGGTCATATGGTAGTTCGATTTTTAGTTTTTTCAGGAACCTCCATACTGTTCTCTATAGTGGCTGTATCAATTTACATTCCCACCAACAGTGCAAGAGGGTTCCCTTTTCTCCACACCCTCTCTGGCATTTATTGCTTGTAGATTTTTTGATGATGGCCATTCTGACCCGAGTAAGGTGATACCTCATTGTAGTTTTGATTTGCATTTCTCTAATGATTAGTGATGTTGAGCAACCTTTCATGTGCTTGTTGGCAATTGGTATATCTTCTTTGGAGAAATGTCTATTTAGGTCTTCTGCCCATTTTTGGATTGGGTTGTTTGTTTTCTTGATATTGAGCTGCATGAGCTGCTTCTATATTTTGGAGATTAATCCTTTGCCAGTTGCTTCGTTTGCAAATATTTTCTCCCATTCTGAGGGTTGTCTTTTGGTCTTGTTTATGGTTTCCTTTGCTGTGCAAAAGCTTTTAAGTTTCATTAGGTCCCATTTGTTTATTTTTGTTTTTATTTACATTTCTCTAGGAGGTGGGTCAAAAAGGATCTTGCTCTGATTTATGTCATAGAGTGTTCTGCCTATGTTTTCCTATAAGAGTTTTATAGTGTCTGGCCTTACATATAGGTCTTTAATCCATTTTGAGTTTCTTTTTGTGTATGGTGTTAGGGAGTGTTCTAATTTCATTCATTTACATGTAGCTGTCCAGTTTCCCCAGCACCACTTATTGAAGAGGCTGTCTTTTCTCCATTGTATATTCTTGCCTCCTTTATTAAAGATAAGGTGACCATATGTGTGTGGGTTTATCTCTGGGCTTTCTAACCCATTCCATTGATCTATATTTCTGTTTTTATGTCAGTACCATACTGTCTTGATTACTGTAGCTTTGTAGTATAGTCTGAAGTCAGGGAGCCTGATTGGTCCAGCTCTGTTTTTCTTTCTCAAGATTGCTTCGGCTATTTGGGGTCTTTTGTGTTTCCATACAAATTGTGAAATTTTTTGTTCTAGTTCTGTGAAAAATGCCAGTGGTAGTTTGATAGGGATTGCATTGAATCTGTAGATTGCTTTGGGTAGTATAGTCATTTTCACAATGTTGATATTTCCAATCCAAGAACATGGTATATCTCTCCATCTGTTTGTATCATCTTTAATTTTTTTCATCAGTGTCCTATAGTTTTCTGCATACAGGTCTTTTGTCTCCTTAGGTAGGTTTAGTCCTAGGTATTTTATTCTTTTTGTTGCAGTGGTAAATGGGAGTGTTTCCTTAATTTCTCTTTCACATTTTTCATCATTATTGTATAGGAATGCAAGAGATTTCTGTGCAGTCATTTTTTTTAATTAATTAATTAATTAATTAATTTATGGCTGTGTTGGGTCTTCATTTCTGTGCGAGGGCTTTCTCTAGTTGCGGCAAGTGGGGGGCCACTCTTCATCGCAGTGCGTGCGCCTCTCACTATCGTGGCCTCTCTTGTTGCAGAGAACAGGCTCCAGACACGCAGGCTCAGTATTTGTGGCTCACGGGCCCAGTCACTCCACGGCATGTGGGATCCTCCCAGACCAGGGCTCGAACCCGTGTCCCCTGCATTGGCAGGCAGACTCTCAACCACTGCGCCACCAGGGAAGCCCAGTGTGCAGTAATTTTGTATCCTGCTACTTTACCAAATTCATTGATTAGCTCTAGTAGTTTTCTGGTAGCATCTTTAGGATTCTCTATATATAGTATGATGTCATCTGCAAACAGTGACAGTTTTACTTCTTCTTTTCCGATATGGATTCCTTTTATTTCTTTTTCTTCTCTGATTGCTGTGGCTAAAACTTCAAAACTATGTTGAATAATAGTGGTGAGAGTGGGCAACCTTGTCTCATTCTTGATCTTTGAGGAAATGGTTTCACTTTTTCACCACTGAGAACGATGCTGGCTGTGGGTTTGTCATATATGGCCTTTATTATGTTGAGGAAAGTTCCCTCTATGCCTACTTTCTGAAGGTTTTTTTCATAAATGCTTGTTGAATTGTGTTGAAGCTTTTTCTGCATCTGTTGAGATGATCGTAGGGTTTTTCTCCTTCGATTTGTTAATATGGTGTATCACACTGATTGATTTGCATATATTATAGAATCCTTGAATTCCTGGGATAAATGCCACTTGATCATGGTGTATGATCCTTTTAATGTGCTGCTGGATTCTGTTTGCTAGTATTTTGTTGAGGATTTTTGCATCTATGTTCATCAGTGATATTGGCCTGTAGTTTTCTTTTTTTGTGACATCTTTGTCTGGTTTTAGTATCAGGGTGATGGTGGCCTTGTCGAATGACTTTGGGAGTGTTCCTCTCTCTGCTATATTTTGGAAGAGTTTGAGAAGGATAGGTGTTAGCTCTTCTCTAAATGTTTGATAGAATTCGCCTGTAACGCCATCTGGTCCTGGGCTTTTGTTTGTTGGAAGATTTTTAATCACAGTCTCAATTTCAGTGCTTGTGATTGGTCTGTTTATATTTTCTATTTCTTCCTGGTTCACACTCGGAAGGTTGTGCTTTTCTAAGAATTTGTCCATTTCTTCCAGATTGTCCATTTTATTGGCATATAGTTGCTTGTAGCAATCTCTCATGATCTTTTGTATTTCTGCAGTGTCAGTGGTTACTTTTCCTTTTTCATTTCTAATTCTGTTGATTTAAATCTTCTCCCTTTTTTTCTTGATGAGTCTGGCTATTGATTTTTCCATTTTGTTTATCTTCTCAAAGAACCAGCTTTTAGTTTTATTGATCTTTCCTATCATTTCCTTCATTTCTTTTTCATTTAGTTCTGATCCGATCTTTATGATTACTCTCCTTCTGCTAACTTTGGGGGTTTTTTTCTTCTTTCTCTAAATTCTTTAGGTGTATGGTTAGGTTGTTTATTTGAGATGTTTCTTGTTTCTTGAGGTAGGATTGTATTGCTATAAACTTCCCTCTTAGAATTGCTTTTGCTGCATCCCATAGGTTTTGGG
Organism: Balaenoptera physalus; assembly: GCF_965194825.1. NCBI lineage: Eukaryota > Metazoa > Chordata > Mammalia > Artiodactyla > Balaenopteridae > Balaenoptera > Balaenoptera physalus. The sequence goes on from NC_138884.1 coordinate 8,700,284, forward strand.
TCATCCTGTTTTCATTGTCATTTATATCTAGGTATTTTTTGATTTCCTCTTTGATTTCTTTAGTGATCTCTTTGTTATTTAGTAGCATATTGTTTAGCCTCCATGTGTTTGTATTTTTTACAGTTTTTATCCTGTAATTGATATCTAGTCTCATAGCGTTGTGGTTGGAAAAGATACTTGATATGATTTCAATTTTCTTAAATTTACCAAGGATTGATTTGTGACCCAAGATATGATCTATCCTGGAGAATGTTCCATGAGCACTTGAGAAGAAAGTGTATTCTGTTGTTTTTGGATGGAATGTCCTATGAATATCAATTAAGTCCATCTTGTTTAATGTATCATTTAAAGCTTGTGTTTCCTTATTTATTTTCATTTTGGTTGATCTGTCCATTGGTGAAAGTGGGGTGTTAAAGTCCCCTACTATTATTGTGTTACTGTTGATTTCCCCTTTTTTGGCTGTTAGTATTTGCCTTATGTATTGTGGTGCTCCTATGTTGGGTGCATAAATATTTACAATTGTTTTATCATCTTCTTGGATTGATCCCTTGATCATTATGTAGTGTCCTTCTTTGTCTCTTGTAATAGTCTTTATTTTATTGTCTATTTTGTCTGATATGAGAACTGCTACTCCAGCTTTCTTTTGATTTCCATTTGCATGGAATATCTTTTTCCATCCCTTCACTTTCAGTCTGTATGTGTCCCTAGGTCTGAAGTGGGTCTCTGGTAGACAGCATATATATGGGTCTTGTTTGTGTATCCATTCAGCCAATCTGTGTCTTTTGGTTGGAGCATTTAATCCATTTACATTTAAGGTAATTATCAATATGTATGTTCCTATTACCATTTTCTTAATTGTTTTGGGTTTGTTTTTATAGGTCTTTTCCTTCTCTTGTGTTTCTTACCTAGAGTAGCTCCTTTAGCATTTGTTGTAAAGCTGGTTTGGTGGTGCTGAATTCTCTTAGCTTTTGCTTGTCTGTAAAGGTTTTAATTTCTCTGCTGAATTTCAATGAGATCCTTGCTGTGTAGAGTAATCTATGTTGTAGGTTTTTACCTTTTGTCACTTTAAATATGTCCTGCCACACCTTTCTGGCTTGCAGAGCTTCTGCTGAAAGATTAGCTGTTAATCTTATGGGGATTCCCTTGTATGTTATTTGTTGCTTTTCCCTTGCTGCTTTCAATATTTTTTTTCTTTGTATTTAATTTTTGATAGTTTGATCAAAGTATTAAAAATTAGTCTTGGTGTGTTTCTCCTTGGATTTATCCACTATGGGACTCTCTGCACTTCCTGGACTTGACTATTTCCTTTGCCATATTAGGGAAGTTTTCAACTATAATCTCTTCAAATATTTTCTCAGTCCCTTTCTTTTTCTCTTCTTCTTCTGGGACCCCTATAATTTGAGTGTTGGTGCATTTAATGTTGTCCCAGAGGTCTCTGAGACTGTCCTCAATTCTTTTCATTCTTTTTTCTTTACTCTGCTCTGCGGTAGTTATTTCCACTATTTTATCTTCCACGTCACTTATCCATTCTTCTGCCTCAGTTATTCTGTTATTGATTCCTTCTAGAGAATTTTTAATTTCATTTATTGTGTTGTTCATCATTGTTTGTTTGTTCTTTAGTTCTTCTAGTTCCATGCTAAATGTTTCTTGTATTTTCTCCATTCTTTTTCCAATATTTTGCATCATCTTTACTATCATTACTCTGATTTTTTTTCCAGGTAGACTGCCTATTTCCTCTTCATTTGTTTGGTCTGGTGGGGTTTTACCTTGCTCTTTCATCTGCTGTGTGTTTCTCTGTCTTCTCATTTTGCCTCACTTACTATGTTTGGGGTGTCCTTTCCGCAGGTTGCCTGTTTGTAGTTCCCATTGTTTTTGATGACTGCCCCCAGTGCTTAAGGTTGGTTCAGTGGGTTGTATAGGCTTCCTGGTGGAGGGGGCTGGTGCCTGTGTTCTGGTGGATGAGGCTGGATCTTGTCTTTCTGGTGGGCAGGACCACATCCAGTGGTGTGTTTTGGGGTGTCTGTGACCTTATTATGATTTTAGGCAGCCTCTCTGCTAATGGATGGGGCTGTGTTCCTGTCTTGCTAGTTGTTTGGCATGGGGTGTCCAGCACTGGAGCTTGCTGGTCATTGAGTGGAGCTGGATCTTAGCGTTGAGACATAGATCTCTGGGAGAGCTCTCACCAATTGCTATTACATGGGGCCGGGAGGCCTCTGGTGGTCCAATGTCCTGAATTCAGCTCTCCCACCTCAGAGGCTCAGGTCTGACACCCGGCCGGAGTACCAAGACCCTGTCAGCCACACAGGTCAGAGGGAAAGGGAGAAAAAAAATAGAAAGAAAGAAATAATAAATGAAATAAAATAAAGTTATTAAATTTATAAAATTATTAAAATAAAATTTTTTTAAATAATTAAAAGAAAAGAAGAAGAGAGCCACCAAACCAATAAACAAATCCACCAATGACAACAAGCGCCAAAAACTAAACCAAGTTAAACATATAAATCAGAAACTAGTCAGGTGCATACAGGAAACCCCAAGTCTACAGTTGCTCTGAAAGTCCACCACCTCAGTTTTGGGCTGATTCATTGTCTATTCAGGTATTCCACAGATGCAGGTACATCAAGTTGATTGTGGATTAATATGCTGCTCCTGAGGCTGCTGGGAGAGGTTTCCCTTTCTCTTCTCTGTTCGCACAGCTCCCAGGGTTCAGCTTTGGATGTGGACCCGCCTCTGCGTGTAGGTCGCCTGAGGGCGTCTGTTCCCCGCCCAGACAGGACGGGGTTAAAGGAGCAGCTGCTTCGGGGGCTCTGGCTCACTCAGGCGGGGGGAGGGAGCGGTACGGAGGAGGCGGGGAAGCCTGCGGCGTCAGAGGCGTCGTGACGTTGCAGCAGTCCGAGGCGTGCCGTGCGTCCTCCCGGGGAAGTTGTCCCCGGATCACGGGAGCCTGGCCGTGGTGCGCTGCACAGGCTCCCGGGAGGGGCGGTGTGGAGAGTGACCTGCGCTCGCACACAGGCTTCTTGGTGGCGGCAGCAGCAGCCCCAGCGTCTCATGCCCGTCTCTGGGGTCCGCGCTGACAACCGCGGCTCGTGCCCGTCTCTGGAGCTCGTTTAGGCGGCGCTCTGAATCCCCTCTCCTCGCGCACCAGGAAACAGAGAGGTAAGAAAAAGTCTCTTGCCTCTTCGGCAGCTGCAGACCTTTTCCCGGACTCCCTCCCGGCTAGCTGTGGCGCACTAGCCCCTTCAGGCTGTGTTCACGCCGCCAACCCCAGCCCTCTCCCTGGGATCCGACCTCCGAAGCCCGAGCCTCAGCTCCCAGCCCCGCCCGCCCCGGCGGGGGAGCAGACAAGCCTCTCGGGCTGGTGAGTGCTGCTCGGCGCCGCTCCTCCGTGCGGGAATCTCTCCGCTGTGCCCTCCGCACCCCTGTGGCTGCGCTCTCCTCCGTGGCCTCCGAAGCTTCCCCCTCCGCCACCCGCAGTCTCTGCCCGCGAAGGGGCTCCTAGTGTGTGGACACCTTTCCTCCTTCACGGCTCCCTCCCACTGGTGCAGGGCCCGTCCCTATTCTTTTGTCTCTGTTGTTTCTTTTTTCTTTTGCCCTCCCCAGGTACGTGGGGAGTTTCTTGCCTTTTGGGAAGTCTGAGGTCTTCTGCCAGCGTTCAGTAGGTGTTCTGTAGGAGTTGTTCCACATGTAGGTGTATTTCTGATGTATTTGTGGGGAGGAAGGTGATCTCCAAGTCTTGCTCCTCTGCCATCTTGAAGGCCCTCCCTTCATTTCTTTTTATACCCTTGAATGCCTAGCCTAGAACTCTGTGACCATATTCATAGTAGATGATCTCTAGATACTTGTTGAATGAATAAACAAATGAATAAATAACTCATTCTTTATTGGTCTTCAGAAAGGTGATAGTAGCAAGAAGCCCTAGAGTCTTTGGGCATCAGAAAGGATAAGAAATGAGAAAGGGGGGGGGGGCAATAAAGGAAATATTGGCCTTCTTTTCACCAAGATTCAAAGGAGGACCAGGAGAAAAGGCCAACAGAATGAGCCGCTCCTGAGGCCAGGACAGCTGGCAAGCAGGCATGGTCTTCCAGCTCTCCAGGGCTCCTCATTCCATCTCCCCTCTGACCTGCCACTGACATTCAGAGGGTCCCAAAATAAAGCCGAGCAGAAATATCTAGTTATATTTACATCTTAATGGCAGGGGAAAATATATTTGCAGAGCCAAACATTGTTTTACCAGTAACCTTACTACCTGCAATCTAAAAGACATCACATTAGTTTTTGTTTTGTTTGCTTTGCTTATTTCTGGAACTGTGGTTTCTCTTTAGAATAGCTCCAGGGTGGAAGCATGGGAATACTCCTGAGTTATTAAAGCCACCACCACAGTCTTCATATTCAAACGTGGCAAATATAGAAGGTGACTCCCATTTCACCAAGCTATGAAAATAATATTTGGGGGAGAAAATAAGAGGAGAGGAGCCTCTACCTACATGCAAGAAATGCCTAAAAGTGATCTAACCCTTTGCTCTTCAAAGTTTGGGCATCTAAAGAGAAACATCATGGGGCCACGCCTTCATTTGGCTAAGTATATGGTTTTAAGACACTAAACTACTCATTTACAAGTTTCTGCTTAAATTTTCAACCACATTTTAGGCACGAAAGTTTGTGGCTCGTGAGTTAACAAGATACCACCAGAGAAAACATTGCTGCATGGGGTGTTGCTGTTGAGATCCTTGGAAACAGCAGATCGTACTGGGTTCCCCGTGACCCTCTGCGTTTGAAAAGCATTGGTTTGCTAATAGTTGGTTTCAGGCTGCAGTGGTCCACAAACTGTTTTGCTCTTTCTCTATGGTCTGTGAATGATATGCCTCAAGGAATGATGGCTGATATTTTTTTCATTTTCCTCCCTAATTTTCTCACTAAAATGTTTAATTAGTGAAAAGGCAACATATTTATAGATATAATAAAACAGTAGAGGAAAGACTGTTTTAAATATATGCACAACATGTTGTGTTTAGATACACCCCCCCCACACACACACACGTATATTTTAAGGATACTTTAAATTCATACACATGTGATTCAGAAAACTATACTGTTACGTTTCCCTAGAGTATGATGAAAGTGAACTGTCATATGAACAGCAAATTTTTTGAGGTGTTTAAAAATAAAAGGAATATATGTATGCAAGATCTATAAAAGGAATGTTTAATGTTACGGTTAAGTAATTTAAGATCCAAGAAGTGAAATATATTGAAGACTCACAGTAGCAGACACTCCGTGTGCACTATCTTATTGCTCATAAGGGCTTTAAAGTAGCTATCATGATCCTCATATTAAAAATATGGAAACTGAGACTAAGAGAAGCTAAAATGAGTTTTAATTCTAATAAAAGATGAATGGTTATGTTAACAATTTCTACATTTGCTATTTGCTCTTACAACATGATTTAAAAGTGACAATATAGGAGAAATTGGCAACACAATATTTTGAATGACAACACTAATGCTCTTTGTCGATTTTTTTTTTCCAAAATCCTTAATAGAAAAGCCCAAACCAGGAGTTTAATGGAGGCTGAAAAGAAAGGTGCTGCGATCAGGAAAACAATAGAAAAGGTAATGTATCCCACAGGGCTATAGAACATAATAAATAATTATTATGACAAATAATATATGAGAAAAAATGTTTCAGAGAGTCATTCAGTAAATTGTGTTGTATATGAAATAATTTAATTAAACATTAATTTAAGTTGAGAATTATATTGTATTTTACTACATTTAATAGAAAATTCCAGTTATCAGTATGATTTGGCCACCTAAGTAAATGAAAATGTAAGTTATTAGGGACCAATAATTATTTTTTTAATTGAAATACAGTTGATGTATGATGTTATATTAGTTTCAGGTGTATTACACTATGATTTGACATTTGCATACATTATGAAATGATCACTACAATGGGGACCAATAATTCTTGGTTACACCTGCAATGCTTTATACATTTCCCAGGCCGTCAAATGTTCAAACAAGTAGTGAGATCTCCATTCTCACAAAAATTTGCAACAGATATATTTTCCAAGCTCAAACTGTAGTTCCAGCAGCATTTTTCAGACCTCCATGGAAGTATGAAGGAAATTTTTCAAATTTCAAAATGTATTTAATAACAATATAAAATTTATTTAACTAATGAAATTGAGGAGCTTCCATTTAACTTCAATTGAGGGTAATTAATTTGCAATGTAATGACAGGATAAAAGGCAAATATCAAGAGACAAATCTAATAGAATTCTATCGATGTCTTCCAAGTAATGAATACGCTCAACTAAAATCACATGCTTATGGAGTGATATCAGTATTTAGCTGGATCTATCTGTGTGAAAAGACATTTTCAAAGACGAAATATGTAGAATCTCATTTCATTAACGATGTCCCTTTGCAGTCAATTTCGATGATAGAGAACAACAATGTTGAACATTTGGCAAAATTTAAGGAAAAGATCCTGAAATGCGATTTTATTTATTAAGTCACTAATGTTAGGGGTTTTATCCATCAGAGTATGTGTCATTTATTGCAACAGTTTGCCTTATGTAAGCTTAACCACAGAATCACCTACTTAAAACAAAAATTATTTTTTTACTGAGGTATAATTGACATACAACATTATATTAGTTTCAGATGTACAACATAATGATTTGATATTTTTATATAGTGTGAAATGATCACTACAATAAGTCTAGTTAACATCCAACAAATTTTTTTTTAATTTAAATCATCCCACTATCTATAGGGTATGAGCTAGGACTCAAATTATAACCTCAATATATTTTGTCACATTATGATACACAAATTATGCTATCTCTAATAATATTTTATACAAATTAAATGTGCTATGACCTTAACTCTTACATCCCATTTAATACTTATACCTATCACATTGGGAATTACCTTGTCCTACAGACGAGAAAAACTAAGGCTCAGAGTGGTCAATTAATTTGTCTTAAGTTACTGAGCCAGAACTTAACCCAAGTATGTCTGTCTCTAACTATGTCTTTTCACGTATAACTCTAACTGATGTCTACTTACTCCCATGACAGCTCACACACAGCTGGGCTGAAGTGCTCAGACCTAAAATGAGAACAGTGCAGTGTGGAGCCCTTGGTGTGTTCTGGTTCCCCCCCTGGTTATAGATCCTACTAAATGTATCCATCTCCTAATCCATCTTCTTTATACTCTGATTTTACTCAAAGTGGCCACTTAATTAAAGTTTAGGTATCAGTGCTCTGACTTCATTATAGCTTAAATTTAAAATTAAACATGTCATATGTCCATAAAAAGATGGGTATACCAATGTTCACCGTAGCTTTTTTCATGACAGAAAAAACTAACTAAATGCCCATCAACAGGAGTATGAATAATCAAATTGTGGTATATTTATATAATGGAATACTACTCATCAGTAAAAACAATGAACTACTGATACATGATCAAAATGAATGGATCTAAAAAGTATTATGCTCAGTGAAAGAAGTCAGACACAAAAGAAGACTTGCTGTATAATTCCGTTTCTATAAACTTCAAGAAATGGCAAAACTAATCTATGGAATTAAAAGCAGAATAGTGTTTGCCTCTGGCAAACAGAGGGAACAGACCACAAAAGAAAATGAGAGAACTTTTAGAGTAATGCAATTGTCTATGTGTTGATTTGGGTGTAAACAGTTATCAAAGCTTAATGAACTGTACACTTAAGATACACATAGTTTACTATATGTATTTACACTTTATTTTTTTAAAATTATTTATTTATTTATTTATTTATTTATTTATTTATTTATTTATTTATTTATTTATTTATGGCTGTGTTGGGTCTTCATTTCTGTGCGAGGGCTTTCTCTAGTTGTGGCAAGTGGGGGCCACTCTTCATCGCGGTGCGCGGGCCTCTCACTATCGCGGCCTCTCTTGTTGCGGAGCACAGGCTCCAGACGCGCAGGCTCAGTATTTGTGGCGCACGGGCCTAGTTGCTCCGCGGCATGTGGGATCTTCCCAGACCAGGGCTCGAACCCGTGTCCCCTGCATTGGCAGGCAGATTCTCAACCACTGCGCCACCAGCGAAGCCCAACACTTTAATTTTTCAAGAAACCAAGTTTGTTAAAGGCCCCAGGTTTGACCTGAATTCTTTATATTTATTTATTTATTTTAGTTTTAGCTGCATTGGGTCTTTGTTGCTGTGCGCGGGCTTTCTCTAGTTGCGGCGAGCAGGGGCTACTCTTCGTTGCAGTACACGGGTTTCTCATTGCGGTGGCTTCTCTTGTTGCGGAGCACAGGCTCTAGGCACGCAGGCTTCAGTAATTGTAGCATGCAGTCTCAGTAGTTGTGGCACATGGGCTTTGTTGCTCCACGGCATGTGGGATCTTCCCAGACCAGGGCTCGAACCCGTGTCCCCTGCATTGGCAGGTGGATTCTTAACCACTGCAGCACCAGGGAAGCCCCTGATCTGAATTCTAATGCTACCTTAAGCCTTAACAGCTTTGAAACAATGCTAAGTGCATCCCAGCAAGCATGTTTAATTTATTGCATCAATTCGCCGCCTTACTTGGAAACAACCACATAACCATTGGCCAAAGTATGGTGCAATTTAGATGGAAAACAAAAAGAAAACGTACTCTTCTGAGTTAGATGGTCTACAGAGTTAAATTGAAAATAGCACCATAGTTGTGCATACAGTGTTGTCTAGCAGCTTGGATGCTGCAGTGACTATTGTTCTCCATATACATAAGGGTGTCTGAAAGCTTCAAGTGGGATCACAGGTTTTTTCCTTACTGTTCATGTTAAACATGTAATTCCTTTTGTACAGCCTATAACTTTGCTATGGTTCTAAAGAGTAATGTGAATGTGAAAATGATGGTGGGATAATAGAAGAAAACCTGTAGTAAGAGGCAGGCAAATTGATTTCCAATCCTCTGGTAATGAAATTAATTCATGTATTTTGGAGTTGGTGAAAGTCTTTTTCACAGGTCTAAAGCAATGAAAAAAATATCTCTCACTTCAACTAAATTCACAGTTAACACCCACTTGGGAATCTTTAAAAAGTTTCCTGAGAATGTCTTTATTTTATTTAGTTTTGATAAGTTTGCTATCTGTTCTTTGAGAAAGAAAAAAGAAATGTCAAGTGAAGAAGTATTATAAAAGGCATTGTTTCATGGTTTCTTTAGGCATCTTGGTAGATGCCATCTTGGTATATCAAAGTGCCTCTAGTGAGCTTACCTTAACCTCTTCACAAAGAAATTATGGACAGATTTCTTGTTTTAACTTTATTGGGATGTCTTTTATCTTTTTACTGTGATGTCTTTGTATGCCCAGCATGCATTTGGCACTATGCCTAGTACATAGTAAGTGTTGAAAACGATGGATGGGTGGATGGATGGATGGATAAGAAACTTTGGCGAGTCTATTGCGTGCAACATCACAGACTTACAAAAAGAAAAACTGGCTTTTCTTACTATTGACTCATAGAAATATCACTTTGGGCTTTATTAAAAAACTGAAATTAAGAGGCTACCAATCTCCTACTTCAACAGGTGCCTCTGCGACCATTAGGTAGATGAGTAATCTACAGCCTTTTGGTGTATGTGGAACGTTATTGCTTAGCAAGAGTGTGTTTTAGAAAATTATAACCATTCTTCAAATTTTGGGACAAATGGCTAGATTGTATTAGCCAAACTCTCTCTTGAAATATGAATTTTATTTTAGGAAACAAATGAAGCAAAAAAATTTCTCCCACCAGTGTCATGGAGGAGCTTGGTGAAGGTCTGAATTTCTGGGCCTTTCTTATGATTAGACACAGTGAAGTGTTTAGTTTTTCTATTAGATCCATCTTCTTCTGCAACTCTCCTTGCTCCTACTTCCCACCCTCACCCCCCCTACCCCAGCCACCTCTGGTATTATGCTTGTGACTTCTCCATGGGCCCCTGAGCTGGACAGTGGTCCCTTTGCAATCCAATGCCTCATTTGATACACACTGCTTCCTTCTTTGCAGTCCTTTAGATTTGGTTTTTCTCAAATAACCTGTTCTTTTGTGAGGTCTCCCTCGAGTCCTGAATAGAATCTACCACCAAATTTAAAACATCCAAATGCATAGAGAACTTCTGTCTCTCATGGTGACCAACACTACTTCTACCACAGAGACCAATTCTGGTCTCTTACGGGTGGCGGCTTCTCGCTGTTTGACACAGTAACACCAACAAAAGCAAAGACTCAGCCCATCTACCTTAATAAAGTATGAACTTGAATGTGGAGCAGGAGCTCTTGAGCTATTACAGGAAAACATAATTACAAGGAGGACTTGACTCTGGTTTGGAATCAGCCTGAAATTGTAGGCAAATCCCTTGACCCCCACCCTAGACGTAAAGCCACAAGACCAAGGGAGGACATCCTCTCTTGATGCCAGCTCATCAGATCTAAAGAAAAATAAGAAGTTCCATGTGTTTTAGAAGATTTTCTAACTTTGTAGAATTAGATCACAAAACTTGAATTTTAATGGCGTCTCCAGTCCACCGTCCCATAATTAAGTAATCACTACTTTCCTTTCACTATTGGGAATACTGAACATGGCCTATTTTGGCTGTTATTTAATTTTATATTTCTATCAAGGAATAACTATGTCTAGGTTTCTAGATATTTCTATCTAAAAAATGCCAAAACCCCCATACTTTTTTGCATATAAATGTCATTCTTTCAAAAGAGAGACTTTGCCAGGTTTCAGGTGAAAATAGTCATTTCAACATTTTTGATGGTGAGAGCAATGACAGTGACAAGAGCTCATGTATCCCAGAGTTGTTAAATTTCTTGCTTAATCTGATTTATTTTATTTCTGACTTGGCCTATTATTATTTAACTTGTCATCACTTTATTCCATCTGATTTTATTATAAATTGTTTAAATTTCTTTAGATTTTAAAAATTGAGGCGAGACATGTGATCTTATCCTTTGCCTCTGAGTGTGGTTGCTCCTGGAGAATACAAAGATATAGATAACCATCTTGCGTTTAAAATCTCTCTAAGATATGCATTTCTTATGCATTAAAACTTGGAATCTAAATAACTGATATTTTATTCTTTAGGGTAGTGCATAGGATTAAGAGGAGGAAGGAACTTATGTCCCGAGCTCAAATTCTGATATGGTAGGCAGACTTCAACCTTAGTAACAAGTACAAGAAAATCAGTCGTTCAGTCAGTCACCCAGTAGCTAATAAATTCTTTCTATAGGTGCGGTACCATGACAGCAATACAGAAAGTTATTTAGGAATAGAGAAAACCAGGGAGTTAACTAGAAAATATCAAAAGAAAAAGAAACCTTAAAACTAAAAAATTTAGGACCGAGGTTCTAGATGAAAGCCCAGGTAGGGGAAAAAAAATCAGCTGGACGAAAATGAGACATACATAGAGAGATTATTCTTCCAAAAGGGAGAAAAGGAAGAAGCTTGCTTGGAATGCACTGGGCCAGAGGTATCCCGAGGAATCCACATTCGACACAGTCAAGCAGAAAATACCAAAGCAAATCCCAATAAATGTCCACTAAGTGACCAGGTGGCCTCAGACGTCCAACGAGTGTTGTAACCTTTACGGATGATGCAGTGGAATGAGCCATACCATACAAAATTACAACAAGACCACAACAAAGACTGGCAGTGATTTGTTTTTTTGTGGAATCACAAACTGTCATTATTGCAGGTCATTGCAGAAGGTCCAAGGCAATGGAAAACCTAAGGAACACCAAAAATATAACCAACCCCAGCTAGTAACTAAAAGACTATATTTGTCAATTGTGCAGTCCCTGAAATGATGATTTCTGAGAACTCATTTCTCAGTTCTTCACTAAAGAATGTGCTGAGCTGACAAAAAATATTAGGCGTTTTAACATCACAAAGTAAACATTCAGGAAACATTCAGGTTTTTCACAAAATAATTGAATAATCAAGTAATAGCATGAAAGGTTCTCTTTGGTAGGTAAAAATTTGTTTCCAGCTCAAAACACAAAGAGGGTTAAAAAAATTTTTTAAATAAAAAGCAAGATCAAAATGATCCCTCAGTCTGTCCATATGTAGAAAAGAGTGTTTGTTTTTTCCTTAACTATGGCTGATAGAGCTATAGACATGACAGCCCTCTGGAAATCATATAGATTCCCTTTCCCATTCTCTTAGATATTACAATAGTTCGTGGCCCTTCAAAGCTCAACTCTATTATTCCTTAGTATTTAATCTCTCTCCTTAGGGAGACATTAAATGAAATTAATTTTTTCTCCTTATTGGACAATAATTGGAAAAAAAAGAGTTGAGAAACACTGCGATAATGGTCTTTCAGTATTCATTCTTAATCAGTCAGCAATTATTTCAAGAATATTTATTGAAGAAATGTCCTACATCAGCCACTGTGATGAGTGGTTGGAGATATAATGGTAAATAAAACCCTGTCCCTGTCCTCAGAAACTTCTAATCTATTCAGAGGTCATAAGAGATAAGCAATCAGCCCCAATAGAGAAGGGTCATTACTATCACAGGAGTGCTTTGGAAACATAGAAGAGGTACCAACCTAGCCAAAGTGAGGCTAGGAATAAGGACAGGCTTCCTGAAGGATGTGACATCAGAACTGAGTCCTGGATGACTGGTCAGAGTTAGACAGACAAAGATAGCATGTGCAAAGGCCCAGGGAAAAAGACATGGTGTAAAGGGAAAGAAGTGAAATACTTTAGTATGACTTGAGCTTAGTGTGAGACAGGAAAGTAAATGGGTGGGGCTGGAGTCATATGTAAGAGTCAGATCATGAATGGCCTTCTATGCAACTCTGAGAAGTTTAAATTTTATCCTGAAGATCCCAGAGCCATGGGGAATTTTTAGCAGAGGTTGAAAATATATTATTGAAAATATGTTTTAGAAAGTTTATTTTGGCCAAGGTGTGAAAAATGGATTGGAGAAAAAGAAAATAAAGAGGTTCTTGCAGTAACCCAGGTGAGACAACAGTGGCCTCAAGTAAGATAACAGTTGTAGTGAGGGTGGATAGAAGTAAGATTTGAGGGCTGTGGAATTGACAGGACCACATTGGGGCGGGAGGGGTAGGGGACAGACAAGTGATAAGGATGACTTGCATTCCTAGCTTGAGCAATTGGAACAGAAACATAGAAGGAAGGGTAGTTGGGAATTTGAGGTAATTTTGTAACTTCCAGGGGGAGATTTCCATTATAAGTTTGATAATACGTTATGACCCTGAAGCCAGGAGGAAAATTTGAATTAAAAAAAAAACAAAACAGCAGATGGGTAAGTGAAGCCATGGGAATGAAAGAGCTCATCCAGAGAGACTCTGGAGAATGTGAAGAGGAGCTGGACAAGGACAGAACCCTGAAAATATCAACATCCAGAAGACAGCTAAAGAAAGAGGAGCACGTAAGAGCAGTTGAGAAATAGCAGGCAGGGAGGGAAGAGGAAACAGGAGAATGCAGTACCATGCATGCGGGAGGGAAGTAGAAGTATTGAAAGAGGAGGAAACAGTCAGTGGCATCAAATGCTACTGACACCACCTAGGAAAGTGACTGAAAAGTGTTCATTGCAATTCACCAGCAAGAACTCATTGGCTAACCAGAATGAAGTCATTGGTAACCTTTATGAGATAAGTTTCTACAGAGTTATGGGGGCAGCGCCATATTGTAGTGGGCTGAGAAACAAGTAGAAGGTGAAGAAGGTGGGTTATTAAATGTTGACAACTCTCAAGAAATTTGACTGTGAAGAGGAAGAGAGAAATATATGAGTAGCTGGGTGGGAATGTGTATGGATGAAGGAGGGTTTTTTTGGTCTTTGTTTTATAAAAAAGACTTTAAAATTCCAATGAAAGAGAGCCAGTAGGGAGAAGTAGATGGTAAAGTAGAAAGAGAAGTGCCTGGGAAGGTTGTAGAGAGATCCAACCAGATTTAACCTTCATTCACTTCTTCCAAATCTTGAATAAAGAAGATTTGGAAGGAAACACACAAATTCAGAATCTTCCACTTGGAGACAGGAACCACGTCACAGAGAACAGTCTATAAGTACTCTGCCCTCAGTCTACTACCTGCTAATAGCATTGTGTGCTAATCTTCACCTTCTCTTTATCAAAGTGAAAGGAATTAATTGATACATCTCATTAATGTTCACCTGATGTCAAAATCTATGAGAACATCAGTCTCATGTAAATAACCGTAGATGTGGTTTTCCTGACTCTGTATCTAGCAGTTTAAGTAGATACAGTCCTTGCCCTCTAGAATCTCACAATAAAAAACAGATGACATGGACACACACATTACCACCACCATTACCACACAAGGGCACAATATTATAGTAAGAGAACATGATGACTCTTAAATAGGAATTTATATTAGGTACATGTTTGGTATTTGTTTTTTCTGGCTATGGAATATATGAAAGTTTTGCTGGGAAATTGAGTGGGGTTAGGAAAAGCATTACTTGGCTTTCACATAAACAGGGGAGGTCTGGGAGGGAAGAGGGGAGGGAGAGCTTGACTAGATTACAAGCTCTAAGGGGAAAAAACCTGTCTCTTTTGGACCCCACCACCCAAGCTTACCAAATGAGTGACAGCAATTGACTGATTATATAAAGTCCTAGATCCAGAGACTTACTGATGGAAAAACTAGGCAAAGGTTGAATAGGTAGGCTTGGATGGAGGGCAAAATGCATACCGAATATCAAAAGGTTAAAGGGGTATGACACCTTAGATTGGGCAGAAAAGGGTCCAATGATGAAGTATCAAAGAGCAACAAGTCTGACGGTGAGATAGCTCAGGAGAACACTATAGGTGTGAAGGTTGTTGTCCAAACTACATACTACCTTTTGGTTTCATAGAGAAAGAGTGGATGAGAAAGATATGGAACCCTTTAAGGTTTAGTAAGAACTAGAATATTGGCATAGCCAGGAATTTTAGCATTTTTCTGATAGAAAAGAGGAAATTTTGTCATTTATTCCAGAAAATTCTAGGTTATTAAGATTTCAATTAAGAGCTGCAAAGAGACTTCACATGAAAATATGTCTTAAAAGTATTTATTTACTTCTTAGACTTAGTTATTAATAAGTCTATATAGAGCATCTTGAAATATATTCTAGCAGGCAAGAAGTAATAAACGATATTGGAAGGGAAAGTTGGGGGCAGACTTTTTGGGCTGAGCGAGTCTTACCCAAGGTCAAAAGCTAGCAAGAGACAGCACCAGGACTTCAGTTCAATCTTTGATTCTAAATCCTGTGGTCAGAGAGGTTTTGGTAAGGGGAAATAGGCAACATGCTCACAATTAGAATATTACTACTGATATTCTAACCTGGCAAGAGGTAAAGAGGACTTGAACAAAGGCTGAGGCAACAAGAAAAGAGGGAGGAGGATGGATTTCAAAGAAACTGTGGAGGTGGCGTTAATAAGATTTGATAACTGAGTAAATGTGGCAGGTAAGAAAGAAGAGTACATCACGACGAGTGTAGGGTTTTTCCAGAAATGAGTCATCACACAGTGAAACTTGGTTGTGGCATCAATGCCGTGAATGTGTGTTCATATGCCATCTAAGAGAATCAGTTCATAACAGCCTGTTTAAATAAAGAAGACCATTGTGGTGATGAGACCTTAACAAAATGTGTTGTTGGGACAGCCCTAGTTATAAAAAAAACAAAAGAAAAAGCAGTAGGAATCTTTGGGGTTTTTTTTTTTTTTCTCTAGCACTACTTCTTAGAAAGAATGTTCCAATAAACTTGCATGAATAAATCTAGTCAATTTAGAGTAGCTATGGGGCTGTTGGAAAGGATATATCAGGCTTAAATGACTCATTGAAGATAAGAGATTACAGAATATTAGAAATAGAAAAAGTCTTAGAGGTCACTTAGTTCAATCATTTCCATTAAAAAAAAAACTGTATAGGTCACTTCAAACATATACAAAGGTGAAGAGCATAGTGTCATGAATCTGCATTGACTTATCATCAATTTGATAATTATCAAATTTTATTTATTTATTTTTTGGCTGCGTTGGGTCTTCGTTGCTGCGCGCGGGCTTTCTCTAGTTGCGACGAGTGGGGGCTGCTTTTCGTTGCAGAGCGTGGGCTTCTCACTGCGGTGGCTTCTCTTGTTGCGGAGCATGGGCTCTAGGCGCGCGGTCTTCAGTAGTTGTGGTGCACGGGCTTGGTTGCTCCGTGGCGTGTGGGATCTTCCCGGCCCAGGGATCGAACCTGTGTCCCCTGCATTGGCAGGTGAATTCTTAACCACTGTGCCACCAGGGAAGTCCTTTTTCTAAAAAATATTTATTTATTTGGTTGTGCCGGGTGGGCTCCTTAGTTGTGACATGTGAACTCTTAGTTGCGGCATGCACATGGGATCTAGTTCCCTGACCAGGGATCGAACCCAGGCCCCCTGCATTGGCAGCGTGGAGTCTTAACCACTGCACCACCAGGGAAGTCCCGATGATTATCAATTTATATCCAACCTTGTTTCATCTTTATCCCCACCCCAAGATATCTGTTTCATCCATAAATATTTTAGGTTGAATCTCTAAAAGATTAGTATTCTTTTTAAAATAATAATAATATCATCATACCTAAAAAATTAACAATTTCTTAATACCAGAAAATATCTTGTCAGGACTCAACATTTCTCCAGTTGTTTCATAATTTCTCTAGATATGTCTCTGAAGTCTCTTAAATCGACAGTTTCCCTTTCCTCCTTTTGTACTTTTTCTGCTAATAAGATAGAAGCCAGGTAATATGTCTGATGAAGTTTCCCACTTTCTGGATTTTGCTGAATGCAGCCCAATGGTTTCATTTTACACAGTCTTCTGTTCCCTGTATTTTCTCTAACCTGGTAGATATAGAGGCTTCATCAGATTCAAGTTCTATTGCTTGGGACGAATACTTCACAGGTGATGGAGGAATGCAATAGCTGGTTCTTTTTGGTGTGAAAATCCCCTTATTTTTAAAAGATGGCTTAAACTGAAGACTCCTTGGGGTTGAGTGATTCACATATTCGTAGGACAAACTTTCAATCTTTTGATTCTCAGTTCTCTACTCCTTTTATTATATCTTATACTATTAACTTTAATATTAAAGTTAATACTATTAACTTTAATAATATATCTTATACTATTAACTATTAATCACTTACTGAGTGATTATAGTGTACCAATTGCTCTGCTAGGTATTGCATGAGATATGGCCGCACCATTCTCAAAATTACCCAAGCCCTACATCCAGAAATCATCCTAGGCTTCTCCACTTCTCTTACTTCTACTAAGTCCTGTTAATTTTATCTATTTAACATTGCTTTCCTTTGTTCCACCCTTTCCATCCCCCACTGCTACTGCTTTAGTTTAGACCTTTATCATTGCTTTCCTGGACCACTAAAATAGCTTCTTGAAACTCCTCTCCTCCATAACAATCTTGCCTTCCTCAACGCAGCTCTGCCTTATCAACAAAAGATTTTTCCAAATTGCCAATCTAAATATATTGCTTTTCTGCTTTAACCCTTTGGGAGTCTCTCATTTCCATGATGGAGTCCATACTCCTTCGTGCAGCCTAAGTCTACTCCCTCACCTGGTCTTTGCCTACCTGACCATCCTCATCTGTCCCTACCTCCACTCACTATATTCCAGTCTACTGAATCACTGAAGTTTTCTGAATGTGCCAGCAAGGATATACAGTGATTAAAAGTAGACTCTAGAATTAGACAGACTTGACCTTGAGCCCTAGATTCCCCATTTACTAGCCATGCAACCCAGGGCATACTTACCATCACTGTATCGTACACCGTGCTACTATCAGTAGCACAATCCTCAAACACTTAGTGTAAAACCTTTATACTCAGCAATATGTTTCAGGAAATATATCTTACACATTTTGACATTTAATTATACCAATTTTAATTTATGAGTCTCTGAAGCATATTTCAGGAAAAAAATATAAAATAATTGATATTAAAGTATTCATTGTTTACCAGCTCCTTTCCTTTATTATTTAGTATCTTTCTTTCTTTTTTTACTAAATTAATAATGTAGGATTGTATCTGATTACAGTAAGTTTTCCTTCCTTTCAACATAATGAAAATTTGTATAATTATGAAATTTTAAAATGGTTAAATCTTTTGCTATTTATTTTCATTCAAATCCAGTATATTATTATATATATTCAGAACCCAAACTATTCATCTTCATCTAAACCTTCAATTAAATTCCACAATGCAAACCTCTTGGCACTAGAACCACAGTTCATGTTTATTCAGCTGAGCTTGTGTCTTGAAAAAGTGTGGAAGTTCGGGGGTTTTCTGGTGAGAATCCACATTCTGACATCACCTTGACCATGACAGTGATTGGCTGTGGGAAGGCAAAGAAGAGTTTATAGCCTGCAAGAGCAAGTGAATGAGTGAGTGAGAGAGCAGAGGAAGTACTCAATCTGTGTCACTCACTCCTGGGAGCCTGCCTTCTCACTCCAGGACTGCAGAAGGGTAGGGTTTAATATGACGACTTGATTATCTTAAAATCAAACACGCCACATTTCACATCTCCGGGCTTGGTTTTGAACTTTTTATTTAAATATAGATATTAACACACTGTATAGAATTGCTAAGTAATTTAACACTTGTTTATCATTAAACTAGTACCTCATGTTTTAGATTCTTTCCAAAAGGCTGACTTTATTAACCTAAGCATGTAAATAAGTTCTTATTATTATGTACATAAACTAGAAAATTATGCTTCCTACTTTCTACTTCTGTACCTCACAGATAACTGTTTGTTTACTCATTCTGATGCATTCAAGATAATCTGACTGAAATACTATTTTGCATTTACAAATCTGCCTCGATGTATGTTGATTTCTCCATCAATTATGCCTAACTTGTACTTCAATTATAAACAGTATTTTTCAATGTTATATATTTGGTTTCAAAGTGTTAATATCTTATAGCTCTAAAAGCAGAATGGAAAAATGCATAGTACTAGGGAAATAAGAGATGTTGTTAGTTTATACTCTTCCCAATAAAAGCTTGCAATTAGATTCTCAAAACAATCCTTTAAAATTTTTTAAATTGTTGTCTGGGTTAGTAGTGGGCACTATAGAGGTCTTTGCTTTTGATGAATCACAAAGTAAATAAAATGAGATTTATGTAGCCAGCCAATTGCTACCTACATGAGTCACTTGGTTCTTTTTATATTATTCCTGTTGTGTTTTCATCTAGTTGTTTTTATGGTTTGTAATGAGAAAATTTTACACTCTGAACTCTTTCTACGGTTCTACGTATTTTAGTTTTTAGCTCTTTAAGATACTGTAATTACTCCAACTCTTTTCATAAAGCTGCAGAGCAATAATCTTCCTGTTTGGTGATGGGCTCCATCATGGGTGGCCAAGGTCAAAGTATTGTTCAGAGCACCTCAGTAGCAATGTGAGCTTCTTAAACAGATGGGTCTCCTTTAAGGGAAACCTCTTTATCCCCGCGTGGCCATCAAGAACTTTTGCTAAAGTAGACAGGGCTGTGAGCAAGTTTGCAGGCATCAAAATCAAAGACCCACTCTGCCACAAAGAGAGGTGACAGAGGACCCCAGACAGCTTCTCCAGGACTCTAGCCTTACTCTGTGTAATGTTTATTTTAGCATCAGATACTCAATAAGGATGCAATAAATCGTGGCTAGTGACGATAAAATGCAGAATCTACCTTCAGAGTATAGTATATGACATGCATTTAATACATTTTAAATATTACTTTTCCCAGTGTGTTTATGGGGAAATTCCCATTACCATTACATATTGCTTCTAAAATGTTGCCAAAACTGTCGCTCTGGAGGAGAAAGCACTCTCAGTTAAATGTGTTTGTCAGGGCAAGCGCTGGGTGTTAGTGGCTTTCAGCTAAGTTTGTTCAACTTCTATTAAAATAGGATTTTATCAAATAGAATAAAATTAAGATACCATTTCACAATCGCTTTCCTTTTACCTCTGAGGAATCTATGTGGAACTGAGATCTTGGCCTGGCTGCAAACCCCGGGACTGTTCACAATGTATTCCTATTCTGAGAGTTGCATCTTCAATTTTTCCATAAAATTGACGTCTCCATCATGACTATCACCCTGACCTTGGAGAGCCCCACATCCATTCCATGACAACCTCCCACATCAGTGATGGAAAGCTTAAATGGAGCTGGAGAACAATGTAACTTGAGGAAATTTCCCCCTGATATCCCACGATGCACTCTGATAACTCTTCTCATAGAATCATCCTTAAACATGGATGTTGGGTGCTACATGTTATGAGAATAATATTTCACATGTCATGGGTCTTTTCACACACATAAAAAATATCAAGTATTCGAAGATATCCATGGGAAAATGCCTCCAAGTTTTCATTTTACAAACAAACTTTTACTTCAAAAGCTATAGAGAAGCTGGAAAGAGCCTGTGGGATAATTGGCATAAAAGCAACCATTGGAATGTATTCAGTTTTTGCTTAGTTTTTAATTATAAACAAAACAAACAGGTCCCATAACTACACTAGCTAATGTTCCTATGTCAAGGGCATCAGGAGGCTTCCATGCCCCAACATGAAGTACACCGAGCATGCAAGCCGCTGGCAGTGATGAAATGGTCTTCCACTGACAAATCAGAGCAGATAGGTTAAAACCAAATATGGAACTCATGATTATTCAAATAGATGGATAAAGTCAGTCTTCTACCACTTAAACAGAAGGAACAATTTTAGAACAAAAGCAGAAATTTGGTCCTACTTAGTCAAAGCTCTAATTGGACAAAAATGAAAACAATTAAATACATCACCTAGTATGAGCAAAAAAGGGTACATTCTTAGTTTTACTCATTAACTTTACCACTTCATTAATTCCAGAAGCAAAATGAAGACGGCTTTAATTTTGCTCAGCATTTTGGGAATGGCCTGTGCTCTCTCGGTAAGTTCTTTATTAAAAACCTATAGTTATTTCCATTTTTGTCTTTTTATATTGAGAGAATATATAATAATTAAATGCTCTTTTAAACAGATGAAAAATTTGCATCGAAGAGCCAAATTAGAGGATTCTGAAGAAAACGGGGTAATTCACCTTAGCATACTTCCTTGGCTTGACTGCACTTCCTCTAGATTTATTGCACATGAAACATGAATGTATCATTTATTGTGTTCATGCAGGTCTTTAAGTACAGGCACCGATATTATCTTTACAAGCATGCCTACTTTTATCCTCCTCTAAAACGATTTCCGGTTCAGGTAAGTATAAAAATTAATTTTCCTTCTCACCCATTACAATTGAAAGGGAATCCAGTTTAACTGTAAAACACCTAAATTCAACTCTCCCTGAAATTCAGCCAGAAAGAAAGACCACTTACTACAAACAGTTTGTTTTTAATATAATAAAATAAAATTTATTCCTAAGGTTTTCTTGTAAAGCAGAGCCACACACATAGAGAGTAAACTCATTTGGGCCCAGTCTAGAATGACGTAATGAAAGCACACCCAGCAGAACACTGAGTTCAGGTGTTTTGTCTAATTCACTGACCAAAGTGGACAATTTTATCAGTTGTTGACATTTAAGTCAGTGCTAAGGCCACTAATTGCCATATTATACAGTCATGTAGCTGTTTTATAGCCAATAATTTAGACTCTTTTAATTTAGGGGAAAAAATTGACTTCATAAACAACAAAGAGCATTAAAAAAATTCCTGAGAATCACTGGCTTGCCGAAGAGTTTCTTAACCTTTGACCTGTGTAGTTCACTAGAACAATACATCATATTGGAGCATACCTCTGATGGAAAGTGTAGATCAAGAATGCAGAGGAAAGAGAGAAGTTCATGAAGCAAACTAAAAAGCTTGTGAGAAAAACGAAACATCCTTAAAATTTGTAAACAAACAAACAAAAAATAACTAAACACTAAAAATAAGAATTTCTGTTTTTACTGAGTTACCTGTGAAGAGGGTTCTGAAAACTAGAGGGTGTGGTGCTGATTTTAAATAGACTACAAACCAGAATTGTGCTATTTTTATTACTATACAGTCTGGGCTCAGGGCACCAATTATGCAGCATCTGACCCCAGTCTCCTGAGACACTAAGAGCAGTAAGGATGCTGAAAACGATGCCTTAGCACAGTGGCTTGGCATAGTATCCTGCCATATGTTGGACTAACCCACTTCCAACTCATACAATGGTAGGAAATGATCATCTTAAAGTATTTCTAGCACCATAATAATTATGGGGAATGTGTATGGCCTCAGAAATACGAGCACAAATGATACAAGAGTTGTGGGTTTTCAGAATTGCCTTCCATTCTTTGGTTTCCCCATAAATAAACATTGCTCATTTGAAACTCTGTTGTCTTTCTTAAACTAAATGGAAATGATAATACATTTACGTTTTGGACTACCTCTTCAACTTTTCTAAAATATCATATACTTGGAGGTATTCCCACCTAGAAATTTTTATAGATATCTACGTGTGGCCCAATTTAAATGTCTGTAGTGAAAAGATATCAGGAGAGGTAATATTTTTCCTTACTGATAGACCCAACGTTCACAGATTTTTAAGCAGATCTTTAATGTACAAATTTTCTATAGATTATATGCAGATAGATTTATCTCAACCAATGTAGAATTTGTAAATAAGACAGTTGTTTCAAAATATAATCCAATAAAATATATCTCCTGATCCAACAGTCTGATCTGGTATTTATGATCTATCATCCCACTTTACAAAGTTTGATTTCCAGTATTTTTCTCCTTATAAGTCTACTTATATGTTTCCATAGCTCCTTATTATTTATTTTCTTAAGTCTGTTAAGTATTTAGTGCTCAGATTATCACCCCCAAATGCATTAAGCTGCACTGGCTTTGAAGTTCATGTTTCATTCAAACTGATCTGTGTTTATATATAATCTTTTCTAAAATACCAATTTGCATGAAATAGCTTATGTTGATTGCAAGGCTGTCAGTCTATTGTAGCTTATCTGCTTGGCTACAGAAATGTAAGTATAAATAAGCTTAACACCCTAAGCATTTTTAACTGAGGAAACTGTTTTTTTTATGATTAAAATGATATTTGGTTAGTGTGTGAACTCTTAGACAGCAGGGACTTTATCTTAAATTTCTTTTATCAGACTCATCTCAGTTATCACAGGACTTGACATGGGGAACTGCCCATATTTCCAACTTCCTCTCTTGCTACGACCTTCATTCTCAGTACAATGCCTGGAATATATATTTCGGAACTGAATAAATGCAGTAGGGATAGAAGTTGGAAGGAGTATATGAAAGACTTCCAGAAGAATCAATAGGACTTATTGACAAGCTGGTAATAAGGCGTAAATGAAAAAAAAGGAAAATAAGAAATGCTAAGTCTTCAAGGCATTTCATGCAGTTTTAAAACTGTCCTCACTGCAGATACTAATTGAAGAGTGAAATGGTTGGAGTAAGATGAAAGCTAGAGGTAAGGAAAGCTTGTAAAATGACTAAAACATTCCCATTGAGACAAAATATGCTGCACAAATATGCTGTCCTCTATATATAATTTAACTAACAAATAGAAATAGTTCCAATAGAATCTAATGCTTTATTCACCTCTGGGCTAGGGAAGGCACAGCCATTAAGGTCATGGCAGTGGAAGAGCAGGTCTAATTATTCTCTTTTCCACCCAAGATTACTCTTGGCTCAAGGAGACAAGCATTCCTTTCCTTGGGTGGATGGCTTGGCCATGTGAAGAATGAGCCCAACAGGGAGAGCCCTGAGCAGGGTTGGGACATGAATATTCCCTCATGTTGATCTCTTAACCCTAAGGTTCTTCTGCAGCTATGTTTTCTAAGACCAACAGTACTTAACTGAGTCACCAGAATCAAAAATAAATTTGCAGAGCAGAAAATGACAGAATCTTAAGTTAGGTATCTACTTGTATACTTAGTGTCATTAAGGAGTGGTTGCAGAAAAAAGAAGGAAAGTTCAATTTGGATTAACATTAGGAGAAAGAGGAAAAATCTCCTCCACTGTCTTAAAGGCTCAGATAACAGATGTTTAGATATACCTTTCCTTTTAAAAGTAGCAAAGCTCATTAACTTATAATTTTATTTTTATATACAGTCTCCTTGGTTTAATTTATTCTCATTCAATATTGAGCTTTTTAGAGGAATGGTACTCATAAATTTCCTAAATGAGTAAATGAATTTTTCTCTTATATAACTTTACACACACACACACACACACACACACACACACACACACTTCATTTTAGGCATTAGCTTTAATTAGATTAAAAGGTACTAAAAATTATATGCAAATTTAATTTCAAGTCAAATTCTAAGCTAAATTCACAAAGAGAGCTCATTATTTATGAAAATCATCCAGTAACAACTTATATTTTGTAATAAGCCTCGTTATCATTTCATTCATATTTTATAAAGAAAATAAAATAATGAGATCGATGTTTTAGCTCAAGACTTGTGTTGAACTGGTTGGAGAATTCACAGCTGTGTGGGCTTCAGGTTCCTTCTCTGTAAAATAAAAAAATTGGACCAGATAATTCTCATTCTCTTAGAGCTAAGCCATTCTGCCATTCATTGCTCTCATTTTTACATACAAAATATTTCAACACACTGTCAATGCTTTCGAGGTTAAAAATGGAGTATTTCAATGCATATCTTGATCACTGTAAAATGCCCCTTTCTCTCTAATCTTGTTTTGCATATGTCCAATCTCCTCATAGCTTTCTCACAGTAGCATGAGAACTGTTCTAAGTAAATAAATATGTATGTACATATATATTCATATGTCTATGAATTCATGTATACATTTTTTTTTAGAGCAGTAGTGACTTGTCTGAAGAAAATGGAAATGATGATAGCTCAGAAGAGGAGGAAGAAGAGGTAAGGAATTTCTGCAGGTTTTTTCAAAGCAAACCGGGCAGCACAAAAAACAAATAGAAAACTAGTCTCCTGTAGTCTACACTCAGCAAATAGACATTGCCGGGTTACCAACTGCCCACAGTCTTCTATTTTGGACAAGGAGAATACTATTTAAATTAGGATTAAATAAAATGACCTGCTTAAAACACTATTACAGTTTGGGGATAAAGTTACCTGTAAGTTGTACATGAATACAAAAGTATCTCCATTTTAAGTGGAAGAAATGTAAATTCTGATAGAAGGAAAGAAAGTATTATTTACATTTAGGTGGATAGAGCATGATGGTAAAAGACAAATATATAATAATCCTAAAGTTAGTGCAATACTTGTTTTAATGACTAAACTTTAAAAATTCAGTTTAATCAGTGGGTAGTATAAGAAAGCTAATCTCATATCATCTACAGTGTTATTGTGATTCATCTGCCTTTCTTGACTCACAAAGTAGGGCTGTTCTTTCTGATTGGAGTTTTACATGTCTTTTTGCCTACTAATAAAATTCATGTTTTCATAGAAATGCAAATGCTCAAGATGTATAAATACCTTCCTATATAGTACTACAAATTAGTGTAGTTCATGGCTAAAATTCATCTATATAACTTGGAAATTGTGCTAACATGTTTATAATTGACATTCTTGCCCATAGAAACATACTAATTTGGTACATTTTCCTGGGTAGTCAATTATAGCTATCCACTGGTTTGGGAACCTTCTAAATTCAGGTATTCTTAGATGCTATTTATGAAGGGACAATGACAGTCCAAAAAAAATGGATAAACGTCTGCTCTCTTGAAAACAAAATGGTGTGGGAACTTTAAAAGTGACGCATAATCAGTCTGATTTTTTTTTTAACCATAAAAGTAACTTTTTTAGTACCACAATTTATCCTAATAGCTTTTAAAGGGGTACCTTAACAGGAATGTCAAGCCAGTACCAGGAAAAATGCCACCTACTAAATCCCACAAAATTTTGCCTGGAGTTCCACATAGTAATTTTACACAAGAACTAAGCTAGGGTAATCCATTCAACCACAGCTGCTTGCTGTACAGAGATTGTAAAATTGCCTTACCAGCTAGATTTCCCAATTAGACTGCATATCTTTTGACAATGGTTCTTCAATTGTTGCGATGGTGGTTGGGATGGAGAAACATTAAGGTTCCTTTAGAACTCTGATGAAATCTCACGTACTCAATATTTTACCAACAACCTCTGAACATTTCTGGTCCTCCCAGAACTTATCTGCAAACTCCCCATGACCCAGGAGACTAGAGACCATAGGTAACAATCCTTGCTTTGAGGATGAACAGTGCTGTACCCTCTTTTGCATCTCTTCACACTGCCCAGCCCAGTTTCTTATACATATATAGTGCCCAGTCAATATTTGGTGGTTTGATTTTGAAACTTCAGAGGAATAAATGTTCCAAAGACCATTCATTCAAAGTGATACTGGAAAACTGGATGAATGAACCTGGGAGTCTTCCATCCTGAAGAGAGTTTAGAGCCTCTTTTTTCCCCGTCTCTTCCCTAAAATTTCACTGGCAATTCAGATTAAATACAGAGTCTCCAGGAATTGTATTCCCATGAGAAGGTGCTTAGGCATATTTTCTATTTGGTGATCATACATTTTTTTCCCCCTCTCCTAAATTATTCAGTCTCACATTTATAAAACTTTTATTGAAATATAATGTACATAACACAATTATCATAAGTTTATAGATGACTGAAATTTCAGAAATTGAACACTTAAGGGTAACCAGCACCCATAGAAAAAAGCAGCACATGTTTCGTGCTCAATTCCATCCGTTAACCAACCACCACCAAGGGCAACCGCTATGTTGACTCCTAACAGATAGATTGTTTTTGGCTCTTTTTGTGTTCCATACACACACACACACACACACACACACACACACACACACACATATATACACACACATACATACATGTATGGAATCATGCAGCATATACTCTTTTGCATGTGACCTCTTCCACTCTCAGCTTCAGAGATTGGTTCATATGTTTCTATAGTTGAAAATCGTTCATTCTCATTGTCAGTATTTCATTATGTGAATGTACCACAATGTGTTATCCTTCTGTTGAAGGGCAGTTGGGGAGTTTTCAGGTTTGGGCTATGACAAAAGAGTGCTGCTGTGAACTTCTAGTACTCCTTCTGGTGAACATATGCATTCATTTCTGGAGGCCACTTTACCTAGACATGAAATATCTACGTCGAAAGGTCTGCATATGTTCTTCCTGAGGAGATGCCACCAACAGCTTACCAAAGACGACGTACTAATGTAAACTTCCACTATCCATACATGAGCATTCCAGTAGCTTTACATTCTCACCAACACGTGTTTCTTTCAGTCATTTTAGCTATTCTGGTGGGTTAATAATACTTTTTTTAAGCACAAATGATTGCTAAGTTTTCTATTCAAGAAGATATTTGAGGTCTCGTACCCATAAAAAGACTGAACTACTTTCCTTTTTAACTTATTGTAGCAGAACAAGTACTAGGAAAAGAAAGGGTGTTGTTAGGAGAAAATGGAGAATCCTATGAGTTGGGAGTTTGGGTCTGTAGTCATGACCCTGCTGCTAATGAACTGCCACGTCTTTGACCTCATGTGAGTCATTTATCCCACTGGCCCTCAGGTTCTTTACCTGTGAAACAATGGTGCAGGACCCAAACTGTATCTTCTCCTACTCTAAGGATCTTTCCTCCTTCTTCCCTGAAAGATTTAGTCTGTTGGACTAAAGCATATAAACATGAAAAAAATAAATAGTATGGTGTTAGTGTGATACTTGACACAGTTAGCTTGGAGACTGTTTTGGACTGGAATCTAGCAGTCCCAAGAGTTCGTTAAAACAGTGGAATTTACAAATCTGATGAAACAAACATCATTTGTTTTAGTAATAAGGCAGGCTAAATCTGGCTTTTGTTTGTTTGTTTTGAAGTCTTAAAATATAGGATGCCTAGTTAAAGTTATCCTAATGTCACAATCTCTTTAAAAACACATTGAAATAAATTCAGTTTTCCAGTACTCATTTAAAGTAAATAAATTCTGTGTATGAATTCCTGACTTTCAATATTAGCTATGAATTACTTTGAGAGATTAACTCCATCAACAAACAATTGCCTAACAACATGGAGTAAAGGCAAAACAGTAAAATGTTAAAGATGATAATAACATTCATTGAGGAGTAGTAATTTTTAAAAAACATCTTCCTGCAATAACATAATATATCGCTAAGGATTTCTTGGAGTGTTTGATTTCTTCTTTGCACAGAAGAATTGTGTGTCAAATGCCTGACATCTTTTGAATACTGCACACAGCTCAGAACTGGCTTATATATTGGCAGATGGATTTTGAATTTAATATGTCTCTTTTTCTTTAAACACTCCTGAAAGTAAATGAAATACATTCACTTCTTTTTGATAGTAAATACGACATGCAATCAACTTGTTTGAAGAGAGGGGCTTCTATAAAAAATTCTTTTATGAAAAACTATCCTAGGTATAATGTGGACAATTCACATAAATCCTCTTTGTCATCAAGAATGTCACGGTGCACAGAAAGGGCCCAGGTTTTTTGTTTTTTTTTTTAATTAGAAAGATACAGTTTCATCACTTACTATGAGACCTTAAACAAGATATTTAACTTTTCTGAGCTCACTTTCCTTTTCTAAAGGGTGTGAGTTACAATCCTACCTTAAAAGACTGCTCTAAGGAATTAAAAAATAGGTATAAAGTTCTCAGCTTATTTGTCAGCAAATACAATAATTAATGAACTATCATGTCGTAGTTGCTATTAACAAGACTTCAAGAGCCTAAGCCATGTATTGTATGATACCATATAGTCAGATATGCTGAAATTATTACACAAATATTTTTGAATTGATTAAACGGAATACATAAATATCTAAAGCATACCATAGTGAGGTAAATAGTATGAGAAAAATTTGAATTGAGTTCTGAGAAGTGAGAAGTGCAAACGGCATAAGAGGAAGCAGAATTGTCAACACTGGGTGACAAGCTGGCTGAGGGGTACGGAGAAGGTTTTTTCCGATAATGGTTCACGACTTCAACAAATCTTGAGTTATCTTCTAGCTTAAATACATTTTCTTGCTCTGGACACTTACCCCAGGAGACTTCAAATGAAGAAGAAAACAATGAAGAGAATGAAGATTCTGATGGAAATGAAGACGAAGAGTCAGAGGCTGAGAACACCACCCTTTCCATCACCACACTTGGTTATGGAGAGGAGCCCACACCTGGAACAGGGAATATAGGTCTAGCTGCCATCCAGCTTCCCACGAAGGTAACAGTTCCTCCAAGATGTTCAATCTGCTCTCATTGCTTTACTGAAGTCTGAGGTTATCCTGACACTCTACACACAGTATTTTATATTATCTTCATTAACTCAATGAAAAAGTAAGAGCAGGTACAATGTCCCTGTTTACAAATAAGGAGAGGTTTTTCCCATGGAAGTTCTCTTCCCATGTTCTTATACTGACTTTCAATATTATCACAGAAGACTAAGGACAAGCATCTTAGCAATGGATAAAAGGTCCTGAGAGATGCCATAGCATTTCTGGGAAGAGGATTCCAAGACAGAGAAAGTGAGTAGCAAAGCTATAGAAAGCATCTCCCACAGAGACTTATTTATCAGGTACTTTTTCTCCCTCAAAACCCAATGACAAAGGTACTTATTCTGAATTTTTAAAAACCCACCAATTCTTTTGTAACTTAAACTGGCTTCAATTAAGAATTACATGTAGAACAAGGCTGTCAGTACAGCCTATGTTGGATGAAATAATGGCCTTGAGTTTTATGTTTTTCACACCTAAATTTAGATTCCTTCAAACTTTTCCTTATAGGCTGGGGATATAGGAAAGAAGGCTACAAAAGAGGAGGAAAGTGATGAAGAAGAAGAGGAAGAAAATGAAAATGAAGCAGAAGTGGATGATAATGAGCAAGGCATAAATGGCACTAGCACCAACGGCACAGAGATAGACAATGGCCATGGCAGCAGTGGTGGGGACAATGGAGAGGAAGAAGGCGAAGAAGGTGTCACTGAAGCCAACGCAGAAGGAACCACAGTGGCTGGAGGCCAGGACAATGGTGGCTCTAAGGCAACTACGTCTCCAAATGGTGGAGTTGGACCTACAACTCCACCCCAGGAGATCGACGGGGCTACCCCGCCACCATTTGGGGAAACTACCACCCCTGGATATGAGGGGGAGTATGAACAAACAGGCACCAATGAGTACGACAATGGATATGAAATCTACGAAAATGAAAATGGGGAACCTCGTGGGGACAATTACCGAGCCTATGAGGATGAGTACAGCTACTATAAAGGGCGGAGCTACGACGGCTACGACGGTCAAGATTACTACCACCAGTGAAGGCCCAGCCTGGGACGAATTCATCTGTTCTGCCACTTTGTGCGGTTACCGTTTTCAAAGTTCAACTCAGGAAGGTGCAATATAACAAGTGTGCATATTATAATGTGGAATGGCGCTGCCGTTCCAAAGTGGTTAACCAATGCATGAGATCGTGTGTGACTGAATATTTTGAGGTTGTAGTTCTATAAATAGTGTTTTTAACGTGTTTGCGCTAACTGCTAAAACATACCCTTTGATCGAGAGGTGCTTCTTAGAAGAGATTCACTGACATGAGTAACACTGTATACAATAAATGTGTAGTTCTCTAATCGCACTACCTATCCATCACTGTATATTAGGTTTCATTACCATCCTCATGTATTTTTATGTGACTTGTATGTATATTCTATCGATGGGTTTTATCACAAATAAAAATGCAATCCTTCAAATGTGTTATAATTAAGAAGAAAAATGAGAGATTCAGAATGAAAAAAAGTGAGACCAGTGGGATGACGATTTCAGCTAAAGTATGAAAGCTTATTTCCTCTATGGTTTAAAACTCAGAAGGACGATAGACATTTTTTCATGGATAAATCAACATAACTAAGATTTTGACATGCTTGTGGGCGGGCTCAGCCATATGTATCAGGGAAATAAACAGCTTTTATTAGAGTTGCCAGATTTGACAAGTAAAAATGTAGGATGCCTAGTTAAATTTGAATTTCAGATAAACAATGAGTAACTTTTTAGTATAAGTATGCTCTATGCAATATTTGGCATTTGTGAAATATTTGGGACATAGTTATACTAAATAAATGATTCATTATCTGAAATTCAAGTTTAATTGACTGTCCTGTGTTACATCTGGCAACCCTACTCCTATTGATTTGGTTCTAGGTGGCGTGGCGGTGGGATGGGGTAGAAAACTCTTACACATACGCACAAACATCAACCCACCATCTCCTAACTCTTATTTTGAAAAATGCCAAGCCTTCAGAAAAGTTGGAAGACTAGTACATGAGCATCTAAATTCACCAATGGTTAACATTTTGCCATATTTACCTCTTTCTATTTCTGTGTGCCTCTCTTCATATATATACACTGCTTTGCCAAACCATTAAAGAGTGATTGCAGACATCATGGCATCACAATGTTCACCCCTAAATACTTCAGCATTTAGTATTAGAACAAGGAATTCTCCTACATGGCTGCCATACCATTCTTATTCTCATTCTCAAGAAATTCAACCTAGATATGATAATATTTTCTAATACACAGTCCATATTCAAATTTCCCCAATTATTCCAATAATGTAATTTATTGCTAACTCATTTAATCCTCACAAAACTCTGTCAGGTAGGTTTTATTGTTATCGCCTGTGTTATTGACGAAGGGGCTGAGGCACAAAGAAGCTGAGCAGCTTGCACCAGGTCACAACGTCAAAGCAGCAGCCTAGCTTTAGGATCTGTTCTCTTGACCATTAGCGTATATTCATTAGGAATGCTATATTCATTAGCGTATATTCATTAGGAATGCTATATTCATTAGCGTATATTCATTAGGAATGCTATATTCATTAGCGTATATTCATTAGGAATGCTATATTCATTAGCGTATATTCATTAGGAATGCTATATTCATTAGTGTTGTATATTCATCAGGAATGGATGTTGAGCCACGAGTGGGCAGGAAATCTCTAACGATGAGGGCATTGCTGAAAAAACGAGACATCTTCTATCACAATTTTCTTAGAACCAACTATGTTTATGACGTGAGCCCTAAAGAATATTTTCAAAGCAAGGATCCTCTGATATTTTTCAGGTATTCTGGCATACCTTTCTATATAGGTAGCTTGGTATTGTGCAAAATGCATGAGCCCTGGAGTTAGGTGGGCTCGAACGACGGTGTTATCGAGAGTAAATGAATTTCCTTCCGTAGTCTTTGGTCCCTCACCTCCTACATGTGCAGTATACTCAGTGGGTTGCTGTTTAGAGTCCGACCCACTACGAGCTACTCAGATCATCACCTCTCTCCTCTCCAGTCCCTTCCTTTCTCCATCTTAACACTTAGGTGCATCTGATTGTAACAATTACCTGGCCATAAAAATTGTCTTTTGCGAACTCATAGATCATTTTTTTCTTGTCCTAATGCCTCTTTGTAAGCAACAGTTTTTGATGAGATGGAAGCCTTGGGAACAGTGTGATAAATACTATTTATTCGGCAATATAGGTAATCTTTACTCTTTATTTGTGACATTGTCACAAACTATCTCAATATATCATAGAATCATCAAATCTTAGATTTGGCCAGCCACAGGGCACTTTGCTAAGACTCGGGTTGGACTGCAGTCAGTTCTTGCCCACATGGTCTATAAGGAGACCATGCAAGGTTGTCAGAGAGCTGCTCCCCCATGTGTCTCTTCCAAATACCAAGGTTTGGGAGACTTATGAGTGTCCTAGACCATTTAAAGAGCATTGACCACATGGGGAGTTCAGATGGGCTTAGCATGAGAGAGGGCTACTTATGTGAGATGCTTCATGGTGACATGTAGGCCCTCACCAAGCAATGGGATGCTGATTCGCCTCCCAGCTCAGGCCACACCCCAGGGGTGGATGGTCTTTGGGTATTAGCGTGGCCACAGGGTAGCTGCTTCTGAGAGATGACTCTGCCCCTCTCCCTGTGGTCCCCCTAGGCCCCATCCCCTCACTTCAAGTCCCTCTCACCTCCTCCAACATGATGCCTCAATCAATATCCTCCCCAGCTGGCAACCAGGGTGAGCCATGTTTAATCCGCAGGGAGCACTGAATATCCCCCTTCCCCTTTTCAATGTATTATTGTTACATAGATTCTATACCCTGCCTCTTTCATGGCTGACCCTGCTGATTTCCTATCACCCTTTCCTCTCTTAACAAGATTTTCATCTTGCAAAACTAAAGCTCTGGTTTTCAAAATGATTGCTTCTGCTGAGAGTTTCAAGAGCCTATTTAGAACTGAAAAACAAAACATTGACTTTCTTTCCATTTGGATTCCTCTTATTAAAAAAAATCCCAATCCGGGACTTCCCTGGTGGTCCAGGGGTTAAGACTCCGTGCTCCCAATGCAGGGAACGCTGGTTCGATCCCTGGTCAGGGAACTAGATCCCACATGCCACAACTAAGGGCCTACATGCCGTAACTAAAAGATCCCACACGCTGCAATGAAGATCCCACGTGCTGCAACTAAGACCCAGCACAGCCAAAAAAAAAAAAAAAATCCCAATCCATCTCTAGGCAAAGTGAATCCCTCTGAGTGACAAAGAGAAAAAGTAATGAAAGTGTGAGAAAAGCAGAAAAATATAAATACATTCTTTTGAAAAGGATAGTCTAATGTCAAGAAATATGAGTCTTACTTTAAAAAAAGGATCAATATTAATTAAAAGGAAATCATGAGGCAATCATTTGGACCTCTTGTTTATCCAAGTGCAAATACTTGTAAATATTTTCTGCCCTCAGTGGGTTAGATACTCATTAACTTGGTTTGTTGTTCTAAGAATAAAAGTTCCATGCAAGTTGTATTCTGTTCTTTTTCAGGAGGCTTTCCCCCCTGTATTTCATAACTCCCAGGGTCCAAGAAGATAAGACCTCCATCAGTGTGTACAGAATTTTGTCTTATTGCTTTTTAAAGCACAAATTCAACTTTCACTATTTTAGTCATGGGTCAGCAAACTTTCTCTGTAAAGGACCAGATAAGTAAATATTTTTGGCTTTGCAGGCCATATGGTTTCTGTCACAACTCCTCAAATCTGTCATTGTAGCAAAAGCCACCATAGACAAAATGTAAACAAATGGGCATGGCTGTGGTCCGATAAAACTTTATTTGCAAAAACAGCTGTTGAGCCAGATTTGGCCTACAGGCCATAGTTTGCTGATTCCCATTTCAAATGACTATAAAGTCATAACCATAGAGAACTGATTAATTTAAAATTTTAGCTGTTGTTAATCACTTAGGCTATAAACAAACTATCGGTGAACTCACTAAAAATGCAGTAAATTTTCTCATATCTGATACAGCAATCTGTGAGTTATCTCCTTTCTGCAGCTGCTTAATAAAATGCTTCTGACACTTCCTGGACCTGAACACATCAAGAATCTTATTTATCTCTAATAAATAATATTTGAAGATAATATTTTCATCATCCTAATTATCTTTTGAAATTTTGTGACAGAGATTGCCAGGTATGTCTAATCCCTTAGCCAGCTGAGGGAAAGTTTGATTTCGATTCTAGCTATAGGATAGTGAAGCGGAATCAACAGCACAACATAAACCATCACTGAGGCCGTGTAGAATGAGTGATCACCAAATCCAGTACTGCTAAGGTTAATTCTATGTGTCAACTTGACTGGGCCAAGGGGTGCCCAAATTAAATATCTTTATTTCTGGGTGTGTCTGTGAGCATTCTTCTGGATGAGATTAGCATTTGAATAGGTGGACTCAGTAAAGTAGATTTTCCTCCCCAATGTGGGTGGGCATCACCCAATCAATTGAGGGCCTGAAAAGAACAAAAAGGTAGCTTCCTGCTTGGCTGCTTAAACTGGGACATCTGTCTTCTGCCTTGGACTGGGAATGACACCAGCTACTCCTCTGGCCCTCAGGCCTTGCGATTCAGATTGGATTTACACCACTGTCTTTCCTGGGTCTCCAGCTTTCAGATGGTATGTCATGGGACCTATCAGCTTCTGTAATCATGTGAGCCAATTCCTCATAATAAATCTCTTCCTATATGTATAACCTATGGGTTCTGTCTCTCTGGAGAGAAACAGACTAATATAAGTACACCGAACATTTTAAGAGGAATTTTCAGTGAATTCTCAATACTTGCATTGCTATCAGGATCGACTCAGGCACACTGTATTCTCCAAAGACAGCTTCGACACTATCTCCCCTTCCACAAGTCTTCGGCAATGTGACGTTGCCACTTCTCCCCAAGGTGTGGAACATGTACCTACTCCTTTGAATCTGACTGCTTTGACCAATATCATGACAATGACTCTAACAGTTCCAGGCTTAGCTTACTTCTGCTTTCTGCTCTTGAGACCCTAGAGGGTCTCAGGAGTAGGGAAGCCTCCTGAGAAAGAACAGAATGTAATTTGCATGGGAACCTCCACTATTAGACCAACAAATCCAGTTAATGAGCTTTTAACCCACTGAGTATTTTAAGTCCTGAGCTACCATATAGGAAGTCCAGTTGGTTCTGCTGGAGAGAGAGGTCATATGAAGAAGCACCAAAGCACCATCTTGGATGTGCAGCCCAATCAAGTCTTCAGAGAAGTCCTGCACCCATCCCATCTGAGTGTCCCAAATGAGAGATCTGAGGATGGCACAGCTGAGCCAAGTCACCCCACAGACACTTGAGAGAAATTAATCAATGGGTGTTTTAAACCACTAAGTTTAGAGGTAGTTTGTTATATGGCAATAGATAACTGAAACAAGAACAGACAAGCATAGAAAAAATTCTGAGAATTTGTGAGAATTAAGACAGTCATGAGAGAAGAGCTAAAATAAAATGATAACGCAATACGTATAAACACGAAGTTTAAAAACTGAGAAGACAAGATATGCCGAAATTAGGTAAGAAAATAGTATGTGTCCAATACAACGAATAACTAGCTGGTATATGTCATCATGTTCTGTCTCTTACGAGGATACTTGGTCCTGCAAAACAAAGTGGCAAGAACTATTTGGGAATGAGAGATATTTCCCTCCTGAGGTCACACAATGAAGCTTTACAGCTACTTCCAGCAATGTCACCATGTCCTGAAGGAAAAGCCTGGTATCATTATAATTACATTTTAACTACACCCTCTGAATTACACTCTAAGGTGTAGTAAGACATCTTTCTAAAATAAAAATAAAAGCAAATTATATTGACATGTCTTCCCTTTGCCAGTAATAGCTGAATGGGTAAACAAATAGCCTAGAGAAATGAACACAGCTAGCTTCATGTTACTCCGTGACCCTTTGTGGTTCCGTATCTGGCCGAAATTTTTATGTACTTCTGTTGAAATTCCCAAACACTAAGGGAAAAAAATAATAAAAACTAAAAAAAAACCCCATAATTTGGAGGTAGATGAGAAAGTTGGTTGTAAGTGACGTTTTAAAAAGTGACCTTTTTTAAACTCAGGATGAATATTGATCCTCATGAATGAACATATTTAAAACAGAAACATTTTCTTCTGCTAAAAACAGGGCAAGTCCCAGCACACGCATTTCATACTCTCTTCTGGAGATGAATGGGGAATAAATGCTTCTATGAAATGCCTAAAGCCTTGACAAATCTTTCAGCGTCCATATGGTAAAGAGGAGATGCTCAACAACATCAACAAGGGCCCTTCTTTTCCATTCACAACACTGTGGAGATCCCCCCACTGATTCAGAAGGGAAAACTCAGTATTTGTTGCAGATATAAATTAGAAAATAGAGCATTATTTCAGTTAGTCAGAACCTATGGAAATATACATAGTATATATTTATCTCTAACTGCCTATGATGATACGGAGAAATGTGTCACCTAATAATGTTCAGAATAAGTTGGGGACCAAGATCCCAGAAAATAAAAAGAGTTCCTACTATCCTAAGTTTTAAAAAATGTATATCAAAACAATTGGACCTAGAGCACAAGTATAGAGAAGATGGATGGGAGGTTCCAGAAATAGATGGAAAAACAAAACAAGACAAAACAAAAACACAAAGCCTTACTCCTGGATGAGGGCCCAGTAGCTGGAACAGATAGTGTAGGTTCCTAGTTAGCTCATATTTTATATGATTGTTCTCAATAAAGTGAAGGGTAAGAAATGAAAAAGCCAGCACAAGATGAAACAAGTTTCGTGGACTATTTTCATCTGAAAATCTCTTTGAGGAGCAACTCTTTGTGTCAGCCTGGCCCAGGAGATTCAGGCTAGGTGCATCTTCGGTGGAGATGTCTATTCTTGAACCATGAACCGAGAACCCGAAGAAAGTTCGTGTCCATTTCCTGTTCTTCTCTAGTCCTTCTTAATTTTGTTTTGTTTTGTTGTCTTTTCCAATTAAATAGAAATAGTGTGAGGCTAGATTACCTTTATTACAGAACCCTGGTCTTTATCTTTGGTTCCTAAGAAATGTTATGGCAAAACTGTTTATTACACAAAAACATTTAGGAAACTTCTGTTGAGTTTTTGAAGTTCAAGCTCAACCCAGGGGGCACGTTTTAAGAGGGTAGAAGTAACACCTCTACTTCACAGAACTTTAGCAAATGATTATTCTCTGTTTTTCTCCCCATGGTTTCTTCTCAGCAAACCTTTAGACAGAATAGGCTCCATTTTTTTTTTCTTTTTTTTCTTCCTGCTTTAGTCAATTGTAGGTTCTAAATTTAAAGCTCAAGTTGCATTTTTATTTTTTGAGCTTTGCATTCATTTTAGCTTTGGAAGTATATATATATTTAGCTACTGCCAGTTTACTCCTTGGTAGGATTGGTAGCTAAGTCAACTTTTCTCTTAACATTCTATGAATTTTCTCTTATAGAACACAGATTCATCTAGATAGAATTAAACACTTTCCCATCACTTAAATAAAGGGGAAATCTCTTACTAAATTTCTTTGGAAAGAAGGAAAGACAAAGAAAAAGCACATTTGAGAAATCATCTGAAACTATAATATTAATGAAAAAAACCCTAACATTTTCTAAAGCTGCACCATGTATGAGGCACATACCAGGTGCCTATTTCTACCTGATCATTCAAAAGTATAAAGTTACTTATAAACTATAAAGTTACGGAAGAGCGTA
Organism: Balaenoptera physalus; assembly: GCF_965194825.1. NCBI lineage: Eukaryota > Metazoa > Chordata > Mammalia > Artiodactyla > Balaenopteridae > Balaenoptera > Balaenoptera physalus. Next base: position 8,738,397 of record NC_138884.1, read on the forward strand.
AAACCTTAAAACGCTGCGGATTTTCTAAGTGTTATAGAAATCTGTGAATAATTCATTGCTTGAAGAGAATATTAAAGTGAGGATTCTTGTGGTATTCACATCTGTCTACTGTTTATATAGCTGTATGTTTCTGTTCAGTCTTACGGTTGACTGAACACTGTTGTTTGTCCATTCCTTTCCTTTACTTCCATTTTCTTGTTAGCCTTTTTCTATGTCTGCCAAGTCCTTTACATTTTGCTGAAATTCTGGTCATTAATATTTGTGATGTCTAGAGAAATAGCCCACCGTTTGCTCTTAAACTTCAACTCTATTATTTCTTTCACGATTTCATTGATTTTTTTTCCCTTCATCAATTGAGTCGTAAAAGAAGACATGGTTGGAAAATAAAGAGAGGACAGAAAAGAGATACAGAAGGATGTCCTCTGAATGCCAGATTATTATATAATGATGGGAAGAATGGGTGGGGTGGGTAGCTATCATGTATTTATCATTTAGTTTAGACTTCGGAACATTTGTTGATTTAATGTTTATGCAGACTTTAAGAGACAGTAGAGTGCAGTGGTTTTCAAACCTCATTTTGGAGCCTGATTGCCTAATTATAAATTCTGGCTTTTTATATTTGCTGGATATATGACCTTAATAAGCAAGTCACTTAACTGCTTTATGTCTTATCACTAAAATCAGGGTGATAATAACAGCTACAATAGAGAGTTTTTGTAAATATTAAATGAGTTAATATACCACACTTAGAGTAATACTTGGATCATAGTAATCATTCAATGAAAGTTCAGCTTATTATTATGCTTCCCATTCTCACATGGAGAAATTGAGGCTCACAGAAGTTCAATTTAGTTGCTTAAGCAATTGACCACAGCAAACAAGAGGTAGAGTCAGTATTTGAACTCAGGTCTGTTTGACTCCAAAGCTACCAGTTAAACGTCTCCACTGTCAATGACAATGTCAAATACTCTAAACCCCATGGTTGAATGATTGTTGAGTCAGCAGTGCCCCCAACCTAACAGCTAAAATTCTAATCCTGGCAGAGTTTTAAGAACCAGCTACGTACACTCAGAAGAGGATCAAAAATAGGGATTCAGCCTGAACTAGAAAAGAAACCATTCTCTCAGCTAAAGCTGCCTAAGGGCTGCTTTCTTTGTTTTATTTTGGTTTTTGTCTGTTTTGCAAGTTAGGAGAAACTGGGAGTTTACATTTAAATCTCATTAAATATCATTTATAGTCTGTTAAAGTTGTGTTTAGCTATAGGTAGTTCTTATCCCTTAGTATGCGTTAAACAATTCTTACATTATCTTTTATTGATGTTTCACATAAAGTTCTAATTACCCCTCCAGGTCGTATAATATTTTAGACTGAATGGAACCTCCTGAACTACTGCAATCATGATTTTGGCAGACAGACTGGGCCAACTACTGCCCTAGAAAGGCTTATTCCAATATGCGTGTGCTACTCGTTTCACTGAAAAAGTCAACGTCCTAAATTGACCATTTTATAACATTCACATGTAAACCCAAACTCTCAGTATTTCCCCCTAAACCACTTCTGCAGTTTCCCCCATAACAATACTAAAGAGCAACTTCGTTCTTCCAGTTGCTCAAGGCAAAAACCTTGGTGCCATCCTTGATTATTGATTTTCTCTCCCAGCCACATCCGGTCTGTCAGCCAATCCTACTGGCTTTACTGTCAAAATATATTCAGAACCTGACCACTTCTCACCACCCCTTGTGGTTCAAGTCCTAATTGTCTCATGACCAGATTACTTCAAGAGCTCCCTCGCCAGTCTCTGCCTTTTCCTACTCAGTCCCTCCTTCAGTTCCTCCTTTGCCCAAGACCTCCAAGGGCTTCCTTCTCACTCAGGGTGAAGTCAGGGCCTTGCGATGACCCAGGGGCACTACATCATCTGCCATCTAATACTTTTCTCACCTCGTTTTCTGCTTCTCCCTTCCTGCAGTCCATCCAGCCAACCTGACCTCTTCTCTGTCTTGGAACAAGCCAGCAGGCTCTTGTCCCAGGGGTTCTCCTCTTTCTCTTCCTTCTGCCTAGAATATTCTTCCCCTAGAAAGTCAGATGCCTACAGGTCTTTACTCAAAAGTCACTCTCTCAACAAGGCCCTCCTGGGCCTCATTATCTAAAATTTCAACCCAGGGAATTCCTTGGCAGTCCACTGCTTAGGACTCTATGCTCTCATTGCCGAGGGCCCGGGTTCAAACCCTAGTCAGGGAACTAAGATCCCGCAAGCCATGTGGCACAGCCCAAAAATAAAAATTAAACAATTAAAAATTAAAAAAAATAAAATTTCAACCCAATGTCTCCACTCTCAATGCTTGTTATTGTCTCCTTCCTGCAACACTTTTTCTTCTTAGACTTAGTCTCTGTCGCTACCTAACGTAACATTTTTTACTTACTCATCTTATTGTCTGTCTCCCTGACAGCTTATAAATTCCACGAAGACAGGGATTTTTTTTTCCTGTCTTGCATTCACTGCTGTTTCCCTAATGCTGGTCACATAATAGGCACTCAACGCACTTTTGTTAAATGTTGCTGAAGTTCATTCAGGCACAGTTGAAATTATAAGCTTTTGACATAAAAGGATAGCTAAAACGTTTTCTATTTATAAACTTGTGAGTTATTCAGCCAGTCCTAATTAATAGTTCTGAAATCAATTTTAATTATTTGACAACATGATAAACCAAGCTGAGGTATTTATATTTTCTGTTTATCCCACTTTCTGGAACATTTGATAGCAGCTTTCTACCACAAAAACATTTTTAGATTAAAATTACTTTGCCCCCTATGGTTATCTGTGGGCACTGGTAACAAATTGTTTTCTAGCGCTAAGTGAGCCAGTGCTGATTGGCCATTGGGAACTCTAACAAACTTTAAATTTCAGCAGAATGCCCAGACACTGTTAATTCTGCAGAAGAAACCAGGTATTCTGAAGGTCAAAGATCCCCAGGTAATTTGGCTTTCTTGATGTTCTTGATAACAACTTTATAACATAGTTCACATTTTTAAGATGCATGCCATCCAGGTAGGGAGATTGCTTTTGAAAATGAATGCATATTGAAAGTGTTCTCTACTGAGCACACCTGTGTACTATTTAGTGCTTTGTTTTAGAAAAAGAAAGTGTGTTACCAAGCTCTAGAAATGATCAACTAAAACTGGTGGTTTGGTAGCAACTTTCCCTCTGATCTGACTACCAACATTATCAAGCTCCACAATAACTCAAAGACTTCAATTTTACTCTACACCTTTGCTTATAAGACAGAATAAGGATAATATGATCAGACTTATACTTTCAAACCTCATCTGTACTGATATTTCTACTGATCAGCATTGTCATTTGATACTTGACTTGTACTGTCCTAACCTCTAAAATGCTTGGAAGCTAAATTATAGCTAGGATTAAGGTCCTTAAAATTGTATTAATTTAGAAGAGAATAGCCCAAGATTTTAGAATACATTTAAAAGTTATACTTATTTCTCCAAATAAAAGCTTTTACCTTGAACTGGTTAAAGATTGCAACAGTATTTAGATTATTTTTCCAATTAAAAGTACTTTTCTCTCAAGTAATATCAAAGAGTGGTGTAAATTTTTACTTCTCATATTGGTTGCTATATGTCTGTGTGGTAGTTAGTAAAATACTTAATATCAAAACCAACAGATCAGTCATCCAAAATTATGTTGACTTTCTTTTTCAATCTAGTGGCTGCTTGACTTAAATGAACTCACTAGATCCTCTTAGCATATAAACATGTACCTTTATCCATAAGAAAATGTTAGTGTTTTAAACATCATTTTGTGGATCCCAGGAAAATACTATGATTTGCTTTACATCAACTACATGTAGATTTTTCTGTAATAAGATAAAAGAGTAGAAACTTATTCAAGGTGGTGTAGAGTCTGGCTTTAGAGCTACATTGGCTGGATGCTAATCCCAGGTCTGCCCCTGAACACCTGGGAATTCTGGGACAAGTTACTTGACTTTGTGTCTATTTCCTAATCTGTAAAACAGGACTAGTAATGCCACCTAACTTCACAGGGTCACTGTGAGGCTCAATTAATTGAATATATGTCAAATTTTTAGAACAGTGCTTGGCCCATTTTAGTTTTCAATAATGTTAGCTATTAATATAACTATTACATAAATTGTTTTGGTCTCCAGCCCACAGGTGGCTTCCACCTCATATACCTTGCTAATGAGTGTGAGGATATATATTCAGGCACAGGGCCGGTGGTGAACAAGATTTCATTCCTCACAGTAGAGCCTGCCACCCTGGCAGGTTCATTTAGAGTCTGTTAATGAGTTCCTATACTAACTTAATGTTATTCTTTTTTTTTAACTGTTTATTTTTTTAATGAAAAAAGCTAACCTTTATTGAGCACTTACTATGTGCCCGGCTCTGTGTAAAGAACTAAGAATTTTTTCATCAGATACAAGTATTATTCAGATCTTACAAATGAGGTAACCAAAGTTTAGAGAGTTTAAATGACTTGCCCAGGGTCCCTTGGCAATTAAATAACAGAGCCAAGAACTCAAACCGAGATCTAACTTTCAAACCCTATTTCTTAACAATTTTGCTTTACTTCCTCTCTGAGAGATAGAGTTCTGGGTTGACCATTGCTGCCATCACACAGGTCCCTGAGGAAGTAGAATATATTTATAAAGGACTGAAAGAAAAGAATGGTCATTTAAAAACCCTTTTTTCTCTCTCTTGTTCAAATTACATCATTTCTATTGATCTACCTTAAAGTTTACTGATTCTTTGCTTAATGTTATTCTGAATTATATAAATAATTCAATTAAATGGTCTCTCTCTAAAGATAAAAGGGAAAAGTTTGGGCTGACAATAGAGCAAATAAATGTCTATGAACTCCATTTCTAACCAACTTCATTGTTTTCATAATATTGGACAATTTTCATGTTCACATTGGAATAATTAGACATATGAAAGCTCCGATTAAAGTTTCTACACTTGGATATAAATTATATGTAGTTTGTTTTTAAACAAGAGGAAATGGACTGCTAAGGGGAAGGAGGTTTGTATAGACTTTTGTGATTTATTTATTGTTATGGCTGCAGTTCATAACTGGCAATGCTTTAGGGTAAAATATTATTGTCTTTTTACAGAGATTCTCAAAGATGCGAATCATCTGTTTGGGACTGCTCCTTTTCAGCCTGACCCTGGCAGCACCAGTAAGCATTTACAGATTCAGTTATGCATCCTATAATCTCTTGCTCTCTTCATCTATTTTTCTTTTAAGCGATGTCTTTTTAAATTAGTAGCACTTACCTAGTTCAGTTACAAGAAAGTACCACACAAAGAGGACGCATCCAACACTTGACACAAATGTCTGTCACCAAGGAAGCCCTCAACGAACATGTGAGAAGAATTACAAGATGTCTACGTGTTGCCTTTGGAGAAACACCAGTAAAAATATTTTTGAGAAAAACCAATAGCCAGGCATAGTGTTTCAATCAGCTAATGCCAGTGAGTAAATATACCCGAATTATAACCTGTCAAAAGAATTTCTCAATATTTTACCAAAAACTGAGAGAATTTGACTTGAACGCTCCATGACTAAGCAACTAGACTTTCTAACTACACGATAACATGAAGGGACCAGACCTTTTCTGTAATTCTTGCAACACTCCAACACTGTGAGATCCTGCTAGCGATCTTGTCTTCACCAGCGAGGCTAAAGATGGGAAGAAGTCCCCCTCAGCTTAACCCAAATCCAGCTGCAATTTCCTTTTGTGTCTTTTCTTGCCTCTGATTCACCCAGATGAGTGTTCAGGCTGTGACTAAGTTATCTTGTGAAAATGCTGAGTGCTACAGATATTTTCTGCAAAGGAGTCACACTGCTAATTAGATAGTGTCTGAAAAACATCCTAACTCCCCGGAGTAACCTTTTCAGTTGGAAAAGCGTGGAAGCAAGCGGTCATTCTGTTGTCAGAAGAACTTACACATAGGTCCTGAGCGAGTGGGCAACGAACTGGGAAATGCACTGACGAGCACGAGCTATGCCAACCAGCGAGGAGAGCAGAAGCTGAGGAAAGCGTGTCCCCTCTCAGCACGCGTGCTCTAACAGTCCTCTGGGGGACGTGCTGCTTGAAACAGACATCTGCCAGGCCCAGTGCACACAACTGACTTTGCTCGATCGGGGCCACAGAGGCACGGGCTTAGGCGTGAGGAGGATGGCGTGGGCCCCGCTGACCCAGCTCATCCCACCAGCCGAGGACAAGCCTGTTTTGAGCGCCACATTCCAAAGAACAGCTGCAGTGGCATCTCCGACCATCTTCCAGTGAATGTGCTGTGTCAACACCAGCCCAGTGACCACCGGTCAAGAGAGGACGCCAGTCTTCTTCACCCGAGGGAAACAATGCCGTCTCCATTTCAGGGTCACGTTCAAGGGCAGGAGAGCTGCCAAGTGGGTGTGGGGGGTGGCGGGCGGGGAAGGAGGGGGGCAGATTTCAAACGAAAGAGGTTCGGCAAGGACACAAGAGACAAATTTGGAATTATGAATGGCTAAATGCAATGTTTTCTTTCAGATATGGATTCTATTTGAGTAATTATCTAAAGTACTTAATTACAGATTGGTGGTATCAGAAATTAGTACGTACTAAGCCACTTACATATGTTCTGGAATCATAATCAAACTTCAAACTCTAGGGGAGGAGAAGGTTTTCCTCAACCCCCTTTGGGTCCCTGACTGGGTTTGAAAATTCAACTGACAAAGACAGATTAACAGGAGAAGAGCACACAAATTGTATTAAAGCTTTACATGTACATGAAAGCCTTCACAAGAGAATGAGGGCCCAAAGAAGTGACCTGAGCAGGAAGCTTTTGTACCTTTTAGACAAAGAAACAATACATTTGTGAAGAGTTGACAAGATAAAGGGGCTAGGGGAAGTCCAACTAGGACTAGGGAGTCCTTCTCTTCCTTAACTAGGAAGATTAGGGTTAGTTTAACAAGATTTGTTTGCAGATTCTTCTGTGCCATCTCTGGACTGATAAGAGTTTGTCTCTAGTAAAAGGAGAATTTACTTCCTGCCTTTAGGCAGAAAAGGGGAAGGTTTTTCCACATGTTCTACTTCTTAACGGCCTTCAGCTCAAAATAATTTTTATGTCAAAAAGACATATTTAAGGGTAACATTCTTGTTTCCTTAAAAAACAAAATTTTAAGCACAAGAATATAAAAGATGACTGTTGGGCCATGCAATTCAATTAATATTCATTGATATGCAATTAGACTATGAAGCCTTTGTTATAAGTTACCTAGTTGTAAGTTCATGATTTATTATCGTGAACTATATTAAACATACCATCAAGTAGGTTTTTAATACATGTTGTGTGTGTGTTCTGTAAGAAAATACCGAATACCCCAAACTGTCATTTCTTTCTTTTGCTTAATATCTACCCATCTCGTTTTTTATATTTTCTCTTTCCTATACCCCCATTTCCAGAACTATTTTAACTGTTTTGATATTTCTGAGGAGTGATGCAATGCTCTAAATTTATATGCACAAGAGCACACAAGAACCGACATCAGCAGAGGGCAATAAAGGGTAGAATTATAAAATATGCAGTTAGGGGAGAAAAATTATTGTGGAATTGAAAAGAAGTAATTTTCTTGGCTTTGATGTTAGGTAAAATTCTGAATTTTTAATAGTGGAAGTAATGGAAAGCTTAATGGTTTATAGTGTCATTCTGTATCTCACATTCTATAAAATACAACCTTTCCAAATGTCATTTTCCCTTTCCCTGAAAGAAAAAGCTGCCCTGGTACCTGGCAACAATGAAGTCCCATCCTCAGGTGTTTTCCTTCCCCTTAGGTGCAGGGCTATGGTTTCACTCTTGCTGGACCAGCAGGTCATCTTAACTCGAAGAGCAATGACTGAACTTATACAGTCAATGCACATACAATCCACATCACTCAACTCTGATTTGGGTTCACTGATACTAAACACTCCCAGTGTGCCAGGGAAAACTTGTTCAGTGGATACCAGTGACATCCAAGCTTTTTCACCTGGAGTGCCACCCTTCCCAAATCAGCTGTTCTCCCGCACTTGAACGTGGCTCCGTAGCGGAGCCGGCACTGTCTCCCTCTGGGGGAGGAAGATCGGCATTCTCCTTCAATACAGAAACAAATATGATGCGTGTGCCCATCTTCTATGAGTCAGAATGATTTTCCACATTGAATAATACACCCCAGTGAGAGAAAAAAGAAAGGAAACATTCACTGTTTGAAGAAATGAAAGAAAGAAGTGTTTAGTGAAGTTTTATTTCTTATTTCCTTTCAGACATTGCAACCACAGGCTGAGAAAATGAAGCAGGACTCTGTGGAAGAACAGAGGGTAAACAGAATTATTCTTCTCAAATACACCCCTTCCAACTCTGTAAAGAGAAAAGTCAATAAGAGGAAATTTTTAACTGTCAAAATATTCTTGTGTACCTAGAATGGAAATGGAAAATCATACAACATAATTTTGGCACTTTAATTCACACAATGTGTGATAGAAAAGAGAAAAGCCTTCTGAATGGGAATTCTTTCTCTTCAATGATTTCTTCCTTCAGAGGGATGAGTAAAAATTCTGGGATATTGTTATTAGCAAACAATATTTTCCCACACGTGTACATGAGAACAGAGAGATAAATGAGGGAGAAAACAAAGGGAAGCGAGTTAACAAGTCTTCACGGGGGAAATTCTGTGTACATGGAGTTAGTTTTCCATATGCAACCAGAAAGTTAAATAAGTACCTTCAGCTTTTCGTGTCACCAAATTGCAACTTACTTCTGCCTACCACGGTTTCTCCTTGCAGTCTCAGAAAATTCTGTTCTAAAAACTAACAATCTTCCGTTCTCTATCTCAGCTGAAAATTGCAAAGGCAAAAACCACACGCTTAAGAGCCTGAATGTTCATGCTGTGAGTTTGGCCAATTTGACATCAGCATGAATACTGTAAAATCTGCCTTTCTCCTCATCCCCCGCCTCCTCCTACCTGAAAATATTTCCAAGTGCTCCATTTCCAGTGAAATTTGGTAATAAAATTGATACACCCTGGGGGAGAGAACTGTTTGACAGTCATCCTCAGGGAAGACAGACTTAGAGATAGAAAAGAAAGGAACAAGCTGCTCTCTTGAGGAGCTGGCTGACACACGCCATCCTGTGGTTATCAGATGTACTACCACTTGTTAGATGCAGAAATAGACTTGACCCAAGTTAAAAATATCTTGTACTATCAGAAAGAGAGGCAGAAAACTTAGTAAGAGATAAACCCACCTTAATATAATGTTGTGTTTTTGTAGATAATGTACAAGGGCCACCATGAGAAACATGGGTATTATGTTTTTAAGTATGTTTATACCTCGTCTGGGAGGAAAAATCAAACTGATGTGAAGGTAAGCAGAATCCTAGTGATTTTATCATGAGCCAAACTCTGGACAAACATTACGAGAAACTGTAGGGAAGACAAAGTTGACTTTTGCCTTCTCTGGGGTTTCTGTCTATGGCTGGTGCCTTTATCTTTTTCCCAGGGTCCCAGGCTCCTGGAGAGTCTCTGCTATGGAACTCTGTGTCCCAGTGTCTTCCTGACATAGATGGGCTACCGCATGCCCTGGCCCAAACCCTGCCCTGCTTCAGGACCTGCCACAGCAGATGTGGTGCTGGTGGATACTGGACACCCATTGAGTTTTTCATGTTATTGCTTCTGAATAAAGTTTGATCCTTTGTAAGGGGGTTTTCTGGACATATTCTACCATATGCTCTAATGGGGCAGGGGGGAATGGATTAGAAAGAAATCATTTTGGCCTAAAAAGTGGCACATTTTAGTGTCCCTTAAATTCATTCCACAGATGATGCCATCTGTGTCAGGATGCTTGGAAGAGAAAGAATAAGGGCATTGTCACTGGAATACAACAATAATTCTTTTCACTCAGTCCTTTCTTGCAGATTCACTGGCCACAGAGCTAGAAACAGTTTAAAATGCCATCAGCAAAAGGACTATTTACTTTCTTCAAATCTGGCTTCATTCCCCATGAAAGTGGTAGTTTCCCTTCAGAATGTTATTCTCTTCTGCTCAATATTCTTTATACGCATCTCGAAGACTTAGCACCTCTAAGGCTAGCTGCCTTTTAAACTTATTGGTTGTAACAAAAACATGCTGAGAGCTTCCTATTGTGCAAGATATTATGAGAGATTAAATGATTGAGAAAACTTAACTCTTTCTCTACAGGATTTTAGAGTTAGAAAAGAAACAAAAGGTGCTTACAAAAATTATTATAACCCGAGACAGAATGTGCAAAGTGCTATGTGAGTGGTACCCAAAAAATCATGCTTTAGGGCTTGGAGTACAAAAGATTAGTTCCTAGTGTGGGGTTCAGGGAAAGCTACATAATGGAAATAATTGAACTGGACCTTGGAGGATGAGTAGGATTTGAGCAAACATTTGTGTGGGAGAGACTGTTCTCCATGAAAAGAATAATATGAGCTAAGGCATGGAGACAGGACAGCAGTTCAGCCAACTGATGTGTTGATTGTACAACCATCATACAATCAACAGTGCCATAGGAAGTCATTTAACATAAGCAGTGCAAAAATGATTGACCATCACGCATCACAATTTAAAAGTTGTTTCATGTTTCATTTATAAAAGAACTCTTCAGTCTTTAAAGACATGTACACAATTCATTAGTATACACGTTACTGTTTTAAAAGCAGTAAAAGCACCAAATATAAAACAAAACTTCCCACTTCAGAACAGGGAGGGGAAAAAAATTAAGAAGGGATTATTATAATGCACCTGTTTAACTCAAAAGTGTATATTAGCAGTGAGCAAATGAACTTAGTTGCAAAGGAAAATACAAATGTCTGTGTAAAAATTTCCCAGATGTAATGTCTTAAAATAGGTCAAATGTTTAAATACTTTTTATTCAGAAATAATTCACTATAAAGTTTTTTTCTATTATACTTTTCCTCATGAGAAAACCTTATCTATTTTCAGAATATATCTGCCAATATAAAAGATTAGTGAATAATGATAACTCCCCCAAATAAGTCATTTCAAATTATATCTTAGAAATAGTACACTTTGGAACTTTTGTATACTGCATATGAGCCAGCTTTGTAAGAATAGAGGGCACTTCTGTAAACCATTTTTATCTGGAGGTTCAAGTGTGAGCTGAGTCAACAATTCCCCACAGCTTCCAACATTAATAAGATTTATGTATAAAAGCAGGCAGTCTTCCAAGCAGAACAGTACTCCTATTTGAGGATGGATCTGAACATAGTGACCTAATAAGAGCCACATGCACGTGTCAATCTGGAGAAGAGAAAGCACCCAGTGAATATGGAGAAAACCTCGACTTCCCTGGAAGGGTTTTATATGAACGAGGAAATAACTTTAAGGATTGCTGCATCAGGAAAAAAAGGGATACTAGTTACTAGCTGCAGGTTTAAAAAAATTTGAAAAAATTAGAATATCCATAAATGAAAAGATGTGACATGAAAAGTAACAAGCAATTAGCTCATAAAATGTTCAAGGATGTTCAAGCTGACCATAGGTCATAGAAACTGGGAAGGACGTGGGCTGGGAGGCTGTGACGCCCAACTCTGTCTCTAACTGGATGCTGCTTCTTGAGCTTAGGTTCTATATCCCACAGACATCAACACGTCTAATATTAAAGTTAGCTTTTTCTCTCGTCTTCATTTTTGCATGTCAACGTTCTAGTTATTAAGCCTTCTTCTATTTGGGCACCAGCAGACGATTTTTCTTTGTGGCGTTTTTCTTTGGCAGAATCCTAATCCAAACGATTACACCTCATTCCCGGACAATCCAGCACCCTCCTGACTGTCCCTTCTTACCGCAATTCCTCCTAAACCTCTGATTTTTATTTTGTTAATCTCTTGGTCATGCACTTTCACTAGCTCTTCATCCCTTGCAAAATAAAACCAGATTCTTATGCCTGGAGTCCCAGGTTCTACAAAGCTCTGACCCTCAGTCTGTGCAGACCCTGATTGAATACCAGGTCTCTGTCACACCACCTCACACCCACCCTCCATACCCCTGCAGGACTGCTGCCTCTGCCATTCAATAAATCATCAGCTATTGCTTAGAACATGTAGCGCCCAGCCCAACTTCTTACATGTCCCAGTTCCTCAATAAATAGCTCTTATTTTGATCTCATGTTACCCACCAGTTCAAAGGTCTACATAGTGGTGTTGTAAATTTCAGCTCACCCTACATGTCTGAGGTGGAGGGAGAGTATGGTATTTATTCTGTCTATAATTGTTCTGTTGCTCAAGAGCTCCTACCCGTGGGCTAACAAAAGGGTAGGGAGCGTGCAGAAATTAATTTAAATTCAACCTGTTTAAACTTAAGGTTATCTAATCATGGAAAGAGTTCTTTAAGGAAGCCCTTCAGTCCCTTTTGGATAAAAATGCTCAGATTCTCCTTCTCCCCCTAAGATGGCGTGCACGCATGTGAGGGAGTTGGGGGTGGCTTACGCCATCCAGCATATACCATATACCATATGCACACACACAGCTCAAGCCACAGTGGAGAGGAGGACATGGGATCCTCGGACATGGACGGGACAATGTCACTCGACCCCTTGTGTACTGCTTGCCCTGCTGGTATCCTAAGGTGAAGTCACTGGCTACAGTAGCTTAGGACCAAACAGTACAGCCTCGGGGCAGTGGTGATTCAGGCTCTCCGGGCTCTCACGGACAATGTAGACCCCTCTTTGTTCACGTATGACTCACATTTGTTCCTAGTATATATGCTCCATCTACTTTGCTCCTTCTAGAGCCACCTCACTCCCTCTGGAAAGCTCCTAACCATTCTCAGATGCTTGCATATCTAGCCTGTGCCACAGAAAAACAGTGAGTGGTGTGGGCAAAACCAATCTCAGCCCCTCTTTCTTCTTGACCGCTTTGTTCAAGCTTCTTGCACCTTGGCTGTACCTCGAGTTGGTAAGGTGCAGCCTATGAAGCAGCATTTTACAGACCTTTCCCCCGCAAAAAAGGACAAATTGAGATACAAGCATAAACACTCTACTCTTCTTCTCCACTTTCTCTTTTTCATCCCATTATTCTCTCAGGGACTTTTCTCATCCGGACCTCATTACTTAAACTTAGGATCCAGAAGAGTGGTTCTCAAAAGGTGGTCACAGACCAGCAGCACCGGCATCAGCTGGGAACTTGTCACAAATGCAGATTCCAGAGCCCCACCCCAAGCCTACGGAATCAGAAACTCTGGCCGTTGGGTCCAACAGTCTTTGTTTTAGTAAGCCTTCCAAATAGTTACGAGAAATGCTAAATTTGAGAACTATTGACCCAGACTATCAAATCTGTATATTACATGACAAAAGAGGGAAAAAAATAAAATTAATGAATCCTTTTTCAGACAAAAGCTAGGGTGGCCTACACCTGCTGCAAAATATTTTGTTTGGATGTCAGAACCTAGATTCTTCTATTTGTATATTTTCTGTTGAGAAAAAAGCGAAGAGGAAAAGATTTATACCTTGAAGACCAGGGCAAAAGCAAAGAGAGAGAATGGGGGTGGGGGGGAGGGAGAGAGAGAGAGAGAGAGAATGAGAGCAAGAAAAATCATGTTTGAAAGATGAACTTCATTTCACTTGCAATGTGTCACTAGTCACAAGATGAAGACTACACTCTGTCTTTTTTAAAGTCAGCTCCTCCTTTAAAATCAGGCCCTAATCTAGATTTCCAAACTTATTTCTCTTATTTGGATTCTCTTCTTTATTATTCTCTTTAGGATTTCTCTACTCCAGCCTTATAATTTTATTCATATTATCTTTCAAATGTTTCCTGTTTCCAAACATTTGAATATGCCACTTACTCTTAAGATATTCTCACCATTTTCCTTCCATGTATTTGAATCTTACCCACTCTTCAAGCCTTGCTCATTCTTCTTTTTCCATGAAACCTGCTTTGGCCATTCAGAATTATCTCTACCAACAAATCTCTACTGAGTTAAAAGACTCTTTTTATTAAGTATCTGGTGGGGTTTTTAAATTTATTATTATTGCCTAAGAATTATTAAATTTTAAAAGTTTAACATAAAATAACCACTTTATGTTGAAAATTACACTTCAGCAGGAAGAAAAAAACAAAGACAATATTGCTCTTCCCCATTCTGGCAAGAGAAGAAATCAAGAGCCAGCACCTAAAGAAAACATTGTCCAAGAAAAAGAGAAAGACTTGTCCCTCCCTGGAACCAATGAAAATAACAAAAGCACTAAATCCCAAAGTCTTTTGGAAAATAGACAGACAATGAAGAAAGACTACAGGATTAGTAACAAAGAAAATGCCCACAATGACCTGAAGATGTCCATTTCTCCTGAATCGACCTGGAATCACGGGACTGAGGATGGAGACAATGCTATTAGCAAACTACATGACCAAGAAGAATCTGGCAAAGCTCTCATCAGAAATAACATGCCCCACATAATGGAGCCAGGGGCTGTGATTGAACTCTTGAGGGAAGAGATCAAAGAGAACAAACCCCGGAATGTTTTAAGCAAAGTTCCAGCAGGTGCCAATTATGCTAAAGCCCCCTCAAAAATTAAGAAGAATCATCAAAGAGATTCGCAAGCCCAGAATATTCCAGTAAAAAGCAAAAGTACCCACCGTACCCAACACAACATGGACTATCTAAAACAGCTCCCCAAAGTCAAAAAGGTCTCCAGTGATTTTGAAGGCAGTGGTTATCCAGACCTTCAAGGGCAGGAGGACAATGATATCTCTCCTTTCAGTGGAGATGGTCCACCTTTTAAGGACATTTCTGGTAAAGGAGATGCTATTCGTCCTGATCGAGAAGGTGCAGATATTCAAACAGAGTTTTCGAGCCCGAGTGAAGCTGGGACCATTAATCCTGATGCAAGAGGACCAGGTTATAATGAGATCCCAGAGAAAGAAGGGAATGGTGGAAATACCATTGGGACCAGGGATGAAACAGCCCAAAAGGCAAATGCTGCTGATGTAAGCCTAGTGGAGGGCAGCAACAACATTATAGGTAGCACCAATTTTAAGAAACTCCCTGGAAAAGAAGGAAGCAGAGTGGATGGCGGCAGCCAAAATGCTCATCAAGGGAAAATAGAGTTTCATTACCCTCACGCACCCACAGAAGACAAAAGAAAAGATGGCAGTAGTGATGGAGCTGAAAGTACTAATGAAATTCCGAAAAATGGCAAAGGTAGTAGTAGAAAAGACACAGAACATTCTAATAGGAATCAAGCAACCTCAAACGAAAAACAAAGATTTCCTAGTAAGGGCAAAGGTCAGGGCCAGTTCATTCCGTCTCGTGGTCTTGATAATGAAATTAAAAATGAAATAGGTTCCCATAATGGTCCCAATAATGAAGGGACCATAATAACACACAGCAGGAAAAATTATTATGTGCCCCATAATTCTATGCAGAACAAGGGTGTGTCACAAAGCAAAGGTTCCTGGGGTTACAGAAAGCCCCATTCCAATAGGAGGTTTCGCCCCCCTAAAAAGCATGACAGTAGTGAATCATCTGACAGTGGCAGTTCCAGTGAGAGCGATGGTGACTAGAAAGTCCCAGCAGGATAAAGATTTGAATACTTAGTCAACTGTGACTTAACAGTATAAAGGGGAGCTACCTGATAGCAGATCAGATGGACAGAGCCAGGAACTGAATAAGCCAAGAAACCCATCCTCCTGGGGAGAACTGTTGCTATTTTAATGGTCACAGTATGAAATCCTATTCAAAGTTATGATGCTTTATGAAATTCTATTCAAAGTTATGATGCTTTTTTAAGGAAAAAGAATTCATTAAGGATTCATGGAATAGGTAACATTTGAATAGATATCATTTAAAAATAGGTTGTGAGTGTCACAAAACCCTTCCTTTGTTGTTTGCTCTGTAGACGTGAAAAACAATCTCTCTCATACGATAATCTGTAATTAAATGATCTATAAGGAAGTCTGTTGTCTGTGGTGCTTCATTTCAGACGCAACAAGAATAGTTCTGCCTCTGGCAAAGGCAGTGCTATGAAATTAATCCACTGGGTAAAGCTTGAGAGCCTCCCTACATCCCACTCTGCTCAAGCCAGTAGTTCCTTTTGCGTCTGCTCTAATAAAGATATCCTGCTTCATGTCCTTCTATGCTCTTTCCTCTGTTGCACATTTATAACTTCTAGTAAAGCAAATTTTATTTCCTGAAGCAACTCTCCAGGTTATCACTTTTCTCAGTTCTACCTCCTTCTAGACAAAGAGGTGAATGGGGTGGAGGGAGGGCAACAGGGAGAATTTGAGAAGGAGAAGCACAAATGCAAAACCAAGACAAAAACTTACTTCGGCAGATATTACTCATTGGCTGATTCCAAATCATCTCAGCCCTATTTCTTTTTTCTGACTTTTAGCGTAGATGCTTTTCCAGCTAATAGCCTTGTGACACCATTCTGGAAATTAACCCTAAGTCTCCTGGTCAGAGAGAGGAGCGGAGTTCTGGAAGGCTTCTTGTCTTCTTGGTAAGAGATTGTATACAGTTAATACCACCCGTCCTTTTTTTCTTACCCTATTCTTCTTTGCTTAACATCAACATGATGCCTGGAGGTGCAGCAGCCATTTTGTGACCATGAAGGAAGGGCATGAGATAATATGAAAAAATATATATATATGTGTTTGTGTGTGTGTGTGTGTGTATATATGTGTGTATATATATACACACACACACACACACACACACACACAGACACACATATATATATGTATCTGTTCCCAGTTCCTGGCACAGAACTCCTAAAACCCTTGTAAGTTCCTAAGTGATAAAAACACTAGGAGTACCTTTTGTTCTAATATTTGGTCTTTGACCCCAGATCCTGACACACAGTTCCTAAATCCCTTTGGATTTCCTGGGTGATAGCAGTGTCTTTTGTTCTAATGAGGTGACTCTGAGTGGGCACCAGAAAGACCCAGCCATGATTAGAAGCTTGAAATTTTCAACCCTACCCCCTATTCTGCAGAGAGGGCAGAGGGGCTGGAAATGGAGTTTATAGTTGATTATGCCTATGTGATGAAACCTCCATAAAAATCCCCAAAATGTGGAGTTCAGAAAGCGTCCAGGTTGTGTGAACACATCATAGGAGAATAGCTCACCCAGAGGGGCATGAAAGCTCTGCATCCCTTCCCACAGAACTTGCCTTACACGTCTCTTCCATCTGGATGCTCATCTGTATCTTTTATCATATCACTTTACAATAAACTGGTAAACAGTAATAAACTGTTTTCCTCAGTTCTGTGAGCCACTCTAGCAAATTAATGGAACCCAAGGAGGGGGTATTGGGAACCTCCAATCAACAGGCAATAGGTTGGAAGCACAAGTGACAACATGGACTTGCCATTGGCATCTGAAGTGGGGGAGGGAGGCAGTCTTGTAGGACTGAGCCCCTAATCTGTGGGATCGGACACTATCTCTGGGTAGATAGTGTCAGAACTGAGTTAAATTTGGGGACACCCAGCTAGGGTCATAGACATACTTGGTGTGGGGAAAAAGACCCCACACATCTGGTGTCAGAAGTGTGAATGTGATAGCACTGTGAGAGTAAAAGAGATAGGAGGAGTGTAGGTTTTCTAACACAAAAGGACAGAAGAATCACAGAGATGTCTCTCAACCAGCCCCATCAGCTTCTTTCCTTCAACAATTCTCGATTTGTTAAGCAACTGTTCTTTTGGTGGTTATTGATAGCTGAGTTGAATTCCTAATGAATACACCTCTCCATTTTTGACATTCTTCTCAAAGAGAAGGGCTAAGAGAAGAAGAAAGAGAGAGAGAGAGGGAATACAGTAATCAAGGTGCATATTATTTCTCTTGTCTCTTTGAGATGAAAGTTCCCGAATAGAAATCATGACTGGCACTTTCTGTACAGCACCTTAATTACCGAGTTGAATAATCTATATAACACAAACGAATACAAGTCAATGTCAATATAACATTACGGTGCTTTCAAAAAATCTAAACTCCCACATTGGGTAGATAGAAGGTACATTTTTTTTTTTTTTTTTACTAAATAAAAGCTGTAGTGTAAGCTATGGAATAAATCAGTTACACTCAAATCATAATGGCTAACATGTGCCATGCTCTGTTAAATCCTCTAATCTGCACAGCCACCCTATTACACAAGTAGTATTATTATCCCCATTTACAGATGAGAAAACTGAGGCATAGAACTGTTAGAAAATGATCCAACTAGTAAGCTAGGATTTGTATCCAGGCAGTCAAGCTCCAGTGTCTCTGCTCTTAAACACTCACTGTACTACCATATGTATGTCACACAGACAGATAGACATAATACATAATATACATTATATATATGAATGTATGTATATATAGACATACACATGGAGAGTGTATGTATATATTTATGCACATATATGAATATGTAAGCATATATATGTATGTGTGTATATATATATATGTATATATATATATATGTATATATATATATGTATATATATATACACACACACACACATACATATATATCTCTAAAGAGAGAGAGAACCTGAAAGAAATGCTTCTTAGAACCTGCACACAAGGAATACATTTTCCCCCTCAGCTCTTCTCCATCTTCTGGGTATAACAGAAACCAGTATCAATAGAAAGACTTAACATATCACCTAATAAATTAGTCACAATCAGAATTCCCGAATAAACTATCCTTAGTACAGGTACTTTGTTTTTTTCTAATAAAAGACAGTTTTGGTGCACACACACACACGCACACATACAACTGAAGGCAATTAATGAAGTGAAGAAAACTATATTAGCATTTAAATTGCAGATAAATGAATTGAAATCAACCTGCTAGCTATATCTAGATTGTATCAGACCTTTACATGTGAATGGTCTGATCACATGAAACACACTTGCTGTTGTAAAGACAAAAAAATGAGCTGATAGAGAAAAACTAATGTTTTCTTTGGGTGATTATAGGTGGGACCTTCCAAAGATTGTCTGTCCTAGTCTGCTACCTAGTGTGGAAACTGTACATTTCAATTCTCTGGTCAGATTTTGTTTCCTCCTTCCAAGCCTCAGTGTTCATGCATATTTATTCAAAACACTGACAACGTTTGATTTGCTTCATCCATTTAAGGGAAACTCTAAATGTTTCAATATCCATGATACATTGCTAAGGGATGATGCAGACATGGAGGGGTGAGTCCCAAACAGAAGGACCAGAGATCCGGAAGCACAGCCTGCAGTCAGATAGTGGGTCTGTGCTTCATCCAAACCCAGGTTTCAGCCACCAAGCTTCACCAGCTTCACTTTTATTTATTTATTTATTTTTAAGTAAACATAGATTTCCAAAATAGGGCAGAAAATTTCAGCCTCACTAAGCTGCCTTGCATGCAATTACTGAAATGGGCACAGTCTGCCACCTTGTGCCCAAAAAGAAAAGATCACACCAGGCTATGGAATTTATTTCCACATCTGCTACTCTCTCCAGCCTCACTGTTTTAGATTTCTCAGCTTGTAAATATCTACCTTGATATTGTAGCCCTAATTAAACTGTTCTTGGCAACTCCAGCCAGTCAAGATACCTGATCCTGTTCGATATAACATTCAGGTCAGTTGAAGAACATTTACTGAATGACCACATTTTACAAAACTACATGGGGATCAGAAGAAAAGAGATGTTCCTGGCTCTTATTAAGACTGTAATTTAGTCAAGAAGAAAGGGATAGAAAAGATACAAGGCAGACTGTGGTAAGTTCAATAATAGAAACATAAAGTGATTATAGGAGTTCTGAGGAAAGAGATGAACTCTAGCTGAAGGAAAGAGCAAAGATTAGTAAAATCCATTTTCCTTGAGGTATTACACATGCAGAAGGGCTGCTGACAGTAAGCTCTAACGGGCAAATGAGGGCTTGATAGTCGATGACTTTAAATTATACTATATATATCTTAGAGCTTAAGAAAGACTGGGTAGGGGGAGTTGGAAGGCAGAAGACTGGATGTAGGGACAACCAAAGGGCAACTGCTATAGTCCATAAGAAACAACCTTGTCTCCTCACTCAGTCTTTTTTTTTTAATAAATTTATTTACTTATTTTTATTTATTTATTTTTGGCTGTGTTGGGTCTTCGTTGCTGCACACGGGCTTTCTCTAGTTGCAGCAAGCGGGGGCTACTCTTCATTGCAGTGCGTGGGCTTCTCATCGCAAGGGCTTCTCTTGTTGCAGAGCACAGGCTCTAGGCTCACAAGCTTCAGTACTTGTGGCACGCGAGCTCAGTAGTTGCGGATGGCTCTAGAGTGCAGGCTCAGTAGTTGTGGGGCACGGGCTTAGTTGCTCCACAGCATGTAGGATCTTCCCAGACCAGGGCTCGAACCCATGTCCCCTGAATTGGCAGACAGATTCTTAATCACTGTGCCACCAGGGAAGTCCCTCTCACTCAGTCTTATTAGGACCTATTTTCAACCAAGTAGACACTCAAGATGCATTAGTTTTTAAGACACTATGAAGCCTGCGTTTCAAAAACAACTTCAGGGGGAGCTTCAAGATGGCAGAGAAGTAAGATGTGGAGATCACCTTCCTCCCCAAAAATACATCAGAAATACATCTACATGTGGAACAACTCCTACAGAACATCTACTGAACACTGGCAGAAGACCTCAGACCTCCCAAAAGGCAAGAAACTCCCCACGTACCCGGGTAGGGCAAAAGACAAAAGAAAAAGCAGACACAAAAGAATAGGGACGGGACCTGAACCAGTGGGAGGGAGTCGTGAAGGAGGAAAGGTGTCCACACACTAGGAGCCCATTTGCGGGTGGAGACTGCGGGTGGCGGAGGGGGGAGCTTCGGAGCCACGGAGGAGAGCGCAGCCACAGGGGTGCGGAGGGCAAAGCGGAGAGATTCCCGCACGGAGGCTCGGCGCCGAGCAGCACTCAGCAGCCCGAGAGGCTTGTCTGCTCACCCGCCGGGGCGGGCGGGGCTGGGAGCCGAGGCTCGGGCTGCAGTCGGATCGCAGGGAGAGGACTGGGGTTGGCGGCGTGAACACAGCCTGCAGGGGGCTAGTGCGCCACGGCGAGCCGGGAGGGAGTCCAGGAAAAGGTCTGGAGCTGCCGAACAGGCAAGAGACTTTTTCTTACCTCTTTGTTTCCTGGTGCGCGAGGAGAGGGGATTCAAAGCGCCGCCTAAACGAGCTCCAGAGATGGGCGCGAGCCGCGGCCATCAGCGCGGACCCCAGAGACGGGCAGGAGACGCTAAGGCTGCTGCTGCCGCCACCAAGAAGCCTGTGTGCGAGCACAGGTCACTCTCCACACCGCCCCTCCCGGGAGCCTGTGCAGCCCGCCACTGCCAGCATCCCGTGATCCAGGGACAACTTCCCCGGGAGAACGCACAGCGCGCCTCAGGATGGTGCAACGTCACGACGCCTCTGACGCCGCAGGCTCGCCCTGCCTCCTCCGTAACCCTCCCTCCCACCGGCCTGAGTGAGCCAGAGTCCCCGAAGCAGCTGCTCCTTTAACCCTGTCCTGTGTGAGCGAAGAACAGACGCCCTCAGGCGACCTACACGCAGAGGCGGGGCCAAATCCAAAGCTGAACCCCGGGAGCTGTGCGAACAAAGAAGAGAAAGGGAAATCTCTCCCCGCAGCCTCAGGAGCAGCGGATTAAATCTCCACAGTCAACTTGATGTACCCTGCATCTGTGGAATACCTGAATAGACAACAAATCATCCCAAATTCAGGAAGTGGACATTGGGAACAATGATATATTTTTTTTTTCCCTTTTTCTCTTTTTCTGAGTGTGTATGTGTATGCTTCTGTGTGTGATTTTGTCTGTATAGCTTTACTTTAGCATTTGTCCTAGGGTTCTGTCTTTCCTTTTTTTTTTTTTTTTTACTATAGTTTTTAGTGCTTGTTATTGGTGGATTTGTTTTTTGGTTTGGTTGCTCTCTTCTTTCTTTCTTTCTTTCTTTTTTTTTAATTACTTGAAAAAGAATTTTTAATAATTATTTCTTATTTTAATAACTTTTTTATTTTATTTTATTTTATTTTATTTTATTTTATTTTATCTTCTTCTTTCTTTCTTTTATTTCTCCCTTTTATTCTGAGCCGTGTGGATGACAGGCTCTTGGTGCTCCAGCCAGGTGTCAGGGCTGTGCCTCTGAGGTGGGAGAGCCAACTTCAGGACACTGGTCCACCAGAGACCTCCCAGCTCCACGTAATACCAAATGGCGAAAATCTCCCAGAGATCTCCATCTCAACCCCAAGACCCAGCTCCACTCAACAACCAGCAAGGTACAGTGCTGGACACCCTATGCTAAACAACTAGCAAGACAGGAACACAACCACACCCATTAGCAGAGAGGCTGCCTAAAATCATAATAAGGCCACAGACACCCCAAAACACACCACCAGACGTGGACCTGCCCACCAGAAAGACAAGATATAGCCTCATCCACCAGAACACAGGCACTAGTCCCCTCCACCAGGAAGCCTACACAAAACACTAAACCAACCTTAGCCACTGGGGACAGACACCAAAAACAATGGGAACTACGAACCTGCAGCCTGCGAAAAGGAGACCCCAAACACAGTAAGCTAAGCAAAATGAGAAGACAGAGAAACACACATCAGATGAAGGAGCAAGGTAAAAACCCAACAGACATAACAAATGAAGAGGAAATAGGCAGTGTACCTGAAAAAGAATTCAGAATAATGATAGTAAAGATGATCTAAAATCTTGGAAATAGAACGGAGAAAATACAGAAACATTTAACAAGGACCTAGAAGAACTAAAGAGCAAACAAACAGTGATGAACAACACAATAAATGAAATTAAAAATTCTCTAGAAGGAATCAATAGCAGAATAACTGAGGCAGAAGAACGTATAAGTGACCTGGAAGATAAAATAGTGGAAATAACTACTGCAGAGCAGAATAAAGAAAAAAGAATGAAAAGAAATGAGGACAGTCTCAGAGACCTCTGGGACAACATTAAAAACACCAACATTCGAATTATAGGGGTCCCAGAAGAAAAAGAGAAAAAGAAAGGCACTGAGAAAATAACTGAAGAGATTATAGTTGAAAACTTCCCTAATATGGGAAAGGAAATAGTTAATCAAGTCCAGGAAGCACAGGGAGTCCCATACAGGATAAATCCAAGGAGAAACACACCAAGACACATAGTAATCAAACTATCAAAAATTAAATACAAAGAAAAAATATTAAAAGCAGCAAGGGAAAAACAACAAATAACCCACAAGGGAACTCCCATAAGGTTAACAGCTGATCTTTCAGCAGAAACTCTGCAAGCCAGAAGGTAGTGGCAGGACATATTTAAAGTGATGAAGAGGAAAAAGCTACAGCCAAGATTACTCTACCCAGCAAGGATCTCATTCAGATTTGACGGAGAAATTAAAAACCTTACAGACAAGCAAAAGCTAAGAGAATTCAGCACCACCAAACCAGCTTTACAACAAATGCTAAAGGAACTTCTCTATGCAGAAAACACAAGAGGAGGAAAAGACCTACAATAACAAACCCAAAACAATTAAGAAAATGGTAATAGGAACATACATATCGATAATTACCTTAAATGTAAATGGATTAAATGTTCCAACCAAAAGACATAGACTGGCTGAATGGATACAAAAACAAGACCCGTATATAGGCTGTCTACCAGAGACCCACTTCAGACCTAGGGACAGATACAGACTGAAAGTGAGGGGGTGGAAAAAGATATTCCATGCAAATGGAAATCAAAAGAAAGCTGGAGTAGCAATTCTCATAACAGACAAAATAGACTTTAAAACAAAAACTATTACAAGAGACAAAGAAGGAGACTACATAATGATCAAGGGATCAATCCAAGAAGATGATATAACAATTGTAAATATTTATGCACCCAACATAGGAGCACCTCAACACATAAGGCAAATACTAACAGCCATAAAAGGGGAAATTGACAGCAACACAATCATAGTAGGGGACTTTAACACCTCACTTTCACCAATGGACAGATCATCCAAAATGAAAATAAATAAGGAAACACAAGCTTTAAATGATACATTAAACAAGATGGACTTAATTGATATTCATAGGACATTCCATCCAAAAACAACAGAATACACTTTCTTCTCAAGTGCTCATGGAACATTCTCCAGGATAGATCATATCTTGGGTCACAAATCAAGCCTTGGTAATTTTAAGAAAATTGAAATCGTATCAAGTATCTTTTCCAACCACAATGCTATGAGACTAGATATCAACTACAGGGAAAATTCTGTAAAAATACAAACACATGGAAGCTAAACAATATACTACTTAATAACCAAGAGATCACTGAAGAAATCAAAGAGAAAATCAAAAAATACCTAGAAACAAATGACAATGAAAACATGATGACCCAAAACCTATGGGATGGAGCAAAAGCAGTTCTAAGAGGGAAGTTTATAGCAATACAATCCTACCTTAACAAGAAACATCTCAAATAAACAACCTAACCTTACACCTAAAGCAATTAGAGAAAGAAGGACAAAAAAAACCCCAAAGTTAGCAGAGGGAAAGAAAGCATAAAGATCAGATGAGAAATAAATGAAAAAGAAATAGAGAAAATGATAGCAAAGATCAATAAAACTAAAAGCTGGTTCTTTGAGAAGATAAACAAAATTGATAAACCATTAGCCAGACTGATCAAGAAAAAAAGGGAGAAGACTCAAATCAATAGAATCAGAAATGAAAAAGAAGTAAAAACTGACACTGCAGAAATACAAAGGATCATGAGAGATTACTACCAGCAACTATATGCCAATAAAATGGACAACCTGGAAGAAATGGAAAAATTCTTAGAAATGCACAACCTTCTGAGACCAAACCAGGAAGAAATAGAAAATATGAACAGACCAATCACAAGCACTGAAATGGAAACTGTGATTAAAAATCTTCCAACAAACAAAAGCCCAGGACCAGATGGCTTCACAGGCGAATTCTATCAAACATTTAGAGAAGAGCTAACACCTATCCTTCTCAAACTCTTCCAAAATATAGCAGAGGGAGGAACACTCCCAAACTCATTCTATGAGGCCACCATCACCCTGATACCAAAACCAGACAAAGATGTCACAAAGAAAGAAAACTACAGGCCAATATCACTGATGAACATAGATGCAAAAATCCTCAACAAAATGCTAGCAAACAGAATCCAACAGCACATTAAAAGGATCATACACCATGATCAAGTGGGGTTTATCCCAGGAATGCAAGGATTCTTCAATATATGCAAATCAATCAATGTGATACACCATATTAACAAATTGAAGAATAAAAACCATATGATCATCTCAATAGATGCAGAAAAAGCTCTCAACAAAATTCAACACCCATTTATGATAAAAAACCCTCCAGAAAGTAGGCATAGAGGGAAATTACCTCAACATAATAAAGGCCATATATAACAAACTCACAGCCAACATCGTCCTCAATGGTGAAAAGCTTAAACCATTTCCACTATGATCACGAACAAGACAAGGTTGCCCACTCTCACCACTATTATTCAACATAGTTTGGGAAGTTTTAGCCACAGCGATCAGAGAAGAAAAAGAAAGAAAAGGAATCCAAATCAGAAAAGAAGAAGTAAAGCTGTCACTGTTTGCAGATGACATGATACTATATATAGAGAATCCTAAAGATGTTACCAGAAAACTCGTAGAGCTAATCAATGAATTTGGTAAAGTAGCAGGATACAAAATTAATGCACAGAAAATCTTGCATTCCTATACACTAATGATGAAAAATCTCAAAGTGAAATTAAGAAAACACTCCCATTTACCACTGCAACAAAAAGAATAAAATACCTAGGAATAAACCTACCTAAGGAGACAAAAGACCTGTATGCAGAAAACTATAAGACAATGATGAAAGAAATTAAACATGATACAAACAGATGGAGAGATATACCATGTTCTTGGATTGGAAGAATCAACATTGTGAAAATGACTGTACTACCCAAAGCAATTTAATGCAATCCCTATCAAACTACCACTGGCATTTTTCACAGAACTAGAACAAAAAAATTTCACAATTTGAATGGAAACACAAAAGACCCCGAATAGCCAAAGCAATCTTGAGAAAGAAAAATGGAGCTGGGGGAATCAGGCTCCCTGACTTCAGACTATACTACAAAGCTACAGTAATCAAGACAGTATTGTACTAGCATAAAAACAGAAATATAGATCAATGGAACAGGATAGAAAGCCCACAGATAAACCCACACACATATGGTCACCCTTTCTTTGATAAAGGAGGCAAGAGTATACAATGGAGAAAAGACAGTCTCTTCAATAAGTGGTGCTGGGAAAACTGGACAGCTACATGTAAAAGAATGAAATTAGAACACTTCCTAACACCATACACAAAAATAAACTCAAAATGGATTAAAGACCTAAATGTAAGGCCAGACACTATCAAACTCTTAGAGGAGAACATAGGCAGAACACTCTATGACATAAATCAGAGAAAGATCCTTTTTGACCCACCCCCTAGAGAAATGGAAATGGAAATAAAAACAAAAATAAACAAATGGGACCTAATGAAACTTAAAAGTTTTGCATAGCAAAGGAAAACATAAATAAGACGAAAAGACAACCCTCAGAATGGGAGAAAATATTCGCAAATGAAGCAACTGACAAAGGATTAATCTCCAAAATATACAAGCAGCCCATGCAGCTCAGTATCAAAAAAACAAACAACCCAATCCAAAAATGGTTGGAAGACATTTCTCCAAAGAAGATATACAGATTGCCAAGAAACACATGAAAAGAGGTTGAACATCACTAATCATTAGAGAAATGCAAATCAAACCTACAATGAGGTATCACCTCACACCTGTCAGAATGGCCATCATCAAAAAATCTACAAACAGTAAATGCTGGAGAGGGTGTGGAGAAAAGGGAATCCTCTTGCACTGTTGGTGGGAATGTAAATTGATACAGCCACTATGGAGAATAGTACGGAGGTTACTTAAAAAACTAAAAATAGAACTACCATATGACCCAGCAATCCCACTACTGGGCATATACCCTGAGAAAACCATAATTCAAAAAGAGTCTGTACCACAATGTTCATTGCAGCACTATTTACAATAGCCAGGACATGGAAGCAACGTAAGTGTCCATCAACAAATGAATGGATAAAGAAGATGTGGCACATATATAGAATGGAATATTACTCAGCCATAAAAAGAAGCAAAATTGAGTTATTTGTAGTGAGGTGGAGGACCTAGAATCTGTCATACAGAGTGAAGTAAGTCAGAAAGAGAAAAACAAATACCATATGCTAACACTTATACATGGAATCTAAAAAAAAAAAGTGGTTCTGATGAACCTTGGGACAGGAATGGAATAAAGATGCAGATGTAGGGAATGGACTTGAGGACATGGGGAGGGGGAAGGGTAGGCTGGGACGAAGTGAGAGAGTAGCATTGACATACATACACTACCAAATGTAAAGTAGATAGCTAGTGGGAAGCAGCTGCATGGCACAGGGAGATCAGCTTGGCGCCTTGCAACCACCTAGAGGGGTGGGATAAGGAGGGTGGGAGGCAGGGAGATGCAAGAGGGAGGGGTTATGGGGATATATGTATACATATAGCTGATTCACTTTGTTATACAGCAGAAACTAACACAACACTGTGAAGCAATTATGCTCCAATAAAGATGTTAAAAAAAACAAAAACAAAAACAAAACAAAACAAAAGAAACTATATAATCCCTGGGACTTCTCTGGCAGTCCAGTGGTTAAGACTTCGCCTCCCAATGCAGGGGGTGTGGGTTTCATCCCTGGTAAGGGAGCTAAGATCCCACATGCCTCGCAGTCAGAAAACCAAAACATAAAACAGAAGCAGTATTGTAACAAATTCAATAAAGACTTTAAAAAATGGTCCACATCCAAAAAAACCAAAAACAACTATGTAATCCCTGTAACACCATGTGTTGGAGAGTCAGAGTAAAGGCTCGTTTCCACTGGCTGCAGGGAGGCTTGGGGGTCCGAGGAGGCTTTCACATTCATAGTCTCCATCTTCATGGATCCCTCCAATCTCCCACGCCTTGCTATAAGACACGTGAGCCCAACTGAGGGACCTCCCCTGTAAGGGGCTGGTTCCTGTCACCAACCTAACACTGGACAGGGCACAAAGGCGACTTTGTAGGAGAACCCTGCAGACGCATGCATTATTGCTCGTAAATTCTACCAGCTGAAAATTCAAATAACAAGGGACAACCTCCCAGAACCCAAGCCTTTGGGAAACATAAAACAGCAAACACATCTCAAATCAGCCCTTTACGACCCTTCGCGCTTTTGACTTTTGCTCCTTCGGTTCCTTCTTTGTTTCCTTGTCACGCTTTCTGTTCTGTCTTTTACAGAGACATATGCTGTGGTCATATCCTGCTAGAACGACTGATTTGTACGTGACCTGATGGCTCACCACAGCTTGAGAGCCACCAGATTACTTTCCACATTGGGGTGAATTGGGGAAGCCCCACCCACAAACCGGGAAAATGTTCCGTTTTGCAAGAGCCTGTCTAAAGGTCTGTGTTTGAAAGACATCTTATAAGCTCACTTTAAATCATATTTTCATCATTTTCTGATAGAGACAAGCCACAAGGCACAGTATCTCTTCATCATAGACTGAAAGCAACCCCACAGGGCCAGGTTAACACAGAGGAAGATCTGGACTGTCCACAAACCTAGAGGAGAACTAGGAGACTGATTTGAGGCTCACTGGAAAGATACCAGCTAGTGATTTCAAACTTTGATTTGCATTAAAATCACTTGAGGAACCCGTTAAAAATGAAAACCCCTGGGCCCCATTCATGGCCTTGTATCACAACTATTACTCCCTCTACTCACTAATGCAGTGTTTCTGAGATCAGTTCCAGACCACCTAACATCAGGATCACTTCTTTCCTAGAAATAACAGCTTGCTTTCTGCACATAATACATCTGGGGTGTCAGCATATAGAGAAATACCTCATTCTTTTTAAGTGGCTGTATAGAATGTCAATGTTTGGATTTACTGTTATTTTTTAGCCAAACTTTATTGATGAACACTGAAGGAGTTTTTTGTTAATCATTATTAAAACCAGTGTTATAATAAACATCTTTGATTGTGTATCTTTGTATTTAGTAGTAGGGTAAACTCTAGCCATGCTAAGCCTATTTTAAGTTTCAGGTACAAAGGTGCAACACCAAGCTGCATGTTGCTGAAACCAAGTTGTTACAGAAAGTAGGTAAATACTGCACTTTAAATTTGGCTCTGTGACACTTCATCCCACACACAATATGTCCCCAGGGCAGTTAATTCCTAACACTGGTGGTAGACTAGGTCCAGTAGAGTCATCTGAAGATCTTTAAAATAGAGCAGAACCTCTAGAGCCCCACCTCAAAGATTCTGATTTCGGCTTCAGGTAGGTCCTGGAAATCAAAAGTTTAGGAAAACTTCCAGGTGATACTAATGCACAGCCAGGTTCGAAATCACTGCCACGGGACCCATGTTCAAGAGCTAAAATTGAAAAGCAGAAAACAGTCACTAGGTGGCAACCTCAATCACTTTTTTATTTTTAACACAAAATTAAGCAGAGCACTTGAGTCTTTTTCCTTCTCATTCATGATTAAATTCGGAGACAATATTTCCATATAGGAAATTAATTGTTTTTTAATACACAAGCAGGTGCCTCTCTTTTATAATGCCCATATCCCATGACTTTTGAACTCCATAATCAAAAACAAGGGCTCTTTTGTTTGAATAATAGTCCCCCTAGAAACTAACTCCAGCTTTTTTTGGCACACATTTCTCCTGTAAAACCCTGAATTTCCTGTTTCCTAAGATAATAGCTGGAATTTATCTTAACTGGAAATACCTCTTTTCTTTCTCACTGTCTGAATCTCATTAAAGCTGAAGACCAGCTGTGCTCAGTTCGGTGAGGATAAACCCCCATGGCATGAATGCTCTGCCATTCTTTTTCTAACTTGGCCTAAAGACGTACCTAGATTCTTGGAAGGAACCTTAGAGGTCATCTAGTCCAATGCTCACCTAAAGCAGATCACTTTCTTTCATCCCTAACAGCTGGTCATTTTGCCACTGCTTAAATACTTACATTGACAGGGAACATACTACCTTGCACTTCTGGTTCTAGACAGAATAATTCATTTTTTTCTACCTGACATCTTTCAAATTAAACCTTTTTCAATGACCTTTCGTGTGACCTGTCACCATGCTGGTCACCTTCAATTGGCTGGGCACCATGTCCACAAATCACCTACACCTCTCAGCACACAGTGTGGCAGTTACCTCCCGTATTCTGGCTACTAACTCCTGTTAATATGGTCTAGGATTGTGTTAGATTCCTTGGCACCTACAAAATGCCTCTGCCAGTGCTTGGCCCCATTTACAGGCTGAATTAATATCAGTTTCCTTTGCTTCTTATTTAATTTCTAATTATATAAGTGCTACCCTCCTTCTGTTTTTGTTTGCTTGTTGCTTACTCCATTAGAACCAATATTAGACCAGCTCTGCCCTTTATACCATATTATATAATTTATTTTCAGAAACAAAATTCCTAATGTAATATTTTATAATACAATTTTATCAAGGTTTTCTGGACCTTGATTTTATGATCCTAGGTATTAACTATCACTCTCAGTTTTTTGAGATGCAAATATATCATTACCTTCAGGCATTCTTCTCAGCTATCTGTAAGAATTTTGAACAGGGTGGAGGCTAGGACAGTGCCCTGTTGCACGATGATGTTGGCTCCCCTGTGCTCTTCAGCATTTCCTAGTCTATAAGATCAGTAATACTATTAAAATCAGAATCGTACAAACAAAACTACACAAAAATGTGATAATGTAGATTTTTAAAAAAATAATATTCCCTCTCACCACTCCTTTCATACATCATACTGGAAGTCCTTACTAATGCCATAAGGCAACAAAGTGGGGGAAAGGTATACATATTGGGAAGGAAGACATAAAACTGTTTTTGTTCACAGGTGACATGATTATCTGTATAGAAAACCCGAAAGAATCAACAAAAAAAAAACCCTGGAACTAATCAGTGATGATAGCAAGGTTTCAGGATTCAAGTTAATATACAAAAATTAATCACTTTCCTGTACACCAACAATGAACAAGTGGAATCTGAAATTTAATACCACTTAGTACACCCTAAAATTAAACATTTAGTATAAATCTAACAATATATGTACAAGATCTGTATGAGAAAAACTCTAAAAACTCTGATGAAAGAAATCAAAAAGGAAGTAAATAAAAGGAGAAATATCCCATGTTCATGGAAAGGAAGACTCAATATTGTCAAGATGCCAGTTCTTCCCAACTTGATCTATAGATTCAATGCAATCTCAATCAAAATCATACCGTTATTTTATGAATATTGACAAACTGATCCAAAAGTTTACATGGAGAGGCAAAAGACCCAGAATAGTGAACACAGTATTGAAGAAGGACAAAGTTGGAGGACTGACCACCACCTGACTTCAAGACTTATTAAAAGCTACAGTAGTCAAGACAGTGTGGTATTGGCAAAAGACTAGACAAACAGATCAATGGAACAGAATAGAGCACCCAGAAATAGACCCACATAAATATAGTCAACTGATCTTTGACAAGGGAACAAAAACAAAACAGTGTAGCAAAGATAGTCTCTTCAACAAATGGTGCTGGAAAACAGAACATCCACATGCCAAAAAATTGAATCTAGACCCAGACTTTACACCCTTCACAAAAATTAACTCGAAATGGATCATAGACCTAAATATAAAATGCAAAACTATAAAACTCCTAGAAGATCACATAGGAGAAAACCTAGATGACCTTGGGTATGGCAATGACTTTTTAGATACAACATCAAAGACACAATCCATGAAAGAAATAATCGATAAGCTAGACCATTGAAATTAAAAACTTCTGGTATGTGAAAGACAATGTCAAGAGAATTAGAAGACAAGCCACAGACTGAGAGAAAATATTTGCAAAAGACACATCTGATAAAGGACTGTTATCCAAAATATGCAAAAAACTCTTAAAATTCAACATAAGAAAACAAATGACCTAATTAAAAAATGGATCAAAGACCTTAACAGACGTGCAACCAAAGAAGACATACAAATGGCAAATAAGCATATGAAAAGATGCTCCACACCATATGTCATCAGGAAATGCAAATTAAAACAACGAGATACCAGTACACATCTATTAGAATGGCCAAAATCCAGAACACTGACAACACCAACCCAGCCAGGATGTGGAGCAACAGGAACTCTTATATACTGCTGATGGGAATGCAATGTGGTACAGCCACTTCGGAAGACAGTTCGGCAAGATCTTACAAAACTAAACATACTCTTATCATATGATCCAGCAATCACTCCCCTTGAAATTTACCCAAAGAAGTTGAAAACACGTCCACACAAAAACCTGCACATGGATGTTTACAGCAGTTTTATTTATAATTGCCAAAACTGGGAAGCAACCAAGATGTCCTTCAGTAAGTGACTGGATAAATACAAGGTGATACAACCAGACAGTGGAATATTATTCAGCGCTAAAAAGAAATGAGCTATCCAGCCATAAAAAAGATATGAAGGAAACTTAAGTTCATATTACTAAGTGAAAGAAGTCAACCTGCAAAGGCTATGTACTGTATGACCCCAGCTATATGACATTCTAGAAAAGGCAAAACTATGGAAACAATAAGGTCAGTTGGGGAGGGGGGCATGAATAGGCAGAGCAAAGAGGATTTTTAGGGTGGTTTAAATATTTTGTATGATGTTATAATTATGGATACAAGTCATTACACATTTGTCCAAACCCATAGAATGTACAACACCAAGGGTGAAACCTAAGGTAAACTATGGACTTTGAGTAATGGGTCAATGTAAGTTGATCCCTGGTAACAAATGTACAGTCTGGTGAGTGATGTTGATAATGGGGGATATTATGCTTGGGCGGGAGAGGGAGTATATGGGAAATCTTGGTACTTTCCTCTCAATTTTGTTGTGAACCTAAAACTGCTCTTTTAAAAAGGTTTTTAAAATAACAATAATAGATGACTTTTACTTCAGTGAAGATGGATTAGAGGTACTTTTCCCTATTCCTCCTGCTGAGTACAACTAATATATATGGACATACGTTACATATATAATGGACATATATGTAAAACAAACCAGTGAAAACGCTGAAAGGTGGAGAGAATTAGGCAGACTGGCCAGGGACCCTGGGACCCAAGGAATGACAAGGTGTTAAATTCCCTGGGTTTTCTTTTTGCCTCCTATATCTCAGACTTGGAGCTGAAGATATTGGCAACCCAGAAATGCTAACCGGAGTAGACAAAAAAAAGCCCCAACAAAAGCCTACCCTCTCTGGTCAAAGGAACAGGAACGGCGTTGGGGGCCTCTAGGAGGTGGTTAAGCATGAGGGCCCAGTCCTCAAGAATGGAATTTAGTGCCCTTATAAATGAGACCCCAGAGAGACCCCCTTTGCCCCTTATGCCATGTGAAGTTACAGAAAGATGGCTGTCTATGGACCAGAATTGGGCTCTCACCAGGCACTGAATCTTGCCTTGATCTTGGACTTCCCAGCCTTGAGAACTGTGAGAAATAAATGTTTGTTGTTTCAGCCACCCAGTAAGTCTATGGTAGCTTTGTTATAGCAGCTCAAACAGACTAAGACAACGATTCTAATAAACTTACTCCTAGCTATTAGTCTCAAGAATATTTGCAACAAAACATTATGATACAAGTTTAATAGATGAACATGACCACTTACAGGAGAAAAGTCTCAAAAGGTGTGCTATAATTAGTAGAATAAAAACTGTAAAGATCTACAGAGACAAGACCAGCTACATAATTTGCGAAGCCCAATGTAAATGAAAATGCAAGACCTCTTATTCAGAAAGCAGGGAAAGCAGGGGAAAGGTACTAAATTATAAAGCTCCTTCTTTTCTCCTGTACAGGTCATCTGCTCAAGAGCAGCCTGCATTGTCCCATCAGACTTGACTTACAAAACACAAGTTCAAAGATGATTATTAAGAATTTCAAGATGGCAACAGCAGCGCATTAAACCAAGTGTGTGTCCCTTCTGAGTGTGGCGTCTGTGTGACAGCACAGGCCAGCCACCTGCCCATGGAGCCAGCCCTGCAAGAGATCATTGCCATTCAGATACGACCAGGTTCCACTGATACATATAAAAGTCACAGACTTTGTCTTTGTCTCTTCTTTTTGCTCTGAAAACTTATTATATTCTTAATATTTGCTTCCTCATAGATAAAAGAATAAGAAGATTTAGACAAGATCGGGCGCATTCAGGGTGGTATGGCCATAGACAAAGAGTAAGAAGAAGATTAAGAATGCCAAGAAGGGGTGTATTAGTTGGGCAATAAAAGTAAGACCTCTTCAGTGGGTGAGAGGCAGGGAGGTTCCTGGAGATAGCTCCTTCCTGACTGGCTTACTGAGGCCAGCCAGTAAGTCCAGGACATGGCAGCTTATTTTACCTCAAGTTCAAACCAAACATTTCCCGTATGTGGGTTTCAGCAAACATCCTAAAGCCCACTTTATACAAAACTTCACTGAAACACAGTAGGACAGAACTATCATCATCCCAACCCACTCTCTATCCCACCTCGTTTCCTACGCTTCCTGTGGCTACCATGTCTAATTCAGTAGACAGTCACAAAAATACTGCCTATTGAACAACTGAAGGTTAATTTATTTTCTCATCATGTTTTAGGTTTTTGCCAAAATACACATGGGTGATTTAAAGGAGTATACTAGCTATGAAACTAAGTTTCTCTAATTCCCTGGAGCAGTTTCATGTGAGTGCTGTCTTATCTTTTCAGTGATAATTTTCTCCTTGGCAGAAAACCACTTAGTTCTTTGTAACTCCTACGTTCTTTATTATAGCACTAAGCATGGGACTAATTACATATTGAATAGAGCTTAACTATGTATCATAATGCAGAAGAATGTACAAAAGTTACATATAAATGTCCCCATTTCCCCCAAAAATGAAGCCGGTTTTAAATGTGAATCTTAACCTTGATGCACTTGCCTAACTACTCCAGTATAGGATAATTTACAGTGTTACACAAATCTGGTATGTGCAAATAGTGAGAGTATCAGAGTGAGGTTACTGTATTTCTAATCCATTAATTTCTGGGCCCATCTGTGGTACCTCACAGATTTCCTTAAATCATTTGGAGATACTTTCTGAAATTCTTGAAAAAGTTTCAAAACAAAGCAAAGTTTAATTGATACTAACTCCCTAATAGTGTCAGGAGAAACTGGGGATATCATAAAATCCATTTTTAAAATATCAGGTATTTTTTCCATTTCCAGTGACAGAATTTTTCTGTCACTACTCCAATCATATTGTTACCACCTGAACTGAGGTTGGGCCAGCTATATTGCTTCACAACATAGGTTCAAGCAATAAAGAACAATATTTATTGTAAGGGAAATAGAAATGACTAAAATAAAATTTATATAATACAATGAAATTTTAGAATGACCCTGAGGAGGAACCTCTTAGAGAAATGAGTTGAACTTTCCATGAAGCTTCTCAGAGGAGGAGACAGAGGAGGAGAAGGTAGATTAGTGAAGGAAGAAGTTATAACCGTAAGGACTAAAATTTCCCCAAAGTGAGCACGAGGTAAAAGATTTTCCAGTCACAGTGAAAATAGAACTTGCTGACAAGGTCATGATCACATCAGACAATGCACAACTGGGAAAAAGAAATTTGCAAAAACCATTATTTATTTTTAACTACACACTTTGGAATATTTCCAAACTATGTCTGGGAAGTCCCTGCCTGCCCTTGACCATTATTTTGCTCCTTTTTCTCCCTTCTCTCTCTCATTCCTATACCAACACTCATATGCCAACCTAAAGGTAGTAAGGAGTCCACGTACATGAGGTACCTAGAATAGCCTCAAAAAACTCACGGAAGCAGAGTAGACTGGTGTCTGCTGGGGGCTGGGGGAGGGAGAAATGGGGAGCTGGTTTTTGATAGGTATAAAGTTTCGGTCATGCAAGATGAGAGATGGGTATACAACATCATGTCTAAGTTATCAACACTGTATCTTACACTTAACAATTTGTTAAAAGGCTAGATCTCATGTTAAATATTCTTACACTTTTTAAAGGTACTAAGAAAGAACTCAATTGCATTTAATTCTAGCAATACTCTGCTCCTTTAATTTATATAATTGATTCAGGTAGTTCAGGGATTTATCATTGGTAAGGCATTCCTTATTAAATCAACTAGAACAGCTATGCTCCTAATTTAAGGCAAAAGCCCTATGCCTTTCTGACTTTGGGGTCTGGCATTATTTTTGAGAAGTCTAATTTGGCATTTGTATTGTAGTCCATTTAACAAATATCCTCATCCTTTAGTACACTGAAGTAAACCTTCTCTGACAACAAAAAGACTTTATTCACAATACAATGAATGATTTTGAGTGCATCCCTGACAGTGGGAGATGGACCATATTACTATTCATTTGAAGGAGGAGCCTATCATTTTAAGCTAGTAAGTGGAACAAGGTAGACTTCAACTCATTTCCCAAGAATGACACTGATTTTGCAGCAAGATCTCTGAAGGATCATTTCTCTACACCATTAGAAGACATAGCTCCCCACTAAGGACAAGAAAAAACTGAGGATGCCTGGTTCCCTTGTAGATACTCTGACACTATATCTTTGCACTTCTCTGGACTGGTGGCATTCATACAGATAGGTGTTCAAAGTTGCACAAAATACACTTGAATGTCTTTGAGGCAGCTCTAAAGAAATGAACCACACACCTTGCAGACCATTCAGCCTAAATGACTCTGAGATAATTACATAAACTCCATAACCCAAATAAAGTCCAGGGATCATGAGGCCCAGTCTCCACAGGTCCTGCTTTCAAAGAAACATAATCAATTGCTGTGGCTTCTAAGTAATATGGGCTTAGCTAGTTGTGTTACAGGAGGGTGCCAGAGAACCTATGATAACAGCATTTTGTAGCATTTTACATAATATTTAAAAAGCACAGATTATTCATCCCAAAGAATTGACTTCTTAATGCCACAAATGAAGTTCAAAAGTCAAAACTAAGTAAGTGTAATTCTAATCCTTACCTCTTCTTTAGACCAGCGTCAAAGGGGTTTTATTCGCAATCCACATTAATATTTTTTAACCCCCTTTCCCCATTTCTCTTGCATTCATTTCTTCTCTCCCCACAGATCTCCCAGGTCTTACTTGCTATACTCCCCTGAATATTTTCCCTGAAGCCCATTGACTTATTAGCTCCTTTCTTTCTGTTTCTTCTAACTTTTTCTGTACATACTAAATTTGACCTTTAATTCATAACCTCTCGCCACCCATAACTTCTTCTCAGGTTTTTGCATTCTCAATTACCTGGTCTACATTAGTGTTTTACAACCTTCTCTTTATTATTGCCTCCCCTAAGAAGACTTTTTAGATATATATTTTTCCTAACCCCCTCCCATGAAATTTTAAAAAGCATTCTCCAAATAGACCGCAAATCACGAAAGAATAAGTCACTTAGGTGACACGTACTCTGCCTCTTCATAATACTTCAGAGTCCCCTCTTACGCATCATCTCTTTCCCCATTAACATTACCTGTTCCTCTAGACCAGAAGCCAGGGGCAGGGGAGGGGTGGGAAGGAGCATTTTAATATCTTTACATTCACCATAGCCTTTAGGATAGTACAGTGAGTTTGCTGTCAAAACTGAAGCCAGGGCTTCCCTGGTGGTGCAGTGGTTGAGAATCTGCCTGCCAATGCAGGGGACACGGGTTCGAGCCCTGGTCTGGGAAGATCCCACATGCCGCGGAGCAACTGGGCCCATGAGCCACAACTACTGAGCCTGCGCGTCTGGAGCCTGTGCTCCGCAACAAGAGAGGCCGCGATAGTGAGAGGCCCGCGCACCGCGATGAAGAGTGGCCCCCGCTTGCCGCAACTAGAGAAAGCCCTCGCACAGAAACAAAGACCCAACACAGCCATAAATAAATAAATAAAAATTTTTAAAAAGCAAAAAACTGAAGCCAAACTGAACTCCCAGTTCCATATATTTCTCATTTTAAGAAGTAGTCCTGGGGGACTTCCCTGGTGGTCCAGTGGTTAGGACTCCGCACTTCCACTGCGGGGGGCATGGCTTCCATCCCTGGTTGGGGAACTAAGATCCCACACGCAGCAAGGTGTGGCAAAAAAAAAAAAAAAAGTCGTCCTGCCTTTCTTCTGGTCCTCAGCCTCTTCATCCATCAACTAAAACAAAAATAATAAATCTCTGTTTCTAATAATAAATCTCTTCATCCTGATTAAGATTTCCCGGAGAGGCTGTACTTTTCAAACTTCTTTGCCTCGAACACATACAAAGCATTACATTTCACATCATGACTCAGTCCACTTACACACAGGAGTCTCAAAAAACAATATGTGGAATGTACTCTGCTCATTTTTATTTTACTTTATTTCTGAAAATTATAGTTGTCACCCACTAAATTGTTCTCATGATACAATAGTGAGCTGGGACCTGCAGTTTGAAGAACAAAGAATAAGGTTGAGAGCAGCTATGGGGTCTGAACAAGAGACAGAGATGGGGTCAAACTCGGGCACACTTTACCCTAAGAGCCCTGTGATACTGAACAAGTGATTTAGCCCCAGTAGGCTTTGATGTGCTCGCCTTTAAGGCAGAAATAATAATAATACTTAGCTAGAAAGATTGTTGTGGGGTAGTAAATAAATAATGCATCCAAAGCCCTTTGTTCAGCATATGGCGTAGAGTAAGTGTTAGTCATTGTTAGCACCTACAATTCACACCTTGAATTCCTTGGAGAAACTTGGAGAAAGAAGTTATGTGGGTGGTCCTTCAAGATGGTGGAGGAGTAAGATGTGGAGATCACCTTCCTCCCCACAAATACATCAGAAATACACCTACATGTGGAGCAACTCCTACAGAACACCCACTGAACGCTGGCAGAAGACCTCAGACCTCCCAAAGGCAAGAAACTCCTCACGTACCTGGGTAGGGCAAAAGAAAAAAGAAAAAACAGAGACAAAAGAATAGGGATGGGACCTGCACCAGTGGGAGGGAGCCGTGAAGGAGGAAAGGTGTCCACACACTAGGAGCCCCTTCGCGGGCAGAGACTGCGGGTGGCGGAGGGGGAAGCTTCGGAGCCACGGAGGAGAGCGCAGCCACAGGGGTGCAGAGGGCAAAGCGGAGAGATTCCCGCACGGAGGATCGGCGCCGAGCAGCACTCAGCAGCCCGAGAGGCTTGTCTGCTCCCCCGCCGGGGCGGGCGGGGGGGAGCTGAGGCTCGGGCTTCGGTCGGATCGCAGGGAGAGGACTGGGGTTGGCGGCGTGAACACAGCCTGAAGGGGCTAGTGCGCCACAGCTAGCCGGGAGGGAGTCCGGGAAAAGGTCTGGAGCTGCTGAAGACATGAGAGACTTTTTCTTACCTCTTTGTTTCCTGGTGCGCGAGGAGAGGGGATTCAGAGCGCCGCCTAAACGAGCTCCAGAGACGGGCGCGAGCCGCGGCCATCAGCGCGGACCCCAGAGACGGGCATAAGACGCTAAGGCTGCTGCTGCCGCCACTAAGAAGCCTGTGTGTGAGCACAGGTCACTCTCCAAACTGCCCCTCCCAGGAGCCTGTGCAGCCCGCCACGGCCAGGCTCCCGTGATCCAGGGACAACTTCCCTGGGAGAACACACGGAACACCTCAGGCTGCTGCAACGTCACGACGCCTCTGACGCCGCAGGCTCGCCCCACCTCCTCCGTACCGCTCCCTCCCCCCGGCCTGAGTGAGCCAGAGCCCCCGAAGCAGCTGCTCCTTTAACCCCGTCCTGTGTGAGCGAAGAACAGACGCCCTCAGGCGACCTACACGCAGAGGCGGGTCCAAATCCAACGCTGAACCCCGGGAGCTGTGCGAACAGAGAAGAGAAAGGGATAACATTAAATCCACAAACATTCAAATATAGGGGTCCCAGAAGAAGAATAGAAAAAGAAAGGGACTGAGAAAATATTTGAAGAGATTATAGTTGAAAACTTCCCTAATATGGGAAAGGAAAAAGTCAATCAAGTCCAGGAAACACAGAGAGTCCCATACAGGATAAATCCAAGGAGAAACATGCCAAGACACATATTAATCAAACTATGAAAAATTATAAACAAACAAAAAATATTAAAAGCAGCAACGGAAAAACAACAAATAACATACAAGGAAACTCCCATAAGGTTAACAGCTGATCTTTCAGCAGAAACTCTGCAAGCCAGAAAGGAGTGGCAGGACATATTTAAAGTGTTGAAAGGGAAAAACCTACAACCAAGATTACTCTGCTCAGCAAGGATCTCATTCAGATTTGACAGAGAAATGAAAACCTTTACAGACAAGCAAAAGCTAAGAGAATTCAGCACCACCAAACAAGCTTTACAGCAAGTGCTAAAGGAAATTCTCTAGGCAGGAAACACG
Organism: Balaenoptera physalus; assembly: GCF_965194825.1. Classification (NCBI taxonomy): domain Eukaryota; kingdom Metazoa; phylum Chordata; class Mammalia; order Artiodactyla; family Balaenopteridae; genus Balaenoptera; species Balaenoptera physalus. The sequence continues at coordinate 8,778,952 of NC_138884.1, forward strand.
AGAAGGAAAAGACCTACAATAGCAAACCCAAAACAATCAAGGAAATTGTAATAGGAAGATACGTATCGATAACTACCTTAAATGTAAATGGATTAAATGCTCCAAACAAAAGACATAGACTGGCTGAATGGATACAAAAACAAGACCCATATATATGCTGTCTACAAGAGACTCACTTCAGACCTAGGGACAGATACAGACTGAAAGTGAGGGATGGAAAAAGATATTCCATGCAAATGGAAATCAAAAGAAAGCTGAAGTAGCAATTCTCATATTGGACAAAATAGACTTTAAAACAAAGACTATTACAAGAGACAAAGAAGGACACTACATAATGATCAAGGGATCAATCCAAGAAGAAGATATAACAATTGTAAATATTTATGCACCCAACACAGGAGCACCTCAATACATAAGGCAAATACTAACAGCCATAAAAGGGGAAATCGACAGTAACACAATCATAGTAGGGGACTTTAACACCCCACTTTCACCAATGGACAGATCATCCAAAATGAAAATAAATAAGGAAACACAAGCTTTAAATGACACATTAAACAAGATGGACTTAATTGATATTTATAGAACATTCCATCCCAAAACAGCAGATATCTTCTCAAGTGCTCATGGAACATTCTCCAGGATAGATCATATCTTGGGTCACAAATCAAGTCTTGGTAATTTTAAGAAAATTGAAACCGTATCAAGTATCTTTTCTGATCACAGCTCTATGAAACTAGATATCAATTACAGGGAAAATTCTGTAAAAAATACAAACACATGGAGGCTAAACAATGCACTACTAAATACCCAAGAGATCACTGAAGAAATCAAGGAGGAAATCAAAAAATACCTAGAAAGAAATGACAATGAAAACACGATGACCCAAAACCAATGGGATGCAGCAAAAGCAGTCCTAAGAGGGAATTTTATAGCAATACAATCCTACCTCAAGAAACAAAAGAAATCTCAAATAAACAACCTAACCTTACACCTAAAGCAATTAGAGAAAGAAGAATTTTTTTAAAAACCCTAATTTAGCAGAAGGAAAGAAATCATGAAGATCAGAGCAGAAATAAATGAAAAAGAAATGAAGAAAATGATAGCAAAGATCAATAAAACTAAAAGCTGGTTCTTTGAGAAGATAAACAAAATTGATAAATCATTAGCCAGACTCATCAAGGAAAAAAGAGAAAAGACCCAAATCAATAGAATTAGAAATGAAAATGGAGAAGTAACAACTGACACTACAGAAATACAAAGGATCATGAGAGATTACGACAAGCAACTATATGCCAAAAAAATGGACAACCTGGAAGAAATGGACAAATTCTTAGTAAAGCACAACCTTCTGAGACTGAACCAGGAAGAAATAGAAAATATAAACAGACCAATCACAAGCACTGAAATTGAGACTGTGATTAAAAATCTTCCAACAAACAAAAGTCCAGGACCAGATGGCTGCACAGGCGAATTCTATCAAATATTTAGAGAAGAGCTAACACCTATCCTTCTCAAACTCTTCCAAAATATAGCAGAGGGAGGAACACTTCCAAATTCATTCTACGAGGCCACCATCACACTGACACCAAAACCAGGCAAAGATGTCACAATGAAAGAAAACTACAGGCCAATATCACTGATGAACATAGATATTCATCATTTATGATGAACATAAATCCTTAACAAAATACTAGCAAACAGAATCCAACAACACATTAAAAGGATCATACACCATGATCAAATGGGGTTTATCCCAGGAATGCAAGGATTCTTCAATATATGCGAATCAATCAATGTGATAAACCATATTAACAAACTTAAGGAGAAAAACCATATGATCATCTCAATAGATGCAGAAAAAGCTTTCGACAAAATTCAACACCCATTTATGATAAAAACACTCCAGAAAGTAGGCAGGGAGGGAGCTTACCTCAACAAAATAAAGGCCATATATGACAAACCCACAACCAACATCATTCTCAATGCTGAAAACCTGAAATCATTTCCTCTAAGATCAGGGACAAGAGAAGGTTGTCTAACCTCACCGCTATTATTCAACATAGTTTTGGAAGTTTTAGCCACAGCAATCAGAGAAGAAAAAGAAACAAAAGGAATACAAATCGGAAAAGAAGAAGTAAAGCTGTCATTGTTTGCAGATGACATGATACTACACATAAAGAATCCTAAAGATGCTACCAGAAAACTACTAGAGCTAATCAATGAATTTGGTAAAGTAGCAGGATACAAAATTACTGCACAGAAATCTCTTGCATTCCTCTACACTAACAATGAAAGATCAGAAAGAGAAATTAAGGAAACACTCCCATTTACCATTGCAACAAAAAGAATAGAATACCTAGGAATAAACCTACCTAAGGAGACAAAAGACCTGTATGCAGAAAACTATAAGACACTGATGAAAGAAATTAAAGATGATACAAACAGATGGAGAGATATACCACATTCCTGGATTGGAAGTATCAACATTGTGAAAATGACTATACTACCCAAAGCAATCTACAGATTTAATGCAATCCCTATCAAACTAGCAATGGCATTTTTCACAGAACTAGAACAAAAAATTTCACAATTTGTATGGAAACACAAATGACTCCGAATAGCCAAAGCAATCTTGAGAAAAAAAAAAAAACGGAGCTGGAGGAATCAGGCTCCCTGACTTCAGACTATACTACAAAGCTACAGTAATCAAGAGAGTATGGTAATGGCACAAAAACAGAAATATAGATCAATGGAGTAGGATAGAAAGCCCACAGATAAACCCACTCACATATGGTCACCTTATCTTTGATAAAGGAGGCGAGAATATACAATGGAGAAAACACAGCCTCTTCAGAAAGTAGTGCTGGGAAAACTGGACAGCTACATGTAAAAGAATGAAATGAGAACACTCCCTAACACCACACACAAAAATAAACTCAAAATGGATTAAAGACCTAAATTTAAGGCCAGACACTATCAAACTCTTAGAGGAAAACATAGGCAGAACACTCTATGACATAAATCACAGCAAGATCCTTTTCGACCCACCTCCTAGTGAAATGGAAATGGAAATAAAAACAAAAATAAACAAATGGGACCTAATGAAACTTAAAAGTTTTGCATAGCAAAGGAAACCATAAACAAGACCAAAAGACAACCCTCAGAATGGGAGAAAATATTTGCAAATGAAGCAACTGACAAAGGGTTAATCTCCAAAATTTACAAGCTGCTCTTGCAGCTCAATATCAAAAAAACAAACAGCCCAATCCAAACATGGGCAGAAGACCTAAATAGACATTTCTCCAAAGAAGATATACAGATTGCCATCAAACACATGAAAGGATGCTCAACATCACTAATCATTAGAGAAACGCCAATCAAAACTACAATGAGGTTTCACCTCATACTAGTCAGAATGGCCATCATCAAAAAATCTACAAACAAGAAATGCTGGAGAGGGTGTGGAGAAAAGGGAACCCTCTTGCACTGTTGGTAGGAATGTAATTGATACAGCCACTATGGAGAACAGTATGGAGGTTCCTTAAAAAACTAAAAATAGAACTACCCTACGACCCAGCAATCCCACTACTGGGCATATACCCTGAGAAAACCATAAGTCAAAAAGATTCATGTACCACAATGTTCATTGCAGCTCTATTTACAACAGCCAGGACATGGAAGCAACCTAAGTGTCCATTGACAGATGAATGGATAAAGAAGATGTGGCACATATATACAATGGAATATTACTCAGCCATAAAGAGAAACGAAATTGAGTTATTTGTAGCAGGGTGGATGGACCTAGAGTTCGTCATACAGAGTGAAGTAAGTCAGAAAGAGAAAAACATAACTGTATGCTAACACATATATATGGAATGTAAAAAAAAAAAAATGTTTCTGAAGAACATTGGGGCAGGACAGGAATAAAGGCACAGATGTAGAGAATGGACTTGAGGACACGGAGAGGGGGAAGGGTAAGCTGGGACGAAGTGAGAGAGTGGCATGGACATATATACACTACCAAATGTACAATAGATAGCTAGTGGGAAGCAGCCGCATAGCACAGGGAGATCAACTCGGTGCTTTGTGACCACCTAGAGGCGTGGGATAGGGAGGGTGGGAGGGAGGGAGACACAAGAGGGAGGAGATATGGGCATATATGTATACGTATAGCTGATTCAGTTTGTTATAAAACAGAAACTAACACACCATTATAAAGCAATTATACCCCAATAAAGATGTTAAAAAAAAAAGAAGTTATGTGAATGTAAAATGTAACACTTGTATTTTACTCACTGTGCACTTAATTATGTTCTATAATTTTATCCCCTTATTTCATTCTATACTTTTTATGTGCCTGTAAATCTTGTCTTCCTGGCTGTGTTCTAACTCTTGAGGCTGGGTCTGCTCATGAAGTTTTTCCTCTTCCACATGTAGCACTGACCCCAGAGCTGAGGTTCAAGTTCTATAAAGTTCTCATCCAGCTACTTTTTTGCAAATGGTTTTTTATAAAATGTAAAGGAAAAGGACAGCATAAAATACAGTAAGGGAGTAGGGAAAGGGGGAAATTGATTGCAGCTTTTTATTAATTCCTCCAACAAGGGCCAACATTTATCTTAAAGCACTTAGTTTTCATTATTGTAATATGGAACTTTTCCTAACAGTGACTTAAAATAAATATGAGAACCCAAAATCATAGAATCATGGTGTTTTTGAGAAGTGCCACTTAGAGCGAAAATGTCTTATGAAAACAAGTACTCTTTACTTGCTTTGCCCTCATAAATCAGGAAGCGGTATTCCAAGCCGATGTAGGAAAACAGTGAAAAACAGTTTCTTAAGATCACAGAACTCTATACTGCTATACTCAGAAGTCTAAGAAGGTTCCTCCCTAAGTGAGGACTATGACACTGTATTATATCAAAAATGCGTGCTTTTATGAAAGCACTTTATACATACAATAATAGTACGAAAACTGATGGTAAAATAAAGCTGGTCCAAATTGTGCCAGAAAGAGTAAAATCAATAATTATTCACTGAACACCTAAACTAAAAACTGTGGGGAATCGAACGAGTTAAGGTGCTCAAGAAGTTAGCGTCTGCTTGGGCAACCAAGACAAACAAATACATGTAAACTTCTTGAGCAAAATGAGTTAAAGGATATGTTGAGACAACCCAAGAGCTGGCGGAGAGGCATGTAGGGCTAAGTGAACAAGGCACGGCCACTTGTTCAAGAGGGGAAAAGATTGCTGAGGGTGTAGATGATGAGGGAGAACTTTCTAGAGCGAAATTGAAGACTTGATCCCAACTGCCATCCACAGCCACCGTTGTGGAACAGGACTGGCACGGTCTGTCTAAGCCAGGAGAAGCCCCTGCCAGGAGGAGCTAAAGGGTTACTCAGTATGTTGAGTTCATTATGAACTCAACCCTTAGCTGGACCCAGGACATAATAGGGCAATTAAAGGTTTCCAAGATTCTGATGACTTCTGTTGTTTACAAATTGGAAAAGAATTATATACTTTATAGTCTGCGGATGCCACTCTGGCACCCATGGAGGACCCACACAATTCCCTCCCTTTTTAAATATAGTAGTTGTGTATTTAGGATTTGGGGTTAGACACATGTTAAAATATGACACAAGCCTTTCCTGAGGGATAGCTCAGAACACTCAGTTATAATTATGTAAACACTGAAAAATGTCACAAAGGAAGTGAGAGGTTTACATATTCAAATGAACACTAGCATTACCAATGGTAAGCAAATATAATTTAAACCTATTCTAAGAAAAAGTTCAAGATTTACTCCAATCGTTTCTGCCAGATTTTGCTCTCACTTTGTACTAGACTTTTTAAAGAGTACAAATGTCTTAAAGAAAGATTTGTGTTTTATATTATCCAGGAAGATGATTTTCTATTAATAATTGTCCCCTGGTGACATCTGGAGGCTTGACAAGAATAATGAGGACACTGGGACTAGTGATTAAGCATTATTTTGTTGATTTTTCCCTTTATCCTCCTTTGATCAAGCTTTCAGGGACTTCCTGAAGTTAACAACTACAGCAGCCCACCAAAGAGGAAATGATTTGGAAAAATAAACCCAATGCTAGGGAGGATAATTTGCAGTTAAATACAATAAGTATGTGTCTAAAACTACTCTGAACCGTACTTTAAAAAATATTAATAGCTTGACAAACTAATGAACTAACAATTTGTTAGCCTTGGAGTAAACATAGAGCCTTTCAATTTTCTTTTTTAATTTAGTTGTTTACTTTGGAGATGCAGAGCAAAACCACAGATGAAGAAGAAACATTATCCCTTTGAAGGTTTAAGCAAACACTTTCTGTGTCTGCCTAATTTGAGTCCACACTGCAAGAATCGACCAGATGCTCTGGGCAATGGGTCTTGTATTCACAAAGAAGATGCCCTAGAAAACTGTCAGAAAGATGTTCCTCTAATTGAACACACAGGTGTACAACACCTGTGCCCTTTAATTTAAAATCTAGGAAGATGAGTTGACCGTACACTCATTATGAATCAAAGGTGGGACATGTGTTAAAAGGCTGGAAGTTATCTGAGCCTATTGAACATATACTCTGATCAGATTATACCTATTTCAAAAATTTGAAAAGCTACTATGTATTATGAATAGATACTGTCTATTTTTATGAAGAGGTCAGCGCTTCTAAGGGGAAATTAGAAGAAAGATTTCAGCCCAATAAAAGGAAGAACTTTTCAATTAAAATAGAATTGATCTCATAAATTGGTAAATTCCTCCATGCCTCCCTCTATAGGTTTAAACAAAAGGCAGCTTCTCAGGAAATACCAGAGTGGTGATGAAAGGTTACAATAGAGGTGCTAAGGATCTGAAGTTCTAAGCATGAAAAAATATTATATTCCAAGTCTCATTAAGTCTTGTGAATACAATCTAAAACTTTCAATTCAAGTGAAGTTGCTAGAACTCACAGAAATGGAGATAATTTAATACAGGACTATGGGAGAGTAGAAGTCTTACAGGAGATTGACTGGAAATACTTATGCCAGTTCCTTGATTTGAAATGTCTTTAATCAAATAGAAATTACTGAATATGAGCATGATCACACTTACTGGCTGGTTTATTTCAAAAAAGCGCATTATTCTGTCATTCTTTTGAAATCTAAAATTACCCTGCCCCTTGAAAGAATAAAATATTTTATTTAGACATAATAGTGAGGGAAGCTGTAGGCTTGACTTTGGTTTAAAAAGCAAAATAAAATATTCTGCTTTTGCCAGTTACAAAATATGGAAAATTGTAAGCAGTACTGTTTGTTGCACTAATCATAAGACTTAGTGCTTCTATTTTTCCCCTTCTCTGCATACTGCTTAGACTTGTTGCTTTCCTTTGCTAAATATAGCTGGCTTCCTGCTATTTTCACAGCCAACTGGAGAATTTCATTAGGAAGGTGGAAAGCTAACACTGTCACTCCGATGATTAAAGTGGTCAGCTGATATCTCTCCTTGCCCCAGTGGAAAACTTTACAACAACTAGAGGTGCTGAGAGACAGAATGGAGTTTTCACTAAAATAGCCATTTAGTGTAATAAGCAAAAGGCAAAAGGTGACAGCCTTCTTGTCACTGTTTTCCTTTGGCAGACAGGTGTTAAAAGCTCCTGTTGGTTGAGAGTACAAAGGGGGATAGTCTTCTCTTCTTGCTCAAACCTGGCCTCAAGGGTGATTTCATGCCTGTAGCCTTATAAAATATGATTAGCAATCACTCTTCCCTGATTCGAGGCAGTTTGGTGAATCTCTCCTCCACTGATCAACCCTGTAAGTTGTTTTTTTTTTTAAAACATCTTTATTGGAGTATAATTGCTTTACAATGGTGTGTTAGTTTCTGCTGTATAACATAGTGAATCAGCTATACATATACATATATCCCCATATCTCCTCCCTCTTGCATCTCCCTCCCACCCTCCCTATCCCACCCCTCTAGGTGGTCACAAAGTCTGTCATACAGAGTGAAGTAAGTCAGAAAGAGAAAAACAAATACCGTATGCTAACACATATATATGGAATCTAAAAAAAAGGTTATGAAGAACCCTGTAAGTTTTCAGTGCCTTCTCGTTGCCTGCAGAATAAAGGCCACACCCCCAAACCAGGTTTCAAGCTCCAGATATACCCTTCTAAGCGTACCTGCACGAACCCGTCAGCCAACCAAAGCAGTCTGCTCACCTTCTCCAAGCATATAATTATATCTTTGTCATCTCTGTCTGAAATGCCAGTCACATTTGTCCTGTCTATCCCAATGCACAAAAGTCAAGCTTAAATCTCCCCATCTCATCTCCGATCATTCTCCAGCTAGAACTCACTGGTCCCTCTATCACTTACATAATATCATGCCCTAACCCAGTGCTCTGACCTCAGTCCAACCGATGTGAATCATCAATCCAAAGAGCTAAAGCTCCTAATCATTGTCGATTGTCATTGGTTAATTATGCTCAGCATTAAAAGTGAGACTGTCCCTCATGATTTAACAATTGCCAACCGTAAGATTCTGCATGTGCATTAAATGTCCTTAACAGAAATACTGAGCTTCCATCAAATTCCTTTTCCGCATCTTATCTAAAGCTGTAAATTACTTATTAGATTTTGTTTTTATTAAAAAATAATACATTTTCATATCTTAAAAAATGTAGGATTGTATACAGTTCGTAGTAATAGAATTCCGTTTCCTGCCAGGCCACAAACACTGAGTTCACAGACTGTAAACTCTCCATATCAGTACGTAGAGATTTACTTAATACTTTGTAAAAATGTCATAGTAGTTCATCTACTATGATGTAAAACTATTTAATCAGTCTTCTGCTAAGGAAACTGAGGGGTTTTCCCCTCATTTTTTAATTATAAATAGTACTTTAATGAACAGTTTGTTCATATATCCTTGGAAATTTATGGAAATTATCTATGGGATAAATTTCCTAAAGTGGACTTTCTAGTTCATAGGTTTTTCTGCATATTTAATTTTGAGAGATCTTGCCAAATCATACTTAAAAAATACCAACTAACTCCCTAACCAATAACCTATAAATTGTTTTGGTGCTTACTAGCTGAATTGATTAATTCATGAATTTTTCTTATGACTTAAATTTATAAATGTACCACATTATTAAGAAGAAATACATTACTTTGATTCTTGTATTTCAGGAACACATGACCTTAATTCTAAACCCATGTAGTTGTGTCAAGGAACTTGTTGATAAAAGTCTACAAACTTATGGTTACCAAAGGGGAAAGGGGAGGGGAGGGATAAATTACGAGTTTGGGATTAACATATATACACGACTATATATAAAATAGATAACCAACAAGGACCTACTGTGTAGCACAGGGAACTATATTCAATATTTTATAATAACCTATAATGGAAAAGGTTCTGAAAAAAAATAGATACATCTGTATGTATAACTGAATCACTTTGCTGTACACCTGAAACTAACACAGCATTGTAAATCAGCTAAACTTCAGTAAAAATTAATTAATCAATTAAAAAAAAATTTTAAAGTCTATGAACATTAATTCTAAGTTGTACTCAAAGATTTGTGAAAAACTGAGATTTCTTTAGTTACTAAAAAAATATGAATAGGTCCTTGATTCTTGTTGGGAGAGGGAAGAGCAGGACGTAAGTCATTCTATTGCTAAAGGGAGATTAAAAGTCAATGAAATAATATCATCATTCTGCACCCCTAATGAATTAATAAATCTAGACAATGGTCATCAATACTTGTTAACCTTACAAAAAGGGAGACAGCCAGGTAACGTGTGCCTCTTGATGAAAGTACTTGTAGAGGTATATAGTGAAATATTTATAAATGAAATGACATGATGCCTGGGATATGCCTCAGAATATGCTGGGTGGGAACAGAAGTATAGAAGAAACAAGACTGGCTAAAAGTTGTTAATTGCTGAAGCTGATTGAGAGGTACATGGAAGTTTGCTTTACTGCCCTCTGTATTTCTACAGGTTTGAAATTTTCCACAAGCATTTGAACACAGAAAAGGTTTGCCTTAAGATGTTTTGGAATATTCCTTCCTAACTACTAGGATACGTTTAAAGAGGATGGTTTTAGGAAATTTGAATGTTCCTACATGATGGCCACAAGCTCACTAAATGTCCGGAGGCTCCCTTCCAAGCCCTCTGCCTGTGATTTTAGGCAAGAGCAAGAACAGGAGCCAGATGGTATGGAAAACATACCACGTTGGTTCATAAGCCAAATGAAAACTATAATTTAAGGAAAGGAACCAACTGTCCTCTTCAGCTTTCCAAATGGTTTTGAACTCAGAAAGGAGCATGCACAGCGCTCCAGCACAAACATGTAATCTTTGGCCCAGACAAATGGATGCTTTTGAGGACAATGACCACGTAGAATTGGTCATTTCCTTCACGTGGAATTTCTTCGGTTACGCCGTCTCACCACATCCTTCCTTCGGGGTCCTCTTTTTCCTCTTCCACTTCATGCATTCTCCTCCCCCTTCAAACTTGTACCAAAGGAAGGAAAACATACTATTTTCTTTGCCCAGCTATATACCACATGTCACTGTAAGAAATCACCTTTCAATTCATAATACATTGGATTACTTCTGACGAGTCTTGTTTATTAATCAAATCTTTACTGCAGTCAAAGGCCAGACTGACCAGTTTATCAGAAGGCTGAAAACAGCACCTCTCTGCAAGGTTATCAGAGCATTCCATTGTTTCTTGTTTGTTTTTTAATTGAAACCCAACATAGAGTGACCTTCAAATGTGCCTTTAATTTCCATTCAGTCATCATATTACTCCTTCAACTTCTCCATTTCATTAATTATATGGAGGGGTCATTAAGGAATCTTGGAGATAGAGCCCAGAAAGTGTGTTCTAAATCTCTGAAAACTAACAAAATATTCCAAAGATAGGGATGGGGTAAGGGAATGAAACCAGGAGTGGTACATGCTGGTCTAATGAAAGAATCTTCCCACAAAGTGACTTAAAGTCTCTACTTTCTTTCATGCATATTAATACATACTTTTGTCTATTGGTGGGTGGGGTGAGAATATTATTTTAATCTTAATGCAAAAATTTTTAAATAATACTTTACTTAGTTATCTATATTATTATGTACATCACCACCTGCCTGCTCCTCTAAATAACAAATCTATCAGTCTATTCCCCTGTTCAGGAATGTATTACCTGGGAAAGTTGGAATATGCACTAACATTAAAAGTCCTCAGAAATTCAGCAGTAAAGGAAACTGCTTAGCACAGTTTTCCTAAACTTATCCACCCTTTTACTTGTGAGATTTATTAAAATCATAAAAACACATTTCAGACTGTGAATCTCCATCTCAGTCACTTTAGGAACACTTTGGATTAAGGAAAAACTGATTGAAAGGGACAGCACAGATGAGTAAGTTATAACTTTGAACATTTTCATGGGACTTTTATTTTAGAAAACAATACGTGGCATGTTCTCTTCTGGGAAGACGGCACAGCCATACTTTTCCATACTCTTCCCACTAAGGACAATTAGGACAGCTAAAAACTTTGGGCATTATATATAAGACAAACATAAGAAGACTGAAAGGCAGACAGGCTGGGGACCTTGGGACCTGAGAAACAACACAGTGCTAAGTGCCCTTGTTTTGTTTTGTTTTGTCTCATACATACCAGACTTGGAGCTGAAGAATCCAGCAACTTAGAAAGGCCAGTGGGAACAGACTACAAGCCTCAACAAAAGCCCTCTCTCTCTAACCAAAGAATGAAGAAAGGGGCAGTCTAGCAAAACAGAAAACGTTTAGACAACAACCACTCTACTCCAACTGAACACCACGGAAAAACTGATGCCCCACTCCTTCCCACACCAGCAAAGACTGAGTAGGAACCCTAGGCTTCCACCCTTAAGAGGCTGTTACAAGGCACACTAATCCCAGGGTGGCATCAGAGAAGGTCAAGTAGGGAGCCAGGGCTTTCATCTGCATTGGCCTATAAAGATCGCCTACACACCCCTTCGCGTGGCATCAATGGGGACTCTGTGGGGTATCTGGACTTCTGCCTCCACCCAGCGGTAACGAAGCACTCCTCCTTCACCAGAGGAAGCCTAGTGGAGAGTCAAGACTTTGACCACTGCCCAGCAGTAATGAGGCCAGCACCCATGGTGTCACTGGAGACCACATGGGAAACCAGAACTGCCCAGTGGTAAAAAGGAGCCCCCAAAACCTTTCAGTGTATATATATATATATATATATATGTATATTCCAATGGAAGCCACGTGGGGAACCTGGATGTCTACCTCTACCTGGCAGTAATGGGCAGAAGTTTCCTGTACTGGAAAAAAAAGCAAGTTAACAGTCCAAAAAAGCCAATTAAAACAGAAGGTTTGAAAAAGACCCAGAGTCACATAGAATAATCTGAAAATGTCCAATTTTCAATTAAAAAATCATTCATTATACCAAGAAACAGGAAGATCTCAAACTGAATGGAAAAAGACAATCAATAGATACTAACACCAAGATGACAGAGACATTAGAATTATCTGACAGAGATTTTAAAGCAGCCATAATAAAAATGTTTCAAGGACAAATTACCAACACAATTGAAGCAAATGAAAAAAAAATAGAAAACCTCAGTAAAGAAATAAAAAAAGAACCAAATAAATTTTAGAACTGCAAAGTACAATAACCCAGATGAAAACCTCAGTGAATCGGTTCAAAAATAGAACAGAGAAGACAAGAGAAAAGAATCAGTGAACTGGAAGATGGAACAATATAAATTACTCATTTTGAACAACAGAGAGAAAATGGAAAAATAAATAAACAGAGCCTCAGGGAACAGTGGACCTATACCAAAAGAACTAACATTTGTGTCATCAGTGTCCCAGAAGGAGAGGAGAAAAAAACCAAACTTTAAAAGTACTTGTAGGGACTTCCCTGGCGTCCAGTGGTTAAGACTCTGTGCTTCCAATGCAGGGGGTGTGGGTTCGATCCCTGGTTGGGGAACTAGGATCCCACATGCCGCGTGGCATGGCCAAAAAAAAAAAGAAGTACTTGCAAATATAATGGTTGAAAAATTCCCAAATTTGGCAAAATACATAAACCTACAGATTCAAGAAGCTGAATCCATGCCAAGGTATATCATAATTAAACTTTTGGAAACTATAGACAAAGAGAAAACCTTGAAAGCAGCCAGAGAGAAAAGACACTTTTTCTTTATATATGAGAAAAACAACTCTAATGACAGACAATTTCTCATCAGAATTCATAGGGCCAAAAGAAAGTGGAATGTGAGCTTACAATTATCTCAAAGTAAAAAGTTTATTTTTCACAAATCAATTAACACCACTTAACAAATTAAATAATAAAAACCATATGGTCCTCTCAATAGATGTAGAAAAAGCTTTTGACAAAATTCAACATCCATTTAAGATAAAAACTCTCAATAAAGTGGGTAAAGAGGGAACATACCTCAACATGATAAAGGCCATATATGGGAAGCCCAGAGCTAACATCATACTCAAAGGAGAAAGGCTGAAAGCATTTCCTATAAAATCAAGAATAAGACAAGGTTGCCCACCCTCACTGCTTTTATTCAACGTAGTATTGGAAGTCTTAGCCACAACAATCAGACATAAAAAAGAAATAAAAGAATCCAAATTGGAAAGGAAGAAGTAAGACTGCCACTGTTTACAGATGGCATGATACTATATATAGAAAATCCTAAAGATGCCACCAAAAAACTACTAGAATTCATCAATGTTACAGAATAAAAAATTAATATACAGAATCTGTTGCATTTCTATATCCTAATCACAAAGCTGTCAGAAAGAGAAATTAAGAAAACAATCTCATTTACAGTTGCATCAAAAAGAATAAAATACCTAAGAATAAATCTAACCAAGGAGGTAAAATACTTGTACTTGGAAACGCACAATATTGATGAAAGAAACTGAAGACAACACAAACAAATAAAGAGACGTACTGGCCTTATGGATTGGAAGAATTAATATTGTTAAAATGACCATACTAACCAAGGCAATCTACAGATTCAATGCAATCCCTATCAAAATTCCAGTGGCATTTTTCACAGAACTACAACAAATACTTCTAAAATTTGTATGGAAACACAAAAGACCCAGCATAGCCAAAGCAATCTTGAAAAGAAAAGAACAAAATTGTAGACAAAGATTTCAAACTATACTATAAAGCTACAGTAATAAAAAAACAGTATGGTACTGGCACAAAAACAGACATATAGATCAATGGAACAGAATACAAAGCCCAGAAATAGCCCACACTTATACAGTCAACTAATCTACAACAAAGGAGGCAAGAGTATACAATGGGGAAAAGACAACCTCTCCAATAAATGGTATTGGGAAAACTGGACAGTTACATGCAAAACACTCACTTTCTTACAGCATATACAAAAATATACTTGAAATGGATTAAAGACTTAAATATAAGACCTGAAACAATAAAGGTCCTAGAAGACAACATAGGCAGTAGATTCTTTGACATTTGTCCTAGAAATATTTTTTTGGATGTGTCTTAGGCAAGGAAAACAAAAGCAAAAATAAACAACTGGGACTACATCAAACTAAAAAGTTTTTGCACAGTGAAGGAAACCATCAGAAAAACAAAAGGGCAGCCTACTGAATGGGAGAAGATATTTGCAAATGACATGTCTAATAAGATGTTAATATCCAAAAATATATAAAGAACTCATACAATTCAACATTAAAAAAAAATTACAAAATGGGTAGAGGACCTGAATAGACATTTTTCCAAAGAAGACATACAGGTGACCAACATACACATGCAAAGATGCTCAACATCACTAATTATCAGGGAAATGAAAATCAAAACCACGGTGAAATATCACCTCACACATGTCAAAATGGCTATTATCAAAAAGACAACAAGTAACAAGTGTTGGTGATGATGCAGAGAAAAGGCAATGTTTGTGCACTGTTGGTGGGAACATAAATTGGTACAGCCACTACGAAAAACAGTATGGAGGCTCCTCAAAAAATTAAAAATAGAACTACCAAAGGATACATCAATTCCTCCCCTGCATATTTTTCTGAGGAAAACAAAATACTAATTTAGAAAGATATATTCACCCCTATGTTCACTGCAGCATTATTTACAATAGCCAAGATATGGAAGCAAAGTGTCTATCGATAGATGAATGGATAAAGAAGAAGTGATATGTATGTATATCACATATATATCATATATATATAAATATTACTCAGCCATAAAAAGAATGAAATCTTGCCATGTGTGACATGGATGGACCTACAGGGTATTAGGCTGAGTGAAATAAGTCAGACATAAAAGACAAATGCTGTATGATTATATTTTTATGTGGAATCTTAAAAACAAAACAAATGAACAAACATAGCAAAACAGAGCAGACTCATATATACAGAGAAAAAAATGGTGGTTGCCAGAGGGAAGGGGGGTTGGGGGATAGATGAAATAAGTGAGGGAGATTAAGAGGCACAAACTTTTAGTTACAAAATAAATGCGTCATGGGGATGAAATGTACAGCACGGGGAATATAGTCAATTATCTTGTAATATCTTTGTATACTGACAAGTGGTAACCAGATATATCGTGGTGATGATCATTTTGTCATGTATAGAAATATTAAATCACTATCTTGGGCACATGGAACTAACATAGCGTTGTAGGTCAATTATACTTCAATTAAAAATATATATAGTCACTGGCAGAAAATGAATCAAAATACCAATGATGGTTATATCTGGGGGCTGGGGATTATGGGTGATTATTAATTTTTACTTTATGCTTTTATGTATTTCTAGTTGTCTGCAATGAATGTGTATTGTTTGTAAAATTAAAAAGAAAACAAAAATTTCAAAAAATAAAATGTATAACATGATAAATGGAGATAACTTTAAATGAAAAAATAAAACTTGTAAAAGGGGAAATTTTTTTTTAATTTTTAAAAAAAGTCATAAAAAGCTGAATTTAAAGATAATTTTGAGACTTAGTAATCAGAAACCAAAATTTATTCTATGTTAATACTAAGAAAAAAAAATAAATGAATTTTAATTCAAGGAATTTGTGTCCCTATCAAATAGAACACAAAATATAACAATTTCATAAGACCTGGTTTTTCCATGTTCCTTGGGAAAGAGTTAAAATATAACCATGAATTCTTAATCTATTAAATAATACATTACACTGATATTAACTTCTATTACTAGGAGCATGGTCAAGAACCTAAAAGTTAATATTTATATTAGTAGAATATTTCTTAAACTAAATATAGAAGGCTGACTAGGTGAGAGTAGGCAATTTGGGTAGGAATTTAAGATGGAGAATTATGAATAATAATCAAATTTGCATTTTAAATAGAAACACATTAGGTCCTTATAGAATACTAGGTTATTACTTAAAAAAAGAATACATTTACTAAATACATTTACTAAATTTACTAAAAGGTTCCTGTGTGTCATTCATTGTGCTAGGATCTAGAGGCAACCCATGAATCATTAAATGGATTGTTTTCTAAGACTGTATTTATAAAACTGTCTATGAGTTGTGTCATTATATACATATGTTTTATATAATGTGTGTGTGATGTGTTATATCTATTGATAAATAGATACAGATATATATATCAAACACATCACATACACATAAACACTTAAGTAAAATATATTTTTATATTGATAAATAAACATATATACTTAAGAAATCCCAGGAAAGCTGAAGTAGTTTTATAAATATACTTTATATATGTGTATATAAATAAATATATATGTATATATACGTGTATATACGTATACACGTACAATTCTGGAAAAGGAATAAGAAATACTCCATATCACACTTATACAAATTTTAGTGAACCAAATAAGAAGGGAAAAGGCTTATTTTTGAAAAAAACCTGGATATAGTCATTAGAGAAAAAGAAAAACTAACATTTTGCAGAAGTTTCATTCCATTTAACACTCACAACCACCCATGAGATAATCATTATATTTATTTTACCAGTGAGCAAAATGAGACTCAAAGAAAGTAAGGGATTGACTTAAGGTCACAAAGTTAGCAGGTATCAGCGCTGAAATTAGATCTCAGGTCTTTTCATCTCCAAGCCTCTGCTTTCTCCATCACACTAAATTGTATTACACAGGTAAATAAGAATGTTTTAAATGTGTAAAGGTATCTGCATATGTCGTTATGGAATCTTCAAAATGATCCTACGAGTTCAGAAAGGTAGACATCATTCTCTACTTTACACTTAATGGAAATGAAGTGGCAAAAAGATAATGACTTGCCCAAGGTCAACTGACAAATCAGGGCTGAAGTTGGGGCCAGGAGCCAAATTCCCAGTATCCTGAGCTGGAGCTGTGTTTCACAACATCATCCTACCTCCGGTGTCCCTTTAAAATAGCAAGGTCATTGCAGGCCTAGGAGTTGTTGGAGGAAAATCCTCACCAGCCTCAGGAAGTGGCATTGGGCTGGGAGGAGGGGGTGACACAGCTGTGACTCAGAGCTGACTGCAGCCCGGGAGGGCAGGGAAACCCACCGTTCAGGTGAGGCAATAAGCCACATCCTTGACTATTTCTGTGAATATGTAGAGGAGGTCCCCTAGTACCTTCTCAGGAATTTCTCTTTGACCTAAACTTGTCACTTTTGGTTAAAGAAAAATACTTTTCCGAGAATTTTAACTAGATACCTTTTCTTGACTTTTTGACCTGCAAGTGTTTCTCAGCACTGCACACTTTTACATGACTCTCTGTACCCTGGAAGAGGTAATCCTTTCAGGATATTGACACTATTCACAGTAGTAGAAGTCGGGTAACAAGAATAATAACATAAGAAAGATAACATGAAGGACGTGAACAGAGAAGGAGCTAATGTTTCAGGGCTTAGTCTATGCCACGCATTACACCAAGTTCTTTACATGGATAAACTCATTTAATACTCACAACACACTGTGAGGTAGGTGCCATTTTCATTACACAGAGAGGTTGTGCAATTTGCTTAAAGTCACACAGCTTGCAAGTGATAAAATGAAGATTTGAAGCCAGAAGACTCAAAAATCTTAACTCTTCTGGATATGACATCATTTAATCACCCACCTGTTATATTCTTATTGAGAGAGTGAATAATTAGTGACCCCTATCAGCTGAAACTACTAGCAGTATTACTAATACCAGTAATCATAGTCAACATTGAGTACTTGTTGTGTGCTAAGTACTGGGTTAAGGCCTTATACCTATTATTTAATCCTTGCAGCAATTCTTTGAGGCAGGTATGATTATTACAGTCAATGAGCAAACAAGAAAATTGAGATAAAGAGAAACTAAGTAATGTGCGCAAGGTTACACAGTAAACAACTGGCTTGAATCCAAGAAGTAAAACTACAGTACTATCCATTTTTTAAATTGTTTTTTAAGGAGAATCTGTGGTCAGTTAACAGAACCAAGCTTATCCATTCAAGAATCATTCACCCATTTGTTTTAAGACTATTGTGTTCTAACCAGCTAAGTGAACTAGCTCTTGACGAATCCTGAAGACATATCTAACAGCAATCATTTGTGAAACATTTCAACAGGAAAATGTCAGCGTTCCACATGCAGCTGAGATCCAGGACCTCTACAAGGTATCCACTGACAGCAAGTGTTGCACATCTCCCCCTCCGTGCCTCATGTTGTACACCGTAATTTGCTCTTTACTTAAAAATACTAGAAAGTTATCGCCTCCACTCACAACCAAAATAAAATAACCTGGATATTTCGTAATGTATTATAACTAAAGCATTAACTTTGCCTAAAAAAAACAACAACAACAAAGAAAAACAGGCTTGCCATTATGTTTGGGTATTGAGATTCTCAGAGCTAGGACCTCAATATTCCTATACTTGTAAAGAAAGCCGGAGAAATGTTTAATTGTACCCGTAGTTTCTGATTGCTCTGGGCAGCGAGAGACCTTCTCTTTGGGGAAAGACTGGATTTGGCACAAAACGTAATGGGTCGGGCTTCCCTGGTGGCGCAGCGGTTGAGAGTCTGCCTGCCGATGCAGGGGACACGGGTTCGAGCCCTGGTCTGGGAAGATCCCACATGCCGCGGAGCAACTAGGCCCGTGAGCCACAGCTACTGAGCCTGCGCGTCTGGAGCCTGTGCTCCGCAACAAGAGAGGCCGCGATAGTGAGAGGCCCGCGCACCGCGATGAAGAGTGGCCCCCGCTTGCCACAACTAGAGAAAGCCCTCGCACAGAAACGAAGACCCAACACAACTAAAAATAAAATAAATAAATAAGCCTACACCTTAAAAAAAAAAGTAATGGGTCTTCCGGTTGTGCAAAAGTGAATGCCCAGCCTTCAGCTGGAGGGAGGGGTGCGGGGATGAGGGGCCAAACAGCTCTTAAGTCCCCATGTGGGAAGCAGTCTTCAGGGCGGTCTCTGAGCTCAGCAATGACCGTCGTGAGGAGGCAGATGTTAACTTGAGGGCAGGCATGCGCAGTCCGTTTCCCTTGGGAGTGGGCAACTGGAACGTGAGAACAGAGGCACAGCCATCTGGAATGGCACCTGGCTTGCCACCAGCAAGCAGGTGGGACCTAGAAATAAACGACTTTCTGTGAAGGTGTGAGGCTGACAGATGGTACAAATACCTTGAACTTGGATCTGTTGATCTAACGTAGAGTTTCACGGTTTTCTTTCTTTTCTGCATTGTAATTTCCCTCTGTAATTCATGAGCCTTTTCAAGAGTTTTTCTAAATGCAACTATCTGGTGATTGTTACGCTTTGGGGAAGTAAGGAAGGGGCTCACATCCACGTTTGGGGAAAATCTATAAGGGGACTGCAAAGTCAGTTACCAGATGGTAAGAGGTGACCTAAGGGAAATGGTCAACAACAGTCACAACAGACGGAGTAAGAGAAAAAGAATCTGATAAAATGACTGGATTCCTGTGGTCATGTCTGATGCGAGCAGGAACCATTTGAGTTTTAAACAGGAGATTCCTGAAGCCACCTTGGATAGGTTTACTTTTTTTTTTTAATCTTGAAAGATGCCGAATTATTTTCATGGTGAACAAATAGTCACTAATGGCTCTACTATATACACATAGTTGCCTTGGGGAAAACAGGGTAGAATATACTAGTAAAAGCATATGGTATAGGGTTAGAAAGCCCAGGGTTCAAACCCCAGTTCTGTCCTTTATTTAGTCTCTCAGAACCTCAGTTTTGACATCAGCATAATATGGACAATCATACCAAGCTTTATATGGTTTTTGAGATGAAATCAAGTAATATATATTGTGACAGAGAATATTTTTTAAATTAAAAATGAAAAAATCTAAACAACAGGCCCAAAATAAGTGTTTTAAAAAGGAAGGGTTAGCTGAGGGAGTTCGTACAATCATTCATTCAGTGCTATGGCAAGTCTATTAACATGATATTTACCATGTATCAGCAAAAGCAATACTGGAAAATGTCCATTTTCTTTAACACTGACTGTCCAGTGCAGTCGCTCATTTTTTCAAAATGTGTATTCTGTATCCTATGGATACTTCCTAGTAGATATTAGGAAATAAAGAACGGTCCTCCCCTAAATAAGGAACAGTCAAGTGTTCCTTTGTTCTTGGTCTACCGACGCAAGAGGAAGAACTGTTCTCTTTTAGAAAAAAAAAGATAGCTTCTCTTCCAAGGCGTTAAGGAAAAAAGGGAACATACGTTGGCTGTGAATCTTACTTTGGTGAAGCACACCTGCTTAGACATCTAAGTCTTAATTTTTCACACTCATCTCCTTATCTGAGCTCTCCAACGCCACCTACTCACACAAAAGAAAACTATCTTCCACTGATATAATTTTGAAAAAAAAAAAAACTTTAGATGACTCATCGAAAAAAATTAAGAAACAAAGGGGTATTTTTTAGGGAATTAATCATCACAAGCCATCACTTCATTTTGGATACATCTTAAAGTGTACAGAGTGGCAAAAACTGTCTTCTCATCTAGGAACTGAACTGTGTGCAAAGGGAAAATAACGTAGGAACAGCGGCATGTTCCCTCTCATGCTCATTTTTTAAAACTGTTGGTAAGATCTTGCCTGGCCTAAACTCTTTCCAAAGGAGACAGTAAGCTGCCCACAAACAGAGAACTAACAATTTAAAATTCCTGCCTCCCTTTTCCTCCTTCAAGCTTAAGAATTGACCAGTATTAATTTCAGTGCTCTCCCTGGTTATTAAATCACAAACCACACTGGCTGATGAGAAACAAAGAAAGAAAAGAGCCATTATTCCAGGCAAACCAAACAGTCCCACAAATAGCTCCAGAAAAGTCAGCTGCATTATGATGTTCACTCCTTTCATGAGTCAGAAGAGAAAGGTTCTAACTATCCAACTATGCGAGTTTGGGGTGGCAATTAATTAGACAAGTAAACAGAGTGTACTTGAAGGAGATAAAAGGTCAGCAGAGAAAGTATAGTCGGGTAATTAAAGATATGCCAACTTTTCCTCTTCCACTGAGGATGCAATACAGAGCCCAGAGAGCCTGGGATCGGATGGGGCTCCAGGCTTGTCTCCTACCCCACGTTACTGCACACCGCAGGCCACTACGCTGCACGGTTCTGCCCTGCCTTGCTGTCACCATGTCTTTCTTTCTGCCTCTCCCTCCGCCCTCATCCCATCTGCTCTCTGTGTCCTCTCCTTCCTCCTCCCAGAAACCCCCCACTCCCTCTCCAATTGTCCCTAAACATTTTATATTTCTGTTGCATCACTTACCCTCATTCTTCTTTCTGAGCATTGTCTGGGGGCATCCCCAAGCCTTCCTCTGCCTGTCATGTGTAACTGCACGTTTGTCTCCTCATCTCATCTGTCCTATTCCTGCCTTATTCTTTATTTTGAAAGTATATGACATATGGGGGACAGGGAAGGAAATCTTCCTTACTAATAAAAGAACATACATTAGAAAAAAATTAAAATATATGATACCTGTTTCGTGTTCAAAGCACACCTAGTAAATGTCTTATTCTCTCAACAGAGTCCAAATCAGAAAAAAATTTAGGTAATTTATTAGTATTTCTATTATTTTCTGATGTGGAGTATTCGTAAAAGTTTCTGGGTTTTGCCCTCAAAGCTAAATTTGAGTGTCAGTTTTGCCACTTGTTCATTTCTTGACCTTGGATATGTGACAATCTCTCTGAACTACAATGAAATAAGAATAAACTTTATTATTTCTTACAACAATAGTAACAATTGGGTACCTACAATCAAGTTTGTGTGAAGATTTAATGAGATGATGAATTTAAATTTCTTAGCCCTGTGCCTGGTCCATGGTAAATCAGGATGTGTTAGCTATTGTGAGCCAAGCATTGGACTAAGGATTTAATGTGTGTTATTGTATTTAATCCAGACAATAGCCCTGGGACTTGGGCATTACTATTCCCCCATTTTAATCAGTGAGGTAATAGGTTTAAAAAGGTTAAGTAATTTACTGAGGATGGATTGTTAATACATAATGAAAGGGAAAGTTGACAACAAGCCTGTTTAACTTGCCATCTGTGAAATGGGGATAATACTGTAATTCCTACCCTACGGCATTGTTGTCAGGATTAAATTAGCTAATGGAGTACATAGTAGTCATTCACTACATTTTCATTTTCCTTTCCTTTCTCCCTTTATGTAACCCCTGTCTTTTGCATTCCATCCCATTAAATAAAAAATTATTAATGTTATTCTTTGGTATTGCTACCTCCAAAAATCTCCAACTTTTGCCAAGGAATTTTTTTGAGTAGAACTATTCACATTCTCATATAGAGCACGTTAATATATAACTACCACATTGCCATATTCCCAAAACAAACCAAGGTAAATATAAACCTCCAAGTTTATCATTACCTGATGACCATAAGAGATATTCAGATGGTAAACCAAGTAGCAATTTACTTGATTACTCAGATTCAACACACATCTACAAAAAAATAGTAATTCACAGATAAGTATAATCGAGATTTATTCTTTAGGATTATTTTTAAAGGGCTCATTTTTCCTTTTTAACCATTCTAAAATCAATACATTTTAAACTTTACCCAACCCCCGGGCAATTCCCAGGCTCTTGTTTAAATTCTTTTCTCCTGAAGTATCCTTCTGTTCTGAGGTCAGTCCTACTCCCTATTCGTAAGTCTGCGGTGGTTTCCTGCTACCTATTAATTGCAAAATCTTTAGTCTGATCTTACTCAGAATTGATTTTTCTGCCTTAATCTCACTCCCTGTTGTGTGTATCCCACCCTGCACCAAACTGTTCCCTAAAAATGCCCACTCACTCTCTTTGCTCACGATATTCCCTTTATCTACAATGTCTTCCCTCCCCAACACAACCCATCTTGGTATTTTCCAAATGTTCTCCATAAACATTTCGCACATTTTCATTAACTCTATTCCTTAATACTTTATAGCTTTTGTTGCTATTTTGAATTATATCTTTTTTCGAATACATTTTCAAATAGATCACTGCTGGGTAAAGGAATATTATTGATTTTTATGTGTTGGTCTTGCCTCTAGCAAGTGTGTCAAACTCTTTAGTACGTCACTTGCCAGTTTTCTATAGAGTATACATTATTTTTATAATAAATTTTTAAAAATATTTATTTATTTATTTGGCTGCACAGGACCTTAGTTGCAGCACGCGAGATCTTAGTTGCCACATGCGGGATCTAGTTCCCTGACCAGGGATTGAACCCATGCCCCCTGCATTGGGAGCACAGTCTCTTATTTTTTTCTTTTTTTTTTTTTTAATTAATTAATTAATTTATCTTTGGCTGTGTTGGGTCTTCGTTTCTGTGCGAGGGCTTTCTCCAGTTCCAGCGAGCGGGGGCCACTCTTCATCGCGGTGCGCGGGCCTCTCACTATCGCGGCCTCTCTTGTTGCGGAGCACAGGCTCCAGACGCGCAGGCTCAGTAGTTGTGGCTCACGGGCCCAGTTGCTCCGCGGCATGTGGGATCTTCCCAGACCAGGGCTCGAACCCGTGTCCCCTGCATTGGCAGGTGGATTCTTAACCACTGCACCACCAGGGAAGTCCCTATAATAAATTTTTTTTTCAAAAAAATAATAGTAGCAAACACTTGTGTACTGCTCATACATACAGGAGCAGTTCTAAATGCTTCATATAGGTAAACATTTAATCTTACTGAAGTGCATTTTTATTTTTAACCCTGGTTCACAGATGAAGAAAGGGATGTATTTAAAAAAAAGAAAGAAAGAAAGAAAGAATTTGCAAGAAGTCCCAAGCAAGGAAGTAAAAGGATTGCAATTCAAGGCCAGTTAGTTTAGCTCAAGTGTCCATTTTCTTAACTTTAGGGTATATTGTCTGCTCTTACGAAGAAGGGCCATGGAGTCAGAGAGACCTGGGTTTAGGTCCTGCATCTTCTGATTTGGGAAAGTCACTACCTCTCCATGATTCAGTTTACTCATCAAGAACATGAAGTGAACAATAGCTACTTACAGAGTTTTTCTAAAGACTCAGTGAGAAAGTATGTGATAGCATCTTGTACAGTGTACCATAGAAATAGGGCTACAGGGACTTCCCTCGTGGTCCAGGGGTTAAAACTGCACCCCTCCACTGAGGGGGCATGGGTTCGATCCCTGGTCAGGAAACTAAGACCCCGCACGGCACAGCCAAAATAAATAAATAAATAAAATCAGAATCTTTAAGAAAAAAAAAAGAAAAAAGAAATAGTTGCTACAGATGCCATCATTCCCTTTTCTCTCCAAAGATTCTTGCTCACTTTTCCTGTTGAAATCCTACCGTCTCTCTGAACTCCCAAGAAGTCTGCGTTTTTCTCTTAGTAGTTATCACGTACTTTCTTGCCAGACAACTATTGGGCACCAGTCTGATCTTCTCTGCTAGACTACATCCTCCTTGGGGACAGGAACTACACCCCATTTATCTCGGTTTCCCGACAACAACAGTGCCTTGTCTTACACATAGAATTTGCTCAGCAAGTACTTGAATCTGAAAGAATTTTCAAAATCACTGGTTGCAAAAAATATAAATGTATCTGAGTCTGGCTTGTACCAGCTTGTTTACCAAACTGTGTGTTCATCTCAGAAACATGTTTCCATATAGGTAATCCTGCAAGAAAATCAGCTTGCTTTCCATTTACACACTGTAGGCATTCGTATGGGCTAATCACTACAAACGCTTTGTATGTTTTACATACAAATTACCTATGTTCAATATCCTGTAATAAACCATAATGGAAAAGAATATGAAAAAGACTATCTATGCATAACTGAATCACTTTGCTGTAGATACAAATTACCAATTAGCTTCCAGGTTTAAAAAAAAAAAAAATAGTCCCTGGTTATTTTAATCACAGTGACCTGACTCGTTTTTCATTCACAGGGGACAGTGGTTGGTGGAGGGAAATAAAAACAGGGAAGCTATGTTGAAATCACCGTCCGAGGAACAGAAGCCATCTCTGAGTGGGACCGCCAACCCTGCATCACACCCAGCGAAGCTGATTCACTTCCTCTCCTCCCCACCGTCACCTCGGAAGCCTTCTCTCCTTTCTCCACCTCTCACTGAATCCCACCACCCTTGCCACCGATTCAGTGAATCACGGGAAGAAAATCTCAAGTAAGAGAAGAAATATGCTTTTTTTTTTCTTTTTTTCTTTCTTTTTTCCTGTCCAGGCCTTGTGATATGTGGGATCTTAGTTCCCTGACCAGGGATGGAACCCGCATCCCCTGCAGTAGAAGTGCAGAGTGTTAACCACTGGACCGCCAGGGAAATCCCTGCTTTCTTATTTTAACTAGAGAAAAATAAAAGGAAACCCTCCATTGGAAAGTGTCTACAAGTATTAGAAGAATTGACTGAACTATGCAATAATCTTTTTAAAAATCTTCTTATTGAGTTATAACATATGTACCATAAAGTTCACAAATGGTAAGTATGCAACTCAACGAATTTTTACGTATATACGTAGGTTCATACGTATGTGTGTGTGTGTGCATGTGTGTAAAAAACGTGTAATCCCACCCAGATAAAAAGATAAAATATTTCCAACAGGCCGGAAGACTCATGCCCCTTCCCAGTCAATAAATACCATTTGCCCTCACGGAGGTAACTATTCCGACTTCTCTCACCACAGGTTTGTTTTCCCTATTCTTGAACTTCCTGCCGCTGGAATCCAGGATATGCTCTTTTTTTTTTTTTTTTTTTTTTTTTTAGGATATGCTCTTTTGTGTCTGGCTTCTATCCCTCAGCCTTTGTCTGTCTGTGAGATTCATTCATATCAGTGTGTATAACAGCAGTTTGTTCTTCTCTATTGCTATTTATTATTCTACTCTATGGATTTCACTAATAAAGCTGCTAGTTTTTCATTTATGTATGTTTATGAAGTATAGTTGACTTGCAGTGTTGTGTTAATTTACAGCAAAGTGATTCAGCCATATATATATATATATATATATATATATACATTCTTATTCATATTCTTTTCCATTATGGTTTTTTAAAAATTTTTATTGGAGTATAGTTGATTTACAATGTTGTGTTAGTTTCAGGTGTACAGCAAAGTGAATCACATATATATATATATATATATATATATATATATATCTCCACTCTTTTTTCTTTTTTTAGATTCTTTTCCCATATAGGCCATTACAGAGTATTGAGTAGAGTTCCCTGGCCTATGCAGCAGGTTCTTATTAGTTATCTAGTTTATATATAGTAGTGTGTATATGTCCGTCCCAATCTCCCAATTTATCCCTCCCCCGCCATCCCCTGGTAACCATAAGTGTGTTTTCTACATCCGTGACTCTACCTCTGTTTTGTAAATAAGTTCATTTGTACCCTTTTTTTTTAGATTCCACATATAAGCGATATCACATGATATTTGTCTTTCTGTGTCTGACTCACTTCACTCAGTATGACTGAATAAAGCTGCTATTATGAATGAAGTACCATAAACATTCTTGTACATCTTTTGGTGGATATACAAAAACTATGCAATAGTCTTTTACCTAATCTCCTACTTCTGCTTCTCCACCATCCCAGGAATCTCCCCAAGTCCGCCCGGGCCCTGGCCCCCCACAGAGCTCTCAGTGGCTCCTCACAGTATATACGGTTTGTTACAACTGCAAACCAGGCTTTCTAGGCTCTCCATGATTTGGCCACGTCCTAACTCTTCAGGCTTACTTCCTGTATAATTTCAAGATTTATTACCCTCCCACAGTCTCCAGTCAAAACACATAACTTACTTTTCACCACACATGCCCCAAACTTTTGTTTATGAACATACCAATTCCTCCCTATTCAGAAAGTATTTTCTCACCACTTATAAATTAAGAATAAATATTTGAATTTTTAAAAAACTGTTTGCCTCAGATTCAAGTCATCTTCCTGATACGACATTATGGAGAGGTTATACAAAGTGACGAATAACTTAAATGGAATTTTCCATTCAGTTTGGAGGAAGCTAGGAGCATGCACATTGGACAGTTTTGTAGTCAAGTTAAGGCTAAGGGTTTTGGGGAATACCGGTTCTGCCACTTCCTGGCTATGTGAGCTTGGGTAAGATATTCAACTTTTCTAAGCCTTAGTTTTCTCATCTGAAAGGTAGAAGTAAAAACTTTCCTCATAGGGTTCTTTTGAAGAATAAGTGAAATGTTGCATATAAACTACTTAAAAACAGTGACAGGCACAAAGAAAGCACAAAATAAATAGTATTTGTCATTATTAATAAAGAAGCTGTGCAGCATAGAGGCTAAGAGTTAACGCCTTGGGAACCAGATGGCCTGGGTTCAAATCCCCGCCCCACCACTTACTAGCTATAAGACTTGCACACGTGGCTAACAAACTGTGGCAGTCTCCTGCTCTGTAAAAAGGTAATTATAGTAGTACCTTCTTCAGAGGGCTATTGGAAGGATTCAAAGAATTAACATATGGAAAGCACTGTATCTGGCACACGGTAAATGGTACATAAGTCTCAGCCACTTATAGTGCTATTATTATATATCAACACTACCATGACTAATATCATTAGCAGAACACTATCATTCTTTTTTTTAAATATTTATTTATTTTGGCTGCGCCGGGTCTTAGTTGCGGAACGTGGGATCTTTGTCGCAGCAGGCGGGATCTTTAGTTGAGGCATGCGGACTTCTTAGTTGCAGCATGCACACTCTTAGTTGTGGCATGCATGCGGGATCTAGTTCCCCAACCAGGGATCAAACCCGGGCCCCCTGCATTGGGAGCGCAGAGTCTTACCCACTGGACCACCAGGGAAGTCCCCCAAGAACATTATCATTCTTGATAGACAAGCAAAAGACTAAAGGAGGTTAAGCTAGAGATATTTTTGAGAAGCATTATTCCAAATGAGAGAAAATTCTGTAGAGACAGAATAGTGGACTCCAAAGTAACAACGGTTTAAATGGAGTTACGGCCAATGAAACATGCCAAAGGTGCCATCAGAGAATCCACACGACAAAGCTACCAGTGTCCAAGGTGAATTCATGGTTCGAAATGGGCACCTTTGAGAGTCCTTGGTTCTCACCGACTAGCGGAGCTGCCCACCGTGCAACAGGCGGAAGGTGGTGCCGAGTAATTCACACCAATGCCATCTGTGCATCTTGAGACCCATTATCAACTTCATTTTTACAGCTTGATTATCTCAGGAAAGCGGCCAACACTAGCTTCTAACCTGTTCCAGAGTAAGCCATACTTTCTGAAGACTAGAGTTCAGTGTCTATGGTGGAAATAATGATTCCTTATTTTATTCCAATTTGATTGGTAAATAAACTGAGAGAAGAGCAAGTCATGTAAGCTGCCTAGGACCAAATAGTTTGGTAGGAACAAAGGACAGAAATTCACAGACTTGAATCCAAAGCCTATGCAATTCCAACATGAAAAGCAAACTTTAAACTTTTTCTGTTGGTGAGGATTTCTTACTAGTAACTTTCAATAAAAGTTGGAAAAAGAAGTTCAGATAAGAAATTCCTCCATTTTAGAGTCAATGAAATAAAAGGAGCAGCTACCTCAGGGGCTATTCTTTCTGTGAACTTCTCTGGGGTATAGCTTGCTGGCTAAAAAGAAATGGAGAGTGGAGGAGGGGTACAGGAGCAAACTTGACCCTGCCTTCCATGGAAACCTAATTTTCTGATAAAAAGAAACAGATGGACATCTCAGGGTTGAGCAATGGAGGTATTGGCAGTAACTGAAATCTCTAGGTGATGCCTAGGTAGTTTTAGGGTCCTATTGCCACATCTGTGCCCTTAGAATCTTTCTAGGTTCCATTACTCCCCCTGTGTCCCCTACTTTACAAAAATTTTCACTTCTACTGAATCATTTTTTGTTAACATACTCAAAAACTCTGAGTTGTTTAAGTTGGTAAAGAGAAAAGATTTGAAACGTCTCATTTAAAAAAAACGATGACACCAGTATTCTACTTTAGGGTTGGAAACTTTCTCAATAAGCCCTGCTGTGACTTACAAATGTTAAAATGAAACTTCCTTTTCAAATGTCTAAGGCACTCTATTTATAACTTCCAATCATTAACTGAAGCATTCATCTGCTTAGTGGATTCTGTGTTAAATATTGGATAGAGGGACTTCCCTGGTGGCGCAGTGGTTAAGAATCCGCCTGCCAATGCAGGGGACATGGGTTCGAGCCCTGGTCTGGGAGGATCCCACATGCCACGGAGCAACTAAGCCTGTGCACCACAACTACTGAGCCTGCGCTCTAGAGCCTGTGAGCCACAACTACTGAGCCCGTGAGCCACAGCTACTGAGCCTGCGCTCTAGAGCCCGCGAGCCACAACTACTGAAGCCTGTGCTCTAGAGTCTGTGCTCCGCAACAAGAGAAGCCACCGCAGTGAGAAACCCGCGCACCACAAGGAAGAGTAGCCCCCACTCGCCGCAACTAGAGAAAGCCCGCGCGCAGCAACGAAGACTCAGTGCAGCCAAAAATTAATTAATTAATTAATAAAAAAAGAATGACAATTTCAGGCTAAATTAAAATCCCTCTCCCAAATTGCCATTTTCTGTATACATACAGGCAACACCTGTCGTATTATTTTCTATTATCAACTTCCATTTTCAAGTGCTCTCTTCCCAATGATGTGAGTTCAGTGAAGTTAAAGTGCAACAATGGTGCTTCTTTATTGAATCCCCATAACACCGGCTCTATGCACATTGCACACAATAAATATTGGTGGAATAGATTTATAAATCCAAATGGCATATTTATGTCCTCCAATGGAAACCCTAATGTTTTTCATTCTATTTTTATGAATGTTGCTGTGCTTGATATTTCATCTTATTGTTCTGAACAGATTATACTGAAATGCTTGAATTTATCAAGGAAGGTAGTTAAGTACATAAACCTAAAACCATCCTTGTTTTTGGTTAACATATCAAACCTTGTGAGTATGTAACTAGGTCATATGTAGTATGGAAAATACTTCAACTTCTTTCTGCAAAGATATTTTTTTCCACTGAGGAAAGAAAATGTGTGGTCTCATTTCAAAACAGGGAAGTCGCAATTTGCTAGAATGGGGCTAGACTTATTGCAAAATGTTCACTACCTATTCAGATGGTTCTGCTGTAGAGATGACCGGGAAATATAGATTCTGAGCTATAAATATCCTCAGAGAACCATGAAGCATATGTTTTTAGTTTGTGCTTGGTGGCTTATCCACCAGACAGGAAAACATCCCTGGTTTTAAGAGTTTGAACTGATGCCACAGAGTAAGTTCCCATTTCCGAGTGTCTGTTGTCATTTCAGTTAGTGAACTCCACCTACCAAAACAAAAATGAACACAACGCTTCAGAGGCTGCCCTTTCAGCCCTGGGTTTTAAAATCTAAAGAAAGAGAAAAGGGAGCAAACCTTTTTGCCTGCTCTGCCACACAGATGTGTTTTTAACCAATGATTCAGAAAACATTGTCAACACTTTATATATGCAGACTGTGCCATCTTCATACAGCTCTTTAATTCTGGAGTTAATGCAACCTTAGTTTCATTGCCTCCTTGGCCCATCATGGTTACTGTCGTATTCTAGATCTGCCTGTTTTGTATTTAACTTCGCACAGCACCCATTCATCTGCTTAATGCTCCATTTGATGACTTTTATGAGTAATGTCTTAACAGCTTAAGAGGGTATAACTGGGGTTGGATCTAAAAGCTAGGCAGCAGTTGCCACCTAATGTAAGAAAAACTGGGTCAAATTATGGGAGGCAGACTGGCAAAGCCTCTCTCAGTCCTTTCGTTCTTCAATTCTTCCCCATTTATGCGTTCCCACATTTACACTGTGTAAGTTCTAAATGATGCAAGAACCAAAATCTTCTATAGGATTTCAGAGAACATAATTATTAATGCGAGCCAGGGCAGAGAGAATCTTGGGAGAGTTGGGACTTGATCTGAACCATAAAGAATGGAGTGATCTGGGAAGGTAAAAGAAGTCGAAAGACGTGCTTTAGATGTAAAAGCAAAGAGCAAGAAATGAACTTGTATCAGATAAACAGTGAGAGGCAGGGCTGAAGAGATGAGTGCTTGATTGTTCAGGTTCCTGAGAACCTAATCTCTGAAAGCTCTTTTGTTCCCTATTTTAACCTCTTGATTCTTGCTGGAGGACCCCATACGCTTTTCACTAGGGCAAGAAACAACTCTCAGTGGCCTGCAGGAGAAAGTAAAACAGCAGTGCATTTAGGTTTCCTAGATAGCTACTAGCCAATGTACATTTTGGAAATGTTTTAGTGCCTTAGCCCCTTGTCCAGTCTTTCAGGCGAGAGAGAGAGAGAGAGAGAGAGAGAGAGAGAGAGAGAGAAGGAGGAAGGGAGGGAGGAGGGAAGAACAGAAGAGGAAGGAAGGAAGGAAAGATGGCCACATTTGCATAATTAGTGATGCCTGTCAAGCTTTATTTCAGATATGAAAGATAATAGCACAGAAATTAGGAGACATGACTATAGAGTCATATAAATGATTCTTTCCTAAATGCAGCATAACGTACAACATCAAATATGTTTTTGGTTAAGATGTTACAAAAAAAACCCGAACGAACTTTTTGGCCAACCCAATAGTTTTGTCCCCTTCAAGGTAGTCCCATTGAAAGGCTATGAGACTATTCAAAGATGCTTCCATTTGCCAAGTCATTTTTAGATTCTTTCTTTTTGAATTGTTCTGGGAGCCTGTGGCACAGTCTTTAGATGAGCTTCTTCCCCAGAGGCAAACCCTCCATCCTTATCTCCTGCTATCTGCAGCTACATCTTGCGTGCTGACCCCTCCCTGCCTAAACTGGTGCAACTCCTTTTGCTCTGCTCCTGTTTTATCTATTAGTTCCATCCTGTCCCAGCAACCAGACAATGCAGGATAGGGGCAAAGGGTACATGGCTTAAATCTGGGGAGATACGCTAAATCACGGCACAAGAAGAAGACAATGCAGCGCAATAGAGAGAGGTCGGAGACATAGCAGAACTAAAAGGAGTAATCAAAACAACAACCACAATCAAAAAATACTTTTGTAATGGATGGTTAGCTAGAATACTGTGGGAAATGAATAGAACATATGACACAACACAGGGAAAGTAGCACAGACACTAAAACCTGTGGTGGGAGATATTAGAATTATAAACTAAACATCTTTAAAAAAATATTGATAAGCTTGAAAAGATACAGGTCCCCCAATGTTCACTGCAGCACTATTTACAATAGCCAAGACATGGAAGCAACCTAAATGTCCATTGATAGATGAATGGATAAAGAAGATGTGGTACATATATACAAT
Organism: Balaenoptera physalus; assembly: GCF_965194825.1. Lineage (NCBI taxonomy): Eukaryota > Metazoa > Chordata > Mammalia > Artiodactyla > Balaenopteridae > Balaenoptera > Balaenoptera physalus. The sequence goes on from NC_138884.1 coordinate 8,811,722, forward strand.
GGAATATTACTCAGCCATAAAAAAGAATGAAATAATGCCATTTGCAGCAACATAGGTGGACCTAGAGATTATCATACTAAGTGAAGTAAGTCAGAAAAAGAAAGACAAATACCATACAATATCACTGATATGTGGAATCTAAAATATGATACAAAAGAACTTGTTTACAAAACAGAAATAGACTCACAGACATAGAAAACAAACTTATGGTTACCAAAGGGGATAGCAGGGGTGGGGGGAGATAAATTAGGAGGTTGGGATTAACATATACACACTACTATATATAAAATAGATAAACAACAAGGATAGGTATAGCACAGCAAACTACATTCAACATCTTGTAATAACCTATAATGGAAAAGAATCTGAAAAAGTATATACATATATGTATGTATAACTGAATCACTTTGCTGTACACTTGAAACTAACACAACAGTGTAAATTAACTCTACTTCAAAAAAAATATTGATAAGGGAGTGTTCAGATTCTCTCTCCTCCCTACCCCTCAAAAATTGCCAACTGATTCCTGATTTATCAGTCCAATTTCTATTCACTTTCTCTGAAGCAGTCTATCTCTGCCAAACTCTTTTCTAGCTTTTTGGAACGCAGAATTGGTGAACAGACAGAATACTACAGAACCCAGGAGCCAAGAGGAAGGGAAAGGCTTAGCAAGAGAGGGGGAACTGGGGTTGCCAAATGAGAATCTGGAGTGTGAAACAGAATGAAGTGTGGAGGAATAAGCGTCCAAGAAAGAGTCCAAAAAGACCATAAGTTTTGTGCACTTTAATGCTTTTCGAGATACTCAATAAATTGAACACTTTCTTAAACACGTTTGAGTGAGAACTGGGCTTCTTGAACAGAACATGACTCTGAGAATCCACCACGTGTGACGGCATCAATAAAGTGACATATCCAGATACAACCGCTATATTGCCTGAGGCCTGTAAGTTATGAGCTACCCACGTGTGCCTTCTCACAGGGCAGGAAGGCAAGCGGTGGTGTAGCTGCCCTGGCGTGGACATGGGCACTCTGTCCATTACGAAGGCTAAGAGAGCTGACTGCTGACCACCAATAGGCACAAACAACACCCTATGCCCTGGCTGCTTTGAAATCCATGGAAGTCCCCAGGGCAGGACCTAGGACAAGAAATTACAGCATCAAGTCACCTCCTCCTCTTCTTTGGTGAGTTCAGTCAACCTCAATGGGGGAAAGTTCCATTCACACACACGCCTGCTTTACTAAGGCTCTCATCACACTCATCCCAAAGCACTTCTTCTGCTCATAAAAGAAAGGAAGGGAATTTGCGTCTTGTACCCAGTAGGCCTGGAGGTGGTGGACACCTTTACACTTTTCACCCAGGCACATTTGTTTAATTATAATCCTGGGCTGTCACATCATCTGTCATGACCAAGAGGTAGAACTATAAAGTACTAAGAGTACTTTTTCACTAATCAAAATATAAGGGGAAGTAAGTGTGTTATTTCCAGAAGGTCACCATGGGTGATTTTATGTTGAATTCAAACATGCTGACCTTGTTCCAACGGTTTCTGAAATAATTTTTGGAAGTAACATTCAGAGCTCTTTTATGAGCACACAAGGAAGTGTCATTTTATACTTACACCTCATTAATTGTATTTGGCTGCAATGACCTTTAGTTGTTTTCAATATCATATTCATCCCCAGAGTATGGAAACTTGCCATCAAAGAGTATACTCAAAGAATGACATATATATGGAATCTTAAAAAAAAAAAAATGGTTCTGAAGAACCTAGGGGCAGGACAGGAATAAAGACACAGACATAGAGAATGGACTTGAGGACACAGGGAGGGGGAAGACTAAGCTGGAACAAAGTGAGAGAGTGGCATGGACATATACACACTACCAAATGTAAAATAGATAGCTAGTGGGAAGCAGCCGCATAGCACAGGGAGACCAGCTAAGTGCTTTGTGACCACCTAGAGGGGTGGGATAAGGAGGGTGGGAGGGAGGAGATATGGGGATATATGTATATGTATAGCTGATTCACTTTGTTATAAAGCAGAAACTAACACACCATTGTAAAGCAATTATACTCCAATAAAGATGTTTAAAAAAATAATAAATAAAATTTAAAAAGAATGAGAAACAGTTCAGAGGTCAAGTGAAAGGGAGAGCTCAATCCCATTTTAAGTACTGTTAATCTAATTTAAATGACTGAATCATCCTCCTTGAAAACTGATTCTAAAGGGGAAAATACTAATTTTATAAGTCTATATTTTGGGGAGGGAGGAGACTTTTTTAATACATTTTTGTTGAGATATAATTCACATACCATAAAATTCCTTAAAAGTGTACAATTCTTAGTGTATTCACAGAGTTGTACAACCATCAGCACTATCTAATTTTAGAACATTTTCATCACCCTAAAAAGAAGCCCCGTCCCCCTAGCAATAATTCCCCATTTCCCCTCCCTCCTGCCCTCGTAACCACTAAGATGCTTTCTGTCTCTCTGGATTTTCCCTATCTGGACATTTTAGTTAAATATAACCATAAAATATGTGGGCCTTTGTTATCCTAAAATCACAGTCTCCGGTGGAAAATGTTGACACCAGCTTTATCCTTTCAATGACAAGAAGAAACAATCTCCACAGTAAGTTTTTATATAGAAATGTAAGTAATATAGCATTCTGCAATGAGACAGAAATTTTTATTCCTGGATGTCCCTGGCACTTAAGAATAGTCATCAAGTAATCAGTGTAAAATAGTTATTGAGAGGTTTGGCTTTAAAGAAAAAACTTACAAAGAGCTTTATTCAGTGTTAAAGCACGTCAGTGACAGAACTGCATATACGTTTCCTGATTCTCAAATTGAAAGGTATTCTGTACACGTTCCTTAAATACGACAAAGAACCTATTGATCCGCAAAAGATTTGTTTAAAATTACTTTTGTTTACAATTATTTTCCATCATATCTCCCTTGTGGTGACATTTACAAGATAGTGGGCCAGGAGAGTGAATCAGGATGGGAACACAATGTTCAGAAAATAAAATAAAAAGGCTAATATCATTAATAACTAAAATTCTAGTGGAGGGATCACATCACAGGCTCGAAACCTCATTCTGAGAAAATAAAAATATATTAATTTCCAAAGAGTAAAAGAGAACTTTTAAATATGACTCAATGTTAGTTTTTAAAAGGCATTAGAGTTAAAATGCTGCCCATATATTATGGTGGAATGACAAGGAAATTGTCATTTGATTCTTCCTTCCTCTTACGCCCATCGTGCTCCTTGCCTCCGTTCCTTCCTCCCACAATCATTGGCTACCTAGTACATTCATTGGCACTGGGATTCAGCCAGGAATAGGTCACCTGGAACAAATCAGAGATGGTCCTTGATCTCCTGGCACCTTCAACATTTCAGGGAAGACATATTAATCAAGTGTGAAGCGTACAATGAAAAGGAAAAGAAATGGATTTTTCACTCAAATGACAAAAGTAATCTTAGTTTAAGTGATTACTAAGATTGTCAGTCTCTGCACCTTACATTAAAAATATCCCATCTCTTCTTCTGACAATTTTGTTAAATAATTGGACTTATTGAACCACTCCACTTTGCACTGTGTAAATCACTTTTTTTTTTTAAGTAGGAAGTTTTAAGGACTTTTAAAAGTCAATCTAAAAATTCTACAACTGGGCTTCCCTGGTGGCGCAGTGGTTAAGAATCCACCTGCCAATGCAGGGGACACGGGTTCAAGCCCTGGTCCGGGAAGATCCCACATGCTGTGGAGCAACTAAGCCCGTGCACCACAGCTACTGAGCCTGTGCTCTAAGAGAGCCCACGAGCCACAACTACTGAGCCCACGCACCGCATCACTGAAGCCCTCGCGCTCTAGAGCCCGCGCTCCGCAACAAGAGAAGCCACCAGAATGAGAAGCCTGCACACCGCAAAGAAGACCCAACACAGCCAAAAATAATAAATTAATTGAAATAAATTTTTAAATAAATAATAAAAATTCTACAACTATAATTTTCCTCCATTGTTCATAAAGGAGAGAGAGTCCTAAAGACATTAAATACAAACTCTTAGGTCAAATTTTCTTAAATGTTTGTGGAAATTTTCATCACTTTGAAAAGAATCTGACAACAGTGGAAAATTAATAAAGGAACATTAGTACAGCACAGAACTAGATTTTTTTTCTTAGCAAAACCTATGCCTTTATACCAAAGTGACGTTAGCACCTAGTTATGATGAGAAAGGTACAGTAAGGCATTGGGAAATGTGAGGTCAGCTGTACTATGAGCAAGAATAATGGTAAATAGTTGAGTTCAACAAATATTTATCAAGTGCAGCTGTGTGTAGTTACTATACCATACAGTAGGAGGATGTAAAGTTGCCTATGACATGGGCCTACCTTTAAGGAGTCTATCTCCCTAAAAGAAGAAATAAGATAAATATTAAGATATCTATTACACAAGATACTTTTAGAAAACAGAGGAGACAAAGATTGATTTCAGTGGAGAAAAAGAGAAAATAAAGTAGAACTTTTAAATAGAAGTGCATTTCCAACAGTCAAAAACAGAATAATGGTGATTAAAATGGCTGTTTTAAATATTTCATAGGGTTTTTAATATGTGATATAATACTGTAACTGAGATTTTTTTAAACTGAAATCTTAATCTTTCATGTCTTGAGAAGTACCCAAATGATTAAAATTTTGAATTGAACCAAGCACTCGTCTCCTAAAAGCATTTTCATTTCCCCGTAATTCTCAAGAGGGTAAAGAAAATGACAATGGACAAAGCAATGCTTCTATGGCAAGGTGATTTTCACTCTAGCTCAAGAACCAGAAGGTAAATATGGTAGTATTTAAATTTATGTAAGTAATTATTAATCAGAAATCCCATCTATACCTAATGAACTAAAGAGATAAAGACAGATCAGAATACCTCTTTAAAACAAAAACTAGAGTTGGCTATCAATTGAAACATCTTCAAACACACACTAGCATACACCCTCATATGCATAAAAGTTGTACACAAAGTTGTCTTTAACATTATTAAACAAAAAATGGAGATAATGGACAACTTCGGTTTGGAGTTAGCATATAACTAGAGCCTCACCATTTCCCTACTAGCGCAAGGTCAGAAAGAGCTTTACGCATAACTCAATGTTGGTACAATTAATGGATTTCATTGTTAAAGATTGTTATATTTTTAAAAAATCAACTTTTAAATCTTATACTTATTTTCTTCATTTACATTTGGGTAGTTTCACCTTCATCTCATTAGCCTTTTAAACAATAATTTATTTCAGTAATTTTTATCTGCCGATATAGAGTGAGAGTAGTGGTAACCAGGCTGAAAGGTAGGTGGCCACTTGATCGGAGAGGCTACGGAAGAATTCTGCAGTGCAGCATGATCAGAGCTTAAGGAGTGGCATGAGGACAAACAAGAGAGCAGCAAGGTAAGAGATGCAGAGACCAAATGAAGTAGGTCAACTGAGACTTTTATCTGAACCACAGCCAGGAAAACACTGGATGGTGATGCTTAAGAAATGGCTGGACATACTGAGAGAGAAAAGGCCATGCATGAAGGCAAGTCTGCATTACCGACCATCTTGTCTTCGGTCCATTGCTACTGCCTTCACTGCCCCCATGTCCCAAAGACAACTTTTTTTTTCAAAGCTTTTTAAAAATTCTTCATTGAACTGTCCTCTTCAATTTTTACTTGTATATAGCACTAGCTCCTCGAATCCAACGTGTCTAGAAGCTAACCCATCACTCCCACCCACAGCCTATACACACACTATTCCTCCTGGATTCCCCATCTCACTTAGGACAGCTCTGTCTTCCGTAGCACTCAAACGAAAATTTCAACCTTTCCTCGTTGGTCATCAAGTCCAGTATAATCCACCCTCTAAGAATCCCTAGAAACTGCCCCTGCTTTCCATCCCCACTGGCAATCAAAACTCTTGCCTTTTCTTGGCTGGACGATATGATCATTCTAAATGGATCTCCCTGCTTCTTTCGATCTTCTTCCTCCTCTCAATAATCCACTTTCCATCCTGCTACCAAAAAGACTCTTCTTAAATGCAAAAATGACCTCATTGCGGCCCTGCTTTACATCACTGAATACATTTTCATTTGTCTTCCAGATGGAAGAAGAACTCCTTAATGTGAGTTACAAGGTCGTTTGGGTTCCAGGCCATGCCCACCCCTGAAGCTTCCTCTCCCACTGTGTTCCCACGCATGCTTTGCGGCCAAACTGCCAGGCTGGAGCCTTGTAATATCCTGAACAGCCCTTGTTCTCTAACAGCCTTTGCTATACTGTTCCCTTGCCTAGAATGCCCTTCTCTGGGTTCCCCACTATATTAAGTCTCCTGTTGCTGCTGTAACCAATTATCACAAATTTAGTGGTTTAAAGCAACCCTAATTTTTTCTCTTAGGATCTGGAGACCAAAAGCTGAAATCGGTTTCACTGGGCTAAAATCAAGGTGTCAGCAGGGCTGGTTCCTTCTGGAAGCTCCAGGGAAGAGTCCATTTCCTTTCCTTTTCCGGCTTCCGAAGCCCACGAACAGTCCTTGGCTGGTGGCCTCTTCCTTGCACATTACTCCAGCCTCTTGTGTCCATCTCCTCGTCTGTTGTCAAATCTCCCTCTGCCTCCCTTTCATAAGGACATTTAGTATTACATTTAGGAACCACCTGGATCATCCAAGATACTCTTTCCATCTCAAGATCTTTAATTTAATCCCATCTGCAAAATCCCTTTTGCCATATAAGGTAACATTCACAGGTTCCAATGATTAGGACCTGATAACTTGGGGACCATGAGTCAGCCTATAACACCTACGTTTTTCTACCTCAGCCTTTCTAGACATAGCTTACGTATTTTCTCTCCTCTGGGAAATTTCATCATTCTAATCCCCATTAATACGTCCAGTTACCCCCAACTGGGTACCTCACTAAGGTGACCAGCTGTCTGGGTCTGGCTGGGATGAAGGGGTTTCCCAGTCAAAACCAGGACTGGGTTTTCAGTGCTACAACCAGAAAACTACCAAACAAGGATGAGTCAGTAACCCTAAGCCCTCACTTTTCTTCCCACATCACACTCTACTTAGCACTCATCACCCTGGATTATAGTTCATAATTCTCAGTTCTCTTTCCTTCTCTTTTGCCGGACTATGGGCAGGAATATGCTTCTTTCCTGCAGATCCTCAGGCCTCGGTTTCTGGCACACAGCAGAGAAGTGAATGAATGTTAATGGAATTTGTGGCGCAGCCCTGCAATAGCTGCCACTCTAGGCAAAATGGACATTTTTATCCTGTGACTGGAACAAAAACAAAAGAGGACAGGGCACTAAACACCCACTGGCGTGCTATGTTCTCCTGGATGCGTTTTCTTCTCTCATCTGCGCTTGCAAATCTCAGTTAAACTAGACACAGTTCTTTGCAAGAATCCAGACATTCAGGGTGATTTCCAGAACACCCTGTCTTCGAATAAACACAGGCTTTATTTACAGCTGATTGCTTTGCCACTTTCTGGTCTTGCCTGTTTCTTGAATGCCCCTTGCCATAAACAAAACAGATTGAAAAGAGATTTTCTGGAGGTCTTATGACATTTCTTTATTCTCTTACATGCTGATAAAATTGACCCATTCTAGGAATTTACATCCTCAGTTGTCAGCTGGAGCACCAGACCTGTGACTCACTGTGATATCACTTCTCATTACCTCCCGCCGACTTTGTTTACCTCTACTTAAGTGTCCTTGGGAAAGGTGCCCTGCATCTTTGCCAGACTTAATGGAAACGTAATTGAGGTCAATATTAAAAAGCAAGATTCAGATAAAGACATCATTTAGCCAGAGCCATTAATTCGACAGTCCCTGTTGAGAAAAAAGTCATTTCTATTGCTGAGTAGTAAATATATTTATATCCTGATACCAACTATGACGACAACCATATGAATGGAAACCCTGGACAGAATAAGGAAATGGCACAAGAAAGAATTAAATACACTTTTTCTGTTGCCCATATTTTTAAAAAAGAGAGAGAAAGTAGAAACTCAAAACCTCTTTGTGTTACACACATGCAAACACAGAAGCTGTGTAAGATGAGACATTCTTGATGAACAAGAAAATGAAACTTGGAACTTTTAAATGAAGATCGACTATATTTTGTCGATATATACCTAGATCTATAGTGATAAGCTCTGCCTTTTATATGGAATTGAATCACATCAACAAAAGTGAAGAATTCAGTATAAATCAGAGGGAAATATTTGGAAGACACTCCCACCCCAAATATAACACTGTAGTTAAAAGTATATATTTTAGCTTGGAAAATTATCTTAAACTCCACTTAAGGTTTATAAATCTTTTTTTTAGTGTACGATAAGGGAAGAAAGCTTTTAATGATTCTCCTCAAGAATATTATAGTTAAGTGGATTAATTTGAATTCTTCCCTGAACAGTGCTAACCCATAAGGAATTATGACAGACCGGTGACTGAGCTACCCAAATGCAGCCACTGAAGCCCTGATTTGAATCCTGGTTGCACAGTTCTTTAAGCTCACCTATTATTTGCCTACAAGTTATAATTTCACCTCTACACCCACTGAAGAGTCATCTATCAAAGGACTACTCACTGGTTTTTACTACCTAGTGAGCTGCAAGGCTGAATTTTAAAACCAGCTATATACGGAACACCAGGTGTTTTTTTTCAGCTGTTTGTGTTGTTAATATATGAGGATATTAAGCTATTCAAAAGGAAAAGGAAATGTCCCCTCTCTTTCTCCACAGAGTCTGGCTTTCTGGTTACCCTGCTCCGTCAGATTAAAATTGAAAACTGAGATCAGTGAAGCTGGTTTAGATAATCTCTTTTATCCAACCATGAAATAAATTGGAAGGCTCAACTAAAGACATGTTAAATGTTAACTTCTACCAGGAATTGAGGCTGAAAGCTTCACCAGCAGAACAGGGAAGTTATATTGTACGAACCCACAGTCACTGCCGTCTATTGTGTTTACAGAATACGGGGTAGCATTAGTAATCTAAAATGGCTAAAAGTCCACAAATAATTTCTTTCTTTGTCTTCATAATATTTTGTGGGGTTTTCTGTTTTGTTTTTGTTTTTGTTTATTTCTGACTCTCTAACTAGGTGGAGATTTACTGTTCTGAGTCCTTAATATCTTATCTTAGAGCTTTAGAATTTTAGAGTTGGAAGAGATCATCTAAGGCAGTGGCTCCCAGATTTTTCAATTACGTTAACGAGTAAGAATTTCCCAAATTTGGTAACTGATTTAAAGTTGCCAACTTTGTATTTTGCCTTGGTACATTAAAACATAAGACAGAACGAGCAACTACCAACTATCAGCAACATCACTTCATAAAAGAAAGACTATTTCCACTCCAAAAGAGAGGGGAAGGCTCTCTACTCCCGGGGGGAGGGAGCAGCAGAGAGAAAAATATAGCTGAACAGATTTGGTTATCTAAAAAACTTACCGACTTGTTTTTTCTTTTTATCACAGACTGGGTAGAGCTTTGTCCAAAATGAACACTGATCCACAGTCTGTAATTTGACAACCACTGATCTAATTCCATCTCCTAACCTTCAGCTGAAGAAATTAAAACTCGGGGTCTCTTAGCCAAGTTCTCTGTATTAGTCATAGTTATCCAGAAAAACATAACATATATATATATATATATATATGTAGTACATATATATATAGAGAGAGAGAGAGAGATTTATTTTAAGGAATTGGCTCGTGTGATTGCAGGGAATGGCAAGTCCAAAATCTGTAGGGCAGGCCATCAGATTTGAGTTAAAATGTCCAAAACTCAGGTAGAATTTCTATGGTGCAGTCTTGAAGCAGAATTCCTACTTCTGGGGCTTCCCTGGTGGCGCAGTGGTTGAGAGTCTGCCTGCCAATGCAGGGGACACGGGTTCGAGCTCTGGTCTGGGAAGATCCCACATGCTGCGGAGCAACTGGGCCCGTGAGCCACAACTACTGAGCCTGCGCGTCTGGAGCTTGTGCTCCGCAACAAGAGAGGCCGCAATAGTGAGAGGCCTGCGCATCGCGATGAAGAGTGGCCCCCGCTTGCCACAACTAGAGAAAGCCCTAGCACAGAAACGAAGACCCAACACAGCCAAAAATAAATAAATAAATGGATCATCACATTTAAAAAAAAAAAAAAAAAAGAATTCCTACTTCTTCAGGAAATCTCAGCCTTTGTTCTTAAGGCCTTCAACTGATTAGATGAGGTTCACCCACATTATAGAGAGTAATCTGCTTTACGTTTTTTTCATTGTGGAAAGCTATACATAACATAAAATTTACCATCTTACCCATTTTTATGTGTACTGTTCAGTGGTGTTAAGAACATTCACATTCTTTTACACCCATTACCACTACCCATCTCCAGAACTTCTTCATCCTCCCAGACAATCTGCTTTACTTAAAGTCAACTGATTATAAATGTTAATCACATCTTTAAAAAAATACCTTTGCAGCAACATCTAGACTTGTGTTTGACCAACAACTGGGCACCATAGTCTAGCAAAGTTGATACAAAAATGTACTCATCACGGTCACAGAGTTGATTAGTTTTGGGTGGCTAGGTCTCCTGACTTCCTTTAGTATGTATTTTATCCAACTTCTCCACCCAACCCCACTCCATTTAGGCTAATGCTACTTCTTTTATATACCATTTAAAGTCATTTAGAGAATTAAATGGGATGGTTTATATTTTTTAAACCTGATAATACCAAGTATATTGTAAGACTATAAAAATTAAGACTTTATTCTAGATCTGTAATGATTACAAGCTATAATTATAGTGCCATAGTTTTATACATTCCCATATTCAAAAGAAAAAGTAACAATTTCAGGCAATGAACTAATTTATCAAAATAACAGATGATTCAAAACTCAACATTTTAAAATATTTTATCATAAAGTTACTTTATTTTTTATGTTAAAGTTATTTTAAAAGCATTATGCAAAATCATATGGACATACTTATCTCAAAAAAGAAAATATATATAAAAATATCTATGTCTGGCTAAAAGATATAAAGACACTTCCAAAAATAACAATGGTTATATCTGATAGTAACATTATGCATACTTTTTCCTTTTTGAATTCTACAGTTTTTAGTCTTTTTAACAATGTTCATGTATTCACTTTTTATAATCATAAAAATCAACTACACTTTTAAACCCAAAGAATAAAAATAAGTCCAACATTATATTTGTGTCAGTATGCTATGCCAACACATTCTTAAATTTTTTCTAAATAACACAGATGTATCCATTCAAATAAGTTGACATTTTCATTTTGATTTCATCTTGGTTGACTGCTTTTTTTTAAATTTTTTATTTATTTTTGGCTGCTTTGGGTCTTCGCTGCTGCACACGGGCTTTCTCTAGTTGCGGCGAGGGGGGGTACTCTTCGTTGCAGTGTGCAGGTTTCTCATTGCGGTGGCTTCTCTTGTTGCAGAGCATGGGCTCTAGGCACGTGGGCTTCAGTAGTTGCAGCACATGGGCCCTAGAGTGTGCAGGCTTCAGCAGTTGCGGCACGTGGGCTCAGTAGTTGTGGCGCATGGGCTTAGCTGCTCCACGGCATGTGGGATCTTCCCGGACCAGGGATCGAACCCGTGTCCCCTGCATTGGCAGGTGAATTCTTAACCACTGTGCCACCAGGGAAGACTCTGGTTGACTGGTTTGATGAAAGTCCAAATCACATGCCAGTGAGTAAACTCACTGACCCACATCACCCTGTTCTGAAAAAAAATATTTTTAACTGTGTAACTGTGTTTCATAAACATTGAGGAGTAATAACTTTGGGAAGGAGGGAGCAACATTCCTTGACCAACATTTGTGTAAAATGCATGTGCCAGAAATTCTAATAACAAAAAAAGGAACCTGATGTCAAACATTTCAGCCAATTACACTCTGTACTCTAGAAACTCTTCCACTGGGGGGAGACCATCAATTTGATTGAATGTGTATTTTATGTTTTTACAATGCAATGCAGGCAGATTATAAAATAATAAAAGTGTACACAACTGTGTGAGTTTTTAATATTTAAATATGAATAAGTATCAAGCCCATTTTTAAGTTAATGGAACTTAGAAGTCAGATAGAAAATCATGCATTTTATTTCACTTCCCCTGAGTTAGTCTTAAAAAGAAAATGAAAAGCTCAAACAACTAAAGAATTTATAGGAAAGAAAAATGGAATCAATAGTTGTCAAATTCTGTCCTGACTTCATCTCATATTAAAGAGCAACAGATGCCTGGCCCTGTTAATAGAACTTTGGATCACAGTAATGAACAGCTTATATGAGGATTAAATGGGTTGTTTGTTTGTTTTTTCTTTTTAGTATTATTCATTTTAAAGTTTATCACAAAAATCATAAAAAGATAGAAAAGGGCATGAGAATAGAGAGGAAGAGTACAATATAGTAACAGCTGGAATTATTTGCTTTGCAAGTTTCAAAAGTCAACCCAAATTGGCTTAAGGAAAAGGAGAATTCATCGGTACATGTAACTGAAACATCAAGGGGAGTGCTGGCTTCAGTTGTAGCTGGATTCAGGAACCCATATGATGTCATGAAGACCTGGTCTCTCTCCATCTCCTGAACCTGCTCTCTTCCATTTTAAATTCTGTTACTCAGAAGCTCTCGTTTGAAAACAACAGAAACTAACTATGGCTAGTTTAAGCAGAAATTTTAATGAAAGTATTTTCGATAGCTCACAGCATCATCAGAAAGACTTGAGAACAGGATTTCGAAACTTGTAGCCAGAAACACACCCCAACAGGGAATAACTGCAAGTTCTTCACAGAGCAGTTGACCACGTACATCCGACAGGAAGGAGGAGAGAAAGATGACCAACCATCTTTTAAGTAGCAAAAGACCTTTCACATCTCCCTCACTAGCAGTTACCTAGAATCTTATTAAATATCACCAGTGACGGGTATCACTCTCTGTAGAATCTACAGTATGTAGGCAAAAGAATGGATTCTAGAGCCAGACTGCCCTGGTTCAAATCCCAGCTATTCTACTCAAGCAATTATCTGACCCTGACCAAATTATTTAATATCCTGTGCTTTGGTCCCTTCATCTGTAAAATGGAGGTAATAGTAATATACAGCCAGTGGAGAGCCATGCCCACATTTCCAAGCGGCTTCTACGGTCTAGGGCTACTCACAGATCTGCTGTCTATAGACAAAAGTGCTTTGCTAACCTGGTTGACTCACTCCCCTCTCTCACGCCATGTGATGCCAAGGAGAAGCCACAAAGCCTCCCCAAGCCTCTTACACAAATCTATTAGTCATAATACAATTGTGCTTGAAAGACGACTTAGACCAATGAACTTTTATTGTCTGTCTCCACATTTGGCTGTAGCAATTTTTACTTTTTTCTAAACTGTTCTCATCATGTTAAATATTGAAACTGTGGCAGCAAAGTTGATTACATTCATATGTGCAATGAGATGTACGTTGCTGTCCCCTACCCCAAAATCATGGTCAAGCACGTGGAGTGGGGAATGCATTGTTCTAGGTGGTTGGTATGCATCAGTGAACAAACAGAAAAAGATTCCGGCTCTCCTGGGGCATGTATTCCAGCAAGGAAGTAAGGATGATATGAACAGATGTCAGAAAGCTCTTTAAAATACCATGAATTAATGCTATGAACTGAGTAAGCAGAATCCAACCTAGCTAGGACATGGAATCCAATATATTCAATAATTTATGTCTGATTCTCCAAACGTATTAAGCTATTCTTGGGGTAGGAAATTATTGTGAGTTATTTGCCACTTAAGGAGTTGCTGAGATTGCTCACAAATAACTAAAAGAATCAGTCTTTCCAGTTTATCTAACTACCCATCGCTCACTGACATTCTGCAAAGGAAAACCTCACTCTGGATGCCTACTAATTACCTAATTAATAGGCTCCTCTCCCTCACATATTCTGATTAATGTGCAGCCCACATTAATAAGTTCTGCTTTACTCCTCTTGATTTTGATTGATTGTCTAAAGCTAAACAAGAAAAATAAAGTATAGGCATTTCCTGAATGATAGTTTTCAGTGGACAAATTGGTTACGATAGGTCCACATTTTTAAGAGTGCATTTGGTTATACACAATTGTGATCGGAAGTAAGTATCACTCAAAAGCAAAGGAAGTTGCTTTTCATATGACAGGAAATACTTTGTTTTATATGTATAGGGTTAAAAGAGCCTTCTAAAAAGGTAGTTAAACTGGTTAAGTGGAGGATTCTTGACTCCTGAATACCTTGATTGGATGAGTTTGGCTATCCAAGTTTGATAGCAAGGTCTAGAGAGAGATGAATTGTTCTGTATAATAAAGAAAGACCAATGTTTATTTGTAGGGCTCTGAAAGAGAGGACATGAGAATCAAAGAAGAGAGGTAGAAGAGGAGCAACTGAGATGAAGAAATCTCTGGTAATGGGATAGCCAGAGGGGACTTGTTTTTTTAAACTCCTTTTTTTATTATGTCTTTCACAGCATATGTGAAATATAAATGTAACATTCAATGAATTATCACAGGGACTTCCCTGGTGGTGCAGTGGTTAAGAATCTGCCTGCCATTGCAGGGGACACGGGTTTGAGCCCTGGTCTGAGAAGATCCCACATGCTGCGGAGCAACTAAGCCCATGCGCCACAACTACTGAGCCTGCACTATAGAGCCTGCGAGCCACAACTACTGAGCCCTCGTGCCACAACTACTGAAGCCCATGTGCCTAGAGACTGTGCTCTGCAACAAGAGAAGCCACCACAATGAGAAGCCCGTGCACCACAACAAAGAGTAGCTCCCACTCACCGCAACTAGAGAATGCCCACATGCAACAGCGAAGACCCAATGCAGCCAAAAATAAATAAATAAATAAATAATTTTTTAAAAAATTTTTAAATGAATTTTCACAAAATAAATTCCCATATAGCCACCACCTGAATCAAGAAATAAAATATTATGAAACTAAGACATTGGCTTTTTTGAAAAAATCCAAAAAAATGACACTCTTAGGTAGACTAACTATAAAAAAAAATAAAGACTCAAGAAAAATCAGAAAGAAAAAAGATAAAAGGATAAAAGATAAAATAAATCCCTTTATTTACAAAAATAAAAAGGATTATAAGTGTCTACTATGAAAAATTATGTGCCAACAAATTGGATAACCTAGAATAAATGGATAAATTACTAGAATAATGAGGAAATAAAAAATTTAAACTGACCTATACCCAGTAAGAAGATTTAACCAGTAATCAAAACTCCTAAAAAAGAAAGGTCCAGGACCAATAGGCTTCAATTGTAGAATTCTACCAAATATTTAAAGAAGAATTAATACCAATCCTTCTTAAACTCTTCCAAAAAATTTAAGAGGAGGGAACACTTCCGAACTCATTCTATGAGGCCAGCATTATCCTGATACCAAAGCCAGACAGAGATATTACAAGATAAGAAAACTACAGACCAAAATCTCTAATGAATATAGATGCAAAAATTCTCAACAAAATACTCAGTATACCACATTCAAATGTACCTTAAAAGGATTATACACCATGACTAAGTGGGTGCTATGCCTAGGATGCAAGGATGGCTCAACACACAAAAAATAATCAATGTAATACACTATATTAACAGAATGAAGGATAAAAATCACATGACCATCTCAATTGATGCAAAAAATAGCATTTGACAAAATTCAACATGGTTTCATGATAAAAACATTCAACAAACTAGGAGTAAAAGGAAATTACCTCAAATAATGATAGCTAATATGATAAGCCCACAAAAATCATCATACTCAATGGTGAAAAACTGAGCTTTTCCTCTATGATCAGGAACTAGGCAAGGATGCCCACTATCACCACTTTTATTCAACATAGTATTGGGAGTCCTTGCCAAAGTAGTTAGGCAAGAAAAAAGGATTGAAGGCATACAAACTGGAAAGGAAAAAGTAAAAATACTTCTGTTCAGAGATGACATAATCTTGTTTGTAGGAAACCCCAAAGATTCTACACACAATAAAAGCTGTTATACTAATAAACAAATTCAGCAGATCTGTAGGATAAAAACATTAACACAAAAATTAATTGTGTTTCACTACAGTCTGAAAAGTAAATTAATAAGACAACCCCACTTATAATAGCATCAAAAAAGCTATTTAGGAATAAACTTAACCAAGAAGGTGAAAGTCGTGTCTACTGAAAACTACGATACATTGCTGAAAGAAATTAAAGAAGCTACAAATCAATGGAAAGACACTCCATGTTCATGGATCAGAAGACTTAATATTGTTAAATGTTCCTACTATTCAAAGTAATTTACAGATTCAATACAATCCCTACCAAAATGCCAATGGCACTCTTTGCAGAAATAGGAAAAAACCTAAAATTCATATGGAATCTCAAAGAACCCTAAATAGCCATAATAATCCCAAGAAAGGACAAAGCTAGAGGCCTTGCATTTTTCAAAACATATTACAAAGTTTCAATGATGAAAACTGTATGGTGCTGGCAGAAAAACAGACACACAGACCATTGGAACAGAACAGAGAGCCCAGGCATGATATATTTGAAAGCTGTTAGAGAATAAATCCTAAGAGTTCTCATCACAAGGGAAAAAAAACATTTTTTCCTTTTTTTTTTTTAATATCTATATAAGATGATGGATGTTAACTAAATTTATTCTGGTAATCATTTCATAATATATGTAAGTAAAGTAATTATGCCGTACACCTTAAACTTATACAATGCTAAGTGTCAATTATATCTCAATAAAACCAGAAGAAAAAAATAATAGAGAGCTCAGAAACAAACTTTCACATATACATTCAGATGACATTCAACAAGGGTGCCAAGACTACAACACGAGGAAAGGATAATCTCTTCACCAAATGGTGTTGGCAAACTGGATAGCCACATGCAAAAAATGGTGTTGGATCTTTACCATATACTGTATACAAAAATCAATTCAAAATGGAATAAAGACTTGAAACTATAGAAATCCTAGGAGAAAACATAGGAGAAAAACTTGATGGCATTGGTCTTTGCAATGATTTCTTGGTTATGACACAGAGGCACAGGCAACAAAAGTAACATAGACAAATGGGACTACATCAAACTAAAAAGCTTCTTCACAGAAAAGGAAACAGTCAACAGAGTGAATAGGCAACCTACAGAATGGGAGAAAATATTTGAAAACCATTTATCTGATAAGGGATATCTCAACAACAACAAAACTACATAACCTGATTTTAAAATGTGCAAAGGACTTGAATAGATATTTCTCCAAAGAAGACATACAAGTGGCCAGCAAGCATATGAAAAGATGTTCACCAACAAAGGCTGATGAGGTTGAGGAATAAAATAGAACCCATGTGCACTGTTTTGAGAAAAAATTATTTGGTCACCCTTGTCATAAGTATGCTTATCTTCAATTGTGGCAGATAATGCCAAACTTTTTCCCAAAGTGATTGTACCAATTTATATTCCCATCTATTTGGAGACTCGGTAATCATCCTCTTGGTGTACTTGTCAATTCTTGCACCAATAACATACTTAATTTTTGTCACTTAGCAATACGTCTTTCTGTCTAATAAAGCAAATCCTTTCAACTCATTTTTGCTCATGAGTGTATATTCTGTGTCTTAGCATTTCCATTTGCATCTTAGATTCACCTTTTACCAAAAAAACTCTTGGAAACAATAATAACGTGGCTAATAACAGCAATTGCAAGTATGTTTAATTTCATGAGTTTATAATGATACTCACTGGTTATCTAAGCAGGGCGTGAGGGCATCAACTGATTATTTTGAAAGCTATTAAATAAAGGGAAAGAATCAAGCATTTAACCTCCCTTTTCTATGTGAACTGTATCTCAAAGTAACCAAAGAGTTTATGAAAGTTTTTTATGGAAGTGTTGCAGCTAATCAACGAAGGAAGTGTTAAAGAATTACAATATCACCATTTCGTAACCCCTAAAGAATAAATGATCTTCGATGGCGTCTAACATCACAGAAAGGACACATGCCAGCGTGGTGGCTCTTCGGACACCACCACCTACGCAGTGTTCTTGTGAAAGGTGAAACCGGAATCTGATCAAGATTATATCAATTTATAGGAAACATAGGAGGAGAACTGTTAAAAGACACCACAGATTCAGCTGGCAAATTCCAGGTTGTTACCGTTCTACTGCACCAGTTTCTCCCACAAAGCTGTGAGGGCGGAGGAGGCAGAGGCAAAATAGATAGAAGGAGAATTTACGTATCAAAAGGTACTTGAGACAGAGCTGTTGGGAAAGAATTCTCCGTAGGTGTTTCTGAATGTCTTGTGAGCAGAGGTAGGAACTGTCTTTTGGTTCTAGACTATTTTTCAAGGATGGTTTTAGAGTGAACAGATTTGGAAGATTGAGATAGTGTCTCCCTCCAGAGTGGAGCACAGGTTTGCTTTCTGGCCACTCTAGTAACGATAATGTCTCCCTCCAGGTTTGCGGCTGGCAGATCTGCTTAAAGCTTATTATAATATTTTGGTGTTTCCTAAGCTTGGAGTTCTTCGTCTGTGACACAAACCCACTATGTACAGTGTCCCTCTGGCCACTCCAGAGGGAGAGAGAGAGAGAGAGAGAGGGAGGGAGAAAGAGAGAGAGAAGTATCTCATATGCAAATTTAAGTGGTTTGTTATCTGGAACTTTATGTGATCCCTTTCTCCTCCATTTTGGTAGTGGAGTCTACTATACCCACTGAATGTTGTGGTTGCGTAAGAAGGAAAGAAGTCTAAATTGGCAAAAGGATTAAATATCACATCTGGGTCGTTACGGTGCGGAGCGTCGACTCAAAGAGAATTGACAACCTAAAAGTTGAGAGTTCTGCTTTCTTCAGCGGACGTACCGAGGACAGCAAGCCTGGGAGACAACATGTCAAGTAACCCTGGGAAAATTGCTCCGCGGAGGCGAGGGGGGAGCTAGGATATATAGGACTTTTGCAACAAAGGGCGGGTAGTAGAAACAAAAGATTACTGTTAATGAAAGACAACTAAATATCTCAAGTCAAGGAATTTAGCGCTTTTCTGCAAGATGCAAGAATCTGGGCTCAGTGAAGTCATTCCTTTGATACGCGCCTCAGCTCTCTGGGGCCAGTATCCCAGGTTTTCAAATCTTGAGTTTGCTCAGGGCTCACCTTGGGGCGTGGCTGCAGTCTGATGGCTGCTAGATGGCAGGTATTCTTTGTTTCCTTCCTGAGTTCCCTCAGGGCTCACCAGCTCACTGTCGGAGGTGGCTGCAATCGCTGATGACTGTGACATCCATTGTTTACTGATACAGCAGGCAATATTTTACTTCTCAAGAGCCTGAGAACACAGGAGCCCAGGAAATGGAAGAGGCCCTGAGAATTCGCAGAAATCTTGGGGAGAGCTTTGGACACCCTCGGGGTAGTCTTTCTTAAATACTGAAGACGACGTGGACCTCTGGATGGCAACTGGGTTCAGATACAAAGAACCACACAAGTGACATGCTATTCAGTTCCACACCTGTTCTTTATTCATGCATTTTTAAATTCTTTTATTTAAAGTTTGTAGTAATTTTAAACTGTGCTGCAAACACAATTATAAGAGCAAGGCAAAGCTAGAGGTAACAGAGGAAACTGAGAGGCTGCTTCTTAACTTAGATCGATGAAAAGGTAAAGAAGATGCTTCTAAGTCTGGTTTCTGTTTCTGTCTGTTTTGATAAGCCAACTTATTTAGCATGCAATAATAAAGTCTTATAGTTTGGAAAACACTTTATTATTAAAATTCCTGTGGGAAAAAGATAACTTTATTCTTGCTATCCTTACACATTCTAGTCCCAAGTCCCTTTTTCTCATGGAAACATCTGCATTATTCAATTTTTTTAACCCCTGGAGTCTTCTTAGAAACGTAACTCATATTACAGAACAGACTACAAACTACAACTGTGCAGACTGAACTGGAGGTAGACAACTGACCGTCAGGCTCCCTTAGAAATTGTCTGGATCTAGGCAGAAGACATCCGTAATAGACTTACGAATGTTTCAACACTTCTACCAGAATAGTCAGGCTGTCAGAAATAATCTGTGGTTTGACCAGAGAAATAAAAATTTGGCAGACACATACTTGGAAAAAAAAAAAGACTTTCACAAAACTGAATAAACCACACATATGAACAAAATTTAGAACATGCCAATACAAACGTACTCACTCTCCCTTCTCTAAACACAAAATTTTTTTTAATATTTATCTTTGCAATGAAACTGTTCTGCCAACGCGATGTCTATCACTAAAGATTTAATTCCGTGTTTACCCACTGTATTCCAGGAAATGCATGTTCTATGAGACGCTAACAGGATTCTCATTAAAGTATTTTCTATGCTAATCAGTTTAGGTAGCTGTACATCCGCCTCCTGGAAATTCACAATGTACATATTAAAGGCTCTGGGAATTCCTACAGTAAAGAGATGTGCTTAACTCAGTATTTAACAAAGTTATTTTGGCCACTAAATCATGGAACACTTCTAACATCTTACTGAATTGTTTCTGGGGAGAAATGGTAATTTAATAGCCAGTAAAACAATTCATTTCCAAACCCAAAATGGGCTAAGAAGATAAGAGACCCAGAATTATTTTTTCCAGGAGTTTTGGATCAGACATTAGTTGATGGTGTACCCACTACACCCTCTCTCATGGCATTCTCTCTTCCACGGCATTTGTTTTAATCAATATTTTTTTCTATTGAAGTATAGTTGATTTACAATGTTGTGTTAATTTCTGCTGTACAGTAAAGTGATTCAGTTAAACATATATATATATATATATATATATATATATATATATACATTCTTTATTTTTATGTTCTTTTCCCTTATGGTTTATCATAAGATACTGAATATAGTTCCCTGTGCTCTACAGTAGGACCCTGTTGTTTCTCCATTCTATATATCAAAGCTTACATCTGCTGACCCCAGCCTCCCACTCCATCCCTCCCGCAACAGTCCCCTCCTCCTCAGCAACCACCAGTCTGTTCTCTATGTCCAAGATTTTGTTTCTGTTTCATAGATAGGTTCATTTGTGTCTTATTTTAGATTCCACATAGAATTGATATCATGTGGTATCTGTCTTTCCCTTTCTAACTTACTTCACTTAGTATGATCATCTCTAGTTGCATCTGTGTTGTTGCAAATGGCATTATTTTGTTCTTTTTATATGACTGAGTAATCCACGGCATTTTCGTGTTCAGTCAATCAGATGGGTAATGGACCCTGGCATATGGATATCAGAAGTCACAGGTGCTGATTCTTCCAGTAATAATTGTGAATCCTTGAGGAATTTTAAACCTCTGAACTTCTGTTACATTATCAATAGAACAGAGTTAATCCCTGCTTTGTTATTCAACATCCACAAACGTTAAAAGCCACTTCTCAGGAAATCTACATTCTAGAAAGGAGTGAGAGGGAGAGCGAGAGATTTTATAAGTATAAAAATAAATAAGAAAATATCAGTGAGTGATAAATTCTATAAGAAGAGTTAACATAGGATGATGTGATAATATCTGGACCACTACTTTTGATTGAATGGTTAAGGAAAGACCCTCTGAGGAGATGACATTTAAACTGAAATTTGAATTACAGGCAGGCGGATATTTGGGATGAGGCTCTCAGGAGAAAGAGCGGTGAAGGGTCTTAAAGTGGACAGTGCAGTGGGGGGTGAGGGAGAGTGATACGAGATCAGCTTGGAGAAGGAGGCAGAAACCAGATCAAGGTTGGCTTTATAAGCCGTGCTATTTTTTCAAGTACAGTGAAAAGCCACTGGAATGTTCCAAAGACGGAAGTGACAAGATCTAGTCAATCTATGTCATAGAGCGGTTATAAAGATTAAATGAAGTACTGTGCATGAATCAGTCAGGGTTCCAACAGGACATACTGAGACTGGGTAATCTGAGGAGAACTTTTAAAAGAGACCATTTGCCAGGAGTAGGTTTTAAGGAACACACCAGAAACAGTTCAGTACCTGTGGGCTGTTAACAAGGGAGCCCAAAGCCTCAGAGGACTGGCTATCCAAACACAGAGAAGGTAGTTACATGGAGAACGGCAGCTGAAAAGAGCCTTAACCTTCAGGAAAGGGATACAGACAACCTTCAGCATCACAAAGGGGAGAAGCCGGCACGTCACGCTACCCCGCATCCCACTGGCCCAACCCACTCAGGAGTCCAAAGCAAAGAAGCCCATTGATGTAGATCCACACAGAGAACGAGGAGTAAGGATGGAGACGCAGCAGAAAGTGCCCAGCTCTCTCCACTCCTCTTGCCCCTCCGCAGCCACTCCGGTCCTTTGCCTAAGTGAAAAGCTTGTGTCCCCGGTCAGCTACCATCCCTTCCAGGTCAATTCACTCACATCACCACTTGCAACCTAAAATGGTAACCCCAAACAGTGCCCTTCATAAAAGGAGTGGGAGGGAACATGGGGGAAAGAAACAATTATTACAAGGCAAAGGTGTTACTATCTCTGCTTCTGTAACTGGTCGCTAAGCCTAAGTTTTTAACGTAGTGACTTTCTTCCAAAATCCCCATTCCATGTTTTCCTTATTTTCTTAAAGCACGTTGCTTGAACGGGTTCTTAACCTGATCACTTGAGTCAAAACTTTAGTCCTATAGGAGCTGGGTCCTTTGGTGGTCCTGTCTTTATTGTGTTGCCACAGTTTTCTATTGCCAAGGGCCACGGGGTAATAGAGTCCTAAGTAGCTAAGAGTCCCACTTGGGTTCCAGAAATAGTTCTCCTCACCCTGCACTGTATAGCAGTAGCTCAGTTTCCCCTTGATAAATAGGATCATCACCCCAAATAGTACAATAACCTCTTCTCTGTCTATTGCTTCAGTAGCCTAAAATGACCAGCGGGCCAGCTCATTTCTAATTCAATAGAACTATTATTGAATTCCTTAATGGACGCATTTCTCCCTCCAGCACTATAAACCAACCCATTGAGACCAAGCTCGCATGGATGGGAACAAAAAAATTCCTCAAATTATATATTTGGTATAATAATTGGAAAGTCCATTCTCACTTCCAGCTCCTGGATACATGGATACATGGAAGATGGTACCTTATTTTGGCCTTGGTTGAAGGTGTACACGGAATCTTGTACACAGCATCCTGTCCTTACAGGATTTTACTCCTGATGGTGCCAAAAGTGAGCCTTCAGATGCCATCCCACAATTCCAGGAGAATGACATGAACACCATGAATAGTATCATGTTGAGAGCCCAGCAATGGCCTTTGCTACAGGCAGATTGGACACATTCTTGGTGTCAAATGAATCGGTCTTGATGTGAGGGTACCCCTGTTGGTGAGCCCACCCACAGCCTCCACTCCTGCCACCATACCTACTTCATATACTTCCATTGACCAATCATATGAAAGGTTAGGGAAAGAGGCTGACTGACATCCCTAGGAGAGATCGTCTTATCCACTTAATTATCAAAAGCACACATTCACCACCAGGATACCGTTGAACGGACATTTACATGGAACACAAATATTCTCCCACCTTTGCTATGCTGAAAGGCCCATCCACATACCTCTCCCTGAGACCTTATCACTAGTTTTCCTATATTTTCCTTTCCAAAGCCTTAACCGCTGGTCTATCCAGTTTATGTAAATCCATACTGCAGCCTATCTCACCTTCCATATTAAGTGGACACCCAGAGGACTGCCCAAAGCTCTGCCCACTGAGAATATTTTCTTTCATCGCTGTCTTTCAGTGCCACCCCTAAGTGAGGCTGTATGTGGCAACTGTCCATTTCTGTTTGATGCCCACATACTATCCATTCACAAACCAAGCTCATCCTTTTTCTTCTCCCTTCGGCTGGTCATAAAGAATTCCCCCATTAGATGGTAGGTATAGTCTGAGGGAATGGCAGGAAAGCAGTTAAGTGCAGCAACCACGGGAGTCTAAGCCATTCATTCATGCCATTTATTTGTGCCTTCTGACTTTCTTTGGCCCTGTCTCACACAGACCATTTTCATTTTTTATTGGAATGGTCCACACACGTCTACATTTACGGTGCAACAGTTTAGATAACACCCAGTTCATAATAGGCATTTTGGGTCACATATTCACTTATATTCAAAGATCAGGTGTTCAGTCTTTACCATGCCCAGTAGCAAGTTAAAAGATGTTTTTCAAGTGGAGAATAGTTGTCAGAAGAGGTCAAGCTTTCCAACACCTAAGGGTCTGCACCTGTGAGCCTGAAAGAAGCTCTATACATCTCTGTCCAAAACAAATGCTTAACACCGTCAGGTCTAACAGGTCACAAGTGTGAGCAGCACAGACTTGCCGAAGAACCTTCCTTGCTTTTCTTACTCCAAGCTCTGCTCATAACTGGCAGCATTACAGGTTTTCCAACAAATGTGAAGACTAGCATCTCCTTATGTGGTATATGCAGTCTCCCAGTTCCAGAGAGGTTCACAAAATGTTGTGCTTGTTCTTTGCAGTGGGCCAAGCAAAGCACAGAAACTTATATCTCAATTTAGAAGGGATGTTCCAATGCATCCAAGATGACTGGATATCTAGAAACTCCGCCTATGTGACAGGTCCTTGAAATCAGCAGGGCTTTTCACTCTCCCCCTGACACATGTCTGTCTTATGAAGGCATGTAGGTGCTTGGTATTTCCTGCTCACTAGGTCCAATAAGCATAATTTCATCAACCTAGTGCACTAGCATAATGTGCTATAAAGTATCAAGGTGATCAAGTTCCCCCTGAACCACATTATAAGAGGAAGGAAGTGGGTTGACATAGATTAGATGGCCCTTAGGCAAGTCAGTATTCTGCCATCCCTGCTACTAGAAAGCAAACTACATCTTGTGAATTTAGCTGATAAAAATGCCAAAAAAGCATGTACTAGGTCAACAGCTATACACCAGGCAGGGGGCTATGTTTATTTCCTGCTCCAGTGAAGATACCTCGTTCAGAACTGCAACTGCAATTGCATTATCGTCTTATTACATCTGTGATAATCTACAGCCATAGATAAATGGTAAAATATAAAGCAAAATCTTAATGAATTTCCCCCACTGCTAAATGGACTCAGTAGCAAAAGAATGAAAAGGTTATTTCCTCAAAGAGAAATAATACCTGGCCTCTCTTTTATGAATGCTGGGATCTCTTGCCCCAGGAGGTGTTAATACATTGTGGAGTTCAAGCGTAGAGAAGGAAGAAAGTAAATTGCCCAATTAGTGGTTGGTGGGGACCTTGGGCTTTGAAGTCAAAGGGAGGTCTGATCTCACTCCAGGAGACAGCTGGATTCCTCGAGTTTAAAAGGATGCTTAAGTGGTGGTTTCCATAAGAAGCAGAATTCTGTATTCTATCCAGGGCAGCGCCCTTGGAAATTGCCAGACCTCTGAATGAAGTGGCAGCGTGGTTCTGGAACTAAGTCACTCATCACCGTCACGTCATGCGGTGAAGGTGCTGATGGCCAAGTTCGGCACAGGGGAGCCAGTGGAGTTTCCCATCTGAGAATGATGATAAGAGTTCAGACCAGTAGCACCTCTGTGGTGACTGTGACGGACCTAAACCAGAGGCCAGGTCTTGTGTAATCCCAAGAGACATGAAAAAAAAGGTCCAGGAAAAATGATTGGATTTGGATGGCCCATTATTCCGTCAACCTGCAGCTGAGACAGATTGTACTTATTCGGTAAGAGTCTTAAAGGTATTTTGTTCTGGAGTCTGTATTTATAAAGCACGTTGATGCCTTGATATAAAAATACTCAGAAAGCAGACACCTAACCATATTTCAACGATGTGTGCAAATCCTTGGATAATGCAGAAGTGAGCTTATAACAAAGGGACCACCCTTTGTTTCCCTCTCGGTAAGTCTGTCACTCTTGCTTTCATGCTGCTTCCTCTCAAGTCTTTTCATAATAGTCTTAACAGTCATGTCAACATACCACTTTTTAGACACTGTTTAAGAGGCACTACTATTGGAAGACTGTATTCAGAGGAGAAGTTGCCCTGCTCCTCACATCCCTCGGACAAAAAGTCAATAAAATCTTATTTTAACAAGCACTAAAACTAAAATATTTCGTATAATATTTTCACAAGGAATATTTTTTAAATCACCCTTGCTATAAAAATAGTGCAGCTCACTCCATCAGGTCTTAATTAAAGGCAGACTTCTCCACACACTTTGAGAAGTAATTTGCCCAAGGTATGCAGCTTTCTACATTTTTCTAGCTCCAGCACAAAGAAAGCATTCTCTGCTTGCCTCTTCCCAGTTGCATAATGGCTAAAAAACTAGTAAGAGAATTTTTTTCAGCCCGAAGTTGGAAACTGTGTTTTATTGAATTTTAAAAACACCCAAGCACTATATTTTTTTGACAAAGTCAACGGTTCCTCTCTAGTTATCAAAACAAATGGCACCTTATTTAACTCAATAGATGTTACACTTGAAATCTACATGCCTGTTCACACTCTCTTCTTAGGGTTTGAAATTATGCAAATCCCTAAAGAATTTTTCTTGTTCCGGAAAAATGAATACTTAAGCATACAAAAAACTGCAGAATCACCCCCAAAATAATTCTATATGAAGTATTTTTTTAATTCTACTGCAAGATACTCACGGGACTCCAAGAACATTTAAATCATGGCCGTAAACAATTCAAGAACCATGGTCTTCCACAAAGAAAAAAATAAATAAAAATCGGCATCAATGTCATTACATTATATGTGCTGGGATGCTCAGAGATTTAAAGGGAAAAGAGAAGACTCAAAATGCCCCCTAAAAGCTTTTGTAAACACACTTTTATAATTTAATCCCATTTGTTCTCACTTTTCTACTTGTGGCCTAATAATGATGTAATAGGATCTGGATACATCATTCATCAAAATAACAGGTAAATGTTTTTTCATCAACATGACCTCACACACGGTATAGCAGGAGCTCACCACTTTCTGAGTCTATGAGCATCAAAATTTTTTAATTTAACTATTAGAATATTATACTCTGGTGTCTTCTATAGATCATGAGTATTCAAAACACCTGGAAATGGTGTTCTCTAGGATGTTTTCCAGAAAAGCTAAAGGTCCAGTCCTGGATACCTCTAGGAGGAGTTTGCTTGGTAAGATGTACATTTACAGCTTTTGCAAGGAGTCAATAGTCCACGTTTCCTGGGACACCACGGCCTTAGAGCTGCAATAAGCAAGTCTAAGTAGGTGATTTCTCCCAGGATCCATAGTCAGTATTTTAAAGTTTTCTTTCTTTCCTTCAGCCAAAATTTGAGAAACTGTATACAGCCTTAAATGTTGCAAATGAAAAAGTACCACTAAAAACAGCACAATGGGAAGCATTGGTAGAGGAGCTTTCGAATCTACTACCAATAAGGGAACTGAGGAAACGGAGATAAAATGTGACCAGTGAGAGCTCTTCTATGAGTGTTCTAATTAAATATTGTCCTAAATGAACCTTAAATTAGTGAAACATATTAGAATCAGCACCAGATGCCTCACCCTTAGCTTGCTGATCAAGAAATGAGATCCTCAAAGTTTACATTGGTGCTAACAATACAAAATGTACCTTCAGTAGAGGGACAAAGGATACTTCCTTCTTTTCAGTGTTTATCCTCTGTAGCTCTCTTGTTGGCAAGTGCAGTATGTTCCAGGTTTTTGGACGGTTCCTTTGCGAAGGAATAAGACTTCCGTGGTAACAGTGGTAGTCGATTAGTTTCTAGGGGGGTGGTCTGTTTTCTCCCCACAAATGGCAAAGTTGATTCAAGTTTGATGTAAGACCCTCAATAACCCCACATTAGTATTTTATGATTCAAATGAAAACACACAGACTTTACTTCTGAATCAATGATGTAATCCTCTGAAATTAAAAAAATAATAATGCAGGGATTTACCTGGTGGCGCAGTGGATAAGAGCCCGTGCTCCCAATGCAGGGAACCCAGGTTCGATCCCTGGTCAGGGAACTAGATCCCACATGCATGCCGCAGCTAAGAGTTCACATGCCGCAACTAAGGAGTCCGCCTGCCACTAACTAACTAAATAAATAAATATTTTATTTAAAAAATGCAAAGAGCAAAATTTCAGTTTCTAGTTTCAGGGCGACCGTATCCTGCTTTGGTGTCACTGATGAGCCCTCATCCCCCCAAAAGGGACTGAATAGACCCACAGTTCCTGCACCAAGAAAAGCTAACTTACTCGCTCTCATTCCCCATCTCCAGGCACACCACTCTCACAATTTCTGATTCCTGTTGTTACATAAATGAGAAGTGTAATCAAACTCAACAGTGTGTCTGTGTGGTGGGGGGAAGGGACAGTGCGGTGGGAGTGCTTTTTCCTACCTGTCTGCCACCCACCTGAAAAGTCTGTTGGTTGATCGGTTGGATTGTTTGTTTTATTAGAAAAGACTTTACTAAAAGGAAGTCAAATAATGTTATGGGTTGGGTAAAGCTGGTCTGTATAGGCCATCTACTTGAGCCAGAACAGCATTCTTTTGAGAAAGAGCTGTTTCTTTCTTCAGAATCACCTCTGTGTGGTTCTAACAACAGAGACATATGATCCATCCTAGTTCCACACTGGCTAAGCAAGTCTGAACTAAATAAAAAGATGTCCACCTGTATGTGCCTCCCATCTACTAGAACTGCTTTAATCAAGCCAAAAGCTGAAGCAAGTGCAAGTGAAACCAAACCCAGTACTCGAACAACGTCATGGAACAGGTAGTGTCAGAAAATCTAGTAAAATAGATCAAAGACATCCCCTTTCTCTTCTCAAACTCACTACCATGGCTGTAAAAAAACCAAAGCTTGTAAATTCAGAGAGAGAAAATAGAAGAGGAAACAACGGTGGACCAAAGATGCCAACACACTGGAAGAAGGGCAGTAGAAGGAGTGGTGGTAACCGGGACGGCCGATGCAGGGGTGGCATCCCCAGGAGGAGGCGTGACACTCCTGACGAAGGGGCCCAGGAGCTGAAGCATTAGTTATTGATGGTGGGACTAATGTGTGAGGCTGACACCAGAAGACCAGCTGAAAGTCTGTATTGGAAGGACCAGGTAGTTTCCTCCACTTTGTTGATCAGGGCAAGCAGCCCTCCTTATCCCCTCCATCCACACTGCACTGCGTTGACCACAGGTATATTCCCTGGAGGCGTTCAATCAGAAAGGCTTCAGGTTTGGAAACGTTGGGTAGAATGAGTATGGAGAGACTTGGGGCTGCAAATGAGATTAAGTGAAGTCTGCATAGAGAATTGTAGGACTTCATGGCCTTCTCCCCTTCCCTGGCCCTGATTTCAAATGCTGGGAGCCAGAAATATATCTACCATGTAGGCGAGTAAAGGACTCCTCTCTGGAGAAGTCAACCAGCCATAAAGAAAAGAGCTAGAGTCATAGACACGAAGGAGTGTCCTAATCAAAAAGGCAGTTCAACCCCCCAGTCAAGCTCCAGGAATAACGGCTGTTAGAAAACAAGCCCTGCCCAAAGACGGAGAATGTCCCATCAGAGAGGGAGTAAAAGAATGGAGAAGAGCTCAGACTCCGGAGACAACTATCTAGATTCAAATCCAAGCTTCCCATCTGCCTGTTGGCCTTGTGCTAATATTCAACGTCCCTGTGCCTCTGTTTCTTCATCTGTAAAATGGAGATAATAATGGTTCCTTCCTCATGGTTATTGTTGTTGAGATATGTATTCGTTAGCCACCCACAGACTGGGTGGCTGAAACCAGCGGTCCCCAGCCTTTCTGGCACCAGGGACAGGTTTCATGGAAGACAATATTTCCACGGGGGCGGGGGGGCGGGGGGAGGTTGGCTCAGGCGGTGATGCGAGCCATGGGAAGCGGCAGGTGAAGCCTCACTCGCTCGCCCACAGCTCACCTCCTGCTGCGCGGCCCGGTTCCGGCCCAGGCTTGGGGAGCCCTGGTTTAAACAACAGAAGCTGATTGTTTCACAGTTCTGGAGAACAGAAGTCCAAGGTCAAGGTTTCGGCAGGGTTGATTGCCTCTGAGGCCTCTCTTCTTAGCTTGGAGATGGCCACCTTCTCGCTGCGTCCTCACAGGGTCTTCCCTCTATCCGTGTCCATGTCCTAGTCACCCCTTCTTATAGACACTCCAGTCATACTGGGTTAGGGGTCTACTCAAACGCCCTCATTTTAACTTAGTTACCTCTTCAAATACAGTCACACTCTATCATCCATATCACCCACAGAGCAAAGCATAATTACTCAAGTATTGGGACTGTTTTTAAGCTAGCTTTTCTCCTCAGAAGGGGGTGATTATTTAGTATATTTCTATTATATGGAGAGTTTGAAGCCTATATGCTAATTACTGCTGAATATTTTTAAATCTTCAAAAATTAATAACTGTTACACTAAAGGAGAATTTAAAATGCGAGTCTGAGCATGTCACCACCCTGCTCAACATCCAGCCAAGGCTTTCCACACAGCTTATCACTTACATTTAGAAGCGGACGAGTCCTACATGTTCTCATCCACACAGCTTCATTCCCCAGTGGTATGCTGGAAATGTTCAGAAGAATTCTGCCACTTGTATTAGCAAACGTTTAAAGAAGTTGTTAGCAAACATGTATAAAAACGTACTCATTGGGGCTTCCCTGGTGGCACAGTGGTTGAGAATCCACCTGCCAATGCAGGGGACGCGGGTTCGAGCCCTGGTCTGGGAAGATCCCACATGCCGCGGAGCAACTGGGCCCGTGAGCCACAACTACTGAGCCTGCGCGTCTGGAGCCTGTGCTCCGCAACAAGAGAGGCCGCGATCCACGCACCGCGATGAAGAGTGGCCCCCGCTCGCCGCAACTAGAGAAAGCCCTCGCACAGAAACGAAGACCCAACACAGCCATTAATTAATTAATTAATTAATTAATTTTTAAAAAACCCACATACTCACTGATAAATGTTTTGAGAAAGAAATGAATCATACTTCCTTGTTCTGTCAGACTTTTCTCGTGGGGAGTTCTGTTCAAGAACCATGCGAGTGAAAAGAGAATTGAACTAATATGTCTAGTCCAGTCTACTCTTACCTTTAGGATAATACGTACAAGAAGAACTACTTCCAGGAAAACATTTTGTTCAGAAAGTACCCTCTCCTCTTATCCAAACTGCCTGAGGTATAAAAACCATCACGTGGATTTTAACACGTTATCCATCTCTACTAGTTCTTTAAAAATGTCAGTGTAAGCGATGAATCACGGTAGCACTTGATACCTAGAGTTTCTGAAACAAACCCTCACTTGAATGGAACTTCCCAGCCCTGTGGAGTGGGAACGTCTTTAAGACTTAGGGTTATTTGGTAAAAGAAAAATCCGGACCTATCCTTGTTCATGTATTACTTTCAGTGTCTGGGTAATGAGAGCAGTACCTAGGGTAATATGTCTGTGAGAGCACAGTCAGAGGTAATGTCTACATGGGTACCGAGTTGTGGGATGATCCACAGGAGACACGTCATCTCATTGGCAGAGGTCCCCCTAATCCTCATCCAAGCAGAATTCACTGAATCCTCATTTGTTTACACTGTGTCATTATTTTATCTCTTAAGCTGCAGAGTAATCAATTCAAATCCTTGCCATGCCACTTACCGTTGTGCAACCACGGGAAAGTTACTTAGCATTTCTGTGCCTCCATTTTTCCCATCTGTAAAATGGGAATAATAACATACTTCCCTCATAGGGTTGTTAGGAGAACTTAAGCATTCAATAAAAATTAACTACTGATTAGGTTTGTGTCTCTCTTTCCCACCATGATGACTTAGGGGGAAAAAAGGAATTCAGAAGAACCAAATAACACTCACCAAGCATTTACCTTAGATACCTAGAACACAATCATTTCTTATAGAAAGGTAGGTCCAAAAATTCCAGTTCTGGTGACATTTTAACTGGGCCCTAATGATGCACGCTTAGAAATGCATAAAGGACAATATCAGCACAATCAAAGGTTTTGTTCTTAAACCCTCCCTTCAACCTATGTTTATTTCCTTTGGACCCTAACCATTATGTTTTATTCTCTCGCCTCTCCTACTGGGCTTTTCATCTTGATTCACCTTTTGAACTACCTCTTGGTTCATGAATGTTGCATTTCTTTCCCAAAACTTTCACTAGCTTGTGGCTTCCTGGAATAGTGTTTCCTTATTTACTGTCCTTTGGTACTGACCCAGGATGCTTTCCCTTCAGGGCTTCCCACTGCTGTGCCCCTCCTGCTGCTGTGTAGGGCCCTGACTGGCATGACTCTTTTCTCTCCCTGCCAAAACCAGGAGGCGACAGCCACGATTGCCAATGTGTAAACTAATGGCAACCAGCATGGGAAACTAAAATGCAAAATTAATAAGAATAATCTTAGCGGATTATGCTTTAGAGATAATTCCCCCAAATATTCTTTGTAATTTTTAAAAAAGGGGCAAGAGGAACATAAACTTGGATAGACCTTACAGTATCCAAATATTGAAGACAAGGCTAAGAGTGTTGCGTATTCCAGACTCTTGTGAATCTGCTGTTCTTGTACAGCGTAAAGAGCAGAGACAGTAGGACCTGGCAGGCACAGATTACATTCAGGTTCTGTCGCTAAATAGCACAAGACTGAGACTTTGACCTATTAGCTCTCATCTGCGTAATATGTTTAATAATATCTACCTTACAGGAATGTTGTAAAGATTAAAGACAATATAGATCAATTGGCCAACAAAGATTTCTTGAGAGATGAGTGCTGAGAGTGCCCTTGAATTGACAAGGAAGTCTCGGCACTTCCCTGGTGGCCCAGTGGCTAAGACTCCAGGCTCCCAGTGCAGGGGGCCCGGGTTCGGCCCCTGGTCAGGGAACTAGATCCCGCATGCCAAAACTAAAGATCCTGCATGCTGCAACGAAGATCCTGCATGTGGTAACGAAGATCCCACGTGCCACAACTAAGACCCGATGCAGGCAAATAAATAAATAAATATTTTTAAAAAGAAAAAGAAAAGAAAAGGAAGGTTCTAAAAAAGTGGAATTGAAGGAGGAGCTGCCAGGAGAGACTGGGGATGGGGAGCTATGGTGACTCAAGTATTACTTTGGCTTATGGATGGTGGGTAACAGTTATGCAACGGATAACCTTTTGTTTAAAAAAATTCCTGAGACCTATGTATTAGCAGCTGACAAGGTATTTCCTTTTCTCTCTGAGTTAATTTTTACAACTTCTTTTTATAACGTAAGTGAATAAATTCAAGAGAAAATATATGAGCTGGAAGAAGGAAAAACCAAGCGCCTCAGCCAACTCTGTCCCATCCAGTGGTCCCGAGGGAACTTTGGGACAAGGAGAATAAATCACGTTTGTCCCTCATGTGTACAAAAACTGATGGAGTCCTGCCATGGAACCTATTTGTATTGGATGAGAAACTATACTATTAAAACTTTCACCTGAGCTAGAAAAAATGAAGTCTGAATGTAGATATCATTTTGCTTCAAACATACAGAGAGGTTTTTAATGGAAAACAAAGTTGTTCTGCTTTAGAAAAGGAACTGAAACTTGGGGATTGGAAACTGCCAATGGAACAGACAAGAAAGGACTTGGGAAATAGTGTGGACTTAATTGTGTCCCCCTCCCTCCAAATTTATATGTTGAAGCCTTAAACCCTCAGAACGTGACTGCATTTGAAGACAGACCTTTAAAGAGATAATTAAGTTAAAATGAAGCTGTTAGGGTAGACATTAATCTGTTCTGACTGTTGTCCGTATAAGAAGAGGAGATTAAGACACAGAAGAGACATCAGGGATGCATGTACAGAGGAAAGGCCATGCTAGGACACAGGGAGAAGACGGCCATTTGCAAGCCAAGGAGAGAGGCCTCAGGAGAAATCAAACCTGCCAGCACCCTGATCTTGGACTTCCAGACTCCAGAACTGAGAGATAATAAATTCCTGTTGGATAAGCTCCGTAGTCTGTGGTATTTCGTTACTGCAACCTGAGCAAACTAATATGAGAGAATATAGGGAAAGGACAGGAGAGGGAGGGTGTGGCTATGACGAGAAGTGAAGGCAGCAAGCCAAAGGAGAGACAGCCAGTAAGAAATGGTGGATGGATGGCCAATGGAGGTCATGGTAGAAAAATGTTAAATTTTAACTTCTGGCTTGTGGTCGGTAATAATGTAATTCCACTGCACAACTTCAAAGCTTCAGTGTGGTCTGCTAAATACAAATATGCCTTGTGTTATTGATATTTTGGTCAATGAAGGAATGGGGGCAGAGTTCAGAATGGAGAAAAGTGATTTAGAAAAAGGATTGCAGTTTCAAGAATCAAGAGAGAGGTAAAAACTAAAAACTGAGCAGATCCAGATATCAGAGCAAGAGGAGACAACGGAGATTTGATGACATCCAAACAGCTGCTCCTGGAGTTGCTGGCATAATCAGACAGTACTGAATGCATGCCCTGTGAGAAGGTAGGTTTCCACCCTCAAGGGCCCAGAGGGATTGTGGAGTGCCTAGAAAGTGAATCTTAAGTAGATATGAAAAAAGGAAAATGTCTAATAGGTAGTTACCATTTGGCGTATTACTTTACACAGAATCTCGTATTAACCCAAGACAGTTACATAGACCCACTGAGAATGAGCTCAGATTCCTTCTGAAAGGTTCCAATGAAGTAAATAGTCAACATTGTGCTACTATAACATTGGCAGAAAACAGGAGCTTAGGTGATGTGTGTTGCATCTCTGCTCCTAAATTTAATAGCAAGTAGCCCTGATTAGACTAGCGTCTCAACACTCATCTTTGTCTTGATAGACTGCCACACAATCGATAATAAATATCCTGGTACATAACCAAGAATAAATATCCTAGTACACTGATGTGAAAGAGAGTGAAAAGAATGAAAATGGACTGAAAAGATTCTTGCACATTCTAAATGTTTCAGTACCTCTAAAGCACACACAATTAGATAACTGTCTTGTCTAACACGCAGAACATAGTACTGTGGAACAGACTACTTATTTCTACACTTTCCTTCTCCAGCCAGCTAAAGAAGGATTTCTACATAACAGGAATAGAATTTTCCACCTAATGACCAGGTTTTGTTTTTTGGTTTTTTTTTTTGGCCGTGCCAGGCTGCATGTGGGATATTAGTTCCCCCAACCAGGGATTGAACTCGTGCCCCCTGCATTGGAAACGTGGAGTCTTAACCACTGGACTGCCAGGGAAGTCCCTAGTGACCAGTTTCAGAAGAAGAAAATTGTTATTATTGAGTTTTGCCATTAGTAATTACTATCCTAAACAACCGACTTTGGGGGGCTCAAGTACTGCTCTTGTTATAATTGTAGTCTTTGTCAGTTTCAGTTAGGTCTTCCAGTGTAATTCCTAACTTGTAAGATCGGGATTTGGATTGCACAATTTTTGTCAGGTCAGCAAAATGTACACATATGTTGTGGTGAAGGTTTCATCTTCCTAAGGCTACGCTTATGGGCAGGAAAAAAACTAAGTTCGCCAACAAATAAACTGTCATTATCGCTTGGTCATAGTAGAATTTCCTAGACTTCTGTTTTACTACTTAAACAAGAAGTTAAAGAGACAAGAGCTTTCTTCACAAACTTCACATATTTGAAAAAAAGACTGCATAAATTAGAACCAAAAATAACTGCTTGATACCTTCTTGCTTAGCTCCAAGTTACTTTCCAAATTATTATACCTTGTAACAGGGAGCAAATTCCTTTACAAAACAGTGTGCTATCCATGATTTTCTAAAACGACAGCCAAATTTGAAGATAAGGATTATGATAATTAACACTATGAACACAATCCACTATCTTAATACATTTATCATTACACGATGTTATATTGTATATTTATTTGTTAAGTTTGTAGTAGTTAGCCTTGACATTAGAATTCAAACTCTTTGAAGGCCCGGATTTGCACGGTTCACTGCAGTTTTGTTAACGGAATGAATGAATTTCTGATAGTTACTAGTATATGTTTATGTATCACATTTCTTTTGTTCTAGAAAAATAATTAAATTAATTGCCCCATAAAATTAAGATACAAAATAAAATATTTCTCTCACTTCATGACTGTAAACTTGAACAGAATTAATCAAAAGATATTTCGTGACCACTTTGGGTAGTACATTACTCACTTACTGCTTTTCTCTCTAGTTTTGGTTTTCCATGATTTTCAAATACAAAGGCAAAAAATAGAAGACATAGTAATAAAGATGCTTGGCAAGATCATATTTCCCTCAAGATGATGAGATAACAAAAGGATACATTTTTCAAAAATAAGTGATTATCTTGTCTTGAACTTTAAGTATATTTTTAAATGGAAATGCATTCATAAACTTCCATATACCTTATGAACAAAACCAAAGTTTAAGTAGAAATATCTTTAATGGACAATTATCTTTTTATGTTTCAGGCTTTCCAGTAATTAAGAAATCATTTCTGTATTATCTGCATTGGACAGAGTATGCTAAATAATATGGATAAATCTACTGTGTCTAGTCAAGCAATACATTCCAGAAAAAAATGATTTTTAAAAACCATTTTGACCAATTAAATTAGATGTAGTAGTCAGGCTGTCTTCTTCTTTTCTTTCTTCTTTGGGGGGTCAGGGGATGTTGCTATGGCCAATGGTTTGGCTGGATGATCAGGGACTTGGAAGAAACATGATTGGGAAATTGGGGACAAAGAAATTCGGAGAAGAGGTATGTGGATAGATTTACCAGAATAGCCAAAGATCATGAAGGTGTTTGTGTCCTAAGTGAATGCTCACCTAAGGGTGACGCCAGCAGAGAAGGATTCTAGTAATCAGTAGGACAGGATAACTTGTTCTGTGGACACCAGTCAGCCTCTTTCCCCAGCTATCACTGTAGTCACCCAGTGGGCTCGTGAGCGAAGCGGCCACGGTGGCGGGGCCGGAGGTTATGCATGGGCTCATTAGCACAGGCAGCCCTTCGACAAGGCCCACCTGAGTGGCCGCAGCCACTCAGCAGACACCAACACTGAGCTCCCTTATGGTGCCATTCCCCCCGGGGGACCAGCCAGCTACCTGGTGTCTGGTTGATCACACTGGAGCATCTCCATCACGGAAGGGGCGGTGGTTCGTCCTTGCTAGAATAGACACTTATTCCTGATATGGATTTGCCTTCCCTAAGGCTCTCTTCTGCTCTGAATGTTCACTGAGCTCCAGTCACACTGGCCTACAGCCTCATACTGGCCTCATACACACCCCAGGTCTTTTCTTTTCTTGGAGCCTTTGTGCATGGTGTTCTGCCTCTCTGGACCATTCTTTTCTCTGCTTTTATAGCCAATCCCTGCTCATTCTTTAGATCCCAGCTTATATATCATCTCCTCAAAGAGGCTTTTCTTGACCACACCATCAAAATAACTTATTTGATATTACCACATCTTTTTATTTAGATTCATTTTTTGTATTATTTTTTCCCTTTTCTCCCACTCTCATCCAACTGAGAGGGAGAAGAGATGTTAATTACCATAATAAGAGCAAATTTAAAGCTCTATGGTATGTTAGGACATAGTGAAAAGTTGCCATCTATGATCCAGGAAGTGGCCTTCACCAGACACCAAATCTGCTGGTGCCTTGATCTTGGACTAACCAGCTTCTAGGACTGTGAAAAATAAATGTTTGCTGTTTATAAGTAAAAAAATAAAATAAAATAAAACTCTCAAAAAAAAAAAAGCTCTATGGTAATTTAGAGGAGAGAAATATTACTACTTTGAGGATGACCTAGAAAAATTGTGCAGGAGACATGCTGTTCCTTTCACATAGTGGGAGAGATGGCATTCCTTCTTGTCTAGGTGTCTCATGCAACCAGTGTGAACATCCAGGATGAAGGGAATAGCTGTCCCATTTGAGTCCAGCTTCCTCTCCTCTATTGTGATATTGCTGCCTATCTGTCAAACCCCACTGCCTTCACTATGTTCATTTTTCTTTCTTCTGTTCACAAACTAGTGATTGAAAAGAAGTTGTGATTAATCACATTTACCTTAGCTGCTCTGAGGTTTCATCCTTCTGAGTGTTTGCAAAATGGCACAGAGTCTCACAGTAGGCGGGGGTCCAGGAGCAGTGGTGTGGTAGCAATTCCACAGGCTGTGCAAATAAAACCAGGAGAAAGACTGTGAGCTGGGCTTTGGAGCCCCCCGACCCATCTCCCCTCTAGCCCAGGCACACAATGACTGTTCACCCTCACTGCTCTTACTTACAAACATGTGCTCTCATTTCTAGACTATAAATGTTGTTCTGCCATCATCTTTAATAAATCTTCTGCGCTAGCACTGCACACTTGAGAAGGTGAGAGCATTAAACTAGTCAAAAGCCATAGGTGTTCCCAAATTCTAAGGAGGAGGGATGGGGGTCAAAACATATGCATCAACATGGGTGGACTTCAAGGGTATTATGCTGAGTGAAATAAGGCAGAGAAAGACAAACACTGTATGATATCACTTATATGTGGAATCTAAACAATACACCCAACTAGTGAGTAAAACAAAAACGAAGCAGACTCACAGAGAACAAACTAGTGGTTACCAGTGGGGAGAGGGAAGGGGAGAGGAACAATAAATGGGTAAGGGTTTAAAAAAGGGGGTTATTATGGGATTATAGGAAATCATGTGCGTGAAACTTTAAAAATTGTAAAGCACTATAGAGTTTTAAAATAAATAGATAAAAATTTTTTAAAAAACATTGATGGTTGAGGTAAGTGAGGCTGTTGTTGGTAAAATAAAACAGAAAGTGGGAAAAAATGGCCTGCCTGCTACTTAAAGTGCCACAGGTAGGTAGATCAACGGGTTCACTGTGAAGAAGTACCGCTCAACGCTTATGAGCTCAAAATCACAGATATATTGGGTGGGCCAAAAGGTGCCTTCGGTTTTTAAGTAAAAATAAAAGACACATTTTTCATTTTCACCAAGAACTTTATTGAACAACGTATTCACCCTCTTATTCCACTATCTTCTGCCATTTTTCAGGCAACTTCATAATTCCATCTTCCCAAAACTTTTTATCTGTTTGAGCAAAGAACTGTTCCAGGTGCCTTTTACAGTCTTCCAGGGAATTAAAATTTTTTCCATTAAGAGAATTTTGTAAAGACCAAAATCAATGGAAATCCGAAGGTGCAATGCCTGGTGAATACGGTGGATGAATCAGAACTTCCCAGCCAAGCTGTAACAGTTTTTGCCTGGTCATCAAAGAAACATGCGGTCTTGCAGTATCCTGATGGAAGGTTATGCGTTTTCTATTGACTAATTCCAGACGCTTTTCGTCGAGTGGTACTTTCAGTTGGTCTAATTGGGAGCAGTACTTGTTGGAATTAATTGTTTGGTTTTCTGGAAGCTCATAATAGAGCCCTCCCCTTCCAATCCCACCATCTACACAACATCACCTCCTTTGGATGAAGACCGGCCTTTGGTGGTTGGTGGTGGTTCATTTCCCTTGCCCCACGATCTCTTCCATTCCACATTGTTGTCCAATATCCACTTTTTTTTTTTAAATATATTTATTTATTTATGTATTTATTTTTGGCTGCATTGGGTCTTCGTTGCTGCACGCGGGCTTTCTCTAGTTGCTGTGAGCTGGGACTTCTCCTCGTTGCGGTGCACGAGCCTCTCATTGATGTGGCCTCTCTTGTTGCAGAGCACAGGCTCTAGGCACGCAGGCTCATTAGTTGTGGCCCGCGGGCTCTAGAGCACAGGCTCAATAGTGACGCACGGGCTTAGTTGCTCCACGGCATGTGGGATCTTCCCAGATCAGGGCTCGAACCCGTGTCCCCTGCATTGGCAGGCGGATTCTTAACCACTGCGCCACCAGGGAAGTCCCCAATATCCACTTTTTATCACCTGTCACAATTTGTTTTAAAAATGGAATTTTTCGTTACATTTAAGTAGAGAATCGCATGCAGAAATATGGTCAAGAAGGTTTTTTTCGCTTAACTTATGTGGAACCCAAACATCAAAGCAAGTAACATAACCAAGCTGGTGCAAATTATTTTCAACGCTTGATTTGGATATTTTGAGTATGTGGCTATCTGCCACATGGTATAACGTTGATCGTTCT
The DNA here is from genome assembly GCF_965194825.1 of Balaenoptera physalus. Taxonomy (NCBI): domain Eukaryota; kingdom Metazoa; phylum Chordata; class Mammalia; order Artiodactyla; family Balaenopteridae; genus Balaenoptera; species Balaenoptera physalus. The sequence continues at coordinate 8,851,753 of NC_138884.1, forward strand.
CAATTAATGTCTCGATTTGATCGCTGTCAACTTCAACTGGTCTACCCGACCGTGGAGCATCGTCCAGCGAGAAATCTCCAGCACGAAACCTCATAAAACACTTTTGACACGTTCGATCAGTCAGAACACCTTCTCCATACACTGCACAAATCTTTGTTTGCATTTCAGTTGTGTTTTTACCTTCTTGCAATAATAAAGCATAATATGCCGAAAATGTTGCTTTTTTTCTTCCATCTTCAATACTAAAATGGCTACACAAAAATTCACCAATTTTGATGTCTTTTTTTAAAATGCACACTGATATGACAGCTGTCACATGCAATCTAACAAAATTGTTTTGAATGAAGTTAAAGACAACTAAGTGCTACTAGAGCCATCTTACGGAAAAAAATGAATGAAATTTTTGGCTAACCCAATACTTCCTATCTTTTCCTAGAAGATTCATAGGGCCATCCCACACTGGCTTGTAAACTTGTTTCAGTCAGATGAGTTGGGAACACCAGCTTATTTGAGCCACCAAGTATTAACTTTGTTCTAGAGGGAAAATTTATGATCATAAATTTCCTGAAAGCACGTGCATGGTTATTTACACTTTCCTAAATCTGAATGCGTTTACAAACAGTGACATTTAGCTATTTTCAATTAAGTCTTTCATTTCCAGAGTTCTCATATGGGAAATCCTACATGGACCCGATCCCCCATTAAAGTCACTCTAGCAGGACTTGGTCAGAACCTGCTACAAAATCGGTGTTTCAACAATGATAGTGATGGAATGCATGTCCACTCAAAATACAGCTGGCAGCCTTTATTGCTGGATTGATATTTGTTAATATGAAGATTGGGACCTACACCCATCTCAAGGAAGGAAGAGAGAGGGAGAAAGGGAAGAAGAGAAGGAGAGAAAGAGAGAGAAAGTTTCTATCAATTGTTTTCTATCTAAACACTTTTTTAAAGTTTCATTTACACTTCTCATGGAAAAGGTGATGTTGCCCAATTAAGACACATGCTAAACAGGTCATAATTTTCCATCTGTAAAAAAATGTCATTTGACTTAAGTGAGCTAAGATTCTCAAGAAACAGAGGGAACCTCAGCTGAATGTTAATCACAGTTTCAGACCTACTATTTCCCAATATACTGTCCAGCTAAATGTGGTGACTTTATTTTGCTGCAAGTTCCCCAACCCCAGTTATTCTGCTTTCTCTGCTACTATAACATACAGTCACTTTTCTTTTCAATATGTATGTGCAGAATGCTCCTGAAGAAAGAAATGTCATTTTTCAATGTTTTAAATGTTTTTCTATTGCTGCCTATTCGTCAAATCTCCCAACTGTCAATATAGCATTTTTTTCGTCTCCTTTGGCTTGTAAGATAGAAATTATAAACCAGCATGGTTTCCTACATTTAATATGGTATATAACTGTATGCATTTATCTAAAGAGTATTTTCCATACTTTGAATTTAACAGAGCTCTAAAATCACAGGTATCATTTCTGAGCGATAATAGTATTTAACTTTTATTGAGTGTTTACTGAATTCCACGTGCTGGTCTAAGTTGTATACGTATGCTCATGTTTAATCCTCCCTACAGCGTTCTGAAGGAGTGCTGTTTCTGTCCCTATTCTACAAAGGAAGCCCAGAGAGGTTAACTAACTTTCTCAAGATGCTTCAGTTAGGAAGTGACCAAAGCAGCCTAACAGCAAAACCCTTGCTCTTGAGGATAATAGTACACTGTATAGCAATAACGCCTTGGGACATTTAAGAAAGGTGTTCATATTTGATTCCAGAAAGCAGTGAGCCCATCTGTGACTTACATAAATTCTACTTCTAGGTTTGACTTGCCTAACAGGCCAGCGAATAAGGCCCTTAGCTCACAAGATGGAAGGTAAATTTTCTGGAGTAAGGAGTTTTACACCTACACAAACCAAGGCAATATGCTGGCCCCTCACCTCCATCAGGTTTGTGCCACTGCTGCCTATTTGTCAAGCTCACTGCTTTCACTATGACAGATTTTTCCTTTCCTTTGCTGGCAAACAAAGAGTTCACTGAGAGGTGGTGATTATTAGTATTTACAATGTCTATAGCAAACATCATTTCCTATATGCCTATGGCTTACGATTTCATGCAAATATCTGAAATGTGTTAACGAACTACAGCGTTATGAGTAACATTTCTGAGAAAACAGATTTTTTAATCCCCCTTTAATCAAAGCTATTGCCTTTCTCTCTGAGAGGATAGTTACATTATCTGATTCCATGTCATCTTCCTGTTTTCTTCCCCTTATCTCTGAACTCTTTTTCCCCATTTCATTCTGCCTTTCTTTATTCTCTTTTCCTGCACAGATTGATTTTAAGAATTATTGACCTAGAAATGATGGCCTCTCCCTTCCACTAAAAAAAAAAAAAGCGAAATTGTCTGTGTTCCCAGAGAAAATAACAGAAAACTTGGTTTGAGGAAAAGGGCAGGTTCATGCTCTACTAGCCAAACATTCTTAGGAATCATCTGCTCTGGAAGACCCTGAGCAGCCTCTGATCTTTGAAACAGAGAAAGCGTTAGTGCTAAAGGAACAGTTGCTCATTTGTTTATTTGAAACACCCTGAAGACGATGTCAAGGAGAAAGAAACATGGATCTTTGATTTTCTGATATTCTCCTAAAACTTTCCACGTTCCCTGTATCGAGCAAGGTCTATCCAGAAAACCCGAAACCAGTACATATAACAGGAAGATTTTAACACAGGGAATCGATACCATGGAAGATGGAAGATCTGAGATGCCATATAGGCTCCATGAGGCAACACCATCAGGGGCCACTGCCCTCCCAAAACCAGAGGGTAGAATGGGAATGGTAGGAGAGCCCAGGGCCTGGGGCCACCAGGGGAAGGCTGAGGCCAGGAGGAAGGTACAGGCACTGTCAGAGATGCTGCCTGACACAGAGAGAGAGAAGGAGAAATCCCAGGCTACTGCCTTCTTCCTGCCTGCCTATCTCCTGTCAGCGCCATCTATTGACTGAAACGAGCCAAAGGCAGGATGAGTGGAGGCTTGGGAACGCAGCCCACGGGGCCATTCCCTCTGATCCAGAGCTGAGCCCAGCGGATGAGAAGACTGGAGCTGACAGCAATCAGGCCCTGGATGGCACACTCCCGTTCTCTCCTCCACTTTTCTGCGGCTACGCGTAGTCACCTTTTCCCCACCAGAGAGCTGTTATTCAATCTAAAAGAGTGGAACTTTAGAACTCATGCGGTAATTGGTCGGTCATCCAATTATGTTACATCATCGAGATAAACTTCAAGGAATAATGTGTTTAAAACAGAAAAAAAAAAAATCTACTAGATCAATGTACAAAGGATCTTGACACAAAGCTCTGTCTCTGGGACATTTATTGAAATTTAGTTGCAGATTATTTCCTTATTGAGTTTTGCTTTTCTGTTTTCCTGGAATATACTCATAAAGTCAAATTTGGCTAACTTATGCCAGTAAATCACATTCTGCAAAATTACATTACTTCTTTATACGTCCACAGAGAGATTTCAGTGACTATTTCAGAAGAGTAGAAAAGATGATGAAGACTCAAAGAAAATAATGCAATGTTTGAACTCTTTAAAACTTTTTTTAATTTCTCAATTTTCAGAAAAATATTCTAGTCTTAAGCATTCATTATAGCTTATAGTTTAAAAAACCTTAAGGTATGTTAAAAACGATCCCAAAACACTAAATTCAAATTTAACTGGACTTCCTATATTTTCATTTGCTAAATCAGGTAACCCCATCATAGGATTAAATACAGATTTCTGTTTTATCATGGTTTTAAAAATGGCTTAATTACCAGACATACTGAGTAGAGATGGCCACCCAATAAGATTAGCCAGTAATCAACAGACAAACTAATATCTATCATTCTCATAAATAATTTTAATAAGTTTTCTGAACTTATTTAGTTTAGTGTTTATTTTAAACAATTTAGTTTAGAAATAAATAAATAATCCAATAAATAAATAGGAAAAAAAAAAACTGTGACATTTAGGAAAACTATGTTTTGAGTCCTGATCCTACGATTAAGTGAATATATGCCATTGGAAAGCCATTTATCCTCTATAACTTTATAAAATGACCCTAGCTCCTTTTTCCTGGAAGAAAACAAAGACCTAGATTAAACTATGAAAGCTCCTTTACACCCATTCCTCTCTCACTCCCTTCCACAGAAGTAATCACTGCTATAGTATGAATATTTTTGCCCTCTCAAAATTCATATGTTGAAACTTAATCCCCAGTATGTAGGTGTTAGGAGATAGGGTCTTTGGGAGGTGCTTAGGTCATAAGGGTGGATCACTCATGAATGGTACTGGAGACCCGAGAAAGCTCCCTCGCCCCTTCTGCTATGTAAAGACACAGCACAAAGACAGCCATCTATGAACAAGGAAGTGGGCTCTCACCAGACACCTAATGTGCAGGTGCCTTGTCTTGGACTTCCCAGCCTCCAGAACTATGAGAAATAAATGTTTGTTGTTTATATGCCACCCAGTCTGTGGTATTCTGTTATAGCACCTTGAACAGACAAAGACACTAATCATTGATCTGTATCATTCCCACCATTTTGTATGCATTTATAGATATACATGTATTTATGGACATGTCATTTTTATTTAGAAAAATGAAATCATATTTCACACATTATACTGAGACTTTTCATTTAAGTCTTGAATGTCTAAAATTATTTATTTAATTTTACTAAATATAGATAATACACACAGTTGTGGCAAGCAGACTCTAAAACAGCCTCTCTATGATCCCCAACTCCTGGTACTCATGCCCTCGAGTAATTCCCTACCTTTGAGTGTGGGATGGTCTAACGACTTGTATTAGCAAACAGAAAAAGGCAGAGGTAATTGGATGTCCCACAGAAGTGTAGGATGTAAAATTCTGGCTTGCGTTTTACTAGCAGACTCCTCCCATTGACTTCTCAGTTTGCATGCTTTGATGAAGCAAGCTGTCATGTTGGAGAGAAACAAAGGCCTCCAGCCAATGAACAACTAGGAACTGAGGCTCTCTGTCCAACAGTCCTCAAGGAGCTGAATCCTGCCAACAATCATGTAAGCCTGGAAGTAGATCCTTCCACAATCCAGTCTTCAGATGAGACCCTAGCCTTGGCCAACACTTCAGTTACAGCTTTGTGAAGACTCTGACACAAGGGACCCAGCAAAGCCACGCCTGGTTACCTGACCTACAGAAACTCTGAGATAATAAATGTGTGTTACTTTAAGTTTCTAAATTTGTGGTAATAGTGCTACACAGTAATAGGTAACTAATGCACACATGATACAAAATTTAAAAGCTATAAAAGTTATTTCTGTGAAAATTTAAGTCTCCTTCCCATCCTTGTCTCTGGCCAATCAGATCCCCTTCCCAGGGGCAAACACCATTACAAGCATCAATTCATATCATCAATCTGAAAGCACTTTAAATGTTTAAAAGACATTAATAAATGTAGTACGATCATTATTCATACTAAAATTCCAAGATTTACAAAAGATACTAAGATTTTGAGTTAGCAGAAGATGAGAACAACAGGTATCATTACATAATTATCTCACAAGGGACTATATGGAAAAGGCAGGAAAAGTGACAGGTGTCAGATGAGCACATGTAAGAAGGGTTATTTACACATGGCAGAAATTCCAAGTACTTTCACAAGATTGTGTCTAATGAGCTATTGCTCATAAGCAGAAAGAGTTCAAAAGATCATTAAACACATCCTTAATACAATTGATTCAGTGTCCTATGCTGACTGAAAGCAAGGAATTATCAGGATGAGTGAAAACAAACGAGAAAGCATTGTACTGCATGGTTCAAAGCCAGGTCCCTGTATCTGACACCACACATGGAATACCGTTCATCAGACCACAAAATGGCTTGATGTAGCTAGAAATGACAGTGTTGGAACTAGGGTGAGAGACTGACTTACATGCTTGAGTTAAAGAATAGATTAAAAAAGGAAAGAGCTTTCATCTGGAACAGGAGTGAGCCCTTTTCTGTAAAGGGCCAGATGGTAAATATTTTAAGCTTTGCAAACCAGATGGTCTCTTTCCCAGACACTCAACTCTACTGTCGTAGCACTAAAGCAGCCATAGACACTACATAAATAAGTGGGCATGGCCATGTTCCAGTAAGACGTTATTTACAAAAGTAAGTAGTGGATTTGACCCAAGAGCTTGTTGACGCCTGATCTAGAAGGGTAAAACAAAGGATGAGTACAGCTGAAGTCTTTCAATTTGGCACCTGATTTAAAAACTTAGATACCAAGAAAAAAATCTCCTAGCTCATGACAATTCCCGTGCTGCTTTCTGAATACACTGATTTGACTATCATTGAAGATATCTTTATTTATTTATTTTTATCTTTTTATCCAAGTATAGTTGATTTACAATGTTGTGTAGTTTCTGGTGTACAGCAAAGTGAGTCAGTTATATTTATAGTTATATATTCTTTTTCAGATTCTTTTCTTTTATAGGTTATTACAAGATATTGAATATAGTTCCCTGTGCTTTACAGTAGGTCCTTGTTGTTTATCCATTTTTATATAGTCATGTGTATCTGTTAATCCCAAATTCCTTATTTATCCCTCCCCCCTCTTCCCCTTTGGTAACCATACGTTTCTTTTCTGTCTGTGAATCTGTTTCTGTTTTGTAAATAAGTTCATTTGTATCATTTTTTAGATTCCACATATAAGTGACATCACATGATATTTGTCTTTGACAAATACCTCACTTAGTATGATAATCTCTAGGTCCATCCATGTTGCTGCAAATGGCATTATTTCACTCTTTCTTATGGCTGAGTAATATCGCATTATATATATATATATATATATATATATATATATATATACACACACACACACACACACACACAATGTATATACGTGGTATATATATATTTACCACAGAAGATATCTTTTTTTATTTGAACCAAAACTGCTGCCATTTTTACTGATTTTCTGCCCATCTAGAACCTGAGTTGTCTTAGAACTAAAAGAGAACCACAAGTTAAGAACTACCCCTCTTTTTCTCAATGCCTTGTCTTCTTACCATTCCTCTTCCAGCTGCTTGGGAGATTCTAGGACTAGAACGATAGTACTAGATTGGGAAATGCTATCTTTAATAGAGGTCTCCTCTTTATCTTTTGGGATTCCTACTACCTGTTTTTTTTTTCAAAGATACTTTTTTATTAGCCAAACAAGTACCTACAATCTGTATTTTTAAACTCTATTGACTGAAATTAGTGTTTTTAAGCATTTGATACTAAAATTATGTTGCTTCAAGGCAACTAAATTTAATACTTATAAGTCCATGTCTAGTCCATATAACTAGACATTTTCTATTTTTGTGCTAAAGTTACTCAAACACTTATAAGTTTTATTAATTTCGTAGCATTCTTTTCCCAGATCGTTGAAGTATTTATTGTGTATTTTTATGTTTCATGGATTTTTGTTAAAAAAAAACTCCGGTCCTTCGTGTGAGAGAAAGAGCTACACACAGATAGCCATAGGTTCACACGTAGCTCGTACAGTAGAATCAAATTTAACTGATTTTATTTCCCAGTCCTAGTTCTCCTGCTCACATGGTTAGCACTCAGGATAGAAGACAGGACCCCAAGAATTAAATGAGTTGCCCAATTTTATGAAACTACTATGAAGGTAAAATATATTTTAGGCAAATAGACTTCCTGTGTGTATGATTCTTATCCTTCTTCTTAAAAAGAAGTTAAATGTTTTCATTAATTTACATCCCCAAACTTTCAAAGATTATGAGATTTAAATGAAAGTGTGTCACTTTCATCTTTCTAAATTCAGAATATCATCATCTCTAAAACATAAACTGGATTCTTAAGTGACCAAGCTTGATGAAGCAAGATGTATGTTTGAAATCTTTCTAGAGGTTAAGACACCACAATTTCACTTGTGTCTGAACCAACTCCACATAAACAAAGTAAAGTGAAACCCCAGCCTGAGACGCTCTGGCACTGTCTAAAAGTGGGAAAAGGCCACCTTTCTGATCCCAGCCTCCACTTCCTCCCAACCGAGATGAGTGGGCGTTCCAGCTCTGCTGAGATGCCATACACGACCTCTTTCACTGCCTCACTAAGAACTCTGGCTCACCCCTGGCCAAGCTATGATCCACAGACCAAAAGACCACTACGGTTTGGGGAATGTCAGTGAACTATACAAGGAAGTGTCAAAACTCCAGCTCCCAAACATACACAGTTTCTAACTTAACCTACCGTTTCCTCTAATTATGGTCATCTCCATAGCGGGAACCATGGTGAAATGTTTTAAAACTCTTCAAGTTTCCTAGAATTCACCACTTACACAATATTTGATCTGGTAAAAGGCAACGAAGACTAAAATTAATCTGTAAACACATTCCTAGCAGGGAACAGAAGTCATCCAAAACCTTCAGAGAACACGACTTCAAGTTCTCAAATATAACTAGGTAAATTGCTCTTAACTTCATCTCTACTTGCCCGTCTGCCCCTTGGTGAACACAAGGCCAGAAAACAAAAGGTACCCAAAAGACAGGTGGTCTAATTAAGAAATAAAAGCAAATGATGCCGTGTGAACAATCAGAAGTTGCAAGATCAATTTATTATTTACTGGGAGATAACTGTAGCCTCTCTCTTCTCATAGGCAAACTAACGTAACAACATTTAATGGAGCTTGCAGTATAATCAAGAAAGAACTCAGTTTCCCAGGTTTCGAACATTGGACTCTATCCACTAAAACCCGTATCAAGACTAATTCTCTTCTGGTAAAAGTGGGAAAAACAAAAACAGACGATCAAGAGAAACCTGGTATCCTAATCACTTAAGATATCTACTGGTACTACACACCGTCACCTTTTAGAATTGAGTGATGTACTTATTGTATAAAATAATCAACTCCGATTTTAATATATGAGAATTTCACAAGGACTAATTCAGTGCTTTAGAAATGGGGAATCAAAAATGAATAGAAATTTATATAGATAAGAATTATAATATAGAAATCATATATATATATGTGTGTGTGTGTGTGTGTGTGTGTGTGTGTGTGTGTGTGTTATGGCACCACAATTTAAATCCAGTCTCATGTGTCTAGTGATCTGGCACACAGATACTAACATTCAAAAACTATGGATTGAACATTATTATGTGTACAAGTTTACATTAATTAAGGTAACACCTGCTATTATAACAGATAACAGTGACATAAGGCAATAGAAGCATGTTTCTGGTTCATACACTATCCAATACCAGGGTTCCCAGTCAGCAGATAGTTCAAGCTACCTCCTCCTTGAATTTCTGCCCTCCAAAAATGCTTCAGAGTCCTCTCCATTCAGTCAAATGGTGAAGAAGAAGACTATGGAGGAGACACACTTAGTTTTTAGGCACTTCAGCCTAGATGTGAAACATATCACTTTATTTCACATTCCATTGGCAAGAGCTAGTCACATGGCCACACCCAGGTGCAAGAAAGGCTGGGAAATGTAGTTTCATCTGGGCAGCTGCTTCCCAGCAACTACTCTGAAGAATATGAATCTTCTGTGCACAGCCAGCGGTACCTACCACAATTATCATGGTAGATACTATAAGTACCAAATGTAGTAAGACATAAGGCTAACCATGAAATACGCCTTTGTCTAGATTTTCTGTACCTGTTAAAATATGGTGAGCAATTCACTCAAAATTTAGCTAATCAAAAAAAAAAAAATTTAGCTAATCAAGACAACTAATATTTAAGGTCATTATATGTATTAAGTGTGAAGCTAACGGTATTAACCCACAATCAGCAATCATGTATTTTGAATTGGTGATTCATAACAGTGTGAGATTAGGAGAGATGTATTAACATTCTCTCACATTGTGTCACGACCATACCATGACACTAGCTGGGTAGCATACGTGGAAAAATAAAGCTTTACATTTTTATTAGATTTGAACCTACTAGAGACAAGATTATTCAGTCTCTTTTGTTTGTTTGTTTTGTTTTGTTTGATTTTTATTTTATATTGGAGTACATTTAACAATGTTGTGTTAGTTTCAGGTGTACAGCAAAGTGATTCAGTTATATGTATACATATATCTATTGTTCTTGAAATTCTTTTCCCCCTTTAGATTGTTACATAATACTGAGCAGAGTTTCCTGTGCTTGCAAAGATTGAACATAATCCTGTATATAGAAGTGACTGCAAGTAGATGGCTTCTATTATAATTAACTGAAAAATTAAGATCATAATACTGAATCATAGATTGTTAAGCATATTAGACATAATATATACTTTCAAATCTAGTACATTATAGGAGTTCCATGAAAACATATATAATTCCCATTCTTATTGTTATTATTTTGAATAGTTCTCCTTTTAATGAGCAAAGGCAGAAGTTCTGGGCTTACTCTTTGTTACCGTAGAAAAGGTAAATTACAAGGAAGTATTTCTTGTGGAAAAAAACAAGCAGTAGGAATTTGTTAAGCATGAAATGGGTGAAAAGAGGAGAGAAATTGGTCACCAACTTTGATTCTTGAATAATTTCATCACGTACAAAGTGAAATTAATAGGTTGTTTAAACAAATCTCATCCACAGATGCTTGGAGATGAAGACCAGTGAGTGTGGGAAAGGGAAGTCTAAAAACACCTCCAGATTATGGAGAAGCCTGATGTTCCTGATCTGTTTGGCAACGAAACTGCCTCCTAAAACCACAGGCGGCATTTTCCAGGAAAGAAACAAGCCAACCTTTTCAGTTACTTTGTCCTTGATCTCCTATTCTTGGTGTAACAGAATCTGAAAGAAATTTATGTGACCCATATTGAGAAAATGCTTCTAGAAAACCCATTTTTGGGGAGGTAAGAATATAAAATTCTCAGAACATCAAAGATTGACTTGCTAGAGCCATACGTTGGGAGTGATTTCCCTCCTTTTTTTAAAAAAAAGGTTCTATTTTTATTAATATTATTATAAAAAGTACATTAATTTTTTTATCCATGATTTAAAATACAGCAAAACACACATGATAGCTTACTCAAAAACATGTTGAAGACTCTTCAGCTTTTCACATTACAGATTTTTTGTGTTCAAATCTTCCCCTTCTGGTTTTTAACCTGAACTTCTCTTACAATCTTGATGCCATCTCTATTTCTACAAACTGTTTGCTCTTCCTGTTGTAATATCAATATTTCATTACTCATGGATTTCAAAAAAACATAAAATTGCAGACCTTTAGAGCTGAAACTGACATTAAAAATCATCTCAATTAACTTTATCAAGGAACCTGAGACCCAGACAAGTTAAAGGGCTTGGCCAAAACCCCTTAGAGCAGGAAAGAAGGCCCTGGCTCTTCAAATCCTGCAATAGCATTTTTAAATGTGTATATAAATTGTTCTGAGAACCCAGCAGTTGCTGCAGCTCCCTGGAGCTGATAGTGAATGCAAGTGTTAGCTGCAGGCCCCATAGGTTTAAGCATTATCAGAGCAGCGCGCCTTCATCCACTTGTTGCCCAGACATTTAGTGAGTCCTAGTAGGAAACTGTGGATGCGAACGTGAATTAAGACCCAGGCGCTCCTCGAGGGACTTGACTTATTAGTGTTAGGAAACAAGCGTGGTCGGGCAATGAAGTATCATAGGGGCTGTGCTAGATCGTGCACAGCGTGCCTTAGGTGTACAAAGGTGGGAGTGGTTATTTCTATTTAGGTCAAAAAAGGCTTGATAGGGGATGCCTTTATGCTTGATGTGAACTAAGTCTGGAAAGATGTGAAAGGATTTCACAGGCTGGTGTGAATGGGACTGGAGGGATATTCTAGACATGGGGGCCACGTGCTGTGACAGAAGGCACGGGGACTTGAGAGTGCGTGGCACACCGGGGAGCGCCAGGGGTCTCCGTGTGCTTGTCCCGTGGTGTACAAGGAGGGGAGCTGGTGGCAGAGAAGGCTGGAGAGACAGAGGATGCTGGATCTCAGAGGACCTCATGTCCTATAAAAAAAAAATAGCGGGTCTTCCCTGGTGGCGCAGTGGTTGAGAATCTGCCTGCTAATGCAGGGGACACGTGTTCGAGCCCTGGTCCGGGAAGATCCCACATGCCGCGGAGCAGCTAGGCCCGTGAGCCACAACTGCTGAGCCTGTGCGTCTGGAGCCTGTGCTCCACAACAGGAGAGGCCGCGATAGTGAGAGGCCCGCGCACCGCGATGAAGAGTGGCCCCCACTTGCCGCAACTAGAGAAAGCCCTCGCACAGAAACGAAGACCCAACATAGCAATCAATCAATCAATCAATCAATCAATAAATCTTTAAAAAAAAAATAAAAAGATAGCATTCACCTGGCCAGCCTTCTTTGGTTGCAGGAATCACGCCTGAAGTTCTCAGGCCTAATCCATTCTGCCTGATAGCAACTTCTTATACGACCCAGAGGATAAGTTCAATTGGGGGTTTTATGAAAGCAACAGAAAATAATCATCATAAATTATTCAACTTACATAAGAATTATACACATTTATTATAGATTTAAATTTTTTCATTAACTGCATAAATATTTGTTGGTGCGTAAACTGACGAGGGATAAGAATGTCTTAGACCTGACATCTATTGAGGAATTCGAGCATTAAATAAGAAGTCAAACTTCAGTCACTGATTATTTTAAATAATGTTTTTTAAAAACGTAAATGTTATGCCATGGAATAGGGACACTCATGTGAGGTATTCCTTAATTGGAATTGGCAAAACAAACAAAAACTCGTAGCCAAGTGTGGCTAGAAAAATACCTGATGTAGCTGGTTCCTCTGTTGTCCAGTATTTGTCCCCTTTCTTCCGATTTTCTTCTGTTTTGTACAGAAATGGTCACTTTTTCATGTCAACCTCATAATGAATTCTCTACCAAAAATTACTCCAACATCGGATTTTAAATAAGAATTCTCATAAACTGATTTCAGAGAATGATCTTCTCCCCTCAAATACATTCTGCAAAATGCCTGTCACTGGCTGCTTAGTGGGCAACCAGCGACCAGAACTTACAAGGGTCTGCAGCTGCTAGACTTTCTATTTCTACATCTCGTCAGCTTTCCACCTGCCCCCCTCTGGGTCCTCTCTGACTGCAGGCTCCTGGGTTGTTCCCCACGTTGCTGCAGGTGTAGAGTCCCATGCTGCTTTGATTGCTGTTGGATGGGAAGAAACACTTCTTGTTTGATGCCAATCCCGAAACACCCATCCCTTCAACACCCGTGTAGACACAGGGTCTCCACCCTGTGCCTTCTCTGTCCACATCCCACTGAATTTGCTGTTCAGCCACGCCCCCTTCACTCCATTGGCTGCACAAGTTGTAAATTTCTTAGTTGATCTTCATGAATAAATGGGTTCCAGGAGGATAAGAAGGGTGTCATTTTAAGAAAAAAAATAATAATTTAAGTCCACTTTAAAGAATCTATCATTTAAAGAATGTTAGAATGTCCTCAAAGTTAGTGATGATAATTTAACAAAGAAATACTGCTAGATTCTTGAGTACTGGCAAATAATAGCTATCAATATACGATATATGGGGGCTTCCCTGGTGGCGCAGTGGTTAGGAATCCGCCTGCCAATGCAGGGGACACGGGTTCGTGCCCCGGGCCGGGAAGATCCCACATGCCGTGCAGCGGCTAGGCCCGTGAGCCACAACTACTGAGCCTGCGCGTCTGGAGCCTGTGCTCCACAACGGGAGAGGCCGCGGCAGTAAGAGGCCCGCGCACCGCGATGAAGAGTGGCCCCCGCTTGCCACAACTGGAGAAAGCCCTCGCACAGAAACGAAGACCCAAGACAGCCAAAAATAAATAAATAAATTTATAAAAAATATATATATAAAAAATATATATATATATACGATATATGGACTCAAGCATAGTGCCCATGCATTATACGGATAAGCAAGAACATATGCTCAGAATTAGTTGCTATGGATGGAGAGTTGAGTGGTTAATCATTAACAATTTATTGAAGAATTATTTACTCTATAACAATTCTATGGGTCTAAAATGAAACTTTTTTCTTTTGTTTTAAGTGATGTTAATGTTTCTGATAGTAAGACCATTTTTAAGACCATTTTTTAAATTTTGTTGACTAATTTATTGAGCAATGGGATAAAAAGTTTTATGGCACGTCTATTTTATATTTCTGAAATGTTCTACTTTCATGTCTGAACTTAAAAAAAAAAACCCTTCTTATTTTCAACCCTTGTTTTCCTCCCTCTAATAAATAATCCCTGCTTCCCTAGTCTATATATGATGAAATGATGAGTGGTAGGCTTCTTATTAGATATAATTCCCAACTTCTCTGACAGATTGGCAATGGTACCAAGATCAGCTTTTTTTATCTGAACCTTGACTTAAGGGAAAAAATAATTATTTACAGAGCTGAAAGAGTTGAAATAGTTTATTATACTTAGTAAAATAGAAATATCCAAATAAACTAGAAGTCAGTATAATAAAGTCCACCAAAACAGTTGGACACTTAAATTTTCCTATTATATGAGAATTTTCATGTAATTCGAGAAAAAAATATGTTCTTTGTGTTTCCACATATCCTCTTATAGTGTCTATATTTTATGATCACAACCCACTCTTCATTCCAGTTTAACAACTAAACTTCTTCCTTTCCACATACAAGATTTAGAAGGAATTTGATCATGTCGACCTTTTGATTTTAACAACCCAGGATTAACCTCATCGAGAATGGAAATAATGTGGAAATGCTACAGATCAAGCCTCTCCGATTCAAATCATTTAACACATTAATTCTGACAGCTGGAAAATCTTACTCGGAAAAAAAATGTCAGCAGCATGTTTAATGACGAAAAGCAAGAAGCATGGGCCTCTCCAAAAATCAGAATGACGCACTATCCATCTCATACTTTACAGAACTGCCTCTATCACAAATCATTTCATCCTGTCATCCCTGAAGCATCCCAGACACGTTCTTTAACCATGAATTCACAAGCCTTTACTCTGAGTGAACCTCGGAATCAGCAACCTCTTGAGCAAGCGTGGGAAACGGGGAAGGAGCCCATGGCGTTCACCTGGGTTTGCTGAAGACAACAAAGCAGAAAAGAATGCTTTGCTTTCCCTTGGCCTCTGTGTTCCCTGTTAATGTGTAGCGGCTCATTGTTGGGAAATATTTCCTCACCTGACGTTCCAAGAAATGGAGGCCCTCACAGTTGTTTTACGGCTCAGTCATTAAACGCATGAACGTTCCATCCTGCCGGAATCACTGACGGAACCGGACTGTGGTCTGGAGTCCTTCTCGGAAACGCTGCCACCATGTGGCACGTTGGCGCTATGACCGGAAGAGCCCTATAGGTCATGTGGTTCATCTCAAGATGGCTGGGCTCCAGCAGCATCTATTCCTATAACTTCCTAAGTTCCTATTAAATCACTCCCGCGGGCAAAGGGTAAACCATAGTTGATCCTGTGGAAATCTTGGGGTTTTTTTAGAATATGTGAACTTCCCTCCGCTACACTGACAATCTGACAAACTGAAGTGGCTTATGTGTTTAAAGGGAAAAAAGCAGTTTTTAAGAGCAGAAATAAGAAATCTGTTTTTGCAACGTTATAACCCGTGTGCTTTGTATTTTATAGAGATAGCTGCCATCTGAATTATTAAAATGTGTGCTTAGAAACACATACAATTTAAAAGTGATACATTTCCTCCCACCAAGTGTCTACAAACCTATGGATTAGTTACGTTAACATTGCAAAAAATTATTCACCCGTATTTATATTAAAAGTAATACTTGGGGGCTTCCCTGGTGGCACAGTGGTTAAGAATCCGCCTGCCAATGCAGGGGACACGGGTTCGAGCCCTGGTCCAGGAAGATCCCACGTGCCACGGAGCAGCTAAGCCCATGCACCACAACTACTGAGCCTGCGCTCTAGAGCCCATGAGCCACAACTACTGAGCCTGCGTGTTGCAACTCCTGAAGCCCACGCACCTAGAGCCCGTGCTCCACAACAAGAGATGCCACCGCAATAAGAAGCCCGTGCACCACAAGGAAGAGTAGCCCCCATTGCTACAACTAGAGAAAGCCCATGCACAGCAACAAAGACCCAACACAGCCAAAAATAAATAAATAAACTTATTTTTTTTAAAAAGCAATACTTGGTAAATAGGAGTTGACACCTTAGATACAACCAATAATAAATAGGAACATTTAACTTTAATCTCACTTTACACATGATTCTTACAATGGAGGTGTGAGATAAGTTAATACTGCAATCTCCATTTCACAACTGAGAAAGGTAGATGAAGAGGTTAAGTAATTTCAAAACAATATTAAATATTTAAAGTGGACTCAGAGCTCTGCAAACCCTAATTTCTGTTCCAATATTCAACCTTCAACTGTAATTTCTTTTCATTCAAACACCTTTTGAATACCCTGTAAAGTTTTTTTTTAATATAGAATTTTCTTTTTAATTTTCTTATTAAGTAACCAACTTCATATATCCTGGGAGAAAAATTAGAAAAAGACAATTCAGAAATCTAATCCAGCCTTTCAGAGGTGTGCGAATTATCCTGTCGACGTACACAGTTTAAAAATCTTACATCTGATCTCATTCCAATAACCTATTCCATTTAAATGTACTACAAATCATGACTACCTGCTCCTCCTAAAAATCTTAATAATAGTTAACACACATACACTGGTTAAAATAGGCAGGGTATTTGCATATATGTGCCAAGTATTTTTAGTTTTACACATACTAATTCACTTTAACCTCTCAAAACGTCCACGAACTGTGCATTTGACAGATGAAAACAGGTATAGATAGGCTAAGTGATTTGCCCAAGGTCTCACAGCTAATCAGTGGCAGAGTGGAACTCAAAGCCACACTCTGGCTCCTGAAGCAGCACTTTCAAGCAGTAACCCTGCTCTCGGTCAGAAGCTGCTTTACTTCTGCCGCATTGAGAATAAATTACCTTTCTTCTGTTTTATATAGCAATTAGCAGATCCATCACTTCCAAACAATTCAAACAGGGCGACAAAAATCCACGTCCTTGAAAGGTCAATGTAAATCCAATTTAATGAGCGTGAACCTGGATTTTAATGTTACTAATGCCATTTGTTTAAATGACAGGCTGCTACACACTTGAAATCACAAAACAGAGCTTAAGTGAAAATGGAGGAAGGGTTTCTGAATTCTTTGTATGTATCTGAACAATAGGCTGGTAGCTCTTAAATAAGTATAACTGTGAGGCAAATTTGGTTGCATATATTACCTTCATCTGTTATTTAAACCAAAAGAAACAAAAATCCATTCTATTTCATTTTATTTAAGACTGATTTAGATTATATTTTTATTCTAATCCAGAAATTACAGAGTCTCGGTAAGAACTAGTCATTTCCCTCCTTCCCTTTCTATGGGACGCCCTCGATGCCCTTCCAGGATGCTGAGAGCCAGTCTTATACACGAAAAAGCTGGTTAATGATATTGTGCGTAAGTAATGTTTTAACTGCAGAGTAGTCTGTGTGTGTGTGTGTGTGCATGTGTTTGTTTTGTAACCACAAAACCAGAGGGGGAAGTGTAGGAGCAAGTGGGTTGAGCAGTGGCAAAAAACCTCATGACACATCTCTCCGCCCCCTGCGTTGGGGGAGAACGTCTGGAGCAGCCTTTAAATTCTGAGAGGTCCTGGTTGTCAGCAGCAGGGAGAGGAGGCGGCCAGAGTGCAGCACTGAGCACAGACAGAATCAGCACCGCCTGGGACCGGGCTCTTCTCCGCCGCCGCAGACCAAGGTAAGGCTGCAGTCTGCTGCTTGCTTGCTGTCCTACGTAGGCACTGTTTCATTTCATGGGGAAGGTCAAGCTGTAAGGGAGAGAGTTGAACAGTAAAAGGTGTTCATCAGACTTAAACGGCCCTAGTCTTCGGAATAAGCATGCCAGATCCAGGGCAGATCTCCTGCAGGAAAGGCGGCCGGCTATTTTGAAAGACAGTCGAATACAAAACTCAAAAATATTTCCACGCCATCCTCAAAAGAACTGAAAGTACTTCTTGCCATCAGAAAAAAAAAGGAAATGTCTGTGCCCCTTTGGAATGATTCTATCTACATCATTTTAAATGGATAGATGATTGTGGAGACATTTAAAAGGAAAATGATTTTTAGTGCTAATGTAAACAAATGATCATGCTAATTATTTAATGATTTGACTTATCCTGTTTTCAAGGAACAAAACCTTTCTGAGTATTTTCACCTCTGTATTTAGCTGTTAAAATTTATACAAAATACCTGTATGACACTATTTAGACTTACAAATAGGAAAGCTGTTGACTGTTTTCAGTGTTTTTCTTTTTCGTTTCAAATTTCTAGAATACCTTACTTAAATTACTAACTTTAGAGACAGCTTCATTTCACCTAAGTAACACCTTTTAAATAATTTAAGTTGAAAATCACATTTGAAATGCATGCTGGAAAATGGATAAAGCAAGTTTCTTTCACAGTTTTATTTTCTCTCTTTCTCTTTGTGTTTTTCTTCTCTGAAAAATAAATATTCCCATTCCAGCTTATTATTTGAACTCAATTAGTGTTGATCTGTTTTTAGGTTTAGATGGCTGGTGACGTGAGATAGCAACGGCATAATCTCTGAAACTCTAAATTTTAAAGTTGAATAAATATAGACTTGTAAAATTCCTCTCTCCTTGCCTAATAGGAAGAGATGGCGAATAGAGGAGGTGGCATTACAAATACTAACTCAAAAGATCATAATATTAAGAAGAAAATTTTTCTCTAAGAAGTAGAGGGTATTTCTACAGAAAATATATATTTATTTGTGACGATTTTGTAATGTGGTAGCCTAAAAAAGCATCACTGTTTTAACCTAGGAAAAGATCAACTATTTCTTACAAAATATTTTGCAGGAACATTCATTACGATGAGAATTGCAGTGATTTGCTTCTGCCTCTTGGGCATTGCCTCCGCCCTTCCAGTGAGTACAGCTGAATCTTAAAGAAAATTCCTCAGAATAAATGAATTGTGTGTTTCAAGGTGCTAGGAACACATTCACACTGTAATCTCTCTTCACCTTTTCTGTTTCCAAGGTTAAACACACTGATTCTGGCAGCTCTGAGGAAAAGCAGGTGAGCATCTTTTAGGTTTATCATATAGTTAAATTATTTTTGCAACTGCTGCAAGATGTGCTACAAACGTGTGGCAATTTTACTTATTTTCATAGTCAAACAAAATAACTTATAAGTATTTATTGAGTGCCTGCTATGGTTCTAGGCCAGTACCAAGCACAGAATTGCTTTTAATTAATATAGTCTCTTAAAACCAAACTAGATTTTTTAATATAATAAAATGATGCTCTAACCTATCATTTATGTAAAATGAGTTCTATGAAGTTGTGTGACTTTTTGTTTCCATGAGTCAACATACTGTTCTAGAAGTAAAAAGTTCCATCTTTTGCTTTACTTAGTGGCAAGCTAAGTTTAAAATTCACCTCACATATTGGAGAGTTGGCATAACCATAATATTCACAATATCTCCTAAGATATTTGCTAAGAAGCCCATTATAAAAAGAAAGTCTGTTTATGCTGTTTGTATCTATTGTGCTTATCAGATGACTTTAGATCACATTTTTCTAGCCAAACATAAGACCAAATCAAATTCTTTATTATAATTATTCGACCAGCACCATAGATGTACCTGCCCCTCCACAGGGTGAAACCATGCCAGCCAAACAACAAACGGGCGTTGTCCCAAGGAGCTTGGACAAAAAGGCACACAGAGTTCAATTCCAGATAAACAGAATAAAGGCCAACATAGAGCTGCCTGGGGTCACTGCAGTTAGATTGCTTAATGAAGATGTTAGGAGAAGTATTGCTGCGTGTGTTTGGGTGTGCAAGTGGGTATAAGTAAGTGTGTCTGTTTTCCAAGTGATTTAAGAACACAAGTGTTGAATCACAACAATAAGCCAGAAAATTAACATTTCCAGAGAAAATAGTGATCACACTTTTTGAGGCAACAATTAGTGCCTTTTTAATAGAATAAAATATGGCACATGAAGCCACGGCAGTATAAGTGGTTAAATGTTATTTAGGAGATAAGTGAAGAGCTCAACCTTCTAGAATCCTAGAAATCTAGAGCTAGTAGGAAAAATGGAAAGTCTGTAAAGAGACACCCCTGCAGATGAACACCGGTTATCTAGGAGTGATATGATTACTGGGTAGATTTTAGTTTGTTTTTCTTATCTATTTGTTCTTCATATTACTTTTTAAACATTATAAATTTATCTTATAAATACAGATAAAGCCTGTATTACAGGTATCATCAGAATAAATATGTACGTTCAATGTAATCAATCATAACATTTATCTGTATAATATTTATATAAATATATATATTTTAAAGAAAAAAAAAAGGGAAACTTTGAACTCATCTAGACCAGTAGTTTTCACATTTTTTAGTCAAGGAACACATTCTTTCAGCAAAAACTGTCATGGAAGCCCAATATGAAGCTGCTCTGGTTAGAGCCAACCATGGGGAAACCCAAAGTGCTACGACTGGTTTCCTTCCTGCTCTTCCCCTCCTTTGTGGCTGTGAAGGAATTCTTGGAACCCCCAGGGTAACTTTTCTCCGTGACAGAGATGTGAAGTGATTGCCCTGGGCTGTACAGCCCACCAGATGACACTTAATTCAGAGCAATTTCCACTCCTCTGCACTAGCATATTATTATCATTTTCCAGATGAATGACTTGGCCAAGTGAAAGGCCATTCCATTCATGTCTTTGGCACCTTAAAGCAATAGAACTTTTATGCAATGGTGTTGATATTACATTTCTGCACTGCCCACTAAGGTAGCCACTAGACACATGTGACTACTGAACACTCGAAATATAGCTAGTGCAACCGAGGAACTAAATTTTTTTTAATTAACTTAAATTTGAATAGCCACGTGTTTCATGGCTAGAGAATGGCATACTGGACAGCACAGCCTTAGAGAGTTTCTCCTTGTTCCACAGAGACAGGAAACAAGGAAGATCAACACAAATTAAGGGCGCCTCTGCTTTAGCTGTGTTTCATCTGAGAGTAATTTCTGCTAACAAACATGGAACAGAAAAGCACAGTGTATCATCAATGTGGACAGCCACTGGATTTGAACTCTGGCTCTGCTACTTACTATCACTTAACTTCATTGTGACTGAGTTTCTCCTGGTCTGTAAAATGGGAGTAATAATAATGATACCTATCCCAGGATGAAATGAATTAGCATTTGTAAATTACTTTGAAAGTGTGCCTGCCTCACGATAAGTGCTATGTAACGGTGTGTTAAATGACTCTACCAGAAAAAATAAATTATGAAAGATACAGCTAAGGCTCTAGTTGACTGAATAATGCATATTATGCTTATCGATCAAGACTGGGGAAGTCTAGTTGTTTTTTCAGCTTATCACTTAGAGATCCCTGTTTCTTTTTCTTAATAATGACAAATATGCAACTCTTTTTTTGTAGCTTTACAACAAATACCCAGATGCTATAGCCACATGGCTAAAACCTGACCCATCTCAGAAGCAGACTTTCCTAGCACCACAGGTATTTTTAATTTTAATTAATTCTAAATATTAAAATTCTCACAATTAAAGAACCACCACCACAAAAAATAGCCACCAAGCAGGCCATTTGGGCTTGTTAAATGGGTCTTTCCTGCGTGTTGGTAAACGTGAACTTAGGACACCAATTGATTTGTCATGTTGTCTTCCCGCTTAAGCCATCCACCAATGAGGCTAAAAAATAAGACCTGCTTTGTATGGAAAAGGCTAACTTTTGAATTAAAAAGTTAAGAGAGTATGATGTACACTGATTTGTACCCTTCCTTCTTCAGAATACTGTGTCCTCTGAGGAAACTGCTGACAACAAGCAAGAGGTGAGGTTCCACTTTGAATCCAAGGTCCATCATGTCTGGGAGGGACTAAGGAAGCAACTCTTTCTCCTAGTGGCATTGCCTGGGTTCAATTCTGGCAAAATTCCATTAAAAAATTCTCCAGTAAATGCCCTGTCTATCCACTGGCCTGAAATTCCAGGGGTGCATAACATTCCCTACCCAAAGCCTTGAACTTTCTGCAGATCTGATTATACTGGGCCAACAGTATGGTGGGCTCTAGGTCAGGGATGGTGGAAGTAGAGCCTTTACTGAGTGGAGTGGAGGTGCGGGTATAGGAGAAATATTATGGGATGGGCTCCTGGTAGCCCGATTCATATTTGTCTCATTTCTCTGAGTGACTCTGCCACCACCATCCAAGGGAACAATAGGAACTAGGAACTTTCTCCTCAAAACCCGCATCTTGAGACCCACCCTCCCTTCCTAACATGAGCTCAGCCAACCATAAAAAAAAAAAAAAAAATTTCCTGTCTAAAACTTGCTCACAAAAAACACAAGTATTTACTAAATGTCAGAAATACCAGGTTTCAAATAAGTTTAGTGTGGCAGGAAATGTTTACTAATGTCTGCTGTTTGAAATACTAAGCCTCTTGCAATTTATTTAAGATGTTTTGTTGCTGTCATCTAATATCTGGTAAGCATCTAATTAATGCCTACCAAAGCCAAGACTTTGACTCCAGGAACGTTTCCGTTGCTAACATAATGGTTTATTTAATAACTATTCTTTTTATTGGAATTATTAATGTATTTGCTAAGCAAAGGGATAACTTAAATTTGTTTTCCTTAAGATTCTATTTGAAGATGCTAAGAATTTCTAATAAGGAAAGTGAGATAAATGACCCAATATATTTGCAATCAGAAGTGTGATAGACATTAACTGGTTAATTGAGCTGCAGTTTATACACATGGATAACAGTCGCCTTTTGATTATCCAGGCTAATAGGGAGGAGTTTTAGGTTTGGGGGTAAGCATTGATACATGGATGCTCTGATCTCCTGAGAATTGTCATAGAAAAAAACAATCTCACAATTATGTATCTCTATTTACTGCATTATTGAATTTGGTAAATTAAATAGTGTCTAAAATGAACAAGGAAAAACATGTTATCGATATAAATTTATAACTCATACATTTGGCTTGAAAATAATGTTTATGAAAAAGCAAGAAAAATGCCTCAGAATAGGATTCCATTTATCCTTGTGTTAAAAGGGAAATTGGAAGATGCTCACTTTAGCTCTTAAAAGCCACTGAGTGCTTTGTCGTGAATACAAAGATTCTGAAACTGGGACTTCCCTGGCGGCCTGGTGGTTAAGACTTCGCCTTCCAAGGCAGGGGGTACGGGTTCGATCCCTGGTCAGGGAGCTGGGGTCCCACGTGCCTCATGGCCGAAACACCAAAACATAAAACAGAAGCAATATTGTAACAAATTCAATAAAGACTTAAAAAAAAAAAAAGATTCTGAAACTAAATAAAGATAGTAAAAGGCTAAGGCACCGTAAAGGCTAAAGGAAAATAAAAACCCTTACACCAATTTTTCCGGCCATCTTGATTTTTAGACCCTCCCGAGTAAGTCCAATGAAAGCCCTGAGCACACAGACACTGTGGATGACGAAGACGATGGAGACAGCCAGGACACTGATGCAAATGACTCCAATGACGCTGACCATTCCGACGAGTCTCACCATTCTGATGAGTCTGATGAAGTGGTCACTGATTTTCCCACTGACGTTCCAGCAACCTCCGTTTTCACTCCACCTGTCCTGACCGGAGACACATACGACGGCCGAGGTGATAGTGTGGCTTATGGACTGAGGTCGAAATCTAAGAAGTTCCGCAGGTCTGAAGTCCAGGTAAATCCTTGAACAAGACACATGAGATGGTTATGAGTAGAGCCCAGTTCTAGGGAACAAGGGTCTGCATGCTCATTTGTTCATTCATTCAGCAGGTATTATTACTTTATGATCATTGAATACAAAACCTTTTCCCACTTGGTGGTTTTTGTATTAAAGTCCACATAATTTCTCCCTAATTTTGTCTCTCAATCACAATGCTATTTTTCCAAATCCTGGTTATAAAGCACTTACTCTATTTGCTTTTTTATTTATTTATTTTTAAAATTTATTTATTTTATTTATTTATTTTTGGCTGTGTCAGGTCTTTGTTGCTGCGCATAGGCTTTCTCTAGTTGCGGCGAGTGGGAGCTACTCTTCGTTGCAGTGCGCAGGCTTCTCACTGCAGTGGCTTCTCTTGTTGCGGAGCACGGGCTCTAGGCACGTGGGCTTCATGAGTTGTGGCGCAGGGGCTCAGTAGTTGTGGCTCGCGGGCTCTAGAGCACAGGCTCAGTAGTTGTGGCGCACGGGCTTAGTTGCTCTACGGCATGTGGGATCTTCCCTGCCCAGGGCTCGAACCCGTGTCCCCTGCACTGGCAGGCGGACTCTTCACCACTGCGCCTTCAGGGAAACCCTCTATTCACCTTTTTAAATTAAAAAAGGATCTGGATTTAGCACATAGCCCTGCCATGTACTAGTCCCTTTACTTTTAACTTTCGATTCATTTTCCCTTTATGTAAAACAGATAATGAGACCTTCCTCATGGGTTTCCTCTCATACAAAATTGATGTACCTATTGAACTAGAGGAGATGACATAATGAAAGGACTTGGTTTGAAAAAATGTAACATGCTAGTATTATTTTTTTTGCTTCAGCCAAATTTAGACATTTTTAGAGAATACGTTGGGCTGAAAGTTAGAAAGCAGAAGAAAATTACAGTGTTCCCATCTCTGGCTGTTTATTGAATTCTTCTCCCGTTTGTGCTGTGATTCAGTATCCAGATGCCACAGAGGAGGACGTCACGTCACACGTGGAGAGTGAGGAGGTGGGTGATGCACCCAAGGCCATCCTGGTTGCCCAGCGCCTCCACAGGTCTTCTGACTGGGACAGCCGCGGGAAGGACAGTCAGGAGACTAGTCAGCCGGACGACCGCAGTGTGGAAACCCACAGCCGCGAGCATTCCAAAGAATTCAAGCTGAAGGCCGAGGATGAGAGCAGTGAGCGTTCCGACGTGATTGAGAGTCAGGATAATTCCAAAGTCAGCCATGAGTTCCACAGCCAAGAATTCCGTAGCCAGGAAGACAAGCTAGTCCCAGACCTTAAGAGTGAAGAAGACAAACACCTGAAATTTCGCGTTTCTCATGAATTGGATAGTGTCTCTTCCGAGGTCAACTAAAAGGAGAAACATACAGTTTCCTACTTTGCTTTTAGTAAAAAGAAAAAATACATTATAGCAGAGTGGGACAGAATATGAAATGCTTATTTCTCTGCTTAGTTGGTGAATGTATATGTGTGTGGATCTGGAAACAGATCATGGTTTTGATCATTAGTTTAGTGTGTGACTTCATGGTAACACCCTTGTAAACTAAAAGCGTCAGGGTTTAGCCTATGTTCTTTCCATCTAAGAAATGCAAACCATCACTGCATTTTAATGTTTGCTACCCTTTTATGAAAAGAAGTTTACGTAGAAGCAAAAAAAACTTTTACACACTTAGAGAATATAAAATTTCATGTCACTATGATCTTTTGTTTTTTTAATTAGTTTATATTTTGTTGTGATTATTTTTGTTGGTGTGAATAAATCTTATATCTCGAATGTAATGAGAGTTTGGTGGTGTCAATTGCATTTCTTATTTGATTCCCTACAGTTGCCTAGCAATTAATACATGTAATCATTTTAATTAATGTGCTGGACTTAGTAGACAGCAATCTAAGACCTTCTGGATCAAACATACAGCCCCTGGCTGAGCTAAAGTTCCCAGTCAAGGAAACAGGAGTCAAGTGGAGGTTGATATTCAGCCAGAACTCCTTCAACTATGCAGGGCTCTGTAGGCCACTTCCACTGAGTGAGAGCAAACTTTTTCTAATTTTCACAAAGCTGATATAAAAGCTAATGAAAGCTTAGATGCAATCACAAATCAATTTTATTGTTTTTTACCATTCTCCATTCATTTTCTCAGTGAATTTATGCTTTCTTGCCCTTGGATTACAACTTGGTAAGTCCCATAGCTATTCTGATCACTTATAGATAATAAACAAATAGTCCCTTTGTACTGGAAAAAACCTAAAAGTTAATAATCAAAATTTTCAACTCCATTCAAAACTAAAAGTCCTGGAAACCTGAAGTGGAGCAAGTGCCTTATTTCTATGCCTTGCTCCTCTGCTCTTCTTAAGACTAGAAATCTCATTGGAAATCTAAAAATTCTCTATTAAACAACTCTTGGGACAAAAGGGGAAAAAAATTTTTTTTTTAAACTTTTAATTTTTTAATTTAATTTAATTTATTTATTTATTTATGGCTGTGTTGGGTCTTCGTTTCTGCGCGAGGGCTTTCTCCAGTTGCGGCGAGCGGGGGCCACTCTTCATCGCGGTGCGCGGGCCTCTCACTATCGCGACCTCTCTTGTTGCGGAGCACAGGCTCCAGACGCGCAGGCTCAGTAGTTGTGGCTCACGGGCCCAGTTGCTCCGCGGCATGTGGGATCCTCCCAGACCAGGGCTCGAACCCGTGTCCCCTGCATTGGCAGGCAGACTCTCAACCACCGCGCCACCAGGGAAGCCCCAGGGGAAAATTTTTAATTGCAGAATTTCTAAAAAATAGTTCTAATGAAAACATAAACTCAATAGAGTACAGTTAAACCAGTGATCACAGAAAATCCATAGCCTTAAATTCTTGCAGCAACAATAAAAGAATGAAAATAAGGATACTGAGCTGCCATCTTAAAAATTAGAAAAGAGCAACAAAGTAAAGCAAAAGAAAGCACAGGGAAGGAGATAACAAAGTTAAAAGTAATAGGGAACAGAAAAAATAGTAGAAATTAATAAATCAAAATGCTGGTTCTTTGTTAAAAAAAAAAAATCAGCACCACAGATAAACCACTAGCTAACCCAATAAAGGAAGAAGGGTAGAAAGCACAAATAGGAAATAAAAAGAAGGAGATAACCAAGGACATGAGGAAGTTTTACAAATCAGAAGCAACTTATATTTTGCACAACTCAGTACAAGTTAAACAGAAAACCTAGATGAAATAGATTATTTCCTAGGAAAATAAAATTTACCAAAATTAACTTTGCTAATCATAGAAAACACAAATAGACAAACTTCTATAGTGGAAAGAGAAAAAGTTATCAAAGAACTAACTATAAAAACTAGACCCAAATGATTTTACAGTGGAATTTTATCAAAACTTCAAAGACCAGATAACCCTAATACCATTTAAATTGTAGCAGAAAAAGAAAACTCTCAAATGATCTTTATGAAACAAGTATTACTTTGACACTCAAACCTGGTAATGATTGCAAACACACACACACACACACACACACACACACACGTATAAATCAGTCTCACTCATAAGTAGCAGTGGAAAAATTATAAATAAACAGAATCTAAAATCAAGTTTAAAGAAGGCATCATAATCAAGGGCGATTTATACCCAAACAATGATGCTTCAATATTGGTAAATTCATTCCTATAATTCACCATATAGTTAGATCTAGGGAGAAAGATGTCAAATGATTAGACTTATAGATGATAAAAAAGAATTTGTATCAGTCAGCTATTCCTGTGAAAATAATGAGTAACAAACACCCTCAATATCTAAGTAGCTTAGGACATCAAATATTTTTCTTTTTCTCCTTCAACAGTCTGTGGGTTTGCAGGGGTGGTTGTACTTCAGGCTGCAGGTTGGATTCAGGTCTGCTCCATACGTCTCTCTATCTAGGATCAACTATCCAGGGCATGTCTGTCTTTCTGATGGTAGAGGCAGGAACAGAAGACAGGTGAGCAGAAACATATGATGCTTTGGGCTTAGAACTGACACACTGTCACTTTTGATCAAATCCCATTGTTCAAAGCAAGTCATACACGTAGAAAGCAAACTTATGGTTACCAAAGGGGAAAGGGGGGGAGGGCTAAATTAGGAATTTTGGATTAGCAGATACACACTATATAATAGATAAACAACAAGGACTTAGTCTATAGTACAGGGAACTATATTCAATATCTTGTAATAACCTATAATGGAAAAGAATCTGAAAAAGAACATATATATATATATGCCATACACCTGCAACATTGTAAATCATCTTGCCATACACCTGCAACATTGTAAATCAACTATACTTCAGTTAAAAAAATTAAAGACAAAGCAAGTCATATGATCAAACCCAATATCAATGTGCAGGTTAAGTACAGTCCCCACACATGAACGAGGAAGGGAAAAAACAATCGTGAACAAATAATAAACTGTAATACAGCCCTTGACAAATTTCAACACTCATTCATAATTTCATAAAAATAAAATAAAAATTAAGGGACACTTCCTTGACATGATGAAATATTTTATATCTCAGCCCCAAACCTGCACCATACCTAATGAAGAAACATTACAGGCATTCCCATTAAGATCAAGGACGAAGCAAGTATGTCCTTTCTCTCCACTACTATATAACATAGGTTTGGAGATATAAGCTAATAATAATAAACATTTAGATGCATAAGAATTGAGAAATAATTAATTTATATCTTTATGTAGATTATATAATACAACACCTAGAAAACAGAGAATCAGTACTAAAAATAAAACTAACCAGTTCTGAAATATAGCGTGGTATAAAATTTAGCTAAGAACATATACAGAAAAAGTACTAACGGTGACCATTCAAAAGGTATAATGTCATTTAATATAGAAACAAACAAAATAAAAGATAAAATACTTAACAGGAAATGTGCCAAAACTGTTTTGGAAAACTGTGAAACACTCCTATAGGACAAAAAAGAGGCCTTAAACAAATAGAAACACATTGTTTGTTCTCATATAGGAAAATTCAACATCATAAAGATGTCAGTTCTCCCTCAATAATATATAAATGCAATGTGATTCTAAATAAAATAAAAGTAAATTTTTCCCCCTGGAGCGATGCAAGCTAATTCTACAGTTCATATGGGAAAAAAAAACATGCAACAATATGAAGGAAAATCCTGAAAAATAAAAGCAATAAGGGAGGATTAGCCCTAACAAATATTCAATCAGACTATAAAGCCTCTCTGATGAAAACACTGTGGTACCAGCAAATAGAGTGAACCAAAAAGCAAGTCCTCATTAGACACCAAATCTACTGATACTTTGATCTTGGACTTCCCAGCCTCCAAAACTGTTAGAACGAAATGGTGTTTATAAGGCACCCAGTCTGTAGTAGCCCAAACAGACTAAGACACCACCATCCTGTCGTCATCATTAGTCAAGTGCACTGCGCTTCCAACGTACTTGCTTTGGTTGGCACTTCATCACAATCAGCCATAGGTGATTGCTTTATTAATTGTGTTGTGGCGTGCCATCAAACACAAGGATCCCATTTCCCATCGGCAAGCGGCTCAGCACAGTACTCAGATCCGAGGGCATGACCAAGATAATCCTGAAATTGCATTTTTGAATGGTGGTACCATTAAAGACCATCCTCTGTACTGTATCAGTCAAGGTTCAGTGAGAAGACAAGAAACAAACCAGTAATTTAAACAGGGAAAATTTAACATAAAGAATGATTAACTAGAAACAGGGGGTTAACCACAGGAGATTAAAAAAAAACTAATAACTAATAACTAATGTTCTTGTCAACTGCATTATTATGAACTTTCATCAAATCTTTAACAGTGGTCATTTTTAAGTCTTTTGTTATTTACAGACAGTTCTGGGTGTACTCTGATGCTTTTGTAAATATGTTCCTATAAAAGGGTTTCATCTTTAAGAAATTCATGGAAAAGACTCTGACAAGTACAGGTTTCTGGTAACTGACTGTACTGCTGAACTGAATGAATAAGCATTTTCAGAACTCTAATGAAAAACTGATGAACTCATAAAAGTGCTAACAAAAGATCAAGATGAAAAAAAAAAATTAATTACATGGGACTGAGTGAACTGAAGAGGATGAGTATAATTTTTGTGACTTTCTGTCTGAATTAAAAAAAAAAAAAAAATCCCACAAGGACTCAGAGGCAAAGAATATACAAATCAATTTTCACTGCAAAGTAAAGGAGCTGTTACAGTGGAGGATTACGGGACTGAGTGTCAATATTATGACATAGTATGAGTGTGTTTCATGTTTGGTAATTGCAATCATTGTTGCTTTTGTTGTGGTCATCCATGTACAATGCTTGGTGTCAGTCTATTTATCTCTTGTAAAAATAAAATGCAGTGTGTGTGTGTGAAAAAAAAAACAAAAAAAAAACAAACAAAACAAAACAAAACAAAACAAAACAAAACAAAAAAGCCTTAACAGTACCATAGGATTGAGAGTACTCAAATAAGGAACGATTTGGAGAGAGGCGCCCTCTCCCCCAAACTGAGATCAGACTTCATTAAAGAGTCTAGGGGATGACAGAGCAGTTTGCGGTCCATAGCTGGTGAGCTGAAGTCGCCAAACAGGGCACCTCCCACCGGAGTGCCAGTAAACTGAGGCTGGCAAGCAGGAAACTTGACGGTCCACGACTGAGCAGGAAACCGCCTGCCAGGATGCCAGCAAAACCAGCTGTACTGGACGTTCTGCAAGCACGTCACAGCAGCTGTTCTTCAGGAGCAAAAAGAGAGGACGCACACCAGCCCAAGCCGCCCGTCCCCTGCAGTGTCCTTCCAGTGCCCTCTGCTGACAAAGCCTGCCATTGTGCCAGCTGGCAAAGGAAACGTGCTTACAGGATCCAACTCCAGTATTACAAAGTGGGACAGAGGCAATGGGCTCTGAGAAGGACAGCAGTAAACTGAGAGCTGTCGCAGGCTCTTGGAGGAAAAGGCTTATTCACGGTCTTGGGCAAAATGAGTTAAAAATTAAGCCTGGGAAGCCTCTTTAATAATAGAAAGCAAGAAAGCATTCAAAGACAAAATGGAATCATATTCATGGGACCGAAGAGCAGACTTGAAGGGAACTTCCATCGGCCAAAACTGGAGTAATTTGAGAGTAAAAAGAATAATGGCAGTAATAGATAATAGCAAACTGGATTTCTTAATTCCGTTAGTATATAGTGATACTATAAGAGAGAGCATAAAAGAAAGATCTTCTTTGCAGATGAATGCCAACTTATAATAAATGTAGGAGAAATCATAAAATTACAAAATCATTTTGCAACCCACAGTGTAGTATTGATTCAGGAAATGATCCCTAATGAATGTTAAAATCATTGCACAGAAGGTTATGGCGAACAGGATATTCACCTGGTCTCAGAACACCACTCAACTAATTACTTATTCCAAAGCAAGAAGATGCTTTTCACTAAAGAGATTTAGTAGTCACCCTCTTCATCCAGTAATCAAACAGCTTCACTAATGGGACTATTAGATATGTACCTTCTAATGTGACACAATAAGAAGATGCACCATCACCTATGAAATGCTTTTGTAAGAAATGTTTAACCGATTCAAATCAGAAGAAAACAAACAAATCTAGAAATTGAGCTACTCTGTAATGCAACAGACTTCAACTTTCTGAAAAGTAGGGTTGCCAGATAAAATACAGGACACTCACTTAAATTTGAATTTCAGACGGACAATAAATCATCTTCTAGTGTAAGCATGGGGCATATGATACTAAAAGATGATTGTCTGACCTTCAAATTAACTGAGCATCCTGAGCATATTTTTCTTTTCTAAATCTTTCAGTACTACAAAAACAGTCAATGTGATGAGAGAAAAAGAAGGGCATAGGTGAGGGAGGATACTAGATTAAAAGCTTAAACAGGTATAACCAAGGGCAAAACAGGAAGTCTGATTGACTCCTGGATTAAAAAAGAAATAAAACTACACAACACATTTGAGGAGCAATTATGGTAATTTGAATATACACAGTACGTTAGATGATATTATGGAATTATTAATAGTTTTCTTAGGCGTGATCATTGCATTATGTTTATGAAAGTGGATCAGGCTTTATTCTTAAGAGATGTACAATGAAGTATTTACAGATGCATCTAGCAAAACCTCTCAAAGCAATCTTGAGAAAGAAAAGCAAAGCTGGAAGCATCACTTCCTGATTTCAAACTATTTTATGGTACTGGCATAAAAAGACACAGAGACCAATGGAACAGAACTGGGGGCTGAGAAATAAATATATGGTCAACAAATCTTTGACAAGGGCACCAAGAATACTCAATAGGGAAAGGATAATCTCTTCAGAAAACGATGCTGGGAAAACTGGATGTCCACATGCAAAAGAATGAAATTAGACCCTTATCTTATACCATACACAAAAATTAACTCAAAATGCATCATATAGTGCATTATACAGTGTTGGTGGAAATGTAAACTGGCACAGCCTTTATGAAAAACAGTATGGAGGTTCCTAAAAAATTAAAAATAGAACTACCGTATGAGCCAACAATCCCACTTCTGGATATACATCGAAACGAAATGAGATCAGTATATCTCAAAGAGATATCTGCACTCTCATGTTCATTGCGTCATTATTCACAATAGCCAAGATATGGAAACTACATAAGTCCATCAACAGATGAATGGATAAAGAAAACGTGGTGTGTGTGTGTGTGTATATATATATATATATACACACACACACACACACACGATGGAATATTATTCAGTCATTAAAAAACAAGGCAATCCTGCTGTTTGCAATGATATGGATGAACCCAGAGGACATTATGCTAAGTGAAATAAGTCAGACACAGAAAGACAAATACTGTATCATCTCACCTATACGTGGAATCTAACAAATTCAAACTCATAGAACCAGTCATTTCCAGGGCTGGCTGGGGTGTGGTGGAAATGAGAAGATGTTGGTCAAGGGTACAAACTTTCAGTAATAAGGTGAATAAGTTCTGGAAATCTAATGTACAGCATGGTGATTATAGTTAATAATACTGCATTTACTTGAAATTTGCTAAGAGACTAGGTCTTAAGTGTTCTCACCATGATACACACACCTACATAGTTACACGAGGTAATTATGTGAGGTAATGGATGTGTTAATTAACTTGATTATGATAATAATGTCACAATAAATATGTATATTAAATCACCATATTGTACAACTTTTTAAAAAAATCGCATCATACAACCCAATTATGTACAATTTTTATTTGTAAATCATATTGCAATAATGCTGGAAAAAATAAATGTAAATAGATGAAGCCCCTCTGTTCAAAGACAGATTCATATAATGATAAAAATAATAACAATAATAATAAATAATAATAATAATAAATCCTACAACGTTTTTGTTTCTCTTTGTTTTATGTGTTTCCCTTATAAACAGGTTAAATTTTTTTAAAGAATTGCAATAGTACTGTCAAAGAAGTAGAATTAAAAAGCAAATAGCATGCAATGTAGCTATGAGTCTATTCTATACTGTTAAAGGTCCAATAAAGATATAACTATTATGAACCATTACACGCCAAATAACAGGGCAACAAAATGTTACATAGCAAAAACTATTACAATCACAATAAATAATTGATGAAAACATAATAATAGGAAAACCTAGATGACCTTGGGTATGATGATGACTTCTTAGATAAGATACCAAAGGTGTGATCCATGAAAGAAAGAATTTGTAAGCTGGACTTCATTAAAATTTAAAAGTTCTGCTCTGCAAATGACAATGTCAAAAGAATGAGAAGACAAGCTACAGACTGGGAGAAAATATTTTAAAAGACACATTTGATAAAAGACTGTTATCCAAAACATAAAAGGAATTCTTAAAACTCAACAATAGGAAGATAAACAACACGGTTAAAAAATGGACCAAAGATTTTTTGATGATGGCCATTCTGACTGGTGTGAGATGATATTTCATTGTAGTTTTGATTTGCATTTCTCTAATGATTAATGATGTTGAGCATTCTTTCATGTGTTTGTTGGCAATCTGTATATCTTCTCTGGAGAAATGTCTATTTAGGTCTTCTGCCCATTTTTGGATTGGGTTGTTTGTTTTTTTGTTATTGAGCTGCATGAGCTGCTTGTAAATCTTGGAGATTAATCCTTTGTCAGTTGCTTCATTTGCAAATATTTTCTCCCATTCTGAGGGTTGTCTTTTGGTCTTGTTTATGGTTTCCTTTGCTGTGCAAAAGCTTTTAAGTTTCATTAGGTCCCATTTGTTTATTTTTGTTTTTATTTCCATTTCTCTAGGAGGATACAGCCACTATGGAGAACAGTACGGAGGTTCCTTAAAAAACTAAAAATAGAACTACCATACGAACCAGCAATCCCACTACTGGGCATATACCCTGAGAAAACCATAATTCAAAAAGAGTCATGTACCACAATGTTCATTGCAGCTCTATTTACAATAGCCAGGACATGGAAGCAACCTAAGTGTCCATCATCAGATGAATGGATAAAGAAGATGTGGCAATGTATACAATGGAATATTACTCAGCCATAAAAAGAAACGAAATTGAGATATT
Source organism: Balaenoptera physalus (assembly GCF_965194825.1). Taxonomy (NCBI): domain Eukaryota; kingdom Metazoa; phylum Chordata; class Mammalia; order Artiodactyla; family Balaenopteridae; genus Balaenoptera; species Balaenoptera physalus. Next base: position 8,886,123 of record NC_138884.1, read on the forward strand.
TGTAGTGAGGTGGATGGACCTAGAGTCTGTCATACAAAGTGAAGTAAGTCAGAAAGAGAAAAACAAATACCGTATGCTAACACATATATATGGAATCTAAGAAAAAAAAAAAAACAACAAGAAGGTCATGAAGAACCTAGGGGCAAGACGGGAATAAAGACACAGACCTACTAGAGAATGGACTTGAGGATACAGGGAGGGGGAAGGGTAAACTGTGACAAAGTGAAAGAGTGGCATGGACATATATACACTACCAAACGTAAAATAGATAGCTAGTGGGAAGCAGCCGCATGGCACAGGGAGATCAGCTTGGTGCTTTGTGACCACCTAGAGGGGTGGGATAGGGAGGGTGGGAGGGAGACGCAAGAGGGAGGGGATATGGGGATATATGTATATGTATAACTGAATCACTTTGTTATAAAGCAGAAACTAACACACCATTGTAAAGCAATTATACTCCAATAAAGATGTTAAAAAAAAAAAAATGGACCAAAGACCTTAACAGACACCTTACCAAATAAGCATATAAAAAACCTCCACATCATATGTCATCAGGGAAATGTAAATTAGAACAGTGAGATAACACTACACACCTATTAGAATGGCCAAAATCCAGTACACGGACGACATCAAATGCTGGCAAGGATCACTGCTGGTGGTGATGCAAAACGGTACAGCCACTTTGGAAGACAGTTTGGTAGTTTCTTACAAAACTAAACATACTCTTACCACAGGATACAGCAACTTACCCAAAAGAGCTGAAAACATAACCACACAAAAACCTGCACATGGATGTTTATAGCAACTTTATTCATTATTGCCAAAACTTGGAAGCAACCAAGGTATCAGTGGGTGAATGGCTAAATAAACTGTTGTATATCCAGACAACAGAATTTTATGCAGCACTGAAAAGGAATGAGTTCTCCATGAAAAGACATGGAGAAAACTTTAAAGCATACTACTAAGTGAAAGAAGCCACTCTGAAAAGGCTACATACTGTATGACTCCACTAGATGACATTCTGGAAAAAGTAAAACTATGCAGACAGTGAAAAGATCAGTGGTTGCTGGGAGCTAGGGGGTGAGGGAGGGATGAATAAGCGCAGCTCAGAGAATGTTTACCGCAGAGAAACTATTCCGTATACACTGTAATAATGGATATATGTCATTATACACTTGTCCAAAACCATAGAATGTACAACGCCAAAAGTGAACGCTAATATAGACTACAGATTTTAAGTGGTAATATTGTGTCAACGTAGGCTCATCAATTGTAATAAACGTCCCACTCTGATCTGGATGCTGATAGTAGGGGAAGCTATGCTTATGTGGAGGCAAGGGTTATCTGGCAAATCTTTGTATTTTCTTCTCAACTTTGTTGCGAAACTAAAACTGATCTAAAGCAAAGTCTTTAAATAAGGGCGAAAGAATATAATAAAGTAAAAAGTTTTAACATATCACTTAGATTCACTTAGGAAATAGATGACATACTCAACAGACTATTTTGACCAAAACTTAGAGCAAACAAGCTTTTATTCTAGGCTAATTCAGCTTCACTACTGAGGCATTACCCTTCTGAGGTTTCTACTCAACACCCCATGTATTGCAAGGTTTCTCCGCTTTGGATGTTTGAAGAATTTTTAAAATTCCCCCTCTATGAGAGTATCAAGAATGTTTCCACCTGCCCCTTTCTGGTAATTCTTCCTCTTGCCTCGGGCAGATTCTTCAAATGCTTTGAAGACTCAAGGGCAAAACCCTGGAGATCTCTGGAGCTCTTTCTCTGTGTGGCTCTCTCCTCTCTAGTACTCTGTGAATTCCATCCACCTTGGCTCCCCCAACTTCTGAACTTACTCTGTCTTCTCAACTAAGGGAGACTGCAGAGCAGCCTGGAATCACTCTCTAGGGAATTACTGGAGAAACCATAGGACTCACGTTGTTTGTTTATCTTCTTTCAAGGATTACTATTCATCACTGCCCGTTGTCCAATGTTTGAAACCATTCATCATAAATTTTGACTAGTTTCTTATTTGTTTAAGGTAAGTGGGTAAATATGTTTCTGTTGCTCCATCAGGGCCAGGAACAGAAATCCTTTAAAAATAATTTTAACTTTAAAAAAAAGAATGAAAAAGATCGAATAAAATATATGACCATGCGGAAATGAAAAGTGAGCTGGCATAATTCATGAAAGGAATTAAGGATTTAAAATAAATAATTAGGGAAATGAAAGCCACATGTAAAACTACAAAAATATGAAAAGTACAGGAACATGGGGGACATGATTTGTAAAAATCCTATTAAAAACAAAACCAGAAAATGACAGAAACCATTAGAAAGACGATAATGCAGAAATTAAACAGTAGCTCCAACATATGCATTATTGGTATTCTTGGATTAAGGGAACAAAACAAATGAAACAGAATATTTCAAAATTATAAAAGTAAAAAGCTTTTCTAAAATAAATGAACATTTTAATTTACTGATTCAACCTGTACAGTATTTCCCAGAAAAACAATTATGCAGAATGATCGACCCAAATGTGTACTCTTTAAAAAACTCACTAAACAGGTAACTTTTGGACAGAAAAATCAAGTCACCTGCTAGGGCTGAGAGAAAAAAAAAAATGTGGGTTTAATCAGACCTCCTACTTCTCCATAGCAACATTTAATGGCAGAGGAAGGTGGAGAAATGTTTCTAGAATGCTGAAAACAAGAAAAAAAAGATTGAGCCAAAAATATTGTGCCCAGCCCATTTGTTTTATGTTTATGGCAACAGAAAGGCATTCTCAATTTTGTACATATTCTGGGAACAATGAGGCTTTAATGCGTCCGCCTTAAAAAAACAAAAAAAAAAAACCAACAAAAAAAGAACTGCTTGATAAAAAATCTATCCCAAAAAACTAAACCGAGAGAAGGAACTCAAGGAAAGGGAACGCGTATTTAAAAAGTACTGGTAATGAGTACTGAATACACTTAAATGTATAAAATAAATATTATCTTTATTATTTTAGGGAAAAACTGAAAGTTTATAGACTTTGGCTACATAAACGTTATTGTTAATTTTAAAAAGTGTTTGTTGGTGGAGAGTATACATTTGCTAATGTTCTTTATCGTTCAGAAGAAGAGTCAAAGGCTACTGAAAAAAAATTGATGAATTAATAAAATAATTGCTTGATTCATTTAAAGAACTGATGATTGACATTAAAATTTACATTTGTAAGTAATTTCAAAATATCATTCAGACAGAAACCCAACATAGCTCACTAATGCTCTATGATCAATTGAAGAACCACAGCCCTTTATGGGTCATACCAAAGTAGGGACCGGAACCAGAGAGTCATTCAATACAATTAAACCATTAAAATTTACAAAGTTAAAAGCTCTTCTATAGCCTGTGAGGAAGAGTGAGGGAAGAAGCTACTGTAACCAAAGCAGGAAGGTATGACTAAAAGGTTAAGCACATAAATCAAAGGAACAGAACAGATCATCTAGAAATAAACACTCATATACGCTCAACTGATTCTCAATAATGGTGCAAAGGTGATTCGGTAGAGAAAGGATAGTCTTTTCAACTAATAGTGCTGCAACAATTGGATATCCATATGCAAAAAAAAAAAAAAAAAAAACAACCACCCTCTATTCATACCTCACACCATAAACAAAAATTATCTTTAAATGGATTATGTGCTGAAATGTAAAACCTGAAATTATAAAACTTCTAGAAGAAAATATAGGAGAAAATGTGCATGGCCTTAAGTGAAGCAAAGATTTCTTACATATGATACCAAATGTACAATCCATAGAAAAAAATTCACAAATTGGACATTATCAAAATTATGAACTTATGCTATTAAAAAATACTGTAAGAATGAAAAGACATCTTTAAAAGGTCCTTTGGAATGGTATTTATAGTAAAGATGTCAAAGACACTAAGAAAGAAAAGTAGGGTTCGGCATCCCCCCAAATCTCTAATCTCCTAACACTTGCAGAGTGGGTTAGCCTACTAGCCACCCTATATGCCCTATTTAGCCCACTTAGCTCAGGCGAGAGGGCCCAACTGTGTGTTCATATAGCATCTTATGCATATCATTAACACAACTCTTACCAGTCTGTATGATCCGCTTCTATTCAAATCTATTAGTTAGTACTATTCCAGTTGCAAGAGACAGAAACCCAAACTTAAAATAAATTAATCAAAAGAGAAATTCTTGGCTATCGAAGTCCAGGGTTAGATCTAACTTCAATTAGTGCTGGTTTCAGGGGCTCAGATGATGTCATCAGAACCTGGTCATTCTCCATCTCCTAGGACCCACCTAGGAGCTAGACTCCAAAACAATAACAACAAAAACAACAACAATAAAAACCTTCCCAGTTGAGTGTCATACAGCACTCACTGGGTAATTGCTTTATCTGTGTACAGCTTGTACTTGCAAGCTAATTATAAGGGCCTTGAAGGCAAAGACAACTTCTTTTGCGCCCTAATCATATCTAAGATTATGCTAGATGGTTATGAAGCAGACATTCTGTAAAGTCTGGTAGATCTGGGAAAGCTGTAAGCATCGTCCGTGTTGGCATCAAAAGGCTTTGGAAAAAATTCTGACATCCTTTTGGAAATCTGGGCTAGTGAAAGTAGAGTTGTATTCAAAATTTTTGAACAACTACACCCAAATGGTAATAATGAATAAGTTTGAGTTGGTAAAGAGAAAAGCCTCACACAATATTCCAAAGAGCTCTATTCTTGGCCCTATATTATTCAAAATTCTTTTGAATGTGGATAAAGACATATCTCTGCATCTGACAAAACTAGAATATGGCAAATTATAAAAATGTATTTTACAATGCTCTTGAATAGCATGGCCACCCAAACATTATCACTAATTCAATTTTGGTATTCTTCCAGTCTTCACATTATACGTATTTTCATGCATATATATTGTTGGCTTCCATTATTCCCCTAGCATAAACATTTTGGCTGCCAACTTGTCTAGACTTACATCCTTACAACTCCAAATCTGGTGGGAAGAAAAGCTTTTCTTTTCCAAGAACTCAAAAAAAAAAAAAAAAAAAAAAATTCTGTTCTGATTTCCATTGGATAGAACCAGCTCCCATGCCTGTTCTTAAATACCATTCACAGGTGTCAAGAGGACATGATACTCAAATTGTTGGCCAAGCCTGAGATCCACACCCACCACTTGGGAGCTTAGCAGTGGTGTGAGCCACATCTGAGGCACTCAGGGACTCAGAACGGAGAGGGTTGTTTCCCGAGAAAATTTGATTACTATTATAATAAGAAAGGGAAATGGCTGCTGGTCTGCTAAACTACAAACGAAATGAGGCAGGGTCTCTGCTCTCCAGGAGCTTCCAGCCCTACTCAGGAAGACTATGTCAACAGACATTTTCAATATAAGGTGGTAAATGTCGTGATAAAGGTTTGCAAGGTAGAGGGCAAGCAAATTCAAGCAGGGGGATATTTAAAATGGATGACCAGCAAAGACCTATTGTATGGCACAGGGAACTCTCCTCAATATTATGCAACAACCTAAATGGGAAAGGAATTTGAAAAAGAATAGATACATGTACATGTATAACTGAATCACTTTGCTGTGTACCTGAAACTAACACAACATTGTTAATCAACTATACTCCAATGTAAAATAAAAAGTTAAAAAAAAAAAGAAAAAAAAAATTCAAGCAGGTTTGTGGCTAAGGAAGTTTCCAAAAGGAAATGATGCCTGAGTCTAGAAAGATTCATAAGTCTTTTCAATGTAGAAGAGAGCTTGGGAGTGATGTAAAAATGTTTCCAGGCACCCTTTTTTGTTTTTGTTTTTTACTGAGGTATTGTTAATTTACAATATTATATTAATTTCCGGTGTAAGTGGCATTGTTGACTTATAAGACTTGATCCCCTTGAAGGTAGGAGTCATGTCTTATCTTTGCCTCGCCAGAATTCCACATGGTACCTGGCGTCTAGTGGATATTCTATACGTGTTTGATGAATTTGTTAATATTCCCTCATTATGTCTTCAACGAAAATTCTGCAGGAATTTGTAAAGTTGGTATTTAACCATATTATTCAGAGAAGAAAACTGAGAGAGATTAGATCATCAAAAATCACAGTGCCAACCAACGATGGCTCCAAGGTTACCCCCACAGAGGCAGGGACATATCCAAACCAAACTCCAGACATTTAGAGGAATACCACAAATCCCAGCCTTGCATTATTAGAGCAGTGAAGTGAGAAATAAAGTAAACATTTTAGTATGGTTGGCAGTTCTTATAAATCCCCAAACACCAAATTTTCTTCTGATTTCAGATGTCAAGTGATTAAAAACTTATTTTACAATGTTCTTGAATAAATAAGGGCTGAGAAAAAAATGGAGAGAGAAACGTGTTTGTTTGGGTGGGTTGCTAAGCAACACCACACATGCCAGAGCCTCCTTTTGGATTTCCTTTTGAAGGTGGAATCTGTGGGACCAATGGGTACTTCAGCTTGCGTCTGCTTCATCAGTTCAAATTGGAAAATAAAAGCAAGACAGGAAACAAACAGTTTAAATTAACAGTTTACTATTAAATTAGGCTAGACTGTTTTTAAAGTTGCCTTTTAAATGACTTCTCTGAGTGTCCTCAGTGGCACTAACACTAATAGGTGAGGTTTTTATAAGTGTGTCCCCAGAAGAATCGACCACACAGATGAAACAAAACCAAATAGTATCCAAGCTATATTATCTACCCCCCACAGTATTTCAGGCCCTATAGATTACTGAAATTTGTAATATGGCAATAGGAGGTAGCAACCAGATGAAGAAAAACATGAGTTTGTGTATCTCACTTATTTAATAAGGGATAACTTCTTATGAGAAATGGAGTTTTACGATGGGTACTAAAGGAAGGAATTCTGTGGGAAGGGAGAGAAATTTACAACCTCAGGGCCTGCTTGAGCAAAAGCTAGGAGCTCTGAAGGGGCAAAAAAAGTCAAGGTAAAAGCAGGAAAGAGAATATTGGTAAGCCAGAAAGAACGAATAAATATTTGAGCAGGAAATATATTGGACAGCTGGGGAAGGGTTTATGATGACTAAGACTGAAATTAGTAGAGAAACTCCTACAGTGTAGGATTTAAAGACGCTCTGGATCAAACACTATCCAAGTCATATTACACAAATATTGCTGTGCATTTTAAAAAAGCATATTTCCTTCAATGATTTGTGATTTGAGTTTCAGGTAAGCACACATCTAAATCTGAACTATGTATGTGCGGACACATTTTCAATCAATCTGCATTCTTTGAGGGACGGGGTATAGTCTTAGAAAGAATATTTCAGATTTTATTTTAAATAATTGACACTACAGAAAGGGGGCATGTTATTATCATTAATTACAGAATAAAGTCTGTACTCCTCACCATGCATCTGAGGCCTTCCATGATCTGGCCTGCCTACCTGTGCGTCCCACGCCAGCTGAGGCAAGGGCATTCTCTCCTCTCAACCCCTCCCATGCTGAAAACCTTCACTACTGACTTGACACTAAATTATATTCTCTCATCTATTGTTATTTACACTCAGTGTGTGTATCTCTCCCTTGAGATTATAACTCCCTGAAGGATGTGTCCAAATAGTATTTTTTTTTGTATATTCTGACTAAAATAATAATGTTATTTACTATGCATAGTAAATGCACAGAATTTGAACTGAATACGTAGATAGCACTTGAATGAATTTGTTTATTATTCCTTGATATTATTGTTTTTCCATTCAGTCTCCTCCTTACGTCTCTGGACTCTAGGCCTGCTAGCAGAAAACAGGAAGAACAAACAAGAAATAAATAAGCAGAAATCTATTGTCTTCTAAACCTTGAACTCTGAAAAAATCAAAATATCCTTGGGAGACAAATATCGCAAAACTAAAAACAGCATTTTGAGCAGGGAACGTAATAGCTTCAAGTGGGCATAAGCTGTTCCAAGGGCCCTTGGAGCCCGGAGGAGAAGTGGTGGTATGCAAAAGTTCAAAAGACCTCTACATGAAGAATTAGGAACCCCTGTCAAAGCCAGAGAGGTCTAGCTGTGTGCCTTAAAATGACTGTACCTGACTAGATTCATTCATTTCCCCAACCAATCCACAGGGAATGCAAGCTCTTTAATGGCGGGGCTTTTCACTAGTGTCATTGCTAGCACTCTGTCCTGGCATTGTGCCTGGCTCCTAGTAGGTGCTCAATAAATATTTGTTATGGAATCCTCTGTCTTGGTCATGGAGTGTCCATCCTCAAGAAGCTCATAGTCTGGTTAGGACAAAGACTTCCAAATATGCAATTATAATAGATGAAAATACTTATCCTAAGTAAGCTATAAGAGCTCATAATGCTAACACTTGAGCATTTACCACGTGCCAGGCAGTGTTCCCCATGCCTTACATGTATTAATGCACCTAATCTTCACAACAATCCTGTGAGGTGAACACTATTATGATTTCCATCTTCCGGCACAACGAGGTAAAGCCACTTGCCCAAGGTCACACAGCTAGGAAGTGGCAGGGCAGGAACTGAACCAGGGTTCAGAAGTAGCACAGTGTAGGCACAAGACAAAGAGTTAGTCTGACTCAAAGACCACTGAAGTTTCTTCTAGGCCTGGGATTGCAGAAGATGGCACCACTGGTGACAATGAAGCCCTAGGAATACGAGGGAAATGTTTCATGAAACCCCATCCATTTGGAACGTACTGGTGCTTCTCAAACTTAGGCTGCTCCAGAATCCTCAGAGAAGATTCAGAATTGCAGGCCTGAAATCCTGGAGGCCTGAAATCCTGGAGTGGGGACGTGGAATATTTATGTTTATGGACTGATGTTGAGAATCATGTTTTAAAAATACTAAACTTGGGGCTTCCCTGGTGGCACAGTGGTTGACAATCTGCCTGCCAATGCAGAGGACACGGGTTCGAGCCCTGGTCTGGGAAGATCCCACATGCCGCGGAGCAACTGGGCCCGTGAGCCACAACTACTGAGCCTGCGCATCTGGAGCCTGTGCTCCGCAACAAGAGAGGCCGCGATAGTGAGAGGCCCGCGCACCGCGATGAAGAGTGGCCCCCGCTTGCCGCAACTAGAGAAAGCCCTCGCACAGAAACGAAGACCCAACACAGCCATAAATAAATAAATAAATAAATAATTTTTTAAAAAATAAAATAAAATACTAAACTAGACCAGCACTTTGGCTGAGATTCTGCTCTTTTTTTTCAGGCCTGGCTCTCCTCTGGCCAGGTGTCTGTTGGGAATCCTCTGAAGATGCAATCTGGCAGTGCTCTCTTGGGGGCACCGGCATCTGTAGAGGCTCTTCAGATGGCAGACATCACAGCCCTTACCCAGGACAGTTATTTCTGGTTTATTTGTCTGTCTCCTCTTGAGGGCAGGGGCTGTGTCATACCGTGCTCTACATGCCAGCTCCTAGTTCAGTGTGCAGGAAATGTCTTCTGAAGGAGACCTGATGGTTTGCATGAGCCCTGCCCTTGAGAAGCTCATAGTTAAGTGAAGGACACAGATACCTGAATAGATACACTACAGGATTAGGTGGTAGGTGGCCGTGATTACCTAAATATGAGCAGCATGCTGTGAGGGCACAGGGAAGCAGCAAAGGGTGCTGCACAGGTGGGAAACCATGCTAGAAAAGCAGATTGGGAGCTGTAACGGGCTGAATTGTGTCGCCCTCAGAAGTTCACATGTTCAAGTCTAACACCACCCCTCCAACCAGAGTACCTCAGAATGTGACTGTATTTGGAGACTGGGTCTTTCAAAAGGTAATTCAGTTAAAACGCGATCGTTAGAGTGGGCCCTAATCCAATCTGACGGGTGTCCTCAGAAGAAGAGGAAATTGAGGCATAGACACATACAGAGGGTCGACCATGTGAGGACACAGGGAGAAGACGGCCGCCTACAAGCCAAGGAGGGAGACCTCGGAAGAAACCAACCCTGCCAACGCCTTGATCTTAGACTTCCAGCCTCTAGAACTGTGAGAAAATAAACGTCTGTCGTTCGAGACAACCCAGTCTGTGGTACTTTGTTACGACAGCCCTAGCAAAAAAAAATATAGGAGCAGATTATGAAAATTTACCAAGCCAAACTACAGAAATTAAATTTTACCCTTTAAGCTGTCAGAAGCCTCCACGGGTGTCTGAACATCAGTGTGACACGAGCAGGTTTGGTTCCGAACACAATTTGGAAACAGCGGGTACCCGGAAGTGAAGAATGATGGTGGAGTTGACAGGTCCATTGTTCCAAGGCAGAATAAGACAAGCCGTTAAGGGCCCTGGACTGAATCATTGACGAGGGGAATGAAGAACAGAGGTCCTAGTCAGAGAGACCTTTGTGGGGCAAAAGTAACACAATTTGGGGGAAATGAGGCGTTGGAGGCGAAGCGCAGACAGCTGTGCTTATCATGAAGAAGTGTACTTTGGGGAGTGAGGATGCCTCAGATCTCAACCGGGGATACAGGAGGTGAAGCAGGCTTAAAAGCAGAAGGGAAAAGATAATAAACTTCCCTTGGGATGGGTGAGGTTCGAGACAACTGCAGAGCGTCGAGCTGGACGTGCTCTGGAGAGCGGGAATAAAGCGCTGGACCTGGAGCCTGAGGCGGGGTTCCGGGACTCACAGACGGTGAGGTGGTGGGAAGGGGGCGGTCGAGCTCTGCGGAGCGTCAGCGATCCAAGAGCCCCGCGGCCGAACCCTCGGGGTCCCCGCAACGCGTGGGCAGAGGAGCCAACCAGAGAGTCAGGAAACCCTGCAAAAGGCAGCAGGCTTGGGGCGGGGGGTGAGCGCGCCAGAGGCCAAGGAAGTCAGCGCTAGGACTCTGTTGGGAGTTTGCTGGTAGTTTCCAGACGGAGGAAAGATTTTTGCCCCTGCTGCAGAGCGGCTCGGGCCGGGTCTCGCTTGCTCACGCCGTCGCATAAGGGGTTTCCCTCTCTCCCTGGCCCGCGGTCAACCGAGGCAGAAGTGGCTGGCGGCTAGCAGGGACCCAAGCACTCTCTCGGGGTCGCGCACGCAGTGCCAGCTCCGGAAGCGCTTCCCCCCGAACGCAATGGGGGCGCCCGGGCTCCGGCTGCACTCGGGACACGGGCCCAGGCGCCGCTCGCCCAGCGCGCCGGCCGCGGGGGCGGCTGCCTCGCGCCTCCCCCTGCAGCGCGCCGCGGCCGCTGGGCGAGGCAAGGCGAGGCGAGGCGAGGCGGGGGGAGGCGGGCCGAGGGGGCGGGCGAGGGACGCGGGACTCTGGGGAGCTCGGGGGCGGAGAGCAGGAGGCGGCGGGCCCCGGGAAGAAAGGAACATGGCTCCTGCGGCGGACAGCGCCGAGCGCGGCACGGGGCGACGGCGCGCCGGGCGCCAGTGACCGCGATGGTGAACTCGAGCCGCGTGCAGCCGCAGCAGCCCGGGGACGCGAAGCGGACGCCGGCGCCCCGAGCGGCGGGCCCGGGCCGGCTGATGGCGGGCGGGCGGGCCGCGGGCGCCGGCCTCGCCGGCCCGGGCGGCCTCCGCGAGCAGAGGGGCCTGGAGATCGAGATGGAGCGCATCCGGCAGGCGGCCGCGCGGGACCCCCCGGCCGGAGCCTCGGCCTCCCCATCTCCTCCGCTCTCGTCGTGCTCGCGGCAGGCGTGGAGCCGCGACAACCCGGGCTTCGAGGCCGAGGAGGAGGAGGAGGAAGAGGAGGTGGAGGGAGAAGAAGGGGGAATGGTGGTGGAGATGGACGTAGAGTGGCGCCCGGGCAGCCGGAGGTCGGTCGCCTCCTCGGCCGTGAGCTCAGTGGGCGCCCGGGGCCGGGGGCTGGGGGGCTACCACGGCGCGGGCCCTCCGAACGGGAGGCGGCGCCAGCGAGAGGACCAGGGCCCGCCGAGCCCCAGCCCAGCCGGCGGCGGCGGCGGCGGGGACCCGCTGCATCGCCACCTCCCCCTAGACGGGCAGCTGCCCCGAGTGGCCTGGGCCGAGAGGCTGGTTCGCGGGCTGCGAGGTAAGAGCGCGACCCTCGGCGGCTGATGCACAAACCAGAAGTGCGGGCGCCGCCGGAGCCATCGCCCGCGGAGGGCAGCTCTCCGGGGCTCCCGCTCGCGTTCCCATTGCGTCCCCGCCTCCCTAGGAAGCGTCTTCCGCACCTCTGCTAATTCCGTTCTATTTCCGGTACCCAGCACGGAATTCCACTGCGCCCTTGTTGGTGCAAATTTGTTGGATACCTCCTTCTTCTAAAAGATGTGTCAGCTTATGTTTACCTTTGGAAATAAGTGAAAGCCGTATTAGAGCGAAGGGGTACATCTGGAGATTTTTTTTTTTTTTTCCTTGTAGGGAAAAAAATATTCTAAGGCAACTAATGGTGGTTGCAACTGCATATTTGCGAATTTTACTAAATAAAAACGAAACTTCTGTGCTAGTACCCATGGTCTTTCACTGTCCTGGATGCCCTATTGCCTCTTATTCCTTTCCGGAAAGGGTACGCAGTACAGTTTCCTAGCTGTGGAGGGAGTGTCATTGGACAGTCATTGATGTTGTTTTGGCGGTGTCTGGTTTGGGGGAGAGGGAGCTGTTAAGAACACCACGAATAGAATAAAATGTCTAAGAAAACAGTTGTTCGGCCATTTCTAAGTCTAGGTATTTGGCTAAAACAGTTGCAAAGGAAATGCTAATGTTGTTTAAAAAACTTGAAAGTATGTTTTTAAATAACTAAGTTAATGTTCTTTGAAATTCCAATGAGACAGTGAGGTCATCAGATACCAGCTGTGTGGAAATGTGTCAGAGTTCGGTGCACCCAGCTCTCCAAAAGGCAGGAAAGGAATTTTCAAAATTGCCAGTACCTATTAAGAGGACACAAATTTTCCAAGAGCAAATGGGATCCTGTTTTTGCAAAGTTTTGTCAGAGGCGTCTTTGGAAAAGAGTTGCATTGGCTCTTGCCATCCAAGTGACTTTAACCTCTACTTTTAAGAGTTTTCCATTCTCAGTTCTTTTGAAAATTTCCCTTCCCTTCTCTTCCTGTCAGTTTTGAAAATCTTGCACCAAAAGCTATCCAGGTGTTTTTACAGCAACGTGATTAACACCAAGTCAGGCCTATACCCGAACCCCAGTTCTACCACATATTGGCTACATGACCTGGAGCAAATTGCCTAACCTCTCTGATCCCCCGTTTTTGAATTTTTTTTTTTTAAAGAGATAATCATAATACTTAGTTCTTGACTTGGGAGGATTAAATGAGGTGAAACGTAAAACGTGTAGCAAGTCTCTGCCATGTTGTGAGTGCTTCATAAATAGAAATTAAATCATAGATTCTAAAAGTGTACATTTTGGTACTCTTACACAGTGATTATGCTAGTTAATTTGATTCAGAGCATGGTGGGGACCAAAAGATCCTTTTTGAATAACCTGTGTGAGTAGATGAGTAAAAAACTCTCATACTTTTTTAAGGTTGTTGAATTGTTTTAATTGTGCTTTTTAAAGTATTCACTGAAATGAGAGGAGTTTCTTATAAGTTAATAAATAATGGAAAGTCATGATCCTGTTAACTCAGCTTAAGTATTTGATAACACTTAATGTTCTTTGAATAAACTCAATAATGGAATATAATGAAATGAAATATATGAGTGTATGTATAAGTTTATCTCTTTTAAAGAAAAGTTTCAGAAAATTTACAGTGAATAAGGTAACGGTAAAACTTCTAGTCAAACCTTATCAATGGTCTAATTAGTAGAAGAAGAGAATCATGAAAATCATTTTTACAGAAAAATTTAGAATAAATTTTATTTTATTTCTTTTATGAAGAAATATAATTGATATTCTTGTCACTTATTAAGTAACATTTGTTAAATAATTAGTGACTATACTAGGTGCTACCAAAAAAAAAAAAAAAAAAACTAAAATAGCAGATCACCATCTTCCTAGGGACAGAAACCCAGGAAAGTGAAATGAATAACCATGAATGAGTTGTGATTTTTTTTTTCCCCTCTTGGGATACCGATGACAAAAATCTTATATACATTGTATAAGTAGTGCCCAGGGTCAGAAGAGAGAGTGACTTGGAATTTCTAAAGGTAGGAGCAATTACTCAAATTTGAAGTGGTCAGGAGCTTCCCTGGAGGTCTCCAACCTTTGTGACTTTATATAACTCACTCAGACTTCCCGGGCTCTGTTCCTCATTTATAAAATGGAAGAGTTGAACCTAATCTTCAAGGTCCCTTCTAGCTTCAGCGTACCCTGTGTTGTCGTTAAATGACATGAATCTGAGCTGGACAGCAAATGGTCATTTCTCTCCTTGGATGCTAAATAGATGTATCCTCTTAGCCGGGAGTAAGATAGCAACGAAGAAATGTTTGAGGCCTGATTATGGGAAGCATTGTGTCTAACTAAGGAATTAAGAATTCACCCCTACATATTAGGAAGCAGTTGGAAAATTTTGAGCAGGGGCAGAGCACGTTGAAAGGGAATCTGAGTCAAGCAGTGTGCTGGGCAGGAGAGCTTGCAGAAGGAGACAGGGAAGCAGGAGTACCAGGTAGGAGGCAGCCAGCGAAGGGGTGATGAAGGCCTGCACCAAAAGAAGCAAAGGATGGCTGAAAGATTGAAAGACTGCTCCAAAACTAAAAGGAATCCCCAACCCAATGATCTTGTTTACTTTTTGCTTAGCAGACGCTTCTTCATGCAGAGATAAAATTTGAGATTCTACATGAGTTATCATATTTTCTGAATTTCCCAAGTTGAATGTGTTTTATGGATGCATCAGTTTACTAAAGTCACTTTCTGTTTGTTATTTCAGACGTGTATGCTTGGTTGGTTTTTTGTTTGTTTTCCTGGAGAAATCGTAAAGGACTAGCTGTATTGGTCAGTGTGGGCTAAGCTGCTGTAACAAATAGATACCTCCTCTGCCATTCACTATATTGTACCGTCACTGTCCATATCCAGAACTTCTTTATCATCCCAAATAGAAGGTTTACCCATTAAACACTAACTCCCAGTTCCCCTCCTCTTCCCCGCACCCCCGGCCTCTTTTCCGCTTTCCGACTCTTTGCATTTTCCTATACTGGGTACCTCATATTAGTGGAATCACGCAGTATTTGTCCTTTCACATCTGGCTTATTTCACGTAGTATAATGTTTTCGAGGTTTATCCATGTTGTAGCATGTATCTGAACTTCATTCATTTTTGATGACTGAATAGTATTCCATTGTATGTATATACCACATTTTGTTTACCCATTCATCACTTGATGGACACTGGGGTTGTTTCTACCTTTTGGCTATTATGACTTTCCCTTTATTTTTAATCCAACCCTCACTCCATAATTGCTTCCTTTTCCCTTTTTATTTGCACTATAATTGTGAACAAATGAGATTTTGTATTTTCATTGCATGGGGATTTTTTTTGAGGGAGGGTTGCTACTCTGAGGGGTGTGATAAGGCCATGCTAGTAACAGAATTTGTGCGGTCAACAAACATTTATTGAGCATCTCCCTTGTGGTAGGTACTTGGGATACAGAGATGAATAATACAAGATCCCAACTCCCAAAGAGTTTAGAGTTTAGGAGGGGGGTGAGAAGTGTAAGTAAATCATTGCAACGCCAGGTCCCAGGTGTGGGAGAGACCCAAAGAAGAGAGGACCAGCTCTACCTGGGGAGGTTAGAAGAAGTGAATCTTGAGTTATGTTTTGAAGGATTCAGGGGGGAGTTGGAGGAGGGAAAAATAGAGAAGAAAGACCAAGCAAGCCTGTAGCTCATTGGTACTTTTTCCTGTAGGCAGAGTCAGTGAGGGCTTCAAGCAGGGGGCTGATATGATATCATGCCAATCTGAAGATGATTCTAGCAAGAACGTAGAGAATGGGGTGAGGTGGATAGCGCCAAATGCTGGGAGAATAGGTCAGAATAAAGTGACAAAGGTGATAAAGTGATAAAGTGTCAGTTGAACTGACAATCCTCAGTGCAACTGAGGATTGTGAGCTGGGATGGAAGAACGCTAGATGAAAGAGAGAAACCATCAGAATTGTGGACCAACTCCATGTGAGGGTTATGAAAAGGGCCTATTCTAGGATGAAACCCATGTTTCTGGGTTGGTACCATTAACCCACACAGGGCAAATAGGTTTCTAGAGAAAGGAAAAAAAGAGAAATCTCAGTTTGGGGCATGTGAGTGTGAGTTGTCTGTGGAATATGCAGGTAGATCTGGCCATTAGCTGTGGCACATACCCGTCTGTGTCTCAGGAGGGGGCTGCCTGAGAAATTTGAGATTCAAGCGTCAGCATCATAAGGTAGCAACTGACTATTCTGTAGAAAACGGACCAATAGTAAAAAGCCACTTCCCTTTCTGAAGGTGTCCCTGCAATTCAAATCACTATGAAGAAGGATTGTATTTATCTTCCTAAGCAAGGCCCACATGTGTCTAAGCACAAAAACAGGATTCTTTTATGATGTGAGTGCAATGAGAATTTGGTCAGGCTATCCACAATGACTTCAAAGTCCATATGGATTTGGGTCTCCACACCATTCTCAAATCTGGACCAACTAGGCGTCAGAAGTAGGACATTTCAGATTTGGACCTGTTTCTGAAGCCATAAAAGGGCCTCTTCCCGCCACTGTATTGCTGTGCACATAATATTTCTAATTCCCAGAACAACCCCACAGAAAGGTACTCTTACCTCATTTCCAAACGAGGAAGTGGAGGCTCATGGCGTTAGGTAGGGTCTCACAGCTCCTAAGGGGCTGACCCTTCATTTGAACACAGCTTGGATTCCAGACCCCCACACTGTACCTCGTCAGGATCAGTGAGTCATAGTGGGTTAGTGTATTTCAGATGGGAAGGGTTAATATGAGGCAAAAGAGCCACACTGAATTGTTTTTACCAGGAACTGAGATATTAACAGGTGAAATGATACAGTCGCTGGAATTAGCTTCAAAGTAATTGACGAGTGGGTGAGGGTTTCCATGAATCAAGGTTGGTGTTGGGTTGATTACTGTTGAAGCTGGGTGAGGGCTACACGGGAGTTCATTATATCGTTCTCTCTTTGTGATTTTTTTTTTTATATATTGCAAAATAAAAAGGGTTTGGAAGCATTTGGATAAAAGAGTTGCAAAATGGCATTTTTTCCCAAAGGCAGTTATTTACGTTAGAGACCTTTTTGGTGTTTCGGATAACCCACCTCAGAGTTCTCCCATATGCATCTTAATAAGTAACACTTACTCTTGAGGTGATGTGCTCTGACTTTGGGCTCTGGCGTTGCCTAAGCACCTTCTCACACAGGAAGGAAATTGCATATTGTCCCGTGTCCCCTCATATCATGTTCTCCTAACAGATGGAGACACGTTATGTACTGAACGTGAGCGGCTGGAGGTACGCCCTCCGCAGCTGGGATGATGGCGGGAAAAGACAACAGTTGTTTTTGAAGAATGCTCCCATTTTGGACGCGAACGCTGCCCTTCGCCATTCTTATTCCGTCATCCCTGATGATAAGTAAACATGGGAAGTAGTTGGCTACAGGACAGCTGTTTTTTCCATTTGTGGATGCAGCATTTCTCACCCATCAGGATGTGAAGGGATCCCTGTATCCTGAGACTGACCCTACTACATACACACCCAGCGGGGAAACTGGATGACATTTGTAAAGCAATAAGTATTTGAGGAGGTAGCTAGAGAAATTTAGAAAAAAGGAAATGCATAGAAATATACTCACATACAATATAAATAAAAGGGCTTGTTTCTTTTCATTTGAAATGTTTCCTTCAAGGGCTAGAATTAAATTGCCATAGACCATTGCAAATGTAGCCTGAAGAAAATTTGATAGGAGTTTGGTGTTTTCTGTTTATAGGTCAAGCAAAACCATTTGCAAATATTAAGAACCATGACTTTTCCTTCGTGCATAATTGTTTATAAACCATGGGAAAGAGTGAAATCACTGACCAAGTGAGACAAGGCAGCAGTCTCTCCGGATGGTCAAGGGACTAGCAATTTCCACTTATGTGTATATTTTAGGCCTGGCCTCCAAAAGAAATACGCCCAGAGAAATGGTGTGGTTTTGTCCAGGGCTACTGAGCCTAATATTTGGTTGCCTCTGTGTTATTCTGAGCTGCAATTTTCCATGTCATCTAAGTTCGTAATAATTCTTTACTATGATGGAGTTTCAGCGAGCAAACATTCTGCTTGGGGCATTTCTTCTGAGTGAGTAATCCCCTGACAACCACCAGGTGTTGGCAGAAGCAAACCTGGTCATAAGTCATGCTGCCCTTTCGGCGTGGTGAAACCTAGGATGCCTAACCCAGTGTCTTTGAGGGCAGATGCTGATTTTTTCCTAAAGGAAATTTGGGAGAAAAGAAGAAAAGGAAATGAAATACCCCAATTTAGGAGTAGAACTAATGTACGATTATAAGACTTGAAAAGTACATAAACACTAGCAATGAAGTCATCTCTTCCAAGTGCAAGACCATATACCATTTTCCCCTTGTTCTCTGTGTGGCTGGATTGTGGCATCAGTGGCTCTGTGAGTTTCTGTGATGGAAGGGGTTAAAGTCTGTGGGAGAGAAGTGTGAGGCAATTTGCCATTAACAGCTGACCTAATCTAACAGAAAGAACTGAGAGGTTTGTCTTTTTTGGAAAACACTGAGGCTCTTCCAAGTAACCAGCAATGCGACTTGACCGCACTGTTCAATAGCGGGGGTTTGGACGACCACCATGTCTGTCTGCTGGCTGCGTCCACAACTGTGGGATCTCTCTCCAGCCAGCTCACCACGGCTTATGTCATCTTCGCTCAGCCGGCCCAACGCTTTTTCCATCTGCTGGAATATGGGGCACAGTTGCTGCTTTTACCCTTTCTCCAAAGAGAGAGAGAAGACGGATGAGTTTGTTGCTTTTAATTTAAAAAGCATACGTTAATTGGCATTTAAAAAAAACTGTTCAGCTAAGCATGTTTAGTGTAATCAGTCAGCACTGAATTTCTTAAAAGGCAAAAATGGGTACAGAGCAGAGATTTTACACCAGTGTGTTAGAAGCTTGACAGATGTTTCCATAATGAAATGGTGCTCCAGCCAGGACCTCTTTTCATCAGGGGTGACCTAAAAAGTATCGTTTGCAGTGTTACATCATGTACTAACGAGGATAATTAATTTAGTAACACAGTAATTCCTCCCGCATATAGGAAGGACTGATGTGCTTGCATAATTATTAAACCTAAATTTCCTCTTCTCTTTCTAAATTTTTACTAAGATATTTTCTAATGAGGTTGGGAGTTTAGACAATGATCAGATCATTGCCTTGTGTTTTGCACATCTGGGGGGATAGTAGAGGCTGATGTATTCCTAAATTAAAGGTACTCCTGCTAAAACCATTTCTCGGTTGCCTTTAGAGCATGCTAAAAAAAAATACAGGAGAATCTCCCTTAAAGGTATACTGTTTTTTATGTGTTTTTCCTTTTGCCATTCATGAGACTTTTTTTAAATAAAATGACGTCTTTTATTACTCTTTTAAAGGTCTCTGGGGAAGAAGACTCATGGAGGAAAGCAGCACTGACCGAGAGAAGTACCTTAAAAGCGTTTTACGGGAACTGGCCACATATCTCCTTTTTCTCATAGTCTTGTGCATCTGTAAGTAGAACATTTTCTTCCACTAGAGGAAAAGTTCTGAAAATATTTGACCTGTCAAAATCATGATTAAGAGGAACTGTAGATGCACCAGTAACGGTTACTTCAGAAGTTCTCTTCTTTACAGTCTGGTAAAGCTCTCCTCTCTCCTCTGGTAAACATTGATCACAATTCGGCGTGATTTGATTGGCCAGTTTGTTGTCAGTTGTGACCATTTTCACTATGAGATGCACAGGGCAACCTGCCCAGACACCAGGTAACCAAGTAAAAGGATTTTTGCGTTAGATTCTTAACAATAATTACAGCATCACTATTATTACATCAATTAATGTAAAGTGTACGCAGGAAATATTTTCCAAGTTTAACTCTCGGAAAATACAAATAATGTCACCTAATATTGCTCTTATGGTTGTTTATACTTAAAAGTCCCCTTTTTTTGGATTCGGATGTGTTGTGTGGATGCCTTCATTCTAACTAATCGTTTCTTCCAAATCTTCAATAATCGTAGATTTTTACTCTGTAGGAAACTTACTGCAGACTCATCTCTTTCTGTTTTCTTTTTTCCTTTCTTCTTTCAATACATTCCTGCATTGTCTGGGAGGGGAGGGGTGCCTTAGCCAGAAACAAGTCTTAGAAACCGTTTGCCTCAAAGTCCAGAAGGTCACGGGCAATGGACTTAATCCTCTGAATCAAAGGATATTGGATGATGGAGTTCTGTCGTGTCCTCTCTAAAGCCCTTTATGAGAACAGACAGGAAGCAGATTTATGACCACCAGGACCTCTTAGCGTATTCCTCAGGGAAAGGAGTTTGTTCTTACAGTGTACACTTGGGAATGCTTAAAAAAGCAACATCAGCCTTGGAAAGAGTTCCCTTCTTTGTAAATGGAGAGAGTCATGATTTAATCAATACTTTAATAATGCCATTCTTATTACATTAAAATTGACCACCTTGAATTTAATTGACTAAGTGCTAAAAGCTTCCTTTAAAAATGTTTTTTGTTTACTAGATTTATAAGAAGATGTGTACGTTGAACATAAAAGATTAAGGAAACATTTAAGCTTTTGATATTTGTAATTTTAAGAAATTGAACATTGATTTATTTAATATCCCCACACTGGTTTTTACTAATATTGGTAAGCTCTTAATGAGCCTCAAACAGGGCATGACTTCTCACATTTTCTGAGAATTTGACTATCCAAGTGGGAACTTAAGAAAAAGAAAAAAAAAGAAGTTATTTAAGCTAAAAAGTATATATGTATGAACAGCATTCGTTTTCTTGCTTTTTCTGCCTAATTTTCTGAACTTTTCTATTGTTTGTTTAGGAAGGAATCTCTCATTACTTTTAAAAGCATGTTATCCAAGAAATGCTGAAAACCTAGAAATGATCTATTCAGTACATTAAAAGTTATTAAGCAAGAGATGTGATATTTTTTAACTTTTATGTTCTAAGCTGTTAGAACTTAGAGTAAATGCTGAAGTCACGTTTGCTTCCAGCGTAGAAATGGTGCTTAAATATTAAACTTCAGTGGCCTTAAATTTTAACAGGTAGATTAGAATCATTATTATTACTAATTTTTTTCGAGCATGACACATATATTCATACGTAGATTTTATGCAAAATATAAGCAACTCCTATAAGTCTAAAATTTCAGTGTTCCCCAAAATTGCCTGAACATCAGAATCACCAAGAGAATTTTTTTTATAATTACAGTTTGCCTGGATCTACTAAATCAAAGCCTTCCAGATATGGCCCAGAGAAGTGAATTTTCAGATGCACTGACAAGGTTTGGGAACTAGGCCAGATAAATAAACTGAATAGCTAGAGTTTTAGGAAACAAGCTTGTCATATAACTAACTAGTGTTTTCTTGTTTATTTTAGAATTTTTATGCTTCTTGTTCTTTTTCACACTAATCACATTTTTTCTTCTTATATCAGCTACATTTTTTACATAGGCAAAGTTTTTTTTTCAAAATATTGTAGAATCTCTGGGTAAGAAGGAATCTTGGCAGTCATGGATCGAACCTCCACTGAATGCTAAAATTCCCCCCTGCAACATCCTTCCCAAAAGGTCAGTCATCCTGCCTCCAGTTGAGCAAGAGTTCCAGGTTAAGGGACTGACTCCTTTGAAATAGTTCATTTTATTTTTCTATGGCTGTGTTAGAAAGTTCTTCCTTATGCAAAACCAAAGTCTGTCCTCATCTAACTTCCCCTCTTAGTTCTACTCTCTAAGCCAACCTAATACCAGGGACCTTTCCCATGTCTCTCTTCCAGTTTAACCCATCAGAAGTTTGGAGACAGACGTTCAATCTCCTCCAAGTCTTCTCTGGGTTAAACCTTTCCAGTTCCCTTAGCTGTTGATCATGTGATCGGAGACATGCCTTTGAACAACCCACCTGATAGAAACTCCCTCCAGTTTATCAGAGTCCCCCCCTTTTTTTTTTAAAGGGGGCACATTTATTGTCACTCTTCCAAATGCACCAAAAAAATTAGAAAATAACCCCCAACTCAATCCCCCTCACCTCCACAACATTCTCCCCAACACAAAAAATTTTTCCCAAAACCACAAACATAAACTGGTTCTGATATTCTCATAAACAGTGCACCTAAGCTGCGTCTTTATTCCCGTCTTGCCCCTAGGTTCTTCATGACCATTTTTGTTTGTTTTTGTTTTGTTTTGTTTTTTAGATTCCATATATATGTGTTAGCATACGGTATTTGTTTTTCTCTTTCTGACTTACTTCACTCTGTATGACAGACTCTAGGTCCATCCACCTCACTACAAATAACTCAATTTCATTTCCTTTTATGGCTGAGTAATATTCCATTGTATATATGTGCCACATCTTCCTTATCCATTCATCTGTCAATGGACACTTAGGTTGCTTCCATGTCCTGGCTATTGTAAATAGAGCTGCAATGAACATTGTGGTACATGACTTTTTTTGAATTATGGTTTTCTCAGGGTATATGCCCAGTAGTGGGATTGCTGGGTCGTATGGTAGTTCTATTTTTAGTTTTTTAAGCAACCTCCATACTGTTCTCCATAGTGGCTGTATCAATTTACATTCCCACAAACAGTGCAAGAGGGTTCCCTTTTCTCCACACCCTCTCCAGCATTTATTGTTTGTGGGTTTTTTGATGATAGCCATTCTGACTGGTGTGAGATGATATCTCATTGTAGTTTCGTTTCGCATTTCTCTAATGATTAATGATGTTGAGCATTCTTTCATGTATTTATTGGCAATCTGTATATCTTCTTTGGAGAAATGTCTGTTTAGGTCTTCTGCCCATTTTTGGATTGGGTTGTGTTTTTTTTTTGATATTGAGCTGCATGAGCTGCATGTAAATTTTGGAGATTAATCCTTTGTCAGTTTCTTCATTGGCAAATATTTTCTCCCATTCTGAGGGTTGTCTTTTCGTCTTGTTTATGGTTTCCTTTGCTGTGCAAAAGCTTTTAAGTTTCATTAGGTCCCATTTGTTTATTTTTGTTTTTATTTCCATTTCTTTAGGAGGTGGGTCAAAAAGGATCTTGCTGTGATTTATGTCATAGAGTGTTCTGCCTATGTTTTCCTCTAAGAGTTTGATAGTGTCTGGCCTTACATTTAGGTCTTTAATCCATTTTGAGTTTTTTTTTTGTGTATGGTGTTAGGGAGTGTTCTAATGTCATTCTTTTACAGGTAGCTGTCCAGTTTTCCCAGCACCACTTATTGAAGAGGCTGTCTTTTCTCCATTGTATATTCTTGACTCCTTTATCAAAGATAAGCTGACCATATGTGCGTGGGTTTATCTCTGGGCTTTCTCTCCTGTTCCATTGATCTGTATTTCTGTTTTTGTGCCATTACCATACTGTCTTGATTACTGTAGCTTTGTAGCATAGTCTGAAGTCAGGGAGCCCGATTCCTCCAGCTCCGTTTTTCTTTCACAAGATTGCTTTGGCTACTTGGGGTCTTCTGTGTATCAGAGTCCCTTTGAATGTGCAGCAGGAGCCTCATCATGAAAGAGTGGAGCAGTGGGGCCATGAGCATCCTCATCCAGATACTACACTGTGGTCCATGCATTCTACCATTGCCTGACCCTTCATATACCTCATTCCTTAGTCTCTTCACCAAAAGCTTATAAAGCACTGTGTTCCCCAGCTAGTATCTGAGTACATTTTCCTGGAACATAATGCAGGCCTTCCCTTTCAGCTCTGTTCAATTTCAACTCATGGTGATCTACTCATCATTCCAGTCTAGTGAAATTATCTTGCATCTGGATTCATCCACCTCATATATCAGCTATCCCCCTCAGCTTCATAGCGTCAGCAGAGTTGATACCATCCAGGTCCTTATCCTAGTAAATCAATAAATCAAAAAGGATTGATCTAAGAACATCAGTCCATTTAGTCAAAGGTCTTTGGGTGGAGTTTACTGAATTATATTATCATCTAGCTCAGACTATTCGTGAAATAGGATAAGAAGGATTTTTTTCAAATGCCTGTCTGAATAACTCCACCGTTCTTCTGACCTGTTAGCTAATCTATCAGCTGCTGACCGAGTTAAAAAGGATAAGCAGGCATGATTTACCTCTAGGAAAGCCTTGCTGGCTCCTAGTGATTGAGTCCTTTCCCCATCGTTCAAAAACCATCTTTTTAATTACCAGTTTTAAAATCTTCTCAGCAATGTCAACATCAAATGACTGATAATATCAAGCTCATTGCTTTGTGGGTAAATGAGATAAATACTTATCCCTGTGCCTTGGATATTAGAAATACTTTATATGAAGTAGATACGGTTCTGAAAGCAGCCTGACATAGTAGGAAAAGTATAGATTTTTTGGCATCACAGAGATCTGAGTTCAAATCCCAGTTCTACCACTTACACACTAGGTACACTCAAGCAAGTTAGTTAACCTTTCTGAGCCTTTGTCTTCTCCTCTGTAAAATACTTATTTTGAAAGATTCTGTGGGGATTAGGAATCATACACGAAAAGATCCTAGGATGCTGTCTGTCATATAATAGTAATTAGAGCAAATTTGTCCCGACGATTGTTGACAATGTCTGAATTCTCTCATCAGTAGGTTCTAAGAATTAAAGGTTCAAATTGTTTGGACATTCATTTGGAGCAGCTAAGTGCCCATCAAGAGCTTATTTTCTGGACTTCCCTGGCGGCGCGGTGGTTAAGAATCCGCCTGCCAATGCAGGGGACATGGGTTCGAGCCCTGGTCTGGGAAGATCCCACATGCCGCGGAGCAACTAAGCCCCTGAGCCACAACTACTGAGCCTGCGCTCTAGAGCCCGCGAGCCGCAACTACTGAAGCCCGCGCGCCTAGAGCCCGTGCACCACAACGAAGAGTAGTTCCCACTCGCCACAACTAGAGAAAGCCTGCACGCAGCAACGAAGACCCAACACAGCCAAAAATAAATAAATAAATAAAAGCTTATTTTCCATCTCATCAGTGTTGGTTCTCGTCCCTGTGGCTTTAAAAGCAGTCTCGGGCTTCCCTGGTGGCGCAGTGGTTGAGAGTCTGCCTGCTAATGCAGGGGACACGGGTTCGAGCCCTGGTCTGGGAAGATCCCACATGCTGCGGAGCAACTAGGCCCGTGAGCCACAATTACTGAGCCTGCGCGTCTGGAGCTTGTGCTCCGCAACAAGAGAGGCCGCGATAGTGAGAGGCCCGCGCACCGCGATGAAGAGTGGCCCCCACTTGCCACAACTAGAGAAAGCCCTCGCACAGAAATGAAGACCTAACACATCCATAAATAAATAAATTGAAAAAAAAAAAAAAGCAGTCTCCTTCACCAAGAGGACAGAATACCATGGAAACTAAGTAATCCCACTTTCCCTGTAATTTAGCATTTATTCTTACTTAAAACCTAAGGTTGCTATGAATTTATCATTAGAGTACTTACTTATATATGGGTTACAGCTATAAATAGTAATGGTATTTCTCTGTGTGAGTTAGATGCTAAAGTTAAAGAAAGGAATAAATCGAATTATAGTAGATCTCTGTGAAAGACAAAGGAAAGTCTTCGGTGACTCTATGATAAAAATATAGTTGCCACTTCTTTTTTTCTGCTCTCTCTACTCATTCTATAAAATTGCTCAGATCTACTATGCTTACACATAATAATAGAAATCACACAAAAAGTTCAGTCAGCATCGTAGAAATGTAATATATCTATGTGTCAAAGAAATAGACAAAATTAAAAGGCAGAAAACAATTGCAAAGCATACTTACAAGAAATACGACAAAAAATTAATATTTTAACACATTTGGAACCCACAAATCACTGAGAAAAACACTAAGACTTCAGTAAATATTTTACAGAATAGAAAGTGTAACACCTTTCACAGCGTAGAAAATACAGTCGATTAGTGTGGGAAAGTCTTTAACCTTAAACTCACTAGTATCTAAAGAAGTTATGAAAATGGAGAAAGAAACAACATAATCATAATGCAGCATGGTATGTCCTAGGACAGGAAGAGCTCTTTGAAGAAACCTATGAATCTCCATTTCTTTATCTCTGGAAGGAGACTTTGCCTTGTATTCTAAAAAGAGAAATGAATAGTATCAGATCCACACTTTGTACACCTTAAACTGACACCATGTTGTATGTCAATCATATGTCAATAAAAAAGAAATTAATATTTTATTTTACCTGTAAAAATCTTGCAAGGATGATAGCATAGAGATCGTTTTCTGAATTTGTAAGGGAATCCATGCAGGTTAATCGTTGATAACCAGGTCAGTGAAGTCAAAGGCAGTGGGTTAATCATCACGCTGGGGGAGCTACTTCCTTTTCTGGTGACAGACATTCATCTCCCCACAGAGCTTCCCCCACAAACACGTGCAGTCTTAAGTGCACAGGCTACAGTCCGTGGGAAGGAACTGCTAAAGACCAGCTATGGCTGGAAAGCTCTCTGTCCTTTTCAGTACTGGACAAAACCTACAATAACAAGAAAGGTAGATTCACATATAAATATTACTTTACACATGGCCTTCACTCCACGTGCATAGCTTTCTCTTTATTTCTTCGTGGTAACTTCTGTGTAAATATTACATGCTCTTCTCTCTTGTTTTAAAACAAAAATTACAATACTTAATACAGGCAGGCATTCACAAAAGCACTTGTGTTGACAACCTCTATCCCTCAAAGATTTCCATCACAACTTGTTACTTACCTTTGAATTTTTTTTTAAAATTATTAACACCTTTAATTATTATTTATTTATTTATTTATTTATTTTTGGCTGTGTTGGGTCTTCGTTTCTGTGCGAGGGCTTCCTCTAGTTGCGGCAAGCGGGGGCCGCTCTTCATCGCGGTGCGCGGGCCTCTCACTATCGCGGCCTCTCTTGTTGCGGAGCACAGGCTCCAGACACGCAGACTCAGTAGTTGTGGCTCACGGGCCTAGTTGCTCCGCGGCATGTGGGATCTTCCCAGACCAGGGCTCGAACCCGTGTCCCCTGCATTGGCAGGCAGATTCTCAACCACTGCGCCACCAGGGAAGCCCACCTTTGAATTTTAACCAAAACTGCATTAAAATATTTGGGAGTGTTAGTAACTTTAATCCGCCTCTCTGGTTTATTCTGCAGCCTCACTCTGCCTGCTGAAAGGCCCTCACGCAGGTCACCAGGGACGTCTTAATTGCCAAATTTTATGGGCTCCTTTTAGCCTTTCTCTCGAGACATTTGGCATTCTGCGAACTCCCCTCTCTGGCTTCTGTGACTCCCCCCCTTCGTGTATTCCTCCTTACTCTATTCACTTTCTTCATTTTTTTCTTTCTGAAATGTGTTTAGACAGAGGGTTCTCTGTGACTGGGTCTTTGGCTTTCTCTTCAAGGGATCTCTCCTGCAGCTTCAACTGGTCCTGTACGCTGGTGCTCCCAAGTCCCTCTCGACCTCTCATGGACCGCAGATCTTGTGCCAGCTTTTACTGGACCTCTCCACCGGTGCATCTCAGGGGCACCCTTAACATTCCTCAACCTGGACTCATCCTGTCCATCCAAACATGCTTTGCTCACGTTCTCTATCTGGGTTACTATTAACGTCACCCCCGTAAATGCCTCTCCCCAAACCTGGGCATCATCCTAGATGCTTTCTCTCTCTCCTCTCGTGGGATCATTCCACGTACTTCTTCCTCTGTAGTGCCTCTCAAATCTGTCTTCTTTCGTAGATTGCTGTTGTCCCTCTTTTTAACCTTTATTATCTCTCTCCTGGATTATTCATTTATTGAGTCAATGGACTGTTGAGTAATTTAATTAAGAACATACATAGCCCTGGCCTTACATGTGGTAAGTGATGAGGAGAAGGCCTCTCTGAGGCCTGAAGCAAGAATGGGAGCCAGTCAGTTGAAGAGGGGACTGTGTGGGTGAATGTTCTGAGGCAGGAAAGAGCTCAGAACATTCCAGAAGCTGAGTGAAGATAGTGATTGGAGAGAGTGCTATCAGATAAGGTCAGGGGTCAGACCCTACAGGTCCGGTAGGCTTCAGTAAGGGGAAGCCAGGGTTTTAAGTAGGGGGTGGTAAGATTTATTTAAATTTTAAGATAGTGGCTCTGAATGCCATTGGAGCACAGACTGGATGGGACCCAATGTCTGGACGTTAGGACTCCCAGGCACTGGCTCCGGACTGCTGTCTCTGAAACCAGATTAAATCAGGTCACTCTTTTCATCGGACATGCTGTCGTCACCTCACCTTCGAGATAAAGTTTGAAATCTTTACCTGATAGGCTAGTCTTTCATTGTATGATCTTTGCTTACTTCTTCCGACCTGTGAATATCTGGTACTTCCACCACATCAAACTACTTATGAGTCTCAAAAAGGCCTTGGACTATGCTGTCCCTCTCCTGTCAGTCTGTTTAGTTCCTCCTCATCCTTCAAGGTCAGCTCAAGAGCCAGATCTACGGAGAGGCCTGTATCAGCCAGCCCCCTCCCATAGTGGGTGCCCCTCACGCTGGATTGCAGACACGTTCACGCGCTTGTCTCCCTCAGTGCAGGGGCCGGGGAGGGGGGCAGCCAGGGTTGCTGGCAGGCACATCTCAGAGGTGGCACATAGATCTTCTCCCTAAATGTCGGCCACTTGGCCCATTTTCCTTTTCTCTCGTGTTCACTCGTACTTCTTTTCGTTCACAAACAGAACTTTTCCTAGTATGACAACTGAAGCAATGCAAGCCTCAACTTTCTTTGGTTTCTGAATAGCACTTTGTCTTGATACAGCACTTTTTAGTTTGTAGAATCCCTGCAGATGTCTGTTCCTATTTTATCTCCACCGTGTCCCTGTGAGGATACCGTACAACACAGAGCTTGCAGAGAAGTCAGGGCTCCTGTTCAATGTGATGGCGTCACTCTGTGGCAGATGACCTAGAATACTGGGACCGAGGCACCTTGGTCCTACTGTCTCTACATCTGGTATATTTATATTTGTGCTGCGGTTTTGATTTCCTCTTTGGCTGGCCCAAGAGTGACTAACAGAAAAGTATTTTTAATTTCTAAATGGTTCAGTTTTATCTATCTTGGTTCATCCTTTTAAAATAATTTTCTGCATTTGTGGTTTAAAAACTATTGTTTGGTTAGTTTTGGGGGCTTTTTTGGGCGGGAGTTGTTTGTTTTGGAGGGTTTTGTTTGTTTTGTTTTTTTGGCTTTAAACAACAAAAATTTATTCTCTCACAGTTCTGGAGGATAGAAGTCTGAAATCAGGGTGCCTGCAGGGCCGTGCTCCCTCTGAAACCTGTAGGGCATCCTTCCTTGCCTCTTCCTCACTTGTGGTAGTTTACCTGCACTCTTTGGTATCCTTGGCGTGTAGCGGGATCATTCCAATCCTTCATCTTCACTGGGCATTCTCCCTGTGTCCCTCTTTCTTCACATGGCCATCTCCTTATAAGGACACCTGCCTGGTGGATTTTTAATTTTAGGGATTTACTGGTGTTGTCTTTGTGGCCCAGAATATGATTAATTTTCTTAAATCTTCCATGGATATTTGAAAAAGAATGTGAGCTCTTTTGATACAGTATAAAGTTTGATATATATATAATACATTAAGTCGTATGTTCTATATAAAACCCCTAATATCCCAAGATCATTTTTATCTTCTTTCTCTGTCAAAGATTGAGAGGTATAAATTTGTTTCCAGCTGCTATTGTGGTTTTGGTAATTCTCCTTCTATTACTAGAAGACATTGCTTTATATATCTTGATATTGTTATCAATACATGAAAGTTCATTATAGTTATATCATTGTGTAAAGTATCATTTATCAGTAAAAGATAATCTTTTTCTTTAACTCAGTACTCACCTTATGATCTCCTTTGTCAGATGATTGCAATACCAGTTAACACCTTTTGTATATCTAATATATATTTTCTTATTCCTTTATTTTTAACTTCATTTTGAATGGGTCTCATAAAAATTCTAAAAATACATTTTTAAATTTTTTAACCAATATTTAAGACTTTGTCATCTAGTAAGTTTAAGCTCTTTACGCTTCATGCTTTTGTCAAATTTCTGCCATCTTATTTTTCCTCTCTTTTACACTTTCTTGTTATTTTTCATTTCTCTTTTTCTTTTTGTTACATTGGAAATTTTTTCTTTGTTTTTTATTCCACTCATTTGGAGTTTATACAGTGCAATCCCCTTTATATAGTTTTTAGTATTTAAGCCTGTATTTTTTCAACCATATTAAGAATAAAATGGTATCTATAGCCTATTTTTAAATGAGACCATGTTTTAAGACAGCTTTAGTTAGTTTACATGCTGATTAGTTGGTGATGCTGTGATAATGTTTTTTTATTCTGGCTTATTTCATAGAAAATCGAATCTGAGAGTTAAGACAAGGACTAAATAGCAGAAAAAAATATATGCACATAGGATATATGTGTCCTTTACCTTTTATTTTTAAAATTTTTCCTCTCCTTTCTGATCCTCGTTTATGGTTATTTCATGCTGTAACTTTTTTCTTTACAATTCAGTTCATTTAAAGAGTGTATGTTACCTTCCAAGTGGGCTTTCCCCATCAGGGACTGAAAGGAGAAACGATATAACAGACTTACATTTCTATTGCATTTAACAGTATGCAAAATCTGTGTTCACATACATTTCTCCCAGTGAACTACACAAAAGCCTTAGATGTTATTATTCCCATTTTCTAGATAATGAAACTCAAGCTCAGAAAAATTAAATACTTGACCAAGATCCCAAGATACCGAGACCCACAATTATGAACACAGAGGCTGACTTAAGGGCGAAGGAAATCTTAAACTCAAACCCAAATCGTTCTGATTTCAAATCCCAGGGGGTCCTTTAGCTACAGCCTAGCTGGACTCGTGATGCAGCTGACCCCTGGAGTGTGTGGCGCTGTCACTCGAAGATATCCCTTGGACCAGCCCACTGCCCGGCACGAGGGAGGGACGGAGTTAACGTTAGCTGATTGAAGGTGTTAAAATCATCATCCCCGTCAACACTAGGTGGCATTGTTTCTCTGGATGTCCAGCAGGTGGCACCGCATAGCCAAGAGGATGTATCCCTTCCCTTTCAGTGAAGCTATTAAATTCCATACAGGTCCTAAGAATTTCAAAAGCAATCAATATTAAAAGTACAGGACAATAAAGGAGATGCATTTTAAAATCAGTGGCTAAAATACATACATACTGCATATTTATAAATCAAAAAATTTAAATAATTTGTCATAATTCTTTTTCAACAACCAAAAAAACCCCATAGGTAAAACAATTTGAGAGTGATCTACATTAACCAGCCAATCTAGAGAAATTTCTAATTTCAAATTAATTCCAAAAATCAATATAGTAATCATTTAGTGGGCTTTGGGGAGCCTTGACTCCTCTTCAGCATGGTATCAGCTTTGGATCTGAAGGAGGCGTTTGCAGAACACCATACCTTGTCCGCCCCTCTGTGGGAGCTGGTAGGCAGTGCTCCCCCTGGGGACACCATGAGCTCCTCTTCTTGAGGACAGAGATCACGTCTTGCTCATCTTCATGTCCAACACCTTGTCCCATCAGTGGATTAAAAGTCCAAACCCTGAAATCCGGTCCAGTGCAGTTTGAAGAGGTGACAGGGCATGGAACACTGGAAGAGGAGTGTTCTTGTCCTAACTAGTGGGTCATAGGATGACAGGGGATGGAACCTGTCATGGATGACAGGTGATGGAGGACTGGAAGAGGTCCCTTCCCCTCTAGATGCAGCACACGAGCCATGTGGTTGTGTGTGCTTATTGCTTCACTGACTGCTCGAGCTGGACCCGCAGACACACTTGTGTTTGGATCACGATTATCCACTCCTCTCTTTTAATCTTAATTCTCTATGATGCTTGGGTAGGGAAGGGGACCAGGTGAAGGAAAGATGTAATCCCCAAATCACTTAATATGAGGTTTTAAAATGCATTTTATGCTGCCTCAAGATTATTACAGAACCAGCTAAGTATTCATTGCTTGCTGGGCGTTGAGAACTGTGGTCAAAAGACCTCTAAAACCTCTGTGGTCAAAAGAAGCGTAAAAGGAAGTATTTCCTTCCTCTTGAAGTGTTTTGTCATCTAATTGTAGGTATCAAAGCGTATGATACCAGCAATCATTAGAGTTCAGCATAAGACAGCACTCGTCAAAGTGCTGAAATTTTTAATGGATATGTTGTAGCGATCTGGTTAAGGAGGAAGAACCACCATTATTGGACATTTAAGTGTCAACCACTGTATTGGATAATTTCTAGTTGTTTTTTTTTAAGAAATGCTGTTCTGCCTCTTCTTTCCCTTTATTTATTTATTTATGTATTTTTAATTTTGGCTGTGCTGGGTCTTTGTTGCAGTGTGTGGGCTCTGCTTTGCGGCACGCGGGCTCTCTAGTTGTGGCGCACAGGTTCCGGAGCACGCGGGCTCAGTAGTTGCAGCGTGCGGGCTTCGTTGCCCCGCGGCATGTGGGATCTTAGTTCCCCGACCGGGGTTCGAACCTGCATTCCCTGCGTTGGAAGGTGGATTCTTAACCACTGGAACCACCAGGGAAGTCCCATTTAGTTATTTTTTTTAAGCACCCAAAACTCCCATGAGATAGCTCATTATTCCTTACAGAAGAGGCAACTAAAGCTTAGAAAGTCTGAGCAGCTTGTACAGCTTGTACAGCACGTGAGAGGCATGACTCAGACTCAAACCCTGATCTCCTGTGACCTGCTGAGCCCATACATGATCTCCCCACCTTTCTCCAGGACCATTCAGAATGGGCTGTAAGATCAGCAAGTCTTCACGTCAGGGCTGTGGCTCGAGTTTCGAGTGTGCCACGCAAGAGCTGACAGGTGGGTGGGAGGCAGATGCGTCTGTTAGCATCCCAGAAGGAAAGAGATGGGAGACTCACAGCGGCAATTATGGGAGTTCAACGAAAGGACCGTGTACAGAGGCATGGCGGCAGGGTTATAGGAGCCAACGAGGAGACATGAGGCTCTTGGGGAAGGTTCCCACCTCCGGGCCTGGAGGGACAAGGGCAGGGAATGGCGTGGGGTGAACCTGGTGTGGCTGGGGGAGAAGAGAGGCCCCCAGCAGCGGTGGCCACCGTTAGAGGGTCCCCAGCAAACTGCACCCAGGCAGTGAGGGAGTGGGAGGAGGGAGTTGGGAACAAACCCAACTCTGCCTCCTCGGGCCCCCAGATCTCCTGTTGGCTGAATGCACTGGAAACCAGAAGGCAGGGGAGTCCAGTCGGTCTGCAGGGCTCAGCCGCAGGGTACAGAGCAGGGCAGATGAGAACAGGGTGTTGTTGATGTGGGAACAGAACGAGAGTGGGCTGCCCACGCCGTCGTCGGGAGAGGGAGCCGCAGGGGTACAGCCGGAGGATGAGGAGCTGGGCGTGGTGTCGGCTGGGGCGCAGGCTCTGCTGTGGAGGGGGCTCCGGGAGGTGGGGGGAGGTGAAGGTGAAGGGCGTCCGGGACGTGGGGGGAGGTGAAGGTGAAGGGCTCCGGGAGGTGGTGGGAGGTGAAGGTGAAGGGCTCCGGGAAGTGGGGGGAGGTGAAGGTGAAGGGCTCCGGGAGGTGGTGGGAGGTGAAGGTGAAGGGCTCCGGGAGGTCCCAAGCGTCCAGGAGGGGGCACCTGATCTCCATCTGGTACTCAGTGGTAAGCCAGTTTTGTTTCACGTAAGCCAATGTTAATTCATTTCTTGTGTAAGCCAGAGAGCTGGGGAGGGATCCTGGAAGAACGATGCAGGGAAGGAAGGCGGGACGGCTATCTGCCCGTCCGCCGGGATCGTGTGAGTGCGTGTGCAGGGTCCCTGGCCGAGTTCATTTGGCTCTTTCTGTCTTCCAGTGACCTATGGGATGATGAGCTCCAGCGTGTACTACTATACCCGCATCATGTCCCAGCTCTTCCTGGACACCCCGGTGTCCAAAACGGAGAAAACTAACTTTAAAACTCTTTCTTCAGTGGAAGACTTCTGGAAGGTATTTGCAGATGACCTCTTGTTATTGAAAATTGTTCATTTGGCTTCATAAATTCAGTTCAGGCCCACAAGGGCAGAATTTGATTGTTTTGTCTTGCTTCGTTTTTTGTTTTTGTCTCTTTGCTGGTGTTGGAATGTACCCCAGAACAGTGCCTGATACAAGGCAGGCACATTCTTTCAAAGATCTCTAATGTAAAATTCAACCCAGCCCTCCCCTAATTGTCACAAATTCCAACATTAGTATTAGAGGATAAGCAATGAGGGATACCATAGGAAAAATATTAAACTGATCTGGAAGATGTGTTCAGAATCTAAGAAAATGGGGAGGGAAATTGGAAAGGAAATGATTACTTCCTTCTGGGGAAATACTTTCTAAAATTCTTAGTAAACCCTGGGGTTAGAGCTATTGATTTTAAAGATAGAGGAACTGGATCACAAGAACCTAAATATACTAAATAATGCCTAAAAATACCTGGCATCCAAAACCACACTTGTATAATATGAATCTTTTCCACCTCAAGGGGGCAAATCACTCCATCTCTATTGATTGTCTGATAAGGATAAGACACTGAGAAATGGCTGGGTCTGTCTTTCCTATAGGCAAACTAATGAGAGACTTCTCACATATACACAGTTCTGTGATAATGAATGCCATACTCTAAAAATGGAGGGGAGGAGCGGGGTGAGAAGTTAGAGAGTTCATTCACCCTATGACAAAATAATCCAGACAATTTAAAGATGCATCAGATGGCAGACTGGTTTTCAAAACTATCATCTTTTCCTCTCCAGTGATTGTGAACCATGATTATGTGGGATGCTGTTTTAATAAGGGAAAGTGGAATTGATCATGGTTATAGATTCATTGCAAACTGCACCCTCTCCCCAGCCTTTAGTCCCAGAGTAAAAATCAGAGTCGCCACGTATGAAGTGCCCATTCTGTGCCAGGTGTAACCACCATGCAAAAGATAGATATTACAGATGCTCGAGGCCTCACAGCTAGCCAGGAAATGACGCAGCAAGACTGGAGCAATGTCCAATCTCTCTGACAGCAAAACCCACCCCTGTCACTCTACCCTGTTCACGGAGTTGCCACACTGTTGGTCACACAGACATTCCAGGAAGGAGCAAGGCAGCCTCTGAGCTTAGAGTTTTTCCAAAATGTTGCCTTTGCTTTCAGTTTGCGGAAGGCGCCTTGTTGGATGGGCTCTACTGGAAGATGCAACCCGGCAACAGAACCGAAGGCGACGACCGGAGCTTCATCTACTACGAGAACCTGCTCTTAGGGGTACCACGTATACGGCAACTCAGAGTCAGGAATGGGTCCTGTTCTATCCCCCTGGACTTGAGAGACGAGATTAAAGAGTGCTATGACGTCTACTCGGTCAGCAGTGAAGACAGGGCTCCGTTCGGTCCGAGAAACGGAACCGCGTAAGTGTTTGTGGCTCCGGGCCCTGGGCTGTCACGGACATTCATTCGTTCGTTCTCTAACCCCTTCGCCAGGGAGAAGATGCCTTCACTGCTTGTATTTAAGGCCGTGGCCCAACTTCGGTTTCTCAAGTTTTCTTTACTTTTTACCCCCTTTCAGCTTCTGCATACTTATTTTTCAGAAGGCTAAATTGCTGACCATATCCCCACAGGAAAGAAGCTACCTTCACCTTCAGAGGTTTCTGTTAAGGTGCCTGGATCCTATTTTTATAAATCCAGTAACGTGGTTCACTAGGTTGTTAGTAGGAAGTTTTTTGGTACAGAAATTCTTTTTTATTAGCTCTTAGAAATAAATTTGCGTTCACACTACAATTACTTAAAGTGTATCATAAGCTCGTGAGGCAGTTATTCTGTCTGGTGTAAAGCCTGTCCTTCTCAAATGCGTGTTTTTGATTTTGAATACGTGTCTGCATTGTGCGTATTTGCAGGGATTTTGGGTACTCTTTGTTAACCGTACTTAAAACATCCTGTGTATTAAGGGAGGACCGTCCTTATTTCTAGAATTATTATAAAAAGTGAGAAGAGTTCTCAGGTTGTCCCAAGGTGGACATGTTGGGGCACGGGCCCTGGGTGAGTCACTGTGGATAGAATTGTCTTCTAAGTTTCACTAAACTAATTCTTTCAGTTCGTCTAGATCCCTTTCTTGAGAACCGAGACACCAGAATCCAGATTAGTTAATACACAGTGAGGACAAACACGTTTTCCATAACCAGATTCTTTGTTTATCGTCCAGTACACACCCTCTTTAGTACCTGGACCCATAAGGAACAAACTTACTAAACATCCGAAGATTTAGAGTAAAAAGACTGAATCTCAAAAGACATTTTTTTCCAGGTTGTGATAGTGATTTTGCTCACTAATGCTCCTTTTTCCAGTTCCTGCAACGCATACACTTGCACTTAAACTATGGTACCTTGTCTAATATTTTATCTCATGCCATTGGCAAGAGAGATTCATGCAGCCTCTATCCTATGCTAGATGCTATCTAAGAAGTGAATTCATGCATTATCTCATCTACTTTTCACAGAACAACTCTGAAATAGGTATCAGCTCCATTTTATAGATGAAAAAACATCACCGCTAGTAAATGGAACCAGCTTGACTCCAAAACCCATGTTTCTTTTGTGACGCCACATTGCTTCTTCCCTATTAATTATGTTGCTAGGGTGACTGCTGCTGCCCTCAGCCCCCCGTCAGAGTTCAAGCTTCCTGAGGGCAGGGACTCTGGTTCGTTCACTGCTGTATTTCCAAAGCTTTGAACGGTGCCTGGAACATCCAAGACGCTTATAAGTGATTTTCACTACAGGGTGGGCTACTGAAGGGATCCTTCTTGGGTGTATTTAAACCATCCCTGGTCCTGCCAGGGTCTGAGTTACTCCCATTTCTCCTTCCGTTCAACTCCGAACTTCTTGAAAGAATAGTTTTCACTTGCCAGTGATTCACTTTTCCTTGCCAGTGATTCACCCCCTTAAAGCTTAAGCCCTTGCTTTTGACATCTCTCTTGGAAGCTACCAGGGGGTTTGTTCAGTTTGCTGATTCACTGATCGATGTCCTGCCATGCTGATCAGCCCCTCTGCAGGATTCGGCCGTGTTGAAGGCTCGTTCTTTTGACTTTGGTGAGTGACACTGAAATTGGATTCTCTTAATTCTGCACCCCGCTTCTTATCTCTTATTGCCAGGTTCTATATTCAGGCCTCTGTGTTTTCTTTCTTTATACTCTTTCCCTTGACATTCAGATGGCTCCCACTCTCATCTCTATTTGATGATTCATCGTTTCTTCAACAGATAGACTGTGTGTTAACATGTGCCAGGCATGTTCCCAGTGAGGTCTCCCTTTTCTAGAAATGCTCTTGGTGCTGGTTGGAGTGCAAAGCAGCAGTAAACAAAACAGAAGTAAATCCCCTGTCTTGGCAGAGCTTACATTCTAGTGATAGAAGATGAGTGTGTGTGCCACCTGTATGTCCCACCAGCTCCAATGACTCAACATGCGCCAAACTGAACTCATCGCTTTTTTCTCTTTTATTTATTTATTTATTTTTGGCCATGCCATGCAGCATGCGGGATCTTAGTTCCCCAACCAGGGATCGAACCTGTGCCCCCTGCATTGGGAGTGTGGAGTCTTTTTTTTTTGCTGCAACAGGTCTTAGTTGCAGCACGCGGGATCTTCGTTGCCACGTGCGGGATCTTTAGTTGCGGCATGCGAACTCTTAGTTGAGGCACGTGGGTTCTAGTTCCCTGACCAGGGATCGAATCCGGGCCCCCTGCATTGGGAGCGCGGAGTCTTAGCCGCGGGACCACCAGGGAAGTCCCGGAACTCATCACCTTCTTGTCGGATCTGTTCTTCCTCCTGGTCGTGGCACCACCATCTTTGCATTACCCAAAAAGACTCTCGAGTCTTTTTTCAGAAGTCCCCTCTCCCTTGCCCCCAACTTCCAAATCAGTGCCAGGCTCTGTTGACAGTCACCTCCGTGGCCCTGTCTCGGCCCTCCCTTGTCCTTCCCACCTCACTGCTCTACTTCAGGCCTCATCACCTCTCGGTTCTTGCAAGGACAGCTGACTCAGCTGTGTCGGGGTCCCTGGGACCAGCCTCACTGAGTTCAGCGATTCTCTGGAAGGGCTCCCAGGATTCAGCATATATTCATGGCTGAGCTTTACTACAGTGAAAGGAAATACGCAAAAGCAGCGAAAGGGACAGGCTCATGGGGCCAAGTCTGGAGGGAACCAGGTGCCAGGTTGGAAAGGTCCTCTCCCAGTGGAGTCACACAAGACATGCGTCTTCCCCCAGTAACGAGTTGTGACAACATGTAGGAAGCATTGTCTGTCCGAGAAGCTCGGCAGAGACTTGGTGCCTCCCATGTGTTACTGGGCGCTGATTACATAGGCAGGCTGTGCCCGGCACATCCCCAAATCTCAGACTCCCAGAAGGCAAGCAGGCGTGGGCATAAGCCACCTTGTTTGTACAGAAGCCTAGGCACTCTGAGCCACTCCTTCTGGTCAGAGGAAGTTTTACATCAGTGTAGGGAGCCGTTTATCACTGAAATTCCAGACGCCGGCCGAGTCCAACCTGGACTCTTTAAGGAAAGGCGGTCTCAGACCCGCTGTGTTAACTCTTTTCCACACACGTGCCCTCTCTCTGTTCCTCCCCACTCCAGGCTTCCCCACCGCCACCAGAGTAACCCCGTTCTGTGCCTCCAGAAACCTTCCCTGCGGGGACCCCTTCATGCCTGCCCCTCACCATCTGACCAGAGTCTACCTTTCAGCCTTCTCTTCTTCATCATGTGGGAGCCAAACCGAACTACTGGCGGATGCCTCGTACTTCTCTGGCCCCGCCTGCCTAAGTCTGAATCCTGCTTACTTTTCACAGCCTAGGTTCAACGTGGCTTCTTCCAAAGCCTTCTCTGGTTCACCTTTCCCATCATCGCTGAACCTCCAAAGAAGGCTAGCTTCCCTC
Source organism: Balaenoptera physalus (assembly GCF_965194825.1). NCBI lineage: Eukaryota > Metazoa > Chordata > Mammalia > Artiodactyla > Balaenopteridae > Balaenoptera > Balaenoptera physalus. The sequence goes on from NC_138884.1 coordinate 8,925,013, forward strand.
TGATTGGCCCGAGCAATTCTTTTTTGGTTCTTATTATCACCTACCTTGTATTTTCAGTGTTTAATTACAACTTTTCTCTCCCCACTTATTATAAATTTGGGAGAGAAAGGATCTTAGGTCATCTTTCTGTCCTCATTAATACCAAAGAAGCATCTGGTTCCTGAGAGCCCTGTAAATGTTTGTGGATTAAACTCCCAAATGCTGTGTGGATGGAGTCTTATTTAGTTGAGTTGCTGACGGTGGCACTTGATGAACTTGTACCTCTTTTGGCTGCAATTTGTGGGGGGCCTAGAGTCAGCTATTCCCTAAGTAAGTCACCCTGAAAGGCAACCCTATAAACTGAGGGCTGATAGCACAGGCCTCTGAAGGCAGACTGTCCTGGGGTGGGTTCCTGACTCTACCTTCAAAAGATTTGAGACTGAGTTGACCTCACTAAGCCTCAGGGCCCTTATTCCTAAAATGGACATAATAGCTATATGAGAATGATGTAAGAAAACACAAAGCAGCATGGCAAGCACATTACCCAGCTTGATGAGACTTACAGTTATTTGTTACGTACTCTGTCTTACCAGGAACCAATTGTCTTTGTAATTGCCCCAAGTGTTCCACTGATTTTACCTGTTTGTTTTGTCTTTGAATTAGTTGGATCTACACAAGTGAAAAAGACTTGAATGGGAGTAGCCACTGGGGAATGATTGCAACTTATAGTGGAGCTGGCTATTACCTGGATTTGTCAAGAACAAGAGAGGAAACAGCCGCTCAGGTCGCTAACCTCAAGAAAAATGTCTGGCTGGACCGAGGAACCCGGGCAACTTTTATTGACTTTTCAGTGTACAATGCCAACATTAATCTGTTCTGTGTGATCAGGTGTGTATAAAGGGCACTCATGCCTCCCACTTCTGTGTATTTGTATATACATCCTAGTCTGGAGTTAGACCAGAAAATCATTGCCTGCAGTTGGCTAAATGAGAGTTTCAAGGATCAGAACTGACAGCAAGGAGGGGTGAAAACCAAAAGCTTACTGGGATAGGGGTTTTTGGGGGGAAGGGAGTTAGGATGCGGGAATATTATGAGTTAGGAACAACCTTAAGTCTGGTCCAAGTTCATCCCAAGGCTGGAACCTTCCCAGATAAAGCACTGTGTTTTGCTAACATCTCTCCTTTCCCATTACGAGGACGATCAGTGCTCCATGGTCTGCTACCGAGGCCCCCAGGCATCGTGTCTTGACTCATTTCCCTGAGTTTCCCCTTCTCAGGTGATGCGCGTGCGATTAGAACGCAAGCACAGTAGTCGGGGCTGTGCCTGTGTTCAGTAGGCGCCCCGGTACCTGCTCACACTCAAGAATTACCAAAGGCACATAAAGTTCCTTCCGCGGATTCTGTGATGTTGCCGTCATGACCGTTCTGGCGGCAGCGAGGAAACTGACAAAGACCCCACTGGCTTGTCTGGGACCTCTTGCTCATTCATTCATTCAGCAAGCATTTATTGGACACTTCATATGTGCCAGGCACTGTTCAAGGCTCTTGGGATGCATCAGTGAACAGAATAAAGATCTCTGCCCTTGTGGAGCGCACATTCAACCCGGAGGAGATATTAGATGATAAACAATAAGCAAAGGAAACAAATTAATTAAATAGCATGTTAGAAGGTAATACGTGCTATAAAAAATGCAGAACAAGGCAAGGGGGATCCAGAATTCACCCGCCTTAATCCTCCTGGTGAGTATGGCAGCAGCATCCAGACGCTGCTGACATGAATTCCTCGCACATATATTTACCCACCAAATAAGAAGGCTAAATTCTCATAATAGCCTTATTTTGTGATTATTTTTGAGGCTAAACTCAACTGCGCTTTACACGGCCAACTGGATTCTCCCAGTGTTTATATCTAACGCTTTTGCAGAAAACAATATCACATTAAATCAAGTAATAGTTACTACTAAAAACGAATGAAAATCTATTGCAATTATTGTTGAACTTCTCCTAATGATTCCAGTGAGCACAGAAAGAGGATACACGCAGGCAGGCAACTCTGATTGACATTTAAGGAGATATCTATTTATAGAAGGTATAAATGAGTATGTCTTCCACTTCCTCCCCATACTGTAAGAGTGAATATCGTCAAGGCAGTTGCTTCATTTCTCTACATTGTTGCCTCAATTTCTGGAGGGGTTGACGATGCAGCACCAGAACAGGCAGAGAGAGATGATTCAGCACACAGAGGCCACTTCCTGCCCTTGTGAGTTCCCACTGAGGCTGCCACAAGGCTCTTTGTTTCAGTATTGCTCTCCTGAGTTTGTGGTTCTCACCCCTACGCTCTGGCGTATTGAATAGGAAGAAAACAGGAGGTTGATAGTGCCAGGGAAGGAAAATGTTTCACACTTCTTTGACCAATTCTGATTTGCTATAGTCCTTGCCTATACTTGATTATTGCTCGTGCTTGAGCCCTAGATACTTAGGTTCTAGGAACGGCCACCTGTCCTGTCCATCCTGTAAAGGGAGAAATGGTTACACCTAATCGCTGACTGGAGATCTTTTAAAAGTCTTAAAGCTAAGGATCTAGAGAGTCTGTTTCTAGCATGAAGGGAAATTGTACCCTTAAGTGAATCGTTGAACCTTCTCAGTGTGACACCTACAAAGGGGAATTTGGCAAGAAGCATCTTCACTTCAGTTATTGTAAAGCACTAAAGATCAGTGCCATCAGTGTGAGTGTAAAAGCATATGTCAGTGTTGCAGACAGTCAGACATTTCCTGAGCACCAATTCACTATAACGCTCTGAGAAGTTCCGATAGCAAAACGGTCCCCGTAGGCAAATTATCTGATGCTGGTTAGGTGTCACCAAATGCATGAGTGAGAAACTCATTCCCTATCTTTATATGTATATGAAAGAGACATCCTGCTTCTCAACCAGTCCGTACATGTTTTGATTGATGACATATATTTCTTATGTTCTTCATTCCCCAGTTGAAGGACTTGCATTTAATCAAAGTCCTATAAAGTCTTAGTGTGTTGATTAACTTCTACATTTAAAAATAAGTGTATAGCATTTTGAGTGGTATCAATACCAGAAGAGTAAATGGGAGACGGAGGAGGAATAATCTCTTTGTCTGGGAGGCCTTGGGAAGTCTTGTTCTTTTTGTGACACAGAATTCTACAAGGATGGAGTTACTGGCTGTGATAAAACCATTTTGCCACTAGTTTGGAGTGACTTGTGGTCTCCGTTTTATTACCTTCTAGAGCAGGGACAGAATAGATGATGTTTTTCCTGGCTGCATCCATGCGTTGTTGTTATGGTTGATGTTGTTAATTGTTTTAACTGTTCTTATTGCAACGCAGGTTATTGGTCGAATTCCCAGCAACAGGCGGTGTGATTCCATCTTGGCAGTTTCAGCCTGTAAAGCTGATCCGATATGTCACAACTTTCGATTTCTTCCTGGCAGCCTGTGAGATCATCTTTTGTTTCTTTATCCTTTACTATGTGGTGGAAGAGATATTGGAAATTCGCATTCATAAGCTGCACTACTTCAGGAGTTTCTGGAATTGTCTGGATGTTGTGATCATTGTGGTAGGTTTGAGAACAACACCAAATCCCCTGCTCTGTTATAAAAATGTGGTAGAGGCTTTGCTCCCCTCGGTGTTGTGGGTCTTGATCTTCCTGAAGGAGAATCTAAAGGTTCTCCTCTATGCTATCAACTTCACTGTTACTAACTTTCTCATTTTGCATGAGTGACCCTTCTGCATATGGAAGTGGAGAGGCATTTGCAATAAGCTCTCACTTGGCCACACTAATAACAAGAATGGGTTAGTAATTCGTATTTGGCTTTGGCATGCCATATGAGATGTGGGGAGAAAACAGTTTTGTTTATTCTGCTTTGGCTAATGATATTTTTCTTCAACTACAACAAAAATCAGTTTATATCTTTCTGCACATGTGTAAAGTCACGGCATAAAGAAACATCCAGGAAATTTTGGAGGTGGCAGAGAAAACCTCCCTGCAGTTTCAAATGTCCTGCAAATAGTCCACAGTGTACAAAATGTAAATGATGGCCATCAGCGTTTTCTGTAGGAGGTGCAAGAAACCATAAGGCAGAGTTACGATTGAGTTAAGACTGTCACCCCTTGTGGAGCCCTTGCCTGCCCGTGACTCTGTTACAAATTCCAACACTTGTTCAAGACGGTTTCTCTTCAGCACCGTCTTAATCACTTCCTTCCAGAGGCCTTAGTGTAAGATGTATTTTTGCAAGCTTTTCTCCCTTCAGCAATAACACATAATCTTCTGCTAGTCTGTTACACGTTAGAGCATATAACAACATGCTTAATGGCAACATGCTTAAAAGTCCATCCTTTCCAACGACAGAGCTGCGCCTCTGAAATCTTAGTAAGTGATGCGTTATCCTGTTCGCATTCTCTCTTCTGTTATCCTACTTCTTAACCAATATTGTTCCTCCCCAACCGAAAATTCATTTGGCTCTGTGAAGCATTTACATCAAGTCATTATCAAATCACCACTAGGGTCAGTTGGTAAAATATAGAAAGTATGTTACTTAATATATTTTAATATGCTATTAAATATAGAAAAAATGTTATTCATATGTAAGTAAAAGGATACTTAAGACATAAACAAGCTATATGTGTGTACTGCGTGGCGATAATGATATTAATAGGTGCAATAATAACAATAATTGCTAACACTTCAGAAGCTGTCTGTGCCAGGCACAATTCCAAGTGCTTTTCCTCTACAGCAGTTCATTTAGTCCTCACTATAACCCTCTTAGCCACTCTGCCACCGCCCTCACGCCACATACATGTGTACTTCAGAAATAACTTTTACATAAAATACACATTCCTATAGAATACAGCGTGGAACCCATCTGATCCATCCCGATGGCAGTTAGAAGTGCATCCCTTCTTTCACGATGGCTGTGTAACATCACAGAATTCCTGTGGCTAAACTCTTGATTCCCAAATTCTCAACATATTAATAATGAACAGAATTACAAAAGAATTTCCGTACTTAAGGAGGCAGGAAAGGCGATGATATTGGAAATAATTTTCCAAAATATTTCTGTACTGCACGATGGCAGAGTGCAGTTCATATACACTGTAAATCAGTCTAGAAAACAATTATTATTTGGAGCCCTAAGGACGCAGACTCTGCTTTTTTAGTTTACATGGATACATTTATGTTTCTGTCACTGAGAATAATGGTAAAAAAGTGGGTGTGATCTTATGCTAATTAATGTTTTCTTTTTTTTTTTAACCAAATACCTTCAATGTGAGCAAAGGACTAGTCAGCGGCATTCAACTTGTTGATTATGTACACATATCAATGAAAACTTTGATGACACACCCTAGTGTATTTTTATTTATAAAGTGTGTGTGTGTAGTGGTGTAATAAGTACACTTGTAAAAACATACACAGCATAGAATTTGAAATATTTGGATAAAAATAAATACAAATAGAATTCTAACACTTTCTTATCACCTGCCTGGAAGTTTTAATGTTTTCATCTCACACCCCAGTGAATTGCCTCGTACCCACCTTGGAGGCCACTGGGAAAAGAGCTGATGACATCATGGAAATTGAGGCTAGTCTCTTGGCTCAGCAGCTGCAGAATTTTGCAAGTGTTTCTTTGAAAACTTGCTTCCCTGTGCTCTTATTTTTTTTAACTCTTAGTGCTGACAAGACAACAGTTCAGACAGTGTGCTTTTATGAGAACAAGGAACGGCTGCTGGCATCCTACTTCTCCTTTGAAACCTTCTCTAACCCTTTAGAAATAGGGCATGCTTTCCGTGACGCTTACGTCAAAGAAAGCAAGTTCTTTTGTAGACAAGAGATGAGACTCTCAAAGGAAACTCAGAGCCACGTAACGACCCAAATGCCCACCAAACCTCTTTCCTCTGTTCTTCTCTCTCATTCTCTATTTGGAAGGAAGAGTCTCAGGAAATTTAGTGTATTTCTGTGATAGTGTATAAATGACCACATATTCCATATTTTTATAAACATTTGCCCCAGGCAGAGCAAAAACAAAGGGTACCTAGTGAGAGTTGGTAAAGGGTTATTTTTAGATTAGTCAGTCAGCCCTTTTTTCTCAGGGAAGTCCATGCAGAAAAACACTTATCAGGGTATTCCAGAGAGCTCAAAGGAAGTATTCCTACCACCAGTGCAAAAATACTAGACTAAGTCTGGGAACCCTTCACAGGGAAGGCAAGGAAGGTGGTGAGGTTGGCTTTTTCAGCTGTGGCTGGCAGACAGGCAGGTCCCGACTCTGATAATCACCGGGACAGCCACCTCAAGAAGGGCTGATGGAGTGGCCCTTGGCCATCATCCGTGAGAAGAGAGAGACGGACAGCAGAGGTCACGGCACCTGCCGTAGCCCGCCTGCTGTGGATTAGGGGTCCGTGTGGGGGCCCCGTGGTTATGGCTATAACCCCTAGCACTTTACACACATACACGTTAATCCAGTGGTGATGGGTGCAAGGCAGGCCCAGCGTTCCCCTCGGATTTTTATAGGCCAGAACCAAAGCAGATGTGAAGGGTTGTATGGTCATGAGTTAAAGGACAGAAGCAAGCAAGAGGGGAACCCTTGGCTCACATATCCCCACTGCGAGCCTTCTCGAGCCCTCTGTGCCCTTCGTTCCCGCCACCTAAGACCAAGCTCATTCTTTCCTGTCACGAGCGCTCCTTTGAGCATGTCTTCTTTCACCCTTCACCTATGGTGTGTGATGCCAGCTTCTTAGAAGGTTTTTGTACTATTTGTCTTTGTGTGTTTATCTGCTCTTGGACCAGAGTATAAGTTTCTCGAGGAGAAGGTTTGTACTTTTTACTTGTATTTGTTCCTCTTGATCCTTCGAACGGTGCTGTGGCCACAGATATCCACCATGTGTTTGTTGAATAAAGGCAAGAATAGATGGCTAGAAAATGAAAAAAAAGGAAGCCCCGCAAATAAAAACAGAGAGCGAGGTGAGGCCTGAGAAAGCAGAAGGGTGGAAAGTGATTTAAATGAAGGTGGCAGAAAAAAACAGAAGGCGTTCCTGTTTGAGTTTCCTTTTGTAATAAAGTGACATCTCGGGTGTGTGCACACGCACTCACTGGATTTCTATTCCTAAGGAAGTGTGAGCGATATATCGTTTTACTCTTTTACGGCCAGTGCTCAACACTTTCCCTCCGTGTGAGTGACAATTTATTAATGCTGTTGGGTGAGTAGAATGGTGAGCCCTAGAACTAATACATTCGTGAAGGAAAATAAACTAGTCATTTTAAGGTAAGTTATATATTTCTAGAACACTGCAATAATATATAAATCTTTTGTCTTCCAGCTGTCAGTGGTAGCTGCAGGAATTAACATACACAGAACATCAAATGTGGAGGTGCTCCTACAGTTTCTAGAAGATCAAAATGCTTTCCCCAACTTTGAGAATCTGGCATACTGGCAAATACAGTTCAACAACATAGCTGCTGTCATAGTATTTTTTGTCTGGATTAAGGTAATTTATAAATGTCAGGTTCAGATTTTTAATACTGTTTTCGTCTTTTTATTAACGTGAGTCACACAAAATGTTGAAGGACTTGAATTCGTTTCTGTGGCCAAGTTTAAGCAGCCAGCCAAAAGCTGCTCCGTGTTTACAAGTAAAGTCAGCTAGCAGGACTCACGTGACCGTTCATCTCGCTGTTTGCCTGCTACCTGCACTCTTGGAAGACCTGTCTTTGGAGGTTTCATTTAACAAATGCATTAAGAGACCTTTGTATGTCACCTGGGCCTGGGGCCCCTGGCTCTGCTAACCCAGAGACAGGTTCAAGTTTCACCTTAAGTGGGGTGACCAGGTGGAGGAAAAGGAGCTAAGAGAAAGGAGGGGAAGTGGGGGGAAGGGAAAGGGAGAGATCCTGCGCTGGAAACGTTCTCTGGAAGGATTGCCTCCTTTCCAGGTGGAGGCCAGGGCAGCTTTACCTAGAATCGAGATTGGGACAGACAAGCTCCTCTGCGTAGTACCTTCACGACTCATTTCCTTCTTCTCCCAGGGCATCATGTGCATTTCCTTGTGCGTGAAAGCTCAGGTCACTTCGTATACAACGAGCCTCAATTCTGGAGGTTCAGGAAATTTCACTGTTTTTGAGGGCAACTGCCAGCCTGTCACCACTTAAGTTCTATGATTGTGCCATCCAGATAGTAGCTATTAGCCGCAAGTAACTATTTAGATTTTAAGTTAAATTAATTAAAATGACATGCAATTAAACATTCAGTTCCTCAGTCACTCTGGCCACACTTTAAGTGTTCAACGTCTATATGTGGCTAGTGGCTACTGTATTAGATAGTGGAAATACAGAGCATTTCCATCATCAGAGAAAATTGTGTTGAAGAGCACCGTTCTAGAAGGTACTTTCCAACAGTTACTTATTTTCCTGAATTGTTATTCACATCCGGAAGGCCTGAGATTTATAAGAGGGTTTAGACCTCATCCTGTATCTCTCGTGCTATTTATTCAGTTACATGTTTGTTCAAGAGAAACCATCACTAACGTACCATACCTTTATCACAAAACAGAACAATAATCGAGATCTCATAGAAATACTACTAGGAATTGTGTCAAGTAATGTGATTACAACAACCGTCAGAAACATTTTGTTGTGACCAGAAGCGCTTTATAAGAGGTCTTTAAGTAAAAGTCTAGAGATTTCCTTTCAGTGTGTGCCTCAGGGTGTTTGTCTTATTTAGTGCTTCGCCTGTAAATATCTTGCCCCCAAGACCTTGTGAACCATTAAGTTCTTTAGGACGGAGATTGGAACTCAGCTTCTAACGGATCTCCCCACTTCCCTCCACCGAGACTCCCGGCTAGAGCCGTGCGGTTTGTCGTGCCCTCTGGGCTCGAGCTGCCGAACGTGGGCAACGTCCTCTGTGCCTTGTCTACAGAAATGCGCCATGTGGCTATGCAGTCAGATAGAGCCCGGTTCAAATCCTCACTCCAAACCCTGGCCAATGTCTGGCACGTAGTCGATGCACAATAAATGACTGTTAATACACAATAAGTATTTTCTGGAGGTTTTTGTTACTAGTGTTTTCTTTTTAAAGATTTTTTTTTTTTTTTGATGTGGACCAATTTTAAAGTCTTTGTTGAATTTGTTATAATATTGCTTCTGTTTTTTTTTTTTTTTTTTTTGGCCGCCAGGCATGTGGGATCTTAGCTCCCCGACCAGGGATCAAACCCACACCCCCTCTATTGGAAGGCAAAGTCTTAACCACTGGACCGCCAGGGAAAGTCCCTTAACTAGTGCTTTTTTATGTTAACTCTTTGTTTTTATTGAAGTACAGTTAATTTGCAATGTTGTGTTAGTTTCAGGTGTACAGCAAAGTGATTCAGTTACATACATATGTACATACATATATTATTTTTCGGATTCTTTTCCATTATAGGTTATTACAAGATGTTGAGTATAGTTCCCCGTGCTACACAGTAGGTCCTTGTCATTTATCTAGCTAGTTTTCATTTGTGGGGTTTTTTTCTCCTTTATTTTAATCTTTCTAGGGGAAAAATATCAATGGTCATTTTAATTATAATTAAACTTGTTTTCACTATAAATGAGAAAATACAAGTGGCTGGATTTGAAAAAAAGCAAGTCATTTTTGTCCTCTCTTTCTTTTTGTTGTAAAATATACATAAAAACATTTTCCATTTTAACTACTTTTAAGTGCACAACTTAATGGCATTAAGTACCTTCACAGTGTTGTGCAACCATCACCACTGTGCATTTGCAGAACTTTTTCATCATCCCAGCTGCAACTTTTTTATCCATTCAACACTAACTCTCCATTTCCCCCTCCCTGCAGCCCCTGGTAACTTCTATTCTCCTTCTGTCTCTGTGAATTTCCCTACTCTAGGTACCTCACATGAGTGGAATCATGCAATATTTGTCTTTTCGTGTCTGGCTTATTTCACTTAGCACAGTGCTTTCCAAGTTTCATTCGTGTTGTAGCATGAATCAAATTTTCCTTCCTTTATAGGGCTGAATAATGATCTAGCACATGTATATACCACAGTTTACTTACTCATTCATCTTCGTATATCATCTCCCCTCTCTTCTACAGCTCTTCAAATTCATCAACTTCAACAGGACCATGAGTCAGCTCTCCACAACCATGTCTCGGTGTGCCAAAGACCTCTTTGGCTTTGCAATTATGTTCTTCATTATTTTCTTAGCATATGCTCAGTTGGCATACCTTGTCTTTGGCACTCAGGTTGATGACTTCAGTACTTTCCAAGAGTGTATGTAAGTATATATGAAATTAAGAAGAAAAATTGAATCATAGGTAGTACTGCCTTCTCAAGGTTAAAGAAATCTTCATGGTGGCTGTTTAGCTACCAAGTACTTAAAAGTAGTTGTTTAAAATGAGAATTAATTCTCTTTCCCAGAAACACTGACCCATCAATGCAAAGATGACGATACCTTCTGAAATGCTAATGTTTAAGACAGAGCCCGAAAGTAGTAGGATGTTCTTCTAGAACAGCTATAGTAAGCCAACTCTGTTCCAAAGACTGAGGTCTTCTTAGCACCAAATGCAGATGGTAGCGTTTAAGAGACCTTTGCCTATACTTTTATTCCTATTAAATAATGTTGCCATAAACTTCAAACTTCAGCCTATTTTCTAAGAAAAAAAGGGTATTTCTAATATTCTAGGAGAAGCTCAAACCAATACAGGAATTTTCAGTCTTTTTTCCAAAGTTCTCAAATAGTATATGAAAAACCGTTTCAGACTTCCATGTCACTTAGAAAGGAGTTAGTTAGGAAAGAAGATGATCATGATAATAGAAGTTAATGGGGCTTTGTGCAAGAGGACCCCTAATTAATGTTGCTGTTTGATGAAAGTCAGGAATGGAAACAATTGTACTGATTAAGACCCAGCATCTGGCAACATGCAGCAATTGTCAACCCCACTTTAAGTGCGTTGAAATAGTGCATCTTCATACATGTACAATTTTGACTATCCTTCAAAAATCTTTTTTTCTTATGAGATTTTAAATTTAGACTCAGAGTGACCATTGTGAAGGTTTAGAGTTATCATATTTTACCCAGATTATGTTTTAATTTCTTAGAGCCTATTGCTTTATAAGTCATCTAATAATATATTTTCTTTTTACCAAATGGAAATAACATATTTAGCATGAAAGCATATTATTTTGATTCTAGAAGGCTTTAGTTGCTCATATAAGTAACAAGAGTTTTCCAAAGGGGTTGACAGTTTTCCATTATTTGGCAGCTTTCCACACTGATTAAAAAACAAAATGTCCAAAAGTATGAAATCATCTTTTAGGAAATGTTATGGCAAAAGAATGCTGGACATTCTTTGTTTTTGTATTGTGGTGTTGTGCTTTGTTTTGTTTTTATAGCTTCACTCAATTCCGTATCATTTTGGGTGATGTCAACTTCGCAGAGATTGAGGAAGCTAATCGAGTTTTGGGACCAATTTATTTCACTACATTTGTGTTCTTTATGTTCTTCATTCTTTTGGTATGTACACTTTTGTTTATACTGAGGTGGTTTAAACTTCATATATCACCATCATAAATCATCCTCTCTTCTTTTCTCTCACACTTTATTGCCTATCAATTTTTTAAAGACTCAGGAAGTAGAAAAAACATAGATAATAGGAAGCATATTTTATTTTACTTCTCATTCATTCACAGTTTTAAGTCTTCACCAAATATCTTTTCCATGATCTTTCATTTATATATGTACTCAATGCAAAAAAAGTAGATCAAGTGCAAATTTATAGTTACCTAAAATAGTGCTTTGCCCTTTAAGAAGTAGAATATGCTTACATGCTTTTTTTAACACGAATGTCAGCACTTTCATGGTCACTTGCTTGAGTGACTTTTCATTTCTCTCCTTCTTCTTTTCTTTTTAAAAAATAGAAACTGACAAAGCAAGCCCAGATGCAGGGTGTCAGCAGTAACATTTGAGTGAATTATTGCTTCTCAAGATCAAGATAGGCTGTTTTAACTTACTCGTATTTAATATATCTAGAGGCTGCCTACAAAAAATATTCAAATTTTAATTTAAAACTAAATCTCACAATGAATGGAAATGGCTTTAAGTATTATTTTCAAAAATAATTCTTTTATTCTTTTGATTTGGTACAGATGCACATTTTTAACATTTTGGCCTTAAATTAATTAAGATTTTTTTAAAAGGCATTTTTTTCTTCATCTTAACATTTATACATTTATTTGTCCACTCCACTAAGAAAGTATTAAATTAAGTTAGCTTAACCTAGGCATGGGTATTTTTCATTTAAACACCAACACTTAAGATTTTCCTTAAGAAAATAAAATCTTAACCATTTTAAGAAAAAAAAACATTGTTTCCATTTTTAATCGATTTTCTAAAGATCTTTTGTATAAAGTTCATTAATTCAGTTGTAAGAGCTCCAGAGCTGGTCCAGGTATTTAGTGCTTAAGTATATGTATTTACTGATTGAGAATTAGATGTACTTTAATGGTACTGAAAGAGTCAGGAATAGCATGCAAATCCACTTATATCTTGCTGTGTGCATGCATCATTATTAGTTTTAAACTTAAGCCTCTTAAAAGTTTCTCATTCCTGTTATATATTAAAGAAAAAAATAGAGGGAAGAGTAAGCCTTTGTTACTCTCTAACATTGGAAGTACTTTGAGTTCTGGAGCAGCTGAATCCCTGAATCTCTACTAAGAGAATAAAAATCTCAGGCCACCTAAGTGTTCTTCGTACGTCAGTCTGCCAAGTGAGGGATGTGATGGTGGCAATTGGAAATGCTCAAATGGGCTTGTTTGAATGTTGTCCTCTAGTAGGCCGTGCACCTACATTATTCAGTCATTTTATCAGATCAGTCACTAGAACGCGAAAAGCTCTTAGTTTTTGTCTTTCTACTGAAATATTTGTTTGTACCACTGCACAAAAGGGAACTGTTCTCCCTGTACCCTCCAGAGAGAGGGGAGGCTACTGTCAGTACTGATTTGTTTTTGTTTGTTTGTTTAATGGCAAGCCAAGTGCAGGGCTGGCCACTATTCTGAGATGACTGCTGGGTGTTAACGTACTGCCGCCACTTAAAAAGCCACAGTGGCGTGAGGGGCTCAGCTGAGTCAGGAAGCAAAAGCCCTGCCATCAACAGGGAAAGGCCTCCTATTGCAAAGTCCATCCCACAATTAAGTGAAGCTCGTGAGACAGGACGGAGAGGAGGTGAACTTCCTCTCCCCACACCTTCGAGAGCCATTCTCAGTTACTTTCCGTTTTTTGAAACCTCTTCAGAGGACACACACTTTAATGCATTTCAACTAAGACACTTGCAGGCATTAGCTAACCATCATTTGGAAGCAGAAATGAAACATTAGATGCCTGTGTTGGATGGGCGAAGGCGGGAGATGGTCCACTGACTGCAACCGTCGGCCCTTAGAATCAAGCATTAAGCCAGGAACTTGCATGTATTTTCTATTCTGTTCTCATTTCTGCTACAGAGTCTTAAACGGTATTCCTCCTTAATTCATAGAGATTTAGTAGCTCATTAAAATAATAGAGCTCTCTCATTTGTTCATTCATCAGTCCTTCAGTAAATATTTACTGAGCCACTATATTCCAGGCAATGTGCTGGGTCCTGGGGATGCAAGTGGTAAGGAAAATAGATACCAACCCTCCCCTCGTGAAGATTCCGCAGACTTGTGGGGAGAACAGACGTAGTACACAACTGTACAGTCACAAACCATAGTTACGTGCTAAAAAGGAAAAACAGTGGAAGAGCGTGTTAAAGAAGGGACTGATCAGTGGGTGTGGTGCTTTGAGAAAACCCGTTGGAAATAGGTGTTAGAAATACAACCCATTATAGTGGGGAAGGGATAAGTCAGGAAAATGAACTAACCACCACTGAATAATAATAATAGCGATAAATTATGTAGCACCTGCCATCCGTTAGGCCCTGTCCTAAGCGCTTTACATAGATGAATTCATTCATCCTTACAACAAATCTGTAGGGGAGGTACTACTATTTCTCCCATTTTATAAATGTAAAGACAAACAAATTTTCAAATTAGGAGTAGAAGAGTTACACAATATAGTCTTGCAGCTCCAAGACAGAAACCCAAGTTTGCTTGACTCCAAAGTCTCTGTCTTTAGCACTAAGCTTTTCTTGATTCTCTTTCTACTAGGCCTACCATGTTTCTGTTTGCAGAGGTCTTTTTATTTCCTTAAAATATGTTCTGGAATCTCAACTATTATAACAATATTTGGAATAAGCATAGAATTCCACTTGTCTGTGTTGACTGTTGAAATTTGAGGAGCTATTCTACACCTCTAATAATTTATGTCAGATGAAAAAATGTAGAGAACATAGATAAGGAAAAATAATAAAATAATCCCACCATTCATAGGTAAATACATTAATATTTTGTTCTATTTCATTATTGTCTCTTTTTGCAAAATATATCAGTGTATGGTTTTGTAAGTAAGACTATATATTGCATTTTCCCTTGCCATGACCATGGAAAAACTAATTTTACCAAAGAATTTGGTAGCAAAACTATTAATTGATGACTTCATAAAATACTCAAATTGTTAAAAAAAAAAAAAGACATGTCAAATTTTAGATTGATGTTAACAAAATATATTTAGGTTTCTTCTTTAATCTCTACCTTCCTTTGATTTACAAACAGAATATGTTTTTGGCCATCATCAATGATACTTACTCTGAAGTTAAATCTGATTTGGCCCAGCAGAAAGCTGAAATGGAACTCTCAGATCTTGTCAGAAAGGTATGACAAGCCCTAATTCTCAGAATCGTTTTATTTTCTATGTAAAATGAACATTGTTTCAGCCAGATTGCCAAATCAACATTGATCCATTGACACCACTTAAAGTGTAGATTGCTATGTTCCAGGAATAATTTAAATGTTCTCTACATTGGAGATAGAGATGGATATAATGCTAGCTTGAACTTAAATTCTGGGAATCCTTTAGTGCCCTTGAATTAAATTCTCAATAATCTCTTTTGCCTCTTAAGAGCTGAGCTGCTGGGTTCATCCCCTTTATTTATTTTGATGTCTCCTCTAGTCGGCTCTCACTTTCAGATCCAGAGTTCAGAATAAACGGGAAGGGAAGATTATATAAAGACATTTTCCCTTCTTCTATCTTAATTACGCTTTTAAAAAAAAAAAAAAGGAAAGAAATTTTAGAGGCAAATATTTTGTTGTTCACTCTTTACCCTGACCTTCCAGGGAAGTTTTAAAATAGTCAAAGGAAAAAGTCCTTGGAGCAAGGCCACGACCTAAGGGCCTGAGAACTTTCACTTACGCACCTTCTCAGGAAGTGTTTAATTGTTAAATGGGAGGGCAGGACAGGAAAGCTGGGCAGCTTTGTTCTTCTCGATGTGACTTCTATGCTTGACTTAAAATATAAAACTTCAGCAACAACAAATAACTACATCTGAAGTACACAGCTTGTTCCCTGTCATCATGCAGCTAACATACAGTGCCCCCTTAACCATAATATTTTTCCGTTTGGTTCAAACCACGGGACAATGTTGTCTGTGAATCATGTTGAAACAGAGAACTTCCGCTTTGTAAAACAAAGTCCCTTGGACAGGACCTAACATTTGTGTTACGCTGAATTTTGCATAATAGTTGATTACATTCTAGCAAATCCCCGGGGGTAAAACAAGCAGTCCTCACTTTGTACTTTGGTTCTGATGTGCACAATATCAGTGATTTCAGTTAAGTAATACGAGCCTCTCAACATAGTTCAAATTTCAGTTATTACAGTATACTGACTGTGAGTAACAGCATAAAGTACAAACTTCACTTTCAGTTATCACAGTACATTTCAGTTATTATAGTATATTAACTGTGAGTCATAGCACGAAGGACAAACTTCACTACTAGCTCTACAGATCATTCCATAAATAACAGATGTGCATCATAATCAGTGACTAATAGTGTCACTTCTTTCAAAGTCAAGGCTGGTCACTGAGCATCTGCTATTCAGTTTACGTACAAAACTTGTAGTTGTGTTGTGTCCTTATCTCCCAGTGATAAAACCATGTGACATTTTACAAATATGCAGAATTAAAAGAGAGAATAGGCCAGCAAAGAAGAGAAAGTATAGGAAAGAAACAAGGAATGATAACACTGGAAGTGAAATTAAAAACAAACGTAATGGATTTACAGAAGAAATACGTAGCTGGCCATGGGAGTGTTGATACTGCCACCATTCGAGAACTAGACAGCAGCCAGAAGAATTCAGTGAAGGCAAATTTATCAACATAAATGAGGAAAGTGACTGATGAGTAGGATGAAGATGTCTCAGAGGAGATCACACTGGAAACAAATTTCACATTAAAGGAACTCTTGGAGATATTTCACAACTTTGAAAATGCAAGGGATAAAATGTTGGAAGCTGATACAGGTTAAGAAAGAATTACAATAACTCATCAAGACGTAGAAAAGATGCTCACTCTGTATTGTAAGTTACACAACAACAAGAAGAATGCAAGCGCTGTTCAAACTGCTCTGGATAAGTTTTTTAACAAAGAAGTAAAACGTTAATTTTCGATGTTTCTACTGTTTAAAATGTCAACATACTAAAATACTCATTTTACTATTTTTTAAATTTCAGTAAAATTTATAACCAACACCAAGGGAGTTTTTAATGTTTTGACAGAAGTTTTAAAGGTCACAGAACAATCATAATTTTTCCTATTGATTATTTGCATCGCTTCACACAGTTGCATGGTGGTTTGCACAGCCCCGCGCTGCCATGCATAGCAAGGTCTGCCTGCAATGTATTAGTGAAAGATCCTCATCTCCATGTCACCGAAATTTTTTTACACACGTGACATATGTAAGGAAATTACCAACTATGAGATAATATGGAAAATAATTAATCCATGACTCAGGTTTCTTAGTTTTCTTAAGAGCTGTTGCACATTCCTACATATTCTGAGACAGACAGCTGTGGAACATAGTGATTTTCATTCCTGTAACCTAAACGTGAATACAAACCAAAAGGCCCCTATTTCTTGATTTACAGAAAGACCCTGACTCTTCCCATATAACTCTCCCACAAGAGCTTCACAGACAACTCAGGATGCATCCATCATTCATCCAACACATACTTGTTTTGTGGCCCACTTACATCAGGCACTGTTCTTGTCACTGGGTTTACAGTAGTTACGACTGTAATTGGAAGGCAGAGCAAATGCAAAAGGAGGATAAACTAAATCAAGTCTTTTCTTTTCAACAGGGCTACCATAAAGCCTTGGTCAAACTAAAGCTGAAGAAAAATACCGTGGATGACATTTCAGAGAGTCTGCGACAAGGGGGAGGCAAGTTAAACTTTGATGAACTTCGACAAGATCTCAAAGGGTAAGAATCACAATTTCTGTGGCCCTGGCAAAGTCCTTATGTAAAGATAAATCCTTGGTGATAAGCTGACCCAAGTGCTCATGAAGACACTTCTTTTTCAGAGGTGGGTATCTTTCTGGAACGTATTGTAAGAGGAGGACTGGCCCTGACTCAGCAGTTTCTCCTTTCCTCCTGCACGTGGATGTCTCTGTGTTTGGGCTGGACCATGTACATGAATGAGTTCATCTGTAACCTCTCACTAATTTCAGGAAGGGCCATACTGATGCAGAGATTGAGGCAATATTCACAAAGTACGACCAGGATGGAGACCAAGAACTGACTGAACATGAGCACCAGCAGATGAGAGACGACCTGGAAAAAGAGAGGGTGGGTCTAGTTTAGGAGAACATGATTGATTCATTACCTACCATGTTTCAAACACCTTACTAAGTGGTGGGTTACTGAGAGCATGTGCGTGTGTGTCTTCTCTCTTTCCTTCTCTCTCTCTCTCTCTCTCAATTGATGTAGTAGTACCCTGCTTACTCCAAAAAGGATGGGAGTCTGGGGGAGAATGGATACGTGTATATGTGTGGCTGAGTTGCTTTGCTGTGCACCTGAAACTATCACAACATTGTTAATTGGCTATACTCTAATATAAAGTAAAAAGTTTTAAAAAATATATATTAAAATGCAATGTTAGCATAAATATAAAAAAAAGAAGAGTGAAGCAAAACAAAACTGAGATATGAAACTGAATGTGAATGAAACTAAAAAAAAATGCATTCCACAAAAATACATATGTTTAATAAGATTGAGCAACAAATTTAGCCCTAAGCTTTCTAATAAGCCACTTGAGGGGAAACCTGAGTAGTTATATACTTCACAATGTCCATGAGAATGGGAAAAAAAGATTTCTCAGGAGAGATAAAATTAATTAGTTGTTCTTTAAATTATCATTTATAATAAAATAAAACTAACAGCTGCCTTCCATTTGAATACTTACTATGAAACTGTTAAAAATAAACTTACATGAGCTTTTATAATCAGAAAAAATAATTTAAAGCTTTAACTTTAAAAGTAAATGGTTAAGGGCTTCCCTGGTGGCGTAGTGGTTAAGAATCCGCTTGCCAATGCAGGGGACTCAGGTTCGAGCCCTGGTCCCGGAAGATTCCACATGCTGCAGAGCAACTAAGCCCGTGTGCCACAATTACTGAGCCTGCGCTCTAGAGCCCGCGAGCCACAACTACTGAGTCCGCATGCCACAGCTACTGACGCCTGCGCACCTAGAGCCCGTGCTCCACAACAAGAGAAGCCACCACAATGAGAAGCCCGCGTACCTCAACGGAGAGTAGCCCCCGCTCACTGCAGCTAAAGCCCGTGCGCAGCAACAAAGACCCAATGCAAGCAAAAATAAAACTAAATAAAAATAAATACATTTATTAAATAAATAAATAAATGGTTACACAAACCAAAAAAAAAAATCCATGGTAATTGAGGTACAGAGAATACAAATTAATGTCACACAAAAAAGTTAGTTTCCTATGAGGAGACAGTACAGAACAGTGGTTCTAAATGCTGCTCCAGTCATAGTGAAATATGAACAAGAAGACAATGAGTAATATTTTCACATGGCTGTATTTAATAAAATTCTTATTCTAAGATTGTATCCTTACTTTGTAGCTATTACATGTGTTAACTTTTATGAAAAGATGATAATGTATTTCTTCATTTACTTTTTTCTTTGCTTTGCTCTGTGTTTACTGTTCTTTCTTGTCCAAACAAAAAGTTAGCAGCTTCTTGCTGGTCATTAAAATCTGTTTTGAAAATTTGCCAATCTAAGATTGAAAAGTATGAGAATCACGGTCTGGTGTTAACCTCGCAGACATCCTGGGTAAATGGCACACACCCATTTCCCATTTGCCCAAGCCCTCAGTGAAGCGTCTGTGGAGTCTAGGGGTTCCTGCTCGTCACTCAGTGATACCGTGTTCTTCAGGAGGACCTGGACTTGGATCACAGCTCTTTACCGCGCCCCATGAGCAGCCGAAGTTTCCCTCGAAGCCTGGATGACTCTGAGGAGGATGATGATGAAGACAGTGGGCACAGCTCCAGAAGGAGGGGAAGCGTCTCCAGTGGGGTTTCTTATGAAGAGTTTCAAGTGTAAGTATAAAGGAATTGGCAGAATTTGAGTTGACAAGAATCAAAATGACACTAAGTAGTTCCTCCCACCTCTCTCAATTTGTCTTTTCCATTACTAACCATCAGTTCTTTTTTATAACTTTTATTGGTGTTTTTTCTTTTTATAAAAGTAATATGTTCGTTATAGGAAAAGTAGCAAATAAAGAAAAACAAAAGAAAATATTAAAATCTCTCATATTCCCAGCAACCCAAAAATGTCAGTTAACATTTTGGTGTTTGTGTCTCCATTTACATGTGTTTATTTTTTTATGTTTTTATGGCCTAGCATATGGTATATCCTGGAGAATGTTCCATGTGCATTTGAGGTATGTTCTGTTGTTGTTGAGTGGAATGTTCTACAGATGTTTGTTAGGTCTACTTGGTTTTTAGTGTTATTCAGTTCTTTTATTTCCTTGTTGTTCTGCCTAGTTTTATCCACTTTTTGAAAGTGGGGTACTAAATTCCCCAACTGTTATTATTCAATTGTCGACTTCATTTCTGTGAGGTTTTACTTTGTATATTTTGAATTCTCTTGTTAGGTGCATACATGTTTATAATTGGTGTATCTTCCTAATTGATTGACCCTGTTTTCATTATAAAATGTCCTACTTTATCGCTAGTAAATTTTTTTGTTTTAAAGTCTTTTTTGTCTGACATTACTATAGCAACTCCAACTTTCTTATGGTTGCTTTTTGCATGATATATCTTTTTCCATCCTTTTACTTTCAACCTGTTTGTATCTTTGAATCTAAAGTGTGTCTCCTTTACACAGCATATAGTTGGACCTGGTCTTTTTATCCAGTCTGACAATCTCCGCCTTTTAATTAGAATGTTTACTGCATTTATATTTAATGTTATTATTGCTATAGTTGGATTTAGTTTTGCCATTTTATTTTTTGTTTTCTATAGGTCTTTTTTGTTCCTCTTTTCCTTCTTTGCTGCTTTCTTTTACATAAAGTGAATATTTTCTGGTGTAACATTTTAATTCCTTTAATGATTTTTTTCACAATATTTTTTAGTTATTTTCTTAGTGGCTGCTCTAGGACTTAACATATACAAATCAACTTATCAGAATCTACTTCATATTTATACTAAGTTAATTAATCCAATGAGATATAGAAATATCATTTCTACATAACTATCAACTCCTCTCCCTTTTTGTGCCATTATTATACACATTTACCTATGTGTATTACAAACCCAACATTACATTCTTATAATTATCACTTTATATAATTTTATGTCTCTTAAAGGAGCTGAGACAAGAAACAAGAGATGAGTATATAGAGGTTGTTGTATTAACCTTCTTACTTACAATTCCTGGTTTTCTTCATTCGTTCCTGTGGATTCAAGTTACTATCTGATATCATTTCTGTATTCCAATGCAACTTTGCTCTTACCTACCTCATTTGTCCTGTTATTATCAAATATACTATTACATTTTTATATATTAAAGACCCAATAATATAAGTATGTACATATTGTCTTCTACAATTGCTTTTTAAATCAGTTAAGAAAAAAAAGAAGAAATATGCATTTATACTATCCTTTATAGTTAAATAATTACTGTTACCAGTGCTCTTTGTTTTTTGATGTGGATTCTAATTACTATCTGGAATCACTTGCTTTCAGCCCGAAGAACTTCCTTTAGTATCTTTTCTAAGGCAGGCCTGCTAGCATGAATTCTCTCAGTTTTTCTTTATCTGGGAATATTTTTATTTCACCTTCATTGCCTTCTGGCCCCCATTGTTTCTAACGAGAAGACAGATGTTAGTCTTACTGAGGTTCCCTTGTATGTGACGAGTCATTTTTCTCTTGCTGCTTTCAAGATTTTTTTCTTCGTCTTTGTCTTTCAGTATTTTTACTATATATCTGAGTGTGGATTTCTTCGCAATTATCCTACTTGGAGTTTATTAAACTTCTTGGATGCATAATATGTTCATCAAATATAGGAAGTTTTCAACCATTATGTCTTCAAATATTTTTCTGCTCCTCTCTCCTTTTCTTCTGGGACTCCCATTATGTGTAGTTGGGGTCTTAATGGTACCCCACGTTTCTCTTAGGCTCTGTTCATTTTTCTTCATTCTTTTTTTCTCTCTGTTCTTTACTTTGCATAGTTTCTGCCCATCTATCTTCAGGTTTGCTGGTTTTTCTTCTGCTGCCTCATATGTAGTCTTGAGACCCTCTAGTGAATTTTTCATTGCATTTCTTATTCTTTTCAACTCCAGAATTTCTATTTGGTTCTTTTTAACAATCTCTCTCCCTTTATTGATATTCTCTATCTGATGAGGCAACACCATCATACTGTCCTTTATTTTTCTTTATGCATGATTTCATTTAGTTCTTTGAATATATTTAGAATAGCTACTTTGACTTCTTTGTCTACTGAGTCTGTCTGTATCTGGGCCTTCTCAAAGGCAGTTTCTATTGCCTGCTTTTTTTTTTTTTTAATTTATTTTTGGCTGTGTTGAGTCTTCGTTTCTGTGCGAGGGCTTCCTCCAGTTGCGGCAAGTGGGGGCCACTCTTCATCGCGGTGCGCGGACCTCTCACTATCGCGGCCTCTCTTGTTGCGGAGCACAGGCTCCAGACGCGCAGGCTCAGTAGTTGTGGCTCACGGGCCCAGTTGCTCCGCGGCATGTGGGATCTTCCCAGACCAGGGCTCGAACCCGTGTCTCCTGCATTGGCAGGCAGATTCTCAACCACTGCACCACCAGGGAAGCCCTTGCCTGCTTTTTATTCCTGTGTATGGGTCACATTTTCCTTTTTCTTTGTGTCTCGTAATTTTTTTTTTTTTTTGAAACCTGGAGATGTTAAATAATATTTTATATATATATATATATATATATAAATTCCCCTTCCCCCCGGAGCTTGTTTTCGTTGTCATTTGTGTGTTTGTTTTTTAGTGAAGTCTATTTCCCCCACATTGTGAAGCCGCTGATGTCACTTCTCAGAGGTCACACCCTGACCATGCACACAGTCATCCTGGGAAGACAGAGGTTTTAGCAGGGCTTGCATTGTCTTTCCCTTGCCTTGTCTTTTCCCTTTTCCTTTTCTCTCTGTTAAGCCTTCTGCCTCTTTTGATATTACATCTACCTCTTCAGTTCTGCTAATTGTTGGCTGATTGGTCTATTGTTTTCAGTAATGTCTTGGGATACAAATTTCTTCACAGTGCGATCCAGTGAAATTCAGGTCCCTTTGCAGGGGTAGGTTTTGAAGCCAGTCTTTAGCTGTCTTCCTAGCTATCTCTTTCCCTGGTTCTCTCTGGTAAACTAGCCGATAAACAGTTTAACGTGATGATCTCATGAAGTGACCAGCCTCCTCCTAACTGCTTATCACCACAGTCTCCACTGTTTTCAAGAGCACTCTTAGGCTTGAATTTACCCACAGTTTGTTCCAATTTAAAGCAAGTTCACTTGGGGAAACTTTGGAGCTCTGTCCTATGGCCTGACTCTCCCCCTAGGCAAAACCTCTGTGCCACTGCTCCAGAGCTAGTTGCTGGCCCATCTCTCTCACAGTGACACCCCTGCTTCATGAATAAGGCACTGGGCTGGGATGGCAACCTTTGGCGGTCTCAGCTCGCCTCTCCCAGCATGGAAAATCCACCCTACAATTGGAAGTTGAGTGGAAGAAAAGAGCCTTCTACCTTCCATCCACTCTTGCCTGGATTAGAGCCTCTGCATTGTGGATTTGGAGGTGGAGGCATAGGGATGAGAAATACCGGCAGCCTGCCCCTCCCTGGGAGATAGTGTAGCCCTCCACTAGGAGCTGACGGGATAGGGGTGGGTGTTCTTTGCTGTACCCACCCCTAGTGGAGCTCTGTCGCACTGATCTAGGGAGCAAGAGAGAAAGAGGGCAGATTGTGGCTCAAATATCACTCACTCTTATTCTTCTTACTGAAATTTAGTGGATTTTCTTTTTTTTGTAATATCTTTATTGGAGTATAATTGCTTTACAGTGTTGTGTTAGTTTCTGCTGTATAACAAAGTGAATCAGCTATATGTATACCTATATCCCCTCCCTCTTGCGTCTCCCTTCCACCCTCCCTATCCCACCCCTTTAGGTAGTCACAAAGCACCAAGATGATCCCCTGTGCTGTGCCGCTGCTTTAGTGGATTTTCTTAAATAAAAGCTTCTTCATTTGTTGTATGCCCTTAAGAAAATTTCCAGAAATTAAAAAAAAAAAAATTCTCACAAGTTATGGTTGTTTCAATGGGGAGAGGGCCTCCAGGGCTCTCATGCCACCATTCCAGAAGTTTTATCTCCTCTTAAATGTTTTTAAAGTATTTATATAACATTTTGTTTATTCAAAATAATAGGATCATAAGTGAGCATACTATTTTCTAACTGCTTTATTTACATTATAGGTGACGTCATTCTATTTCATCATTAGAATGTGAACATCATTCTATTGCATTAAATATTGTCACAATATAATTTCTGGTGTCTTCTTAGAATTCTATTGTATAGATGAAGAATAATATATTTAAGCCATCTTCTATTAATTTTTAATGTAGCCGTTTTTCAGTGACCCACTATTAATAAGCAGAACCCTAGGGAATATCCTTGTGGCCAAAGATTACGCATATACTTATGTCCTTTAAAACTTTTCAAAAAATGGACTATCTGAACGGAAGAGCAGGCACACCTTTTTCTGACAGGCATACTTCTGATGCAGTGTTGACTTGCGAAAAGGTTGTGCCAGTTAGCGTTCCCACCAGCAGTGTATGAGAGTTTCTCTCTAAAGTTTGAGACTACTTAGAAAGTGTTTTAGATTATAATATTGCTTAAGAAAAAAAAAAAAAACCGTAGCGTTTCCATTTGACAAACCAACTGGGCCGAAAAGCCAACAACACAAGGTGGCTTCGCCCCTCTCAACCGCGTTTCCTGCAGCCTAGTGAGACGGGTGGACCGGATGGAGCACTCCATCGGCAGCATCGTGTCCAAGATTGATGCTGTGATAGTGAAGCTGGAGATCATGGAGCGGGCCAAACTGAAGAGAAGGGAGGTGCTGGGAAGGCTGCTGGATGGAGTGGCTGAGGTCAGTGGTCGTCTGAAACAGAAACACCCTGATTCTGTAAAATATCAGGGTCATAGTTTGTAACCCTTAACCTGAGAGGATTTTTTTCTCCGTACCTGCAGATCAGTGCAGATAAAATGATAACCCAGAGGTGTTACTTTCTTAATACTCATCACACTGTTGCAACTGCCTTCACTGGACTATAGAATTAAGCCAAAAAAATGACTCCAGTGATTCTCAGAATTGCTATTAAGGCTGGTGGTATTGCTCCAGCCTTACCTAAGAACAGATAATTGGGTCCCCAAATTTCCTAAGGCAATTTCTAAGTACAAGAGGATGCACCACTCTGCCTCAACATCTTGGTTTCTCTTTCCTTTATTAGGATGAAAGGCTGGGTCGTGACAGTGAAATCCACAGGGAACAGATGGAACGACTTGTGCGGGAAGAGTTGGAACGCTGGGAATCCGATGACGCAGCTTCCCAAATAAGTCATGGTTTAGGCACACCTGTGGGACTAAATGGTCAGCCTCGCCCCAGGAGCTCCCGCCCTTCTTCCTCCCAGTCTACAGAAGGAATGGAAGGTGGAGGTGGAAACGGGAGTTCCAATATCCACGTGTAGGACATGTGCTAGTGTATGTGTTCTTGATAGGTGAGAAGGTGACTGTCTTGAGTTGCCGTGACAAGTACACTATTTATATGCCCTGACCACCATATGATGCTGGTCTTTGTGACCAATCGTTAATTCTTCTGCACTTTAATTTATTTTAGGTAAACTTTGCCCATGGATCAAAGAAGATGTTTTTTCTTTTTCTCATATAAGAAATCCAGGTGTAAATATTGAGTACAGAAAAGAAAATCTTTGTAAAGTATATTGAGTGGTACGCCCACTTGGTACCATAACTGAGTGTCCTCAGTTGACAATGAAGTAGCCTTTTAAAGCTAAAAAAGAACTGTGAAAAGGCTTCTGAGTTTTTTATTTCCAATCACAAAAATCAGTATTGTCATTTTTGCCGAGTGTGTGAAGGGAAAATAGGGGCATTCCTTTCCACTCAGGCTTCGCTCATGGGCTTAATACATAGCTTTCTTTTAAGAAAGGAGCCTTTTATTTCAACTACCTTCCTGGGGTACACTTTTCTAAAAGATGAGCTGGAAAAGAACCCCAAACCATAGAATGTAGTCATTATGCTAGAAGTTGTATGAATGGTTACGATAAATGTTGAACACTATGCTTTTTCGTTATTTTATCGTATCTAATGCCTGGGGGACTAACCATTTCACTTAATTTTTACACTGTTTTCACTCTCATTTGAAATGAGCTGCGTGAAACCACTAAAGATCAATTGTGGGTTAAAATGTCATCTCTGACCATAACACAGTAGAATTGGAAGGAGCCAAATCACTAAATTTGATTTTTTTCTAATAATTAGTTTAGTATAAAGATTTATCCGTATAGTCTTTTTTCCCATGTGGCTCCACTTATTTGCAACTGAATTCCATGTTGTAACTAATCTAGGAAGATCAACTTACTAAATTTTTTAGGATGTACTGAACGTTTTAACTGAGCAAATATGTTCATTTTAAACAAAATATTAAGGAATTTTGAAATCCATATAAAATACTATAAAACTAAAAGGTTTGAGTTTTATACCATTTTAAGAACACAGAACTCAAATGCTCTTGATCCTGCATTTCAAAACTAGAATTTATAGCCCAAGTGGAGCTCAATTTAATGAAAAGGAGTTTTGGTTATTGAAAGTTCAACCATTATCAGAAGGTATAAGCTAAAGTTTGAGTTTGCAGCAGTTTTGTTTTGTTTTTTTTTTTTTCATTAGGAGAGGGCCTCACCAGATTTATGGGGAAGAAACCTATTTCTCAACAAAAACTGAAAATCTTATTTTTCAAAACTGAGTAAGCTGACCTTTGAGAGCAAGAGAGAATGCAGTGCTGGTGAATAATTTTCAACTTGGAGAATAGCAGAGAGGCCTGTTTCTAATACTGTAGTTTAAACTCACATAGTTGTTTATTTAACTGGTAGAATATGTCAGTCAAATCTTCAAAGAGAACATGAGCAAACCAGCCTTTCTTAGCTGGCTTCTACAGAAGTGATACAGATTGGGTTTCTTTAACAGTTATTTCCCATGGCTCAACTCCATCTTTGCTTTCTTTTGAATATGCTACACAAAGTTCTTTATTACTAGGTACTAAAGTTTGCATTCCAGGGATATTGAGTGTACGTATTTATGTATGTGTACCATGTTGTTACATGTAAACAAACTTCAATTTGAAGTGCAGCCATTATGTGGTATCCATGTGTATTGACCATGTGCCATATATCAATTATGGTCACTAGAAAGTCTTTTTATGATACTTATTATCATACTGTTTTTCATTTCACCTGTAAAATTTTGCAGAGTTCTTTCTCTTTACTCATAAGTTACATATTTTTTTTCTTCTTTAGTCATGGAGAATTACCTCCTCATCCCTCCCCTATCATCTTCCCCTCTATATTGGTATCATTAAGAAGTTGTTACATATGCAAGTCTCTCAACAATCAAGAATTTCATTAATGTGTAATACTGAGCACTTTACTTCTTAATAAAGACTTAATAGCAGATGTAAGAGTTGTCTGTTTCTTAAGTAGAAGCAGTTGGGTAATTTGTCTTGTATCAATCATGAGACTAATAGTAAAGGCTTAGACTTTGAAAAAGGCATCTTTTTATGTTCAGAAACAATGATTGACACATTACTTCTTCTGCAGTATGTACCTCTAGTAAGTTATTCTGATGATTATATTAGTGTTTCCAAGTGTACAGCCACTGCATTGTACTTATGCATTCCTACAGTGAATGGTTGGCTCTAATATTTCTGCTGTTTCAAAATCTTCATACATGATTCCCCTGTTGACTTTTCATGAGTTCCTCAGTGAGTACATAACAAGAATGGAATGCTGAGTCCCAGGTATATAAACATTTAATTTCACCCAGAACTTGGCAGGTTGCCCTCCAGAATAACGGCAGCAGTCTACAATTTCACTACAGTTCTACCCAGACCCTCACCAGCATTGGTACCATCTAGCTTCCTAATCTTTGTAATGGAATGATTTTGAAATAAGGTGTCATTTTATGTTGCATTTCTCTGATTCCTAATAAGGTTGAACATTGCCTTATATAGTTGTTCAATATTTGGGTTTCCTTTTTGTAAATTGCCTATTCAAATCTTTAAAATAGTACACTTTGATCTAATGGGAAACAGGTGTGTTTCTGTTCATTGTCTATTTTTCCACTGTGTCATAGTCTATTTTGTTGATTTGCATAAGTTCCTTGTGTGGTTTAAGTATTAATCCCTTATCAGTTCTGGACTCTGTTAATATCTCTCATCAGACTGGTAATTTTGTCAATGTTTCCTTGGTGTTCATGTATTAAGAGTAATATCCATCAATATTTTTTTTTTTTTTGCTGTATGGTTTTGGGGGTTTTAAAGAGACCTTTGTAAGGTCACAAACTTTTATTTATTAAACTTACAATTTTACTTTCACACTGAATACATCTTAAGAGTAACTTTGCATAAGGTCCATAGGTATTTTTCTCCATATAATTGAGCCGGTTTTATCAGTGCTATTAAATAAGTCATTTTCTTTACTACTAGTTCATGGCATCACTGATATATTTCAGGCTCATGTATATGTGTGTCTATTCTTGAATCCTTTAGCCTCTTACACCCATCTCTGAATGTTCCTGCACAATAATTTTTTATTATGACTTTGTAGTATGTCCTCCTTCATACGTGCTAAGGTCTTCATATGTGTTCTCTTTGGCCCTCTTTTTACTGACTAGGCTATTTTTGTGTACTGTTATTTTTCCATATAAATGTCAGAACAAGTTTGATGGGTCCCGGGGCATGAGGGTAGGGGAGGAGGAAAGAGAGCAAAAAGTCCTGCTGAAATTTAATTGGAATTGCATTGAATTTATTGATTAGTTTGGGGAGAACTGATGTCTTTACAATATCAGAAACATAACTCTTCATCTATTCAGAACTTCCTTAATGCCCTTTAAGTGTTTCTTTAAATTTCTTAAAGATTTTATGCATTCTTTAATATGGTTTTATTGCTACTGTGAACAGTATCTTGTCTTCCATTATATTTTCTAGTTCGTTATTGCCGACATAAAGGAAAATCACTTTTTTATAAATTAATCTTACATATATCATACCTGTTGAACTCTTATACTACCTCTAATAGATTCTGCATTGATTCTTTGGGTTTTCTATGTAGAAGACCAGCTCATCTGTAAATACGGACAGTAAGTACCATGTTAGAGACTAGCAATAATAGTAGACATGCTTGTCTTGTTTCTGGTCTTAATGGGAATATGTTTTAGCTTGTGATCCTCTAAAAGAACACCAAGGCAAGGACTTGAGTTCAGGTGACACTAGGAAACTGGAGTAGGAAACAGAGTGAGCCAGGAAAGGAGGAAACGCTCATATACAGGTGTGTCATTGCAGTTGCCTCTGTAGGCACAGAAGCCCAACTCCACCTCTGAGAACGCTGCGGAACGCCTCCTGTAATTCCTTATCTGAAGAACATAAGCCTGGGGCGTGTGTCCCCTGGCTCCGGTCCCTGCTGGTTGAGGGGTACCTCCTGGGGTGTCAACAGCCCTGCAGTTTCAGGCTACACTTGCACGCGGGCTGAGCAGTTTCCTTCAGCTTTGGAGAAAGCCCTAGCGCAGAAAAGTGAAGAGATTTGTGGTGCAGGCTGGAGGAGGGGTGCTGTCAACATGATCTGAGCTCACGTGGAGCCGTCCACCACAGCCGGAACCCAACAGAGGTGCAGAGGAGATACGACACGGCACCAGCACCATCTATTGCATCTACCCCATTCACCATGCAGATCCACGCATGCCCACGTTAAGTGCACTCTGGACTTTTTGAGGGAGGTCAGCAAGAATCTCTAGAAAACACAATACAGGAGGGGCAGTGGAGCTAGCTAGTCCTCATTGCTGCCGCTGGTCACAAGCCCAGAATTACTTCTTACTTCTCTACCATCCTTTTTAGAGTTTCCTCATTCTTGGCCAGAACTTCAGCTGTACTAGGTTGCTTGCCTGTTACAATGATTCTTCACACCTTCATCACTAAGGGCACAGAGCCCTTGGTTCCCTAGTCCTTTACCAGGCTGCCTGTTGACTGTGACCACCTAGCATGGAAACACCAAGTTCCCTCTGTGAATTCCCTGCCCCGTTATGTAGCTGTGAAGTCTAGCCCCTCCTGACAGAGATGACAACGCAGTAACTGCTTTCTGTTCCGCAGTGTGAGGACCTCAGCGTGACTAAGTGGCAGACATACTGATAGTTTCAGGTTTAGTGGACCCCCTGCTATATTCCCAGGTGAAAATGTACCCTCACTCTTGAGGATTCAGGAACTCCAGTACAGCAGTGCCTAAAGCTACAGAGGCAGGAAGCATAAATTCTGCAAATGCGTTCATGGGAATGATATTGAGAGAGGCCACTGTCATCTGGCACATGGACCTGTGTGTTCTGTTGGGAACAGGCACTCTTGGTTTGATGCGAGGGTCTGCAAACTTTCCATAGAAGGCCAGATAGTGAATATTTTAGGCTTTATGGGCCATAATGGTGTCTGTTGCAGCTACTCTGCCATCATGGTGCAAAAGCAGCCACAGACAATACAAACATGCACGAGCATAGCTATGTTCCAATAAAGTTTTATTTACAAAAAATAGGCAGTGGGCTGGATTTGGCCCACAGGCCATAGTTTACGAAGCCCTGGTTTGATGCACAGACCAATCCTGGAGGACGGCACTACTCCAGTCCCTGCCAAGGGGGTCATGCACGATGCCAGTACCCACTGTGACGTCCTGTGGGATGTGACAGTAATTGCTAAGATGTACTGAGCCCATCCTATGAGTCAGGTACTTCTGGCCACTTTACATGCATTACATTCATTACCCTATTTAATCTTCACACCTCTATGGAGGCAGATACTATGAAGATCCCTATTTTGTGGATAAGAAAGATACAGACTAAGTTAATCAAGTCCGCAGACCTGGTAAATGGGGAGTGACAAAGGGGGAAGTGGGGGAATTTCGCCTGAGTAACTGTAGAGATCAACAGACCCTGTATGCACCTCACAGGTCCTGAACACTTCTTTTAGGTACAACTTTCTAGTTTAGATTGAAGCCACTGTCCCCATCCTGGTGTCTGCACATGTTTACAAAAGTGGCGCCCACAGATTGGGTACTGGTGCTACTGCAGTACGTTCCAAATCTCAGCAAGGAAATAACCTGCCCCAGAGAATTTGGCTAGTCACAGCCTCTGAAACTCAAGTTTCCTCATCTGCAAAGGGAAGATGGAACAGCTCGAGATTTTCCAAACAGTACACAGCCAAGCCTTTTAATCACTGAGACAATGCCTCAGCTTTACTGCTTGGCAGAGAAAGGGGGCCAAACTAAGAGGCCGCACCCTCACTAGGATCAGAGCAACACCGCTTTCAACCGTCATGATTGAAAGGCTGTTCTGCCGTTCTGTGGGGTTGCCGTGTATAAGAAGGATTCTGCAGGTTAAAAAAGGTTTGGAGATCCAGTGATGTTAATGAGCTCACTTAGTTCTAAATGTGATTCTGATATTTAGGTGGATACAAAATGGACAGCTTTGAACACAACTGCTGCACAGTGATTGGATCGAGATCAAATCATAATAAATGTACGTTAAATGGTCTTAACTCCTTATTACAGCCCTCAGTATTTCTCAAAGAATCACCTGGATTTCCAGGTCCACTCCTCAGAGATTCTAAGTCAACAGGGGAAAAAAAAATAATAGCCTTTCCTTCCTTTCTTCCTTCCTTACATAAGCATGCCAGATCGTCTTTTTTTAAAAAAAAAACTATTTTTAAAAATATTTATTTATTTATTGGCTGCGTTGGGTCTTCATTGTTGTGCGCGGGCTTTCTCTAGTTGAGTTGAGCGGGGGCTGCTCTTTGTTGCGGTGTGCAGGCTTCTCATTGCGGTGGCTTCTCTTCTTGAGGCGCATGGGCTCTAGGCACGTGGGCTTCAGTAGTTGTGGCTCGTGGGCTCAGTAGTTGTGGCTCACGGGCTCTAGAGCACAGGCTCAGTAGTTGTGACGCACGGGCTTAGTTGCTCCGCGGCATGTGGGATCTTCCCAGACCAGGGCTTGAACCCGTGTCCTCTGCATTGGCAGGCGGATTCTTAACCACTGCGCCACCAGGGAAGTCCCTACTTCTTAGTTTCTACTTTAGTTTTTTTTTAGGCCACGTCCCATGGCATGTGGGATCTTAGTTCCTCAACCATGGATCGAACCCACACCCCTGCATTGGAAGGGCAGAGTCTTAACCACTGGACTGCCAGGGAAGTTCCAATTTCTCAGTTTTGACATGCATCATGGTACATAAAATGTTAACATTAAAGGAAGCTGGGCAAAGGTATAACAGGAACTTTCTGCATAATTTTTGCAACTTTTCTAATAAATCTAAAATTATCCCAAAATGAATAGTTTATTAATGGGAGTGGGAGGCTTAAT
Source organism: Balaenoptera physalus (assembly GCF_965194825.1). Classification (NCBI taxonomy): domain Eukaryota; kingdom Metazoa; phylum Chordata; class Mammalia; order Artiodactyla; family Balaenopteridae; genus Balaenoptera; species Balaenoptera physalus. The sequence continues at coordinate 8,957,107 of NC_138884.1, forward strand.
TAAGGATGTATCTATACACACAGGAACACAAAAGTGAGCGGCAGTGATGTTCTGATAATAGCAGCAGAGGGGAGTATACAAGTGTCACTTCAAAAATAACTCAGAGAGAAGAGAGGAAGCAGTATTGGAAGAGGAGCTCGAGGGGGGCTTCTGTGTACTGGTGATGTCCTATTTCTTGACATTGTTGGTTGCACAGGTGTGTTTCTCTTCACTGGATTGTACTTTTCCCTATGTTACCCTTCATTAAAAAAGAAGTTTAAAAACACTTCCCTATTACTGGGAAAGGTCAGAATGAAGAGAAGATGTGTAAGTAAATGAGATGTGTATGTAAGGAAGGAAAAAACCCGTATAAGCCCAGTTATAACAGTTGTTCTATCCTAAGTCTAGAATTTTCAGAGCTGGGAAGGATTGTAGAAATTACCAGTCCTGCCGTGGACAGTTCTTTATGCAGGTCGCCCTGGAGATCACAATGCAGTACGGCTCGCGGAGCCCAGACGTCTGTATTGGAGCAAAATTCCTCAAGAGATTACGATGCACACCGAGATCACAAACCACTGAACTACCCCAGGAGGGTAAGTCACCAGACTCCTGGCCCTCTACACCTGCAGTCCAAAACCCAGCTGAGACCCCTAATTCCACTAGAGGGAAACTTCAGTAAGTTTTAACAACATTAAAAGGCTCATCAAAGCTTTTTCTATCATAATGGCTTTTTTACCCCATAAATGACACTGGGTTTTGCCAACATGGTTTGGATTTCATATTTCTACTACAGCATCAATGTATTTGTTATTTATTATTTATTAAATAATGGAAGATCATAGATTCATATCATATTGAAGCTATTCATTTTAAAGGGGAGGAAGAAACCAATACCAGAAATATTGGTAACTTGCCACAAGTTTCTAGAACTCGGTTTTTTTAAGGTCAATAAATTAAACTAGATTTCTTCCCCATGGTTACTGTCTGACTAGATGAACTAATATGTAATACATAGTATCACTAGTTTATGACTTGGTTTCTTTCAAGTGTAATTCAGTTCACTGTGACTTCTATAAATGTTTCTGTTGAAAATAATTCTTGCTGAAAAACAGTATGATGGCAAGTGAAAAGAAGACAACCAGAAAGTCACTGAATACTGAAATCAAGATGCTCCCTTTTTAATGTGGGGTATATTATGTAAATTAAAGAGGAATTTAGGAAAATTTTTTAAGGAATAACAACTTCAGGTAGGCAATTGTAAGGAAGATAACGATCATGCAAGCCAAGGCCACGTGATTCTTCCACAGGCCCCAAGGCGAGAGATCGATGCCCTGGTTTTCCAGAAATTCTTCGCCAGTACATCTGAAATTCAACAGAAAAAGAACATGACTTCATTCTTAGCGTCTGTCAAATTTCACTCAATATATTCACTGTTCCTTAAAAAAGCCTACAGGTTACCGAGTCTTAAATATCCATCCCTTCATTTATAACAGAAAACAGTTCTGGAGGGTTTTTTGGTGTGTGTGTGTGTGTGTGTGTGTGTGTGTGTGTGTGTGTGTGTGTGTGTGTGTGTGTGTGTGTGTGTGTGTGTGTGTGTGTGTGTGTGTGTGTTTTAGCTTTATAATTCTATTTTATTGGGATATGACAGGGGCCCATAGGTCAGCCATATGCATCATAAAAATATACAGAAAACAGTCATTGAGTGCTTACAATTCTGCTAGATACGATGAAGCAACCTGCATATAATAGTTTAGGTAATCCCTAAAACAACCCAAATTTCAAAGATGAGGAGACTAAAGTTTAAGGAACTTGGCCAAATTTACAGACTCATACTTTGAAGCAAGTTGCTAGCCTCCCCGAATTCACTTGTTTCCAAGTCTACGATGCTGTTCTCCTCAAAGGGCAGAAACATTTATCAAGTAATTTTTCACTTACACCTGATGGGGAAAGTCTCAGCTTTAGATGATGGTATCTACAGCCCTTACAAAGATGATCAAAGCTCTTTATAGAGCTTATTATCCACAAATTAGCCATACAAAAAAAACACAGGCTGAGAGCTCTAAAACCAGGGAAAAAGGTGAGTAGGGGTTTCCTGCCAGAGTTGCACTCCGTCAGCTCTTGTACCAAGACCGGAACGGGCATCACAGATGCTCGGCTCTAAGACACCACCAGCAGGTCCCGTTATCAGGTAAGCCTCAGTGGGGCTGGGGCAGAGCAGGATGGAGTAGCCCCAACACAGATTCGAAAAGGACCCGGTACTGAAAATACCTGGCACAAGCATAATTATTGCCCAGTACCATTTCTGTGCAACTCTTGGAATTTGGCAGTTCCAAAAAAAAAAAAAGTTATACCCAGACCAAAAGAAAGGGAGTGGGCAGGATGAAGAAAGCTTCTCTTCACAGAGGTTTTCTGGCAATACTTCTAAACAGCAATTTGTCCTATTATTAAGAATTACTTCGGGCTTCCCTGGTGGCGCAGTGATTGAGAATCTGCCTGCCAACGCAGGGGACACGGGTTCGAGCCCTGGTCTGGGAAGATCCCACATGCCGCGGAGCAACTGGGCCCGTGAGCCACAACTACTGAGCCTGCGCGTCTGGAGCCTGTGCTCCACAACAAGAGAGGCCGCGATAGTGAGAGGCCCGCGCACCGCGATGAAGAGTGGCCCCCGCTTGCCACAACTAGAGGAAGCCCTCGCACAGAAACAAAGACCCAACACAGCCAAAAATAAATAAATTAATAAATAAATAAATTTATTTAAAAAAAAAAGAATTACTTCTATTCTACTTGAATATTCATGAGATTTAGGACACCAGCCTTCTCTTTTCTCTCATTAATTATGTATTTTTCTCTTTTCTCTCATTAATTAATGTATCAAAATCACACCATTAACAACAGTCATTGAAAAGGAAAGTGTTGCTCAATTTTAAAACAACACATCTAATTTTATTAAATTCTGCATTTTTGTTTATTATACAAAAAATGGGATTTCCTTCTCTGCTTACTGAAAGATGTGGTTCTTTCTTTAGAGGACACATCCTTTAATAGGGAGTATTCCCAGTCAGTTAAAAAAAGAAACAAAAAAAAACCTGTGCAGACTGTGATTTCATGTTGTCTCCTGACTGCAGGAGGAAGAGGCAAGAGTCAGGACTGCGGCAGGAAAATGCTCCCTCTCTCTCGCTCCTGCTGCCCTTTTAGCTCTTACTGCCACGCGCTGAGCTCACAGTTATTGCAAGTTCACGGATCAATGCACTTCGTGTAAGCCACACACTTCTGATACTGTTAAGGCCTTGCTAAAAATATCAAAGCAGCTCACTTCAAACTCAAATGTTCTGAAAAATAAAAACTCAAACCCACAATCCAAACTGCAAAAGGATCTTTTTTAAAAGGCCCCAGACAAGCAAGTTAACACATAAGAAACATTTCTCCAACTGAAATACGATTTTGACCGTAACAGAATGCCTAGGAGTTGTAGAGCACTTTCACATGCATTAGTGTACAACCCACTTTACAGATGAGAACATTCAGGCTCAGAGAAGTCAGTGTCCCTGAAAGGACTCCCCAGCTCTAAGCCCAGGGCTGTTTCTGCATCACACCACAACGGTAAGCAAACCCATTAAGACACTGAATGCAAACTTACATTGCATAGCTACAGGTACTGTTTGTTGTTACATTGAGGCCTGGGCAGAAGTTTTGTCCCAAAAATTCATTATGCTGCAAAGCCTGTAACACACGTGGGAGCAGGGCAAGGAAAACAGTTTTAAATTTCAGAAAGTTTCCGAAGAATTATCACAGTCACGTCCTCTGAGTTTAATCTCTATTGTTATTTCTAAAAACAAACCAAGCTTCACGTTCACAGTCTTTGTCACACCAAAGCAGCTAAAATTATTTTTCCTGGCAATCAAGAGGCCTAGGGTTGGGATTTTGGCTCTAATACGAAAGCCAAGAGGAGAGATCTCTGGCTGTATTATCCCATAGTTCTTTCCTTCTTCTCTCCCCAATTTTATAACCCCATAAACACTATAATTAAAATGATACAGCGGTACTCAATGACTACTGTTAATTTATAGTAATCTTTTGTATTGTTCTTGTTTGTTCTCATCCAAACCACTTATAATTCTTGGGAGTTGGAGACTTAATTATACTATATTAAGGCACAGTTTTCTCTGGAGTTGATTAGCTTTCTAAAGCCAGTAGTGGCTGTATTGTGTGGTCTCTGTTTTTCTTCTAATTTCCCTTTCAATTTAGAATACGTATTCCAGGCTCCCATCCTCTCATTAATTTCTTTAATGAACTGAAACACTGTATTGTTTTATATCAATTAGTAATCTTTGTCCTTTACTCTGAGTTATCTCCCAATCCTTCACCTCCCTCAAACAACAGGGTGACTGGAGAAACCCCAGGTGATTATCAAGGTGACCCAAGGCTTAACAGGAAGCTCTCCTTCATTGTCCTAAAACTCGCACAGCTCACGGCTGGGGACATGAGGTGGTTAGGCTTTACTCTGGTTGTTCCCAGCATGGGAACGATGAACCAGTCACAGGGACAGACAAGGAGAACATACCGCAAAGCCATATCGAGGAATGCTGAAGTACTGAAGCCATGAGAGCCAAGGCACAACGGTTCTGAGATTTACCAACAGCCCTGAAAATATCTACAAAAAACAAATACCAAGAATCAGAACTGGTGGAGTGATTTCATGAAGAATTCTAGCAAATACCCTCCTTGAGTCCCCGACAGCCTTGCGAACACTTCTGCCTTGAAATCCCTTCCACTACTCTGAAGACTTACCTTATCCTCTTTGTATATGTGTATCTCTCTAGAGTGGAGCCTGCTTAGGGCTCTAAAGGAATAACAATATATCTATAATATACATTTTATTTAACTGGAAGATTTGTAATTGTTGAGGCTTTTACTTTCTCTGTAACTGCACACAATGGAAGGTCAGTAAGTACTGACTGCTCTAATGATACAACCAACTATATGTTCCCACCAATAGACACACCCGGACATATCCTGAGCACCTCATGCCCCTATTTCCATGAACACAGTAATATTTTCTATTTACAAGGGTTGGCATTCTATCTCTGTATGACTTTAGGAATAATTTTGGGTCCAAAATGCATGCTTAAAATAACCCAAAGACTGGAAGTGGTACACAGCATGATATGGTAAAGCACAGCATAAAATATGGTCAATACCTTCATTTAAAGCTACCAAAAAGCAGTATTACAATGGAAATTCCAGGAAGGTCTGCTCCAGCAAGAGATGGCTACATGAGAAGAGGCTCACGTAAAACATCTCTTAACTGGCACAAGGCACGCTGGGATGGGCATAACAATGACAATGTTCCTGGTGTGACTACATAGTTTTAAACTTGACTTAACCAAGTGCTTCATACATAAGACAGCACCTCTGAGTAGAATACGGTCTTATGACTGGTTTATAAAGTTCTATACACAAACCCTTAAATAATAACAAATCAAAGCATCTAATATATCAAATAAAACATTTTTATATTTGAATAACATTTATTAGATGACATTATAGAAAATGTACATAAAATTGATCACTTTCTCAATACTGTTTAGATTGGTAGTTTTCAAACTCAGAAATGGAAGAATTAAACTTTGACAAGAGTTGGTGCTAATTACCTACCTTCTAAAGACAGGTACTGCTACTCTAGCAGAAAGGGCATGTGGATTAAGTAAATAGGCTACACATTCCTGTTTACTTGATGCTAGTGGGGAAATGTGGTAACTGGTTCCCTTCACCTATTGAATCACCTTTGTTCGTGCAAAATTAGGGCCACGGGGACTTCCCTGGTGGCGCAGTGGTTAAGAATCCACCTGCCAATGCAGGGGACACGGGTTCGAGCCCTGGTCCGGGAAGATCCCACATGCCGCGGAGCAGCTAAGCCCGTGCGCCACAACTACTGAGCCTGCGCTCTAGAGCCCACGAGCCACAACTACTGAGCCCACGTGCCACAACTGCTGAGCCCGTGTGCCACAACTGCTGCAGCCTGCCGCACCTGGAGCCTGTGCTCCGCAACAAGAGAAGCCACCGCAGTGAGAAGCCCGCGCACCAAAACGAAGAGTAGCCCCTGCTCGCCACAACTAGAGAAAGCCCGCGTGCAGAATGAAGACCCAATGCAGCCAAAAATTAATTAATTAATTAATTCTAAAAAACGTAGGGCCACGTAAGGTTAGGATTAAATAGCTGTTTAAAAAAGGTAAACAGAAATATATTGATATAAAGGAATGTCAGGAACCCAGAAAGGAGGGGACCTAGTACTGGAATTTTTCAGTATTTTTAAAACACTCCTTTTCAAAATACTGGAGGGACGCAAGATAGACCCATGCCACATGCTGCTCTGTTTTCATGGAACTTAGTTCTTCCCTTGCTTGGAGAGTAGTTCATCCAACCAAACCATCTCAGCTGCCAGTTAAACAAGCCAGCAGTTCTCTCACACCAGCAGGGAAGTCAAACAATGAACCTGTCATTTCTACAATTTTTTTAAATTTGAAAAATCAAAATTTTTCTGGTTTTTAAAGTTCCAATCGATCAAGCTTTCACGATATGTCACCAAGAGGCATCTTTTTAAAGCTCATTGGTAACAACATGTTAACTAAGGTTATAATAACTATATTAGAACAGTAGCAAAAAAGGCTGGGTAAGATGAAGAAAAAGCTGGTATGTTCTCTAATAATATAAGCTATACTTCAATATACGGCCTCCTTAAAGCAAAAGGATTTACAGAATCCTCAAGCAGATTTTACAGGATAGGTGAATCCGGGGGGAGAACAAAGGGAAATAATTAATGTCTCAGGGAAGCACAGTTCATACTCACCATCATAAACACAAAGGAGATGGTCATGAGAAGCGTTGCTATGGATACCACGCTCTGACCTGCTGCTATGGCCAGTGCCATTGAACTGGCTGAATAAGCCACCATCATCAGGGTAAACATCATGATGAAGAAGGCCTCCACCTGTGGTTTCAACCCTTAGGGAGCAAAGAGGGGGTTAATCCAACTGTCTACGTCACGGTGTATCGGGGATTGTTATTGTGCAAATAACACTATAATATTTTGAGAAACTAGTATCAGATGGAAAAAAATTCATCCTCTATCCAACCACCCTGGGTCACCACTTTCATTGTTCCCCCCAATATAACTGTAGGACGCTATATGCTATATGCAGCTTCTTTCTTTTTTAATTTATTTATTTTAGTTTTGGCCACGTTGTGTCTTTGTTGCTGCACGCAGGCTTTCTCTAGTTTCGGCGAGCGGGGGCTACTCTTCGTTGCAGTGCACGGGCCTCTCATTGCGGTGGCTTCTCTTGTTGCGAAGCACGGGCTCTAGGTGCGCAGGCTTCAGTAGTTGTGGCGCACGGGCTTAGTTGCTCCGCGGCATGTGGGATCTTCCCAGACCAGGGATCGAACCCGTGTCTCCTGCATCGGCAGGTGGATTCTTAACCACTGCGCCACCAGGGAAGTCCTGCAGTTTTCTTTTACAGGCTCACCGCACAAGCACTTTTCCACGTAACACTCGTGCTTCTTTATTTGTAACTATTAACAGTTTCTGAGTGCCTGAGGGGGAGAGCTGCAGGCAACACAACTGGCCAGAATTCTAGTGCCTTCTCTTCTAAAACGGAAACTTGCCAAGACCGCATTCATTTTACCTAGACCCCACCACATTACTCACTGTTTGTTGTAAATGTATTACTGAAGATACTGGGAAGGTCAGGACTACATGCCTTCCCAGCGGTTTTAAAATCTGGGGGAGGCGTCCATAATCCAAGTCTCCCAAGACAAATCACCCTATAACTCTGGGATTGAGGATGGGGTTAAATTAAGTTTCATGAAACTGCTTTGTCAACGAAAATAGGCTAATACTGTGGGTCATACAGAAATCTGAAGATTTTGGAACAGCCATAAGGACACCAGTTAGGAGTCTGAGGGTCTAGGTTCTATACCTAATTCTTTACGACACACCTCTTATTTGTAACGTGGAATTTTAAACTCAATCAACAGTGCTTTGTCAGAAAAGAAATATTTCTGGTGCGTGTGTATGTGAGAAATATATGGAAATGCTGATACAATGAGCCTGGGGTGTAGTCTAAACACAATGCATAAAAAAATCTATCTGTCTACATCTATCGAACAAATATTTTTATTACCAGAAGTCCCTATCTTTCATTATCTTTATACGCACACACACACATAAAAATATAAATAGATAAGTAATAAATATCCCAGCTCCAGCTCCTCCAACATAGCGTCAAATAGTTTTAGGAATTATTTCCATATTTGTATATGACACAGAGTATCTCTATTTATAAAATATAGTTTTATAAATAATTTTTAAATTACTTTGGAAAAAGTCTTGCAAAAATCTCCTCCGAGAACAGTTACTTCACAGCGTACATAATGAATAGATGCTTCCTTATCTCAGGAGTTGATTTACAGTTTTGAGAACCGAAGCACGCCTGCAAAAAGTCCCCTCACATCCAAGACGAAAGACACATACCTTTCGTTTCATTGCTTACCTAACAGGAAGTACGTGATGCTAGTAAATATAATACTTGGTAACATCCTCATGGGGAGTAAATCAGATAACAGTTTCCCAAAGAAGTAAGAGGACACTCTGTAATATCCACTGATATATTCATGTCTAAAAACAAAGATTCACATCGTACATCCTACGTTAGTTTAAGAAGGCCAAGACCAGAAGATGAAACCACTTGCTATACCTATTTCTGCTGCCACCCTGGATCTAAGAACTACAGCTTCCACGTCCTCGAGGCTAACCCACCACCCTTCATCCCTGTCAGCACCAGGCACAGGTCACGTGTGCGCCTCCCCTGGGACATCACCCCCCAAGGCTCTGTGCAGTGACCCCTCTTCTCACTGCGTAACTCCCTCCAAATGCCGGCCAGTTTGCCCTCCGAAAACACACTCCAGGGGGACGGGTCCTGCATCGCCTCCCTCTCTTACGACAGTGGCTCTCCTTGAAGGCCAGCATGTCAGAAGCTGATCTCAGTGGTCACAGAGGCTTTTCTTTTTCCCTACTTCTAATTATGAAGAAGGTGGTGTTGCTATTCTCCGAGGCTCAAATGCAGCTTCGGGTCACTAATCTGTTTTTACTTCTTCCACTATCATGATAAAAATAGAAAATGGCACTTCTTTCCACGATCATGCCTGCCAACCACACACCCCTGTCGGCTATCAAATCCTCTTTTCTTCCCTCTGAAGTTCTAGATCCCTCCTCTTCCTGAGAGCTTCCTCCTGTAAATCCAAACTATTCCACCAAGATCTTCATTCTTCCCCTCCCTCATGATTCCTTTACGCAACATGTAAACATGCAAATCTCCTCCAACTTTGACAAACACAAGAAACAGAACAGCCCACCTTTATTTTAAGGCTGCCCTCTGGCCCCTTCCATTCTCCCTTCCACTGAGGGCTTGGTCTATATTCTTGGTCAGCTTCACCTCCTCACCTTGAATTTACTGTTCAGCTCACTACCTTCTCTCTACCAAGCCCCTCAAACTTTCCTTGTGACAGTCATCATGACTTCTCGTTTGCTAAAAACAAAAGATCCTTTTCAGCCCCTTTATCCCTTGCTTTCTCTGCAGCACTGGATTTGCGGGCTAGGCCCTAATCCTGAAACTCCTTTTTCCCTGATACATGGGGTATCAGGCCCCATGTGCTATGATTCTCCTCCCAGCCTCTGGGTGCTGTTTCTCACCCAACACTGGTAATCCCCAAGAACCAAGCCATGGCCTGATTCTGGATGCGACCAGTTTGACCAGTAGCCCCCTTCCGGAAACAGAGACCTACTCACATAAAGAGCTTCTTCTCGACCACCAGGAGCTCCACGGCCGACACGCTGCTGAAACACTGGTTGGTGGTCAGGAAGAAGAGCATCCCGGCTCTGTGATGAGAGAAGGGGGACGAAAGCACTGCAGTCAATTAAACGCTCTTCGGTCCTCTGTCTACCTGCAAAACTCTTCCCTCGAATGGTATCTTCACACATTAAACAAACAACTGTTCTGGCTGAAACTGAGAGGGAAGCATGAGCCCCATCAGGTCACTCCCCCACCCCTGTGCCTCCACAGTGATACCCCTGGGACCCCATACGGCACAGTTTGAAATTCATGACCTAGTTTGCTACCGACTGAATTGCAGCCTCCCCAAATTCCTGTGCCGAAGCCCTAACCCTCAATGTGACGGCACTTAGAGACGGTGCCTTTGGGAGGTGGTCCGGTTCAGACGAGGTCATGAGGGTAGGGCCCTCACAGTGGATTAGTGCCCTCAGAAGAAAAGGGAGAGACATCAGAGCTCTCTCTCTCTGCCATGCAAGGACACAGCCAGAAGGCAGCAAATCAGAAGAGGGTCCTCTTCAGAACCCGACCATGCTGGCAACCTGATTCCCAGAACTGCGAGAAATGAATTTCTGTGGTTTAAGCCACCCAGTCTGTGGGTCTTTGGCACAGTCTACGGCAGCCAAGCTGACAATTACATAGGTCATAAAAATACTGTCACCTTGGATTTTAACTAACAAAATGCCAACTGCAGCTCCTAATGTATGAACAGAGAAACAGTGAGCCAAATAAAGCTTGCAAAGGTTAAAAACCTCTATTAGCCACTTCTTTAAAAGTTGAGTAAAGAAGAAACTAAGACAAGGCAAAATCAAAGCCTGTGGAGGGACATCTTATTGTGTACATCCCCCTCACAGCCACCAGCACAGCTGTGATAGTCTCCTTGACCACCCACTGCCAATGGGGTTTCTTTCCAACGGGCTCAAAAAAAAAAAACCCAAAATAATGCTCATAAAGGAAAAACTAATTTGTGCACCTATGAGAAAAGGAAGACTATTAATGCTTCTCTCTCAGTAAAACAACTGAAGTTTAAAAAGGAAAGTACTCAGTTAATCTACACTTTGAGAGAAATATTAATTTTATGAAAGCATGCCCACAGTCCTGAAACACTTTTGGGCTTTCCTTCCTAACCAAATGATTTAATTGACATTGAGGATGTGAGTTGAAACCAAAAGAGATGAGGCAGCACATCATTTAAATGACACACAAATAAGAGAATTTTTAAAAATGTAAACCCAAGCGTATAACCCTCTAAAAAAAAGAGACCATAGACACTCAGTAATTGGTTTTAACACTCCCTCCTCCCAAAATAAAGAACTTAAGGAACAGGCTGTTTTAAAAGTAAATGTTTAGGGACTTCCCTGGTGGTGCAGTGGTTAAGAATCCACCTGCCAGTGCAGAGGACACGGGCTGGAGCCGTGGTCTGGGAAGATCCCACATGGCACAGAGCAACTAAGCCCGTGAACCACAACTACTGAGCCTGCACCCTAAGCCCACGTGCCACAACTACTGAAGCCTGTGCGCCTAGAGCCCGTGCTCCCCAACAAGAGAAGCCACCGCAATGAGAAGCCCGCACACTGCAAGGAAGAGTGGCCCCTGCTCGCCGCAACTAGAGAAAGCCCACGTGCAGCAACGAAGACCCAATGCAGCCACAAATTTATTTATTTATTTATTAAAAGAAAAAAAAAAAAAAGAATCCGCCTTCCAATGCAGGGGATGCGGGTTCGATCCCTGGTCGAGGAACTAAGATCCCACATGTCTCGGGGCAACTAAGTCTGTGCGCTGCAACTACTGAGCCCGCGTGCCCTGGAGCCCGCACACCACAACTAGAGGGAAGCCCATGCACCGCAATGAAGAGTCCGTGCGCCGCAAGGAAAGATCCCGCATGCCGCAACTAACACCCGACGCAGCCAAATAAATAAATAAATAAGTAAATGTTTATACGATAAATAAATGGAAAAAAGCCAGGCCTATAACGCAAGCAACTATGCTACTTTCTGCACACAAATAAGCCTAATATCAACATAAAAGCTAATTTCAGAAACACAGGACATGGTAACAATTCAGCTCAATTTGTTAAGTGTTACATCTAACAGTACAATAATGTTCATAAAGATTTTGAACTAGTACATAGTGAAATTCCTCCTAAATCATAAGATAATTTATTTTATACTATACAGATTTTATTGTTAAAGAATTTAATGTACTCTAGTTCTTTTCAAGGTGGTAATTCATGTCTGTAATGTCTGCTTATTGATGCAAATATTCTTAAACTATCTCTTCCCTTAATATACATTTATTTGTTTAGTTATCTCCACAACTCTGTAAGGTAGTTGAGTTGTTAGGTCAAAGAAGTTCATATTCCATACATCATTATACAGGTTAGAGAAAGAACAAAGAGAGCATCTCCCTAGAATAATTCATTCCCAAAAAAAGAGAACCAAACCACACTGGTCTCCAGGGCAATTTCAAATGATAAAAAGTGGCAGTAAGCTTAAGTCAAAAATACAAATTAAAATAGCTCCAATGCTCTATTTTTCCAGAAAACACTTGAAGAAACAGTTAACGCTCTTCTAAATTTCTCTGGATTCTTCTACCAAGAGCTTTAATGACTAGATTTCCAGTTCCTGTCTTAAATTCCAGTTGAGGACAGGCTTCCCAGTATCTTTTTTCCAAATGCTTCCCGTTGCACAACACAAAAGACCCACAGGCTCTAGATTCCTGTGTTGTATACTCTGTGCTTCACGAAAATATGGCAGCTACAAAGGGCACAAACCATCAATTACTAGCAAGTTTCGAATAAACCAGAGAAGGACACAGCCCTCGGGGAAGATAAAAAGAAAAACAATAACGTAACTCTGGAAAAAAGCTCCAGTAATCATCTCACTATCTGATGCCCCATAGGAGATCTCTTACTTTACCTGAGTGAAGAATTGACCTTTATGCTTGTTCTTTCTTTCATAAACAATCATCCTTTTCCAGACATCAAAACAGATTCAACTTAAGCTACTACAACTTTGCTCAATAGTGAAATGAGGATAAAACCATCCACTTCTTTGGCTGGGAGGGTAACCTGAGACCCTGGATGTAAAGCCCGGAGGACAGTGCCAGGCCCAGGGCGGCTCTCAATAAATAAAGCCAAGGAGAACTCTGCGGTCTTCCACTCTGCTCAGCACCTCTATTCAGAGCACGTTGTGGTCCATTACAAAGTCTCATCAGGAAACACAGCTTTAAGGGCATGTTATGACCGAAACCAGGGAAGGTAAACTAACGTAAGTACTAACCCTACAACAGAAAAAACTGAGTCCCCACCACCACCCCATGTCAAACAAATCAAAACCTTAAAAGGAAATTAACTCACAGGCAACAAAAGAAAAAAACAGATAAACTGAACTATGTCAAATTTTAAAACTTTTGTGCATCAAAGGACACACCAACAGGGACTTCCCTGGTGGTCCAGTGGGTCAGACTCTGCGCTCCCAATGCAGAGGGCCCAGGTTCAATCCCTGGTGGGAGAACTAGATCCCACACGCATGCCGCAACTGAGGAGGCTGCACGCCACAACTAAGAAGTCCGCATGCCGCAACTAAAAGATCCCGCGTGCCGTAACTAAGATCCGGCGCAGCCAAAATAAATAATAAAATAAATAAATATTTTTTTTAAAAAAAGGACACACCAACAGAATGAAAAGACAACACACAGAATGGCAGAAAATATTTGCAAATTTATATCTGATAAGGGGTTCATATCCAGAATATATAAGGAATTTAACAGCTCAACAATCTTCAAAAAATCCAATTAAAAGATGGTTAAAGAACTTCAATAGACATGCTTCCAAAGAAGAAACACAAATGGCCAATGTGCACATGAAAAGATGCTCAACAATACAATAATCATTAGGGAAATGCAAATCAAAACCACCATGAGATACCACTGTCCACTAATGAGGGGAGCTATTTAAAAAAAAAGAAAACAAAAGAAAAAATAACTGTTGGTAAGGTTGGGGAGAAACTGAAACCCTGTGCACTACTGGTAGAAATGCAACATAGTGTAGCTACTGTAGAAGACAGGGTAGCAGTTCTTCAAAAAATTAATGGAATTACCAAATGATCCAGTAATTCCACTTCTGGGTATATACCCAAAAGAATTTAAAGCAGAGACTCAAACAGATATTTATTTGTACATGCATGTTCATAGCACCATCATTCACAACAGCCAAAAAGTGGAAACAAACCAGTGTCCACGGACAGATAAATCGATACACAAAATGTGGTATATCCATACAATGGAGTATTATTTCGTCTTTAAAAAGAAATAAGTTCTGACACATGCTACAACATGAATGAACCTTGAAGATATTATGCTAAGGGCAATAAAGCCAGTCACCAAAAAGACAAATACTCCATGATTCCACTTATACGAGGTACTTAGAATAGTTAAAATCAGAGACAGAAAGTATAATGGTGATTTCCAGGGGCTGCGGAAAGGGAGAATGGGGAGCTGTTGCTCAGTGGGTACAGAGAGGCGGTTTGGGAAGATGAAAAAGTTCTGGAGTTGCAAGGTGGGGAGGGCTGAACAATAATGTGAATGTAATTAATGCCACTGAACTGGACACTTAAAATTGGTTAAGAGGGTAAATTTTAGGTTCTGTATATTTTAGCACTAAATAATTAATTCTTCCATTCAACTTTCAATTCTCTGACTTATTCTACTCCTCAATTTACCCTTTGCTTATCTCAAATTCAAATTCGTAATCGATTTTCATAAGCTTGAAAGAAAAGTTAACAGCACATTCTCAAAATCAAGATCCAAATTTACTCACCTGTTCTGGATTCCTGCAGGATCATTTTTTAGATCGTAGAAAATGGCACCTATCACCAGTCCCAGAATGATTGTTACAATTATCTTTCCAAAAAAAAAAAAAGAATTTCAATTAAAGGTAAAAATGTAACACATTATTATTAAAATATATCTGGCTACATAATGAAACTCTCCATTGATTTTAAATGGCTTGGCCATAGTCCTTGGGAAAGTATAAAACAGTGTATGTTATTAAGACTACTTTTTAAATCGAAATAAAAATAATTTATCTGTGCGCTAGGGAGACTGACAGGCGACAAAGTAGAAAAGCTAAGATTTCTCCCAGTGCTTTACCAGGCCCTGCCAGTTCATGGTCCAGTTCAGGCTACTGGGCCTGGGAATGCCGTAGAGTGTAGCAGAACAACGCAAGCACCTAGCAAAATAGTCTGGAGGGTGAAATAAAGTCCGAGTGGCTAAGAGTTCTGGCCTGAACTCTCAACCTTTGTGCTAGTGGACATGCATAGTGTGATATTTCAAGAGGCTCCAATAAAAACAGGATATCTTTACTCTTAACGTGAAAAATAAATAAAAATGAACCAAAATTTTGAAGCACACATGAAAAAAATTCGAACAATGTAATTTCGCACAATAAGGAAGTAGGGGTCGGGAGAGTCCACGCCTGCACTGGAAAAGTGCACTGTCACTGTCACCAAAGCACTCAGCCAGCTTTCTCTGAGGGCACCCGAGTGCACCCATTACCCACCCTCCAGTCACTGCTTCCCCAGCAACCTCAGCCCGGAGGGCCTACAGCCAACAGCAGGACTAAGCCGCCAATGCTTTGCCACTCTTACCTACCTTCACCCACTCACTCTGTTTGATGACTCCTAAGAAGAGTGGCTAAACATCACTTCGGTTTTTAAGACTGACAAACTGTCTCTTAAGGACACTTGTATAAGCGAAGGGGTAAGGGTTACATTATAATTTACTTAAGGAAATTCTACTTATTGTACTTTTTAGTTAAATTTAATTAAATGAATTTAGAAATATAGTAAATGATAACCTAAAGAAAACAAAACATCCCATGATGTACCTTGGAACCTTCAAAGTCTAAAAACAAAAGAAAAAACCACCTCAGTACTACAACAGTGCAGTAGTATCAAGACTTGAAGTAACTTGTCAAGACACTTTTGGCACGAAGCAAACAAAATTGCAAAACAGGATCATGACCTGTGACGACTAGCTCGTGAAGACCAGTCTGGAAAGAATATGATTTGAGATGTCCTTAAAAATTGCCTTGCTAAGTCTGTGGGTGACATTTTTCCAACGGCATTTACGTACTTCGTGTCTCTGTCACATTTTGGTAATTCTCACAATATTTCAAACTTTTTCATTATTGTTATATTGTTATGGTGATCTATCTTTGATATTACTATTGCAGAAAGATTACAACTCACTGAAGGCTCAGATTATGATTAGCATTTTTTAGAAATAAAGTATTTTTAAAATAAAAAAAAAAATTGCCTTGCTAAAAAAGACAGTCAGAAATTTGAAAAAAAAAATCTATTACCCTGGCATATTTTAATTACCTTCAAAATATACTATACTTCGGGCTCCCCTGGTGGCGCAGTGGTTAAGAATCTGCCTGCCAAATGCAAGGGACACAGGTTCAAGCCCTGGTCCGGAAAGACCCCACATGCTGCAGAGCAACTAAGCCCGTGCGCCACAACTACTGAGCCTGCACTCTAGAGCCCGCGAGCCACAACTACTGAGCCCGTGCGCCACAACTACTGAAGCCCGTGTGCCTACAGCCCATGCTCCGCAACAAGAGAAGCCACCGCAATGAGAAGCCTGCGCACCACAACGAAGAGTAGCCCCTGCTCGCCGCAACTAGAGAAAGCCCGCACGCAGCAACGAAGACCCAACGCAGCCAAAAATAAATAAATAAAAATAAATAAATTTATAAAAATATATATATATACTATACTTCATGTCAACAGATCAAGCTTCCAAAATAAATAATAATAACCCCATCAGCATGTGTGCATGCACATGTACACAAGTCTATACTTTCACCTTCTATAATAGTCAGACTTTTAAAATTGGACACTCCACATGCTTTGTTTCTTCTACATTCAAACTTAGTAACTTATGTTAACAGACTGTCAGTTTTATCGTTTGGATGTTTCCTAAAGGTTTCAAAATTCTAAAAGTATTTTCAAGGAAACTTTTCAAACATATTGACAAAATGATTAATCTCATAATTTTGTCATGGTTTTACAAGGTGCGTCTATGTTTTTCCTTCTTACATTAAGGAAAAGAAAATAAACAGGAAAACTAAACACTGCTTAATGGGGCAAAGAAATTCTATCCTATGAGTTCTGTGCAGCTGGCTTCTTTTGAAAAGAAATGTCCTAAATGTGTTATTCTATCTTTGTTCAAATGTGTTTGTCAACATTTCTCAAGGTGGATTCTAAGGGATGTTTATTGCTGTCACTGAAAAAATCAATCCATAGCCAAATGTTAAATGTGCTAATAGAAACAATGACTCTCCAAGAGATATGACAGTATTTTCCAAGTTGATTTGATCAGGAAACCTTTGGCACATTAAATGAACATTAAATCTTCTCATACAGATAATCCATTCGTTCCAATATCTTCCAAAGACAACCTTTGGTTAAATGCATTACCAGAAGCAAAGTCTAACTCATGTAAATGACTAGTTCAAACCTAAGTACGGCTGTAAGACTACCCACACCAGATTTATCTTTTATTTATCTTTTTATCTTTTTATGGCTGTAAGCCATAAAACATTTTAATAGCTCCACATTCAAACACTTAGAGAAATAAAAGACACACTCACAAGATTATAAAAAACCCTAAACCAGAAGTCAGCACGCTATGGCCCTCAGGCCTATTTCTATTCAGTCCAAGAGCAAGCATAGTTTTTTACCATTTTATTAATGGTTGAAAGAAAAAAAAGAAGAAGAATATTTCTTGCCACATGAAATTTACATACAATTCATATTTCAGTGTCCGTGAATAAAGTTTGATTGGAACACAGCCATGTTCATTTTTTTAAATGTATTTATGGCTGCTTTCTGGCTAAAATGGCAGACTTGACTACTTGAGACAAAGACCACATGAGCTGCAGAGCCTGAAGTATTCACCCTGTGACCCTTTACAAAAAAGGTTTGCCTACTCTTGTCTTAAGCTAACATTCCAGCATTGACACATCTGAAGAAGAGTTCCCCCCCCACCCCATGCAGATGCTGAGGGAGATGCAAGCTTCTATCCCTGTTCTGCAAGATTGCCACTGCTCTGAACATTGTTGGGATTCCTTTTGTGGAACTGAGGTCACTGAGGAGGTAAGTAGGCTGAACGTGCAACTTGGAGGCACTAGGCATGGGGTTTGCATCTGAAGAAAGCCTAGCACCAGAAGGTGCAGAAACCTGGTGTACTATTACAAAGAGCTCCGCATTCTAACCGCCTCTTCCCAGAGCTGCCATATGGAGTCATCCCTTGGTAGCGGCAGGGGGCTGGCTCCAGGATCCCCCGGGATCCTCAAAATCCACAGATGCTCCAACCCCTTAAATAAAATGGAGCCGTACAGTCAGTCCTCCGCGCCCGTGGGTTCCTCCAACCTCAGCGGGCGTGGAACCCGGGATACTGAGGGCCGACTGTATGTGACTTGGACAAGGCATTTAGAAACCACTTTTAGAGGCAAGAGAAATTTACTTTCCAAATAAAAAAAATCTAATGCATAAATCAAACTAAGAATCACCTGCCGTATATCATCTCACGGTTGAACAATGGATAACCAGGTTGACCTTATTTACAGAATTTGTTCCCAAATGACATCAAATCTACTCTAAAAGGATAAAAACGTACCCTTGATTGAAAGTACACAAAAGTGTTCATGTTCTGACAGAAATGCCAAATAACAAGTACAAAACTGTTTGGAGCAATTAGCAGTACGTCTCAAAGAGGGATATAGGCTCTCGGCATCAATACCTAGAAGGCGACAGTACTGCGGTATGAAAATGATGGCGCACGTGGTAAGAAGTCCGTGATGTTTCACTGGAGACAACAACATGTCATCTTTTAGCACTTGGCAGAAATTCAGTGATAATAAAATCGGCCAAGCCCAAAATAACTGGCTAAACTGACTTCCTTAGAAAGGATGGACCAGTGAACTGGGAATATGAGGGTTTTGGATGACAGAGGGCTTCCCTGGTGGCGCAGTGGTTGAGAATCTGCCTGCCGATGCAGGGGACATGGGTTCGAGCCTTGGTCCGGGAAGATCCCACATGCCGTGGAGCAACTGGGCCCGTGAGCCACAACTACTGAGCCTGCGCGTCTGGAGCCTGTGCTCCGCAACGGGAGAGGCCGCGACAGTGAGAGGCCCGTGCACCGCGAGGAAGAGTGGCCCCCACTCACCGAAACTAGAGAAAGCCCTCGCACAGGAACGAAGACCCAACACAGCCAAAAATAAATAAATAAATTTATTAAAAAATAAAAAAGAAAAGAATAACAGAAAAATCATGAAGGAGTCATTATCAACAACTATCAATGGAGTCAGCTAAAAGAGAAAAAGAACATTATTTCATCTTAATTAAGAGAAAGTCAGTCTGACAGTGGAGCCTTCCTGAACAGAATTCAAGTCCGCCTGCTACCTCTGTGTTAACCTCACGCTGTTTTAGGTGTCTAGCGCTCTCCTAAGATCAGAAGCCCTCAATGAGGAAGGTCGATCGTAAGGAACAGCATTTGCACACAGGCTCTTTGCGCAGTGGCCAGCCCTCCAGCCCTCAGGGACTTGACACTGAGCTGAAAGCTTCCCTGGCCACTTTCCACCTGACGTAAGATGCAAACCAACCCCTCCCCTTGCTCTTCCTCTTCCCCCCCTTCCTTTCCTTCTCTCTTTCTCTTCCTTTCTCCACTTCTCTGCTTAAACTCTCTTCCTAGCCCTTTTTACCACCTGACACGCTATATATCTTACTTCTATATGAATTTATCATCTGTCTCTCTTCATAAGGAAACAAGCTCCACGAGAGCAGGGATTTTACTTTTGCCCACTTTGTTCACTGCTGTGTACAAGCTCCAAAACGCAGCACGTGATCAGTAAGAACTTGTTGAATGCATCAGGAAATGAACATGTGCGGCCACCAGAAAACCCCAAATGTGGTCAAATTTCCTTTACTTCACAATTTATGAAAAAAAATTTTTTTCTACAAAGATTATCCATTACAGCTTGTCTAAATCGACCAAAATTCTGAATTAGATAGTCCAAAAAAAACAACCCATTAAAAAAGAAATCTTCTATAAGTAAAAACTTAATTGGGTTTTACTTGTTTCTATACCCCAAATGGAATGGGGATAAATAAATACATAAAAGTGTGGGTAGAAGGTAAGCATAATCCTAAAATAGATTGCATCAGAACCTAATGCCCCCAAATGAGTATTTTACAGCATAATTAGAAGACTCTGCCGGATTACCTGAGCTATAGAAGCCTGGGGATTACCCAGTAAGTTTTTGAATGAACGCCTGGAAATCCATCTGAGCTGATGACAGAAGGAGGTGGCATAGGTGATCTCCTTGTAGACTGAAATCTTCTTCTTTTTCTGACCCCCTGAGAGTTGCTCTAACTCAACTTTTGTTTCCTTGAAGAAGGAGGAGTTGGCATAAAACTCAGTTAATTTTCCTATGAGTGGAGTATCTGTCTTGGAAGGCTCTTCAGTCTCCTTGGCTTTGGAATAAAAGTGGATAAAGAAGGGAAACATTATTAACAGAATAACAGCTGATTCAGTCCATTTTTCTGTAACCCCTTTCTCAGATTCTTCCCTAGTACCTTAATTCTAAAGCTTGAGCATAAAAAATTATGAGATCTGTCACTGCTTTACAAAGTAGAGAAACAGAGTAAATTGGCCTACTTCCGTAAACTTACGGATACAGCACACTCACTGATCTTTTCCTAGTTATAACATTTGGAACCTAAATCTTTTAAAATAGACTTCTCACCATATGGAGTTATAATTCCTAATAAAAAACCTGGTCTTTGCTTTTTACAACGTGCGAATGCATAAACTGCCAAGTTTCTTATTTCAAAACACTATACAGTTGGCGGCCCTCTGTGTCCGCAGACGTTGAACCCAGGGGATAGGGAGGGCCTACTCTAAGGGACTTGAGTACCCTTGGATTCTGTTATCGGGGGGGGGGGGGGTTCTGAAACCAATCCTCCATGGATACCGAGGGGCCACTACGTAAACAATGGGCACTTTTTAAAAAATGGGAACTCCCCTTAGAACTGACACCATCCTATAAATGCTCATTTACAGATTAAATCAAAAACAGCACTCTCACAGGCAACAGAATCTGTGTTGACTGATGCTATGAGATTGAATGTTTGTGTGCCCCCAAACTTCATATGCTGAAACCCAGTCCCCAGTGTGATGGTATCTGAAGGCAAGGCCTCTGAGGGATGATTAGGTCATGAGGGTGGACCCCTCAGGAGTGGGATTAGTACCCTTAATGAAAGAGGCCCCAGAGGGCTCCCTCCCCACTCCCACCACATGAGGAGGCAATAACATGGTCACTCATCTGTGAACCAGGAAGCAGGTCCTCAGCAGACACCGGATCTGCTGGCACCTTGATCTTGGACTTCCAGCCTCCGGAACTGTGAGAAATAGATGTTTATCGTTTAAACCACCCAGTCTATATGGTATTTTTTTGTTATGGCAGCCAAACAAACTGGGACAACCAGTATCAGAGGACAGGATCGATGTAAATTCGCACGGCCACGTTTTAGTGAGCTATCACGTTGCTAAGCTTCAGCCAACTCAATTAGGCAATAATCTGTGACTCTCAACAGACCCGCTAACCTTCCGCGGCTGTGTCTCCTCTGTTCAACACCACGGCACAGGGGTCCCCATTAATGACGTCCAGGAAGAAGTCTGCAGGGTTATTATAGGGTTCACAGTGGTAGCCTGCAAAAGAAGGTAACTCAGGCGCACAGACTTGATAGTCTTGGGAAATAAAGACTCAGGGGCTGAGGGAGGCGCTGCTGGGAGAGACAGGATCTAACAATTTCTCCCTCGCTTTCCTTCTCTCTTCTCCCCTCACTGATTTACCGCTTCCTTTTAATCGCACAGTATTTCAACAGCTTTCTGACTCTTCGCAAAACAGCACACTCCAAACCAACCTTGGACTCTTAGCAAAGTCTTCTGTTAGTGCTTGGTCCTTACCCATCATAATTCACAAGACCTGAAACAGCTATCAGTATGCTCTGGTGCTTATCAGACCTTCTTCAGAAATCTAGATGTAGGTCCAAGAAAAAAAAAAATAAGTTGAAAAAAAAAAAAGCTATAGAAGAACTAATGTTCCTTAAAGCCAGCTAAGGCATAGCAGGACTGTGTCTGGGAGAGGCCTGGGGTATGTTCTGCTCTCTAAGTGCACCTGGGGACTGCTAGAATGCCAGTACCCACTTTAGCAATGATTGCTTTTGCCCCTATTAAATTCAGGTCCAAATGGTCCTCTGTTATGCTCCCGTGATTCCGATATAGAGAACAAATCACCAGAACAGCATTCTCAAGAGAATGTGGCTGGCACAGCACAGCTGAATGCTTACCCCGACTTCTTGTGGCACTGTAATAGGGAAGAACAAATCTGACTCCATATTGGATCTGTTTCTTTTACTTTAACCTTTGTATTCTATTGCTTCTGCTGCAAGTTAAGAATGTTGCCTAGAGCCTGAAATATTCAGGATAGCCCATTCTCAAGGGTCTGATCTTTAAAGGTGGAACACTCTTCCATTCATAGAGAGATAAAGAGTTGCAGAACAGAGAATAATGTTTGTCTTGTTGGAGGTTTACAGGAACACCATGACCAGACCTAGGTGGACAGTCGCAAGAACAAAGGATTCCTACACTAAGAGGTTTTCAACAACCAGCCGCACCCCCTTCCCTTTCAGTATAAAAGAAGCCTGAATTCTAACTCGGGGAAGATGGTTCTTTGGGACATGAGGCCACCATCTTCTCGGTCTGCTGGCTTTCTGAATAAAGTCTCTATTCCTTGTCCCAGCAACTCATCTCCTGATACACTGGCCTGTCGTGCAGCAAGCAGCATGAGCTCAGACTCAGAAGCAACATGATTTATCTGAATTCAGCTTGGCCTGTAGTCTGATCCTTAAGTTCATCCCCCCTAAACTCCCTAGACCCATGCAAGGCTTCTTAATTTTAAATGACAGAGACTAAACAAAAACATTTTAAAATGTGGTTAGCAAACATTTAAAACTATATTTGAGTTCGTGAAGCATCATCTATAATCATATCCAAGGATCTCTAAAATGAAGCAGATTGCCTAAGTCATAAAAAAAATTACGTATTTCTATTTAAATAGAACCAGGCGATCCAGAGCCATCAGAATGTTGGCCCATTGATGTCAGACTTTCGACTAGCCGTTATATTGACAGGTAATTCACACCCATGCTGAATCCACAATCTAACGTTACTAGAAAATTAAGTAGCATCTCCACGAACCCCCAACCAAGGTAGATCAACATCCCATGTAAGGGAAAAACATGATAAAGCCTAATCTGTATCATGGTCAAGAAGACAAATAATTTAGGGACATTAGGCCTTTCCAAAAAAATTCAGCTGACAGATAACTGGCTATGAGGCCAATATATTTATTGAACTGTTAGGGAAAGGTCAGCAGAACTGAGAAGGAGAACAGATACAGACCCAGTAGAAATACACACACACTCACACTCTCACACACACACTCAAACAGGATAGAAAAAGATACCTAAATAACAAGCCGGCACTGCAAAGTGAAGAACTAGCACTAAACTAACTGAAGATGTTTCGGAGTAGTGGAAACCATGGTATATCTACTCAAACAGCTCTCCAGGTGACCCCTTTGTTCTCCTTTAGGATACTATTAATGAAGGATCTTATTTCATAAAGAAGTCAACCATACCAGTGGATGCAAAGTAACCCAAGGCCTCCTGAGCAGGCCCGTGGAACATTAATCTTCCTGAGGCCAACAAGGTAAGGCTATCAAACAATTTGAAGATGGAATAACGAGGCTGATGAATGGAGAAGATGATTGTCCGTCCTTGTTTAGACATCCTGAATTAAAAGTGAGGAGATAACAAGTCATTAAACATCTGAAACTTGCATTTCTTGGCAACATAGTTTATTATTCCTGCCTTTAGATCATTTGTTCCTCTTTCAACTTGATTTTCTCTTACTAAATTCTCATCTCATATTATCTGTCTGATAGGTAGAGAACCTAAATTCAGTGCTTTCATGAAACACTAAGGTTTCTAAAATGTGTTCCATGGGTAGTCTAGAATCAATCAGAATATTAATTAAAAATACAGATCCCTGGACAGTCTACTCAGACCTATTGGGTCTATGGAACCATATTTTTAACTAGCACCCAGGTAATTTGTAAGTACACTCAAGTTTTAAAACTTATTATGAACTAAATATTAAAACAATGGTCATATGCCCCATCCTCATTGATCATTTAAGTCTTCTGGCTCTTTAGGAACTGGTTTTCATTCTTCTGCCCTAATAATACAATTAACATTACTGAGTACCGACTAGATCTTCGCCAAATACTTTATAGATGACCTCATCTAAATTTACACAATATTGTTATGAGGCAGTACCAATAACTATTATTACTGTTATATAACAGATAAGGCTTAGAGAATTAAGCAATGGTTCAAAGTGTCACTGTTAGAAGGAGCAGGGCTGGGATTTGATCCCTGGTCTAATACCGTGGCCAAAAGACAGTAACTCCTATCTTTATACAGGAGTTACTACTTATGGGTAGAAGAAACAAAGGCCAAAATCACTGTTCAAAATCTGATATTATTGAAAACACTTTATGAGAAGAATCACATCAATTCAAGCATTTCCTAAGCACTTACTATATGCTAGCCAAGAAAGTTTGTTCTGCCTCAAAGACGACAGGCCAACAGACCAATCATTTCAATACAAGCTGGAACAGAAGTAGATGAGGGTGCCCTGTAAGCCAAATAGGAGACTAACCCAGTCTGAAGATGACGTAAGTAGTGTATCAAAGGGGCCAACAGGAGTAAGCCAAGAAGAGAAAGGGCAGTCAGGAGGGAGGAAGATGGCAAACAAAGCATGCGATAACAAGGCCTACTCCAGAAACTACAAGTAGTTCAGTGCCATGGCAGAGCTGAGGTGTATGTGTGGAGGCGGGGACTGAAAAGAAGACTGCATCAAAAAGCAGGCCCATGAGAAACCCCGTCACTCAGAGGTGGAACGTTAGTCAGTAGACAGTAAGGAGCCAGTAAAGGACCGGCAGCAGGGAGGCGGACGGGTGTGAGAACTCTGTACTCCGAGCGTGGTCTGAGGACCACTGAGACATCAGTATCAGTATCTTCTATTAGAAGTGGAGAGGCCTCCCCTGGTGGCGCGGTGGTTGAGAATCCGCCTGCCAATGCAGGGGACACGGGTTCAAGCCCTGGTCTGGGAAGATCCCACATGCCGCGGAGCAACTAAGCCCGTGCGCCACAACTACTGAGCCTGCGCTCTAGAGCCCGCGAGCCACAACTACTGAGCTTGCGAGCCACAACTACTGAAGCCCGTGTGCCTAGGGCCCATGCTCTGCAACAAGAGAAGCCACCGCAATGAGAAGCCTGCTCACTGCAACAAAGAGTAGCCCCCGCTCGCCGCAACTAGAGAAAGCCCGCGCACAGCGACGAAGACCCAACAAGGCCAAAAATAAATAAATAAAATAAATAAATTTAAAAAAAAAAAAGAAGTGGAGAATCTTGGCCTCCACCTCAGAGCTCTAGACTCAGAATCTGCATTTTTAACAAGACCCTAAGTGATTAGTGCACACAGTGGAGCTTGAAACAACTAGGTTAGCGCTCTCCAGTGTGAGGAAAGATGCTTGTGTGCTGACTAGTCCAAAACATAATGAAACATAACATAGTCCAGTATTCTATGTCAAGTCATCATTCTCTATGAACACTGTTGACATGGTTACAGATAATAAAAATATCATGGATGGATGCTCTAACTGATCCTGAATCCCAGACCTGTTACTGGGCTTTCTATCCTGTTCCATTGATCTATGTTTCTGTTTTTGTGCCAGTACCATACTGTCTTGATTACTGTAGCTTTGCAGTACAGACTGACTCAGGGAGCCTGATTCCTCCAGCTCCATTTTTCTTTCCCAAGACTGTTTTGGCTATTAGGGGTCTTTTGTGTTTCCATACAAATTGTGAAATTTTTTGTTCTGGTTCTGTGAAAAATGCCATTGGTAGTTTCATAAGGATTGCACTGAATCTGTAGATTGCTTTGGGTAGTAGAGTCATTTTCGCAGTGTTGATTCTTCCAATCAAAGCACATGGTATATCTCTCCATCTGTTTGTATCATCTTTAATTTCTTTCATCAGTGTCTTTTGGTTTCCTGCATACAGGTCTTTTGTCTCCTTAGGTAGGTTTATTCCTCGGTATTTTATTCTTTTTGTTGCAATGGTAAATGGGAGTGTTTCCTTAATTTCTCTTTCAGACTTTTCATCGTTAGTGTATAGGAATGCAAGAGATTTCTGTGTATCCTGCTATCCAGATTTTTGTATCCTGCTACTTTACCAAATTCATTGATTAGCTCTAGTAGTTTTCTGGTAGCATCTTTAGGATTCTCTATGTATAGTATCACATCATCTGCAAACAGTGACAGTTTTACTTCTTCTTTTCTGACTTGTATTCCTTTTATTTCTTTTTCTTCTCTGATTGCTGTGGCTAAAACTTCCATAACTGTATTGAATAACAGTGGTGAGAATGGGCATCCTTCACTTGTTCCTGATTTTAGAGGAAATGATTTCAGTTTTTCACCATTGAGAACGATGTTGGCTGTGGGTTTGTCACATATGGCCTTTATTATGTTATTAAGTTCTCCCTATGCCTACTTCCTGGAGAGTTTTTATCATAAGTGGGTGTTGAATTTAATCGAAAGCTTTTTCTACATCTATTGAGATTATCATATGGTTTTTCTCCTTCAGTTTGTTAATATGGAGTATCACATTGATTGATTTGTGTATACTGAAGAATCCTTGCATTCCTGCGATAAACCCCACTTGATTGTGGTGTATGATCCTTTTAATGTGCTGTTGGATTCTGTTTGCTAGTATTTTGTTGAGGATTTCTGCATCTATGATCATCAGTGATATTGGTCTGTAGTTTTCTTTTTTTGTGTGACATCTTTGTCTGGTTTTGCTATTAGGGTGATGGCAGCCTCGTAGAATGAGTTTGGGAGTGTTCCTCCCTCTGCTATTTTGGAAGAGTTTGAGAAGATAGGTGTCAGCTCTTCTCTAAATGTTTGATAGAATTCGCCTGTGAAGCCATCTGGCCCTGGGCTTTTGTTTCTTGGAAGATTTTTAATCACAGTTTCGATGTCAGTGCTTGTGACTGGTCTGTTTATATTTTCTGTTTCTTCCTGGTTCAGTCTTGGAAGGTTGTGCTTTTCTAAGAATTTGTCCATTTCTTCCAGGTTGTCCATTTTATTGGCATAGAGTTGTTTGTAGTAATCTCTCATGATCCTTTGTATTTCTGCAGTGTCAGTTGTTACTTCTTTTTCATTTCTAATTCTGTTGATTTGAGTCTTCTCCCTTTTTTTCTTGATGAGTCTGGCTAATGGTTTATCAATTTTGTTTACCTTCTCAAAGAACCAGCTTTTAGTTTTACTGATCTTTGCTATTGTTTCCTTCATTTCTTTTTCACTTATTTCTGATCTGATCTTTATGATTTCTTTCCTTCTGCTAACTTTGGGGTTTGTTTGCTCTTTCTCTAATTGCTTTAGATGTAAGGTTAGGTCATTTATTTGAGATTTTTCTTATTTCTTGAGGTGGGATTGTATTGCTATAAACTTCCCTCTTAGAGCTGCTTTTGCTGCATCCCATAGGTTTTGGGTCGTCCTGTTTTCATTGTCATTTGTTTCTAGGTATTTTTTGATTTCCTCTTGATTTCTTCAGTGATCTCTTGGTTATTTAGTAGCATACTGTTTAGCCTCCATGTGTTTGCATTTTTTACAGTTTTTTTCCTCTAATTGATATCTAGTCTCATAGCATTGTGGTCAGAAAAGATACTTGATACGATTTCAAATTTCTTAAATTTACCAAGGCTTGATTTGTGACCCAAGATATGATCTATCCTGGAGAATGTTCCATGAGCACTTGAGAAGTGTATTCTGCTGTTTCTGGATGGAATGTCCTACAAATATCAACTAAGTCCATCTTGTTTGTCATTTAAAGCTTGTGTTTCCTTATTTCTTTTCATTTTGGATGATCTGTCCATTGGTGAAAGTGGGGTGTTAAAGTCCCTACTATGATTGTGTTACTGTCGATTTCCCCATTTATGGCTGTTAGCATATGCCTTATGTATTGAGGTGTTCCTATGTTGGGTGCATAAATGTTTACAACTGTCATATCTTCATCTTGGATTGATCCCTTGATCATTATGTAGTGTCCTTCTTTATCTCTTGTAATAGTCTTTATTTTAAAGTCTATTTTGTCTGATATGAGAATTGCTACTCCAGCTTTCTTTTGATTTCCATTTGCATGGAATATCTTTTTCCATCCCTTCACTTTCAGTCTGTATGTGTCCCTAGGTCTGAAGTGGGTCTCTTGTAGACAGCTTATATACAGGTCTTGTTTTTGTATCCATTCAGCCAGTCTATGTCTTTTGGTTGGAGCATTTAATCCACTTACATTTAAGGTAATTATTGATATGTATGTTCCTATTACCATTTTCTTAATTCTTTTGGGGTTGTTTTTGTAGGTCTTTTCCTTCTCTTGTGTTTCCTGCCTAGAGAAGTGCCTTTAGCATTTGTTGTAAAGCTGGTTTGGTGGTGCTGAATTCTCTTAACTTTTGCTTGTCTGTAAAGGTTTTAATTTCTCTGTCGAATCTGAATGAGATCCTTGCTAGGTAAAGTAATCTTGGTTGTAGGTTTTTCCCTTTCATCATTTTAAATATGTCCTGCCACTCCCTTCTGGCTTGCAGAGTTTCTGCTGAAAGATCAGCTGTTAACCTTATGGGGATTCCCTTGTATGTTATTTGTTGCTTTTCCCTTGCTGCTTTCAATATTTTTTCTTGTATTTAATTTTGGATAGTTTGTTTCATATGTGTCTTGGCATGTTTCTCCTTGGATTTATCCTGTATGGGACTCTCTGTGCTTCCTGGACTTAATTGACTATTTCCTTTCCCATATTAGGGAAGTTTTCAACTATAATCTCTTCAAATATTTTCTCAGTCCCTTTCTTTTTCTCTTCTTCTTCTGGGGCCCTGATAATTCGAATGTTGGTGCGTTTAATTTTGTCCCAGAGGTCTCTGAGACTGTCCTCAATTCTTTTCATTCTTTTTTCTTTATTCTGCTCTGCGGTAGTTATTTCCACTATTTTATCTTCCAGGTCACTTATCCGTTCTTCTGCCTCAGTTATTCTGCTACTGATTCCTTCTAGAGAATTTTTAATTTCATTTATTGTGTTGTTCTTCATTGTTTGTTTGCTCTTTAGTTCTTCTACGTCCTTGTTAAACGTTTCTTGTATTTCCTCCATTCTATTTCCAAGATTTTGGATCATCTTTACCATCATTACTCTGAATTCTTTTTCAGGTAGACTGCCTATTTCCTCTTCATTTGTTTGGTCTGGTGGGTTTTTACCTTGCTCCTTCATCTGCTGCATATTTCTCTGTCTTCCCATTTTGCTTAACTTACTGTGTTTGGGGTCTCCTTTTCACAGGCTGCAGGTTAGTTCCCGTTGTTTTGGGTGTCTGCCCCCAGTGGCTAAGTTTGGGTCAGTGGGTTGTGTAGGCTTCCCGGTGGAGGGGACCGGTGCCTGTGCTCTGGTGGGTGGGGCTGGATCGTGTCTTTTTGGCGGGCAGGGCTGTGTCCAGTGGTGTGTTTTGGGGTATATGTGAACTTAGTATGATTTTAGGCAGCCTCTCTGCTAATGGATGGGGTTGTGTTCCTGTCTTGCTAGTTATTTGGCATAGGGTGTCCAGCAGTGTAGCTTGCTGGCCGTTGGGTGGAGCCGGGTCTTAGCATTGAGAGCTCTCTGGGAGAGCTCTCGCCGATTGATATTACATGGAACCGGGAGGTCTCTGGTGGTCGAATGTCCTGAACTCAGCTCTCCCACCTCAGAGGCTCCGGCCTGACAGCAGGCCGGAGCACCAAGACCCTCTCAGCCACATGGCTCAGAAGAAAAGGGAGAAAAAAAGAAAGAAAATAGCATCATGTCTGTTGTATCTCTGCCAAGAATTCATGGCCTGAGTCTGGTCACGAGAAACACTGGATGGACCCTATGAAATGTACCCTCGAATATGTGTGAGGACATAAGAGGCAAAGAGTAAAGAATTGTTCAGGATTAGAAAAGATTTTTAAAAAAGAGGGTTTCTGGAGAGACTCCTGAGCCAGAAATGGAAAAGAGACACTTCTGGGGCAGCTGGTGAGGTCTGACTGGAGTCCACGGACTGGATGGTGGCAGTGGCATCAGAGCCGACTCCGTGGCCGGAAGGTGTGCAAGGCAGTAATGGAGGAACAGTGTCCTAGCTTTTTGGAGTTGCAGGCCAGAGTATCTAGGGGTGATGGTACATGATTTCAGAAAAAGGTCTATGGTGGGGGGGGAGCGGGAGGGGATGGAGGGAGAGCAAATGCAGCTAAAAGGTAACATCAGTTGGGGAATCTAGGTAAGGGGAGACGGGATTTCTTTGTGCTACTGTTGTAACTGTTCCATAACATTGAAACTTTTTAAAAATTAATTTTAAAAAAGGTGTCCAAAACTTTTGAAATTTCTCTTATAACCCTGATTCTCCTACCATCTTCTTTCTTCGTAAAAGACATTCTTGGGACTTCCCTGGTGGCGCAGTGGTTAAGAATCCACCTGCCAATGCAGGGGACACGGGTTTGAGCCCTGGTCTGGGACGATCCCACATGCCACAGATCAACTGAGCCTGTGCGCCACAACTACTGAGGCTGTGCTCTAGAGCCCACAAGCCACAACTACTGAGCCTGCGTGCCCTAACTCCTGAAGCCCTCACGCCTAGAGCCTGCTCCTCCGCAATGAGAAGCCTGTTCACCACAACGAAGGGTAGCCCCCCACTCGCAGCAACTACAGAAAGCTTTCAAGCAACAACAAAGACCCAAAGCAGCCAAAAATTTTTTTAAAAAATTTTATTTAAAAAAATTTTTTAATTTAAAAAAATTTTTTTAAATTTTAATTTAAAAAATTAAAAAAAATTTTTAATTTAAAAAAAATTTTTTAAAAAAGGAATTGATATTCTTTACTCCATTCTTCCATTTTTCAGGCCCCAAATCTTAGAAGTCATTCTCTCAATAATCACACCCCACATCCAATTCTAAGCTAATACTGTTGATTCTATTGTCAAAACAGAGAGAACCCCCCGACTTCTCCCCGCCTTACCACTACCATCCTAGTCAAAGTCAGCGTATCTCAAACGAGCTAATGCAAACAGCCTCCTGACCGGACTCCCGCCACTCACCCTTGCCCAATTATACAGCCTTTTCTCCAGACGGTTGCCAGTCCTCTGTTCTAAAACCCTCTGAAAGCTTCCCAGGGCACCTAGAGACATTAAAAGCCATAGCTCTTATAGCGGCCTACAGTCTATATAATCTGCCACCCACTCAATTCCATCTCGTGTCCCGTTCTAACTGTTATGGACTGAACTGTGTGTCCCCAAAATTCATGTTGAAGTCCTAACCCCCAGCACTTCAGAATATAACTGTATTTGGAGATAGGGTCTTTAAGGAGGTAATTTTGGTTAAATAAGGTCATGTGGGTGCCACAATCCAATAAGGACCAGTGTCCTTATAAGAAGAGGAGATTGGGACACAGACATACCACAGGAAGATACAGTAAGGACACAGAGAGAAGACAGCTACCTACACGCCAAGGAGAGAGGTCTCAGAAGAAACAATCCTGCCGACTCCCTGATCGTGGACATATAGCCTCCAAAAATTTGAAAAACTGAACTTCTGTTTTAAGCTAACCACCCAGCCTGCGGTACTACGTTATGGCAGCTTGAGCAAAGTAATCAATAAGAGTCTCCACCCCTCCTGAGGTCACTGGGTTCCAAACACATCGGGCACACTCTGCCGCAGGGCCACAGCTGTTCCCTTCCACTAGAACTCTCTTCTCCCATATATCCAGGTCTCGTTCCCTCGTTCCCAACTCAAACGTCACCTTGTTGAGGTCTTCCCTGACCATCCTATATGTCGTATAGCACCTCTATCCCACCACAGCCATCTTTTGCTACTCTCTTAGCCTGCTTCATTTTTCATAAAACACTTATATTTGTTAATTGCCTGTTTCCCTCCAACAAAGAAGGAAGAAATTTTTGTCTGTGGTGCTTACTGCTGAGTCCCTTGCACCCAGAATAATACCTGGTACATAGTAGGTCACCATATATTGGATGAATAAAAGAATAATGTTCCCCTAGCGTTTACCTCTTCAGAAGCAAAAGGACAGCATTTGCTGTGCTTGAATCTAAGCCAGTTGTGGGCTCATCCAGGAACAAGATGGATGGATCAGTAATAAGCTCCATTGCAATACTAGTCCTTTTTCTTTCTCCTCCAGACACACCACGGATAAACTGAGTTCCAACCTAAAACACAAGTATTATTGTGATTAACAATAAAAACCACAGCCATTATCGTTTGTTGAGCTCCCAACATGTATGTGCCAACCCTACAAGAGGCACTTTATCTCATTATCCTCATTTATTCTGAACAGCAACTAAATGACTATGTGGGCAAAGAGGTAGGTTTCTCCTTAATTTGAAGAGTAAACTGAGGCTCAGGTCAGAGCTGGTAAGTGGCTAAGCCTGGTGTGAAACCCATGCTTTTAACAGTTCTGTATGTTTCTCATCAAGCCATATATTTCATTTTAAGACAGTTAAGCCAGAACACTGAAAGATATGGCCCTGACGGAGTGAAGCCACAGACCAAAAAGGGAGCAGAAGATAGGAGTAGAAAAGCTGCTGAAAGCATCTATAATTGGTCAGTCTTTCTTACAGCCTCCTGACGCCCTCTTCCCCGCCCAAAGTCCTCAGTGCAGCTGGGCAGCTAGGAAAGCTCACTTTCTATCACACCCCATTAGCACCTCTTAAATCACCATATGGTTTACCAAACTGAGCCCTCCTGAACCCTAACCTGCTGCAGAATTCCTGACTCATTCTTTCAGACAAATTCAGAAGGTAGACTGTTCTACAGGGCAACTGGCTGGGTCTTTAAACTAGTCAGTGTCACTGTGTGGTAGGGGACCAGAAAGGTTCTGGGGGAGAAAGGAGATAGGAAATAATAATTCTTATATTAAGAGTCTTCAAAGGGATAATAAGTAAGTGCTACTCAGGCCCTTGATTGGATCTCCTAACAACTGAGCTGTAACAGACATTCTGGAGAGGACATGGGGAAATGTGAACGAATGTGGCTCCACAGAGCTGACAGTAACACCCTGTTAATTCTGTTAGTTGATAACGGTATTGTGGTAATGTAGGTAAATATCGTTTTTTTTAAGACGCATAATCAGTATTCAAGAGCGAAATGTCGTGATATTTACAACTTTCTTTAAAATACTTCAGAGAAAAGAAGCTGAAGTAATTATGGGAAAAGGTTAACAACTGGGAAAGCTAGGTAAATGTTATTAGTAATCGTGCCATTATATTAATTATTCTACAATCATATCATCACTATGTAACAGAGAAGAACAAACCTGACTCCATATTGAATCTATTCCTTTAGCTCTAAACCTTTGTGCTCTGTTGCCTGTGCTCAGTCCTGCTGGCTCTGCACCTTTTAGGAAAGAATGTTGCCTAAAGCCTGAAATATACAGGATAGCCCATTGTCAGGGCTCTGACCTTTAAAGGTGTAACGCTTTTCCATTTACATAGAGATAAAAAGTTACACGACAGAGAATAACATTTGTCTTGTTGGAGGTTTATAGGAACATTGTGACCAGATCCACACGGAGAGCTGCCAGAACAAAGGATTCCGACAGGAAGACGGCTGCAACAGCCAACCAACCAACCAACTCCCCCCCTTTTAGTATAAAAGCAGCCTGAATTCTAACTCCGGGAAGATGGTTCTTTGGGACACGAGGCCACCATCCTCTTGGTCTGCGGGCTTTCCAAATAAAGTCGCTATTCCTTGTCCCAGCAACTCATCTGTCAATTTACCGACCTGTCATGCAGCAAGCTGTTCAAGCTTGGACTCCTTAACAGCTAAGTAATCAGACAATGCTCTCTACATTTGCTACGCTTAAAGTTTCATAAAAAGTAAAAAAAGTTAAATGAAGTATTTCAATTAATTAGATAAATACATTCTAAGTCAACAACTCCCTTCAGCTTATTTTCTCTGGAAATCCACACAGGGAACTTAGGGCAATAAGTGCCTGTTGGTAGAGAACTTTTACCTAAGGGTAAAGAATGGTAAATACCTTATTGGAAAGAAAATCAAGTAATAAGCAGAGCTAACACAAAGGAAAACCCAGTCACTTACAAAAAGAATTTAGTGGAAACTGGTGGCATCTCAGAGTTATTTTTCCAAACAAAATACAACAAAATATACTTTACATTAAATAATGTCAGAAAGTATCATATGAAACAGCAGCCAGCAGTATACCCCCATTCTTTGTTAGCTCTACGTAAAGGATATCATGGGGGGAACTAAACTAGAGCCATCACAATCTGAAAAGCTCATCTTCACTGAAAGCCTCAGGTGTTTTCCCAGCAAATCTTTCATACCTGGTCATCAACTGTAAAGTTCACTCGTTCATTTCATTTCTTCTTCCTGATGCTGCATAACCCACAAAGGGAGTTACTTTTCTCTCTTGCCCACAACTTTTATCTCAAAAATCTAAAAGAGCCCAGCACGTAACAGTCTGTAAGTAAATACTGGCAGAAGAAAGGGGGAGGGGCAGTGAGGGAGGGAGGGAGGAAGGGAAGCCAAAAGTGCCAAAAGAAAGGCTCTAGAAAAACAACTTGGAGGCTACACAAATTAGAAATAAACCCTAATTTGACTGGATATAATTTTGGAAGCCAAACTGCAGCAAACTGAAACATACAGACCAGGAACCCTTGGATATTCATCATGTACCAATTCCAGAAATATACCTCTCAGAGGCAATGGAACAAAGTCCCCTGGAGGAACAGAAGAAGGACAGATAAAAGGGGAAAAGAAAACAGGAAGAAGGAAAGTTAGCGTGAAGACATGGAATGAGATGTGACAAACACTCAGGGTGGGAGAAGACCAAGGGCTGTAATCACATAGAAAGGGCCACGTGTCCTTTGCAAAGAACACTTCCACATACTGGACACCACACTGCCGCACTTCATTTCCAGGAGTCAATCGTTTTTAGTTTTTTTTACCTGGTTAACTTCCATCTTCATATTAAGTAACTAGTCACTTTACTCATGGTTACAGAAAGCAGCCCCTCTTTACTATACATATTATAGAAAACTTCTGAACAAGCTATACTATCCACACAGGTGAGTCCGATTTGCTGGCTATGACGCATTCTCCACATTACCTTGGAATCTGCCACTTTATCCAGACCTAACTCTTGAATGACCATGTTAATCCGTTCATTTTTTTCATGATTTGTCATAGTTGTTGGAAGCCGGAGAGCTGCCGAGAACTGTAAGTTTTCTCTCACTGTCAGAGTTCCCATCACGACATCATCCTTAAAGCAAAACGGCATTTTAACAAGACACAGCAGGTCCTTTCTAATACCCTCACTCTTTGGTGTATGTAACTTACCCACAACAATAACATACCCAAGGAAAGTTTTAGCTAATAATGAATTATACAGATCATAATGAACTATACTTGCAATTATACAAATTACAACTAACTCCATATAACAGCTGCAAAGCCTGATGAAATAATTTTCATTCCCTACCTGTACGCCCAAAGAGAACACAGGTAATTGTGATTATTACTAGCAAACATCGCTACACTGCTTTATACAAGGATTTGCCAAAATATTGTTCTAAGCTAGGTGAAGGAGAGAGGTGAAGGTAAAGGAAGAAAGTAACACAGTAATGTTTTTTAGAAATGATATGATAACGAGAATTGATGTCTTTGCCCTTACGAGGGTCTTATTCCGGATTCTCCCTGCCTTTTCGTTTAATACTATCCTGGATTTTACGGGAGATCATGAAAAGCTGGTGTGAAGAGAAGTTGTTTCTACGAGTATGTCCCGTAGTCAATTGGAAGCACGCTCAACTATTAGCCAAGGCACCTGCCAACATAGAAACAGAAGAAACCTAAAATGCAAATCCACAAATACTCACTTGTACCACGTAACCTGAGTTACATTTAAAATTGGCAGGTCGAGGTTGTCCGTTGATCAAAACATCTCCAGATAATCCATGTGGATCTTTCCTTGCAGCTAAGACATCTAACAACCTATAAAAAGACATATGTTATTGTTATTTTTTTCCTCCAACTCAGGCTTTACCTCTCGGCTAATCTGAATCCAAATTCTGCTCAAGTTAGAAAATTAACTGACCAAGAAGTTATATGGTTCAACTAAACATATAGATATATTTTGAATGTCACCTTCCTTTTCTTTACTATATGCTATAATAAAGCCCAAAACCATGAAAGCAAAGCACTGCTGGCTGATCCAGCACAGGCTACCCAAACTGCCCTCCAGGCTGTCTGACCTTGGGCGTTCCAAGGCAGGTAATGTACTCCTTTGTCTAAGACACAAGCCTTCACTTACGCCTTTGGCTCCATCTCCCCACTTTCAATTTTATCCCCTTCCTTTTCCTCTCCATAGCTCAACTCACAGCTGACAGCTATATGCCAATCACCTTACCATGTCCTATTAGTAAAGCTGACCTAGTAAGACCTTCCTGGTCCTCAGGACAGAACCACAAACTAGCACAACTCCACATTATCCACAGCAACTAGAACCAGACTAGACATGCAGAAAATGTTCAACAAATACCTGCTCACATAAAAGTGATCTTTAAAAGCACACTAAAACTGGAGGTGGGGAATAGATGAAAGAGGTTTAAGAGGTACAAACCTCCAGTTATAAAATAAATAAGCCATGGGGATGTAACATACAGCATAAGGAACAGGGTCAATGATATTGTAATAACTTTATATGGGGACAGATGGCTAGACTTATCATGGTGATCATTCATAACGAATGCAAATGTCAAATCACTATGTAGTACACCTGAAACTGACATAGTATTTTTGGCAACCATAATGCAATTTACTAAAAAACCACACATTAAAACTACAAAGAAAAAGCTTACTTATACTGTTATACTCACGAAGATTTGCCTCCACCTGTGGGTCCCAGAATGGCATTGAGACCAGGTTTCATGATCCCACTGTAAATACAGAAATATATCAAGTTATTGGACCACTTTACAACCAGTTCTACTAATTTAGGGTTTGCATTTAATACACTCAATGAAGGCTGATAAAATTATAGACAGGGGGAAAAAAACCCACAAATCAACTCTTAAAGGAAAAAGAAACCGAATTGTCGATTAACAAAAATCTAGCACACAAAGAATGTTAACCACAAGTCAGGACTTAGAAGAAAAATGACTTGAGTCCCTCTAAATTCCCTTCCCTTATTCTCCACACTGGTTTCCTGATGTAACAAACTCTGGTGAAGCATCTCTGCTACACTTACTCCTCTTTCACAGTGTAAAGTGCATTAACAAGTTCTGAGTGATGCCTGATGATTACTATCTTCACATCACCTGACTTGCTACCTCGTTCTACACAATTAGTAAGTCAACGGACTTCTAGAATCACCAGTAGAAGTGTTCTCACTGTACAAGTCTAGTCAGACAAAGAAACAATATATCTGAAACAGAAATTCAATGGCTGGAATAAAGCACCTCAGGGGGTTAAAAAGAAAATATCACCAATTCTTACCCCTCACAAAATTCTTAATCAAATTAGAAAAGTAAAACATACACTCTCAAGATATATCGTCTTCTTCCTTGTAATGGACTGGAAAATTCTCCGTTTAGAAGTGGTAGATGCCATTTTCTAAAGGAGACAACCTTTAAGGATATATAGACATGGTGTACACACAGCATGTTCCAAACAGACTAAGTAGATGTTTGAGGGTGGTGAAAATTCAGATAGGAAGCAGGAGGGTAGAAAAAATTCAGGCAGTGTTGACTGTGTTGAGTCTCAAGAAGAAAGCAGACACTTATCCTAACGGCAGCCAGTAGAATGACTAAGGAGGATGGAGTGGAGAAAGGAAAATTAAGGGCAAGGCCTCCGCAGTTATGTAGGCATGATGAAATACAGCCCTGAAAAGCCCTTTCAAAACCCTGGTGACTAAGTCCAATCTCTCTTTGGAACTGGTAGGTAAGTCAAAATTTATTCCACAGAGAAAATGGTACCTATTCCAAGTGGATGGTCCAAAGCCAAAGGCTATTCCATTCCCAGATCATGATTTTCACAGAAGCCAATTCTATGATCACACAATTGTTGTAAGTGATAAACTTTACAAGGTACCCCGGTGCTTCCATCCAGGAGGACCTCAGCACTTACTGACTACTGTGCTTGCACCGTCACAACTGTGAAATGGCTGTGCTAGGGTGACACGTACCTTTCACTTTGCTCATTAGCTGAAACACTGAACAAAAATAAATGAATTAGGTAAACCAGGAACAAGGTGTAAAACGGAAAAATCTCTTATTCTTTCAGTGACTTTCCCCACAGATGTACAAAGACATGCTAATGGCTGGGTGAACTTTAAAGATGCATCTATCAATAGCTCTTGATGTACCTTCTTTATCAATAGCTATCTAGTAACAGCTTCTAAAATCACGAGATACAAGCTTGTTAGTCACTAAAACTCTGTTGTCAGAAAACCTTTCCAGGTTTTAGAAGTATCTCCTCAAATCGAGACCAAGCAATCCGAAATAACTAATCCCAAACTGAATGTAAACGTTCTAAAACAAAGAATTTTACAGGTCCCCGAGTTGGGCTT
This sequence comes from Balaenoptera physalus, assembly GCF_965194825.1. Lineage (NCBI taxonomy): Eukaryota > Metazoa > Chordata > Mammalia > Artiodactyla > Balaenopteridae > Balaenoptera > Balaenoptera physalus. Next base: position 8,995,802 of record NC_138884.1, read on the forward strand.
ACTTTGGCACTAAGCCCTAGCATTACAGAAAACAACAGCAGTGTAGAATTAAAACTGCAACAGTTCCAGTTTGGAGCAGTGGCTAATTCTCCCTTCATTCATTAAACAGTTATCCAATGTCTACTATGTATAACAAGATGACTCTTCTAGGACATGGGACTGAGCTGAGAATAAAACAAAGTCCTAGCCCTTGTGGAATTTACATTAAAGCCCAGGGATCAGCAAACTACAGCTGGTCACCTGTCTTCTGTTTTCATAAACAAAGCGTTACTGGCACAGAGCTATCCTCCTTCATTTGCGTATTGTCTCTGGCTGCTTTCACGCTACAACGACAGGGATGGGTAGCTGCAACACAGACGGATGGCCCATAAAGCTGAAGATATTTACCATCAGGCCCTTTACAGAAAAAGCAGTCGATGGTCTACAATCCCCTTGTTCCCCCACCCTACCCCCTGCCCTACTATCATCCCTCAAAACCGATTTCCCACCCTTATATACTGCTTTAGAGCATTTACAAGCAGCAAAGTCCCCCTCACGAGACTGTAAAACCCTGCCAACAAGAATTATGTCATCTTGTGTGAAGCCTCAGCCCGCAAGTATGTAGCACAGTGGCCTGCAAGGGAAGACCACTGAATACTGGACACACGAAGTGAAACCTAGCTAAAGGAGTCACATCACATGTATTACTTTTTTAGTGGATAATGGTTAATCCTTTGGTCTCGGTTTATAAAAGAGCAGTCAGTGCCATTCCCAATGCTTGGAGCATGGCCTCTCCGTACCCTACCCTACTGTGCCCTACACACACACACACACACACACACACACACACACACTCGTGCACACACACTCACACACTCGTGCACACACACACTCGTGCACACACACTCACACACACTCACACACACTCGTGCACACACACACACACTCGTGCACACACACAGTCTTCACCTTCTCTCTCCCCACACCCCTGAACCTCTGATTTAGGGTTAGGGACGTCCCCTGTGTCTCCTAACCCTTCTATCACAGTACAATGACACAGTGAGGTGCTCTAGCTGTCTGAATCCCCCATTAGACTAGAAGGTTTCTCAGGACAGAGGACACATCTGTGTCACTAGCATCTTGCACAAGGTCAAGCACCCCATAGACACTGGACATTTGTTGAATAAGTGAGTCTCCACATTTCCATAAATGACAATTACTTATAGGAAAACCAAAAGAACTGTTTTCAGTAAAAGCAAATGTTCAGAAGTAGGAAAAGTATATGGAAAATAGGTACAGTCTGACTAGAAAGAAAACTTACTTACGTTCCCTACTTGTTATTTTATGTTCAAATACGTCAATCATTTCTATTAGGCTTCCGCTTCCCTCCTTAGTGCGAAGGTGATGAAAGTGGGTAGAGGTGCAGCAATGCCAGCACCCAAGAACACAGGCTGCAAAGGGAGGGAGGAGGAGGAGAGGAAACAGGTGGAAGGGCGGGGGACTGCTTATACTGAGGAATAAGAAGACTGATTGAGCAAACCAAGGAGGATATTAAAGACAGCGAGAACCAGGTTTTTCACTTTTTGAGAAGGTGTTTTACAAACATGGAAATGTGGAAAGAACCTTGGAGTGTTAGATATAAACTGGAGGATGTGTTAATGAGAAGTCATGGGTTTTAATCTACATACACAGATACGGAAAGTTTTAGATATATGTATAAGCACCCGTGCACGTATACTGAAACATACATATAGTCCCTAGGTCTGTCCACCGAGAAAGCCTAGAAGCTGTAAGATCCTAACAGCAATAAACAGTCCAGACACCCAGATCTTGGTTTGTAAATACCATCCTCCACAAAAAGGAACATCAGCTGGTTCCAGGTCTGACGCAGGGTGAGTACACAGTGAGTCTGAAAATTCTTGCTGTGCCAACAAAATATTCAAAGAATGAGAGTATATGTCAAAAGAATGAGTTAAAACACAAAACAAAATACAGAACCTACCTTGAAAGTCTCCAACTGACCAAATCAGGAACAATAGAAGGATCAAGATGAATAATGACAGGACTTCCCTGGTGGCGCAGTGGTTAAGAATCCGCCTGCCAATGCAGGGGACACGGGTTCGAGCCCTGGTCCGGGAAGATCCCACATGCCACGGAGCAACTCAGCCCGTGCGCCACAACTACTGAGCCTGTGCTCTAGAGCCCGCGAGCTACAACTACTGAGCCCGTGTGCCTAGAGCCCGTGCTCTGCAACGAGAGAAGCCACCGCAGTGAGAAGCCCGCACACCACAACGAAGAGTAGCCCCCGCGCAGCAATGAAGACCCAACACAGCCAAAAATAAATAATTAATTAATTAAAAAAAAAAAAAAAGACAAATGAGAGCACCTTTTCCCCATCCCAGAAACTCTACTTAGTTGAAGCCAGCAGATGGGGGAAAAGATAAGAAACACTACTGCCTAAATAAGAAACGTGAGTAAGCAAGAAAAACTACCCCTGGTACCCTTTTAACTGTAAAATTTGAAAGGATTACAAGATTTGACTGAGTTTTTATGAACCTAGGAATGCATGTAAGGATGAACTCATCTGTTGCTGAAACGCACACCACTGAACCACAAAAACATTACGAAGCCTTCAGCAGATGACACTCTTACTGTTTCAAGTTACTAATTTACTAGCTTTAAAACATAAGCAAGGTAAACGTACCCTCGAGCAGCATATATTTTAAGTGTATTCAACCTGCACATACTCAAATCGTTTGTTATCTTCCACTTATCAGCATAAAATCTGAAGTGACCAGCATTTTTCTTGATTAGTATGCTCCACAAAAAAACTTGTCAGCTTTTCAGAAAGGTCAGTTGACTCTAGTCTAGGCATGTAGCAAAAGATAAAAGCTTTTCATCTACCACTCCTCTCCTTATTCTCATACTCAGGGTTTCTTTACACAAGAAAGCATCAAGGAAGCAGGCATGACAGTCTGTGTTACTGCATGGAGAAAATACTATCTAATTCTACACAGCACCTGGCTTCCAGCAACCCAATCTCAGATCCCCATTGTTTCTTCCCCACCCACATCCAAAAATTTTCTCCCCCATTTGTCATTTCCCAGCCCTCTGGAAGCAGCTGGCTGCCAGTAACAGAAAAGACCACAGTCCCATATAATGCATCCAGAAGATATGAGAAATATCTGATTCCATATAGGTTTGTAGCCATACCTGGCCAAAGGGCTCTTATAAAACCACTCCTCCAAGCTTGGAAAGCTGAAAAAAGCTGCTTCCTTTGTCTAGGAATAATTATTTCCCCTATTAAACAAAAAAATTAACAAAACACATAGGCCACGCTACCTAAGCAAACCTAGATTCACTCCCTACTCCACAGAGAGGTAGAATCCAGCTCAATTCTCTGGAAATCAGAAAAACATTAAAACCCTAAAGGCTATAATATATGACAGAGAGATACCTGGGACCCAGTAGATTCTACCTGAATGCTCATTTCTCTCCCCACTCCACTGCCCACTCCACCACCATGTGATGAATTAGTTGCTGGATGAGGAGAATAAAAATCATAGTTTTATGTTGACTTGGATTCTAAAATATAAATAGGTGTCTTAATTTGGATCCTAAATTCTCTTATCACTTTGGACTTCAACAGCATAACTTAAGCTAAGTTATAGTTGTCTTATATTTACATATACCTAACATGTGATCCAACTGTTTCACTGCTAGTTTAGCCAAATGAAACGAAAGCATGTGTCCGTATATCTGTATAGACTTGTACACCTTTATCTGCAATAAGCAAAACCTGCAAAGTTCAATGCACGTCAATGAACCTATTTAAATAAAAGTTCATGCACATACTTGACATTCTTTAGTATTTCTTTCTCAACTGTTTTCCGACAAAGTAGAAAGCCACTCTTCACTTTTACTCGATAGCAGATGTTATGAAAACTTAACACAGCTCCTCCAGTAAACGTCTTCAGGTCATTGGAGGTTGTCTCCGGGATGCAATTGGTGTTTCTTTTTGACATTGGGACAGAAACTTGGTAACTATTGGAAGACATCTGGAGTGTTTCTGCCTTTCTGTAGAGGGAAAAGCAACAGTAAGCTGACAGTCCAGGTAAATGAGACCGTAAACAGTAGTTAAGAGTACACTTAAAACAATTCGGTTTTGGTACAAACTTCCAGTTATAAAATAAGTTAAGTCCTGAGGATATAATCTGCAGCATGGTGACTCTAGCTAATAATACCGCACTGTATATTTGAAAGTTGCTAAGAGAACTTAAAAGTTCTCATCGTAAGAAGAAAAAATTTGTGACTTTGGTGTGTGATGGATATTAAGTAGACGTACTGTGGTGATCATTTCACAGTATATACAAATTTTAAGTCATTATGTTGTATGCCTGAAACTAATATAATGTTATGTGTCAATTATATCTCAATTTAAATTTTAAATAGACACCAAAAAAAATTTTAATGTAAAACGCCTCATTGGTCATTTTTATATTGATTACATGTTTAAGTAAAAATATTTTGCATATATTGGATTCAATGAAATATATTTTTAAAAATTTTAAACAAATCCATTGTAAACCTCAATGCAATAAATAGCTCCATTTCTAATAAATAGGTCACATCACAGCAATAAGAACAACCTTGAAACCTATATTAGGGAGGCAGACACAACTCTGAATACATACACTCCAATTAGGTGTCAATTAAACATCTAATAAGTAAATAGGCAGAGTATGAAAATTTCTCAAAACTCATGAAGCAGGAAAAAGATGAACAGGAGTTAGATCTGACTTGAAAAGTATATTACGATACGACTCAAGATCAGGGACAGACCACATGATCACCAACACCCCGTTTTTGTTTGAGTCTATGACACAGTTATTACAAAAAGGGGGTTGGCCAGGCAGTCAGGGATAAGAGAGATTAATTTGAATTTAAAGCTCCAGACTTGGGCAAGATGGGAATAAAGATGCAGACCTACTAGAGAATGGACTTGAGGACATGGGGAGGGGGAAAGGTAAGCTGGTGCGAAGTGAGAGAGTGGCACGGACATATATACACTACCAAATGTAAAATAGATAGCTAGTGGGAAGCAGCCGCATAGCACAGGGAGATCAGCTCGGTGCTTTGTGACCACCTAGAGGGGTGGGATAGGGAAGGTGGGAGGGAGATGCAAGAGGGAGAAGATATGGGGATATATGCATATGTATAGCTAATTCACTTTGTTATAAGGCAGAAACTAGCACACCATTGTAAAGCAATTATACTCCAATAAAGAGGTTTAAAATAAATAAATAAATAAATAAAGCTCCAGACTTCAGGCGGGGTCGCGGGCCCTCGCGGCGCGATGCTGGGCGCCCAGCGCCCGGGAGGCCTCGGGGCCGGTGGGTCAGCACCAGCTGGTGCCCGGGGGGCGCCGCCGCCTGGACCTGTTGGGCGAGCGCCGGAAACAGTGGGCCCTGTCAGGCCGGAACGCTTCACCTCTTGGTATTTCCCGCAATCGACACTTGAAGCATCTGTTGATGCAAAGCTGTCTACGCAGTGGGTCTGGCCCTGGTAATCCGCCTCATTCGTGAGTCCCGCCTGTGTCAGGCCCCGCGTTGGGCAGCCGGTTAAAATGGGGAAGAGCGGGGCTCCTAGTCCTCGGAGCTGCCCTTCTGCGGAGGCAAGACTTTCCAGCGCCAGCTGCAGTCCGCGAGCGTGGAGAACGTGTGCGCTTTAGGGATGCCTGCAGCAAGTTCAGGCTGCGGCTTTCCCACTGGTCGCGAGTGACCACAGACACGTTCGCTTAACCTCTGAAAGTGTCACCTTATCCGTAAAAAAGGAGATTGACAGTTTGTGCTCTAGGATTGTGTGATTTACATGAGAGAACCTATGCAAAGTACATGGTACACTTCTGGCATGCCGTGGATGTGCAGTAAGTGTTTGTGGTTTTTGCCTTCCTGGGCGTCATAACAAGTGCGGTCGAACCGGTACAAGAAGATGGTCCTGGGCTTCCCTGGTGGCGCAGTGGTTGAGAGCCTGCCTGCCAATGCAGGGGACGTGGGTTCGAGCCCTGGTCTGGGAAGATCCCACATGCGGTGGAGCAACTGGGCCCGTGAGCCACAACTACTGAACCTGAGCGTCTGGAGCCTGTGCTCCGCAACGGGACAGGCCGCGATAGTGAGAGGCCCGTGCACCGCGATGAAGAGTGGCCCCCGCTTGCCGCAACTAGAGAAAGCCCTCGCACAGAAACAAAGACCCAACACAGCCCCAAAAAATTAATTAATTAATTTAAAAAAAAAAAAGAAGATGGTCCTTCCTTCCCATTAGATTAGTGATTTTTATCTTTACCAAGGTGTTGAAATGCTTTTGGAAGGTATAAAATTTGCTGCCAGTTTCAGCCTATGACTTGGTTTAGCCTGTTTATTGAATCTTCCTAAAATATATATGTGGTCAGAAATCAACTCACCGTTCCTATTTTATACTTTGTGGAGTGCCTGATGCTGTGCCCTGGACCTCACTCAGTGCCGGGCAGGGTCCTGAGAACCTACTAACCTCGTTCCTGTGTCCGTGCTGTGAGACACAGCACGTATTGTCATCCCTTCATGCCTGATGAAGAAATTAGGCTGAGGAGGACAGAGAACTGGACCAGGGTCACACAGCTGATAGTGGTTACAGCTGACACCTGTTAAATGCTTTCTGTGTGCCAGGCACTGTTAAAATGTTTTTTTTAAACGTGTATCATTTAATCCTTGCCACTCTGTGTGTTAGATTTTATGGTAGTGACAGAGCTGGATTTTGAACCCGTATCATTCTATTTTTGTTTTTTCTAAAACAATTAAAAATTGAAGAAAAACTGCATTCGAAAACATTTTTAGTGTCATATATGTGGAATGTCGCGGGGAATGTGAAAGTTATACCTGTGATGACAGGTGTCACCATGATATGAAACATCAACGAAAACCAAGATTTTGTTTATGAGGAAAGTATTTGTATTGAATACCCCCAGGTCATGTTTTTAGTTATCAGTGGGAACTGTTCTTTGGGTTTCAGGGCCTGTTTGGAGTTCCTGAGCTCAGCGCCCCAGAAGGATTGCGTGTCGCCCAGGAGAAGGCCTTGAGGAAAACGGAGCAGCTGGTGGGCCGCGTGTGCTCCGTGCCGCCGGGGCCCCAGACCGTGCTCATCTTTGACGAGCTCTCAGACTCCTTGTGCAGGGTGGCCGACTTGGTAAGACGCCGGGCATGGGCCGCAGACCACCTCTCATTTTTGCAAGTTAAGCTCAGTGTATTAGGTTCAGTACTGGATTGTAAAGTTAGGAATGACTGAACTGTTTGAGAGCTCTTGGGTGTAATCTGTTACAGTGAAGCGTTCTGTTGAATGGGAAGAATGTATAGGAAAGGTCAGATTTAGTACTCATACTTTAATACGTATATTTAATAAAACAGATATGTAATATGTAATGAAAGAATGATTACTCACGTGGCAAAGATTCTTCATGTGACAAAGGTTCTTCATTTATGAAAATATCTACCAAAATTCTAATAGAACATTTAACCTGTACATTTACAATAAAATTAATCGCATAAAAAAAATTTTAAAAAAGCTCCAGACTTTACATCCCTGTTTGCTATGCTCCTTCAATCAACTAGGAAGATAAACTCCGAACTTCTTTGGAATGACAAAATCATTTCCTTAATGAGCAAACATATTTTACATTCTAAGAAGGTTTAGAATTATGTACGAAAATGATGGAGAAAATCAAACCAGTGGTTAAGCAGTTAAAGAAGTTAAAACAAAAAGTGAGCATTAAATTTATAAACGAAGTTTAAAATATTTTATTAAACAAATTTAAAAAGGCCCCTTTAAAGGATTTAGAGTAAGACCTTAAAGTGAACTTAACAGCTTGTGAAACAGGTTTGAAATGTGAAACTTCCATAAAACTAGTTTTAATTTTTAAAAATCAAAATAACCCATGAAGAACTTTCTCTCTGGCTGCGGTAGAGTAGCTGGTCCAAACCAATCATTCTCCTACGAACAACTGTGGAAGGAGACAAGATATAAGATGCAACTCTTTGAAGAATGCTCTCTGATGAGAGCAAGCAAAGCAGCCAGGACTTGAGCAGCCAAATTCTTGGAAAGAAGGGAAAATGAAGGCACCGCCAGCATTCTGTGCCCTTTCCCCTCGAGGCAAACTGCACACACATGGGGCAAAACTCAGGAAAACCAGGCAGAAAGAAGCTGCTAGAGGCCCAAAAGCTGAACAAATATTGAAGTAACCTCTCACAGTGTTAGGGAGACAAAGTGTGGGGCTGCGAGTCTACCAGTTGAAAACCTGACGTTTTTGAGATCCCAGTAGGCCTATGACCTGGAAATATGGGCAACCCAGAAATAGACCAGCTTCTTACTCAATCAAAGTGACCCACTCATACTTTGCTATAAGAAACTTAAATCACTCTGAAACTTCTTATCATCCAAATTTTCAATCAAAAATTACCAAGCATGCCAGAAAATAAGACCTAATGTTCCGAAACAAGAAAATAGAAATAGACCCACAGATGTTGCAGATTGGAGTCATCAGACATCCGTGTTAAAATAACTCAGTGATATGTCTAAGAAAATAAATGAAAAGACAGACTACCACCAAAGAATCAGAATCTGTATTTTTTTTTTAAAAATCAATAGATGAGTTTATTAGCAGTTTAGACACAGATTAGGAAAGAAGTACTGAACTGGTAGGCTGGTATGTAGAAAACATACAGATTGAAGAGTGTATGAAAATTCCATGTATCACCATGGAAAAGAAAACAAAAACAAAAAAAAACCTCCAGACTGAAAAAGTAGGCTTTTTTACTGCATAAAGGAGCTAAGAAGCATATGAGATGTGGAGAAAAAGGTCTGACATACATGTAACTGGAGACCTGGAAGAGAGAGAAAAATGGAACAGCGTCAATATTTGAAGAAATACTGGCCAAGCCTTTTCCAAAACTGATGAAGGTATCAAGCCACAGATTGAAGAAGCTCTAGGAACACCAAAGCAGGATACATACAAGAAAACCACGCCTGAGAATAGCACAGTAGAACTGCCCCCAAACCAAAATAATCTGTAATTGTTCCTGTACCCCCAAACTGCTCTACTGTTATCACACTTAAAACACTATTCAATTTTGGAAACTGCAAAAGTAGGAAACCACTTAGAGACTGGTCCCAGGAAATTAGAAGAGCTTAGTTTTAATCTGTGAACACAATGAATGGTAATAATTAGCTAAAATCCTACTCTCTTAAAGCAGTGAAAGAGAAGGCTCAAGGTGCAAGTAATCTAGAGACCTTACATCTTGACTTTATGAACTTCTTAAGCCATCCCCCATGCCTTCAAAAGCCAAACTATGCCAGTCTGATACAAGCAATTGTTTCTCCAGCCTCCATCCCCATGTGATGTTCAGCCACCGAAGATACTTTCTAACCCTCTCCCAAGGCTCATTAAGAGAATCAAATAACATACCACTTGAATGTAAATAGGTCATTGGCTCAAGACAGACATTCATACAAAATTTTTGTGAGATTTTCTGCTAATAAAAGGCACCAACTGGAACTAAAGTACCCAAGAAGGGTTATCCAGGCCCATCCATCTATCCATCCATCCAAGATAGAGGGCTAAAGCTTATAAATACAATCACAGTTTTAGAAGTGTGTGCATACCGAGTTTGCCTTCACTGTGATGGGCTTAAGTTTGTGATTCACACTGCTAGGAGGTGCTGGATTCCTCATTAGGATTCTAATAATCTTCCTCAGGAAGACAACAGGGTCTTAGTTATTCATGTGTCACAAATCAAGAGATTAGCAGGCATAACTAAGGTACACCATTCAGCTGAAGCACTTATACCAAAAAACAAACTTATTTCTAACACCAAGATGGAACAATATATTACTCTAAGATGAAACAAAAAACTTACAGTAATGATTACAAAATTTTAAAAATACAATGTCTCGGGGCTTCCCTGGTGGCACAGTGGTGAAGAATCCACCTGCCAACGCAGGGGACACAGTTCGAGCCCTGCTCTGGGAAGATCCCACATGCCGTGGAGCAACTAAGCCCGTGTGCCGCAACTACTGAGCCCGCACGCCATAACTACTGAAGCCCATGCGCCTAGAGCCCGTGCTCCGCAACAAGAGAAGCCACCACAATGAGAAGCCCGCGCACCGCAACGAAGAGTAGCCCCTGCTCGTCGCAACTAGAGAAAGCCTGCGCACAGCAACTAAGACCCAACGCAGCCGAAAATAAAAAAAGAAATAAAAATACAATGTCTCAGCACCATATTAACCTCAAAGTACTCAATCTCCAGTTAATACAGTATCCTGGGTTTACATGAGTCACGAAAAGTAACTGCCTCCAAGTAAACATTAATTTTTCCCTACGGATTAGCATGACCACATCTAGATTTCCCTGTAACAAAAATCAACTTCCTACCTTGTTGCTGCTTCCATGCTTCCAGAGCACCTGCTAGATCACTTTCTGAGTCCTAGACCCACTGCAAAGACTTTAACTCCTTAGATAAAAGAAGCAACCAAATGGTTTCACAACTCACACGTGAACCCAGGCTACCCTGTTAACTGGCCTGATTATCTTTTCACCAGCTGGAACAGTCCTTCCGTGCATGACCGAGAGGCTCCGAATAATGAGATTCTTTCTCCCTTTCCAGCTATCTCTTTTCTGGTGGTCTACCTATGTCATCTTTCCTCTCTTCTTGTTGCCTTCTAACTAGTGAGGCCGCATTTTTACTTTTTTGAAAAGTCTGAACAACCTTCTTTCATAGAGTCCAGTATATCTATTAAAAGAATGATAACCTGCATTACAAATACCACTTTTCTCTATTTCACTCTTTACCATACGCTTTATCTGACACTCTGCTATAAACAGAGTGCCTAAGACAATGGAAACTGCACACGGGTAATAAAAGTACAGAGGTCAGTTCTAAAGTTCTCAGCCAGACACCTGTCCGCAGCTGTAAATACTGCATCTGCGGGCAGAAGCCAGAGCAGCCTCAGGTCAAGAGTCCGGGCCTTCCTCTTACGTTTTTCTCCTAGAGGTAATAATAGCAAGTGGAGAGTGACACTTTGTCTCACAGCCATGGGGACATGCTACGGAAGTATACACCTCCTTCAACTATTTACCGTAATGTTACAATCCTGACAAGGAGTTAAGCTTCTCAGATCACTGTCAGGTGAATGCTATAAAACTTATGAACAGTCAGAAATAGCAACAGGATAGTTTTGAACACTGTTAGAAAGGAACTCAAAATGTGAATTGTAACTTCCATAAATTATCCCTGGCATTTAAAGAGCCCTCTATCGATCAACGGGTTTTCACACTGTCTCTGATTTGACAGTTCCACCCTGAAGCATCTGGTGTTGACACTATATTCAGGTCCACAGGCTGCTCAGGACCCTAGAGTTGGAGTCAGGTGGCTGAAGTCTTCAGGCCAAGGAAACAACCAGAGTCTGGCACTCTAGGCCTCCGCAGCATTGCAGCAGAGTGATCTGGGGAACACGGCACGAAGGATGAGGTCAGCCACACAGAGAGGAAGAGACCCCATCGTGGAAGGTCTGTAAGTCAGCGAGAAGCCACTGAGGCCTTTTAAGTAGGAAGGACTCACGATCTTAATTGTGTTTTTAAAAAACCACTCTAGGGGCTTCCCTGGTGGCGCAGTGGTTAAAAATCCACCTGCCAATGCAGGGGACACGGGTCTGGGAAGATCCCACATGCCGCGGAGCAACTAAGCCCGTGCGCCACAGCTACTGAGCCCACGTGCCACAACTACTGAAGCCCGTGCGCCGCCAACAAGAGAAGCCACCGCAATGAGAAGCCCGCGCACCGCAACAAAGAGTAGCCCCCGCTCGCCGCAACTAGAGAAAGCCGGCGCGCAGCAACGAAGACCCAAGGCAGCCAAAAATTAATTAATTAATTAATTAAATCTATAAAACAGACAAACAAAAAAGACCCCACCACTCTGGTTGCTGTGTGGCAAGTGTGGAAGCAAGGCCCGGTCAGCAGGCTCCTGCAGAAAACCAGGTGAGACATGCTTGGACAAAGGGATGGGCCTGGGTAATGACAGAGGGGACCTCAGACGTTCCAGGGCTCTGTTCCCACGCGGTAAGGTTTAGATGCCTGTGAGACATCCGAGGGAGAGACAGATCTTTGGTTAAAAACTGAGAAGCAAAAACAAGACTCTCAAACCACAAAGCCCTCTTGGGGGTCTTCGGTAGTCAATAATGTATTGCTCTGTGATTTTTGAAACATGCTACAGACCCACATTTGATTAACTGTGAACTGCTTTTCAAGAGGCATCACGGGATTTACGCTGTCATACACAACTGTAAGGTTTAGGATGTTGGCAGGTGCGGTAAGTGTCAAAATCCGTAAGAAGATCGCTGTGCTTGGCCCCCAGCCCCCTGGCCTTCTCTCCTGGAAGGACCGTGCCTCCCTGCTATCTCAGCCAGGCATGCTCCCCACCTTGGCACTGTGAATCAAGACGCTGTCTTCTCACCCACCCAACTCTCCCATCTTTTATCCATCTATCTCTCCGGCCCACTCCCTCTACTTATCAGAGGACAGCTCCCCTAGGACTCCCACAGTTCCTAAGTCAACCTTCTACTTACGCTCTGCTTTCCATTCCCTCTTGCTTACGCAAGGACACCTACCCAGTGATCTTCCACCACCCCTCACTTTTTCTCCCCTGCGTCAATTTTTCCTTCTCTACTGATTATAAAATTCTGTAATTCTTCTCCCTTCTCCCCTCTCTCCTTCTATGAAGATGGTATATAAGCCCTAAATTCTAACAGCCCCTTGGAGTCACTTTTTTTTCTTTAAAAAAAAAAAAAAAGCTCCCACAGCTCCTGTCCGTCCGTTACCCTCTCCCTCCTAGTCCCTCTTAAAACCAGTCCAATCAGGCTTCCATCCCACCTCACCCTCACACCAAAACCACTGCCAAAGTGACATATCCAATGACTTTTCTGATTAAAACGTAATTCACTGACCATAAAATTCACCCTTTGGAAGTATGGTTAATTAAGTGATTGTGAATGTATTAATGATCAATTCTTAGTCAAACCACCAGCAACACCAAAAGCTGAATATTCTCTCCTGGAAACATTTTCTTCACTTTGATTTCAGGACAAGATCAGGAAGCTCGGTTTAGGACATAAGCTTTTGAGACATTCAAGCAGAGATACAGCGGACGGTTGGATGCTGACAGGAGAGGACCTAGAGATACACAGAAGTGGTATGAAGACCCTGAAACTGGATCAGAGGGGAGTGGCTGTTGAAACACCACTGTGGCATAAAAGTTACTTTGAGCTGAAGGCATTTGAGTTCCTGAAATCCCTTATCTGCCTAGAAGCAGAGCACGCCCTCACGCAAATTAATTGTCATAAGTCCTCTCCCCGGAAGCAACCAGGGAAAATTGACTCTTACCACCTGAGACAAAAAGAAATCTGTACCACACCTAAACAGACCTGTCAAAAAATTATCTATTTCCCATCTATTCTCCTAAAGGCCCAGTTATCTTTCCTAAAAGTCATTTGTGTTCCCATAAGTGCCCTTCTCCCCCTCTCCTTCTATGAAGATGGTACTTAAGCTCAAATTCTAACCACTCCTTTGAGTTACATTTTTCTATGAACTCCCTTTCCACATGATTGAATCTAACCTGCCTTTCTCTCTCGTTAATCTGTCTTTTGTTGGTTTAATTTGCAGGCCCCCAAAAACAGAACCTAAAAGAGTAGAGGACAAGTTTTTCCTCCCCTCCTCTGCAGCTAAGAGAGGAACGCCAAGGACTGAGTCCTAAGGATATATTTACAAATAGTGGCGATTAGGAAGCACCAGCCAAGAGATACATAATTTGACAAAGTTAAAAATTACCAACTCCCTGGAATTCCCTGGCAGTCCAGTGGTTAGGACTCTGTGCTTCCACTGCAGGGGGCTCGGGTTCGAGCCCTGGTTGGGGAACTAAGATCCCGCATGCTGTGCAGTGCAGCCAAAAAAAAAATTTTACCCACTCCATTTATTCTCACAAATTACACAACAAAATCACTTATTTTATAGATGGTAATCTGGTTCTTGATGTGTAAAAATGGTATAAATAAGGCCCAAGGAAGTGATTCTCTTGTGTTCAAGATAACTGGAGGTCAGATGGAAAAGTACCTATGCTTCTTTCCACATTCTATAGTAATATGCACAGGGAAAATAAAATAGTGCTGTCCCCTGGACACATGCGGCTATTGCTACTCAGCACTTGAAATGTAGCTGGTGAATGTTTTATGTCATTTAACTTATTCACTTAAATTTAAATAGCCACAAGTGGCTAACTGTTACCATACTGGACAACACAGGTCTAGACTGTTTACTTCTTAAAAATGTATTTCCTCATTCTTGGGTTACTTGATAAACAACCAATTTCATAACCCCATAAAAGATACGTATACTTGAACACTGTGAGGTCACCCCACCCACTCTCGTATCCATCCTGCATCAAAAAAAAAGAAGACAAGAAAAAGATGCATATACTTGCTATATGCTGTTACCAAATAAATTCATTCCTGAGTTTTAAAACAGCACAAAACTGTACTATTTTTATTTCAAAAACAGGATAGTGCTATATATTTCAGGTTGAGAATAACAAATCTATGAAATGATTAAGTATACAATGGCTGAAAAAAGGCAATGCTTCAGTTATTTTAGAACTGTCTTCTGAACAACTGCTAAATTGAATTCAATCACTTTCCTCAAGCGAAAACAAATGAGGTGAACCCCTAAGGAATTAAATCTGATTCCCCAAACAGAATTCGCATTTTACCAAAACATTTTTGACCACGTTTTTGCAGGAAGGGGGACCCCTTCTTCCAGGGCCCGAGAGTGGGCTCTGCTCTAACACTCGGAAATGAATTGTCCAAAGAGACACACATGCTGACAAAGCAAAAGGCTTCATCAGAGCGGGGTGCCAGGCGGAGAGCGGCAGGGTGAGGGACCCCAGGGGAACTGCTCTGCCGCGTGGCTCGCAGTCTCGGGCTTCATGGGAGTGCGGCTAGTTCCTGGGTTGTCTCTGGCCCATCACTCTGACTCTGGGTCCTCCCTGGGGGCGCGTGCACCTCTCAGCCAAGATGGGGTCCAGCGAGGAGGCTTCCGGGAGGTTGGCAGGACGTGTGGTCTCCTCCCTCCTCCTTTTGGCCCCTCCCGGACTCTCCCAGTTAGTTTTTGGAGGCAACACCTCATTCTTTATCGGGACCTCCTGCTGTGAGACAACTCAGGCAAGCGGTTATCCTGCTTGGCCAAGGCCGGTGGTTTCCGTCCACAGTTCCCTAACAATAACAGAACTTTCGTAACATTTTCATGGTGAATTTCATACTGCTTTATATTCAGAATTGCAAACACCAAAGGGAGGCTAATGAAAGAAAAATAATTAATTGAAATAAACTATAACCCTGCCAGCCACCCTCCAGGGCTTTCCTCTAAGAGTCACAGAGATCTCTCTAACAGTGTATGACCAGTACTTGGATCACAGCTCACCAAACAAACTAGCACTAAAATGTTCTTCTAGCCCCAGCTCGTAGCGTAGGAACTTTCCTCTCGCGCCCTTTTGGCCTTCAGCCATCTCCCAAATTATAAGTAAAAGAATGATATTTTAAAGTATCTCCTTTAGACTTTACTGCAAACCTGCCACTTCGGAAAGCCACACTTGCATTTGCAAGCTAAAAATCTGCCCACACAGGCTGCTGTAAAAGCAGGGACCTAACATCCATTATCTTTGTATCCTTTGGAGCTCTTCATACCCTGTTCTCGATTATTCCCACTGAATGAAAGACTAAATCACAATATGTCACATCCCTGTATTAAGCAAAGTGGCTTCATAAAGATATTCTAAGCACTAACAAGAGAAAAGTCACTAAGCATCCTGTTTAGAGAAGTTAGGTTCTGGTAGCATTAGTAAACTACGTGTACAAATTAGAAAGAACAAAAATACACACCACAGAAGATTCTGCCTGGAATCTACAAAAGGTAAGGACAAATCTTAACGAACACCACCTAAGAACTCAATATATTAACACAGCTGGAGCTCACAGAAAAAATAATTATCCCGTTTCAAGGCAGGACATTCTTCCGGCCAGGAATGTCCTTCCCCATTCCTTTGCCTACAGCCTCAAATTCACTTGAGAGATTAAGACCAGTTCCATCCGTCATGGAGTAGCACATGGCCCGGGAGGGGAGGCGGATTTAGAAGTGGCCTCCGAGAGGAGACTAACCAGTTGTACGGGAAGCAGAGAAAAGAGAAGAAAGTTGTCCTAGTAAAGGAAAGTAACACCATTAAATTCAAAGAGATTGTGCTGGGAAATGCATGCTGTTCGTTATACTAGAGTTCAGCTCTGGGGACGGGGCAGTCAAGAAAATGAGGCTGCAAAGGTAAGCAAAGGCCATCAAAGGGTGACATATGCCCTGTAGGGAGCGAAGACTTGACTCTGGAAGCTCCGCAGGTCCCTTCAGCCCTCCTCTCACTCGTCCGACACATCCCCTTCCTTCCAGCACAGAGGAGATACTCCGTAAGGCCAGTGAGGGATCTACGGGGAAGTAGTGACTTACGGAAAAAAGGTACAGGTAACAAAAAATGGGGGAACATTCCTTCCAATATAATGCCAACTATACTCATGGTTCAGCCTAATCTTTGTTTTTTGTCATGTTTATTAAAAACACATCAACAGTAAACAGTGTTGTAAACAGTCAAACTTATCCTCCTTAAGTACAGTTTTTGGACTTTGAAGATGTATACAGTCATGGGACTTCCCTGGTGGTCCAGTGGCTAAGACTCCACGCTCCCAATGTAGGGGGGCCCAGGTTCCATCCCTGGTCAGGGAACTAGATCCCACATGATGCAACTAAGAGTTCGCATGCCGCAACTAAAGATTCCCACGTGCCGCAACAAAGATCCTGTGTGCTGCAACTAAGACTTGGCACAGCCAAATAATTATTTAAAAAAAAAAAAATATATATATATATATATATATATATGTATACAGTCATGTTACCACCAAAATTAAGACACAGACCATTTCCATCATCCCAAAGAAATTCCCTCTCCCTCCCCCCAAGCCCCTGACAACCACAGATCTGTTTTCTGTCCCTTTTTCAATTTAATCTTAATCCTCCCTTTAAATAGATACAAGTGCACATAAAGTAAATACAACTGACCCTTTGAAACCCAGCAGGACCCTGTGGGGTCCTCCTGGGTACAAAAGCCTTTCTGTGTCCCTGGTTTCTTATTTGTAGGAAAAGGCTTCAGCCTCCTAGACCTTCCCTGAGTTCCAAAAGGCAGATTCAAACAGTTACTAATTAGAAGAGTGAAGGAATGCAGAAACAATGGAAAGGCAGTAAAGAAACAATAGTGCAGGGACTTCCCTGGTGGCGCAGTGGTTGAGAATCCGCCTGCTAATGCAGGGGACACGGGTTCGAGCCCTGGTCCGGGAAGATCCCACATGCCGCAGAGCAACTAAGCCCGTGCGCCACAACTACTGAGCCTGTGCTCTAGAGCCCAGGTCACAACTACTGAAGCCTGAGCACCTAGAACCTGTGCTCCACAACAAGAGAAGCCACCACAATAGAAGCCCACGCACCAAAACAAAGAGTAGCCCCCGCTCGCCACAACTAGAGAAAGCCCGCACGCAGCAACGAAGACCCAACACAGCCAAAATAAATAAATAAATTTATTAAAAACAAAAAAAAGAAACAATAGTGCAACCCTGGGGCGGGGTCCTGGTTCCCACTCAAGGGATATATATTACAATACCTTTGAGCTCTTCTACAGGAACTGAGGCCTCCCACCTGGCTGGACCGTGGTAACTTCAGGCTGAGCCCTAGATTCCTGGAGCACTGCCCTGTTACCTCACCACCAACCAATCAGAAGAAAGCCACACACCCTGCAGCCCTCACCCCAAATTTTGCCTATAAAAACACTTATCCGAAAACCATCAGGGAGTTCCTGTCTTTTGAGCACAAAATGCCCGTTCTCCTTGCTTGGCCCTTGCAATAAACCTTCTTCTGCTCCAAACTCCGACGTTTCAGTTTGTTTGACCTCACTGTATGTTGGGCACCTGAACTTGCATTTGGCAACACCTTAAACAACACAGGTTTGAACTGTGCAGGTCCACTTATATGTGGATTTCTTTTCCATAACTATATTAGACATTTTTTTTTAAGATTTGCAACAATTTGAAAAGACTTGCAAACTATGTAGCCTAGAAATATTGAAAAAACATGAAGGAAGTTAAGTATGCCATGAATGCATAAAATATATGTAGACAGACATATAACATACAAATTTGTGTTAAGTTTTGGAGGAGTCAAAAGTTATACATGGATTTCTGACTGTACGGGGGTGCGTCCCTAACCCTTGCTATTCATTTTTCCTTTTGCATTCTGACAAAATTTGCAAGGATTTTGCCCAAATTTGTCTTAATCTGTGACAGAAAACTGAAACTTCTAGAAAATATTTAGTCAAATTGCGAGTAAAAATGAAGAGTTACACTGAGTGCAACTTACATATATGTTACATCCCAAAGTTTCTTAATCTTTGGATCAGCAGTTTCCCCGATGAAACTGTGATGTTCCCTCCAAAGGCTGCTCGTAAAATGCTACCTAACAGCCATCATCAAACGTATGGGATTCGAGTTTCTCCAGCCTTTAAATGTACTAGCCAGTAACCTTGGAGGCATTGCTTAGCCTCTCTAAGCCTGTTTCTCATCTGTTGAATTAAAATTCATTCACTAATACTTATTAGACTTCTACTACGTGACAGGCAGTGGGGATACAGGAGTGAACAAAACAAAAACGTACAAACATCCCTGCCATCAATGAGGTTATGTATGAAAAACGTCAGGGTCAACAGTGCAAAAGAGAAAAAAATTAAGCAGAAGCGAAAAAGTGGTCAGGGGAGGCCTTTCCAATGAGGCCTTTGAGCAGAAACCTGAGGGTGGCTCTCTGGAGGCGTTGACACCAAGTCCAAGTGCCAGTCTACGGAACAGCAAGGCCAGCGCGGCTGAGGCAGAGGGAGGGGGAGTGTAGGATAGGAAGTCAGAGGTTCAGGTCAGCTCTGGCAGCGCCCGCGCCTCGGGCCACTGCAGGAACTTTGGCCTTGGCTCCAAATGAGACTGGAAAGCACCAAAAAGTTCTGGGCGGCGCAACAACAAAATCGAACTATGTTTAAGGCGATCACTCATGGGCTTCCCTGGTGGCGCAGGGGTTGAGAATCCGCCTGCCAATGCAGGGGACACGGGTTCGAGCCCTGGTCCGGGAAGATCCCACGTGCCGCGGAGCAACTGGGCCCGTGAGCCACAATTACTGAGCCTGCGCGTCTGGAGCCTGTGCTCCGCAACAAGAGAGGCCGCGACGGTGAGAGGCCCGCGCACCGCGATGAAGAGTGGCCCCTGCTCGCCGCAACTAGAGAAAGCCCTCGCACAGAATCGAAGACCCAACACAGCCAAAAAAAAGAATAAATAAATAAATAAATAAATAAATTTTTAAATAAATAAATAAATAAAGATCACTCGGACTTGGGGATGGGGGCGGGGGAACAGCAGGGAGACCACCTAGAGGCTACTGCAGCCATCCAAGAGCCAAGATGGGACCACTGTCCTGCACCCCTCCTCCTAGCCTATGACAGCTGGGCATGTTTTGCCCTAGAGACACTACCAGACACGAGACAAGCACTCAGAAACTGTAAGTAAGAACAGTACCTGGTTTCTAAGGAAGGGTGTCTTCGGATATATATATCTTAGGATGCCAGGAGTACCCCCGGTCTGCAGCCCTTTACCCACAAGAAGGTGGGGCTGGGAGGATGGGGAAGGCCCAGGGCACCAGCAGGCAAAAGGCACCTCCTCCCACAGCAAGGTCACGGCCGGTGGAGGTTTTATAGTGCGTCTCAGCTGTCCGCCCCGTTCTAAAACAACCCCACCTCCCCCGACTCTGCCCAGGCAGGGAAAAACAGGGGCAAGTATAATGGTCCAGCCTCAGGCCCACGGAAAGCCACTTACGTTTACGTTTTCCATTTATACTCATTTTACATTGACGTTTACACTCACACTCATTTACGCTTAAGAAGAAGCTGACAGATGTGGACGGGGAATGCTGCCCGCCGTCCCAGGAAACAAGGAGTGCTGCCTGTCATTCCAGCAAACCAGGCTCTGGCTATCAGCCACTGCGGCCACCATCCCCATACCCCCCGACGCCCCTCCACCGAGCCCCCGTGGTGCACACCCAGGGGAAATTAGAGAAAAAGAGGACGCACTGTGCGCTCTGGGCACTGGCCCTAGATCGTTCAGATGCGTATCTAAGGAATAATTACAATGAGCCCAGATGCTGGTATCTTCCCATACATGGAAAAGCACTAAAATCATTAACTTGTGATGTCTGTTTCTGGTGACTATCAGTTGTCTTTGATGTCTGACGACAGGGTTTGTTTTTTGTTTTTGTTTTGTTGTTGTTGTTGTTGTTCAGCGAAAAACTCCTAAATATCCTGGCTGTTCCCTTATCTCTTTGGAGCAGTTCCTCAGAGCTCTCCGAGAGGCTGTCTCCTGCGCTTCAGTCTTCAGTAAGGTCCTCAAATAAAACTTTCAGTAAGGTCCTCAAATAAAACTTTCAGTAAGGTCCTCAAATAAAACTTTCAGTAAGGTCCTCAAATAAAACTTAACTTGCAACTTTTAGGTTGTGCGTTTTTCTTCAGTCGACCCTTTTAGTGAACAACAAAGGGACCCAGAGCAGACTTCTCTCCTTCGCCTGAACTCTATGAGGATCTGGAGCCTTGGTACCAGCAAAGGCCTCTTGTGCCCGGCCGCCTCCAGACGAATTTAGGTAAGTCTCTTCTGGGTCTTGGATTTCCTATTACTGGCTGATGATCCTAAGCTTTATTTGGTGGTGGATAAACTCGTTGGAAGAGTAGACTTTCCTTGAACTTAGTTTCAAGAAGAGGTACCTGGGTTACCACAGTTGAGAGACACTGGGAAGATTTTATTATGTATTTGTTCCTGAAATCTCGGCTTCTGTACGCCAGTGCCCAATAGAAATACGGAGACAGAATTTAGGAGAAAAGAGAAAAAAGTGGCTTTGTGTCTTGGCTAAGCCAAGAGGGGACACAGTGGGCTAGTGCCTCCAAAAACTGTGCCCCTCCTCCCCTCCACCACCACCGGGGAATCAGAGATGACTTTATATGCGGGGCTCGCAGCCTGTAGTATATGATAAGGATCAAAGTAGTGAAGGTCTTGCATTCTTTTTCTCCTTGCATTATTTCAAAACAGTCATCGTGGCGTCAGGCGGCCTGGTAATTGGGTCCATCTGTCTCTGGTTTATTGGCCTGCTTGACCTTCTTTCTGAAATGCAAAAGCTACAGGGGGTGGTTTGCGGCCAGGGAGCACAGGGAATTTACATAAAGTTAGGGAGTGACAGGCGCACGATGTAACTCACACAGAGTCAGGGGTGACAGGGGCAGGATGCAACTGACATAGGGTCAGAGAGTGACAGGTTAGCTTTGTGAAGTACCAATCCAGTTACACACACTACAGATTAGTGACAGTTAAAATAAAACAAGGAGTGATTAACTCTTTCAGGCCAGGTTATGTTTCTTCTCTAGCCTGTTCACTGTGCCCTTTACTTTCCTTGTTCTCAGGAAAAACTTCATTTCTATTTTTGCTGCAACATACACGTACAGAATTTATTCCCACAAGTACCGGCTTAGTTGGGAATTAAAGGAAATCTCACCCTAAAAATGGCCAAATTGGGATTATTCTAACATTCCAAAATGAATGTTAAAAGAACCCCAATTAATTCTTTTAACATTCCAAAATTAATTAACTAAAAACATTCTAGCTGTGTGTGCAGCTACAAAAAGCCAGCTTGGTAAAACATCTTTTCAGAATTCCGACCTTAAAGGAACAAAAGCCCTTCTAGGAGGAACCTGCATTTCTCTCCCTGGGTCTTTGAGATGTAAATGTTGTACCTGATCTTCTTATGCCTTTTTTTTTTTTTTCCCCCGTGTTTTGAGAGCTCTGACAATGGCCAGACAATGGATCTTTTAAATTGGAGAGACTTCTAAATTGGTAAATTTTTAGAGGGCTCTCACTATAAACAGCTGTTTTATTGGTACCGATGAAAAGACCAAAGCAGAAAGCAAATACAAAAAAATATAACGGCTAACCTTAACGACTCCCTTAGTTTAAAACAAATAAACAGCAACAAAAAAACAGTTTGGGAAGCTGCATCTGTGGTCAGTTTCCCCTCAATGGGTCTTACAGATGCTAATAAAAGCATTAGATTAATTGTTCATCAGGTTGATTAACAAGGGAATGAGAAACTGAGGAGAAAGTCTAGAGATGTCTTCCCAACAAGGTGGAAATTTTAAAGGAACCTATCCTGAAAGGATAAAAATCTTTAGATGGTTAAGAAATGGGATAAATAAAACAGACATTAATGGGATTAAAATAAATGTTTTGATACAACACTAAGGTTGGATGGCCAAAGGGACCCCCATTGGTCCCCAATACTAAAGAGCCCCAAACAAGTCTCCTCTATTTACCCCAGTTTAAAACATACATGTATTTAAAAGGCTGCTGGGGACTTCCCTGGTGGTCCAGTGGTTAAGACTTTGCCTTCTAACGCAGGGGGTGGGGGTTCCATCCCAGGCTCAATCCCTGGTCAAGGAGCTAGGATCCCACATGCCTCAAGGCCAAAAAAACAAAACACAAGACAGAAGCAATATTGTAATAAATTCAATAAAGACTTAAAAAAAAAAAAAATGGTCCACATCAAAAAAAAAAGTCTGCTAGAAAATTACACTGAGATACCTGACCAGCAATTGCTTGGGGCAACAGGCCAATTAATCAAGTTGGCTCAGCTCCTCAACTGGGGACCCCAAAGCCTTTTACACAAAAATAGATAAAATGGCCGGGGGATAAACAGAAAGGTTTCTAGGGTCAACAACAAATTGGCACTTGCCAACTACCTCTACAAGGATTAAATCATGTACTGCTGCAGCTGCTGACTTTCAACACCCCCTGAAAGGAGTTCAGGGTGGAGAGCAGAAATGAAGCGCTCTGTCCTCTGGGAAAAACTGGCAGAACAGGTCTTCAGAGAGTTAGATATTTTCTGGAGCTGATTTTATGAGCCCAATTCTTGTATCTCCTCATGTCTAGAAAAGCACCAAAATCCTTCATGGTGATGTCTGCTCCAAGTGACTAGGAGTAACCTTCATGAGATTAGCAGCAACCTTCTACTGAACATACGTGCTTGACTGCATGTATTCCCCCTTCACCAAAATCACATATATACTGACCTCCCCCCGCCCTGCCTCTTTGGAGCAGTTTCTCAGAGCTCTACGAAATGCTGTCTCCCGGGCTGCAGTCCTCATTTTGCCCCAAATAAAACTTAACTCGCAACACTCATGTTGTGCATTTTTTTTTAAGTAGATACTGCGACTCGTTTTAAGACCAAGCCTAGTTGATGGGGTCTTAATGGAGGCTAAAATTAAAGATATAAGAGTTGATGGAATTGAGATGAACATTTATAAAAGTTGGTATATTTGAATGGGCTTTATATAAGACGGTTACATCTCTTCTGCCAATTATATTATGGGATAAACATTAGGTCTCACTGGGGAATGCTTCCCTTGCCTGGTATAAGATAGGGCATATAAATCTGCCCCTCAGGCAATATTGATTAAACATACTAAGGAAAATCAATAAGGTTATCTGAGCCCACACAATATGAAATAAAACTGGGAGCTAATATTCAGGGACTAATAAAAACAATAATGGAGATTTTTTTTTTTTGCCCCTAGGGTAAATTGCTCTGGGTTTCATTTGTACACTCAGAATCTGAGGGCCTTTGTTGAATGCCCTGTGCAAAGTTTGGAAGGCACGATAGATTGAACCCTAAAGTTCTAGAACACAGAACTCTTGATTTTCAGTGTAGCTGGAAATCTTACTGATATAAAAAAGCAAATTAAAGAAAATGTAGTTGGGCAAATCAATCTTTCAATATCATTTATGTGGCACACCAGTTCTCTGGGGAATTAAAAGCAACCGTCTTTGTGTTGCAAATCTCTACAAATCAGAAATGTAAGTACAGCCCACAAGGACCTGAGACTGAGCCTGATTAGCTCAATCAGGTAGAAACTGAACCCCCTTCCCTCCACCAAAAAAAAAAAAAAAAAAAAAAGGGAAAAAGAGGGAGGCCTTGTTAAACTCAAACTGCTGGAAAGGCTCCCTCACCAAATCTAATTCACAGCCTCCTTCAGGATTTATCAAGGACAGACACAAATCTTAAAAATCTTTTCCACAATAGTGAAAAGCTTTAGTCATCTGAGCAAATAAATTTAACTTACTCCAAATATTACTTATAAACTAGTAAGTTTATAATGTAATAACTGATTCATGAGTAAGTTTTGAAATGAAGCTATCTCTATTTATGTCTGTTTATATGTCCGTGTGTACATTATACATATGATATGTCCATACCTCCAGATAATATTATCAAAATTAACTTTATAAAAGACCTGTATTTAATTGACTTAAAAGTAAGCACTTACAAATTGAGTATTTTTAAATATAATAAAAAACTAACCCAAATTTCAAGTTGATGTGATCTGGGAAATATTCAATACTAAGTTAATATCCAGTTTTAAAGTTTAAATTTGTTGGTTTAATTAATACGGACACGTCTTACTTTTATTGCACCTAGGTTTACTGAAAGTTAAATAGGTCATATTATCTCTGTTAAATTCATCAAGAAAAATATCTTGAAATGATGGTGACTTGGTCTAATGTCTCACGAAGTTTTCATGGGTAATCTAAACATAACTGTAATTCAATAGATATAAATGGGGTAAGAGCTTTTAGGTAAATTCTTTAAGAATAATTACATTTTATGGTAGGTCTACTTAAAAAATAGTTTCTCCAGATTTTTGGTGACATAAAACTTCAGAGTTTTGCTAAGTTAAATGATGGAAATTTATTAAATGTCTAGATCCTTCCCAAATAAAATAAGATACTGAAACATTACTCAACATAGGCTGCCTTTTACGGAGAAACTACAGATACTTAGGTTTATTAATAAAAATGATGTCACACTGAAAACTTTTCTATAAAAAAAAGCACATATTTTTTAGAAATCATAAACAGTATTTGTGATTTTGCCAATCTATAGAATAATAACGTGAAAGACAGTTTATAATTGCTTACGTCTTAGTTTTCACTAGAAATTAAGGTTTTCAAAAGATTAGAATTCTGGTTAATATATGTAATTGAGACAACTAAAATTGGTAAGGAAAACATCTTTGTATGAAAGGAAAAAAGGTATATAAAGTGGAAACACATTTTGTTGAGGGAAAAGAAAGTAATTTCGTCCTGGAGAGAGAGGAAAAAAAGGAAAAGCGTAGGACAAAATCTGAAAGTAAAAAGAAAGTTACAGAAGGTATGTGGAAATGGAACCCTGAGAAAAGAGTTCTGTACACGGTCAGGACTGGCTAAGATTAAAATAAAGTTTGAGTAAATAAATTTCAATATTAAAAGTAAGCTAGCATGATTAACATAAACATGAATCTGAAATTTAACTGAATCTTTTTATCACTGTGAACTCAATCAACAGGCACTAAAATTATAACTAAAATATAGAGAGAGTGTCCAAATCTTCTGGATATTAAGGGGCCCTCTGAGCACACAAAAAGACAAGAGAAATGAAGATCTTGCCTAAAACCCTTCTTTTCAGAATGAGAAAGTAGGCTCAACGGCTTGCCCCAAGATGGGGGGAGGTAGGAGGTGGGGAGGCGGGGGGGACAGGACCTCACAATTTATTTGAAGACATTTTGTGCATCTGAAAGATACGATCTCAACACACCATCATTGTAAAGCAATTACACTCCAATAAAGATGTTAAAAAAATAAAAAGATGTTAAAGAAAAATAAATAAAATCTTTCCCCTTTTTAAAAAAAAAAAATATCTTATTTCACTCTGTCACCCAACCTGGCTTCTAGAGCATATGGTTAATTTGTGTTAAAAATAAATAAAGGCATTTAACTTCTGCCAAAAAAAAAAAAAAAAAGTGATATGAACAGATGTCCATAACATGAATATATACTGACTGGCATTTCTGATTTGAATTCAAGACTATGGGGTTTGCACATAACCACTTTTATGTTACAGCTGTGTCTTCTTTCTTCCACACAAAGAATAATGATTCTCAAGACTCGGGAGATGATAGAATCTGAATATCTCATAATTATTTCTTTGTTTTATTGCACATGAATAATAATTTCAGAGTAATAAAATATTAATACTACCATCACCAATATGATTACTGAAAGTTAAAAAGAAATTTTTCTCGGTGCAGCCACTATGGAAAACAGTATGGAGGTTCCTCAAAAAATTAAAAATAGGGTTGCCATATGATCCAGCAATCCCACTCCTGGGCATATACCCAGACAAGACTATAATTCGAAAAGATACATGTACTCCTATGTTCACAGCAGCACTATTTACAACAGCCAAGACATGGAAACAACCTAAATGTCCATCAACAGATGAATGGATAAAGAAGATTAAATGGTATATGTACCCAGTGGAATATTAGCCATCAAAAAGAATGAAATAATGTCAATTTGCAGCAACATGGATGGACCTAGAGATTGTCATACTAAGCGAAGTTAAGTCAGAAAGAGAAAGACAAATACCATATGATATCACTTATATGTGGAACCTAAAATACAATACAAATCGACATATCTATGAAACAGAAACAGACTCACAGATATAGAGAACAGACCTATGGTTGCCAAGGGGGAGGGGGCATAGGGGAGGGAAGGAATGGGAGTTTGGGATTAGCAGAGGCAAGCTATTATACATAAGATGGATAAACAACAAGGTCTTATTGTATAGCACAGGGAACTATATTCAATATTCTATGACACAACATAATGGAAAAAAGAATATGAAAAAGAATATATATACACATATATATATATACACACACACAACTGAGTCATTTTGCTGTACATAAGAAATTAACACAACATTGTAAATCAACTATACTTCAATCAAATTTTTAAAAAAAGATATGATCTCTACATATCTGCCCTTCACATATATTCAGCCATTGGTCGCGACATAGTTTAAATAAGTTAATAAGCTGAAAAAATAAAAATTAATGTGTTCATTGTTTTGTAAGCACTTATGGGTCATTTGAGAAAAAGTGGGAAATTTTAAAGCTCTAAACCCTGCCAATTTCATTTCTTTCCCACAAGAAACTGAACCCAAATTGGCAAATACAATCAGGGCCTCTAGAGTGTTTGAAAGTTAAGGCATTACTCGCCTCGTAGAGATGCATTTGCTAGGTCACAAATCTATGAAACTTAAAAATATCAAAGCAACTCCCAGCAACACACCTAGTGCCCACATCTTGGTTTCTTATGTAACAGCCTCCAAAAACAAGGAACCAAAGTGCCTTGGAGAAATGGTTCATGCCAGGGTCGGGGCATGGAAAATACCAAAATGAGCCTGGAGCATTTCATGATACCAGAAAGTAAGGAAATGCTTTTTAAAGAACGGGGATGGGGAGGTGGTATGTCAAAAGGGCACAGGGGGCTTCCCTGGTGGCGCAGTGGTTAAGAATCCACCTGCAGGAGACACGGGTTTGAGCCCTGGTCTGGGAAGATCCCACATGCCGTGGAGCAACTAAGCCCGTGCGCCACAACTACTGAGCCTGCGCTCTAGAGCCCGCGAGCCACAACTACTGAACCCGTGTGCCACAACTACTGAAGCCCGTGTGCCTAGAGCCCGTGCTCTACACGCAACAAGAGAAGCCACTGCAATGTGAAGCCCATGCGCCGCAACTAGAGAAAGCCCGCTCACAGCAACGAAGACCCAATGCAGCCAAAAATAAATAAATTAAAAAAAAAAAAAAAAGATTTAAGGAGAAACAAGATATTTGCATAGCCCAAGTTTCTCTCCCAAGATATCTACTAAATACAAAAGGAAAAATGATAACTTTCCATCGGGAACCTGACAAACAGCACTTAACCAAGGTCTACATCAGTCATAAGACATCATGTGCCTGTGCTATGATGCACTGGGATTACTTCTAGTATTTCTTCCCAAAATGGACAGCTTCAATCTAGTCACGAGAAAATACCGAGTACTAACTGAGGGACATTCTACAAAATAACTGAACAGTACGCTTCAGAAGTGTCAAGGTCAGGAAAAACAACAGAACAGAAGGTTGACGAGTTGTCATAGTTTGGAGGCAACTAATGATACACAACAATCAAATGCAACGTGAGCTCCTAGGCTGGGTCCTGAACAGAAAAAAGATAGTGAAAAGCTGATGAAATCCAAGTAAATCTATGGTTTAGTTAATAGCATTTACCAATGTTAATCCATTAGTTTCGACAATGGTACTACAGTTTATGTAAGGTGTTATAGGAACTCTCTGTACCATTTTTTGGGCAACATTTCAGTAAGTCTAAGAATAATTCCAAAATAAAAAATTAAAATAAATAATGAAATAACCCCAATATTTTTCAATGTTTATAACGCAAGTATAATATTAGACTTAAATTGCCATCTTTGCTCTTTAAAACTTACTCGTCAAGGAAGCCACGGCTGTTATCTATTCTGAAAAGCGTTGCTTTATAAAGACTAACACATCAAAGATCTCTTTCCCTTGTTTCTCATAACATATGGAGGGAGAGGAGAACAGCAATTTGATTTTTGTTGAAAAATTCAAACCACTTGAATTTTTGCTTGCTTCCACTAGGAAGCAAGATAGAACACATCTCACTGGGGGAGAGGGAAGGTATATATCTAAGGATGAAATCAGAACACAATGAGGGGTTTGTAGCTCCAGGAAAGAGCTAAAAGTAGCAAGGATGGATTTACACTGTAGCAACTGGAATGAGTCACCTGGCCCTAGGCTGCTAGTAATACCTGGGCGTAAATCAACACTGCACGTGTCAAACGGACTGTACTCATAGCTTAGATTCCAGATGGAAGCAGTGAACGGTTTGGCATGATAATAACAGTACTATTAGATTTAAGGTACGACTTAAATTAGGTTTTTAACTACAGTTAGCCCATGGCTTTATGGTTTCTGAAGTACATGTGTTTTATTTGAGGTAACTATCATATGAGATATCCTGGAAAGACATTTAACAGTCTCCCGCTGTTATGAAACAGAAGAAAGGTGGATCAGAAAGATTTCTAAAACAAAGTACATGGCTGGTTTGCAAATCCCTTCACTGATGGGTCAGATAAGAATACTGAGTGTTCTCAGTACCCCTGACAGTCTGTAGAACTATTCTGGCACTTTCAACTAACCCACATTCCACTTGTGGACTCAAGGAAAAACAGACCTCTCCCATTCAAACTCATATATTCTCTGGTCCCATGAAGAAACTGTGGCCCAGAAAGATGACGAGACTTCATCAAAAGTAGAAAATGAAGAAATGGCACAGTTGATTAGACCTAAGTTAGGTCTGGGCCTCCCTACTCCTACCAGCTCACACGCTCTTTTCATGTCCCTGCATGCCTTTACAATGAGCGGCTCTGTGAACATGGAAGGAAACTGAAACAAATGACCAGGCTAAGTTTAAAAGAAAAAAAGAAAGAAAGGATTGGTGAACTTTAATAAAGTTCAACACAGTTTTTTTGTCCCCGCTATAAATGACCCTGTGAATTCTCAGCCTCCTCCTCTATAAATATGAAACTCCAATACCTCCCTGAAAGGTTTGGTGTGAGCAAAAAAATGAGAATGAATGTAAAAACCACCTGCAGACCGCAAGCACTCACCACAGTTAACGGCCGCTTTTATTAATTCTGAGGACCTGATAATCTTGTCTTAAGGCATTCCAAACTAACATGGGATGATGGAGGAAAAGGAGTAAAATGGAATACTTTCTTCTCCCTTTCTAAGGATCCTGTTGTCCCTCTAACTTTTTTATCCCTCCTTCCCTTCCCCCAAGGTGGGCTCAGGGTGCGGCCAGGGTAGGGCTGTGCAGGACGGGAAGAGAAGAGGCAGACCTCCTGTGCAGAAGCATCCGAGGTGTGGGTACCTCTCAGGCAGTCTTTATTACTCTTCCCTTGAGACACTCAGCTCAAGTGTCTTCAGAGACAGATCACAGGGCCTGCTGCTTTCTAGAGACTTCCATTTTTATGCCTCCAGGTAAAAACTCAATGCCTGTGAAATGACAGAGAACTACCTAATGCTACCTGGGCCTAAGCACTAACTTCCAGCCAAACCTTGTTCTAAAGAGTAACAGGCCTGGACTTCCCTGGTGGCGCAGTGGTTAAGAATCGGCCTGCCAATGCAGGGGACAAGGGTTTTGAGCCCTGGTCGCCCATGCACCACAACTACTGACCCTCCGCTCTAGAGCCCGCGAGCCACAACTACTGATCCCACATGCCTAGAGCCCGTGCTCCGCAACAAGAGGAGCCACAGCGATAAGAAGCCCGCGCACCGTAGCCCCCGCTCGCCACAACTAGAGGAAACCCGCGCGCAGAAATGAAGACCCAACGCAGCCATCAATAAATAAAATTAAAGAAAAAAAAAAAAAGAAAACTCTCTAAAAAATTTTTTTTAGAAAAAGAGTAACAGGTCTTTTCAGTTGCAAGCCCAAAGGGACTGAGCTAGTGAGCCGCGTTTTCAACGGGGTTTCTGACCTTGCCAAGATTTCATTCCACCCTTCTTGCCGAAAACAAAACTTCTTCCTTGAAACTGGGATGAGGGCAGCACTTCTGCTTTACCCACACCCACCAACCCCAGTTGAAACGACAGAACACTACTTTCAATGCCACGATTCTCTGGATGTTTTACTTATTTCTATAAACAAGCTAACTGTGTGGCCCAAAAATCAGATGTCCACTTTCTAACAGTCTCCTAGTGAAGGAGAATACCGGCTTCCAAGAAACAGGAGGGGGCGAGGGGACTGTAGTGAGAAAGGGGACTGAGTGTTCATGGGCCTTTGGGGGAAAGGATGACGAAAACGTGATGACTGCAGAGACTGCACACGTTAAATAGGTGTGAACTCTATGACACGTTCTCATCAATTAGACCTCATAAAACTGCTGCTGGGAAAAAGACACAAAACTATGAGGCCCGATTCAGCTAGACAGTTTCTTGGTTCACATCCTGCAGTGAAGTGGGAACTGATTTTTTAAAGGATAAACTTTAGCTTCCCGTAGACCTATATATTCTATATCCTATAGAGAGGATGGCCATTCAAGTTCTTTAATTTTCACTAAAAGATCTCAACCCTAACCTATAACCCCAATAAGCAACACAGAATAAAACTTCCCACTTGATATAACCTTCAACTGCTGCCAAACTGCTGTCAGAAACGCTAGAGAGGGGGCTTCCCTGGTGGTGCAGTGGTTAGGAATCCGCCTGCCAAGGCAGGGGACACGGGTTCGAGCCCTGGTCCGGGAAGATCCCACATGCCGTGGAGCAGCTAAGCCCGTGAGCCATAACTACTGAGCCTGAACTCTAGAGCCCGCGAGCCACAACTACTGAGCCCCTGCGCCACAACTACTTAAGCCTGTGCGCCTAGAGCCCGTGTTCCGCAAGAAGAGAAGCCACCGCAATGAGAAGCCCGCGCACCGCAACGAAGAGTAGCGCCCGCTCGCCGCACTGGAGAAAGCCCGTGCACAGCAACAAAGACCCAACGCAGCCAAAAATAAATTAATTAAATAAATTTAAAAAAACGCTAGAGAGAGAAATACAGAGGATCTGAACACCTGAGGTCCACCTATCCCTCTATAAAATCTAGATTTACTCCCAATTAAGTCCAAACTATCAAACTGCAGCATGTGTGACCATAGGGGCTTAGCAACCTACAAGCGTTTCTCATAATACTTACGGTAAGGAAAATGACAACTACAGCAAGCAGTCCTAGAAAATGCACTATTGGCATGTACTATGGCATGGGCACCCAGACTCTCCCACCGCCATCCTTCAGTCTCCTCTGCATCCTTCTGTGACACAAGACATTTGCCTCAGAAGCAGATGCCAGGAAACTCTTCTCTAAGGAGCTCATATATTTCCTGTCTTTATCCTCGCTGAATTGTGTGACTGATCGGTCCCTTTTTATTTCAGCTGCCAAGGCGTAACTTTAATTTGCTGTCCACATCCATTCTAATGTGCTCTCCCATGGTGACTCTTCTCTTGGTGCATTTTACTTTCCATCTGTAACACTTATGCTTGCCTCAAATGTTCTTGAATGCTTAATAAAAATAAATGCAGAAATTGATTTTGGCTGTTCAGTGTATTTTCATACCATTTTAATGCAATAGAATCTGTCTCCTATGGGAGCTCTTGCTGAATGCCCAGGGTCTAGAACAAAGATGACCAGTGTATGTTTGTTACTATGAATCTTTTTTTTTTTTTCCTGAAAGTGTAATGAGCTTTTATATCTCTACTATTGGGCAAGAAAATAAAATGAGGCAACATTACAGGTATTTTTTTAACTGTTGGCTAGATTTACAATCTAATTTTTCGGTCGTATGTTTTTCTGTATTGTTCTAACTTCTCCAGTATCATTTTTAATAAGTATTGATATAAGCTGGTTAATTTTTTGAAGTTAACCATTAAAAGTCAACTACCCACAGAAAAATTACAAAAGGCAGCTCAATATAACTCTTTGGCAAACCATCCAAAGTTGTGGACACATTTTATGTCCTGGGGAGAAGAAAAGGACATAGAATATATTGGCTAAGCCCTTTAAAAGCACCAGTATTAACACATTTCTCTCCTATTTCCATACTCAATAAGTGTTTATCCACCCAGTATCAACTCTAGCTTCATACATTTGGGGAAAGGCAAGAGTTTTACCAACCGGCTAACACACCCTACCAGACACGGAATCGGCTGCACCAAGACACTATTTTCTGGTAAAAAAAAAAAAACAAAGAGTCTATATTTTCAGTCTGTTTCATACTCACTTTCGAATGAAACTGGCTGGGAGGGACTAATTAAAACCCAGTCATCTCAGTTGTACAGTTTTCTATCGTCTACCAAATGCATACACGCAACAGCCACGGACCTTTCACCGCACACACATCCCAACCGCCTTCACAGTTTACTCGCTCAGTTCAGCAGTGGCTCAGTTTAACTTAACCAGGGGCTTCAGTCTCCGGAGCTGCGGCGCTCCGAGGCAGAGCGCTAACAATCATTTACATAAACGCGAAGCTGAGTCAGCGGGGCCTTCCGAACATACCCGACCGAAGCAGCTCCCACTCGATCAACAAGGACGGCAAGCGGCCGCACCACGCGCCCCTTTCCAGGCGGCCTCCTTCCAGCGTCCGGCCAGTCCGGCTCCCTCTTGCGCCGGCGCGCCCGCTCGGGACCCGGCGCGCAGCGGCGCAGGACCCAGGACCCGGGCCACGCCCGCCGGAGGGGCGACGTTCTCCGACCGACGCCCACGCCCCGGCCGGCAGCCCAGCCGCCGCGCCCGCGCGCTCCCCGCGAGCCCCGCACTCACCGGCGCCGCGCGCCGGCCCCGGATGACGGTCACTGTCAAGGGGAAGCGGGCGGCGAGCGGGCAGAGCGCAGGGCGCGGGCCCTCTCTCGCACCCCGGCTCCCTCGGCGTCGGTGCCCGAAGGCCGGCGGGAGGCGTGGCGCCGCCTGCCTCGCCGCTGATAAGGGCCCGGCGCTCGGGCGGAACGCGGGCGAGTGCTGTGTGAGCGCATCCAGCCTGGCGCTGGACCACACCGTCCCCTGCCCGCGGGGACCGGCTGACGGAGATGACTGTCCCGGAGCCCGCGGGGACAGAGCCACAGCTCCTGGCCTCCGGGGCTCGCACGAAACGGACAGGGGCGATTGGCCCTGGGAGCCCCAGGACGCTACCCGGCCCGATCAATACCTGGTCTGACCTGGATGGAGTTGGCCACTGCCGGTGTCCCACGCTCCTAAGCACCAGGGGACGCGGACACCGAGTTTTGTTTTTTGTTTTTCTGTCGCACACGTTGTCCACCCCCAGAGCAAGGAGGCGGTCTCTAATGAATGAGCTTCGGAGAAATCAGGTGCGCGCGCCCCAGGGCCAATAAAATCAGGAACAGAATCTAGGGGTGGAGGAAACAAAACTTGCTGAATGAAAATAGTACTATGAACAGTTTAAATGTGTCCCTCACACTCCTGCAATAAATATCAGTACTTCTGTTCAATACACTGATGGTGTAGAAAAGCTGGAAAGTGTGCAGATTCAGGAAAAGAGTTCCTAACCTCATCCCAATACGCTCTTAAGCTGATCACTGCCATCAAATTGTTTGAGAAGTTCAGATTAGAGCCAGCATTTCATAAATGTATTGCATTATAAAGAGTCATTTTAACTTATAAATTAGCATTTTACTTCGGGCTAATTATTTTCACATGCCCTGTCTTCTCATTTAGTGTTTGGGTATTTTAGGTAACAGAATATTAGGAAGGAACCTGAAGACGACCGTCCTAATTTTTCATAGGAGTCACCTGGTCCTAAGGAGGCCATTTTGCACAAGGTCAAAAGTTAGGCTAAATGGGTGACTCAGTTTCTCAGACCATTGCCCTTTGTTCTCCCTCTTCTCCACCTCACAACCTCTCTGGATAGAGTAACTGCCCACTATTTATAGAGCCTGGTTTTTCTTTTCTTTTTTTTTTTTTCCCTCCCTGCCGCTCTGCGCGGCATGCAACCGGTAATCCCTGCAGTGGGATTGCAGAGTCTTAAACACTGGACCATCAGGGAGGTCCCTGAATGTGTTCCTAATCTGGCACTTTTTCTTTTCCATTTAACTAAATTTTTTTCTCTCTTATTACATATCAAGTAAGAAAATGAAAATCACCTGTAACCCGTCAGCCACATACCATCTGCTTTTAGTCTTTTTCTCTGCATACATTTTTTTTGAAAAAACAAAATTGGGTTTATATACAAAGTACAGGGATGAACGTCGTCACCTCTGGAGTCAGATAGCCTGTGTCTGAATCCTGGCTTTCCCAAACCCTGGAGACTTGAACTAGTTACTTAGTCTTGAAGTGGTTACTGGTAATCAGGGGAAAGGATCTCTCAGGGTAGTTACAAAGATTAAATGAGACAATGTGTGCAAAGTCATTAGATAGCACTCAATAGCGGTAGCTGTTATTATTTTGTAAAACTGCTATATTGCAAACATGGTTCCCTGCGGGCACGTGGTATTCGGTCGTCTTGTTACCTACCATAATTAATTTAACCAGTCTTCCTGTTATTCACAAAACATCTCTGTAGCTGTGTCATGGCACACTCAGGTAAATTCCAGACAGGGAATTGCTGAGGCAAAAGCTATACTCATTTGAAAAATTTTAAGACATAGAGCTAAATTTCCCACAAAAAAGTTTGTGCCTAATTCAGTCTCCTAACAATTTAAAAGATTGCTTGTTGCCCTAAATTCTCACAAATACTGGACAGAATAACAACATTTTTTTAATTTGATAGGTAACAAATGGCATATCAGTGTTTTAATTTATATTACGTTGACTTAGTGAGAATAAGCTTTTTTAATGTTTAATGATCATTTGTGGTTTATTTGTAAATTTTCAATGTAAAGTTTTTTTCCCATTTCTTTCTATTAATTTCTTAGATGGCGTAATAAGTAAACAGAAAGAGCCTGGATCTCTGATGGTATCACTGACCTGCTGGACTATCTCCAAGCTGGTTGAAGTCACTGTCACGTTTTATGTGCCTTGCAGTCAAACCACAGAATTATCAAAGTTAGGATTTCTTTACAGTCCCAAGCTTTGGGGCCATCTGGAGTCCACACCCTTGACGCACACATTGGAGGTCTTAAATGGGCCCTGGAAGGGCTGAGGTGTCACCATGTGTTTTTGTAGGTAGTGCGCTTGGACATAACTAGATGATGCAAAAAAGATGCCTTCACGTAAAGGGAGCCAATAGTCTCATTCATGAAGTCATTTGAGTCTCCCTTTTGAAAACTCCAAAAATAACTGGGAGACTTGTCGGGGAGAGGGGAAGCATAATACCCCTTTCCAATCGTCACACCAGTGAGGGGTGTTTGCTTGTATGGTTCTAACAGGAGTATCAGTGCTTGACAGAATGTCAGCAACAGATGGTTACAAATTTGTTTAACGTTGATAAAGGATATGATTTATCTATTATATAGAATGGCAACCAAAGCAAAATCAAAAAGTCTTCTCATTAAAGGAACAAACTTCCTGGGCCTAGAACTCCATCAATCAGGCACTCCACCATCAAAGCTCTTATATGGACCTATGAGAAGCTCTCTTCATCCTTCTCGTAGGATTCTTAATATCCTCCAAAGCTCTCCCAGCTGCCCTGAGCTCTCAGTCTATCTGCCTGCCTGGCCACCAAGTGCAAGGAGCTGGTAAGGACCCAGGCCATTCCTCAGTGCTGACTCCAAGTGGTGAACTCAGGGTCAGTTCCCCCTTAGCAAGTTCAGGTTTCAGGCAGGGCTTATTATGGGCCTGGGGGCATTTGGGTTATGTATATAATGTTTGTACTGGATCCCAGTATATTTATTTTCATTACTACTTAAGTTGAAGCAAATAAAAAATGGTGCAAGAGGCCGTATGCACCGTGACCCCCCCCCATGGCTCTGCTTACAGCTACCAGGGGCCTTTGATTCACTCCGTGAGAGACCGTTCAGTCTGTAGTTGCTTGAGCACTGACGAATAAGTGAAGAAAGAGGAAGAGGGTATATGCAACTCTTCCCAAAGGTCTCACTATAAAAGGAAGGTGAGAGAAAGGAGTATACCTAAAGGCTATCTTGAGGTTCAGAGAAAGTATTTCTTGTTTGGTTTACTTATCTCTTTTTTAAAATTTTATTTATTTATTTATTTATTTATGGCTGTGTTGGGTCTTCGTTTCTGTGCGAGGGCTTTCTCCAGGTGTGGCAAGTGGGGGCCACTCTTCATCGCAGTGCGCGGGCCTCTCACTATCGCGGCCTCTCTTGTTGCGGAGCACAGGCTCCAGATGCGCAGGCTCAGTAATTGTGGCGCACGTGCTTAGTTGCTCCGCGGCATGTGGGATCTTCTGGGACCTGGGCTCGAACCCGTGTCCCCTGCATTGGCAGGCGGATTCTTAACCACTGCGCCACCAGGGAAGCCCTCTTGTTTGGTTTAAATTACAGGCCAGAATATGTGTCCGTGCCAAGAGGACAAGCCACAAAGAAGAAAAGGTGGTTAACTGGTCATAATCAGGTACCTTAGAAAGCAGAATGGAATTAGAATTCAGACGAATTAGTGTTAGAAAAGCCAAAAATATGTATCTTTCTTTAATTGTGGCAAAGGGGAAGGGAGTCAGGGGGTGTCCTCGTGTAATAAATGTGTTAAGAAGGGAAAAGAGAGAAAATTGAAAGAAATGTCTGGCCTACAACTACACCTTCTCTCTGAAGTTGGGGCATCTGCTGAGAGTATGGGCACGAATGAGAAGATCAGGGATCTGAGAAAATGATGAATACTGGAGTAGGCCTGTATTCATCTCCTGGGGCGGCAGTAACAAACTACCACAAAACTGGTGGCTTTAAAGCAACGAAAACGTATTACCTGGCATTTCTGTAGATCAGAAGTCCAACGTGGGCTTTACTGGGCTAAAACCAAAGCTGTTAGCAGTTCTGGGTTCCTTTCTGGAAACTCTTCCAGGTTTCAGAGGCTTCCTGAGCTCCTGGGCTATG
This sequence comes from Balaenoptera physalus, assembly GCF_965194825.1. Classification (NCBI taxonomy): domain Eukaryota; kingdom Metazoa; phylum Chordata; class Mammalia; order Artiodactyla; family Balaenopteridae; genus Balaenoptera; species Balaenoptera physalus. The sequence goes on from NC_138884.1 coordinate 9,033,496, forward strand.
GCCCCCTCCTCCAGCCAACAACACAGCATCTCTCGGAACCTGCTTCTGTCATCACATCTCTTTCTCTGACTCTCATCTTCTGCCTCCCTCTTCTACCTTTAAGGACTCTTATAATTACATTAGACCCACCAGATAAACCAGGGTAATCTCCTTATTTTGAAGTCATCTGATTCAGTAACCTAGCACATTCACATTCTGGGTATTAGGACATGGACATCTTTGGTAGGTCGTTATTCTCCTTACCAAACGGCCCTAAGGAAACAAAGAGGACGCTCATGTAGGGACCCACAGAGCTCCTATGAAGACTATTTAAACTGAAGACATATGAGATACAGCTGTTGAAGAAGCATTTTGTTTTTGAAGCTCCCCTTATCTGACTAAAGGCAGAGCCTTCAGAGAGTGAAGCTGCTATAAATCCCCTCAGAGGAGCTTCAGTGCCTGGTAGAAGACCAACCACACACACCTGGATAAGAAATTGCAGGGGCTTCCCTGGTGGCGCAGTGGTTGAGAATCTGCCTGCCACTTCAGGGGACACGGGTTCGAGCCCTGGTCTGGGAAGATCCCACATGCCGCGGAGCAACTGGGCCCGTGAGCCACAATTACTGAGCCTGCGCGTCTGGAGCCTGTGCTCCGCAACAAGAGAGGCCGCAATAGTGAGAGGCCCGCGCACCGCGATGAAGAGTGGCCCCCGCTCGCCACAACTAGAGAAAGCCCTCGCACAGAAATGAAGACCCAACACAGCCAAAAATAAAAAATATATAAATAAATAAATAAAAGATTACTATTAAAAAAAAAAAAAACTCAGTGTGTAGACACTACATAAAAAAAAAATTGCATAAACAAACATCACAAACTGTCATACTTCTCTCCCTAAAAGCGTACTTCTCTTTCCTAAAAGTCCTTTGTTTTCCCATAGAATCCCTTTCTCTCCACCCTCCTTTCCCCTATTAAGCTGGTCTATAAGCCCCAGAGCCTGATCTTTTCTCCTTTAATCGGTTTGTGGTCAATTAACTTTCATTCCTCCCACAGCCCCACTAGACCTATCGGCAGAGGAAAAGTTTTTCTTCCAAGGGACCCAGAGAGAGACTACAGGGCAACACCAAGGACCCCTAAGATTGGACTCTATAAAAGTGGTGCCATCAAAGCCACAAATGGGCATGGCTTTCCCAATCACAAAGAAGTAAAGACAGAGCGGGTTAGAAGGTGGAATTCATTCGAGGATGTGGATTTGCTGGGTGGGTAAGGCAACAGAAAAATGGAGCAAGGGTTTGAGCAGGTGAAGTGATTCATCACAGGAAAGTGGATCCAGGAAGAGACAGGTAGGAAGGGAGCCTGTAGCGGGGTCACTTGGAGGCTGAAGAGATGAAACTGGAGGGTGAAGTCACTGAATAGGGAACTGGCATATAATATTGGCACTCCAGGATTTGACAAGGTCCCATGGTTTGAACGTGACAGTAGAATTCGGGAAATGGAAGGAAGGTATATTTATCTTCTAGTGCTGAGTGAGAACTTGCCATCAGTTCAGCATCTTAAAACAATACTCATTAATTATTTCAAAATTCTGGAGGTCAGGAATCTAGGTGGGCTAGGCTTGGCTCTGCTTAGGGTATCATGGGGCCAAATCAAAGTATGAGCCAGCAGGGCTCTTATCTGAAGACTCTTATCTGAAGAATCTACTTCCAAGGACAGGTTGTTGGCAGAATCCAATTCCTTGCAGTTTTAGGACTGAGGTCCTCGTTTCCTTGCTGTCAGTCAACCAGCTCCTTAAGGCTGCCCACATTCCTTCTCATGGGACTCCCACCTCCATCTTCAAAGCAGGTTCTCAAACTTCTAATCTCTTGGATTTCGCCTTCCTCCTTTTGAAGGGCTTGTGTGATTACATCAGGCCCATCTAGATAATCTCACTATTTTGGGGTGAACTCATTTGGGACTTCAATCACAACTTCAAAATTCCTCAGAGCAGTACCCAGATTAATGTTTGGTTACATACCAGTGGAATCTTGGACCCTGGGGGAGAAGGGGATCTTTAGAATTCTGCCTACACTGAAGGTTAAGTTGAGAAGATCAAAGGGCACAGAAGCTAGGGTGATGGGTTGGTCATCTAAATAAACACAGACTCTGCCAAAGTAGTGACATCTTGGAAAGAAGAGAAATACCAAAAACCAGTTGTCAATGTTTTTATAGGTATGGAGAAGAGAAGAGAAGGGAAGAGAAGGTGGCATTAATACAGAGAGAGACAGCATAAGGTGGGGCGGGGGCCGGGCAGCAGGGGATGGTGGAGGTGTTGAGGCCAGATATGCAGCCAGAGCACCTTGATTCATATAATTTTCTTTATATAGCAGACAAGGGACCAAATAACTCATTTGGTTGTAAAGTTCACAGAGGTAGTCAAGCCCTAAAAAAATGAGCATAGCAGAGGAAAAAATGTATATATAATCAGGTACAGATAATTAACCTGCAGAGTTACAAAGTGGGACAGAGGTTGTAACATTTGTCCCTGCAAAACAGACTGAAAGTTTAGATGTGGAGAGTCCACCAAAGTAAATTTCACATATCTATAAAGTCTTTAGTTGAAGTAAACTTTTTAATGGAAGTATAACACACATATAGAAAAAGTACAGAAAATCTAAGTAAACAGCTTGATGTGTATTTACAAAGTAAATACACTTGTATATCTGTTACTCAGATCAAATATATATATACACACACATATTTGTGTATTTGTTATATGTCAATTATATTTCAATAAAAATAAGCAAACAAGCCAAAAAAAGAAACCAAAATAGATACAATTCATGTACAGTGATAAAAGTCAGATGAGTAGTTACCTTTGAAAGGGACAAGGACTAGGGTGGAACGTAAGGGGGACATCTGGGATGCTGAAAATAAACAAACAAACAAACAAAAATATATATATGGGGGTCTGGGTGGCAGATATACAGATATGTTCACTTTGTAGATATACATCAAATTGTTAGATTTTCTTTACTTTTTCTGTATTATGTTATACTGCAATTTAAAAGTTTACTTAAACATAGGACTTTATGGGTATGTGTTATGTGAAAAAGAAGATGGGGAGATGCTAGATTAAAACAAGTTGATTAAGTAGGTTTCATCATTGCAGAACATGCATACAGCATTTGTGCACGGAAACTCTCCACCAAAGAACAGTTCAAAGGCTCTATTCTCGGTAACGTACTAATAGAAATGGGAGAGTATCTTCTGGGGCCAAATTATGGAAGGCTTGAATGCCAAACCAAGGAATGTAGACTTACTTTGCGAGTGAGAAACCAATGAAAGTTTAGTGTAGAGGGATGACATTGTCAAAGTGGTGTTCTAGGAAGATTTATCTGTTCATGTATAGGATGGATGGGGGAATGTGGGAAGGCAGTGATCAGTCTGGAAATGAAAAAAATAAAGACTGAACTAGAGCAATGGTGGAAAAAATTTGTGAGGAAAGAGACACGAAACAAACATCATAAAGTAAGAATTTACAGTTCCTGGTAATGGATAAAACATTGAAAGCGAGAGACAAAAGAAGCCGGAGCTGACTTTAAGATCTCAAACCTGATACCTTGTGGATCGTTGATGGGAATTACTAGGGTAGAAAACATGTCTTCCACCTAAGTGTATTTCCTCAGTGTTGCCTTGCTCAGGGCCTTGAACACGACAAATACTTGATATTTATTGACTGAAAAATAGAAGTGAGTTTATCTTATGTAATTCAGGGGTTTATCTACCCTTACCTGAATGTTGTAAAAATGAAAGAGGGTTTCATTGACCTTTTTCATTTGATACATTACTGACTGCTATAAACATTTTATTGCCTGTAGAGATAAGAGTTCATTCGTGCGAGCAACTGAAGTTGAAGTGTAATGAGCATTAAATGACACATGATTCATTATATAATGCCTTAGACTTTTTTCACTTCTGGCTGTCATGCCATCTATTATAATAGATAATATCAACAGAGCCAAAAACTTACAGCCTCACCCAGAATCACATCTTAGCCTTCCCTATGTCATCACCCATATTAGACCAAGAAACATACATTAATCATTCCATGTGTAACAAAGCCAACAGCCAATGTAGATGTACCCAAGGTTCATCTCACCGCTACAGTTTTTGCTATTTGACCCTTGGGTGCCTCACTTTCTTACCTCAAATTAAGGGTGATAATACCTATGTCACAGGGTTGGATAAAGATAAAAATAAAATAATGTATATTTGGAAAACATAAGGTAACCTCGATTTTTACCCAGTACCAATAATAACAGCTGACGTTTACCGAGTACTTGCTACTTGCCAGGCGGTGTTCTAAGTGCCTTTAGGTTTTGTGCATTTTTCTTTTTAAACCTCATTTCATCTTCACAACAATGCCCTTAGGTGGGTTCTATTAAAATCTCTATCTTGCAGATGATGAAACTGAAGCATAGTGAGATTATGCAACTTGCCCAAGGTCAAGACAGTAAGTGACTTATGCTCATTATTGCAGATGTAAGAAATAAGGACACTATTATTTCCTGTAAAAACTGCTCAAAAATTTCTTTGAAGAGAGAATGTAGAATAAATTCATTCACCCTTCAAAATGCCCCTCAGTCACAATGGATCAAACTAAAAGAAGAAAGAGGAGAAAGTCCAGTCAGTTGCAAAACCAAGATGAGTATCTCCATGAAAGGAACCCAGAATGTTAATTACCAAGCTTGTGGGTTGAAGGCCTTGAGTCTAGAAGCAGGTCATGGTGGTAAGGAGTTTGGCTGAATAAAGGGAACTTCAGTGACACAAAGCAGGGGACTGGAGCCAGGCTCTCTGCTTGAAGCCCAGAGCAGGGATGGGGCTGCCCACTTATAAAAGGGTGGAGGTGAGTGGGAGAAAGTGCCGCCCAACTCTGCGGGGGGCTGTGTGATGTGGATGGGAATGTAAAGACAGAGACAAAGCACCTGGTGAAGCTCCCCCAGCACATCGTGCCTCCCCGTGCCTCCCTGAAGGGGGGCAGTGGACACCGAGAGCCCCTGGAGTGGACCTCTGACTGTGAAGTGCCTGGTCTCGCCTGTTGCCTCTGGGAAGGTATCTAACACGGCTAATAACCTGGGACGCCTCCGCTGTCCTCTGCTCAGTGACACGGCTTCCCCAATCAGATTGCTTCTCAACAAAAATGTGAGATTCAAGCTACAATCCTGGCCTTGCCCAACCTCAGTAATTTGCAAGACTGATAATGAAAACAATTATGTTGATCCTTAAAAAAAAAAAAAGCGCTGCTAAGTTCTGGCTAGGGATGTAGCCAATGGGCGGCTCCAGTTGTAGGAAACAGGAAGACACAGATGCGGTCTGATGGGCCCTCTTCCTGCTCCTCCACGTCTCTTAACTCCCCTTACGTATGTCCACATCTTACCTCCCTGTGGCTATACTTCGGATAATTTCCTCAGATACAGCTTCCTGGTCACTAATACTCTATACAGTTATACTAATCTTTCGTTTAGCTTTCTATCCATTTGAATTCTTAATTTTAGTTAAGTTTCTTTTTTTTTTAATTTCGAAAAGTAATATTTTGTTCTTCTTCAAATTGGCCTAATCATTAGTCTCCTATTCTCTCGCTCATGTTTTCAATGCCCTCTTTAAATCTGAAAACATTTCAAGCAGACTTATTTTTTAATTTTAATTCTGATAATTAATTATAAAAGCTGACCTCTCTGTGGCTCTAGTTCTGTTATCTATGGCTTGCTGGATTTCTGTTTTATAATGTTTGACTGTGAGTTTTTCTGTTACCTGTCTCTAGGAATTCCCTGAGGCCTGGTTGAGGGTATGCTCATCTAGGAAAGTCTGGTTTTGCTTCTCTTAGACACCTGGGGATATTACCTACCCTGATACTCTTTAAATTATAGGCTTGTGTTTTGGGATCATACAAAGAAGGCGGACCGGGTCCCAAACTCCTTGAGGTCTGGCCAGTGGCTACAAGCTCTCAAAGGAGGTGTTTGTTTGTTTTTTTTTTTTTCCTTTTTTTTTAACTCTCATTCATAGCCCAGCCCAAGATAGAAATGTGTTCTTGTGGTTCACCTTTGCAGGGTGGGTTTCCTTTTTAGTTCGCCCTTTCTGAGGGTGCACCTCTCCTGGGCCCAGGCATTATGCTTCTATTTTTATGTGAATTCAGGCTCTGTCCCTGTGCCCTCTGTGCAATGCAGTTCAGAGTCTCAATAAAGACGACCGCAGGCCTCAGGGTATCCAAGGCTCTAAAATTTAGTTTACTCCATTCTGATCTTAATGGACTTATCTAATCGTTTAAGAATGGTTTTAAAATTTTACCAAGCATTTTTAGATATCACGTAGCTGGGTACTTTCAGGGTCTCTAACTGCACTATCGCTGAAAATAGAAGTCCTCAAATGTGTACTTTCAGGGTCTCTAACGGCACTATCGCTGAAAATAGAAGTCCTCAAATGTATCTGTCATCTTCTTCATTTTTTTCTTCCTACTGTGGAAATTTCCAAGCATTTCACAAGTAGAAAGAACAGTATGATGAATGCCTATGTGCTGATCTCAGCTAGTAGCCAATCTTTGTTTCACTGATACTCTTTTCTCCCTCTCCCACAGATTATTTTGAAACAAATTTCAGAGGCCAAATAATTTTATTCATAAATATTTTCATATGTATTTCATACATATTTTCATATGTCCAAAGATATGGACTCAATCTTAGTAATTAATTTTCATATTTATCTCATATATCATCTTTCACCAACTCTTTTTTTTTTAATATTTATTTATTTGGCTGCGTCGGGTCTTAGTTGCGGCACATGGGATCTTCGTTGCAGAGCACCGGCTCCTCTCTAGTTGTGGTGTGAGGGCTCAGTAGTTGCGGCGCGCAGGCTTGGCTGTCCCACGGCATGTGGGATCTTAGTTCCCCAACCAGGGATCAAACCCATGTCCCTGCATTGGAAGGCGGATTCTTCACCACTGGACCACCAGGGAAGTCCCTCACCAACTCTTTTAATTTAAGCTATTTACTTCCTTTATATAGGCAGATTATAAATATAATAATTAAATCAAAGAGTAGGCTACAAAGTTTAAAGTAAATTTAATTTTAAATGTCACACTTTCCCTAATAATGAAATGTACTTATCTTCTGCCTAATTTCCTTGGAGTCATAGTATTTCTCCATGTGCCTTATCCACCATGCCAAGTGATGACAAATATCCTTGACCATTAAAGAAGTCAGAGCAGAGAGCATCCATGAACTCTAGATGGAAAAAAAAAACCAACTAACAACAAGACCCAGCTAATTAACAGAGAGATAAAAATAACGAACTCCGGAAAAAAATAAGTTAAAAGATTGGTAATATGCATTAAAATACATTTATACAGAAAATAATACTTCTCACCATGGAAATTATGTTTATACACATAATGTAAGTATTATAAACATAGAAACTTACAAATCTTAAAAGCTAAGGGGGAGGTGAAAGGAGGTGGAAAGAAACATGAGTCATTCTCATCTTTCAAAGCAGGAAACCAATTGATACTTTTGGCTGCATTGGGTCTTCATTGCTGCGCGCGGGCTTTCTCTCTCTAGCTGCGGCGAGCACGGGCTACCCTTTCCATTGCGGTGCACAGGCTTCTCATTGCAGTGGCTTCTCTTGTTGAGGAGCACAGGCTCTAGGCGCGCGGGCTTCAGTAGTTGCAGCACGCAGGCTCAGTAGCTGAGGCACGTGGGCCCTAGAGCACACGGGCTTCAGTAGCTGCGGTGTGTGGGCTCAGCAGTTGTGGTGTGCCGGCTCTAGGGTGCACGGGCCTCAGTAGTTGTGGTGCACAGGCCTCAGTAGTTGTGGTGCACGGGCTTAGCTGCTCCGTGGCATGTGGGATCTTCCCGGACCAGGGATCGAACCTGTGTCCCCTGCATTGGCAGGTGGATTCTTAACCGCTGTGCCACCAGGGAAGTCCCCCAAATGATACCTTTTTAAATGAAACTATTTAAAACCTACATGTGCAACCTCCAAATATTTATTATGGCCTCAAATTAAATCAGAGAGGGTTTGGGTTTTTTTTGTTTCTTTGTTTTTTGTGGGTTTTATTTATTTATTTTTTGAGGTCAAGAGTGAAGCTCAAAATGTGAATTATTATTTTTTTCACCCATTTTTAAAAAATTCTGCACTGCTTGAATCATTTGAAATGAGATGCATGATTCTTATTAAAAAAAAAAAAAGAATTTTTAAATAAGTGAAGTTCCCAAAGGGTGAATTAGCCAATCTAACTTTCTATGCTAAGGATAGTGGTCAAAAAAGATACCCCACCAGATGAAGTTTTCTCTCCCATCTCAGAAAATATGCTATTAACATCACACAAAACCTTTTTCAATCTTGCAGTGGTTTCAAGTGAGGGCACTACATGCCCCCCTCCCCGCCCTTCCCAGAGGATGTTTGGAAATGTTCAGTCCCTTTTTGGTGGTCATAATGTCTGAGGGTTGCTATTGGCATGTAGTGGTCATAGGCCAAGGAGGGAAAGCATACTGTAAAATAAGCAATAGTGTCATATTGAAGAAATCATTGCCAAATCTATTGTCATAATGATTTTCCCTGACGTTTCCTTCTAAGAGTTTTATAGTTTTAGCTCTCAGGTATTAGGTCTTTTATCCATCTTGAGTTTTCTATCTGTGGTGTAAAGAAAGGTTCCATATTCATTCTTTTGCACAGTTTTCCCAACACCATTTTTAAAAATTGAAATATAGTTGATATACAAAATTATGTTAGTTTCAGGTGTACTACACAGTGATTTGACATTTGCATACATTATGAAATGATCGCCATGGTAAGTCTAATAACTGTCCCCATTCAAAATTATTACAATATTATTGATCATATTCCTTATGCTGTATATTACATCCCCATGGCTTATTTATTTTATAACTGGAGGTTTGTACCTCTTAATCCCCTTCACCTATTTCTCCCCCCACCCTCCATTCTGGCAACCCTGCCTTTGTTCTCCATATCTGTGAATCTGTTTTCACTTTGTTTTGTTTTTTAGATTCCATATATAAGTGAGATTGTACAGGATTTGTCCTTCTCTGTCTGATTTATTTTACTTAGCATAACACCCTCCAGATCCATTCACGTTGTTGCAAGTGGCAAGATTTCTTTTTTACGGCTGTGTAGTATTCCATTGTGCACACACACCACATCTTCTCTATCCATTCATCTGTTGGTGGACACTTAGGTTGCTTCCATATCTTGGCAGTTGTAAATATTGCTGCTATGAATTGCATGTATCTTTTTGAATTAGTGTTTTCTTTTTTTTCTGGATACTGTATATCCAGGAGCAGAACTGCAGGGTCATATGGTAGTTCTATTTTTAGTTTTTTGAGAAACCTCCAGACTGTTTTCTGCAGTGGCTGCAGCAATTTACACTCCTACCAACAGTGTGCAAGTGTTCCCTTTTCTCCACACCCTTGCCAAGACTTATTTGTTGTCTGTTTCATGGTTGCCATTCTGACAGATGTGAGGTAGTACCTCACTGTGGTTTTGATTTACATTTCCCTTATGGTTAGTGATGTTGAGCATCTTTCACGTGTCTGTTGGCCATCTGTATGTCTTCTATTCTTCTATTCTGTGTCTATTCAGGTCCTCTGCCCATTTTTTAAAAAATGTTTATTTATATTGGAGTATAGTTGATTAACAATATTGTGTTAGTTCAGGTATAGTTGATTAACAATGTTGTATTAGTTACAGCAAAGTGATTCAGTTACACATATAATGTACCTATTCTTTTTCAAATTATTTTCCCTTTTACATTATTACAGAATATTGAGCAGAGTTCCCTGTGCTGTATAGTAGGTCCTTGTTGGTTATCTATTTTAGATATAGTAGTGTGTATACGTCAATCCCAAACTCCCAATTTATCCCTCCCCTCCACCTTTCCTCTTTGGTAACCGTAAGTTTGTTTCCTAAGTTTGTCAGTTTGTTTCTGTTTTGCAACTAAGTTCATTTGTATCTTTTTTTTTTTTTTTTGGATTCTGCATATAAGCAATACCATATGATACTTGTCTTTCTCTTTCTCTGTCTGGCTTACTTCACTTAGTATGATAATCTCCAGGTTCATCCATGTTGCTGCAAATGTCTGCCCATTTTTTTAATCAGGTTGTTTGCTTTTTTGTTGTTGAACTGCCTAAGCTTTTGTTTTGTTTTTGATTGGCTGTGCAGTGTGGAATGCAGATCCCAGTTCCCTGACCAGGGATCGAACCCGCACCCCTTTCAGTGGAAGCGCAGAGTCCTAACCAGGGAAGTCCCTCTTTGTATATTTTGGATATTAATCCCTTACCAGATATATTGTTTGCAAGTATCTTCTCCTGTTTGGTATGCTACCTTTTCATTTTGTTGCGAGTTTCTTTTGCTGTGCAAAAGCTTTTTAGTTTGACATGGTCCTATTTGTTTATTTTTCCTTTTGTTTCCCTTGCTTGAGGAGACAGATCCAAAAAACTATTGCTAAGACTGATGTCCAAAAGCATACCCCCTGTTTTCTTCCAGGAGTTGTATAGTTTCAGGTCTTATATTGAAGTCTTTAATCCATTTTGAGTTTATTTTTCTACATAGTGTGAGAAAGTAGTCTAGTTTAATTCTTTTGCATGTAGCTGTCCAGTTTTCCCAACACCATTTATTGAAGAGGCTGTCTTTTCCCCATTGCATATTCTTGCCTCCTTTGTCATAGACTAATTCACCATATTTATTTCTGGATTTATTTTTGGGCTCTCTATTCTGTTCCACTGATCTATGTGTCTGTTTTTGTGCCAGTACCATACTGTTTTTTTTTTAAATTATTTATTTATGTATTTATTTATTTATTTATGGCTGTGTTGGGTCTTCGTTTCTGTGCGAGGGCTTTCTCTAGTTGTGGCAAGCGGGGGCCACTCCTCATCGCGGTGCGCGGGCCTCTCACTATCGTGGCCTCTCTTGTTATGGAGCACAGACTCCAGACGCGCAGGCTCAGCAATTGTGGCTCACGGGCCTAGTTGCTCCGTGGCATGTGGGATCCTCCCAGACCAGGGCTCGAACCCGTGTCCCCTGCATTGGCAGGCAGATTCTCAACCACTGCGCCACCAGGGAAGCCCAACCATACTGTTTTGATTACTGTAGCTTTGTAGTATACTTTGAAATCAGGACCCAACACCATTTCTTGAAAAAGACTGTCCTTTTCCCATTGAGTGATCTTGGTACCTTTGTTGAAAATCAACTGACCATATATACAAGTGTTTATTCTTGGGCTCTCTAGTCTATTCTATTAGTCTATATGTCTCTTCTTATGCCAGTACTGCAATGTTTTGTTTTGTTAACTATATTACAAATTATTTTATTTGATCCTTTTAGACATTAAGACAATAATAGTATAGTTTCTGTATATTTTTTTAAAAATTTTTATCAAAGTATAGTTGACTTACAATATTATATTAAGTGTAAAACATGGTAATTTAATATTTTTATAGATTATACTCCATACAATGTTATAAAATACTGACACTATTCCCTGTGCTGTACATTACATCCTTGTAATTTATTTATTTTATACCCAGTAGTTTGTACCTCTTGGTCACCTTCACCTGTTTGCCCCTCTCACCACTCCTCTCCCCTCTGGTAACCACTAGTTTGTTCTCTGTATCTGTTAGTTTGTTTCTGTTTTGTTATAATTGTTCATTTGTTTTACTTTTTAGATTCCACATATGAGTGAAATCATATGGTGTTTGTCTGACTTATTTCATTTAGCATAATACCCTCAGTGTTCATCCATGTTGTCACAAATGGCAAGAGTTCATCTTTTTTATGGCTGAGTAGTATTCCTTTGTATATATACACCACATCTTCTTCATTCATTCATTTATTGATGGGCACTTAGGTTGTTTCCGTATCTTCACTACTGTAAATAATGCTGCAATGAACACAGGGATGGGGGTGCATATATCTTTTAGAATTAGTGTTTTCATATTCTTTGCATAAATTCCCAGAAGTGGGATAGCTGGATCACATGGCAGGTCTATTCTTAATTTTTTGAGGAACCTTCATATTGCTTTCCATAGAGGCTGCACAAATTAAATTTGGTTTGCTAATATTTGGTTGAGGATTTTTGCATCTATGTTCATCAGAAATACTGGTCTGTAATTTTGTTTTTTTTGTGTTGCCCTTGTCTAGTTTTGGCATTAGGGTGATGTTGGCCTCATAAAATGTGTTAGGTAGTGTTCCCTCCTCTTCAAATTTTTGGAAGAGTTTGAGAAGGACAGGTATCAAATATTCTTTGAATGTTTGGTAGAATTTACCAATGAAGCTGTCTGATCCTGGACTCTTATTTGGGGGTACGTTTTTGATTACTGTTTCAATCTCCTTACTAGTAATTGGTCTATTCAGATTTTTTATTTCTTCATGATTCAGTCTTGGAAGGTTGTATAATTCTAAGAATTTATCCATTTCTTCTAGGTTGTCCAATTTGTTGATGGATAGCTGTTCATGGTAGTCTCTTATAATCCTTTGTATTTCTGTGGTCTTCATTGGAACTTCTCCTTTTTCATTTCTCATTTTATTTGAGCCTTCTCTCTTTTTTCTTACTGAGTCTAGCTAAAGGTTTGTCCATTTTGTTTATCTCTTCAAAGAACCAGCTCTTAGTTTCACTGATCTTTTCTACTGTCATTTTAGTCTCTATTTCATTTATTTCTGCTCTGATTTTTATTATTTCCTTCTTTCAACTGACTTTGGGCTTCATTTGTTCTTTTTCTACCTCCTTTAGGTGTCAGGTTAAATTGTTTGAGATTTTTCTTGTTTCTTGAGGTAGGCTTGTATGCTATAAACTTCTCTCTTAGTATCAATTTTGCTGAATCTCATAACTTTTGATATGTTATATTTTCATTTTCATTTTTCTTCAGGTTTTTAAAATTTCTACTTCGATTTCTTTGTTGACCCAATAGTTGTTCAGTGGCAATGCTTTTTAGACTCCACATATTCGTGACTTTTCCAGCTTTCTTCTTGTAGCTGATTTCTAGTTTCATTCCATTAAGATCAGAAAAGAAGCCTGACATGATTTTAATCTTCTTGAATTTACTGAGACTTGTTTTGTGTCCCAACATAGGTTCTATCCTTAGGAATGTTCCACGTGCACTTGTGAAGAGTGTGTATTTTCCTGCTTTCGGATGAAATGTTCTTTATATATCTATCAAGTTTATCTGGTCTAATGTTTCCTTCAAGGCTGATGATTCCTTGTTGACTTTCTGTCTAGATGATATATCTATTGATGTAAGTGGGGTGTTAAAGCCCCCTACTATTATTATGTTGCTGTCAAGTTCTCCCTTTAGGTCTGTTAATAATTGCTTTTATATATTTTGGTGCTCCTATGTTAGATGCATATATATTAATAAATGTTTTCTTGATGGACTGTCCCCTTTATCATTATTTAATGTCCATATTTGTTTCTTATTGACTTTTTTGTCTTGAAGTCTGTTTTGACTGATTTGAGAATTGCCACACTTGCTTTCTTTTGGCTGACATTTTCTTGGAGGGTCATCTTCCATTTCTTCACTTGGGGCCTATGTTTGTGTTGAGAGCTGAGATGAGTCTCACAGAGGCAGCATATAGTTTTGGGCCTTGTTTTTTAATCCACCCAGCCTCTCTATGTCTTTTGATTGGTGAATTTAATCCATTTACATTTAGGGTGATTATTGATAGATGAGCACTTAATACTCCCATTTTATCTTTTGTTTTCTGGTTGCTCTGTATCTCCATTGTTTCTTTTTCCTTGTGGTGTTGTCTGCCATTTTAATTTGGTGGTTTTCTATGATATTTTTCTCAGTTTCCTCTTTTTTTATGTTTTGTGTCTCTGTTCAGATTTTTGCTTTGTGGTTACCATGAGGTTTGTATAAAACATCTCATAGATAAAATAGTCCTCTTTCTGCTGATAGCATCTTGTCTTCATTTGCCTATACAGGTTCCATCCTTTTCCTCTTCCCCTTTTATGTTTTTGCTGTCACAAATTATCCCTTTTTATGTTGTAGATTCATCACCAATTTAAGTAGCTATAGTTATTTTCAATGCTTTTTTCCCCTTTAACTTTTATGCTATAATTGTTAACAACCTACTCTGATGTAGGATTATAACTTTCTGATTCTGTCTATTTATCACTTTACCAAAAGTTTTGTATAATTTTGCCTTTTTGTTTCACGTAGAAGAGCTCCTTTCGATATTTCATGTAAGGTAGGACTAGTGGTGATAAACTCCCTTAGCTTTTGTTTGTCTGGGAAAGCCTTTATTTCTCCTTCAGGTATGAAGGATAACTTTGCTAGATAGAGTATTCTTAGATAAGAGTTTTTTTTTTTTTTAATTGAGGTATAATTGATACACAATATTATATAATTTATAGGTGTACAACATAGTGATTGTACAACATAGTGTACAACAATTTTTAAAGGTCATACTCCATTTATAGTCATTATAAAATATTGGCTCTATTCCGTGTTGTACCACATATCCTTGTAGATTGTTTATTTTATACATAACCGTTTGTACCTCTTAAGCCCTTACCTCTATCTTCCCCCTTCCCGCTCCCCACTGGTAACCACTAGTTTGTTCTCTATATCTGTGAATCTGTTGCTTTTTTTGTTATATTTACTAGTTTGTTGTATTTTTTAGATTTCACATATAAGTGATATCATACAGTATTTGTCTTTCTCTGTCCGACTTATTTCACTTAGCATAGTACCCTCTAAGTCCATCCATTTTGTTGCAAATGGCAAAATTTCATTCTTTTCTACAGCTGAGTAGTATTCCATTGTATACATACACCACATGTCCTTTATCCATTTATCTTTATTCCATATCTTGGCAATTGTAAATAATGCTGCTATGCACATTGGGTTCATGTAACTCTTTGAATTAGTGTTTTGGTTTTTCTTTTTGGATATATACCCAGGAGTGGAATTGCTGGGTCATATAGTAGGTCTATTTTTAGTTGTTTTGATAAACCTCCATACTCTTTTCCACAGTGGCTGCACCAATTTACATTCCCACCAACAGTGTTCAAGGGTTCCCTTTTCTCCACATTGGGTGACAACTTTTATCTTTCAACATTTTGAGTGTGTCATTCCACCCTCTCTTGGTCTGTAGAGTTTCTGCTGAAAAATCTGCTGATAGCTTAATGGGGGTGTATTGATAGGTTACTGTCTTTTGTCCCCAGCTCTCTTTAAAATTATTTCTTTATTATTGACTTTCGACAGTTTTAATATAATGTGTCTTGAGAAGATCTTTTTGCATTGAGATAATTAAGTATTCTATTAGCTTCGTGGACTTGTATATCCAGTTCCTTCCCCATCTTTGGAGAGTTCTAAGCCATTATGTCTTTAAATAAGCTCTCTGCTCCCTTCTCCCTCTCTTCTCCTTCTAGGATACCCATTATCCTTATGTTGCCCTCTCTAATGGAGTTGGATAGAGTTTCTTCAATTTCTTAAGATCTTAGTTCTTTCTCCTCTTCTACCTAAATCATTTCTAGATTTCTATCTTTGAGCTCACTAATTTTCTCTTCCATGTGGTCTGTTCTATTTCCAATACTTTCTAATGCTTTCTCCACCTCATTTATTGAGTTCTTTAGCTCGGGAATTTGTTTGGTTCTTTTTTAGAGTTGGTAAAGTATTGCTTCTGTTCATTCATTTTATTCCTGAGCTCACTGAACTGCCTGAGGTTTCTCATGGCTATTTTGAATTCTCTATCATTTAGATCACAATCTTCTGTGACTTTAAGTTTGGTTTCTGGAGAAATGTCATTTTCTTTTTGTGATGCTGTGTGTTACTGTGGGTTTTTTTTCATGGTGCTTGGTGAGTTGTTCCTCTGCTAGCTCATCTGAAGTAGCAAGCCCCTTTCTTATTTAGGTAAAGCTTTGTTTACTTAGGTTCTAAAAATTCAACAGATTGGTAATTAGAGGCCTTTCTTCTGTTTTTTAGTAGGTGGTGCTATAGCACAAGTTTTTGGTTTCTCTTCCTGAGCTTCCTCTGGCAATATTTGAGAACTGACACTTTCCACCCTCCACTGCCTTTGTCACAGGTGCCCTCATGGTCCCTGCTTGCACCTCTGGGCTCGCTGGTGCCTTGCTGATGATGGTGCCATTGATGTTGCTGTCATCGCTGTCAGGGGCACTGGGATGATGGGTGCCTCCACCATGTCTGGGGTCATTTGGTTAGCGGGCACCACTGCCTCGGCAGGAAGAAGGGGAGGGTGGGAGAAGCTGGGGTCACAGGTGCTTCCACCACATCTGGGGTTGTCAGGTTTGCAGGCACCACCATGGGCAGGGGGGCAAGAGTCATGGACCCTGCCACTGCTGCTGCCCAGTTCCACCATGGCCGGGAGGCCATGTGCACTGCCTCCACTGCTGCTACCTGGCTTTCTGGGGCTGCAGGCTTTGCCGCTTCAGGAGAGGGGCTGGGAGTGCAGGCACTGCCTCCACTATTACCCCGGTTCCACCTCCTCTATGTGTTCCAATCCCCCCCCCCCCCTTCAGATGCACAGGTGTGTGGATCTCTCCAGCATCCTGGTGTTTTGGGCAGAGGAACCTCTGTTGAGTTAGGGCTGTTTTATTAGTTGTAGACTGAAGGGGAGAGACAAAGGATCTCACGCTGCCATGATGCTGATGTCCCTCTCCAGCAAATTTTGAAATCAGAAAGTATGACACCTCCAACTTTGTTCTTCATTTTCAAGATGACTTTGGGTATTTAGGGGTCCCTTGAGATACGTATGAATTTTAGGATGGGTTTTTCAATTTCTGAAAAAAACACCACTGGGATTTGGAGAGTGACTGCATTCAATCTGTGGATCATTTTACGTAGTATTGTTATCTTAACAAGATTAAACACTCCAATCCATGAATACAGAATGTCTCTCCACTTATTTATGTTTTCTTTGATTTCTTACAGCAACGTTTTGTACTTGTCAGTGTACAAGTCTCTCACCTTGTTGGTTAAATTTATTTTATTCTTTTTGATGCTATTGTAAATGAAATTGTTTTCTTAATTTCCTTTTCAGATTGTTCATTGCTAGAGTACAGAAAAGCAACTGATTTTTGTGAACTGACTTTGTATCCTGAAGCTTTGCTGAATTTATTAGCGCTAACAGTTTTTTTGTGTGGAATCTTTAGGGTTTTCTACATTATAAAATAATGTCACCTGTTAACAGAGATCATTTTACTTCCTTCAAATCTGGTTGCCTTTCTTTTTCTTGCTTAATTGCTTTAGCTAGAACTTCCAATACCATGCTTAATAGAAGTGGCAAAAGCAGGCATCTTTGTTTCATTCCTGATTTTAGGGAAAGGGCTTTGTCTTTCACCACTGAGTATGATGTTAGCTATGGGCTTTTCATATATGGCCTTTATCATGTTAAGGAAGTATCCTTCTACTTCTAGTTTATTGAGTGTTTTTTTTTTATCATGAAAGGTATTGAATTGTGTCAAGTTATTTTTTCTGCATCAATTAAGATGATCATGTAGTTTCTTCCTTTCATTATGTTAATGTGGTGTATTACATTGATTGATTTTCATGTGTTGAACCATCCTCATATTCCAGGGTTAAAACCCAACCTGGTCATGGCATATAATCCGTTTAATATGGTACTCAATTCAATTTGCGAGTATTATGTTGAGAATTTTTGCATCTATATTCACAAGGGATAGTGGTTTATAGTTTTCTTTTCTTTTAGTGTCTTTGTGTGGTTTTAGTATCAGAGGACTGCTGATCTCACTGGATGAATTAGGAAGTGTTCAGTTTTTTGGAAGAATTTGAGAAGGACTGATGTTAGTTCTTCTTTAAATATTTGGTAGACTCTACCTGTCAAGCCATTTTGTCCATTGCTTTTCTTTGCTTGGGAGGTTTTTAGTTACTGATTCAATCTCCTTGCTAGTAATAGGTCTATTCAGATTTTCTATTTCTTCATGAGTTGGTTTTGGCAGATTGTATTTTTCTAGAAATGTGTCCATCTTATCCAGGTTATCCAATTTGTTGATGGACAATTGTTCGTAGTATTCTTTTATATTATTTTTTATTTCTGTAAAATCAGTAGTAATGACCCCACGTTCATTTCTAATTTTAGTAATTTCTCTCTTTCCTTAGTCAATGTAGCTAAAGATTTGTTGATCTTTTCAAAGAAATAACTTTTCGTTTCATGGCATTCTTATACTCAAAAATATACCTACTTATAAAATATATGCTTAGTCCATAATTTTATAACTGCTTACTTATGTATTTTCCTTATAAGAGTGAGAATTAATTTTTAAGGCCAGTTTGTAGCTTTACAATAGGTACTCAATAAATTCATTGTTAAATGAATGAATAAGTTTAAAGGGGTAAACAGAAAGAAATGTACATAAATCATAAATGCAAAGGAGGCATGGGGTAGACTGAGGTAAATGTGCAAAGTTAACCCTAAAATACTGAACACAACACAGTTCCCTTAACAGCATGAATTTTGTTTTCTTCTTAGTATTTACAACAGTTATTAAGGTGGATTTCTATTTTTAAAGCCTGGTTTCTACAGAGTTTAGAGTTCTTCCTTACCCTTCTTTGATGCTTAAACTTTTTTATCATGAGCCAGGGAACAAATCCCTAGTCTTATCAGGAAATGCTGATTTTTTTTCACTTTGTACTCTGGCCTTAGCTGAACTCATGACCCCTGATGTTTTTGTTTGTCTTCAAATCCACGCTGTGCCTCCAGGGTTCCATAAAGCCTTGCATACAGGCATGCAATTAAGTCATTCAAACATGCAGGAGCTTATTTACAAAATCAGAAGGGCATTTGGTTAATTGTAAGGCCCCTTCCAACTCCATCAGTCCATGATTCTGCTGAAGATGAGTTACACACCTTGCTGAGTTTAAATGCCGTGAAATGCTTCCTAGCAGGAGGTTCCAAATTATGGTCTGATAATCCTGGGGTACCACGGAGAGGCTTCAGGACTCCACAAACCTTTTATGCAAATATTGTTTTTAAACTATTTTCACCATTAAGAAAATGAATGGACAAGTCACAGACTGAGAGAAAATATTTGCAAATCATTTGGCTCGTAAACAACTTCTATCCATAACATGGATTCCCCCCAACATAAATAACATTTATGCATTTATGCATTCTGTAAATGAAATTAAAAATATAAATATTGCACATGCCTTTTAAAAATGTATAGGATAGAGGGACAACTTGTATTCAGAATATATAAAAAACCCTTACAACTCAATACCAAGAAGATAAATAACCCAGTTTTAAAATGGGCAAAAAATTTAAATAGACATTTCATCAAAGATCTGTGAATGGCCAATGAGCACATGAAAATATGCTTGATGGTCATTAGGGAAATACAAATTAAAATCACAGTGAGATACCACTTCACACCACTAGAATGGCTATATGCAAAAAGACACAATAACAACTACTGGTGAGAGAATCTGAAGAAACTGGAATCCTCACACATTGTCGGTGGGAATGTAAAGTGATAAAATTACTTTGGAAAACAATGTGGCAGGTTCTTTAAAAGTTAAACATAAATTTACCATGTGACTCAGGAAATTCACTCCTAGCAATCTATCCAAGAGAAATAACAACATATATTCACACAAAGGCCTGTAAGCAAATGTGGCATTATTCCTAATAACCAAAAATTGGAAAAAACCTGAATGTGCACCAACTGGTGAGTATAGATAAAATTTGGTATATCCATACAGTAGAATATTGTTCAGCAATAAAAATTAATAATTCATGCTATAAGATGGGTGAACTTCAAGAACATGCTAAGTGAAAGAAGCCAGACAAAAGGATTACAGGATTCAACTTAATGAGATGCCCAGAGAAAGCAAAGCTATAGAGTCAGAGAGTACCTTAGGTGTTTGGGGTGGGAAAGAGGAATGTTGCAGATAGGCAAGAAAAAATTGTTTTTCAACACAACTCTTCCTATAGTGCATTCAGCAGTTATCAGTTACAGCATCTTGTGTAACTGGCTCAAAAGAGCCCACCCATATACTCGAATCAGTCCATAGTCCAATTAGAGATTTGTTTCCACATCCAAAGTAACTTTTTGACTATGCTGATGTGGGATTCTAGGCACTGCACTGACTTGTGCCCCACTGTCACAAAGGGCTGACAGGTTTGACAACTTTATTTTTATTTTATTACAGCCGCACCATGCTGCATGCAGGATCTTAGTTCCCCAACCAGGGATCGAACCCGTGCCCCCTGCAGTGGAAGCACAGAGTCTTAACCACTGGACCACCAGGGAAGTCCCAGGTTTGACAACTTTGAATGCCATCAAGTTCCCAACACACTTTGACCAGTGCATAAATCTTCCAGTCCCAGACAGCAACAGAGAAGCCTCAACCCCTGTCTTAGGCCTGCTTCTTCTTAAAAGGAGAAAGGCCTAGGAGGTGGTGCTGAATGCATTAGGTGCACATCAGTCCAAACTGCACGGATCTCCGCAAGGGCACCTCGGTTCTCCTGGCCCCCCTCCTGCTGCAGCAGTAGGGTCAGCCGTAGAGAACTGCGTGGGTTCCACTCCTGGCTCGCCCACACAGCTGGCAGGGCGACCTCCTCTGCTAGTCAAGGAAGAAGCCTCTACAGTCTCATTGGGCTTTTGCCCAAACCCATCCTTTGTATCACTTCTTTCCAGCTTAGTGTAGGAATAGACCTTAGTACATTATGATGTAACTGACTGTCCCTTGTCACCACTTTATCAATGAGGTCTGCTACCTTCCAGGGCCTGTTCCACACCTGCTTAGTCCACCAGGTATGTCTCACCAGTATTTTTTCTTTTCTTTTTTTTTTTATTAGTTATCTATTTTATACATATTAGTGTATATATATCAATCCCAATCTCCCAATTCATCCCACCACCACCACCCCACCACTTTCCCCGCTTGGTGTCCATACGTTTGTTCTCTACATCTGCGTCTCTACTTCTGCCTTGCAAACCGGTTCATCTGTACCATTTTCCTAGATTCCACATATACGCGTTAATATACGATATTTGTTTTTCTCTTTCTGACTTACTTCACTCTGTATGACAGACTCTAGATCCATCCACCTCACTACAAATAACTCAATTTCTTTTCTTTTTATGGCTGAGTAATATTCCATTGTATATATGTACTACATCTTCTTTATTCATTAGTCTGTCAGTGGACACTTAGGTTGCTTCCATGTCCTGGCTATTGTAAATAGAGCTGCAGTGAACATTGTGGTACATGACTCTTTTTGAATTATGGTTTTCTCAGAGTATATGCCCAGTAGTGGGATTGCTGGGTCGTATGGTAGTTCTATTTTTAGCTTTTTAAGGAACCTCCATACTGTTCTCCATAGTGGCTGTATCAACTTACATTCCCACCAACAGTGTAAGAGTGTTCCCTTTCCTCCCCATCCTCTCCAGCATTTATTGTTTGTAGATTTTCTGATGATGCCCATTCTAACCGGTGTGAGATGACACTTCATTGTAGTTTTGACTTGCATTTCTCTAATGATTAGTGATGTTGAGCAGCTTTTCATGTGCCTCTTGGCCATCTGTATGTCTTCTTTGGCGAAATGTCTATTTAGGTCTTCTGCCCATTCTTTTTTTTTTTTTTTTTTTTTAATTAATTTATTTATTTTTTTAATTTTGGCTGTGTTGGGTCTTCGTTTCTGTGCGAGGGCTTTCTCTAGTTGCGGCAAGCGGGGGCCACTCTTCATCGCGGTGCGCGGGCCTCTCACTATCGCGGCCTCTCTTGTTGCGGAGCACAGGCTCCAGACGCGCAGGCTCAGTAGTTGTGGCTCACGGGCCTAGTTGCTCCGCGGCATGTGGGATCTTCCCAGACCAGGGCTCGAACCCGTGTCCCCTGCATTGGCAGGCAGATTCTCAACCACTGCGCCACCAGGGAAGCCCTACTGCCCATTCTTTGATTGGGTTGTTTGTTTTTTTGATATTGAGCTGCATGAGCTGTTTATATATTTTGGGGTGCAACTGGCACCAGTAAGCATAGGTTTGTTGTGAGCTTTTTGAGATGATAGAAAGGTTCTAAAATTAGATCACTAATGGTTACACAACTCTTAATTTACTATAATTCATATTGTACACTTAAAATGTATGGTATCTAAATTTCAATAAAGCAGTTTTAAACCAGTTTAAAGCCAATAAACAACAATATGTTCATCCTAAATATATATGTGCATATATGTATTTATCTATTCATTTAAGACATTTAAGAAATTGTATAAAAACATACTTACTGTACCCTCTCGTGTACTATCTACCACACTGGGAGCCTATGTGTTAACTTGTGTCATTTTTATATTTATCTCAGAATATATCTTCTCTTGTCATCTCTGTTTAATCAGAGAAAATCATAAAATTGTAAGATGAACAAAGTAATACAAAAGCCATTTCTGACTAACAGTGTGTGAATGAGATTTTTCTTGATACTGTACAACCAAATGCAGAAATAAATTTATTTCAGAGGCTTTCTGCAACTGTAATAAATACTTTTCACAACATTTTTGTGCTCATCAAAAATACTGCTTTTACTGACTTACTTCCTAATAAGTAAATATATAAATTTTAACATATAAATAATAATAAATATATTTTTAATATATTGGAGTTGTGCATTTATTTTTAAGTTTAAAAAAAATTTCTGTTGCTAAAACAAAAAAAAAGATCTAAATTCTCCTCAGCCACAGGTGGTACAAAAAGACCAAGCTTAACTACATTTTTACTAGTGGAGTGATTAGAAATAAGTTCAGGGCTTCCCTGGTGGCGCAGTGGTTAAGAATCCGTCTGCCAATGCAGGGGACACGGGTTCAAGCCCTGGTCTGGGAAGAGTCCCACATGCTGCAGAGCAACTAAGCCCGTGCGCCACAACTACTGAGCCTGCGCTCTAGAGCCTGGGAGCCATAACTACTGAAGCCCACGTGCCACAACTACTGAAGCCCACACACCTAGAGCTCCACAACAAGAGAAGCCATCGCAATGAGAAGCCCGTGCACCACAACGAAGAGTAGCCCCCGCTAGCCACAACTAGAGAAAGCCCGCGTGCAGCAATGGAGACTCAAAGCAGCCTTAAATAAATAAATAAATAAATAAATAAATAAATAAATAAATAAATAAAATCTATTTAAAAAAAAAGTTAAAAGAAATAAGTTCAGTTCAAAAGAATACTTTATTATTGTCCTCTGAGGCTCCCATGAAGGTAGATGGGATTCTACTTAGACAGCAAAGGTTTAACATCAAAAAACATTAAAAAAAATCAGGTGTTCCATTTCTTCCTTTATCCAACATTTCTTAGAAACATAGAGTACTCTTTCCTGTTTCCTCTTTCCTGTGGGCTGGAGTCCAAACATACCGGAGTTCCTGTAGCTATCCTGGACCATGAGATGACTGACAACAGAAGCTACATATGGCAAAGCAACAAGATAGAAGGAATGAGAGTTCTTGAAACCAGGGAATTGTTATACTATCTCTGGAATGCCTACCTCTGGATTTCTTGAACGTGAGAGGTAGACATCTATATTGTTTTATACCGCAGCCTGATGACTAAACTTAATTCTAATGAGAATACTGAGATCAGAGTGGTGCTATAGAGGCAGTAGCAGGCCCCAAACTCTCAGATTGGAAGTGCTTGGCATCTTCAAGGCACAATATAAATGGGCTAGGATATTGGTAAAGGGAGGGAGATGGAGTGAGGGCTAACGGGGAGGCAGATGGTATAGGGCCTAGTGGCTCATTGGTTCTTTGAGCTTTTATTTAAATGTAGAAAACCAGTGGAGGGTTTTGAGACGAAAAGTGACTTGATTGATTTATATATATATGTTTTTGGGTTTTTTTTGGCTGCATTGGGTCTTCGTTGCTGCGCAAGGTCTTTCTCTAGTTGCGGCGAGCTGGGGCTACTCTTTGCTGTGGTGTGCGAGCATCTCATTGCGGTGGCTTCTCTTGTTGCAGAGCGCGGGCTCTAGGTGCACGGGCCTCAGTAGTTGTGGCTCGCAGGCTCTAGAGCGCAGGCTCAGTCGTTCTGGCGCACGGGCTTAGTTGCTCCGCGGCATGTGGGATCTTCCCGGACCAGGGCTCGAACCCGTGTCCCCTGCATTGGCAGGCGGATTCTTAACCACTGCGCCACCAGGGAAGTCCAATAGTCTCTACTATTTTATATGTTTAGAATATTCTAGTATTGATCTTAAAGATCAAAGTCAGTTATTTCACTGACAAAAATGGGTTTATCTGGGGATAGCAGAAAATTACAATTTGGGACAAACATGCCATGGCGAAGACCATAGGTAAGTCCAGTGAACAAAGGAGAGGAAGGTTATTTTATAAAGAAAAGGGGGGAATTTGGGAGAGGTTGTTTTGAATGAAAGTCCACTGGAGAAAAGTGACAGTTCGGGGCAATGACGGTTTCTCATTGGCTGAGTTGCTAGGGTAGTGGATTTCTTCTAGGAGGTGCGACGTACAGCTTTTCCTGGAGGCGCACTGTACACCTGTTCCTGTTGGGGGCTGTAAATGATGATCCTTTTCTGTTGATTCTTCTCTTGGGCTCTGTACTTGACACTTCTTCCCGTAACTGATGTGGAGCTGTACTGTGTAAGTGCTCCCCCTTCTGGTCTCCCAACTTCATTTTAGCGAGGTTTCACTTTATTAATTTTCATATACTAGGTTATAAAATTTCATGGAAAACTTTTCACAATCACCTTTATTAACCGGCCAAAGCTAAAACTGAATCATTTGTAACTAGTTTTAGAGTAACCTATCAGAAAAACTAATGTGTTAACACAAGGATGTGGTCTGTATAGAAACTAAAAACAGTCCAGGATAGTATATGGTGGGCTCAGAGAGTGCTACCTCTGAATCCCGCCTCTGGGTTTTACTAGTTGTGTGGGTGAGCTTGATCTGTGGAATTCGAGGGCCTAGTGGGCCACTTGAACTGGCACTGCAGGATGAACGGCATTTAACATTCCTAATCTACCAAAGTGTAACCATCTTTATCTCTGAAGATTCTGTGAGCATTCAGTGCTTAGCCGAGTTCCTGGCACATAAGAATCATCTCCTATTTTCTCCTAGGAGAAAACTTACATTTTCATTCTCTGTCCCTTAAAATCTTATCTTTGAAATGTAAACATAGCCCTCAATCGCCTGAGACTGAGCCTGGATTAATTCAGTTCTACCAACTGAAATAAAAGAGAAAAAATAGAGGGAAAGAGGCCTTTTTCCCCTAGTGGTCCAGTGGCTAAGACTCCATGCTCCCAATGCAGGGGGCCTGGGTTCGATCCCAGGTCAGGGAACTAGATCCCACATGCCGCAACTAAGAGTTCACATGCCACAACTAAAAGAGCCAGCATGCCGCAACTAAAAAAAAAGAAAGATCCCAAGTGTTGCAACTAAGACCCGGTGCAGCCAAATAAACAAATATTCAAGAAAAAAAAAAAAAAGCGGCCTTTTTAAACACAAACTGCTAAAAGGGCTCTTCAGCCCAAACTCTAAATCACAACTTCCTTAAGACTGATTGTCAAGGGCAAATACAGATCCTAAAACTCTTCTCCAGAAATAATGAAAGACTTTAGCCATCAGAACGAGTAAACAATTTATTCCAACTGTTATCTGTAAACTAGTGAGTTTTGTGTTGTACCCGATTCATGACTAAAGTTTTAAAAAGACAACTATGAGATCTCTGCCTGTGTCTATCTGAATGTATGTCTATGTGTGTATGTTACAGTACAGTATTTTTCTACCTGTGGATGATGTCACCAAAATAATTTGTTAAAGAGCTCTATTTAATTTGCTTAAAAATAAGCCCTTATAAATTGTTTCTAAATCTCAGAGATATAATAAAAGCCCCAATTTTTTTTTTTCAAGTTCATGTGATCTAGGATAATCTTTGGTAAATAAAAGCTAATTTTAAACTTGTTGGTTTAATTAATACAGGTTATTTCTTCAGAGTTATTAGCATTAAATATACTGCAGATAAACAATTTTGTTCTACATGGTTTACTCGTCAAATGGGCTCAGGTTGTCTCTATCACCAAGTCTGTCAGAAAAAAAAAATGACTGCTTTAATGTCTCATGAAATTTTCATGAGTAATCTAAGTATGACTGCTAAAACCAAATGAATTAAACGGATGTAAATGAGATAAGTTTTCAGATAATCTTTTTAGTGCTGATTGTCTTATGTCTACTTAAACAGTTTCCCAACTCTCTTTAGTAACTTACACCCTTAGAATTAAATTAAATGATGAGAATCATTGAATGTCTAGATCACTTCCAAATAAGAAAAAATACTGAAACATTAATTACCAAACAAGTTTAAGTCTATCTACGTTTGACCTCTTATTAAAGAGGAGGCTTTGAGAAAATGTGATTTTGTTCTAAAGCAAAGCTGATTCTTTCTAAATGGGAAAGAAAACAAGGGACAAACTAAAATGGATATAGAAAGTTGTTCAAGGTTTCTTAAAAAAGGAATCTTTGAAATTTTATGTATGGTTAGGACTAAGATTGGAATGAATTTAATTAAGTAAGTGAATTTTAATATCAAAAGTAAGCTGGTATGGGGACTTCTCTGATGGTCCAGTGGTAAAGAATCCACCTTCCGATGCAGGGGACGCAGGTTCGATCCCTGGCCGGGGAACTAAGATCCCACATGCCGCTGGGCAACTAAGCCCGTGCGCCACAACTACTGAGCTCGCACGCCTCAACGAGAGAAGCTGCGTGCTGCAAAGTACACAGCCCGCGCACTCTGGAACCTGCACGCCACAACTACAGAGCCCACGCACCCTGGAGCCCGCACGCCACAGCCAGCGAGAGAAAAAAAACCTGCACGCCACAATAAGAAGCCCACGCGCCACAATGAAGAGCCCAGGTGCCCCAACTAAGACCCAACGCAGTCAAAAAAATAAATAAAATTAAAAAAAAAAAGTAAGCTGGTATGAAATTAAAATCTGGTTTTTTTCTCTGTTAAAAGGACAAAATGGGACCTCCCTGGTGGTCCAGTGGCTTAGACTCTGCGCTCCCAATGCAGGGGGCCCAGGTTCGATTCCTGGTCAGGGAACTAGATCCCACATGCTGCAACTAAAAGATCCCACATGCACAACTAAAGATCCCATGTGCTGCAACTAAGACCTGGCACAACCAAATAAATAAATAAATACATAAATAAATAAATATATTTTTAAAATAGGACAGAGTCTTTTTTTAGGTCATTGGTCTACTTTCAATGAGAAACTGCAAACAAAGGTTTTCTTTACCTTTAATGTAATCTGTCTAGAAAAATATAGATTCTATATTTTGTCTTTATCAGGTCTCTGATTACTTAATTTAAAAAAAAACTGAGTCTTTTCAATATTAAAAGAGCTAAGGCCTTTTACAACTATTTAACTTTATGTGTTTGCTTGAAAAGTCATTGTCGCTCTGATTAAATGGATAACTAAGTATGGTTTCACAGTGACCTATGATCCTATTTGACCAAGTGTTTTAAAACCTTTTTGATATTTTTGACAATCTTCCCAAATATCATGACTCTAAATGAAGTCTTATTGACCTAGAAATAACTTTGGAGTTTTCCCGAGTTCCTGGAACACCTGAAAAGATTTGTTTTCTCTTCTTATAAAAGAGAGATTTAAAGTAATTAGGTTAATTGGGTAGGTTAAATTACATAGGAAGCATTGTCAAATAAATGATGTTAAACCTTGTTAGGTTATATTGTATGGGTAAATGTTATTAATATAAATGCTCTAAAATTTTAAGAAATTCCTAAAATTTAGACATGTCCTAATGTAATGTTATCAGTCATAATTCTAGTTATTATCTTAAAACGTTGTATATCACAGAGATAACCAAATTTCCTTGTCAATTCTATTGACAAGGAAATAGAATCAGATCTAATGAATCAGATCTTAAATAAAGGACATTTTAAAGTCTTTTATCATTTACAGGCAATTAGTGTTTCATTCAGATGCTTTTACAAAAACTTCCTGCAAGTGTGTTTCACCTTCAGAGAAATTCATGGACAGGAAACTAACAAGTACTCTAGAATACAAGTTTCTGGTGACTTTCAAATTATATCACTGAACTGGATAAAAATTTACACAACAGAGAAACTGATGACTTCATAAAACTTCTAACAAAAGATTAAGCAGAACAAGAATTACAAAGGACTGAATGAAATGAGGAAAATGATCATAATTTTTTATGATTTTAAGAACTTGAAACATTGCAGATTTTTTTAACATTTTGTTTCTTCAAATTTAAGAAAACCTTTTTCTCTTCTCTTTCAAGCTAATTATGACTTAGAGCAATTTGGCAAATTATACCTTTGTAAGCAGAATTGAAACATTTATCTTTTTCCTCCCTACCTGATCCCTCCAGAATTCAGAAACTCTCAGTGAATATTCTTTTCTTGGGAATATAGTTATTTGCATATGTTCAATAAGAATCTGTTCTCCTTATAACAGAACACAGTTGGAAAATGATTATATTACTAAAGTTTTCACTGGAAGAACGTATTTGAGAGAGACATATACAGACTCAGCTATGACCAGACAACTTTAAGGAACTAAGATTGACTCTACGGAGGCAACAAAGCCCTTTGGAAAAACAGCCTGGTACCTTGCTTACAGGGTTCCCAGTGCCTTACCAGGTGAGTAAGGAAGGTCACACTTTCTGGCAGGCCCAGGAACCTCAGGATATTTTAGGGACCTCAAGAAGAGAGGAATTCACCCAAATCTATGGGTACTGCAGGCAAGTTCTGATGACAAATGTTTGACTTGGCTTCTTAGCCTCAAGAGGCTGTTAAAAGTTCAATCTGGAGGGGGCTTCCCTGGCGGTCCAGTGGTTAAGACTCTGTGCTCCCAATGCAGGGGGCACAGGTTCAATCCCTGGTTGGGGAACTAAGATCCCACATGCTGGGCAGCGCAGCCAAAAGATTAAAAAAAAAAAGTTCAGTCTGGAGATTCCTTATAAAAAGTTCCAGTGAAGCAGATTTAAAAGAGCCTATATGGTCAACCGCTATTCTTGCTGCACTTCTGTAAATAACCAGGCCAAGTTTGTTGAATCTAGACTTATTTTGCAAACAAATTAGCCTTAATGTGGCTATCTTTGGTAAAAATGAGGGAGATTTTAAAGAAAAAATAAGCTTCAGTAGGAACTATAATACACACTTGTGGATATTAGATTCTGGTGCTATTAATTTCCCTTGAGGTTTTGTTATTTTCTGAAAACTGGACTGAAGCTTGAATTTTTCTAGTTTCCTCCAATATTTGGCTACAACTCTCCAAACTAACATTTACTTATTTATTTTTTTGGCTGTGTCGGGTCTTCGTTGCTGCGTGCGGACTTTCTCTAGTTGAGGCGAGCGGGGGCTACTCTTCATTGCGGTGCGCAGGTTTCTCATTGCGGTGGCTTCTCTTGTTGCGGAGCACAGGCTCTAGGCACGTGGGCTTCAGTAGTTGTGGCACGTGGGCTCAGTAGTTGTGGTTCGCGGGCTCTAGAGCACAGGCTCAGTAGTTGTGGCGCACGGGCTTAGTTGCTCCGCGGCATGTGGGATCTTCCCGGACCAGGGCTTGAACCCGTGTCCCCTGCATTGGCAGGCGGATTCTTAACCACTGTGCCACCAAGGAAGTCCCCAAGCTAGCATTTCTAATTTTCTCCCTCCCTTTTAACTTGGAATCATTGAGAACTAAAACTGTCCTTTTTCCTAAAGTCCTACAAACTGAAGCTAGATGTTTTAAAATAAATTTTGGAAAAATTACCACAATAACTCACGTTTAGACAATCTTCCTCATGCCTGTTGCTATATGGGCCACTCAGAAAGTTTACCTGAACATCTGATGACATCATCAAAGACATTCAAACTACAAAATCTGCTTCAACCCTGAAATCCAGAAATCTTCTCACCTGATTTCCTGGCTACCCTGAGAACTCAAAAACTTATCTATAATTTGCTCCAATTATTAACCGTTGTTTTTCTTTTGTCTCCATAGAAATGCCTCTTATTAAATACCTGCTTGCACCATAGGCCTAACTTTGGGAACCCAACTGCATGACCACCTCCTGAATGAGTTTAACTGAAGTGACCTATTGTCAAGACTAACAGACTTTGAAAGGGAACAGCTCAATTTTTAATATGTAAAACTTCCAGGCAAGTTTCAGAGGAGGGAACTATTGGGGCCCAACCACAGGACAGCCCAAAATATGCCTCAGTGGAATTCTGATTATCTTGAATGAATGTTACTTGAGAAACAGCTGGTTAAAAAAAAAAAACAATATTAAAAAAAAAGGAAAGAAAACTAACACTGACTCCTCTCTTTCCCTGTGAAAGTGGGAAATACATCTAGTGTGTGAAGGTACTCTCCCTATACCAGGAGGCTAGAGAGCCCCCTTATCAACAGAGTTAGGGAACCCAAGGCTGAGAAAGCTGTATAAACTAACTCTGTTACTTCTTCATCAGTCTGCTACCCCAAGAACAAGCCCCTTTGTTTTGTTAAATCTTTGCAAATAGTTGTTTCTTTGTCTAAAAATAATATATAAACAGCCTGCTTTGGTTGCTTGGGGGGGGGTCCTATTTCTATGAGACCTTTGTGTGTACAAATTAAATTATTTTCCTGTTAATTTGTCTTGTGTCAATTCAATTATTAGACCAGCCAAGAGAACTCAAGAGGGGTTAAGGGGGCAAATTTCCCCTTCCCCACACTACCAAGTACTAATTTTTGCTGCTTGAGCAATTAATCATTTGACAACTAATTCAGACATAGAAACATACAAAAAAAAATGTGTCTGCCATCACTGTTGAGGACAGAAATTGGCATTTAAAACCATTCAAGCAGACTGCCAATTTTCAGTCAGATAGGTAAGGACCTTGGAAGACATCACTCTTTGCTAACAACAAATAAAACAGCTGAAGAGATTGAACATTCGATAACTTTTCTTAGATCTGTCAGAGAAGTGAGTCCATGGGGCAAACTGCTTCCCCTAAAATTGGACAAATATAGAAAATCACAACTTAGAGCAGAAACCCACAAACAAGAACCTCTGTGGGAACCAGCGCCAGGGTAGGAGAACCTGAACTGTAAATGATGAACTGCCAGAGGCTCAGAGTGGGCAAGTCTGGGAGTTAAAAATTCCAAAGGGTTCCCATTCTTTTGTGAGTTTCACCTCCTGGAGTTCTGCCAGGTTCTCAAAGGAAAGAGCAGAGAAAAATCCCCTTGGGCTTCCTGCAGGAAAAGTAACCATTTTGAAACACACCAGAGCATTCTGTTCTTAACAAAGCCTGCCCTCAAGAGAAATTATGTTACCAGAGCCTAACTGACCTGGGGAAAAGCAACTACCTAACTCCACCCTCTCCAGCCATCCTGTCTCACCTATGGTTACGGGTGTGAAGAGAGGCTGAGAAGCACAAAGTTCACAGCCTAGGGCACAAACTCACTTAACAATGGAGATCTAATCACAGGACTATAGAAAGCTTCTCCTCCCCATATCTTACCACCACCACCACGTCACTAAAGCACTATTTATCAGAGTTCCTTTTACCCAGCACATGCCTGGCTTTCAGCAAAAAATTACAAGGTATAAAGAAGGTAAAATAAAACAGTTTAAAGAGACAGAGCAAGCATCAGAACCAGACTCAGATATGGCAGGGATGCTGGAATTATCAGACCATGAATTTAAAACAACTATGACTAATATGCTAAAGACTCTAGTGGGAAAAGTAGACAAGATGCAAGAACAGATGTGCAATGTAAACAGAGACAGACATTTTAAGAATCAAAAAGAAATGTTAGAGAACAAAAACACTATAATAGAAATAAAGAGTGACTTTCATGGGCTTATTAGTAGACTGACACAACAGGAAGAATCTCTGAGCCTGAGGATATGTCAATAGAAACTAAACGCAAAGAGAAAAGACTGAAAAAAAGGGTACAGGATATCCAGGAGCTGTGGCACAACCATAAAAGTTGCAACATACACATAATGGGAACATCAAAAGGAGAAGAGGGAAAGGAACAGGAGCAATGTTTGAAGCAATAATGACTGAGAATTTCCGCCATATTAAGATCAGACACCAAACCACATGTCTTAGTCAGCTTGGGCTGCTATAACAAGTTACTATAGACTGGATGACATAATTAAACAATAAACATTTGTTTTTCACAGTTCTGGAGGCTGAGAAGTACAAGATCAAGGTGCCAGGAGATTCGGTTCCAATGAAAACCTGTGTCCTAGTTTGTAGGTGGACGTCTTCTTGCCGTATCCTCCCATGGCAGACGGTCAAGAGAGTGAGAGCAAGCTCTCATAGCTCTTGTTATAAGAGCATTAATCCCACTTAGGAAGGCTCCACCCTCATGACCTAATTACTTCTCAAAGACCCCACACACACCTCTTAATACCATCACAAGTGGGTTAGGATTGCAACATATGAATTTTCGGGGGGGGGGACACAAACATTCAGTCCATAACATCACAAAACCATGGGAAGCTCAGAGAACACCAGGCAGGATGAATGTCAAATAAACTACACCTAGGCATATCATATTCAAACCGCAGAAAATCAAAGACAAAGAAAAAAATCTTGAACGAAGCCATAGGAAAAGAGCATCTTACCTAAAGAGAAGCAAAGAATTACTTCCTACTGCTCCTCAGAAACCATGTAAACCAGAAGAAGGTACAGGAAAATATTTACAGTGTTGACAGAGGAAAAAAAACCAACCTAGAATTCTGTACTCTGCAAAATTATCCTTCAAAAACGAAGAAGAAATAAAGACTTTCTTAGACAAACACTGAGGGAATTTGTGGCCAGTACATCTGCCTTGCAGGAAATGTTAAAAAGAAGTTCTTTAGAGAGAAGGAAATTGATATAGGTCAGAAACTTGGACCTACATAAAGAAAGAACATTAGAGAAAGAATAAGTGAAGGTAAATAAAAACCTTTTATCAAAAAAAAAAAAAGAGAAAAATACCGTATGCTAACGCATATATATAGAATTTTAAAAAGAGGTACTGATGAACCTAGTGGCAGGGCAGGAATAAAGACGCAGACGTAGAGAACTGACTTGAGGGCACGGAGGGGGAGGGGAAGCTGGGACAAAGTGAGAGAGTAGCATTGATGTATATACACTACCAAATGTAAAATCGATAGCTAGTGGGAAGCAGCACATAGCACAGGGAGATCAGCTCGGTGCTTTGTGACCACCTAGAGAGATGGGATAGAGAGGGTGGGAGGGAGACGCAAGAGGGAGGAGATATGGGGATATATGTATATGTATAGTGGCTTCACTTTGTTATACAGCAGAAACTAACACACCATTGTAAAGCAATTATGTTCCAATAAAGATGTGAAAAAAAACAAAAAAACCTTTTATATTTTTTATTCTTAATAGTCTAACAGATAACAGAATATCAACAATGATACAAGGGATGGGAGGGAGGAATCAGGAATATTTTGTTATTATAAGGTACTTACACAACCCAAGAAGTGGTACAGTGTTATCTGAAAGTGAACTAGGATTAGTTGTATATTGCAATGTATATGGCAAATTTGAGGGCAACCACTAAAAAAAGTTTTAAAAAGACTGTAATTGATACGCTAAGAAAGGAGAGAAAATGGAATCATATAAAATACTCAATTAAGACCACAAATTGCAGAAAAAGAGCGGAAGACGAAAACAGTAACAAAGAACAAGAGTAATGAATAGAAAACAATAATAAACATGGTATATATTAATCAAAATATATTAATAATCGCTTCAAACATCAATGGTCTAAACACAACAATTAAAAGACGGAAATAGTCAAAATGTATCAAACAATAAGATTCAACTACATGTTGCCTAAAAAAAACCCACTTTAAATATACAGATGCGTATATATATATATATATATTTTTTTTTTAGATGCATATATATTTAAAAATAAATGGATAAAGAAAGATATACCATGCTAACACTAATCAAAGGAAAGTAGGAGTACCTATATTAATTTCAGAGCTCACTTCAAAGCAAGGAAAATTATCAGGGATAAAACGTGACACTCCATAATGATAACGGGGTCAGTTCTCCAAGAAGTCATAACAATCTTTAAGGCGTATGTACCTAACAACAGAGCATCCAAACACAGGAAGCAAAGCTGATAGAACTGCAAGGAGAAACAGATAAAACCACAACTGTAGTTGAAGACTTTAATACGCCTCTGTCAGAATGGACATTTCCAGCAGGCAAAAACTGAGGAAGATCATAGTTGGGTGCAGCAGCACCACCAATCGACTGGATATAACCGGCGTCTAGAGACCACTTCCTCCAGAAATAGCAGATCACACATTCTTCTCAAGCTGACGTGGAACACTCGCCAAGACAGATCACATTCTGGGTCATAAAACACACTTTTATCATTTTAAAAGGATAGAAATCATACAATGCGTGCACTCAGACCACAGAGAATTTAAACTAGAAGTCAATAACAGAAAGACAGCTACAAAATCTGAAAATATTTGGAAATTAAACAACGCAGTCTTATTTTATTTAGTTTAATTAAAATATAGTTGGCATGCAATATTATGTTCGTTTCAGGTGTACTACATGGTGATTTGACATTTGCATACATTACGAAATGATGACCACAATAAGTCTAGTAACCATCTGTCCCCATTCGAAGTTATTACAATATTATTGACCATATTCTTTATGCTGTATATTACATCCCCATGGTTTTTATTCATTTTATGACTGGAAGTTTGTACCTCTTAATCCCCTTCACCAATTTCTCACCATCCAGCACCCTTTCCTCTGGCAACCACCTGTTTCTTCTCTGTATCAATGAGTCTTGTTTTTCTTCTGTTTGTATTAAACAATACGTTTTAAATAACATATAGGTAAGGAAGAAATCTCAAGAGAAATTAAAAAGGTTTTGAACTAAATGAAAATGAAAATACAACTTATCAAAACTTGTGGAATGCAGCAAAAGCAGAGCTTAGAGGAGAATTTATAGCATTGAATGTATTAATTTTAGCAAGGAAGAAAGATCTAAAATGGGTCATCTGAGTTTCAACCTTAAGAAACTAGAAAAAGAAGAGAAAATTAAATACAAAGCAGAGAAAAGGAAAAAGTAAAATTCGGGACTTCTCTGGCCGTCCAGTGGTTAAGCAATGCAGGGGGCCCAGGTTCGATCCCTGGTCAGGGAACTAAGATCCCATGTGCCACAGGGTGGCCAAAAAAAGAAGAAAGAAAAGAAAAGAAAAAGTAAAATTAGAGCAGAAATAATGAAGTTGAAAACAGGAAATCAATAGAGAAAATCAATGAAGAACCAAGGCACATACCGGAAGAAAATACCTACAAAAGACATATCTGATAAAGGATTATTATACAAAATATACAAAGAACTCCTAAAACTCAATACTAAGAGGACAAACGACTCCATTACAAAATGGGCCAAACACCTGAACAAATACCTCACCAAAGAAGATATACAGATGGCAAATAAGCGTATGAAAAGATGTTCCACATCATGTTATTATGGAACTGCAAATTAAAACAAGAATGAGGTGCCACTACACACCTGTTAAAAAGGCCAAACTCCAGGGAATTCCCTGGTGGTCCAGTGGTTAGGACTCTGACCATTCACTGCCAGGGCCCGGGTTCAATCCCCAGTCGGGGAACTAAGATCCTGCACGCTGCGCGGCGCAACCAAAAAAAAAAAAAAATTCCAAACTCTAAAACACTGACAACATCAAATGCTGTCCAAGAACTTTCATTCATTGCGGGTGGGAATTCAAATTGGTACAGCTACTTTGGAAGACAGTTTCACAGTTTCTTACAAAACTAAACATACACTTACCATGGGATCTAGCAATCACGTTCCTCAGGATTTACCCAAATTAGTTGAAAACTTAGGTCCTCACCAAAACCTGAACACAGATGTTCAAGCAGCTCTAGTCATAACTGCCAGAACTTGGAAGCAACCAAGATGTCCTTCAGGAGGTGAATGGATAAATAAACTGTGGTACATCCAGACAATGGAATATTATTCAGTGTCAAAAAGAAATGAGCTATCAAGCCGTGAAAAGACATGGAGGAAACAAACACATGTTACTAAGTGAAAGAAGCCACTCTGGAAAGGCCACATACTGTATGCTTCCAACTATGTGACCTTCAGGGAAAGGCAGAAGTATGCAGACAGTAAAAAGTCAGTGGTTGCCAGGGGCGACAGGACGGAGGAATGTGGAGCACGGAGGATTTTTAGGGCAGTGCAACTCTTCTGTGTGACACCACAGTGGTGGATACCTTTGTCCAAGTCCACAGATGCAATAGAATGTACACCACCAAGAGTAAACCCTAATGTGAACTATGGACTTGGGGTGATGATGTGTCAGTGTGGGTTCACTGACTGGAACAAATGCACCACTCTGATGGGGAAAATCACTAATGCAGGAGAGTGTGTTTGGGGTAGTGAGCAGAGGACATAACGGAAAATCTCTGTACCTTCCACTCAATTTTGCTATAAACCTAAAACTGCTCTTTAAAAAAATCTATTTAAAAAAAAAAACAACGTAAGGGGAAAAATTACTTTGAAAGTTGTGATCACACAGGTAAAACCATAAATGCATATCTAGTATTCTAATAATATAATAATATTAATAATCTAATAATATTTAGAATAATAAATATTCTAAAAATGTATGGTCCTAAAAGATAGCAAGAATATGAAAGAATGAAGAATTTCATTAAGTCCAAAAAGCTTTAAATGTAGACCAAAATAAACAATTAGATTAAGGTCCCTCTGCCACAATGAAAAAAAAAAAAAGCATCCTCCTGTCAATGTTTAAACTAGCGTAAATTGCAGACTTCAGTCAGCAATCAGAAGAATTAGCTAATATGTAACCTAAATGCAGGGATATAACAATAACTCACCTTGAAATTACCTAATCAACCACAATTCAAGGTCAGGGCAAGAACTCAACCTCTGCAGAAATCTCCAGTTCCAGGTCACGCTACCTTACCAGCTAAGATAGCTGCCAGCAGTGTTAAGGGTGACATAGTTTCCTTAGTGTTTAAGCATCTTTCATTCTAGGAAGAACTGAAATTAATCCTAGAAATGTTTAAGATAATCAAATACATGTTAATACTTTGATATTAAAGAATTTTTATCTATTTGTTATTTTATAAATTTACATTATTTAATAGAATTTGGTCCATTAGTCCAGTTTCAAATGTGTAATTAAATAAGTGATTTAGGCTTTTGATTTAAAGTTGAAATCCTACTAAATTTGTAGAAAATAACAGGACATTTAATAAAAGAACTAGGGTTGGGGACTTCCCTGGTGGTCCAGTGGATAAGACTCTGTGCTCCCAACGCAGGGGGCCTGGGTACAATCCCTGTTTGGGGAACTAGATCCCACATGCATGCTGCAACTAAGAGTCCGCATGCTGCAACTAAAGATCCCGCATGCCGCAACTAACAGCCCACATGCTGCAACTAAGAAGTCCGCGTGCTACAACTAAAGATCCCGCATGCCGCAACTAAGAGCCCACATGCTGCAACTAAGGAGTCCACATGCCGCAACTAAAGACCCCACATGCCACAACTAAAGATCCCGCACATCGCAATGAAGATCCCGTGTGCCACAAGACTCGGCACGGCCAAAATAAATAAATAAATATTCAAAAAATTAAAATAAATAAATAAAATTAAAAGAACTAGGGTTTACCATAATTATAATTTCAATTATTTGCCTCACATGCATTATTTGAGCAATTGGGAAAGCTTATTTTGTTAAATTAGAAAATAGGAGTAACTAAATGTGCAGAAAAGAGTTCACACAGCAGGTCTGAGACTGCTATCCTTAGAAACGTCTGCTCTGGAGATTGGCCCTTGGTTGGCCTCTGGAAGTTGAGTCACGGAGCGTTCCTATGCAATAGTTAACTGATAAGGATGGTTCACTTTGCCTAGACTGTTTGTGCAAACAATATGGTTTATGCTGAATGCCTGCTCACATTTTGGCAGTCTGGAATTTTGGTGCATGCTAGGCAGAGCGTGCCTACATACTCAGCACCCAATAAAAACCTTGGGCTCTAAGTCTCGAGTGGCTTCCCCAGGCCAAAATACTGCACACGTCAACAAGGACCTACTGTAGAGCACAGGGAACTCTACTCAATACTCTGTACTAACCTATATGGGAAAAGAATTTGATAAAGAGTGGATATATGTATATGAGTAACTGAATCACTCTGCTGTACACCTGAAACTAACACAACATTGTAAATCAACTATACTCCAATGTAAAATAAAAATTAAATTTAAAAAAATATGCTGCACACATGCTGTTGAGTTTCCACTGCTGGGGGAAGAGCATGTTCTGTGTGACCCCTGTGAGAGGGGAAGAGCCTGAGGAACCTTACAGATGGAATCTTCCAGACTCTGCCTTTGTCCTTCCCTTACGATCTGCCTGTGTGTCCTTCCTATGTTGCTGTAATAAATCTCAGCTATGAGTAGACCTACACACTGAGGTCTGTAAATCCTTCCGGTGAATCTGAAGGTCGGGGTAGTCTAGGGGTCCCCCAACACACTAGGGAAACTGGATGTTCTTCTTCCACATACAAAGTGTTTGGAAGTGTTAAGTTAAATAAGTTTATAAATTAGACCAAACATGATTGAAAGAGCTCTTAGAAGTGAATAATAAAATTTTTTAGACTTATAAATAGAGCAATAGCCATCAGTAAACTGAATTTACAGACTTAAGGAAAACTAGAGCCTTGAATTTATAACTTTGATCACCAAATATTAATCTCTAAAATTCAAGTAAACTTCTGAATAGGCTTTTCAGCCCCCCAAAACCTCCCTTGAGAGGATCAAAAAAGCTCAGATTTAGTATATCTCATCAGCCCATAGCAGCCCATAGCAGGTTGTCTCCTAGTCTCAGTGGAAGAAGGGTATTTTTTCGAACTGACCACAGTTCCCTATCACTAAGATTTCAGTTAAAAAGGAGCCTAGGATCCAGCCCTGTTTATACCACTTAATAGTCAACCGTATCACACATCTTACAGAATCTGCTTCTAATGGTGATGTTAAAATACGATTTTTATAAAAGCACCAGTGGGTAGGGAGTCCAACTGAACTCCTGCAATAATTGGGAACTCCATAGTGTTGAAGACCCAGGAAGAGTTAATAAAAATTATCCTTTTAATATACTTCAGTACCTTTGACAGATTTCTCCACTGGACGCCGAGGAGCGTAGCAGAAGTCTCTGCTAGAGCATCATGCCTGAAACCTACTTGTTACACATTAAAAAAAATTCTGCTTTGAGAACTGCACTGGAAGGAGAAAACAGACTTTCTCCCCGTAACTAGCACAGTACCTGGCACTCAGTCAACCCAGTTAACATTAATAAATGAATGAAGGCGTTAATGATTTAGTTGAGGGGATAAGATATAAACATCCCAAAGTTAAATGATAATAGGAGACAGTGGTTTTGAAGACATACAAGAGGCAGTAAGTGATAAGTTGCCAAATAAATGGAAGTGAGAATAAGGGTTAAGAGCTCAAAGTAGCAGACTGCTGTAGGCTACAGGGGTCAAACAGCCTTTATGGAGGAGGCTGGTCTTTAAAAACCTTGGCCTTGAAAAATATATTAGGTTTGAAGATGTAAGAATGGGGAAAGGTCTGAGAAGCAGACAGAAGAAGACTGTGCCAAAGGGATGGAAGTGAGAAAATAACAGAGATGATTTTCAGATGCGCGTTGATCCTCTCACACTGCAGCCCAGCTGTTTACAAAGGAAGAGTGGGGAAAGGCCTCTTAGCTCCAGGCTGTGACGGCTGTTTTTCCCAGGCTCAGGAGTTTGGACCTGATTCTTTCCATAGGGAGAAGAATGAATGGGTTTTCAACAGTAAGGATAGATGAAAGAGTTTGGTGGCTCTAGAATAAAGATTATACTAGGGACAAGGTGTAGGATGGTTTAAGTTAGACTAAAGAAGTGAGCACTGTTGCCAGAGAATACAGTAGTTAGAAAACAGTCCAGATATAAAGGAATAAACGGTAAGCTAAACTAAGTTCACAGGTTTTAGAAAGACATACATGTCTTAAGCACTGTAAAGGAAGAAGTGATGGGACAGGTTACCACATTGAAAGGGAAGATAAAAGTATGTTGGTGAAAGTGAAGGAAGAGAGTAAATTTTCAGAATGAAGTATGCATCTGTGGGTTGTTTATATTTTCATATTTTCTTTTTTTTTTACACCGAGTTGGAATCAGTGTGTATATCAGAAGGTAGTGTGAAAAAAGTTTAGACCGCTACTTTTCCAAGACAGAAAAGAATTTTTGCAGCTGAAAATGTAATTGAAGCACATGCCCGAGGGGTTTAATGCTTACGTATTTTTAAGACTAGAATCCTGGCTTTTCCAATAAACTGAGAGAGAGTCAAGCAGCCCATATCTTGAGGGATAATGCGCACAGAGATAAGCTGGTATGTTGCAGTCTGCTGGGGTCTTTGGAAGACTTTTCAACCATTTTGTAGAGAAGAGCCCGAGACACAAACAGCTTTGGTGATTGTGCTTCAGGAAAGAGGACAGGCTGTCAAGTTCTCTGCCAGTGGAAGTTGAAGGAAACAGAACTAAAGGAATTGTTTGGCCATTTTCTAATGCGTCCCAGCTGGTAGACGTGCTTCGGGAAAGGGTGAACAGCTCCTGGCCGAGGGGGAAACAGCTTTAGGAAAGCAAAGCCAAAGCAAAGAATTGGCAGCACTCTTAGGAAGCTGAGTAGCACTGTTAAGGCCAGCCTGGCCTTCCTGTTCTGTGGAATCACAAACATATTTTGTATTTCACTGACAAATACTGCAGCAGCCAAAGACCTGGATTTCAAGTCTATTTCCATGCAGAACCAACTATTCTTAAAATTATGAAATCAAATACTCCTATCAGCATCCTAATCCTCCAAAACCATGCAACTAATCATTCTATGATGGAGAGAATAAACAATCTCTTTTCACCAAAAGCAACCAAAGTCCTCTATTCCTTCAAAATGCTGTCAACTACCCCCTTTATTGTAGGCAACAGAACAAATAAAATAAAATGGAGTTTTCTTACTGTGCCAAATGAGGCCAGCTGCTCCAGAACCTGAAATGCGCTGAAGATGTACCAAACTATTACATACACAGAGACACATGTGGCCCCTGGCGGTGAGCAACTTTATGCCCACACTGTTGATTACTGAACGTCTATAGTAAGGTAATCCTTTGCACCCAAATGGTACACTAAGCAAATATAACCAATATCCCGTACCTGTTATTCTTGCAGTCGGGGACTGCCTTGCCTGAGTTCTTTCTAGGTAGAGTATGTTGGCCCTTTCCGAAGCAAACAAAATTCTTTCCTACTTGAAGAGAAGAAAACGAGAGAAAAACAGAAGCTCTGCAAAGTGATTAAAAGGAAGTATGTAATTATATTTAGAGGGTTATCTTCTCTTTTCAGGAACAGAAACACCTTTGGTCTGGCTGCTGCTTTAAGACTTTCTGGTGCAAAAACAGAAAGTAAGTATCGCTGGGTAATCTATAAAGATTAACCTTGTGCCACTGGGATCAAAATTTTATTTTGATACCATCGATAACATTCAGCTGCGCTTTTGCTTTATGAGGTTTAAAGAAAACCTAGTTCCTCGCGTGTAGCTGTCATGTCATTTTGGAGCCTCAATATTGGAACACTCTAATTAAACCACTTTGAAGAAATCATCCCACAATTTGTTAACTATGACTTTCTTTGTAAACAAGCCATGGTTGTCGGCTGGCTGCAGCTTTGGGTCATTGAATCCAGTGGCTAGAATCCAGTTGTCATTAAGAGTTTACAAAACCAAAAAGAACAAGCAAGTATTTACTCTCTCTGGTCTTTCCCTCAGTTCTTTCATCTTTTTACCTCCTCGTCAAATCCATCCCCCGTTCTGGCCTCACCTCTGCAGTCCCTGAATAAGCTGCAGTACAGTCTTCTGTATCTCCCTCAGTGTTTTCAATGGTTATGAACGGAATCTAATTTTACTGATACTTTGCTGAACACCAAACAGTTTTATTAAATATATAGTTGAAAAGGGGACGTCCCTGGCTGTCCCGTGGTTAAGACTTCACCTTCCAATGCAGGGGGTGCAGGTCCGTCCCCTGGTCGGGGAGCTAAGATCCCACATGCCTCATGGCCAAAAAAAACCCCAAAACATAAAACAGAAACAATATTGTAACAAATTCAATAAAGACTTTTAAAAAATGGTCCATATCAAAAAAAAAATCTTAAAGATAAAAAGATATATTTGAATGGAAACCTACTCTCCTAGGGTAAGGAATCTGGGTGGGAGTGAAAGAGAAAAGAGAAACTAAGGAGAGTTTTATGTTACTAAACTATTCAAACAAATAATTCTACAAATATAATCTCTCTAAATTGTTGAGGGGCATTAATGGATATTGTCCCATTAGTACCATGTTGGGGACACCCACAGAATACTGCAGTTGTTAAAGACCCTTTGAGCGGGACTTCCCTGGTGGTGCAGTGGTTAAGAATCTGCCTGCCAATGCAGGGGACACGGGTTCGAGCCCTGGTCCGGGAAGATCCCACACGCTGTGGAGCAACTAAGCCCGTGAGCCACAGCTACTGAGCCTGTGCTCTAGAGCCAGCGAGCCACAACTACTGAGCCCATGTGCCACAACTACTGAAGCCCGCGCACCTAGAGTCCGTGCTCCGCGACAAAGAGAAGCCCCAGCAATGAGAAGCCCGTGCGCCACAACGAAGAGTAGCCCCCGCTCGCCACAACTAGAGAAAGCCTGCACGCAGCAACGAAGACCCAACACAGCCATAAATAAATAAATAAATTTATTAAAAAAAAAAAAAAAAGACCCTTTGAGCTAAACATGATACTACTGCACCTATAGTCATGCTGTGATTTTGGCTACTATGATCTCTTTTCAAACATGGCTGAAATTTAAATAGCCTGGGGAGCTTTTAAAAACTCCAAAGTCCAGGCCAACCCCACACAATTAAATCGGATTCTAGCCTGCAGACAGGCTGAAATCCAAGGCTGCCCCACCCTTAATGTGCACATGGAACCACCCGAGGATCTGGATAAAAATGCAGCTTCTGACTCTGTAGATCTGAGATGGGGCGCAAGACGCTGCATTTCTGGCGGGCTCTCAGCTGATGCCCACGCTGTTCCTTCCTGGGCCTCGACCAGTAAGGAAGAGATTAGTTAGACAGGCAGTCCAGGTCAGACCTTGGTCCCTGCCACAGTCACCTGGGACATCTGGTAAAAATACGAAGACCCAGACCCGTTCCTGTCTCAGTGAACCTGGGCCCTTGTGTTTCTCAGTAGCTTCCAGGTGACTCTGACACATCAGGACACAAGAACCACTGGGCGAGACCATCTAATCACTCTGCCCTGTCCACTGTAGCTTTCTTGCTGCCCCTCGTTTCCTTTTCTGTATCTTCTGAATTCCTAGAATATAAATATCAGAAGAGACTAAAAAATCAAAAGAATAGAGTCTTTTTCTTTTAATATATTATTTATTTATTTATTTTTGGCTGTGTTGGGTCTTTGTTGCTGCGCATGGTCTTTGTTGTGGCAAGCGGGGGCTACTCTTTGTTGTGGTGTGTGGGCTTCTCATTGCAGTGGCTTCTCTTGTTGCAGAGCACAGGCTCTAGGCGTGCAGGCTTCAGTAGTTGTGGCACGCGGGCTCAGTAGTTGTGGCTCGTGGGCTCTAGAGCGCAGGCTCAGTAGTTGTGGCGCACGGGCTTAGTTGCTCCGCGGCATGTGGGATCTTCCCAGACCAGGGCTCGAACCCGTGTCCCCTGCATTGGCAGGTGGATTCTTAACCACTGCACCACCAGGAAGTCCTAGAGTCTTAATGTAGTTTAACATTGGTTGTACGAAATACATTACTCAATTAAAAAAAAAAAAACAATTCCTGTGGCAGATATGTCCTGCCTAACAACCCACTTCAAGAATCTCTGGACTAACATGATATTTGACATTTTATTTGCAAAATCTCACTTTGACTCATGTTATCCAATAATCTTTATCTCCCTCAATTTTCATAATCGTGCACCTCCTCAACCTGAATCTCATACTTATGTACGATGTTTCTGCATATTTTAATGATCGCTCTGCTTAAAATTATAACAGTGTCACCAAATAGCCGCTTTTAATTAAGAATATCAAAAGAGACTATCTGGTCTATGGATCATATTTTCTCATATTATGCTATTTTCTACCATATTTTAGGGCATATACTTATATTAAGAAAATGTGTACCTTTTGTTTCCAACAGACAGACATGACGTCTCCTGGCATGATACATTTATAAAATGTTGTATTTCTTAATATTAATAATAATAGCTAACACTTATTGTATACTTCCTAACTACCAGACACTTTTCTAAACACTTAACATGGTGTAACTCGTTTTGTCCTCTCAGCAACCTAGGAGATAGGGGTCTCCTTTGTGACAGATGAGGAAGCAGGAACTTGGCCAAGGTGACAGATTAGGATGCAGTAGAACTGGGATCTAAATAAAGCCTGGCAGTAAGTGAATAATTTCTGTGTCACACTGGTTTTGGTGGTGGTGTTTACACATACATGTCTCTTCATTAAATACTTGTATGTTTTCTTTTTCCTTTTAAATAGACTTTAATTTTTGGAGCAGTTTTAGGTTCACAGCAAGACAGAAGAGAGTACAGAGTTCCCATATACCCCTTACCCTCTATAAGCACAGCCTCTCCCAAATCAACATAATGCTCCAGAGTGGAGCATTTCTTACAACTGATGAACAGACACTGACATATCATTATCACCCAAGTCCATAGTTCACATTAGGATTTACTCTTGGTGGTGTACATTCTGTGCATCTATGGACTTGGACAAAGGTATCCACCACTGTGGTGTCACACAGAAGAGTTGCACTGCCCTA
This sequence comes from Balaenoptera physalus, assembly GCF_965194825.1. NCBI lineage: Eukaryota > Metazoa > Chordata > Mammalia > Artiodactyla > Balaenopteridae > Balaenoptera > Balaenoptera physalus. Next base: position 9,078,385 of record NC_138884.1, read on the forward strand.
AAAATCCTCTGTGCTCCACATTCCTCCGTCCTGTCGCCCCTGGCAACCACGGACTTTTTACTGTCTGCATACTTCTGCCTTTCCCTGAAGGTCACGTAGTTGGAAGCATACAGTATGTGGCCTTTCCAGAGTGGCTTCTTTCACTTAGTAACATGCATTTGTTTCCTCCATGTCTTTTCACGGCTTGATAGCTCATTTCTTTTTGACACTGAATAATATTCCATTGTCTGGATGTACCACAGTTTATTTATCCATTCACCTCCTGGAGGACATCTTGGTTGCTTCCAAGTTCTGGCAGTTATGACTAGAGCTGCTATGAACATTTGTGTTCAGGTTTTGGTGAGGACCTAAGTTTTCAACTCATTTGGGTAAATTCTGAGGAACGTGATTGCTAGATCCCGTGCTAAGTGTATGTTTGGTTTTGTAAGAAACTGTGAAACTGTCTTCCAAAGTAGCTGTACCAATTTGAATTTCCACCAGCAATGAAAAGTTCTTGGACAGCACTTGATGTTGTCAGTGTTTGTTTTTTTAAAGAATTTTTTAAAATAAATTTATTTATTTATTTAAAAACTTTTTGGCTACGTCGGGTCTTCGCTGCTGTGCGTGGGCTTCCTCTAGTTGCAGTGAGCGGGGGCTACTCTTCGTTGAGGTGCGCGGGCTTCTCATTGCGGTGGCTTCTCCTGTTGTGGAGCACGGGCTCCAGGCACGCAGGCTCAGTAGTTGTGGCTCACGGGCTTAGTTGCTCCACGGCATGTGGGATCTTCACAGACTAGGGCTCAAACCCGTGTCCCCTGCACTGGCAGTCCGATTCTTAACCACTGCACCACCAAGGAAGTCCCTGTCAGTGTTTTAGAGTTTTACCTTTTTGATAGGTGTGTAGTGGTATCTTATTCCTGTTTTAATTTGCAATTCCATAATGACATGCTGTGAAGCATCTTTTCATATGCTTATTTGCCATCTATATATCTTCTTTGGTGAGGTATGTGTTCAAGTGTTTGGCATTTTCTAATGGGGTTGTTTGTTTTCTTAGTGTTGAGTTTTAAGAGTTCTTCGTATATTTTGGATAACAGTCCTTTATCAGATATGTGTTTGGTAGATATTTTCTCCCGGTCTGTGGCTTGTCTCCTTATTCCCTTGACATTGTCTTTCACAGACCAGAAGGTTTTAATTTTAATGAAGCCTAGCCTATCAATAATTTCTTTCATGGGTCCTGTCTTTGGTGTTGTATCTAAAAGTCATCACCATGTCCAAGATCACCTAGATTTCCTCCTACGTTATTTTCTTGGAGCTTTATAGCTTTGCATTTTCCATTTAGGTCTATGATCCACTTTAATTTTTGTGAAGGGGGTAAGGTTTGTGCTTAGATTCTTTTTTTTTTTTTGGTCCTCCCTGTGGCTGTCCATTTGTTCTAGCACCATTTGTTGAAGACTATCTTTATGCCATTTGCATTGCCTTTGCTCCTTTGTCAGAAATCAGTGGACTATATTTATGTGTGTCTTTTTCTGGGCTTTATTCTGTTCCATGATCTATTTGCCTATTCTTGCACCCATATCATACTGTCTTGCTTACTGTAGCTTTATAGTAAGTCTTGAAGTCAGGTGGTCTCAGTCCTCCAACTTTGTTCCTCTCCTTCAATACTATGTTGGCTATACCAGGTTTTTTTGCCTCTCCATATAAACTTTAGGATCAGTTTGTCAAAATCCATAAAATAACTTGCTGACTTTTTTATTGGGATTGCATTGAATCTATAGATCAAGTTGGGAAGAACTGACATCTTGACAATATGGAATCTTCCTACCCATGAATATGGAATATCTCTGTATTTAGTTAGTTATTCTTAGATTTCTTTCATCAGAGTTTTGTAGCTTTCATCATACAGATCTTGTTCATATTTTGTTAGATTTATACCTAAGTATTTCACTTTGAAGGATCTAATGTAAAGGGTATTGTATTTTTAATATCAAATTCCACTTGTTCATTGCTAGTATATAGGAAAGTTGTTGACTTTTGCTTATTAACTTTGTATCCTGCAACCTTGCTATATCATTTATTAGTTCCAGGAGTTTTTGTTGTTGTTATTGTTTTTTTTAATTTTTATTTTATATTAGAGTATAGTTGATTAACAATGTTGTGTTAGCTTCAGGTGTACAGCAAAGTGATTCAGTTATACATACACACGTATCTATTCATTTTCAAATTCTTTTCCCATTTTGTTGTTGTTATTGTTGTTGTTGTTGATTTGTCTGGATTTTCTACATAGACAAGCATGTCATCTGCAACCCAAAACAGTTTTATTTCTTCCTTCCCAATTGCCATAACTTCTTGTCTTATTGCATTGCTAGGACTCCCAGTGCAATAACTGAAAAAGAGTGTTGAGAGACAGCATTATTGCCTTGTTCCTGATCTTGGTGACAAAGCGTCTAGCTTCTCACCATTAAGTATGCTGTTGACTGTAGGCTTTTTGTAGATGTTCTTTATCAAGTTGAGGGAGTTTTCCTCTGTTCCTGGATTGATGAGAGTTTTTACCATGAATGAGTATTGCATTTTATCAAATGCTTTTTATCATCTTTTGATATGATCATGTGATTTTTCTTGTTTAGCCTATTGATGTGACTGATTACAATAATTTAGTTCAAATATTGAACCAGCCTTGCCTATGTGAAATATATGCCACGTTGTGTAAAATTTTGGATGTATAATCCCACATAGTATATAATTCTTTTCATACACTGTTGGATTCAATTTGCTAACATTTTATGGAGGATTTTTGCATCTATGTCACAAGAGATATTGGTCTGCACTTTGTTTTCTTTTCTTGTAATGTCATTATCTGGTTCTGGTGTAAGGATAATGCTCATAGAGTGAGTTAAGAAGTATTCCCTTGGCTTCTATCTTCTGAAAGAGATGGTAGAGTATTGGTAGAATTTTCCCTTAAACGTTTGGTGGAATTTCCCAGTGAACCCATCTGGATCTGGTGCTTTCTGTTTTGGAAGGTTATTAATTATTGATTCAAGTACTTTAAGATATAGGTCTATTCAAATTGTCTATTAGGTCTTATTTTTAAAAAAAAGATAATTTTATTGCTTTGAGTGGCATTAATAGATAGTCTTGCTATCTACTTGTTATCAGGAGGAATTCTTCTTATTTTATTTATTTATTTGTTTGTTTGTTTATTTTTGGCTGTGTTGGGTCTTCGTTGCTGCACGCGGCTTTCTCTAGTTGCAGCGAGTGGGGGCTACTCTTCGTTGCGGTGTGCGGGCTTCTCATTGCGGTGGCTTCTCTTGTTGCGGAGCATGGGCTCTAGGCGCGTGAGTTTCAGTAGTTGTGGCACACGGGCTCAGTAGTTGTGGCTCACGGGCTCTAGAGCACAGGCTCAGTAGTTGTGGTGCACAGGCTTAGTTGCTCCGCAGCATGTGGGATCTTCACAGACCAGGGATCAAACCCGTGTCCTGTATATTGGCAGGTGGATTCTTAACCACTGTGCCACCAGGGAAGTCCCTAGCAGGTCTTGAATATAGCTATAGGCACACTAACTAAACTTAAGCTGATTCAACTAGTTATAAAACCATGACAGCTGGCTTAGAATACATCAGAATCACTTTGGTGCTTTTCATAAATAAAGACTCTTACAAAATACATACACACACACAAACAAGATTTTGATTCAGTAGATAAGAAGCCAGGAATCTAGACTTTAAAGAAACATTACCAGGTGATTCTGACTCTGATGCAGGTAGACTGTGGACCACACTCTGAGAAACAATGTTTGAGATTAGACAAGATTAGATTTGATCAATTTGTTTTCCCCCTCTTTTAATGTGCTAAAGTGGACCAAATTTTATTCCTAAGAAAATACCTGGCTTTGCCTTGTAAGGGCTGGTTATCTTAACATCCATAAAAGGACTTCAGCACTAAATGGTGACTATTTGTGGCCTACATAGGAGAACTTAAATTTCCTCTTCACTGGAATGAATGAAGAGAAAAAACTCTCTGTGCTGGTCAGGAAAAGGTAGAGATGGGAAGCAGAAAGAATGCAGTAGGTCATGCTTTAATCTGTAGATGAGGGACTTCCCTGGTGGTCCAGTGGTAAAGAATCTACCTTCCAATGCAGGGGATGCAGGTTCGATCCCTGGTCGGGGAACTAACATCCCACATGCTGCGGGGCAACTAAGCCCACACACGCCACAACTACTGAGCTCGCGCGCCTCAACTAGAGAGAGAAAAACCCGCACACCACAACTGGAGAGAAGCCCTCGCGCCACAACTAGACAGAAGCCTGCACGCTGCAAAGGAGAGCCCATGTGCTGCAACAAAAGATCCCACACGCCACAACTAAGACCCAATGCAGCCAAAAACAATAAAGAAAATAAATAAATTAATTAAATAAATATTTTTTAAAAAGAGAAATGAAACACTTAAAAAAAAAATCTGTAGAGGAAGGCCAACTATTATGATGCTGTAAAAGAGTCATATGTATTCAAGCTTAGTTAGTGTGCCCTTTGGCTAGACCCAAAGACGCAGGTGTAATTTCCCAAAGCATTTGCCAGTGTGAAATGAAAACACATCTTTTTGCGCTAGACATTCTTAAAGTCGAGCCTCTCAGAGGCACCCTCCAGAGAAGAAACCATTAAGGAATAATTGCATTTGATGATTGACAAGTGTTTTTCAGTAATTTTACATAAATTCTAACTACATTAAGAGGGAGAAAATGCCCCCATAACTTTGTATTTCATTTCCAACATAACTCACTGTTAACTAGGTTGTCTCCTTGATATTCTATGGAAACTATACTCCAGATTAAAGACTCTCTGAATTTATAAAACCACTATTCTGAAAACAAGTATAATTAGTTTGCTACACTGGTTCTTACTGTCTTGTCCTAGTTCTTATTCTTTCTATGTGCCCATATACCCCTGTACCATCTGTTCAATCATCCATTTTAGAAATCTGAGAAGCCAAGCTCACCACCTACGTCTCTTGAGCCATGTACTCGTGGCTATTGGTATAACTTTGAAATTCCTCCAAGAAGCACCAGCTTTGGGGTACAAATGAGGATAGAGGAATGGCGATTATTTGAATTTCACTGATTGGTGCCTCTATCTCCATGACGCAAGATCTTCAGCTTCCAAATGTCTTCTGGCATCACATTCTGACATAAATCTTCTGAAGTCCTTCTACTGTGGCCCCTTCGATGTCTGATGTCCATGAAGCACTCGACGGTGGCGCTTCGTTACTGCAGCTGACTTACATGAAAACACCGACATTCTCTGGCAGGGGTGCTTGTCTTCCAGGGCTTGAAAATCTGAATGAAAGCCCCAAAGGTGTCAAAAGGAGGCTCCATGCTCTTCAGTCCCCACTGTGCCAGAACGCTCTGTGTGGCCCACAGAAGTGAAGAGATACGTCGCATCTTGCTTGTTCCCCGTGTGAACTGTTTTTACTCACAACACTACTGACATCACACATGTGGAGGCGTTTCTTACACCAACCAATTCTGCACCTGACACCAGTCCAGACACCAACTAAGGGTTCTACTGTTCAATTCAAGTCTGACACTAACTACCCAGAATTAGCACAGACTGCACAGATCACGGGTCTCAGTCCTACAGAACTGCCCCCGCTTCAGACACCAGCTGCAAGTCCCAGGTCTCCAGCTACAAATCAGGTGTTCCCATGGGCCCCTCCTCAAGTTCGATAATTTGCTAGAACAGCACACAGAACTTGGGAAAACAGTTTACTTATTGTTACTGGTTTAGTATAAAAGATACAACTCGGGAACAGCCAAATAGAAGAGATGCATAGGGCCAGGATGGAAGAGGCAGCACGCAGTTCCATGCCCTCTCTGGATACACCCCCCCTCAGCACCTTGATGTGTTCACCCACCCTAAAACTCTCTGAACCCCTTCAGTTAGGGGTTTTTATGGAGGTTCCATTATGTAGTCATGATTGATTAAATCACTGGTCAATGGTGACTGATGAACCCAACTTTCAGCTTCCTCTCCTCCCTGGAGGTTGGGGGACGAGGTTGAAATCCTTTAATCACATAGTTGGTTTCTCAGGCAACCAGCCCCCATCCTCAAATTCTCTAGGTGCCCACCAGTGGAAGCTGATGGTATGTTTTCAAGAGGGACATGTGACATACAGTAGGAAATATATATTTGGTCTTTGTCCTCGGTTCCTGACACAGCTTCTAAAACTCTTGTAATTCACTGAGTGATTGGAGTCACGGGAGCATCTTTTGTTATTCACAACAATCCCCTTTCAACCATACTTGAATTTATGTTCGTAAGATGACTTTTAATTTTGTATCTGTGTGAGATGATGGATGCTGACTAAACTTATTGTGATCATCACTTCATAATACACGTAAATCAAATGCTGTAAACCTCAGACTTATACGTGCTGGATGTCAATTATATCTCAATAAAACTGGAAGGAAAAAAAAAGAGCCGTTTTCAACATCTGTTTTTTACTGTCCTTAGCATGTAAGTCATGTTTAAAAGAAGAAGTAAAACAAGTACAGAAATAAGTACCATGTAATATAGAAGATAAAAGATATGCAGAAAAGAACCATGAGAACTTTTGTTTGTTTTTTGTTTTTGTTTTTAACAGCTGCTCTCCTTTTGTTTTTCGTTTTTGTTTGTTTTTAATTTATTTTTGGTTGCGCTGGGTCTTCGTTGCTGTATGTAGGCTTTCCCTAGTTGCGGCGAGCGGGGGCTACTCTTTGTTGTGGTGCGCGGGCTTCTCATTGCGGTGGCTTCTCTTGTTGCGGAGCACAGGCTCCAGGCGCATGGGCTTCAGTAGTTGTGGCATGCAGGCTCTAGAGTGCAGGCTCAGTAGTTGTGGTGCACGGGCTTAGCTGCTCCACAGCACGTGGGATCTTCCCAGACCAGGGATCAAACTTGTGTCTCCTGCATTGGCAGGTGGATTCTTAACCACTGTGCCACCAGGGAAGTCCCAAGAACTATGGGAAGTTAGAGAACACTTTAGACTACTTTCAGATGACCAAGATAATTTGGGATAGAGCAATTCTCTTACTTGAAGATATAGTCAAACTAAGATCGCACTGAGGGGAAAAATGGGATAGGAAATAAATATAATTAGGGAGGTGGGGTGCAGAGGAAAGTCTTTCTTGATCTTCTCTTCAAGATAAGAGCAAGTTTGGTCACTTTTTCTAATCTGCCTGTGTGTCATAAGTATTGTAGTGATCTTTGGGAATGAGAGCCTTTAGTGTAGAGCTAGTTCATAATTAAACTGGCCATGCTCATACTGTGCAGGGCTTATGTCCCAGTTTTCATAGGGAAGTCCCAGTTTACACATGTAGCTCCAAGTGATTATTAATCGTGCCCCCCTCACTCAAAGTAAATGTGGTTGCCCTAGCTTTAGATAAGAACAAAAATAATCCTTCACTAGACTCTGGTGCCCTCTTGTGATTAAAGCATAAAAAGTCATTACAGGGGCTTCCCTGGTGGCACAGTCATTAAGAATCTGCCTGCCAATGCAGGGGACCCAAGTTCAATCCCTGGTCCAGGAAGATCCCACATGCCACGGAGCAACTAAGCCCGTGCGCCACAACTACTGAGCCTGCGCTCTAGAGCCCGCGAGCCGCAACTACTGAGCCCACATGCCTAGAGCCCGTACTCTGCAACAAGAGAAGCCACCGCAATGAGAAGCCCGCGCACCGCAACCAAGAGTAGCCCCCGCTCACCGCAACTAGAGAAAGCCCACGCACAGCAACGAAGACCCAGTGCATCCAAAAATAAATAAAGAAATTAATTATTTTTAAAAAGTCATTACAGAAACAAAAGAGCTTCCCTTGAGGTTACGATGGGGAATTTCACATTCTGATATTGCTTATTCTGAAAGAAGAAACCACGGCAAAATGTGAACACCCCAAAGTGGACCATCTACTAACTTCCCTCCATATCTCAGCTTTGAATTTCACGTCACCAGACTTTATCACTGACTACTCTCCACGGCTGCTGCTTTCTCTGGACTCCAGGACCTCTTCCCCCATTAATCAGTAACTGGCGCACTGTCACTCTCTCTAACACTACTTCTGTCTTACCTCTTGGTGAATTCAGCATACTCCTAAGTGATTTTTCTAGCATGCTGGTCTCTGCCTACCCTGAACTTCTCTCCTCCAGTGTTCTTGTTCTCCACCCTGCTTCAGCTATACACCTCCAGGGCGTGCCATGGACACTGTCGTTACCAATCTCATTTTATGCGTCTTGCTCTCTGACCACCGTATCCCACCTTTCCACCTAGCTCCTTCTAGTAACCCAACTCTAAGAAAACCCCCATACTTCACTCTGCCTCATCCCTACTGGCATCTTTAATCTCCATACCAGCTGAAATTCCATGATCATTCATTATGATAATACCCTTTGCAAACACCCTCAAGTCCCTTGTTCCTCTTTTGTGTTGCCACTTGCTTGGCAAAACCAGAAGCTCTAGTTAAATTCAAACCTCCCCCACTCTGTGCCTGCATCCCTGCAGTTGAATGTGGGTGGAGAAAAACACGTAAACATTATGATTTGTCTGATTTTAAATTCACGATAATGCATCTTAATGCTGGGACTCTGAATGGATTCTAGCAACTCACACTCAGAGCCCACAGCTTCAGAGAACCTAGTAGCAGAAGGGGAAGTGGCACACACGACCCCGGCCTCCCAACTGCACTAGCGCCCACGGCCACAGGTAACTGGGCAGCAGCGGCAATGGGGCCTGGGACACTGTTCCTCCACTGGTTGAGGTACTCGTGACCCCAGCCCTTGCGCCCATCATCCGCAGTGGTAGAGCCTGCGAACCTTACAACGCCAGACACGGTAGGGATGTCCGCTTGACCCCAGCTCCCCTCCCAATGTCTCCCTCCCCCCACTGTGGAGCCTGTGTCTCAAGGGATCCTGGATGCAAGGAAAGAGCCCACCATCCCAGTGATAAGGGCAGTTCTGGCAGAAACAAGGCAATAACCACCCCAGAGGAACAAGAAGTGACAACAAAGGCATGGAGCCACACCTCTTACGGAGACAGCTGAGGATGGAAAGTGCTAAATCTCAAATATGACCACAGGGAGCTCAAGTGAAAGAAACCCTAAACTTGTATGATACCACCATCTACTGGAAAACAAAAGAAAGGACTCTAACAGCTAACCTGTCATTTAACTTCAAATGCACCGGAAGAGGAATACTTCATCGAGCAACATGAAGAACCACAGTAACACTGTACCATGAAAAGAAAATGACAATTTTCCAGAAACCAAGCTTAAAGTCATGCATATTGTGATCTGATAGAGAATTTGAAATAGCTGTCTCGAAGAAACAAGAAAACTCAGAAAGGCAGTTTAATGAGCTCAGGAATAAAATTAATGAAGAGAACGAATACTTTACCAAAGAAATTGAACCTCTAAAAGAGAACCAAACAAATTCTGGAGCTGAAGAACACAATAAACAAGATGAAGAATGTATTAGAAAGCATTGGAAATTGAGCAGATCATATGGAAGAGGGAATTAGTGAGCTTAAAGATAGAAATCTGGAAATCATACAAGCAGCAGAAGAAAGAGAAATATGATATAAAAATATTAGGAAATTCTTTGAGAGATATACAACTCTTTTGGAAAAGGCAACATTAGGATAATGGGCACCCCAGAAGGAGAAAAGAGAGAGAAGGGAGCAGAGAAATTATTTAAAGACATAACAGGTGAGGACTTCCCAAACATGGTAAAGGAACTGGACATACAAATCGATGAAGCTAAGAAAAAACCTGATTACCTCAATGCAAAAGACCTTCTTCAAGACACATTATATTAAAACTGTCAAAAGTCAATGATTTTAAAAAAAAAAGAATTTTAAGGACAACCAGGGAAAAAAGGATGGTAACCTACAAAGGAACCCCTATTATGCTATCAGCAGATCCCTCAGCAGAAAACCTACAGGCCAGGAAGGAGTGCAACGGCATTCTCAGATACTGAAAGATAAAAGCTGTCAGTCAAGAACACTCCACCTAGCACTTACCTTCCCTATATTAAGAAGAAGTAATTTCCCAGACAAACAAATTTGATGGAGTTCATCATCAGTAGACTGCCTTACAAGAAATGTTGAAAGGAGCTTTTCTACCAGAAACAAAATGGCAGAAATACACAAAATTTTAACAAAGGTGGTAAACAGAACCAGAAAATTGTAACTCTATATCAGAAAAGGTTTTTAACACTTAATTATGGTAAAAGGGTTAAAGGGAGAAAAAAAGAAAGCAGAAAAATAACTAGCTATCTCAGTATGGTGACAAACACAACATAAAAAGCTAAGATTTGAAATAACAAAAACATAAAGGTAAATGAAAACAAAATGCTATCAGCAGAAAAAGCACTACTTTATCTATGAGACTTTTTATACAAACCTCAGGGTAACCACAAAACATAAACATAGAGCAGAGACACGAAACATAGAAAAAGAGAAAACTCAAGAAAAATATCATAGAAAACCACCCAACTAAAATGGCAGACAGAAACACAAGAAAAAAGAAACAATGGAGATATAGAGCAAACAGAAAATAGAAGATTAAATGGCAGTACTAACGCCTCATCTATCAATAATCACCCTAAATGTAAATAGATTGAATTCACCGATCAAAAGACACAGAATGGCTGGATAGATTTTAAAAAAAGACCCAAAAAAGACCCAAGTATATGTTGCCTCCAGGAGACACCTCAGGTCTAAAGACAAACACAGGCTAAAAGTGAGGGGATGGAAGATGATAGTTCAAGCCAATAGAAAGCAGGTATAAACATACTCACATCAGACAAAATAGACTTCAGGCCCAAAAGGTAATAAAAGACCAAAATGGACAGTATAAAGGAAACAATTCATCAAGAAGTCATAATAGTGATCAATATATATGTACCGAACACAGGAGCACCAAAATAGATTAAAAAATTATTAACAGACCTAAAGGGAGAAATTGATTGCAACAAAATAATGTAGGAGACGTTAACACCCCACTTACATCAATGGATAGATTATCCAAACAGAAAGTCAACAAGGAAACAGCAGCCTTAAATGAAAATTTAGACCAGATGGATTTGATAGACTTGTACAGAACACTCCATCGAAATGCAGCAGAATGCACACTCTTCTCAAGTGCTCATGGAATGTTCTCAAAAACAGACCACATGTTGGGACACAAAATAAGTCTCAATAAACTCAAGAAGATCAAAATCATAGCAAACATCTTTTCTGATCACAATGGAATGAAACTAGAAATAAACTACAAGAAGAAATCTGGAAAAATCACAAGTATGTGGAGACTGAACAACATGCTACTGGACAATTATTGGGTCAACAACGAACTCAAGGAGGAATCAAAAATTACTTGAAGACAAATGAAAATGAAACTTTGACAGACCAAAATCTATGGGATACAGCAAAAGCGGTGGTAAGAGGGAAGTTTATAGGAATACAGGCCTACCTCAAGAAACAAGAAAAATCTCAAACCACCTACTATTACAAGTAAAGAAACCAGAAAAAGAAGAGCAAATGAAGCCCAAAGTAGTAGAAGGAAGGAAATAATAAAAATCGGAGCAGAAATAAATGAAATAGAGACCAAAAAGACAACAGAAAAGATCAATGAAACTAAGAACTGATTCTCTGAAAAAAACAAAAAAAATTGACAAACCATTATCTAGACTCACTAAGAAAAAGAGAAGTTTCTGGTAGATAAAATCAAAAGTGAAAGAGGAGAAATGACAACACATACCATAGAAATGCAAAGGGTTATAAGACAATATTATGAACAGCTATACACCAACATATTGGACAACCTAGAAGAAATGGGACAAATTCTTAGAATCACACAACCTTCCAAGACTGAATCAGGAAGAAACAGAAAATCTGAATAGACTGATCACTAGTACAGAGATTGAAGCAGTAACCAAAAAGCTCCCCAAAACAGAAGTCCAGGACCAGGTGGCTTCACAGGTGAATTCTATCAAACATTCAAAGAAGATTTAATACCTTTCTCAAAATAGTCCCAAAATTTGAAGAGAAGGGAACACTTCCTAACTTATCTTACGAGGCCATCGCCCTGATACCAAAACCAGACAAAGACAGCACAAAAAAAGAAAATTAAAGGCTAATATCCCTGATGAACACAGATGCAAAAATCCTCAACAAAATATTAGCAAACCAAATTCAACAATATATCAAACGGATCATACACCACAAGCAAGTGGGATTTATTCCAGGGACTCAAGGATGGTTCGACATTTGCAAATCAATGAATGTGATACACCACATTAACAAAATGAAGGATAAAACCCATATGATCATCTCAATAGATGCAGAAAAAGGTTTTGACAAGATTCAATACCCATTTATGATAAAAACTCTCAGTAAAATTGGTATAGTAGGGACATACCTCAACATAATGAAGGCCATACAGGACAAACCCACAGCTAGCATCATATTCAATGGTGAAAAATTGAAAGCTATCCCTCTAATATCAGAAACAAGAAAAGGATTCCCACTCTCACTGCTCCTATTCAACATAGTATTGGAAGTCACAGCTATGGCAATTAGGCAAGAAAAAGAAATAAAAGGCATTCAATTTGGAAAGGAAGAAGTAAAACTGTCATTGCTTGCAGATGACATAATTTTATATAGAGAGAATCCTAAAAATATATGTGGAATATAAAAACTAATAAACAAACAAAAATAAGATAAATGAACAAACCAAACCAAACCAAACCAACACACAGATACAGAGAACAGAGTAGTGGTTACCAGAGAGGAAAGGGTAGGGGGTGGAGGGTGAAATGGTTAAAGGGAATCAACTGTATACTGATGGACAGAAAATGAATTTTTGGTGGTGAGCACATTGTAGGGTATATAGAAGTAAAAATATAATGTTGTACACATGAAACTTTTATAATGTTATAAATCAATGTTAACTGAACTCAAAAAAAGAAAAGAAAAAAGAAAACTGAAGCAATTAAAAGAGACTTCTAGATTTCCTCCACCATATTTGCCAAATCTTTCAAATTGGAAGGCGATGTATGCAATATTTGTGCAACCCATTCATTTGATAACTTGTAAAGCTACCACTTTTGAGTAGGGCCAGGTACAAGAAAGCCCTCCAGGCTTCAAGAGAAGCTGCCCTGACACTTGGGCTCAAGACCTAGCAGGCTAAATGGTATTAGAAGTGTCTGTTGCAGAGAGAGATTCTATATACAGCTTTGACACAAGCTCAAGTAGGATTATCACTGCACAGACCTCTAGGGGTTTGGTAAGGCCAGAGCCTTCTCTGATGACAAATATTCTCTGCCTGAAAAGCAGCTCCTGGCTTGCTACTAGCCCTTGTGTTTGAGACTAAACACATGACCACATGGCACCAAGTGACCATGTAACCTGAATTTCCCATCATGAACCATAAAACTGGATGTACACAGCAACATTTTTATTGTAATAAGGAACCAGTATAAAGGAGACCGGGCCCCAGCAGGTCCAGAAGGCACAATTAATATGTATGACCAGTTGGCTCCAACTTCCAAGGTACCTTTTCCTATCACTTGTCTACATTTTCCTCAACCTATACAAGTGTCCTCTTGGGGAATTCCCAGTGAACAGTTCACAGAAGGAATAAAGCACAAGTCGAGTCCTCTGATAGATGTGCAAATGATGCTACACTGACTAAAGTGGATGTCCATTGTACTATAACCCACTCAGGCATGACCACAGAGGACCATGCTGAATGAAGCCCTCCAAGTGGACAGAACTTTGAGGGATATATCTGGTTATTTATTTCATGGCCTGGGGTACAAAGATCTATAATGATTCATGGGCAGGGGCTACTGGATTGGCCAGCTGGTTGGGGACTTAGAAAGACCTAATTGAAAACTTGGTGACAAGACGGACCAAGTATGGGCCTTTTGGAGTAGACACAAAGTGTGTGAGAATATTTGTATGTCGTGTATATACCCAGTAGAGGGTATCCATGATGTTGGGAGCTGTCAAAAAATCAGACGATCAAGAGGATCCATTTTGTGAATGTCAGGAAGCCCCCTTCTCCAGGCATCCCAGGGCTTGCTCAATGGGTCCATATACAAAGTAGCCATGGCAGCATAGAAGAAAGTGTACGCTGATAACGTGGTGTTTGCTTCCCTAAGTGGCTATGACTACTGCTGTAACTGTGCCCAATCTGCCAACAGCCAAAGCCAGTACTAAGTCGCTGATATGGCACCACTGTCCAGGGTGACAGGTGGCTATCTAGTAGCAGCTGATTATGGTGGACTCCTTCCACCCTAAAGGGAACAGCTCCTTATGCTCTCAGGGACGGCTACATCTTTTGGGTAGAAGTCTACTTTCCCTGCCTGCAGAGCCTTCTGCCAACACTGCCATCATGAAGTTACAGAATGTCTCATCCATTGTCATGGTATACCACACAATACTGTCTTTGACCATGGGAAGATGTGTGGTCAGAGAGGTTTGGAAATAGGTTTACGCTCTAAAAATCCACTACATACCCCATCGTGCAGAAGTAGCTGGCTTGATATAACAGTGAACTGGCATGTTGAAGGCTCGATTATAGTGCCAGCTGGGACACCAGGCAAGGTTGGGATGTTGACCTACAGCACGGGGTACATGCCTTAAACCGGCAGCCAATAGAGCACAGAGCCAGAATGTGAGGCTGTGGGGAACACAGAGAGGAATAATTCCTCCATCCACACCGGCTGCCTAGGTGCTTCTCTAACATGCTAGACATGAGCCTGCCTCCCTTTCCTTGACCTAAATGCTTTCCTCTGCTCTATTTAAAATTGTAAAACCTCCCTTTGCCTTCTTGACTACCCCTTCCTTTACTATGTGTTTCTCTCTAGCACGTCTCACCCTCTAACATGCTATACTATATAGATTTAGTTACTGTTTATTATCTGTCTTCTCCCTCTAGAAGGTGAGCTTTACAAGAGCCCGGTTCTATTTCATTCACTGTTCTATCCCCCATGCCTAAGACTGTGCCTGACACATAGTAGGTGCTCAATACATATTTCTAGACCGACTTACATGAATATCATTAAAGTTCTCGGAGAAGAGTAAACAAATGTCTCTAGTCTACTATCTTTATCTACATAAGAGACTGGTTGGCAGGTCTTTTTCTGTGAAAGGCTAGATAGTAAATATTTTAGGCTGTGGGCCATGCCCTTGCTGTTGCAACCACTCCACTCTGGCATTGTAGCATGAAAGCAGTCATAGATAGCAGGTATATGATGGGTAATGCATGGAGATGAAAGAGGGGAATTACTGAAGTCCTGGGAATTGGGAGGGTGAGAAGGAAGTTCATATGCAGAGTCAGTAAAGGGAAATACTCTACGCAAATACGTTTGATTGATTTCTTCTTCACTCCTCTCACTCCACCATCACAGCTAATACAACTGAAGTTAAATTTTCGGTTTGACTTTTAACTTTTGACTATTTTACATTTAAAACTCCCATGGACAATGTAAGTTGCTGTAGCCACTATGGAAAACAGTATGGAGGTTCCTCAAAAAACTGAAAATAGAGTTACCATATGATCCAGCAATCCCACTCCTGGGCATACATCCAGACAAAACTATAATTCAAAAAGATGCATGCACTCCTATGTTCACAGCAGCACTATTCACAATAGCCAAGACATGGAAACAGCCTAAATGTCCATCGACAGATGAATGGATAAAGAAGATGTGGCACATATATACAATGGAATACTACTCAGCCATAAAAAAGAATGAAACAATGCCATTGGCAGCTACACAGATGGACCTAGAGATTATCATACTAAGTGAAGTTAAGTTAGAAAGAGAAAGAAAAATACCATATGATATCACTTATATGTGGAATCTAAAATATGACACAAATGAACTTACCTACGAAACAGAAACAGACTCACAGACACAGAGAACAGACTTGTCATTGCCAAGGCGGGTGGAGGTTGGGGAGGGATGGAGTGGGAGTTTGGGGTTAGTAGATGCAAACTATTATATGTAGAATGGATAAACAAGGTTCTACTGTATAGCACAGGCAACTATATTCAATATCCTGGGATAAACCATAATGGAAAAAAATATAGAAAAGAATGTGTGTGTATACATATGTATGTATAACTGAATCATTTTGCTGTACAGCAGAAATTAACACAAGATTGTACATCAACTTCAATATACTTCAATTAAAAAAAAAAAAACCTCCCACAGAGTACATTTATTAATACAACCTCCAGTTAGAGCCCTTTTTTCACACTAAGCTATTTTTATTAGTTTATTCAACGGTTGGGGAGTGAAAAAAGTGTTCTCTACCGTTCTAGGTTCTTCTAGCTGGTCTAGGAATTAAATTGGCATGAGACAGATTAACAGGAAAAAAACAAAATTTAATTATGTACATACAGGACCTCTAAAAGAACATGAAGCCCAAGGACAAGTTAAGCAATTGAGGCTTATACGCCATCTGAGATAAGGAAAAGGGGGTAGGGACTTCAAAGGGGAGGAAGGCAATTCACATGGAGATGGAAAAGCAAATGTTTGGTAACCAAACGTTTGCTATTCTGTGCACAGACAATGAGACGCAGAGAAAACTTTGGTCTCCAGGCCCTGCCAGCTTCCCCCTACCACACCTAGCCCCTATTCTTTATAGATATCTTGGGTGGTAGTGCTCTTCCTGAACCAGGCCTTTTATCTAAATTCTTTTAGGCAGTTATGGGGGAGGTAAAAAGAAAGACTTCCTGAGCCTTTTATTTTTTAAAAACAATCAGCCCAAAATAATTCTCAAGCCACGGAGACACATTTCAGGGTAGGAGGTTTTGTTCCCCTAAACCGCAAATATTTATTGAGCATCTACTATGTGCCAAGAACTAAGCATTAGGATACACCTTGTAATAACAAAGACCCCATCCTCAGGAAGCTTACATTCTAATGAAGCCAGATGATAAATATGTATATAAATGTATTAATAAGGTCATTTCGGATAGTGATACGTCCTACAAGGAAGTCACATAAAGTAATGGGAGGTTTCCTTGAGGAGATACCATTTTAGCTGAAAATTGAAAAATAAGTAAGAACCAGCCATGCAAAGACCTGAGGGTAGGAGGGTTTTTTTCCTTTTATTGAGGTAAAATATCTATAACACAAAATGTACCATTTTTAAGGGTAGGGTTTTGTGACATTAAGTACATTCACATTGTTGTGCAACCATCACCACCAATCCATCTCCAGGACTTTTTTCATTTTCCCACACTGAAACTCTGTCCGCGTTAGGCAGTAACTGCTCACTTCACTCTCCTACTGGTGGCAGCTACCATTCTACTTGCTGTTTCTATGAATGTGACCACTACAGGTACCGCATGTAAGTGAAATCATACAATATTTGTCTTTTTAAAATAAAGTTATTTATTTATTTTCGGCCGCGTTGGGTCTTCGTTGCTGCGTGCACCCCGCGTGCGGGCTTTCTCTGGTTGCGGTGAGCGGCGGCTACTCTTCGTTGAGGTGCACGGGCTTCTCACTGCGGTGGCTTCTCTTGTTGTGGAGCACGGGCTCTAGGCGCACGGGCTTCAGTAGTCGTGGCATGTGAGCTCAGTAGTTGTGGCTCGCGGGCTCTAGAGCACAGGTTCAGTAGTTGTGTTGCATGGGCTTAGTAGCCCCGCGGCATGTGGGATCATCCCGGACCAGGGCTCAAACCCATGTCCCCTGCACTGGCAGGTGGATTCCTAACCACTGCGCCACCAGGGAAGTCCCACAATATCTGTCCTTTGATAACTGGCATATTTCACTTAGCACAATGTCATCATGATTCATCTATGCTGTAGAATGTGTCAAAATTTTTAAGGCAGAAATACTATTCCATTGTATGCATATACCACACTTTGTGGTATGCATCTGTCAATGGACGCTTGGTTTGCTTCCACCTTTTGACTACGGTGAATAATGCTACTATGAATATGGGTGTACAACTATCTGTTTGAGTGCCCTCCTTCAATTCTTTTGGTATATACCCAGAAGTGCAATTGCTGGATCATATGGGAACTCTGTTTAATTTGAGACGCCAAACTGTTTTCCATAGCAGCTACACCATTTTACAGTCCTACTGGCAAAGCACAAAGGTTCCGGTTTCTCCGCATCTATGCCAATACTTGTTATTTTCCTTTTTTTGTTTTTTTACATTAGGGCCATCCTAGTGGGTATGAAGTGATAGCTCGTGGTTTTGACTTACATTTCTCTAATGATTAGTGGTGTTGAACATCTTTTCATGTGCTTATTGGCCATTTGTATATATTCTTTGGAGAAATGTCTATTCGAGTCCTTTAGCCTTTTTTAATTGGGTTGTTTGGCTTTTATTGCTATTGAGCTGTAAGAGTTCTTTATATCCTAGATATTAACCCCTCATCAGATATACGATTTGCAAATATTTTCTGCCATTCTGTGGCTTGTCTTTTTACTCTCTTAATAATGTCTTTTGATGAATAAAACTTTAAAATTTTGATGAAGTCCAATTTATCTAGTTTTTTGTTTGTTGCCTGTGCTTTTGGTGTCATATTCAAGAAATCACTGCCAATCCAATGTCATGAGCTCTTCCCCTATGTCCTCATCTAAGAATTTTACACTTTTAGCTCTTAACGTTTGGGTCTTTGATCCATTTTAACTTAATTTTTGTATATGGTATAAGATAAGGGTCTAACTTAATTCTTTTGCATGTGGATATCCAGTTTTCCCAGCACCGTTTGTTGAAAAGGCTGTCTTTTCCCCACTGAATGGTCTTAGTACCTCTGCAGAAAATCATTTGACCCTATATGAGAGTTTATTTCTGGGCTCTCTTTTCTGTTCCACTGGTCTGTATATCTTTATGCCAATACCACAGTTTCAATTACTGTAGCTTTGCTGAGGGTAGAGGATTTTTTGTTTGTTTTTTGGGGGCTGCACCACACGGCTTACGGGATCCTAGTTCCCTGACCAGGGATTGAACCGGTGCCCCGGGAATTGAGAGTGCCAAGTCCTAATCACTGGACTGCCAGGGAATTCCCGAGTGTAGAGTTTTAAATCAGAGGTCACAGCAATTCCAAAGAACTAGAGCAGGGAATTGGCAAACTTTTTTCTGTAAAAGGACAGACAGTAAACATTTTGGGTTTCACAGGCCATGTGGTCTCTGTCACAGTTACTCTACCCTGCTACTGTAGCACTAAAGTAGCCATAGACAATACATAATCAAATGGGTGTGGCTGTGTTCTAATAAAACTTTATAAAAATAAGTGGTAAGAGATTCTCAAAATCGTTAACCATCAGGGAAATGCAAAGCAAAACCACAATGAGCTATCACCTCACACCTGTCACAAGTAACAATAGTTGGTGAGGATGTGGAGAAAAGGGAACCCTCCTTCACTGTTGGTGGGAATGTAAATCGGTGCAGTCACTGTGGAAAACAGTACGGAGAGTTCTCAAACAACTAAAAATAGAACTATCATATGACCAGCAATTCCACTGATGGGTATATATCCAAAAAAACCAAAAACCCTAATTCAAAACGATACATGCACCCCAGTGTTCATAGCAGCATTATGAACAATTGCCCATGTATAGAAGCAACCTAAGTATCCATCAACAGATGGATGGAAAAAGAAGATGTGGTGTATATATGTACAATGGAATAGTATTCAGACATTAAAAAGGATGAAATTTTGCCATTTGCATCAACATGGATAGACTTGGAGGGCATTTTGCTAAGTGAAATAAGTCAGACAGAGAAAGACAAATACTATATCATTTATATGTGAAATCTAAACAATACAACAAACTAGTGAATATAACAAAAAAGAAGTAGACTAACAGGTATAGAGAACAAACTAGTGGTTACCAGTGGGGAGAGGGAAGGGGGGCAATATAGGAGGAGGGGGATTACAAAAAGGGGGGTTATTATGGGATATATGAAATCATCTGTGTGAAACTTTCAAAAACTGTGAAGCACTATAGAATTTAAAGAATATTTCATTCAATAAAAAAAATAGGTGGCAAGACAAATTTGCCCCAAGGACAGTAGTTTGATACCCTCTGGACTGGAGGTCACCGTTGGGCATTTTCAAAGGCATTAAGGAAGGCCAGCGTGATAAGAACAAAGATGAGAGAGAAGGAAGATGAGGCTGGAGAGATATACAGGGGCCAGATCACATAGACGCTTGTTGACCACAAGGAGGATGTGATTTATTCTCCCTCATCCATTCACTTACTGAACATCCATCAAAGACCTACTAGGAGTTAGGGGCTGGGACTACATAGAAGTTAGGCTCAGTCCTCAGCCTCCTGGAGCTTCGATGGAGAGAAGAGGCAAAAGCGAAGGAGTTTTAACACAGTATCACATTTCCTTTCTGAGTCATGGCATATGCTCCATTCCATCACCTGAACCATGGGATTCCTGCTCTGAGCTTTACTCTACTGCCTTCGTTTGAGCCTTTATTAATTCTCTCCATGATGGTTGCAACAGTCTATTTAAACGGCTCTCTGCCTGTAGTCTAACCTTTTCCCAAACTGGCCTCCATACTGCAGCAGGAGACATCTCTAAAATGCAATTCTGATGGCACCCCCCCAGCTTCAAACTACATTGATGGCTTTCATCACTGTCAGAGTCAAGTTCAAGCTTTTAAGATGATATGTAAAGCCTTGCGTGATCGGGCCCTTGCCAACTTCTCATCATCATCTGCTCTCTATCCCCTTGGTGGGAAGTGCTAGCTGACAGCTCAGGACATCTACTTATACACACGTAAGAACATGTTTAACTCATGATGAAGTCCTGGGGTAACATCTACATCAAAGAACAGCATTTGATACCTGCTCACGCAATATCTTCTTGCTGTCGGTGTTTCTACTATAAAGCATAATTATGAATTGAGCAAGACTTAGAAATAATAAGAGCGAACACATACAGAGATAGTCTGTGCCTGGCACTGTTAAGTCATGTAATCCTCACAACCACCATATGAGGTAGGTGGTATCATTGTGTCCATTTCACAGATTAGGAAACTGAGGCACAGAATGGTTAAGTCCCCCAGGATCGCACAGCTTCTAAGTGTGATGCCATCAATATTCAAACCCAGGAATTCTGATTCTATAATCTCTGTTGTGAAGCACACAAAGCCTCCTCACTAAACCACAAATATGTTATTTAAAAATACTGACCGAAGCTATGCCTGTAGTCTAAAAGCATGGTCTCCGGATGGTAGCATTAAAATCACCTGGGAGCTATTAGACATGCGAATTCTCAGGCCTGGGCCCTGACCTACTGAATCAGATCTCTGAAGTTAGGGCCCAGGAATCTGAGTTTTAACAAGCTCCCCAGGTGATTTTCAATCACAATACAGTTTGAGAAGCCCTGCTCTAAAATGCTTATTCCTAGGGAGTAGAGGCGCTAATGGATGCAAAGGTTATGACAAAGGTAGATAATTTTGACAGAAGAAGTAGAAACAGGATTCGTTTTAATGCACAAAGGTTTCAAATTTTGACATGAAAAGCAAACAAATCCCAGCAGAGAGCAATAACGGTTGTCATAGGTTTTGAGAGGATGCTTGACAGGATGAAGGAAAGTACAGGATAAACCGGAACTTACAGCAAACGGGCAAGTTTAAATCCAACACGCCTACTAACCAGCCGTGGGACTTGTCACAAATTGCTGAACTGGAGCCTCAGTTTCGTCACTGACAGGTAAAAATAATAATCCCCTTGACGTGTACCCCGTGACGGTCGTGAAAAATCAAGCAGGGTGAGATATGTGACAATGCTTTGTATGGAAGGATAGCGTGCTGATCAAGTTGCATTTTCTGCTGTATCTGTTTACAAAAGAATATACGCATTTTCCCTTCTACTCAGGAAATGGATAGGATTTTGAGTCACCTGCAGTGACTGAAGAGATCCCCACTTTCTTTAGTGAAGGTTGCAGGAGATACACAGGCGGAATGAGGGGTTGCTCCGGGCTTGGAAAGACAGGGAAGTGGCCTCACCTGAGAGAATGGGGCCAAAGTGCTGACAGATGGTGGTTAGGACTATGATTATATGTCTCTAAACTCATCTGTAGCTTTACAATTTCTCCCCCCATAAAAGTTCATGAAAACTTAGCTTAGGCTGATACTCAGCCCTGCGCACTTCTTACTGCCTGTCAGTGGTCTGCTGTGGTGTGGGCTGTTTACAGCAGCTTCTGTTCTGATTAGTCAGTGTCTGTGCCACGTAAGTTGTTAAATTTTTAAGTAACCCCCCCATTATGCTCCATAATGGAAAGGAATGTTATTTGCCGTTTATTTCAAACAAAAGCAACTCCCCTCCGTCTGGGATGCTTTAATGGCTTCATACTGAGCCTCACCAGGCCTGTTCATGCCACTGACCTTTGATTCCACTGACTGTCCTTGACTCAATGACAAATAGTTCCAGCATGTTCATTAAAACAATGCAATTTTTAATTTACCTATTCTGTCTCCAGCACATTTTTCTAGCTGAGGAAGACGCAAGCTACTCCTCTAGAAAAACTCCCATGCGTGTGAGGGAAAGAATTCTATTATCAGGCTGGGGTTTCTTGTGTTCACTTTGCACGCCTGACTTCCCTGGCCACAACTTGCCTTTCTCTCCCTTTTCTTCTCCCGTTGTTTGTTCCTCCCCTCAAGGAGGCACAGAATGGGTACCCTCCCTGTTATTCATTTTTCACCCTCTCGGCTTGTGGCTTTCGGATTAAGAGCAACTTTCTGATAAATATGTATCATTTAGGACACAGAGCTGCTCAATTTAAAGAGGAACACTCACAGGAGAAGAGAAAACACATCAATCATATTCCGTACTCCAGCTGACTTTAAACCGCGTCACAGATTCGCACGCTGTACAGTCTTCACCTCCGAATGGGAGGAGGAAGACACCAGTTATTTTTCTAGATGTGTGATTTTCAACTGAAGCTGAAACGTTCAAATGACCACTAGCTACCCCAGTAAGGCATGATGTGGATACTTATTCCCCAAAACTGCAAAAATATTTCTGGCTCTGCTCAAAGTGGCCCATGCGATCTAAGGAGCAGACCAACATCCTCTCTCGCTTGGGGTGGCGTGGCTTACCGCATCTAGGAACTATTTAACACAACCCCCCCAAACTCTGAGCCTGTCCATCAAAGCAGGTACAACCTGGGCACAATGGTGTCTGATTTTCCTCCCAGGCGCTCTACATAAATCATGTGCTCAGCCAAATACCTTCATTCTGCCAGCAACTCCCAACCCCTTTCCCCCAAAAGCAATAAACCGAGAGGGTGTCGGCCGTTGTTACTCGTGTTTCATGGACCAGTAGGTCACCTGGGAACCTGGTAACTGAGGTCACCTGGGAACTTGTCAGATATGCAGAATCTCAGGCCCACTGAATTCTGCTGCTTTTTAACAAGATCTCCAGGTGATTCATACACACATTCAAGTAGGAGAAGTACTGGTTTCATTGACACACTTGTTAAAAGCACATACCAAAAAAGAATCAAGATTCTCCACTCAGTATGAACATGTGAAAAAAACAAAAACAAACAACTCACCTCAGTTATGATCTGTGATGTTGGAAGGAAAGCACCTTGGTAGGGAGGCAGTGGTGATACTGAGAAGATTTCGACTCTTGTTGGCTTTCCCACAGAGACTTCAACCAAGATCCACGTCTATTAAAGTCCAGGAGCTTCCCTTCCTGCCAGCTCTCAAGGTGCAAGAGAAAGTATCAGAAAGGGAACTTACCAGCCCCTGGCTACGTCTTGCAACTACCAGAAAGACTGCGGCTTTCCAAATAAGCTAGCCGTGGGATACTGTCCGGTTCTCCAATCTCCTTGAGTTCCTTTTTTCTCCACTGTTAGGTGGTTATTAACCGCATTTCCTTCTCGATCACTGGGATTCAAACTGACAACCTAAAGCCTCTAACCAGCCTGGGATCCTTTTCCGACGTTCCTGGCAAGGGGATAGGAAAAGGAAGAAATTCACGTGTCAGAGAGATATTTTTCTCTCTTTTTCTTTGTGCAAGAGAATCCTGAGGACAGTATCTCCGACACTAATGGCAACTTTAGCAAGGATAAAAACCGATTCTAGCAAATAGTTTTGCTCTGTGTAAACTTCCTGTCTTTTGCTAGACGTGACGTAACGGGTCTCCTTTCATAAGCTCTGTCTTCTAGCAAAAGAATACAAGCAGGAAGATAACACAGATTTGGAAAGGAAGTGAAAGAAACCAAAACACAGACAGCATTAGGTTTCAGTGCAAAAGCCCACTAGAGATTTGAAGAGAGGAGCTATATTTGGAACACGCTATCCTTCTAATGCTCTTTTCTAAACCAGAAGTATAACAGGAAGTTAAGGTTGTATTAATAGGCATTTCATATTCTGAAAACATGAAGGAAGGATGTCAAGTGACAAAATATGACACATACTAAGAGCTTCTGGCTCCACTCTTTACCGCCCGTGACCAGTTTTTTAATCCAAGGTTTCTCAACATAAAATGGTGGTAACAATGCTTTCCTTAGAGAGCTGGCATAACAATATCATGAGATACGTGAAATGCCGATTACTGAACTTGCCTTGCTGGAAGTCCTCTTTATAGTCAAGTCAAGTCACTATCCTGATTTTCCTCTCTACTGTGCATACCTAAGCACAGCTCAGGCAGTCAATAAATATTTATTGAAATGAAATGCAAGTTTAAAAAATCTTGATGTTGTTAAGAAATTCCATCTATTTCTTTTTTTCTTTTCTTTTTTAAATTTATTTATTTATATTTAAAATTTTTTTTGGCTGCATTGGGTCATCGTTGCTGCGTGCAGGCTTTCTCTAGTTGCGGCGAGCGGGGGCTACTCTTCGTTGTGGTGCGCGGGCTTCTCATTGCGGTGGCTTCTCTTGTTGCGGAGCACGGGCTCTAGGGCATGTGGGCTTCTGTAGCTGTGGTGCATGGGCTTAGTTGCTCCGCGGCATGTGGGATCTTCCCGGAACAGGGCTTGATCTCATGTCCCCTGCATTGGCAGGTGGATTCTTAACCACTGTGCCACCAGGGAAGTCCCATCTATTTCTTTTCATCATTTTTATTGTGGTAAAATACATATAACATAAAATTTTAGTCATTTTTAAGTGTTTGATTCAGTGGCATTAATTACATTCACAATGTTATGTAACCATCACCACTATCCATTTCCAAAACTTTTTCATCACCCCAAACAGAAACTCTGATCATTAAGAAATAACTCCTCCAGGGTTTTTTTTAAATGTGAGGATCACTTTTTAATTTGGGAGATCCCTCCTCCCTCATGGTAGTAGCTGTACTTTACCCCTCAGAGAAAATATAATTCAAACACCAAGAATAACATAGATAGCTTATTTATTATTTACTTATTTTAACATCTTTATTCAAGTATAATTGCTTTACAATGTGTTAGTTTCTGCTGTATAACAAAGTGAATCAGCTATACATATACATATATCCCCCTACCCCCTCCCTCTTGCGTCTCCCTCCCACCCTCCCTATCCCACCCCTCTAGGTGGTCACAAAGTACCGAGCTGATCTCCCTGTGCTATGCGGCTGCTTCGCACTAGATTAGATAGCTCTTTTAAATAAATTTGCATTTTAATCATACAACACAACAAATCTTCACACATTTGAAATACGTGTGAGATTATTCTTTATTCCAGCTAGGGAAAAGGTTTAGAACAAACCTTGGAATAAAATTTCTGCCATATGTGGATATATTTGAAATTCTTTTAACTGTGTTCTCCCTTTTAAATAAGGCTAATTATTTCCTTTTGAAGGGAGAAGAGAGGAACCAGCATTTATTGACACCAACTGGGTACCAGCGAGGATTCAACTTTCATCCCGTTCTTTATCATAAACATAAATAAGTGTGAAATTATTTATATGATATTACTGTGATTCTGTGTGATAATTTTCTAGTTATTGCACAGTTGACCCTTTTGCTGTGATGTAAGCATGGACAAAGCAGAGGTACCTGTATCCTGCCTGGTATTTAATTGAGCAAGGCATGTGTGTATTACACTAGTAGTGCAATTGTCTGTATACAGGCAAGGCCTGGGGGGAAAAACAGACTAGTGCAAAATGATAAACTTAAAAGAAATGCCAACATATCCATAGAGACGGCAGAAATTTTATCCCAAGATTTATTCTAAACCAAATAAAACTTACTTGGCAAATACAATTTCAGGGATAATTAAAAAAATACGTTAAAACTAAATAACCATGATTCTGGGGATCAGTTTGACGCTGTGAGAATTTAAGGCACAGTCCTGTCCTCCGGGGGCTGACATCAAGGTTGGGTAGACGAAACTTACACACACGAGCCAACAACAGGGCTGGCTGAATGGCATACTGGCGCAGGCTGTAGGTAGTTGGGAAAAAGAGTGCCCAGCATAGAAGATGCAGATTTTGGACGCTGGATCCTTGCTTCCTACTGATATAGACCCACGGTCGACTTGGGTAAGCTGACTGAGTCAACTCTTAGCAAAGCTCAGAGTTACTGGGCTCAAACTCTCATGATTCCCATTTATTCCAAACAATAAACATTAGATAAGTCCTTGCTTAAGAAGTAACTGAGGCCTTTCTTCCATGGAGGTAAATCTAAGTGTTTCCAATGTAGGAAACACATATTGCTTTTCTGAAAGAAGGTAACACAAACTTTAATTTTCAAATTCCTCCCATGTTTCATGTAACATGTAATTTTATATTATTAAATGTAATATTAAGACAATAGTAATTCAATATGGGAAGGAAAGGAGGAAGGGAGAAAGGGAACAAAGGAGAGAAATTAGAACCTAAATATTTACCTATATAGGTATGGTTAAACAAAATGTAGCATATGCATACAATAGAATATTATACAATAAAGAATGAGATAGAAATTTATGTACTGTCTTGACAAAGAAAGATCTCCAAGACATATTAATTATAAAAAGCAAGTTGCTAATTAACACAGGGCACATAAGTTCACTTATGTTAAAATGCACCCATGCAGACAGACACACACACACATGCCCTCACAAAACAAAACTATGTATTTCTGTATGTACCCATCTATGTATGTAATCACATAGAAAAACCTTTGGAAAGATATGACCCAAAATGGCAGCAATGTCTGGGAAGTATGGGATTAGGAGGTGGGGATACTTTTTTGAAAATATACATCTCTGTTGTTTAAAGACTTCCCACCATGTATTCATTTATTTTCCTATTTCTCTTAGAGTAAAAGCCAAAGACCTTTACAATCTGTATCTTCCACCCCTACTCCTCTCATCTCATGTTCTCCTTTACCGATTGCAATGTAGTGAGACATATCTCTCTGTTATACCTCAAATATTCATACACGGACCCACCTCATGGCCATTGCCCTAGCTGCTCCTTTTCCCTAGAAAGTTCTTCCCCTATTTATCTATTTGGCTCATTCTTTCACTTCCTTCAAGCTTTTCCTCAAATGGTAACTTCTCACGAGGCCTACCTGACCTCCCAACTTAAAATTGCAGTTCCCCTCTTGCACTGTTGGTGGGAATGTAAACTGATACAGCCACTATGGAGAACAGTATGGAGGTTCCTTAAAAAACTAAAAATAGAACTACCATACAACCCAGCAATCCCACTACTGGGCATATACCCTGAGAAAACCGTAATTCAAAAAGACACATGCACCCCAACGTTCATTGCAGCTCTATTTACAATAGCCAGGACATGGAAGCAACCTAAGTGTCCATCGACAGATGAATGGATAAAGAAGATGTGGTACATATATACAATGGAATACTACTCAGCCATAAAAAGAAACAAAATTGAGTTATTTGTAGTGAGGTGGATGGAGTTAGAGTCTGTCATACAGAGTGAAGTAAGTCAGAAAGACAAAAACAAATACCATATGCTAACACATATATATGGAATCTAAAAAAAAAAAAAAAGGTTCTGAAGAACCTAGGGGCAGGATGGGAATAAAGACGCAGACCTACTAGAGAATGGACTTGAGGACACGGGGAAGGGGAAGGGTAAGCTGGGACGAAGTGAGAGAGTAGCATGGACATATATACACTACCAAATGTAAAATAGATAGCTAGAGGGAAGCAGCCGCATAGCACAGGGAGATCAGCTCAGTGCTTTGTGACCACCTAGAGGGGTGGGATAGGGAGGGTGGGAGGGAGGGAGACGCAAGAGGGAAGAGATATGGGGATATATGTATATGTATAGCTGATTCACTTTGTTATAAAGCAGAAACCGATACACCATTGTAAAGCAATTATACTCCAATAAAGATGTTTTAAAAATAAATAAAGTCAACTATGAGAATTCAAAAAAAAAAAAAATTGTAGTTCCTCCTACTAGCATTCTTGATCTACCATCTTATTTTTGTTAATAGCAATTATCACCTTCTAACATATTATGTAATTTCCTTACGTATGTTTGTTTTTCTCCTTCCACTAGAATTAAGCTCTATGTGGGCATGAATTTTCATTTGCTTTGTTCATTGATATAGCCTTAGTCCCCAGAATTGTGCCTGGTATACCAGTAGGTACTTGATAAAATATATTAATCAATTCACAAATCTTCACAAGAATATATTCATGTACTTTTAAAATCAAAGATATCCACAATCTCACAAACAGAAAGTCAGAATAAAATGTTTAACGACCCCCCAGGTTCTGTGGAACAAGATTTGAAAACCTCTGGTTTAAAGCTCTTAAATAAGATAAAACGTATGGGAAGGAAGCTCTTTAAATGGAAGCCCTTCTACTGACTTAGGCACACTATCTAACAGTGCATATTATCTTACCCTGGAACACCTATTTTTCAAACAACTAGGAATAAACCAACCACTCCTAGGAACTTCTGTGAAATCCCCAGCTATTTCTTTACGAAGGCAAAGAACCAGTGAAGATCCCGTATTTCTCATAAAGGAAGCACTGTGCAAAAGTGAAGAGTTGTAGCAAAAATCGTGTCTAATTCTTGGAGGCCTCCTTTACCTTTCAAAAATATGCATGTCCCTAAGGATGTAGATGGACTTGAATTCCTGATCTTGTTTGAGCAGATACTGAACCCTTTGGAATAGGGAAAGTGAGAAAGGTTTCAAACAGCCAGCTTCATCCTCTAATTCAAAGAACAGTAAAGTCCTTTAGCTAGAGAAGACTTTTATCAGAATCCGTAGTATGGCGTAGGAGGGAAGCCAATCCAAATTATGAGGGTGGGGAGGTTGGGAAGGTGGTCCCCAGGCAAGTATTTTGCCAGTCCTGTTTTTCCCCTGGCTTTAACCATTCCTCAGTGCTCGGAAAGGCAGTAACGGAGAGCAGTCCTTAGCTAAGCCATTTGAAAATGATGGAAGGGTCTTTGATATTATCCCAAACTTGTTTTGTTTCCCAGCCTATGTTGGCTTATGATGGAATCTTCAGAATCCACTAGAATGCATTCATGTAAATTTATGATAATCTATTCCTATGTTCCAGGGTATGGAAAAGTTGCTCCAAATTTTCTTTAAGATTTAGAAGCAAACTCAAGACTTAGGAATTGTTTACAAAGAGTCAAAAATCCTATGTTGCATACTTTTATTATCAAGACTCTCAATGGTTATGTACAAGTCCCTCAGCACTCATAGTCTGGGTTTCTCACTTTGTCAATTATCAACTACTCAGAGTTAAGGGCCACGTCTTAGGCTTTTGTAGTCCTATAGTACGGTGCTGTTCAGACGGTAATCATTTAACCGAGGTTTATAATCATCATTATGAACCAAATGACAACATAAACTGAGGCTATGAACATTACTTAAAATAAAATTAACACTTGTGGCAGAACTTTGAAACACCAAACCTGCTTCCACGGTGCTTCTGAATTTTAAAAGCCAAAAGCTACAACGGAAAAGCAGTAATCGTGACACACTCTCCTTGTAAACTCTTCGAACTTGTTGTGTACTGAACTGGCGACAGAAGCAGCTCTGGGAGAGGGAAGCGCAAATCAAAGCAACCATTTTTTACTGGGCAGACCAACCTCACCTCTCTGTATTTCCCCGCAAGTTTGTGCAGCTGTTAATAAACGTTTAGAGTTTAAGCAATCTAGGTACAATAGTTCACGACTGGTACCTTGATCAGCTCTACAGAGAAGAGAGACTCTCTGGAGGGCAGTACTGCCTCGTTTTGATACCGACCAGGGTTCTTGGCCTTCCGCAAGCGATAGAAATTGACTAGAGGCTAGACAAGCAATTCGGGCGAGGCTTTATGGGGCCCCTGCAGCAGCGCGGGGCAGCGAGAACGAGCAACAGTTTCCCTTGCTTGCTTGCTCCCTGGCGGGGGGCGAGCTGGCTCCTTAAACGGGGTGAGGGTAGTGCTGTGACCAGGGGTCCGGCCAGAGGGGTGGCTTAGGTGTTCTGCCCGCCCCTCTGGTGGTGCCAGGTGCCCGGGGCATGCTCAGTACCCTGTTTTTGCTCCCGGCACCCTGTTTTTGCTCTCAACTCTTCAGAAGTGGCAGCTGGGGGTTTTTTTTGGTCTCTTTGTATCTTTTGGGTCCAGAATTTGCCCCAACTGCGCATGCACGCAGTTATTTTTAGTCCCATAGAGTTTCTCTGTATTTTGTTGCTGGATGAGAGGTGTGTCCAGGTGCGAGAATGTAGCACTGCAGCTAAGCGTCCCGGGCCCCAGCCTGTCTCCGTTTTACTTTTTTTCACAAGACTGAAGATCTAGATAACAAACGCAGCAAGTTTTATATGTTTCCATAATTATGCATTTGTATGTTTGTATATATCTTATGTAGCAGAGAACACAAGGGAAGTGTCCTAAAGGAAGGAGATACTTAAAAAGAATAAAAAATCAGAAACATCAACGTGCCCCACAAGAGGAGAATGTGACAAACTGTGGTATATGATACCATAATCATAAAAATTAACAAGTATATGGTCTATATTGATCATGGCATATGAAGTATTTGAGGAGGAAAAAACTTTTGCTGTACCCTCTTAGGTTGAGTTCCTGGGGACCTCTGAATTAAACTGACAAAAGACAACAGGAGAAAAAAGCCTTATTCATATGGAAGCAGCTAGTAGCTAGCTAACTGGTTAAAGACAGAGGCTTATCTACCTAACTTATTAGGGGAAAGAGGGAGATGGAGAAAAATCTATGGAAAGAACAAGTAGGTTTCCATAGGAAAGAAAAGGATTTTTAGGAGAATAAACTGGAGATAAGAAAGCCTGTGATAATATTTATGAATATGCAAGTGGGCTTTTCCATCTCCTTCATGGCCACGAAACTCCCAGAGAGGAGATTTACGGCCTATTTACTTTTGATCTCTCTCCTAGGAGTAAGCTCATGCTGAAGAGGGAATTTATGACAGCCTCATTTCTCAGAAGTTTCTGCTCTTAGATAAGGGAAATGCTGAGAAGGCTTCTTTCTGCATCTGTTGATTCTTTTTTTTTAAATTTATTTATTTTATTTAATATCTGTGTTGGGTCTTCGTTTCTGTGCGAGGGCTTTCTCTAGTTGCGGCAAGTGGGGGCCACTCTTCATCGCGGTGCGCGGGCCTCTCACTGTCGCGGCCTCTCTTGTTGCGGAGCACAGGCTCCAGACGCACAGGCTCAGTAGTTGTGGCTCCCGGGCCTAGTTGCTCCGCGGCATGTGGGATCTTCCCGGACCAGGGCTCGAACCCGTGTCCCCTGCATTGGCAGGCAGATTCTCAACCACTGCGCCACCAGGGAAGGCCTGCATCTGTTGATTCTTAATTGCCTTCAGCTCAAATTAATCCTCATGCCAAAGGGGCATATTGGGGGTAGGGGGGCATATCCTGATCCCCTTCGGTATAAAGTTATATTAGGTGACGAAAATCAGAACTAAATTAACATGAATGTTCACTGATTTTTTAAATATTAAAAAAAGTATGCCTAAATATGGCAGAGATCAGAAATTAGTTTGGGAAAAAGAAAATAGGGTTTTAATAGTCATTATTAAGTTTCTTATTCTGTAAGTTTATAAAGTTCATAGCCATCAGTCATTTTTTAGGTGAGTGAGGGAGAAGTATGAGAATATTAAGAAAAAATTCAGTCAGGCAGGGAGAGAGATAGTAAAAAAAAAAAAGTAGAAAGGTAGTGAGAGGGGAAGAAGGCACAGAAGGGGAGGGAAAAAACAAAAACCCACAGAGAAACATTTACTGAAAAGCAAAATGACACCTAGAGAGATAGGAATTAGTGGCAGAAAAAGAGATATGCTACTTCGAAGGTTCTGTATTAACTATTCATGTCTCTCAACAACCTTAAGTGGTATAATCATCCCCATTTTACAGATGATGAAAATGAGTCATTTGTTAAATAACTGGTTAAAGTAACTTGCTCAGTTATGCAGGTAAGGAGGGCAGGATTCAGGCAACTCCAGACTGGACCATTT
The DNA here is from genome assembly GCF_965194825.1 of Balaenoptera physalus. Lineage (NCBI taxonomy): Eukaryota > Metazoa > Chordata > Mammalia > Artiodactyla > Balaenopteridae > Balaenoptera > Balaenoptera physalus. The sequence goes on from NC_138884.1 coordinate 9,110,756, forward strand.
GGCCCTGACACCTCTTGTGCAGACATGCCAACATTTCAGAAGATAAGTTTCCATCATCCTCTGAAATAGCGACGACTGATTCAGCAACTTAACACAGATCTTTCAGACATCTAAAACATTTTTTTGCCTTTGCTTTGATAAAGTTTTTTTCGAAGTAAATATTTATTTTCCCCAGAAATACTAAAGCTTTCCATCTTTGGAGAAACGACAGTGCTCTTCCCTCTCATCTACACCCCTATGGTAGAGCACATTTATTCATTCCTTCCTTCATTCAGCAAGCTGAGTGCCCACTGTAGCAGGATGGTGACAGGTGCTGTGTGTGTGTACGACTGAGTAAAACCGCCTGGGCCCTGTCCTCAAAAACTGCATAGTGACCTATGGGGTACAGCTTGGAACAGGTTCCTCGTGTGACACCTAACAAACTGTGTGATCTTGAAAGCAAGAGCTTTTACTATTAGAAAACCTGATGCTACTATTCTCTGACTTTCCAAATTGACACTTTGGGGTCGGGATTCTCTTTCATGAATTTGGCTTTAGACTTCGGCAGTAGACAAGCGTCTCACTTTTCTCTGATCCTTAAGAGTATGTTTACCTTCACGGAAATATCACAGTGTAAAGATGTTTTGGCAGGACCTACAAAGACCCTTAGGCTTGGGTCTTCTTACATTTGTCATTGTTTCTTACTTCAGGTGCCACCGTCATGCTTTCTCAGCTCTGCCAGCCTAACTCGCTAGAACCGACTGAACAAGATCTTAAAACAGTGGCGCTGGACTCACCTGCCCACTTGGTTGTAATCGAAGAAATCTGAGGGTTTCGTTTCTGGTCGTAATCATTCTTTCCATGCTTCATCACTTTGGAAGGGCATACTCTTCAGTGCTAAGGATAAAGATCAGGAATGAGAATAACTTCTCTATTCTAAGTATGTCATCCATGCACTCCAAACCTTACTGAATGCCTACCGTGCTGTTAGGATTATCTAGAAATGAGACCTGGTCCCTGCCCTCGAAGAATTCACAGTCTCAAGGTGAAGACAGGGAAGAAAAGAGTTCTGATATAGGGTAGTAAGTGTTAGGATAGAAGTAAGTATTGGATGTCATAGGAATAAATGAAAGGGAGACTTCAACTGGAGGAGTGGCAGAATAAACATCCCATGGGAAATGACATTTGAAGTTCGCCTGGGAAAGAAGTGGGGAGATGTGTTACAGGGAGAGAGAAAAACATACACAGACTGGGATAAAGCTTAAGAAGGAAGGTTAGAAGTAGAAAAAATTACAAGGGAGCCGGGGCAGGGAATAGACCAGGAAGGAAGGGTCTTTTATGCAATGCTAAAGACTTTTACTCTCTCTGGGAGGTGAGACTGAAAAAACGCAAACATGAGTGTGTGATGATCACCATGTGGAGAATGGACAAGGGGTGACCTTGAAGGCAGGGAAATGAGTTGGGAAGCCACAGTATCAGCTGGATCTAAGGAAATGGCGGTGAGGATGGAGCGGAGGATAAAATTACAGATGTGAAGGAGGAAAATTACAGATGTGAAGGTCTGAGTGAGAGGCACTGCCATTCATCAAGATGGGCAGACTAGAAGGGCTGGTTTGGGTGGGAATTCCATTTTGGATATGTTGAATTGAGGCGCCTATAGGACCTCTGAGCAGACATTTCCAGCCCATGTCTGGACATTTGAGTGTGGAACTCAGGAGAGAAATCTGGGCTGGGAAAATAGTCAGAAGTTATCAGTATGCACGTGATGGGTGAAGTCATGAGAACGCATTGCCTCACACAAGGAGAGTACACCGCAAGAAGAGGGTGGATTTTGGTTTTTTTTGTCCTTGATGAAGCAGTAAAAATTACTGATTTGATTAAATTGTGACCCCAGAGTATATGTTTTTCAATATTCCGTGTGAAGAAACGGCAATTATTCATAAAGCACTTCTGCTGCCCAGCTATGATGGTTGTTGGTAGGAAAAGCACCTGTGTGAAGGGGGCAGGTGGTTATTGTTTCAGTTGCAAAATGAATTAGTTTTCCCCTCCACACAGGTTTAATGGGTTTAAAAAGGTAGACCTGGGGAACACCAACAATCAAAGGGCGGGAGACAATCAAAGCAGCTGCTGGATATTTAGACAAACCCAGGAAAAGTGGTGACAGGAAAGCCTTAAGAGAGGAGACTGATTCAATGAGAGGGAAGTAGCCAGGAATGTTGAATGTGGAAGAGATGTCAAATAAGATAAAAACTAAAATGAATCACTATGTTTATCCAGCAAGAGGTCATTGTGGACCTCTGAGACAGATGTCTCATTGGTGTGGTAGAGTCGAAGGCAGGGTGCAATAAATGAGAGATGGGGAAGTAGCAGCCTCAAATGTAGTCAGGAATGTGGTCTAAGTTTGGTTACCTTTTGCCTTGGTCTTGGTCTTAGTCTTGATGTGCTTTTACTATGTCCTCTCCTTCTTCCCCTGACCCATTTTCCAATTATTCTATTCCTCCTGGTTTCCAGTGAACAGCTGCAGCGTTCTCAGGTCCCTTCTGGAATTTTTTTCCACCTAATTATTAATATATAAGTACTTATTAACCTTACCTGACTTTGGTGGTGGAAAATAATTAACTTTGGGATGAAATAGGGCTGGGTTTGAATTCCTAGCCAGCACCCTCAGGTAGCTGCTTTTTGTGTTTTGTTATCTGTAGGAGTTTGGGCCTGTACAGAAATCCTCTCAAACTAGCCATGGGTTGGAACTGAGACTCTGCTGGGATGAAGGCAGCTCTTCCCTCCTCTCGTCCGTCCCCCTCTGGGGAAGTATGTGCTCTCTGCAAAGTCAAAAGTGTGCGCATTATCTAGAAATGGCCCTGCCAGTTGGCACGATCTCTCAAACCTAGCTCCTCCCATTCTACAGCCAGAGAGCCGGTCCATCCCATAGTACAGACTTTTGAAGGAATCTCACTGGTTGTTGACTAGAGCTAAGGATTGGCTCTATTAAGGATCCTGTCGTCCAAACAGCAAGAAGTGTCAGTTGGGACACACATGGCCACCCAGGCCGAACACTTAAGCAAGAGCTACGAACAGGGCAGTGCCTGGGAATGAGGGTTTGGGCTGGACAGAAACGCCAACGGAACCTCAGACCCATCCCTCGGTCTCTTCAGTTTTAGCTGCAAAGCGGAGTTAGTGCCTAGCAAACGCTGTGTTGTGCTGCCCAGAACCTACCTCCCGGACTGAGGAACTACAGCAGCCCCCCGGCCGCGGGGACACCGCCAGGGGACAGCCCTCACCGGCTCTCCGCTCCAGGCGCTTCCCCGGGCAGAAGAGCGCCTCCTCGCCGCCGACAGTCACGTCCTCTTCCCGAACGGCCGGCCTCCCATCGCCGGTGAACGTTCGGGGCCCGCGGCCCGTTCCGCCGGCCCCGCCGGGGGCGCACGGAGGAAGGAAGAGCCGGGAGGAGGCGGGGCCGGCGGGCGGCGCGGCGGGCGGTTCGCGCAGCTTCGGGGTTCGCGGCAGATTCGCTGTCAGGCCGGCGCAGCCGCCGCCGCGGGGGGAAAAGCAAGGGACGAAGGAAGGAACGGGAGGAGGAAGTGAGCGACAAAGCGGGACGGGAAGGGCAGCGAGCTGTTCGGACCCGCTTTCAGGCGCCGCAGGTCCGGGTCTCCGCCAGGCCCTCCCGAGGCGCAGCCGCCAGACCAGTGGAGCCGGGGCGCGGGGCGAGGATGCCGGGCGGGGGAGGCAGGGGCGCGGGGCGAGGATGCCGGGCGGGGGAGGCAGGGGCGCGGGGCGAGGATGCCGGGCGGGGGAGGCAGGGGCGCGGGGCGAGGATGCCGGGCGGGGGAGGCAGGGGCGCGGGGCGAGGATGCCGGGCGGGGGAGGCAGGGGCGCGGGGCGAGGATGCCGGGCGGGGGAGGCAGGGGCGCGGGGCGAGGATGCCCGGCGGGGGAGGCAGGGACTCGGCGCAGCCCCCCCTCCCGCTCCCGAGAGCGAGGAGAGCGCCGCCCACCGCGGTGTCTCATCTCTGTCTGTGGAGTCGGGGCGCCAAGCTGCTCGGGCTTTACCTGGTTCGCTGGGCAGAAACCAGGGATCCCGGGCAGCAGCCCTAGTCGCCGCCTGGGGCCAAGCACCACAGGGCATCTTGTTCGGTAAGTGTCCGCGCACTGGTGAAAGGCCTTGGGTGTGCAATGAATGTGCTCCCTTCTTTTGCTGCATTTGCTCTTACAGAGTATTTTCCTTCTGGTTGTGGGTGCACGACCTGTACAGCTGCACAGGATCCAGCTGTTAGAGGGGCCCCCTACTTGGTTTAGTGCTCTGCAGTTGCTGTCTTGAATAAGGACCTGGCATTGTCATTTGGCACGAAATATGTAACCGGTCCTGCCTTTGGCCGCCTGCCTCTTAAGACATGACGTTCAGTCTCCTGGCCCTTGAAAGAACCTACCCTTGACATGTGAACAAAGGCTCAGTGACTTCACTGGTTAGATCTCTCTTGGCTCCATACATCTTGGCTTCACCTGTCCAGGTGAACACTGATATCCTTCTGGTATAACTCACTTTCCTCGCTTGTCGGTCTCCTGACAAAGTTCTAGGGATATTATCAACCACTAGCCCCAAGCCCTGCTAGACCCACCCTAGTGTCATTTAGACATATGCAGTAGGTTCTCAAAAAATGCTTACCGTTGGTAAACTGACTTATTGGACTTCCGTAAGTGACCATCTAAACCCTGTACTGTTTAAAGCATTATTCTGTTCATTCTTCACTTGCTCCCCAGTTATACTCTTTGCTGGGACGTAATTTAGTTCTCTACCCTAGTTTTAGGTGACAAATGCTCAGTTACTGCCTCTATTACGTTCATTCATCCACTGAGTTAGTTTCTGGATCGTGTCCATGTGACTCTTTTTTATGTCCACCAGACAGCCTTCTGCAGATGGATGTTAATAAGCTGTTGGATAGCAGTGAATTGGTTTTGCTTTTGCTAGTGTATAAAGGAGGTATGGTAAGAGAAGAAACAGACTTTGAAGTCAAAGGGGTCTGGATTGGACCTTGCTATTATTAGCTACTTAAAGGCTTTATTTCTTCATCTATAAAAAAATGATAATTATAAAGACTTCCCTGTATGGTTGTTAAGATTAAATGAGATAATATATGCAAAAGAGCATAGCACATCAAAGACCCTTAATATTCATATCCCTTCCTCCACCTTTTAAAGAAACAAAATTACAGTCATCCATGCAAGCACTGCTCTTTAGGTTTTGTTCAGAACAAGATTCTGAAGTTAGTTATACTAACTTATACGTTACAAGGCATAACTGATCATTGACTTAAGGAAACACCAAAAGAGGTTAAATATTCCTTCACGATTAAATACTATGTTTGGCTTATTATTTAAAATATCTAATGCCCATTTCCCCACTAACATAAAATTAATAAAAATGTAATTCAATGCATTGACTCACTGATTTAGCAAACGTTTTATCCTCACTGATGAACGTATAAAAAGTGCTAGGTGAGGAGTCTGAACAAAATGAAATAGATCTCTGCCACCATGGAGTTTACCAAGTTACCTTCAGGGGATACTCTAGAAGAGATCCTTGTGCTGAAAGATTGCAACTATGACATTTTATTCAATCATTGGCAGGACATTAAAAATTGCTTACATTAAATGCATATTGCTGAGTTCCCACTGAACACTTGTTTCTAATTTTTAATACATGGAAATGCTGCAGTAAAATATACCACAGGCAATATATTGTAGAAATCACAACCATTTTCTTCTTATGTACCAACAAATATTTTGGAAGAGGGAAATGAGAGATAAATCTTGTTTTCAATCAAATCGAAAAGATCTGAATAGATAAGTGTGTATATAATGTTTTCAAAGATTCTTCACATTAATTTTGCAAACAGCCAGGATTTGGCTGCTAAAAAATTTCCAAACATTCATTGACTCCTTTACATCAGTGTTCACAGGGTCACATAATAAATATTGGAAAGTCGGGATGCCAAATAAACACAGTTTGATTTTAAAGTGTTTAATGCATGTACTTTATTTAAATGTTGCTTTGAACACTGAGATATGATTTTAGGATGCTTACAGTTACTCTAATACATACTTTTAAAACAATGGTCAAAGCAGCAATTACATCAGCCCACTCCAGAAGTGCTACACACCCAATTAGTACTTTGGTAAATTATAAAAGAAATGTACACAAGAGCACTTTAGCAGAAACTAATTTGGGAGACAGCAAACTGCTAAATTCTGTACAGGAATCCGGTGGCAGAAGAGTCATTCTTGGAGATGGAACAACGCCGTGACTTCACAGCCTAGAATGCGCAATACGACCATCAGTGGACCATTTCAACCATCTGACAACCAAGGGGAGCTGCCAGAGAGTCAAGCGGTCTCATTCCAGATGCCAAAAGCAACAGGCAGGTCATCACACAGTTCGGCTTCTAAAGACATGACTTCTTATTTCTGCTGAAGTCATCCAGATAAGTGAATATAATAAAATGCAATACAACGTAACCCAACCAGAATTTTATGTCACTTTGCACAGACGCGGGTATGTGAACTCAAGTGCTAAAGGAAAATACAAATACATGTTTGTGTTTAAGGGTTCAATGCTAAACTTTAACCATCCCTTCCCCCACTGCACCTTGAAGCGTTTTCTTATTATAATATTACTGTGAAATTAAATCCTTGTCCATTCTTAGAAAGAAAACTAAATGTCCTGTCTGATACTGAAGAGTTAGTATAGGCCTACTCATTCTCTGCCAAGATTGGTTTTAAAAAAAATTAAATTCCACTTAGAAAAAATAATTTCTATTTAAATTACATGCTAACAATTCTTCAAAGTAAGCAATTCCCATCATACAGTACAGAAATTCAAAACTGATCCTGCCAAAACTTTATTTTTTCAGAAAAAGTGCATAAAACTTTGACGCACTTAACACAAGGGTCTGTAACAAACAGTTGATGGAAAGCAGGACTGCATTTACACTTGAATATATAAGGTACTTAAGAATTTATACTTGTGAAAAATCACAATGATTTTAAGACGATTTTGCCAAATCAATGATGGCAAATAAAGTTAGGCAACGCATTTTAGAAAGATGATTTATATACTACATATAAATGAAAGGCAAACATAAATACAATTGATTTAAGTTTAATTACATTAATATAATTTACACCATACCTATACCCACATGGTAATAGCCACATGGCAAATTCACAGTTATAACTAAAAAACAATTTAGAACAGTCCTTTTGTTCCACTACTATTTGCGTAATTCCCAGTAATAGACTTAGAAGCCTAATACGTGTATGCTTATCTTTTATGGATTATAATAATCTATAAGTTATACTTCAACATTGTGGCTTGAAAAACAGACACTAGTGTGTTTTTATGATTTAGTCAAAGCTGACTAGTTTCAGGTTTTAAAAACTTTCAGGTTGAGCAGAGCAAAATCCACTCCAGACCAAGGCCTGCATGTCCTACAAATTCTTCTTTGTCACAGATGGCAATCCACCCAATGCGTCAGTGACTCTTAAACCTCTGAAGTCAACAACATCACTCCCACACTTGTTTTTTAAAGTAAAAGAGAGGAATAGCAATGTGAAGAATTCAAAACAAAAATAAAACCTACATTTTTAGAAGGTCATCTTGTGCTTTAGAGTTTCTGTTTGCTTGTTAGTTTGGAAACTCTCCATACTCCTAAATGTAGCTTCCATGTTTATGTCCCAAGACCCTACTCAGAAAGAGGGAGAAAGTTTTCCAGGTTTCTTAGCCTACCTTTGGTTCCTCACTTCCCAGGCAATGAATAGGAGACCGTATCCTTTCTTGTAATGTTTTTCTTTCTTTTACCAAACTTTCTTGGAAAAAAAAAAAAAACCTTGAAATATTTCCATACCACTTTTTCCCAAAGGATAATTCCTGATTAATACAGGCAGGAAAACTCAAGATTTATTTTCTTCCATTCCCCAAAAGGGGAGATGTGAATATTGATGTTGTGCCCTCTTCCTTCTAATAAGCCTTGAGTAAAACTTAAAGAAAAGTCAACCTGAAAACTAAGAGTTGAAGGTACATCAACTTTATCGTTTTGGTTTTTCTTTTGTTTCCACAGAACTCCACGTCGTTCTTAACACTTCAGTATTTTTCTCACATCCTATTATTTTATATGCAAATTACAATATAGCAATGTAGCTTCAAATGCTGTTCTGTTCCTAGGTTTTTCCACATAAGTTACCCACCACAAAATATCTCCTACAGCCATTTTTAATCTCTTTCCTTATCTCCCAGTAACCACTGGCTCTCCACTCTGAAACTTCCCTCAGTTTGTCAAGAGTTCCTAGAGATAAACATATCAATAATTGAAAGCTAACTGGTGAAGGAGCTATGCAGGATTGTTCCCTTTCATTGTCCATTAGTCTAAAATATACATATGTACATACACCTACACATACAACAAATTTACACTGTCCACAGAAATAAACTGCAGATGTAATTCCATACACACACTTAGAGATTCACATTTTAACAGCAAACTTACACACAGATATAAGGAAATATAGTTTTATACTCCTAAATTACATAGCAAGCTGGAATAGATAAGGCTTTTTTTTTTTTAAGATTTATTCTTTCTTAGGAGTCTTAGAAAACGGAGACATAAACCTCAAGCTATGTCTGTAGCAGTTATCAGTCAATGTGGGATTATTTTTACTGACAAATTATCCGACTTGCTTACTCTATACAAAAAGTGATATAAACATACTGTATACAAAACACAAAACAGAGAATTCGAGATAACAAATGGAAACGTTATACAAAATACTTGATACTGTCAGTACGTAACTCTGTATAGCTTTGACCAAAGAACTCTTAGCCTGGACATTCTTTTCTGATATGAAGGAAGGGTCATAGCTATATAGCATTCTTACCTACAGAAAAACAGGAATGAATTGACTGGGGGCAGGAGAGACCTGGTGACACAGTTGAAATACGTAAGTGCACTGTTGTACATATGTATACAGCTTAGCAGTGTCATGTTAGCTGAATTAATTTCTTTTGCATTGTTACATTCACCAGTAGGTGATCCAGAGTACAAAATACAGTAACAGAGAACTCAGTTTTCATACTTACTGCTTGGTACAGTTATTAAAAATAAACACTTGCAGATAACCATTGAGTAGCTGTCAAAATACTGACTAGTTTTGAAGAACTTGAAGGCCAAGAACCTGGTCAAATGAATAAAGATCAGAAATGATCAAAAGAAATTCATATAGAAATTTAACACTCAGCAAGTGTATCAAAACCATTTTTCATTTGCTCACTCAGAGACTCATTCACAATAGCTGAATTACACGTATTTATACTGAGTTATGTACAGTTAGTTGAACATAAATATGACAGGTACTTACGAAAAACTACTATGTAGATGGTTACTAAGTTTATAGTGATTTGTGTACTGATCTAGTGAGTCCTAGGGTCACCTTGGTACAGTCGACTTTTTAAAATCTTATCAGTTTCTTGACACAATCAGTGAAAAACTGCACAGAAACTCCCAAGTCCCAGCAAGTGATCAGGCCCATCGTCCACTGGAGGCAAAGCTTCTGCTGAATGAGAAGTTGATTTCAGAGGTCTTGTATTTTCCCCAAGCACCAAAAGGCACTACTACTGCAGTAGTGTTATCTTCAGTACCATACTGTATTGCCTGCAAGTTACGGCAGGAAGGAAGAGATGAACAATGGAAATCAGAGTTTGTACAAAAAGAAATCAGCCTTTCTCTGGAAGGCCAAACTGGTTTAAAACATAGTGACTAACGCAATTATTTCACAGTGGTTTGTATCAATTGCATATAGGATAACTAATGTCCCAAACAACTGCATTAACTATATGCCACTGTAGCAGTTTTGGCAATAAATACACCAGTGGACTAAGGTACAAGATATGTAGCTCCTGAAGAAGAAAACACATGTAAAGCATTTAACATAGGCACTAATGCAGGGCTAAGGATTCAGTGTTAGCTCTTACCTAGCAATTCTGCTCCTAGGAATTTAGCTTAAAGAAATAATAACCTAAGGAAATGGATGTGTATAAAGATAGAAAACTGTAAGAAAGTTTATTACAGTCTACACAAAACAGAAAATTGGCATAAACTAAACTTCCTACAGTGGAATTATAAATCAATTTTAGGAACTAATGCAAATAGCAAATTATATAGTCAGCATTAATAAGTGCTTGGGATTACAGCAAATGTACTTCAAAAGACCTCAGAGCCTGGGACTTCCTGGGTTCGATCCCTGGTCCGGGAAGATCCCACATGCTGCGGAGCAACTAAGCCATGTGCCACAACTATTGAGCCTGCGCTCTAGAGCCCGCGAGCCACAACTACTGAGCCTGCATGCCACAACTACTGAAGCCCGCGCACCTAGAGCCCGTGCTCCTCAAGAGAAGCCGCCGCAATGAGAAGCCCGCGCACCACAACGAAGAGAAGTTCCTGCTCGCCGCAACTAGAGAAAGCCCGCACGCAGCAACGAAGACCCAACGCAGCCAAAAATAAATAAATAAATTTATTTATTAAAAAAAAAGAAAATACCTCAGAGCCTGAGGTCAAAACTCTGAAGAAAAAGATTGATAAAAAATATGTGATATAGGGGCTTCCCTGGTGGCGCAGCGGTTGAGAATCTGCCTGCCAGTGCAGGGAACATGGGTTCGAGCCCTGGTCTGGGAAGATCCCACATGCCGCGGAGCAACTAAGCCCGTGCGCCACAACTACTGAGCCTGCTCTCTAGAGCCCGCGAGCCACAGCGACTGATCCCGTGAGCCGCAACTACTGATCCCGTGAGCCACAACTACTGAAGCCCGCGCACCTAGAGCCCATGCTCTGCAACAAAGAGAAGCCACCGCAATGAGAAGCCTGTGCACCACAGCAAAGAGTAGCCCCTGCTCGCCACAACTGGAGAAAGCCTGCATGCAGCAATGAAGACCCAATGCAGCCAAAAATAAATAAATAAATAAAGTTAAAAAAAAAAAAAAAAAAAAGAGCTATCTATCCAAACAGAGTATTAACACATGGAAATTTTACATTTTTTTTTTACTGGATATTATCCAGCTTCCAAATTTTAGCTCTGACTGGCACACCGACATACCACTCATCCATACACCTTTTTGTATTTGTTTGTTTTTACACACCCATTTTTCAAAACCAGAAATTGACTATGCTACAGTGATTCTATATCGGATATTCATGTGGAGCAGTCTAGTTTAAAATGGTCTAGTGGTTGGATTCAGGAGCTCGGCTGTCTGGGTTTGAAGACCAGTTCTGCAACGTGACAATCTTGCCATCTTGAGTAAGTTACTTAATGTCTCGGCCTCTGTGCCTCTGCTCTCTTCCTCTGTGAAGAAGGGATAATTCTAGCTCCAGCCTCAGAGGGTTATCATGATGATTAATTACATGAGTTAAATACATATGAATAGAAGAGTGCCTGACACACAGTGACATTAGTATTTGCTAATGTTATAATTTACCAATGCTGTTACTATCATTTCAAAATGTGTACAAAGCCAAAAAATAAACGTAGCTCATTTCCTTGGCATATTAATTTTACTTAACTACTTGGAAGAATTGTAAAAAAATTTTTAATTGGAAATATTATGGAGTCAAGCGTAAAATTCAATGTAATACTAAATCTAAAACGCAAGATTTCAAAGAAATCTCCAGTCAGTGGTGGCCCCTCCAGGCTGCACCGAAACCTGCACCTGGCTTTGTCCTCTCCTCCCCGCCCTGGGACTTCTCTAGCAGAAGCTCTGCGGTGTCACCTGTTCAGTAACTGCATGGGCTGCTTCATTGGGATCATGGCATTGATTGACGAAGTCACAAATCTCTTGACTGTTTACCATGAAGTTAATTCCATCTGTAGTGAGGACCAGGAAGCTGTCATCAGCATGATGTAGCTGCAATCAGAACCAAATGCACAGGATTATAAACTAGGCTCAGCCTTAGAAAAATCTTCATAATTCAACAATTTTATCTGTTTTCTGAGTGGTCGTCCGTGTTTCAGAGCTTGTAGGCAAACAGAGTGAAAATGGAAGGCCTGCATTTAGGGCAAAAATAGCAACATTTAGCATCAGTCAGGGAGGACAAACCTAACATTTACTTAGTAACACCATGGAGGCAGAAGCCAGATAGCTAAGTGCTGACAGGCAGCTTGATGTAACGGCTGAGAGCACTGTCTCCGGAGCCAGGCTTCCTGGGTGTGAAACCCACCTTTTTCAACTGGGCAAACATAGGTAGGTTGAAGTGTATATGCTCCAGATTTGTTTTCTCTGTAAAATGGGGTAGGAGTAGCTATTTTGAACAGAGCCTGGCACATAGTAAACTGCTATGTAAGTATTTGTTAGACGAAATGAATATAAGTGGGATATCTATAAGACATAAAATTGTTCAATAAATTAACAATCATTTGCTGCCATTACTGGGAGCCTACACTGTAATGTGCCAGGTACTAGAGCAGGCGGGGGGTTGGCACAGGTGAAGTGTCAGCTCACCACTGGGTGTATGCTGGGGGAAGTGTAGCGTAATGGGGGCAATGATTAGTAGCAAGCAGAAGATGTCACAGCAAGAGAGGTGGGACAATTATTTAGCTTGGTGGAAAAAGGAAGTCAGGCTCATCTTCCAAGGGAGGGTGATGCTGAATGACGAGGCGCAGGTGAGGAAGGGCAGTTCCGTGATGCTTCCGGGCACATTCCACAGCAGGGTGAGACAAAGCCAACACTTCATCATACGTTAGGCCAGGAAAGTACTATCTTATTTTCTCTGAAAAGTTTATCTATCCTTCCATTAATAACTTCTTTTTAAAAGCCATTCTGGGGACTTCCCTGGCGGTCCAGTGGTTAAGAATCCGCCTTCCAACGCAGGGGATGCGGGTTCAATCCCTGGTCGGGGAACTGAGATCCCGCATGCCGCGGGGCAACTAAGCCCGTGCGCCGCAACTACTGAGACCATGCTCTCTGGAGCCCGAGCGCCACAACGAGAGAGGAGCCCACGCACCGCGAGGAAGAGCCTACGTGCCGCAAGGAAAAGATCCCAAGCGCCACAAGTAAGACCCGACGCAGCCCCGAAACAATAAATAAATAAATAAATAGATAGTTTTTCAAAAACTAAGAATAAAAGTCACTCTGGCTTCCGTTAAGGCTTCCAAGAAAGCCTGCGGCTGGAGACAATCCTGCATTCATTCCTCGCCTGTGTATCAAGGGTTTGCACGTCCTTTCTTACCTTAATCCTCTTTGTTTCCGGTTCTGCTATCACACCGCTGGTTTTAAGATCCAGATCTCCAAGACTCCTGGTCATCGCGAGCCTGCCGTTCACGTGAGGCTGTCCCAAACTATTCCAAGCTACAAAACCGCCACATTTCTTAATCCTGGTCAAAAAAAGTTAAAAGACTATGCCGTGTTACCCAGAAGACCAAGGCTCCGTTAAACTTAAGCATAAAATCAGTTTAAAATGCAAGGTTTTATCTCTATCTTGAACGATATGAATACCATCCTTATAGAAAGATTGACCAGTGGAGGTGGTACCTTTCTTTTTCATCTTTTCTTTCTGGAGTGTGGTCGATTGTCAGCTTCATGGGTTTCCCTTTTCTGCACAAAATAGCTCGGCTATCCCCAACACTGGCTACAACCAGTTCAATACCATCTCGCAAAAGGGCTACTGTTGCGGTAGTCCCAGAGGTCAGAAGGGTCGCTGCAAACGTGATGAAAAAGAGTACAGGTCAGTGACAGTCAAATGACTGGGTATGGACTTCTTATTACAAGATAAAGCACAGGCATGTTAAACTAATGCTGAAATGTATCATTCTAATTTAACTAGAGCTATGCAAATAAAATGCAAATGAAGTACGTAAGTAAGAGCATGCAGAGAAAGAGGTGTTTTGTTCAGTAACAAGGCTCCATGCAAACAGAAGAAGTTGCTAACCTAATTTGGTAAAAAATGCATCACTGTCTCCAAATGGCTTCTATTTCTATGCAGTAGGGTTCACTTGAATAGATCATTATTACTCCTCTGTGTGTACATCAGGTGTTGGGATTCAGGGTGTTACATTTTAATTAGATTGGCTAATATGGCAGGATGATTTGGGTCTACAGAGCCCATTCAGGCAAGCCAACTTTTCTAAGATCTATACACTCAGCGTTTTTCTTCCATTTCGTACCCCTATCGTGGGAAATTATTATCAGTTAACAGGCTAAATAAGCAAGATATGCCAAGTGCACCATGGGCTCTTCAAGTACTATATTTTATATTCTTTCCTTCTACACCTGTTTTAATTTTACAAATGTTCACCAAAAAAAAAAAAAAAAAAAAAAAATCCTAAAATGGGCAAAGGTCCACATTCTTTTCTTCTTTGTCCTCCCCAGACATGAAACAAAGGTACAGCCGTCATTATATTAGGAGTAAATCTGGAGGGCAGGGAACGAAATTCATTCTAGTTTCCCATAAACTTGGTATAGTTCACACTTGTAGCTCCAGCGGGATCTAAAACAATCAGTCTGTCCCCACATGCAGGACAGTACTGCCAAGTGCCAGTCCTGTGGTCAAGCCCTGGGCCCAGAGCGCTCCAAGAATATTAATTTCCTCTGACCAATAACAAAATTACATGTTGCTTGGCTGGAGGTCACCGCTATTTCCTCCATCCAATCCAAAGTGCATTTTTGCATCTTTCTTTGGTGTATTCTAACAGTGTCTGCCCTAAGTTCTTTACCACTTGTTAAAGTTTTTGAGGGTGCATTGAGCCTTGTCAAAGCGAGAATACTGTGAAATTATGGGCTAAAAAGGAAAGGAAATTGAAAAAAATCAAAAAAGATAGCATTTAAAGCAGGTATTATCTTCAGTAACATGGTTAATTCTTTAAAGCATCTAAGTAAAATATTCAGGTGATCATCTAAAGATGATTTTGACTTCAAAGGCAGATTTAGGAAAAATGAAGTGCTGTTGACTGACTGAGGCTCAGTCTTTCCCATTTTTTTTTTAAGACAATTTTAAAAACAGCAGTAATGCATTTTGGAAAGATATATATGCATGTATTTTCCAATCAGTATATTAAAATGCCTGCTTTAATCAGAAGAGGAAAATGGAAAAAAACATGAATAAACCCTGCTTAATCTTCTATATCCGTGCCGAATTTACTTTATGGAGAACGAGCATTTATAGGTTGCACTATCTTCCCATTTATCTCTTTTGATTTTGGAACTGCTGTGCCAAAGTAGTATCATCTTGGCAAAACTAAAATACATTACATGTCGTTGTTGTACAACACAAACGTTTTAGTGTATCAGTGATGTTGATATTACAAATGTCAACTTGTGAGTGTCCTAGAACATTATACAAGGGAAGCTTTACAGTTTCACCTCTGTAATCTTTTCAAATGATTAGAAGAGCCAGGCGAGAAAACACAGGCGTTTACTCAGATGCTACCCGTCCAGGGAGTTTAGTATTCTCCTTTGTTTAAACTGTCAGGAGCAGCTTTTTTCTTTTTTCTTTTTTTTTTTTTTTTTGGCCGCGCTACACAGCAGCATGTGGGATCTTAGTTCCCTGACTAGGGATCGAACTGGTGTTCCCTGTGGTGCAAGCTCGGAGTCTTAACCACCAGGGAAGTCCCAGGAGCAGCTTTTTCTTAAAAGTGGTTTTTCATTGGCTACAACAAGAGTTAAAACTTCATAAACGAAAACTTCAAGTTTAGCTGCTTAGGATTATAATTTATGGCTCTGCCATATGGAAATTTAAAAGAGCTTGAGTTTTTAACCAACCCAACTTCACAGTTCCAAAATCCCAGGATGTATGGGAAAGTTTTCAAAACTGTTGATTCTGGTTTGCTAAGCATCTAAGAATATAAATATTAAATCAGCATTTATTTGCATTTAACATGGAAGTAAAAATTCTCACTTTTTTCCCTAACAACAAAACTATAAAACTAAGACATCTTTCAATAAGTTCTTAACACTCACTGGACATTTTCTACTGCAAGTCATCTCAACTAATGGGACAAACAGGATGTGGGAACCTTCCAGTAGTCCAGGCTAGGAACCGCTGGACTCCTTCACCTGGGACAAAATTAAGCAGATCTCTCTTTCCACTGAAGCCCAGCATATAGTGTCCACGGGCTCCAGGTCTAGAGCTGCTGACCGGGCACAGTTCTCTGCCACAAATAACACGCACAGAGGCAAAGAGGAAATTCACCCAGGAATTGCGCTCAAACATTACAAACCTGCAACACAGGGGAGGGTAGAGAAAGAGCTGCAAAATAAGGGGAAGGGTTTTATTTTGGTGAAACTTTCACTAGCAAATTATATAATATTCCGGGAGATGCCAAATCAATGATTCCAAAACTCAGTTTGCCCAAGTTGATGGTATTTTGTAGTTGAGTCTGTTTTTCATCACAGAGCAACGCTTCTTAGTTTTGTGGCTTCGCAAGGTAGGAAAACCTATATACAAATGTATGTGTACCAAGACACATATTGTGGTGACACAGACACACATCTACATACTCATGCACACACACACACAGTCAGTCAGTCAGTCTTGAAGAGTAAATCAGTACCTTTACTGAGTTGAAAAAAATGCACTGTAAATTTGTTTGGTATCAATATCAGAACTGTCTCAGTTCCAAAAGGGAAAATTCATGGGAATTCATGGGTAGAGCACTGAATGGTTCGTATCTGACAAGCATACCAGAGAGGATGTAAACTACAGTATACCACCAAATTACTGGGATTTAAGTATAAATCAAGAAGGAATCAAAGCACCTCCTATACCAGATATAAGGAGTGACTTATTTGTTAATGGTGCTAAATGCAGGGATTTTAGTATCTAGAAGGCATTTTTTGAGTAGATGATTAGTTTAAATTAATTGTTTAAATAAAGGCTAGCAAGGCTCTTGAGCTCTAATGAATGTTTACAATTTTATGTAATTCATAAAATGGGAGTTTCTGCAGCTCTCTCTTTCCTCCAGGGTTGCAGGTCAATATATCAAAAGAAAAATGATCAAGATTCTGAATGGCAACATAAAGAGTAAAGCTGTACTTTTCAAAGTATAACCCCCCCTAGTAATTATTCAACTGTGTAAAAAATAATATGTATAAACCAATACAGTTTCAATGTTTATCAAAAATGGGCATTCTAGACATGTATGAACCATAAACACTAAATCAGTAACAAGTTGAAGCAGTAACAGCACAATAAGAATATCTCTTCAATGCTGTCCCTATTTTTTTGCTTTTGGCTGCCTCCAACATAAGAAGGGAAATCAAAAACATTGCATTTCTCACACTGGTTATTTTTTAGTTTAATTCTTCCATAAAGAGATCAAGTAACATGAAGAGCATGGAAGTTTCCAATGAGACTCACAATGCTGCCACCAACGTCTCCCACTCTGAACGTCAGAGCAAGTCTTCTCTTTTTGATCCATTTGTCTCTTGGGGAGCTTTGTTGCTTTCAAATCTTAAGCAATCTAGAAACACTTCGAAGAGTTTATCGGATATATAGGATATCATCTAAGTTTTCTACCATCTGGTTTAAGTGACAATTTGTTCATTAAACAATAGACTAATGGGACATCATTTGAACTTACTGGCTGGTTTCATTAATTGTAAAAATACACATGACTGGAATAAAATGAATACAAAATATTCAAAGATGACGATGAAATTAGCTATTTATAAATAAGGGTAAATGGAAAATGCATCTAAAACAAATCAATAAAAATAGCCAGCAATTTCTTAAGGGCTGTTTCTTGATAAGTGGCATTCTGATTTTATTCTCCTCAAACTACCCCCATTTCAAACTGAAATAGTAAATATTTTAAATGCTAGCGAGATAATTTGAAGTATTTTATGCAGATATTGGATGAAAGTCTTAAAAAGAAGAGAGTGTTTTATTTTCACTTCATTATTTTCACTTCCTTTTGAGAAAGCTAATAGTATGACGTGGGGCACTCTTCCCTACCTGAAATTCCAGCATTAGTGATTCATTCCTATGGTTTAACCAATCTCTTTTCAGCTTTCCTTACTCAAAACTCAAATCCCCCCTAGAAGTGATAACTCATTAAAATATATACATTATATTAATAATTCGGTTGAATCAGCTATAGGATAATCAAGGAGTAAGTTATAATAACTTCGGTAAGAAAGAGTAGGCAGTGGAGATCAGTTTAGTCCAAATAATTATTGAGAACCTTCCAGACTCTCTACAGGGTCCTGAACCCTAGAGATTCAAAAATGAATAAGCCATGGCCCCTGCCCTCAAGCTGATCACAGAAAGGGTTCAAGGAGGGAAAATGGAGCTGATGCTAAAAGAAAAGGTGAAAGAAACTGGAGAGGGCAAACTGCACTTACTTCACAATTTTATTTAACTAGCATCGGTCCTACTCACAGCTATGCCAAAAAGAATATTATTCGCTCTTATAATACTGATACTGCTTCAGTTCTTACTAAAAACTAAAAAATGTTTTTTAATTTCAATAATAACTTTGAAATCTGAAGTGGTACACGTCTTTTTTTTTTTTTTTAAATCCACATATTGAAAGGTTAAACAACGTACAGCATCCCATCTTTAGTGGCTTTAATATATTTGATAAAATAGCCCCCAAATATCAAAAGGCAATTTTTGCCACCTTTGAAAGCCTTGGCAACTGATTAAGAATAAATTTAAAGTTGTTCTCAAAATACTTACTTAAAAAAAAAACCACACAGACTAATTGATCTATAAGAATGCATCCAAAGTAAGACTTAAGAACAACAATGTCATAACAGACCCTTTCTTTTTCTTTTAGTAGTACACGAAGCATCATTCTGTCATGCTCCATTATACTTGCAAGCAAATGGCCATTAAATGAAAAATAAATTTTAGAATATCTTATGAAAGGTCTGAGATCATTAACTCAAAGTATGTGACAGAGGAACTAAGTTAAATAAATACATTTTCATTTCATTATTAGAAATGAAGTACATTTTTATGATGAATTTCTTTGCACAACTGAATTGATGTGAGAAAGGTATCTTTAGAAAGGTTCTTTTAAGGTAGGCAAGTTAAGTCAATTCTCTCCCTAAGTTCGAAATTCCCTTTAACTGTAATTTATTATTTAATAAATGAAAGGAGTACTCTCACATTTTATACCAAATCTATCACTGTTTTAAGCATCTTGGTCAAGTAGATCCTTTACAAAAGGGCTGACTGCACCCGTGAAGGGTTAATGGTTTTTGACTGTTGGCCACATTCCCATGGTAAACTTGAACATTCCTTTCTGAAAACCTTGCCCAGTGAGCTCTACCTATTTACACAACAGCTGGGGCACACCACCTGCACTACGGGCCGATAAACTTCGTGATGTGATACACAGCCGACCTGCTTATGGATGAGATAAGAGCATACCAATATTCAGCGTTATAAAAATACAACTATAAGAAAGTGTTTTGATGTCTTCTTCACTTTCGTATGTTTTACCCACGGGGAACCAGTACAGAATCTCTTCACTTTTGTATGTTTTACCCACGAGGAACAAGTACAGAATCTTATGCTAAAATCTACCGTCTCTCAACCCTTATTTTCACAAGGTGAGGGGCCAGCTGGAAGGCGGAAAAAAAGTCCAAAGGAACGAAGCAGAGAAAATGGGCCTGAATAATCTACAAACGAGAAAATAAATCCCTGAACTGAACAAAGAGAGTGGACCCTAATGGTTTTTGGAGAAGTATGATGGTGATAAGGTTCTCGACAAAGAGGAGGAAGAACTTCTTAAAATGGCAAATAGACCCCTCCTAGAGTCATCGTCTCTAATACTCATCATTAAATGTGCCCATGAGAGAGGCCACGGTGGGTGCCAGGAATATCTCAGCCCTAACTCTGCAACTGACCTTTTACCTCTCTCTGAGTTTCACTTCCTTATCTGCGAAATGGCGAGAATCTCCAGCCCTACGCACTCCAACTGAAAATTATAAAAATAACATTGCTGTGTACACTTTGACCTCCTTTAAACAAAAGGATGAACAAAACACAGATTAATGTTACTGCATGATTCATTTTCAAATCGGTTATGAGGTCTATATGCATACATTTAAATGGTTGCTGCAGAAGTTTTCAAGATTAACTTTCTGAGCAATAAATTGGGGGGCCAGCTAACCAAAAAACATCAGCTACATTTTCCTGAAATGGTTTTGATAAATTTAGTCAAAATCAGAAACATTTTACTTTCAAAATGTAAGGTCATACGGTACACAAATTCTAAAATTCAGCTGACATGGCCTTGTGTTTAACAAATACAAAAAATGTCAACTAGTTACCACAGGAAAGCTGCAAGATCACGCTTTTTTTTAAGAAATGGAAGAAAAAAATATCTTCCTTCTAATTTTACAGAGTAGTGAATATTAGCCATTGTCCTTTTCTACTGAGGACCAATTAGCAATTTTCTTCTGGTGTGGACATTTATTCTCTGGCTAGATGAGATTACCCTATAGTGAATTTCAGTACTTGCTCATCAGATTCCTCTAAAAAATAAACCCTCTCACAGTACAGACCTCTTGCCCGTAAAACAAGCAATCAAACAGATTAAAAAATGTTTTTTAATCTTTTTAAAATTGAAATTCAATATCAGAACCATTTTGGAGCTCCAATTTCTAAAACAATCTCCAATATATTTCATTTAAAAGTGGATTTAGTTTGGATTCCAAATAACATTTGAAGTGATTCTTCATTTAAAAAATCATTTTCAACATAAGCATCCTTACAAATAAACTTACATTAAAATTCCCACCCCTAAAGGGCTTAAAGTGTTTCCTTTTTCCCTGAAATGCCCCAGGACAGTAAGGAAAGAGATTGCTTTACTTACCATCAGCAGACAGGTGGGCGTGCCTTGCAAAGGCTTTATCTATTTCTAGAAAAGCCAAGGTCAACACAGTTTCCAAGTTCTCCTCCTTAGGAAGCAAATCCCTTCGTGGAGAGGAAAAAAGAGCCCCAAACAATCATTTGACAATAGGTTTCTAGCCTTCCTCTTGGTCCCTCCAGCTAGCAGTCATTCCATACAATGGACCTCCGTGGCTTGCCTTTCAGAGGCTTAAGATCCACATATTAACGAATCAAATTGAGAAAGAATCAGGCACAGAGATAAGCCTTTAAAAACAATAAAATAAAAGCCCAAGTCTCCATCCTTAAAAATTTAATCCTCACTGTCACAACGCTGAGAAGTCAAGAGTTCCTTTGTATTAAATTTAAGCCACTGAGTTCCTTTGTGGAATAAGGCAAAATATATATAAATCAACTGATGAACGGTATGAATAACTATGCTTGGGAAGAAGAGTCACACGGTCATGACTGTCACATGTTCTCCCCCTCTTTTAATTCTAGCAGTAGTGCGACCCTCAAAAATACATCAATAATAATTGCTGTAAATAAACTTTTTAAAGAGCTCCAAAGCACCCTCATTCAAAGCATTTTCCCCATTCTAATGCCAATCATCTAAAGCTGTTTTCAACAAGTATTCCAAGCTACTCACACCACTTGGAAGAATAATTACCACTTCTTGAAGCACTATGTGCCCTGCACTGATAGGAGTAAATGCTACTCACAGATTCTCAGAGGACATGAGATCATGTACTTTGTTATGTTAATTCACTTGAAATGATCACAAGTCAAGTGCTGCAGATTCTGGTCAATGCTCTCACCAAGGCAGTTGTTAAAACATACATATTTCTGCAGCGGTAATAATCATCTGTGATAACTGGCGTGACTCAAGGGCAACGGCTTATTCATAAAACAATAGTGTGAAAGCGCTCAAATAACTACCCTAACAGTGAATGCGGGGGCTTCCCCGGTGGCGCAGCGGTTGAGAGCCCGCCTGCCAACGCAGGGGACAGGGGTTCGAGCCCCGGTCCGGGAAGATCCCACATGCCGCGGAGCAACTGGGCCCGTGCGCCACAACTACTGAACCCGCGTGCCACAACTACTGAAGCCCACGCGCCTGGAGCCCGTGCTCCGCAACAAGAGAAGCCACCGCAATGAGAAGCCCGCGCACCGCAACGAGGAGCAGCCCCCGCTCGCCGCAACTAGAGAAAGCCCGCGCGCAGCAACGAAGACCCAACGCAGCGAAACATACCTACGTACATACATAAAACAGACAAAAAACAGTGAATGTCTCAGCCAAAAGGTGAAAGTTTAAACAGGAAGCATAAGGCACACTGCAAAGAGTGAACGTCATCGTATCATTCGTACGTACAGGATGCATTTCTCCATGTGGGTGTGACAGAAGTCGGCCGCCGCAGGTCCGCCATGGCCATCATACACCGCAAAGTACAGGACTTCGTCTGTCAGCTGAGCAAAGCCAAAGCGGTCTTCGTTCTCTTTTCGTTTGCCAATCTGCGAGGCGCAGCCCACGTTCGCCAAGCTGACTTTGGGAATCGGCTTGCCGTACTTAATGCTGGGCGGCAGCAGGATCGGCTCATCGATGCGGTTGTCCCAGATGCCAAAATTATCCCACGTGGCTGGTCGTCCGCTACCATCAGGGTCAAACCGCGAGCACCTGGTCTCCGAAGTGGAGCTGTGGCACGTGGGCGTCACCCGCCTGTCGTCCTGCAGCAGGCGGGCGCTGAGCAGCGCTCTCCTCCGCACCTGGTTCCCACCACTTCTAACCAAAGTAAGTAAGGCAGCTGTTGACATAACTCCAGAGGACTCAGGAATGAGGGAAAGGTCAATGGAACAGCAGTGGGCTGCCTTCCAGAAAAACGATGCAACTGAGTGGAAAGAAACAGACAGAGAGAGAGACAGAGAGAGAGACTCCATCAGTAATCTCAAATATAACTGATACATCATTAGATAGTACCAAGAATGAAGTCTGTAAAGAAGGTGGCACTTAACAGCCTACTTCTAAGAATCGTGGATCAAAAAAGAATTGATTTACCAACCCCATTCACAGGGTTTAAATTCTGTAAAACTTTGACAACGTGCACAGCTCACAAAGAACAAGTGCTTCTCCAACTTCAACCTACAATCACTTGGGGATCTTGCTAAAATGTAAATTCTGATTCCGTCTGTCAGGTGAGGCCTGAGATGCCGTATTTCAAACCAGCTCCCTGGTCCCGCAAACAAGTTGCTGGTCAGGCAGGCCCACACTTTTGAGTAGCGAGAATATAGAAAACAGGTGTAACTAAATAGTCTTCCCTTCATCAACTCCATTGCTCTGAAGAAAAGGTGGGGAAAAATATTAACAATAACAAAGTCTCTTACGAGAGTTAGAAATTTTTAAAAAACTGGTTAATAGAATATTTATGATAGTTTTGTACTCAAGAGAGTGCCCAAGTTTTGGCAAAGATACCATCTAGGATCTCAGTTCAGTTTAAGATTTCTCAACTTACTAAACTTTATTTTTCTGGTTAATGTAAGTTGGCTCGTGCAAACACGTGCCAGAGGCACAAGGATAAGCCAGCTCTCATGTGTGTGATCTCAGGAACTGGGGGGAACTGCGCGTGCGACAAGCAGCCCTGATTTATGAGCCACTGATCTACGCATTTACATTAACAGCTGCAGCTCGTCCGAAAGCCTCCCCTGGGCGTTTGCAGCGGAAATTCCTACACCCCTGCAGGAAGGGCTGTGTTTCTGGCAGTCTGCCATACAAATAAGGTTCTAAGCAGAAATTCGTGTCCATAGTGTTTCGTTCCGTTACTTTATGAATTAAAAACCAACTGTAAAAAATAGCACAATGTGACGATTTGATAATGCCGGCGGAGGGTATACAGGTGTTATATTATTCTCAACTGCACGTTAGAATTGTTTCACAATAAAAAAATGAATTTGAAAAAAATGTGTCTCCCCAAAAGGCACACATGAACACACACAAAAAGCCCAGCTTGAATCCATCTACAAGAAAATGCATTACAGATTTGAAACAATCATTTTCAAATAAGTTTTTGGACATCAGTCTAGCTGTGTGTAGGAAGGACCATTACTCCTTTCAGTAAGTAAAGCAGCAGAAGGAACGAATGAGGTTCCAAAGCACGCCCTTGGATACCTAAGCAATGCAAGTCATCTGAGCCCTGCCTTCTCAGAATTTAGAAGGAAAACGGCCTCCCAAACTATTAATGGGTCGCAAAAGACTTAGGAGGCCGTTCCCTCTTGGCCTTTCAGCTAATTGCATGTACTAAAGCCTGAAACACTTCTTTTATGACAGTACTGGGGTCGGGGGAGACGTAGCACCTCCGGTTATCAAAGGGAAACCACATCCCATTACCAAAAAAAGAGGTGTTTACTCCTTTGCTTCTGTTTGAAGGTTGTATGTTATTCAAAACCAAAAACTGTGTCAAATAAAGGTAAACTTGTGGAGAACTTTCAAAGTATAATACAATCTAGCAAGTAAGAGAACTAAGTACTAATTCTTGATGGAGATAATTCACAAAGCAGCTTTATGTTATAGAAAAAATAAACTTTAAATATGTTTATTAGAAAACATTCACATTTGAAGAGTGCACCAGAAATTAGCAAAGTACTATTCTTTTGGCTTCAGTCCAAAGCATGTACACCATACTCAGCCTTGTGCCACTCTGTAGTGACACACCTACTTTAAGCAAGAGTTCTAGAATTCCAAACTAGTAAATATTAAGTTTTCTGCAGCTCTTCTAGGATACTCGTCTCTTTTTTTTTCCCTCTCTCTCTTCCAAAAGTAAAATAAATAAAATGAACAGAGCTGCACTCATATCAGGGAACATATATCCGCTGGAAACATTATTTAAGAATGAAAACATGCAGCTTGAGCAGTTTCTTGACGCCTGCATAAAGTAAAATCAGTCTTCAACCTGGCCTCCTTCCTCATTCCTTATTTATACAATCATCTCAGATAGTAAGCAGAATAGTCACAGGAAAATATTTACTTTAAGGCACACTATTGGCTATTGGGGTAGATGAAATGTAACCCAGATATATCGCCAGTTTACAAAACAAGGTCGGCGTCACTTATGCAAGCAGGCGAGTGTCTAAAGAAGTGGTTCAGTCTCCTTCGCCTTACGCAATATAACTAAATCATTACTAATCTGAGGGAACAACTCAAAGAGGACCTGTGTTCCCAAGCTAAAGAACAACTTTGAATTAAACCTGCACATCAAGAAGTTTCCTTCAGAGCTTCAAACTACAAATCAGCCGTCATAGCCCACCCCCACCCATGCCCTGGAAATGACGAGGCGCTGACTAGCAAGTAGAATTTCTACTGTGGGGAAAAAACAAAAGCCTTAAAAAAAAAAGTGTTCTTTATAACAAAAATGGTAGAGAACAAACTGACAAACACCTAAGAAATATTTTTATTATATGTCAGTTCAGCAATTAAAAATGGGCATGGGTTTATCGTTCTGCAAACCAAAAATAGTTATTCAGGAACCCTTTATGTCAATCTCTCAATCGGAAATCAAGGCTAGCTTATTTTCATTTGAACATTTACATTCAGTCTTTGAAAGTCAAAGTAATCCAGAAGAGTCAAAGGGCAGAAGTAATTCTGCTTGAAAGACATTGGAAGACACAAAAATGTCAGAGGAAAAGTTAAATGAACCAAGAGCCCAAGAACACATTATATGCTGCACATTATATTCTACCAGCAAAAATAAAATTTAAAAACTAGACTAAGCAAGAAAATAAAGACAAATAACTGGATTGGAGTCCTAGCTACATAGCAGGTTATTTATATAAGCAGCCTAGCTATACTAATAGTCATATAACGTAAGGAGAAAAAATGGACATTTTTCTTCCACCTAGGCCAAACTGTTTTCCAAATTCTTTTTTACACCCCAATCAAAACGAAATGTATGGCTCAGGATTTACTTTAATCACATGAATTTTTTAAAACGTGTGAGTGTGAGCCTGCATATATTCTACATACTGACAATAAATAAACGCTGAAAATACTTTCCATTTTCATCATTTTAACATTCATTTGTGTGACCAGGCCTCCATCTTCCTCCTCCTCAATGCTTTGGTTAATCTGATACTCTGAAGTCCTGACACAGAACTCTGACAATTGAACAAAGTTGACCCCTGATTGAACAACGCTGACTAGCAGGGGGGATTCCACAAGAGTAGACACAGAGATTCCACAGTAGAGCGCTGGTGAAAAGCCACATCCTGAGAGCAGGAGATCTCAGGTGAAAAGCATCAGAAAGGGGAAAAAAAAAAAAAAAAGGCATTTGGTTTGTAGTAAACTTTTGAAGTATACACTTTGTTTAAAAATAAAAGGCGGGGGTGAGCGATGAAGAAAAGCCACATATACAGCTACAAGACTGCTATGCCTATTTTACATTTTCATCTTATTCCAATTTTATAATCCCGCAATGATTTAAACACCTTGGAGCTGTCCAAATGTACTTTTGGAAAACGGAGGCGCTCACAGCCTCTGGCAGCAGCGTGCACTTGGGATTTGAGTTAAACTGCTCCTGACTGTTGAAAGCAGGTAAAAAGTGCAGTTTATTGCTGTCATGTTAAGCACATGCCAAAATTACTCAGGAGTTCTAAGGATCAGTACTACTGAAACTTGCTTAGATTTATCCCTCTAGCAAAAATATTTAACGAAGTATTCACATTTGCCCATTATAAAGTGGCACTCAGGTATCTTTATATCAGTAACTTATACAATGGAAACACAGTTAATTTTAATATTCTTAAAATAATTCTTTAACCACTCTAGAAAAAAAAAATTCATCCCAATCAATTCAAATATTATGGAAACCTGCAGAATGTATTTCAGGAAATTTGGACTCCAATATCCTCTTTACCAGTACCCTGCTAGGAGGAAGGAAAGAAAATCTACTAGTCTACCTGAGGGAGGAAACAAAAACAACAGAAACCTCCAATGACTCCTCTTAGGTTTGATGTGAACATATGTATTTGGATGTGTGAATAGAGAAAAGAACATGGGAGCAATGAAAAGTATTCATCATTCTAATTCCATAAATATCTTGTAAAACATTTCAGTTAATGTGGATACAGACCATATTCCAAACGTTCATTTAAGAAGAATTTTCCAGAACAACTGAGTATAAGGTGTGTATTTTATCCTTTTTCATTTCCTCTAGAGCACCTAATACAACGGTGAGATCTACACATTAAATTTTCAGTAAATTTAAAAAATAAAGAAGAAGAATTTTCCTTTACGTTCTATCACCAGCACCTCTCCCCCTCTCCCTCTTCTTTAAGATTCCAGTCAAGGGAAGTAGGTGCCTGTGTTGGTGAACAACAGAAACCGACTAAGGTTGCAAGAAAAAAATCCTGAAAAATTATAACTGAGGCTTTTTTTCTCCTAGACTACGACACTATCGCTGTCTTTCAAGACCATCATAATCTGTCACCTTAGCTGCCCAATTCTGAAAGCGCCGACCACCTCCTTCTTTCCTCCGCACTGGCGGAGTGTGCAAGGACCGGAGAGGCTCCCAGTCTGAAGCTCAGAAAGGCCCGTGGAGCTTTAGAGACTCCAAATTCCCTGGCTGTTGCCACCCGGAGTCTCGCCTTTGTCATCTCCTGGGGAAATCTCTAATCTACAGACAGCGGCTGCGAAAGAAGCCGTCAGCAGCCTCAAGGCCTTGAGATTATAGTGCGCTCTTGGCAAAGCAAGACCCACGTCCTCAGATCGACCCCAGCCAGGGCTCTGCATCCTTCTCTCCTCCGATCCCCTGAAAAGCTCACCCTTGGACAGTTCGGGATCCTGGGCTTGGCTCGCTGGCCCGGACAGCTGAGCGACCCAGGGCGATACACCGCAGCGAGCGCAGCCTCCCGCCGGCGCGGCGCGCGGCACTGCGGCCGGCTGGGTTCCCTCGCGCACCTTCCGCCGCCCGGTCCCCGCCTCCCAACCACAGTCTCCGCGGACAGATTCCGGCCGCCGCCACGTCTCCCTCGGCCCGGCCGCAGCTGCAGCGGCGACAAGGCGCTGACCCCCGCAGCATCCTCGCGTCCGGGGGTTGGCGCTAGGCGACTCGGGGCCTCGCTAAAGGCAAGCGAGGGCGGGCGGCCCCTGCTTCCCGTCCATCGACCCTTCCATGGTTCCCTCCCCCCTTCCAGCCCGGCCCACCACCCTCGCTCGGCAGGAGCCTCCAGCTCGCAGTCAAGTTCAGGCCGAGCGCGCAGGCTCCGCAGGAAATGCCGGCAGCCGGTGGCTCAGCCAAGGTGGGCCCCGCCCGGACATGCTGCTCCAGACCTCAAAAAGAAAGCAAGCTGCGCACAGAGAACCCAGGCACTGACCGCCGGGCTCGGACTGAAGGGGCTGGGGAACTAAACAGATATTTCCGCTCCCCTGCCCTCCCTGGGGAACCCTCCTCCGTTTACCCTCCATTCCGCGGACCGGGAGCAGTGGGCTGTGCCCGCGTCCGTAAGTATCATAAACGGTTAAATAAATGAAGTACACTCTCCAGGCTCTTACCTCGTGATGGCAATGCCCCTGGAAAAATTTTAATTAGCTAACGGAGGGCGGGAGAGGGGTTTTCTGTAAATAAGGCTGCCTTCTCCGATGTTTCCAGTCTCTGGAGCAAGCAGTTAGCACAGCCGCTGGCTCATCTGCTGGAAATTCTCGAGAATTTTTCTCGGGCAGCTGCCAGATGGAGAGGGGAGAAGTCTGTTCCCGCTGACTGATGGCAGCTCCGACCAATCCGCGCTCAGCAACGAGGCGCGCCCGCCTCCCGGGCTCTCGGTCGCAGCCAATCACAGGTTCTGACGGGACCGAGCCTCCCCGCAAGGGCAGTTGGACTTGGCTGACTTTCAGCAGCGCACCGCAGAGCGACGTCGACTTGGGCCAGTGGTGGCTCGCGGGGATGTCGGCCCTTCCGAAGGCCGTGGCGCTCTGGCCAATGAGGGAGCGCCTCGGCGGTGGGTGAGGTCGAGAAATTTGGTCCCTAGCCAGGGGGTTGAGGAGAGGAGGTGTGTCGCTTGGGGCAGTGGAGCGGTAGTGACAACTAGGAAAGCCAGAACGGAATGCCAACACTTTGCCTGGGCGGAGGTAATGAAAGGCATCTGGTTTCATTGCTATTCTTTGAAAAACTCACAGGGCACCGTTCTTCGTGACTGAACAGGCATCTCGTGATCCCTTGAGAATGTGTGGGGGTTTTTGCACTTTTTAAAAAAAATTATTTATTTATTTATTTATTTTTGGGGGGTTGGGCTGCACCGCGTGGCATGCGAGCTCTTAGTTCCCCCACCAGGGATGGAACCCCTGCCCCCTGCAGTGGAAGCCCGGAGTCCTAATCAGTGGACGGCCAGGGGACTCCACTCGAGAATGTTGATTCATTTATTCCACAAGTATTTCTGTGTGTTTAGGGAGGACCTTTTGTGTGCCAGGCACTGGAGATAAATCTTGACACAAATAGACATGATAGATGCCTTCATAAAGCTGCCAGTCTAAAGAGGAGGAAGAGGGAGAAGACAGAGGTAAACAAGCAGATAACATAACAAATCATGTCAAGGAAGGGAATAAACAGATGTGGATACAGAGGAAGTTGAGGTTAGCTAGAGAGGGTTGTTCTATAAGAACTTTATAACGTTTAAGCAAAGAGTGAGAAGATCAGTCAGCCATGGAACCTGGAAAGTGATGATTGTTCTGGGCAGAGGGGACAGCAGAGCAAATGTCCTGAGGTGGGACAGCTTTGACATTTTGGAAGAACAGAAAGGCCAGTGTGGGTCTAGTTTAGAGGGAGGGAGAGAGCAGCATGACAGAAGGAAATGAGGTAGACAGAGGCCAGAGGATGTAGCCAAGACTTGGAATTTGCTTTACATTTTAAATATAAGGAGACTCTACTGAGGCATTTTAAGCAAAGGAGAAAAAGGATCTGGTTTAGACTTTAAACTGCTTTGGTTAATGTGTAGGTGAACAGGTTATTGGGAGACTGGTTAGGAGACTAAATCAGAGGAGCTCCAAGGTGTGAGATGACCTGTTTTAAACTATGGTGATATCACTGGAGGTAGAGAAAAGCAGAGATTTTAAAGATAAATTATTAGCTTGTTTTGACATATTAGGTATCCCAGTCCCCGGACAACTGTTCTGAAACCAGGGCTCCCTGGAATTTTCTGTTCTTTAATCATTTTATTGAAGCCATATATATACACACACACACACACGCACGCATACACATGCATATCTGAACCATCAGACAAGGCAATCTTATTTACAGAAAGCCCCTCTCCCACCCTGTTATGTGTGTGTGTGTGTGTCTCTCTCTCTCTATATATATATAAGTGCATATATCCCAAATGTATACAGCTCAGTGAATTTTCACAGTCTGAACACACCTGTGTATCCACCACCCAGATCAAGAAACAGAACATTATAAACACCCAGGGACTGCATCTTACTGCCTTCCGGTCATTGCCTATCATGACTTTCAACAACATAGATTAGTTTTGCCTGTCTTTGGACTTGATACATATAGAATCACGAAGTATACACTCTTCTGTGTTTGGCTCTTTATTCAACTTTATACTTATGAGATTCTTCCATACTGTTGCATATAGTTGTAGATTATTCATGTTATTTCATTCTGTAAATGTACCTTTGAATTCATCCTTCTGATGCACATTGGGGTAGTTTTCAGTTTGGAGCTATTACAGATAGTGCTACTATAAACATTCTAGTACATATCTTTTGGCCTTTTCTTTTGATGGAGCGATTTGGTGGCTGAGTTTTAAATACAATTAAGTTATTTTTGAATCTGTTCATCAGTAATATAGTACCATGTATTGCAGTATCTCAAACATACAGACACCAGATCATGAAGGGCTTTGCTCTCACAAATGTGAAAACTTTTGGCCACAAGAACTGTTGACATGAGAAATTTTAAGTTTGGAAGTCTAAAACACTTGTAATTATGTATGGCATTTTGACCTTCTTTTTAAGCAGTTGCAAACTGCATGTCCAGGATTTGAGAACATCATGACTTTGCTACATCCTTTTATTATAATAGACTGTGATTCACAGGCATATGATAAGCAAGGTCAGTTAGGCTGTCCTGAAGAATATGCGTATGTTTGGTGCTAATACAGTCCTTGGACTTTTATTTGAAAACCATACCATTCCACATCCTACCACAGTTGATTAGGAATAAAGCCAGCAGTTTACTTCTTTAGAATTATTTATTTCTGCTTTTTGCATCTCTGAAGCATGGCTAAATGTAGTACAAATGTACATATACTCAACATGCGGGATCACTGCATAATGTCCAAAAGAATCAAGTGGATGCAACACTCCATACTTCATTAAGTTGAGCTCCTTTTTATTTCACTTTATATTTTAAAGACTTGAACTATTTGATAGTAGTCACTATCGGGCAATTATCCTCAAGATGGGTCACAAGGCTGTGGGTGGATAGGTCGCAGGGGGCCTTATAAAATGTAAAGTGAGGACGTAAACCATTTGCGACTTAGGCTAATGAACCACTGAACTGGAACCGTTACAACTTGAATTGAGGCGTATTACAGATGTTAAGAGTTGGAGCAAAAACTGATTGGAATTGGTCAGCACCAAACCGGAAGTGGTTAGGAGTGCAGCTAGAGGCAAGATTTTATAGAGAAGATGTGAAAGCCAAGCAAGAAGATGATTTGATTGGCTACAGGTTAAACAGTTACCTTATCTGGGGAAGTCTCTTTGGCTTTGCGGTTGGTTGTCCTTAGGTTTTCATGTCTTAACCTTAGGGCACTACAGATTTAGGTTTTGGCTTGCTTACTTAGGCTACTAAGGCGTTAAAGCCACCTCAGTCTAAGGGCCTCCTTGTTTAATGAATTTAACACTACCCATTTTCCTGATCAGTTGCTAATGCTCCTGGGAGCCAAATACTGTGTAATAATGAACTGATAATTTTATTAATATTCACCCATGAATAACCAATTTTGTTTCTTGTTAAAACATTAGAGATGGTATTTTTGTATAGTCAATGAAGGGTACCAGAATATGCGACCCCCAAAATACACCTCTTTGGATTGTTTTGAGCTAAAGGCAACTGACGACCAGGAGATGCAGAAAAAGCTCTTCACCTCCCCCTGCCTAAAAGTAGAGTATAAATTTCCCCTTTAGTAAAGGAAATTTACATTTATAAAGGAAATTTCCATCTTTCATGGTGGCTCCAGGAAGTACCAGGAAGAGTGCTACTCCCAGAGATAACTGTTATCGCCTGAGAGACTCCTTTCTACATAACAAGACAACCCTTATTTAATACACGTTTCCTCCCCTTGCATTCCTGTAACTTGCCTTCCCTACTCCCAAGCCCCTTTTCCTTTGTTTAGCCTAAAATAGTATATAAACCTCAATCATCTGGTCTCCTAGAGTCTCATTTCTTTATGAAATTTCCATTCATACTTAACAGGATTAAAACTGTTTTTTCTCTTATTTATTTGTCTTTTGTCAATTTGATTTCCAGGGTCCCAGCCAGAGAACCTAAGATGGTAAAAGGAAACATTTTTTCTTTTCCTCCATTAGAATCAGCAGTTCTCCAGGTAAGACTCTGGACGCTACTTCTGGCCTCATGCCTAAAGTGTGAGATATTAAGGTATATTTTTCCACAGTTTAGGTCGTTTTCTATCTAGAATTTCCAGCCCAGATGTCCCTTCTGTGTGTCACCAGAATAATTGCCAAAACCCTGACACAAACAATTTTTACATCTTGTCTTTGAACCCTATTAAAACTTGTAGCAGTGATTTTATCTTAGAATGTAATTGTTGCTTTTTTCCCACAAATATGGAATAAATGAGCTTCATCCAGTACCAGTGTTATAGGGCTCTGAATTATCTTTCCATTTCCACCTGTGACTTTTCTGTTTGGCCCTATCCAAGTATTTAATCTCATTATGCATCATTCCCATATAGGGCTGTTATGAGGAAAATCGTGTTCTATAAATGTAGAAAAGGTTATAAACAAAATTGCATTTTGTTACTTAAATTGCAGAAACTCCAAATCAAGGGAATGGAATGTGATGGTCATTAGCTGCATTTGCCAAGTATTTCCTGCTCTCCACCTCCCAGGCAGTTTCTGGCCCCTTCGTGGGTGGTGCTGTGGGAAGGTAGGGAGCCTGTGACTAGTTTAGGTCAGTGAATTGTGCGTGGAGGTGACAGCGTTTCTGAGTTGGAGCATTTAATGATCCTCTGCAAGACCCCTCAAGGCTTATTTCCCTCTGCCATTACAGCTAACAAAGTTCCAGATCACTGCTTCTCCTTCCGTCCGGTTCCTGAGTAACTAACTGTGAAGAACAGAATCCCGCTGCCAGCCCATCGTGGCCAGATAGCTGAGCCAGAAACAAACCTTTGTGGTTTTGAGCCACTGATATTGTTTGCTGCTACATCTTGAGCTAACTTAACCTAGCCTATCCTGACTCATACAGGTAGTAGCTCCAACTTAAAATCATTTGGTTGAGGTTTTCTTGGGGCAGTTTTATTCAAAAAGAAATTTTCATTCATTTTTTTCAATAACTTTTCATGAAGTTTCTACTGGGTTTATAGCAATGAATGAAAAATATAAATGTCTCTGTTCTCGTGAAAATCGGGAGGGGGCGGAGGAGATAGTAGGCATTTATCTAGGTATGGTGAATGCTATAACTGGAGAAGCATGGCTTTCTCTAAGTGTTATTCTTGGAGTGTTGTGACTCCTCTTCCCCTTTCTGTCTTTGTCTTTCTCTTAAGTCAGGGATTATTCAGCTGCTGGATATTATACAAGCCTACCTAGAAAGGATGAGAAAGAAAAAACAAGTTTCTAACTAACTCTTGAGAAGTATCTTGGACTCAGAGAAAATGTACCTTGCCTGAGCCTGGAATGCCAACATTGCTTTTGACCAATGGGCAGCCTCAGACAAGTAGCTAGCTTTGCTGTGCCCCTCTTTTATCAGATGTAAAATAGCACTAAATATAACCTGCCTTGGCTGACTTTCTAACTGCTACAAGAATTAAATTAAGCAGAGAATTAAGTGGCCCATAAAAAAAAGTGTTATTATTCTTTGAAGATTTTACCTGAAGTAAACTGGAGGAGCCAATAAATAGGTAGTTTAAAAAAAAAAAAAAAGTTCGGTCCACCTCTAAAGCAACATATAAACAAATTAAAATTAAAATTGTACCCTTCCAGCCGTGGGAAATGACACAGAATGACACGGTCAGAGTTGTACCTTCAAGAATCTAAACTCAGTGTTTATTGCCAAGTCATATCGGCTAATGTACTGCTATTAGGCTATGGCTGAAACAAGCCAAAAATTCCCTGTAATCCTCATAAGGAATATTCAGTACTTTTCTTGTCAGTAGAATGAAGGGAATGTACGAATAACTAGCTTTATACAAGTGGGTAAACAACCGAAAAATGCATGCAGCGTTAATAGAAACTGCCATTGTCTTTGAGATCTGTAATTTCAGAAGTATGTACATTTATAACTTGTTGGAAGTACCTGATTTTCTCAACTCATTCCTAAGTCTCATTTAGATTAGAGTTCAGTATCCCAAAGTAACATTGTAAGAGATGATGAAAGGCACATTTGTCACTGGTTGTCAGGCAACCCAAAGCATGCGTTATTGGCATGTACAAACACACCTCCTTATTAGGTATACAGAGTGGGTGTAGGTGCTGAACTGCTTTTCTACTGGTCAGTTTCCCTTCCAATGACAGAAGAGAAAGTATTTTTCCCCCAGTTAATTAGCATACTCTGGGGCAGTACCGGACTGTGTTTCTTACCCTGGTAGTGTTAAATATAGACTTGAAAACCAGCCTTCAGCCTTTATCATTTAAAAGTTACTTTGGCTTTGGGTGTTCTAGATTTTATATACAAAAATACTCCAGAAAAAGTTTTGAAAATTCAAATAAACTAATAGCACATCATGATTCTGCTATGAGAAGTTAGCAAGAGGGAGACTGGTTTTCTTGAAGATACCTTCCCATAAAATAAGAATCGACAATCATCTTCCCAGAATGAAACCAGGAAAGATATCCCCAGGTTGCAAAGGTCAACAGAAATGGTGTTCCCTACCGCCACCCCACCTTTGCATAGACCACAGGGAAGAGGCAGAAAGCTGAGATTCGGGAAGAGGGCAGAGTTACAGCAAAGGGAAAAAAGGGAGGGGGACCAAGAGAGGGACATCAGCCTGCCCACATGAGGGACTGTCATACGGCCTGAAATGTGACCCAATGAAAATAGTGTAGAAATAGATGCTTAGTGCTCTTTGAACTGTATGTAACTGGTTAATGCAAGGTTACATAATATTTTCTACATGTTCTCTCATTCTGTGGCTTCTCCCTCCTCCTAATTCATCCTACACCCACTAGTACTATTTTTCATCTTACAGCACTGTTTCACGAAGCTTCAGAAGCTCCCAATGTCCAATAGTCTTTAAAAAAAAAATTCTAAGGCTGGTATTCACACTTTTCCATGAGCTGTTCCTGCCCTTCAGCAACCTTCTGATCCGCTACTTCCCTAAACGGACACTCATTCCGCCCAAACTCATCATTTCCTAAACCTGCCGTGAGGGTTCTGACCCCCTGGCTCCCTTGCCTCTGCTCAAGGCAAACCTTAACGTTCTCCTCTTAGTTTTCTTAAATCTTCAGAAACGGAAGGATTACAGTGAACGTTTGCCGTGTGATTACTGATTGCTTGTACTCTTAGAAAAGAACCAGAATAGAGTATCACTTTGTGCTGCAAACAAAAATAATAATTGCTAACTGTTGAGGTTCTCCAGAGAAACAAGCAATAGGGTGTGTATGTATGTGTGTGTGGCGGGGGGGGTGAGAGAGAGAGACTGAGATTTAAGGAATTGGCTCATGGGATGTGGGAGCCGGCAAGTCCGAATCTGAAGAGAGAGAACAGACCCTGCATATATTTGGAGGAAAAGTATTCGAGGCAAAGGAGAGGGCACGCACAGAGGCCTGCAGCAGAGTCGCAGGCTGGAGACCCAGGGAAGAGATGACGTCGAACTCACGTCCCAAGGCAGTCTGGAGGCAGATTTCCTTCTTCCTTGGGGGATGTCAGTCTTTCTCTTAAGGCCTTTAACTGACTGGATGAGGCCCGGCCACATTATGGAGGTAAAATCTGCTTTACTCAACCTACTGATTTAAATGTTAATTCCATCTAAAAATACCTTCACAGAGACATCTAGATTTATGTTTGACTAAACATGTGGGTACCTTGGCCTAGTCAAATTAACACATAAACTTAACCATCACACTAACCCATACAAATGCTTATTCTGTCCAGGCAGTGTTCTAAATTCTTTACGTGTATTAACTCATTTACCTCTAACAACCCAATGAGATAAGGTTATTATTATCTTCCCCATTTTACAGTTGAGGCACACAGATAGATTAAGTAATTTGCCTGAGGTCATACAGCTTATAAATGATGCCTTGCCAGGACTTGAATTTTTACAGCCTGGCCCCAGAGTCTGTGTTCTTAACTGCTGGTCTGTTCACCTCTCAAGAAGAAAAAGTGAAAGCTGAACTCACAGATACCTTACATGTTCTTCCTGCTGCCTCCATAAATATCTTTGCCTGCCATTAACATCTGTTGGAAATCAGCTTTTTACAGAAACCTTATGTATGTCCACACAATAGCTCTTTGATGTAGGTAGTGTTATCCCTGTTTTACAGACGAGGAAAATTTGAGGCACAGAGAAGTTAATGATTTGCCCCAGGCCACGAAGTAGTGAGTGGAAAGCAGGCATTAGCGTAGGACCCTCAGTCTCCAAAGCACATGCCCTGACCAAAATGTCTCTCTGTATGTTAAAGATGTTCCTACTCATCTCTGTTTTGAAGACTTTAAATTACTTTAACCAAAGTTGGCTTTGCAAATTAACAAAAATTGGCTTCCTGTTTTGATGTGTTCCACAAGTGAAAAACACTGTACACATAAGCCTAAATTTCTGACTAATTCAGGCACCAGAAAAGAACATAGATTGTAACTAAAGAACATAGATTGAATGGAAAGAAAAAAAGAAAGAGCATTTCCTGTTTTACCAGGTAGGGACTAGCTAGTATCATCTACTGGGGGCCTGCTGCATTTAGAGAAAGAGCAAGGGGCAAACACATCCCTCTGAAGCACTGAAGTGGGAGAAAAGGACCAGTTAGAGTAGAATACAGATTGAACCTGAGCAGTGACTTCGCCTGAGCCTAGCCTGCTGGCAAGAAGTTCAGTGGGCAGGAAAACATACAACAGACATGGCCCGTTTTGCAGTGTTGGCTTGCTGCGCTGGAATTAGGTGAACCTACTGTCTGTTTATAAGGGACTGATGTAGAAAGTTTTATTTATGATGTAGAAGGAGTTTTGGTTTCCCAGGGGGGCCCGTGAGAAGGCAGAGCATACTATTTACTGTTGATAAGGATCATAATGGAGTAATGTTTGCCACCAGGGATCTTTCACCTCTGTCTTCTTAACTCACTGACGAAATTTGTAGCCTGGGAGGGGAAAGGCCCCGGAAGTTTTTCGGCCTGTCCAGAAGTCGGTATATGACCAAAGAATTTTAGAGCTGGGAGGTATCTTTGAACTATTTTCCTCCTCTTCCTCTCCCCTTTATTTTTCAGAAAATTAAATGCAAACTCTGAGAGGTGAAGAGATTTGCCCAACGCCACAGAGCTGGTAACTACAGGCTAGAATTATAGGCCAGATGTTTAGTGTCCCAGGCAAGTACTGATCCAGCCTCTTCACACTGTGTGTGACCAGAGCCACTCCTGACTTTAGACAACCTAGTCAATGTTAGGAATTTTTATTGTTCCCTGTCCTTGCCTAGAACACCCTACCTGGTCCTGAGCTTGCTTGCCTCTGACTCTGTTTCCTGCTTACAAAATGTCTTTCTTCTTTCTCCTCTCCTCAATTAAAACTCTTTTGTTTGCTTAATAAATGGCTGTTCATTCATTCAAATAATATTTATTTAATACATCCTCCTATGTACTAGAAACTATTCTAGGAGCTGGGGATATAGCAGTGAGCTAAACACACAAAATTTCTGTCCCTGTGGAACCTACACTCTAGAGAAAGGAACAGAAAACCAAACAGATAAATATATTCTTTGATATCTGTAACAATGAATGGTCTGTAGAAAAATAAATGATGAATAATGGGATAGAGAAGGGAATATGTGCTATTTGAGGTGTGGAAGTGAGGGAAAGCCTGGCATTGGGGGGCAGGAACCATAATGAAGGAGGGGAGAGAACAGACCCTGCGTATATTTGGAGGAAAAATATTCCAGACAGAGGAAAGGGCACGCACAAAGGTGCTGCAGCAGAGTGGCAAGGAAGCCTGCGGGACGGGAACATAGTTAATGAGTGAAATTAAGCAGAAATGAGGTCAGAGAGAAACCAGAGTCTGTAAGACGTTGGAGACCGAGATAAGATAGGGAAAGGAAAGGACAGAAAAGAAAAGGAATTTGGACTTGATTCTCATTGTTGAGAAGACTTGGGGAGAGAGAGTAGGTGAGGGTTGTGAACTGATTTGTGATGAAAAGGATCACTCATGTTGCAGTGCAGGGAGTGAACCCTGGGAGAGGCAAAAGCAGCAGCTAGGAGACTAGGTAGAACGTTGTTGGAGGAGAATGGAGAGGTTCACCTTGAGGATGTTAACTTCGTGACGTCCTGTAAACATACAATAAAGCTTTTGCGTAGGACTTAGATATATTCATCTGTGGTTCTGAAATCACACAACCCAGATAGGACTTCAACCCACGGACCTGGACTCGAGCCCAGTCAAAATTCAGACTGGGACTTGAACCCACTGTCTTTTAATTGAGATCACACAGCTGATCTCAGGACTTAAGGAAGCTCATGTTCTTTATGTCTCATCACCGAAAGAATTCAGTGAGAGGCAAAGTGATAGGTAAGAAGTGGATTTATTTAGAGAGATACACATTCCATAGACAGAATGCGGTCCATTTCAAAAGGTGAGCACGGCCTTGGGAGAAACACTACAGAGACAGAAGTGGGCCATCTCAGAAGGCTCAGAGGCCCCAAAATATGGGGTGGTTAGTTTTTACGGGCTGGATAATTGCATAGTCTGATGACTGGGAGGATTATTCCAACTATTTTGGAGAAGGGTTAGAGATTTCCAGGAATTGGGCCACCACCCACCTTTTGACCTTTTATGGTTGGCCTCAGAACTGTCGTGGTGCTGGTGGTGTGCCATTTAGCATGTGCTAATGTATTACAGTGAGCATATAATGAGGCTTAAGGTCCACTGGAAGTCAAATCTTCTGCCATCTTGGACCAAGTTGGTTCTAACCAGTGTTTGTCATGTCCTATGGCTATGTTATTCTATTAAAGGTCGTACCCTGACCCCTTCCCTCCTGTTTCAGTTCCAGGGAGAAGTCAAGGTGAAAGGCATACATTCAGGAGTCATCAGTGTGCAGATAGAATTTAAAACCATGAGGATGAGATCGCCTAGGGAGTGAGATGGATGGAGAAGAGAGGAGGCTGGAGGTCAAAGCGCTGGGATTTTGCAGAATTTAGAAGTTGGCAAAAGGAAGAGGTCCAGGCAAAGGTGACTGAGAAGGAATAGTAATGAGGTAGGAGGAAAACCAATAAAAAGTGAGAGAAAGGCAATAAAGAAAATTTCAAGGAGAGTGTAAGCAGCTGTTTGATGATTAGGCTTGAGCATGTAAAGGTCATCGAAGACCCAGACAAGATCAGTGTCAGTGCAGTGAGGGCACATAAACGTGATTGGCATGAGTTCAAGAGAGAATGAGAAGTAAGGGAGCCAGCAATCTAAAAGTACTTGAGGAGTTTTATTTTAAGGTGGGGCATAGGAATGAGGCAGTAACAGAGGGGTATTTTTTTTAAGATGGAAAATATTATAGCATGTATGCATGCTGATGAGAATAATTTGAAGGGAATGAAAGACTGACTTGCAGGAAAAGGAGCAAATTAGTCATCTAGGATGGAGGAGGAGCTGGAGGACCCAGGTGAGCTGGCAGGGTAGCTGGGCAGATCTAAGGACCCCCTTGAGGTTAGGTTCATGATTTGGTGTGAGACCAGTTAGTGTGTGTTAATGTCTTTCTCCAGCCGTACTCAGCTACTTGGGTGCAGAGGCAGATTAGGTGAAGAGTTAGATTTGAACAGGTTAAGCTTTAGCTACATGGATATAACAAAGCAGGGAGGTGAGAAACTATAACAATGGACCATGGAATCCCAACTGGATAAACAGAGAAGAGAGGGCATGAGTGGTGCCATGGAAATTAAAAAGCCGGCAGGGTCAATCACTTGGAGATACTGGCCATGGTACAAACCCAGGACAATGTCTTTTTTTTCCCAAAATACTCTAAAATGTGAATGACTGGTGAATAGCATATAAAGATAACCTTCCATGCATTTAATGAGAAAATAGATACTTCTTAACACAAAGAAATTAATTTCTAATGGGCAAATTCTAGGGGCATTTGACAGAATAATGGGAGAATATTGAAGGAAAGAGCCTCAATAATATAAGTTAAGGACTTCCCCGTTTGACCTAAGTGTAAGGCT
Organism: Balaenoptera physalus; assembly: GCF_965194825.1. NCBI lineage: Eukaryota > Metazoa > Chordata > Mammalia > Artiodactyla > Balaenopteridae > Balaenoptera > Balaenoptera physalus. Next base: position 9,151,174 of record NC_138884.1, read on the forward strand.
GACAGTGGTGCATGGGGTCCAGAATACGTGGTGACCCGTTGCTTTCTCTGTATCAAAAGTGAGTTATTCATCAACCAGAAGTCTAACGAGATGAAGTAGAGATCCACTTGATCTTGAAGGATCAAGACGTGTTATATACATAATACAGGACTGGAATTTATATTAGAGACTTCTTTATTCCAGAAGAAGGAACATGAGGGGAAGGCGGACTGTCTTAATAATTGACTTCAGTCACCATTTAGCAGCAACAGTGAGTTCTGTGGAGATATAGAGATAGATAGATAGATAGATAGATATTCTCTGTCTTCAAGGAATTTATAAATCCTAGGTGTATAGGTACTGGACGTGAGTGAACATGAATAATTATAGGATATATATAAGAAATACCAAAAATGTTCATGAAAATGCTGACAATAGGAATGGATAGATCAGTACTGAAAAATCAATAGATTTACTAGTATAGTCATTACTGAGAAACTAATACAGTTGCTCCCAGGAAATAAAATCCATTATGTATTGTGGCAGAGACAGCTAGATGCCCGATTCAATATACATTCTACCCTTCCTCCTTAGTAACAGACCCCTGATTTTTATCTGGGCATACTGCTGGCAAAAAGAAAAGATTATTTCCCAGCCTCCCTTATAATTAGTGTGGTCTTGCTATGGCATGCCATTCGTACCATAAGATGTAATTAGAAACACATGGACTTCCAGAAAGTCACAGTGCAAAGGAAGGAGGCATGCCCTTCTGTCATTCTCCTTTCCCGGACTGTGGATATGACGGCTGGAACTTAAGAATCATCTTGGATCATAATATGACATGGTAGAGATGGCAGAGCAGTAAGATAGGAGGTCAGATCTTTGGTGAACTGATCTATGGAGCAACCATAACAACCATTTCTGTTAAGAGCTGCCAAACCTGATCATAACAAACACACACATTTATCACTGTAGATACCACAGTCTCAGGTGTAGTATTTTACACATACTGGTCACTCAGTAAATATTTGATGAATAAATACAATTATTTGTGATGGGGGTTTTGCTTCTGAAAGTGCTGTTGTAGTGGAAACTCTAATGATGTTTCCCCAAATATAGCAGTTTTTTCTTCTATTGCCTTTAACTAGACGAGCCTCTGAAAGTGACATATATATATACAGTTTACACAGTTAGAAGCAAATATAAGACAAGATATAAATTTTATTCACAAATATTTGCAAAATATTCGCTCTTAAAAATTGCCCTACGTATTAGTTATTGCTGTGCGACAAATCACCCAAATACTCATTGGCTTAAAACAGTGATCATTTATTATGTTCTTGCTTCTGCGGCCTGGCTGGGGTTCAGCCGACCTAAGTTTGGCTCAGCTGGGCAGCTCTGCTTCTCACTGCAGGACTACAGACTGGCTGGATCAGCTCTGCTCAGAGCGTCTCTCATTCTTGGGCAAGTGGGCTACCCCAGGCACTTCTTCTCATGATGATGGCAGAAGCGCAAGAAAAGGAAACACTCAAGGATTTTTTAGGCCTAGACTTGAACTGGCTCATAGTCACTGTTGTCTACACGCCATTGGCCAAAACAAGTCACATGCTCTCGTAGACTCAATATGGCCATACACTATTTTCGCCTCCTCCCATCAAGAGGTAGTTTATTTCCCAGACATATCCTTTACCTCTTGAAGATGGGCTTGTGACTTGCTTTGACCAGTAGAGTGTGATAGAAGTGAAGTTTTGTGACTCAGTGAGCCCTAGCCTAAAATGGCCTTGTATTTCCACCCTCACCCTCTTGGGATGCTTTCGCCACCACATGAGGATGAGGAAACCCAACTCAGTTGAGCCTCTTCATGGATCAAAGCCCACGTGGAGAGAGGCCCGGCCATCCCAGCTGTCCTAGCTCAGCCCCCAAGCTGCCTATTTAGCTGAATGTAACTTCACGAATGAGCCCAGGTTGGAACAGCAAAAGAACCCCCTGTCCAAACCGTAGAATTGTGACGTAGCTATTTTAAGCCACTAAGTTTGGGAATGGTTTGGTATGCGACAATCGATAAATAACACATATATCTAAGACCAAAGTCAAGCGACAGGAGAGTATATTCTGCATCAAGTAAGTGTGTGGGTACAGGGAGGGGTAAAGAATTGAGACCAATAAATCAATCCACTCTGGTGTATAATATCTGACATTTAATTATTTTAAATATAGTTTGACCTTTAGTTGTTAGTGGCTTCTGACATTTTAAATCTGGTTTCTTGTTCCCCAACCCATTCTATCTTCATGATAGTTTATCTCCAATTCTTCCCTTCCTGTACTCACATGCTATTGCCCAATCATGAGATGGAGTCTATTTCTGCACAGCCTTGAATCTGGGCTGGCCTGGAACTGCTTTGACCAATAAAATACAGAGAAGAAACACTGTCTCAACTCCTAGCCTTTTAGAGGCCTGGCAGCTTCCGTGTCCTGCCACCTTGTAAGAAGTACAACTGCCCAGGCAACTCTGCTCAGAGAAAGCAAGTGTTTGACGTTTGCTGCAGACAGATGATCACTTACACATATGTTTTGTAAGGTCTATTTTGCATTTTCAATTTTTTAAGTTGACAGACACCACATTCTGTTTATTCCCTCATCAGGTGACAGACATTTAGGTTGTTTCCACTTTGGGGGAATTATGAATAATGCTGCTGTGAACGTTCACGTGCAGGTTTTTGTGTGGACACGCTTTCATTATTCTGCATATGAGTGAAGTTGCTAGGCCATATGGTAGCTACACACCTTTGAATCTCTTTTCCTAAAGGAATACATTTTTAAAAAATCTGAATCTGTGACAGAATTTAGAGGGCCAGACATCCTTGGAAAATACAAGTGAACTTTTTAAAATACAGCATGTTGGAGAGGAATTACAAATATAGTATATAACATGGTTAAAAAGCTCAAGCTGATCATGTACAGCATAAAATAAAACAGAAAGGAAGCCAGGAATATAAAGTGTGTGTGTTAATATAAATGATGTCGTATACTTATTCCTGGCTCCCGATCTGAGCCCATCTTCCCCTCTCCCCAGGGCAGCTCTGTTCTGCCACCCTGGCCTCCCCAGGAGACAGCTCAAGGGGCCACTCTCTCACCTCGTCAGCTGTCTGATCACTCAGCAGAGTATTAGAGGGGTCTCCCTTGATCACCTACCTAAAATACCTGTCCCTCACCGTCTATCCCCTTGCCAAGCCCCACGTTCAGAGCATTTATCAGCACCTCAGATGTTCACTCGTTCATTCATTTGTGTCTGTCACTCCCCAGACTGTGAGCGCTGTGAGAAGTGGATATTCATTTAAATTGTAATATCCCCCGCATCCAAACAGAGCCCGTCGCTCAAAGTATATTTATTAAATGAATGAGTGAATGAATAAATCCTTCCATTCTTTGCAAAGCCTTTTTTTCTTTTAAAAAAAATTTTATTGAAATATAGTTGAGTCAGCTCTACCCACCACCAGAGCCTCCCATCAAGCCTCTTAGATAGCCTCAACCACCAGAGAGCAGACAGCAGAAGCAAGAAAAACTACAATCCTGCAGCCTGTGGAACAAAAACCACATTCACAGAAAGATAGACAAGATGAAAAGGCAGAGGGTTATATACCAGATGAAGGAACAAGATAAAACCCCAGAAATATGGTTGATTTACAATGTTGTGTTAGTTTCAGATGTACAACAAAGTGATTCAATTATACATATATATGTATATATGTGTGTATATATATATATATTCTTTTCTTTACATCATCTTCCATTATAGCTTATTACAAGATATTGAGTAGAGTTCCCTGTGCTATACAGTAGGTCCTTGTTGGTTATCTATTTTATGTATAGTAATGTGTACATTTTAATCCCAAACTCCTAATTTATCCCTCCCCCGACCTTTCCCCTTTGGTAACCACAAGTTTGTTTTCGAAGTCTGTGAGTCTATTTCTGTTTTGTAAGTAAGCTCATTTGTATCATTTTTTTAGATTCCACATACAAGCGATATCATATGATATTTGTCTTTCTCTGTCAGAATTACTTCACTTAGTACACTTAGTATGATAATCTCTGGGTCCATCCATGTTGTTACAAATGGCATTATTTCATTCTTTTTTTATAGCTGAGCAGTATTCCATTGTATATATGTACCATATCTTCTTTATCCATTCATCTGTCGATGGACACTTAGGTTGCTTCCATGTCCTGGCTATTGTAAATAGTGCTGCAATGAACATTGTGGTACATGACTCTTTTTGAACTATGGTTTTCTCAGGGTATATGCCCAGTAGTGGGATTGCTGGGTCGTATGGTAGTTCTATTTTTAGTTTTTTAAGGAACCTCCATACTGTTCTCCACAGTGGCTGTATCAATTTACATTCCCACCAGCAGTGCAAGAGAGTTCCCGTTTCTCCACACCCACTCCAGCATTTGTTATTTGTAGACTTCTTGATGATGGCCATTCTGACTGGTGTGAGGTGATACCTCATTGTAGTTTTGATTTGCATTTCTCTAATAATTAACAATGTTAAGCATCTTTTCATGTGCCTTTTGGCCATCTGTATGTCTACCTTGCAAAGCCTTTGCTGCGTCAAGGACTGTCCTGTGGGAAACTGCGTCAAGCAAATACCATGTGAGGTTGGCCACTGTCAGAAAATTCCAAGGGACATTATTAGTCAGTTCACATCTGAGTCGTGGAAGCAGGAAAGAAAACAGAACACAAAATTAACCTAAATACTTCTGTTCTCACTTCATGACATGGTTTCTGCTGCTTTCCTCTTCAGCAGTTTTGGCCTTTTATACCTTTCAGTGTTTGCTGTTGTTTACTTCACACCTGTGTAGCACAGAACAGTGGGGCTGATGAAAAGAACCTCAGCTCGGCAGAAGCCTTCATTACTGGTGCAGATAGAGCTCAGCCTGATTATCTCCACAAGAGTCCTTTTAAAAGTCCTAAATCCCGGAGGGCAAGTGTCCACCCGGCTTTCCCCTCCATATTTTCTTCATCTGACCACTGGTGTCGTTGATGTGTTTTTAAAGTCCTTCCTTTCATCTCTCTTCATTTCTTTCACATTTGTCCCCGCTTTTTCCGTCTTCTGCTCCTATTTAAACTCAAAGACCAGTGTAGACAGCTGTACCAGGAGAGGCCTGTATTTTCTGCCACATCTTTTAGTTACTTCCTTGTCTCAGTTCAGTTATATTGAACAAATGTTTGTGGAGTAGCTGCTGTGCAGGACGCTTGCTAAGCCTTGGAGACACCGAAATTATCAAACAATTCCTGCTTCTAGTATTTCGCAGTTTTAACAGTCTCCAGTCCATTCATTTGTGTTAGGATTGTAAGCTTCTTGAAGTTTCTCCATGGGCTTAGAATAGCTTACACATAAGTAATGTTTATTAGTGTGGGAAATGAATTAAACTGAATTGGTAACCAACCTGAAATTTGATTTCTTTCTTTTACTCCTCTTCAATCCAATCTATGTCTGCCTGTGATACAAAAAGAAACACGTATTAGGTCTTTGTCCCCAGTTCCTGGCACAGAGCTCCTAAATCCCTTAGAATTTCCTGAGTGAGAGGAACGTCTTCTGTTCTAATGAGGTGACTCTTGCTGGGCCCCTAGATAGCTTCACGATGGGGGCTGGTTGCCAGAAAGACCAAGACTTGATTAGAGGTTTACAACTTTCAGTCCTACTTCCAACCTCCAGGGAGGGGAGAGGGGCTGGAGGTTGAGCTCATCACCAATGGCCATGATTTAATCAGCCATACCTGCATAATGAAACCTCCACGAACACCCCTAACCAATGAGGTTCCGGGAGCTTCTGGGTGGTGAACACATGGAGGTGCCGGGAGGGTGGCGCGATCCAGAGAGGGCGTGAAAGCTCTGCACTCCATCCCCCCCCACCCCCCCGCGCCTTGCTCTATGCATCTCTTCTGTTTGGCTATTCCTGAGTTGTATCCTTATAATAAATCAGTAGCAGTAACTAAACTACTTTCCTGGGTTCCAGGAGCCATTCTAGCAAATTACCAGACCTGGGAGGGTGGGTCATGGGAACTTTGATGTATAGCTGGTGGGTTAGGAGTACAGGTGACAACCTGAAGTGAGACTGCGCTTACGCCAGGTAATTATTAGTATCAGAAATGAATTGAATTATGGGACACCTGTTTGGTGTCCAGAGAGTTGGAGAATTGGTTGGTGTGGGGAAAAAAAAGCCCTCACATTTGGTGTCAGAAGTATTGTGAGAACAAACTCTTGGGTATATATACCTAGGAACTGCTGGATCTTTTGCATTCAGAATATATAAAGAACTCTTGCAACTCAGTAATAAGAAGACAACCCAGTTTAAAAGTGGGCAAAAGATCTGAATGTATATTTCTCCAAAGAAGATATACAAATAGTCCACAAGCACATGAAAAGATGCCCAACATCATTAGTCATTAGGGAAATGCAAATCAAAGCCACAATAAAATGCTACTTCCCACCCGTGAGGATGGTTATAATAAAAAAGATAGGCAATAACAAGTATAGACAAGGATGTGGAGAACTTTGAACCTTGATACATTGCTGGTGAGAATATAAAATTGTGCAGCTACTGTGGAAAGCAATATGGCAATTGCTAGAATTGTCACACGTGGAGTTACCGTTTGACCCAGCAGTTCCTAGTATATACCCAAGGGAAATTGACACAGACACACACACACAAAAATAGACACAACCACACAAAAATATGTGCAGGCATGTACGTAGCAGCATTTTTCGTAATAGCCAAAAAGCGGGGGTAACCCAAGTGTCCATCAGCTAATGAGTAGATAAAGAAAATGTGGTACATCCATACAATGGGGTATTATTTAGCAATAAAAAGAAATGAAGTACTGATACATGCTACGACACAGATGAACCTCGAAAACGTTATGCTAAGTGAAAGAAGCCAGGCTCAGAATACCACATATTGTGTGATTCCATTTATATGAAATGTCCAGAATAGGCAAATCTGTACAGACAAGTAGCTTCATGGTTGCCAAAAGCTGAGGGCTGTGAGAGTTTGGGGGAGCAATGGAGAATGAATGCTAATGGGTACAGGGTTTCTTTGGGGTGATAAAAGTGTTCTAAAAGTGACGGTGGTGATGGTTGCACAACTCTGTGAATATACGAAAAACCACTGAATCGTGCACTTTAAATGGGCGAATTATATGGTATGTGAATTATATCTCAATCGGGCTGTTTAAAAACTGGTATCGGCCTTCCCCGGGAACAGCACAAGGTATGCACCTGAAATGGCAGGTTCAGTCTGACCCTTCTCAGTTCACGGACTTTACCATGGGTTAGTCACTTAATATAAACAAGAAGAAAGTAGTCAGAGAAATGCAAATTGAAACATTCACAAGGATATCACTTCACACCTTTCAGGCTGACAAAAAAATCAGAAAAGTGGGTCCTGTCAAGGGTTGGAAGAGATGTGGGAAAAGAGGAACATACCCTCCTCCCCTGCTGGGGCGCATCTAACCTAGCGCAGCCATTCTGGAGAAATAATCTGTCATAATTTAGTCTAGTGAAGAAGACACGTATTCTGTGGCCCAGCAATTCTGCTCCTGGTATATATTCCAAAGAAATTTTCAGACGGGTCTATGTGGGGACATGTGTGAAGATGTTCCTGGCATCACAGCGCAGGGTCAAAGGGGTTGGAGTCTATCTAGGTGCTCATTCCTGGGCGAGTAGACAGGTTAAATGTGATGCACACGCTGGAGTCTAAGGGCTCTGTGAGTGGCATCAGGTGGGATGTGGGCAAAGCTGCATGGACTCTTAAATTTATAGTGCTGAGTGGAAAAGTATTAACACTGGATGGAGGTAGTTAATACTGTTTCCATACATTAAAAATGTGCACACAGGGATTTCCCTGGCGGTCCAGTGGTTAGGTCTCCGTGCTTCCACTGCAGGGGGCACGGCCAGTCTCTGGTCGGGGAACTAAGATCCCACATGCCACACAGCCTGGCCAAAAAAAAAAAAGGTCAGAATTTATAGAGCTAGTAAAGATGAAAAAATATCCATCAGTAAGCCTGTAGGAGGGATTTCTGCCTTGGATAGGAGACTGTATCAGGTGGCCTAGAGCTAGATAAGCCAAAACAATTCTATCAATAAGATAACAGAGGTTGCAAGATTATGGCTCAATCCTGAGACAACCTAATTTCTTGACTATTTTAAGGGTCAGTAGCCAGGGATGGTTTCTCCAAAACAGGATTTAAACCTTGGCTCTCTGAAACAGAAAATGGTTGGTTTTGCTCTAAACTGTCAATATAGATAAACAGTTAATGGCTGTCATGCATGTGGTAGGGCAGGGGGTAAAAGGGAAATCTCTGTACCTTCCACTCAATTTTGTGGTGCACCAAACTCTGCTCTTAATAATATCCTATTTTTTAAAAAACTTAAAGTTGATTCAACAAAATGATTGAGGAATTTAAAATGCATGTTAATAGAATTTCATGGTTAATAATCGTTACTGAATCTAGGATTGTACTATGTTAGATTATATTTGCAAAGTAATATTTTCGTATTTAAGTAGTGTACTCAGTGAGAGAAATGATCTCAATATGAACATTTAATACATAATTTTAGATAATAGCTGTCCATAGCAATATATACTTTAAAAAAAGTAGACTTTACTTTGCAGAGCAGTTTCAGGTTCTCAGCACTGAGTAGGAGGTAAGAGAGCTCTCACATATCCCTGCCCCCCTCGCCCATGCACAGCCCCTCCACTATCAACATCCCCCCACCAGAGTGTTACATTTGTCACAATCGATTTGTCACAATCGACTGGACACATCGCTGTCACTCAAAGTCCATGGTTTGCATTACGGTTCACTCTTGGTGGTGTACTTTCTGTGGGTTTTGACAAATACATGCTTTTTAACGGCCACATGGAGTACCATGGTATGATCTGCCATGAATAGTTTAAACAATTATTTGAAAATGAAGTTCACTTGAAAATTTTCTCTACTATGTACAATGCAGATGATGCAATGTGTGTTAAAATCCTTGCTATTTTAGCTTGTCAATCAATATAAGATTGATGCATAGAAAAATCAACAGAGGACATGAATAGTCATTTTATAAAAGAAATATAAATGGACAGTACGAAATGAGAAGTTGCTCAATCACATTAACAATCAAAGAAATGAGATTTAGAAAAAGACATCCTTTTCGAGAGACATAGATTGGTGGAGATGAAAAAGATTGATAATGTTGGGACTGGCCCTGCTGTAAACTGGGGGTGGAAGGGTAAATCTTTGCACCCTTCTTCTTTTTTTTTTTTTTAATATTTATTTTATATCTGGTCACCTTCATGAGTTTTTCTTTTATTTATTTATTTATATGTATTTATTTAGCTGCGTCAGATCTTAGTTGCGGCACGCAGGATCTTCATTGCGGCACGCGGACTTCTCTCTAGTTGCGGTACTCGGGCTCCTGAGTGCATGGGTTCAGAAGTTGTGGCACGCAGGCTTAGTTGCGCCGTGGCATGTGGGATCTTAGTTCCCCGACTAGGGATCAAACCCGCATCCCCTGCATTGGAAGGCAGATTCTTAACCACTGGACCACCAGGGAAGTCCCCTTTGCACCCTTCTAAGAGGGCAAGTTAGCAATATGTAACAACAGTTACAATGCACAGACCTTTGGGATTATTTTTAACCTTTCAAAACCTGTGGTAATAGTGTTATTGTTATAGTTCTTATCTTCTAACGACAAACATTGAAATTTTTTTTTAAATAAATTTATTTTTGGCTGCGTTGGGTCTTTGCTGTGCACAGGCTTTCTCTAGTTGCGGCAAGTGGGGGCTACTCTTTGTTGTGGTGCACGGGCTTCTCATTGCGGTGGCTTCTTGTTGCGGAGCACGGGCTCTAGGGCACACGGGCTTGAGTAGTTGCAGCACACGGGCTCAGTAGTTGTGGCTTGCGGGCTCTAGAGCGCAGGCTCAGTGGTTGTGGTGCAAAGGCTTAGTTGCTCCGTGGCATATGGGATCTTCCCGAACCAGGGATCGAACCCGTGTCCCCTGCATTGGCAGGTGGATTCTTAACCACTGCACCACCAGGGAAGTCCCAAACATTGAAATATTATGAATGAAATTTTATAATATGGATTGCTTCAAAATAGTCTGGTGAGGGCTGTGGAAAAGTGGGCAGAGGTATAGATGAAGCAGATGAATTCTCATGTGTTAGAGCTGGGTATGTGATAAATATATACTTGGTCTTTGTCCTTGGTTCCTGGTGCACAGTTTCTAAATCCCTTGAGTGACAGGAGCATCTTTTGTTCTAATGAGGCCACTCTTGGTGGATTCAGGATGGGGGCTGGTCACCATAAAGACCAAGGCGTCATTAGAGGGTTGGAACTTTCAGGCCCACCCCCTTGCCTCATTCTGTCCTTCAGTGGTTCACAGAAGAGACAGACTCTGGTCAGAACATAAGATGGTGATAGTAAAAGGGAAGCAGGCAAGTCGATGTTGGAACCTACTGAAGAAAAGGAAGGTAGTTAAAAGCCTATGACTGAGAGTAATACTGGGAGTCACACAATCAGAGTTCCAGGCCTCACAGCACCTCATCCTCACACCCAAGGCCACCTGCTCCCTGCTCCTTCTTTTCCTGCAACCACAGCCTGCTGCAGGCCCACGCACAAAGCGGCCAGCATTGCTGGGGAAGTTCCCCATACCGCTGTCCAGCAAGAGAGACCTTGAGGTCTGAGAAAGGTCTCTGGGGTAGGGATTGGTGGGTGGGCTGGAGGGGGTGTAAGTGTGGAGGTGGGAGGGATGTGGCCACGGTTCTCAAGTTTTTTTTTTTTTTTGGCCGTTCCGCGTGGCCTGTGGGATCTTAGTTCCCAGACATGGGATCGAACCCGTGCCCCCTGCAGTAGAAGTGTGAGTCCTAACCACTGGACGGCCAGGGAACTCCCTGTTTCTCCATGTTGAATAGATGAATGTATTTCTCATGAAAACATTCCTGCCCTTGGTAGCAGGCTCTCTTGGTGCCCTTGCAGGATAGAAAGATCTGTGGGCTGACCAGAGACCTAACCACCATAACTTCTAACATTACGTTAAAGGAAAGTGCATTCTGAGTTATAAACAGCCAACTGACAAAGGCTTTCTTAGAACATAACTATTCATTCATTCAACAACTATTTATCAAGAGCCTACTAGTTTCTTTTTTTTTGTTTGTTTTTTATTGAAGTAGAGTTGATTTACAATGGCGTGTTAGTTTCTGGTGAACAGCAAAGTGATTCAGTTATATATATGTATACATATTCTTTTTCATATTCTTTTGCAGTATGGTTTATTACAGGATATTGAATACAATTGCCGGTGCTATACAATAGGACCTCGTTGTTGATCCATTCTATATATAATGGTTTGCATCTGCTAATCCCAAACTCCCAATCCAACCCTCCCCCACCCCTCCCCCTTGGCAACCACAAGTCTGTTCTCTATGTCTCTGAGTCTGTTTCTGTTTTGTAGATAAGCTCATTTGTGTCATATTTTAGATTCCACGTATAAGTGATATCATATGGTATTTGTCTTTCTCTTTTTGACTTACTTCGCTTAGTATGATAACCTCCAGGTCCATCCATGTTGCTGCAAATGGCATTATTTTATTCCGTTCTATGAGCCTGCTAGTTTCAAGCACTACTTCTAGGTGCTAGTAACACAGCAGTGAAGAAAATAGAATAAAATCCTTTCTATTAAGAAACATTATTTAAACCTTGGAAATAAAGCAAAAACATGAGTGTACTTTCAATGTCATGGGAGGGCATTGTTTATCAGGCACACCCAAGGAATATTTCATAATCTAGGGGGAATATACCTTGTTCAAATCACTGTTTACTTTTTTAAAGTTAATTAATTAATTTATTTATTTTTGGCTGCGTTGGGTCTTTGTTGCTGCACGCGGGCTTTCTCTAGTTGCTGCGAGCAGGGGCTACTCTTCATTGCGGCGCGGGCTTCTCATCGCGGTGGCTTCTCTTGTTGCCGAGCACGGGCTCTAGGAGCCCGGGCTTCAGTAGTTGTGGCTCGTGGGCTTAGTTGCTCTGCGGCCCTGGACCAGAGCTCAAACCCGTGTCCCCTGCATTGGCAGGGGGATTCTTAACCACTGCACCACCAGGAAAGTCCACTGTTTACTGTTGATTAAAGGGCCCAATCATAGTGAAGTTACATGTTTTTTTCCCATAAAGATGCAAATAATTTTTGTCCATTACAAAAGATAACTCCAAAGGCTACAATTAATTGCCTTGAAGAACATTAACCGGTTCTATATCTAGTGTAGCAATCTTATTCTAACATTCTTTCATTAAGTAGGAACCAGTCTTACCGTCTTGCTGGCTCCCTATTAATTAGTTGAATAAAATCTTTGACATGTGTTCATTATATATTTTTATGAGAATGGTATTTTTAACTTTTCGAAACTTATACTTTGACAGTCTCCTCATAGAGTTTATAATCTGGTTATACCTTCTCCCTTTGCTTTCTTTTTCTGATTTGGGGTTCAAACTAGTGGACTGAGATAGAATAATTCTTCCCATTTATTTTTCTCCTTCTCTTGGCCTTTTTGGATAGTAAATGAAGAAGACCAGAATACATCACCACAAAATAAACCTCTTTGACCTAAAAATTATTTTGAGCTTAAGGCAGTTGAGAGGCAATGAACACAGGAAAGGCTCTCCCTAGCTGCTCCCTTTTCTGCCTATAGGCAAGATATAAATTCTCCTTTTCCTGGAGATAAATTCTATGAGCCCAGAGACGGCAGCAGAGGAATCCACAAACCTTACTTCATTAGTTTCCTCCCATATATTTTCCTTCCCACAGTTTGCTGCACTTGGAAGCCTAAAACTATTTTCCTTTGTCCTGTGACTTTCCTACAAATGTACTGTTCTTTGTTGAATATGTTATATAAAAGCCAGACTCCTAAGCCATCACTTTGAGTGACTCTTCATTTTAAGTTTTTCCCCACATGATGTGTACTGCACACATTAATAAACTGTTTTTCCCTTATTTTTTTTTTTTCTTGATTTTTAAAAATTTATTTATTTATTTTATTTATTTATTTTTGGCTACGTTGGGTCTTCGTTGCTGCGCGCAGGCTTTCTCTAGTTGCGGCGAGGGGGGCTACTCTTCGTTGCGGTGCACGGGCTTCTCATTGAGGTGGCTTCTCTTGTTGCGGAGCAGGGGCTCTAGGCACGCGGGCTTCAGTAGTTGTGGCTCGCAGGTTCTAGAGCACAGGCTCAGTAGTTGTGGCGCCCGGGCTTCGTTGCTCCGCGGCATGTGGGATCTTCCCGGACCAGGGCTCGAACCCTTGTCCCCTGCATTGGCAGGCGGATTCTTAACCACTGCACCACCAGGGAAGCCCCCCATTTACTTTTTTTCCAAGAATTCTTTTCCAGGTAAACTATGTCACTCCTCAGTTTATTGAATACTGAAATGTTTTAACTTAAAGCATGACATCCTCATCAAAATGTTTGGGGATGGCACTCTGTATTGTATTGGCTTTGGATTGTAAGAGACATGAGTTTATGTCCTAACTGCCACTTCCTAGCTGTTGGGTCTTTTTTTTTTTTTTTTAACATCTTTATTGAAGTATAATTGCCTTACAATGGTGTGTTAGCTTCTGCTTTATAACAAAGTGAATCAGTTATACATATACAATATGTTCCCATTTCTCTTCCCTCTTGCATCTCCCTCCCTCCCACCCTCCCCATCCCATCCCTCTAGGTGGTCACAAAGCACCGAGCTGATCTCCCTGTGCTATGCGGCTGCTTCCCACTAGTTATCTATTTTACATTTGGTAGTGTATATATGTCCATGACACTCTCTTACCCTGTCACATCTCACCCCACCCCCTCCCCATATCCTCAAGTCCATTCTCTAGTAGGTCTGTGTCTTTATTCCCGTCTTGCCACTAGGTTCTTCATGGCCTTTTTTTTTTTTTTTTCCCCTTAGATTCCGTATATGTGTGTTAGCATACTGTATTTGTTTTTCTCTTTCTGACTTACTTCACTCTGTATGACAGACTCTAACTCCATCCACCTCATTACAAATACCTCCATTTCATTTCTTTTTATGGCTGAGTAATATTCCATTGTATATATGTGCCACATCTTCTTTATCCATTCATCTGTCGATGGATCCCTTATTTTTTAATAAGCATTTAATACTTAGTTATTATTAATGATACTCCATTTTTTTTAATATTAATTAATTTATTTATTTAGGCTGTGTTGGGTCTTCGTTTCTGTGCGAGGGCTTTCTCTAGTTGCGGCGAGCGGGGGCCACTCTTCATCGCGGTGCGCGGGCCTCTCACTGTCGCGGCCTCTCTTGTTGCGGAGCACAGGCTCCAGACGCGCAGGCTCAGTAGTTGTGGCTCACGGGCCTAGTTGCTCCGCGGCATGTGGGATCTTCCCAGACCAGGGCTCGAACCTGTGTCCCCTGCATTGGCAGGCAGATTCTCAACCACTGCGCCACCAGGGAAGCCCTGTTTTTCCCTTATTAATCTGTCTTTTTGCTAAAGAGCCCCAGCTGAAAACCTAAGAACCTAAGATGGGGAGAGATGAAGTTTTGCCCCTCCTCCCCACACATAAAGAAACAAATCACCTGCAATGGACTGAATGTTTATATCCACCTCCCACCCCAACTCATATATTGAAACCCTAATAACAATGCGATAGTTTTTGGAGGTAGGGCCTTTGGGATGTAGTTAGGTCATAAGGGTGGAGCCCTCATGATGAAGGCTCTTCTTATATAAGAAGAGGCCAGAGAGCTGGCTCTCCTTCTGCCCTATGAAGATATGAGGAGAGGACAACAGTCTGTAACCCAGAAGCGGGTTCTCACCAGAACCTAACCATGCCGGCCTGATCTCAGACTTCCAGCCTCTAGAACTGTGAGAAGTAAATTTCTGTTGTCAAATCACCCAGTCTATGGTGATTTGGTATAGTAGTGTAAACTAAGACAATACCCTTACATTTTTTTTTTAAATTGAAAGTTATTATTTTTTGTTTTAATTTATTTTTGGCTGCATTGGGTCTTTGTTGTTGCACACGGGCTTTCTGTAGTTGCGGCGAGTGGGGGCTACTCTTGGTTGCGGTGCGCGGGCTTCTCACTGCGGTGGCTTCTCTTGTTGTGGAGCATGGGCTCTAGGCGCGCGGGCTTCAGTGGTTGTGGCACGTGGGCTCAGTAGTTGTGGCTTGCGGGCTCTAGAGCGTAAGCTAAGTAGTTGTGGCGCACAGGCTTAGTTGCTCCGCGGCATGTGGGATCTTCCCGGACCAGGGCTCGAACCCATGTCCCCTGCCTTGGCAGGCGGATTCTTAACCAGTGTGCCACCAGGGAAGTCCCAATACCCTTACATTCTGACTTTGTTCCTGCAATGCGGGTGACAAGTGATGGTTGAAGTCATGATCACATAGCCTGGTTGCAGGCAGGCATGCAAGTACTTAGAGTTTGATTTTTATAGATCAAGCTGAGGATCAGAAAATGTGGCTGCAGCAGGTCATGATTTCGTGGGCTGCAGAAGAAAACACAGGCTTTCCTGGCTCTTAATGTCTTGTCGTTAAATCATTCCCTGTATGCGGTATCCCTTTCCCCCTCACTGTCTTTTTTTTTTGGCCGCACCTAGGGGCATGAGGGATCTTAGTTCCCCAACCAGGGATTGAACCCATGGCCCCTGCAGTGGAAGCTCCGGGTCTTAACCACTAGACCGCCAGGGAAGTCCCTCCCCATCACTGTCTTTTAAAAAAACACTCTGACTGAGGTGGACAGAGTCAAAGTTCTCATGAGGGTTAAAGGAAAGATTCAGGGACTCCAAGTACACCTTATCATCTAGCCCAGTGGTGAAGAACTAAGGTGACTTAGCAGTATCTTTGTGCCAGATGCATTCCCATTTGCCCTTTTTGGTTTGTTTGTTTGGTTTTTTTTCATTCCTTTCTCTTTTGTTCCTTTTTTTATTATTTTGATATTTGTTCAAAAATCTTTATTGAGTTCCTGTTCTATATGAAGCATTGTAGCAGATGTTAGGAATTAAATAAGTCAGGACATAGTCCCTCTTTCTAATGGAGTTTACACTGATTCTCTCTCCATAAACGACAAAAAAACAACAGCAGCTAATGCACATAGAGTGCTTACTATATGGCAGGCACTCTTCTAAGCACTTTACGTTTATTAATGAATTAATCATCACACAACCATGAAGGTTTATTGTTGCCATTTTGTAGATGAGGAAACTGAGGCACAAAGAATAATAAATGTACCCAAAGTCACAAGGCTATTGGTGGATCCTGTATACTACTTGCTACCTTTTTTTTTTTTTTTTTTAACTGTATTTACTCTCCTACCAATGTAGATGTCACCTGGGGTGTTATCCTGATCCACTCATTTATTCATTCATCCACTCATCACACTGTTATTAAACATCTTTGATGTGCCAGGCATGTGGGCACGGTTCTGGCCAGCAAGGAATGAGTCACCGTCTCTGTCACTGAGAAAGACAGGACCATAAACACACAATTCCAGCACAGCCGGTTAAGTGCAAAGGCAGGGCTATGTACCAAGTGAAATGGAAGCAGAGAGGAAGAAATGACGAGTTTTGCCTAGGGTTGCTGAGAAAGAATATACACAGAAGGGAAATTTTTTATTAGTGTCTTGAAGGTAAATAGCAACTTATTAGTTAAAGAATAATAAGAAGATCAATCCATAGAAAAGAGAGAACACATGGAAAAGCCTGGAGTCATGCTAGTGCAAAATGTTTACTGACAATGATGACGTAGGTGGGTGGAAAATAGCAGGACTTAAGGATCAGAGGTTGAGTTGAAAACAGTGACTGTTGACATGCTCAAACGGGTTTAAACTGGGGAGTGATGCGCACAGATCTGTATTCTAGAGAATCTCTAGCACCATTTTGAAGGACATCAAGCCTAGAAGGTCCCGAGAAAAGGAAGAACAAGTTGGTAGCTATTGCAGCCATCTAAGCAAGAGTCAGTGAATCAATTAAGGCATTGGAGAGGAGAGGATGGAGACATTTTAAAAGACGGAGCGGGACTTCCTTGGTTGTCCAGTGGTTAAGACTTCACCTTCCAATGCAGGAGTTGTGGGTTCGATCCGATCCCTGGTCGGGGAGCTAAGATCCCACATGCCTCACGGCCAAAAAACCAAAACATAAAACAGAAACAATATTGTAACAAATTCAATAAAGACTTTAAAAATAAATACATAAATCAAAGATGGAGCAACCGCACTTGGTGCTGCTTAAGGTTGGGAGCAAGGAGAGATCAGGAGACTGGGTAGGCAGTGTCACCCAACCTGAAATAGTAGCTCAAATTCTACAGGGTTACTTCTGAGCCCGTCTGCTCAGGGTACATTAAAAGCAGCTTTAGTTGGACTATGGGGGCCCAGAAGAACAGTAGCTGACATACATAGCTATGTAGCTCTTACAGTGTAGTCAGGCGTTGCTTGAGTTATGGAATAGGATTAATTCAGGTAATCCTGATAACATCCCTTATAAAGTAGGTGCAGTCATAGACCCATTTTACAGATGAGCAAATCAATAAACAGAGAGGTACACTGATTTGCCCAAGGCCATACAGACAATAAATGGAGGACTCAGGTTTTTTAGAGACTTTGGGACTAAGGGTGGAGTGCCGTGCTGGGGTAGGGCTGGGGGATGCAGCACATTACAAGGCGGACTTTCCTAAAAATCCCCTTTAAATATCCTTCCAAAGTTTACACTCACTTGAGCTGCTAATCTCTCTCTCCTCTGCTCCAGGGGGCTCTTGCTGCCACACTGCTTTCCCTGAGAGTTTCCTCCTTCTCCTGCCTGGCGTTTATGTTCCCCTTACCTCTGAGAATGCAACTCTCTTGCTCCAGTGCTTTCCTAGGGTAGGGGAAGTAAAATCCCCTCCAGATCTAACTGGAGAGAATCAGTTATTTCTGGAGAGAATCAAGCCCTGTTTTAATTCCAGGGCAAGGTTGGAGGAGGAGAATTTTGGGAATGGGAAGGAGCTAAGAGGTTGGATTTGACTTGGGGCTTGTTTTGTTTGTGGTGTCTCAAGGATATTCAAGGGGAGATGAGAGAAGAAACCACAGGGAGAGAAAACCAGAGGTTTGAAGTTCTTCTTTTGAAAATACTTAGCAAATGTTTGGTTTCAGACACTTCACAGGAATATTCAAACAGCATCTCCCTGAGCATTACTTCTAGAATTTTGGAAAGCAGCCCTTGTACACAGCTAAATATTTTTTCTAAATAACTTTGAAAAGGAAGCTAAACCAATTAGGCATCAATGGCCAAGGTCTTGAGGCCTATTTTTTTTTTTTTGATATAGGAATTTTTTCTGAAGCTAGTTTATGATTCATATTCTGAAATTTGCCATTTACTCAAGTGTAAAGAGCCACGTAGGAGCATGTGTCATAATATATGTACCAAAAATTTGATAAATACATGTATGTATAGGTTGTAATTTTAATTAAAAAAATTTTACTAATTATGAAAAAACACACATTGATCATAAAAAACAAAATACAGAAGTGAAAAAATTCATCTTATATGTAATAAGCACCGTGAACATCTTGGATGTGTTCTCTAGCAAACTTCCTTCCCTCTTTTTCTTTCTTTTTGATTACTGCATTTCTCTTATTTTATAGTTATAATTGTCGCTGGTGTTCCATTTCAAACATAGCTATCTCTTCCACATGATACATAACCTGCTACTGAAAAAAAAAATCTTTGTTTAAACAATTATAAAAATAATACATTTTCATTGTAAAAAAATGAAAATGAAAATTCAAAGTCATGCAGTACAAAAGTATATAGAGTCAAACGTATACATTTCCCCTCCTTTCCCTGGTCTCATTCCTGGAGGTACTTCAAGCACAGTTTGATGAAATCCACAGATGTTCTCAAAAGTAAATCAACTATTGGGGTTAATTTTTCTCTTCATATCTATAATCTAAATCAATATAAACATATTTTCTTTAAAATGTTTTAGTGTTTTATTGTAATTGTTTTTCAGACTGCTTTTTTGTGCAATGTTTTTAACAATTATGCACTGTGGACTGTTGCTAAAACACCAGAATGCCAGTTTGCCTTGCTTTGAATGACCTGGAGGAAGATTTTACACCGAGGGTATTAGTGGTATCATTGGAATGCAGTCATTCTTTGAATAGAATCTAATGATGGACTAGATTCTCTTCCTTGTTGATCTTTCTTAAAAATAAACTTCTTATTTTGGAATAATTTTAGATTGACAAAAAAGTTGCAAAGATAGTACAGAGAGTTCCTATGTACATTTCGCCCAGCTTCCCCTTAATGTTAGTATCTTATATAACATACTATGTTTGTCAAAGTTAAAAAATTAACATTGGTACAATACTATTAACTACAGAAATCTATTTGCATTTTTACTAATTTTCCCACTAATATCCTTTTTCTGTTCCAAGTTCCAATTCAGGATACCTGATTGCATCTGGTGACTTCACCTTTTTAATTCCATTGTTTCATTGCCTAAGAGAGAGTGTGGGAAAGGAAAGGGGTTAGAGACAGAGCACATACTGACACATTTGAGATCATGTAAAATGAGGTTGCAGTCACTGGAGTTCTGGGATTCCTGGTGAATGTTATTTTACTTAGTCATCCTGCCTCCTTTTTTTTTTAAATTAATTAATTTTGTTTTTTTTTTTTTTTGGCTGTGTTGGGTCTTCGTTTCTGTGCGAGGGCTTTCTCTAGTTGTGGCAAGCGGGGGCCCCTCTTCATCGCGGTGCGCGGGCCTCTCACTATCGCGGCCTCTCCCGTTGCGGAGCACAGGCTCCAGACGCGCAGGCTCAGCAGTTGTGGCTCACGGGCCCAGTTGCTCCGCGGCATGTGGGATCTTCTCAGACCAGGGCTCGAACCCGTGTCCCCTGCATTGGCAGGCAGATTCCTAACCACTGCGCCACCAGGGAAGCCCCCATCCTGCCTCCTTTGGGCAGAGATATTTGAGGGGTAGCTGTACTAAGTGTCATCCGCGAGTGGAAACCCTCATGACGTGCTTTAAGAGATGAGCGATGTCACACGACTCTATTCTCAAAAGTAGCTCCTGACCCCACCAACCGTCCTCCTGGAAATGACAGCAACAGGGATGTGTCTACCGCTCTGGACAAAAAAGGCCTGCACAGGTCGTCATCAGAAGCACAAGTCTTCGTCTTGACTTATCAGGTCTGTTTCTTGGGTGGGTTGTCGGGCACGTTGACATAAGGGAAGAGCTTGGGTAGGTGTGTCAGGGAGATGCTGAAGGACCGATCTGGGGCCTTGGGAAGAACCTGAAGCACATTCAGGTGTTGGTGCTGAGGTATCCTCGTGGGAACTGGGCGCCTGGGAGTGTGCGTATGGGCCTCAGTGGCAGGTAGAAAGGCTGGAGAAGAGGAAACGTGAAACTGTAGAGGGGGATCCATCTCTGTAAGATACGCTAGGCAAAGACAAATCCAGCCTTCTTTTTAAGCTTTCCTGCAGCTAAATGGGTGCTGGAAATAGAACACAAGGCCCAAAACACCCAGGAATATTGTTGGTGTTCAGCCAGTTTACACTGATACAGTCAGACCAGTTCTGAAAATATTGGAACACTTGCATTTCAGTTGGTAAAGCAGTTGCTTCCCTGAACCCCCAAGTGCCTTTCACTGCCCTGGATGCCCTGCCCCTCCCCCCAGGACCTCTGCCAGAAGGTCTACAGCTGGCAGAGCCGGAGCCTCCAGAATCCTGCCCCGGTGCCAGGGCCCCCCATCCTTTCTGATGACTGAGTCTAAGCAGGGAGCAAATATTTGCACAACATTCCTGCTGATAAAGACCATGACCCTGGGGACTTCCCTGGTGGCCCAGCGGTTAAGACTCCGTGCTCCCAATGCAGGGGGTCTGGGTTCGATCCCTGGTCAGGGAACTAGAGCCCACATGCTGCATCGAAGAGCCTGCATGCCGCAACTAAGACCTGGAGCAGCCAAATAAATAAATTAATACTTAGAAAAAAAAAAAAAAGACCATGATCACTTGCTGTGTTTTAAGTGTTGAGAGGGTTCCAACCATCGAGGCTTCCAGATGCAAACCAAATTTCTATAATATAGATAGAATCCCCCCACCAATAGGTCTTAAGTTACTTTTAAAAAAAAAGTAAAATAGACATAACAAAATTTACCATTTAACCATTTCTAAGTGTACAAATTCAGTGGCATTAAGTTATTTTTATAGCCTACTACCAAGAATGCAATTTTTATCCTATTCAGACCACTCTCTAAAAAGGATAACTGAGGGCCCTAGGGGTCTGTGCTTTGACTCACACTGTTTGCTTCGCTTAGAATGCCTTGCTCTTTCATCTGCTTATTAAAAACCAAAATATATCTCTTTATGGCCACCAAATCTTCATTCATCTCTCACAGCTGAGACTAAGCCCTGCTTGCTTTACCCTTGGAGCACACGATTTGAAACTCTCAAGAATTTCCACTTCTCCCTTGTATCATCATTTTTTGTGTGTATTTGCTGACACCTCCCATACACGTGTTTCTCAAAGTATTGTTCAGAGATCACCTGTATTCGAATCACCTGCTTTAAAACAATGAAGATTCTCAGACCCCAGGGCCAAAAATTCATTTAACAAGTCTGGAAGAGAGCCCAGAACCTGCATTTTAAACAAGTTCCCTAGGGAACCTTATTCACACTAAAGTTTGAAAGCAAAGCTTTGGACGATTGCTACTAAAGAGTAGGGCTTTGTCTTGCTTATCTTTGCATCTTTCGCAGCACCTGGTGCTCAGTACTCAGTAACCCTTGGATCAGCAGCCTGGTTGACAGTGTAGCAAAAATGTGAATGTGTTTTCTCTTAATCTCTGTGAATCTGACAGCTGGTTTTTTGTGCTTGCTTGTTTTTGCGTGACCAGTGTTTAGTCCTACAGCTGGAGAGCTACTCCCTTCAAGTATTACATTATGTAGCTCAGATGGAGTTAAAGCTGCTCACTGGCTCCAGAGGTAGAAATGTTAGCCAGGCCAGCCTTGGAAGAGTAACAGTTTCTCCTGGGTACAGTGATTTGTGCGTAGGTGTGCATACAATCCAAGCTGAGACAGGGGGGGTCTATCCTAGCACTTAGCTTATTCCAGTAAGCTCTTTTCTGAAGCTGAAAAGGCAAGGGAACAGATTCTCTGCTGGAGCCTCCTGAAAGGAATGCAACTCTGCTAGCGAAAAATAAAAAATAAATAAAAAATCAGGGATCACACACAAAAAATGGTAATTATGGCAGGGTACAGAAGTGTTAACCAACCTTAGTGTGAAAAACATTTTGCAATTTATACAGGTATCAAATCATCATGTTGTATATCTTAAGCTTATATGTCAATAATATCTCAGTAAAGCTGGGGAAAAAAAGAAATCGGGTAAATTTGGGCACTTGACATTTAGAGTCTTCAAATAATATTATTACTTAATATTTTCAAACATCTTATGTGATAATCGTGAAGAATGAGAAACATAGGAAAGTAAGTGACTTGCTTTACAGGCTTTTAGTGAAAAAGTCCTTTGCATACACAAGCCAAAGGTACAGTGGAAAGTGGTATAATACTTCTCATTTTATGCTGACATCTCCAAATGGGCATTGTTCCAGGTCATAGAGAGTAAGCTAAGCTGTTCATGAAAACAGTTCCTGAAATCTACAATTTGTTTGAATTAGGATATCCCTGTTCATCAGGAAATATCTCCAGTCACGTGGCTTTGGGGAGAGATTGCTACCTACAATCTGAGATATTAGACATACTCTTTCTAGTAATAACTCAAACATTTACATTTAAATGGACATCAACTTTAATAAAAAGACAACTTCCACTGAGAAGACTGATATTCTTGGGATCTGGCCTTTTAAAGAAGCACAGAATAGCTAGCACATCTGAATCTCAGGACTGTTTCGAAAACTCTCATGTTCTAGCTCTGGCTCTGATTGCTAATTTCTGATAAAGATTTTTTTAAATTTAATTTTTAGTTTATATTAGAATATAGTTGATTTACAATGTTGTGTTAGTTTCAGGTGTACAGCAAAGTGATTCAGTTATACATATACATATATCCATTCTTTTTTAGATTCTTTTTGCCATATAGCTTATTACAGATTATTGAGTAGAGTTCCCTGTGCTATACCGTAGGTCCTTGTTGATTATCTGTTTTATATATAGTAGTGTGCATATGTTAATCCCAAACTCCTAATTTATCCCTTCCCTCCCCTTTCCCCTTTGGAAACCTAAATTTGTTTTCTATGTCTGTGTGTCTGTTTCTCTTTTATAAATAAGTTCATTTGTATCATTTTTTTTTTCAAAGATACTGGCCCAGCCCAGCCTGGGGACCAGCCAGCCTGCACAGGTGCTTGCCCATCTTCTTGATGAGTTTTACCTGCTCTTCTAGGAAGCGGCTCTCCGGGAAGTCACAGAGGTGGGGTCTGCAGGGGCAGAACCCAGGGCCTGCAGGTGGGAAAGGGCCTGGTTCAGGTTCTTCTCCCCGAGAATGGCGGCCTCCACAGCGTCCTGGGTTTTACCCCATTCATCTTGACACAGCTTCTGCACGTCCTGGAAGAGGGCACCGCCGCCATGCTGGTTCTGCATTTTCAAGAGACGCTTAGGCCCTCGCACTTCTCAGCCTATTCACGGAAAAAGCGGTCCATGCCCTCCGGAGCCACATCGTCGTGGTTGAAATCGAAGCCCAGAGCGAGGTAGGTGTCAGAGGCTTGCAGATGCACGTTGACCAGGCCGGGGACAGTGGCCTCCACCTCGGTGGAATAATTCTGACGAATCTAGGAGCTCGTGGTTGATCGGTAGTAAGGAGTTATCCTCCAAAAATGGTGTTGGCCGGTCCCAGTGGCCGAGGACCGCTGAGTGGCCGATTCGGAAGGTTGTGACCCGAGAAAAGGTTTGAGGGTGCCCAGAGGCTGGAGCAAGGGCGTGGTCCCTGCGTCTGTTCCGTCCAAACACTACTGAAGCCAGAGACAGGTCCGCGGGGCCGCTGAGTGCACTGCTCAAATCCTGCTTTTTTTTACGTAACATTATATTGTATTCATTTTCCATGCTGTTTCGTGATTTCTTGTATTTATAATTGTTTATTTATAATTATTTGATCCTGCACAATGTTGTATTGACAAACATACTGTAATTTTCTTAACTATTCCCCACCTGTTAGAAATGAAGCTTGGCCCAGCATTTTGCTCTTTGCTGTGATGAATATTTTTACACACAGGGATTTTTCAGTTTGGTTATGGGTTTTCAAATATCCATTTTACTAAAAGCAAAGAAAATCTACACGTTTCTTTCAGTACTTCTGCCAAGATGTTAACTTTACCTGACTTTCTTTTCAACCAATAGAGAATCATAGTACACATCTCTGAAAGGCTCCTTAGCAGTAATGTGGTTCTGCTTAACTTCTATAAAATTTCCAAGAGGTAGTCACCCACCTTTAGTCTGATCACTTCCACTGGTTTTAGCATTGCTCTTGCCATATTATTATGGACACATAAAACTAACCTGTGACTTTCTGAGCCAGCCTCTTGGGCTTCCTTATATGAAAATCACTGCCACCCCCGCTCCTGTAACTTCTATCCACTGATTTTAGTTATTTATTTGCCAGTCCTCCTCTTTGTGCTGCTGTCTTTTGTTTCTCTCTCCAGTTCCTCCCCACCCTTTTCCACCCTGCTTTCTGCCCCAGGAGGCCCTGACCTGCATGGCCTGAATCAGCTCTTGGCTGATGGGGTCCCCAGCAAGGATAGAACATTCAGGGTATTTACTTTGCTGGTTGCCTCCCTGCAGGATCGCTTAGAGCTGGGCTGTGTCCCTCCATCAAAGATCACAGATCCTCTCAAGGTGACCTTCTCCACAAAACGTTTTTGCGTTCCTCTTTCTGGGTTTTGTTAACTATTCTCTCACACGTCCCTTCAGGCCCCAGGATACAGCACTGTCCTCGACACTTTCCTCTATGCTTCCCACACTTTTGTAAAGAGTCCCTTTAATCGACCTATTTGGACTATCCTAATTTGAGTGAGCCATCTGTTTCCTGTTTCCTGCTGGGATGTGCCTGACTCACTCTACGTACGCTCTTTTCTTTTTAAATTTATTAAATTAATTTATTTGTGGCTGAGTTGGGTCTTTATTGCTGTGCACGGGCTTTCTCTAGTTGCGGCGAGCAGGGGCTACTCTTCGTTGCGGTGCGCGGGCTTCTCAGTGCGGTGGCTTCTCTTGTTGCGGAGCCTGGGCTCTAGGCGCACGGGCTTCAGTAGTTGTGGCACGTAGGCTCAGTAGTTGTGGCTCACAGGCTCTAGGCGCGCAGGGCTTCAGTAGTTGTGGCGCAAGGGCTTAGTTGCTCCGCGGCATGTGGGATCTTCCCGGACGAGGGCTCGAATCCATGTCCTCTGCATTGGCAGGCGGATTCTTAACCACTGCGCCACCAGGGAAGCCCTACATACACTCTTAACAGACGCAACCAGATTGTCACAAAACTGGAGTTATAATGATTTGCTCTATTGATACTGCTGGTTGAACAGTCCAGAGATACTGGCCTGGCTGATCCGGCTCCCCTCTCGTATTCATCACCGCGTTGCTCAGTTACTGCACAATTCCCCGTCAGAACGAGAAAGAAGCTTCGCTAATGAACTTAGATGGAAACATTCATCCTCAATGGCTAATGAACTAAAAGAGTTTGTTTTGCTTTTTTTTAAAGTTCAGATTTTTATCTCATGAAAATTCTCATATTAGATAAGTATCTGCTCCAGAGCTATTTTAATAATAGCATGAATAGATGGTGTAAGGGCTAGGTGTGTATTTTTCCTTGGTGAATGTGCAACGCGTAGCAGGCTATGGATGAAATAATAGCTCTGGGAATCATAACTTGAAAAAAGAGTCCACCTCTCTGAATGCTCAAGTTATTCCATATCTGTAACAAAAGCTCCTGCAGAAACTGAAGTAATTCTTACAAGCTTTTGGGAACGTTATTTGGCAAGTTACTTTCTGGGTGTTCTCCGTCTAAGTTTTCTTGATATGTTTCTCCTCCTGATTAACAATTGGACTTGTTTTGCTCTTTCAGAAGAGGGGGTGTGTATCAGTAAGGGAAAAAAGGTGTGAAGAGCTGAATCCAGGCCAAGGAAAGCTTGGGTTTCCTCACTACATGTTAGGCAATCTTCTCACTCCTCACTTGCCTTACTTGATCTCATCCATTTGCGTGTTTCCTACTTGTCACAGATGGCTGCCAAATTCGGATCTCTGGCACAGACCTCTCTGAGCTCCAGACCCACAGATACAGCTGACTTCTTAACATCGCCAAGTGGAGATGTCTCAAAATACCTCAAATTCATGACCTTCTTTCCCAAGCCCAGGTTTGCTCCTCTTCCTGTGTTCTCTGCGTCAGAGAATGACACCATCACATCCAGTGACACAAGCCAGGCACCTGTGCATCATCCTTGACACGTGACTCTTCTTCTCACTTCTCACCCACTTTCTCTCCAAAGTGTATCTCAGACACATCCACTCTGTCCTTCTCCAGGGCCATCTCCCCAGTCTTGCTACCATCACCTCTTGCTCTTGCCCAGACAACAGCATTTACGTCCTAACTGGTTTCTCAGTATCCACTCTTCCCATCCTTTCAACTAGTTCTCATGCTACAGTTCAAGTGATTGTTTTGAAATGCAAATACGTTCATGTTAACACACACACACACACACACACACACACACACACAGCTTTCCTCCTTCAATAACACTTCAGTGACTTCTTTTTTCTCTTATCATAAAAGTAAAAAATTTTAACTAGGCCTATGCATCACTGCATGTTCTGGTCCTATCCTACTTCTCCAGACTAATCTTATTTCTGCTCTACCACTTACTAACTCTGTAACCTTGGATTGGTTACTTCTCTGTGCCTTAGTTTTTTCATCTCTGAAATGGGAATAATAGTAGTATCTTTCACTTGGGACTGTTGTGAGGACCAAGGTAAAGTGCTTAGATCTTACTAATAGGTACTCCACAAATGTTAGCTCTCCTTAGCACGTCTTAGCTCTCTTCAATCCCTCTGATGTTTTTGCTCAAAGGTGCCATACTTCCT
This sequence comes from Balaenoptera physalus, assembly GCF_965194825.1. NCBI lineage: Eukaryota > Metazoa > Chordata > Mammalia > Artiodactyla > Balaenopteridae > Balaenoptera > Balaenoptera physalus. The sequence continues at coordinate 9,178,249 of NC_138884.1, forward strand.
TCCATCATAGGACCTCTGTATGGCCTGCAAAGCCTAAAACATCTACTATGTGGCCCCTCAATACACAGAAGTTTACTGACACCTGACCTAGGCAATTGATATACTCTTATTGCTATTAAATGGACAGGTAACTATTAGAAAATACATACATTTTAGGGTAGGAGAGGGAAAAAAATCAATAGCTAAGAAATTTGGGTTAGTATTTAAGGCCGTATTAGAAAAGTACATATATTGATTATTCCCTCTGTATAAAAATAAATTTGATGTTCCAATTTTAATCACTATCAGCATAGCTATAATATGCGGGGTGATGGGAAGATAGGTTCTTTGGACAGGTTGCAGTTAGGAAAAAAGACCTTTGTTTCTTTAAGACTAAGGACGGAAACCTTCAAGTCAAGTTCAGTTTACTCCTTCCTTCTTCGGTGTCTCCCCTACCCACAGGGCTTTCAGCTGCCTGGGGATCGCCAGGCGACTAGCTGCTGCTTTGCATACCAGGCTAAAAGAAGCAGGGACTCAGTGTGAGGAGGGATATCAGGTGTAAGTGAGCGAGCTGACTGACTTATGACCCATTCTTGGCCGAGTCAGCAAGAGGGTACTGGATTACAGACGGATTGCCTCAGCCCTGAACAGAAAGGCACGCGTGATAACAGAACCAAGGAAAATGTCAAAGAAGAAAAGACAGTTTTACAGCTAAACAGCAGACAAATAACCGATTGCCTTTTCTGTGTCTCTAGAGTTGGCTGTTGTGATTAAAGTTACCCTTGAAAAAAGAGAGCAGTTAACTTAGGATTTTGCAGGAAATAAAGAATTTCAAGAGGAAGGAAAACTGAGTGTACAGGAAGACCAATCAACAGGTCAAGGGGGGCAGCTGTGAGAATTTTCACAGTTTGGACAGTGTCCTTTTTGTTTAAGGGAGAAGCTTCTTTACTGACTGTTAGTAGCAGTAGTGCCCTAGACCGTAAAAGAGAGCAATCCTCCTTTCCCTTTGCACCATGCATTCTACTGGGTCTGTTCAGTCACCACTGGGTAGGGATGCGGTGGCCGTTCTCACCTAAGCACTGAGCATCCCCAGTAGCAAAGCAGACAGAAATCCTGCTTTTGTGGAGCATGCAATTGGAGCATGCAGGAGAAGAGGACACCGTAAACCCGGAAAATGATTATATTCTATAATATTTAGAGGCTGAGAGATGCAATGTAAAAAATAAAGCAGGAAGGGGTTAGGGGTGAAAGGGTGGGTCTAGCCTCAAAAAGTGTGGTCAGGAGAGGCCACTCTGAGAAGGCGACGCGTGAGCAAAGACTCGAAGGAGGCGAGACACGAGCCCCGTGCATGTCAGGGACGAAGACTCCAGGCAGAGGGACGGAGGGTGCAGAGATGCTGAGATGGTGCGTGCTTGGCATTGTGAAGGGACTCTAAGGAGTGCCAGTGGTTTCAGGGAGGCAAGCAAGGAAGCCTTTAGGAAGAGTATTGGAGGGTTGAGGGGCTGCTGGCCAGATTGTAGAGCCTTATAAGGTTTGGCTTTAACTTTGGGTGAAATGGGTGAAATTCTCTTCTTTAAAGTGGAGATCTGAGACCTAAGATCTGAAATCTACTCCTAAGTCTGCATGCCTTCTGCCACCCTGTTTTGTCCCTAACCATCCCGACCCTCTCCAGAATATCACCGTGACACCAGGGCCAACATTAGGGATGAGAGAAACACTTGCTTCCCGTGTAAAATGAAAGGGGGCACCAAAACTCTCAATACTTACTGATTTTCCTTCTGCCTCAGTCTCTGATACGGCACAATGCACCACTGTTATTGATCCTATCTTTATGTAAATATTGTTATTTTGTTTGTCGTGGGTCCTTTTTTTTTGTTTTTAAGATTGTAAATTAATTTTATTATCTTGTGTGTTGTTTAAATTTATGTATCAACTTGGCTGGGCCACGGTGCCCAGATGTTGATCAAACATTAATCTAGGCGTTTCTGTGAGGGTGTTTTTGGATGAGATTAACATTTTTTTTTTGAATTTTATTTTTTAAATGGCAGGTTTTTATTAGTTATCTATTTTATACATATTGGCGTATATACATCAATCCCAATCTCCCAATTCATCCGACCGCCCCCCTTTCCCCCCTTGGTGTCTATACGTTTGTTCTCTACATCTGTGTCTCTATTTCTGCCTTGCAAACCGGTTCATCTGTAAAATTTTTCTAGATTCCACATATATGCATTAATATACGATATTTGTTTTTCTCTTTCTGACTTACTTCACTCTGTATGACAGTCTCTAGGTCCATCCACATCTCTACAAATGACCCAATTTCATTCCTTTTTATGGCTGAGTAATATTCCGTTGTATATATGTACCACATCTTCTTTATCCCTTCGTCTGTCAATGGGCATTTAGGTTGCTTCAATGGCTATGGTAAATAGTGCTGCAGTGAACATTGGGGTGCATGTGTTTTTTGAATTATGGTTTTCTCTGGGTATTTGCCCAGGAGTGGGATTGCTGGGTCATATGTTAGTTCTATTTTTAGTTTTTTAAGGAACCTCCATACTGTTCTCCATAGTGGCTGTATCAATTTACATTCCCACCAACACTGCAAGAGGGTTCCCTTTTCTCCACACCCTCTCCAGCATTTATTGTTTGTAGATTTTCTGATGATACCCATTCTAACTGGTGTCAGGTGATACTTCATTGTAGTTTTGATTTGCATTTCTCTAATAATTAGTGATGTTGAGCAGCTTTTCATGTGCCTCTTGGCCATCTGTATGTCTTCTTTGGGGAAATGTCTATTTAGGTCTTCTGCCCATTTTTTGTTTGGGTTGTTTGTTTTTTTGATATTGAGCTGCATGAGCCGTTTATATATTTTAGATATTAATCCTTTGTCCATTGACTCATTTGCAAATATTTTCTCCCATTCTGAGGGTTGTCTTTTTGTCTTGTTTATAGTTTCCTTTGCTGTGCAAAAGCTTTTAAGTTTCATTAGGTCCCATTTGTTTATTTTTGGTTTTATTTCCATTACTCTAGGGGGTGGGTCAAAAAAGATGTTGCTGTGATTTATGTCAAAGAGTGTCCTTCCTGTGTTTTCCTCTAAGAGTTATAGAGTGTCTGGTCTTACATTTAGGTCTTTAATCCATTTTGAGTTTATTTTTGTGTATGGTATTAGGAAGTGTTCTGATTTCATTCTTTTACATGTAGCTGTCCAGTTTTTCTAGCACCACTTATTGAAGAGGTTGTCTTTTCTCCGTTGTATATCCTTGCCTCCTTTGTCATAGATTAGTTGACCATAGGTGCATGGGTTTATCTCTGGGCTTTCTATCCTGTTCCATTTATCTACATTTCTGGTTTTTGTACCAGTACCATATTGTCTTGATTACTGTAGCTTTGTAGTATAGTCTGAAGTCAGGGAGTCTGATTCCTCCAGCTCTGTTTTTTCCCTCAAGATTGCCTTGGCTATTCGGGGTCTTTTGTGTCTCCATACAAATTTTAAGATTTTTTGTTCTAGTTCTATAAAAAATGCCATTGGTAACTTGATAGGGATTGCATTGAATCTGTAGATTGCTTTGGGTAGAATAGTCATTTTCACAGTACTGATTCTTCCAATCCGAGAACATGGTTTATCTCTCCATCTGTTTGTATCATCTTTGATTTCTTTTTCAGTGTCCTATAGTTTCCTGCATACAGGTCTTTTACCTCCTTGGGTAGGTTTATTCCTAGGTATTTTATTCTTTTTGTTGCAGTGAATGGGATTGTTTCCTTAATTTCTCTTTCTGATCTTTCGTTGTTAGTGTGTAGGAATGCAAGAGATTTCTGTGCATTAATGTTGTATCCTACAACTTTACCAAATTCATTGATTAGCTCTAGTAGTTTTCTGGTGGCATCTTTAGGATTATCTGTGTATGGTATCATGTCATCTGCAAACAGTGACAGTTTTACTTCTTCTTTTCCATTTGGATTCCTTTTATTTCTTTTTCTTCTCTGATTGCCATGGCTAGGACTTCCAAAGCTATGTTGAATAATAGTGGCAAGAGTGGACATCCTTGTCTTGTTCCTGATCTTAGAGGAAATACTTTCAGTTTTTCACCATTGAGAATGATATTTGCTGTGGGTTTGTTGTATATGGCCTTTATTATGTTGAGGTAGGTTCCCTCTATGCCCATGTTCTGGAGAGTTTTTATCATAATTAGGTGTTGAATTTTGTCAGAAGCTCTTTCTGCATCTATTGAGATGATCATATGGCTTTTATTCTTCAGTTTGTTAATATGGTGTATCACATTGATTGATTTGCGTATATTGAAGAATCCTTGCATCCCTGGGATAAATCCCACTTGATCATGGTGTATGATCCTTTTAATGTGTTGTTGGATTCTGTTTGCTAGTATTTTGTTGAGAATTTTTGCATCTATATTCATCAGTGATATTGTTCTTTAATTTTCATTTTTGTAGTATCTTTGTCTGGTTTAGGTATCAGGGTGATGGTGGCCTCAGAGAATGAGTTTGGGAGTGTTCCTTCCTCTTCAATTTTTTGGAAGAGTTTGAGAAGCATGGGTGTTAGCTCTTCTCTAAATGTTTGATAGAATTCACCTGTGAAGCCATCTGGTCCTGAACTTTTGTTTGTTGGAAAATTTTTAATCATAGTTTCACTTTCATTACTTGTGATAGATCTGTTCATATTTTCTATTTTCAGTCTTGGAAGGTTATACCTTTCTAACAATTTGTCCATATCTTCCAGATTGTCCATTTTATTGGCATAGAGTTTCTTGTAGTAGTCTCTTAGGATGCTCTGTATTTCTGTGGTGTCTGTTATAACTTCTCCTTTTTCATTTCTAATTTTATTGACTTGGGCCCTCTCCCTCTTTTTTTTGATGAGTCTGGATAAAGGTTTATCAATTTTGTTTATCTTCGCAAAGAACCAGCATTTAGTTTTATTGATCTTTGCTATTGTTTTCTTTGTTTCTATTTCATTTATTTCTGCTCTGATCTTTATGATTTTTTTCCTTCTACTAACTTTGGGTTTCATTTGTTCTTCTTTCTCTAGTTCCTTAAGGTGTAAGGTTAGATTGTTTATTTGAGATGTTTCTTGAGGTAGGATTGTATTGCTATAAACTCCCCTCTTAGAACTGCTTTTGCTGCATTCCACAGGTTTTGGATCATCATGTTTTCGTTGTCATTTTTCTCTAGGTATTTCTTGATTTCCTCTTTGATTTCTTCAGTGATCTCTTGGTTTTTTAGTAACATATAGTTTAGGCTCCATGTGATTGTGTTTTTTACATTTTTTTCCCTTTAATGTATTTCTAATCTCATAGCCTTGTGGTCAGCAAATATGCTTGCCATGATTTCAATTTTCTTAAATTTACCAAGGCTTGATTTGTGACCCAAGATGTGATCTATCCTGGAGAACGTTCCATGTGCACTTGAGAAGAAAGTGTAATCTGCTGTTTTCAGATGGAATGTCCTATAACTATCAATTAAATCTGTCTGGTCTATTGTGTCATTTAAAGCTTGTGTTTCCTTATTAATTTTCTGTCTGGATGGTCTATCCATTGGTGTAAGGTGTTAAAAGTCCCCCACTATTATTGTGTTACTGTCGATTTCCTCTTTTATAGCTGTTAGCAGTTGCCTTATGTATTGAGGTGCTCCTTTGTTGGGTGCATTTATATTTGTAATTGTTATACCTTCTTTTTGGATTGATCCCTTGATCATTATGTAGTGTCCTTCCTTGTCTCTTGTAACATTCTTTATTTTAAAGTCTATTTTATCTGATATGAGTATTGCTACTCCAGCTTTCTTTTGATTTCCATTTGCATGGAATATCTTTTTCCATCCCCTCACTTTCAGTCTGTATGTGTCCCTAGGTCTGAAGTGGGTCTTTTGTAGACAGCATATATATGGGTCTTGTTTTTGTATCCATTCAGCAACCTGTGTCTTTTGTTTGGAGCATTTAATCCATTCACGTTTAAGGTAATTATCAATATGTATGTTCCTATGACCATTTTCTTAATTGTTTTGGGTTTGTTTTCGTAGGTCCTTCTCATCTCTTGTGTTTCCCACTTAGAGAAGTTCCTTTAGCATTTGTTGTAGAGCTGGTTTGTTGGTGTTGAATTCTCTTAGCTTTTGCTTGTCTGTAAAGCTTTTGATTTCTCCATCGAATCTGAATGAGATCCTTGCCGGGTAGAATAATCTTGGCTGTAGGTTCTTCCCTTTCATCACTTTAAGTATATCATGCCACTCCCTTCTGGCTTGTAGAGTTTCTGCTGAGAAATCAGCTGTTAACCTTGTGGGAGTTCCCTTGTACGTTATTTGTTATTTTTCTGTTGTTGCTTTTTTTTTCCTTAAATAAATTTATTTTATTTATTTATTTTATTTTTTGGCTGCATTGGGACTTCGTTGCTGCATGTGGGCTTTCTCTAGTTGCAGCGAGCGGGGGCTACTCTTTGTTGCGGTGTACGGGCTTCTTATTGCAGTGGCTTCTCTTGTTGCGGATTACAGGCTCTAGGGGCGTAGGCTTCAGTAGTTGTGGCACGTGGGCTCAGTAGTTGTGGCTCACAGGCTCTAGAGTGCAGGCTCAGTAGTTGTGGTGCACAGGCTTAGTTACTCCACGACATGTGAGCTCTTGCTGGACCAGGGCTCAAACACATGTCCCCTGCATTGGCAGGTGGATTCTTAACCACTGTGCCACCAGAGAAGTCCCTCCCTTATTGCTTTTAATAATTTTTATTTGTCTTTAATTTTTGTCAGTTTGATTACTATGTGTCTCGGCATGTTTCTCCTTGGGTTTATCCTGCTTGGGCATCTCTGTGCTTCCTGGACTTGGGTAGCTGTTTCCTTTCCCATGTTAGGGAAGTTTTTGACTATAATCTCTTCAAATATTTTCTCTGGTCCTTTCTCTCCCTCTTCTCCTTCTGGGACCCCTATAGTGTGAATGTTGGTGCGTTTAATGTTGTCCCAGAGGTCTCTTAGGCTGTCTTCATTTCTTTTCATTCTTTTTTCTTTATTCTGTTCCGCAGCAGTGAATTCCACCATTCTGTCTTCCAGGTCACTTATCCGTTCTTCTGCCTCAGTTATTCTGCTATTGATTCCTCCTAGTGTAGTTTTCATTTCAGTTATTGTATTGTTCATCTCTCTTTGTTTGTTCTTTAATTCTTCTAGGTCTTTGTTAATCATTTCTTGCATCTTCTCGATCTTTGCCTCCATTCTTTTTCCGAGGTCCTGGATCATCTTCACTGTCATTATTCTGAATTCTTATTCTGGAAGGTTGCCCATCTCCACTTCATTGAGTTGTTTTTCTAGGGTTTTATCTTGTTCCTTCACCTGGCACATAGCCCTCTGACTTTTCATCTTGTCTGTCTTTCTGTGAATGTGGTTTTTGGTCCACAGGCTGCAGGACTGTCGTTCTTCTTGCTTCTGCTCCGTCGTGGGTCGTTGTCATTATTTTTGATTTTTAAAAATACTGCATTAAAATATTATTTGATTGGCTGAGTGTTTTCGGCACCCCTTCCCCTTAAATGTTGTGGCCAAGGCGAGTGCCTCACTCACCTCGTCCTAGTCCCCACCCCGATGCTCTCTCTTCTCCCTGTTTCCCCAGTGTCAGTCTAAACCAGGGGTTTGCAAACAGTTTCGGCTATGGCTAGACAGTAAATGTCGTAGCCTTTTCAAGCTATACAGTCTCTGTCACACTCTGCCACTGGAACACAAAAGCAGCCATAGACAATAAGCAAACAAGTGAGAGTGATGATGTTCCAATAAAACTTTATTAATAGACACTGAAATTTGAATTTCATATAATTTCCTTTTTCTTGTTTTATCTAATCTTTTTTACTTAATCTAGAAGCTTGATCAGATTTAAGTTAAATTTTCTTAAGTTATAATTATTTTACTTATTTTTTTTTTTAGAAAGTTTACCATCACTTCTTTTTTTTTTTTTTTTTAATTTATTTATTTTTATTTATTTATTTTTGGCTGTGTTGGGTCTTCGTTTCTGTGCGAGGGCTCTCCCTAGTTGTGGCAAGTGGGGGCCACTCTTCATCGCGGTGCGCGGGCCTCCCACTGTCGTGGCCTCTCTTGTTGCGGAGCACAGGCTCCAGACGCGCAGGCTCAGTACCTGTGGCTCACGGGCCCAGCCGCTCCGCGGCATGTGGGATCTTCCCAGACCAGGGCTCGAACCCGTGCCCCCTGCATTGGCAGGCAGATTCTCAACCACTGCGCCACCAGGGAAGCCCATATTTTACTTATTTTTAATTTTAATTTTTTAAAAATTTTAATTGAAATATAGTTGATTTAATTTCATATAATTTTCATATGCCACAAAATATTATTCTTCCTTAGATTTTCCCCCCCCCCATTTAAAAATGTAAAATTCATTCTCAGCTCACAGGCCGTACAAAAACAGGGGGCCGAGCAGGTTGGGAAGCCTTGAACTGTAGGGTCGATGCCCTAAGGAGGCTCTTTTAAAAGTACTGTTTTCTCAGGACTTCCCTGGTGGTCCAGTGGTTAAGACTCTGTGCTTCCAATGCAAGGAGCATGAGTTTGATCCCTGGTTGGGGAACTAAGATCCCACATGTGGCTTGGCCAAAAAAATAAAATAAAAAATAAAAGTACTGTTTTCTCAGAACTTCCCTGGTGGTCCAGTGGTTAAGACTCCATGCTTCCAATGCAGAGAGCATGAGTTTGATCCCTGGTTGGGGAACTAAGATCCCACATGTGACTTGGCCAAAAAAATAAAATAAAATAAAAAATAAAAGTACTGTTTTCTCACCTCTTGTGGTTGCTCAAACACCTCCAAGTTTACTACATTCAGTGCAGACTTTCAGGGCCTCTGTGTTTGGCCCACGCTTTCTACTGAAACTGGTTTTCCTCTCCTCCCACAAATATGCACGGACTCACTGTCCCCTAAATGCACCAGGTTCATCGTTAGCTACCTGCTTTTGACCTTGTTTCTTTTCCTGTCTAGAATCTGCCCTCCCTTCTCTCTCCAGCATCCCTGCAAGGTCATTCTTCTTTCCTGACTCCACTGGCCAGGTGTGGCCTCCTCTTTTCCTCTGAATTCCTACCACAGGTGTCAGTAATACCCCTTATAGTTCTTAATTCTAGCTTCTCCTTGTTTTTCTCTGTTTTATATGTGTACGTATTCTGTTGCAGATGAGATTCCTTATCCTCTGTAAATCCTTCAGAGTGCCTAGTCCAGAGCTGAGAATATGATGGAAGCTTGCTACTCAGGAACTGACTAACTCTGTCTAGTATGAGTATGTCTTCTCTTACAATCAGCCCTCAAATAGTCAAACAGGACTGATGACATTCTTAGGATGGGCCCTCTGAATCTGAGGGAGGTAATTGTTTTGATGGGATGTACAGATTATCTATGCTCTCTTCCCTCCTTTACCCTGTGATTAGTGGCATTTTTGTGCCACGTGATTGCTAAGATTGTTATCCCATTGCCTTTGGATGTACTTCTGTCATACCCCCTACTTTTTCCTGATTCACCAACTTACTAAAAGAAACCCTCAGGTTAAATAGAGACCTGTTTGACCTCTTTCCATTAATAGAAGAGGAAAAAGGAATGGTCATTGATTAAACACCTACTAAGGTAGCAAGCAGTCTGCTAGGGATTTTACATAAGGCTCTTGGTGATTTTCAGATGAGGGGACTGAGGTTCAGAAAAGTTCACAAACTCATCTGAGCCTAAGTGGTGGAAATAAAATGAAACGTACAGGAGGTAACTGGAAAGGAATTTATAGGAGTTTAACCTCATTGATAAGACTGAGGCATCAGGGGCTTCCCTGGTGGCGCAGTGGGTAAGACTCCGCGCTCCCAATGCAGGGGGCACAGGTTCGGTCTCTGGTTAGGCAACTAGATCCCACATGCATGCCGCAACTGAGTTTGCATGCCACAACTAAGGAGCCTGCCTGCCACAACTAAGGAGCCCGCCTGCCACAACTAAGGAGCCCGCGTGCTACAACTAAGGAGCCCGTGAGCCGCAACTAAGACCTGCTGCAACCAAATAAGTAAATATTAAAAAAAAAAAAAGACTGAGGCATCAGCTCTCTTTCTGTACTTGCCTCATCTCTGTATCTCACCTTCCCACCCTCACTCCTCCCAAACTGTCTAATATTCATGCTGCATTGATGAGATAATGTGTAAAGCTTATAGCAGAGTCTGACATATGACACTCACTCCAAAGGTGTTCTGTTTTCTTTCTCTTAAATCTGTTCTACTTCTATCCCCCAACCTCTACAGGCCACTTTAAAATTGAATGGCTATTTTATATCTATACCTACATTGTATTTCATTTTATGATTTATCAATTTACATTAAGGTAGGAAATCAGAAAGGTAAATATTCAAACGCATGAACTCCAGAGCAGGTAACCTAGGACCTGGTATTTGTGGTCGGTGCACGGCAAATTCTTGTTGAGCTAAATTGGCATTTGAGTAATTTCTCTAGATTTAAATATAAAATAATCAGGTCACACATTTGGCTGAAATCTTGGTGCTCCTGTGTTCCATTCCTTTCAATGGTTCCCCATTGCTTAATAGAATTCATTTTGAGGGCCTGGCCTCCCAAGTCTGCCGTGGTCTCCTGTCTTTCTACCTGGTTACCTGTACTTCCATATCCATTCCAGGCCCCAGGCAAATTGGCCTCGTCAACCTCCTCAGACAGATGGGTTTAAAGATCTTTGGCATTTTTGACTTGAAAACTTGACTGTTATTTAGGAAGCCACTCTACATATTTCACCTTACCTGTGCTTCTTTGTTCATGCCAAGTCTCCGTTTCAGATTCCTTTGCATCCATTTCTATAAGTTGAAATTCTCCACATTCTTTATGGTACTATGCAGTGGAAACATCCTGCATGAAACTTACCCTGACTTCCTTGGCCAAAAAGGTCCTTTCCCTCTCTGAGTGCCTATAACCCTTTGTTTGCTCCCAACCATGATTCTCTTCTTATATACCATTTATTATAGTTACTAATGTACATGTCTCATCTCGTCTGTGAGATTTAATCATCTTGGGGCACAAATTCCATGAAGTTTCTCAAGTGGTGCCTTGTATGAGTGGGGTACTCAGTAAATGGAAATTAAGTGAATGAATGGAAAGTGAACACAAAAACAATGTAGGGAGTCCCCTCCCCTTTTAGGACTTTACTCTATCAACCACTTATAATGAATACTTCCTTAACTAGAGAGTGGGTTGTTTTTTTTTTCATTAGGTAGGAAACAATTTCTTTTTGATGGAGTGTGAAATTTGGAAGGAAATATTTTAAAGTTCTACTTGGGAGTTGAGAAAATGAGAAGTGTCAACATGTTTATTACTGGAAGTGTTGCAATAAGAAAGCAAAGTTATACCATTGTATTGTCAGCTCACCCACCACAAGAATATTTTAATTCATATCACTCCTAAAAGAGAAGAAAGTGATGCGTAAATAATAACGAGGCACCTGCTTCAAACTTGTGGGTCTTAGAAGAAATAATCCTCAGCTTCTGATGTAGCAACCTAAGGAGATACAAACCTACTTCTGATGACAAGGGCATGGGGAAAAATATTTTAAGTAAACTGATCTCTGATCACAAGGTGGGCAACAGTGGTTACATATCTCTTTTTAAAAATGTATGTATTCATTTTTTCTTCCAGTTTTATTGAGATATAGTTGACATACAACACTGTATACGTTTAAGTTGTACAGCATAATGATTTTTTTTAAGTCTCTATTGTTTTTAAACTATTTTTTAAAACTTATTTATTTATTTATTTTTGGCTGCGTTGGGTCTTCATTGCTGCACGCGGGCTTTCTCTAGTTGTGGCGAGCAGGGGCTATTCTTCTCATTGCGGTGGCTTCTCTTGTGCTGGAGCACGGGCTCTAGGCATGCAGGCTTCAGTAGTTGTGGCTCACGGGCTCTAGAGCACAGGCTCAGTAGTTGTGGTGCACGGGCTTAGTTGCTCCGCGGCACGTGGGATCTTTCCGGACCAGCGCTTGAACCCATGTCCCCTGCATTGGCAGGCAGATACTTAACTACTGCACCACCAGGGAAGCCCCCAGCATAATGATTTGATTTACATACATCATGAAGTGATTATCACAATAAGTTTAGAGAACATCCATTATCTCATATAGATACAAATTAAAGAAATAGAAAAATAATATTTTAATTAAAAAAATTGTTTTTCTTGTGCTGAGAACTCTTAGGATTTACTCTTAAGAATTTTCATATATAATGTACAGCAGTGTTAATTATATTTATCATGTTGTACATGTTGTAAATAAGAACATGCCTAGTACTTATTTATCTTATAACTGGAAATTTGTACCTTTTGGCTGCCTTCATCCAATGCTCCCTGCCTACTCCCTGCCTCTGGTAACCACAAATCTGATCTCTTTTACTATGAGATTATTTGTTTGTTTTTGAAGTACAATTGACCTACACCACTATGTTAGTTCCTGTTATACAGCATAGTGATTTGATGTTTCTATACATTTCAAACAGATGACCACAATAAGACTAGTTATAGTATGTCATTGTACAAAGATATTACATAGTTATTGACTATAGTCCCTTGCACATTTTGTACCCAAGACTCATTTATTTTGCAACTGGAAGTTTGTACCTCTTAATCTCCCTCACCTATTTCTTTCTTCCTCCACCCACCTTCCCCTCTAGTAACCACCTGTTTGTTCTCTGTATCTATAACTCTATTTCTGCTTTGTTACGTTTGTTCATTTGTTTTGTTTTTTTGATTCCACATATAAGTGAAATCATACAGCATTTTTCTTTCTCTGTCTTATTTCATGTAGCATAATATCCTCCAGGTCCATCCATCTTGTCACAAATGTCAAGATTTCATTCTTTTTTATGGTTGAGTAATAGTCTATTGTATTCCAGTGTAACGCATCTTCTTTATCCATTCATCTATTGATGGGCACTGTGGTTGATTCCATATCTTGGCTGTTATAAAGAATGTTGCAGTGAACATAGGGGTACATATATCTTTTGGAATTAGTGCTTTTGTTTTATTTGGATAAATATCCAGGAGTAGATATGTTGGATCATATGGTAGTTCTATTTTTAATTTATTTTAATTAAATTTTTTTTGGCTGTGCCACTTGCTTGTGGAGTCTTAGTTCCCCCACCAGGGATCGAACCCATGCCCCTTGCAGTGGAAGCATGGAGTCCTAACCACTGGAATGCCAGGGAATTCCCTCTTTTTAATTTTTTGAGATATCTCCATACTGTTTTCCATCGAGGCTGTACCAATTTACATTCCCACCAACAGTGCACAAGACATCCCTTTTCTCCACATTCTCTCCAGCTCTGGCTATTGTTGTCTTTTGGATAATGGCCATTCAGACAGGTGTGAGGTGATAGCTCATTGTGGTTTTGGTTTGCATTGCCCTGATGATTAGTGATTTTGAGCATCTTTGTGTGTGTGTGTTAGCCATCTCTGTGTCTTCCTTGGAAAAATATCGTTCAGATCCTCTGCACATTCTTTTTTTTAATAAATTTATTTATTTATTTATTTTTGGCTATGTTGGGTCTTCGTTGCTGCGCATGGGATTTCTCTAGTTGTGGCGAGCGGGGGCTACTCTTCGTTGTGGTGTGTGGGCTTCTCCTTGCAGTGGCTTCTCTTGTTGAGGAGCACGGGCTCTAGGCACGTGGGCTTCAGTAGTTGTGGCACACGGGCTCAGTAGTTGTGGCTCACCGGCTCCAGAGTGCAGGCTCAGTAGTTGTGGCACACGGGCTTAGTTGCCCCGTGGCATGTGGGATCTTTCCAGAGCAGGGCTCGAACCTGTGTCCCTTGCATTGGCAGGCGGATTCTTAACCACTGTGCCACCAGGGAAGTCCCTCTGCCCATTTTTTAATCAGGTTGTTTGTTTTTTTGATATTGCGTTGTATGTGTTTGTATATTTTGAATACTATCAGATTTTCATTTGCGAATATATCAGATATATCATTTACAAATATCTTCTTCCATTCAGTAGGCTGTCTTTTTGTTTTGTTCATGGCTTCCTTTGCTGTGCAAAAAAACTTTTAATTCAAATAGGTCCCATTTGTTTATTTTTGCTTTTGTTTCATTTACCTTAGGAGACAGAGCCAAAAAAATATTGCTACAATTTATGTCAAAGAGTGTTCTTCCTATGTTTTCTTCTAGGATTTTTATGGTTTCTGGTCTTACATTTAGGTCTTTAATCCATTTTGAGTTTATTTTTGTATATAGTGTTAGAAAATGTTCTAATTTCATTCTTTTACATGTAGCTGTCCAGTTTTCCCAGCGCCACTTATTGAAGAGACTCTCTTTTCTCCATGGTATATTCTTGCCTCCTTTGTCATAGATTAATTGACCATAAGTGTGAGGATTTATTTCTGGGCTCTCTATTCTGCTCCATTGATTTATCTGTTTTCATCCCAGTACCATGCTGTTTTGATTACTGTAGCTTTGTAGTACAGTCTGAAGTCAGGGAGCATGACCCCTCCAGCTCTGTTCTTCTTTCTCAAGATTGATTTGGCTATTACAGGTCTTTTTTGTTTCCACACAAATTTTAGAATTATTTATTCTAGTTCTGTGAAAAATGCTATTAATATTTTGATAGGGATCGCATTTAATCTGTAAATTGCCTTGGGTAGTATAGTAATTTTAACAATATTAACTCTTCCAATCCATGGACACAGTAGAACTTTCCATTTGTTTGTGATGTCTTTAATTTGTTTCATCAGTGTCTTATGGTTTTCTGAGTACAGGTCTTTTACCTCCTTAGTTAGATTTATTCTTAGGTATTTTATTCTTTTTGATGTGATGGTAAATGTGATTATTTTCTTAATTTCTCTTTTTGATAGTTCATTGTTAGTGTGTAGAAATGCAACAGATTTCTGTATATTAATTTTGTATCCTGTAGCTTTACCAAATTCATTGATTAGCTTTAGTAGTTTTTTGGTGGTGTCATTAGGATTTTCTATAGAATCATATCATCTGCAGGCAGTGACAGTTTTACTTCTTCCTTTTCATTTTGGATTCCTTTTATTTATTTTTCTTCTCTGATTGCTGTGGCTAGGACTTCCAATACTAAGCTGAATAAAAGTGATGAGCGTGGGCATCCGTGTCCTGTTCCTGATCTTAGAGGAAAAGCTTTCAGCTTTGCACCATTAAGTATGTTGTTAGCTGTGGGCTTATCATATATGGCCTTTATTATGATGAGGTGAGTTCCCAACTCTTTGTTGAGAGTTTTTTTTATCATAAATGAATGTTGAATTTTGTCATAACGCTTTTTCTGCTCTGTGGAGATGATCATATGGTTTTTATTCTTCAGTTGTTAATTTGATGTATCACATTGATTGATTTGCAGGTATTGAACCATCCTTATATCCCTGGGATAAATCCCACTTGATCATGGTGTATAATCCTTTTATTTTTATTTTATTTTATTTTGGCCATGCCGTGTGGCTTGCAGGATCTTAGTTCCCTGACCAAGGATTGAACCTGGGCCATGGCAGTGAAAATGCTGAGTCCTAAACACTGGACCACCAGGGAATTCCTATAATCCTTTTAATGCATTGTTTTTGTTGAAGATTTTTGCATCTAAGTTCATCAGTCATGTTGGCCTGTAATTTTCTTTTTTTGTGGTATCTTTGTCTGGTTTTGGTATCAGGGTGCTACTGGCCTCATAGCATGAGTTCAGAAGTATTCCTTCCTCTGCAATTTTTTGGAATAGTTTGTAAAGGGTAGGTGTTAACTCTTCTCTAAATGTTTGGTAGAATTCACCTGTGAGGGCATCTGGTCCTTGACTTTTGTTTGTTCAGAGTTTTTAAATTACTGATTCAATTGCATTGCTGGTAATTGGTCTTTTTATACTTTCTATTTCTGCCTGGTTCATTCCTGGGAGACTGTACATTTCTAGGAATTTGTCCGTTTCTTCTAGGTTATCCATTTTATTGGCATATAATTGTTCATCATAATCTCTTATGGTCCTTTGTATTTCTGTGATGGTGGCTGTAACTTCTTTTTCATTTGATTTTATTGAAATCTTTTTTTTTTTTTGAGGATTCTGGCTAAAGGTTTATTAATTTTTTTTTATCTTTTAAAAGAACCAGTTCTTAGTTTCATTGACCTTTTCTATTTTTTTAAGTCTCTATTTCATTTATTTCTGCTCTGACCTTTTTTTTTTTAATATTTATTTATTTGGCTGCATGGGGTCTTAGGTGCAGCATGCGGGATCTTTAATGGCGGCATGCGGGATCTTAAATTGCGGCATGCAGGATCTTTTATTTTATTTTTTATTATTTTTTATTGGCATATGTTTGCTTTACAATGTTG
The DNA here is from genome assembly GCF_965194825.1 of Balaenoptera physalus. Lineage (NCBI taxonomy): Eukaryota > Metazoa > Chordata > Mammalia > Artiodactyla > Balaenopteridae > Balaenoptera > Balaenoptera physalus. The sequence continues at coordinate 9,194,530 of NC_138884.1, forward strand.
TGTTAGCCTCCACTGCACAACAAAATGAATCAGCCATACACATACAGGTATCCCCTCCCTTTTGGATTTCCCTCCCATTTAGGTTACCACAGTGCATTAGGTAGAGTTCCCTGTGCTATGCAGTGTGTTCCCATCAGTTGTCTATTTTATACATAGTGTCAATAATGTATATGTGTCAATCCCGGTCTCCAGATTCCTCCCACCCCACCCCTTTCCCCTTTGGTATCCATACATTTGTTCTCTACATTTGTGACTCTATTTCTGCTTTACAAATAAGATCATCTATACCATTTTCCTAGATTCCACATATATGCATTATTATACGATTTTTGCTTTTCTCTTTCTGACTTACTTCACTCTGTATGACAGTCTCTAGGTCCATCCACATCTCTACAAATGACCCAATTTCGTTCCTTTTTATGGCTGAGTAATATTCCATTGTATATATGTACCACATCTTCTTTACCCATTCCTAAATGTCGATGGACATTTAGGTTGCTTCCATGTCCTGGCTATTGTAAATAGTGCTGCTATGAACATTGGGGTGCATGTGTTTTTTTGAATTATGGTTTTCTCTGGGTATATGCCCAGTAGTGGGGTTGCTGGGTCATATGGTAGTTCTATTTTTAGTTTTTTAAGGACCCTCCATACTGTTTTCCTTAGTGGCTGAATCGACTTACATTCCCACCAACAGTGTATGAGGGTTCCCTTTTCTCCACACCCTCTCCGGCATTTACATTTTTTGATGATAGCCATTCTGACTGGTGTGAGGTGATACCTCACTGTAGTTTTGATTTTCATTTCTCTAATAATTAGTGATGGTGAACATCTTTTCATGTGTTTGTTGGCCATCTGTATGTCTTCTTTGGAGAAATGTCTATTTAGGTTTTCCATCCATTTTTTGATTGGGTTGTTTGTTTTCTTGATATTGAGCTGTATGAGCTGCTTGTATATTTTGGAGATTAATCCTTTGTCAGTTGCTTCATTTGAAAACATTTTCTCCCATTCTGAGGGTTGTCTTTTTGTCTTGTTTATGGTTTCCTTTGCTGTGCAAAAGCTTTTAAGTTTCAGTAGGTCCCATTTGTTTATTTATTTATTTTTATCTCATCAGAAAAATCTTTATTGAGAAGATACCAAGCTCACAGTTTTTCCAATATTCTAATTTTTGCTTGAAGCTCTAATTTTATCACTGACAACAAATACTGTCCGTGGTTTTCCCTGAAGTGACAGTCTCACTTTGTTTATTTTCAAGACAATATCTGCCAAAAGCCTGATTTTGAATAACCATGGCTTGTAAGTCAGTTCTTCTTTCAAGTAAAAATATTCCATGAACAAAGTAGTTAATTCAGTTTGCACATCGTACAGTTGCTTAATTGCTGTTCCTCAAGACAGTCCTCAAACTTGGGTATCTGAGAAACGTTTTTAATTGTACTTATCATTTTATGACACAGAATTTTTTTTTAAATTTACTTAAGGATAGAAACTTAAAACTTTATGACTTTTATTGCTTCATCAAAAATATAGTGATAAAAACTAGTACAGTTGGGTATTATCGCCTTGATTTGTGATAAGGCAGCAGCAGTTTTACTCACCATTTTTAAAATCTTTTTTATTTTTTAACATCTTTATTGGAGTATAATTGCTTTACAATGCTGTGTTAGTTTCTGCTGTATAACAAAGTGAATCAGCTATATGTATACATATATCCCCATATCCCTTCCCTCTTGCATCTCCCTCCCACCCTCCCTATCCCATCCCTCTAGCTGGTCACAGAGCACCGAGCTGATCTCCCTGTGCTATGCAGCTGCTTCCCACTAGCTATCTATTTTACATTTGGTAGTGTATATATGTCAGTGCTACTCTCTCACTTTGTCCCAGCTTAAAAAATATGGACCGATTCACGAATCTGCATGTCATCCTTGTGCAGCGGCCATGCTAATCTTCTCTGTATCGTTCCAGTTTTAGTGTATGTGCTGCCGAAGCGAGCACCCACTTGTTTATTTTTGTTTTTATTTCCATTTCTCTAGGAGGTGGGTCAAAAAGGATCTTGCTGTGATTTATGTCAAAGAGTGTTCTTCCTGTGTTTTCCTCTAAGAGTTTTATAGTGTCTGGCCTTTCTTACATTTTGGTTTTTAATCCATTTTGAGTTTACTTTTGTGTATGGTGTTAGGGAGTGTTCTAATTTCATTGTTTTACATGTAGCTGTTCAGTTTTCCCAGCACCACTTATTGAAGAGCCTGTCTTTTCTGCATTGTATATTTTTGCCTCCTTTGTCATAGATTAGGTGACCATAGGTGCGTGGGTTTATCTCTGGGCTTTCTATCCTGATCCATTGATCTATATTTCTGTTTTTGTGCCAGTACCATACTGCCTTGATTACTGTAGCTTTTTAGTATAGTCTGAAGTCTGCGAGCCTGATTTCCTCCAGCTCCGTTTTTCTTTCTCAGGACTGCTTTGGCTATTCGGGGTTTTTTTGTGTTTCCATACAAACTGTAAAAATTTTTTTCTAGTTCTATGAAAAATGCCATTGGTAATTTGATAGGGATTGCATTAAATCTGTAGATTGCTTTGTGTAGTATAGTCATTTTCACAATATTGATTCATCTTTGATTTCTTTCATCAGTGTTTTATAGTTTTCTGAGCACAGGTCTTTTGCCTCCTTTGGTAGGTTTATTCCTAGGTATTTTATTCTTTTAATTCTTTTAATTGTGGCATGTGGGACCTTTTAGTTGTGACATGTGGGATCTAGTTGCCTGACCAGGGATCGAACCTGGGCACCCTGCATTGGGAGCATGGAGTCTTAACCACAGGACCACCATGAAGTCCCTTTGCTCTGATCTTTATGATTTCTTTCCTTCTACTAACTTTGGGTTTTGTTTGTTCTTCTTTTTCTAATTTCTTTAGATGTAAGGTTAGGTTGTTTCTTTGGGATTTTTTTCTTGTTTCCTGAGGTAGGCTTATATCACTTTAAACTTTCCTCTTAGGACCGCTTTTGCTGCGTCCCATAGTTTTTGGATAATTGTGTATTTGTTTCCTTTTGTCTCCAGGTATTTTTAAGTTTTCTTCCTCGATTTCTTCAGTGATCCGTTGGTTGTTTAGTAGCTTCTTGCTTACCCTCCATAAGTTTGTGTTTTTTTCAGTTTTTTCCTAGTAGTTGATTTATAGTCTCATAATCTGTAGTCGGAAAAGGTGCTTGATATGATTTCAATTTCCTTAAATTTACCGAGACTTGTTTTATAGCCTAGTATGTGATCTATCCTGCAGAATGTTCCATGTGCTCTCGAAAAGAATGTGAATTCTGCTGTTTGTGGATGGAATGTTCTGTATATCAATTAAATCCATTTGGTTTAATGTGTCATTTAAGGCCTGTATTTCCTTATTGATTTTCTATCTGGAGGATATGTCCATTGATGTAAGTGGGGTATTAAAGTCCCGTACTATAATTGTGTTACTGTCAATTTTTCCTTTTATATCTGTTAATATTTGCTTTATGAATTAAAGTGTTCCTATATTGGGTCCATATGTATTTACAATTGTTATATCTTCTTCTTGGATTGATTCCTTGATCATTATTTAATATCCTTCTTTGTCTTTTGTAACATTTTTTTAAAATTAATTATTTATTTATTTATTTATTTATTTATGGCTGTGTTGGGTCTTCGTTTCTGTGTGAGGGCTTTCTCTAGTTGCGGCAAGTGGGGGCCACTCTTCATCGCGGTGCGTGGGCCTCTCACTGTTGCGGCCTCTCCTGTTGTGGAGCACAGGCTCCAGATGCGCAGCCTCAGCAGTTGTGGCTCACGGGCCTAGTTACTCCGCGGCATGTGGGATCTTCCCAGACCAGGGCTCGAACCCCTGTCCCCTGCATTGGCAGGCTGATTCTCAACCACTGCACCACCAGGGAAGCCCAACATTCTTTATTTTAAAGTCTGTTTTGTCTCATATAAGTATTGCTACCCTGGCTTTCTCTTTATTTCCATTTGCATAGACCTTTTTTCCAATCCCCTCACACTCAGTCTGTGTGTGTCTTTAGATCTGAAGTGAGTCTCCTGTGGGCAGCATAAATATGGGTCTTGTTTTTGTATCCATTCAGCCACTCTATGTCTTTTGATTGGAGCATTTAGTCCATTTACATTTAAAGTAATTGTTGATATGTGTGTACTTATTGGCATTTTGTTAATTGTTTTTGTAGTTCTTTTTTGCTCCTTTCTTCTTCTTTTTTTCTCTTCCCTTGTGATTTGATGATTATCTTCAGTGTTATGTTTGGATTCCTCTCTCTTTTTTTGTGTGTGTGTCTATTATAGATTTTTTTATTTTGTGGTTAAATTGTAATTTATATATATGTGATTATTAGTAATCTATCTATATGTGATTATTTTAAGTTGCTGATGTCTTAGTTTCTAATTTTAAAAAACTTTTCATTTTTACTCTCCTTTCCTCATGATTACTGTTTATGACATCATATTTTACTGAATTTCTATATTCTGATTTGACTTTTCCTGCATATTATAAACTAGTAATAGTTAAGGACACTAGTGTGAAAGAATTCTCATAAAACTTTCATGACACAATGATGAGCTCTCCTGATGAAATCTGTAATGGGAACAGCCTTCTATTTTGACTTGGATATATTACTTTATCTTTTCCTTCCAAACTTTCATTATTGACACAGGGCTGGAGGGAGTGGGAAGGAAGAAAATGGAGTATTTACCTGAAAAGCAACATTTCAAACAAGAAGAGATGGAGATAGTTAAATGATAAACTTAAGATCACTGCCCACTCTGTAGCACAAAGGCTGGAGAATAAGTTTATATAAGATCTAGAAAATAAATGTTTTTGTGTAGTCTGAGTTATTAAACCCTGACACCAGTGCCAACTTCATAATTTGTGGGGCCCAGTGCAAAATGAAAATTCACAGCCATTTGTTCAAAGACTAGGAAAAAAAGGTCAATTAAAGGTATAAAATATAATTTTTAAAAATTTTCTTCTACAATCTATTTTTTTCCCATCTTTTCCTTTCAAGGCTAAAAATTTTAATTTTTGAGGAGCTTTATACTGCTCATTTTCAGAGTCACCTTAGAAAGCAAAATATTGTTCTCCCTTCATCCTAGAAATTAATAAGAAGGGCATACGTTTTTTGAAAAAATATCACAACTCTTGGAAGTTTACCACCAGCATCTAAAATGAACAAAAGAGAGAAAAAAACATTTGCTATATATTTCAGATTTCTTTGGTGGGGGAGGTCTTCCCATGTGGTATTAATACTTCTTTCAGTTCCTATTACCAAAATAGTAAAAGCAGGAAAAAATATAAACCTAGTGGTTTTTGCTGAAACCGACGAGGTAGCTCTCTTTTTCTGTGCAGACACTCCCAGTGTCTCAGCTTGCTGGAAGAAATTTGCTGACATTTTCCTTTTGTAGTTGTTTGTTTGGTAAAGAATAATAGTAAACATTCTAACATCCACATCTTGGTGATTAGTCTTCCACTTTATTGCTTGGTTGTTTGTTTGGTGTTGGTGAGGTCATCTTCCACAGTCTTTTCCAATTTGTCATGGTGTTTTTATTTGCTTAATGTTATTCAAAAAATATATATATATATAATTTTAAATTATTAGCATGAATTCTACCGTTCATCTTTACATTGTGCAATACCAGTTTTAAATGCAAATATAAACATTTAACTTGTATGCAAAAATCATAAAAATTATGCACTTTATATTTTGTAGCTCTTATTTACAAGTGTATTTCATCCTTATCAGAATAGTGGAAACACTGCCCCAAATTAACTCAGCTGTTTTATTCCACTTCTTGATTCCCACGTATTCTACCAACACTCTAATTTTGGCCTAATAAGGAAGGACAGGAAGGAAAAGGAATTATGGGTTGCCCTATCTTTTCTTTTCTTTTCTTTCATAATTTAAACTCTTTATTAAATAATGCAGTTTCGCTTTCTGCACATTGACTCTTTTCGTAATTTATTAGTTTCCCCAGTTACTTAGCTTTCAAGTGAACCCTCAAATCCCAGGGAAGAGTTTTTGAGCTGAAGTGTATCTAAATAAGTTAGGGCTATAAATGAAAAAATTAGTCACTGAGAATCTCTAAAAATAATAGACTTCCTCCTCTGCCACTCTGAGACTAGATGGAAGCTTAACATATTCACAACTTAACCAGCTTAACAAAGTGACCCTCAAAATTATACAGGAAACCTTTTTTTTTTTTTAGTTTTGAAAGAATATAATATTTGATATTTCAGTGAAAGTATGAAAGTATTCATTATGGGGAAAATCAAAATTTTGTTGGACTTTTCACATTTTTTTAATTAAAAAAATTTGTTATTGAAGTATAATTGATTTACAGTACTGTGTTAATGTCAGGTTTACAGCACAGCGATTCAGTTATACATACATATATATGTGTATATATATATATATATATATATACATACATATATTTTTTCAGAATATTTTCCCTTATAGATTATTATAAAATATTGAATATAATTCCCTGTGCTATACAGTAGGTCCTCGTTGGTTATCTATTTTATATATAGTAGTATGTATATGTTAATCCCAAACTCCTGATTTAACCCTCTCCTTACACCCCTTTCCCCTTTAGCAACCATAAGTTTGTTTTCTATGTCTGTGAGTCTCTTTCTGTTTTGGAAATAAGTTCATTTGTATGTTTTTTTTTTAGATTCCACACATAAGCAATATCATATAATATTTGTCTTTGTCTGGCTTACTTCACTTAATATGATAATCTCTAGATCCATCCATGTTGCTGCAAATGGCATTATTTCATTCTTTTTTATGGCTGAGGAATATTCCACTGTGTGTGTGTGTGTGTGTGTGTGTGTGTATAAAACATCTTCTTTATCCATTCCTCTGTTGATGGACATTTAGGTTGCTTCCATGTCTTGGCTACTGTAAACAGTGCTGCAATGAACTCTGGGGTATACATGTACCTTTTCAAATTATGGTTTTCTCCAGATATATGCCCAGGAGTAGGATTGCAGGATCATATGGTAGCTCTATTTTTAGTTTTTTAAGGAACCTCCATACTGTTCTCCATAGTGACTCCTTTTCTTTCTATATCATCATTTTCAGCATAAGTGGTTGCCTAACACTGAGAACTAATGGGAGTAAGGAATGGTGTGGTCGGGTTTCTTGCTCCTTTGCGTTTCTTAGAATGCCATCGCCTTCCTTCTGTGTTGGAAGCCCAGTTCTTGTTCAAACAGAAAGTGTGGCCTCTAGGGGCTATCAGTGTCCCTACTTATTACTCAGTCGTAGATGTAACCTGCTTACCTTATACTAGGTTTGAGTCTCACTGAACTCCCACACATCATGGACCCAATGGGATTTTGTGCTCACGGGGCATCTTGACCACTATATGTGAACAGGGCCTTCTGAGAGCAGGACCCTCTCAGTGTACAACACTGGTCACACACCCATGAAGCTGCCTTGTCTGCTGTATATGTTTGGACCAAACATCTCAAATTCCTTGCTGGTTGTAGAGAGACTGCTCATTGCCACCTAATAATCCTCTCCTTCCTCCTTGGTAACAAAATGCCAACTTTATTTGGAGTTGTAAGATGCTCAGCTAAAAACTACATTTTCCAGCATCTTATGCAGCTACTTATAAACAAGTTTTGGTTAATCAGATGTATGCAGAAGTGTTGCATGGGAATTGGGGGATAGCAGTCTCATTCCTCCTTTCCAGCTGCTTAGAATAGAGTTGTGATAGCTAGAACTCCAGCAGTCACCTTGGAACATGAGGCGACCTTGAAGGTGGAAGTTGGGTTCTCAGATGAAACGCATAGAAGGTGCCTGAGTCCCTGAAAAACCATGGAGGTGCCACAGGAGCCCTTGGCTGCTTATCTCAGGACTTTTTATGTGTGAGAGAAATACACTTGTATCTTGTTAAATCACTGTTATTTGGCATTTTAATTATATACAGGTGAAACTAATCCTAACTTACAAGGAAAGCTTCACTGGTTCACATAGGTTAACCAATTAAGTTAAGCAGTGTTTTAAAGACAAACCTCGGGCAGTCCTCAATTTGTTATTGCGTAACATGTTTAGAATACCCTGGCTTGAGTGGCAACGATTTCTAGGATTCAGAGGCACTTTTCCTCTTTCTTCCCAGTTCAGGACTATGTTCTGGAGCTCTGAGATTGCAGGTAGACTCCAGATAAACGCAGTGTTACAATGTAAGGCATTATGGCAGTGATATACGTGAGAGTAGGGTTTTGTAAATTTTTTTCTAAGTAATTTAAATACCAATACCTTACAATGAGCATGGGAAAGAAAATTATAAACATCCTTGTGGATATTTATAAGATTACCTATAGAAAAGAGATGTCAACCATTATTAATTTGTCAACCATAAAAAATAAGATGAACTTGTTGCCTAAGAGTAAAGGATCGGGTTGGCTAATACTGCCACCTAGAGTTAAAATTCAAAACTACCACTTCTTATCTCTAAGGAGCCTGAAAGGTTAGGGTTTGAGCGGGCGGTTTCTTCTCCCACTGACTAGTACTGGCTCTCCTAATTGTCTTGTGCATTTGTGAAGAGTCACTGGGTGACATTTTCCAGGGAGCCTTCCGGAGGTAGCTGGGATGGCAGCTAGAGTGTGATCCTAAACCAAGCTAATACATGGGGTGCGGTCCATTTTCCATTTATTTGTCCCGTCTAAGGGCTGTCCTGGCTAAGCAGCATGGAGATGGGCTTTGAACTCAGAAGCATTGGGGGTTAAGCAGAAGTGGGTCTAGGAAGAGGATGGCAGAGGAAAGCAATGGAAATGCAATACCCTTACCTCTTCTCAGATGTCCTTCCAGCTGATCCTCAAGGATTGACCTCAGGCCCATTTCCCCTACTCCTACCTGGTTTATTCTGCTTCCCTCAACCCCATGTGTTCCATGATGACCTTTTGTAAGCTCATCCTCTCTCTCATCCCCCTTCTAACATCCTTCTCACCTCACTTTGAGTCAGTGCTGTTTGGTGGAAAGAGGGTAGAGAAGGAGGCGTGGTTTGAATCTGGTCCCGCATTTATCTTACTCTTTATCTTGAGCAAGTCACTACAATTTCCTGAGACTGCAGTTATTCATATCTGTATGCTGTATAATACATGGGACCTTACAGGGTGGTTGCCAAGCCGAAATGGGGAAATGTGTTGTGAGAGAAACTGGCATTTGGTGGGTAGTTAAGACATTTTATTTTCTTTCCCATTTCTCATTCTCTTGTCCTCCATAAATCACGGTTAGGGAAAATCAGTGAAAAAAAAAAAAAAAAGGAAAATAGGCTGTTGGTATGAGATATTAGGTATAAATAATCTTCAAAGTCTGATTTTAAAGATACAACGACAATCAATGTCTGTTGCTTTTCTGTTTTTTACCTGTGTGTTCTCTGAGAAAGGGAAGCTCATCAGACATGGTTATAAAGTGGAAAGAAAACCCATGGGCTGTTCAGCTCACTGATCTGTAATTCAAGACCAATCACTTTGACTTCTCTGAGCCTAAGTTCTTTATCTGTGAAACAGAGACAGTGTTCCCTCTCCTGCCTGCTTACTCGGTGCTTATGAGGACACAGCAAGTAAAACAGCTGGAAGGACTTTACAAAGTCTAAAGTAAATACTAATGTAAATAGTAATTATTATTATTTTTTCCCTCCTTGTTATACCCCTAGTAGACATTCAGTAAATATTAAAAAAAATTAACCATGAATTTTACCTAATTAGTTCACCTAATAGTCATTGAATGCCTGTTAAGTGCCAGGCACTATATTTAGCATGTATTGTGTAATAGACACTTTGCTAGGGTTTGGTGAGCCTGCAGAGATGATTAAGGTCCTTTCTGGAGTTGGTTGGGCAAAGGTGAAATAACATAGCCATACAGAGTGAAATCATGGGAGTGTGTGTGTACTGAGGTCATCATGTGTTGTAGGAGCCCAGAAGGGAGTAACTGATACTGTGAAGTCCAAGAACTTCACAGAGATGAAGCATTTGAGACATACTATTTCTGTAAACAAATGGAGAAGAGGAAATTCCTCTTCTCAAAGTGAACAAAGGGATGGATTTGGAAAAAATCAGGAAGGAAAAGGCAAGTTGTTCGTTGTGACAGTAGACAGAGAGAGAGAACAAGATATGTCTGTAATTGTTGGTGAAATGCAGCTGGCAACATCAAACAAGCAGATCATGGAGGGCTTTAAATTATACGCAAAGGATTTTGTGTTTATTATTTCTGTAGCAATAGGCCAACAACCATTAGAACAGTTAAGTGACATGATCAGAACTGTGTCTTCTGCAGATAACTCTTAGGAGAAAGTAAAAGATTGATTAGAGATGCCAGATATTAGAGATACAGACATGTGAGATGTTATTGCAAAAAAACTGAACCAGGGTAGGAGTGGTGGAGATATAAAGTGGATAGAAAATATGATGCTGATATGAGCCTACATCCTTCAGCAACTAATTGATTAGGGGAAGATTTTGCAATGGGGAGAGAATATACGATGAATTGGAATTGTCTAGATGGAAGGGTTGTGAGGATGTGCCATTAACCCAAAGGGGGCCTGAGAGGAGAGGTCAGGGACTCAAAAGTGTGCAAAAATTATTATAACAGAAACCTCAATTAAATGGACTTGGGAGACCAGAAGGGGGAGCTCTCAGGCCCTGGACAATAGCAGAGCCCAACAGGAAGAAAAAGGACTTCCCTGGCAAGTCCTCAGCCAATGAAAAGCCAGGGACTCTTAGCTTACTACAGTCCTCCCAACTTCCTTTTCCCCTCTATAAAAGTGTCCTTCTCTTGCCATGGGGGGATTTGCACAGGGCTCACCATGATTGCAGACCCCAGATTGCAATTCTTCGCCAATCCCAAACAAACCCACCTTTGCTGGAGAAATATATGGCATTCTATTTGTTAAAGGTCAGCAGGTATGTTATAGTAGAAATTAAATAGGCTTTCTAGTCAAATTAGTCAATGTTAAAATCCTGCCACTTATATGCACGTATCGTCAAACAAGTTAGCAAAACTCTCTGAGCCTCGATTCCTTACCTACAAAATGGGAATGACAATAGTGCTTAGTTTCCGTGATTGATGTAGAGGATCCTTGTTGCTTACCTCCTTGGCATCCATCCCCCACTTCTTCCAGCAACATGCCCAGCTTTCATTGGGGAACCTGCTTACTCCTCTCTCTCAGAACGCGTGCTCATGAGAGATTCTTGCAGGCAGATCTGATCGGCTCAGGAGAGGACATGTGACCCAAATTGGCCCACTGAGAGCATCATGGCTAAACACCACGGCTTTTGTTTGTGAGCAGATTCTCCGCAGGCTGTGAAGCTGAGAGCTGGATATAAAGTTTAGAGCTGCTGTAACCCTCTTGCCTCTTCAGAGGAGATTCTGGAATTGTGCAGTTACGCTGCTTGGAGCCTGAAGATGAAGTCCTGATAGCAAGAGGCAGAATGAAGAGATACAGAGAAATGGAGTTGCTCGGACATTGTATAAGCCCTTCTTGACAGCACTTCCCAAAATCAGTCATGCCGATGGACTTTTCAGTTATGTGACTGTCGGAAGAGGCTAAGTTATGCTCTCTGTGTGATAACAAACACCCAAAAGCTCAGGGGCTTACAACAACAGAGATTTATTTCTCACTTAGTTACACAGAATGGCTGCAACTCTGCTAGATTTTGATCTGGGACCCAGGATGATTGGAGCAATCTCTGTTTGGAAAATCACCAGTTGTAATAGAGGGCAAAGAGAGTAGTAGGGAAAATAAGTACTAGCTCCTAAACCATGTGCCTGGAGGATGCTTCCTGCTTGCATGTCATTGGCCAGAACAAATTCACATACTCAAGCTCGATGCCATAGGGTGGAGGGGGCAGCAAATATTTCTGAATAATAATAATGCAATCTACCAGTAAATTTCCCTTTTGCTTAAGCGAGCTTAGGTCATATTTTCTGTCACTTGCAGCCAAAAGAACCTTAACTGAGAAAAGCTGTTGAAAGAATTAAATTAGAAATTTTATATATAATAGCCAACACACGGTAAACATTCAGTAACTGGGAGCTACTATTTCCAAGCGCATGAACACAGATGAATTGAGGATTACATCTTTCTCAAATGTTCTCAATTTCTTTAATTTATTCACTATCTCACTAACATTTATTGAGTTCTTTTTATGTGACACACACTGTGCTAGGTGGTGGGGACACAAAATGATACAGTACATTTACAGTTTAGTTCTCTAGTAGATTTCATGTTAAAGAAATAACTTAATATGAGGGCTCAGTGTCTTATGCCTAAGGAAAGTGATAAACATTTAGGAAATTACTATTCAGAAAAAGGTTACATATGGTACATAATGAAATGGAACCAGAAGTATGACTGATACTCATTTACTCACCACTCATTAACCCATTTGTCCAATACATACTTATTAGCCTCTACCACGAGCTAGACCCTCTTGAGGTAGAAAAGCAAAGGACATTTATTCTTGTCTTTACTTAAAATGTAGTAGTAAGGAGAGGTGAGCTGAGAGTATATAAATGGATGCTATAATAAGATAAATAAAACAGTAATGCTGATGATGGCGAATGCTGTCACAGTCACCAATAACCTCCATTTGGCCAAACCTAAAGATCAACACTCCACCTTGCTCCACAAGCAATTGACAGAGTTAATCATTCCCTTATTCTTCACTTGCTTATGCACACCGCCCTTCCTGGTTTTCCTCCTAAGATCTGTTAAGCTCTGTTACATGCTTAACAGACTTACCCCGTGGGTGATCTCATTCAGTCTTCTGGCTTTAAGTATCATCTCTACACTGATGATTCCCAGTGTGATGAACACCTCAACGTCTCTCCCCAACTCCAGAATGATTGAGCTTATCGCCTCCTTGTATAATAAGCGTCTCACAGTTATTACCAGACTGGACTCCGGACCCATCAGCCCCAAACTGGTGCCTCTCTCGGGCTTCCCACTCCTGTAAAGGGTACCCACCTTTCACCCCAGTTGCTCTGGCCAACCTCGGAGTAACCCTAATCCCTTTCCTTCTTTCCTCCCGCTTCCAATTCATCAGCCAATCTGTGGCCTCTGACTTTTAAAACATGCTGAAAGTGATCATTTCTTCTCTCTTCCCCGTTAGGGTATCACCTCAGTCCTGGGCTCTCACAGCAGCTTCCCCTAACTGGCTTTTCTGCTTCCGTTTTTGTTCTGTGATTTTCTACATGGCAGCCGGAATAATTCTTTTAAAACTAACGTCAGATCACGTCACTTCTCTTTTCAAAAGCCTCCAAAGGCTCCACTTCACCCCGCACGCTTAGATATGAGCGTGACTCATTCCCTCATTTCCCGGGTCCCATTGGCTCTCTGCTCAAATGCCACTTCATCAGAGAGGTCGTCCCTGGTATCTTATCAAAAAAGGCTAGTTCCTTCTGCCCTCGCCCTCCATTCCTTTACTGTTCTATTTTTCTTCACGTTGCCACTTGACATCATAAAAAATATTTATTTATCTGTTTATAAGGGGGAGGATGTAAAAGCTCCATGAGGATTTTGCCTTTCCAGTGCCAAACGCCGTCTAGAAGAGGGCTGGCACGCAGGTGCTTTTACTAAGTACTCTAGGCATTATTCCACCACAGTTTAGTATCAGTTGCATCATCCTAACACAGCAGATTTGCTGTATTACTGTCCACGTTTCATAGACGTGGTAGCCGAGGCACAGAATCGGGAAGTAACTTGCCCAGCGTCACGGAGCTCTCAAGGGGCTTGGCCGGGATGCACATTCGGGCGCTCTTCCTCCGGAGTCCCTCTGCTTCTCAGCACTTGGCGCCCGGGTTCGCCACCCGAAAGCCGTTCGCGGGGAGCGGGCTGGACATCGGGGGGCCGCCAGCGAGGGCGCGGCTCACCCAGCCTCCCGTTCCTGGGACGTCGGCGGGCACCCGTCCCTAGCCTGTGGGTGCCGGAGCCGGCAGAGCGCGCGGATTCGGGCAGGCGGCTGGGCGCGGGAGCGGCCCGTACTTCGGCCGGGTCGCGGACCGCCGGAGACGGCGGCGGGGGGCCCGCGGCAACGCGCCGCTGCGGGCGGCCGGCGGGGAGCGTGGCTCGCTGCTGCGGCCGCCGAGCGACGGCGCCACCCGGCCGTGCGGGGCCGACCGCCGGGGCCAGCTGGGCCGGAAGGGCGCGGGGCGCGCGGGAAGCGGGGCGCCGGGCGCGGGGCGCGCGGGGCGGGGCGTCGTGGGGCGAACGGCCCGCCGGAGACCGGGAAACGGAGCCCCGCGCAGCCTGAGCGCAACGCCTCCCGTTTCGTTTTCCGGACGCGCCTCGGCTTTGTTTCGGTTTCCAGTAGTTCCGTCTTCAAAACGAAACTGAAAGTTGCGCTGAACTGCACAGCGTTCCTTTGAACAGAGATGCCTTTTGGGACCAGCCCTGACGTCTGCGAATCTATCTGGAACAGAGTGACCTTGCAAACGTGGTTTGTGGTTTGGACACCTGAAACTCCCTGAGAAATACCCTAGGGCGTCTTTTTTCTTCAGATTAAAAACATGTATAATAGCACTTTGCTATTATTATTGTATCAATAGAGACACAGGGAAAGAAATCGCTTATTATTCTAACACCCAAAGACAACTCCTAATATTTTGATGCATTTTGGGGGGCCTTTTTTTCCTATTATATATTTAATCTTTATAAAATCATGTCATTGTACAGTTTTATGTACGCAGAATTTAACTCTGTAAGTTGCGTTTTCGTCAAACATAATATCATGAACATATTGCCCTTTTATTATGTATTTTTTAAAATAAATTTTAAATTGTTGCATAACGTTCCAGGTTCTGACAGTACAATTCAGTTATTCTCCTCTTGTGGAAGTCTGTTTTTTTCTCATCAGGGCCTTTTATAAATAATAGTATGATTGACATTATTGTAAGTAAATATTTGACCAAATTTCTGATTACTTACTTAAATTCCAAAAGATGTGTCTGGAGGAAAAACTTTTCCTCTACCCTCTTAGTTCTTATACTGAGGTCCTGTGAACTAAACTAACAAAGACAGATTAACGAGAAAAAAACCTTACAACTTTATGAATATTTTATGTGCACAGGAGTTCACAGAGAAGTGAAACTCAAGAAGTGGTTAGACTTAGGAGCTTATATGCCATTTAACAAAGAGCAGGGGGTTTGGGTTTTGAGGGATGATCAGTTGTGGGGAAGTGTCTTTGAAATATATTAGGGAGGGCTTCCCTGGTGGCGCAGTGGTTGAGAATCCGCCTGCCAGTGCAGGGGACGCGGGTTCGAGCCCTGGTCCAGGAAGATCCCACATGCCGCGGAGCAGCTGAGCCCGTGAGCCACAACTACTGAGCCTGTTGTCTAGAGCCCGCGAGCCACAACTACTGAGCCTGTGCACCTAGAGCCTGTGCTCTGCAGCAAGAGAAGCCACTGCAACGAGAAGCCCGCGCACCGCAACTAGAGAAAGCCCGTGTGCAGCAATGAAGACCCAACGCAGCCAAAAATAAATTTAAAAAAAAAAGATAAAAATAATGAACATCTTAAAAAAAAAAAAGAACTATATGAGGGAAACTAATGGAAGATAAGGGTTACTTTACTAAGGGCTGTTTATGCAGACTCATCTCAGTGCCAGCTCTGGTGATGAGTCATTCTTTTCTTCCTGGTATGGAAGGGAGGTGCACCTTCACAGGAGAAATTCATGCCAACTTCACAAATTTATGCTTTTAAGTTGATAAGGGGAAGGCAGAGAACTCTTCCTGCATCTGTTGATTCTCAATTGCCTTCAGCTCAAAGTCATCCTTATGCCAAAGTGGCATATTTTGGGGTGGCATATTCTGACCCCCTTCAGGTGGAAATTAGGGACAGCGTGATACTTAAAGCCAAATTCTTCTCCAGGAAGAAGGTACCAGTTTCCACCTCCATGAGTGTATGAATCTTTGGGAATTTTTTTATTGTTGCATAGTTTGCAAAGTAAATCATTGAAAAGGATAAGATCACAAGATTAAAAAAGAAAAAGAAAACTTAAGTGTTAACAAAAACTTTACCGGTAATGATGTGCTTAACTTCAAACCTCTAATAATTCAGAGACAAACGCTTTGGGAGAACAGTTTAGATTGTCTCGTAGGGAAATGTGCTCAGGTTTTCATTTGTGGGCACATCTGGCCCATTGGGAGGCATGTTACTGCACTCTTCACTGTGAGTGCCTCTGGCAACTGCCTCTCACACTCAGGCAGGCTCCCTGCCCTTAGCAAAGGATTCACTATTCTCCCTCTTCAGGGCTGGAAAGTCAGAGGAATGGAGGAGGGCTGATCCCATCTTCTCTCCTTTATCTGGCTGGGTTTTGACTCCACCGTCATAGAGCAATGTTAGGGCAAGCAACAAGTCCTTACAGGTTCCCCTCCTCCACATGCCCACCCTTTTAAATAGCAGCCATATTCCCATAAGGACAGTGCCACACATTGAGCCTATTTCCTTCACACCTTTAAGGTGTTCTGTAGGCCTTGATTTAAAAGTCATTGGAAGAGATGGGAAATCCCAGAGACCCTTCCTTTTGAAGAAAAGTCCTTTCTTAAACTTGGTATTAAATTAACAATCTTGTGGGAGGTATGGTTTTGTTTTTGTTCCTAAAGAACGAATTCCGGCATTGGAAACTCTACATGTTGGTCCGGTGAGCTGTGGAAAGCAGCACTCCCTGGCCGGCTGTCACAAAGGAAGGGTCTTCACGTGGGGATCTGGTTCTGAAGGACAGCTGGGAACTGGAGAATTTAAGGAAATAAATTTTGCGCCTAAGTACGTATTTTAATTCATTCATTTATTCATTCAGTAGTTTTGAGTTTCATGTGCCAGGCACCATGCAAGATGCCAGGGTCCAAAGATGACTGTAACAAACACGGTCCCTAACCTCACGGGTTACAGTGTAGTGAGGGAAGGAGGCGGGAAAACAAGGTATAACACCAGTTATTATTTAATTAGAGTCTGTGAAAGAGCAGGGCAGCATGAAGTGAGAACCTGTGACCCTGTGATCTTAATCTTAGGTACTGGAAATAACTGTGGGACCCACTTGGACCTCCAGAGTTGGTGTAAAGATTATTTTAAAGAGAAAATATTTGAGCTACAGAAAATTCACAGAGACATCTTACCTGACTAAAACAGGGTCTCCTGAAAATACAGCTGCCATTAACCCTCCTTTGAGGGAGTTTCCTATGAATTCAGCTGTTGTAAACACAAACTGCCCAATCAGCATCAAAAAACCCAATTGAACCTTCCATCCTCTCCCACTGAAGCCCTAAAAAAACCGTTTTGCTAAGTTAACATATGTACACCTCTACTCAGGCTATTGTACAAATTTTCCATTACTGGGAGCTCCTGTCTGTACATGTAGATAAACTTTGCCTTTTTTCCTGTTAATCTGTATATACTCAGTTAATTTGCAGGTCCCCAGTCATGGGACACAAGTTGGAAGAGGAAAGGTTTTCCTCCCAACATAATCTTTTGGCTTGTCATAAGCCAGTGGATCCTAATATTTTACTTAGTAAAATCGGGGGAAAAAAATCACATCCTCACACACAGCTTCCTAGGCCAAAGGATATGACAAGCAGTCTGAACTGTGTGTTCATGAATTACGTGCATTGGAAATTTTCAAAAGCATGTTTTTTAATGCTAGGAGGTTACCTTTTGTTACTTTCTCTGCTCATTAAATTGTAGAAGAGATTGCTGTGGCTTGGAGGAATGAGCACCGAACTTGGAATGAAAAGCCCGAGGTTTGAGTCTGTTCTACAACTGATAGCAGTTCACCTCTCTGAGTTTTCCTAAGTTGAACCGTATGAAATTGCTGATAGTTATGTTTTTGATCCAGAAAAATGGCAATTTAATAGGAATCAACCTAGTGGTATCTTTATCTCACAGGGTGAGATAGGTGTTGTAGGTGACAGTACTCTATAAATTCTAAAGCCCTGGACTATATGTGTGTGAAGAAATTTATTTTTCTTTTAGGCTGATAAGTATAGCATAAAAGTTAGTACATTATACAATGTGTTAAAAGCCCAATAATTCAAAAGCCCAATTCACTTTTTTAAAAATTTTTATTAATTAATTAATTTATTCATTTACTTTTGGCTGCATTGGGTCTTCATTGCTGGGCGCACGCGGGCTTTCTCTAGTTGCAGAGAGCGGGGGCTACTCTTCATCGCGGTGCGCGGGCTTCTCATTGTGGTCGCTTCTCTTGTTGCGGAGCACGGGCTCTAGACACGCAGGCTTCAGTAGTTGTGGCGCACGGGCTTAGTTGCTCTGCGGCATGTGGGATCTTCCCAGACCAGGGCTCGAACCCGTGTCCCCTGCATTGGCAGGCAGATTCTCAACCACTGCGCCACCAGGGAAGCCCCACTTTTATATATTTAATCAAACCTCTACTAAAGCACATCAGCCTGGTTTCATTATGCAAGTACATGAAAAATTAAATTTTAAGCTAAGTGAATATACAACATGTAATCTGATCAAAATGATTGTTTTATACTGTTTGTAGTCAAAATCCATTTAGAAGCCAATAAATAAGTAAATTTAGCTTGGTAATACATTAGATTTTTTTTAAAGACTATTTTTTAGAGCAGTTTTAGGTTTACAACAAAAGATTTATTTTTTACTTCTAAAAACAATACTCATGGATTTATGACTTTCTTATAGACCTTGCGGATGTTCAAATCAACCACATTTTTGCTGGAACATATGCCAACTTTGTGACAACTTACCAGGTATCTATTACACTTTCTGTTTCTTTTAAAAATCATTTTTTTCTCTGAGGAAGTGACCAAACCTGACACATACTGATCCAGTAAGACAAGCACAGAGTTTGTTTTGGTTTGTCAAGACTTGAGTCACCTCAGGGGAAAGAGGATGAAACCTAACTGAGCGGGATGGGCAGAGAATAAAGGGGAATAAGTGGGGAACAATGACTGTGACAGTTCTGAGAAGTTTTGTCGTGAAAGGGAGTAGACCACCGTGAGAGGGTTTTGTTGCTGTTTGGAGGGGTGATATTATGGTATGTTTGTACGATATTAAGGTATGTTTGTATGATATTAAGGTATGCCAGTGAGAATGATCCAGTTCAGGAGGAGAAAGTGATGGTGCATGAGAAAGAGGGAATAATTGTAGAGGTAATGTCCCAGAATAGGAGCAAGGAAGCAGGGTCAAGGGTCCAGTGTGGCAAGTAGGGCTTTGGGCAGAAATTTTTATTCCGTTCTCATGAGGAACAGTGGAGGTGAGGGTAGGTTGCTTGTGGGAAGGTGATTAGTTCTTCCCTGATTGTTTCAGTTTTCTCAGTGATGCACAAGGCACGGTCCTTATTTGAAACTTAATGAAGCAGAGGAGGATCGCTACAGGTTTAGGAATAAAAGGAAAGTGTGCAGTAGTGACTCAGAGTGAGACAGTGAACATCGCGGGAGATTACTAGACAGTATAGAGTAACCATTTGAAATCTGTGGTTGTAGGGCATAAGGTGAAATCAGTCGGCACAGTTGTTTGTTTTTCTCCATTGATGTTAAGCTGCTTGGATTCCTTTGGAGTAATTCAGATTGAAGGTTAACTACAGGTGGACTTTTGCTAGGTAAGTACAATAGGAAAGGGACAGAAGACTTGGAGGTATTTGCAAAGGACTGATTACACTGCTGACCATAGAATCTAAGCTGGGTAAGAAAGACATGAAGAGGAGGATGGATAATGAACAAACAATAGGGTTGATGGGTTGGAGAGCCCAGTGGCCTCAAAGAATGTTGGAGTGGATTCCACTCTAAAGTGTCTTCGTCTGTTCGGGCTGCTATAACAAAATACCATAGATCGAGTGGTTTATAAACAGAAATTTGTTTCTTACAGTTTTGGAGGCTGGGAAGTCTGGGATTAAGATGACAGCACATTTGGGAATTCCCTGGCGGTCCAGTGTTTAGGACTCAACACTTTCACTGCTGTGGCCCGGGAACTAAGATCCCCCAAGCTGCACAGTGCGGCTAAAAAAAAAAAAAAAAAAAAAAGATGATGGCATATTTGATGTCTGGTGAGGGCCTGCTTCCTGGTTTACAGGTGGCTGTCTTCTCACTGTATCCTCATGTGGCAGAAGGAGCAGGGGTGAAAGAGCTCTCTGGGGTCTGTTATAAAGGGCACTAGTCCCATTCCTGAGGGCTCCACCCTCATGACCCAATCACTTTCCAAAGGCCCTACCTCCTAATACCATCACAGTGGGGGTTAGGATTCCAGTATATGAATCTGGGGGGAGAACAGTCAGTCCATAACGTTCTGCCACTGCCCCCCTCAAATTCATGTCCTTCTTGCATGCAGAATACATTCATTTCATCCCAACAGCCCCCAAGTCTTAACTCATTCCAGCATCAAAGAATGTTAGCCTGGGAGTTCCACTCTGAAGTCAGTGAATTAGAAGGATGGTGTATGATGATCAGACGGGAGAATGTTTCTGATGGAAATTTAGAAGGTGGAACAATTTTTGTTTGTTTGTTTGGCTGCGTTGGGTCTTTGTTGCTGCGTGTGGACTTTCTCTACGGGGTTCTCACTGCGGTGGCTTCTCTTGCTGCGGAGCACGAGCTCTAGATGCACCAGCTCAGTAGTTGTGGTGCACGGGCTCAGTAGTTGTGGCTCACGGGCTCAGTAGTTGTGGCTCGCGGGCTCTAGAGTGCAGGCTCAGTAGTTGTGGCGCACGGGCTTAGTTGCTCCGCGGCATGTGGGATCTTCCCGGACCACGGCTTGAACCGGTGTCCCCTGCATTGGCAGGCAGATTCTCAACCACTGTGCCACCAGGGAAGTCCCTGGAACAATTACTGGTGATTATAAAGTACAGAACATCACCTTTATCTAGGGCAATAGTTCTCAACTAGGAGCGGTTTTGCGCCCCTGGAAACATCTGGCAGCGTCTGTGCTCAGCTGAGGTTGTCCCGAGGGCGGGGCGTGCATGTCGGGGCGGCTGCTGCCGGCATCTCGTGGGTAGAGGCCGGGGCCGCTGCTGAACATCCTGCAACGCACAGGGCAGCCGCTCACGACAGAGAATTATCTGACGCAAAATGCCAGTCGGGTCGGTGTAGAAGCCCCGACCCGGGGCCTGGGCGGCTGCAGGGGAGCAGAGGGAGAGTGGAGACAAGATAAAGAACTGAGAGGTCACGTGGGGAAATAAACCGGCTCCATTAAGTGTGAAGCTGCCGAGAAGGACAGGAGAGTGATGCCAGGCGCGGACGTGCTTGGAAGACAGTCAGCAGCGTGCTGAAGTTTTCAGTGATTGAAGGCTCGTGACCAGGACGTCGGCAGGGATACAGTCGGATGTTACGTGCGTCAGAGGAGCCGGGATCTTGAAGAAGAAAGTAGAAGCAGTGGTCTGTAAATGCCAAGAGCGAGCGCCTCATTGTCCTAAGGTCCCTGGGATGGTGGAGGGAAAAAAGCTTCCCCATGGTTGAACTCCAGGGAACATCCAGGACTCAGATCAAGACGGTGAAGGGAGCTTTGGGAGTCACGGTAATACATCTTTTTCAGAAGGTCTTTAGCTAAGCATTAAACAAAAGTGAGGCAGAATTCCCTGACTTACTATAAGTCAGTGGAAGCAGAGGTATCTTACGGAGCAGAGCACTAACGTCCTCGGAAGAACGTATTAAAAGACAGGTGTTTCTCTCCAGACGGTGATTTCTGACACCTCTGGTTGAGCCATTTGGTTTCAAATATGATATAGAACCATGGTTCTCAGAAATGTGGTCCCCAATCGGCAGCCTCAGCCTCACCTGGGAATGTGGTAGACGCAGATTCTTGAGCTCCACTCCTGACCTGTTGAATCGGAAACTGTGGAGATGGACCCAGCAGCCTACGCTTTAACAAGATCACTAGGTGATTCTGTTATCAGTTTGAAAACCACTGATATAAAAGCAAAAACCTGTGGATGATTAAAGGGCAGAAAGAAACTAGTATTTACTGAGTACTTACTATAATCCAGAGGCTTTGTATACCTAATATCTTTTAATCTTAACAGGAGCCCAGAGACGTAGGTATTGTTATCTCATTTTTTAATTGTGGTAAAACATATATAACATAAAATTTGCTATTTCAACCATTTTAAAAGGTACAATTCAGTGACATTACTTGCATTCACAGTGTTGTGCAACCATCACCGCTATCTACCTCTAAAACGTTTTTCATTACCCCCAGCAGAAACTCTTTTTCTCCCCAAGCAGAAACTTTTAACCATTAAATAATAATTCCCCCTTCCCCACTACCCGTAACCCCAGGTATCCTCTAATACCCTTTCTGTCTATGAATTAGCTTGTTTCATATTAGTGGAATCGTACAATATTTGTCCTTTTGTATCCAGCTTATTTCACTCAGCATAGTGTTTTCACAGTTCATCCATGTTGCAGCGTGTGTCAGAACGTCCTTCCTTTTCATGGCTGAGTAATATTCCATTGTATGGATGTACCATATTCATCTGTCGGTGCTGTTGCTGGACGTGGGTTGTTCCCATCTTTTTGGCTATTGTGAATGATGCTGCAATGAATATTGGCATACCGTATCTGTTTGAGTCCCTGTTTTCAATTCTTTTGTGTTCTCTCATTTTTTAAATAACAAAACTAAGGCTTGGACCAAGCAAAGTGGCCAAGGCTAGGGAATGGAAGAGCCAGGCCAGTCTGATGCCGTGGCTTCTCCCACCAAACCCCACTGTCTGTCTGAGAGGATGGGGGCCTATCTCCCACCTGTGTTTTACTCACTACTTCGTGTGTGTGTGTGTGTGTGTGTGTATTTTCCTGATCATTCTTTTCTTTCTTCCTAGAAGGATCCTAGTTCCACCAGTGTTTCCAGGAAAACCCTGCCAGAAATAAGCCGAATTAACCAGTCGCTGACAGAAAAATGGATGGCAGTGGCAAGAGGAAGTGCAGAGCATGAAGTGGCTGAGAGGTGGCTCTGTCCGACAAAGTAGAAACTGGGAATCTCCTGGTGGTCCAGTGGTTAGGCCTCTGCGCTTTCACTGCTGGAGGCCCAGGTTCGATCCCTGTTTGGGGAACTAAGACCCTGCAAGCCACGTGGCACGGCCAAGAAAAAAAGGAGAAACCACTTTTATTTGGTTCTGAAGCCTTGGTCATTTTATCCTAGACATAAGAGAGAGGATTTGGCTTTGTCATGAAGGCATTTGCATTTTAACCATGATTCTCTTCTACCATCTCTTAGTTTGAAGAAGTCATTGATGTATTCATTCATTTATCATTTCTTTAACAGAGGTATATTGAGGATGTACAATGTGCCAGGCACTTTGATAGGTGAGGAAGATGCAGGAGTGAATCAAAAATGCTTTCTGTCCCACAAAGCTTTCCCCAGGGCAGACTGTTTTTATAGCTTCATAGTTTATTCTCTGGAGCTCCAGAAGCTTCTGTTTTCAGAAGGATGAATTTTACTTAAATCTAGATGACTTGATCAAATCAACTATGAAGGGTTTTGGTGAGATTAGCAGTCACATGCACAAAGTATACCCAGAATTTGGAAGACTCTTAAGAGAGCAGTTATTTTCGTTAATGATGATTCCACATCATCAGTTACATACAGTATTCGGTAAGATAAAAGGGACATGCTTATAGTATGTTGTGACTTAACCTTGTCTTATTATGTTTGCAGGGAAATTGGAGTGATATTTTCACCTCCTGCTTGTCTGACTGCAAGTTTTTAAAGAAAAGGTAACATTTACATGAGACTTACCTTTACTTAAAACACTGGGGGATATTTAAAATGAAATGTTTCGACTCAGTCATTTTAATATGTGAATTTTGTTATCTATGAACAAAAAAAATCCAACGTTGAAAACTCCATAGGTTGTTACAGAATTCTCCCATTTTTGTAAAGTAATTTCCTATTGGACCACTGCAAGTTGTAATTTCTAATTTACATTGTTCACTTCCTCTGCCCTGCCCTCCTCTGGTGTCTGATTGGCAGGAATGGTGTTTTTTTCAGAATCTTTGTATCTAGGAGCGATCAGTTCATTCTCACATTGCTTTTGTACTTAGAGGCCAGGGCTGTGCTCTGAAGCTCTTATTTTGAGATCAGTAAGGAAAACAGATTCTATTTATTTTATCTTTAGTCTTACTACCACAGAGGAGAATCTAACTTCTCTCCTACTCGGTTTGACACTTGGTCTGATTCAGTAGTTTAAACAGTTCCTCTCTTAAATTGCTCAGTGTTTGGTCTTCTGTTTCTTCCCCTCCCTCTATGCGCTCCAATACTGTACCTGGGAACTACTGAAAGATAAAGTGAGGCATATTAAAAATTGTAAGTTTATTTGAGCGAACATCAATTTGAATCACACAGCACCAATTCAGAATTGCCTAAGTGCTCCAGCGAGAGGAGCTCAGGGAGAGACATATAGAGAAGGTATAGAAACAAAGAAAGGAAATTATTTGATTGGCTATAACTTAAAGCCTAGTGGGCTTTTTGTGACTGGTTGCCCTTAGCTTTTGATTCGTAACTTTGAGGCATCTACAGGCTTAGATTTTGGTTTGCTTTTACAGGCCACCATGGCACTAGAGCCACTGCAGTGTAATGGCCTCCTTGTTTAATTACTTTGGCAGTAACAAGGGAGGGGAGGGGAATAGCAGCATAAAGGGGCCCTTAGGCTGCCCTCTGTCTTCTCTGGAGGCCGGTGCCCTGCAGGTCTGTCCGCAGCTGGTGTCACTCATCCCGGTCCTCCTTCGCTAGGTCAGGCCCTGTCCCTCCCTTGTTGACTTGGCCTCAGGTTGGCTCACTGGTTCGGAAGATAGCTGTACACATCCGCCACTAGGCGGTACTCACTATTCGCTTAACCCCTGTTGCAGGTACTTCTTGCCTCTAAGTAACCTGCCCTCCCCTCCCCGCCCCCCCCCCATTGTCCCTTTGGTTCTTAACCCAGCTGCGTTCCCAGCCACTCCTCAGGGACACTGGAGGAACTCTTGGGTCCAGCAGCTTCACCTGGGAACCAGAGAAGCCCGGGGAAGATGAGTGTCATGACTGCCGCCCGCAGCTCACGAGGCAGTTATCCTTCTAGGGTCCCCAAAGGCACCCCTGTTCATCCCTGCGTATCCCGGCCAAAGGCAGGAGGTGAGAAGTCAAGACACGGCTTCCCTCTGCCGGCTTCCTCTCCCATTTGCCTTCCTCCTCTTGCCATCCTTCTAGCCTAGGAAGGAGGGGCTCTACCACGCAATGTGTCCTGTTTCTCCCCCACTGCAGCCTCGAGCTAATTCTCATTACCTAGAGGAGGATCTTTTCTACACTAAGAATACTACCTTTCTAAAGTGTCAGTGTATCCACGTCCCCTTCCCAGGGGTGATAAACCTCAAGGTTTGATCTGAAGACGCCAAAGGCTGCAAAGGAGAATTTAGTTTACAGGGCAATTTACAGTACTCTGTTTTGGTACTTGCATAAATGTTTTAGGCCTAGTATTACAGTTGATTGGTTAATCTAGCGAGCATGAAATATTTAATAGTACATTATAAAGACAAACCGTCCTTCAGAGCGCAGGTTCCTGAAATATTACCAACACAGCCCAGGGAGATGCCACACCTAGACAGAGCCTTGGCAGTATTTCTGAGGGAAATGGCCAGGTCTGAATTTTTTTAAATCAGCAGTTTGGATTAAGGCAGGTCTCTCAGTGTGGGAGGGGAGGATTGGGGACGTCATCAGGATTGAGGAAAGATACTACAATCCGGGAACGGTTGGAAACAGCAAGGCAAGGATTTTGAGACAAGAGATGCGAAGAATTTTAGGGCGTAAACTGTTGATGGCTTCCCGTGGTAGAGTTAATGGGTTTTTTCAGGAAGTTCCTAAAATGAACAATCAAGCCATTTGCTTGGGCAAGGGTGTCTTGGAATAGTAAAGTCATGCTAATGAAACAGTGGAATCCCAAAGTAATGTAAATATAGATGGTAAGATAGGTGGGGTTAGGGAGTTTCAGTTCTCAGTGCGCAGGCTGAGTGTGAGGGTAAATGGCTTCAGCTCTCAGATGCAGCGTGTAAACTTTTGCTATTATTGCAGCCCAAACTTGAGATAATAAATTGTTACCTATTCTCTTTTAGGAGGACATAGATTTTATCATTTTTTTGTGTGCCAAGTAAATCGATTATTTTGAAAGAATGCAAGCTTTAAGAAAAAAGATAATATATGATATGTAGTAAAATAAAATTATACATAATGATATATGAAGTTAGAAATATTCCTTTACATCTGTTTATGTGGTTTTTTCGCATGTCTCGCATCCAAAGAGAATCTGGAGAAACTATTTCCATTGATGTGGACTTAGAAATGGCGAGCAGTTAACAAAAAAAGAATGGATTTCTTCTATGGTAATAACCAATATTCACTTGAGAAAGAGATCAATAGAATTTCTTTACAGGAACCAATATGATTACAGTTTACTTTTGTTAGGAGTTGAGTGAGATGGAAGTGTGATAGGGGAGGGGCTAGTGTTTATTATGAGGTTACTATATGCCAGACGCTGTATTAGGCGCTGGCATTTATTTTCTTACTGCATGCTTAAATGTACAGTAGATACAGTACTTTTATTTTCAGTATGAGAAAAACAATGCTTGAGAGGTATAACTTATGAAAAGAGTACTAGTTTGGGATTCATATGTTTTGGGACCCACCGATTAAGAATAGACAGATTAACAGAAAAGTTCTACTCGTGAAGAGCAGCTAGGGATGAGGGTTTATATACCAAGGTTAGGGAAGGGGGAGAAATAAATGAAACAATTTCCATTGGGAGACAGATGGGCTTTTAGGGGGACACATGGAAGATAGGATAGCTTGTGATAATGTTTGTTTCTGCAATTTCTCATCCAAGTGCAAGTGCGGGGTCTTTTTCCTGGCAGTGAAGCTCGCTTGCCTGCCCACCCAGGAGAGGATTTATAGCTGCTTCACTCTTTGAAGCCTCTGCCTTTAGTGAGATGAGGAAAGCTCTGAAGGCTTCTTTCCATAACAGCTCTATCTCTGACGTCTTCAGTTGAAAATCATCTTTACACCGTTTTGGGTCCCTACATTTGGAAGGGAAAGGGAGAGAGTGTTCCTTAATATGCAGTAGAAACTATTTTTATTTATTTACTTTTTAAAATATTTATTTATTTATTTATATTTTATTTGGCTGCGTCGGGTCTTAGTTGCGGCATGAATGTGGGATCCAGTTCCCTGAACAGGGATCAAACCTGGGCCCCCTGCATTGGGAGCGCTTAGTCTTACCCACGGGACCAATTTTTATTTTCAAGATGAAAAAGTAAGAATAGTAAATGTGATCAGGTATATTTTTAAAATAAATATTTAGGTTATGTGGGAGATCACTTGGGGTGCTATTTCCAGTGTGAGTTCTAAGAAACATTAGTTTCACAGAATGCTCTATGAAGAGGGGTTCTTAGTGAAGCAGCTTTAGGAACACTGCATACTGTTATGGAGTCGTGATGCACATAAGTAAAGCAAAGATGATGTCATATACTGAAAGAAATCTAGCTTCTTTGACCCTATTTTTCTCAAAGTTATTTGACTTTGTGACACTATTTTCCCATGTACACCTACTAGCATTCCACAGAAGTCATGTTCTTCTGGATATATGAAAAAACAAATTGTAAGAACATCAGTGTAATAATGTTATACAGTACTTCACAGTTTATTGTTGCATGAATCACCTTACTTAACCCTTAGGACATGTAGAGGCGGATACTCACAGTTAAGAGTATATAAGATCTGTCAGAGAGAATACACAAGCTGTTGGTTCAGAAACCGGCCCCTGTGCTCAGAGAACAAGGAGAGACTGAAGAAAGAGGCAGCCCCTCCAGATTGGAAGGTAGCAGGTTTAATAAGCAAGGGAACTTGCAAGGCTTGTCTTGGGTGGCCGCAAGATGAGCAGATCTGCACCTGCCCGCCAGAATCCTGAAGTTCACATAGAGGCATTAACTGCTGGGTTCGGTCACATAGACTGTCCAGATGGTCTCAGCAGCACCTTACCCTCTCGAGGCTGCATCCTTGGGACAGCTCCCACTATGGGCACAGGGGGCGGGGCATGCACTCCAAACACACGGGAGTGGGTGAGGAGCATGTGACTGCCCAGGTCCAGCTTGAGGGTCAGCGTCCTCTTGATCACCGCCTCCAGACATAAGCTCCTCCAGACAACTTCCAGATCTCAACGGCCTATTCACACAGTGAAGATTTTTTTTTTTTTTTCTCACACCAAAGTCCAAAGCGGGTTGAGATAGGAGCCACCTGTAGGGAAGGAAGAAAATTACTTTTCCTCTCCTTATCTTAGTTTCATTGGCTGGGGCCTCACAGATCACACTGAGAAAAGACAGAGGAACAAGAGAAAAACAGGTTTATTCACACGTGCATCCCACTTACACATGGAAATACTCAGCGATGAGTAACTTTAAGGAGTGGTTAGAATTTGGGCTTCTAAAGCATCTTAGCGAAGAACAGTAATTTTGTAGAGAAGCGAGAAGACAAAAGATATGGACTTGGAGCTTCTGGGTTGGCAAATGGTGGGAAGGAAAATACACGAAGCAAGCAATGGTGGGTAAGGGCTAGTGAGTAAGGTGTGTGGTGTAGAGTCTCCCTCAGCGCCGGCTATCTCTGCTAGTCAGGTTGTTATCCCCTTCCTGGTACGGGAAGCTGGGCACAGGAGGGCACCTTCACAAGGGGAATTTATGTTCTGTTTTCAGGTAGATGGGAGAGGCCAGTGAGCTCATTCTACGTCTGCTTTTTTTCACTTGCCTTCAGCTTAAAATAACCCTCATGTTGGAGTAGCATATTTGGGGGTGGCAAATTCTACTACCCTTCCCCCGCCTCTGCCCAGGTTCATTCAGGGGTGACTCAGGCTCCTTTCTGTCATTCCAGGCCTCAGGGCCACGAAATTCTCCAGTAGGTCTTTTGTGTTGTTGGCAGATGGGGAAAAGAGGGTATGAAAGGTCACATGGGAGGCTTTAGGGGCCAAGCCTGGAAGTGTCACACGTCGCCTTCCCTCACGTTCTGTTAGCTAGAACCCGGTCACATGGGCCCACCTAACTGCAGGGGAGGCTGGGCAATGCCATCTGCCTGCGAGCCCCGGAGGAAGATGACGTAGGACTGGCGAGGTGAACATACGGCGTTTTCTCTGCCGCGGTAGAATGTTAGGTCAGATAGATCTGGACATGGATCCCTTCTAATTGAGCAACCGTTCGTTGTGATTCATTCAGTATGTCCAGGCGTGTGATTTCACTTTCTTTCTTTCATTCACCCCGGTATAAAATAGGGTGGATGGTTCTCACATACTACTTCAGGGGCATGTGGGATACCAGGAGTGATGGAGTTTGAATAGTAGGTTTCGGGGAAAACTAAATGATTATTCCATTTGGAACATAGTGGCCATGAAACCTCTGGTCCCATAGCTTCTTTCTTATAATACTCTGTGTCTAATATATCCTGGGCCTCTCCCTGATGCCGTTTCGACCACAGATGACAACACGTCTCAGGGATCCTCCGCTCAGAGCTCTTCCGTATCGTTCTCCACGCCAAGAAGCTTTATCAGGCTTGCTTCTGCCCCCAGAGCGTCCCGTCATGCACGAGCCTAAGAACTGGATGACTCTGGTGGTTCCGTCTGCAGAGGCCGTTCATCACATGACTGGCCAGTCTTCACGAGTCCTGAGTAAGTGTGATTACCTTTATGTCACTTTATCTGTATTCTCAGTAGAGAGTCACTGTCTGAAGTAGAAGTTGTAGCAAACTTTAGATAGATTGCAAAATACTACACAAATGTTTGAATATGTGGTATGTGCATTACTGAAAACAGTAACCTAAAGCTACTGTCAAATCCAAGTTCGTGTGCCTGATGCACAGTGAGGCCAGACAAACCGAAGCATTGGAGTTTGGAGCAGAGAAAGGTTTATTTCAAGTGCCAAGCAAGGAGAACGGGCAGTTTATGCTCAAAAGACCTAAACTCCCTGATGGGTCTCAGGGAAGAGTTTTTAAAGGCAAATTTTCAGGGAGGGCTGCAGAGTGTGTGACTTTCTTCTGACTGGTTGGTGGTGAGGTAACAGGGTGGTGCTCTAGGAACCTCAGTCATCAGCTTTCTGGTTGTAACCAGTCTGGGGTTCAAGTGCTTATGGTCAGCCTGAAGTTACCATCTTCCACCTGGGTTGGGGTCTTAGTTCCTGTAGAAGCACTCAGAGATATGTGTCAGACTGTCTTGTATATCCCTTGGGGAGGAACCAGCACCCTGCCCCATCTCTGCACTGTTGTTTCCTGACTGGCTTTCCTTCCTTTCTGCATTCCCTCACTTCCTAGTTAGTAACAGTTTGAACCTGCCCTTTGGAACTCAGGGAAGGTCTCGGAGGTTGAAGCCTTTTTTCCTGCAATCAAGAAGCAGGAGGCACGGAAAGCCTTTTGTACCTGGGAGCGTCCCACAGGGTCCCGCACGGTTTCGAAGCTATTATAATCATTACTTTGTCATCACAAAGCATGTGTAGTTCTTAGACTTGGTCATGGCCTTGACATCAGAATTTAATAACCATAGAGTATCCAGTCAAGATGAATCCATACTTTGAAACTTTATGTTGTTTTAAAACTTTAGACATTTTGACCAGAGGTGAGGAAAAAAATGTTTAACTTTGTGTTCTTGTTTTATATTTTATTCAATGCCATGGGATATCCTTTTACAACTTTGCGCTAATGTTCAAGGTCCAAAGCGTAAAAGGTATGAAGGTGAAATGTACAGTAAATTATAAGCTACCTAGTTCCCCTCCCAGAAAGCAGTTACAGAGTAGAGTTTCTTGTGTAACCTTTGAAAGATATTCTCTCTATATAAAAACATATAGAAATACTAAATCTTTTTAAAAATGGTAGCATACATTCTTTGGCAACTTGCTTTTTTCCGCTAAACAGTATATCTTGGAGATCATTATGTTACAGCACCTATACGACTGCCTCATTCCATTTAATGGCTGCGTAGTATTCTATTGGGAGGATATACATAAATTTTTGCTATTATAACAGTTGTAACATGCATTTCTTTGTACATACATAAATTCACACGGGCAGGGAAATGTCCAGAAAGCAAAATCACTGGGTCAAATTGTATGTGCGTTTTAAATCTTGAGAGATTTTGCCAAATGACCCTCCACAGAAGTCAGGGCCACCATGTTGTCCAACTTTAAGTGGTTACCATTCACATTGTCACCCTTGGAATTGGGCAACATAGCTCTGACAGAAGATGTACCAGTTTACACTTAATCAATAAATATGAGCGCATCAGCCCACACACTTCGCCACAGTGTGAACCAAACTTTGGTCTATACCATTCTGAAAAGAAGAATCTCTCTTTTTTTTTCTTTTTTTTGGGGGGGTAGGCTGCACTGCTTGTGGGATCTTAGTTCTCTGACCAGGGAGCAAACCTGGGCCCCCTGCAGTGGAAGCGTGGAGTCCTAACCACTGGACAGCCAGGGAATTCCCAAGAATCTCTCTCTTTTTTTTTTTTAAATTTATTTTCTTTTGCTGCATTGGGTCTTTGTTGCTGCCCGCGGGCTTTCTCTAGTTGCGGCGAGCAGGGGCTACTCTTTGTTGCGGTGTGCGGGCTTCTCATTGCAGTGGCTTCTCTTGTTGTGGAGCATGGGCCCTAGGCGCGTGGGCTTCAGTAGCTGTGGCACGCAGGCTCAGTAGTTGTGGCTCATGGGCTTAGTTGCTCTGCAGCATATGGGATCTTCCCGGACCAGGGATAAAACCTGTGTCCCCTGCATTGGCAGGTGGATTCTTAACCACTGAGCCACCAGGGAAGTCCCCAAGAATCTCTTAATTTGAATTTGAATTTTCTCATTATGAATGAAGTTGTGCTGGTTTTGCTATATTCAGTTCCATTTGTACATCATATTCTAGAAGCTATCAGTTCTCCCCCTTACCTATTTTTCCATTTGTTGTTAGTATCTTTCTTTTTTATTTAGAAGCTTTTAAACTACTAAGACAATTCTTTTTTTTTTTTTGCAGCATCTTCCCATATCACTTATTTATTTTATTTTTTTAAATTAATTTTTATTGGAGTATAGTTGCTTTACAATGTTGTGTTAGTTTCTGCTGTACAGCACAGTGAATCAGCTATACATATACGACAATTCTTTATCCACAGTATAAGTTGCAATTTTTTTCTTTAGGTTACCAAAATTTTTTTTCTTTGTGGTATTTTTGCCATGCATAATTATTTTTAAACATTTTTATGCAGCCTACTATATTAACATTTTCTTTTATGGTTTCTAAATTTGGGTCATACCTCAAAAAGTTTACCTCATGATGAAGTTTAAAGATTTCCCGTGCTCCTATTAGAATTTTTATTGTTTCATTTTTTAAGTTGATTTTTATAGGATTATAACTGATTTATAATGTTGTGTTAGTTTCTGCTGTACAGCAAAGTGAATCAGTTATATATATACATATATCCACTCTTTTTAAGATTCTTTTCCAATACAGGTCATTCAGAGTACTGAGTACAGTTCCCTGTGCTATACAGCAGGTTCTTATTATTTATCTAATTTATATATAGTAGTGTGTATATGTCAATCCCAATCTCCCAACTTATCCCTCCCCCACATTGTTTCATTTTTATGTTTAAATCTTTGAACTATATGGAGTTTATCTTGATTAAACTTCATTTTTTTTCTGGATCAATTTCCAGTTGTCACACATTTATTAAATGATCTGTTTCATTCCCCACTAATATGCAATGCCACCTTCATCATATACTGAAGTCTCATGTGTATTTGGGTCCATTTGTGAAGTCTCTGCTAAATTAATCTGCCTTTCATGCATCTGGGTCATACTATTTTAGTTACATTAGTTTGAAAATATATTTTAACACTTGATATGTTTGTTTTTGAGAATTGTCTTTGAAAGGTACAAAAATTCAGTTTGTAACCTCAGTGATATTAAAATATTGTTACTGAGCTAATTTAAGAATATATCCATCTATACAAGGTGTTCATAAAGTCTGAAAACATAGATAATATTATTTTATTTTTTACAGATTAAAAATGTCCTTGATGACATTATATGTCGTGTGTGTATGTGTGTGCATTTGTATTTGTTTATTCACCTATGTATGTTTTCAGACTTTATAGATACCCTATGGAAGTTTCAGTTTGAAAATCATGAAGTCAATCAAGTAATCAAGCATAACTAGGAACTGTCAACAAATTTTTTCAGAAACCTGACTTTGAGCTTTTAATTCCAAAGATACTTTATCAGGGAAAAAAATTTTTTTTCCAGGTCTGTGCGTAATAAATGCTGTCCAGGATGTTATCCTTCGAAAAGATATTTTATGGGTCATGCCATCAGAAATGGGAAATACGATCTACTTCTTACGTTAAAGAACTTAGAAGCTGAGGGAGTTTTTGGGGGGGTGCATGTTTATCATGGCTGATTTTACACCCCTCAGGGCAGTGTTGGGCACCTTTGCAAGAATCCTCTCTCAACACACTGGTCCAGATGCTTAAAACTGCCGTCGTCCCTCAACTGTTTTGTTGGACTGAAACCATTCAGTCACCACAATGTTAAAGCTCTTCTAGAAGTGACGAAAGAAGTGTATAAGGTAAGGGTTCATTTAAAGGAATGTATATACCATTTTACTAAATCAAGATCTCTTAGTTCTTAGTCATTTGGAGGCTTGTTTTGTTTTATTTTCCACATCAAGAATGAAAATATTTTACTTAGCCCTTAATAATTCAGGATTTTGCTTGTTTTGCTAACTGGATAAACGCTGGTGGAATATGTTACCTATTATCTATAATATATTAGAGGCACAGATACTCAGATGGGAGAATGATTCAGCATTTTCATAATAAAACATAACCCAGAAGTAACGTAAAGCTACTAATAAACCTAATGATTATTGGAGGATCGGGAGGAGCCAGAGCATTTTAAATAAAATAATTAAATTGATATTGTTCAGTTGAAAAATAATTAGCTACAGTAAGATGCTTTTATAAATATAAATTGCTCAATTGGCAATCAAAGCAAATTTCACCACAAAATATCAATCTCAATAGGAGAAAATATTATGTACAAAAGTTAGTGCTGGGACTTCCCTGGTGGCGCAGTGGTTTAGAATCCACCTGCCAATGCAGAGGACACGGGTTTGATCCCTGATCCGGGAAGATCCCACATGCCACGGAGCAACTAAGCCCGTGCGCCACAACTACTGAGCCTGCGCTCTAGAGCCCGCGAGCCACAACTACTGAGCCCGCGTGCCACAGCTACTGAAGCCTGTGTGCCTAGAGCTTGTGCTCCGCAACAAGAGAAGCCACCTCAATGAGAAGCCCGTGCACCGCAATGAAGAGTAGCCCCTGCTCGCTGCAACTAGAGAAAAGCCCGTGCGCAGCAATGAAGACCCAACACAGCCCAAAATAAATAAATAAATAAATAAATTTATTTTTAAAAAAGTTAGTGCTTTTCAGAAGTAATAATGCACTGATATTTCTAAAGTAGTGTATTTCTTCCCATCTTTATTGAGATATAACTGATATAGAACATTGTGTAAGTTTAAGGTGTACAATGTGTTGATTTGATACACTTATGTATTATAAAACGCTTATACATTACAAAATGATTACCACCATAGCTTTAGCTAATACCTCCATCACCTCATATAGTTACCATTTTTTACTGTGGTGAGACCACTTAAGATCTACTCTCCTAGCCACTTTCAACTATGTAGTACAGTATTGTTAACTACAATATAATCACCATGCTGTACATTAGATCTGCAGAACTTATTCATCTTATAACTGGAAGTCTGTACCCTTTGACCAACATTTCTCCATTTCCCCCACCCCCGCAACTCTGGACACTACCAATCTACTCTGTTTCTATGAGTTTAGCTTTTTTAGATTCCATATATAAGTGATAACCCACTGTATTTGTCTTTCTCTGTTTGATTTATTTCACTTAGCATAATGTCCTCACGGTCCGTCCATATTGTTGCAAATGGCAGGATTTCCTTGTTTCTCATGGCTGAATAATATTCCAGTGTGTGTGTGTGTGTGTGTGTGTGTGTGTGTGTGTGTGTGTGTGTACACCATATCTTCTTTATCCATTCATCTGTCCGTGGACACTTAGGTTGTTTCCCTGTCTTGGTTATTCTAAATCATGCTGCAATGAACATGGGGCTGTAGATATCTCTTAGAGATTGTGATTTCATTTCCTTTGGATATATACTCAAAAGTGGGATTGCTGGATCATATGGTAGTTCTAGCTTTAATTTTTTAAGGAAGCTCCATACTATTTTCCATAGTGGCTGCACCAATTTACATTCCCACTAACAGTGCACAAAGGTTCCCTTTTCTCCACATCCTCACCAGGACTTATCTTTTGTCTTTTTAATGATAGCCATTCTAACAGGTATGAGGTGATACCATCTGTGGATTTGATTTGCACTTCCCTGATGATTCGTGATGTTGAGCACCTTTTCATGTACTTGTTAGCCATCTGTATGTCTTCTTTGAAAAAATATCTGTTCAGTTCCTCTGCCCATTTTTTAATTGGATTGTTTGATTTTTTTTTCCTTTGTTATATGACTTCTGTATATATTTTGGATATCAATCCTTTATCAGATATATGGTTTGCAAATTTTTTCTCCCATTCCATAGGTTGCCTTTTCATTTTGTTGATTGTTTCTTTTGCTGTGCAGAAGCTTTTCAGTTTGATGTAGTCTCATTTATTAATTATTGTTTTTGTTGCTTGTGCTTTTGGTGTCATATCCAAAAAATCATTGCCAAGACCAATGTCAAGGAGCTTTCCCCTGATGTTTTCTTCTAGGAGTTTTATGGATTTAGGTCTTCTGCTTAAGTCTTTAATCTATTTTAAGATAATTTTTCTGAGTGGTGTAAGATTGGGGTTCAATTTCATTCTTCTGCATGTGGTTATCCAGTTATCCCAGTTGCATTTATGGAGGAGATTATTCTTTCCCCAGAGAGTATTCTTGGCTCCATTGTCAAATACTAGTCAATCAAATATGTGAGAGTTTATTTCTGGGCTCTTGTTTCTGTTCCACAGGTCTGTTCGTCTGTTTTTCTGCCAGTACCATACCGTTTTGATTACTATAGCTTTGTAGTATAGCTGTAAATCAGGACATGTGATACCTCCAGCTTTGTTCTTCTTTTCAGGATTGATTTGTTTATTCAGGGTCTTTTGTGGTCTCATACAGGTTTTAGGATTGTTTTTTCTATTTTGTGAAAAATGCCATCAGAATTGTGAGAGAGATTGCATTGCGTTTATAGATGGCTTTAGGTAGTATGGACATTTTAACAGTACTCTCCCAAGCCATGAACATTGGATATCTTTTCATTTATTTGTGTTTTCTTCAATTTCTTTCATCATAATCTTATAGCTTTCAGTGTACAGATCTTTCACCTCCTTGGTTAAATTTATTCTTAAGTATTTTATTGTTTTTGATGCTTCTGTGAATGGCCAGTTAGAGTTTTAAGAAGACAAATAAGAATCCTGAGGAGTCAAATATTTTTAAAAGTAAAAGGGAAATGTTTGACATAAAGTAATTGGAGATTTAAAAAGTAAGAAACTTTATGAAGACTTAAAAAGATGTTTGGTAATGGACTCCTTTTGTTTAGAAAAAGTGGACATTACAATTTGTAGTTTCATCATATTTTTCATTCTTGATATTAGTTATTTACCTCTTTATTTATTTATTTTTTTTCGTTCAGTCTTACCAGGAAGGTTTTTTTGTAAGACCCAACCTTTTAATTTGTTGATCTTCTCTCCTATACATCTGCTTTTTATTTCCTTAATTTATGTTTGTAGATTTCTTATTTCCTGTCTTCTATCTCTTGGATTAATTTGGATTAATTGGATGTGATGGAGGCTTATTTATAACATTGATTTTCTAGCATTGCTTCTTCTGGGAAGCCTTCTCGAACCCCTAAAGTCCTTCTCCAATAAAAAGTGTATCCTAGGTGCCTGATTACTTGTTTTTACCTACTAGATCATGGTTTGGCAATCTATGCCCATAGGCAGCCTCCTTTTTTTTATAAAGAAAATTTTATTGAGGCACATCCATACTCACTTATTTACTTATTGTCTAAAGGTGTTTCATGCTACAAAATGGCAGGGTTGAACAGTTGCACCAGAAACTGTATGATCCAAAGCTCAAAATATTTACTATCTGGTTTTAAGAGTTTGCTGACTACTCTTCTAGACAGTAAGCGATGTATAAACCAGGACAATTTTTAACATATGTTTTGTCTCATGCCTGATAAATAGTGTGTGCTAAATTAATATTCACTAATTCATAGAGAAAGGGATGAATTTGTCAAAAGTACCTTAGATTGTTTTGTGCTTTTATCCTCAAGATCTAGAAACTGTTTCCAGTGAACCTGTGCCCTAGGAATTGGTTTACTAATCTCCACTGGCAATGTTTTATATCTTTTACAATATTTGTAAAAATTGGAGAAATTATGGATCAAAAAATGGAAGTTTTCTAGAACTCTACTTCATCATTGACCAATGCATTGGGTTTATAGAGCTCTATTCTAATTATCTATATGCTAGCCATACATAAAAATAGATGAAATCACTTATTGATTAAAAATGAAAATCACAGGTCATATTCTCTTTAAGGTAAACAAAGCTAATTGTCAACTGCCAGAAATACTTTCAACATAAATGAACTATCCACTTTGTTGAACTTCTATGAAGAGAGAAGAAAAGTGATCTGTAGGGATAAAAACCTGGTAAGAATATCATTTTTACTTTCTGAAGTTTTTCATACTTTAAAGGGGGAACACATTAGTAGCTAGGTAGGTATCTTTTTTGATAAATTAAGATTTGAAAATTTCCTCATTGCAGTGCTGAATTTGCTAAAATAGATGATCATGGAAAACTTAGACACCTTTCAGTCACAAAACAAATGCATTTTCCTAGAAATTTGTTTCTAGTTAATATAGGTTCTTACAAATTCTGAAAAGTGTGGAAGTAAATAATTTAAGGTGGTGAGGTAAAGGAATGAATGAAGTTTTCCTTTTCTTTTGATTATCAAAACTGTTATCTCTTTTTAATTATTAGATACCTGCAGAAAACCTCAGTCCCATTATTTTCAGTGATTTTCCATTTGTCTTTAATTTGCTCTCCAAAATTAAATTATTGCAAGCTAATTCCCATATAAAAATGCTGATATGTATGTCTTACATTTTTATTATGTAAAATGTTCAAACATATACAAAATAGAGATAATGCTGTATTAAACCACAGCACACATTTTCAGCCATCATTAACATTTTGCCATACTTTCTTCATTTATCATTTTTGTTATTTTTGTAATTGTCACTATTTTTGCTGAAGTATAATATTTTAAAGCAAATCCCAGGCCCAATTTCTTTCCACCTCGCCATACTTCAGTACATTATTTCTGGTTGCTTCACTTTTGTCCATGCTGAGATTAATCAGTGGGTTCAGGTAGTGAACACATTCTTCCACTGTAATATTTCCCATCAACCTTTTTAAAAATAATTAAATCACAGTTGGTGTACAATATTATATAAGTTACAGGCGTACAATATAATGATTCACAATTTTTAAAGGTTATACTTCATTTATAGTTATTATAAACTATTGGCTATATTCCCCATGTTGTACAGTATATGCTTGTAGCTTATTTTATATCTAATGATTTGTGCCCCTTACTCCCCTACCCCTATATTGCCCCTCCCTGCTTCCCTCTCGCCACTGGTAACCACTAGTTTGTTCTCTCTATCTGTGAGTCTGCTTCTTTTTTGTTTTATTCACTAGTTTGTTGTATTTTTTAGATTCCACATATAAGTGATATCATTCAGTATTTGTCTTTCTCTGTCTGACTTCCTTCACTTAGCATAATGCCCTCCAAGTCCATCCATGTTGCTGAAAATGGCAAGATTTCATTCTTTTTTATGGCTGAACAGTACTCCTTTGTATATATATACCACATCTTTCTTATCCAATCATCCATTGATGGACACAGGTTGCTTTCATATATTGGCAATTGTAAATAATGCTGCTATGAGAAGAGTTAACACCTGTCCTTCTCAAACTACTCCAAAAAATTGCGGAGTAAGGAACACTTCTGAACTTATTCTATGAAGCCAGCATCACCTTGATACCAAAACCAGACAAAGATATCACAAAAAAAGAAAATTACAGGCCAATATCACTGATGAACATACATGCAAAAATCCTCAACAAAATACTAGCAAACCAAATCCAACAATACATTAAAAGGATCATACACCACGATCAAGCGGGATTTATCCCAGGGATGCAAGGATTTTTCAGTATCCACAAATTAATCAATGTGATATACCACATTAACAAATTGAAGAATAAAAGCCATCCAGTCATCTCAATAGATGCAGAAAGAGCTTTTGATAAAATTCGACATCCATTTATGATAAAAACTCTCCAGAAAGTGGGCATAGAGGGAACCCACCTCAACTTAATAAAGGCCATATATGACAAACCCACAGCTAACATCATACCCAATGGTGAAAAGCCGAATGCATTCTCTTTAAGAACAGGAACAAGGCAAGGATGCCCACTCTCACTAGTTTTATTCAATATCGTTTTGGAAGTCCTAGCAACAGCAATCAGAGAAGAAAAGAAATAAAAGGAATCCAGATTGGAAAGGAAGAAGTAAAACTGTCACTGTTCGCACATGACATGATGCTATACATAGAAAATCCTAAAGATGCCACCAAAAAACTATTAGAGCTCATCAATGAATTCGGTAAAGTTGCAGGATACAAAATTAATATACAGTAATCTGTTGCATTTTTATACACTAACAATGAACTACCAGAAAGAGAAATTAAGGGAACAATCCCATTTACATCAAAAAGAATAAAAAGCTAGGAATAAACCTACCTAAGGAAGCAAAATACCTGTACTCTGAAAACTGTAAGACGTTGATGAAAGAAATCAAAGATGTCACAAACAGATGGAAAGATACACTGTGTTCTTGGATTGGAAGAATCAATATTGTTAAAATGACCATACTAACCAAGGCAATCTACAGATTCAATGCAGCCCTTATCAAAATACCAATGGCATTTTTCACAGAACTAAAACAAGTAATTTTAAAATTTGTATGGAAACACAAAAGACCCCTAATAGCCCAAAC
This sequence comes from Balaenoptera physalus, assembly GCF_965194825.1. Taxonomy (NCBI): domain Eukaryota; kingdom Metazoa; phylum Chordata; class Mammalia; order Artiodactyla; family Balaenopteridae; genus Balaenoptera; species Balaenoptera physalus. The sequence goes on from NC_138884.1 coordinate 9,234,672, forward strand.
AATCTTGAGAAAGAAGAACAGAGCTGGAGGAATCATGCTCCCTGACTTCAGACTATTCTACAAAGCTACAGTAATCAAACCAGTATGGTACTGGCACAAAAACAGACACATAGATCAATGGAACCAAATAGAGAGCTCAGAAATAAACCCACACACTTACGGTCAGTTAGTCTATGACAAAGGAGGCAAGAGTATACAATGGAGAAAAGACAGTCTCTTCAATAAGTGGTGCTGGGAAAACTGGACAGCTATATGTAAAAGAATGAAATTAGAACACTCCCTAACACCATACACAAAAATAAACTCAAAGATTAAAGACCTAATGTGAGCCCAGATACTATAAAACTCTTAGAGGAAAACATAGGAAGAACACTCTTTGACATAAATCACAGCAAGATATTTTTTGACCCACCTCCTAGAGTAATGAGAATAAAAACAAAAATAAATAAATGGGACCTAATTAAACTTAAAAGCTTTTGCACAGCAAAGGAAACCAGAAACAAGACGAAAAGACAGCCCTCAGAATGGGAGAAAATATTTGCAAACAAAGCAACTGACAAAGGATTAATCTCCAAAATATACAAACAGCTCGTGCAGCTCAATATCAAAAAAAACCCAAACAACCCAATCTAAAAATGGGCAGAAGACCTAAATAGACATTTCTCCAAAGAAGACATACAGATGGCTGACAAACACATGAAAAGATGCTCAACATCGCTAATTATTAGAGAAATGCAAATCAAAACTACAATGAGGTATCATCTCACACCAGTCAGAATGACCATCATCAAAAAAATTTACAAACAGTAAATGCTGGAGAGGGTGTGGAGAAAAGGGAACCCTCTTGCACTGTTGGTGGGAATGTAAATTGATACAGCCACTATGGAGAACAGTATGGAGGTTCCTTAAAAAACTAAAAATAGAACTACCATATGACCCAGCAGTCCCACTACTGGACATATATCCAGAGAAAACCAGAATTCAAAAAGACACATGCACCCCAGTGTTCATTGCAGCACTATTTACAGTAGCCAGGGCATGGAAGCAACGTAAATGTCCATCAACAGAGGAATGAAAAAAAAAAGAAAAAAAAAAACAGAGGAATGGGTGAAGAAGATGTGGTACATATGTACAATGGAGTATTACTCAGCCGTAAAAAGGAGTGAAACTGGGTCATTTGTAGAGACATGGATGGACCTAGAGACTGTCATACAGAGTGAAGTAAGTCAGAAAGAGAAAAACAAATATTGTATATTAATGCATATATGTGGAATCTGAAAAAAGTGCTATAGACAATCTTATTTACAAGGCAGAAATAGAGACACAGACGTAGAGAACAAACATATGGATACCAAGGGGGAAAGGAGAGGGTGGGATGAATTGGGAGATTGGGAGTGACATATAAACACTATTGATACTATGTATAAAATAGATAACTAATGAGAACCTACTATATAGCACAGGGAACTCTACTCAGTGCTCTGTGGTGACCTAAATGGGAAGGAAATCCAAAAAAGCGGGGATATATGTATATATATACCTGATTCACTTTACTGTACAGTATAAACTAACGCAATATTGTAAAGCAACTATACTCCAATTAAAAAAAAATAAGAAACAGTATGGTACTGGCACAAAAGCAGACACATAGACGAATGGAACTGAATAGAGAGCTCAGAAATAAACCCACACACTACAGTCAACTAATCTATGACAAAGGAGGCAAGAGTATACAATGGAGAAAACACAGTCTCTTCAATAAGTGGTGCTGGGAAAACTGGACAGCTACATGGAAAAGAATGAAATTAGAACATTCTGTAACACCATATACAAAAATGAACTCAAAGTGAATTAAAGACCTAAATGTAAGACCACATACTATAAAACTCTTAGAGGAAAACATAGGCAGAACGCTGTTTGACATAAATCACAGGAATATTTTTTTTCGATCCATCTCCTGGAGTAAGGGAAATAAAAGCAAAAATCAACAAATGGACCTAGTTAAACTTAAGAGCTTTTGCACAGCAAAGGAAGCCATTGACAAAACGAAAAGACAACCTACCGAATGGGAGAAAAATATTTGCAAATTATATGACTGATAAGGGATTAATACCCAACATATATAAACAGGTCATACAACTTAGCATCAAAAAAACAAACCACCCAATTAAGAAATGGGCAGAAGAGCTGAACAGACATTTTTCCAAAGAGGAAATGCATTTGGCCGACAGGCACATGAAAAGATGCTCAGCACGGCTGATCATCAGGGAAACGCAAACCAAAACCACAGTGAGTTGTCCCCTCACACCTGTCAGAATGGCCATCATCAAAAAGAACACAAATAACAAATGTTGGTGAGGATGTGGAGAAAAGAGAACCCTCCTTCTGGGGTAATGAGTATCCCAGAAGGAGAAGAGAAGGAGAAGGGAGCACAGAGCTTATTTAAAAAAATAATAGCTGAGGACTTCCCAAAGCTGGGAAAGGAACTGGATATACAAGTGCGTGAAGCTAATAGAACACGTTATTATCTCAATGCAAAAAGACCTTCTCCAAGGCACATTATATTAAAACTGTCAAAAGTCAGTGATAAAGAATTTTAAAGACAGCCAGGGAACAAAAGACAGCAACCTACAAAGATAGCCCCACTAAACTATCAGCAGATTTCTCAGCAGAAACTCTACAGACTAGGAGAGAGTGGAATGACATACTCAAAATATTGAAAGATAAAACCTGTCACCCAGTGTGGAGGAAAGGGAACCCTTGCACACTGTTGGTGGGAATGTAAAGTGGTGTAGCACTGTGGTAAATAGTATGGAGGTTTCTCAAAAAACTAAAAATAGAACTGCCATATGACCCAGAAATTCCACTCCCGTGTATATAGTTGAATTTGGAAAGATACATGCATTCCATCAACCTTTAATGAATAACTTCATCCATTGCATTGTTAAAGTTTGAAAAATGGTGATATTTCTGATCTTATCATTCCTTCCAAAATTATTAACTGGAATTCTGTAAAGAACTTTTCCCTGTCAATCAGGGCCACTTGGTTACCCTGAAAAATATCAGTCATATATGAAGGTAGAATGATGCTTAATCTTTTTCCTTTCATAATTAAGTGTTGCCAAATTACTGTACTTAGTGGTTGTACCAACTTATGTTGCTACCAGCAACGTATGAAAAGCCTCTTTCACACACTCTCACCGATGCAGTGTTACCAAGCTTTGTGATCTTTTGCAGATGTGATGGCTTAATCATGACATTTCAGTTTAATTTTAATTGTGTTTCTTATTATTACATAGTGCCTGAATCCTATACTCTTTTTATTTATTTATTTATTTATGGCCGGGTCAGGTCTTAGTTGCGGCGTGCGGGCTCTTCGTTGCAGCACGTGGGCTTCTGTCTAGTTGTGGCGTGTGGGCTTCTCTCAAGTTGTGGCGTGCAGGCTGCAGAGCAGGTGGGCTCTGTAGTTGTGGCGCGGGCTCCAGAGTGCGTGGGCTCTCTAGTTGTGGTGCGTGGGCTCAGTAGTTGCAGCACGCAGGCTTAGATGCCCCGCGGCATGTAGGAATCCCAGTTCCCCGAAGAGGGCTCGAACCCGCGTCCCCTGCATTGGAAGGTGGATTCTTAACCGCTGGACCACCGGGGAAGTCCCTGAATCCTCATATTCTTCAGTTAATATTCATTGTTCTTCTACTATGAGGAATACTGAAATTATCTCGTAACTGTTCTTTCCCACTCCCTTCATTCTCTTCCTCAATCCAGTTTTAGTTACTAACTATGTTCTTAGTATTAGTCTTTAGATTTTCTTATTTGCTTAAGAGTCTTGGAGCTTGATTTGTAAGCCACAAGTGATATCTTTTCTTCCCGGATAGTGCCTGTGAGTCATTCAGTGAGTTTATTCTGCTTTCCACTTACTCTCCCCTCTGCTTCTTCCCTCGTAGTTGTATTGTTCCCACACAACATTTACATGCTGTTTTGTGTCTCTTATCGCCATCAGCCTGAGCTTTTAGTTATGTATCTATAATCCTCATCCCAGCCCCTACCCCTAGACATTATGCTGAAGATTTCCCAAACATTTTCTTGACTGCTGAGGCTTGTTTTCTAGGCCATTCCTCAGGAAAGGTTTGTATCTGTTTATCTATGATACTTGTACTTTAAAGACTCACATGGTGAGACATGGAGAATTCTGGGACATCACATGCACAAAATGAGCCGTTTCAGTTATCAAGCATTTCCTTTATATACCCTATTAATTATATAGCTTACATGAGATTTTCCAGTGAGCCATGCCCCATAAATCTATAAATTCCATGTTTCTTTATAATAAGCAGCCTAGATAGACAAGGTACATCCTGCTAAAAGCATTCTGTAGTTAAGGACTCTTCCTTTAGTTGTGGTTATTAGTGTCTGTCATCAGCATGTTTACAAGGAGATTTGACTGAATCATCTCCTCTTTTGTTTCCCAGCTACCCCTTTTAAAAATGTTCCTAACATCCCTGGTAATGAGAGAAAATAGATTGTCTTTCCTTGCGAAGCCTACCTGCCCCTTAAGTGTCCTTTAAACAAGTCCTTCCCTACATGGTACTTTCTTCTACAGCAGCGCTCTATCCAACCTATCTACTGTGTTAATGAGGGTTGAGTGGACAGTGGACCCAGGCAGGTTGCATATTATGAAGCATTAGGGAAGATTTGAGGACAAGAAAACTCTAGTTGTAGTTGTCAAGGGTGAAGTTAGAAAGCAGACGCCAGAATCCTGTCTTCCAAGGGAGAGATGATGGATGTAGTCAAAATTGTAAGCTCCGAACTGTATTACCAATTCAAATGCATCAATGTAGAGAGGGGAAACCAATACATGGAGAATGGGAGTAGAGGAGCTGGAAAATAAGTTAAGCTTCAGGTTTCCAGTCCAGTTCTTGGCTAGGTGACAGGAGGGGGGCCTGCAACAGGCCACATACACCTCTCCCTGCTGTAGTCAGTGGAGGGCTTTGCTGGACACTCCCTGTCACTCAGAGCCACAGGACATGTTGCTCGGCCATCAGAATCGCGACGCATCCCAGAGCTGCAGACTCCTGGACCACAGGAAGAGAAGACCCACCACCAGGAAGGACCAGAAATGGCACTTTTCCATTTCCCTGCAAACCTGGAATTTCTTTACAACAAACATCTTAAGGAACAACCAGAAGAATCTAGGAGCATCATATATCAAATTCCCAGTACTTAGTGGTGGCGGAGATCTGGGACAGGGCTTTCCCAAGCCTAGGGCCACAGGCACACTTGTCTCAGATGCTTGTGGAGGGCTTATACGGGCAACCACACTCAGCCTGGAAACCCGGGATGGCATAGCTGTTATCCATCTGTCCTGCTGTCACTATTGCAGGACAGGCCCCAAGAGGGTTGCATTGGTTTATAAATCCTAAATACTCCTTTACTGTCCTTGGGATAAAGCAGAAGCCCTAGAGGCATGTTGAGGTCAAAGCAAGGATAGCAAGTCCAACACTTGATTTCTAATCCAAGGGAGTTCAGCAGAATCAAGATGGTGGGACTAAATTGGTAAAGAAATGTTGAGAATTCAGAAAAGCTACATGCAAGTACTGTATTGGGTGGCCAAGAAGAATGCTAGCTACAAAATGAGGCCACCAGTGACATCTTTTTAGGGAGTTCCCATGCAAATTCAGTAGATGGATCACATAGATCCATCACATAGATCACAGATCTATGATCACAGATCACAGATCATAGATCATAGATCACATAGTAGAGGAGGAGTGGGTTTTCTCTGGGAAAGCCTCTCCTCTGGTCTTCTTCCTACATCTGACACCTCTGGGCTCCGCCACTGCCCTTATATTTTTGAGGATTATGGTGGCAAGTCTGCGAAGTGGATAACACTGGATGTAATGCTTCCGCATGTTTAATACCACTGTCGCCTGTAAGGATTATGTTTCCTATAATAAGTGATCTGAGATTATTTAGCTGTACATCCATGGTGAGTAATCCCCTGTATACAGTTCCTAGATGCCACAGATCCTGCGATCTCTTTATCTCCCGTAATATAGATATGATGCTCTTTTCCTTAAATAATTACAGTATGAGTGTATATAGCAACGGTAGGCATACATGTGTGCTATATAAAATATGTTTATTTGAAATATTAAACAATTCCTAGTATTCCTATGAGGATTCCTAAACTATTTCTTTTTCTAGGAATCCGAAGGGAAAAGAGTGCATGGATTTTGGGCAAATAATTCTGCAAGGAAAGGGTGAATCCCCTCCATTTACACTTAGAGTCAGACAGAGTCACCTAGTTGAAGACGCTCTGCGTCAGTTAAGCCAAGCTGAACTCACTGACTTCCGGAAAATACTAGTGGTACAGTAAAAAGCCTCACTGGCTATTTTTACTAACGTGGGAGGGAAACATTTATATAGTGTAGCACAGGAAGAGCCTGTGTTTGCAACTATAGTCGTCAGCCTAATGGTTTCCAGGATTCCTTGCTTACCCTTCAGAGAAAAGCTATGGGGTATTTAATTGAATGCTGGGGTTATGAGTTAACTATTAGTTACCTATGGCTACAGAAATGCTGCTTAATGAACCATCCCAAAGCACAGTGACTTAAAATAATAATTTTACAGATCTGCAATTCAGCTGAGGGTCTGCTAATCTAAGTTGAACTCATCTGGGTGGCTTTGCAGATTTTTGTCTATACTTGTTTACATGTTTGCGAGTTGCCTGGGGATTGGCTGATCTAGGCTAGGCCTGGCTGGGGCCATTTGGCCCCGGGCCCTGGTTCCTACGTTTTCCATCTTCTTCCTGGGACCCGCAAACGTGTTCTCACAGCATTGTCAGAGGTACAAGACAGGAAGCCCAGTCACACGACAAACATTGCTTTAGTCAAAGCAGGTCACGTGGCTGAACTCAAGTCAAGGGCTGGCAAAATACACTCAGCCTCTTTAATGAGAGGAACTGCAAAGTCACACGCAAAAGACCTGGGTCAAGGCGGGGTGAAGAACTGGGGCTGTGAATGCAATCAGCAAGCAGCAGGTACAACAGATACTTATCCTGCATTTTGGCTCTAGTTTTAGTCGTAGACTTTCCAGTATATTGGGTCCAATTCTCGGCATCCTTCACTTCACCCTCTGTGGGCACCTGTAGGGTTTTCACTGTGTGGTACCTCCGACCGTTTGCTCACAGAATAATGACTAACTTTGTAGGTGAGGGCTGGCATCTGTCCAGAAGGGAGTGAATTTTCCTGATATCAGCCATGAGGGGAAGAGTTAAGTTCTCAGAGAAGAAGTCAGAACCTGAGGGTGGGCCTCAGAAAGGAGAGGTATGCCCCCCAGCATGGGACTCTAATGGAAAACATAGAAACGATTTTATAAGCCAGACTCTCTAGTTGTTGTCTCCCTCTGTGCCTGTCTTCCTTCAAATCTTGATTATGAGGAAATCAATAGAAAATGATTCTGCCTACAGGAGATGACAAAGAGGTAAGAAGGCAAACTTCAAGCCAAATCCAATCAAAATATAGACTCTGAACAAGGCAAGGTTGTCAAGGCCCTTTATGAGCAGGTCCTGACTGTGGCAAAGGCAGACCTGCTAGTGTAAATGAGCAGAAATAGGAAAATCAGAAGCAAGCTTAATTTCTTATTGGGCTTTCTGGATGGAATGTGAGGCAGGCCCTTGGAGATGATGGACAGTGGCCAAGGAGTTGGTTGATCAAAGTGCCAGTAAGTAAGATCTTCTAGGCAAACAGAAGAGAAAGAGAACTCTTAGTGAAGCTTGCTGATACTTGTATTAAAAAGATAAAAAGAAACAGACAGAAAGGGAAGGATAGAAGGAGTAGTTAGAGAGGTAGTAAGAAACACAGGATAGTATTCAACTACAAAGCCCAGAGGTAGACTTTAGAAAAGACGGACCTGTTCTTATTGATGCCCACATGAGCATTCTGGCCAGTCAGCTCTGAAGGTTCCTACAAAGGTGTCATGCCCAGGCTGATGGGGAGGGCTGTTTATCTGAAGTCCTAATGAGGGGAGAGGCAGGAGAAACCAAACAATTGTTGACTGGAGCCCAAGTTTTAAAGCCTGAATGATGAGAGGAAGATAAACAAGATAGAAGAATTGAGGAACTTAGTGGCCCAGGGGTTGGAAGCACATCAAAATTTGGTTCAAGACACTGGTCAACATAATTGGAGAATGCTGAGTCTTGCTAGAATCCCGCTTCACTTGGTTCACGTAGCCGTGGAAGGGGCCCACGCCCTCACTGTACAGTAATCGGACAGGTTCATAAATAGGTTCATGGCATCCGCTGCTCAGAAGCAGATTGAGGGAGAACAGAGTACAGTTAGGTAAGGAGAGCGGATCCTGGGAATCCCGGTGATGGCAGGAGGTTTGAAACTTTTCCGTAAAGGTCAAGGCATTATATTTTAAATCTGGACCTGGGACTGTGTTCTCTTTCCTCAGGTTGAATTTATTAAAAGAAATTCGTTCTGTGGGAGAAGTGGTGAAGCCCGAGTTCTTCCACTGTATATTTGAAGATATGACCAAGAAAGAATATGGGATGTTCATATATCCTGAAGAGGGCTCCTACGTGCGGTTTCCTGTCAATGTAAGTTTTTTATTTGTTTTCTTATGGTTTTTCAGAACAGGAAAAGTATACCATATACTGTAACATGAACACAATATATACTAATGTGAAATTAGGTCACATAAAGCCTTGCTACTCAAAACATGCTTCACAGCGCAGAAGCTCCAGCGTTACCTGGAGCTGTTAGAAAAGCAGAATCTCAGGCCCAGATCAGAACGTGTATTGTTTAATAAGATCCCCAGGTGATTCATATGAACATTAAATTTTTAAAGAGCTTGAATAAAGCATACTTGAGATATGATAAACGGCACATAAAGTGTCCAATTTGATGAATGTTGATGTACATCTATAGCCATGGTGAAGCTCAAGACAATGAACATATCCATCATCCCCCAGAGATCCTCAGATCCCCTTCTGATCTTTCTCCTCCCTGCTTCTACTCCTTGCCCCACGCCCAGGCAACCACTGGTCGGATTTCTGTCACTATAGCATGGTTTGAATTTCCTAGACGTTTACATACGTGGAATCATAAGTAGTCTTCGTGTCTGTCCTCTTTCATTCAGCATAATTATACTGAGGCTCATGCATGTTGTTGTATGTATCATAGTTTATTCCCTTTTATTGCTGAGCAGTATTCCGTTGTTTAGATGTACCACACTTTGTTAATCTAGTCTCCTGTTGATGGATATTTGGGTGGTTTCCTAAATTTTAAGAGGCAGTAATCTAGAGTTTCAAATTAAGAAAGAAATTGTTAATAGAAGCCTAGAGATAATTGCTAATTCTAATAAGGTGATTCATTTATGCAATGATTATATTTTTACAAAGATCCTCAATATGTAAACATTTTCTTAAAGGAACAAAAAAACTTCCTTTCTGTATGAGTAACACAGAGCAAATAATTCTAAAAAGAATCACATGCTGAGCTTCAATTTATTGATCTCCTTTCCCATAAACTTCCAGAATGTTCTTCAGATGACATGGTGGAGTTTGGAACCCAGAAAGGACAGGGACAGGAGGAGAAGATGAATGGGAGTGAAAAAGTACTGCAAGGTGTTTTGTATCTTTTTGAGAAAGAATGAACCTCTAAAAGATAGGAATGGCCAAGGTGTGCCAGTGGTAGGATTTTTATCAATCAACAAGCTTTTGCTGGCTGTTTCTTGAGGGTCCCACATTGTATTAAATATTGTAGAAGATTCAAATTAGTGTGTAACACAATCTCTTTCCTCTTGAAACTTTTTGTATATGTAGATGGAGCGATAAGACTAAAACACCAGGAACTTTAGCAATTTTTTGAAATTATAGGCTGCTGATTTTAAGTGTTGCAACAGTTGTTGAGAAACACGGTAGGATAGGGAAGGAAGCAACCATGTGGGATTAGAAGCCCAGAGTTCTAGTCTTGAGTGCTGATGGCTGTGTAATTTAGCCTCTCTGAGTTTTCAGTTTCCTCACCTATAAAACAGCTGTCATAATTTCTGTTCTGCCTGCTTTATAGAGCTGTTGTGAGATTAAAACAAGGTACATCAAAGCGTGAAGCACCATGAAAACTTCAGGGCACTATACAAATTTAAGAGATTTCATCAGGACTCTTTCCTTCCTCCTTCCACAGACCCTCACAGTCAACGGCATCGGTCACCTTCCCTGACCCACATGCTTATCCCTGTAAGCGCATCTAGGTCAAGACTGCGTCACAGGGGAACACTCCTCTGACACACACCTGACATGCCTGGTGCCCACGGCAGGTGTAGATAAAGTGTAGCCTGCCTTCCTGGTGTCATTTGTGTACATGAATTTGAAGACAAAGACTGTAAAACTAAATAGTGAAAACCTTGGTCTATAAGGCTATCTGAGCATGTTTTTGCATATTCCAGATGTGCTATTAGTAACAAAATGCAAATTCACTTACTCAATATTCTGAACTGTTAAAATTTGTATTTTAACTTATGGAAGAAATTTACTTTGTGTTTATAGCCTGTGTAAGAACCTCAAATTTTGATTTTCCTGAAGCCCATTTTGTTTCTAATTTCTGACTTTTAGAAAAGGGAACCAAACCTTTTTTTACTAATCTAATTATCCCTTTGGATTAAGGATTTTTTTCCTTCTCCTTTTCCCCCCTAAATTTGAGAAGAAGAGATATTTCCTCTTTGGGATGCTGTGTGGACTCTCCCTGTACAATTTTAATGTCGTCGACCTCCCTTTCCCACTGGCTCTGTTTAAGAAACTTCTGGACCAAGAGCCATCATTAGATTTAAAAGAACTCAGTCCTCTTTTGGGGAAGTAAGTAAATATAATTGCTTTTCTAGGACTATATATGGAGTCAGTCTCAGTAGTTTAAATATAAATAATGTTATACACACAGACAAGGTCTTCAGTTTCAGTAAATGTGCATGCTCTTTAGATGAATTTGAATTTTGGCATGACTTATAATCAAGTAAACATTTAAAAATGGAGAAAAGCCAAATGCTCCTTAATTATCAACCAGCACAATAAACGGAGCTCTGGCCTGGTCTCTTGAATTTATCCAGATGGAAACAGTTGCTTTGGATAGTACATGATATTCTTTTTTTTTTTAATTATTGGTTTTTGGTTTTTTTAAAAATTTTTATTTATTTATATTTATTTTTGGCTGTGTTGGGTCTTCGTTTCTGTGCGAGGGCTTTCTCTAGTTGCAGCAAGCGGGGGCCACTCTTCATCGCGGTGCGTGGGCCTCTCACTATCGCGGCCTCTCTTGTTGCGGAGCACAGGCTCCAGACGCGCAGGCTCAGTAGTTGTGGCTCACGGGCCCAGTTGCTCCGCGGCATGTGGGATCTTCCCAGACCAGGGCTCGAACCCGTGTCCCCTGCATTGGCAAGCGGATTCTCAACCGCTGCGCCACCAGGGAAGCCCAGTACATGATATTCTTAATGAGAATCATGCATGCTATATTTGTTTTAAATAAATCCTATTTAATCATTTCATTTATTTTAATAAATCAGCGTGTCATCAACTTTATTTTTTAAGGTTTGAAAAATACTTGTTCTAAGTTAAAAGGCAAACTATATCCTGTGAGGAAAATACTGGCAACACATGTGACAGACAAAGGATTAATATCTCTGATGCATAAACACAGATAGATATTCATGTAGATACGGCTATGTGTGTGTGTATATATAATAATAAAACGAAAATATGCTCAACCTTACTAGTAGTCAAGAAAATGCAAATGAAAATGAGATATTTTTCTGCTTACGGATTGACAACTGTTAAAAGTTTCTTATAAAATGTAGACTTGGCAGCAGATGGTGGGGGGAAGTATTCTCATGTACTGTTAGTCGAAGAACAAACTGGCTAGATTTTCACCATGTGCTCTGACAGTGTAGAGCAGGGTTTTTCAACCTTGGCAATACCGACATTTTGGGCTGGATAATTCTTTGTTGTGGAGCGCTGACCTGGACATCGTAGGAATGTTTAGCAGCATACGGGGTTGCTACCCACCAGATGCCAGTAGCAAAACTCCCTTCAGTCGTAACAACCAAAGATGTCTCCAGATTTTGCCAGATGTTCCCTGGGGGACAAAACCACCCCTGGTTGAGAATCACTGGTCTAGAGGAAGGGGCTCCTTTTTATAATTTCCACCAAGACGCAGCAGTGTCTGTGTTAGCAGTGGGTCTACCAATCAAACCGTAAATAGAGGTTAATTCCAGGAAGAGGGAGTGGGTAGGTGGAGGAGAAGAAATTCACATGGCATTTTATACATTTCTACATTGTCCACAGCTTTTTCCACTGAACATTTATTTCTTTTGAAATTTTACAAGAATAATAAATATAATGTTTTAAACCAAATTTTTCATTAGGAATTTGCAGGGAGTTCTAAATGATGAAGCTGGTGACATTAAAGAAGTACTTGGCATACGTTTTTCTGTGAGTACTAATGAAAGCCAGACTGTAGTTTAGATTTAACGTTTTTTAAAAATATTTTTATTATAGTGTCTTAAATACGGGATGTGTCTTTTGAAGGGTGTTTTACTTCTGTAAAACGGTAGGACTTTTCCCCCACTTGCTCCTCATTTGATACGTTATGTCTATATACTCTCAAATAAAGTGAAAAGACAGCAATTATTCAATGTGAACGACATAAAAAACTAAATGGAATGATGTATGCTTAAAGCAACATACAGCATACACTAGGGTATGTCTCTATTTATATATATATATTTAGAAGACTGAACTACATAAGTAATTAACCAACGCCTAGTTATTTAAAATTGTATAGGGAGGAATGTACTAGCATGTTTTGGGGGAAATAACCTCAAGCACACCTGCCATCAGGAAACTCATCGCGTAGTGGAGAAGACAACCTTTGCAGAGACAATTTTCACGTAGTGATGTATCGTGAGAGGGGAGAGAGAGAGGAACAGAGGACCAGCCCTGAGAAAGTCATGCTCATTTTAAATTCTGACGAGTGATGGAAGTTGCCGGGTGAAAAGGAAGCCCCGCCTGCTGTGGCCTAACCGTAAGAGAGACGGTGAGGCCAGTGAACTGAGGGTCAGCGCGGCCGGAGGTTCCAGCGGAAGCGGGAAGAGGTTCCTGAGTCGGGCAGGGGTCACATCATGGAGGCCTTTTTGATCCTGCTAAAGAGGTTTGAAATCTACCCTAAAGGCAATGAGAAGCCTTTGAAAGATTTTAAGCAGCATGACATATTCAGATTAGTGTTTTTAAAATATTGTCCTCTCTGCAGCTGGGGAAATGGGAGCAAAACAAAGCCTTCATCCTTTTGCCATATTCTCCAAGTTTCCTTCTTCTAGCTGACCAGGTGTTTCATCCCCCTGTGTCATACAGGGTTGTGTGCAATGCAGACGTAATTTCCTTTTCTTTCTCAATAGAGCTGGTAAAAAGGGCAAAGTAGAGAATAGTGTAGTCACTGGTAAAGTATATTATTGGCCTTTTTTTTTTGCTTCCCTCAAGGAAAGACTATGTTTCTAAGTGTGTTGATTACATTTTCAACACCTCTGTCATGGCAGTTTATAAGGAATTTCAGAGAGGATTTCATAAAGTCTTTGACAAAGAGATACTTAAACATTTCCAGCCTGAAGAACTAATAACAGCAATAGTTGGAAATACTGATTATGACTGGAAACAATTTGAAAAGGTAGGTGATCACTAAAGTGCCTCCAATTCTTCCAAACAAGAATTCCCCCTAAAAACCATTTTTCTCCTTTTTTTTTTTTTTTCAAGAATTCAAGGTATGGTCCAGGATACTGTAAATCACATCCTACGATACTGATGTTTTGGAATGCTTTCCATAAATTAACTTTGGATGAAAAGAGAAAATTCCTCTGTAAGTATTGTAGTAATAGATGGATCTATAATTATATATCTTTTAAAATATCTTATTTGAGATAAAGTCATTATTAATGGTGTGTCACAAATGTTAATGGCAAAGCAAGGGTTAGAATCCAGGTTTCCTGCCTTCTAGACCACTGTTCTCTCTCTTACATAAGCCTGTTCCCCATTTTTAAAAAAATGATAGTAATAAAGATATTGCTATTTTACTACCTTGTCTGCACTGACTCTAATACCACCTCCAATTTCAGTTTGTGTCCTCTTTCTTCACTCTAGTTGGCTCCTAATTGAGCCTTTTATCTCACATTCCTACCTTTATTTAATTACCTAAAGTCCTATGGAATTAGGACAATGTCAACTGTCTCAAATGCTATTCTAGAAGTAATAATAATAATAGCAATGACCACTGATGGTGATAATAACTGCCTTTCCATCGTGTGCCTCCTCTACACCAGGCATTGTTCTGATCACTTTATATCTATTACACCCCTTTATCCTAATAGCGACCTCATGAAGCAGGCACTTTTATTTTTCCCCATTTCAGATACAAGGAAAAAAAGGCTTGAGGCATTTAGTGTCTTGCCTGTGTTCAAACAGCTGGTGAGTGTCAGAATAAGAATTTGAACCCAGCAGGCTAATTCAAAGCCCAGGCTCAAGACCACTAAGCTCCGTGTGGTATAAGTACTTCTCTTGGTGGGAACCCTAAGGTTTCCACAGGACAGACTTAATGACTTATTCTCTTACCTTTTCATCCCATTTCTCAGTTTTTCCTGAGATACGCATCTTCTTGCTATTTTTGTTGCTACTGAGGATGTTTGAGGACAACTTTCCCATAAACCTAACCTACTTCTCCACAAGCCCAAACTACCTTTCCAATCTTCTCTCTTAATGGGAAACTTCTGCTTCAGTCCAGTGGTTCTTTTTTTTTTAAATTTATTTTATTTTATTTTTGGCTGCGTAGGGTCTTCGTTGCTGTGCGTGGGCTTTCTCTAGTTGCGGCGAGGGGGGGCTACTCTTTGTTGCAGTGCACGGGCTTCTCATTGCGGTGGCTTCTCTTGTTGTGGAGCATGGGCTCTAGGTGCGTGGGCTTCAGTAGTTGTGGCACACAGGCTCAGTAGTTGTGGCTCGCGGGCTCTAGAGTGCAGGCTCAGTAGTTGTGGTGCACAGGCTTAGTTGCTCCGCAGCATGTGGGATCTTCCCAGACCAGGGCTCGAACCTGTGTCCTCTGCATTGGCAGGTGGATTCTTAACCACTGCGCCACCAGGGAAGCCCAGTCCAGTGTTTCTGTTGGCTGTACATTCAGTGAGTTCACTTACATTTTCCTACCCCTGGCTTTTTCTTGGGCTTTTCCCCCTGCCTAGAATGGTCACCCAGCTCATCTCCTTGAGAACTGACTAGCCAGCTGTGACCTCTGAAGCTTCCCTGTCACCCCAGCCTGGTGCCTCTCTCCCTGCCTTGAGTCTCAGGGCCTTCATTAGCTCCTCATACTTCCTAGTTGAGCTAAACTAAACTTCCTCGTATCTTGCTGTTATATTTTCACGTATATAATTTCCCCTCAACTAGATCATGAACTCACTAGATCAAGGACCAAGACCAAATGTCATGATTTTTTTTCACTCCACATGGTCCCATGTAGTTAGTTCTCTTTGCACAAGGGGACCCAATAAATATTTGTTGAGTGAAGTGACTGATTTCTTCCTTTTCATTTTAAGTTTTGCTCTTCCTATGAACTCTCTTAACCAAAGTTTATTTCTTTTTAGTTTTTCTTACAGGAAATGAAAGGCTGCATGTAAAAGGCGTACGGAAAGTGGGAATCCTATTTCGCTGTCCTGAAACTTTCAGTGAAAGAGATTTCTCAAGATCACTGACATGTCATAATATTCTGGACCTCCCTAAATAGTCTACAATGGAAAGAATGGAGGAAGCACTTCAAGTAGCCATCAACAGCAACAAAGGATTTATCTCACCCACGGTCACAGAGTGATAGTGGCCTTTGAGAGGCTCAGATCTCAGGTTCTCTCACCCTTCGATCCCTCTGTTCTTAGTACAAAGTGTTGGCGGGTTTTAGTTAGAATTAGTTGACAAATGCTGGGATAAACAATAGCATGATGAGTCAAGGATAACATTTTTAATGAATCAACATTTCCTGATCCTTAAACTTGCTATGAGAATGCTTGCTTTTTACTGAATTATTTCCTGAACAATAATTATCATTTAAAAATATACTAAATGTTAAAAGCTAACAGATATTTTTAAAAAATTGTACATCTAGTAAACACTGTCTACAAATATGAAAGACATGCTGAAGTTCAAAAAAATAAAACTGTAAACTAATTCAACATGTTTTTGAGGCACGTAGATATATATTTTTATATTCTGGAATGTCTCCAGAGTTTTGATTTTAGCCAAACAATCTATTTGAAAAATCTAAATGTTAAGGGATTTATTAATTTAATGAATAAGGACTTATGCTCATTGCTGTGTTCCAAGAAACATTCGAAATGCAGATATCATTAATTTGGTTAAAGGCTAAGCCCAACCAGGAACTCCCATCTAATTACAGTTGGAAAAAAATGAAGAACATGAAATATGTTTTCAGCATCATGGTATAGAATGAATTAAAGGAGAGATATAAGTATGGTAGAAATGGATTTTGTGGGCCATTTCTATCTCATATAAATTTTAAACTGTAAGCTATTCTATAAATGCCTATTGTCATCCCAAACAATACACAGAAGCCTTGTGTCAGTGGTACTTTGGGAAAGGAGACTATGGGGTGACGTTCATACTGGGGTGCTGATGTGGAAAGAGGGCAGGCATCTGAGGATAGAGAGAACAGACATAGAGAATTCACCAAGGACACTAGAATGTGAGGTGGTTAGTAGAAACATAAGCCCTCAGCAAATCCTCATAGTTATTTTGGATATATCTGGTTTCTCCAATAAATGGAATGAAGGCCCAGATGTATTCTACTTGAATTTTAAGGGAAAAGGTAACCTCTAAATCTTAGGGATCCTTAGGCACCTGACTTTTGGGTTGTGTTTTTCAGGCCTTTCAACTCCAACATTACTTTTTCTATGCAAATGGGTGAACTGTACTAGACATTTTAAGAAGAGATAGTACCAATTCTTTATGTACTCTTTCAGAAAATAAAGGTAGAGAGAACACTTCCCAATTAGTTCTCTGTTGCCAGCATTACCCTGATACCAAAACCAGATAAAGACATTACAGGAAAAGAAAACTACATGTATCTCTCATATGAACAGATACAAAAATCTTCTACAAAGTTTTAACATGTCAAACACCCAGTAGAATATAAAAAGGATAATACCTTGCGACCAACGGGGATTTAGTCCAGAAATGCATTTGAAAATCCATTATATTTCACTATAATAGAAAAAAAAATCACATCATTACCTCAATAGAGGTAGAAAAAAACTGACAAAATTCAACAGCCACTCATGCAGGATGAATACTCTTGGAAAACTAGGAACTTCCTCAACCTGATTACTTCATACTTAATGGTGAAAGACCAAATGCTTTCCTACTAAAATTGGGAACAAGGCCAAGATGTCTGTCATCGCTTCTGTTCAACATTGTACTAGATGTACTAGTCCACACAATAAGGCAAACTAAAGAAAAGAAAGGGCATAATGATTAGAAAGGAAACAGTAAAGCTATCTTATTTATAAATTACATGGGTATCCGTAGGATATTCAAAGGGATCCATACAAAAAAACTACTAGAACTATTAAGTAAATATAGAAAGGTGTCAGGATTCAAGGTCAATATATAAAAATTAATTGCATTTATATATACTCACAACAATCATACACTGAATTTTTTTAAAGTACCATTTGCAATATCATCAAAAAATAAGAAATACTTAAGGATAAATTTAACAAAATATGTTCAACTGTTTCCTGAAAACTTGAAAATATTGCTGAAAGAGATTAAAGAAGCTTTAAATTAATGGAGAGAGACATGCTCATGGACAGAAGAATCAATATTATCAGCATGTCAGTTCTTCTGAAACTGATCTAATTTAGTGCAGTTTCAAAATCCTTGCAGTCTGTTTTGTAGAAATTGATAAACTGATCTTAAAATGTATATGGAAATGCAAAGGACCTAAAATAGCCAAAACAACATTGAAGAAGGACCATGGTGGAACAGTTGAGTGAACTGATTTTGAGACTTAATTAGAATCTACAGTAATCAAGGCAGTGTGGTACTGGAGTAAAAATGGACATACAGGACTTCCCTGGTGGCGCAGTGGTTAAGAATCCACCTGCCAATGCAGAGGACATGGGTTAGAGCCCTGGTCTAGTAAGATCCCACATGCCGCGGAGCAACTAAGCCCGTGCACCACAACTACTGAGCCTGCGCTCTAGAGCCCACGAGCCACAACTACTGAACCCACGTGCCACAACTACTGAAGCCCATGCACCTAGAGCCTGTGCTCCTCAACAAGAGAAGCCACCGTAATAAGAAGCCCGCACACCACAACGAAGAGTAGCCCCTGCTCGCTGCAACTAGAGAAAGGCCGCGCGCAGCAACGAAGACCCAACGCAGCCATAAATAAATAAATAAATTTATAAAAAAAAGAAAATGGACATACAGATAATGGAACACAATAGAAAGTCCAGAAGTAAATCGAATCACATATAGCCAACAGTTTTGACAAAGACACCAAGGCAATTCAGTGAGTAAAGGCAAACTGGAAGAGTTGGAAATCAATAAGAAAAAAAAAAAGAACCTCTTCCCTTACCTCACATCATAAAGAATAATTCATTTGAAATGTAACAAAGACCTAAAGCTATAAAACTTCTAGAAGATAACATATAAGAAAATCTTTGTTACCTTGGGTCAAGCAAAGATTTAAGACAAAAAAGGCACGAACTATGTAAGAGAAAAAAATGGATAAAGAAGAAAAAATGAATAAACTGCATCAAAATTAAAACTTAAGCTCTTCAAATGACATTTTTTTCATGTAATTTAATTTATTTTTTTGTTTTAGTTTTATCATACCTTTTTTTTTAATTGAAGTATAGTTGCATTACAATATTGTGTTAGTTCAAATGACATTTTTAATAAAATTAAAAGGCAAGCCACAGACTGGTAGGAAACATTTCAAAACATATGTCTAACAAAGGACTTTATACGTAACGTAAAGAGTTCTATTATAGGGACTTCCGTGATGGTCCAGTGGTTAAGACTCCCCACTCCCAATGCAGGGGGCCCTGGTTTGATCCCTGGTCAGGGAACTAGATCCCACATGCTGCAACTAAAGATGCTGCAAGCTGCAAGGAAGATCCCATGTGCAGCAACTAAGACCCAGCACAGCCAAATAAAATAAATAAATAAATATTTAAAAAGAACTCTGTTATATATAAAAAAACCCTTAGATAATAAGCAATCGAATTAATAAATGGGCAAAAGATGTGAACAGACCACAGAGGAGAGACAGAGATCAGCACTAATAAGCACCTGAAAAAATGCTAAACGTCATTAATCGTTAGGGAAATGGAAATGAAAACTGCGATGATAGTACTCTAGACCACCGGGATTGCTAAAATTAAAAAGACTGACCAAACCAAATGACAGCAAGGATACAGAGGGACAGGAACTCCCAAAAACTGCTGGACGGAATGCAAAATAATATAGCACTTTAGAAGAGTCTGGTAGTTTCTTAAAATGATATTCATGTACTTACCATATGACACAGCAGTTCCATTTTTAGGTATTTACTCCAAAGAAATGAAAACATTTATCCACTCAAAGACTCGTTCACAGTATTCACAGCACTTCTGTTCTTTGTGGCCACAAACCGGAAAGGACTGAAAAGCCTGCCTATTGGTAAATGGATAAAGAAATTGTGGTATATCCATATAATAGAATACCACTCAATAACAAAGAGGGAACTACTGATGAAACACTACAGGATGAATCTCAAAAGCCTTATGTTAAGTGAAAAAAGTCAGACACAAAAGACTGCACAAGCTTGAGTCCATTCCTAAGATACTCTAGAAAAGGCAAAGATTTATTGACAGACAGCAGATCAGTGGTTGCAGACACCGCAGCGTGGGCCGTGGGACCGCACGAGTTTCACCACGAGGCTGCGGCAGAGCCCCCAACAGAATGCTTAACAAATTTCAGCTCTCCGGGCCACCATAGTTTCTGGAAATTCTGCACGTCCGCCTGTGTCAGGGCTCCTCCTAGTGGAATTGCAGTGTTTCTTCGAAGGCCACCTGGTCCAGTTCAGGTGGCCACTGCCCGCCCGGGGACACCTTCTCAGCCCTGCCCACCCACCTCTTCACCGGCCAGCGTCCTGTTTACTCTGGCCACCGTCCAAGCCAGTCGTGAGTCATCGAGTTTCCCTTTAACCTTTCCTTTTCGATTCCGCCCCTTTTAAAAAAAAAAAAAAGCAGTTTCGATTCTCTCTGAAACTGCCGGCTCCGCCCCCCAAACAGCGCATTGGAAGCCCGGCGTCGGGGCAGGGGCGGGGCAGGGAGGCTGCGGTTCCTCGACGCCGCCGCGCGTTCCGCTCGTTCCGCCTCCGCACCGCGACGCCGGGGGTCCCGTGGGCGCTCTCGGGGCGGCCATCTCACCCTCTTCTTGCGTCGCCACAGCTCTGTCTCTTCCGAAGGTCCGGAGAGCGGAGGCACGGCCGTGGAGCCCGGGAACACGGTGATGGAGCGGAGGCCACGGAGGAAGTCGCGGGGCGGCGGCGGCGCGCGCTTGGCGTCCGGGCTGGTCCCCGCGTCCCGGCCCGCGGAGCCGCGGGGTGCGAAGCTCTGGCTCTTCCCCAGCGCCGCCCCGCTCTGCGGCGCGCTGTCCCGGAGGGCCGAGGCGACGCGCCAGATGTGCTGCACGCGCGAACGCCTGGCGGTGCTGGAGCGCGGCGGGGCCGGCGTCGAGGTCCACCAGCTGCCTGCGGGGAGCGACGGCGCCAGGAAGCCGAGTGAGTGGGGCCGCGCAGCGCCCGCTCGGCCCTCCCGCAGCGGGCTGGGGGTGTGAGTGCGGTGGGCTGCCGGGGTCGGCGCCTGCGGGGTCGCGGTCGCGGTCGGGGCCAGCAGGGACGCTTCTCTGCAGAGTGGCCCGACTTGTGGGCGTGCGGTCCTTCTCTCCCCGCGAAGGAGATTCAGACGGGGACCCGACGCCGCAGCGGTCCGCGGGGGCCGCAGCCGCGCGCCGGCCCGGGGGCTTTTCGCGCTTGGCTCGCGCAGCGTCCCTGAGCTCTCGCAGCCGCGAGGCCGGTGGGCGTGGAGTTTGGCGGGGTGGTGGCGAGGAGTAGACCGCTCCGTCCGCCGAGCGCACGGACGGAGGGTACCGGCAGCATCGTATCTCCGCCAGCCCTCCTCTGTCGTTGGTTTCTGTTCAGAGTGTGTTTCTCACTGACCCCTTTTTCGGTCCGCTCCTGTTTGGAGTCTTTGGAGAACCTCGCTCGCGTTATCTTGTTCTCAGTGACGATGTTTGCAGGCGTTTTAAAGAGTGCGTTCAGTTGCGCTTCTCCGTGGCAATCTCTGTAGAGATTAGGTCCGGTGTCCGCAGCTCCGATTCTACAGGTGGGCGGGAGAGCAAATGGCCACACACTCAACTGAAAATTTTGCCCCTTCTGTTGAGTGAAGAAAACGATATTTTTCTTTGGTTCGTTTTACTTTTAACTTGAGCGAAGTCGAGGATCTTTTTTCTGTGGGTCATTTGCATTTCTTTTTGGTGAACTGCTTGTTCATTCGTATCTTTGCCTGGCTTTTTAAAAAATTGAGTTGTTCATCTTTTTCGTATTTATTTGGAAGAGTTTTTGAATATTGAGTCGGAGTAGCCTTTTGTCGGTCATATACGTTGTAAAATTTTCCCCTACTTGCCTTTAGCTAAGGTTATTTTATAGTCTACTTCATCAATCTTTTAAGGAGGTTTATGGATTTTGTGTTATGTTAGAAAGCTATTCACAATCCAATTTCTTTTTTTTAATGTACTCATCTTTATACTAATTTTAAGATTTTATTTTTAAACCTAAAATTTTTGATACACTTGGAAATTATTTTGATTTAAGGAATGAAGTAGGGGGATCTAGATTGATTTGTTTTCTCCAAAATGGCTAACCGGATGTCCCAATACCTTTTTTTGAATAAACCCTCCTTTTTTTCAACTGATTTGAAATGCTGGGTCTCTAAAAAACTTTGTTGGGCCATTTCTTCTTTATTACCAAACTGTTTTGGTTCTCTTAGCATTTTTATTATGAAGTCGTTTGTGCTTTGATATTTTTACATGAATAGATTTTTTTTCGTTAGAACTGAAAACAAACAAAGTCCCAAATTTATCCTACTTTTTGTGAACAAATTAAGAGTAAATGGCATAGTGGACAATTTTAAATCTTTAAGTTTTAGAAAGGGCTAAATATGCACTAATGCCAATAACAATTCTTTCAACAACATCCTTTTTAAAAATCGTCCCCCCAAACCAAATGTCTCCTTTTAAGAATATAGGCCTTGGCTTCTAGATGGAGCGTCACGAGGGCTTTATTATTGTTATTTGTTTTGTTTTGGGAAAGAGTGTATCTCAGAATACACAATATATTTGCTCTTAAAATGAGTGGTGTTGTCCAAAAATTAAGATATATTTTCTTACAGCCTTTTTCATTTCTAGCTCTTCAAATTTAGTTTCTCTTTCTGAACTTCTTAAACAGGAATCTAAAAGCAAACTTCTTCCAGGTGTTTTAAGTGTATTATAATGCAATGAATAATAATAGTGGGTAACAGAATGGTGATAGCTCCTGGTTGGATTTGCTCTGCAGAGTGCATTAAGTTAGGGAAAAAAATGAAGATACATTCCATGGACCAAGGAGCAGAGCACCTGCTGGTTCTCTCCTCAGATGGAAAACCATTTGAGTACAACTATAGCATAGAGCACGCAAGGTAAGGAAGGTTTTTTCTTTTATTAAAAATCATTTAAATTTTGCTCAAAAGGCAATCGTAATTTTTGCAGGAAAATGTTCCTTTACGTGATCCTTGTTGCTTGCTTTATACAGTGACATCTTAAGTAAATGATGAATTCTGGACAAGTGAATTCTATCAATGAACTCTAAATCAATTTATGTCTCCCATCGCATGTACCATGTGTTGCTTTGGCATTTAAAGGAAATGATTGGTTAGTCCACGTAGCCCCAGACTGGACTTTCACATTCATTAACTCATTTAGCCCTCATAATAATACTGTAAGTTCTATTTACAGAAATAGTTTTCAACCTTGGGAGAAAATGAATTATCATGGAATGATTTGTGAGACTTTTTACTGGTAGATCATATGAATTAGAAGTTATTTTCATCTCGTATTATTCCTGCATCATAAAATTATTGTTTGCAAAAGAGTCTTAGAATCATCTTACCACAGTTTTGTAATGCACATTATTTTCCTTTTAAGCCACTAATTAAAGCATGTTATTATTATAATGATTTTACATGTGCTGAATGTGAAGCAGTAAATTTAATGTTTTGAGCTTGAATCCTAATTAAATACAGTTAATAATTCTTACATCAATGTTGTGACTTCCACTGTGGGATCAACATAAAATATATTTTCTTTCATCAGGTTTCAGTGCATTTTACAAGAAAAAAATAATATAATTCAGATCACATGTGGAGATTATCATTCGCTTGCCCTCTCAAAAGGTACTTTTCTGGAATATTACTTGTTTCTTAGAGGGAGCAAATGTGTGTGTGTATAGAGCTAGTAGAGTGTATGTGCTTCACTTTGTCACAGGACAGAAGTATGGTTTTGAATGTGATATGGTCTAGAGCACTACTAAAGGAGATACAAAATTAGAATTCTTGGACCTATAAAATCTTCAGGTTTTCATAATTACTATTCCTACCTTTTGTTCTGTCAAATGACAACACTAAAGCAGTTTGGTAACGAGTTTGATGTTCTTTATTTAAGGGAAAAGAGCCCATGGATTGAGAGTGTCTAGGGCCTCACAAGCACTGGAACACTCTTCCCGAGCGGTTTCGGGCAAGGGCGAGCTTTGTAGAGTGTTAGAAGCCTCAACGCGGAAACAGGGCATGATTGGCTAAGGTTGCATGGCTGACATTTAGAAAGATCAAGGAACAAGGAAATAAGTGTAGAGCGCAGAGTAGACTTGGTGTTTGGGGATTGGCTGACTGCATGTGCTGTGTGTCTGGTCAAGCGGAGCATTTACAGGGGCATGAAAGTTCGGTTTGGTGACATGGCACCTGGGCTACCTCTTGGGGCTAGAGCTTTATTTCAAAAGTTCCATGTTTTTTTATTTTTCAAATATGAAACAGTGAAAATATTTTGAATAATCAAAATCTCCTCTCTGGAAGCAGGACCAGGCATGGTCCACCCTTTTCCAGAACTTTCTTCCCTTTTCCTAGTGCTTTTCCAGCTCCCATGACAGGAGCTCAGAATCCCTTGGGTCTGCTTTTATGGCCAGTTTGCAGGCCTCTGACGTGTTTTAACATTACCTTTTGAATTCAGAGATTCTCCCCAGCCCTTTATTACTTCCTGTTTCTTATCAGATACCATAATGGTAGGGAAGGGAAGTACTGAATATGGAGTATTTCCTGAAGAAACTTGACCTAATTAAGACAGGAAGGCGATAGAGGGGGATTCAGGAACAAGGAAATTTTTTAAATACGTAGGACGGATATAAACATAAACTGAATGAAAGCTGGAATTCAAGGGAAGTAAGTAATCAAGTATTTGACCTGTACTGAAGGCCCTGTTAAGGTTCGAGTGTATAAAACTTGTATTGGAAAAAACTAGTTGTTTGAGTTTATCCATTTATGAACAGATCTTTCATTTTGAGTAAGTACCATGTTGAGGTTGTGAAGGTGAGACAGACACACTGTGCCTTCAAGAAGCCCAGGATCTAGGGATGTGGGGCGAAGGGGTTGTTCAGGGTTTATTATTGGTAAATCACAATCTAGAAGAATGAAAGTTGGGAAAGCAAGAAAGGGAACTCTACTGATCATTCTCAGTAGTATCATGATATTCCTGGTGGCTGATAGGCATGTGATAATTACGTTTGAAGGAAAACCTCTGTCTCCCACCAGGTCCTGCTCAGTAAACATTAAATCTCCAATATATTTTTTTAGATACTCCATTAGGTACTGTCATCTCTATTAGATAATATCTAAGAATTTTTCTTTAAAAATATGATCCAATATGTGTAGGTATGACTGAATCACTTTGCTGTACACCTGAAACTAACACAACATTGTAAATCAACTATGCTCCAATAAAAATTTTAAAAATAAATAAGTAAAATAAAAATATGTTCCATATATTCAATTAATGGAAGAAGATGTTCACTCTTTCAAAACGCTGTGCTGCAGTTTTCAGTGTATCTTTAAGGTGTTTATTTAGCGTCTTACGGCACTTGGGAGGGAGAAAGAAAGAAAAGTAGTTTTAGGTTTTATTTTCCCAAATGTAGAATGTTTCTATCTTTCATGGGCCCATCCTGTGGGATTTTTAACATACGTGCTTCTTGAATTTGATTATAATATATTCAGATAACTTTATTCTTCGTCCGTTCGGGCTGCTATAACAAAAGTAGACTGGGGGGCTTAAACAGCAGAAATTCATTTCTCACGGTTCTGGAGGTGGAAGTCCAAAGTCAGGGTTCCAGCAGGTTTGGTGTCTAGTGAGGGCCAGTTTTCTCACAGGTGGAGAGGGCGAGGGAGCTCTATTTATAAGGGCGTTAACCCCATTCGTGAGTGCCCCCCACCTCGCGATCTCATCTAATTCTAGTCACCGCCCAAAGGCCTCACCTCCTGATACCGTCACACTGAGGGTTAGGATTTCAGCGTAGGAGTTTTGGGGGGGGACACAGACATTCAGTTCATAGCACTACCCTTGGAGGTAAGAGGTAAGGAATTGTAACTGTCATTGCTAAACGGAAGGTTCTTCTGGTTTTTCTGACCGAGACATGAGAGGATCTGAGCAGTCTTGTCAGTTTGAATGGAGGAGATCACGATGGTACAGTATGGATAGCATGTAATGTCCTAGGGTGATGTCTGCTGCATTTTAAACTTACTAAGACAGCGTTTTCTCTGTTTACGTCGAGGTGGTGAGCTTTTTGCGTGGGGAAGGAACTTAGACGGCCAGCTTGGAGTTGGAAGAAAATTTGCCTCAAACCCTACACCGCAGATCGTGGAGCACCTCTCAGGAGTCCCCTTGGTTCAGATTTCTGCAGGAGAAGCCCACAGCATGGCCTTATCCCTGTTGGGAAACGTTTACTCGTGGGGAAGAAACGATTGTGGGCAGCTGGGCCTGGGCCACACTGACAGTATGGAAACATATTTTCAAATTCATATTCTAAACAAATATATATTTGTCATATAAGAGATGAATGTACCACAGACTTCCCTGGCAAGAAATGGTTCAGATCCCCACTTTCATTAGCACTGACCTCCCCGGTTCTCTCTCTGTCTTCAGGGCAGAATCGGTCTAAACGACGTGCATGCACAGTGTGGAGGTCATGGCTGTAATTGAGACGTGTGTCCGGGATGAGTGGGAAAAAGGGAAAGAGCATTGGACTGGGGATCAGAATACCTGGGCTCTGATTCCCATTTCAGGTTAACTAATTTCAGGGCCTGCCCAAGTCACTTACTTTTCTCTAGGTCTTATTTTCTTTTTCTGTAAAGTGATGAGTTTGGATGAAGTGACCTTCAAGGTACTTGTGCACTTAAATGTCTATTATTACAATTACATTAGGACAAAAGGATACTAAAATTCTATTTAGAAACTCACCTATCCTAGTCTCATAAGGTATTCATTACATCTGTAAACACACACGAAAACAACAATTCGCATTATTGAGCTACCTCTACAAAGCAGATGGCAATATTTCTTTTTTTTTTTTTTTTTTTTTAATTTTTTAAATTTATTTATTTATTTATGGCTGTGTTGGGTCTTCGTTTCTGTGCGAGGGCTTTCTCTAGTTGCGGCGAGCGGGGGCCCCTCTTCATCGCGGTGCGCGGGCCTCTCACCGTCGCGGCCTCCCTTGTTGCGGAGCACAGGCTCCAGACGCGCAGGCTCAGTAGTTGTGGCTCACGGGCCCAGTTGCTCCGCGGCATGTGGGATCTTCCCAGACCAGGGCCCGAACCCGTGTCCCCTGCATCGGCAGGCAGATTCTCAACCACTGCGCCACCAGGGAAGCCGCTGGCAATACTTCTGATGACCCCAAACACCTTGTTAGAGATTTCAGGTGTGGCAGACTCTGCTGCTTTATTAGCTGTGGTAATGTACACGTTCCCCCCTGAGTTACTGATCAGCTACTGCATTTCTGCCTCACATGGTCCAATGCTAGTTACTCAGGAGAACCCGTAAGTCAGTGTTAGAAAAATTCTCAGAGGAGGAAAAGGAATAAAGGACAGTTGAACTTAGTTTTGCTGAATCTCTAAGTGCTTGGACAAGAAAATAATCGTGAAAGAGAGAAGAGGTGGTGTAAGACAAGGACAGTGTAGTAGAGACGTTGAAAGAAAAAAAGAAGCTTTATGTTCATTAAAAGGGTAATGCTAGATGGGGCTTGGAAATATCAGGTATGCTTCAATGAAGCCTAATCAGGTCAGGTTAAAAAGAGAAGAATGGGCTCTGGGAAGTGAAAGTGACACTTTCACAGGTGAGTGCCCCCGAGTGTGGCCCTTTGACCACTGGCCCGCCTCTGCTTTTAGACCTAAATGTACCAACACAGAGCCTTTCTTGCCAGAGTGTGTTAGGAGCTGTTGTAATGGGCCTAGAGGAAGCGGTCTGGGTATTTTATCAGTAGCGTGGAACTCTAGTGTGAAATTCACCATTTCCTTTGGGTCACTTGAACTCTTCTTTCCCTTGCATAGGTAAAGATTCTCCTTCCCTTATTGAAGTGCTGGACAATCAGAAAGTTGACTTTCTCGCTTGTGGTGGCTCTCACACTGCCCTGCTTACAAAGGTGCGTGTACCCTTGTCTCTGACTGTAACTCCAGGAGAGCACTTTGTAGTGGAGAAAGCACTAGAACCTGGAGATGTGGGCAGCTAGCGTTTCCCAGGGAAGAAAGGTCACCACTTCCCACATGCAGGACTGTCTGATCACTGGGGGGCTTTGCTTTGATGGTGATTCTATTGATTTTTCACTGACGCCTTTGCATCAGTGAGTGTTTACTTCTGTGTCCTATTTCTCTAGAAACTGATATGAAGTTCCCTTTCTTTAGGATGGGCTGGTGTTTACTTTTGGTGCTGGACAATATGGGCAACTCGGTCACAATTCAACACAGAATGAGTTAAGACCCTGTTTGGTAACTGGACTCGCTGGGAATAGAGTGACCCAGATAGCATGTGGAAGGTAAGTTGTGAAGTGTCAGTGAAAATGGGTAAGACATGCACAGTAAATTTAGATAGGTAGTTTAATAAAATTTCCATCAGGTTTCTTTGATTGAAATAAAGGTATCAGACATTTTCAGATAGGTGAAGATGCTTAATTTTACATTATTAGACAACCATAATAAATATTTTACTATACATATTTACTTTCATTGATTTTTTTTTTTTAATGTGTAAATATATTTACTTTCTGTTGGTCCTTTAGTGAAATATCTTTGTAACTGTTCGAATGCATTTTTATCTTTAAAAAAAGTTATCATTTATTTGGAAAAAAATGAACAGACATGAGTTAGAAAGGTTCATTCGTTGATATCATCACTCCGTCTCTGCATTAACCAAAGGAACATTGTCGCCACTTTGGATTCTTCGTAACGTACGTCCCTCCGAGTAGTACGTGTTCCAGAAGGGGTCCTCGCCTTAGAAATGTCTTACTGCACGCCAGGCGGCAGCACCCCTACTAACACAGGAGAAGTCACTGGAAAGACACGAGGCTCACCGAAAGCTGTTACGCTGACGGTCACTTTTATTACAAGAGGAGGGTACAAGTTAGAACCAGTCAGAGGAAGAGATGCATAAGACAGCGTCTAGAAGGGGTCCAGATGAGGAGCTGCTGGTGTCCACTCCCCTTGGAGCCCTGGGCCGTGTTACCTTCCCGCAGCCGCAGCCCGATACATGACTGAAGAATACTGCCGACCAGGGACGCTCACCCACGTCCAGGGTTGTTTTTGGCGTTTCCTTGCTTAGTCATGATTGATTGAATCATTGCCCGTGTGCTTGAACTCAGCCTCCAGCCTCTGTGTACCGGGAGGTTGGCCTTACGTACAGCTGGAGGGGCTTCCAGGAGCCACCTGGATAAACTATTAGGTGTGGTCTTAGGGGCGGGCCTACCGTGAATAACTGAGACACTCCTGTCGCTTGGAAACTTCTGAGGGTTTAGACATTACCTCCCAGGCAGTGAGGACAAAGGCCAGACCTCGGAGTAAGGCCAAATTCTTTCCTTATACATCTGTATAGTAGGAGAGGCCATCAGGCAAATCAGTAAGAAAATCAGCATGATAAAGGTCTTTGGGAAATAGAGCTCAGGGAGGATCACCTAATGCTGTCTCCTAGGATGGGGAGGGGAGGGACTCAGAGATGGCTTCCAGAAGGTGGTGACTCAAGCCAAGGCCTAAAAAAGGAGTAGAAGGCAAGAGGTGGTGCTTGTTCTGACGAAGGGAACGTCATTTGCCAGGGTGCAGCGTCATGGCCTTCAGCACACATAGCGGTTCCAGAATCATCTCAGCCACACGTTAGCGGCGTCTTACTTTCTAGACGGCTAAGTCGTACATTGGAAATTGCTTAGCTGGTTTCACTGACTGAGTAGCGTAATTTCTTCAGTTTACCAGATTGCTGCATACTCTAATCATTGTGGATAATTGAGAATTGACCGTATGTGCTTTCATTTAATAGGCAGCACACACTTGCCTATGTTTCTGATTTGGGGAAGGTCTTTTCTTTTGGTTCTGGAAAAGAAGGACAACTGGGAAACGGTGGAACACACAATCAACTGATACCACATCCCATGAAATCGCCATCAAATGAAGAACTCACATTTGGTAAATTCTTTAGGAGCACAGGATTTGACACGAATACCTTGGTTGAGAAACTGATTGTTGTAAGCGTGTAATGTGGGCAAGAAAAGAAATGTATGACTGTGAAGGGAGGTTTTCTAAACATTGCTTTCATTTGTTTACTTGTAAACAGCGTAACACAGCCAATCTAATTTATCAAGTCGAAATAACCATTAGTTGTCCCTTAGCGCTTCAAGTTAAGATTAATGTGGATTTAAAATGATACAACGTAAAATAGACTATATGGGTTCAGAGGCCTATGCAGCCTCTGATTCCAGTTTTCAAGGGACCTATTAATTCCATAGTGATTGTTTTTCTTACCTGATTAAAATGACTCATAATCATATAAAACCCTCAGAATGATGAGCAGCTGACATATGCCAGGCACTGTAAACTGTGCCTAACTCACCGGCCCTTAAACAGTTCCAGGAGATGTGTACTCTCAGTCCTCTTTTGCTGGAGGGTGCAGAGACTTGGAGGGCAGAAGGTTAGCCTGTGAAGGGTTGTGGCTGGAATCGTGAATTGTGCCCTGTGGAACTTTATTTAGAGCCTTAGCTCTGAAACGTTCCACCGTAGAAGTGCCTCGGAGCCCTTGGGTCACTTGTTTCTGAAAGCTTAGTGGTGACCGGAAGTACCAAAATTCTCTCAGTTCTTCTGGGGAAATGAACAGTTGGATTATTTCCTTAAGCAGATCAGGTATTATATCTGATTACTTATAACCCCTTGCATAGGCTTTTGAAGTACTTACATTCTTCACAGCCAGTAGTCGTTGATTAAATCTTGAGTTGTAGAATCATATGGGTTTTAGTAAGAGGCGCTGAATTAAACCAGGGAACAGTTAACTAATCAGATATTTGTTTGACTGTGTTGTATATATAAGCATTTATGTTAATTATGTGTATCAAACTGATACCACGTTGCTGACCTTGTGAATCATCTATGTTTGCTAACTAGACTTTACCCTGAAGTGGATACGTATTTCCGCTTTATCGGTAGGAAATGTACTTGAGTCTTTGTCTGTCAGAAAGATAAAAGGGCTCAGTTTGAGAAGAATCTAAAATTATTTAGGCTGAGTGTGTATATTTGTATCAAATGAGTTTCTAAACTCTTATTTTTTGTAAATCCCTTTCAGAAAGCCGTACCTCGGAAAAGGAGTTAATAATGATTGCTGGAGGAGATCAAAGCATTTTGCTTTCGGTGGAAAAAAAGGTAAAAATAGATCTCTAGAAGTTTTATAACTTGGTATTTTAAGCAAAACAGAAGGTTCTAGAATCTAGATTTGGTGAATTCCAAAATCATCAGGTTACTAGGCTGAGTTTGGGGAATGGTTAGGCGTTATAAACCTATCCTTTATTGTCTAAACCACATACGTATTTACTCACAGAAGTCAGCAGATTTGCCCTTAGTGTACGTCAAATACGTGTGAGTTCCTTAGACTCTGCTGACCTTTCGGGAGGCTCCTTGCCAAGGGCGTTTTGGTCAGGGTGCTAGTGAACCAACAGGTTGATATTCTGAAGTGACTTTGCCGGCCAGTCCTAAGAAAGACCCGAGGTTGACAGTCTTCTGAATAATCAGCCCGTAACCCGCGTAGCCTGCTCCGCCAGGGCAGACTGAGTCCCTGCCGCTTCTGTACCCGGTCCTGTTGGGATCTCTGCACTCAAAGCTGTCTGATGCTCAGCGTAACCTGGCCATAGCCATGTAAAGCGTTCAGCGTTGGGGCATTCAGAGAAACTTACTTTGGATCCGAGCGCCCTTAGACAAGAAATGGGCGACCAGGCGAATGATTGGTTGTTCCTTGGTAGACTCTCACTTCATGACTTTGGCAGAGCTGTGTTATCCATGCTTAGTATTACTCTATCCTTAGACCGTGCCTAAGAGTTGGACACCTACTTCTCTGGTGTCTGAGTTACTGTATTTTACTATTTTGTTTGTTTACAGAATTCCTATGTTAATCTGAGGAGGAAAATTCCTACCTTGAATAAAGGCACTGTAAAGAGATGGATTGCTGACGTGGGGACTAAACAGTGGCAGAATACAAAGAGGTACACCCTAAGGGTCTGTCTGCTCAGATAGCTCTCTAAAGCAGTGTTTCCCCAGCTGGCTCTGCACAATACAGAGATGTGAGATTTTGTGGTCCGCTAGTGGTCCATTAGTCAGAGATCTGCAGAGAAACAGAACCAATAGGGTGTGTTTGAGGGTGGTGGGGAGAGATTTTAAGGAATTGGCTCGTGCAGTTGTAGGGGATGGCAAGTACAAAATCTGTGAGGCAGGACAGCAGGCTGGAGACCCAGGGAAGAGTTGATATTGCAGCTTGAGTCTCAAGGCAGTCTGGAGGCAGAATTCCCTCTTCCTCTGGAGACCTTAGACTTTTTCTCTTAAGGCCTTTAACTGATTGGATGAGGCCCACCCACATTATGGAGGGTAATCTGCTTTTCTCACAGTCTACTGATTTGAATGTTAATCTCCTCTAAAAAATACCTTCACAGCAACATCTAGATTGGTGTCTGATCAAATCTCTGGGTACCATGGCCTAGCCAAGTTGACACATACAATTTAGCATGTAAGCTCCATGGGGGCGTCTTTCTTTACTGCAGGACTTCTCTGGGCCTTTGATGTGTTTAATTGTGACACTGAGCAGGAAATACAGTCTACAGTTTCTCAACCCTCGTTGACTTGAGAGCCTCTTGTTTGTTGAGCTGTTATTCACAGCTGAACAGCTTAGGCAACCTTACTCTCAATGTTAGGACTCCTACCACCTGTACAAATTATACTCATTTATACAGGCATTTCCTTTTAGAGACATTTTTAGGTATGGCTTCCTAATTCTGGAAAGTAGTTATACCAAATAGCTGCATCATGCAGAGCACAAATGGTCAAGAACTATTTGTGCAAGTGCTTCTATGACAAAATTGAGCATACATCCCCACCTTTAATTTCTGGTAATTTTTTTTGTTTCTACTCCAGTGGAATAGAAATAAGTAGGGCTTGGAAAGCTGGGTGGGTTGGGAGTGTTTTATTTGTCCAAGAAAATACCCTAGGTCAAGCCGTATCCTCTTCCCCTCTGGCTTCTCTGAGTACATATCTTTTTGTTTCCCATGTTTGCCTCTGAAATTTTGAGATTTCGCAAATGAGACTTTCAGATGCCCATGGCAATATGCAGATAAATTGGAGATGGAGGGAGGAGTTTGAAGGACAACTGATCATGTCTCCTGCTACAAGGAGGCACATTCTGATTTGTTTTAACCACCGTCTTATTCCTAATGTAGGGAAATCAGAGAGATATTTTCATCTCCTGCATGTCTGGCTGGAAGTTTTTTAAGGGAAAGGTAATATATATAATAAATTTAAAATTCTGTTGAAAACACTATGTATAGATATAGCATGGTGACTATGTTAATAATACTGTATTGTATATTTGAAAGTTGCTAAGAGAATAGATCTTACAAGTTCTCATCACAAGAAAAAAAATTTGTAAGTATGTGTGGTGATGAATATTAACTAGACTTGTGGTGATCATTTCACAATATATGCTATACATACATCAGTGCATTATGTTGTACATACCTGAAACTAATATAATGTTATGTGTCAATTATACCTCAATTTAAAAAACTGTGAAAGGTGGTAAAGAAAATGGTTTGAGGGTAAAATAATTACCTATGTCTTTATCTCTTTTTAAAAATTACCTTTTTTTTCCTACAAAAGCACATATATGCTTGCTGTAGGAAAATGTCAAAAAAAAAGACATGAAACAAAAAGAAAATGAAAATCAAAATTCACCACTTAAGTGTAATAGCTAGTGTTTGTATAAATGTCTTTTTTATGCAAATCTGTTGTTTTACAAAAAATGGGATTATATTGTTTTATACATTTCTTCCCACTTAATACATTTGCCCATTTTTCCATTTTATTCAATTTTTATATTATTCAGTATTTCCCCATAATATCATTTTAATGGTTGCAGGGTATTCCATGGGAAGGACATACCTTAATTTGCTTGATTACTTACTTATTGCTAGATACTAAGGTTTCTTTAAATTTTTAAGTATTATGAAAGAATGACTTTGTACTTCTTTTCCTAAATATTGATGTAATACTTATTTAAAAGAACTTTTTCTGTTTTCAGACACTAAATATATGTGTTATTTCACAAAGAATGGGTCTGTTTTTAGACAATATATTCAGTCCAGTATAAATGTAATTCTTGAGTTAAGATAGACATTTCATTAGTAATTTCCTCTTTGATTACTAAAAATTTACTGCTCTGGAACCCCTTTTTTTGGTCCCTGCTTATATAGTTCACGTAGCTGGAAAACAAGAAAAACCTTTACCTTTTTTCTGTGGCTATTTTTTTTTTTTGTACTGGAAAATAAATATTTATTGATTACTCATTTAAGATAAGACAATATCTGATGTAAAGTCTGATAGCATATGTATTGTTAATGCAGCCTTGATATTTTTTGACATTTCAGAAGTAATCATATTTTGTCAGCTGTATTTTCAATTGTATTCAGCCACATTTTTATAGTTATTGAAAAGGTGAGAAAAAAGTAATTTTATTAAAATGAAACAAGCTTGAGAAGAAACTTTTCATCTGGATAAAGAATCTAATAAAATATTTAATTTTGAAGTGTCCTTTTTCATTTACTTATTCACCCAGTTTTCATTTACCTTCCTTCCACAGAAGCGCTGGAGAAACGACGTCTATTCATTTGGACTTAAATACAGCAAGGGAGACCTTTAAGGAGTTAACCCAGAAGGACTGGATTACTAACATGGTGGTATTCTTCAGATTGTTACTTGGAAAAAGAAAATATACACTGAAACATTTTTATAAGAGCTCAAAATTTCAGAAGAAATATCTTGTTTTCAGATACTCTTTGAGACCCTGTGGCATATACAGATTAAGTTAAACTCAGCTACCATTCAGGAGTTTCCCCACTTCGGGTGAAATAGGTGGTATAATAGGCACTTAGGTTACAAATAATCTAGCTAGTTCATCGGTGCCCACACACGCATACACGTATATGTACAGGCACTCCCCTAGAGGGAATGTCTTCAATTTAGGGCTTTGGGAAGATGATTAAAATATTTGTTGAGACTGGTACGCTAGAATAAGAACAACATTTTATTTGCAGTTATTTTAAACATAAAAATGTTAGAAATGTATAGAAATGAGAACACTTTTTCTGATATGAGTGTCCCCCTCACCAAGGGCTGCCTGGCCTGCACTTCCTTTTTTGTAGGTTCTAGAATGTTCTTGTTCTTCCTGGGATTGTTGCTTCTTCGTTTCAGCACTGTTACTACTATCTTTAGGCTTCCCACTTGGAGATGCTTCAAGCATGCTTCCTTTATTAATGTAGCCTTTCCTAATGTAGCTTTTATTAATTTATTTCCCTGTTCTACTGTACTGATTGATCTAGGGGTGGTACTGTCTATGTTGTTCTCTCAGTCTGTTTCTTTCTGGGTCTCTGGCTCGTTTTTGCACGCTCTCTCTCTCTGTCTCTCTCCCTCTCTCTCCCTCTCCCTCTCCCTCTCCCTCTCCCTCTCCCTCTCCCTCTCCCTCTCCCTCTCCCTCTCCCCCTCCCCCTCCCCCTCCTTCACTTCTCTTGGCTCCCTCCACCCCCATTTGGTCTTTTCTTCTGCTTCTGTGGCTCTTATTCTTTCCCTCTCTCTGTCTCGTGCTTGTTCTCTTCCTGCTCTCAGCTCCCTCACCTGGTCTCTCGCTCTGTCTGTCGCACTCAGCATTCTGTGTCTTAGCTGCAGGTTCTGTCTCGCACACTCTTTTCTCAAGGGAAGATGGAAAATTTAATTATGTTAACTTTGGCAGAACCGTTGCCCAGTTAGGAGTCTGATGTAAAATGGATCCCTAATTATGCACCTTTATCAGGACTCTGCAGCAGTTAGTAGAAAGATCACCAAAAATAGAAAGCCATTTCTGCATCTGTGAAGGGAAGAGGTTGGACCAGTTCATCACTAAGGCTAATTATACCTTAGTTGTGCCAGAACAATATCATATACAGTGCAAGCGACGTAATCATAGAGCAGTCAGTCTCCCATTGTTTCCGATGGGACAGTTGGATCAGAAGACCTGTAATGTTTCTGTTTTGAGATTTCTGTGATACGGACGCACAGACGTGGCCTGCCTTCATTCATTCAGCAGATATTCGAATACTGCGACGCGTAGGGAGCTGTGGTGAGAGCCCTGTCTCCAGAGGGTCCTGGTTAGTGAAGGAGACGGATGCCGACGGGCAGGTGTCAGTTGTCTCCCCTAGTTCCCAGCTTGGAACGTACTGGGTGTATGATAAATATTTTTAGATGAATGAATTCATTCATCACCTGGGCAGTGAAGGGTCAGCTCTATTTAGAGTGCTCAAAACAAGGTGCCCAGGGGGAGGGGAGTTTACCGGCTACCTACAGGGGAAGCACATTCCAGGCAGTCAGGAAGGTGTGCACCAAGGCACAAGATGTGAAACAGTGTGACTGGCTTGAGAGCGGTACAGTGGTTCTAAAGGGCTGGGAGGTTTGGGGCTGTGGATGATGAAGAGCCCAGAGGAAGGAGGGGGGCACGTGCAGCAGTCAGGTGTGCATGAGTCTGAAGCCTGAACCTCGTGGTGGGAGCCCAGTAGAATGTTTTGATGTGAAAATAGATCATTGTAAGACTTTGTACATGTAGAGATATCATGTAGCTAGTATCTCATAATTTAGTGATTGAGTTTGAGCTTTGGAGTCAGAAAGATCCAGGAGAGATTCTCACTTAGCTCTGTGACCTTCAGCAGGTTAATTTCCCTAACATGCAGAGTTCTCAGTTATGAATCGGGGTTAATAATACCATCTATGTTATAGAGAAACGACAAGGATAAATGAACTTATATATGTGAATTACTTAGCACAGTATCTGACAAATAATAAGAACCCTGTAAACACTAGCTTATCTTCTTAATGGGGTTTTAGGCAAATTACTACCATTATCTGAGCCCACAGAACACATAAACATCCAGAATTCCATTTGAATTTTTCTTCAACACTTGCATTCTGAATTGGGGAAACTATAAGAAGATTGGAAGGGCTAGAAACTAGAGTTTGGTGGAGAGAGTTTGTGATGAGACAGGTGATTCTGTGAGAAGGTAACAGGAAACCATGCTGATTTTCGTTGTTGCAGTTGTTGCTTTTTGTTTTTGTTTTTTATTTTTGCTTTGCTTTGGGAGATTCTGACACGTTCTTCCTCTTTAGAAAATGAGGTGTGCTAGTGGAACTGGAGGGAAGAACGTGGACCTTATCATTGGGAGGGCTGCCTTTTTTTTTTTTTTTTTTTAAATTTTATTTATTTATTTATTTATTTTTGGCTGTGTTGGGTCTTCGTTTCTGTGGAGGGCTTTCTCCAGTTGCGGCAAGCGGGGGCCACTCTTCATCGCGGTGCGCGGGCCTCTCACTATCGCGGCCTCTCTTGTTGCGGAGCACAGGCTCCAGACGCGCAGGCTCAGTAGCTGTGGCTCACGGGCCCAGCTGCTCCGCGGCATGTGGGATCTTCCCAGACCAGGGCTCGAACGCGTGTCCCCCGCATTAGCAGGCAGACTCTCAACCACTGCGCCACCAGGGAGCCCGGGAGGGCTGCCTTTTAGTTCTGAGTCCATCGTCCATCCAGTATAATCTTGCACATGCGATTTCTTGATCTCCTTCGTGAACCCCAACCATTGGATGGAGAGGACGCTTGTCACGCATCTACACACCTAGGTATTCGGGAAGCTAGATGAGATGGATTGTGAACAGGGGTTTTAGAGAGACCAAGTGATCGCTCCAAATTCATGGTGGGATGAAACTCCGGGTTCCACACTTTTTTTTATTACAGTGATTGCACCCAGGTCCCACTGTGTTCTGAGTGTCTTTTCCTGGATCCTTTCTGACCACAGATAACCACATGTCTGAGGGATACTCTGTTCAAAAATCTTCCATTTCATTCTCCGCATCAGGAAGCTTTAGAAGTTTTCTTCCTGCTCCCAGAGTGTCCTGTGATGCATGACCCTGACAACTGGGAGAGCCTGGTGGTCCCGTTTGCAGAGGCTGTTTATAAAATGCACACCCCGTCGTCAGAGACTCTGGGTAAGATCGATGGTTTGCATTGGAAAACACATGGCTGTCTTCTTGGCGGAAACACAGGCCTAGTGAAGTGACGGCAAAACTTAGGTGACTGTGAACACCTTCATGGTGTTTAGTTCCTAGTCTTAGTGTATTCTAACATGCTATAATAATTACTGTGTTCATCCAAGATGGATTTTTCTAGTCCCTTTTTAGCGTTCTTTTCATGATACCTGTGTGGCTTGGTCATGAGGTCCTTTGCCCCCTACTTGTCATTATGAAGAACTTCATACACAGACGTTGAAAGACTAGTACAGTGAATCCCAGATACTCTCTACCTGAGAGTCAACAGCAGTTAACATGTTGCCGTGTGTGTACAGATTACATTTGATGTACAGATGGCATTTTATTTTTGCTGAACTATTTGAAAGTGAGTTGGAGATGTCAGGGCATTTTACCCATAATATTTCAGCACGCATCTCCGAAGGATATGGAATCCTGTATTACCTCAACATTGTTACCACAGCTAATAAGATTAGCCGTGATTGCATAATATTACCTCACATCTAGGCCGTATTCAAATTTCTGCGCTTGTCCCGAAAAGTATTATACAGGCTTTTTTTTTTTTTTTTTCAAAGAGTGTGGGTCAGTAGTCCTGTACAGTGTCTCACATCTAGATTTGTCTGATCGTTTCCTCCTGCCCCTGCATTTCCAGTACACTGGAAATTAGGTCTAGGGGCTTGATTATATTCTAATGAGGTTTTTGACACAAATAGCACATTCAGCCCAAGGAAGTCCATTCATTCTTACGTTTTGTCACATTGTAAACGATGAAAAGCTGGTTTAAAACATTTTTCTTTTATACAATGCCAAAAGATGGTTTTTAAGAGTTAAAAACTCGTGCTGAGAGCGCAAAAGAGAGTCGTGTAATCACAAATAGTTCTTAATCTGGTTTTTAATACTGTATGCTATTTCATCTGGGTAAAAAATGTGACTAATTAATTTTGTCTAGTTTTTTTCCCCCCCAACAAATTAATTAGATCAAATGTGTGGTTCTCTTAGTGTCAAGGCATTCTTTTGAGAACATTAAATTCTACCCTTTCAATTCCGATTGTATTTACTGAAAAATTTATTACAAGTGTGTCTTTATAACTACAATATATATGAAAATATTCTGCCAGTTTCAGAAAATATTGACTACTTCTTACCTTTAAGACTCCAAGAAATATTACACGCTGACAGTTACTTACCTTCGTATCCCTCAGAGGAATATTGGGCATCTCTGCAAGAATCTGCTTTCATCAGGCTGGTCCAGATGTTTAAAGCAGCCGTCATTGCTCAGCTGAATTATTGGGCTGGAACTGCCGAGAATAACTATCACATTAAAACTCTCCTAGAAATGTTGAAAAAGCTGCACAGGGTAAGTGCTGTTTTAGAAACCCATGTATCTTTATTTTGCGATAAAAATTCCCTTGGTTTCACCTGGCTTGAAACTTAAGCAGACTCTTACGAAACATGAGGTTGATACTGCTATTTTTAAAATGTTTTTTTGTGAATTAAGTCATGCATATAAAGGAGTGTGTCTAGTATCCACGTACAGTTTAAAGAAAAGTAGTAAAACAGACATCAGTGCAACTACCACCCGTGTTAGAAAAGAAGACATTTCTAGTGCTTTAGGAATGCCTGTGTGTCTCTCACAGATTACACCCCCTCACCTCCCGGAGGTGGCCAGGATCCTGGATTTTCACTTAATCATTCACTTACTCTTCTTTATTGTTTTATAACCATAAGTATCCCTTGACACTATGCTGTTTAATTTTGCCGTTTCCAAAATTTCATATGAATCGAATACATGCTGCTTACACAACGTTCTGTTTTTTTAGACTCATCCAGATTAATACTTATGTCTGTACTTCATTCATTTTCACTTCTGTATCATAGTGCATAGTGTGACTCTACCAGAATTATCCATTCCAGTATTGATGGATATACAGTATGTGCTGTCTGCAGTTCTTTTTTAGGGGGAGGGTTCCTCTATGAGAAAACATGCTACTGTCAACATTTTTGTACTTATCTCTTGGTGTCCATGTGTCAAGAGTTAGTTTTTAGTTTCCATCCCTAATTCTGGAATTGATAGGTTGGAGGATATGCCTGTGTTGTTCTTTATGGGTAGTGACAAACTGTCTTCCAAAGTGGTTGGACCAATTTAAATCCTCTCCAGGAAATGATGAGAATTCTGTTGTCCCATGTCTGACTTTAAAACTTGGAAAATATTTTTAGTGCCATATGGAAATCGTGCCAAATCATGACTTTATTGATTGATTGACTGATTGCCGAGTTGGGTCTTTGTTGCTGCCTGCGGGCTTTCTCTAGTCGCAGCGAGCAGGGGCTACTCTTCGCCGCGGTGCATGGGCTTCTCACTGCGGTGGCTTCTCTTGTTGCGGAGCACGGGCTCTAGGCATGCGGGCTCAGTAGTTGTGGCTCATGGGCTCAGTAGTTGTGTCTCGCAGGCTCTAGAGCGCAGGCTCAGTAGTTGTGGTGCACAGGCTTAGCTGCTCCGCGGCATGTGGGATCTTCCCAGACCAGGGATCAAACCCGTGTCCCCTGCATTGACAGGTGGATTCTTAACCACTGCGCCACCAGGGAAGCCCCAAATTATGATTTTAATTGTATTTCCCTGGTTCTAATGCATTAGAGCATATTTTCATGTTTATAATTGCAGTACTTGTTTCCTCTTCTATAAAATACCTGTCCTTTTGCTCAATTTAAATGTGTTGTTTAATTTTTTCTTATTGATTATAGGAGTACTTTTTAGTTTGGATACTAGTCCTTTGTCAATTTTATGTGTTGCAAATATCAGGTCCCAGTTTGTAGCTTGTCTTGGTGCTTTCTGATGAACTCACTTTTTTTTTTTTTTAACTTGTTGGCCACACCCCTCAGCATGTGGGATCTTAGTGCCCCGACCAGGGATTGAACTTGCACCCTCTGCATTGGAAGCGGGGAGTCTTAACCCCTGGACCGCCAGGGAAGTCTGAAACTCATGTCCTTAATTTTAATGTAGATAAAATTTGGGGACTTCCCTGGCGGTCCAGGGGTTAAGACTCGCCGCTGCCGATCGCGCATGCCACACGGTGTGGCTGAAAAAAAAAAAAAATTTGTCAGTCTATTCCTTTATGATCTTTACTCCATGTGTTTTGTTTTAAACTTTTTTTTCCTTCAAGGTTTTAAATTATTACCCGTATCAGGGATCAGGAGGGCTTTTTTTGGGAAAGGACCAGATGGTAAATATTTTAGGCATTTGTGAGACTTTACAGAAGAAGCAGAGGGCCTGATTTGGCATCGAGGGCTGCTCTAGATAGTCTTCTAACACAGATGAGAGCTGGGACCAGAGGAGGAGTACAAACAGAGGCTCATATACCATATGTCTAATGTTTAAAAGGTTAGAAATCTAGCTAACAACGTGTTGAATGAAATAAAATATACTCTGTCTTCCCACCTTGACAAATAAACCTTCCTAATGACAGGGGAAGCCAGGTTTGAATTTCGAAAGCTTGGCTCCTTACAGAGTTCTGCAGCGAAAGGGGAGGCTCCGACGGACCCTCCCCGCTCCCACCCCAGGTCCTCTGCGCTTCTCTTCCTTCCTTGGTTTTCTCCCACACCAGGGCTGACACGTGGCCGTGTGTGGACACCTCAGCCCATGTCTCTGTGTTCCATCCCACCTCCCACAATAGCCATTCCTTACCCAGCCCTGGGGCCCTGGAGCCTTGGGGTGTGTCACCTGTGACACTTCCACTCCCCAGAGAGCAAGTGGAGGGAGAAACCTGTGTAGCTCCTGGGGCTGGCTTGGAGCCGTTTGGGCAGGGACTTGCGGGTCTTGGGTTCTGGAGCTCAGTCTAGATGGGGATGTGTGATGAGTGGGCTGCATATAGACAGGCCCCGTTGACCCTGCAGACCCCTTGTGGGAAGGGGCTTGGCTGGAGGAAGCCCAGAGCAAAGACCTTTAAATCAGAGGCCCAGGGCAGAGGTCACTCCTGCCAAGGTCTAAAGGGAGTATTGAGGTTAGCTTTGCCTTTCACACTTTGGTGTTTAATCCAACTGAAAATTTATTTTTATTATTTTCCATATGAAAACAATTACCTAGCACCACTTAACTGAAATTCTGTCCTTTCTGCACTGATAGGTAATGGGAACTGTCATAAAACAAGTTTCTGTGTGCGGGGTTCATGTACAGGCTCTCTTCTGTACTGTTAGTCATTGTCTGTGGCTCTATATTGTTTATACTTGCTAAAAGAAATACTCCTGTCTTGTTCTTAAAGTGAATCTTGGGTATTTTTGGCATTTGGTTCTTCCCTATAAATTTTGGAATTGGCTTTTCAGGTTCTACACACACATACACAGGTCTTACTGGGAATTTGATTGAAATTGCATTTAATATGTATTTCACTTTGGGGAGAATTGACACCTTTACTGTTGTGAATCTTCATGGTATCTATTTCTTCTACTTATTAGATTATCTTTTAAGTTTTTCAGTGAGTTTTTGTTATTTTACTATGAAAGTCTTGGATATCTTTAGTCAAATCTATTCCAGGGTATTTAACTGTTTTTAAGTTTTTGTAAATGGTATCTTTTAAAAACTATATTATTTGTTGTTGATTTAACAGCAGATAAATGCATTGATTATAGGAATGCATTGTAGGAATGCATTGATTTTTGAATATTGATTTTTTTTCTTTTTTTGGCCGCACTGTGCAGCATGTGGGATCTTAGTTCCCCACCCAGGGATCGGACCCGGGCCCCATGCAGTGGAAGCTCGGAGTCTTAAACCACTGGACCGCCAGGGAAGTCCCTGAATATTGATTTTTTAATAGCCAGTGAGTTTGCTAAATTCTTGCATTATATCTAGTAATTTAACTGTAGATACTTTTGCATGTTCTGTGCAGACAATCGTATCTTTGCAAAAAATAATGTTTTTTTCTTCGCAATTCTTATGCATTTTATTATTTTCCTTTGCCTTGTTGCACTGGCTAGGCCTTCCTATCCCTAGTTGTTCAACAGGAAGGTTGAATAGAAGTCGTAGTGATAGTAGGTGCCTAATCTTGTTGGTGATTTTAAAGGAAAATTCTTAATATCACTATTAAATAACATTTTTACCATGGGGTTTTGGAAAATTACCTTTCCAGGTAAAAGGATGTTCCCTCCATTTCTAAGTTGTTACAGGTTTTAATTCAAAACAAGTATTGACTTTCTCCTCCTGAAATTCTACTTATTTTGTATGTTAGTTCTTCTCGCTCTGTCATCCATGTCTCTTAATCGTCCTGTCATAATTTCCATCTGTTTGTCTCTTTGTACCCCATTCTGGATGATTTCTTCAGCCCTATCTTCCTGTTCATGAATTTGCTTTTCAGTGATTTTTGTCTGCTATTAAAACTGTCTTTTGAGTTTTATTTCTAGTAGTATGTTTTTCACTTCCGGAAGTTTTCTTTGGTTCTTTAATTTTTTTTTCTTGGTTATTATTTATAATTTCTGGGTATCTGAAGTCTTTGCAGGTCAGTTTTTGCTGTCTTTAGTTTCTGCTGAATCTTCCTCATGGCTCCTTCATTATCATGTATTTTGTGACTGTGTGTGTGTGTATATGTGTGTGTGTATATGTGTGTGTGTATATGTGTGTGTGTATATGTGTGTGTGCGTGCACATTTCCCTTGGAACTTTTATCTTTTGGAATTCTTTGAGGGCTGGGTCTTTTCAGGGAGAATTTGCTTCTGCCAGGCTCCTGGCGACACCAGCAGTTTGGTACTATTAAATTAGTCTTTAAAGATTAGCATTTAATATAAAGATTAAAATTTTGGCTTGAGGCTTTTTAGATCTCCAGGTGGTATGAATCTGGTGTGTGAATTTTCGGGAGAGTGCTTTTGTAATGACAAATTCTGTAGGCGACCTTCTTCCCCCAATGCCAGCACCATTTTTTTTTTTTTTAAAACACTTTTATTATTTATTTATTTATTTATATTTTGGCTGTGTTGGGTCTTCGTTTCTGTGCGAGGGCTTTCTCCAGTTGCGGAGA
Organism: Balaenoptera physalus; assembly: GCF_965194825.1. Lineage (NCBI taxonomy): Eukaryota > Metazoa > Chordata > Mammalia > Artiodactyla > Balaenopteridae > Balaenoptera > Balaenoptera physalus. The sequence continues at coordinate 9,278,686 of NC_138884.1, forward strand.
GCGGGGGCCACTCTTCATCGCGGTGCGCGGGCCTCTCACTATCGCGGCCTCTCTTGTTGCGGGGCACAGGCTCCAGACGCGCAGGCTCAGTAATTGTGGCTCACGGGCCTAGTTGCTCCGCGGCATGCGGGGTCTTCCCAGACCAGGGCTCGAACCCGTGTTCCCTGCATTGGCAGGCAGATTCTCAACCACTGCGCCACCAGGGAAGCCCCATTTTTTTTTTTTTAATTAAAAAATTTTAAATTTATTTATTGAAGTATAGTTGACTTATATTAGTTTCAGGTGTACAGCATAGTGATTTGATACCTCTATAGATTACACGCCATACAAAGTTATTATAAAATATTGACTGTTTTCCCTGTCTACATTACACTCCTGTGACTTATGTTATTTTATTTATTTTATTATGTTTTTAATTGAAGTATAGTTGACTTATATTAGTTTCAGGTGTACAGCATAGTGATTTGATATCTCTATAGATTATGCACCATACAAAGTTACTATAAAATATTGACTATTTTCCCTGTGTACCTTACACCCCTGTGACTTATGCATCTTATTTTATTATTTTTTTTAATTGAAGTATAGTTGATTTACAATGTTGTGCCAGTCTCAAATGAACTTATCTACAGAGCAGAAACAGACTCACAGACGTAGAGGACAGACTTGTGGTTGCCGAGGGGGAGGGGGAGGGGGAGAGGGACGGACTGGGAGTTCAGGTTGGTAGATGCAAACTATTAACATCCAGCACCATTGAAACTACAGTTTGCCTCATGGTCTTGGAGTCAAGGTGGGGATGGGTTGATGCAGGAGTGGAGGAAACAGCTTGTTCATTTCTAGGTTACCCTGGTTCACTCTAATGGTAGCCCTTTTGGGTCCCAGATTTATGAAGCAAGGTTCCCTAATTTGAACAGAGTCTGGGCTTTGTGTCCTTTTCTCAAAGTCTCAGCCATTGAAACTGAAGTTCAGGTTCACCAGGTTTGGCAGATACTCTCAAGGGAAATGCCACCTTCCCTTAGTTTTTGACCTGATTATTCCATATCTGCTGACAAAATTAGTAATGCATCCAAAAATGTTGGTTTACAGTTTATCCTATATTTATGGTTGTTTTCAGTGAATCAAAGTGCCTAATCTATCAAACTGCTTAAAAAAAAAAAAAGTCTGCCCTACTGCTGAAAAGTGATGCCTGTTCTTGGCTGTTTTTAAAGGTTTTATATAAAAGTGAAAGATCAATCAAAAAAATAATTCCAGGTCTTGAAAAATTGAGCAGTTTACTGAAGGGCTCAGGGAAAGTGTATTGTAATGAGCTTGCCATTTACAAAGAGAATTCCTAGAAATACTGAAGCAGCAACAGAAGAAATCTTGAAGGGATCCTGCCGTGTCCTTTGACTCTTAACAGGCAACGTCAGAATGTTTGTCAAGCTCCCCACACACACACACCTCCAGAAGAATCCACCAAGACGACGCACCCTCTTTCTCCGTGACACTGAGGCTGCTGAGGCTGTCGACAGGGCAAGGCTGAGATCAGCAGGGTCCTGATGATCCCGGTCACGGGGATGAGACAGCATCCCCGTGCGGTGGCGCTGGTCGGGGAACTAAGATCCTGCAAGCCGTGCGGTGCGGCGCCCGCCCCCCGCAAAAAAAAGAAAGAACGAACATGACATGAAGTACTGGGCCCCAGAGTAGTTTGGATTCATATTACACTGTATTTTTCTTTGCACTTGAGTTTCTTTAAAACTTTTCTGTGGATTAAAAGTAACTAGAAGTTTTTCATCACACCATCAATTTCTACTATTAAATCTTAGGTATCCTTTACGCTCCTGAAAGTTTGGGGCTTTGGCAATGGGGGAACTGGATAGAACTTAATTCTGGTCATTCAAAGTATGTTTAACTTGCTGTTTATTCTGATAATCTCATTTATAGCCATTAAGCAAAATTGTCTTTATATAAAGAACTTTCTCACAGGTGGTATTTTATTTAAGGTAAACCAGACTACATATCAGCTGCCTGAAAATATCTTCAAAGTAAATGAACTCACACACTGGCTTGATTTTTATGAAGATGCATCCAAAAGGACCGCCTCGATAGTGAATGCAGTAAGTATGGCATATTTAAAGAGGGTATTGATCGTCGGTAAGTTAATACAGGCACTCGTTGTATAACTTTGTACGAATTTCCAAAACTTCCTGTACTCTGCAAAATTGCCCAATAGAAATAGCAGGGCTTATGGGAAAAGCAAGGCAGACCCCTCAAAACCAATGCAGTTTTGTAGCCAGAACACTGACAGAAAAGTGCTTCCTACCTGGGGAGGTAGCTCAGATCAACCAGGCAAGCAGCTTGTGGACAGTGCCGTGAGAAGATGAAAAATGCACAAAAACCGAAGGGTAGAAATCTCTCCCCACCCTGATTAGAGGACCGGTGGCACTGAGGTAACACCTAATGGGAGTGGAGCTTTGCTCTTAAGGTAGGTATAGGAGGCTCAGTGACTCACCAGGAGCCAGCAGGATAGGGCTGTAACTTTGGGGAGGGTTCCCTGGGTGGAAGTACTCCTTTTTCATTTTCTTAAAATAAAGCTAAAGGGCTCTTGCTGCCAGTTCAGCAGCTAATCTGAGATTTTTTCCTCCTTTTCTCTGAAGGTTCTAATTCTACTCCTAGCACATCGTCCTTTGCCTGGGAAAAATCTTGTCTGAGCTAACCAGCTCTCTACATTCTGTCACTCCCCTGCTTACCAAATGCATCTGAACTAATTTCACATTTCAGAAGTGCAGGTAGCAGCAGAATAGACTCTTTGGGAAAATGTCCAGAGTTTATAATTAATGGTGAAATTAAATGAGTACTGAAAATACTAGCTTTATATACCTTTCACTGATATATATAGAACATTTTCTTAGAATTTTATATATCTGAGCACTACTGACGAGCATTTTGGATTGCTTTGGCTCTAAGTACTGAGACCTGAAACCGTCAGGGCTTTAAGGCTAAGAAGTAAGGCGTAAGATTTCTCTGTCCTTTCATTTATCAAAATTGTTGTCATTTCCTTTTTTAGGACACTTCAATGGACATCCGCTATCCTGTCGTATTCAGTCATTTTCCATTTATCTTTAATATTCTGTCGAAAATTAAACTACTGTATGCAGACTCGCTTTTAAAAATAGAGGTATGCATGCCTATTTCTTTGTTTTCATTAGCAAATCAAATGATGAGTACCTTTTCCAGTGTATAATAGAGGAGTGATAAGGGAGCCACCCACTGGTGAAGCCATTGGTGGTCATAGCATTCAAGAAGCTTATACGCTAATGAAGAAGGCTAGAGAGACTGTCACAATTTGAGTTGGGTTGGCCTTGAGGCATATTAGGGCCTCAGTAGCAAAGGACAGAGATTGGGCCTAGCTGTAGGGCTTTTGCCTTGAGGTTGGCGCCGGTAGTCTTCTGAATGGTACTCAAAGACGCGTGGCAGACATGGGCTTGATTGGGATTAGCACCAGTACATAAGAAGGTCCAATCTAATGGGAAAACATAGTAGTGGGAATAGAGGTGACAGAGGATTCTTGAAATTCAGACCCAAAGAAATGGCTGGTACTCTGTGATCATGCCATAATAAAGGTTTGTGAAAAGTATTTCCCTTCCAGATGTACTTACTGTCATCAGCTGACTTGGTTCTGTTTGTCCGCGTATCCAGCAAGGGGTTTTGAACTTAAAATTGTACACTTGAAAATGCCTCAGAAAATGTACCTCATTGCATTTTTATAAGGATTAAATTTGTTAATATAGGTAAAGCATTTAGAACAGTGCCTCTCACAAAGTGCCCAAAAGTGTTAGCGCTTGTTGTCACTTTTGTGCTTATATATGCATCTGTATATCTCTATGCATGAATAATATTCAAATCTATGTCATAAAAGTAGATACCTTTACATAATGCAGTTGCCATAATAAAACAAAATAGGAAATTGATTTATAAGTTCCAAGTAAGACCATTAATGAAATATTTAACAAAGGAAAATGGAAAGAAAAAAGATATGAGAACTTTATTTTGCTTCAACTCTGTAACTATTCTCTCTTGATTTTAAACAAGCTTCCGGTAATTATTTTATAGAACTGGCATTTGATTTCTCTCTGTTTTGCTAGGAGACATAGACGTTAATGATCCCAAATTGCCATTTGGTTCCAGATGGGACGGTCTGTGTGTCTGTCTGTCAGTCTGTGGGTCTGTCTCTGTCATGGTAACTTCGTAGATTATCTGTCCCCTAAAATCTCTTGTCTGAGTTTTCCTCCTAGAAAAGTATATCTCTAGAGAGGTCTTTCATCCTGCACTTTTCCTGCAGCAGGCTTCTTTTCTAAACGTCTGAACTTCTCTTCCTGATGAGAACACTAGGTTTCAGCTCACTGCTTCGGGCTCACTAGTCAGTCTCTTAGCCTGTTGACGATCGTCAGTCGGTCACTGAAGTGCTCATAACTGTGTTTACGGGATGCAGTGGTCCAGAGGAGCCCGCGGTTGGTCACGTTCCTGCGCACCCAGATCAGCCCCGCAGAGCTTTTCATTTCCTGTGTCTCATGTATCTTCTGCTCACTGGGGGTGAACACTGAATATGTAGCCTGTCTCCAGGGGTGTATATAGGGCTCGTTTCATAAATGTTTGTGACACGCGCGTATAATACACTGAACCGGTTTATTCTACTTCGTAAATATCTACTTGGAGCAAACGGTGAAATGGAGTGAAACATTTTTCTTTTCCCAGGAGAAGAGATTGCGAGCTTTTATGAGGTTGGTTGGCGTTGTGGAACAAGAAGGGTCTGAATTTGCTTTACTGCCCACCTTTAATCTAACAGTCAGAAGGGGTCACTTGATTGAGGATGTTTTGAATCAGCTAAATCAGTTTGAGAATGAAGATCTGAGGAGGGAGTTACTGGTAAAGTATAATTCTTACTTAATGTTTTTGCTGCTAAGACAGAAAACATAAAAGAATGTAATGACGGGCCTTCCAAAGAGGGAATTATCTCCCTTTTTCTGCTGGGGTTATCTGTATTGGAGTTCCCCTGGTTTCCCCCAGTTACCTGTGAATTCCAGGTGAGCGCTGTCAGTACACTTTGGCTGAGGAGCGGCAGGTGAAATGGTCGTCCTCCCCACAACCTGGCCAGGTAGATAGCCCAGTACTAGCCCTAAGAGGTCCATTCCCTCGTGAGGCTCGAGCAAGCCTGGCTGGTCATCACCTTGTGAAGGTTCCGGTGAGATGGGGTGACCCAGAGGAGAACTGAGAGTTTGTTTCTGCTCTCCTGCAGGAACCCAGGTTGCTTTGTTGAAGAGAGAGCATTCTCTTTATTGACTACGTAGTTTTTTGAGGGTATAATTGTAGATATCACCATGTCCTGAATATTCATGAATCACGATCTTTGGTTTAGCTACTATATAACTTGTCTTACTAATAGATACTTGGCACAGAATAATAACAACTAGAAGATCTAATGAATGTTTTCCTTGGGCCAGGAACTACTGTAAAAGCTTTGCACTTGTGTCACGTCTGCCCTTGTGTAGAAGGTTCTGTTTTTTCCTCCTTATACAGATGGGGAAACTGAGGTGCAGAACCATGAGGTAACGTACCCCAGGGTGACACGACTGATACGTGTCAGAGCCAGGATTTCAGCCCGACCATCCGGCTCTAGACTTTCCAGTTAATCAAGACAAGTCAGGGTTTTCCTGATAATGTTTATTAGAGTGTTTTTGATTCGAGGTGTTAGTTTATCACTTGTCCTACTCAGATTAAAGAATGATTGACTTGACCAAAGCTCAAGATGCTATTTTAAAAGTACGGAGATTGCAGTTAGAGTTGGCATTTCTGTGTATTTTTGCACATAGATAATATTTTAAAAATCTAGTGAACTCATGATTCTGAACTGTGTCGGCCAGCCAGCCCACTCAGTTATTTTAGTTCCATTTTTATATTTCATTCATCCGTTTTAAAAATTTAGGTAACATTTGATAAGCAGCTACTATTTTCCAGACTGTGTGAGACATTTTACCTGTGTTATCCCATTTAATCTTTCTGATGATCTCGTGGGAAAACGCGCTTTGTGAGGTTAAGGAGCTTGCCCATATAAAGGGGCAGGGTAGGAGTAAGGATAGAAGTGCCAGCATAGAGCCGCAGGAATTTCTGGTATTAAAGCAGCATGAAAAAGAAGAGAGGAATGAAAGCTTAAATAGTGCTTCATAAGAGAAAGCAAGGGAGAAAAGAGTGTGAAGAAAGAGGTGGCGGCCAGAAGTGTAAAATGAGTGGGTGAAATCAAGATGAGACATGAGAAACTCAAGTCCTTGGAATTGGGGATTCACAGATTCTTGGTCCTCTTGGAGAGAAGCATTTAAGTAGAGAAAGAAACGGGTTTAGAAGTTGGTGTACATTAATCTCCAAAGTTTGGCAACCTACAGTAGAGGAAGCCAGTATTGTCTGTACTGGAAACAATGGTGTTGAGATTTTTTTTTTTCTTTTAAGGATAAGGGAGACCTTAACATATTTGTAAACTGAAGTGAAGGATTCCAAGAAGGAAAGGCAGAAAGGAACAGAGCTAGTAATTGAAGGAGCAAAGATGGGTTATAATAGAATCATCCTGAGGAGGGCTTGGTGTCAGCAGGTGGGACGCTGCCTCCTTATGGAATCAACAGCCAAGGCAGTAAATACGTGTGCTCTGGTTTTTCAGTTTTTTTGAAAATTCTGATATTTATGACTTCTTTATGTTTATTTTCATTATACTTAATGTACCTGATGATTATAAAAATGATGCCAGTTGAGGTCAGTTTAGTGGTAAAGACTTCAGGCTCTCAGGTTTGTCACCCGTAGGATTCAGTCTCAGCAGCTGGGGACTTCCCTGGTGGCGCAGTGGTTAAGAATCCGCCTGCCGATGCAGGGGACATGGGTTTGAGCCCTGGTCTGGGAAGATCCCACGTGCCGCGGAGCAACTAAGCCCGCGAGCCACAGCTACTGAGCCTGCACTCTAGAGCCCGTGCTCCGCAACAAGAGAAGCCACCGCAATGAGAAGCCCGCGCACCGCGATGAAGAGTGGCCCCCGCTCGCCGCAACTAGAGAAAGCCCGCACGCAGCAACGGAGACCCAACACAGCCAAAAATAAAAATAAATAAAATAAATAAATTTATTTTAAAAAAAAGTCTTAGCAGCTGTATAACCTTGGGAAAGTTATTTAAATTCTTGAAGCCTCATTGGCCTCCTAGAATTAGTAAGAAAATTCAATACGCTAACACAAGTAATTTGCTTACCCCACCCAGTACCTCCCAAATACTTGGGTCCACAAATAGTTATTAAACGAGATTTAATATATAGCAATACAGAGCTCTGGAAGTGATGCATTATTTGCTCTGTTTCTTTAGGTTTCATTTAGTGGAGAAATTGGATATGACCATGGAGGAGTCAGAGCAGAGTTTTTCCATTGTCTCTTTGAAGAAATGACCCGGCCAGAATATGGGATGTTCACATATCCTGAAGAGGCTTCCTACATGTGGTTTCCTGTCAAGGTAAGTCCTCTTTTCTTGGTGTAGGTATTTCCTGAGAGAAGAGGTATGGGGATATACCATAGAAAATTAGGTTTTCTAGACTGTTGTATTTTAGAAGAGGAATTATTGATGTAATTATGGAGATAACTTTTAATTCTAAAAAGGTGATTATTTTCTCTAAAATGGGGGTCCTCTTTCCCTGGGTTTCCAAGTCCACACAAGAGAATTTAAGCAATATATATGTATTGACCATTTCTAGAATGTATAGGTAAAAACGAACCCTTCCTTTCTTAGGCACTCATTCTTTGTTCTGTTTTCCCAATGAACTTGAAGGTAAAGCCTATGAAAAGAAATTGCAAAAACTTTGTTTATAAGGATTACTGAGCCTCATGTGTTTCTATTCCTGTTAATACTTTTATTTTTTATTGAAATATATTTGACATATAACATTGTATAAATTTAAGGTGTACCACATGTTGATTTGATATATTTATATTATAGTATGATTGCCATTGTAGTGGTAATTAGCACCTTTATCACATCTCATAATTATTTCTTTTTAGTGGTGGAGAATTAAGATTTAGTACCATAGCAGATTTGATGATTATAATACAGTATTGTTATCCATACTCACTGTACTGCGCATTTGAACTCTAGGATTAATTTGCTACTCATTGCAGCTTTTCCGCCTAAACAACATCTCTCCTATCTCGTTACCCCCATCCTATTAATGTTTTCAGTAACCAGAACTGTGGCAGGAATTTAAATTGACTTAATAATTGAATACAAACCCTAAATATTCTTATCTCAAGATTTTTGGTTTTAATTTGTGATTCGATTTTGTGAAAGGGGAAAAATGGTTTACCTGATATAAATATTCCATTGTACTGGTAAAAATTCATGATACGTTAAGGTTTTTTTTTTTTCTCTTTTCAGCCTAAATTTGAGAAGAAGAATTATTTCTTCTTTGGGGTTCTGTGTGGACTCTGCCTGTTCAGTTGCCATGTTGCCAACATCCCTTTCCCGCTGGCTCTGTTTAAGAGACTTTTGGACCAAGCGCCATCATTAGAAGACTTGAAAGAACTCAGTCCTGTTTTGGGAAAGTGAGTTAACATAGTTCCTTTTACAGAACCTTGTCTAACATATATTTAGATAAATATTTAAACACACACATGCCAGTAGTATTTTCATGTTCAATAGTAGCATTCTGGGTATTTTAAACTGATTCTAACTTTGTCAAATTGTTAGACAATAATTTAACTTTCTAAAATTAAGAAAAGTTGGTTTTTCGTATAGTCAGTCCTCACTGTTTGCATTAACCTTTGGTTTATTTGAGCAGAGACAGTCAGGACAGAGCACAGGTTACACCTTGGTGCAAAACCTGCAAGTGATGCTTATTTTATTTCATTTTATTTATTTACTTATTTATTTTAAAGAGACATGTTTTCCAAAGTTGTTTTTTTGTTTTGTTTTTTTAAAAATTTATTTCTTTATTTTTGGCTGTGTTGGGTCTTTGTCGCTGTGTGTGGGCTTTCTCTAGTTGCGGCGAGCAGGGGCTACTCTTCACTGCGGTGCGTGGGCTTCTCATTGCAGTGGCGTCTCTTGTTGCAGAGCACGGGCTCTAGGCACATGGGCTTCAGTAGTTGTGGCGTGCGGGCTCAGTAGTTGTGGCTCACGGGCTCTAGAGCGCAGGCTCAGTAGTTGTGGCACACGGGCTTAGTTGCTCCGCGGCATGTGGGATCTTCCCGGACCAGGGCTTGAACCCGTGTCCCCTGCATTGGCAGGCGGATTCTTAACCACTGTGCCACCAGCGAAGTCCTGATGTTTATTTAAAAAGTTGTTTCATGTCATCATCTTTAAAATGAAAACTTATTTCTAAGTTAAAAGACAAGCCACCACCTCACAAAACGTATTGATTGGTAACATATAATAGAAAGGGTTACTATCCCTGCTGAATAAAGTGTTCCTGCACATCCATAAGAAAAATTGACAGAGTATACAAGAAGGTAACCTACAAAAGAAGCAATAGAAATGGTTCATAAATAAAGATGATCATGGATAATCATAAATTAAGTGATCATGGAATGCATATTAAAGTGAGAGGCTAATATGGACCTCAAATTGACAGTGGTTGGAAATACTGACGCTGTGTAGTGTCAGCAGGGATTTGGGAAAAGGTTCACTCTGATTTCAAGAATTGTGCGTGGAATTGTAAATTGGTAACTCCTTGTCAGAGAGCAGTATGGCAGTACAGTAGCCCCCCTTATCTGCAGGAGATGCGTTCCAGGCCCTCCAGTGGACGCCTGAAACCGTGGATAGTACCGAATGCTATATACACCATGTCTTTTCCTATATGTACATACTTAGAATAAAACTTTATTTACAAATTTGGCACACTATGAGATTAACAATAACTAATAATAAAATAGGACAATTATAATAATATACTGTACTAAAAGTTATGTGAATGTGGTTTCCCTCTCTCAGAACGTCTTACTGAGGAAATCTAATGCCTTTTCCATCCTGACTAAGCACTTACCATGCCCTGTGGCCGTAACTTCTGCAGTTTGAGGTGCAAGAGCAAACCAGTATGAATTTCTTTTTTCTTCTTCACAGTTTCCCAGGTAGAAGATTCTTTCATACTGTAGATCCTAGCAACCTCGGCATCTGATTTTTTCTTTCCTTACTAAGTTGAGAACTTTCACCTTTTCACTGAAAACATACAGTTTGTGGCTTCTCTTGGGCCCGTCCGAATTGCCAGCGCCCCTCCTCTTGCTTTTGGGGGCCGTCATTAAGTAAAATAAGGGTTGCGTGGACGCAAGCCCTGTGATACCACAGTGGTCATGAGGCAGCTACTGAATGACCAACAGGTGGGATACGCTGGACAAAGGGATGATTGACGTACCGCACAAAGAGGGCTGGTGTGAGAGTGCATCATACTACTCAGTACGGCCTGCAGTTTAACACTGATGAATTATTCTGCAGTTTTCCATTTCATATTTTCAAATTGCAGTAGACCACAGATAACTGAAACTTTGGAAAGCAAAACCATGGCTAAGAGGGGACTACTGTGCTTGGAATAAAAAAAAAATGTTTGCTGCTTTGACCCAGCAATTCTACCTCTAGACGTTTCACATTCAGAAATAGGCGATCATGCAAATACGTCTGCTAGTGCACGTTGTGTTAGATAGTTTATAATATGTAGACTACCTAAAGGCTCTTCAGCGAGGGAATTAATGTTTTCGGTATATTTATGCAATGGAATACTATGGGGATTTCTAAAAGAATGAGAACGGTAGTATGATTCTATTATTATTATTATCCCTATTTTACAGATGAGGAAACTGAAAGGGAAGAAAGTTAGGTAACTTGCCCCAGATCCCACAGTGACAGATCTATGGTTGGAACACATAGACACTGGCTCCAGAATCCAACTATTAATCGTTATACTTAGTATACTAATAAGATAAGGAAAAAAATATTGAAAGCACCAAATTTGGAAAGGAGTAGATAAATTTGTTGTTAATTTTTACTGAAAACATTGAAAATGACATAAATAATGCTTATGCCTAAGAAGACTTAATAAACTAAATAACTTAATATACATAAACGGAATAAAGACCACTAAACCCATATTAGCATTTCTCAAACTTTTAGGTCTTAAGACTCTCTTAAAAATTAAGAGAGGCCCCCAAAGAGCTTTTACTTATGTTGGTTACATTTGTCAGTATTTATAATATTAGAAATTAAAAGTGATAAATGTTTTAAATACAGGAATACACGCTCATTCTGTTCGCTATCATATAGCCTCTGGAAAACTCTGTTCTGTACTCATGACAGAATGTGAAGGAGGCCAGTAACATCTTAGTAGTATTATGAAATTAGTTTTGACCTTGTGGACCCCCCTGTAAAGGCCTCAGGGATTCCCAGAAGTTGTTGGTCTTGGTTATGCTTTGAGAATCCCTGATCTCTATATTCAATAAAACTCCTATTTTAATCCCAGCAGGCTTAAAAAAAAAAAAGGCTTATTTAAAATTTACATGGATGAACAAGGGGCCAGGAATAGCCAAAAATAATTTGCAAGGTGAATAAAGATGGGGAACTTGGCCTACCAGATATCAAGAGTCATTAGAAAGCTGTATTAATTAGGGCAGTATGATATTGGTGCAAGCTTTCCAATGGTACAGGAGAGCATAGAACCTGACCCCTATACACATGGCACTTTGTTAGAGGTAGTATGCTAGATCAGTGGGAACAGAAGTACTGTTCAGTTAATGCACCTGGGAAAAAAATGAGAACAGATACCTTACATCACGTAATAGAATCAACTCTGTGTGGATAAGGGACTTAAATATTGAATGCAATGATGATGAAAATATGGGCAGTTACCTTTCTCACCATTGGGATTTCTCAAGCAAGGCATAAAAATACCAACATTAAAGGAAAGATTGATAAATTTAACTGCAATAAGATGAAAGAAGTTCTCTGTTCATCAAGAGATACCTTAGCAAAGAGAAAAGATACTCTTCAAACTGTAGATATATGTATAACATTTTGGGGGTGGTAGAAAAATGGGATAAGGGGAGGTACCCCCTATAGGCAGGTACAAGATACTGGCAATGTTTTAGTTCTTGTTTGGGGAGTCAGGTTCACAGGTGTTCTTCATAAACATACCCATAAATAAGCAAATGAGCCGTACAGGGACATATAAAGACAGAGTATCATGAACCAAGTTTATGATGAATCCAGTTTTGTCAGCTGAGTTCCCATTACTTTCCCTCAACCCCCCAAAAGTACAATAAAACATGGTCTGTTTTTATCATGATACCATAATAAAAGATCCAGCATTTTAGAGAATTCCTTGGCGGTCCAGTGGTTAGGACTCGGCACTTTCACCGCCGTGGCCTGGGTTCAATCCCTGGTCGGGGAACTGAGATCTCACGAGCCGTGTGGCACGTGGCATGGCCAAAAAAAAAAGAAAAAAAGGATCCAACATTTTGGCACAATACGGTAATAAAAAATCCAGCAGGGAAAAGAAATCAACTTGGATTCCACCTTCTCCCAGAGGTCTTCCCCGATGACACGCATCCCTTCAGAAGGAGTTAACCAAGCTCTCCCAAGTTGTACCTGTACCATTTACATCGTTCCTAGCTGCACATATCTGACAGCACTGTAGTAAGATTTTTATCAGCATATCTTACCTATAAGTCTCAGGATTTAATCAATAATAATGTCTTACTCTCAGCTTTACATCCCTTATCCCTGCTGTACCAGATACTTAATAAATGTTTGTTGAATGAATAAATGAGTGAGGGAGCACATAATATAGTATGCCGTGTATTACTTTACAAGTATTTATAGGGACTTCTCTGGCGTTCCAGTGGCTAAGACTCCACACTTCCAGTGCAGGGCATGCAGGTTCGATCCCTGGTTGGGGAAACTAAGATCCCGCATGCCGCGTGGCCTGGCCAAAAAATAAAAAATTAAAAAAAAAAAAAGTATTTATAAAGGTGGAAATATAAAGACAGGCTGCTCTCCATTCGGATATAACCTCTGTTCTCACAGATGCCTTGAAACAATTCAGGTGGTCAAATTTCAGGTCTGTCTTAAGCTTGAAGATACTGGGACAGGAGGTATAGAGAAGGTCCTTTGACCCACCCACTCCTAAAAATGTCAAGTGATACCTGATAATTAAAAGGAAATCTATTATTCTGTAAGTAACGTTTATTAAAAGCTTAAAGAAAGGTAACACCAGGGTGGATGAGTTTCAGAATCAGTAGGCATGTTAGTGATCCTTTTCTGAGTAGGAGCCTCCTGCCACTGGGTAAGGCAGACAGGGTGGAGGGAAGAGAGCTGGGAATTGTGTGAGGAGCCCGCAGAATTGCAAATAACCCTCCAAATCTCACACTTCCGGTTGAGGTCTGGCCCTCGTTAGACTATCGGTACACAGAAACAGGTTCTGTGAACTGAACCTGACCTCCCACCTTGGGAGTAAGCGTGCCCTTGACATTTATTTTATTTTATTTTTTAAATTTTTTTTAAACTTTTTTTTTTTAATTTTTTTTAATTTTTATTTATTTATTTATTTTTTATTTATTTATGGCTGTGTTGGGTCTTCGTTGCTGTGCGAGGGCTTTCTCCAGTTGCGGCGAGCGGGGGCCACTCTTCATCGCGGTGCGCGGGCCTCTCACTATCGCGGCCTCTCTTGTTGCGGAGCACAGGCTCCAGACGCGCAGGCTCAGTAGCTGTGGCTCACGGGCCCAGCTGCTCCGCGGCATGTGGGATCTTCCCAGACCAGGGCTCGAACCCATGTCCCCTGCACCGGCAGGCAGACTCCCAACCACTGCGCCACCAGGGAAGCCCAACATTTATTTTAGATGATGTTTCTAGCCATCATGGTTATTGACATCTGAAGAATAAAATCATGTGTTCTTTAGGAGTTTGCAGACACTTCTGGATGATGAAGGCGATGACTTCAGAGAAGTATTTCACATCCATTTTAATGTGAGTAACAGTGAAAATCAAATTACAGCTCATATTTAATCTGATTAACCATTTTTATACTTACTTACCTTTAATAAAAAACCACACTGAATTAAGCTAGTACAAAAGGTGTTCTTCCTCATTTTTCATGAGCTGGGTGTATCAGTTAGATTTTACTAAGTAACAGACGACACCTAAACTGAGTGGCTTAGAACAGGAGACACGACTCTGGGGGTGTCTGGACTGGGCTGACCTGGCGGGCCGCCTGGCCCACAGTGGCCTTGCTTACACACCTGGTGGCCAGCGGGCTGGTTGGCTGAGGGGGTGTCGACTGGAACAGCTCTCTCTGTTCTAGTGCCCTTTTATCCTCCAGTAGGCTAGCTGTGGCTTCTTCACGAGTGGTCGCAGGGTTACGGCGAGTAGGAGATGGCAAGCCCAGGCACACAGGCTGCTTTTCAAGCTTTTGCTCCTGTCAGGTCCCTTTGGCTAAAGTACTTCACGTGGCCACACCCAGACTCAGGAGCCGAAGAAATAGACTCGCCCTCTTGATGGGAGGTGTTGCAAAATCACATTGCGTAAATACCAGGATGGGAGGAATTTATGGCCATTTTTTGCAAATCTGCCATACTAGGTCTGTGGTGTGTAAAGTGAATAGTGAGATATGGCAATTGTCCAATTAATTTATTCAATATGATCAGTTAAAATAGATAGTTCAAGTTCCTTTAAAAACTTGTTTTTCGTTTTGCATGATAAAGGTGGTAATTTTTTACCACCTTGCTGGTTTGAGGAAAAGAGGTATGCTCCAAAGTGTTTTTGTTGATAATAGATTGTTCGGGATTCTCTTGGAGATACTGAGTTCATTTGTGGTTACAGGTGCATTGGGACAAAAATGATGTAGACTTAATTCCTAATGGAAGTCACATAGCTGTCGACCAGACTAACAAGTAGGTACAAAGAAATGAAGTATTTGTTTTGTTTATACACTGTATTTATTTCACTGGGCTCTAAAAATTCCTTGTAGTTATAATTTTCGTTTTTTAATTAATCATTTTTCAAAAAGGCAGAGAATCAGTTCATGTTGTGTGTATGTGTGTGCCTCCTAGGGTTTGTATGCTGGCTGGGAAGGAAATGGCTTTCTTGGAGAGGCCTTCCCTCATCTTCCTGTCTAGGATTATACCACTGACCTCTCTCTCTTTATCCCCTTACCCAGCTTTACTTTTTCTTTTCACGTCACACGTTACGTACCTTTAGGATTTTTTGCTTGTTCACTTATCAGTGTTTCCCGTAGCCCTAAGGAGCTGCATGATGGCAGGATCTTGGTCTGTCTCGCTCACCGTTGTTTATCCAGTACCTACAGTTGTCCACAGTGGCGTCTGGTCCATAGCAGGCGCTTAGTTTTGTTAATATTATTAGATGTTACTGTGGTATCTTGACTTCCCAATACTTTATGGGATGCCATTTAAAGCCATAGAGTTTGCGATTATAGAACGCTCCCCTGATAGTTGGTCAGAGTGGCAGAGAAATATCTAGTGAGCATTCTTTATTTTAAAAAACTTTTTAATTATAATATAACATACAGAAAAGTTCAAAATTATAAGCATGCAGATCAAGAAATAGAACACTTCTGGCTCTGTGCTGTATTCTATGAATACAGCCCAGTTTGTCCATAGTGTTACTGATTGCCTGGCCCCTTTCCCCGAAGGGATTGGCAAGTGTGCCCAAAGGCAGAAGCTGCAAGGTAAGTGCTGGGCTCACCTCAGGGAGGGAGCTTCCCTTCTGTCTTAGTCCAAAGGCCTCTTGAGTCTTGACTTAGATTTGGAAACCTGGAGCTAGATGTGCTTTTTGTTACATTACCTGGGTTTTTCCAGTTCTTATCACTGGGAACATTTGCTACGAGCTACTCCATCAGAGCTAGATGTATAAATCACCTCTTTATTTGTGTTTAAGCGCAAATAATTACTCTGACAAATTCAGACAATACAAAAGAGTATAAAAAAGGAAGTTTCCCCTGTCTCCCAAGCCCATTCTCCAGAGAGAACAGGGACGGTTTTATTCTTCCAAAATTTTTCTCTTCTCATCTGTCAGTTCTCTTAACTGTGTGACCTTGAGCAATCTCGTACCTTCACTGTGTCTCAGTTTCTTTTCCTCTTTACCAAAATGCCGTAAGAACCTGCCTTGCAGAGTTTTATGAAGATTAAATTAGACAGTACATGAAAAAAACAGCTCTAACAGTTCCGTGGCACATGGTAAGCACCCAGTTATTAGATGTTCTAGCTCTTCCTTTTTTTTTTTTTTTCTGCTTTAAAATATTTTATTGGTATCCTTTTGATAAGACCAAGTAAAGGCCGCCTAATTCATTTTGGCCCCCAAATTTCTAGGCAGTCCCCTCCCCCCATCCCCCGGAGGTTGACAGCTGCTCACATGGGTTAATGCAGGAAAGATGTGCAGTTCCTAGGATCTGTCCAACACCGGGTGGAGGACATCCTTTGTGTCAGCAAAATTCACAGTACCCAGGTAGAAGGCACGCTGCTCTCCACTTCTTGTCCCAGCCCGTTGTTGCAGTGGCAGGAACCATTACCTGGGCAGACCAGCCATCCCAACAGCACTTCCCCAAGAGGAGAATTCCAAACCTTAGGCCTTCAGTCACCAGGCTAGCTAGCCCTGAATCTCTGTGAAGGGGCACTGCCCCAGCTGGACTTCCAAAGCTCTCGTGCTTTATTCAAGAGTAACACACCGGTGGATATCTCAAGCCCCCTCGTGGCACTGCAGACCCTCCTTCGAGAATCGGGGCTGCACACCGGCAACTGTGCAAAGATGGCGCAGGTGGCCGCCTTCCCCTTGTTTGGGGAAGGTTCTGCAGCAGCTGCCAGGCGGACCCCAAGGCCACTGTCTCTTACTGTATTTTTATCGTCCTTTTCACCCCCTCCCCCACTTTTGTTCAGGGTATTGCAGTAAGCTGAAATCATTTTCTGTTTCATTAAAGGAGAGACTACGTTTCTAAGTATGTCGATTACATCTTCAACATCTCTGTAAAGGCAGTTTATGAAGAGTTTCAAAGAGGATTTTACAAATTGTGTGACAAGGAGATTATTGAATTTTTCCATCCTGAAGAACTCAGGGATGTGATTATTGGAAATACAGATTACGACTGGGAAACATTTGAAAAGGTACATCATAAAGGCCAAGTGGTTGGAATTAAAATTTTGTTTGTTTGTTTCCTGAATATTTTTTTTTTGCATTTTTCTCTAGAATGCACGTTACGAACAAGGATATGACAGTTCACATCCCACCATAGTGATGTTTTGGAAGGCTTTACACAAGTTGACTTTGGAGGAAAAGAAAAAATTCCTTGGTGGGTATTGCATCAGGAGGGGATCTATAATCTCATGTCTTTTCTGTGACGTAAGGAAATCTTGTGTCTCATGGGTACCATTTGCAACAAATCATACTGTCAGAGCCACTCCTAGCCCAGTGGAATGTCCTTTATGCCAGGTTGTCCCAACATCAAAAAATAAATGTTAATATAGGTCTTTCTCCTGTCATTTTCAATTCTGCCTTGCTTCTAAACTTTTCTTCGTTTCTTTGAGCTAAATATTGAGGCTTCTCCTGTAGTTGTGTCGCCATTCGGTTAGCCAGGCCCTGTGGGATGAGCCAGGCTGTGTGCTGTCATTTGTCTCCACTCCTTTACCTCACCTTCAGACTTTGAGCTCAGCTTTACGCCTGCTCGGTGCTTTTCCTGAGACCTGTCTAATGACTTCCTCTCTCATTTTCTTACTCAACTTCCTTAGCTTATTTTTGAGAAACGTTTATCTTCTTATTCTTTTTTCTGTGGATAACATGGGTGTTGGAAGGTATTCAGACTTCTCCAGAAGCCCAGCCTAACTCTCCAGTCTTAACGCTTATAGGAAATCTTTGTTCCAGCCAAACAGTCCCCTTGTCTGTACATTCTAGAGCCCACTCTGCACCTCCCACCTCCAGCTTTCTCCTTCCGTTCCTTGAACCTTCACCTGCCTCCTTGTGGCCTCTCTAAACCTTTCCCTCCTTAAAGGTTCAACTTCATTCCGAACTCTCGGAAGTCTTTCCGGTCATCCCAGCCTGATTCTCTCTCCCTGCTCTGAACCCCAGCATTTACACTCAGAAGGTACTTAACTCCATGGCACCTTGTTTGCTGTCTTACACCCTTTTTTCTCTTGCCGTTTGTCTTTTCCTGCTCAAGAATCTAATATTCCCAGCCAGACTGTAAGCTACTTGAGGGCAGTGACTGTGTCAGACTTTGTGCCAACAGTGGTCCCCAATGCAGTCCAATGTAGGACTCTGCACAGGGGCCGTCAGTTAGTGTCTTTGAATAAACACATTTCCTCTCTGTAAATTTTGGTCTCTGTGAAGCAGATCACTCATTTTGATTCTTCTTTTTTAGCGTTTCTTACAGGAACGGACAGAATTCAAGTAAAAGGCTTAAAGGACATGAAAATAACATTTTGCTGTCCTGAATATTTGAATGAAAAAGATCCCATGAGGGCACAGACGTGTTTTAGTGTCCTCTACCTCCCTAAATACTCTACAATGGAAAGAGTAGAAGAAGCGCTTCAAGTAGCCATCAACAGCAGCAGAGGGTTTGGCTGACTACCTCACGCTCTTTACCCCTTTCGGGAAATGTTTTCAGAAATAAAATTAACTCCAAAATTAACATAAAAGTCTTGCTGACTGTTCAGTGTGTTTACCTGCTTTTTTAGAATGGCTGTTTTTGCATGTAAGATGTATTAGTAATGATACAGATTAGGCTGTTAAAAAACAAGGTGACCCTGAAACCCAGTGCATCAAGTGAGACAGAAGGGGTGTTTTTACTTCATAAACGTCTGGGTAGTTTGTCCAGGGCTGAAGTGGTTCTTCTCCCTCTCAAACTGCTCTAGTAAAAGTCACAAATGACTTTCTTGTTGCAAATTTCAGTGGAAGCTTGCCCATTTCCATCTTAAAGGTATTTATTGCATTTGAAACTATTGACTGCTTTCTCCTCAAAACTCTCATGAACTGCTAGGCTGTCTTTTTTTCTCGGCTGCTTCCTCATGTCCTTTGCGTGCTTCTCTTACACTCCCTCGACCTGAAGCGCCCGTGCAGGCGTCTTTTCCCACTCTGCACGCACCGCTCGTTGCCATGGAGTCAGTTATGACTTACACGCTGGTGGTACCCAGATCTCTCTCTCTTTGCCTGACAGAAGCTGATAGAGTCCAGCACTACAGCCATCTCTCTGCGTAGCCTGTGTCTACCTGCATGCCTCTCAGCTCCTTCATCGCAACATGTTCAAGAAGAAGATGGCCATTTTCCTGCACTCAGCTTGGAATGGTACCACCAATACCTCCTACAGCCGTCTTCCCTTCCTCCCTCTTCTTCACTCCCTAGGTTGAAAAAATCAGTCAGGTTTTGACAATTCTAGTTCTCATCTCCCTCTAAGCCCACTGCCAGCGCTTTAGTTCAGGCTCTCACCATCTGTCCCATCGCTGCAGTTGTCTCTCAACTGGTCTCCTTGTATCTAGACCAACACTGTCCAGTAGAACTTTCTGTGAGGCTAGAAATCTAGATCTGCACCGTTGAATAAGATGGACCCCTGCTGTAGATAAGGTTTAGCTGTTGAAGAATTTTGAAGAGAGAAAACTTTCGTTGGTAGTGGTGGCAGAAGTGTAGAACTGTGCTGTCCAGTGTATGGCTATTTAGCTAAAATGAGATTTAAAATTCAACTCGTCAGTCACGCGAGCCACGTTTCAAGTGCTCAGTATCTACATGTGACTGCTGGCTACTGTACTGGTGCAGATTTGAGCACGTGTCACCCCAGGGGTCCATGACACACGAAACCTCTGCAAGTTTGCACGTGCTTTTTTTCTTCCTTTTTCTGGGAAGGAGAGCCATAGTGTTTATCAGCCGCATATATCAAAACAATTTTAAAATCAAGCAATAACGTCCAGTCTCGTTAACACTGTCATTCTAGTTCCCAAATCCATCCCTACGGGCCTCCTGGTCTCCCACCCCTGCCCTGCACACACAGTGTACCACATTCTGGTCATTTGTAACTAGCTCAGTTTCCTGAACAGGCTGCAGTCTCTTGCCTGTGCTTTCACACGTGGTTTTTCTTCTGCCTGGAACCCTCCGCTCATCCCACCCCTCCCCCTCCTGCTTCCTCACCTCCTCGGGCTTCAGTTCCACCTCCTCCTCTGTCTGGGTTATTCCCAGGCGTTTCTCAGGATTCACTGCCGCTCTCAGGGCTGTCTAGTAGATGCCATGAGAGTGAATAAGTTTGTGGAATATGGCTACCTAGCTCAGAATTCCCCAACTACCGTCTTTCAGTTTCCTTCCAAGAGCTTAGCTGCCCGTGGTCCCAGGAGTTAGCTGAAATTGCCACCTAGTGGCTAATGCAGAAGATAGCAGTCACTTCCAAATGGAGCATTTCATTAAGTGGCACAAAACTTCTGTTCCCTTTCCACACATAAGAGAACCTACTATGGCTGTTGGCTGCACCATGTAATTTATTTCCTGCCTCACTTAAAACTCCCACCAGGTCTGTGACAACTTCCGTGTCACAGGTGCAGAGTCTGAAGTTCAAAGAGCCTTCCTTAAAAGCCCACCCTGCAGGAATGGAAGAAAATGAAGAGGAAAAGTAGGTCATGACGAGTCCGTTCTTGCTCCCTCAGGGTGGAAAATCCCCACTTAGAAAGCTGGTGGGAAGGAGTTTATTCGCAAGGTGGTTAGAGGTGATCCCCGACAGGGACGCGTTGAGGACAGGAGGGAAGAGAGTCTTGCTAAGAGGCTCTGAGGAGGCACGGGGTCCCTGCCGTTGTGGACTCAGCTGATTGATTGCTGGGGGGGAAGAGTCCCAGTTAGTTAGTGAAAGAACCAGGCAGTATTTCTCATGGCGGGTTTACAGCGCAACAGTCGGAGGTGGTGAGCTCAGCGTCATGACGCGCGTGGCACTCTGTGGCGGGAAGCTGGTGCAGGAATCCCCGTAACGGACAGAAAGCAAGGATGATGTGCTTGTGAGGGACTCAGGGACATGAGAAAGCTGTTGGAGAATTCCCAAGAAAGCGTGTCACATCTCAGAGGGTCGCTAGAAGTAGCATAATGTGGTGGGCAAAATTTATCAGGCTTAAGACCTATATTCCACTACTGTCCGTGTCTCTAACTAGCATTTGACTCCAGCAAGTAAGTGACTTGGAACCACTGAGCCTTATGCTGAACATATATTGTTTTTCTGGTTTTTTTTTGGTAACAGCTTTATTGATATACAAGTCGCACAGCATATAATTCAGCCATGTACATTGTACAACTCAGTGGATTTAGTATAGTCACAGAATCGTGCAATCATTGCCACAGTTGATTTCAGAATACAGTGCTTGTTTTATCAGCAAAATTCATTTACGCTGACCATAGTGAGATTTAGGGCACATTAAAAAGAAAAATAATGCCATTTCAGGAAATGATGGGTACCTCTATTGTCTTCCGTGTTATTTGTATATTGCCATAGAGGAGGGTTTTTTTTTTTCTGCATTGGGTCTTCGTTGCTGCACACGGGCCTTCTCTAGTTGCAGCGAGTGGGAGCTACTCTTCATTGCGGTGCGCAGGCTTCTCACTGCGGTGGCTTCTCTTGTTGAGGAGCACGGGCTCTAGGCGCGCGGGCTTCAGTAGTTGCAGCACGTGGGCTCAGTAGTTGTGGCGCACGGGCTTTGTTGCCCCACGGCGTGTGGGATCTTCCCGGACCAGGGCTCAAACCCGTGTCCCCTTCATTGGCCGGCGGATTCTTAACCACTGTGCCACCAGGGAAGTCCTTGCCATAGAGTAGTTTTTAAAACATGACTTGTACTACAGTATATACATTTAATTAATGCAACAGAAAACACATCCAACCTCGTTTTAATTGTCTTTTGAAGGGGAAGAATCACTATCTAAAGGTTCTGTTAAACTACTTTAAGGTTCTATTAAGAATCAGTTAAGGTTATATTCAGTTCTTAGGTTTCTTTAGGGTAACTACTGAAATATTTATGTTACACTTCTGAAAGAGTTATTGTACTCATCAATCTTGTTGAAAGTTCTGGAAAATCAGGAACTATTAATGTGTAAAATGCTCATGCCGTTAGTAGTGCTATTTAAAATAGGTCTCCTGTGGCAGGAAAATAAACTGTAATGTGCCTCAAAACGTAGCCCTCGACTCAATAGGACACAATTAGCTATTTGCAAACCTTTCAACCCCAGCTCTACCTCCAGAGGCACATACTTTCCTGGGAAATTATTCTATTTTGGCTATTATGTGTCTCTCTAAATATTCTAAGTTTAAAATTTAGAATATTTTACTTTTTTTTTCTCTTCCTTAGAATCACACTCTAGTGACCAAAGGGGGATAAAAACCCCACAAAACTACAAATTGTTTTATGGAAAAATGTCAATATCTTATTTTATTATTAATGTAAGCATGTGATGCCAAAGAAATGAAGGTAATTTTACAAACTCAGAATTTTGGCAAATACATGAAGTTTCCATTTTATTACAGTTTTATACCACATTAGTTCAAATCCATTTCTCTACAACTACCCCAACAGAGCTCCTCTGGAATTATTTCAGTCATCCTTAACATGTGACTTTACCAGACTCTGAATGTAAAATAAACATATAAGATTTCAAATTAGTAACTTTTAATTATGAATGTGATAAGACATAAAGTCATCAGATGATGGCTGGGGCTATTAATTTCCAACAAGACACTCTGTTGAAATGTTTCTCCTGATACCCCAGGTATAAATAAGAACCTTCAAAAAACAAGGGCAGAACCAAAGTACAATAAAGAAGCCTCTGCAGCTTAAGCCTCCCCTAATCCTAAACCTCTGACAGAAGCTGGGCAAAGCATCTTTCTTGCACGTTAAGTGGGTGTCCAGTATTTCCATGTAGTTGAGCTTTCAGAGGCAGACACTCAAGCCTATCCTTAGGATACACCGTCTTGGCTCTGGTTGTATTAATTATGCCTGAAGAGTTTAATACCCATCCAAGTCCAAAGGTGGAAGAACACATACACGGGTATGGTGACCGGCAAGAGCAGACTGTAAAAGCACAGGCTGCTTGTGCTAGTGCAGCCCTGCGGGAAGTTTTCTTCCACGGAGGCCGAGTATAACAGCCCTGCTAACGAGACCAGCGGAATAAGGACAGTCAAGGTAGGAAGAGACAGAAACATTCTTCCCCTCCACTGATTACCCGCCACTCTGACTTTTTAAAAGGCGGATGGTATTCAGAAAATTCAGTTGTGTGTGTTGTCGTTCTTACGTGTGACCTAACGCTGCTCCGTTTCTTCTTGCTTCTTATTTTGATGTGTCATCCTAGCTGCCTGTGGTATCATATTAGGAATCCCATCAATAATTGGATAGGCTATTCCTAACTCTTCGTTAATCAGTTCATTTGTCGATGCTTCATATCTGAGGGGGAGGGAGAAAGAAAAACAAAATGAATCGTGGAGAACAAAATGCTTGGAAGAGCTTGATGTTCAATAAAACAGTAACGTTTATCCAGTTCTTAACGTTAAGAGTTAATCCCAGAAAAGCAGAATTAGACTGCTTTTCATTCTAAAAGCAGGAATAGCCCATCGAACCACTTCTCTTAGAAAATGAATCTCTTAATTGTTCCCATTTTAGCCAGTTTCTCTCATTTTCTTTTTCACTTCATTCCCAAGCCATGCCTCAGTTTTTTAAAATACCAGTCAGAAAAGATTTGCCCTTTTCATCCAAATCTTCCTTCATTACTTTTTTCAACCCCAAAACAACCCCCCTTCATTTACTACTGGAACAGACCCTAGAGGAAATTCCAACTTCTTCATCTTAGAATGAGTGCTTAATAGAGCGCCTTATTGATCCATTAAAAGGAAACCCCTGAAAAATCGATACACACAAAAGTTTGAGAGATGAGAGTGCAGAAATGAGGAAACTTCGGAACGCAGCGTGTCTGCAAGTGAGCTGTTTACACTATTAGCTAAAAGGAAGATCAAATGGTAATGTCAAGGTTTGAGAAAACTGAGTCACATGTTCGTTATGAGAAAAACCCTGAAAGAGACATGAAAAAGATAAAGATGACTAGCGATCCGCCACCCCAAGACCGCCGCTGACGCCACGTGGGTGTTTCCTGGTGTCGGGGTTCCGAGTCGGCGGCCTGGAACGGTAGTGTTCACCCACAACGACTCTACGTTAAAGGTTAAGCAGGCCTTTACAAAAAGCCAAAAACCAAAAGAAGGCGGCACCCCGCGCTTACATGCCTAAGGCCGTACACGGCGTCTGCACAAGACTCTGGAGGCCACTGCATTTTTCATCGTCTTGGCTGAAAAATCGGAACGCCGTGGACTAGTCTTGAGTCCTACGAGCTCCTAAACCGGGCTCTCCAGGTGAGAAACCCTTCGGGTCCTTTTAAGAAAATGCGCCATTGCTCAAGCCCCGCCCGCGGGCCTTCCGAACCATTCGGCCCGCCCTGGGGTGCCTGGAAGTCTGCATTTCTAAAAAGGTGCCCTGGCGATTCTCAGGCGCGGCCAGGGCAGAACCGACACGCGCTCCGGCCCGCGCCGGCGAGTGGGCGGTGCGGTTCGGGAGGCCTGGGGCTCGGCGCGCCGCCGGCCTCCCGCCTCCCCTCCCCGCGCCGCGGGAGGCCCCGGGGCCAAGGAATGGCAGCCAAGAGCATGCCCGGAGTGACCTGCCAGGGCTGCTCGGCGGCGGTCCACGGCCATGCGGTCCACCCGCCCCCCTCCCCGCGACGGAACACCCGCCGCGGGCGAACCTCACCGGAGCGGCTTCTTGGAGAGCGGGCACACCAGGAACTCCAGCAGCGCCGGGTCGAAGGCGCGGGGCGGTTCCCGCGTCCGCTCGCTCTGCTCTGGGGACGGCCGCGACACCGACGCGTGCGCACACCTCTGGGCGACCGCGGGCGGCCGTGCGCGTGTCCCCCGCAGCGCTGAGGCGAGCCGGCCGCAAACTCCGCGCGGCATGGCCTGGCAGCCCGCGACCGGGCCCCTGCGCGCCCGTGACCGCGCCCGTGACCACCCGCGCCGCCCCAGGCGCTGCCCGGGAGTCCAGCCCCCGCGGCCAGGCCCCGCCCCCCGGTGCTCGGGAAACGCTGCCCCCGACAGGTGGAGGCTAGCGCTTTGGTTCCGAGGACGCCCCGGACCCGACTGCTTTCGCCGCGACACCGCTCGGTAGTTGAGAGCGCGGCGTGCAGCCCGGGCCCCTTGCGGCTTCTCCTGCGCGTTTGCAGGTTACGAACAAAACCGACGCTTTAAGGCGGGGAGGGGGGCAGGGTGTCTTGAGTTTTCACCAGAGCCTATCGCAGCGTTGCCAGGAAGCCAGTGGCCGACTTCAGAGTCACACAGTGTTTCACTTGGACCTACGTGGTTATCACCAAAATGAGGTTTCAAACACACTGTCCTGTTGGGTATGTTAAAAACATTACTTGGTTTTATGTAAATCTTTACTATACCACAGTTCCTGTAGCATCGTTTGGCCTTTTTCTTTTTTTCTTCTCCTTTCATTTAAAAACATTTAAGGACCTGAAAAGAATGACTTAGTCCTCTTCACCTCTAAGATGTCCAGATTCTTACCCTGTGGGACTCATCGGGAACTCAATGGCGTAATAATAATAGCACACCTAATTTGCTTTTATAAACGAGCTTGGAAGCAGCAAGGACTCTAAATAACTGCGTCTCTTAGTTAAATGGGTGATCCTTTCAATGGGTTTTTCGGCCCCGTTTTGCCTCTGACTCGCCAAGAAAATGATGCACGTTTTATCTCTTTCTTATAGTGTAGTAGATAAGTGCTTGGGCTCTGGGGTGCGTAGTTTACTCGTTCCATAACTCCAGCAAATGACCTAACTACTCAGTTTCCTTATCTGCGTAATAAGATTAATAATTGTACCTACCTCATGAAATTCCCTCCTGGGGATTAAAATGTGCTAATGCATGCAAAGAGCGTTTAGAAAAGTGCCTGGGACAAATTAATGCTCAGTTAATGTTATCTACTTTTATTTTCTCTATTCTTCCTAGTTCAGTATACTAGGAGATTCTTTGTTAGTCATCATTCTTCTCCCTTTGTTTTGCTAAATATTGAACCTTTTCTTACATCATTGGTCTTTATCATTTCACACTTCGTGTTCCTCGGAGATAGGGATGGGAGTAAGGAATATAGAGGTACAAATACAAGATTATATTTTCAAATTTCTCTTGCACTCAGCAGTGTAAAAGTAGAGAAACTTTTATTTTGTTTGTTCACTCTATTAATAAAAATCCACTACGTTATTTGATGCTTTTTGTTTACTAATGCTCAAAAGATTTCAGCATAGGCAGTTGTCAGGGATGTAGCCTCAAGAGGGCCTATTGTAAAGTTCCTATGTTACTTTCACATTATTTCCTACTAGGGCAGTAGTAGGAATCAATTTTTCAGGTGTAGTTAGTTGATACCTAGGGAAGGAGGGAACTGTAGGAAAGGTAAGTTTCAGCGAGGTATGGGGACACAGAGCTGAACTTCTGCTGGCACTGAGTGGGCCCAGGCCAGGCTGGGCAGGCCAGAACCTTGGACCCCTGTGGGGTAGGGCCAGACACCCATGCTTAAGACAAGCTTAATTAGCTTCATCTCACCTCACCTGGCTGATAGATGCGTATCAACTGGGTTTTCTAACAAGTTATAAATAAGTTAGTTTTAGTTTGCATCCACATAGAAGGTTTGAAGCAGATCAGTTAAATTTATATTAGTATTGAGGGAAAATATCTTCAAATTTGTAGCACCCCAATCAACATCCAAGTTTGTTTTTTTTTTATATAATTTATTTTTATTTTTAATTAATTAATTAATTTATTTATTTATGGCTGTGTTGGGTCTTTGTTTCTGTGCGAGGGCTTTCTCCAGTTGCGGCGAGCGGGGGCCACTCTTCATCGCGGTGCACGGGCCTCTCACTGTCACGGCCTCTCTTGTTGCGGAGCACAGGCTCCAGACGCGCAGGCTCAGTAGTTGTGGCTCACGGGCCCAGTTGCTCCGCGGCATGTGGGATCTTCCCAGACCAGGGCTCGAACCCGTGTCCCCTGCATTGGCAGGCAGATTCCTAACCACTGCGCCACCAGGGAAGCCCCAACATCCAGATTTTAAGGAACATGTGAGTGTGTGAAGTATTGGTCCAAACCATATAAGCATGAAGTTGCAAAATGTCCCTACACAGCCCTCGCTAATTAAGAAATCTAACTCATTTCTGCATGTAGTATACTAAGCTGAATGTAGGTGACAGGGTAGAATTGTAAAACCGTTAGTCCTTTTTTGACTGTTGGCATGGCTGTGATCTTTCCCATCACAGAGCTCTGGGCTCACACCATATTAGCTCTGTGACCTTGGGAAACTCTCTGCCTCAATCTTCTCATCGGTAAGATGGTATAATAATAGTACCTACCTTGTTAGAGTTGTTGAAGGGATTAAATCAAATAATACAAGTAAAGCAGTTAGCCTAGGGGCTGGCACAGAGTACACATTTAAAGAATGTTATCAGAGCAGCAAAATTCCTTATTGTGGTGAAGCTGTAGAAAATTCTGATGAAAAAGGAAAGCACAATGTACCACTGGAAACCTTAATTTTAACTGACATGGAATTTTTAGAGTTTCCAATGTGGATAATATTGAAACACAACTCTTGGGTTATTATACACATTAAGTGAGTTAGAAATCTCCAGGTAGAGGAGAGGCTAGAATATATATTTTAATAAAAAGTTCCATGAATACCAAATTTGGGGCATTGGAATTTGGGAATCTCTGATTCAGAGAGAGAAATTAAAATCACTTTTCCACTAGATGGCGTCATCAAATATTTGAACTAACATTTATTCCTGCTTGTACTTTTCTTTCTGTGATTACAAAGATTTGCTTTTATTTTGCCAGTTGTTTCCTTAATCTGATGACATCTATTTTAGGAACAGAAGTCACAAGAATTTTATTAATAAATTAAAGTTGTGATGAGTTCCTTAAAATCAAGGGTCCAAAGGATAAATGCACAAAAAGTATGAAAAAGATCACAAAAGAGAAAATACAGTTGATCAATAAACACATAAAAGTATTCATCCTCCATAGTAAAGTAATGCAAATTTCAAACATCAAAGAACTTTCCATTTCTCACCTATAAAAATTGTAAATATTTTAGAAGTGTAATTCTTAATATTTGCCATTCATTTATTAATTTATTGAATGCCCACTATGTGGCAGGAACTGTCTAGGTTAGTCAGAGTTCTGCAGCGAAACAATTAATGGTGTGTGTAGATGTATATATATATATCTGTATATAGGGTTTCTTATGAGGAACTGGCTCACATGATTATGGAAGCTGAGAAGTCCTAAGATCTGCTGTCTGAAAGCTGGAGACCCAGGAAAGCCAGTGGTGAAGTCCAATCTGAATCCCCGGAGGCCTGAGGGCCAGAGGAGTGCATGGTGTAAACCCCTGTCCAAGGGCAGGAGGAGACAGATGTCCCAGCTCGAGCAGTCAGGTAGGAAGCAAAAGGCATGAATTTCTCCTTCCTCCGCTTTGTTCTCTTTAGACTTTCAGTGGGTTGGATGATGCCTGTCCACGTTGCGTGAGCTGTTTTACTGAGTCCACTGATCCAGACGCTAATCTCATCTGTCCCTCACAGACATACCCAGAAATAATGCTGAATCTGGGCGCCCCTTGGTCCAGTCCAGTTGACACACAAAGTTAACATCACAGTATCCTAGCGGCTGGAGCTATCCTCTGGACACACCATTACACAGTGTGAAAAATAAAAACTCATCACAACAATACCAAAATGGTTATGACATATAAGAAGTGAAAAAAAGCAGGACACAAATTTTATGCATGAGTACAATTATTTTTTAAAGCAAAACTTAGGAATAGGAAAAAAAAAAAAGAATAAAAACCAAGTATTGCACAATTTCTCCATCACTTACGGCTGGGTAACAAAGTGAGTCACCATGTGAGAGGTCCTGATTCCAGAGGATCTGAAATGTTATCTTTTTTTTTTTATAAATTTATTTATTTATTTATTTATGGCTGCGTTGGGTCTTCGTTGCTGCGTGAGGGCTTTCTCTTGTTGTGGTGAGCGGGGGCTACTCTTCCTTGCGGTGCACGGGCTTCTCATTGTGGTGACCTCTCTTCTTGAGGAGCACGTGCTCTAGGCACGCGGGCTTTAGTAGTTGCGGCACACGGGCTCAGTAGTTGTGGCTCGCGGGCTCCAGAGCGCAGCCTCAGTAGTTGTGGCGCACGGGCTTAGTTGCTCCACGGCATGTGGGATCTTCCCGGACCAGGGCTCGAACCCG
Organism: Balaenoptera physalus; assembly: GCF_965194825.1. Lineage (NCBI taxonomy): Eukaryota > Metazoa > Chordata > Mammalia > Artiodactyla > Balaenopteridae > Balaenoptera > Balaenoptera physalus. The sequence goes on from NC_138884.1 coordinate 9,307,984, forward strand.
TGCCCCCTGTGTTGGCAGGCAAATTCTTAACGACTGCACCACCAGGGAAGTCCCTGAAATGTTATCTTTGATACACATAATAAAGGTAAAGAAATGGACATGCAATTTTTAATAATGGATACTTTGTTTCTTTCCATGTCCACTAAATAGATGTGTCCATTTAAAAAGTATTAGTATTAGTTTGAAGGGGTGCTGCTTTGTCATACTGCCCCAGGCACCAATGTCACTGGCTAGCCCTGCTGTACAGTGTGAGCTGTGGAGCTCTCTTTCCTTCTCATCAACCCTGCTTGGTCTAGGGCACCAGCACATCTCCCCTGTTGTATCCCAGTGGCCTCCAGCCTGACCTTCCTGCCTCTAGACTCATCCCTTCCATTCATTACCCCCTATTGTTTTCCAGTGTGATTTTTCTGAAAATCAAATCTGCTCAGACCATTCCCTGGCCTAAAGTCAATACAGCAGTATCCCCTTAGGCTTGGGAGATCCATTCCAAGAACACAGTGGAGGCCTGAACCACTGCATAGTACCGAATCCTATATATACTATGCTTTTTCCTATACATACATGCCTATGATAAAGTTTAATGTACAAATTAAGGCACAGTAAGAGATTAATAACAATAATAATAAAATAGAATAATTATTGCAATGTACTGTAATAAAAGTTATGTAAATGTGGCCTCTGGAAAAAAGAAACCAAGTATTGGTTGTCTTTATGTGGTTGGAATATTACTGACTTGTTCTTTAATTGTTTCTCTCTCTTAAATTTTTTCTTTAATAAAATAGTTTTAAAATATAAATATTACTGGTTAATATTTGAGGTTAATCATCGATAGATGTGTATTTTATTTCAAAACTATTGATTCAGTTATATTAATATTTATTGAGCACTTTCTATGTTCTCAATAGGAGGTAAAAAGAAAGGTATAAAAGCGTAAAAGATATGATCCCGATTTTCAAGAAGTTCATAATCTTAAGTGGAGTAAACAGCCTAGGATAAAGTTATCTAAAAATCCTGGTTTATATATGATGCATTTTTTGTGTATTTATTCAACATTTGTTGAATTTACATTGTACATCAGGTACACAAAGGAGGGAGTGTTACCTGTGCCTGATGGAAGGGTTGGGGGAGTATCAGTTAAGTATGGGTCATGTAGCACTGTCAAATTATTTACTGAGGTCCCAGGAGACACTCATTTAATCCCCTTTTATAAGCTCTTTTAATCCATGAAAACAAATTTAAATTTTGCAACGAGGATATAGAAGGTTGCTGGCAGAGATGATGAGACATCAAGACTATATAACTGTCAGATTTCAAGTCTGATTACAGAAATGGCCAGGTTTGGAAAAGTCCCTGGTGGTCCAGTGGTTAGGACTCTGCGCTTCCGGTGCAGGGGGCACGGGTTCTAAGATCCTGCAAGCCATGCGGCACAGCCGAAAAAAAAAAAGGCCAGGTTTGATCTTGAGCTTAAAAATTCAGCATAATTAGGATGTGAACATACGAAATGAGGAATAGTATTTCTTTTTCTTTAAATTAATTTTTACTGGAGTATAGTTGCTTTACAATGTTGTGTTAGTTTCTGCTGTACAGCAAAGTGAATCAGCTATACATATACATATATCCCATCTTTTTTGGATTTCCTTCCCATTTAGGTCACCACAGAGCACTGAGTAGAGTTCCCTGTGCTGTACCGTAGGTTCTCATTAGTTATCTATTTTATACACAGTATCAATAGTGTATATATGTCAATCCCAATCTCCCAATTCATCCCACCCCCCCCTTCCCCCTCGGTATCCATATGTTTGTTCTCCGTGTCTGTGCCTCTATCCATATGTTTGTTCTCTGTGTCTGTGCCTCTATTTCTGCTTTGCAGATAAGACCATCTATACCATTTTTCTAGGTTCCACATATATGCGTTAATATACGATATTTGTTTTTCTCTTTCTGACTTCACTCTGTATGACAGTCTCTAGGTCCATCCAAGTTTCTACAAATGATCCAATTTTGTTCCTTTTTATGGCTAAGTAATATTCCATTGTATATATGTACTACATCTTTATCCACAGAATAGTATTTCTTGAAGAGACTCATCACCACTGTTTTCTTCTTTAAAATGTTCTATTTATACATATTTCAAAAATAAGAAGTCATTAAAACTATGTGTATCAGAAAGGAAGTGTCCAGATAAGCAACTCCCCATAATATTAATTTGTCTATTTAGAATAAAGGAAATCAAGGAGAAGTGGCAGGAAGTTCTCTCCAACTTGGCTTTAAATAGGAATGGTAGTAGTACCCATCTGTGCTGGCTACTTTGGCCCTCTCAGCCGCCATTTCACCCGCCTATATGTGTGGAGAAGTTGGAAAGCTGAAAGTACATTTTCCAGACTCTCTTGCAGCTAGGGTTGTAGATATGCAGTAAGTTCTGCGCACACATGAGATTTGAAAGGGAGACAGAAACAAGCTTCCTGCAGCAGGGAGAGGTGAGAAGCAGGCTCTGACAGACACAAGATTTGCATGGGTTGGATCTATGTTGCCGTCTGGACACATCTTCTCGAACGTGGGGCGGCTGTGGCAGCAGCAGCAGCGTCCTGCCCAATGGATCACAGCTGTGAGGGTGTGACCTTAACACCAAAACTCCAGAGCAAGCCCCTTATTTCTGCTGTTCCAACTCTTCCAATGAACTTATAAGCATGTACTTCCCTGTATTAAATCCCTTTATACGGGAAATGCCTAAAATAATTTATTTTTCCTATCCTGAACCCTGAGTGATAAATTATCCTAGAGTGTCGATGAGAATAAAATATAAAAATATATGTAAATCACTTAGAATAGTACCTGACAGTTTGTACTCAATACGTGCTAGTTATTTAAATTTTTATTAGGGAGATGAGTTCAGGCTGAAGAGAACAATCTAGGCCCAAGGCTGAAAACTATGGTTCGAAGGTCAAATTGAGCCCACCACCTGTTTTCATAAATAAAGTTTTATTGGAACACAACCGCTATCATTTATTTACATGTTGTCTGTGACTGCTGTTCTTCAAGGTCACAGTTGCAACAGAAACTGAATAGACCACAAAGCCTACAATATTTACCATCTGACCCTTTACAGAAAAGATTTGCGTACCTCTGATCTGAACCATCAAAAAGAATGAGGAGTACAAGTACTGGGAGACATTCATGAAAACAATCATCCCCTTGACGCAGAGTTGTCGTTTCTGGGGAAAATAGTTTGGGAAGTTTTCTTTCTGCAAGCGTTCAAAGTAGAGCATTTTGAGGAGGGGGGAAGATACTTATTATACGTGCAAAAAAAGTCTGATTTTATCAGTAAAATTGGAGGGATAAAAGGAGGCAGAACCGATGTCACCTGAGGCCTCAGCAAGTAATTTGGTAGTGCTCACATTACGACCCCTGCCATTTCCCAGGGTTTTCCTCTAGATCATGCAGCCCAGCTTGGAAAGTGACCACGTGAGAAGCCCCGTAATAAAAGTCTATGTTACCTCTTTCACACCCAGCCGGTTGTGAGTTCTTACAGTCTGTTTCTTCATAAATACTCTGGCGTTCACCCACTTTGACCTTCATAGTCGCTGTTCTAATCTAGGCCTCAGTAAATTTAAAACTGTGGTTAGGGGCTTCCCTGGTGGCACAGTGGTTGAGAGTCTGCCTGATAATTCAGGGGACACGGGTTCGAGCCCTGGTCTGGGAAGATCCCACATGCCGCGGAGCAACTGGGCCCGTGAGCCACAACTACTGAGCCTGCGCGTCTAGATCCTGTGCTCCGCAACAAGAGAGGCCGCGATAGTGAGAGGCCCGCGCACCGCGATGAAGAGTGGCCCCCGCTCGCCGCAACTGGAGAAAGCCCTCGCACAGAAACGAAGACCCAACACAGCCATAAATAAATAAATAAATAAAATTAAAAAACAAAAAAACAAAAAACTGTGGTTAACTGAATATAGTCCTAAATTCCTTGTTTTTAAACTTTTTCTCGTTTAAAATTCCAATTTGAAAAGTTTCTCCTTTTCTTTCTCACTGGCAACTTTGCCAAAAATTTCACAAAAAGAAAAATTATTTATGCTTGATTTATATTTATTATTTTTCAAAAGGCTCATTAACACATCATAGTCACCCAAAGTCCACAGTTTACCTTAGGGTTCACTCTTGGTGTTGTACAGTCTGTGGATTTGGACAAATGTATAATGGCAGGTAACCACCATTATGGTATCATATGGAGTATTTTTACTGCCCTAGAATTCCTCTGTGCTCCACCTACTTTTACGTTTGATTTTAAAGTTCTGTGTGTTTTCAGTTTTAACTAAGTTTCTTAGCTTTTTTTTTTTTTTTTTTTTTTTAGTTTCTTAGCTTTTATCTCTCTTTTGTTTACTCCTTTTCTGTCTCTCTCTACATCCCTCCCGCCTCCCTCCGCCTCCCCACACTTCTTTCTTCCTCACTTCCTTCCTGCTGCTGGATAAACAGGATCCGTATGATCCGACAGTGCTTTTCTAACGTGAATGTGCATATGAGCCACGTGGGAATCTTGTTAAAATGCAAATTCTAATTCAGTATGACTGAGATCATGCTGAAGAGGCAGCTTGTAATCCTCATTTCTTAAAAGCTTCCAGGTGACGCTGCTGAGCTTCGGACCACGCTCTGAGCAGCGAGACGCTAGGACAGCGATTCTCAAACAGGTGATTTTGGCCTCCAGGGGACACTTGGCAACGTTGCGGAGACATCTTTGACTGTTACAGCTGGGGTGGTGCTAGTGGGTGGAGACCAGAGACGCTGCTAAACGTCTTACTATGCACAGGACAGCCCTCAGAACAAAGAAGGATCTTGCCCCAAAGGTCCACAGTGCCAAGGCTGAGAGCCCTGCTCTAGAACGATCTTCAAATTTGTAAGTACCCGATGTGTATCTTCTAGGACTCTAACAGGTGTTTTTGAATTTTGGGGTCGGGGGGTTGGTGGGATAAAGCTTTCCAGGTTGCTCCCAGTGAGGCCTGGTAGGTTCCCTCTTCTTAGACAGATCCTGTGACTGAAAGGGTTTCTTACATAACATCAGGAAGAATTTTTTCTTTCAAAAGTCTACTAGCCCTCTGGTCATATCTCCTTCCAATTTATTAAGGGAAAATGATGAATGGAATTTTTCATGGCATTAGCATGATTTTAAAAAGCCCCACGATCCGAAAAGGATAAAAAAAATATGAAGGCAGCAAGTTTATAGGCTTGAAATGTGTGATCTTATATGGCTTTTGTGTTATCCATATTTAGGCTAATACTTTATGGGGTTTTAGAAAACAACTGAAGCGATTCCCAAAATGATAATCAATAGATGTTTTACTCTGTATATGTTTCCAATGAATCTTCAGATTGCATCAATCAAATAGCCCGAGGTGTAAAGGAAAATGAACCTTAAAAGAAGCCTTTCGCTGTATTTAGATGAGGAAGATGGGGACTAGCTCTGGAGTTCTTCCCTCTGACCGTAGGAAGCTGTGTTTTCCGTGGCTGAAGAGATTGGGGAATTTCGTAAACTCTAACTTGATTTGGCTCTTCAGTAGCCCAGCCCACACAAAAGAATTATTGCCTATGAAAAATATGATGACTTTACCAGAATCACGATTAAATGAAAGTAAAAATGAAAGATTTTTGCTTAAACTGTGGTCACAATTCCAAGTTTTTGAAAGTCTGCTTTTCCTGATTTTTCTCAGCCTGTCAGGCATCTGTGGCTGACTCACAGCCCAACATTGAACTTCCTACCAGGCACTTACTACCTGGCCTGCCAGCACCTGGGGCACAGCCCTGGGATTCATTCTGCCCTGGTTTCTTCTTGCTTTCCTTCCACAGGAAGATAATACCACATTTTCAAACAGTGTTTAGACTTGTCACTGAGGATATTTTCTTTTAATGTAATGATCTCACTGAAACATAATTTATTCACCAACTTATAGAATTCATGAACTGAAAAATGTTATATAAGGTGATTACATCAGACAGCATGATCCTCTTAAACTTATTATCTCACTCCCCACACAACTCTCCCTCCTCTTTACTCAACCTAGTAAATGATGCCACCATCCATTGAATCACCTGGGCCCCAGAACTGAAGTCTTGCTCTACTCCCTTCCTCTCACCTCCCACATGCAATCAGTCGCCAGGTCCTGTCATTTGCATCCCTTAGTCTAGGTCCTCCTGACTTCTGTCCTGTTTTTCAACGATAGTCTTTTAACAGGTCCTGCCCACAGTCTTTTTTCAATTCATCCCCCCCACTGTTGCCAAAATATTCTTTTAATGTAAAAAGTAGTCACAAAACTTAACAAGTAAAAGCCTTTGCTTAAAATATAATTTCCAAACTCCTGAATGTGACCGCTTTAGGGGAATTTTCAGCTTTAATCCTCCTGGTGGTCTCTGAATTTTTATGTATATAATCTATATATTCATTACATAATTAATATGTCATTACATAATCAATATGTCATTAATTAATTAATATGTATAATTAATTATATATCGATTATATATATATAATATATATGTATATGTATATATAATAATATGTATAATTAATTAATTATATATAGATTATATATAATCTATATATTCATTACATAATTAATATGTCATTAATTAATATGTTTAATTAATTATATATAGATTATATGTATATATAATATATATGTATAATATATATGTATATGTGTATATAATAATATGTATAATTAATTATATATAGATTATATATAATCTATATATTCATTACATAATTAATATGTCATTAATTAATTAATATGTCATTACATAATTAATATGTCATAATCATTACATAATTAATATGTTTATTTAATTAATAGATTAATTTTTAGAGCAATTTCAGGTTCACAGCCAACCTGAGTGGTAAGGACAGAGTTCCTGTATATCCCCTCCTCCACAAACACACACAAACTCCTCCGCCATCAATATCCGCCCCCCCCGAGCAGTACGTTTGTTGGAATCAGTGAACCTACACTGACATATAATTTTCACCCCAAATCCATAGTTTATATTAGGATTCACTGTTTGTGTGGTACATTGGATAGGTTTGGACAAAGGTATAATGAGAAGTGTCTACCATTATATATAGTGTCATACAAAGTATTTTCACTGCCCTGAAGATCACCTGTGTTTCACTTGCTCACTTTTCACTTTTGGGGCAGGGGCCCCAAACCCCTGGCAACCACTAATTTTTATCGTAACGTCTCCACAGTGTGTCTTTTCCTGAATGTCATATAGCTGGAATCATACTGTATGTAGCCTTTTCAGATTGGCTTCTTTCACTTGGCAATGTGCATTTAAGGTTCCGTTTTCATGAGTTGATAACTCATTTCTTTTTACTGTTGAGTAATATTTCATTGTCTGGATGTACCACGGTTTGTTTATTCAGTCACCTATTGAAGATCATCTTGGTTGCTTCTAAGTTTTGGCAGTTATGAATAAAGCTGCTGTAAACATTCTTGTACAAGTTCCTATGTGGACATAAGTTTTTAACTCATTTGGGTAAATACCAAGGAATGTGATTGCTGGATCATATGGTAAGAGTATATTTAGTTTTGTAAGAAACTGCCAAACTGTCTTCCAAAGTGGCTGTACCATTTTGCATTCCCACCAGCAATGAATGAGTGTTCCCATTATTTTACACCCTTGTCAGCATCTGGTGGTGTTGATGTTTTTGATTTTTGCCATTCTTATAGGTGTGTAGTGGTATCTCCTCATTATTTTAATTTGCAATTCCCTAATGATGAATGAAATTGAGCATCTTTTCATATGCCTTTTTGCCATCTGTATATCACCTTTGGTGAGGTATCGATTCAGATCTTTTGCTCATTTTTAAAATTGGGTTGTTCATTTTCTTGCTGAGCTCTAAGAGTTCTTTTAACATTTTATGATAGATAACAGTCCCCTATCAGATATGTCTTTTGTAAATTTTTCCTCCCAGTCTGTGGCTCATCTTCTCATTCTTTTCATATGTATTTTTTTTATATGGGAGTAAATAAAAGTTCAAAATCCTGAGACAGATATAAATTAGAAATATTTTTTCTTTGAAGACCTTTTATTTTTACTCAGAATAATCTTCAGTATCCAACATCTATTTCCTGTACTCGTTCCCTAATTTTCTGATTGCAGTTTCTCTCGTTCATTGTTAAACCCTTTCAAAGATGTGAGCAGAGATTTTTGACAACTTGTCACCCTGATTTATGAGACGCAAACAAAAAAGAGGTGCACCCAAGGTCAAGCGCTGTCCTCTTGACTGAGACACTATTTTTGTCAAGATAATTGACGCAGTGATGACCTTCAATTACAACTTAAACTTTCTCATTTGGTATATTGAACGTGAATCCCCACCAATCTCTTACAGAGATTGATACTGCAAAGGAGAAGGAATGCAAATTTTTCTCATGTCATAGTGTAAGATATAAAGAGAGCAGAACGTCCCATTCTCAGTTGCATTCCCTTGTTATAATTAACACAGTCATCTTACGGGAATGGAATGACCTACTTCAATGCGTCTCGCTTTGTATGTGATAGTTCAACAAGTTAGATATTCACAGATGCAGACAGATGCCAAGAACTCACAACCCCACTTCCATAGGATTGTGCGAAGTTTCCTGGCACAGTGGCTTATGCTGTCCCCAGGGAACTGGCCCCTGCCTCTCTCTAGCATCTTTTCTCACTGTGGCCACTCCCCATCTTGGATTCAGCCATTCTGAATTATTTGCTGTCTCACTAATACTCTCGGCTGTTTTATAGCTTCATGTTCTTTGCTCATGTCCCAAATACTCTTCCCTCTATTTGTCCATGTAAACCACTATTCATCTTTTAAGACCCAATTTTAACACAACCTCTCTTGCGAAGATTGTTCTAACCCTCTTCTTTTCTTGGCTCCCTGGGAATTGAACAATCCCAGTGTACAGCGGTGGATTACACACACACACACACCACTTATACTACTTCACTGCAATCATTCATTTATATGTCTGTCTCGCCTGCTGATCCGTAAGATCCTGTAGGTCACATGCCATGTATATTTTTTTCTTTATCCCTGCATCTAGCATAGTGACTGGCATATAGCAGGTGTAAATCGGTGCTCGTAAAATGAATGTAGCATGTCCAGTACCAAATGTTTTGTTGTTCCTCTTAACTTGCCAGCAGGAAAAATTATTATGCAGTCATAAAACATGCCAGGAAGATTGCTACCAGCAAAAAGCACAGCATAATTAACTTTTCTTTTTCAATTTAGAGAAATTCTAAGCACGTAACATAAAAGACTCTTTGCCAGTTTTTTATAGTTTTGAGCAACATACGTTAGGGTGGTCGTACTAGAAGGAGTGCTGTATGATATCTGTCTTCTAAATTCTTTTTTGTTTGAGGTTATATGTATATTTTAAACTTATATAAAAGTTACAAAAACAGAACAAAGAATTCTTAATACTCTCATCTAGATTTCCTAAGTTAATATGTTTCAATAGCTAGATTTAAAAGAACTGAGAGTAACTTGCAGACCTAAGGCTTAAACACTTCAAACCAAAAACAAAACAAAAGACATTATCTTATATCACCACAGTGTAATTATCAAAACCAGGAAATTAGTATTGATATAATATTATTGTATAATGTATGGATTTCATACCATTTTTGCCAGTTGTTCCATTATAGCAAAAGAAAAAACATTTCTGTTCCAGGATACAATCGAGGATCAAACATTGCTTTTAGTTGTCATGTCTCATTTCTCTCTTTTAATATGAAGTATTTTCTTGATTCTTTTTTTTTTTGTCTTTCATGATCTTGACATTTTGAATCATTCAGACCAGTTAATTCACAGCAAGTCTATTCCTCGATTTGACTTGTCTAATATTTCCTCATGATTAGATTCAGGTTATACATTTTGCCAGGAATACCACAGAGTGATACTGTGTCCTTCTCAGTGCATCAACCAAGAAGCATTACCGGTGATGTTAACTCTAAACATTATTAAGGTGGCGCCTGCAAGTCGTCTCTGCTGTAAATAACTGTTTTTCGCTACGTAATTAATACGTATTGTATAAGGATGAGATTATATTTAAGGCTAAATAAAAGAGAACGCAATTTTTCCCAAGTGATCTGATGGGAAATTATTTAGCTCTGTTATTTGACTTCCCTAGAGATTACATGTAAAAACTAGAAGACTATTTAAAATGGCAATCTTCTGACACTTTTAGTGCTTTAGCAAAATTATTTATGGAAACAAGATGTAGCTCGGATTTCTGCAGGGCTGAATATTAAAGCCTTAAGTAAACGGGAGTTCTGCATTCAGCAGCTCCTCAAGGGGATGAAGCTTGAATAGCAGCAGAACTGTTGTTTCTATATTGCTGTATGCATTTTTCTCACTGTTGGATCACCCTTTAAAAACCTCTGACAGGAAGATGATGTCCTAGGCTATTAGTCATAATTTACAATCAGAAGAACAGATTTATGTTGGTGTCAAAGCGATAAGTCCTAACTTTCAGTCTCTTTGTTCAACCCACATATTCTTTAGGAGAGAACTCTGCTGAAACTGTACAGGTAATTTGATCCATTTATTCTTTAAATGTTTACTTGTTTTCCAGAGTTATAAATCTAGCACAATAAATAGAATGCTTTGAAACTACTCTTTCAAACGGTTTATATATATATATATATATATATGACTTCCAGCCTTAATGTTGAATAAAATCGGTGAAAGTAGGCATCCGTGTCTTAATCCTGATCTTAAAGGAAAAGGTTTCAGCTTTTCACCATTAAGGATGATGCTAGCAGCTGTGGGCCTGTCATATACGGCCTTGTTATTGGGTTGGCCAAAAAGTTCGTTTGGGTTTTTCCATAACATCTTACAGAAAACCCTGAATGCACTTTTTGGCCAACCCAATATGTTGAAGTACTACATTTCTTCTATACCAAATTTGTTGAGTTTTTTTTTTAATCATGAAAGGATGTTGAATTTTGTCAAATGCTTTTTCTTCATCTATTGAGATGATCATATGATTTTTATCCTTCATTCTATTAATATATCACATTTATTGATTTGCGTATGTTGCATCATCTTTGTATCTAAGGGTAAGTCTCACTTGATCATGGTATATGATCCTTTTAATATGTTGCTGAATTGGGTTTGCTGGTATTTTTTTCTTCAAATTTTATAATCTCTAGTCCTGGCATATTCTGGGCTTTCCAGGACTATTTTTTAAAAATTTATTTTACTTTTATTTATTTTTGGCTGCGTTGGGTCTTTGTTGCTGTGTGCAGGCTTTCTCTAGCTGCGGAGAGCGGGGGCTACTCTTCGTTGCAGTGCGCGGGCTTCTCATTGTGGTGGCTTCTCTTGTTGTGGAGCATGGGCTCTAGTCATGCAAGCTTCAATAGCTGTGGCACCCGGGCTCAGTAGATGTGTCTCGCGGGCTTAGTTGCTCCGCGGCATGTGGGATCTTCCCGGACCAGGGCTTGAACCCATGTCCCCTGCATTGGCAGGGGGGTTCTTAACCACTGCGCTACCAGGGAAGCCCTACTGGTATTTTGTTGAGGTCTTTTACATCTGTGTTCACCGGGGATATTGGCCTGTAATTTTGTTTTCTTGCCGTATCCTTATCTGGCTTTGATGTCAGAGTAACGCTGGCCTCATAAAATGCGTTTGGAAGTGTTCCCATCTCTTTAATTTTTTTGGAAAAGTTTGAGAATGATTGGCATTTATTCTTTAAATATTTGTAGAATTCACCAGTAAAGCATAAGGTCCTGGGCTTTTCTTTGTTGGGGGGGTTTGATTATGGATTTAACTTTTTTGTTGTTACTGGTCTACGTAACTTAATTTTATTTATTTTTGGCTGCGTTGCGTCTTCGTTGCTGCGCGCGGGCTTTCTCTAGTTGCCGCGAGGGGGGGCTATTCTTCGTTGTGGTGCGTGGGCGTCTCATTGCCGTGGCTTCTCTTGTAGAGCACGGGCTCTAGGTGCATGGGCTTCAGTAGTTGTGGCTCGTGGGCTCAGCAGTTGTGGCTCGCGGGCTCTAGAGCGCAGGCTGAGTACTTGTGGTACACGGGTTTAGTTACTCCATGGCATGTGGGATCCTCTCAGACCAGGGCTTAAACCCGTGTCCCCTGCATTGGCAGGCAGATTCTCAACCACTGCGCCACCAGGGAAGCCCATTACTGGTCTATTTATATTTTTTAGATCTTCATAATTCAGTCTCGTTAAGTTCTATGTTTCTAGGAATTTATCCATTTCTTGTAGGTTATCTAATCTGTTGGCATATAATTGTACATAGTAGTCTCATGATCCTTTGTGTTTCTGTGGTATCAGTTGTAATGTTTCTCATTTATAATTTTATTTATTTAACTCTTCTCTTTTTTCTTAGTCTAACTAAAGTTCTGTCAATTTTGTTTATCTTTTTGAAAAACCAACTCCTGTTTTCATTGATCTTTTCTATTGTTTTTATAGTCTCTATTTCATTTATTTCTGCTTTGATCTCTATTATTTTCTTGTTTTGCTAATTTTAGGCTTAGTGTTTTTTCTTTTTCTAGCCTTGAGGTGTAAAGTTAGATTGTTATTTTGAGATTTTTCTCTTTTTTTTAACATAGGCATTTATCACTATAAATTTCCCTTTTAGACCTGCTTTGCTGTGTCTGATAGGTTTTGGTATACTGTATTCCCATTTTTGTTTGTCTAGGAAAGGACTTTTTAAAAGCCCTATCTCCAAATATATAGTCATATTCTGAGGTACTGGGGGCTAGGACTTCAACATATAAATTTGGAGGAAACACAATTCAGCCTGTAACATTGCTCTTCCATTTCCACTGTTTTGGCACAAAAAGTTCTTAGTTATTCTACCAACTCTACAGGGTTTAAAGGATGGTATCAAACATCCTAAAGTCCCTTAATAGACTTTACAATACACATTCAAATTTGTTTAATTTTTTAAAGGAAGTCATTTGCAGAATTCTCAACGATTAGGGAATTATGCATGAGAAACATTAATTTTTAAAGTAATGACAGTTCCAAGGGAAATATTTGTTTTCTCTTTTTATATGCTTGAAGGTAACTTGACTATAAAGAGCTTTTACAGTCTAAGCTAAAAAACAATTTCCTTTTTCAGGAAAAATTCTAAACTAAAACCTAGTGTAAGGTTCTCCCAATGTAAAGATGTAATAATTCAAGTGATCTGCATATCTCATTCCCCTTTAATAGTGGTATAAGTGTGAATAAGAACCAAATATTTTAGAAAGGACTTCCTTGCCCTTTGGGGAAATCAGTTAGGATAGGCTAGATATGGTACAGTGAAAGCAACCCCCAAATCTCAGTGGCCTAAAATAATGAGTTTATTTTGTGTTCTTGTTGTTAGGTTAAATCACATGAAATTACCAGTATTTTATCTTTTTTGAACTAGAGATACTGCAAGTTTGTGTGGATAAACCTAGTGCATATCAGTCACAGATTGATTGGGATCTCTCTTTCTTGCTGTCTTTACTGAGGGGTACAGTCTTTGAGAGGTTTCACCAGCTAGGATGTTGCTGGTTACCTTGGCAGAAGGAAAGGAACCTTAAAATTATGTACATTCCACTTACATTCAAATATTATTTATCAAAAGAGTCATAAGGTTATGTTTAACTTCAATGGGGTGGGAAATACTATCCATATGGAAAAAGGAAAACCTAAAATATTGGTGACTACCAAATCTGGTAATATTTATGTCAATGTCAGTTAGTAATAATGATTCTTTTATATACTTTTCTAGTCCTTTCAAGCACTAGAGAACCTGTTTTTAAAAAAATCACATGGCTTAAATATGCAATTATGATTGTTTTTGGTTTTTTGCCTCATAAAAATGAAACACCTGGACATTGCTAATCTCAGATGAATCTGATGTTATTTAAGTAAGTTTTGTCACAGAGTTTTAGAATAGTTTTTGGACCTTGCTATTGTTATAGTAGTAGTCTCCCAGTAATTCTTTAATACTGTGTCATGTTCTTCTGTAATGTGTAATATAATTCCTGTGCTAGGGGTATTTTTTCCAATTTTTTCTGGATCTAGAACTGGGATTTCACAACAGGTACTGAAGAAACCATGTTTCAATAGTTTTATTTACCTTTCTTCTTTCTTATTCCAAACTTGTCATATAATATTTATAATATTTCAGATATTTAATGTTTAACAATGAAAGAGCTGACGTCTTTATTAAACTGGTTGGTCTTATTAACCAGATAAGAGGTTACTGGCCTAGTGAAATACCAGTTCTAATTTTGTATTCTTTGCTAAAATAGTGGTGTAAGAATTGTTTTATAATTTTTTGATTAGAAAGCGTAACAACAATAGTAATCTTAGTGGATGTGATGTCGTATTTCCATGTAGTTTTTTTTTTTTTTTAATATTTATTTATTTATTTTGGCTGTGCTGGGTCTTAGTTGAGGCATAGGAAATCTTAGATGCAGCATGCGGGATCTACCGACTGGACCACCGGGGAAGTTCCCTCCATGTAGTTTTTTTTTTTTAACATCTTCATTGGAGTATAATTGCTTGACAATGGTGTATTAGTTTCTGCTGTATCACAAAGTGAATCAGCTATACATATACATATATCCCCATATCCCCTCCCTCTTGCGTCTCCCTTCCACGCTCCCTCTCTCACCCCTCTAGGTGGTCACAAAGCACCGAGCTGATCTCCCTGTGCTCTGCGGCTGCTTCCCACTAGCTATCTATTTTACATTTGGTACTGTTATATGTCCATGCCACTCTCTCACTTCGTCCCAGCTTACCCTTCCCCATCCCCGTGTCCTCAAGTCCATTCTCTATGTCTACATCTTTATTACTGGCCTGCCACTAGGTTTTTCAGAACCATTTTTTTTTTTTTTAGATTCCATATATATGTGTTAGCATACGGTATTTGTTTTTCTCTTTCTGATTTATTTCACTCTGTTTGACAGTCTCTAGGTCTATCCACCTCACTACAAATAACTCAATTTCGTTTCTTTATATGGCTGAGTAGTATTCCATTGTATATATGTGCCACATCTTCTTTATCCATTCATCTGTCGATGGACACTTAGGTTGCTTCCATATCCTGGCTATTGTAAATAGTGCTGCAATGAACATTGTGGTACATGACTCTTTTTGAATTATGGTTTTCTCAGGGTATATGCCCAGTAGTGGGATTGCTGGGTCATGTGGCAGTTCTATTTGTAGTTTCTTAAGGAATCTCCATACTGTTCTCCATAGTGGCTGTATCAATTTACATTCCCACCAACAGTGCAAGAGGGTTCCCTTTTCTCCACACCCTCTCCAGCATTGACTGTTTGTAGACTTTTTGTAGATGGCCATTCTGACTGGTGTGAGATGATACCTCATTGTAGTTTTGATTTGCATTTCTCTAATGCTTAGTGATGTTGAGCATCCTTTCATGTGTTTGTTGGCAATCTGTATATCTTCTTTGGAGAAATGTCTATTTAGGTCTTCTGCCCATTTTTGGATTGGGTTGTTTGTTTTTTTGATATTGAGCTGCATGAGCTGCTTGTATATTTTGGAGATTAATCCTTTGTCAGTTGCTTCATTTGCAAATATTTTCTCCCATTCTGAGGGTTGTCTTTTCGTCTTGTTTATGGTTTCCTTTGCTGTGCAAAAGCTTTTAAGTTTCATTAGGTCCCATTTGTTTACTTTTGTTTTTATTTCCATTTCTCTAGGAGGTGGGTCAAAAGGGATCTTGCTGTGATTTATGTCACAGTGTGTTCTACCTATGTTTTCCTCTAAGAGTTTTATAGTGTCTGGCCTTACATTTAGGTCTCTAATCCATTTTGAGTTTATTTTTGTGTATGGTGTTAGGAAGGGTTCTAATTTCATTCTTTTCCATGTAGCTGTCCAGTTTTCCCAGCACCACTTATTGAAGAGACTGTCTTTTCTCCATTGTATATTCTTGCTTCCTTTATCAAAGATAAGGTGACAATATGTGTGTGGGTTTATCTCTGGGCTTTCTATCTTGTTCCATTGATTCTTCCAATCCAAGAGCATGATATATCTCTCCATCTGTTCGTATCATCTTTAATTTCTTTCATCAGTGTCTTTTGGCTTCCTGCGTACAGGTCTTTTGTCTCCTTAGGTAGGTTTATTCCTAGGTATTTTATTCTTTTTGTTGCAATGGTAAATGGGAGTGTTTCCTTAATTTCTCTTTCAGATTTTTCATCATTAGTGTATAGGAATGCAAGAGATTTCTGTGCATTAGTTTTGTATCCTGCTACTTTACCAAATTCTAGTAGTTTTCTGGTAACATCTTTAGGATTCTCTATGTATAGTATCATGTCACCTGCAAACAGTGACAGCTTTACTTCTTCTTTTCCAATTTGGATTCCTTTTCTTTCTTTTTCTTCTCTGATTGCTGTGGCTAAAACTGCCAAAACTATGTTGAATAATAGTGGTGAGAGTGGGCAACCTTGTCTTGTTCCTGATCTTAGTGGAAATGGTTTCAGTTTTTCACAATTGAGAATGATGTTGGCTGTGGGTTTGTCTTATATGGCCTTTATTATGTTTAGGTAAGTTCTCTCTATGCCTACTTTCTGGAGGTTTTTTATCATAAATCGGTGTTGAATTTTGTTGAAAGCTTTTTCTGCATCTATTGAGATGATCATATGGTTTTTATTCTTCAGTTTGTTAATATGGTGTATCACATTGCTGGATTTGCATATATTGAAGAATCCTTGCATTCCTGGGATAAACCCCACTTGATCATGGTGTATGATCCTTTTAATGTGCTGTTGGATTCTGTTTGCTAGTATTTTGTTGAGGATTTTTGCATCTATGTTCATCAGTGATACTGTCCTGTAGTTTTCTTTCTTTGTGACATTTTTGTCTGGTTTTGGTATCAGGGTGATGGTGGCCTCGTAGACTGAGTTTGGGAGTGTTCCTCCCTTTGCTATATTTTGGAAGAGTTTGAGAAGGATAGGTGTTAGCTCTTCTCTAAATGTTTGATAGAATTCGCCTGTGAAGCCATCTGGTCCTGGACTTTTGTTTGTTGGAAGATTTTTAATCACAGTTTCAATTTCAGTGCTTGTAATTAGTCTATGTATATTTTCTATTTCTTCCTGGTTCAGTTCTTGGAAGGTTGTGCTTTTCTAAGAATTTGTCCATTTCTTCCAGTTTTTCCATTTTATTGGCATATAGTTGCTTGTAGTAATCCCTCATGATCCTTTGTATTTCTGCAGTGTCAGTTGTTACTTCTCCTTTTTCATTTCTAATTCTATTGATTTGAGTCTTTTCCCTTTTTTTCTTGATGAGGCTGGCTAATGGTTTATCAATTTTGTTTATCTTCTCAAAGAACCAGCTTTTAGTTTTATTGATATTTGCTATCATTTCCTTCATTTCTTTTTCATTTCTGATCTGAATGTTATGATTTCTTTCCTTCTGCTAGCTTTGGGGCTTTTTTGTTCTTCTTCTCTAATTGCTGTAGGTGTCAGGTTAGGTTGTTTATTTGAGATGTTTCTTGTTTCTTGAGGTAGGATTGTATTGCTATAAACTTCCATCTTAGAACTGTTTTTGCTGCATCCCGTAGCTTTTGGGTCGTCGTGTTTTCATTGTCATTTATTTCTAGGTATTTTTTGATTTCCTCTTTGATCTCTTCAGTGATCTCTTGGTTACTTAGTAGCATATTGTTTAGCCTCCATGTGTTTGTATTTTTTACAGTTTTTTTCCTGTAATTGATATCTAGTCTTACAGCGTTGTGGTCAGGAAAGATATTTATACGATTTCAATTTTGTTAAATTTACCAAGGCTTGATTTGTGACCCAAGATATGATCTATCCTGGAGAATGTTCCATGAGCACTTGAGAAAAATGTGTATTCTGTTGTTTTGGGGTGGAATGTCCTATAAATATCAATTAAGTCCATGTTGTTTAATGTATCATTTAAAGCTTGTGTTTCCTTATTTATTTTCATTTTGGATGATCTGTCCATTGGTGAAAGTGGGGTGTTAAAGTCTCTTACTATGATTGTGTTACTGTCGATTTCCCCTTTATGGCTGTTAGTATTTGCCTTATGTATTGAGGTGCTCCTATGTTGGGTGCATAAATATTTACAATTGTTATATCTTCTTCTTGGATTGATCCCTTGATCATTATATAGTGTCCTTCTTTGTCTCTTGTAATAGTCTTTATTTTAAAGTCTATTTTGTCTGATATGAGAATTGCTACTCCAGCTTTCTTTTGATTTACATTTGCATGGAATGTCTTTTTCCATCCCCTCACTTTCAGTCTGTATGTGTCCCTACGTCTGAAGTGGGTCTCTTGTAGACAGCATATATACAGGTCTTGTTTTTGTATCCATTCAGCCGGTCTATGTCTTTTGGTTGGAGCATTTAATCCATTTACATTTAAGGTAATTATCAACATGTATCTTCCTATTACCATTTTCTTAATTGTTCTGGGTTTGTTATTGTAGGTCTTTTCCTTCTCTTGTGTTTCCTGCCTAGAGAAGTTCCTTTAGCATTTGTTGTAAAGCTGGTTTGGTACTGTTCAATTCTCTTAGCTTTTGCTTGTCTGTAAAGGTTTTAATTTCTCCATTGAATCTGAATGAGATCCTTGCTGGGTAGAGTAATCTTTGTTGTAGGTTTTTCCCTTTCATCACTTTAAATATGTCCTGCCACACCCTTCTGGCCTGCAGAGTTTCTGCTGAAAGATCTGCTGTTAGCCTTATGGGGATTCCCTTGTGTGTTATATTTCCCTTGCGACTTTTAATATTTTTTCTTTGTATTTAATTTTTGATGGTTTAATTAATATGTGTCTTGTTGTGTTTCTCCTTGGATTTGTCCTGTATGGGACTTTCTACATTTCCTGGACTTGATTGACTGTTTCCTTTCCCATATTAGGGAAGTTTTCAACTATAATCTCTTCAAATATTTTCTCAGTCCCTTTCTTTTTCTCTTCTTCTTTTGAGACCCCTATAATTTGAATGTTGGTGCGTTTAATGTTGTCCCAGAGGTCTCTGAGACTGTCCTCAATTCTTTTTATTCTTTTTTCTTTATTCTGCTCTATTGTAGTTATTTCCACTATTTTATCTTCCAGGTCACTTATCCGTTCTTCTGCCTCTGTTATTCTGCTATTGATTCCTTCTAGAGAATTTTTAATTTCATTTGTTGTGTTGTTCATCATTGTTTGTTAGCTCTTCAGTTCTTCTAGGTCCTTGTTAAACGTTTCTTGTATTTTCTCCATTCTATCTCCAAGATTTTGGATATCTTTACTATCATTACTCTGAATTCTTTTTCAGGTAGACTGCCTATTTCCTCTTCATTTGTTTGGTCTGGTAGGTTTTTACATTGCTCTTTCATCTGCTGTGTGTTTCTCTGTCTTCTCATTTTGCTTATCTTACTGTGTTTGGGATCTCCTTTTTGCAGGCTGCAGGTTCATAGCTCCTGTTGTTTGTGGTGTCTGCCCCCAGTGGCTAAGGTTGGTTCAATGGGTTGTGTAGGCTTCCTGGTGGAGGGGACTGGCGCCTGTGTTCTGATGGATGAGCCTGATCTTGTCTTTCTGGTGGGCAGGACTGCCTCTGGTGGTGTGTTTTGGGGTGTCTGTGACCTTATTATGATTTTAGGTAGACTCTCTGCTAATGGGTGGGGTTGTGTTCCTGTCTTGCTAGTTGTTTGGCATAGGCGTCCAGCACTGTAGCTTGCTGGTCATTGAGTGGAGCTGAGTCTTAGCATTGAGATGGAGATCTCTGGGAGAGCCCTCGCCAATTAATATTACAAGGGGCCGGGAGGTCTGGTGGACCAATGTCCTGAACTCGGCTGTTCCATCTCAGAGGCTCAGGCCTGACACCTGGCTGGAGCAACCAAGACCTTGTCAGCCACATGGCTCAGACGAAAAGGGAGAAAAGAAAAAGGAAAGAAAGAAAATAAGTAAATAAAAGTTATTAAAGTAAAAAATTTTAAAAAATTATTAAAATAAAGCAATTAAAAAGTAGTTAAAAAAAAAAAGAGAGCAACCAAACCAGTAAACAAATCCACTAATGATAACAAGCTCTAGAAACTATACTAACAAAACCCGACAGACAGAACCCTAAGACAAATGGTAAAAGCAAACCTATACAGACAAAATCACACAAAGAAGCATACACATACACACTCACAAAAAGAGAAAAAGAAAAAAATATATATAAAAGGAAGAGAGCTACAAAACCAATAAAGAAATCTACCAGTGATAATAAGCTCTAAATACTAAACTAAGATAAACATAAAACTAGAAACAAATTAGACCCAGAAGACAAACCCCAAGTCTACAGTTGCTCTCAAATACACCACCTCAATTTTGGGCTGATTCATTGTCTATTCTGGTATTCCACAGATGCAGGGTACATCAAGTTGATTGTGGAGATTTAATCCTCTGCTCCTGAGGCTGCTGGGAGAGATTTCCCTTTCTCTTCTTTGTTCGCACAGCTCCCGGGGTTCAGCTTTGGATCTGGACCCGCCTCTGCGTGTAGGTCGCCTGAGGGCGTCTGTTCTTCGCTCAGACAGGACGGGGTTAAAGGAGCAGCTGCTTCGCGGGCTCTGGCTCACTCAGGCAGGGGGAGGGAGCGGTATGGAGGAGGCGGGGCGAGCCTGCGGCGTCAGAGGCGTTGTGACGTTGCAGCAGCGTGAGGCGCGCCGTGCGTTCTCCCGGGGAACTTGTCCCTGGATCACGGGAGCCTGGCCGTGGCGGGCTGCACCGGCTCCCGGGAGGGGCGGTGTGGAGAGTGACCTGTGCTCGCACACAGGCTTCTTGGCGGCAGCAACAGCAGCCCCAGCGTCTCATGCCCGTCTCTGGGGTCCGCGCTGATGGCCGCGGCTCGCGCCTGTCTCTGGAGCTCGTTTAGGCGGCGCTCTGAATCCCCTCTCCTCGCGCACCAGGAAACAAAGAGGTAAGAAAAAGTCTCTTGCCTCTTTGGCAGCTGCAGCCTTTTTCCCGGACTCCCTCCCGGCTAGCCGTGGCGCACTAGCCCCTTCAGGCTGTGTTCACGCCGCCAACCCCAGTCCTCTCCCTGCGATCCGACTGCAGCCCGAGCCTCAGCTCCCCGCCGCCCGCCCCGGCGGGTGAGCAGACAAGCCTCTCGGGCTGGTGAGTGCTGCTCGGCGCCGCTCCTCCGTGCGGGAATCTCTCCGCTTTGCCCTCCGCACCCCTGTGGCTGCGCTGTCCTCCGCGGCTCCGAAGCTCCCCCCTCCGCCACCTGCAGTCTCCGCCCGCGAAGGGGCTCCTAGTGTGTGGACACCTTTCCTCCTTCACGACTCCCTCCCACTGATGCAGGTCCCGTCCCTATTCTTTTGTCTCTGTTGTTTCTTTTTTCTTGTGCCCTCCCCAGGTATGTGGGGAGTTTCTTGCCTTTTGGGAGGTCTGAGGTCTTCTGCCAGCGTTCAGTAGGTGTTCTGTAGGAGTTGTTCCACATGTAGATGTATTTCTAATCTATTTGTGGGAGGAAGGTGATCTCCACGTCTTACTCCTCCACCATCTTGAAGGTCCTCCCTCCTTGTATTGATTTTTATTTCCACGATGGCTAATGATGTTGGGCATCTTTTCTCATGTGTTTGCTGGCCATTGGTGTATCTCTTTTGGAGGAATGTCTGCTCAGGTCCTTTGGACTTTTGCAGTTGGGCGGTCTTTTTATTGTTGTGCCGTAAGTGTCCTATGGATATTCTGGATACAAGTCCCTTATCAGATACATGATTTGCAAATATTTTCTGTCATCCTGTTGATTGTCTTTTCACTCTTTGGTGGTGTGCTTTGAAGCACAAAATTTCACATCTTCTTTATCCATTCATCTGTTGATGGACCCTGAGCATGCTTCCATATGTTAGCAATTGTAAATAATGCTGCTGTGAGCATTGGGGTGCATGTATCTTTTTGAATTAATGTTTTTGTTTTCTTTAGCTCTATGCCCAGGAGTGGAATTGCTGGGTCATACAGTAGTTCTATTTTTGGTTTATTGAGGAACCTGCGTAATGTTTTCCACTGTGGCTGCACCGATTTACATTCCCACCAACAATGTATAAGTTCCCTTTTGTCCACATCCTCGCCAGCATTTATTATTTGTGTTCCTTTTGATGATAGCCATTCTGAGAGATATGAGATAAAATCACATTGTGGTTTTAATTTACATTTCTCTGATGGCTAATGATGCCGAGCATCTTTTCATGTGCTTGCTTATTAGTTTTGTTTGTTTTTTGCTAGATTCCTTAGGATTTTCTATATACAATATCATTTCCATATACAATATCATAACTGTCATAGAGATCATTTTAATTCTTCATGTACAATCTAAATGCCTTTATTTTATTACCTAATTGCCCTTCTAGAACCTCCAGCTTGACGTTGAACAGAAATGACAAGAGCAAACATCCTTGCCTTGTTTCTGGTCTTAGGAGGAAAACATTCAGTCTTTCACCATTAAGTATTATGTTAACTAAGGGTTTTTTGTAGGTGCTGTAATGATCTTTTAAAGTATTTATAATTGTTACATTTCTCTTACATGGTCGCATTACCTAAATAAAATGGCATAAGAGAATTTGACAAAATTGAGACCCAATTGAGATAAATGTTGTGAGAAAAGGACTACATCGGTAAATATTGTGAGAGTAGGGCTACATCTTGTTTTATCCATAACTACTGGCCATCTTCATTTTTGTGCTTGTCCTGTCCACAACCTCCACCAAGGAAACTGATCCACCATTGGACCCTGCTGTCTCAGGAGTCATATATGGTATTATGGTGATGTCTTCCTCCTTTCCCCGTCCTTCAACTCTGTTTATTGGACTGGAATAACCGTCTGACCCAAGAACAGCTAATCCTCAGGTGAGGCAGTAATCTTCACTCTCTAAGGCCAGATTGAAAAAGATTAATTTAACCAAGTGAGAATTGGACCTAAGCAACAAAGAAAGAATTTTTCAGTTACTGGTGGAAGCTTTAGCTGAAAATTTGTGAGAAGAATCAGGACTTGGGAGGCTATAATGGACCACATATAAGCTAAAATTATAGGGAAGTAGAAATTATATAAATAAGCAGAAACAGTTACTAAAGCAAGATAGAAAGAAGTATATACATAGAATAGAACTGAGTAACACGAACAGTAGAATAGTAGAGGAAAGATTCTGGAACTTCTGCATCTAAGGTTTCTAGAATGACCTTGAATCCAAACCCAATTTCCTGCTTCAGTTCTTGGATTTCCATGAAATCCTAATTTCCTTGTTCCTCCACATGAGCTAATTTGAAAGGGTCTTTGTTCCCTGTAAATAAGTGAAATAACTAAAAACATTCAGGATAAACTCGTCACATTTGACAATGTTTTTGTTTCTCAAGTGTCCTGAACTCTAAAGAGAAAGACATGGGAAAAGGGAATGGAAATTATTGATATTTTGGAGAGTAGTAAAGGATAAAACCCACGTTGCTTAATATTGTTGCTATTAGTTGTTAGAAACATGATTAGTATTGACTAAATGATTCCTATTTAGGAGAAATATTTGGTAAGGTGCTAATAATGATATTGTTAAAATTACAGTACTGTGCCTGATAAATTGTTCAAGGATAAGGCATTTGGGAAGAAACCTTGTTAATGAGGAATATCCCCTAAGGATGTAAAATGGTATGATGGCAATACCAATTATAGATGATATGAATGGCAAAAGGCTGTGTCTTGGCAGCTGGCACATGACTTCAGATGAAGAAAAAAGTAATTTTGAAGATGAGATAAATAAAATGATTAAGATTAGAGTTGGGCTTTATACAATAATGACTGCTATTTAGTGAAGTGTAGGCTATAATTTTTCCCAGCTGAATTTGATTAAGCCTGCTCAGCTGCCAATAAGGACTTTATTAATGGAAGACAGGAAGAGCTAATGATGGGAAGAGTCAGTATGTAACTGAGATTGGGAGCAATTTTTGACATGTAAGAGGAACATAGGAGAAGTTAATGGGATACGTTGGCATTTCATTGGGAAAGAGATAAGGCCTAGCTCCATGGATAGAGTCAGAATTATGTTGACTGAGGTTAGTACATTCATTTATTGGTTAGTAGTCATGCCTTGTTATAACAAATACGTATACTAAAACGTGCTGCTGCTTTTGTTGATTTTGGATAATGATTTTGGGTAGGGTGTTAATTTCCAGGCTTACTCAAGCTAATGTTCATGGAGAGCCAAACATAGGATCTAGAATTAAGCTAAATAAAATTATCACACAGGTAAACTTTAGTATAGAAATGATATGGTATAAACCATTTTAAGAGTAGGGATTCTACAGATTAATTAATTGACTTTACTTACATATAGTGTAGTATGAGAGCATGGAAGTTTTGCGTTCTCTCATTCAGGTTGGAGCCCTTAAATTTATTCCTTCAAAACATCTCGTACTCATTTTCATGATTGCATATTATATTAATCAGGATTCTCCAAAGAAACAGAATCCACGGGATAGATACAGATAGATAAGAGGAGATGTATTGTAGAAATTGGCTCGTGTGAATATGGAGGCCAAGAAGTCCCATGATCTATAAGCTGGAGAACCAGGAGAACTGATGGTATAATTCCGTCCAAGTCCGAAGACCTGAGAACCTGGAGCAGGGGTACCCAGCTCAAGCAGGGAGCACGTTCTCCCTTCCTCCACCTTTATGTTCCTCAGTGGATTGGATGATCCCCACCCACATTGATGATGGGCATCTTCTTTACTCCTGATTTACTACCTATTGAAATGCTAATCTCTTCTGGAGACACCCTTACAGACACACCCAGAAATAATGTTTTACCAGCTTTCTGGGCATCTCCTAGCCTAGTCAAGTGGACAGATAAAATTCACTGTCATACATATGCATGTTATTATGAGGCAGTTTGATATTTGTTTAAAGCGCATGATGGCTTAAGGTAGAGAAATTTTGTTCACAAGTGGCTATTCGGTATGCCACAAGTAGAGATTTAATGAAACTCATGGAATTATGGTATATTTTTTATATGGCTAATTATTGGTAATTATGATAGAGTTTGATATAAAAATGCTCTTGAAAATTATATTTAGCATATTTACTGACAATTATATTTCCATATTCTACTAAAAAAATATTTCAGGTGGATATGAAGAACTTTTATATAACTTGAAATAATTTTAATTTACTTACAGTTCTGGTATGATTATGGTTGCTTAAACAAGGATGCAGATAAATCCTATCTTCAGAGATTGAGCAGGAATATTATATTCCTTAGTTAAGTTTGATATGGTGATGGCAATGAAAAAAATTAGTCAATAGTCAAAGAAAGAGAACTGGAAATTCCATTGAGCCGACCTGAGGATTATAACTTGGGAGACTGTCTCTCAGAGAGCTCTGAGAACTATTCTGAAGAACATTTTTATGTTTAAATTTTTCTTGTCTCGCCTTAAAATCTGAATTTTACTTCATCAATGAGCATAAGGAGAGAGGAGAATTCTAGTAAATGTTACTCTATAGGAAATTGGTGACCTGTTAAGCTCCAGTGAGACACCTCCTAGTTTGGTAAACTTATCTAGATGAGAAAATAAAGTAGGCTGACAAATTAGACGTAGTGAATATGAGTGGGAGCCTCCAGTTTATATTGATAATTGAATTGGATTTGGGGAGATGGGTCAGAAGGAGAGTTCAAAGTCAGAGTCAAGGGGAGGCTGGGAGCTTTGAAACTGATGATATTGGAAGGTATGAAAGTATGAACAAAGGACCCTGGTTATTCTTCCTTTGTTGATGCAAACTTTCCACGCAGCAGCTCCTTGGCTTGATACATAAAATCTTTCTAGCCTTATCAAACATCATGGCATTTTCCAATATTCTTTAATGAAAGATGAAGCAATCTGGGTAGCAGCAATTGTGTTACATAAGAGGTGCACTAGGACTTCTAAACTGCAAGTGTCATTGTGAAAAGCAATAATTTTGAATTTTAGCACTCTTTAGCTGTCCAAAAGCTTTTTGCAAACATTTGCAGTCATGGATTAAAACATGAATAAAATGGTACTAAACCCTAATAGCTCTAAAACCACACTTTTTTGCAGAATTAACTGAACCAAATACTCATATTTTGGAAGAATTAGTTGGTTGAGACCAACCTTTACAAAGGAAATAAGTAATTTAGTTACAGTCTATCAACACTTATGAGTGCCTGTTACGTGCAAATAATCACTGTGGTGAGAGCTCTAGAACAGACGTTCTTCAGCTACTCCCTTTTCTAAAACCTCCCCATCAGATCAGTCACAAATCCTAGAAGTTCTGCCTCTTTATCCCAGCCTTGATCTGGACCCTCACTTGCACTCAGTTCCACCTCGTTACTGATCTTGTTTGCCCCTCCTTCTACAATCCATCCTCCATCCTGCCACCGCAGCCGTCTTTCTAAAACACCAGTTACGTCACGTTGCCTGCCTGCCTGCCTAAATTTCTTCAGTAGTGTCCTAGAACCTCCAGGATTAATTTCAACCTCCTGTACATGGCACAAGCCCTACTTATTCTCATCTTAGTTTCTCCAGCCTTATTTCTCACCGCTTGTTCTCAGGTACCTTATCATCATACATAGCGAGCTATTTGCAGTTTTGCAGAATGACCTTACACCTCTCCCTTCCCTCTACGTTTCCTCTCCAGGTTCATTTCATCTGGGAAGTGCCCACCTCTTCTTTCCCCACCCATCCTTACCCTTTTGGTCCTTTTTCTTTCTTTCCCCAAACTAAGTTAATCACATCTTCCCTGGGCAACCATAGCACTTGTTCATACCACTGTTTTAATGCTTTCCATATTGACTTTTAATAGGTTTAACTGTTTACGTTGATCACTGAACTAGAAGTTACTTAAACACAAGAGATATTTCTTTCCTTTCTATTTCCTTAGTAGTTGGCACAGTGCCTGGCTCATATCGTGGACTCATTAAGTGGACATACATGCAATCAAATCTACCTCCTAATATCTCTCATATAGGTCTTCTCTTCTTCATTTCTGCTGCCATTGTCTTAACTCAGGTCCTTGTTGCTCATCTGGATTCCTAAAACAACCTGTATCACCACTGTTTTTAGTCCTTCCCAGTGCCAATTAATTCTTCATACTGTCACTACTAACATAATATTTTGAATATATAGATTTGATTGTTTCATTGAATTATCTGTGTCTCCTCATTATATTAAGAATAAAGTCTAAAAAAGCCAAACTCATAGAAACAAAGAGTAGAATGACCAGAGATTAGGGGGTGGAGAAAATGGGGAGATGTTGATCACAGAGAACAAACTTCCAGTTGGAAGGTGAATAAGTTCTAGGGATCTAATGGAAAGCATTGTGATTATAGATAACGGTGCTGTACTATATACTTGAAAGTTGCTGAGAGAGTGAATCTTAAATGATCTCACTCCAAAAAAAGAATGGTAATTACATGACATGATGGAGGTGTTAGCTAACACTCTGGAGGTAATCACTTTGCAATATATAAGTGTATAAAAACAACACGTGTTACACCTTATATTTACACAATGTTATATGTCAATTGTATTTCCATAAAATTGGGGGAAGAAACGGATAAAGTCCAGTTCTTTAGCAAAGCATCTGAAGGTGTTCAGGACAGGGGTCTTCTCTCCTTTTCAAGTCTCGCCATCCACCCTGACTCCTCCTCAACACAGCCACGTGCTGCACTCCGGAAGTGCCTTGTTCTCTAGCCTCTATTCCTTTGCACACTTGGTTAACTCTGCTAGTGCTGTCTTCTCCCACCCCACAACTGATAACTCCTGATCATCCTTTATGAGATACATCCTTTTAGAAGTACTTGCTGCTCTACCCAATCCGCCCTTGTTCCCATGTACGGTACTGTAACAGTCGCCCTTCCAGGCTATCTCCTGTACAATTCTGTAATGACAGGGATTTTGTCCTGTTCATTTGTCCAGTTGCTGATCAATAAATATTTGTTAGACAAGTAAGTGAAGGACGTATTTGATACAACTAGATATATTAAACTGGAATTTTATTTACTTCTTCGTTTCTAGTGATAATTGCTTTAAAAGACTTTCTGTTGGTCTACGAACTCCCAATGGGTTTTTGGCTCTCAGGTAAACAACAGCTCAGAACAGAAGTGTCATATTCATATTCATTCCAAGAAACATTTTTTGAATACTGGCTATGTGCCAGCTAATACACTCTATTGCTAGAGTTGATTTTGTTTTCCTTAGCTGTACAGTCTTGAAATTATTCCCATTAAACTTCCTCTGACCATCTACTTAGTATAGTGATTTTGGATTTTCTTTGTTTAAAACATTAGCAACCCTTTCAACCTAGTGTTTAACTACAAGCCAAATAAGCATGCACTTGCTATTGCACTATTTCAGTTCAAGCACAAAAATACTAAATGACATTAGCAAAGGAATGATCTCTGGTTACTGCCTTTTGATCCCTCCTGCCAGTATGATAGTAAATCAGTGACTGTTTCTGTGCTTTAATTTCTAATCTGTTGTGTTTCTACTTAGTAATATCACCAATATGTTGTTCTTTCTTTCTTTTTTAAATTTCTTAATAATATTACATAATTTCCTTACCAAATTTAAACAGGAAGTTTTCTTTTTTTAAAATTTTTTTAAATTAAAAAAAATATCTTTATTGGAGTATAATTGCTTTACAATGTTGTGTCAGCGTCTGCTGTACAACAAAGTGAATCAGCTATACATATACATACATCCCCATATCTCCTCCCTCTTGCGTCTCCCTCCCACCCTCCCTATCCCACCCCTCTAGGTCATCACAAAGCACCGAGCTGATCTCCCTGTGCTATGCGGCTGCTTCCCACTAGCTATCTATTTCACATTTGGTAGTGTATATATGTCAGTGCTACTCTCTCACTTCGTCCCAGCTTCCCCTTCCCCGCTGTGTTCTCAAGTCCGTTCTCTACGTTTCCGTCTTTATTCCTGCCCTGCTACTAGGTTCATCAGTACCGGTTTTTTAGGTTCCATATATGTACGTTAGCATATGGTATTTGTTTTTCTCTCTCTGACTTACTTCACTCTGTATGACAGACTCTAGGTCCATCCACCTCACTACAAATAACTCAATTTCATTTCTTTTTATGGCTGAGTAATATTCCATTCTATATATGTGCCACATCTTCTTTATCCATTCATCTGTCGATGGACATTTAGGCTGCTTCCACGTCCTAAACAGGAAGTTTTCTTTGCTAGGAGTTGCCAGTCTCCATTAGAAGATGGTGCTTATCCAGAAAATCTGTAGCAATATTTCAAATTAAGTGATGGTTTTCTTTTTAAGTGAAAACTGTTAACGTTGGCTGACTTTTTGGTAATCAAAGGACAAGAAGATCTGAGTTCTTATTTAACCAAAATAAAATAGTATTGATTTCCATCTTATTAAATATAATGGGCAAGTGTTTCTATTTTTACTATGTTTCTAGTTATTTTTCTTACCCATTGATATGAGACCTACATTTTGGACACGGATCCACAAACAATTCATCAAATTGCCCGATTGTTTCATGGCTCTATAAAATATTTATATTGTAATGAGTATAGTATACCTGACTCAGGAATACCACTGAATGAATGGATTTTTGATGAAAGTGCTTGTTGTAGTTTCCTAGGGCTACTGTGACAAGGGGTCACAAACTGAATGACACAAAGAACAGAAGTGTACCGTCTCACAGTTCTGGAGGCTGGAAGTCTAAGATCAGGGTGTCGGCAGGGTTCGTTCACTCTGAGGGATGTGAAGGAATATCTGTCCTACACCTCTCACGTGATTTCTAGAGGCATTCCTTGGCCTGTAGGTGGTGTTCTCCCTGAGTCTTCATGTTATCTTGCCTCTGTACATATCTCTGCATCCAAATTTTCCCTTTTTATAAGGACACAGTCACACTGGATTAGGGCCCACCCTAATGACTTCATCTTAACTTGAATATCTGAAAAGACCCTATTTCTGAATAAGGTTACATTCACAGGTACTGGAGGGTTAGGACTTCAACATATATTTTAAGAATACATTTTAAAGACTATTATTATAAAAAGTGGGAATAACAGAAGATAGCTCTTCCTTTATATTTCCCAAGTTCTGTGAATCGTAATGTCTAAATCCTAATCATCTCAGCACTTTGTTTCCTCAGTTCTAAACACAGTTCCTTTACTCAGTAAAGGTTTATGGAATGAGTGAAGGATATTTGTCTGAAAATGTGATCCACAGTGTACACTCCTAGATTGCAAGTGATATGGTTTAGAAAACTTCAGTAATTATTTCAAGATACCAACGTATTTCTGGTTTGTTTTTAGTACCAGATCTCTATTTAATAATAAAATTGACATTCAAGGAGACGTAATGTTTAAGGGTACAATTCACAGCCCTGCCACAATACTGTACCATCCTTTGCTTAGTGAGTTTATTGGTAGATTATATAGCTTCAAGAGTAAGGCAGCAAGTTATGCCTCCTGGAAACCAGCTGGTTTTGCTTTTTTCATGGTTATAGACTACTTACACTAACCAGTCGTCTGAAATGTGGGTCATGCGAAGGGACAAGGAAGATGGTGAAAAGGAGTACAGATGGTCCAGCACCAGCCAGTTACCACCATTGGGAGAAATAAACCTCCAGGTCTTCTCTCTGCTTCTACCAATGCCATTTTTACCTTTAAAGAACTCTTATCATAATGCTCTCATCATAATATTCTGAAATAACATGGCTTTGGTGCTCCAGATTTACTATCTTGGAGTGACTTAAGTATTGGGAAGCTGATTCCGATGACTTCAACATCAAAGAGTCATAGGATCCCAGAACTTTGAACTAGACGTAACCTTATGCATCAGTTGGTTCAAAATTCCAACGTAGTGCACAGAACTTTCCACAGCATCCTGCAAATGCTATTTGTGCTATTTTAAATATGAAGAAATAAAATGTAACTGACATCTTATGATATAATATCAACTAATAAATACTCAGTATAAAGATAAAAATATGCTGACTTTACACTCAAGAATTTATGCATGTTTCCGTTTGAAAAAATGGAAGGCTTGGATGTTCCAGCCGCTGTTTTAGGTGCTTGGATACAACATTGACCGAGACAGACACACTGACTCGCTTTTCTAGGAGTTTACAGTCCCTCAGGAAATGAACACTCAATTTCAATAAAGTGTGGAAAGTGCTACAAATGGGGAAGTTAAGAGTTTGACAGAAGCACGTAGCAGGACTCTTAAATTATTCTGGGGTAGGACAAAGTTTCCATGATGAAGCGATGTTTATGTCAAGATTGTAAGGATGAGGAATTAAGATTGGGGGGAGGTGGAGGAAAGTGTTCCTAGCAAAAGCTACAGTACACATCAAAGTCTGGAGGTCAGAGAGAGTATGTTCATGATGATTCTTGTAAAGAATATAGCAAGTTATTTCATATTCTATTTCTCTTAATTACAGTGCGACTAATAGTCATGAAGAGAGCTATATAGATAGAGAACACTTTCTTTTCAATGAATTTAATTGTGAATCATCTTCTCTTCCTTTCATTTTTTTTACACCTTTCTCTTTCCATCATCTCAATGAAATTTCTCAGTGACAGCCAGGGGTTCAAGGTCCCTCAGTTCAGGGTTGGTTGTATTAAAACTTTTATTTATTTCCTGAGTGTGATCCCTGTGTTATCTCATACAATTCTCAGAACAGTCTTGCCAGCAAGTGTTAATATCTGCAACCTGCACACGGGGAAACTGAGCCTCAAAGAAGTTAAATGGTACGTCCAAGTTCACAGATGGCTAGGACACCAGCTCCTGTCTGTCTGCCTCCCTGGCCCATTCTCTTTCCACCTGGCTTTACTGCCTGTAAATTACGGAGTGGACGGTGAGAGACCTTGTTTGAGACATGAATTAAGGTTTTTGAAATTGAAAGCCTTCAATTTCAGATGTCGAGACTTCTCTTTTTTATTCTAGGAAGTCTTCACTCCATTCTCCTATCCACGTGACTGCCTTTGAAAAACCCATCTCTACTAAAGGAAACTAGAGATTCCTTAAGCCCCCAATTGCTTGGTTTACCTGCTTTAATATTTGAAAATGTACACCATCAGGAAATTTGTTCCTTTATATAAATTCATTCCTTTATGCTTCAGTTTAAAACAAATGTCTCATTGATTTACTCCAGAGCAGGGAAAGAACAGAGAGGAAAGGCAACTAATAATTCAGAACCCCAGTGCCAGGACCTCTGTTAGACCCTTTAAAGACATGAGCTCATTTCATCCTCAGCATAAACTGTAGGGTGGATATTATAATTCCCACTTAACAAGGAAGGAAACATTGGCACAGCTGCCTTAGCTGCAGAGCTAGGATTTGAACTCTCATTTGTAGGTATCCGAAGTCCATGATTTTTCTACTACACTATGCTACACTATACTGATCATTCATTTATTTCGTTCAAGATTTTTTGGCCGTGCTGTATGGTATGCGGGATCTTAGTTCCCCAACCAGGAATCGAACCTGAGCCCCCTGCAGTGGAAGCACGGAGTCTTTTATTTATTTATTTATTTATTTATTTATTTATATTTTTGGCTGCGTTGGGTCTTTGTTGCTGTGCGCGGGCTTTCTCTAGTCGCGGCGAGCAGGGGCTACTCTTGGTTGCGGTGCGCGGGCTTCTCATTGCGGTGGCTTCTCTTGTTGCGGAGCACGGGCTCCAGGTGCGTGGGCTTCAGTAGTTGTGGCTTACGGGCTCAGTAGTTGTGGCATATGGGCTTAGTTGCTCCGTGGCATGTGGGATCTTCCGGGACCAGGGCTCGAACCCGTGTCCCCTGCATTGGCAGGCGGATTCTTAACCACTGAGCCACCAGGGAAGTCCCGGAAGCACAGAGTCTTAACCACTGGACCGCCAGGGAAGTCCCTCAAGATTTTCACTGAGAGATTCCATGTGGTATCACTGAGAATATTAAGATGAGAATTGAACTCACTCTTTAAGAAGACCCTTATTTTCTAATTGGCTCTGTATTGCTCATTGGTAATCTATTGCATTAGAGCCTGGTGTGTAATAGGAGCCTGAATATTTGATACATTACATGCATATTTAATTTTTCACCCCAGAATATGTCCACTTGTCACCAGTATGTATGCACTTCGTATCATTTCACTTTTCTTCCTAAGTATACTACTTTGAATTTACTCTCATTATTTGTTTGTCCTCCCTGGACGCAGTCATATATCCATGTACCCGTGAAAGTCACTGTGTGTGTGTTCCCTGAGCCTTGATTCTCTGCTCTGCAGGCCGTGCGCATCTGTTCTCCCGGCCCTACGGATGTGGCCAGAAGGATCTCGAAGGGGATGGGCCTGGCGGCGCTCCTGGGCATTCCCGCTGCTTGCCTTTGGGGATGGGCAGCTCCTGCTCCTGTAGGACTGCGCGTGCGTCTAGGACTCAGGTGCGGCGAGGCGGAAGGCAGCGAGGAACTGTAGAAGTTCAGCTCCCCTCTGGCTCCTCTACAGGTTATTGTGCTGCTCCCCTCATTTAACTTTGAGTGGGTGGGAACACGTCTGTGTCCAGTGTAGTGCCCGCTCCTCGCTATTTTGTTCTTTAAACTTTTCCATCTCCAGAGCGGCGGAGAGGCAGGCGAAAGGAGGCAAAGCCAAGGCCTGCAGGTGCTTGAGAACCATTAGGGCTTTTTGTTTTCTTTAGAGCAGTGGTAGCCTCTGTGCACTTTGGATGTCCTTGTCTCTAAACTGAGGAGCAAAAGTAGAAACTACCTTGGTTTGAAAATATTTTCCAAAGGTTTCTTCTGAACTCTGATTCACTCTTTTGTTTTTCCCCAGGTCCTAGGAGGATGAACTTGGTGTGCAAACTGGAGGGCTCAAGTACGAAGTCTCAGGTATATCTAACCAAAGCTTTTACACATGCAAGTGTTTAATTTCCATTATACCTGGGACCCCATTATTCCTGATAGGCCTTTGACATCCTCAGGCTTGTGACCTATGTTGGTCCCAAAATCTGCCATCTCTAACAATAACATTTAGGAACCTCCGACAACCTATGCTTGTGCTGTAATCTGGCTCCAGTTTGAATATACTTTAGATACAATTTTTCTGTATAGAAATATTTATCTGGAACTACTTTATTCCACCTAAACCAAATGAAAAACATGGAAAAATCTGTGAATTGGTATTGTTAAAATTAAATACAAAATGGAGACCAGACTTGAAAATTCCCTGGCAGACAAAACCATTTAAGCCACAGAAGCAAAACTAAATGGAAATTATTTCATGAACATAAGTAAAAGTTAACTTAGGTTATTTCTTGTAAATGCCTCTGATAATCATAAAAGAAATGTATCTTCCTAAATATGTTATCAGATAATCACTTTTAACCGACCCCCTACCATCTGGAAACCCCCACTGAAATAACCAATCATTGTAAAAGTTAAACAACTTCCTCATTTTCATTTTATAAATCATCCTGTAACATCACGTCCTTGAGCTTCATATCAGTTTTAAATTTGAAATCTCCCAGTTCTCAAACTGTTCTTATATGCAATAACTCTTACTAAATACCATGTACTGATCTGGTGGTTTTAATTTTGCTATTTCTGGATTTTTGACAGTGTTATGGGCTGAATTGTGTCCTTCTAAAACTTAAATGTTGAAGCCCTAGTTCTTAGTACCTCAGAATGTGACTCTATTTGGAGACAGGATCTTTAAAGAGGCAGTCAAGTTAAAATGCGGTCATTAGAGTGGGCCCTAATCCAATCTGACTCGTGTCCTCATAAGAAGAGGAAATTGGGACAGAGATGCTTAGAGAGGGACAACCATGTGAGGACACAGGGAGAAGATGGCCACCTACAAGCCAAGGAGAGAGACGTCAGAAGAAACCAACCCTGCCAGCAACTTGGTCTCAGGCTTCTAACCTCCAGAGCTGTATGTAAGAAGACAAATTTTTGTTGTATAAGCCACTCTGTCTGTGGTACTTTGTTATGGCAGCCCTACCTAGCAAACTAATACAGTTGGTTTCCAAGTATGTGCTGAAAGGGCTGTGTTTCCAGTTAGACACATTCAATTTAGATAATATAGTACAGCACCAAAGAAGAAATCCTCCAAAACAATTGATTTTGACAATGTCGTTTTCCTGATAGTATCAGTTCTACTCTACCAAGGAATAAGCGCTCAGAAATTCAGGGTTATGGCCGCCGTTCAGTTGGTGGCAGTTAATGAAGTAAATGTGGCCTCAAGCCATCTTCTAACCAAAAATTGATTTATCAGTATGTAAAAGTGGTAAAAGTCTTCTCCTTCATGAAGCCTGTAATTAAAGTTACATAAATGGGGACATTTTAATCATAACCTCTACAATCACAATAAAGTCGGGGGACTTCCCTGGTGGTCCACCGGTTAAGACTCCGTGCTCCCAATGCAGGGGCCCCGGGTTCCACCCCTGGTCAGAGAACTAGATCCCCCATGCTGCAACTAAAGATCCTGCATGCGGCAACGAAGATCCTGTGTGCCACAACAAAGACCTGGTGCAGCCAAATAAATAAGTAAATATTAAAAAAAAAAGTCAGTACTTTGATATTGTTTTTTGAAAAATTATATTTTGGCAATACTTGTGGGATGCAAAAAATATGGGGCAAGACTAGGGAGAAAAAGAACAGGAAAAGTGTTCACTGGATTTTAATTAAAACATTGTTTATTGAGTATTGCACTTTACTAGAGTGAAAGATATGTATATGTTATAAAAACTAATTTAAGACTGCTTTTTGCTCACGAAGAGAAGCAGCTGGGTTTCAGCATTTGTGTGTATTCAAGATCAGTCTTCACTGAGCAAAAGAAACTTTATAGCCATTTGGAGAAGAAAATGAAAAGCTAGCTTACTCATCGGTCATTAGAAAACATTCTTTGTGTGCACACGGAACATAAAGCTCATCAGGTTTATAATACAGCCACTTCCAGTTCTTAGAAAGCTTAATCTCTTGATTAGATGCCATTTTTAGTTGAATATTTTATACCCCAAATTAGAAATTTGTACAATATAACCATTTATTCACACTGCTACCAGGCAGCGTCACTAAAGACCTGTGAACCATGGAACGTGCACTTACGCTGACTTCTGGAATTCTGGGCAGTTCTGGGAGAGGATGATAGGATGGTGACCCAAAGGGTGCAGAGCTTCCCTTCCCACATCTTTGCATGGATTTGAAATCTAATTCTAACAACTCTGAGTATCTGAGAAAAGGGAAGTCCTCACTACAAATTTATTGATCGCCCCAGAGGAGATGCCCGTGCCTTAATGTACCCTTTCCAAAACAAATGAGCAGGAGTAAAGAGAAGGTAATGATTTTAAGGGACACCTGACCTGCAGCCCTGGCAGCCTTTGCTAGCTGTCAGCGAAAACACTTGTGTTGTTCCAGAAACGATGCCAACCCCAAACTCCCCCTCCAGAATGGTTGAATTTCGGAATCTCTTCACCATCCGCCAGAAGGAACTTCCACCATCCATGAAGCAACAAGACACAACTGAAGAATGAAAATAGTTGACAGACCACTGACATTATGCTGCCAGAAACAGAATGATCCTCACTGAAAGAAGATACGAAGACCCTTGTCGTCTCTCTTCACCTCCACTCCCCAAGTCAGTCTGTACCCGTATGAGAATTGCAGCTCCCTGAAAGCCACTGGAAGGAATGAAACGGTCCACTGCCTTCTGGGGTGTATAAATCCCGCCACACCCCAACTCCAGAGCACTATAAGAAGGGACAAGGGTAAGAAGAGTCTTTGTGGCAGTGCCCACCGGGGGTTGCGGCTTTGCGTACATTCCATCTTTCCAGAGTATTAGGGCTCTGGAAAGTGAAGGAAAGAGAAGATGCCACCTTTCTCCTTCAGAGCTGCATTAAATGAAATTTTGCTGATTACTAGAAATGAGTCTGGTCAAGATTTCTCAACGTCTTCGCTCTTGACATTTGGGGCCAGGTCATTCTTTGTTGTGTGGTGCTGCCGTGTGTATGTTTAGCCGCATCTCTAGATCTCGGGATGTTTTGCAGCACCTCTGGCCTCTACTTATTAGATGCCAGTAACCTCCTGCCCCCTCCACACACACATAGTGACAACCGACAATGTCTCCAGGCAATGCCAAATGTCCCTCAGGGCAAAATCAGTCCTGGTTGAGAAACATTGGAAGAAGACAACCGGAAACATAATTGAAGAATAGATTGTTGAGTGGAAAAAAGTGACCTAGGTATGTAGATCAAAACGGATCACTGATTCTAGGCAAAATCTGTAATTACTGATATTTGTTGCGAGCTTATTTTATGCCAGGTGCTGTTCTAAGTGCTTTACCACATTATCTCATTTAACCCCAGACCACGCTTTGAGGTAGGTACTATTATCATCTCCATCTTACACCCGAAGGAATGGAGACACAGAAAGGTAAGGCAGAGGCCCACTATTAAGTCAAACTGATTCAAATCAGATTCAATCCCAGACAATCTGACTCTGGAGGCAGCTTTCTAATCACTAAGCTATAAACATGTACACCTGTATAAGCCTTTATAAATTGCAGGGCACTTTCCCAGTTTAATCCTGCCTCTCTCCCTGATTCACCTATATTACCTGATGGTTTCTTCCTACAGGTTTAACCTCAGGCAGCTGAAGAGTCTATTTTGACCAAGGCAGCGGTAGAGTTGCAGCACCAGACCCATCAGCTGGGGCCTGGCATTCACTTCAGTGCTTTCAGTTAGACTCTGAAGCGTCTGGGTTGAGCCACAGCCTTTCTCCACTTCCCTCCACGTTGGCCTAGACCCCTGGCTTCTGCCCCATTTTCTTCTTAAGCGTTTTGATTAACCTGAATCCCATCCACTTGGCTGAGACCTTGATTAATCTAGAAACACCTGCCCCAGTGGGTGTTTTCTATTCCCATGCCCCACAGCAGTATGAGAGTGTACTCTTGCCCCTCTTGTGGGACTGACCTGCCGTAGATGGTCGCTGACCTTCATCAAGCCTGAAATGGTTACGCCCCTTGGTCCACAGTGCTTGGGGTTAACACTGCCTTAGCCTCAGGGATAAGCCCTGTAATACAGCCAGTTCCTCTGGTTCTGGTCCCTCCCAGCCCAGGCTGCCACCCGCCTCCCTAGGGAGCCCTCTAAAAGTTCACGACTTCTCACCAGTCAAGGGAGGGAGGCACTTAACCTTCTTTTTTGGTTTTTGTTGTTTGTTCGTGTTAAAATGTTTTGCTCTTCCAAATAATTTATGTAGCAAGCGGGGTATATATTTTAATCCCATTTGAGCAAAGCACCCCAGTGACTTTCCCTAACGCCACAGTGCTACTAAAGTGGCGGGGCCAGGGCTTAAACCCGGGTCATGAAACCATAGATCTTTAGGGCTTGAAAGGCCTTTAAAAGTCATCTAATCCAGCCAAGTAAACGAAACCTGGATCTCCTCCGTAACACCTCTGCCAAGTAGTTAACTAGCCTGTGTTTGAATGCCTTCCCTCACAGGACAGCTCGGGTCATCTCTGGCTACTTGCGACAGTCATTTGTTTAATCATCTCACACTCTTCTATTCATCAAACAAGTACTTCAGGGCCTAATATGGGCACCATCAGGTGTTATGTGGCTATTGAGGTAATTTCTGGAAGTAAATTTAGTTAAAGATAGAAAGTGGAAAGTTCTACAGGAGGGGTACTGATAAAGTGCTATGGAAACTGTTGGAAATTTCTTCCTTCTACTGACCTGAAAACTGTCTTACTGTGTAGCTTCCAAAATTTGGTCTTAATTCTGTTCTTCCCATTCATTAAAAAAAAATTACTTTTTTTCATTACAGCTAGTGTGTCATCCTTCATTTGTTTCTCGTAAAGGGCTTCTCAGATCCTCTCTCTCTCCTGATTACGCCTCCCTGAACCCATTTCAGTTTGTCTATGATTCTCTGCAAGGGTTTCCCTGTAGCTGAACAGAATGGGATGTAGACTGGTCAGAAGAGAAGTGAACTACCATCTCTCATCCTGGATAAAGTAATTCTATAGGGCACGAAAACTATTTGGTGACCACACTCATCCATTATTGTTTCAAACTGACTTTACTGTGAACTAATAATACCCACAGTGCCGGATGTTGGAAAGGTAGGGTTGAGATTAGGATCCCACTCTTAAATGTCTTATCCTGTCAGACTATTATACTACTGCTTGTGTGACAGACCCCTTACGACTTAAAGTTAATTAATAATTATTATTTTTAATTGGGGTAAAGTACACATAAAGTTTACCATTTTAACCATTTTTAAACATAGAGTTCAGTAGCATTAAATACATTCACTTTATTGTACAACCGTCACCACATCCATTTCCAGAACTTTTTCATCTTCCCAAATTGAAACTTTGTGCCCATGAAACTAACTCCCCATATCCCCCTCCCCGCAGCCTCTCGCAGTGACCATTCTACTTTCTGTCTCCATGAATTTGACTGCTCTAAGTACCTCATATAAGTGGAATCGTATAGTAGTTGATTTTTTTGTGCGACTGGCTTATTTCACCTACCTTAATGTGTCCAAAATTCATCTATGTTGTAGCCTGTGTCAGAATTCCCTTCGTTTTTAAGGCTGTGTAATACTCCATTGTACATATATACCACATTTTGTTTATCCATCCATCTGTTGATAGACACTTGGGTTACTTCTAGCTTCTCGCTATTGAAAATAGTGCTGCTGTGAACATGGGTGTACAAATATCTTTTTGAGACTTTTGCTTTCAGTTCTTTTGGGTATATACCCAGAAGTGGAATTGCTGGATTGTAAGGAATTAATAACTATTTTTAATCCTTTCAGCATATTTTTTAAAATGTACTGCTTGTCTATCCTAGAGCATTTTTGTTTGTTTGCTTATTTGTTTTTGTTTTAGAT
Organism: Balaenoptera physalus; assembly: GCF_965194825.1. Lineage (NCBI taxonomy): Eukaryota > Metazoa > Chordata > Mammalia > Artiodactyla > Balaenopteridae > Balaenoptera > Balaenoptera physalus. Next base: position 9,347,786 of record NC_138884.1, read on the forward strand.
CTCACTTAGACAAGATATAAAATTTCAGGTCTGGATAAATTTAACTGAGTTTGAAATCTCCCTTATCAAATCTGCTATTCAGTGATAGCTAGTGCCAGTTTTTGAAAAGCCTTTCTTGGAATAGTAAGGACGCTAGATGCCAACAACCTATCGAAAGGTATTAAAGATACTAGATACCTTTTGGCAAAACACCAATGAAGATACACATTTGTATCCTTTTGCATAGGATTCCTCCTTTCATTAACTTATCACTCTCACTTCATAAATTTGAAACGTGAATCTTTGAACTATATCCCATGTCTGTTTAATATTTCACTTAGATGTGCTGAGTCTCCTTTTATAAGCAGTGAATCATCAGGATGTTACAGAATTATCGTCAAAACCAGTTCAGTTAGTATTCGCCGTGCCAGGCAGTGTGCTAGGTGCTTGTGTATACTGGTAAGCAAAGTTTAAACCTAGACACTCCCTCAAGGATCTTATACTTTTAGCGGACACTATTTACGTTCTGAAACCTGTCGTCTCTCAGCCTTCCTCACCTTAGGAAAGGGCATCACTGCCGTCTAACCAACTGCTCAAGCCAGAGATCTAGGACTTTTCTTTGGTTTTTCCTCTCCCAACCCTCCAGCTCCCTTCTCTGCTACCTCCAGAATAGATCTTGGCTACATCTGCTTCTCTTCATCTCCACTGCCACCATCTGAACCCAAGCCACTGCTGTTTCCAGTCTGGATTACTGTGATAGCCTCAATAACCTCCTAGCTGGTCTATCTAACCCTACTCTTGTTCCCCTTCCGTCCCTCGCCGTCCACCAAGGAACCAGCGATCTATTCAAAACCTCCTCATTGCACGTATAAAAAAATCAGAACCCCTGCAAAGCTCTGCGTGCTCCTTCCCTGCCTTTTTCTCGGAAGTTCTCTGCCGCCCCTCCCTCTCTGTGCACTCTGCTCCAGCCACCCTGGCAACCTGGCAGTCCTCTAAGTGTGTAAAAATGACCAGCTCTCCTCGGCCTCACAGCTGTCACATCTGCCGTTCCCTCTGCCAGGGCTGCGCTTACCCTGCTTGGCCTCTCTTTACGTCCTGAAAATTTAACCTTACAGGCTTTCTCTTCAGGGAGGAATTCCCGGAAAAGGCTGGGTCGGTCTCTCCATTAAAGTGTGTGTGTGTGTGTGTGTGTGTGTGTGTGTGTGTGTGTGTGTGTGTAGGGGAACAGTGTAGAGATCAGTTTGACAGAAGTGCTCAATGCTGGGCGAAAGTAAGCTAGGGTCAGGGTCTTGGGATGGGTGTGGGGAGCAGGTTGAAGAACTAAGTTCTGATGAATATTTGTCAGATCTAGAATGACCAAAGGAACTGGGAGGGAGGTGCGGGTCAGAAAAGGCAGTTAGGGAAATGTTGAAGTAGTCCAGGGATACAGATAAGGACCTAAACTGGGGTTGAGAAAGAAGTGATGTAGAGTATGGAAGGCTGAATAACGGTCTGCCACAGATGTCCGTGTCCTAATGCCCAGAACCTGTGAATATGTTCTCTTATATGGTAAAAGGGACTTTGCAGATGTGATTAATGATCCTGAGATGGGAAATTACCCTGGACCACCTGGGTGTGTCCAATGTAATGACAAGGGTCTTTATAAGAGGGAGGCGGGGTGGGCAACGTTAGGAGAAGGTGATGTTACTGTGGAAATAGAGATTGGAGTAATGTGGACACAAGCTCAGGAAAGTGAGCAACTTCTAGAAGCTGGAAGAGGTTAGAAACAGATTCTCCTCTGGAGCTTCCAGAAGGAATCAGTCTTGCCAACATCTTGATTTTATCCCTGTAAGACCCATTTAGGATTTCTGGCTTCCAGAACTATAAGAGAATAAATGTGTGCTGTTTAAGCCACTAAGTAGGTGGTAATTTGTTACAGCAGCAATAGGAAACTAACATATAGAGGAAGAGATGGATATGAAAGACATTACAAAGGAAAAATGGTGGTTTCTGATGAATGACTAGATGAGGGGAGAAGAATTGAGAATCAAAGAAATTCCAAGATTCTGAATCTAGATTAGGAAGGCATTGGAAGGGGAATTAATTTCTGGGGGAAAAATGAGTCAATTTTATATATTTTGCTTGGGTTCCAGGGAGGGCATCCAAAATTAAGTTTACCTTATATGAGGGTTTGATTTTGGGGCTTCAGGAAGGGGCCCTTAGGAGGCAAAATGCAGCTCCCACATTGTCCAGTGATGTTTATATCACTTGGATCCGTTATATCAGAGGTGAAGTCACCTCACTTAAAACTCCCTTCTGGGAGAGAATGGCCAAGTATTAAGCCTTATTGCATTTCAGTATGAATGTGCTTATCGTGTTCTTAGATTTGGTAAGTGGTTGAGGCAAAGAGTCCATGAACACTCTTAGAATGCCTGCCGAGCTACTCTTAGAAGTCTTATGTGAGTCATTATTAACTCTTATGTGAGTTATTAATTATGTGAGTATATGCACCGTTTTTGTGGTGACAGTGTATAAGTTTCATCAGCTTCTCAAAAGGATAGAAGATCAAAAAAGAAAGTTAAGAATCATGCTCTACTGGTATGGGATATCAGAGGGCGGAAGAGGACAGGCAAAGGGCAAGAGGAAGCAGAAAAGGCAACACATCAGAAATAGACTCACAGACATAGAGAACAAACTTATGGTTACCAAAGGGGATAGCAGGGGCGGGGGGGAGATAAATTAGGAGTTTGGGATTAACATATACACACTACTATATAGAAAATAGGAAAATAACAAGGACCTACTGAGTGGCACAGGGAACTGTACTCAATATCTTGTAAAACCTTATAAGGGAAAAGAATCTGAAAAAGAATATACATGTACAATGTACATATATATATATAACTGAATCACTTTGCTGTGCACTTGAAATTAACACTAAATTGTAAATTAACTATACTTCAATTAAAAAAAAAAGAAAGGGCGACACATGAAAACTCCACAGTCGTTCTTTTGCTGCAGCACAGCACTGCTAATTCATGCCTCTCTTTTCCCTTACTAGACCCATTTCAGGGCTTCTTGTGCTTCTAGAAGCAGCTTGCAAAGCAGCTGCAGAGTTTTTTCTATTGAGAGTTATTTTATTTGCTGACAATGTGTTCTTTAAAAGATTCTTTTTTTGGTGTTTTACAGAATACTTCATCTATTTTTAAGAAATGGATGAAGAAATTTTATTTTATTTTTAAAAAAATATTTAATTAATTTATTTATTTTGGCTGTGCCGGGTCTTCATCGCGGCATGTGGGATCTTTGTTGCTGCACGCGGGCTTCTTAGTTGCGGAATGCACGTGGGATCTAGTTCCCCAACCAGGGATTGAACCCGGAGCCCCTGCATTGGGAACTCAGAGTCTTACCCACTGGACCACCAGGGAAGTCCCTGGGTTTTCTTTTCTTAAAAATATTTATTTATTTACTTATTTGGCTATGCCGGGTCTTACTTGCGGCACGCGGGATCTTTAGCTGCAGCATGTAGGCTCTCTTAGTTGTGGCATGCAGGATCTAGTTCCCTGACCAGGGATCGAACCCGGGCCCCCTGCATTGGGAGCACAGAGTCTTAACCAATGGACCACCAGGGAAATCCCTCATCTATGTTTTTTAAAGGGGTTTTCTAATATTACAAATACTAGTATTTCCACAAAGTGAATATTAAAGTACTATAACTCAATACATAATTATCATTGGTAATCTCTTTTCAAAGGTGAGACATAGAAAGCTTAGGTAGCTTTTTTTTTTTTTTTTTGAGAAGTAGGCATTTCTTTTATTCACTATAACCCCTATGAATCCCGAACCCACAAGGTCCACACAAACAGAATAATAATTGTTTAAAATATCTCATTTTCTTTTTCCATTGTGGCATTACTTTTTTTTTTTTTTATTCAAACAGAAAGTCACAAAAATTATAATCATCCTCCTCAGTTCACTCAGTCCCATGCAATTAATTTTTTTTATCTTGATCTTTTGTTAGCACTTTTATGAGTTCATCAGTTTTTCATTAGAGTTCTGAAAATGCTTATTCACTCAGTTCAGCAGTGTAGTCAGTTACCGGAAACCTGTACTTGTCAGAGTCTTTTCCATGAATTCCTTGAAGATGAAACCCTTTTATAGGAACGTTTTTGCAAAAGCATCAGAGTACACCCAGAACTGTCTGTATATGACAAAAGACTTAAAAATGACCACGGTTAAAGATTTGATGAAAGTTCATAATAATGCATTTGACAAGGAAATTTAGTTATTTCTGAGATATACATATTAAAATAATAACTAGAATTATGACTTATAACATTATACCAGAACATATAAGATCTTTAGGAATTCATGTAATGTCTGAAACATGTATATTAACATATTTCCATACAAATAACCCAAAGAAAGTTTAATATTTTTCTATTAAATTTTTGAATTTTATTTTATTTTTTTATACAGCAGGTTAGGTAGCTTCTAATTAGCAGCAACTATTTTTTTTTTCCAGTGAAATAAGTCATCAAGAGTTGCCTAATTGATCTCTAAGTAAAATGTTTCTGTAGTTAAATCTCAACGTAGTTTAGATTTAGCATAGCCAAGTCCATTGAATGCTTCAGAGGCTGACCTGGGGTCAGAGTCTCTTTCCTAAGCAATTTATTTAGGTAACTGGTTTTTTGTCTCTGTACAGATAAAAATGAAGAGTTTCCATTTTGTTTTGCAATATAATGTTGACTTTAAAAAAAAATAAAAATTATTATTGTCAAGATTTCCTTTTAATAATATAAAGGAGTGTCCTAGGTTTGTAGTTGATGAAGTTTCCTATAGTTATGATTGATTTCCCCAGGTCCTCTCCATAGTCATGAAGTTTAACATTCAGAGTCTTGCTTTATGGGATAAATATTAATTCAATAAGAGAATAAAATAAATTTAAACAATTTTCAGTTTCCACTATTATAGTCGAATCATAAAGGGTACCTGCTTTGCTGCAATATCAAGGAAAATACAAGCATTTGTTTCTGAAATGACTAGAATTTCATCCAAGTCAAGGCTTGTATAAGTTCAATCTTCTATAATTTATATGCTTTCTGAGTGAAACTGATATGGAACTATGATTTGATTGATAGTGTAACAAAATATCATGTGGAAAGAGGCACTTTGTAAAAACAGATTTGGCTAACCTACATTTGCTCACAAAGAGATGTCGGTGCTTGTTGGGAAGATCTAGCTGGGGAGTACAGCTCCCCGTATATCCTGACTAAGAATAGACTTTGTGAGCTTGGAATGTCATTCTTTTTGGTTGAGTTGGCCCTTCGGGAAGAACACACGTGGGACTCTCAGAGGAAGGGAACTCTGGTCTAAGATGCCAGGTCAGTGAGTCAGTCCTGGCAGTCATCCTGGTGACAAGATGCCATAGCTAGACTACATTAAAAGCCTGTTATAGGTGCTTTTTGTAGCAACACACTTACCTTTGTACCACAAACTGGATGGCCTAAAACAACAGTAATGTATTGATATTATCTCACTTTTGGAGGCTGAAGTTTGAAATCAAGATGTTAGCAGTTGGTTCCTCCTGGAAGCTCTGAGGGGGCATCTTTTCTCTATGCCTCTTTTCTCGCTTCTGGTGGTTACTTGGCATTCCTTGGCTTGTAGATACATCACTCCAGTCTCTATCTCCATCTTCACAAGGTTTTACCTGTGTGTCTCTGTGTGTTCACACCGCCTTCTTATAAGGACACCAGTTGTTGGATTTAGGGCCTTCCTAATCCAGTATGACCTCATCTTAATGAAACTATTTACATCTGTAAAGACCCTATTCCAAATACATTCACATTCTGAAGTTTTAGGTAGACATGAATTTTGGAGGGAAACTATTTAATCCACTACACCCCCTGACATTTACCCTCAGAAACATCAGTACATTTACCCTCAGAAACATCAGTACATTTCCTCAGAACATAATGTTAATAAGACCCAGTGTATATGTTTCACTCCAGGTACAGGGCAGGTCATTTTGGTTGGTTCTAGCCTGACAGGTATACATTTACCTTGAAATTTTATCCAGTTAATTGAAAAGGGAACCAGACAAGAACTTGGATGGAATAGTACAAATCTACCCCTAAAGGCGACAAAAGAACTCAAAGTACGTGCCTACCTGATGGTTGGTGAGTACGGACGATTTCTTTGATTATGCCTGGGACATACTGCTACCCATAACAAGGTGATTAATGGCAAAGGTGATCGGACCACAGTGGACGTTATAAATCAGTACACTAAGTTTTCTTTTTCAGAAATGGACAATGAAATGCCTTCTCTGGCTACCACTGCTGGATAACACAAATTCTGACACTTCCATCTGCTTTTCAGTTTTCTGTGAAACTTGGTGAACCATCAACTCATTGCCATCGGCTTGTGCATGTGTACTGAAGGTGAAAAAGATTAACAACAGCGTGAGTTTGTACAAGACTTCCTTTTTGGAATCTTTTATTTTTGGCAAATGTGTGGAAGGACTGTGGGAATCACATGACATCAAACAGAATTTCAGCAAAGGACCAAGAACTCCAATACTACATTTTTGTGCATGTAGGTAATTTTTGATATGAATATTTAGAAACATCTTAGATAAGCTAATTTTAAGATTTTCCTAGAAGATATTTTTGTTTTATTTATTTATATCCCACATGTTCTAGTTGATACCTAAAGCGGCTTACAAAATTAGTACAGTAAAAAAAAGATAAAATGTAAACCAAAACAAAACAACCTCATTACTGGTGAGAGGATTGAGCAGAGGCCACTTAGACATTGTGTGTGTATTTAGCTAGTGTTATTGTTTGTTAGGGAGAATTGGCAATACACTACAAAGCCTTAAAGAGTCTGCCTTCTACCTAACCTAGCAATTCCACTTTTAGGAATTTATCTAAAGGAAATAATCAAGAGCGAAGGCAATCATTTAGCTATGTTCACCATGTATGGCTGTGTTTCACTATTGTTTATAATGGCAAAGGACTGAAAATAATTTAAGCATGCAATAAGCAGGAAATTGGTTAAGTTATAGTATATCTATTTTGTGGATATTTGCAATTGTTTAAAATGCTGTTGTAAAATAGTATTTAAATCTATTGAAGATGTTCAATATATTGTTAACTTCAGAAAACATGGTGTTAAATATTATGTATAAAATGAACCACTTTTAGAAATGCACATACATGCATGGAGAAATGACAGAATATTAAGAACTAAAAATGGGTGGTGAAAGACCAGATCGTTTTTCTTTTCTTTTTTCTTATATGTATTTTAAACATCTTATATAGTGTATATTTATCGCATTTGTAAAGAGAAAAACAAGTTTTTTTTTTTAATTAGGTAAGAAAATGAGTACAATGGGAAAATGACAGCAAAGTTAAAATGAACCTTGAAATGAGGTTACTTCTCAAAACGCATGCAATAAGATTCTGTACAGATGGGACATACATTTTGCTGTAAGCTTTCAAAAGCCATTGGAAAAAGGGAAACACAATCAGCTACAGTATCTACAAGATAAGATACTATAGTCTCTTATAAGTATAAGGCAAGAACAGTTTGTTGGTCCACAACTTGAAAGTAAATATAATGGCTGATTTCACTGAGCTTTTACCTACATGTAGGATGAAAACAAAATGCCAAAGGCCAATAGAAAGTTAAATAACAGTTATAAGTTCCCCTTTATATAAAGGGGAGCCGTAAAGTTTGGAAACACAAACAATACTGTTTTATTTTTTTACAGACTCATATTAAGTAAATTACATTATGTTATAGTATATATCAACTTTACAGACAGAACCCCCTTGATTACTTATTTCTTCTGGAGTGTGCTAAAAGTATAGATTTACTTAGTAAAAATGAGAGGGAGAAATCAGGCAACATACTGCAGATGCCTCTGCTAGGATTAAAGAAAATGTTGTATTAACACAGCACACTCATTGCAACATCAACTACGCATTGCTACAAGGCTCTACTTCATGCACTCTTCCGGGACAAACCAAAGCTCCCCCTGAAAACTTTCTTAGGAAATGCTCAACCATCCAATCTTGTTAATGTTAATTAATTTCAACCTATATGATGCTAGTGAGTTTCTTATATTTAAGGTAAGGTGCTTGTGTCTCATCCAAATGAGACGGTAAGATAAGAAAAGAAAAACCAATGCAAACTTAAACTATGAATAGTTTCAAGAAAAACAAAGGAATAGTCATAACGGCTGTAAGATCTTTATGGTCAGGAATGGTGCTTCTTTTCCAGCAACTCTACATGTAGAAGACATTCAATAAATACTGAATGATTATCTGATTGATGGCAATATTGATTTACCATATCTTTCTTCCAAGTTATTTTTCACATTAATAAATTAATGCTGTGTATTACAGGACGGTTTTCAATAAGTTTAGATAATTTATCCTGGGAATATATAGGCCTCTCAGATAAACTGTATTAAGCAACCAAAAAAATGTGGAAAATGTTTTACAACCAATTTTCCCCTTGAGTATTGACTTGACTGACAAAATGAGTAATTTGTTGGGGGCCCAGGGGCAACCAAGAAACACTGTTGTGATCGTGTAGCTTCACAGGGTGCATACCCATTACCTGTTAAATAATCAGAGCTTTCCCTTCCTAGAGATGAAGACACCTATTCTTCAAAAGTATGCCTGTAAGACAGAATGTTGTGGCTGACTTGGTTTCTTCCCTACATGTTTTTTGGGTTTTTTTGTTTTTGACTGCATCGTGGGGCTTGCGGGATCTTAGTTCCCTGACCAGGGATTGAGCCCGGGTCACTGCAGTGAAAGCTGCCGAGTCCTAACCACTGGACCGCCAGGGAATTCCCCTTTTTCCCACATGTTTAATCTGAGATACCAGAAGTCTGTCTCTGTGTAAATTTACCAAGTGACGTTTGTCTGCCGTGCAAGTAAGTAAACACAGAGAACAATAATTATTAAACAGTATTCCTGCTGCACTGAATTTCTTTCAGTTCAACAACAGGCATATGCATTTCGAGAAGGGAGGTGTGGAGAATGGAGCACATCGCTGTCTGTTCAGCTGGAGGTGCAGCAGTCCTGGGCATCAGCCCCTGTCGCTGGGGATCCCTCGTCTGCCCAGTGCTGGACCACGACCACGGGATCCCTTCTGCCTGTCAAGGGTTACGGTTAGAATTTATCACATTGTTTATTTATTTGTTTATTTTGGGTTTTCCAACATTTTTTAATGTAAACTTTTCAAACACACAGAAAAGTAAGAAGTAAGGTACAGTGAACACCATCTACCTACCACATAGAATCTATACTTAACATTTTGCTGTACCGGATTTATCACATATCTATCCATCCCTTCATCCTTCCTTCAATCCATCTTTTAAAATATACATTTCAAAATAAGTTGCTGACATCAGATACTTCCTCCTAAATACTTCAGCATACATAGCATTAATTGGAGCTCAATTTTGTTTACAGTTCTTGTTGGGGTTAAATATTTTATTTTTAACATGAATGTTTTTCTTTCATAAAATTTCTCATGATTAGCCACTATCTAACCCTTGGTATGGTATTTGGTTAATGTTTGCCTCCCCCTCCGAGGTAACAGGGACTGTGCCGTTTTGCTCACCAACGTATCCACAGGGCTTGGTATTATAGTAGGTGCTCAATATACAGGGTATTTGTTAGGGAACATGCGGAAGTCAGAAAGAAATGGATGGAAGACAGAGCTATAGAAATGGAAAGAAAAAGTAAACCATGGCCTCTTCAAGCCAGTTTAAATATCTGCTATTATGACTATTGTTGTTGCTGGGGCCATTTAAAGCCATTTTGGTAAATGGAGCAGGACATGCTTGCTGAGGAAACTGCCGTTTTATGTTGGTTCAATGAAGAAAATAAAATGAAGTACTGTGTATCTTCACTGATTGTTCTGCATAGGAGTAAGTTCCTAGGTTTCTGGCTGTTTATTTGGTAAGGACGCTTAGAGTACCTCAGTTTGTAATTTAGACATCACTACTGTCTCAACTCCAGACTTAAGTCTTTGATAAGTTTTTCCTCAAGACAGAATTTCATATGAAAAACACTTGAGCCATGGGCCAGAGATAATTGACCTAAATGCTGACTGATTTCACATGAAAATACAAATTGATGACACATGAAAATAGAATCTCACTCTCTCCTTCTCAACCATGAGGAACCCTCCTTCCCATCACGACTTCTCTTTGGCCATTCCTCCAGTTCTTTTTGGTGATACCATCCCTGAGTTGGGATTATGTCTTTGTGAGAGACCTGGACTTCTGTGAAACTGCCACATCTCTGGAGCATAAGGAAATTGTGCTAATCTTGTCCCCAGTGTTTCTAAAGGGTCCAGTGTGATTCAGACTTCAAAGGTTGGAATCATTTTCTTAGATGTCCGTCAGTTACCTGGTAACTGAGATTTTGCTTTCTTCTCTTGTCTCAGGAGCGTCTGACAACCTGCTTATGTCACTGAGACTACATATGCCAGCCAACAGTGCCCCGTCCCCAGGATATACTACTCCCCCAAACTTCTTTTCTGCTTGGACAATCTGTTACATTCTCAGAGAAGATTAACTACAGACCTGACCTGACCTGATTCGGACCTCCTTGGGAAGAATCTGGCCTCGAAGGACCTTCCCGGCTCAAATGGCCGGTTACAGAAATTCTTCCCCGAGTAAAGTCATTCCTTCGGGTTAAAGTAGTACTTTCTTAGCATTCTGCTTCTGTGTTGCAAATTTCAGAGGAGAAGCGGCGGTGGGGTGGGGTAGACTCAGGGGGTCACCTTCGTGAGAATGTTTTCTTCCCAGGATTATCTGTGCATCAGACATGGACCAGGGGAGCTCGGAAAGCCCTGTAACCTCGGGGAGGGCGAGGAGGAAGCGCTGAGATTCAGTGCCAGGGAAAGTGGGCGAGGACAAACTTCTCCATCCGTTACTGGGCTTCAGGCCACAGGGTGTCTTTCAGACGCGAAGATTCCCGCTCCCCCCGCCACCGCGCTCCAGGCTTCCCCAAGCCCCCCGTCGCTGCCGCGCGCCGCTCTCCTCCTCTTCCACGCCAGCTCTCCACGCGGGTCCCAGGAAAGCGCCGACCTCCTTCCCGCTTCTCCTCCCGCGCAGCCCGGCGTTCGGCGCGGCGCCTCCTCCAGCCCTCCAACGGCGAGTAGAACAAGACTCCTGCACCGTGGATTGAATACGACGCTTAAGAACTCCGCCTCAATTGCCCCCCTCTAGGTTTTCCCCGCCGTGCCCACGGCTTCTGGGCACCTCTGCACAAATTTGATAAGACTGAGAGCTCAGAACCGGGAAAGCCAACCGCGGATCCGTCTCGTTCCCCTCCCCGCCAGGGAGAAGCAGTCCGGCTCCGGCGCGGATGCTCTGCATCCTGCAGCCGGCGCTCGGCCGACACACACCTGCCCCGCCGTCCCCTCGCCAGGCCCGCCGGTGCCCTCAGCTCGGCCCGCCCCCTCCGCCCTCCCGGGCCTGGGCCTCTCCCCGCCTCCCGCCCGCGGACCTTGCCGCCCCGCCTCGGGCTCCGCCGCGGCCGCCGGGGGTGCGGGCCCGCCCCAGAAGGGCGCCCATTGGCCGTGCGCGCCATCCTTCACCCGGCGCATTCCGCCGCCCGCAGGCTTGCGGGGAAACTTCCTTATTATTGTGACGCCGAAATCGGAGAAACCCCGAGCCGGGTCGGCGGAGCCGTCACCGTCGGAATCCCGCGCGGCGGTTCAGCGGCCGTCGAGGTGCGCGGGGCGGGGGGGGCCGGGTCCCAGGAAGGAGGGCACCGCGGAGCCGCGGCCGAGCGTCAGCCGCGTTCTGCGCGGCACGGCGGTCCGCGCGCGGCTCCCGGAGGGGCGGCTGCGGCTGCGGGCGCCTCCCGTGACAGCCCGGGGCAGGGCGCGCGGGGAGGTCGGGGCGCGGCGCCTGCAGTGCCTGCGGGGCGCGGGCGCGCGGGGGCCTGGCGCGCGCCTCGCCGGCGTCCTCGGGGCGCTCCCTCTGACCTACAGAGCCCTAGCGCCCGGGGAGGCCGGAAGCCGCTCCAGAGACGGGGGCGCCCTCCACCCCGCCTCGGCCGCCTGCGGACTGGGAGGAACTGCGACGCCGAAAGTCAAAAAGAGGATCCTCCCTTTCCTCCCCGCCCGCCCCTATTTAAATTCCGGGGCTTCGGCGACACGGCTGCGGTGAGGGGCGCAGACTCCGCCCCGCGCAGTGGGAGCCGCCGAGGCCTCTGCGCTTGGGGGAACCCCGGCGGCCGCGAGGAGTTGGCGCTGGGGACACGGGGGGCTCGGCGGCCGCGGTGACAGCGCCACCCACCTGACCGAGGCGGGGCTCGGTTTGCCTGCTCGGAGTCCGCCTCCTGGGCGGAGCCGGGGCGAGAGTGTGTGCGGACACGTGTGTGTGCGGACACGTAAGTGCGCGGACGGGCGCGGGGGTGTCAGGAACTGGGACGTGCGGGGGCAGGTGGCGCTTTGAGTCATCTGCGGATGTGTGGAGTGGGCGCACCGGGACAGCCGACCGAGCCTAGCCTGTGTAACCTGAAGCAGACGAGCCGGGGAGGGCTGTAGAGACCGCACCTAAAGCAGCTGTGCACTGATTCGGGCTGTGCGCCCCGGGCTCCGGGATGTGTGTTTTTGAACTTTGCTTTTGGTATATCAGCGTTTCTGGTTGTTTTCTGATTCCGTTTTACTTTAGCTTTTTAATTAGCCCCATTTGGAAGTACCTTAAATTCAGAGCTAAGCCTTCCAGGATTTTGCTTTTGCCTTCGTTACGCACGGAATGCTTTAGGAAAGACGATTCAAGCGCTCTCTTCCATTTTTGTGTCTCCTGACTCTTTCCACAAATAGGAGGCTATTTCTAGAACATTTCATCTGATGATTTGATAACATCGAGTGAGCTGCTTTTTTAACTCCAGACTGAGGAGAAAGAAAAGTGAAATAAAATGAGGATTAACACCCTTTTTAAATGCAGCGACTCTGGAGAGAGATGCTGTCTTGTTTTATTTAGTAGCAGATTACTGCGTAGCTCTCTCTTTTCTTACTTTCCTTTACCCTGGGGGGTAGGGGGGTGGCATTATAAACCAGAAAAGGAGAGTAGCGTACTTAACGCCCTTTTAAAGCAAAACCGATGAATTACACATCGTTGACCGCGTGGAGGCTAGGAACCTTCTGGAGAAAGGATGCAGGAATCAAGGAGGAAGACTTGAGACCTCTTTGGCAGAACTCCTCCCTTGGCATGAAAAAAAGAAACACAGTTGGTTAGCAGGCAGTTTTACTTTTTCAGTTAGTAGTTGGGATTTTATTTTTGAAAAAAGAAACAGAGATTCCAAAATGTTCCAAATGGTGTGGTTGGAGCCATTGGTTAAAGCATTTCATTCCGAGTAACAGATTTAAATTTCTTAAGATTTGCATAATAATTAAAAACTTTAAAAAAAATACATAATGAGAGTTGTACCACTACTGGAGATACAAGATAGTTTTGCTGCCGTCTCAGAAATAAAAGTAATAGTCTCCAAATTGAAAGGCAGTTTCTTACATTATATAGAAATAAAATTATGATGCTAGTGTCTTAGAATCATGCGGTACTGTACTTTTTCTTTTGAGAGACTTAAGGTGCCTCTCAGATAGTCCCATCTTGTTTTGCATGAAAGAGGATGTGGTGATGAGAAGGAAGGAAAGTCGAGAAAGACTTCAAAACGGCTGTAGCAAAATAAGCTATAATGTGTGTGGTACATGGAAAAATGGAGGGAAAAAGTGCATTACTTTTCAAAAATGCATCTTTTTAAACCTAAACAGGAGGTTTTAAAATAACTTTATTTTTAGTTTTACATCTACTACAAATGCTAGGAATTTTTAAAGGTGCGTCTCTAAGTTCGCTTTTAGCATCATGCTCTAACCAACTGAGCTGACTGTCCAGTTGACTCTAACTTCACGTTTAGAGGTGACATCTTCATAGTTGGTCAGTGGTTATCTCATTGGTGTTTAACTAAACTCCAGTCCTGAGATACAGTGTTGGGGGAATATTCAAGCTCGCATAATTTAAAGCTATTCTTATTTTCAGAAGTTTGTTTTTCATTTTGTTTTCAATAACATGAAAGCACTTTGTAGCATTCTATATTAATGTTAATTGTTTTCTCTTTAACTTGCAGATCTGCAGGGTGAGGTGGAACCATTCTGGCTTAAGTACGGATGCCAAGTGTGTGTGACCTGTGGTGAGTTCCTTAATTTCTCTGAGCCTCAGTTTCCTCATCTTGTACTTGGGAATAATATCTAACTCACAGAATCGATAAGAAGATTACACAGGATAATCTACGTAAAGGACTTGGATTAGTATAGCTGCCTAGAGAGGGACCTTAACAAATCCTTACTGACTTCTTTCGGCTGTGACGGAGTGAAGAGAACAAAATGAGCCCAGGAAGTAGGAGACCTAGTTTTTTTTCTTTTTTAAATAATTTTTTTTTCCATCTTAACCATTTTTTATAGTTCTTTATTTATTTTTGGCTGTGTTGGGTCTTCGTTTCTATGTGAGGGCTTTCTCCAGTTGCGGCAAGTGGGGGCCACTCTTCATCGCGGTGCGCGGGCCTCTCACTGTCGCGACCTCTCTTGTTGCGGAGCACAAGCTCCAGAGGCGCAGGCTCAGTAGTTGTGGCTCACGGGCCTAGTTGCTCCGCGGCATGTGGGATCTTCCCGGACCAGGGCTCGAACCCATGTCCCCTGCATTGGCAGGCAGATTCTCAACCACTGCGCCACCAGGGAAGCCCGAGACCTACTTTCTGGTCTTGGATTCAACCAGTTACTTCTCAGAGGACCAAAGTTAACTTCAGCTGCCATTAAAATGAGGTTAGGAATGTCAGTCTCTTGCCTGGAGGTTGGATCAAATGGATTTTTAAGGTCTCTTTAATAAGATGACCCCTTTGATGATATAACTCTGCCCCCTTTAGACATTTACTACATTTAGAAACAGCACTTGCTGGTGTCAGGGGCGTGTGTTTCTGTGTGTGAGCCAGTAAGTGAACTAGACTCGCTCTGAGTTCCGGGGAGTGTGGAGGAAAGCGTGGCTAGCTGTTGAGATGGCCTCATGCGTCCCTCCGGTCTCCGGCTTACACAGGTTGGTTCTAGCTCTAGTTGCCTACGAACGTCGCCAGTGATTCAGCTAATACGAGCTCACTTACTATGTGCAGCATTCTTCTTTTAACATTTGCTTTTAAAATTGGAGAAGGAGTATAGCTTGGCTTTGTTTTAATTTAAGTGGTGGTATAACATCATGTTTAAGAGCATGGACTTTGGAGTCTGGGAGATGAGATTTGAATCCTGCCTTTGCCACTTACTAAGTAAGTTTCCTCCACAGCTAGTACTTATTTACCACAGCTAGTACTTATTTGCATGCTCTTGGTCAAGTGACTTAACCTGGCGAAGTCTTGAGGTTATAGTAAAGGGCAAATTAAATAATCTATGTAAAGTTTTTAGCACAGATTCAGACACACAGTAGGCTTGCAGTAATAGGAACTATTACTTTTTCTTCATTCAGCAAGTATCTGTTGAGCCCTCCCTTGTGCCAGACACTAGTCTAGTCTCTAGGGGTAGAGAAATGAACAAAGAGGCGCAGTCCGTCCTTCATGGAGCTTCCGTTCCTCAGTGCTAGCATTGAGAAACACCGTTATTTAATGACAGCTTGGATCGTAAAAGGCATTCTACTTTCAGATCTGCTAAAATGTGGTGAGGGGCGAGCTCGTTGAGAATGGAGGAAATACATTGTTGTTTTTTTGTTACTGCTTAGGGAATGTGTATCTAAGGGAACCTGGCAAACAAAACTGTTAACAACTTTAGATTGTGGGAGATGTGGTTTTCTCAGATTCGGGTTCAGTTTTCTAGGCACTCATGAAGCATCTACTGCGCTCCTTTGCTGTGCTGGGGACAGGAGACACACAGATGAGTAAAACCCGGTTCCCTACATGGAGAAGCTCTCAGTCTACTCATGGATGGGGAATTGGTGGGTGAGATACAAGAAGCAGTGATCTTACCCCAACAGTACTTTTCATTTTTTAAAAGACTGTGAAGTATCTGAAAGCATAAAACAGTATGTGTAATATATGTTCTACAAACAACAATAAAAGGACAGAAGCAGGACTTCAGCCATGCTACTGAAGCTCCCTTTGTGCTCCTTCCAGAAGGTACCCTGCATTGTCACATATCCACAGATCTCTCTCAGTCTTTGTATTGATCATTTTTTTGCTTTTCTTCATAGCTTTAGCACCACTAATGTTCTTATCTCCAAATACTTGTTGTACACTTGTGTTTGGACTTTGTAAAGATGCATCACATTCTGAATTCTTCTGTGACTTTTTCCCCTCCTCAACGCCGTTTGTAAGGTTTAGCTGCACTGATGTTTGTAGATGGAATTCATTTCTCTTCCACTGCTGTACAGCGTCCTATTTTATGGTTCTGCTGCAGCTTATCCATTTCCTTACAGATGGACATTTGGGTTGTCTTTGTTCTATGTATTTCAAATAATCCTGAAATGAACGTTCTTGTGCATATACCTTGGGGCATATATTCATGAGTTTCTTGCTGCATTGTACAGTAGGATAGCCACTAGCCGTATGTGACTACTTATATTAAAATAATTAAAACTAAATGAAATTAAAATGTCAGTTCCTCAGTCACATTAGCCACCTTTCAAGTGCTCAGTAGCCACATGTCGCTGGTGACCACCATATTGGACGGTACATACAGATAGGTAACATTTCCATCACAGAGTTCTGTTTCCAGGTTTTGCTCATCTTTGTATCTCCAGTTCTCAGCACAGCAAAGGAGCACTGTAGATACTTGATAAGTTGGGCAGTGCTGGTCACGTACCTAGAATTGGAATGGAATTACTGGGCCGTGGGGTATTTACATCTTCATCTTCACTGGAATTAATGCCCACTTGTTTTCCACAGTGGTTCTGCCAACTTACACTCCCACCAGCTGTGGGTCAGAGACGTGGTTGCTTTATATCCTTGACTTGGCACTGTCAGACTTTTTAATTCTTGCCAGTCTGGTCAAGTGTCTTTTTCTGAAGGCAGCCCGCGCCTTATGCAGATAACGGAAAGATCATTCTTCTAGTTGTACAAAGCCCAACACCAGGTAGTAAAGAAGGCCCCACCTGTGCAGGGATCATCAGGGGAGGGGTAGGAATGTTTCCTGAGTTGGCTAAAAGGGTCAGAGGACCAAAGTCCAGCTGAAGTGAAAGAGAGAGAGAAACCAGCAAGGAGTGGATTCACACTGTTGAAAACTTCTCTCTGCCTTCTGTGCCGTTTCTGCCTGTGGTAGTAAACTTTTGGCAATAAAGTATGTCATTAGAATAAATCTTCTTTGTTACTGGAGTTAATTCTGCATTTGAGTTTTGGCTCCAGATTTATTCAAAGCTTGGCTCTGGGGAGTGCCTGCGGAGCACTGAAGCCTGGGACATTCCCTTTTCCTGCTGTTGGAAAAGACCCTCCCTTCCCCGTGTACCATTTAGGTAAAGGCTTCTGAGCCTATTTGAAACAAAGCTTATCCCTATCATAAATGAGATTAGAAGTCCTGCCTGAGTGTTATTTAGGTTTTAGTGACTTTCAAAGAAATAAGAACCAGTTGTTAGGCTGATGTTTGCACAGTCTGATTAGTAAGACAGAGTTTAGGAATTGCAGCTTGTCTTTTAGCATTCAACTCTCTAGGACTGATGAAAGGAGATTTATCTACCCTCCCCGCCCCACCCCGCCTTGGCTTCCCCAGAATTTAAAAGAAAATACATACAAAAAACCTTGTCCTTGCAACCTCGAATTTCCTACGCGTAAGTTATGCCTGCCAGGGTAGCGCTGCCTTGCCCTAGTGCAGATCTGGCGGCACAGCAGATACTCGCCACAGGAAGAAGGGAGTCACAGCCCAGCCCGTTGGGGAGCTGCCCTGTGTGCCGAGGGCTCAGAGCGGAACACCTGGAGCAGGTGCTGGGGCAGCACGCAGTGACCGACTGGCCCCCTGCACTGAGTGCCGCGCCCGTGCTAAGCACTCGTGACTCGAATTCTGTCCCTCACAACAGCCCTGTTGCTCTTCTTGCCACTTCAGGGACAGGAAACAGGCTTAGAGCGTTTAAATATCTTCCCCAAGGTTTCACAGCTAGCACGTGGTTAACTTGGGGCTTGAACTTTGGTCCTTTTGACCCTTAAGCCCTGCTAACATTATCCTGAGTCTTTTACCAAAAACAGAGGAGGAGAAGGACTGGGAAAAGTACGAGGTGTGACACGGGGGGACGGAACGGAAGGTCCAGCTTTCTTCCTTTTGTTTTGCGACGGGGAGATGAGAGGCAGGAGACGGAGGGGCCGGACCGAAGTGGCCCGGGACAGCCAAGGCGGCTGGCGCAGGTGCTGAGCCAGTGTGTCGTCCTGTGTGCTTCTGTAGCACCTTTTATAGTTGTGTGCTTTGAAGGGAAGTGAAAGATTCTACTCCTCTGGAAGCAAGGGAGAGACGGTGAGTGAGGAAAAGTGGGTGAGAGGAGCCAGGAGATCAGAATGCCCGGTGATGGAGAACATTGCCAAAGACAGACCCTTAAATTCACGGAAACCCACAGCTCCTAGATTCGTGGGTTCCACCAGAGTGTACTTTAAGTGGAAGCTACATTAATATCTGACTTCTCTTCGACGCACTGAACTTCCCTCCTGAAAGCTAGATGCTTTTAGTGCCTCCTGCTCTAGTTTTGGCAGGGCGCCGTGATGAGCTACACCATATCTCCAATTAGGGTTAATCATTCTTTGATAGGAATACATCTTATCTGTGGTTGCTATTTAGTTACCTCTGAATAAGTAGTTTTCTTTTTTTTTTTAACACCTTTATTGGAGTATAATTGCTTTACAATGTTGTGTTAGTTGCTGCTGTATAACAAAGTGAATCAGTTATACATATACATATATCCCCATATCTCCTCCCTCTTGCGTCTCCCTCCCACCCTCCCTATGCCACCCCTCTAGGTGGTCACAAAGCACCAAGCTGATCTCCCTGTGCTATGTGGCTGCTTCCCACTAGCTATCGGTTTTACATTTGGTAGTGTATGTATGTCCATGCCACTCTCTCACTTCGTCCTAGCTTACCCTTCCCCCTCCCCGTGTCCTCAAGTCCATTCTCTATGTCTGCGTCTTTTGAATAAGTAGTTTTCATTTGACTACTTGAAGATTGCATTACTATAACTCAGGTGGGCAGGATTTTAACAATAGCCCTATTTATCTCTTCATAAATGGTTTCTACTAGTCAATCAGGGGTGAAGCCGCACCTCAGACTGCTTTCCCAGGCTTGCAGTTGGCCAGAGCATCCAGAGTTCAGCTGACGCTCAAGGACTGAATCATGTTAAACAGACTTATAAGAAACTGATAGATCCAGGATGCCGAATTAGCAATGAGAAGTAGAAATGCCAAGAAGGCTGGGATGCTTTGGACAGCTGGTCACAGTATTCTTTCCCCATAGTAGTATCTGCCTTGGAAACCAAGTTATTTAAGATTGCTTATTAATCATGGAATCTAAGCAGGGCAGGTGGCTGGGTAAATTTAATGATTAATGTTATGGAGTCTGATCTCCCCATCTCCATTATTGGGCAATAATTACTTAGCAGATCAAATAGTCAGCTTGACTGGTTATGGTACCCTTTCTCTCTGGACAGAGCTGGAGATATTGGGAAGTTCTGACTGTTTGGCTGTCCATTTTCTAGACTCCTTACTGTATAGCATACTAGTCAAGAGCACATTCTCTGGGCTTAAATCCTAGCTCTGCCACTACCTTGTTGTGTGATTTAGTCAAGTCACTTCAACACTTTCTATCTCACTTTCTTTTTCTTCATTCTCTTTTTTTTTTGTCTTCACTTTCTTCATCTACAAATTTGAGATGATAATAGCAGTACCTACCTCGTAGAAGATTAAATGATTTAATATCTGTGAACCACATAGAAAAGTGCCAGACTCAGCATAAGCTCAAATGAAGTCTTACCTGCTGTTGTTATTAATAGTGTAATGTTAATATTATCAGTTAGGAGTTTTTTTTTAATTTCGAGTGACAGAAATCCAATTCAGACATTCATTCTTAAGCAAACAAAGAAGGGACTTATTAGACTGTATAGAGGTGATTCTCACTTTTCGTGGTAGTTAAGTTCAGTGAAGTTGCTGAGAACACCAGATTAATGAAGACTGAACCATTGCTCCTGGGGAAACACAGGGTTAGTTAGGTTCCTGCCAAGAGCCTCTGGTCAACAGATCAATACGTAACCTTGTTTCATATATGTTTAAGTGTGTTTCTGGGGGGAATCTCCTGGTGGTCCAGTGGTTAGGACTCTGTGCTTTCACTGCCCGGGTTCAATCCGTGGTCAGGGAACTAAGATCCTACAAGCCTTGCGGTGCAGCCAAAGGAAAAAAAAAAAAAAAATCTAGAAAAAAGTGTGTTTCTTTTTAGACACCTTATTCGATGCCTATTTCTTACAAACGATTAACTCTATACGATATCTCTTTATAATAAAACACTAGTCAGGAAGAGTTTTTTTTAGCCTCTTCCTGACCCTGGGTAGCGTGACAGTAAGTTTCTCTGGCTCTCAGCCTCCCAACAGTGCTGTGTGCTACTCGCTATAATCAGGCGCCATTTCGTGAATCCCCAGATACTCAGTTGCTTTGCTCTCTCTTCCGTAGCTTCGCTCTGCCCTATAGATGTTACTTTAGCACTTTCCAGAGCGGCCACGTGTCTTGATCAGCGAGTCGCCCCTTTTTCGCATTAGCATTGAACTCACAGCCAACGGCTCTGGAACTCACGCATGAACGAAGCTCATCCGTCACGTGTGTTTTCTTTGTGCGGCACTCAGAGCCTTCGCGTACTTAGGAACACTAGACGGGGCTTCAGCCCTGTGCGTGGGGGGCATTTTAAACAGCAGAATCACCGACAGAACAGTATCAAAGTATGAGAACTGTGGCACCAAGTGGAGTCAAAGAGATCACTTGCTTGCAGTGTGAGAGTTGAGACAAGAAGGTAGAGAGCATCGTCTTGTTCGACTTCGGCTGGGAACGTGCACAGAGAGGGGCTCAGATTTTTCACCTCTCTGCACATGTGTGGGAATGACTGCAAACAGGCTCCGAGTACCGACTTTGAGGTTACAAATAAATGTCGGTGGGTAGGCAGGCTCACAAGTATGGACTCCGTGAGTGATGGAACACAGCTGTACTCAGGAAGAGAAGGTCGGGGTGCTGGCCCCAGGCACGAGGGGATCCAAGGCTCAGTCACCACCGCTGGGACTCTTTGTGCCTCCCGGCTTAGAACCTCTCTGGCTGGTAGCTTCCCAGTGTCTTACCGGTGTCCTCTGTGCCACAGGGAAGGTAGCTTCCGGCAGCTCCAGTTACCTTCGGAGGCAAGAGGCAGTCTTCGTCAGAGCCCCACGGGGCTTGCTGGGGGAGGACTCTGGCCCAGCTGGGAGTGTGAACGTCTCCTCGCACCAGTCACAGCGGCTTAGGGGTGGCCCCCTCTGAGTGGCTTGGCCAGGGTCACGCTCACCTTTGTGCAGGAGGGCGTAGGGTTTGCTACCAGATAAAGAGGGACTTGAGGAGAGAGATGAGACAAAAGGGCAGTCCCTAACACCTTTGAGGAATTTGTTTTAAACTAACCTTCATTCTCCAGGAAGGCCGTGCCACGTTGGGTTGCAGCTTCTCTCGCATTCAGTGCGTTTCAGTCGTGGCCCTCTTCAGTTGATGAATAGTGTTCCATTGTCTTTTATCGATGACCAGTGTCCCTGCTGATGGACATTTGCGTCGTTGCCATTTTTGTTTAGTATGAATAAAGCTGCTGTCAGCATTGTTCATAGACCTTTGCGTAGGTAGACATACAATCATAGCTTCTTTTTTTTTTTTTTAAAAAGAAATACTTTGTCCTATCTAAAGTGAGGCTTTGATTGTGTCCCAAAGGCCTTTTTTTTTTAAAATAAATTATTTATTTTTGGCCGCATTGGGTCTTCGTTGCTGTGCATCGGCTTGCTGTAGTTGCGGCGAGCGGGGGCCACTCTTCGTTGCAGTGCGCGGCCTTCTCATTGCCGTGGCTTCTCTTGTTGTGGAGCATGGGCTTTAGGCACATGGGCTTCAGTAGTTGTGGCACGTGGGCTCAGTTGTGGCTCGTGGGCTCAGTAGTTGTGGCTCGTGGGCTCTAGAGTGCAGGCTCCGTAGTTGTGGTGCACGGGCTTAGTTGCTCCGCAGCATGTGGGATCTTCCCGGACCAGCGCTTGAACCCATGTCCCCTGCATTGGCAGGTGGATTCTTAACCACTGCACCACCAGGGAAGTCCAGATCTTAATACCATATTTTTAGACACATTGTATTTGGCTGGTTAAGGGGATGGCTTAATGCTTCAGCTGCCTAAACTCATCCTTTATCTCTTAATTCTGACTACTTTCACTCTCTGAGGGCAACTTTATTTTCAAGTTTCTAAGACATCTTGTGTTGTATACTGACTACATCATTCCATACGTTTTTTGGTGTGTGTTCTTGCTCTTGTAGGTGACGTGCAAATCTACTTGGGCGGCAGTGTAGCCCAGTGGATAAGAGCGCGCACGTGCACATTGGGTGGGGGTGCGGCCCAGTGGGTAAGAGCGCGCGCGTGCGCATTGTGTGGGGGTGCGGCCCAGTGGGTAAGAGCGCGCGCGTGCGCATTGTGTGGGGGTGCGGCCCAGTGGGTAAGAGCGCGCGCGTGCGCATTGTGTGGGGGTGCGGCCCAGTGGGTAAGAGCGTGCGTGTGCGCATTGTGTGGGGGTGCGGCCCAGTGGGTAAGAGCGTGCACGTGCGCATTGGGTGGCAGTGTGGCGCAGTGGGTAAGAGCGTGCACATGCACATTGGCTTCAGGCCTAGATTCCTAGCCTGGTTGTGTTCCTTCCAGCTCTGTGACCTTGAGCGTGCTTCTTAATCTCTCTGAGCCTTGCTTTATCTGAAAATGAGGCTAAAAATAGTGCTGAGGGTACAGAGTTGTTAAGATGAAATGAGATAATGACATAAAATGCTTATTAGGTACAGTGACTGCGGTATAGTAAGCACTATGATATTTATGTAATTATTGGTAGGAGAGACAAGACAAACTCATGAAACATTAAAAATGAAAGTAATTAGTACAAATACAGCAGCTGAGCAATTGGGAAAATTAAATTATGACTAGACTGTGAGCTTGCTGCTCTTTTTAAATGTCTGTCCTCCCCCCCGCACCCCCCCACCCCGACCCTATCCCTAGTTTGCATCTTATCTCTCCTCCCTTCCTTCCTATGATTGCATTTAGCTCAAAGAATAACATTTTTTTTTCACGTTCTTTATTGGACTATAAATGCTTTACAATGTTGTGTCAGTTTCTGCTGTACAACAAAGTGAATGAGCCATATGTATACATATATCCCCATATCCCCTCCCTCTTGCGTCTCCCTCCCTCCCACCCTCCCTATCCCACCCCTCTAGGTGGTCACAAAGCACCAAGCTGATCTCCCTGTGCTATGCGGCTGCTTCCCACTAGCTATCTATTTTACATTTGGTAGTGTATATATGTTAGTGCTACTCTCTCACTTCATTGCAGCTTTCCCTTCCCACCCTGTGCCCTCAAGTTCAGTCTCTACGTCTACGTTTTTATTCCTGCCCTGCCATTAGGTTCATCAGTACCGCTTTTTAAAATTCCATATGTGTGCATTAGCATATGGTATTTGTTTTTCTCTTTCTGACTTCACTCTGTATGACAGATTCTAGGTCCATCCACCTCATTACAAATAACTCAGTTTTGTTCCTTTTTATGGCTGAGTAATATTCCATTGTATATATGTGCCACATCTTCCTTATCCATTCGTCTGTCGATGGACACTTAGGTTGCTTCCATGTCCTGGCTATTGTAAATAGTGCTGCAGTGAACATTGTGGTACATGTATCTTTTCGAATTATCATTTTCTCAGGGTATAGGCCCAGTAGTGGGATTGCTGGGTCATATGGTAGTTCTATTTTTAGTTGTTGTTTGTACGAAAAGGAAGCATGAATTTTTAAATGGTAGTGAAACTTTGGGGTAGTCAGCTGTAATCAATCAGCCAAAGGTTGACCGAGCACCTGCTAAATCAGAGAGGTATATGCCGTGCTGTGGTCTCTGCCTGAGGCAATTAAACTTTGGCTGAGGAGTTAAGTTACAAGAGACACAGAAAGTTTCCAATCAAGGCGGTATAGTAGATATGTCAGAGGGATGCAGGCTGACTGGGGCTGGAATGGTCCCCAGAGGCTCTCAGGTAGGAATTGAAGCTTGACCCAGATCCTGAAGGATGTGTAAGAGGGAATGGCAGAGAAGATAG
Source organism: Balaenoptera physalus (assembly GCF_965194825.1). Taxonomy (NCBI): domain Eukaryota; kingdom Metazoa; phylum Chordata; class Mammalia; order Artiodactyla; family Balaenopteridae; genus Balaenoptera; species Balaenoptera physalus. The sequence goes on from NC_138884.1 coordinate 9,372,093, forward strand.
CATTTTTTTTTCCCATTTCTCATTTTTGTTTTGAGTAGTGAATTACTACTATGCAAGTTAACAATTGGCTACCTAAAGGAGTTAGTTCAAAATTAGTTTAAAAAAACCAAAACCCAGAAAACTCAAAGGAAAGGTGCAGCAAGAGAGGACAAGTTGAAGTCATGAGGGTAGTTTCAAAACAGTTGTTGCCATCATGGTGTGCAGACATTGTTTCAGCACGTCTCCTGTACTCAGTTCTTCATCAGTGATCTGAAAACCACATTCTGTGTTCACTGTTCCTTTACACAACATTTGTTTAGACGTTTTTTAAAACTCTTACTAAAACATAAAAATAGCATTATCATTATAACTACCGTCAGCAATTTTAATATGTTTTATTTTGAGATGCAACGTATCTGAAGAATATTAAGGGGAGGGCTTCTTTAAAATTGATTACGTTTATTCCTTAAAGTGATTTTTTTTTTTTCTGATTCCCCCGCACCTTTTTTTTTTTTTTTTCTTACAAAGCTCTCTTCTAGGCTACATGACTCCCTGAAGGACAAGAACGATGTTATGTTGGGGGTATTGGTCTCTGGGCCAGCCTGGGATGAGCCCTAACCTGCAGGGGATTGTGGCCGAGCCACAGCTGTGTGGATTTACGTCCGACAGACGCGTCAAGGAAGTGGCCTGCGGAGGCAACCACTCCGTGTTCCTGCTGGAGGATGGGGAAGTTTACACGTGCGGTTTGAACACCAAGGGGCAGCTGGGCCACGAGAGGGAAGGAAACAAGCCAGGTGAGTGCACCTAGGCAGCCTCGATGACGGGCGAGGCCGGCCGAGGCTGGCAGAGCTGGTCGAAGGTTTCCTCGCCAAGCGTTGACCTTTCAGGGGGGCTCTCCTTCTGGTGAGAAATGATGAGGTGGGGTCTTAAATTGTGACTGTGTAGTATTTTTCACACTAGCATGTGCCGTTTTTCTTTGTTACTTGCTGTCTTTTTTTGTTCAGTCCAAATCACATCAAGAGGCCAAAGCTTCATGGAAAAACAGCCTTGCTGGTTTTTGTCTAGATAATTTTATTCTTCTGCGTTGTTTTAGGAAAGTCAGTTTGGCATTAGGGTGAGCTTTTTTTTTTTTTTTTCCCCTGTGCCTGCCTCCTCTTTTCTCATAGTTATTCTCTCCCATAGCATGTATCAGTATTAACTTGTAATCATTAATTTTTATGTTGACCCTTGGATAAAGGGCTGCAGGGCTGGTCTTAAGGATAAACTGTGAAGTATGTGAAGCACGATTTGTGGGCTCCTTCCCCATTCTTTGCCTCCTGGTTCCCTCATTAGAGCCTCCTGGAGAAAACGCCGCCCCAGGCCTGCCCACCTGGAGCAGTGCCCAGTGTTCTAGCCAGGGGCTCCTAACCTGTGGGCCCTGGACTCTGCGGAGTTCAAGGAGGGGGTCTGTAGCATGGGCCGTACGTGTATGTACACCTTTATATGTACAGTGCACCTGATACTACATGTTTTCAAATGTAAGTAGATCCTGTTGTTCACTGAAATAAAAAGTCAATTCACAGTGCCAGCAGTTCATTAATTGAGTTAGTAAATCCTAATTATGTGTTTAACCAATGAATGTAATACAAAATTATAATATATAGCTATTATGGAGGTGGCAGGAAGGTTTTTGACTTTAAAAAATATTTTTCATATTGGAAAAAACTGAGGTCTTTTTTGGCCTCCTGTAAAAACTCACTTGTGTCTTGCATGGGGCTCCTACGGTGCTCTGTTCCCCAGCTGAGAGCAGTATCTCACAGCTAATGCCTGCAGGGGGGGGTGATGGCAGGTCCCAGCCCAGCGGCGTGCTCCTGTTTGGGGTGAATGCCTACATTCAAGACCCACCTTAAGAGACCCGTAAGGCCCGCTTTACACCGGTGATCCTGGAGGACTTGTACCCACCCTGGCCAGCCTTTGAAGGGAATGTTTTGGGGGCCAGGAGGAGATCTTTGTGGTAACGCCTGCTGAGACACCCCGGCTGGGGGGACCCTGGAGTCAGACACACCTGGTGGAGGAGGCATCACCTCCCCTCTGACTCTGTATTTCTGAACCTCAGTTCCTTTCCTGGAAAAGGTGACTCCCGGCTGTTCTGTAGCTCTTGAAGAAGGCGATTCAGATGGTAAAGAAGTCTCCCCAAGGTTACCTGTAGCCTGTGAAGGCCGCCGTCCTCCCACCCTCCTGTCTGTTTTCTCTGTGACCCTGCCGTCTGTTAGGCCGCCTCCCGGTAGGGCCAGCGCCCAGAGGTGCTTCAGGGCTCACCTTGGTCCTAAGACCTGGGGCCAGAGGATGGGACCTGGGGTGGCAGGTGGAAAAGGAAGCGAAGCCCTTGCAGGCCAGCGATAGCGGAGATCTGCAGATGGCAGCGTGGTGAATACGCCTGAGTGCCATCGGCCATCCTTCCAGCCGACCCTCCTGCCAGAGCCCCTGGCGCTGGGTGGGCGGTCAGCCCTCATCTGCCCGCAGCCGGCCCGGCCCGCAGCTGCTGCCTCCCGGGAGGCAAGGCCGAGTGATGGCGAGCGACTCCAGCCGGCGATGTTCCAAGAAGGCTCTCGGGCTCGACCACGGAATCCAGCCGGTGCTTGCAATCGAAATTTGAAATGAGCCAGGCTCTGGTGTAAATTGCAGCGGAGTCCAGAAATTTCTGTTGCTGGTTAAGCTTGCCTGTTAATTATAAACGGCGTAGCAGCTGCGGAATGGTGCCTCATTGAATGGAAGGATTCTGGGGGAGGGAGCTTCCCTCTCTTTAATTTTCTTGTTAGTAGGTGTGTTCTAATGAGTTTTAATGAGTGGGAAGAAGAGAGTGAGCTTGTTTTCTATATGTGTTTATTGAGAGCTGTGACCTGGGGAGCTGCTAGGCACGGAGGGGACGTCAGTGACAGAGGGACCCTGTTTCGGGCAGCCTGGAATGGCTGGGCCCACAGGAATGCCATCCCCGAGTAACCCCTGTGGTCTTGGGGGAGGGAGCTTGAGAAAAGGCCGCCTCCCCAGAGAGCATGCTTCCGGGGGCAGTGGGCAGGTCTGCCATTTCAAGTCAACATCATTGCCCAGACGAAAGGATTTAGCAGTGGGAAGGATTAAAGAGAGTGAGGGGGGGAAGGAAAGGTGCGGGAAGGTGGTCATGTAGGGGACGCGCAAGGACGGAGCTCTTCGCTTTGAACGTGTGCCTTGAGTCTGTCCTGGGGACGGTGAAGTGTCCCTTTCTGCACTCGGTCTCTAGCTGGCAAAGTTGCACGGTACCTGAGTTCATTTTTGGGGGAAATTCTGTACGTGCCACGGGGCGGTGGTGTAAAGCCCTCCGCGACAATCTTCAAGGATTTCTGTTTTTCCTCTGTGAGCACATCTAGTAGTTTCCTACTGCGTTTGCTGCTTCTGAGGCTACTGTGCTTTCCTTGTACGCGGATTTTTTATCTCCTTCTCAGCACTGCCCTTGTGTGACCAGCGTCGCGAATGCCTCTGTGTGGCATGGGAGGGTGTTTCCAGGACACCTCAGGCACTGAAACTCCTGGTTACGCAGGCCCAGATGTTCCCCAGTGTGCCAGCAGCTGCCGGTTCTAGCTTAGGTGTGTCCGTGACTCATTCATTTGTGCTTTGGCCAAAGGTGGAGAGGTCTGTGACCCCTAGAAGCATTTTTTAATTTAATTTTATTTATTATTTTTGGCTGCGTTGGGTCTTCGTTGCTGCGCACGGGCTTTCTCTAGTTGTGGCGAGTGGGGGCTACTCTTTTTTGTGGTGCGTGGGCTTCTCATTGCGGTGGCTTCTTTTGTTGCTGAGCACGGGCTCTAGGCACGCGGGCTTCAGTAGTTGTGGCACGCGGGCTCAGTAGTTGTGGCTCGCGGGCTCTAGAGCACAGGCTCCGTAGTTGTGGCGCATGGGCTTAGTTGCTCCGCGGCATGTGGGATCTTCCCAGACCAGGGCTCCAACCCGTGTCCCCTGCACTGGCAGGCGGATTCTTAAGCACCGCGCCACCAGGGAAGCCCCCTAGAAGCACTTTTTATCGGCAGAATATCAAAGCCCCGTCTAAACTCAGTGTCCAGCTTTTTAAATAGGTGTTGGATTATTACTGTTATGCGTACTCCTGTCCCATTTTTCTCCTTCATCCTCTCCCTCACATTGTGATATCAACCTTATCTCCTCCCAAAAATCAGGGATAGTTTCAGTGCTTAGGACAATGTAGGAGGATTAACTAATTTCCTCATGTTTTTGCCCATGAAGTCATCTCATAATTTCCTAAAACATGCAGTTTCAAGAGCTGCATTACAGGAAGCCGTGTGTGCCTCTTTGTTTTTTTTTAAATAAAGCAAAAAAACAAAACATGAGTTTTTTTCTAAATGATGTTTTTTAAAATAAGTGATTAATCTATAACTGAACATTAAGCAAGTCTTGAAATATTTTATTAAACTAGAAACTAGTGGCCCATAGAAAAAAATTCAAACAACTTACCTCAGTTTATCGTGCTTCTCTTATTCCCACCCATCCACATTGTCAACACAACTCTTCTCGTGAAGGGACCCTTCTCCTTTTCCCATACATACTCTGATTTCCCATATTGGGATTTCAGCTTAAGCTAATCCTTGTGTTATCAGGAATGTCTGAATTTATGTAAACCGCTAACCTTTCTTCCTGTCTTGAGTAGGCAAGAACTGTGGTAGATGCAGTTATTTAGTTTAATTTAACCTATGTTAAATTTAAAAAATTCGGGGGACTTCCCTGGTGGCACAGTGGTTAAGAATCCCAACGCAGCCAAAATAAATAAATAGATAAAAATTCTGCATAGACATCCCAGGAAACCTTTCCATGGCAAACCCCAAGAGTAACCATTTATAAACAGACTAACATTCCGGTGCAGCGCTATTTGATTCACACCTGTGATTGGTTCCTTTTACCTCCTCCTGAGTTAGTTTCTCTCTCTCTTGTAGGTAATTTAATCCAGTTCACATTCACATTTTGTGTTCAATCTAAGTATTTCTGTAATGCCCATCACCATATGTAACAGCTCTCCTGCTGTTTGATAAATGAGGTTTATAAAGCAGATCATCTCAGAAGCCTCAATTCCCAGAGCTGGGGTTGCTGGTAACAGCGGTAGAAGTTAACACTTTCGAGCAGCTTATCAGGTTGCTCTAGGGCATCTGAAGGACGCCGTAACTCTGTTACGTTAATCAGTTTTTGCCGAAAAGCAAACTAACTGAACTGAAGGGAAGCAGAAGAAATCCGGTAATGACTTCCTAACATTGCAGTGCGTGTTTCCATGGGCTTGACTCTGATATAAAAGGCAGAAGGTACCATAGCAGATATTCAGATCTCAGCACTGCGCTTGTTCGGGGCCCAGCTCTTCCTCAGCAGGAATTGCAGGTGGGGGAGGGCTTACATAGATTCATAAAGGTTAGAGGTTTGCATAAATTCATCATCTCTCTGATGACGAGAATGGTAGTCATCAAACCCCACGGAGGTGTTGACGGCTTTGACAGCTGAGTGGACAGCTTTCTGGTCCAGAGCCCTAGGGATCAGGAGCAAATGTCATTTAATAATTTTATTTTTCTGGTGTGGTTGATCGACAGTTACTTTCTTCTGTCTGTAGTACTCAGCCTACTTTCCTTAAAGACATTTGAATGTTTTATAAAATATATACTTACTCATGAGCATATTCTTCAATGTGAGATGCTATTTGTGTTTTAAAAATTTGCAGTTTACTTTTTTTTCTTTTAAATTTATTTTATTTATTTATTTTTGGCTGCGTCGGGTCTTTCTTGCTGTGCGTGGTTTTCTCTAGTTGCGGCAAGTGGGGGCTACTCTTTGCTGCGGTGAGCGAGCTTCTCATTGCGGTGGCTTCTCTTTGTTGTGGAGCACCGGCTCTAGGTGCGCAGGCTTCAGTAGTTGTGGCACGTGGGCTCTACAGTGCAGGCTCAGGAGTTGTGGCACGTGGGCTGTAGAGCGCAGGCTCAGGAGTTGTGGCGCCCGGGCTTAGTCGCTCTGCGGCATGTGGGATCTTCCCGGACTAGGGCTCGAACCCGTGTCCCCTGCACTGGCAGGCAGATTCTTAACCTCGGCGCCACCAGGGCAGTCCCTGCAGTTTACCTTTAAGTAATTAACACAGTGGTTTGCACCGTGATACAAGAGGCTCAGTTCATTTGTTAATTGTAAAAGCGGTTAACTATACATGTTCCAAGTTCTCTTCATCTCGATGTGCTGATCATTTTTAAGCTGATTAATCCTCATGATAGCCCCGTAAAGTAGGTCAGTAGTAGTATCCCAGGTATATGTAGAGGAGAAGAGGAAAGAGAGTTGAGTTTGAGTTTTGGTTGGGTACTGACAGTTTGGTTTTAATAATCCTGGAATTTTGTCCATGGATATCTTTTTAACTTCAGACTGATTGGGAAGGCCCAATAGAATTTTATTTTCAAGTTGTTTTTCTCGTTTATATTCAATTTCCACTCAGTCCTTATAACAGAAACAAAGATATAAACTTGGCCACCAAGAAGCTTGTATTCTTTAATTTACTGGTTGAATACCACATATGATCAAGGTGCTTTGATCAAAGGCACGGAGAAACAATTCCCTTTCATCTTTAAAATCATTAGACGACTGTCAGCTTGTTGTTTTATGCTCTTTTGAGTACCACATAATCTGGGGAAAAAGAACACATGATAATTCATATCTCAGGCGGATACCTTTTGCCTCGCAATTTACCTCATGTTCTTTGTTCCTTTATTTCCTTGAATTACTTATTTCTCATTCAGTCATTCAGTCAGCAGATATTTACGGAGTGATTAGACTACTAGGTTCCCCATTTGTTCTAGATACTGTCAGGACAAAACACCTTTAGCGCAGAGCTGCCCTTTGGGAGTTTATAGGCCAGGTGGGAATAAGGTGTGTTCCTGTGAAGTTTACATAATGCAGTTCACCTTGTGCCGAGCAAGTGATAAAGGTCCTAAGTGTGTCAAAATAAGAGTTGTGGTGGAGAGTTAGGTCTAAGTCAGGTCACCAGCAGTGAGTGCTGAATTCTGATTTCTAAGAAGTGTCATCTTTTCCACCACACACATATAAAGTTCAAGTTTATCTGAGGTTGGTTTGCTCAGGGGCAGCTTTGGTGATGGTGTCAGTCTCTAGGGATGTTCCATGATTTTAGTTAAGTCCACCCTTGAATTTTTGTGTTGTGATAATGATTTCATTGTCTGGCAGTTTTGATGAACTCTTGTCTAGCTTGATGATCTGTGATCTTGACAGATCAAGGATAGGTGAAATGTTTCTGAATTTATCAATCTGGATGGAGTATATCTAGTCAGCTGATACTTCACAGTGATTCAAGAGCTACCGGAATCTTTGTCTTCCTGAGTAAATGCCCTTTGATAGCATGTAATGTTGAAATCTGGGTAACTCTCCAACAGATACTGTCTCATATCCTTACAGATTTTAAATCATTTTTTCTCTTATTATTCAGACATGTTTTGCAATTTCTATTATATATGATTATTAAATAACTCATAGCAATTGAAATCGTTATTGTGAATGATTTTAATTTAGAGTGTTAGCTAATTATGCAGGCAGGATGATGAATGAGAGCATGGACTCTGGAACCAGACTTATGGGATAGAATCCTGGCTCTGCCGCTCACTGGCTGTGTGACTCTGGGAAGGTGGCTTAACCTCTCTGTGTCTCAGTTTTCTTAGTTGTAAAATGTGGATAATGTTAATAATATCTATCTATTAGGGTTGTGAGGATTCAGTAAGTTGTATGTCAGGTGTTTGGAATAATGCTGGCCCAAAGTATCAATAAGAACTCAATTAGTGCTAGCTGTTATTACTGCTCATAGTAGTGATTTGTCTTAACACTTTCCATTACAATTTTTTGATCCTCCTATTCCAGAATGTAAACAAATAATAAATTCATTAAGTATATATTATATTTATACATATATAAGTAATTGTGTTAATCATTTTTATAGGTTCCCTTAACACTATAGGGTCTGATGAATGGTATATACATCCAGGGGAGGGAGATGATGTAGGCTAGGGGCGTTAAGAGAGACTTCACACATTATGCTGATTTTTATATTTTGAGTTTTAAAGGACAGTCTTTTCTTTATTTTCCATTTTTTGGGTCCTTGACCTTACTGGTCCCAAGAAAAGTACCTTACATATATTAGGAACTCTGCAAAAACTGCTTATGCACATACGGACGTGTATACATATATCTTATCTCTACACCGTGGTTAACATTGCCCCCCAGCATTCTGGTCCAAATTTGCACAGACAGGGGAGGCACATGAAGCCACCGTGGATATTTTGGCACAGCAAGGGCTACTTTGTGATGCCCCTAGAGGACTCGAAGTGGTTTGGCAACACATGGCCAGGTGATTTGATCTTACCACAGCTTCAGAAAGTAGACGGCAATCCATTGATGCTGAGCCCAGCTGAATTTTTTTTTTTGATTTTTTTTTTTTTTTTTTCCCCCAGCTGAATTTTGTAGGCAGTTACTTTAGGTTTCCAGTTAGCGTTGATGGGGGCGAATCTTCGGACAGGGTTATACATGACCTGAAAGAAGGTAAGTGGTTTTCTTTCTGCATTCTGCAATGGCCTAAGAAGAGATTACTCTGGAGTCTGAACCTGTCTGATCCCTGGTTTTTTTTTTTTTTTTTTTTTAAATGGGCCTGTACCATCATCAAAAAAAACTACAAACAATAAATGCTGGAGAGAGTGTGGAGAGAAGGGAACCCTCTTGCACTGTTGGTGGGAATGTAAATTGATACAGCCACTATGGAGAACAGTATGGAGGTTCCTTAAAAAACTAAAAATAGAACTACCATACGACCCAGCAATCCCACTACTGGGCATATACCCTGAGAAAACCATAATTCAAAAAGAGTCATGTACCACAATGTTCATTGCAGCTCTATTTACAGTAGCCAGGACATGGAAGCAACCTAAGTGTCCATCAACAGATGAATGGATAAAGAAGATGTGGCACATATATACAATGGAATATTACTCAGCCATAAAAAGAAATGAAATTGAGTTATTTGTAGTGAGGTGGACGGACCTAGAGTCTGTCATACAGAGTGAAGTAAGTCAGAAAGAGAAAAATACCATATGCTAACACATGTATATGGAATCTAAAAAAAAAAAAAAAGGTTCTGAAGAACCTAGGGACAAGACAGGAATAAAGACACAGACGTAGAGAATGGACTTGAGGACACGGGGAGGGGAAAGGTTAAGCTGGGACGAAGTGAGAGAGTGGCATGGACATATATACACTACCAAACATAAAATAGATAGTTAGTGGGAAGCAGCCACATAGCACAGGGAGATCAGCTCGGTGCTTTGTGACCACCTAAAGGGGTGGGATAGGGAGGGTGGGAGGGAGACGCAAGAGGGAGGGGATATGGGGATATATGTATATGTATAGCTGATTCACTTTGTTGTAAAGCAGAAACTAACACACCATTGTAAAACAATTATACTCCAATTAAGATGTTAAAAAAAATAAAATGGGCCTGTAACAGGATGCTTTCAGCTGCAAGTAACAGAATACTAAACTAAATGTGGCATGAACAATGAGTAAAATTTCTGATCTCACATAAAAAGTCCATAGAGAGGTATTTCTAGGATTGGTTAAACCAAAGGGCACACTGACACCATCAAGCACCCAGGTGCTTCCCACCTTTCTATTCTGCCATCTTTAGTTTGTTGACTTTCTTACTTGGGCTTGTCCCCTCATGGTCACCAGGTGACTGCCACAGCTCCAGGCATCACATCCTCACACAGCTGTGTTCAGAAGCAGACAGGAAGGGTAGTGTCTTGTGTCACCTTTCACAATGGGGAAACTCTTTCTCAGGAACCCTCTTACATCTTTAGTCTCATTGGCCAGGCCTGGGTCACATGCCTACCCTAGACCAGTCACTGGCGTGCCTGATAAGTGAAATAAGAATCATCTGATTGGCACAGCCAGGGCTTATCTCCTAGGCCTGGGGAGGGGCCCAGCAGCCTGGAGGGTTCTGGTGCAAGGAAGAAGGGGATGATGGCTGACAGGTAAGCAGTGCATAGCGTCTCGTTTCATATTGTGTGCAAACTAATGCCTTTGAATCATGGAGTCTACGTTTTGCTCCGGATTATGGTCTATAGTTCCTTTTACGAACTCAGCACCTTCACATCTGCTTTTAAAACAAAACTAATGGCTGTTATCATGAGGCAATGACTTTCTTTAGTGTTTATTCTATGATATACGATGTGGAATTGTGTATTTCTTGAGTTAGTATCTTATTCACCTTTGTATCTTAGTGCTGAGCATAATGTGGTAGGCACATAGTGTAGGTAGTGTGTTAAATATATAAAATGTCTCATGGGTTTTTTATTTTGTTACTTTGCCATGCTGTATATGGGCTCTGGGAGATTGCTAGGGTTAGGTCAACAAAGATTAGAGTGATCTGTGTTTAAAGAAAATCATCGAATTTTAAGATGAAGGATAAAAAAGTGACTTGAATGGTAAAGATTTCCACTTATTAGGCTTCACAGAACTGAAAGTGGACTTGGTGCCGCACAGAACAACTCCAGAGAGAGCTGTAGTAGATTCAGAAGCTTCAGCTCAGTAAACCTTACCAGTTCTACCCATTTTTACAAAGACGGCAAAGAGTGAGTGGTCTGATAAGTGGCATCACCTGGTCCCTGAATCAGGCGTTCATTGATTAGTGGTCCCTCATTTAACTGTCAGACTAATTAAAATCATGAAATGAAACAGACTCTAAAGTACACCCTTTATGATCCGTCCCATGCCTTACTGCCACACCTTTCTGCAGCAATAAGTAAGTTTCCACGTGAATATGAATATCCGTTTGTTAATATGATTGACACAGATCTTCCAGTGTTAAGAGACTTCTTTTTTTCTTCAGAATGTAAGGGTATGAGCTTATGTATAAGTCGGTGGTGGATGGATGGGAGTGGAGTTTTGTAGTGATGCAGATTCCTTCTTCCTGCCAATTCTCTAGCCCGCTAATGAGGTTGTAACATTTGCTGGGCCCCATTTAAAGCCTGCGTTTATTCTTCGAGTGCTTTACCAACAAGGTTCACTCTGCCACTATGCTGTGTTTTTTTGTTTGTTTGTTTGTTTTGATGCCAGAAGTGGCCTGTTATATTGAAAGTGTTATTTTGGTTCTTGTGATATTTTTCTCCTTTGGTACTGTCAGCTATTGAAATGGAAACATTTGCAATGGACTCAATCTCTCAAAAGGAATATGATTTACCTCATTAAAATTTGAGTGTCTGAGAAGCACAGAGTGAGGTCTAGTCACAATAGCATCTCAGCCTTTTAACTTTTAAAAAATAAATTTATTTAATTTATTAATTTATGGCTGTGTTGGGTCTTCGTTGCTGCGCACAGGCTTTCTCTAGTTGCGGCGGGGGGGGCTACTCTTCGTTGCGGTGCGCGGGCTTCTCATCACGGTGGCTTCTCTTGTTGCAGAGCACAGGCTCTAGGTGCGTGGGCTCAGTAGTTGTGGTGCACGGGCTTAGTAGTTGTGGCTCGCGGGCTTCAGTAGTTGTGGCTCGCGGGCTCTAGAGTGCAGGCTCAGTAGCTATGGCACACAGGCTTAGCTGCTCCTGCAGCATGTGGGATCTTCCCGGACCAGGGCTCGAACCCGTGTCCCCTGCATTGGCAGGCGGATTCTTAACCACTGTGCTGCCAGGGAAGCCCAGCCCGTTAACTTTTTGGGGGAGTCGTTCATACTGTTAGGGAGAGAGTTTTAAGGCTTCTTTTTCTCATTGCAAAGTCATGTTAGCTTGCGGAGAGTCCTTACCAATTGAAAAAACCTGCTTCCCATTTCAGATAGATTTGTGGTCGGTTGTGTATCACATGAAGGGAATCTTGTGTTTATTGGTTTGGGATTGGCCTGGTGCTGTGTGCGTAGGACTAATCGTGGGCAGATAGGTTGTGCTGATTGGACAGCAGCTTCTGCATTCTGCCTATAATCTGAGGCTGTTTGGGCCCAAAGTCAGAAAAAGGAGTGCGGGAGGGTCGGGACCGTGATGCCCTGGGGCAGCGGATCCCCTGGCTTCCTTCAGGGAGGTGGAGGCCGCCAGGTAGCCCCGCTGAAAGCGAGAATGCGGGGAGCGGGAGGAGGGAAGGGACAGTTGGATCCGTGAAGAATAGCACCTGTGCTGAGCTCACCAGGAGGCACAAGCTGAACACTGTTCCCTGCGTATGAAGGAGGGAAGGCTGAGGTAATTGTGTTTTATTTACTGTGAGGTAGCATCTGACAGGGAGACCTCAGAACAGCTGGTCTCGGTGAGAAGCTGGAAGCTTTGTGTTAGCCCATGTTTTACCCATCCTTCTGTTTTTCGTTCTTCACTGAAAGTAGCTTTGGAGGTAGAAAAGCTTTGGTGAATGCCTTTAATATATGCGATACGGAGACATTCACGATGAAAGGTATCTAGTCATTCTGACTAGTTCATGCTCTTCCATTGGTCACTGAGGGTAGAATTCAGACTGACTAGGTACCTGTCTCCTTTCTTCTTTACTATTCTGATTCAGCATAAAGCAACTCAGATGGAGGGGAACTCATCTTTAGGTTTTGTACAGGTTTTGTAAATAGCTGCTTTTTTTTTTTGGGCCGTGCCCTGTGGCTTGTGGGATCTTAGTTCCCCGACCAGGGATCGAACCCAGGTCCCCGGCAGTGAAAGTGCCGAGTCCTAACGACCGCCAGGGAATTCCTGATAGCTGCTTTTTATATATCTAAATTGACAAAATGCGATTAGGGGTGGGAAGGGGTGGGCCAGTGCCCAGAGAACAATGAGCAGTATTTCCCTTTCCCTCCGCCTTCTTTTTCTGTCCCTGTCTCTCTCTAACACACAGATACACACCACCAGCACCACCACTAGCCACAGGTTGAATGCGGGGGGCGGAGAATGCCAGTACATTTCACCCGGGGTTGGGCAGGACCCCTGACCTACAGAGTGTCTTTTCCTTATCATTTCATGAGCTCAAGAAGAACCAAACTCATATTCTACCTCCTCACCATCTCTTTGTTAAATCAGTTTATGAATACCATTTAACTGCCCTGATTTAGGTATTTTGTGTCAGAGAAGCTATTCCAAGTTTGTCCACAGTTTAGAGGCACTGTGAACTTTGGCAGTGATGAGAGGACACACCTGTTGCAGCCAGAGCCGCCTTGAGACCTTAGGACTGACCCCCAGGTGTCTAGCCAGGGGGAGCTTCCGGCTTTAGTGCGCGTGGATGGGGCCAACCAGAGCGAGCTTTGTGACGGGAGAGACCAGAGGGGGCCAAAGACTTCAAGACAGGTGAATCCTTTTCTGTTTGTAGTTTAAGTGCCTGCCCTCTGTCCCTTGCTCTGGACAGAGCATCACGGCGAGGCCAGAGCCACGAGTCAAGAGGAAGCCATGCTTCTGTCATCTTTCACTGTTACGGTTATTTCCTTCCCTTAATGCATTCTTGACTTTGAATTTTATGTGTCACTGCTCTGTGTAGTTTGCGTATTTATATAAAGTACTAGGGCGCTTTGACTTTCCTTAGTCAGGCTTCTCTGCAGAATTTTTTTCTGGTCAGTGTTGCATGGCTCCGCTGGTAAGTCAGACGTATGATAACAGGCACTTACTATGCGGGAAAGAATGGTTTACTTAATAAATGCTGTTGATATAACTGGCTGTTCGCCTCCAAACACACCTAAACTCCCTGGCTCACTCCGTATTCAGAAGTAACTTCCAGGTGTATGAAAGAGACAAGTGTAAAAAGTAAAACTGCAAAAATAATAGGGGAATGTGTTTGGAGCCTTGGGGCTTCTCAAGTGAGACAGGTGGTTTCAGAAACCATAAAGTAAATGATTGGCAGATTTGCGTGAACATAAAGATTTTTCCTATGACATAAGGCATTCATAAATGAAGCCAAATGACGAGTCATAGACTGGGGGAAATAATGGCCACAAATTACCAGATAAAGGTTTCATATTTCTAATATATCAGAGCATCTTCAAATTGAAAAGATAAGCAGCATGTAATGAAGCGGACGTTTTACAGAGGAGCGCTTGCAAATAGCCAATGAAGATATGCAAATACGTTCAGGGAAATTAAAATTAAAACAGGATACCATTTTTTTCAGCCATTTGATTGGCACAAAATTTAAGAGTAATATCCACTGCTCGCTGGTCTTGGAAAATGGACACTGTCATGTCCTGATTGAGGAAGCGTGAGCTGCTGCAATCTTTTTGTAGATCAACTGGCTGTTTTTAGTCAAATTTAAAATGGTCATACCGTTTGAATCAGCAGTTCCATTTTTAGGAGGCTTCCCTACTCGAATAAAAATGTCAGTATATAGCATAAGGGAATATTTCTAAGGATGCTATTGCAGCAGTATTTTTAATGGCAAAATAGCAGAAACAGCTTACTCATCCTCTAGGGAATAGGTTAAATTAAATATAATGGATAGTCACAGGATAAAGCTTTAAGTACCGTCTTTATACTGTTGACTCAAATTATTTCCAGCCTTAACTTCACCGAATTCCAAGCTTGATGTCCACTTAAAATCTCCACCTGGAGATGTATAATTGGCATCTTAAATTTAACATATCCAAAGCCAAACTGATTTTCCTCCCTTAAACCCATTCCTCACCCTGTTTTTCCATTTTTGTAAATGGCGGTTCCATTCTTCAGGTCAAAAACTTGAAAGTCGTCTTTGACTCCCTGCCCCTTCCCTTTCCCCTCCTTTCACTGCCCTGTGTATTTTCTACCCCTGCCCCTCTCCCAGCACCTCCTTATTTCTATTCCCTGCTTTCTTCATAGTTTATCCCTGTCTGATATACTACGTTCATATTCATTTATATCCTCTCTCTCCCTCTCGTAGTTGTTTAAGCTCCTTGAGGATCAGGGCTTTGTTTTGTATCCCCAGTACCTAGAACAGTACATTGCACGTAGTCAGTGCAAACGTTAGTAATTATTTTTTGAATAAATGATTATATTGTGAAAAGAAACAAAAAGTTACTAATTAAGGATTATAGGATCCCTTTTTCTGTACAGATAAAAATCAAGCCCAGACTTTGTTTTAATGAACTATGTACCTTTCATTTTTCCTTCCTGTGGCTCCTATGTGGAATAATTCACTTCTAGACAGGCTCACACAGCTCCAGCTGTCAGGCATTTGCTTGGCTGTAATGATCTGCATGTCTACACGTGTGAAGGAGCTGAGACAGAAAGGTCCCCCCCTAGAAATCCTGCCTGCTCTCCTGCATCAGGTTTGCCGAATTTGCTTTTGGGGGCTGAAGTATTTGCGGATCAGTTGCAAGTGTATTGTTGCTGCTATGGACCTAAATATATTGCGCACAGATATCCTGCAGTGTGTTAGTTCCCTTACCCAAATAGGTATGAAGTTTCTTTTGTAATCCTAAAGCTGTAAGTACTCCAGAATGAGAAGCCATGTGATTGCATCTGTAGTAGACAATTGCACGTGCATTGCTATGACAGGCTGCTGACTAAAGTGTGGACCCATTCCCCGACCCTGAGATATTTTTGATTTTTATTAACATCTTTATTGATGTAATTCACATATTAAACAACTTACCCACTTAAGGCGTACAATTCAGTGGTTTTTATTATATTCACAGGGTTGTACAGTCGAGTTTAGAACAGTTTCATCGCGCGGGAAAGAAACCCCCTACTCCTAGCAGTCACGCAGCTCTTTCCCCCAACCCCTAGCCCTTAGGCAACTGCTAATTTACTTTCTGTCTCTATAGATTTTCTGGACTTTTCATGTAAATAGAATCATACAGTCTGTGGTCGTTTGTGATTGGCTGCTTTTAACTTAGCATAATGTTACAAGGTTCATCAATGTTGTAGCATATATCAGTACTTCATTCCTTTTTCTTGCCAAATAATATTCCATTGTATAAATATACCGCATTCTGTTTATACTTTCAGTTAATTAATGCTGTGGACATTTGTGCACAGGTTTTTGTGTTGGTATACGTTTTCATTTATCTTAGATACCTACCTAGGAGTGGAATTGTTGGGTTATTGGGTAACTCTCTGTTCAACTTTTTGAGGAGTTGTCAACTATTTTCCAAAGTAGTTGCACCATTCTACATTTTTGCTAGTAGTGTTTGAGGGCCTGAGAGTTTTTTAAAAATGCAGATCCGTTTCTAAGAGTGCCTACCTCATAGGGTTGTTGTGGAGATAAATGAGATACAACATAAAGCACTTAAAACAGTTCCTGGCACGTAGGAAGCAGTCAATAAGTGCTGGCTATTTTACTGTTACTGATATAGTGGGTACTCCATGTAGATAACAAGTTCAGAATCAGTGCAGTGTTTCCTTTTTTCATTGTGGTAAAATATACCTAACATGAACTTTACAACCTTAGCCATTTTTCAGTATACAGTTCGGTGGTATTAAATACATTCATAATGTTGTGCTGTCAACACCATCCCCATCATCCATCTCCAAAACTCTTCATTTTGTAAAATTGAAACAGTGACTCCCCATTTCCTCCCCATCCCCCCAACCACCACTCTGTTTTCTGTCTCTATGAATTTAACTACTTTAACTACACACTTCATATAATCCATTTTGTAGCGTGTGTCAGAAGTTCCTTTTAAGGCTGAACAATAGGCCAATCTATGATATACTGCATTTTTAAAAAATCCATTCATCTATCAGTGGACATTTTAGTTGCTTTCTCTTTTTCGCTGTTGTGAATAATACCTCCAAGAGAATGTGTATACAGATCTCTTGGAGACCCTGCTTTCATTTCCCTTGGGTATATACCTGGAAGTGGAATTGCCAGACTTTTAATTTTGGGGGAGGAACTGCCATACTGTTTTCTGTAGGGGCTGCACCTTTTTACATTCTCACCAGCAGTGCACAAGGATTCCAGTTGCTCCACATCCTTGCCATCACTTGTTATTTTCTGTTTGTTTTTTTTTTTAAATTTATTTATTTATGGCTGTGTTTTTGGGTCTTAATTTCTGTGCGAGGGCTTTCTCTAGTTGCGGCAAGCGGGGGCCACTCTTCATCGCGGTGCGCGGGCCTCTCACTATCGCGGCCTCTCTTGTTGCGGAGCACAGGCTCCAGACGCGCAGGCTCAGTAGTTGTGGCTCATGGGCCCAGCTGCTCCGCGGCACATGGGATCTTCCCAGACCAGGGCTCGAACCCGTGTCCCCTGCATTGGCAGGCAGATTCCCAACCACTGCGCCACCAGGGAATCCCTATTTTCTGTTGTTTTGATAGTAGCTATCCTCATGGATGTGAGGTGGTATCTCATTGTAGTTTTGATTTACATTTCCCTAATGATTAGTGATGTTGAGAATCTTTTCTTGTGCTTGTTGGCCATTTATATATGTTCTTTGGAGAAATGTCTATTTAAGTCCTTTGCCAATTTTTGAATTGGGTTGTTTATTTTTTGTTATGTTTTAGAAGTTCTTTATATATTATTCCCGTATCAGATGTGAGTTGGAAATATTTTCTCCCATGGGTTGCCTTTTTTACTCTGTTGATAGTATCTTTGGATGAACAAAATATTTAAATTTTAATGAAGTCCTGTTTGTTTTTTTCTTTGGTTGCCTGTGCCTTTGGTGTCCAAGAAATCGTTGCCAAATCCAGTGTTGTGAAGCTTTTCAATGCAGTGTTTCTTAATATCAGAATCACCTGGGCAACTTAAAAAAACAAAATACAGATGTCTGTTCTTCTTCCCTAAAATTTTCTGATTCTGGAAGCTGGGATGGACTCAGGTATATGTGTCTAGAAAAAGTTTCCTGAGGGATTTCTGCTGCTCGTTTTCTGTTGTGAATCACTGCCTTAGAGACTCCACTCTGGGTGTTTACTCCTAGGACGCTTTCCCTAGGCCCTCTCAGGCTGGTTTTGTTACTCATCCTTTGTCCTCTCATAATGTGCTTTACCTATTTTTGTCTTTGGATTTACTTCATTATAATGAAATCTTTAAATCTGCTGTTATAGACTTTGGGTCACTTTGGATGGATAGATGAATGAATGAGTGAAGAACTAGCTCTTTATCACTCAGGGCACATCTTGGATGTTACCTCTTCCAAGGAGCTTTTCCTAATGCTCTCTCCCCTCCACCCCAGGCTGGATTAGATGCCTCTCACGTGGGCTGCTTTTAGCAGTCTGTACATGTGTCTTTCATTACCCTGTGCTGTAACATCAGTTCATATGCCTTGTTTGCCTCTTCAGTCAGAGTGAACTTGAGTGCAGACCTAATCTTATTTCTTTTTTGACCCCTAATAAAATACCTTGTATATAATAAGCTCATACTTTTTCTGGTGTACTTTATTTTTAACAGCTCTATTGAGACCCCTAATATTCCATTATATATCCATTAGAATGGCTAAAATTAAAAAGACTGACAATACCAAGTGATGGTGAGAATGGGG
The DNA here is from genome assembly GCF_965194825.1 of Balaenoptera physalus. NCBI lineage: Eukaryota > Metazoa > Chordata > Mammalia > Artiodactyla > Balaenopteridae > Balaenoptera > Balaenoptera physalus. Next base: position 9,390,487 of record NC_138884.1, read on the forward strand.
AGCAACTAGAACTTTTATAAACTACTGGTATGAATGTAAAATGGCACGGTCACTGGAAATCACTGGAACAGCTCTACTGAGATATAACTTACATACTGTAGGATTCACCAATTTTAAGTGTACAATTTTAATGAGTCATAGAGAATCAGGTAACCGCCACTGCAATCATGAAAGAGAACATTTTTTCATCCACCAAAACTTCTCTTATGCCCTTTGTAGTCTATTCCATCTCCACACCAACTACTTTCCCTGTATCTACTTTTTGTCACCATAGTTTTTTTGTTTTGTTTTGTTTTTTAAATTTATTTTTGGCCATGCTGTGCAGCATGTGGGATCTTAGTTCCCTGACCGGGGATCAAACCCATGCCCCCCCTGCAGTGGAAGCATGGAATCCTAACCTCTGGACAGCCAGGGAATTCCTGTCACCATAGTTTTGACACTTCTAGAATTTTATACAAATGGAATCATGCCTGAGGTAGTCTCCTGTGTTTGGTTTCTTAGAATAATGCTTTTGAGGTTCTTTCTGTATTGTTGCATCAGTAGTTGGTTTGCTGAGTATTACTCCATTTTATGGATATACCACATTGTTTATCCGTTAACCAGTTGATGGACATTTGGGTTTTTTCCAGATTTGGGCTTTTTTGAGTAAATTTGCTATGAACATTTGAGTACAAGTCCTTGTGTAGACATATGTTTTCATTTTTCTTCAGCAGATTCCTAGAACTGGGATTGCTGGTTCATATGGTAAGTGTATGTTTGACTTCATAAGAAACTGCCAGATTTCCAGTGACCGTGCCTACACCAGCAGTTTATAAAAGTTCTAGCTGCTCCCCATTCTCACCATCACTTGGTATCGTCAGTCTTTTATTTATTTATTTGTTTGTTTGTTTATTTATTTTTGGCTGCGTTGGGTCTTCGTTGCTGCGTGTGGGCTTTCTCTAGTTGCGGCGAGGGGGGGCTACTCTTTGTTGTGGTGCGCAGGCTTCTCATTGCGGTGGCTTCTCTTGTTGCAGAGCACAGGCTCTAGGTACGCGGGCTTCAGTAGTTGTGGCTTGCAGCCTCTAGAACGCAGGCTCAGTAGTTGTGGCACACGGGCTTAGTTGCTCCACGGCATATGGGATCTTCCCGGACCAGGGCTCGAACCCGTGTCCCCTGCATTGGCAGGCGGATTCTTAACCACTGTGCCACCAGGGAAGTTCCAAGTCTTTTCAATTTTAGCCATTCAAATTGATATATAATGGAGTCTCATTGTGGTTTTAATCTGCATTTTGCTAGTGACTAATGATCTTCAGCAACTTCTCACATGCTTATTTTTAGCCATTCATATGTCTTATTTTTGGCAAAGTATATATTCAGATATTTTGCCTGTTAAAAACTCAAATTGCTTGTCCTATTTTTGAGATGTATCCTGAATATATAAAGAACAATTACAGGTCTTTTATCAGAGATACATTTTGAAAATATTTTCTTTCAATCAGTGGTTTTCATTTTCTTAACAGTGTCTTTTGAAGAGCAGAACTTCTTATTTTGATGAAATCCAATTACCAGTTTTAGCTTTTATGACTTATGCTTTCTATGTCCTAAGAATTTTACCGAACTCAAGATTATGGTGATTTTTCTCCTAAGTTTTCTTCTTCAAATTTTATAGTTTAGCTCTTAACATGTAGGCCTGTGATCTATTTTTTGCATATGAATATCCAGTTTTCAGTACCATTGTTGGAAAGACTTTATCCGCCCCTGAATTACCTTGGCACCTTTGAAAACCAGTTGACCATATGTGTGGTGGTCGATCTCTAGACAGGGTTCATTTTTTGCACATGGATATCCAGTTTTCAGTACAGTAGCTGAAAAAACTTTATCCCACACTGACTTACCTTGGCACCTTTGAAAACCAGTTGGTCATATGTGTGGTGGTCTATTTCTAGACATTCTATGCTTTTAATGTACATGTCTATCCTTAGTTCTACACTATGTAGATTACTGTAGCTTTATACTAAATCTTCAGAGTATGTAGTGCAATAGTATAAATCCTCTAACTTTTCTTTTTCAGAAGTGTTTTGGCTATGCTAGGTCCTTGGCTTTTGCATATATATCTGAGAATCAGCTTTTCAGTTTCTATCAAAAAATCTGCTGGGATTTTTATTAGTATTGCACTGAATCTATAGATCAATCTGGGGAGGATTGACATCTTAATGATATTGCATCTTGTGATTTATGAACATGGTATATTCTCCATTTTGGGGTCTTCTTTAATTTTTCTTAGCAATATTTTCTACTTTCTAAGTGTACAGGTCTTGCACATAGTTTGTTCCTAAATTTATAATGTTTTTGATGTTATTACACATGGTATTTCTAATTTTTTGTAGTTTATAGAAATATGGTTAATTTTTTGTGTATTGACCTTGAATCACTTTGCCAAATTCTCTTAATAGTTCCAGTTATGTTTTTTTGTAGACTCCTTAGGAATTTCTACATAAATGACAATGTCTCTATATAAATCAAGTCAGTTTTATTTCTTCCTTCCCAGTCTGTATGTCTTTTGTTTTATTTTATTTTTTGCCTTATTTTACAGAATGAACTGTAGTACAATGATGAATAGAGGTTGTAAAAAAAAAAAAAAAAAAAAAAAAAGGACATCCTTACTTTGTTTCTGATTTTAGAGAGTAAAGCATTAGTTTTCACCATTAAGTGTGATGTTAGCAGTGGGTTTTTCTTCGATGCCTTTTATCAAGTTGAGGAAGTTCTCTGATATTTATTCATTTTGTAAAAAATCATGAGTGTTGAATTTTGTTAAATGTTATTCTGAATCTATTGAAGTGATTGTATTGCTTTTCTTTTTTGTCTGTTAAGATGGTGAAATACATTGATTATTTTTGAGTATTAAACCAACCTTGCACTCATGGAATAAATCTCACTTGTTAATTTTTATATATTGCTGCTTTTGATTTCTAAAAATTCTATTAGGACTTGGGCATTTATGTTCATAAGGATTATTGTTTTCTTTTCTTGCAGTGCCTTTGGTTTTGTTACGTGGGTAATGCTAGCCTCATAAAATGAGTTGGGAAGTGTTCGCACTTCTGTTTTCTAGAAGAGTTTGTCTATATTATATACAGGTTTATTAGAGGTTATTATTTTTTACTTAAACGGTTGGTAGGATCACCAGTAAAGCCATCTGAGGCTACAGTTTTCTTTGTGGGGACATTTTTAAGTTACAATTTCAATTTTTAAAGAAGATATAGGACTAATTAGATTATCTGTTTCATCTTAGGTGAGTTTTCATAGTTTGTATCTTTCAAGGAATTTGTCTACTTCACCTAGGTTGTCAAATTTATTAGCAAAAAATAGTTCACAATATCCCCTTATTATCCTTTTCATGTTTGTAACATTTCTTTTCCTGATATAGGTAATTTGTGTCTTCTCTGTTTCCTGGTTAGACTGGCTAGGGGTTAATCTGTTTTATTAATATTTTCAAAGAAAAAGTTTTGGTTTTAGTGATTATTTTTAATCTTTTTTGGTTTCCTTTGTTTCATTGATTTGGGCTTTTATATTATTTCCTTTTGTTTACTTTGTGCTTAATTTACTGTATTTTTTCTATTTCTTCATGCAAAGTTTAAATCACTGATTTGCCACTTCTATTTTAATAAGTATTTCTTGTGAAAAATTTCCTTTAAGCATCACTTTACCTGTATTCCACAAATTTTAATTGAATGTTTTTATTTTTATTCAGTTCAAAATATTTTGTAATAATTTCCCTTATGATTTCTTCTTTGACCCATAGGTTATTTAGAAGTGTGTAGTTTAACATCCAAATATATAGGGATTTTACTGATATTTGTCAGTTAATGATTTCTAGTTTAATACTCTGTGGTCAGGGTACATATTTTATATGATTTCAGGCCTTTTAAATTTATTCAGATTTACTTTACGGCCCAGAATGTGGTCTATCTTGGTAGGTACTCTGTGTGCAGTGGAAGAAGATGTGTGTTTTGTTGTTGATGGATAGACTGTTTTATAAATGTCAATTAGACAAGTTGGGTGATAGTGTTGTTCAGATCTTATGTATATTTATTAATTCTGTGTTTACTTGTTATATCAATTACTGAGAGAATAGTGTTAATCTTTGACTATTATTGCTGATTTGCTTATTTCTTCTGGCTCTATCAGTTTTGCTATATGTATTTTAAAGCTCTATTATTAGGTGTGTACACATTTAAGATTGTCAGATCTTCGTGATGAATTGTTCCTTTTAACATCATGAAATATCATTCTTTATCCCTGATAGTATTCATTGTTTTGAAATCTACCTTGCCTCGTATGAATATAGCTATTTCAGCTTTCTTTTGAGTAGTGTTAGCATGGTATATCATTTTCCATCCATTTGTGTTTATTTTTCTGTGTGTTTATATTTAAAGAGGTTTTTAAAAAAGACTGCATAGAGTTGGGTCTTGAGCATCAGTCCAATCTGACTGTGTCTGTATTCTGATTGGAGAGTTTATATACACACATTTTTAAAAGAAAATGGACAGAGGACTACAATTCCATAGATAAAGTAGATAGATCTCAGTGCAGGGATGTTTTGCCTGCTGTGATAAAAATTTACCCAATCTATAAACATCAAGTGGGATTAACTATCTTTAGGAAGCCCCTCCAGAAACATCTCATCTTGCATTGTGATTGCACAGAGCTACTGTTTATAAGGTAGCATATAGTCTAAAATAGTCAGAAAGCAATCTGCAGTCTTGGAAATGGTCTCCTGTTGCTACATCACATGAAAAAAATTCGAGTTGTTGAAAAAAGATGTGAATAAGAGAGGGAAGTGGTAAAAAGTCCTTTTAAAAAAGCTTAAAAATTTTCCCTGTTACAAAAGTAATACATGTGTATTGCTCACAGTTGAAATACCCATAAGCAAGAAGCAAATAAGAGTGTTTTACTCTTTAATTCTACCACCCTGAACAAAAAACATTATTGCCTTGAAATATATCCTTCCAATATTTTTTAAACATCAATGTAATTTTCAAATGGAGTCACGTTGTAATACTTCTCTGTAACTTTCTTTTCCACTTAATATGTCATGAATATTTTCCATGCTGATGTTCATACTGATCTATATCAGTCTTTCTAATGGCTGCATATTTCAATTTATAATGTATAATCTCAATTTCTAATTTTTCTCTGTTAGTAGCAATGCAGTGTATAGTAATCCTTTAGGATACATTTGTAGAAATTCGACTGTTGGATCAAGGAACATTCAGAATTCTAAAGCTTCTGGAATATTGTCAAAATGCTTGCCTTAAAGTTTGTACTGACTGGTCGTATACTAACATCAGGTGTCTACCGTTTACTTTTTTGGGAGATATAGTTTGGATTTGTATCATAACTTCAATTTTCTGAGCTTTCATTTTTTTCTAAAAGTTAATCAGCTTGTGAATGCTATAACTTTGATTTAATCAAAGATAAGTTTTACATTTACTACAGTTTAAATGGTGAGTAAAAAGTACTTTTAACACAGCCTCTTGGAAAAGAAGTGGGGTGGAAGGTATTTTGTTGAGATTGCATAGTTAAACCATGTCAGCATCTCAGTGTATTTTGTGATTTCATGTAGAGGGTTTCTAATTCTCTTTTGGGTCATCCGTGGGCTTTGGCTGCCTTGCAAGGAGGCCAAAGTTAAAAAATGTGAACTCTGAGGAGGTAAAGTAGCACTAGTGTTAAGTTAATGTGTATATTGCGCCCCCCCCGTTCCTTGGTGCAGGGCTCTTGAAACCCTTGTGCATTTCTAAGTGCTGGGAGTACTAGGAGCATATTTTTCTTTTGGCCACGCTGTGCAGCTTGCAGAATCTCAGTTCCCTGACCAGGGATTGAACCCGGGCCCTCGAAATCCTAACCACTAGGCCACCAGGGAATGCCCCATCTTTTGTTCTAATGAGGTGACTCTTGTTGGGCTCCTGGGTGGGTCCTGGTCACCAGAAAGATCCAGCCATGATTAGAGGCTTGGAATTTTCAGCCCTAGCCCCCCATTCTCCAGAGAGGGGAGAGGGGCTGGAAATGGAGGTCATAACTGATCACACCTATGTGAGGAAGCCTCATGTAGTAAAGGAGACAGACAGGTCTGGCTTGCGGGGGGAGGGGGCAGGGGCGGTGTGGCAGGGTGGAATGGGCTTCTTTTTTAATTAATTAATTAATTAATTAATTAATTTATGGCTGTGTTGGGTCTTTGTTTCTGTGCGAGGGCTTTCTCCAGTTGCGGCGAGCGGGGTCCACTCTTCATCGCGCTGCGCGGGCCTCTCACTATCGCGGCCTCTCTTGTTGCGGAGCACAGGCTCCAGACGCGCAGGCTCAGTAGTTGTGGTGCACGGGCTTAGTTGCTCCGAGGCATGTGGGATCTTCCCAGACCAGGGCTCGAACCCGTGTCCCCTGCATTGGCAGGCAGATTCTCAACCACTGCGCCACCAGGGAAGCCCTGGGCTTTCTTAACAGTGTTCTATTTATATTAGTAAATCCAGTGCAGATTAATTTATTTTCTAAATGGATTGGTCTTGGTTCTGTCACTTCTCTGATTCATGTATCTTTTGAAAATGTTTTAGTTTCTCCATTCCCCCACAAAGGGTGATGATGCTTTGAAATACCCCTGAACTCCTCCAGTGATTTGAAATAACCAGTTTGTTTTCCCCTCCTTATTAGGAATTATAGCACCGTAATATGTAACTTTTTTTTGGCAGTCACTTGAGACATCTTAAAGCCTGACTTTGCATTTTGATACTAGAGACTTCATATATTCAACAGGTGTTCCCCAGCATTTCTTTAATGAGAGACAGTCTTCCTGGAGCTTACACTCCAATTCTTGTAGGTACCCAAGCAGGTGCCCCAGAGCTGTCATTGTACAAAAAGCAAAAGTTTTGTGAAGGAGAAAGCATCCATGGTAACCTGTGAGCTGAACTTTGGGGGACTGTTAATAGTTTGTGCTGAGGATTAAGATTCCGGTCTTCTTGGAGGGGTCTTGCATTATCAACTGGTGGACTTGGGCATTTGACTGTACGAAGTTATATATGCCACTGTATCACCACTGCAGTGGTCCCTTCCGCTTTTAGGGTTCCCTCTATCAGAGCTGTGAGGTAGCTTTCTAATTTACAGTCTTTCTCTATTAAAATCCTTTTACAGCATTAGATTATGCCATAGTTGGCAATTCTGAGTTCCTAAAAATAACCGAGTCACTGCAGCTGATCTTATTCTGACTAGTGAAGTGCTAATGACTCAGAAACACAAAGTCTTCTCCCTTCCCATTGCCTGTGACAGGCCTCCATATGTTTTAATTGACTTAGTGATTTTGGCTTATTGCATCTAAATGCATACATGGTAAATTTAGATTTACGGCTTTAAAAAAAATATTCTCAAACATGTTTCATAGTGTATAAATGTTTTCAGGCTTTGTATGTGAACATTAAAGCCCAATATTAAAGTCACCTGGCCCAGAACTGAGAACTACTACTCTGAATTTTGTCGTAATTTAATCTTTCTCTCTGATTCTTTAGTTAAAAAGATTTGGTTTAATGAGTGTTTAAACTTGGGCAGTCAAACATAGGATCAAGTAAATAAGTGTTTGATATGCTCAGATAACTTAAATGAAGCATCAGCTGCTCAGAGATTCTGCCCACAGCCGGGAATCCAGCTCTTAGGTTAAACACAATTGTAGTTTGAACATTTGTGGGAAAGCTGTGCCTTTGAAATTTTTTTTTTTTTTTAATTTAGCCAAGTGGAACAAAGACAGTTTGTGAACACACACAAATAGCAGGAAAAAAAAATGTTACTTTAAAAGTCAGACTCTGGGTTTCTAGTTCCGGGCAGGACAGAGTAAGCACATTCCTTCCTGTCGCTCCTACTGAATGCAGCTATAAAACCTTGATACAATGCATGGAGCAGCTATTTGAGTACTCTGAAAAGCAAATAATAGCAGGTGGATTGGGACAGAAGACCAGAATGCAAAGTACCACTGAACTGGCAATGAGTTTACCATTTTCCCCCTCTGGTCTTCCTGCCATTTGGCCCAGAGGCAAGCACAGCTGTGGAAGTACAGTATGTAGGCTAAAAAGGGAGCCCCAGGGAACCTGAAAGTATCTGAGAGATCTCAGAGAAGGAGGAGCTTGGGAAAGCAACTCCATATAGTTATCTATGAACTCTTGGGCTCATCCCTGAGCTGTATGTGTGGATCTGATCCTACTTAGCATGTAAGTGACTTTGAGAACTTACCTAATAGACCACCACTCAGGTTCCAGACTGGCCACTATGTGGCGTATGCAGGTCACAAATCCAAATAGCATTCAAAGGCTTTGAAAAATAAAACAGAAGTGTTACCATTCTCCAGAAGATTTAAATAAGACCCACAGTCTTATAATATTCAAAATGTTCATGATACAATCATACTCAGCATATGAAAACCCAGGGAAATCTCCACTAGCATGGGGGGAGACAACAGATGCTAATGCTGGAATGACATAGATGTTGGGATTATCTGATGAAGACTTTATTTAAAACAGCTATTGTACAAATGTTCCAACAAACTGGCTCTAACTGTTGTGAAACAAATGGGCAAATGAAATTCTTTGCCAAGAAATAGATGACATAAAGAACCAATACAATAATCAAAATGAAAAACTCACTGGATGGTTTCAATAGTAGAATGGAGATGACAGAGGAAAGAATCAGTGAAGTTGAAGATAAATCAATAGAAATTATGCAAACTGAGTAATAAAGGTTAAAAATATTGGGAAAAACGTTAACAGGATTTCAGGGGCTTGTGGGACGAGAACAGAAGGTCTAACATTCATGTCAGTCCTAGCAGGAGAAGAGAAAAAATGTGGTGCTGAAAATGATAATGGCTGAAAAATTTCCAGAGTTGGTGAAGGACATAAATATACAGATTCAAGAAGTCAGTAGACCAAGCAAGATACATCCAAAGAAATCCACACCAAGACAGATCATAATCAAACTTCTAAAAACTAAAGACAAAGAAAATACTTGAAAGCAGCCAAAGAGAAACAACATATTACCTATAGGGGAATGTGGATTTCACCCCAGAAACTATGGACGCCATAAGTGGCACAGTGTTTTTAAAGTGCTGAAAGAAAAGAAGTCAACCCAGAATTCTATGTTCAGCAAAAACAAACAAACAGACAAACAAAAAAAAGCCTTCATAAATGAAGGTAGAACAAAGTCATTTTCAGATGAAGGAAAAAGCAGAAAATTTACAGCCAGCAGACCTGTACTAAACAATAGTTAAAGGAAGTTCTTTGGCTAGAAGGGAAATGATACCAGAAGGAATATTGGAACATCAGTAATGAAGGAAGAGCAACAGAAATAGTGGGTAACTGGGTAAATATAATAGACTATTCTCTTCTTGAATTCTTTAAAAATATTTTGATGATTGAAATGAAAAATTATAACATTGTGATAGAGTTTTCAAGGTATGCAGATGTAATATTTAAGATTACTATAACTTAAAGGGGAGAGGGGTAAAGAGACCTATATCATGGGAGAGTTTCTAAATTCCACTTGAAATCGTAAATTATTGATTCTAACTAGAATTTGAAAAGCTAAATATTTATATTATAATCTCTAGAGCACTCAAGTAACTATACAAGGAGATATAATAAAAACCACAGTACATTAAAATGGAAAAGTAGAACATGTTTAATGCAGAAGAAGGCAGGAATGAGGAAAAAGAGTGATGAAAAACAGGGAATAAACAAAGCAAATAGTAAAAAGGTAGATCGTGAATCCAAACATATCAATAATTATATTAAATATAAATAGTCCAAACAAAACAATCAATGCAGAGATTATCATATTAGATTTTTAAAATAACCCAACTGTATATAGCAAGGTTGACTACCCAGTCCTGGGTATTTACTCCAGAGAAATGAAAACTTATTCTCACACAATAACCTGTACACGAATGTTTATTGCGTCTCTATTTATAATTGCTTAAAACTGGAAACAGTGCTTTGTGGTACATCCATAATACAATAGAACACTACTCACTAATAAAAAGGAACAAACTATTGATAATACGACAACCTGGATGAATCTCAGAGGCATTATATTGAGTGAAAGAATCCAGTTTTAAAAGGTTAGATACTATACGATTCCATTATGTGACAGTATTGAAAATATAAAACTGTAGTGATAGAAAGCGTATCAGTAGTCACCAGGAGTTAGGGATGAGGAGAGAGTGTGACTAAGGGATGACACAAGGGACTTTTTGGGTTGATGGAACTGTTCTGTATCTTGATTGTGTCACTGGTTATATGTGCTTAAATTCATAAAATTGTACACTAAAAAAGGTCAATTTTACTGTATGATAATTTAAAAAATTTTTTAAAAAGCTGACTCTGATTTGAGTGCTTTGGCTCAGGAACGAGGTAGAATTCCTTTCATGGAAGTAACTCTCTCTTTTTTTTAATTAGATTTAAAGATATATATTTATTTATTTACGTGGCTGTGCCACGTCTCAGTTGCGGCATGCAGGATCTAGTTCCCTGACCAGGGATTGAACCTGAGTCCCCTGCATTGGGAGTGCGGAGTCTTAACCACTAGACCACCAGGAAGTCCCGGAAGTAACTCTCTTATGGGGGGGGGTGGTCCCGCTAGGCATAGTCCTGATCCCCCAAAATGGTTAGATGAAAATAAGAAAGTAGTTGGAATATGGCTTGGGAATAGGACCTTTCAGACACAGAAGCAAAGAAAATGAGGGAGAGTCTTGCCAAGTAGTGGGAAGCCAGGGGCCCCAGAGGAAAGTTGGGCACTAGGAAATTCTCTTTTTGGGGATCTGCAGGGAACTTGGGTTATATTGTATCAAAGATGTTAAAGAAATGAGGGAAGCTGAGCTGGATTACCTAAGGTTTGTCCTGACTCACTTCTTTTTTTTTTTTTAAAGATAGGGAAGAGGCCTTTTTTAATTTTTTTATATTTTATTTTTTTAATTTTTAAAAATGTATTTATTTATTTATTTGGCTGCATTGGGTCTTTGTTGCTGTGCGTGGGCTTTCTCTAGTTGAGGTGAGCAGGGGCTGTTCTTCGTGGCGGTGCGCGGGCTTCTCATTGCGGTGGCTTCTCTTGTTGCGGAGCACGGGCTGTAGGCGCAAGGACTTCAGTAGTTGTGGCATGCGGGCTCAGTAGTTGTGGCTCGGGGGCTCCAGAACGCAGGCCCAGTAGTTGTGGCGCATGGGCTTAGTTGCTCCGCGGCATGTGGGATCTTCCCGGACCAGGAATCAAACCCGTGTCCCCTGCATTGGCAGGGGGATTCTCAACCACTGCACCACCAGGGAAGTCCCTGACTCACTTCTGAATTTTCATGTTTCTGTGATATTTATATGCCCTTTGACTTTTTCTTTTAAATGTGTGCACATGTATCCCTGTGTGTGTATATTTTTATAAATAATTTTAAAAATGTAGATAAGAAGTATAAGAATAAAAATGTATGTTTAGTTAAAAAAAAAGGAGACATCTAAGTGATGAAAGTCTAATCCCTTTTGTCATATTAACTGCTGACACTTAATTTGATTTTAGCTTTATGAAAAATTCAGTACCAAATATTGATCACTGATTTTGTATATACTGTGTACTTGCCACCCAACTGCTCATACTGTTAACTGCAAACTATTGGATATATTTCTCATCAGAACAGACAGTAAGAGGAAAGAGTTTATTTCCCATTATCCATAACTAGACTATTCACTTCGTAGTTACTGTTAACTGATTTAAAATCCGCCTGGTCCTTTTCCATGAGGGAAGATGATAAAGACTTGTGGGTGTAATGGGCTTGGAAGTCAGAAAGACCCGGGCTCCAGTTCCAGCTCCACCACTCATTCGTTGTGAACCTTGGCCAAGCTACACACTTTGTCTCAGCTGGGGCTTATTGGAGAGCCGTCACCTCTCAGGATCGTTGCAAGGATTAAGTTCATACCGGCAACATCCATCTACCCTCCAGGCTCATATCATCCTTCTCTATTAACACCCTGTGATGGTTTACTGCCCAACTTACTGTTAACTTGAAAATACATTAAAAAATTATCATGGGGCTCAAAAGCCAAGTAGCAGTAATCCTAATAACGTACGTGCAGTTGAACTGCTGGCTGGCTGTAAGCAGCATTCCACATTTGCTGCTATTCTGCCCTATTACCCTGGCTCGTTCAGAGTTGATAACCTTAAAGACTTCTAAAGACCTTGAAGTGTTTCTACGAGAGGATCAGAGATAAAATATACTTTTGTCGTAAAAAAGTGCCGAATATTTCCTTAGTGTGTTTAATTATTTTAATGCGTGGGTTGAGGTTCTGTCATGATCTGCAAAATATAGTGTACAGTCTTGACAGAATGAATCAGAAGAGAATACATGTGAAAGTGTGCACTGCAGCCTGAATGTTCCCAACTGGGGCAGGGGTGTATTCAGTGAGAGGTGTGAATGAAGCATTCCCAGTTGACCTAGGGAGTAGATTCTAGAAGAGGGATTAAAGTTGCACTGTAGCAGACCACTAGTATGAATCAGATGAGCTCGGTGTTCTGGCTAGGAGAAATAAAATAAATTGGACTTGATACAACTGTTGGTTTAATTCTCCACAAATCTTTGCATTACCGAACGGTACCTCTGCCTTTGGGGCTGCAAGTTGTGTTGTGATCGTAGTGGGAGTTCCATGTCTGTTTTGGGGGCCGATATGTGATGGGACAGGAATTGGTTTGCCTAGGGCTTGACCAGACTGGGAGTAAATGGTAATTGCAATCTAGACGTGGCCTTTTGACACTACTCAGCCGTGGTAAGAAAAGATCAAGAGGGATGCTATTGACAGATACCGAGGTAAGGAAATCGGTGGCAGACCAGAGAGTGTCCTGTCAGACCGGGGAGAAACTTATTAGTGTCATGTGAGGCGGTGCACTCACATCCAGGCAGGAAAGGCTCATGGTGGACCTAGGAGGTCAGGAACTGGGGGGCAGGTCTCAGTCCTAGCTGAGGTATCAGGCCAGGCGCTCAGGCCCAGGAGAACATAAAAGCTGCCCAAGTCCTAGAACTATGGTACACTTGGAAATTTGGTCAGAGGAGTAAGAATCTGATTCACCTGAGCTATTTGGGTAAGAGTTTCTCAGTTTTTCCAAAGTAAAGACGGGACTGTTCTTAGTGTGTGGGGCAAGGCTAAGCTGGGAGTTAGCGCCTAATGGTGAGTAGAGGGTAAAGGAGACTTCTCTGACGTGAACATGTTTTCAGCTGCTTAAAATAATTTTTTTTTTAAAGTAACGTTTATACCAACTCTGTTCAGGTCCAATAGCAACTCCCTACCTCTCCGGTCCCCACCCTTGAGTCTCACTTGCAGAGGCCATCACTTTCAATTCTTGAAGCTCTTTTTTTTTTTTTTTGTACTTACCTTTATATTTCTAAATGACATGCTTATAATGCTATTTCTTGATTTTTTTTCAATATTGGACATAATCTAGAGGCTTCACACTGGGGAAGGTTAGCATGCTTTTATATTCTCCAACCACCCTTTCCTCTTTCTCACCCCTAGACGCTTTTCACCCCTAGCTATCTCACCCCTAGCCATCTTTTCCTAAATAGTTGATTTTTTAAGTCAATTAAATTTTTAACTATGTAAATTATATTTATTTGGTTATTATGACTTTATGTACCTTGATTGCTCTTATTTCCTGTAAAACATTGTGTTTCCTGGAGTTATTTCATTTTTTTTCATTTGTGTGGTAATCTCTATTCTCTGACAGAAGTGTAAAACTCATAATAATATAAACTCATCAGATTGTATGCCATTTTTCACTTTGGAGACATCCCTCCAACTCTGCTTCATAGGCTGCTACATAGCTGTCTTGGGAATATTCTTCACCTTTTCCTAGGTAAGATTCCTATTTCCTGGAACCTGAATCTCCCTTTGTTTTGGAGGCATGATGTTAGGTAACTAACTGAGAAAGGCAGCATGGGAGATAAAATATTTTGAGAGCCTTACATCCCTGAAAATTGTTCTTTTCCCCTTTCCTCTCATTTGATTCATGGTTGGCTAGATATGGAATTCTCGGTTGGAAGTCATTTTCCTTCAGAATTGAAGGCATTGCTTTATTGTCTTTTCTAGTTTTCAGTATTGCTTCTGAGAACTATGATGCCATTCTGATCCCTGTTCTGTTGTATATAAACTGTTTTCCTTTCTAGAAACTTTTAGAATCTTTTTTTGGTGTTCTGAAATTTCAAGCTGAAGTGCTCTAAAGTAGGTTTTTATCAGTCTTTATTCTGAAGTTTTAATAGGTCCTTTCAATGTGACACTCATGTCCTTCAGTTATGAGCAATCTTCATGTCTTTCTTCTTTGAAATTTTCTACTTTGTGTTTTATCCATTCTCTCTTTTTAAAATTTATTTATTTAATTTATTTATTTTTGGCTGTGTTGGGTCTTTGTTGCTGCGCACAGGCTTTCTCTAGTTGCGGCGAGCGGGGGCTACTCTTGCGGTGTGCGGGCTTCTCATTGCGGTGGCTTCTCTTGTTGCGGAGCATGGGCTCTAGGCATGCGGGCTTCAGTAGTTGTGGCACACGAGCTCAGTAGTTGTGGCTCGCAGGCTCTACAGCGCAGGTTCAGTCGTTGTGGCGCACGGGCTTAGTTGCTCCGCGGCATGTGGGATCTTCCCGGACCAGCACTCGAACCCATGTCCCCTGCCTTGGCAGGTGGATTCTTAACCACTGCACCACCAGGGAAGCCCTCCATTCTCTTTTTAAAGTTCTTATTTTTCCGTTGTTGGACCTCTTGGAATAATCCCCTCATTTCTTTCTTTTTTTTCCTCCTCTGTTGTGTTCTTTGCCTTTTTGTTCTGTTTCTTAGAAAATTTCAGTTCTTACTTCCCATCCTGCTTTTGAAGGTTTTTCCTTTAAATTTATGCTGCCATGTTTCCATTTTCCAAGATAACTTTATTTTTTGAATGTTGGAATGTTTGTCTTCTTTTACTTTTCTAATGACTTATTTTTTTTTCTGTTCTCTGCATGATCTTTTTTTCTTCAGAGTTCATTTTCTTCTGTTTCCTTTGCTCTTTAACTTTTATGTAAAAATTTCCTCATGTATATGTTGATCCTTGGCCAGTCTTTTATATGTAAGTGAGGTACTGAAACGTGAGTGGAGCTGTGTGTGGGCAAGTCCTGTTAACTAGCGGGAAGCTGGACATTTCATTAGGGGACCCACAAATGTCAGTAGCTATGGGTCTTTTGGGCCAATTTTCTCAGAGAAATCCTTCTATCTTCTGGCTGGATAGGTATATAGAGAGAGATTGTGTTCTGGAACTAAGGGGAGAAAGGTGTTTTTCCGGATGGGGGAGGTCTCATTGTTCCCAGGCAAAATTTCACTCAGTCCCACTGCGTTTTTTTTTTTTAATTTATTTTATTTATGGCTGTGTTGGGTCTTCGTTTCTGTGCGAGGGCTTTCTCTAGTTGCGGCAAGCGGGGGCCACTCTTCATCGCGGTGCGCGGGCCTCTCACTATCGCGGCCTCTCTTGTTGCGGAGCACAGGCTCCAGACGCGCAGGCTCAGTAATTGTGGCTCACGGGCCTAGTTGCTCCGTGGCATGTGGGATCTTCCCAGACCAGGGCTCGAACCCGCGTCCCCTGCATTGGCAGGCAGATTCTCAACCACTGCGCCACCAGGGAAGCCCCAATCCCACTGCTTTTAGTAACATGCCTCACTCCCACTCACGCTGGGGCCTCTCTGGTTCCACATCTCCGAATAGTAAGCCTTCAGGCCTCTTTCTGGGGAGAAGCACCAGGCACGGGAGGGAACATCTGGCGTGTGTGTTGCTCTAGGCATGTGTGCTACCCAGTATAGCTGGGGTTTCAATGGATACCTTTTAGAAACATATAACATCTTTATACATTTACAGATGTAGTGGTTCTCTTTGAAAAACACAACTGCCTAGGAAGCTAATTCTGTGTAATTCCTGTTTCTGGGCTTTACATTTTCCCTCCTTTGGTTTTTCTTTTTTTTTTCTTTCTTCAGAGCAAATTGGAGCTTTGGCAGATCAGCATATTGTCCACGTGGCGTGTGGCGAGTCCCACAGTCTGGCCCTCAGTGACCGGGGCCAGCTGTTTTCTTGGGGTGCAGGGAGCGATGGTCAACTAGGACTCGTGACTACCGAGGACTCTGTGGCAGTACCCAGGTAAGAATGTCAGTTGCTGTAAATATCATTTCCTGCTAGTTTCTTTGTTACATTCCTTGGTTTGGGTTCTGCTTTCTTCTTTTGATTGCTGTTTCCTTTGTGTCACTGTCATGCCTCATACTGTTATAACGCTTGTCACAAAAATTGTAATTATTTATAGAAGTGTCTGTCTCCAGTTAAAAAATGTGAGTTGTTCAGGAACTGTACTTTATTTATTCCAGTAGCCTAGTTGCTGGCAGAGTGTTTGGAACTCAGTAATGTTTGAATAAAAAAACACCTTTTCACATTGCTGGACTTTCTAACTTTTAACTTAAAATCGCACACCTAAAACAATTATTCAATGAGTCACTTTAAAATAGAATCACAAGGCTGACCTGATACTCTAATAACAGGCCGAATTACCTTAAGCATTACCAACAGCTAAAATACCAAATATACATAAGTTGTTTAACACAAAAGTACTAATACGATGGTTTTTAGTCCCTTAAGTATTTACTTAATTCTGAATCTTAGATGATTTGGCTAAATATGTAACCGATGCTTCACCACTAAGTAAATGTCTAAAATATTGAAGTTACTTTCAGGTGGATGTTTTGGAGGGGGGGCATCTCTGTTTGTTGAGGGTTCTTAATGATCAAAGAGGCCACTGGTTTATTTCCTTCATTTAATTCCTGCTCCTTCATGCTGCAGATGTACAACATTCCTTGTGTTGCAGTACTTGTCACATTCTTTGCAATTTTTAATTTAATAACTATGTTTAGTACAGAGCTGGGAGCGCTTGATGCCAGGAGACCTGGGTCATTCATTTTAAAATTATTTATTTTTATTTATTTATTTATGGCTGTGCTGGGTCTTCGTTTCTGCGCGAGGGCTTTCTCCAGTTGCGGCGAGCGGGGACCACTCTTCATCACGGTGCGCGGGCCTCTCACTATCGCGGCCTCTCTTGTTGCGGAGCACAGGCTCCAGACGCGCAGGCTCAGTAGTTGTGGCTCACGGGCCCAGTTGCTCCGCAGCATGTGGGATCTTCCCAGACCAGGGCTCGAACCCGTGTCCCCTGCACTGGCAGGCAGACTCTCAACCGCTGCGCCACCAGGGAAGCCCAAGGGTCATTCATTTCAGCATTGCCATTGCTAAGGGAGCTCCAGCACATGCATGGCTCAGTACAGGTGTGTTTATTAAATGGCCTCTCCCCCCCCCCCCCGCCCAATTACTGTCCCTTTTAAAGGACAGTACATTCTTCTTCCTCTTCCTTTTTTGCCCTTCTTAGATTTTTGTCTCTTTGATCACAAGCTGTCTTAGGGAAAAGAGGAACAGGGAGGTAAGAATGACTTGATTCCATTTCCTGATTTAGAACAGGTAATGTCCTGGATTCATTACTTCCAAAAATTAATTTAATTTGGGGGGCAGAGGGAGAGTAGAAATTTTAAAAAGGGGGATGCTATATTTTAACGAAATTGTAATATTAAGGAAAAGATTTATAACATTAATGGCAAAAGTATTTCATTCGTTGATGACCAAAGACTCAAGAAAATCTGTTTAATGGCATTTCATTTCTAAAAATGGAGTGATCTGTGTTAGAGTAGCAGTTTGTTATTATTTTTATTAGTCATGTCTAAATTATGGATGACTTCTGAGGCTTTAGTTTGTATATAATTTCATATTATAACTTTTAAAGTAGATTCATTAATTCATACCTTAGTATTGTGGAAAGTAACATAGTTTTGAGGTCATACGGACTCAGATTCCAGTACTGGCTCTATTACTTATTAGGTGAGTGACCTTGGGCAAATTGTTGAACTTATCTAGGCCTCGATTTCCTAACTTCAGGATGGAGTTACATAGTATTGTGTACCTTTACAAAGTGACTGGGAGGATGGAGTAAGAAGAGTAGGTAAAGCACAGTATATGCTTGTGCATGTGTGTCCCGTTTTCTCCACCTCAAGGGTATAGTTTCTTATTGTTTGTCTTGTCCTATTGACCTGCTTCCTCTCTGTAACTGTGATTGTGGAGGTTGTATTGAGGGTAATGGTGACCCATAAAGGGAGGAGTGTGGGGAATTTGAGTGGAAGCTGGCCAGGAAAAAGGGCTGTTGCTACATAAGGTTCTGAAACACTGGGCCCCAAGGCAGTATTACGTTCTCCAATTTTAAAAAATAGTGGGGTTCTACAAGCTATTGATATGTGCAGCAATTTAGACAAATGTCCAGGGAATTATTCTGAGTGAAAAAGAAGCCAATCCCAAAAGGCTACCTACTGTATGGTTCCATTTATATAACATTCTCAAAATGACAAAATCGTGGAAATGGAGGGTAGATTAGTGGTTGCCAGGGGTTACGAATGGGGGAGGGGAGGAGTGGTTATAAAAGTACAACAAAAGGAATCCTTGTGGCGTTGGAACCATTGAGTATGGTGCTGGATGCATGAGCCTGCACAGGTGACAAAACTACTGCAAACTCAGAAATGAGCACAGATAAATCTGGGGAAATACTGGCCTGGCCAGAAAGTTCCTTTGGGTTTTCCTGTAACATCCTATGGGAAACCCTGAATGAACTTTTTGGCCAGCCCAAACATAAATGAGATTGGTAGGTTATATTAATGTCAGTATCTTTGTTATGATACTCTACTGTAGTTTTGCAAAATGTCATCACTGGGGGAAACTGGACAAAGTGTACAAGGGATCTCTGTATTATTTCTTCCAAGTGCATGTGAATCTACAATAAAAAATAGTTGGCTTCTATTTGGTACTAAATGCATATGTGAACTCTATTTTATACATTTTTTTAGATCCGAGAAAATAAACCATTAACAAAAGCAACATCTACCTCTCACTCTAAATAACCCCCTCCTCGCCTATTGGATGTCTGTCTTCTAAAATGCCCTTTCCCGAGAGTGTGCCCGTCTGACTCCTTTGTTCCCATGGCATACACTTAATGAAGAGGAAAACGGCAACTTGTGAATTACTAAAATACGAAGCAGCAGATATTCTCAGGCTGTCCACCTCTGTTGGGCAATGCCAAGCATGAATTTTTTCTTTTAATTCTCACAACCCTGTGAATGGGTACCGTTCTTATCTCTGTCTTTGACACGAGCAAGCAGAGGAGCGGGATTTAAAAAGTTATCATATGATCTTCCTCTTTATCATCCTAGGGAATCAGAGTTTTGGAGGCATTGCCCTTCTTAATTTTTTAAAATTATGGTAAAATACACATAACATAAAATGTACCATCGTTACCATTTTAGAGTGTGCAGTTCAGTAGTGTTAAGTATATTCACGTTGCTGTGTGACCAATCTCCAGAACTTTTTTTATCTGGCAGAAATTTAACTCTGTACTCATTAAATGACCACTCCCCATTTCTCCTCTCCCAGCCACTGGCAGGCACCGTTAGACTTTGATTTGTATGAATTTGACTAGTCTAGATATCTCACGTAAGTGGAATTATGGAGTATTTGTCTTTTTGTTACTGGCTTATTTCACTTAGCATAATGTCCAGGTTTCATCCATGTTGTAGTAACATGTCAGAGTTTTTGTTCTTAAAGGCTGGTGAATATTCTGTTGTATACATATTCCAGATGTGTATACCACATTTGTTTTTCTAGTCATCTGTTGATGGATACTTGGGTTGCTGCCACCTTTTGGCCATTTTGAATAATGCTGCTATCAATGTGGGTGTACACATATCTCTTTGGTACCCAGCTTTCAGTTCTTTTGGTCATATACCCAGAAGTGGGATTGC
Organism: Balaenoptera physalus; assembly: GCF_965194825.1. NCBI lineage: Eukaryota > Metazoa > Chordata > Mammalia > Artiodactyla > Balaenopteridae > Balaenoptera > Balaenoptera physalus. The sequence continues at coordinate 9,410,394 of NC_138884.1, forward strand.
TGGATCATGGCATTGCCCTCATTTGAAAGCCATTTAGATACTAGCCATGTCCTTAGGGATCTTTCTTCTGTAGTTTACTCCTTTTGTCCCTGAATTGGAGATGACAAGGTGGGAATTAACAGAGGGCTATGGTAATGGGTTTAGGTGCAGAATGGGTGTTTTGTTTTGTTTTGTTTTTTTAAGCAGTAGCTGCCTAAGAGGCAGGAGGTTAGTGAAAGACTTAGTAGAATTATATCATGTAAGATGATATGTTTGATTTTAAAAAGTCTTTTGTGAAAGATGTTACTTATTACAACTGTTTTATTTAGTTGGGAATATTTCCAATCATTGTTTGTGAATGCCCTTCTTAAGAGGAAAGTCTTTTCTGTTTTAGGTTAATCCAAAAGCTGAACCAACAGACAATATTACAAGTTTCCTGCGGCAACTGGCATTGCTTGGCTCTTGCAGCTGGTAAAGTACATCTATGCTAATGTTACGCTAATTTGAGAACCATTTCCCTTTGCATTTTTGTGTGATGTTATCTAACTGGATACGTTTAACTAACTGGTTAGGGTCTGTGCATTCCTGTTGGACAGCAGCGGTTCTCAGACAGCCTCTGTGTAGCTCATGCTTTTCTCAGGGTTTGGATGATGAAGGAGCTGGTCATCATTGCCGCTCCCACTGTCTCTCGGGGGAAGGTGAGGAGGAGACAGTACGTCAGTCGTGTGCTTGAGCAGGAGATTGGTTTTTCTGAGCTACAGCTCACTATGGCGTTATATTCCACCGTGAAGCTCCCAAATAAATGAAGAAGACGGAGTTAGAAAAACCTAAGCCAGCAGATAACGCTGTATTTTGTTAGGATAAATGTGAGGGGGAGTCAGCACCAACACGTCCTGCTTGATTCTCTGTGCTGCCGTCCGGGTCATAGCTGGACCCCGTGAAGTCCTGGGTCTCTCACGGCCCTGGTGTGGTCAGAACTCGTTCACCTTGCTTAGTGGATCTAAGCCTGGTAATTGCCTATTCAAAACTGACTTAAACATTTACTTTTTTCTTTGCGTAAATGTTAATAGCCTTGGAAGGGTGATAAGGCTCAGCTCATCTCTGTTGTCACGACACGTGGGAGTCTCGGTTGCAGCGTGAAGTGTGTCTGCTCCCTTGCTCTTGGGGGGGTGTGTGTTGCGGCCGGAGGGCACTAACGAATGAGGCTCCCCGGCGACCCTGTTGTTCTAACAAGGTTATTTTTGTGGACGGCACTTGTATCATTTCTGGTAATACCAGTTACCCTCTTCTTATTTCAGATGGCCAGTTCTTCACGTGGGGAAAGAACAGCCATGGGCAGCTGGGCCTGGGGAAGGAGTTCCCCTCCCAAGCCAGCCCGCAGAGGGTGAGGTCCCTGGAGGGGATCCCGCTGGCACAGGTGACTGCAGGAGGGGCCCACAGCTTTGCCCTGTCTCTCTCGGGAGCCGTGTTTGGCTGGGGGATGAATAACGCGGGGCAGCTCGGGCTCAGTGATGAGAAAGGTAGGTGAAGTCTTCACGTGGACCTCTTAACCTCATTTGTTTAGTGTGTGCTTCCTGAGGCGCTTGTGTGTGCTGGCCCCGTGTCGGGCCCTAAGGGTGCGGCGGGGACCAAAACAGATAATACCGTTGGCTTAGCGGAGATCGCCTGCTCGTGGGCAGACGCAGACCACAAACCCGTAAGTATACAGGATGCCACAGGGTCTGAGAGGAGAGGTTCCTATTCCGTATAAGGTGGCCAGGGAGGGCCTCTCGGAGAGGACGTTTGAGCAGAGCCCCGCAGGGAGTCAGGTCGGAGAGGACGTTTGAGCAGAGCCCCGCAGGGAGTCAGGTCGGAGAGGAGGCGTGTAGATAAGCTGGGCGGAGCCTGCTGCAGTCAGAGGGAGCAGGGCGTGCAGAAGCGCCGATGCCGGGGATCCGTGGTGTGCTCAGGGCTGGGGTGGGCGGGAGGCGGGGAGAGCAGCAGCTCAGAGAGCTAGGGAGGCCCCGTCCCGCGTGGCCTGGAGGGCAGGGTAGGGATTTGGGCTTCCCTCCGTGAAATCCGGGAAGACACTGAGCCGTAGGTCCTGAGGAGAAGAGCAGTCCAATCTAGAGCGGGTCCACGGGGAGGCTGGAAGGCCAGTTTGGAAGTGGTGGGAGTAGAGATGGGTCTGAATGTATTTTGAAGGCGGGGCCAGTTGACTTTGCTCATTGTTGGATGTGTAGTTTGAAATAAAGAGGAAGAGCTGCAAGGGTGAAGTCGCATTTATGAAATGAGGAACGCTATGTATGGGGAGTGTAGGGAACCCAAGAGTTAAGTTTTAAATACATTAAAAATGAGGCGTCTGTCAGACATCCAAGGGAAGGTTCAGGCAGGAAGCGGAAGGTGAGAGTCAGGCGTCCAGGGGGACCCAAAATTCAGGCTAAGAGAGCTGTGTACATCTCAAAGGCAAATGGTAGTGACACTGTGGTATTTCTCTTATTCTAGATCGAGAGTCTCCTTGCCATGTGAAGCTGCTACGAACCCAGAAGGTCGTCTATATCAGTTGCGGAGAAGAGCATACAGCAGTTCTCACAAAAGTAAGGGACTTGAAAAGAAAAAAAAAAAAAAAAAGTAAGGGACTTGGAGTATTCCAGTTTGTTCCGCGGCGCTTCGGTGCTGGGTATGACGCGAGTGCTCATTGATCATGGTTTGGTTGGTCGGATAGGGCCTTTTAGAGAGAGCAGTTGACAGTGTCTAAAAGTAGTCCAGTGTTGTCTCCCTTCTCAGCAGCCGTCTGCATTCTCCCTCTTCCCTCGCTCCACTGGCGGTCAGCCTCCAGGCGCTCAAGAAGACGGACCCACGCCCCGTTCCAGTTGACACTAGCTTCCAGGCTAAATGTGTATGACCAGTATCCCTACGAAAGCTCCCCAGTAACACGGAGTTAGACGTTAATTCAGCCATACTTCCCTGAAGACCTTTATTAAAAGTAGCACAAAAGTATTTTTTTTTTAATAAATTTATTTATTTATTTTATTTTTGGCTGTGTTGGGTCTTTGTTGCTACGCGCAGGCTTTCTTTTAGTTGCAGTGAGCGGGGGCTACTCTTCGTTGTGGTGCACGGGCTTCTCATTGCAGTGGCTTCTCTTGTTGCGGAGCACGGGCTCTAGAGCGCAGGCTCAGTAGTTGTGGCTCGTGGGCTCTAGAGTGCAGGCTCAGTAGCTGTGGCTCGCGGGCTTAGTTGCTCTGCGGCATGTGGGCTCTTCCTGGACCAGGGCTTGAACCCGTGTCCCCTGCCCTGGCAGGCGGATTCTTAACCACTGCACCACCAGGGAAGTCCAACACAAAAGTATTTTTTTCTTCAAGTTGAGCCACAGTGAGATTTAAGAATTTCTAAAAATATGAGGGACTTCCCTGGTGGCTCAGTGGTTAAGAATCTGCCAGCCAATGCAGGGGACACGGGTTCGAGCCCCGGTCCGGGAAGATCCCACGTGCCGCGGAGCAACTAAGCCCGTGCGCCACAACTACTGAAGCCCTGTGCGCCTAGAGCCCGTGCTCTGCAACAAGAGAAGCCACTGTGATGAGAAGCCTGTGCACCGCAACGAAGATTCAACACAGCCAAAAATAAATAATAATAAATAATAAATAATAAATAAATAAATAAAACTTAAAAATAAAAATATGAGGATAAAAATACATTCAAATCAGTTATTATTAAGGGAAGCTAGTGGTGTTTACGGTGTGTCCTTCAACCTCCTGAGATTGATATCAGGGAAAAATACGCCCTTTCAGAAAAGATTCTAGAATGCCACTGTGAGAGAGAAAATGCTAAGCTGGCCTGACCCTTTTGGCATTTCTTTGGCATAAATTTGTTCTTAAAGTGATTTTTTTCTATTATGGAAGTAGTTCCTGTTCATTATGGACTAACTGTAAAATAAAGAAGGATTCTAACTCAAAAAGAATCACTGTTAATATTTTGGTGTTTTCAAAGCAGAAATAGAGACACAGACGTAGAGAACAAACGCATGGATACCAAGGGGGAAGAGGGGGGTGGGATGAATTGGGAGATTGGGATTTACAAATACACCCTATTGATACTATGTATAAAATAGATACCTAATGAGACCCTACTGTGCAGCACAGGGAACTCTACTGAATGCTCTGTGGTGACCTAAATGAGAAGGAAATCCAAAAAAGAGGGGATATATGTATACGTATAGCTGATTGACTTTGCTGTATAGTATAAACTAACACAATATTGTAAAGCAACTATACTCCAATAAAAAAAAAAATATATATATATATATTTTGGTGTTAAAAAGATAGTTCAATGTATATATAACTTTCAAATATATATAGCAATATTCTGTGTTCCTTTAAAACAAGCCATTTAAATATTTGTAAAAAACAAAGAACAATGTAATTAATGTCTTAAAATTATCTACCTATTTCTTTTGCTTCTAAAAGTTACATCTAGAGAGACTGAGAAGGTATTTTCATGTCGAACAAATACTATTATAGATTCACTTTGATAAAATGCCTTAGCGTTTGTTCAAGTACAGCTGCTAAAAAGATCTTACTTTCCAAGGAATCTGTGGAACATTTAATTTCTTACATACAAATGATCATGCAAAATCATCTCATTTCACCTATCTTTTTCTTCTTCTTTTGTTTTCCTTCTTATTAACACATCGTTGTACTTTTAAACAACTTTCAGAATTTATAGATGGCACACATTCCCTTGAGCAGTACTGTCTTTATTCCATAAAGGTGTAGCCTTAAGTTCTTTTTAAATTACTTTTCCATTTAATCAACGTTCCAAAGAAGTGATTTGGCTAAGTACCAAGCGAGTGTAGCGTTCTTATACAGACGGTTGTGATAATGAATTTTGTATACAGAGGCTAAAGGCGTGTACGCAAACTCAGAGACACAGTGCAGTCATGTGGTGTTTGCTCCTTGTTAGAGTGGAGGTGTGTTTACCTTTGGTGCTGGTTCCTGTGGGCAACTTGGACATGATTCCATGAATGGTGAGGTTAATCCCAGAAGAGTCCTGGAGCTGATGGGCAGTGAAGTCACTCAGATTGCCTGTGGCAGGTGAGTGCTTCTAAGAGCGTCCCCGTAACTGTTAAGACCCAGAAATGGATCTTGTCTTTGTAGTGATGGAGAATGTGGTTAGACCCAGCCACCATCGTTTTAAGAAATCTTAACTGCATGCACACCTATGGTGAAAGCTTGGAGAGAGTCCGATCTGAGCAGGGTGTGGCGAGGAAGGGTTTTAGAGAAGCAGAGCCGCCTGGGGCCAGGATGCTTCTTTGGGATAAAGAATAGCGCGATGTGTGGGAGACATGAAGAAAGGAAAGTGAGAGAGCCTCAAAGAATGTCTTGGAAATTTTGCTGGTCCACCCCGCCTCTTCCCACTCATCCCGGAGGCAGCAGGCCTTCAGCTCTTTCCGAGTCTTGCCATCGTCCCGATGACCTAGATTATCAGAGAAGGATGGTGTTACGAAGAACCAGCACTGCAGAAACAGGCACCTGTGAGCACAAGGGGCACCCCTGGGAATTGCAGTGCTCCCATGTGGAAGTGAAAAGTCAGAGTGTGTATTCATCCGTATCAGAAGGGATGCTGATGGGTTAATTTACATTATTTTCCCCCAGACAACACACCCTAGCCTTTGTGCCTTCTTCTGGACTCATCTATGCATTTGGTTGTGGAGCAAGAGGTCAATTAGGAACCGGACACACTTGTAATGTCAAGTGCCCATCTCCTGTGAAAGGTTACTGGGCCGCCCATAGTGGCCAGCTTTCAGCCAGAGCTGGTAAGAGTGATTTTTATTAGAATTTAATGGTATTTTAAATGCTCAAAACAATTGTTTATAGAACACGTATTTATTTTTTACCTTGAGGTCTTTTGGAAGGAATGAATGTGAGATATTTTAACGTCAATCAACAAGTATTTGAGTACTCACTATGCATGAGGCTCTATAGTTGAGATCCTAGAGAATAAAGCAAAACATGTAATTTTGGCCCTAAGGACCGTGGTGGTGGTGTGTACGTTTTATTTATTGTTGTTGCTGATAATGAAAGTTCACGTTTACTGAATGCTTAACCAAGTTCCATAACCATGCTAAGCACTGCAAACAACCTTAAGAACTAGTGGTTATTATCTCCATGTTGGAGATGAGGAAACTGAGTCTTACAGAGGTTAAGTAACTTGCCCAAGATGATACAGATTCAGGGAACAGGATTTAAAGCCAGGTCTGCCTCATTCTGAAGCCTGTGTTCTTTTTTTTAAATTTTTAAAAATGTTATACAGTTTTTAAAGATTACACTCCATTTACAGGTATTACAAAATATTGGCTATATTCCCCGTGTTGTACAACACATCATGATAGCCTATATTATACCCAGTAGTTTGTACCTCCCACGCCCCAACCCTATATTGCCCACCCTAGTTCGAACGAACCACTAGTTCGTTCTCTGTATCTGTGAATCTTAAAGCCTGTGCTTTTCATGCCTGTACTGTGTTACCTTTCCTTTATGATTGCTATTTTGGTCAAAACATGACATGATTTCTTTTCATGCCATTTTTTCCTTCTCTTCAAAAATAGTTGAATTTTGTTCCATTTAGTTTCAAAATAGTTCCATTTCATTAGAAATCAAAATAAGGCAGTCACTCAGTAAGAGTGACTTGAAATAATAAATCCAGAAGCTTCAATGCAGCTGGAGAGTCATTAGAAAGAAGTGTGATTTATTAATTAATTAATTTTGATTTTGAAGACTATAAAATGACACACTTCTGGCTTGATCAGAATTTTATTTTAACAATAACAATCATAGGTTTCCTACTGGATTATAAGAAACTTAACTACAGAGATGGAGTCTTTTCCCCTTTGTAAACCTGGCATATAGCACAGGGCCTGGCACAAACTTATAACTGAATAAATATTTATGGAAGGAACATATGAGCATCTAAAAATGTAGTGGAACTTAAACTGTAAAATAAACAAGATTTTGTTTAGGTGATGTTCCCCAAAGTGAAAGAATGGCTTGGTGTCCTCTATCATTTGTAAATTTCTTTTTCTCTAAGGCATTGTACGCATGTTAGGAATGCAGATATTTAAGAAATACCACCAATGTAAAAAACTCAAACATTTTATGGGTTAATTTGAAACCACAAAGTTTTTGAAGTTTAATTACCGCATAACTTATGTGATCATAAATCTGTGCTTGGATGTTTGCCAAAGTAGGTAAATTTCAATTTGTTATGTAAATGCTGTGGTTTTAGGAACCTTCCTGGTAATGTGGAAGCACAGAGGAAGGCATCAAGGAGTATTCCGGTTAGAGGAAGTCTGAGCTGTGTCTTAAAGGATGATTTGCAGTTAGCCAGGTAGAGGGCTGTGAGTGGGTGGGCGGTGGTGAGTACCGTGGAATCGCACATTCCAGGAGCACCTTTCCAGTTACGCTGTAGGAGGCGCCGTTTATGGCGAATGCGGCGTGCTCTGGGGGAGGCAGAGGAAGAGGCGTGGAGGTAGGAGGTAGTGTGGTGTGTGAGAAGTAAAAGCAAGGTGGTGCCAGGGGTGTGTCAGCACGGGCGCAGTATGATGGGAGGCAGAGCGGGTGGTAGGATGTCGAGGTCCTTCGGAGGCAAGCTGCGTCCTGAAGGGGCTGCAGACCACCACACTCAGGTGCCGAGTGATTTCTTAGCAGATGTTACGGTTTATGGTAGTGACTGTTTCAAACGTCAGGGCAGTGGCATGACAGAGTTAGAATGAAAAACAGAAACGAGGTCAGGACTAGCTGGCAGTGGGAGGGAGGGAGGGAGGGAGGGTCAGAGTGGAAGGTACAGTTTTATATGTTTAGTTTTAACTGAAGTAGAAACAGTCCTGGGAAGAGAGCCCGGGGAGGAGGTTTCTTACTTTTCGGACATAATTATTAAATGGATAGGAAACCGTTCTGAAGCATATTGTGGAATATTAGAAAAGGGGATCAAGGAAAAACGTTAATTGTTGAAAAATATGCTCTTGAAAATTTTTTTGACAGATCGCTTTAAATATCATATTGTTAAGCAGATCTTCTCTGGAGGAGACCAGACTTTTGTACTTTGCTCCAAATATGAGGTAACATTTTCTTTTGACTGTTATTTTGGGGGTGGAATAAGGGTGAACCAATATTTATTTTGATCAATAATTACATGAGAGCAACGTTACTTTTTGTTTCTACCAATTTTATTATATTAAAATAAGCCAACTAAACCTTGAGGTAATCTCCATTTTGCTTCCTTGAAGTGCCCGTAGTTTTCTTGGTATTTTAATCACAGAGTTCTAATTTATAATTGAAAATTATTTATTTACATCTGGATTTGTCCCACAAGAGATTTAAGGAGGCCTTAGAGAGTTCACACTCACTTTGGGATTATTTGACTTTCCATCCTTTCCTTCCCTGTTACGTAGCCACAAATGCTGGGTATCTGAGAACTCTCTGGGTTTGTTTGATGTGATTGAGCCTACTCGAAGTCTAGGAGATGCCACAGTATTCAGCTCTCCTTTGTTATTGATCATCCGCTCGTAGCACCACACTAAAATTTCCCTCTGGTTGTCTCCTGCATCACTGTGGTGGGTGAGTCAGGAAGAATGACATTCTTTCAGGGGTGGAGGTCGAAGAGAACGTGGGCCAGGTATCTGTGACAGGGCTTGAATTCATCCCCCTCTTCTGGACGAGAGATACCAGTCTGAAATCGGCAGCACAGATTCGTTTCCTGCCTTCCACCCCCTCCCCTGCTCCTAGGCTCCCTCTCCTCCCTCCCTCCCTGCCTTTCTGCCCCTCTCCTCCCTCCCTCCCTGCCCCTCTCCTCCCCTGTCCACACAAGCACTTAGGGAGGACCAACCGTAGGTAGTGCATTGGTCCTTATCTTCCCCTGGAGGAGCAGGGAAGGGCCCTCGGTGATGACAAAGGAATCAGAATGGGTTGGAAAGAAAATGAGGGTCTGTGGACACAAGGGGCCTTGTCGCTGCTGGAAACTCTCCGCCTTACTCTGATACTTCGCCATCTTTCAATGTGCGATGTTCTTGCCTTCTGGTCAGTATCATTCTAGGACTTTGGTATTAAAGGTTGTGGTGGGGTCTGAGGCTGCAGGTTGGACAGCTGAAACTGACAACTGGATATTTTCCAGGTCAGGATCCTGGAGAAAGTTCTGTTGAGTGCAGCCCTCTGGGGTGATTTGGAACTGTTGCTTTAGACCTATTTTAGGACCAGCTTCAGTGCTTCATGGAGAAACCTGGAGAAAAGCTGAGGCTATTCTTTGTTCCTTTAAGATGCTAATAAAGCGAAATATGAAAAGCCCTGAATCTCTGCAGGATAATAACTTTGTGTCCACAAGTAGTAGAGTTTGAAGTATTCATTTCCCTATGAAACTGGCTTGATTAACCAACTTCAATTTTCCTGTGAAATTCAACATAAAACTTTGTCTCATTTCTTTTGTAAATATGGTATCTGGTATTTGTAGTTGGCTTTTAAATTTACTGTAATTAACCCTGTTGGGACTGGAGAACAAAACGTTGATGAGAAGGACGTGGAAGTAGCCTATTGTTGGAGAAATTAAATTTTCCAGGTTAAATTTTAAACAACTGTAAGAGTTGTATGCGTTAAAAATGTAAGATAACAAAGAAAAAAGAAACTAAAAATAGAATATGACTTAGAAAAGTATTGTTTGTTTGATTTTGAAGTATAATTAACCTACAACACTATTTTAGTTCCTGGTACACAACATAGTGATATGATATTTCTGTAATTTCAAAATGGTCACCACAAGAAGTCTAGTTACCATCTGTCACCATACAAAGATATTACGTAATTATTGACTAAGACCTAGGAGTCTTGAAAAGACGCTGATGTCTCTAGAGATTCTGATTTAACTGGTCTAGAGTGTGGCTTGGCTGTCGGGAGTTTTGAAAGCTCTGGTGATCCAAAGTGCAGCCACAGTTGGGAAACACCGACCTAGACCAATTTTTTCTTTTGGGGCTGTATGTAATTCGAAGGCATGGAAAATCGACGCTTTTTCTTGAGTCTTTATGTGATTCTGAGGTTGTACTGCATGCAAGGCATCTGTGGTTTATTGGACTTGCGATGAAGACTGACAGAATAGTTCTTTGTTTATATTTTGTTCTAAGTATGTGTTAAGTGTCTATGTTCAGCTACCCCTTTGAATGGGGGAAGTAATTAAAATTTACATAATGACAGTGGGTTGCAAGACCATGGTGGCAAGGCAGTCTTGTTTGTGTGTTCTCAAGTGTCTGCTTTGTCTTATAGGTTTTCTCTGTGTAATCCAAGACGGCTTTTGTTCTCTCAATACATGTCTGTGGTCATTTTCGTAAAATAATTATCCAGAACAGATGATCATAAACTTTGACAAGCATCTCTGATTTGTTACATGCCCTTCTCCTTTCCCCTTATAATGATATCTAAACTCATAACTCTGAGAAAATAACCAAGAAAATTTACTCAGAAAGTTGTGTTTTTATGTGCAGGTACAAAGGAGAAAAAAAATGATCATCTGGTTAACGCTTTAATATTACTTTTTTCCCTCCTTTTTAGTGACAAGTACAGGAGGCATAAAGCACTTTCAACTTTTTCTTAGTTCTAGATCAAGAACAGGATTTGGGGAAAATAAGTTGAAAAAGAGCAATTTTAGGAAATAGAAGTGCTTATATTATTATTATTTTTTAATCTCACTGAAGAAAGGACGTACAGTACGGTGCTGGGCAGCATTTGGGATTTTCAAGGCCATTATTGACATGTCCTTTTTGTTACCTTTCTTATAAATTTATAGCTCTATACTTTGAGCAAGACATTAAGAGGCATTAAGTTTTCATGGATGATTTGCAATACAGGTTGTCACTGAACTCTGACTTTATAATACGTTTTGTTGGAGTTTGGTCAACAGTTATGGCAAATGATGAGTAATTTACAAGCCTTGATGTTATGGTGATTCAAAGCAGAGCGGGGAAAGAAGCCTGAGGAAGTCGTATTGGTTTGGTGTCTCTGGGGAGTGTGCTGAAGGGCCGTCCCAACTTCAGAGCTCCCCATGGGATTGGCTGAGGCCTCTGCAGTTCAGCTTCTCCTTCGGCCCAATCCCGCCTCCTTCCTCCCTAAGGAAACGTGGTTCTAAAGCAACCGCCGCCCCCGAACATAAATCTCAGGCTCAGAGTCTGTTTCCCCGAGGAATCTTATAGGTTTAAATCCTGCTGGAGGCAAGGGGACTGACTGGGTCCTGGTACCACGCCCCCACCAGCTGCTGGGTGGGAAGGGAGCGAAGCACTAGCCCAGGGCAGCACAGCTGGTAGCCCTCGGGAGTGTACTCTCTCGGCAGCTGGGGGAGGGAGCGCCCCCATTCTGAAGGGTGGGAGGATCTGGCAGTGCACCCCAGCTCCTGTGTGTAAGTGACGCTCCAAGCGGGGAACATCTGGGGAGAGGGAGATGAGAAAAGACCCATGCTATTACACAGTTTCTCTTTTTTACTGTTACATTTAACCCTTCAGAATTCTTCTCCTGCTGCTGACTTCAGGATGATGAACCAAGCCCATCACACCAGTTTAATAAATGACGAAACCATAGCGGTTTGGAGACAGAAACTCTCAGAACACAACAGCGCAAATACAATCAAGTATGTGGTTGCTTGTTTTCATTTTTTTTCAAAGTGTGTTGGAACTTCCTAGCTTCGTGGTTTTCCCTACTTCCATATTGAGGTCGTGAAGATAAATGGAGTTTTACATTTTAGGGAGTCACTTTTTGGGCACATGTTTATTCAGGATTTGGCGCCCTTAGACCCAGGTAACATGATAGGTTGTTCCCCCATTTTCTCACAGAATGTATTCCTCAACCTCCCTTGTTCGGATCTTAATCCTGACTGATGAAGGCCTGGGTTGGCCTTTCTGCTAAGAAAGCTCAGTGTTATTGTTTAACTCCAAGAGTTTCTTCATATGCATATCCCAAAGCATCCCAAATCTAAGACAGCTTATTTTACCTAATCTGAGTAATTTAGCATTTTCACATTCAAAATGATCAGTTGAGATAGTAATTTGGTGTCAAGCAGAGAAAAAAGTACAGTTAAAGGACTGAGGCCTTTCAGCAAGTTTATTTCATTCTTAAAAGAGAATTTTTTTTTTTTTTTTTTTTTTACATTTTTACACATTTTATTGGCTTTCCTCAGCTTTTCCATTTTTCTGCAGAGTCTCATTCTTGGGAATGAATGAATCAGGCTGAATATTAGGTGGTGACGGTTCCCAGAGATGTGTGTAAAGCATCTTGCTTTATGACAGAGATCGTAGTGGAGCAAATGCCCAGGGCCCTAAACTTTGGGCACGCCAGGTGGCAGCTTTTTGAGTGGAGGGTCATTGGGAATGCCCTAGAGCAGCTCCATGGCGGTCCTCCGAATCCCTCTAGCTGTGGGTGGTTCTGCTGGGACACTCAGGCTGGAAGGTGGCAGGGAAGGGGCTGGGGGACTAGACTCACCGTGGGAGGGGTGGGGGGACTGAGACCTCCTTGGCTGGGACCTTGACACTTTACCAATTCTTAGTTTTCTTATATACAAAAGGACAGGATGCAAGAAATGGTCTCTAAAGATCTTTCCTGACCCGGATTCTCGGATTAATAGAAGTTACTGTGATCCCCTCCTCAACCGTATATTTGTTTTATTCCTTCCCTTTTCCTTATATTAAATAAGAGAATCCGGGGTTCCGGACTGCAGTTTCACCCTGGGTCCTGAGAAACTAGCGGTTTCCTCAGAAACTATGTAATCTAGGTAATAGGAATAAACACTTACTTCACTTACTTTTAGTTTCTTTCTCAGATGGGCAACAAAATAGAAGGAAGTACTTGTTTGGTTATTAATTCACAAGGATACTTTCTGTGCTTGATAAATAGCAGCTCAGCTTCTCTGTTTTTGGTTTTATTTTGCGTTCACTTTTGGAGGTGAGGTGGGGAGTGTCTTAGATGATTGGTGGGAAAAGAACATTCAAGATCATTATTCTTAGGCCCAAGAGTTTTCTTTTGGTAGCTTTGATGCTGTCTTTTTATTTTAACATGACTTACGGAAAACTTACGCTCTTGTCCATCTTGAGACATGACACAATGTTTCTCTAAAGCAATGTACGTTTTCCAAGGCTTCACCTGGGTAAGAAAAAGCGGCTATTAATGAAACCCTGGAATCAAGGACTAACCTGTTGCTGATGCTTAAACAACCATTTATTTGTAATTATTAAAGGCTTCCCTCCCTTTTTCTTCCTGAGCAGCGGTGTCATTCAGATATTATCTTCTGCAGCCTGTTGGAATGGAAGTTTTCTTGAGAAAAAGTAAGTGATTTAGAGTCTTTAAAAAAAAAAAAAAAAAACCCACATGTGATGCAAATACTTACTCAGCAAAGGCCGTGAAAGACTTCTGTTCTCTTTTTATTTATTTATTTATTTATTTATTTATGGCTGTGTTGGGTCTTCGTTTCTATGCGAGGGCTTTCTCTAGTTGCGGCAAGTGGGGGCCACTCTTCATCGCGGTGTGCGGGCCTCTCACTGTCGCGGCCTCTCTTGTTGCGGGGCACAGGCTCCAGACGCGCAGGCTCAGTAGCTGTGGCTCACGGGCCCAGTTGCTCCGCGGCATGTGGGATCTTCCCAGACCAGGGCTCGAACCCGTGTCCCCTGCATTGGCAGGCAGACTCTCAACCACTGCGCCACCAGGGAAGCCGCTAGACTTCTGTTCTCTTTGATGGTGGTTGGCCTTAATTCAGTGGATAAGCCAGTGGTTTGCACAGAAATTGGAACGCCCAATGATGATAAGCCAGTGATTTGCACAGAAATTGGAACGCCCAGCGATGATGAGCGAGAGGACCTCAGGAAGAGCGATCCTGATTCATGCCTGGTTGGCAGAGAAGCAGGTTACCAGAGAGACGGCATCTCAGAAAGGGTTGTGTAGTCAGAAGTAAGATTTTTCAGGGCATTCCAAAATGTTAATCGTATTTATTCTTAAATTCTTAATTCTTTAAACAATCTCCTTGGTTTCTTTGGTTTGCTTTCCCATAGTTTTTTTCTTTTCTCAAAAAGAGTGAATTTAGGGAAAAAGTTCCAAGGAGGCTTCAGGGACTCCTTGGACTCAGGGCCAGCCCAGCCCACCAGGAAATTACATTTGGCCTGAACTCCCAGGTTGTAAATAATGTTTCTTGGCTGGGCCTTATCCCTTCTGCAAATATCCCCCTCAGGAACTTGCTGCAGCAGAAGGGTCTTGTCATAGGTTTTGATCTTTGGTGATCCCAAATCCTGACCGTCTTTCTATCCTTTTCCTGCCAGTGGCAAGGCTAATGAAATCCCATAGAGACTTAGACTTCAGTTCTGTGTGTGAATCTCATCTCCCACTCCATCCCTGCCCCAAATTCTGTCCCTAACTGGGTTGCAAGAGATTGCTTCAGAAACTCTGTTCAGTGACAGTTAAAGATTGCATAAAGTCATTTACTTGTATCATTAGGGCAACTGAAATGAGCTCATCCAGTTCATTTCAGAGTCAATCCTTAGGCTTTTCCTCCAGGGAAAAATATTCTTTATTGTGCTAATGTTGGTCTTCTAGAATAGTGGTTCTCAACCAGGCTGATTTGCTTCCCAGGGGACATTCAGCAATCTCCAGTGACATTTTTTGGTGGTTACAGTGGTGGAGAATATACGACTGGCATCTAGTGGGCAAAGGCCAGAGGTGCTGCCAAACATCTCACAATTCCACCCACCCCGAAAAGAATTATCCGACCCCAAAAATCGGTAGTCCCAGGGTTGAGAAATCTTATTCTAGAAGGACAGCTTTTGTGAAAGTTGGGAATGGCTCTTGGCCGGATTTCTTAGGCTCTCCATCCTTAGTATCATGGATTCTGTATATTTGTGGGTAAAACCTTTTTTTTTTTTTTTTTTAAATGGACTTTGGTGCTATTTCTGGAGTTCTGCTCCTCCTGCTTTATGTAAAATACATCGTAGTAAACCAGTGAAAATGAAGATCCAGTTTAACAAAGCATAAATACATGTAGATAAAATATTTTGTTTTTTCTTAACAGCATAGCAGATGGTACTTCTGAGCATATGGAAGGTTACCTATGGGACATTGGAGTTAATTTCTATGTTTTGGGCAAATTTATTTTTAGAACGGCAGTAACAAAAGATCCAACAAACAAAGTCTAAGTAGCTCCTCTTGTTTGACCACTTAGGTTCCAATACATATAATTATGGTGTTTTTTCAAATGTTAGAAACTCTACTTATTTTTTATAGATTAAAACAGTGATGTCAGATGGTATTAAAACTATCTGAATGTGTCTGTTACGCATAAACAGAAGGCTGTTTTGCAAATAGATAGTTCTGTTGTAATTAGCAGATGTGGTATGTTCAAGAGTGGGAATTTAAAAGAGACATTCTCCAAGTCTCTAAAAAACTAAGACTTTATTTAAGGTTAGAAAAATGATTAGTTGCTCGGAAGTTAAAAACAGTAGCAGTGAAATTAGTCCTTGAGTGAATGTAATCATATCCCTTGTGTTAACTGAGCGAGGCATTAACTTTGCATTTATTGTAGATCTGATTTTTTAAAAAATACTTGCTTTAAACTTGGCATTTGTTGATGAGTGGGCCAGTTTGCACAAGGGATGTTTTTTGCACCTAGGCATAGCATCTACGTCTAGTTCAATGTACCACAATGACAGAAAGAGTCAAAAATACAAAAGTAAATCAGGAAAATAACACTGTGCATATAAATTTCAAGACAGCCTCAAATTGAAATGATGATCCTTGTACTTTGACTTGAAGGAAAAAAAATTTTTTTTAATTAATTTATTTTTGTCTGCACTGGGTCTTCATTGCTGGACGTGGGCTTTCTCTAGCTGTGACGAGCAGGGGCTACTCCTCCACTGTGGTGCACGGGCTTCTCACTGCGGTGGCTTCTCTTGTTGCGGAGCACGGGCTCTAGGCGCACGGGCTTCAGTAGTTGTGGCTCACGGGCTCAGTAGTTGTGGCTCGCGGGCTCTAGAGCGCAGGCTCAGTAGTTGTGGCGCACAGGCTTAGTTGCTGTGCGGCATGTGGGATCCTCCTGGACCAGGGCTCGAACCCGTGTCCCCTGCATTGGCAGGTGGATTCTTAACCACTGCGCCACCAGGGAAGCCCAAGACTTGAAAATTTTAAGATCATCTTGAAAAAGGGATTCTAGAGAGATTTATTCTGTCGGGTTTCCCCAAAGTTAATATTTTTGTGCATCTGGTCCGCCAGGTCAGATTTAAATCTGATCGTCTGATCAGTATGTAGAGTATGTATTTTGTTCACAGCTTTATAATTCCTACCTATCAGAGTGTTTGCTTTGTTTTTCTTTTATTACGTATTTTTTAAAAATTAATTTTTATTGGAGTATAGTTGCTTTACAATGTTGTGTTAGTTTCTACTGTACAACAAGATGAATCAGCTTTACATATACATATATCCCCTCTTTTTTGAATTTCCTTCCCATTTAGGTCACCACAGTGCATTAAGTAGAGTTCCCTGTGCTATACATATTTTTTGTTTTTGTTTGTTTAGAATTGATGAGCATTTTAAAACAAGTCCCAAAATCCCTGGGATTGACCTGAACTCAACTAGAGTGTTATTTGAGAAGTTAATGAACTCTCAGCACTCCATGATTCTAGAACAGGTATGTTTTTTTACTTTTACAAAGTGCATGCTTAAAAATGCATTTTTGCATTGAAATAAGTTGACTTTCAAGAGGAAAAGAAAGAGTAGGATGAAAAGGCAGAAGTCTTGTATAAATCGTAACTCTGTAAAATATTCACTTTGGGAATTTGACCTACCTTTAACTTTCTCTCTGGCTTAAGTTTTTCTAAGGAAATGCTCCCCCAGAGTCTAAGGTCTGCATGGGCACAGATCTTTGGCTTTTCTTTTCACTGATGTATCCTCAGTGCCCAGACCAGTGCCTGGCTCATAGAGGGTCTTGAGTACATACTGAATGAATGAGAGTTGAGAGTCTCTCAAATAGTTTATGAATTTAGAGATCAGGTAACTAGATCTCAGGTGTGTTTGAATTTCTCAATACTCTTTTCTCTCATGCAGATCTTAAATAGCTTTGAAAGTTGCCTGATTCCTCAGTTGTCAAGTTCACCACCAGATGTTGAAGCAATGAGAATCTACTTAATACTACCCGAGTTTCCCCTGCTCCAGGATTCTAAGTATTACATAACGTTGACTATTCCCCTGGCTATGGCCATTCTGCGGCTGGATACAAACCCCAGCAAAGTCTTAGGTGATTTGCTACACTGAATACCAGAGGTTTTGTGCTTTTTATTTTATTCGTGTGACCATTGGCTCCTGGTGGATTGACATGCAAGAATCTATTTGTTGCCATTTAATATCCTTAACACTTAAACTTTTCTTTCTTTGCTGTTAATTTCTAATTTGCAGTTTAAACAAGTCGAACCATTATTTAGGTTATTTGAAATGATTTACGCCAAACTAATCTTGATTTTTAAATATTCACAAAGTTAGATTATTAGACTTTATTTTTTTCTCCTCCTACACTTGCTAGTGGTTAATAGTGCCTCAGAATTAGTGTCCATCTGTTGTTTTTTCTCTTATACCTAATTTAGGGGGTGGGAGTGAAATGAACAGTTGGGGTGTGATACACCGGTCTCCAGAAAAGGAGAGGAAGAAAATGACCTTAATGGAGACTTACCAAATGTTTGTTTTGTTTTTCTTTTTTAGGACAGTTGAGTCCACACTGATTTTTGCAGGCTACGGACACTTTGCTGAGATAAGAACCTTCCGTTCCTCAGTGAATTGGAGAGTGTCTCTCATGGGAGTAGAGCCTGAGATGTTTTTATTAATCAAATGCAGAACGTCTGTCACCTGGCTTTTTCCTTTTATTTTATTTTTTCCTGGTAACTTCTTTTTAGGTATTCACTGCAGCTCAGTAACTTCTGCGTTCCATAAGGACTAGGACGTTACTTGAGTGTGGTCTCCCCGTGAGTAAAGAGACCTGTGTGGCTCAGGAGGGAATCACTGGCTTTTCCATGTTGCTTCCACCTTTTGTAGAAGGTGGAACCATTCTACAGATAATCATGAAAGCACTAGTAAGATGTTAGTCCTTAATTTTTTTTAAGCTCCAAAGCCCTTTGGGGCATATTTTCTCAGGTGTTCTAATAGACTGTGAGGTAGAGATAGCAATCTTTGAAGGAATATTACCTGACTTTTAAAAGTTTGGGGTTTTTTTTTACAGGACTTAGGTGGTGGGTGAGAAGAGGGCTGAAAGGACGAGGATATGTGAATGCTCCTGCCCGAAATACGTGCCCGAGCATCTTGTCCACATGTGCCCTTGGAACTGGACTTTTAGATTAGCCTTCTGGATGAGTCCTTGAGGAAAAAATCAGATAAAGCTTTATAACAAAGCTCCAGGATTCTCGTACAGCTGCCACTCTCTCCAGAAATGCTTTAATGGATTCTTTTTAAAGTTAGTTTTGGGAAACTGTATTTTAGACTAATGCTTATCTTCTAGCTGGAGCAGTTTTTAGCTAGTAGGCAGAAGACATCAATACTTGATGAAGGTCACATGTTGAAATATGTCTTTCCTTTCTTTCTAAAGATAACTGGTGGTCTCAGGTATGCCCGAGATACTTCACGAAGCTGGTAAACCTCTATAAAGGTGCAGTCGTTTATCTACTGAGAGGAAGAAAGACATTCTTAATTCCTGTACTGTTTAACAATTATGTTACAGCAGCGCTCAGGCTCTTGGAGAAGTTATACAAGGTGAGCATAGAGAAGAGCCAGAGGGGAGAGGGATGAAGGGATAGTAGGGTAAAATGATCTACCGAGATGTTCTGTGGGAAGCCGTTTACCAGTTGCCTGGGTCTTAGTTGTCCTTGTTTTGTTCTTCATCAGGTAAATCTTAAAGTGACGCATGTGGAATATGATATATTTTATATTCCTGAAATTTCCAGTCTTGTGGACATTCAGGAAGACTACCTCATGTGGTTCTTACATCAAGCAGGCATGGTAAGAATTCATGTAAAGCATATCTCAGAGCTTTAATCTTTTTCTCAGAGTACAAGTAAGTTCAAGAAAAGCACATCTGAACTCTAGAATTTGTCCTTGACTTTGATGTTAGTGCTATACCTGTGTTTTATCAGCTGGCTTTTTGCATTTTTGAAACACTGAAGTGCTTTGAGTAATCACAAGCAGTCACAAATGGGTAGTCACCCAGAACGGCATAAATTTTAATTAGTTGCCAACATTAAAAAAAATCAAGGTATCTAAAGTAGTCAAACTCATAGAAAGTAGAATGGTGGTTGCCAGGGTCTGGGGAAGGAGAAAATGGAGAGTTGTTGTTTATTGGGTATAGACTTTATTTAATTTATTTTTTTAATTGAAGTATAGTTGATTTACGATACTGTGTTAGTTTCAGGTGTACAGCGCAGTGATTCATATATCTATATCTATATATGTTCCTTTTCAGATTGTTTTCCCTTATAGGGTATTTACAAAATATTGAGTATAGTTCCCTGTGCGATACAATAGGTCCTTGTTCTTCATCTGTTTTGTATATGGTAGTGAGTATATGTTAATCCCAAACTCCTAATTTATCCCTCCCCCCATCTTTCCCCTTTGGTAACCATGAGTTTGTTTTCTATGTCTGAGAGTCTATTTCTGTTTTATAAATAAGTTCATTTTTATCATTTTTTTTAGATTTCACATATAAGTGATATCGTATGATATTTGTCTTTCTCTGTCTGGCTTACTTTACTTAGTATGATCATCTCTAGGACTTTCAGTTTTGCATGATGAAAAAGCTCTGGAGATTCATTGCACAATAACGTGAATGTAGTTAACACTGACGAACTGTACACTTAAAGATGTTAAAGATGGTAAACTTTATATGTCTTTTACCGCAATTTTAAAGAGTCGAGACACATAAAGTGTATTTCTGGCTTTTCTTGAAACCTGGAAGATCTGGCGACATGACCTGTCTTTCCAGATGGCGCCAGTTGGCTGGCGTTCAACGGGGGCTCTTTGGAGGAGGCTGAGACGTGCCAGAGTCCCCACTGCAGCTTGATTTTGACACTGAGGAAAGGATCATTTACGAATTGTCTTCATCTAACAGCTAGCCTACTTTAGTCATCGTATGTCAGCTGCCTGAACCCTACAGGCTACCTGTGACTTGGGATTACGTGTGTGAAAATGTCACGTATCCCTGACCTAGTTGTCACTGTACGTTAGAACTGCGGGTTCCTGCCTGCCACCCTTGGCCTGGCTCCTCAGTTTGATTGTAGACTGGCTTGGGATATATGCAAGGCTTTTTAGGATCCCCCATCTGTGGATTATGTAAAAATTTGAGTGACGTCAGAAAACAGAGTGATTATTTGGTTATTATATTTAGTGAAGCCATGCATAGCAGACACATTTGAGGTAAGTCCTTGCCAATTTAGCAGATTCATCACTGACCTTTAGGCAGTATTTCCCTGTACCCTGTAGGGCTTTTGGAGGTCAGTAGTGGTTTCCAACAGCAAGGCATTTAAATCGGTTTATTTAACTAAGGAAGATTTTTTTCTTTGTTAAATAACGGATGATCAGTGCTAGACACAATATTGTGTTTTTAGTAAGACTTCTGATTACTTTAAAAAACCAAAATCCTTTTCAGAAAAGTGGATGCGTCTTCAAAACGGGTTTACGTGGAAATTTAACATGGAGGCTATCAGTGAACTCTGTTTTCATCTCCTGATCTAGAAATTGTAAAAAGATAAGCCTCTCTGTTTTGTCAGTTTGTGAATACTCTTTGAATCATAAAATGTTAAGAGCTGAAGTAAGCCTTATGAATTATTTAGCCAACTGCTTTGTTTCTAGGTGAGAAATTGGAGGCCCAGAGAAGCTAAACAATTTTTCCACCAATTCAATTAGCTTAAAAGCCAGTTTTTCTGACTTCTAATCTACCCTTTCTTGCTGCTGAATAAAATAATTCTAATGAGCCCTAATTCTTTTTGACCCTGAAAAAGAAGTTGCTGGTGTTAAAATATAGGTTACCATGACTGTGGTCTCTGAATGGAGATACTTAAGTGAGCAACTTTTATAGTTCCTTTCTCTTAACATTTGATAAGCAAATCTAAGTCTTAAATACCAGCTGCTCATCTCCTCTTCAAAAATTAGTTATTATAGAAAGATAGAAAATTAGGTGAAATTACCATGTGACCTTTTGTGATTTCTGTGGCATTTTTTTCTGTTATACAATGCTATTAGAAATTAAAGTTTATATTTCTTCATATCTTGGATTTTAACCTAAAATGCTAAAGCTATTTCATATATGATTCATGTTTTGTTTTGTTTTTTTTTTAAAAGTAAGCAGTACCTTATTTTATTTTATTTATTTATTTATTTATTTTTGGCTGTGTTGGGTCTTCGTTTCTGTGCGAGGGCTTTCTCTAGTTGTGGCAAGCGGGGGCCACTCTTCATTGCGGTGCGCGGGCCTCTCATTATCGCGGCCTCTCTTGTTGTGGAGCACAGGCTCCAGACGCACAGGCTCAGTAGTTGTGGCGCACGGGCTTAGTTGCCCCGTGGCATGTGGGATCTTCCCAGACCAGGGCTCGAACCCGTGTCCCTGCATTGGCAGGCAGACTCTCAACCACTGCACCACCAGGGAAGCCCCTGATTCATGTTTTTTTGACTACTTTTTTTTCGAGGTATAATTGACATGTATGTAACATTATATTAGTTTCAGGTGTGTAACATAATGACTCGATACTTACATACACTGTGAAATGATCATCACAATAAGTCTAGTCACTGTCTGTCACCACACAGTTACAAATTTTGTTTTTCTTGTGATGAGAACTTTTAAGATTTACTCTCTTAGCAGCTTTAGCAACTAAAATATGCAATGCAGTTTTACTGTCAATAGTCACTATGCTGTGCATTATATCACTGTGACTTATTTATTTTATAACTGGAAGTTTGTACCTTTGACCCTCTTCACGCATTTTACCCACCCGCTATCCCCTCTCCTCTCTGGCAGCCACTAAACTGTCTCTTTATCTATGAGCTTGTTGTTGTTTTGCTTTGCTTTGCTTTGTTTGTTTAGATTCCAAGTATAAGTGAAATAATACAGCATTTGTCTTTCTTTGTCTGACTTATTTCACTTAGCATAGTGCCTTCAAGGTCCATCCAGGTTGTTGAAAATGGCAAGATTCCATTTTTTTTTAATGTCTGAGTGTTACCGAACCGAACTTGGGTCCGTTTGCCTGCACTCAGTAAAGCCAGTTTCTGACACCGGGTTGTGGGAAGGAAAGTGCAGCGTTCACTGCAGGGTGAACTCCTTACCAAGCAAGGAGTCCAGGGAAGCTAGTGTTCAAAACACCTGAACTCCCCGGTGGGTTTCAGGAAAGCGTTTTTAAAGGCCAGGTGAGGGAGGGGAGTCGCAGAGTATGTAATCTGCCTGTGCACAAGTCTCTGATTGGTTGATGGTGAGGTAACAGGGCAGTGTCACATGATCAGTCCTCAGGCTCCAGTGGGTCTGGGGGCTGTGTGCTCCTGGTCATCAGGTAGTTAGTTTCTTCCATTTGGTGGTGGTTTTAGTATCTGCAAGACAGCTCAGGAAGTGCGCATCCGATACTGTTATCTAGGTCCTTCAGAGAGGGGCTAAAACAGAGGGTATCGGGGAGGGGTCCGTCCTGCTCGGGCCCCATAGGGTCCTGCTCGGTTACAGGAGTACTATTCCACTGTGTGTGTATATACCCCATCTTCTTTATCCATTCATCCATCTGTGGACGCTTCGGTTGTTTCCACATCTTGGCTAATATAAATAAGGCTGCTGTGGATATGGGGGTACGTAAATCTTTTCAAATTAGTGTTTTCTTATTCTTTAGATAAATACCCAGAAGTGGAACTGCTGGATCATACGGTAGTTCTATTTTCGATTTTTTGAGGAACCTCCATACAGTTTTCCATAGTGGCTGCACCAACTTACATTCCCACCAACAGTGCACAAGGGTTCCCGTTTCTCCACATCCTTGCCCACGCTTGTTATTTTTTGTCTTTTTGATAATAGACATTCTGACAGGTGTGAGGTGAAACCTCACTGTGGTTTTGATTTGCATTTCCCTGATGATTAATGATGTTGAGCATCTTTTCATGTGCCTGTTGGCCATCTGTATGTCATCTTTGGAAAAATGTCTATTGGGTTAATTGGGTTAACCCAATAATTTTTAATTAATTGGGTTGGTGGTGTTTTTTTTTTTTTTTTGATATTGAGTTGTATGAGTTCTTTGTATATTTTGGACATTAACCCCTTATCAGATATATTGTTTGCAAATACCTCTCCCATTCTGTAGGCTGCCTTTTCATTTTGTTGATAGTTTCCTTTGCTCTGCAGAAGCTTTTTAGTTTGATGTAGTTCCATTTGTTTATTTTTGCTTTTGTTGCCTTTGATTTTGAAGTTGGATCCAAAAAATCATTGCCAAGACTGATGTCAAGTTGCTTACTACCTACGTTTTCTTCTATGAGTTTTATGGTTTTAGGTCTTACGTTCAGGTCTTTAATCCATTTTGAGTTAATTTTTATGTATGGTAAGTAAGATAGTGGTCCAGTTTTATCCTTTTGTATGTGCCCATCCAGTTTTCTCAACACCATTTATTGAAGAGACTGTCCTTTTCCCATTGTGTGATCTTGCCTCCTTTACATAAATTAATTGGCCATATATGCATGGGTTTATTTCTGAGCTTAACCACTTTTAAATGATAGTAATGAACAATAAGTGGATTTTCCCCCAGCTTTACTGAGGGATAATCGACATTATTGTATATATTTAAAGTGTACAATGTGATGATTTGATATACATTGTAAAATGATTACAAAGATCAAGTTAATTAACACATCCATTACCTCACATAGTTAACTTCTTATTTTGCTTAAGATGTAGTCTCATCAAGTTCCCAGTATTTAATACTGTGTTATTAACTATAGTCACCATGCTGTGCTTTAGCTCCTTAGAACTTACTTATAACTGAAAAGATTGTACCCTTTGACCTATATCTCCCCATCGCCTCCCCTGTTCCCGCCCTAGCCCCTGGCAACCACCATTATTCTGTTTCTGTGAGATTGGCTTTCTTATTTTTTTAGATTCCACATATAAATGATACCATACAGTATTTGTCTCTCTCTGTCTGGCTTATTTCACTTCGTGTAAAATGCCCTTTAGTTTCACCCATGTTGTTGCAAATGGCAGGATTGCCTTCTTTTTTATGGATGAATAATATTCCTGTGTGTGTGTCTGTGTGTCTGTCTGTCTCACACTATATGAGTTTTTATGTGTTAAATTTTTTGCCTTGGCAGTAGCCGAGGCAGTATAGCATACAGTTCAGAGCACGTGCTTTAGTCAAAAAGAACTGGGTTCAAGTCTCAACTCTGGCCTACTACGTATGTGACCTTAGGCAAATTACTTAATTTCTGTAAGCCTAGCATCCTCATTTATAAATGTGAATTATAACAGTACTGTGAGAACTAAATGGGAGAAACCGTGGAAAGGCCTTACTTGTCAGAGTACCTAGTGCCTGGCATATCATAAGCCCTAATAACTATTTTACAGTAAGCAGTCTTGGGCACCTAATGTACGTCATGTGCCTGCTACCACTGGGGATGGAGACACATACAGGACATGGGGGCTGCCTCTGTGGGGTGTTCAGTGTAGTGCAGAAGGAATTACAAAGGGACATAATATGTGTGGGCAAAGGGCTATGGTGTATAAAAGCAACATTCTAAAGTGGCTGCTTTTTGCTTATTTTATTTTATTGTTATTATTTTTTAACATCTTTACTGGAGTATAATTGCTTTACAATGGTGTGTTAGTTTCTGCTGTTTAACAAAGTGAATCAGTTATACATATACATATATCCCCATATCTCCTCCCTCTTGTGTCTCCCTCCCATCCTCCCTATCCCACCCCTCTAGGTGGTCACAAAGCACCGAGCTGATCTCCCTGTGCTATGCAGCTGCTTCCCACTAGCTATCTATTTTACATTTGGTAGTGTATATATGTCCATGCCACTCTCTCGCTTCATCCCAGCTTACCCTTCCCCCTCCCCGTGTCCTCAAGTCCACTCTCCACGTCTGCGTCTTCATTCGTGTCCTGCCCCTAGGCTCCTCAGAACCATTTTTTTTTAGATTCCATATATATGTGTTAGCATACGGTATTTGTTTTTCTCTTTCTGACTTACTTCACTCTGTATGACAGACTCTAGGTCCATCCACCTCACTACAAATAACTCAATTTCGTTTCTTTTTATGGCTGAGTAATATTCCATTGTATATATGTGCCACATCTTCTTTATCCATTCATCTGTCAGTGGACACTTAGGTTGCTTCCATGTCCTGGCTATTGTAAATAGAGCTGCAATGAACATTGTGGTACATGACTCTTTTTGAATTATGGTTTTCTTAGGGTATATGCCCAGTAGTGGGATTGCTGGGTCGTATGGTAGTTCTATTTGTAGTTTTTTAAGGAACCTCCATACTGTTCTCCATAGTGGCTGTATCAATTTACATTCCGCTGACAGTGAAAGAGGGTTCCCTTTTCTCCACACCCTCTCCAGCATTTATTGTTTGTAGATTTTTTGATGATGGCCATTCTGACCGGTGTGAGTTGATACCTCATTGTAGTTTTGAATTGCATTTCTCTAATGATTAGTGATGTTGAGCATCCTTTCATGTGTTTGTTGGCAATCTGTATATCTTCTTTGCAGAAATGTCTATTTAGGTCTTCTGCCCGTTTTAGGATTGGGTTGTTTGATTTTTTGTTATTGAGCTGCATTAGCTGCTTGTAAATTTTGGAGATTAATCCTTTGTCAGTTGCTTCGTTTGCAAATATTTTCTCCCATTCTGAGGGTTGTCTTTTCGTCTTGAATATGGTTTCCTTTGCTGTGCAAAAGCTTTTAAGTTTCATTAGGTCCCATTTGTTTATTTTTGTTCTTATTTCCATTTCTCTAGGAGGTGGGCCAAAAAGGATCTTGCTGTGGTTTATGTCATAGAGTGTTCTGCCTATGTTTTCCTCTTAGAGTTTTATAGTGTCTGGCCTTACATTTAGGTCTGTAATCCATTTTGAGTTTATTTTTGTGTATGGTGTTAGGAAGGGTTCTAATTTCATACTTTTACATGTACCTGTCCAGTTTTCCCAGCACCACTTATAAAGAGGCTGTCTTTCCTCCACTGTATATGCTTGCCTCCTTTATCAAAGATAAGGTGACCATATGTGCGTGGGTTTATCTCTGGGCTTTCTATCCTGTTCCATTGATCTATATTTCTGTTTTTGTGCCAGTACCATACTGTCTTGATTACTGTAGCTTTGTAGTACAGTCTGAAGTCAGGGAGCCTGATTCCTCCAGCTCCATTTTTCGTTCTCGAGATTGCTTTGGCTATTTGGGGTCTTTTGCGTTTCCATACAAATTGTGAAATTTTTTGTTCTAGCTCTGTGAAAAATGCCAGTGGTAGTTTGATAGGGATTGCATTGAATCTGTAGATTGCTTTGGGTAGTAGAGTCATTTTCACAATGTTGATTCTTACAATCCAAGAACATGGTATAGCTCTCCATCTATTTGTATCATCTTTAATTTCTTTCATCAGTGTCTTATAATTTTCTGCATACAGGTCTTTTGTCTCCTTAGGTAGGTTTATTCCTAGATATTTTATTCTTTTTGTTGCAGTGGTAAATGGGAGTGTTTTCTTAATTTCACTTTCAGATTTTTCATCATTAGTGTATAGGAATGCAAGAGATTTCTGTGCATTAATTTTGTATCCTGCTACTTTACCAAATTCATTGATTAGCTCTAGGAGTTTTCTGGTAGTATCTTTAGGATTCTCTATGTATAGTATCATGTCATCTGCAAACAGTGACAGCTTTACTTCTTCTTTTCCGATTTGGATTCCTTTTATTTCTTTTTCTTCTCTGATTGCTGTGGCTAAAACTTCCAAAACTATGTTGAATAATAGTGGTGAGAGTGGGTAACCTTGTCTTGTTCCTGATCTTAGTGGAAATGGTTTCAGTTGTTCACCATTGAGGATGATGTTGGCTGTGGGTTTGTCATATATTGCTTTTATTATGTTGAGGAAAGTTCCCTCTAAGCCTACTTTCTGCAGGACTTTTTTCATAAATGGGCGTTGAATTTTGTCGAAAGCTTTCTCTGCATCTATTGAGATGATCATATGGTTTTTCTCCTTCAATTTGTTAATATGGTGTATCACGTTGATTGATTTGCATGTATTGAAGAATCCTTGCATTCCTGGGATAAACCCCACTTGATCATGGTGTATGATCCTTGTAATGTGCTGTTGGATTCAGTTTGCTAGTATTTTGTTGAGGATTTTTGCATCTGTGTTCATCAGTGATATTGGCCTGTAATTTTCTTTCTTTGTGACATCTTTTTCTGGTTTTGGTATCAGGGTGATGGTGGCCTCGTAGAATGAGTTTGGGAGTGTTCCTCCCTCTGCAATATTTTGGAAGAGTTTGAGAAGGATAGGTGTTAGCTCTTCTTTAAATGTTTGATAGAATTCGCCTGTGAAGCCATCTGGTCCTGGACTTTTGTTTGTTAGAAGATTTTTAGTCACAGTTTCAATTTCAGTGCTTGTGATTGGTCTGTTCATATTTTCTATTTCTTCCTGGTTCAGTCTCAGAAGGTTGTGTCTTTCTAAGAATCTGTCCATTTCTTCCAGGTTGTCCATTTTATTGGCATAGAGTTGCTTGTAGTAATCTCTCATGATCCTTTGTGTTTCTGCAGTGTCAGTTGTTACTTCTCCTTTTTCATTTCTAATTTTATTGATTTGAGTCTTCTCCCTTTTTTCTTGATGAGTCTGGCTAATGGTTTATCAATTTTGTTTATCTTCTTAAAGAACCAGCTTTTAGTTTTATTGATCTTTGCTATTGTTTCCTTCATTTCTTTTTCATTTATTTCTGATCTGATCTTTATGATTTCTTTCCTTCTGCTAACTTTGGGGGGTTTTTTTGTGCTTCTTTCTGTAATTGCTTTAGATGTAAGGTTAGGTTGTTCATTCGAGATGTTTCCTGTTTCTTGAGGTAGGATTGTATTGCTATAAACTTCCCTCTTAGAACTGCTTTTGCTACATCCCATAGGTTTTGGGTCGTTGTGTTTTCATTGTTATTTTTTTCTAGGTATTTTTGATTTCCTCTTTGATTTCTTCATTGATCTCTTGGGTATTTGGTAGTGTATTGTTTAACCTCCATGTGTTTGTATTTTTTACAGATTTTTTCCTGTAATTGATATCTAGTCTCATAGCGTTGTGGTCGGAAAAGATACTTGATAAGATTTCAATTTTCTAAAATTTACTAAGGCTTGATTTGTGACCCAAGATATGATCTGTCCTGGAGAATGTTCCATGAACACTTGAGAGGAAAGTGTATTCTGTTGTTTTTGGGTGGAATGTCCTATAAATATCAATTAAGTCCATCTTGTTTAATGTATCATGTAAAGCTTGTGTTTCCTTATTTCTTTTCATTTTGGATGATCTGTCCATTGGGAAGTAGGGTGTTAAAATCCCCTACTATGATTGTATTATTGTCAATTTCCCCTTTTATGGCTGTTAGCATTTGCCTTATGTATTGATGTGCTCCTATGTTGGGTTCATAAATATTTACAATTGTTATATCTTCTTGGACTGATCCCTTGATCATTATGTAGTGTCCTTCTTTGTCTCTTGTAAGTAATAGTCTTTATTTTAAAGTCTATTTTGTCTGATATGAGAATTGCTACTCCAGCTTTCTTTTTATTTCCATTTACATGGAATATCTTTTTCCATCCCCTGACTTTCAGTCTGTATATGTCCCTAGGTCTGAAGTGGGTCTCTTGTAGACAGCATGTATGTGAATCTTGTTTTTGTATCCATTCAGCCAGTCTATGTCTTTTGGTTGGACCAGTTAATCCATTTACATTTAAGGTAGTTATTGATGTGTATGTTCCTATTACCATTTTCTTAATTGTTTTGGGTTTGTTATTGTAGGTCTTTTCCTTCTCTTGTGTTTCCTGCCTAGAGAATTCCTTTAGCGTTTGTTGTAAAGCTGGTTTGGTGGTGCTGAATTCTCTTAGCTTTTGCTTGTCTGTAAAGGTTTTAATTTCTCCATTGAATCTGAATGAGATCCTTGCTGGGTGGAATAATCTTGGTTGTAGGTTTTTCCCTTTCATCACTTTAAATATGTCCTGCCACTCCCTCCTGGCTTGCAGAGTTTCTGCTGAATGATCAGCTGTTAACCTTATGGGGATTCCCTTGTATGTTATTTGTTGTTTTTCCCTTGCTGCTTTTAATATGTTTTCTTTGTATTTAATTTTTGCCAGTTTGATTAATGTGTCTTGGTGTGTTTCTCCTTGGATTTGTCCTGTATGGGACTCTCTGCGCTTCCTGGACTTGATTGACTATTTCCTTTGCCATATTAGGGAAGTTTTCAACTATAATCTCTTGAAATATTTTCTCAGTCCCTTTCTTTTTCTCTTCTTCTTCTGGGACCCCTATAATTCGAATGTTGGTGCGTTTAATGTTGAACCAGTGGTCTCTGAGACTGTCCTCAATTCTTTTCATTCTTTTTCTTTATTGTGCTCTGTGGTAGTTACTTCCACAATTTTATCTTCCAGGTCAGTTATCCGTTCTTCTGCCTCAGTTATTCTGCTCTTGATTCCTTCTAGAGAATTTTTAATTTCATTTATTGTGTTGTTCATCATTGTTTGTTTGCTTTTTAGTTCTTGTAGGTCCTTATTAAACGTTTCTTGTAATTTCTACATTCTGTTTCCAAGATTTTGGATCATCTTTACTATCATTACTCTGAATTCTTTTTCAGGTTGGCTGCCTATTTCCTCTTCATTTGTTTGGTCTGGTGGGTTTTTACCTTGCTCCTTCATCTGCTGTGTGTTTCTCTGACTTCTCATTTTGTTTAACTTACTGTGTTTGGGGTCTCCTTTTTGCAGACTGCAGGTTCGTAGTTCCCGTTGTTTTTGGTATTTGTCCCCAGTTGCTAAGGTTGGTTCAGTGGGTTGTGTAGGCTTCCTGGTGGAGCGGACTGGTGCCTGTGTTCTGGTGGATGAGGCTGGATCTTGTCTTTCTGGTGGGCAGGACCGTGTCCCGTGGTGTGTTTTGGGGTGTCTGTGACCTTAGTATGATTTAGGCAGCCTCTCTGCTAATGGGTGGGGCTGTGTGCCTGTCTTGCTAGTTGTTTGGCACAGGGTGTCCAGCACTGTAGCTTGCTGGTTGTTGAATGGAGCTGAGTCTTACTGTTGAGGTGGAGATCTCTGGAAGAGCTTTCACCGTTTGGTATTACGTGGAGCTGGGAGGTCTCTGGTGGACCAATGTCCTGAACTCAGCTCTCCCACCTCAGAGGCTCAGGCCTGACACCCGGCCGGAGCACCAAGACCCTGTCAGCCACACGGCCAGGTACATGGGGAGTTTCGTGCCTTTTGGGAAGTCTGAGGTCTTCTGCCAGCGTTCAGTAGGTATTCTGTAGGAGTTGTTCCACATGCAGATGTATTTCTGATATATTTGTGGTGAGGAAGGTGATCTCCACGTCTTACTCCTCCTCCATCTTGAAGGTCTCCCTCAGCTTATTTTAAAGAAGAGGTGGTAGTGGCTTATTTATTTCCGTTTATTAACTGCCACCATCTACACTTCAAAAACAAATAGCACACAGAATGAGTGACTTTGTGGGCCCCATAGAGGGCCTCACAAGTGAGAAAGTGAGTGATACAAAGAAAATGCTTCATTGTAAAGCAACCATACTCCAATAAAAATTAATTAAAAGAAAAAACAGAGAAAAGAAAAAGAAAATGCTTCAAAAATAAAGACTGGAGTCAACCTGACATCGGCTGTCTGTGTCGTCCGGGGCAGTGTCTGGTTCCGGGTAGCAGTATTGTGCGTGGTGAGATGAGGCAGCTGTGTGTGCATCAGCATTCGGTGATGCTGGGAGCCAGATTTGCCCACGGAAGGTACAGGAACACGTGGTGGCAGGCAGGCCCGAAGGCAGGGGCTCCTGGGTTTCCTCCTTGGTGTTTGTGTGATGCGTCTTGTCCCCAGTCACAGCCACATTTAGGAAATGTTGACTTGGAATTAAAAGAAAGAAAAGAAAAGAGAAAGATATTCCCAATTCCCCAGTTCTCTAGTTCTGTACCATGTACTTATTCATTGCTTCTATGTCATATACTTAAAAAAAATGATCGGAGGTTACAGGGCAGCCCCATTTCAAGCAGCACCACTTGAAATGTGATCCATCAGTAGTACTTTGCTAGTTATAGGTTGTGAGACTCACTTTTGGGGAATGGATGGCCCAGGACAAACAGCCTCTCAGGAGGGGATCACATATCTTACCCGTTCATATACATCCTTCTAGGTTAGGGAGAGCAGTCAGGAAGCAGAATCATAATACTGCTGTTTCAGTATTTCGTTCACGTAGTATGGAAATGCCAGCACTAATACCATTTCTAAAATATTCAGCATCTACAAAATAAAAATCAGTGAAATTATTATATTTCAAATACAAAAACTCATAGACTTGTAAAAAATTTGTAGACATGTAAGTAGACTTTCATATAGGTCTGCTGCTTCTTTTGACCGAATACCCTTCCCTTCTTCACCTTCCATAGAGCTGGCACCTCAGTCATCCACCAGGGTGAGGGTCTTCTGGACCACCAACTCTCTGACCTTGGCTCTGGTTCCCAACAGTAGTTTATTTCCAGCCAACTTACCCAACTGAAAGCACGGTGACCCTGCCCTCCAGAAGAGAGATCAGCCTACCTCCAAAACTGGGCTCTTTGAGGGGGCAGGCAGGGGGCCATGGGAGGGAGTAGGAGCTGTAGAAGGTGGGCATTAAAGGGGTCTGGGAGGACTTGTGGTGGCGATTGCAGGGAGAGGGTGGTAGGAGAGAGCTGGAGAACTGGAGTGGGACTGGAGAGAGTCAAGACATACAGGAAAAGCTGCTGATTGATGTCTGAAATAACTCTATCGCACCAATAAAAATACTAGTATTTAAAAATCCTAGATATGGGCTTCCCTGGTGGCGCCGTGGTTAAGAATCCACCTGCCAATGTAGGGGACACGGGTTCGAGCCCTGGTCTGGGAAGATCCCACATGCCGCGGAGCAACCAAGCCCGTGCACTACAACTCCTGAGTCTGCGCTCTAGAGCCCACGAGCCACAACTACTGAGCCCATGTGCCACAACTACTGAAGCCTGCGCACCCAGAGCCCGTGCTCCGCAACAAGAGAAGCCACTGCAATGAGAAGCCCGCGCACCGCAACGAAGAGTAGCCCCCGCTTGCCGCAAGTAGAGAAAGCCTGCGCACAGCAACGAATACCCAATGCAGCCAAAAATAACAAATAAATAATAAATAAATTTATAAAAAAGTAAAAATACTAGATATAGTTGTCCCTCAGTATCAACAGGGGATTGGTTCCAGGAGCCCCCATTCCCATACCATGCTCAAGTCCCTCATATAAAATGTTGTATTATTTGCATATAACCTAAGCACATCCTGCCATAGACTTTAAATCATCTCTCGATTACTTGTACTACATAATACAGTGTAAATGCTATGTAAATAGTTGCTGGTGTGTGGCAAATTCAAGTTTTGCTTTCTGGAACCTTCTGGAATTGCCCTTTTTTTTTTTTTTTTTTTGCATACTTTCCATCTGTGGTTGGTTGAATCTGCAGATGTGGAACTGTGGATAAGGAGGGCCGACTGTATACTGCCAATGCTGTAAAGCCGACAACTGTTTTTTTGAAAACATTTATTTATTTATTTATTTATTTATTTATTTATTTATGGTTGTGTTGGGTCTTCGTTTCTGTGCGAGGGCTTTCTCTAGTTGCGGCAAGCGGGGGCCACTCTTCATCACGGTGCGTGGGCCTCTCACTGTCGCGGCCTCTCTTGTTGCGGGGCACAGGCTCCAGACGCGCAGGCTCAGCAGTCGTGGCTCACGGCCCTAGTTGCTCCGCGGCATGTGGGATCTTCCCAGACCAGGGCTCGAACCCGTGTCCCCTGCATTGGCAGGCAGACTCTCAACCACTGCGCCACCAGGGAAGCCCCCCAACAACTGTTCTTATAGTAACTGTTCTCACTTCTCCCGTAGTCGCTTTTAATTTGAAGTGTTCGAAACCTTATCTTGCTTTATAGACCAACACGCACGGTGAAGGTCTTTCTTTTGCCTTGAAAACAGGCAGATAATGCTTAGAATAAAATCTCTTCTGAGAGGGAGGTTAGAAAATTCTGAATATTGGCACCGGTTTTAAACACACTTCCCCAACACTCTTATCCCAAGAGATACTTGTACCCGTTGTAGGTACCTAGTGCTGTTTTATGGTGTGTGTGTGTTTATTTTAGTGATTTCAGTTCCAGAATTCAAAGTAACCCGAGAAGTAGGCGTGAGGATGAATCAAGTCACTCTGGGCTCTGTGTGCGGGATTCCATACCTCGTCTCCCTGCACTGGAATCCTTTCTCTGATTAGTGTTTCTCAGGCTAGGGAAGTGTTCCAAGATCCCTGCAGGAACTTGTTTCTAAAGAATAAACAAGGGGAATTTTAATTAAAACTGCTTTTCAATGATTTCATTGAAATATACGCAAATACAAAAGGAGGTAGATATACACTTCTTATTCATGTAGCATTTAAATGTTATAAAACCAAAGCAAATTTACAGATTAGATAGTAACAAAACTCTAAAATCAGTAAAACACAAATGAGCCTCATGGATTTAACGTGATGAGCAAGGATGCCTTACTGAAGCCAAAGCCCACTTGCATTGTGATCAGGTTTGCGGGCTGCCAGGCCCGGGGACTTGAGTTCTGCAGCTTGTTCTATACACCCAGGGATGACTCAGCTCTCTTTCGTCCTTTCAGCTGCTATTAAACCTTCATTCATGCAGGGAGCCAGGACTGCAGTGGCCTTTTCCGGGGCACAAATGCATCACTTACAAAGGAAGACTGCTTTTCTTCTTTCTTATTACCCTTGGACAATTCAGTATAACATGGCACCAGTGCAATCATTAAAATAAATGCAAATTATATGGTAACACATCATTATAAAGAGGTCATTCAGAATGTGTTTTTATTTTGTTTAGGATATCGTTAAAAAAAAAAAACACAAAATTTAAAAAATGCATAGCGCACTTTCAGATCTCTGGGAATAAATCCATGGTGTTCTGTTTGAGAAATACTGCTACAGGTCAACATGATCTATACCGTTGATTTTTTTTGTTTCTTTCTGTTAGGTTATGTAGCAAACATGATTCATTAACTTAAGAAAACCTTTAAGGAGAGAGTTCCTTTTTTCTCCTGAGAAATGAAACTAACATACCTCTTAGATATGTTTGTGGTTGTATTTATTTATAGGCACACCTTGGAGAAATTGTGGGTTTCGTTCCAGACCACTGCAATAAAGCGAATGTCACAATAAAGCAAGTCACACACATTTTGTGGTTTCCCAGTGCATATGAAAGTTACGTTTATATTATACTGTAGTCTATTAAGTGTGCAATAGTATTATTTTAAAAAACAATATTTTAAACATGTTTAAAAAAACAATGAATGTACAAACCTTAATTAAAAACTACTTTATTGCTAAAAAATGTTAGCTGTCATTTTAGCCTTCAGCCGGTCTCAGTCTTTTTGCAATGGTAACATCAGAGATCACTGATCACAGGTCACCATAACAAATAAGAATGAGAAACTTTGAAATATTCTGAGAATTACCAAAATGTGACACAGAGACATGAAGTGAGCAAGTGCTGTTGGAAATATGGCGCCCATAGTCTTGCGAGACTCAGGGTTGCCACAAAGTTCAGTTTGCGGGGAAGGGGAGGGTGGGATGAATTGGGACATTAGGTTTGACATAAATGTACTAACTACCACTTGTAAAACAGATAGCTAGTGGGAACCTGCTGTATAGCACAGGGAGCTCAGCTCAGTGCTCTGATGACCTAGATGGGTGGGAGGGAGGTCCAAAGTGGGGGGGATATATGTATATATATAGCTGATTCACTTTACTGTACAGCAGAAACTAACACAACATTGTAGGGCAATTACACTCCAATAAAAAATAAATAAATAAATAATGTAAAAAAACCAAAATTTTTTAAAAAGCCGTATCTGTGAAACGCAATAAAGTGAAGCGCAATAAAACGAGGTACGTCTGTATTGTTATTCCCCTCCTCAAAAGTTTATTCAGATTTAGTCACATATTGATGGAGTGTCTTCTGTAGGCCAGGCATTGGTCCCAGTGCCTAGTCAGGGGCAGCTTTCTCAATATCTTTTTTTTTTTTTTTTAATTTATTTATTTTTGGCTGCGTTGGGTCTTCATTGCTGCGTGTGGGCTTTCTCTAGTTGCGGCGAGCGGGGGCTACTCTTCGTTGCGGTGCACGGGCTTCTCATTGCGGTGGCTTCTCTTGTTGCAGAGCACGGGCTCTAGGCACACGGGCTTAGTAGTTGTGGCACATGGGCTCCAGTAGTTGTGGCTCGCAGGCTCAGTAGATGCGGCGCACGGACTTAGTTGCTCCGCGGCATGTGGGGTCTTCCCGGACCAGGGCTTGAACCCGTGTCCCCTGCACTGGCAGGTGGATTCTTAACCACTGCGCCACCAGGGAAGCCCCCCAGGGACAGCTTTCTAAATATTTGGTTTCTCCCAAGAGGAACTCTGTGTGTGTGTGTGTGTGTGTGTGTGTGTGTGTAAAAGGGAGACTTAACATGTTGACAAATAAATGAAATTTGCATTATCCACTTTACCCAACAAAATTAACCTCTGAAGTCATGGTTGTAAAGCTCCTGTTTTGGAATTAGATTTCTTATAAATGAGAGTTCTATTAATACTGTGAATTATGGGGTTAGTGAAATGGTTTGTAAAGGTCCTTTAAAATTTTTTTTTAAATTGTTTTTAGTGTTCTTCTCAGTCTGTAGTCATCAAAACAACTAGCCTGTTCCATCAGAACTCCACTAAGCTGTTCAAATGGTGTTAGTTCCATGGTCAAATGGTCAGATAGGTTATCTGTTCTGTTATTTGTTTTGTTATTTGTGGGAGGTAGAAAGTTCAAGTTTTGTAATCCAACTAAGAGACTTTTTATTTTTCTTTACACAGAAGGCTAGACCATCTATAATGCAGGTAAATGACTCTGTAAAATTTATTTATGTATTTTTCCAGCAGTATTCTCTGTGGGATACTATAATATTGCCAATAATATGTTTTCTTCTAGGATGCTGTAACACTTTGTTCCTACCCTTTCATCTTTGATGCCCAAGCTAAGACCAAAATGTTACAGACCGACGCTGAGCTGCAGATGCAGGTAACGTATTTTAAACCTTACTTGCTCTTCTTACGGGTTTCTTTCATCTTATACATTCAGTTGTAATTTCTCCAAATAGGAGAAAGTTGATTTGGATGAAGTTCCATTGTAACTTTTAGAACTGTTAGAAAAATTTTCAGCAATTTTATATTGAATATAACACGTATACGTGAATGCACATCTACGTAAACAGGGGGGGTGGCAAGTGTCTTCATAAAGGGCCGTATAGTAAATACGTGTCTTTGTGGGCCATACAGTTGTCTCAAGTATTCAACTCTGTCGTAGCATGAAATTTGAATTTTATATAATTTTCACATGTAGTGAAATATTTTTCTTTTGATTTTTTAAAAACTATTTAAAAATGTAAAAACTATTGTTAGCTCAAGAGCTGTGCAAGAGCAGGCAGCAGGCTGGATTCGGTCCTTGGGCCATTGTTTGCTGACCCCTGATAGAAAATTAAATGGAGCTTGGCAGTTCTTCATTGAGCAAAAACTCAAGTTATAGAGATTTGTTTAATTTATTTTAAACACCCATTTTTATTGTAAAATATAATTGGTTTTGACAAGCCTACAAAGACACCTGTGAATTAGCAATCCAAATCTACCAATTCCCATTGTTGGTGGATATATAACTTCATTCATCTCCCTCTCCCTTTCCCCATCTGTCTGTCTCTCTCTAGCTCTTATCTATATCTCTCTCTCTATATATATATATTTTCACAGTGATATATCCATGATATTGACAATTTAAAGGTTTTCCAGAGAAAATGGACATTTTTCAAAGAATAAACACCATTTAGCAAGGGGTTATTAGGTTTCTTTTCCTGCCACTTTGAAAGTCATAGTTTCTACCCACTGTCCGTCATCACTTTTCTTCTACTAAGATATTATTTCAGTCTGAATCAGCTTAGTCTAAATCATTTTCCTGGAATGAGTTACAGATCATATGGTTTATGAAGTGTTTCAGTTAATCTCTTTGGGTTCAGATTAGAAAGCTTTGTGTGTTCTGTAAACATGAGGAACTGAGAGAATCTACTGGAAAAGTTAGGAGGAAAATAAAGACCAAAATGGATCTCAGTCAGCCTGGCCCCGGCCTGCCCCCGGTCCAGAGGCAGGGCCGGCTGCTGTCCCCACTCACAGGCGCGCTCTGAGTGGTAACTGCGCTCTTGCACGTGCCGTTCCAGGTGGCGGTCAACGGGGCCAACCTGCAGAACGTCTTCATGCTTCTCACCCTGGAGCCTCTGCTGGCCAGAAGCCCCTTCCTGGTCCTTCACGTTCGCCGGAGCAACCTTGTCGGCGACGCCCTGCGAGAGCTGAGCATTCATTCTGATATTGATTTGAAAAAGCCTCTCAAAGTGAGCCCTTCCCTATGTTCCTCTAAATAACCTTCCTGGGTTTTCCTTAAACAGTGTTGATGAGGCAGCAAAGATTTTATTAAAATCGTGGAGTACAGCCATTCATTCTTCCTTTCATTCATTTTACAAGAATTTACTCACTTGCTTCTGTCCAATCACCAAACAGAACATCTCAACGTGACATCAGATAAAAATGCCAGTGGATCACTTGAGGGGAATATAGGGCCTTTTTTGTCTGCTCTCTTCAGTTTACCTGCTCCAGCTCTGCCAAAACCAAGCGAACAACAGCACTACTAAAGCTTCAACTAGGTAAAGCTACCAAGCCAGCATCTAGGAAGTCTTTGGATGTCAAAGATTTAAGAGAAAGAAGGTAAAAAAAAAAAAAGAGAACGGAAAGGTAGTGAGATTGTCTGGGCAGCTGGTGGCCTGTTATGATAGGCCCTCTCAGTGCTTGGAAATGATTAAATTAAGAAATTGTCTTTCCTCATACATTAGGCATGTTTGTGTCACCACTTAGTGTATTCCCAGGGCTTAGCACAATGCTTGGTACGCAGTAGCTGGTCAGTAAATATTTAGTGAATTATTGAAGTTTTAAGTGATTTACCTTTCCCTTCAGAAGACTTTCCTAACTCTATTTCCAATCCTGTTGTAAACTCCAGTTTCTGAAATGTAATAGGCAAGAAACCGATGGTCTCCACGATCCTGTCACCCTTTTAAAAATTTCCAGTAAGTAGTATCGGTCCCATCAGTCTGCCTGGGAGTTCTCCCTAGAACGTCTGGGTTAGGTTTTTGATATTGCAAAGAGAGGGCGCCTTCTTTGCCCCTTGTTTTCAATCAGTAATTCAGATGGGACAGTTCTTGCTTGCTAGCGTGTTTGAGTTAAGTCTTCTGCTGGCATCCGTATAATCGGAGGCCTTGACTCTCCTCCTGCTCTGGGCAACCTTGACCACAGGCACCGGGATAAGCTTGCTTGCTTTTTTTTTTTGGCTGCGCCATGCAGCACGCGGGATCTTAGTTCCCTGTCCCCTGGTCAAAGCCGTGGCCCCAGCACTGGGAGCGCAGGGTCTTAACCACTGGGCCACCAGGGAAGTTCCCAGGATAAGCTTTCTTAAATGCTGTTTTTAGTTCTGTACCTGAGCCCTTACCAGTAAAATGGGGATGATAGTAGTAATTCCAGTGTGTAAGACTGTTCTGAGCATTAGGTTAATAGAGTTTAAGTGCTGGCTGGCATGTAGACAACTCTCAGTAAATCTCGTCCTTTGGTTCGCTGTAGCTGTTGTTGTGCTGGGTCTCTTTATAGCCCCTCACAGAGCCCAGGTCTGTGTCTGCTCAGAATGCTCTCCTCCCTTTCATATGCATCAGTTAGTTCAAGAACCCCACTGAGAGAGATTTCTTCCTTTATTCAAGTTAGTCACTGCTTTTCTCTACGTGCCAGAACATTTACGTCTCAGTGTATCTGACTCTTGGAAAATAAAATGTATTCTCGAATTGGTTCTTTTGTGTTTGCCTCCCCGCCCCAAATAGATGGTAAACTTTCTGTGGACATATGGTAAACTTCTGACTTTCTCTGTATCCCATGAAGTGCCTGGTAAAATTTTGTGTGTTTATAAGTGCCTTGTTAATAATCAGCAGATACTCTTTGCAGTTTTCATTGCGTCAGTGTATTCTCTGTTACATCTTCCTTTCTTTGTCCTGACTTTGGAAAGAATTTGCTAAAAAAAAAAAAAACGAAAAGAAAAAACATAAAATGCCAATGATTCCCCTGAAGTACTAATTCTACTTTCATTATTTCAAGGTCATTTTTGATGGTGAAGAAGCAGTGGATGCTGGTGGTGTCACAAAGGAGTTCTTTCTTTTACTATTAAAAGAATTGTTGAATCCCATCTATGGAATGTTTACCTACTATCAGGATTCAAATCTCTTGTGGTTTTCAGATAAGGTAAGTTAGTGATGTCACCATTCAGCAGATGGATTGAATTAAACTGCCTTTTTTGTTGTCAGACCAATCCCTAGCCTTCTGATGTTTACAAAGGGGAGCATAACAAAAGTAATCATTTAACATGATTATCTTCATGTTTCCCGTCTTCATGTTTCACCTGTTGCTAAGACCTCTTGGTGTGTTTTGTCACCCATTAGCCCCATTTCCATTTCTAGTAGGTAAGCTCCAAGTTTTGTAATCCTCGGAGGGTAGAAAGAGTATGGTATGATAAAGAAGTTGGTTTTATGATATATAAAAAGTAGTTGTCAAGTATATCTTATTTTAATAACAGGGAGAGTATGTGTATGAATACTCATACAAATACACACACACTCACACTTTTTGAAAATTCAGTTGGAGAGCTAAGTTTTAAAAGGCATTCTCATTTCAAGCAGACTATAGTTTCGCTCTTTTTCTACCATAGTTTTCTCCCTAGATCTGCACTGTCTTGAAAGGTAGCCATTAGCTTCCTGTGGCTATTTAAGTTTAAATTTTATTTAATTAAAATTAAGTAATACTAAAGTCATTCCCTCAGTTGTACTAACCACCGTTCAAGTGCTCAGTAGACACATGTAGTTAGTGGCTGCCATCTGGGACAGCACAGAATAGACTGTTTCCATCATTGCAGAAAGTTCTATTGGACGGCATTGCTCTAAATGAGGGTAAGCTGTTCTCTGTATCACAAATGAGCTGTAAATGCTTAACTTACAGCATTGCATCTTTGGGGGACAGCTGAACTTTTGTTAGGGGTACTTCTCTGCTTCAGAAGGTAACTAAATATTAACGAGATCTTCATTCTTTCATACTGAAAATATTTTAAGGTGAATGGCAGATTGTTTTGAGGGCTGCAAACACTGTTTTTCTTTTCTTTTTTTTTTTTTAATGTTTATTTATTTATTTTTGGCTGCGTCGGGTCTTAGTTGCGGCGCAGGGTCTTCGTTGTGGCACGCGGGCTCCAGAGCACATGGGCTCTGTAGTTGCAGCACACGGGCTTAGTTGCCCTGTGGCATGTGGGATCTTAGTTCCCCTACCACGGATCAAACCCACGTCCCCTGCATCGGAAGGCGGGTTCTTAACCACTGGCCCACCAGGGAAGTCCCTGCTTTTAACACATTTGCACATGTGGTGAAAGTGTTTCGTAGAGCACAACTGGTTTCACTTGATTGGCATAACCTGCGGACTCGCCATCTACAACTCCACGGTGGTGGACCTGCACTTCCCGTTGGCTCTCTATAAGAAGCTACTGGACGTGAAGCCTGGCCTGGAGGACTTGAAGGAGCTGTCGCCCACGGAAGGAAGGTATGGAGCTGGAAGACGGGAGCCTGGTGTGGAGAGCTGCTCTGGCGCTGGGATCAAAGGTTGACAACACCACGTGTACAAGTTAAGAGTTTATCATTAGACTGTGCTGTGTATGCTTTGTCTTAAGACGTAGCTCCACAGCTAGTGGCTTGAAGCAGTGCCTGTGTCACTCTAGGGGCAGAAGGAGAAAAGGGAAAAGGGAAGTCGTAGCTGCCCAGGAATCCAGCTGTCTGCTTTTCTTATCCTGAACGAAAAATTAGGACTTCGAGCTTTGCCATGGTCCATAAGTACAGGGGAGGAAGTATTGAAAAGGGAGTCTGTATTTTGAAAAAGCCTACAGGTCTCCCTGTCCTTCCGTGTTTCTCTTTTCTGTGTCGCCTTGACTGTCGCACCGCAGCCGCACTCACAGCACTTCTGGTCACCAAACGTGTGGCGGTTTCTCCTACCACCAAGTAAGTCTCCACGACGCCAGCTGGTGTCCTACAGTTCATCTCAGTTCTGACACCGGCTACCTAGAGACGGCACTGGATCCCACACGCTCAGTGCTCGGTCCCTCCAGACTTCTCTCACCCACTTCGGGGGCCAGTCGCAGGCAGTAGGTCCCCAGGTTACCCGCAACTTCTGTCTGATCTGGTTACAAATCAGAGGTTCCCGTGACCCCTCCTCGGGTCCGATTAATTTCCTAGAGCGGCCCGAAGAATTCAGGGAAACACTTAGGTTTACCAGTTTATTCAAGGATTATGATAAAGGATACAGATGAACAGCCAGTTGAAGAGATACACAGGGTGAGGCCTGGAGGGGTCCTGAGTGTAGTAGGAGCTTCTGACCCCATGGAGTTGGGGTGCACTACCCTCCCCGTGTGTGGATGTGTTCACCAACCTGGAAGCTCCCTGAACGCCCCACTGTTGGGAGTTTAAGGAGGCTTGCTTACGGTGTGATCAGTTATGACCTTCATTTCCAGCCCCTCTCCCCTCTCTGGAGAATGGGGGGCGTGGAGCTGAAAATCATGGCTGGGTCCTTCTGGTGACCAGGCCCCGCCCAGGAGCCCACCCAGAATCACCCCATTAGAACAAAAGATGCTCCTAATATTCTCATCACGTAGGGTTTTGGGAGCCCTGTGCCAGGAACTGGGGGCAGAGACCAGTATATGCATTTTCTGTTATGTCACAGAGCCTTTTTCAGAAAGTAGTTTGAGATATAATTCGCATGCCACACAATTCACCCAGCTAAAGTATATAGTTCAGTGACTTTTAGTATATTCAGAGTTGTACAGCCTTTATTACAATCAATTTTAGAATATTTTCATCACCTGAAAAAGAAACCTGGTACTCCTTAGTCGACATCCCCAACTTCCTCATTCCCCAAGCCCTAGGCAACCACTAAGCTACTTTCTGTCTCTATTGATTGCCTATTCTGGATATTTCACATAAACAGAATCATACCATGTGTGTTTTTTTGTGACTGGCTTCTTTCACACAGCACGTTTTCAAGGTTCATCTAAGTTGTAACTTGTATCAGTATTTTATTTCTTTTTATTGCCAACTAATATTTCGTTATATGGATATATACCACATTTTGTTTATCCATTCATCAGTTGATGGACGTTTGGCTTTCTCCTACCTTCTGGCTATTACTAATAGTGCTGCTGTGGATATTCTTACAGACTTTTTGTGTTGATGTAAGTTTTCATTTTTCTGGGGTATGTACCTAGGAGTGGAATTGCTAGGTCAAATGGTAACTCTGTTTCGCCTTTTGAGGAACCTCCAGACGGTTTTCCAGCGTAGTGGAGCCATGTTTTTATGTTATTATTCTTTCTGGCTCTTAAAAAACTCCTTTTATTCTGAGTTTCTCTGTATTGATTTTAGGTAGCATAATGCGAAGTATATAAAAAGACACCATATCTGTGACTTTCTCTAAACAGTACAATTCTTTTGACTTCAACAGGAAGGAACATCCCTTTTTTATGGAGAAAGAATACTGATTTTAAGATGGAGATAGAGGAAGGGTGGTCTCTAAGGTGTCCTCTGGAAATGAGACTGTCACACCACCAGTATAGGACACCAATACAGAGAAATCATAAAGGATGTGGGGAGAGGGTGCACAGAGAGAGGAAAAGAAAATTTAGAAGGAATATAAAAAAATGGCAGAGGAGACCCAGGCAGGGTTGCTTTCTTTGGTAACTGAGAGTGACAGAAATGTGTGCTATT
Organism: Balaenoptera physalus; assembly: GCF_965194825.1. Lineage (NCBI taxonomy): Eukaryota > Metazoa > Chordata > Mammalia > Artiodactyla > Balaenopteridae > Balaenoptera > Balaenoptera physalus. The sequence continues at coordinate 9,453,522 of NC_138884.1, forward strand.
TTCTTTGCCAACCTGGCTGAGAATGATGCATTTCAAGTAATCTTCTTGGCTGGTTAACTGGAAACAGATTTAAATTCCACACTAAGAATTTTCTTTCTGGGCAATTTTCTTTCTTTATGGAACTGCCAGACTCCGAGATCAGTAAAGAAGAAAGTGTGAATGAGGTCTAGTAATAAGAACGTATTCTCGTGAGAGTATACGATATGATCATTGTTGGCAGAAACATGTTTCGGTGTTCTTTAATATGGCAGTTCTTTACCGTACAGAGCCCCTTGCATTAACAAGTAAGCCATTAAGATTCCTAAGTGGATACAGTGACTTTGTAGCTTTTGTTTTATGGTAAGAGGATTTTTCTACTAATGCATATGGATAAAGCAAGTCTGTAGGACCGCTGCAAGACCATCTCCTCATGTATCTACTTCTGAGGAATACCAGAGTTAACACGTGTGTCAGATATGACTCCATCTGAATTTCTTCATAAATTCAGTAAGATTTGTCAGTAGGAACAGAGAATGATTAACGAGTGTCTTACAAGTCAACTGCCGTATTTCTTTTCAAGATACAGTTGACATGATTTTCTGTCAGTCTGGATTTATGTTCATTCTAGAATCTTCTTTTATAGTGTTTCCTTGCAGACAGTCTGGTGGGCATATGACTGAGATAGAACCACTATTGCCATGTCTGATTTGCCTCATTTCCTTTCTCTGTCAATCTGTGATTAGGAGTCTTCAGGAACTTTTAGATTACCCTGGGGAAGATATTGAGGAGACTTTCTGCCTCAACTTCACGGTAAGGATTTCTACAGTTTACTCATGATTGTAGCTGTCTCTTTCATCATTCATGCTTACAAGTCACAATTAACATTAATTTTTCTCCAAATCAAAGAACAAATTCAGAGACTTCTCTGAACCAAATTATTTTAGTCATAGTGTCTTTTTTTATTTTTAAAATTTTATTTATTTATTTATTGGCCACATTGGGTCTTCGTTGCTGCGTGTGGGCTTTCTCTAGTTGTGGTGAGCGGGGGCTACTCTTCGTTGTGGTGTGCAGGCTTCTCATTGCGGTGGCTTCTCTTGTTGTGGAGCACGGGCTCTAGGCACATGGGCTCAGTAGTTGTGGCACACGGGCTTAGCTGCTCCGCAGCATGTGGGATCTTCCCGGACCAGGGCTCGAACCTGTGTTCCCTGCATTGGCAGGCGGATTCTTAGCCACTGTGCCACCAGGGAAGTCCCTTTAGTGTCTTCTTTAAAATCAAAGTATAGTTGCTGTACAATATTATATCAGTTACAGGTGTACAATATTGTCATTCACAATTTTTAAAGGTTATACTCCATTTATAGTTATTATAAAATATTTGCTATATTCCTCATGTTGTACAGTATGTCTTTGTAGCTTATTTTATACCTAATGGTTTGTACACCTTAGTCCCCTACCGCTATACTGTCCCTACCCTCTTCCCTCTCCCCGCTGGTAACCACTGGTTACCACTGGTTTGTTCTCTAAATCTGTGAGTCTGCTTCTCTTTTGTTACATTTACTAGTTTGTTGTGTTTTTTAGATTCTATGTACAAGTGACATTGTACAGTATTTGTCTTTCTCAGTCTGACTTATTTCACTTAGCATAAAACCCTCCAAGTTCATCCATGTTGCTGCAAATGGCACAATTTCCTTCTTTATTTTATGGCTGAGTAGTATTCCATTGTGTACATGTGTCACATCTTATTTACCCGTTCATCTGCTGATGGACACTTAGGTTGCTTCCATATCTTGGCTGTTGTAAATAATGTTGCTGTAAACATTGGGGTGCATGTATCTTTTCGAATTACTGTTTTTGTTTTTTTCAGATACATACTCAGGAGTAGAATTGGTGGGTCATACGGTAGTCAGAGTGTTTTGAATGTTACAGGAGTTCAGTAAATGTGTTGAATAAATGAATGAATGATTAATCTATACAATTAAGAAAATTACTGAAGCATTATTCCTCTTTACTCCTATACATATAATTTCTTTTCTAGAGTTCATATCATTTTCTCTTTGATTGCATTTATTGGCAACTCCACGTCTTGGCATATATACACTACCAAATGTAAAATAGATAGCTAGTGGGAAGCAGCCGCATAGCACAGGGAGATCAGCTTGGTGCTTTGTGACCACCTAGAGGGGTGGGATAGGGAGGGTGGGAGGGAGACGCAAGAGGGAGGAGATATGGGGATATATGTATACATATAGCTGATTCACTTTGTTATACAGCAGAAACTAACACACCATTGTAAAGCAGTTACACTCCAATAAAGATGTTAAAAAAAAAAACAGTAATGAAGAAAAAAATAAAAAAAGATCTTTTAAGGTGCCAGTGTTCTCTGACTCAGGTTCCCTTTCTCCTCCTGAGAATGTTCTGTGGTAATAAGTAGTCATTAAGCGACATTTGTTCCTAAAGCTTCTCTCAGTCATTTGGGGTCTAGAAAGATAAGTGGTCGACAAAATTGAAATGTGTGTTGTTTCTTCCCCCTTAAATATAGATTTGTCGAGAAAGCTATGGCGTGATTGAACAGAAGAAGCTGATACCTGGGGGAGACAAAGTGGCTGTGTGCAAGGAGAACAGGTTAGTCCTGACCCTGGACCGTGCACACGTTACTTCATTTCTCTGCACTTTTCCTTTTAAGACCAAGACTGAAGTTAAATTTTCATCCCTTCTTCAGAGGGAGTAAGGGTGCTAAGGCAACTTTAGGGGTTTAATAGTAGAGGAAGCAGCGGACCTGGGTTCAGGAGATAACTGTTGTAGTTCTGCATCTCTGTCTTACTGGCTTTGACCCTGAGCAAATCACGTAAATGCTCTGATCTCAGTTTCTCATCTGTCAAGTGGGGGTTATAATAACTGTCCTGCCTCCCTCATGGAATGGTTGTGAGACTAAAGTGAGATAATTTATAGGAGAACATTTTGGAATGAATGAACTCCCAGCATTTAGCACAAGGTTTCCAGTATCCAGCAGAGTGACTGGCATAAAAATGCTCCAAAAAATGTGTTGAATAAGCGAATGTTGTCAAGATGCTTATTATTATTGTGGTTTTATTGCTGAAGAATTTGTAATACAGGTTTTAAATTAAATTCTTCCTGCCTCATGAAAATTAATTCAAGTATATCTGATTTTTCAGGATGATTTTCTCTGTGTTATCCCTTTGGAGGAGAAAAAAATTCAATTTTGTTTGCTTTTGAATTAAATTATGAGTGAGGTTGTTGGCCATCTGCATATTAATTAACTCAGTTTACAAGCACTGAGTGTCTGCTGTATGCCAGGCATGTTGCTGGGTATAGGAAGTAAGTAACTTTTATCCTCAAGACTAGCTGGGAAGGGGCAGTGTAATGAATGATTGCAGTAGATTATGGTGCATGTGACAGGAAAGTGATAGGCCAAGTGCCAAGGAACCAGGAGGAGAGGCCATAACCCTTTGACCAAACACTGAAGAGGGAAAACATTTTAGACACAGGGAGTACTATGAGTCAGACTCTCGAATTTAACACATGCCAGAGAATGATGAGTATTTGTGGGGCGGGGGTTAGGGTGTGGATGGAGGGTGGGTGCAGTAGTATTGGGGTGGAGCTTGTCAAGACCTTAAATGGGTTTGCAGTGGGACGTGGTTGATCTCTGTTTGAGTGATGACTGGTGGCCATATGGAAGTCAGCCACGTGTGGAGAGGCCCATTAGGAGGCTGTTGAGGTAGCTCAAGGGCAGGGTGGTAAGGGCCAAAGTGAAGGTAGCAGGGATACAGAGCCAGCTACGTGTTTATGTAATCAGCAGGAGCTAGTGTCTCATTATATACAGATGGTACTAGAGAGGCATGTAATTTTTTTTTTTAATCTATTTATTTATTTATTTATGGCTGCATTGGGTCTTCGTTGCTGTGCGTGGGCTTTCTCTAGTTGCGACGAGCAGGGGCTACTCTTTGTTGCGGTGCGCGGGCTTCTCATTGCGGTGGCTTCTCTTGTTGTGGAGCACGGGCTCTAGGCGCGCGGGCTCGGTAGTTGTGGCTTGTGGGCTCTAGAGCTCAGGCTCAGTAGTTGTGGCGCACATGCTTAGTTGATCTGCGGCATGTGGGATCTTCCCGAACCAGGGATCGAACCTGTGTCCCCTGCATTGGCAGGCGGATTCTTAACCACTGCGCCACCAGGGGAAGTCCCGAGAGGCACGTATTGATAACAACTCTGACTTCTAATTTGGAGAGCTGATCAACAGGAAACAGAATCTGTAGCGCAGGGTGGAGGGGAAAGAGTTGTGTTTTGTATGTGTTGATTTTGACATGTCTGTGTGATACCTGGGTGATTTTGTTTACAGCTGAAAATTTATGTCTATAATCAAGAGAGGTCTTTTTTAAAAATCAATTCATAGTTTTTTTTTTAAGTAGGATGTTTTCTTTTTCTTTTTTGCATTTAAAATTTTAATACAGTCTTTAAAGGTTACTTTCCATTTACAATTATTACAAAATATTGGCTGTATTCCCATATTGTACAGTACATCCTTGAACCTATCTTACACCAGGTAGTTTGTACCTCCCACTCCCCAACCCCTATGTTGCCCCTCCCCCTCACAGGTAACCATAGTTTGTTCTCTATGTCTGTGAGTCTGCTTCTTTTTTGTTATATTCACTAGTTTGTTGTATTAGAAGAGAAGTCTTGTATCAGTAGTTTATTTGTTTACTTATGCTAGTCTTAATCACCAGTGAATCTGAGGTTGCCTACACAAGGAAAAAAGTGGTGAAATAAATAAAAAACGAGGACAGGGAAAATGTATGTTCTTAGAGGAGTTGTATGTATTAGAATAGAAAGTAGACTCTTGAGATGAGGATTTAGGGACCGTTAGCACATTAGCTAGAGACAAAACTTCTCGGCTTAAAGAAGTGGTAGGGGTCAGGAAAGACACGGGAGTGGCAGTCTCCACTTGGGAGGGTTGTGAGCGAGGGAAGCCTTCTGGAAGCAAGGGTTCATTGAAGCTACGGAAGAAGTTACAGATGAAGAGAAGTTGTTTGCTGTTTTAAGCATGTTGTGAAATTAAAGCTAATTCACTCTGGGTTTTAGTTGGCTTCTCACTGTAAATAGTTGCAAAGATGCAAACAGAGATCCTATGAAATTCACTCTATCCAAGTGATGTATATTGGCTTCCTCCCATAAGTTTTCCCTTTGGAAAACAGGAATGATAGAAAAACTGACAGGCCTCTTCTTCCATCCTTTTACATTTTTAAAGATAGCTAGAAGCCAAAGTGGTCTAATGTAACATTCAGTCATCTTTTTTGTCATGTAAACTTTCCAGACTATCCAGGAAGCCTCAGCTTTGGGGAAAGTGTGAGCTATAATACCAGAATTAAGTAAAATAATCCAGAAGTTGCTAAGTACCCAACAAAATGGCTTCAGATGATGAAATTATCTTGACTCTGGGACTCTAATATAGAGGCTAGTCTTGTCTCAAGTAGGTGTTTCAGTCGAAACTCTAACTTGGTAAGAATCTTTTGGAGCTGAAAGCACTGTCCTTTCTTTATCTACATAATGTTGGTATTTTTGTTGACAGCAAATGATTTGTTTAATAAGAACAGTCTCATTATTCCGTGGAGTCTGATAATGTTTTTATTTTTTATTTTATTTATTTTTAATTTTTTAATATTTATTTATTTGGCTGCAACGGGTCTTAGTTGCGGCACGTGGGATCTTCGTTGCAGCATGTGGGATCTTTAGTTGAGGCATGCGGGATCTTTAGTTGCGGCACGTGAACTCTTAGTTGCCGCATGTGGGATCTAGTTCCCTGACCAGGGATCGAACCCGGGCCCCCTGCCTTGGGAGTGCGGAGTCTTAGCCACTGTGCCACCAGGGAAGTCCTTGATACTGTTTTTAGAATTGGGGAATTTATGGCAGATCATAAAGTGGCTTTGTGGGTCCAGGTGATTTCTCTTCCCTCCTGGTTTTGACGATCGCTTTATTACATGTGCATGTATGTACGTACGTAGATACATCTATAGTCTTTAGTCTTTCAAAGGATGTCTGAGCTTTTGCGTCAGATTTCAGACACGACGGTGTGTGCATTAGGAGCTAACAGTGGGCTGGGCAAGCAGCCTGAGGAAGGGCATATTCAGAATTTCTTCACATTCTGGTGAGCCATCCTAATGCGCTGTGTGTTGGATACACCGGGTGGGGAAAAGAGCGATGTGGTGTGGGCATAGGTGATTTGTGATGTAGTCTGCAGAAGAGGCAGTTGTTGGGACTTTTCTTTTTCATATCTTCATAAAATTATTTCTCTTGGAGTACTTTTTGTCTCTGCCTTTTTTGCTCTCTGTCTCTTTCCGGGTCTGAGTTTTTCTCTTTCTGTGTCTGTGCTTCTCTCTCTCTCTCTCACTCTTACTGTCTCTCCTTATTCAGTAGGTGTTTCTTTGAATCAGCAATTGAATTCACTTAATAGTTGAGAGACAGTTTGTGCAGGAACACTGAAGTAGACCACAGTTTGTGTAGGGTGGTAAGCCGTTCTCATATGTAACCATAAATGAAATATGGAGACAAAATTGATTAATTGGATTGGAAGGGGTTCAGAGAAATCCACGTGGACAAATGCATCTGGGAGGATGGATATGGGATTAGAGCTGTTGGGAGAACTCCTAAGATTTGGATACTAGAAAGTAGAGACGAGGACATAATAAAAAGGGGAAGGTGCTCTGTAAAGTTTGTGAGCAAAGGAGTTGCATGATAGATGTGGGTCCGTGGCACACTTCCTTTCTTCGTCTTCTTTTTTTCCTTCTCCATTATTTATATCTGTTGCTGACTCTTGGGCTGCAGCCCGCAGTCCTACAAGCTCTGTACTTGCCCAGCCTTGAGACCGAAGAAAGAGCCCGGAGTCAGCAACAGAGACATCAGTGGTTTACTGCGTGGGAGATCTTACATGTCTGAAGCAAGGTTTTGGAGCGACACCCCACTGTGTGCGTCCGAGGTCAGGCAGGATGTGCTGGCAGTCTTTGCTACCGGGGGGATGGGGGAGGTGACCAGTTGTAGGGGGAATTGACGTCAGGTTGGCGCTCAGTTACCAGGGAAACCAGTAGAGGGCACGCCCCTCAGCACCCCTTTGATAAGCTGTCTTCCCAGAGGTGTCCTGATCGCAAATGAGAACGGTCATTAGCTAGGGCCTGGGGCAAGTCTGTCGGAAGGGCAGTCGTGCGAGTAGGTGTAGGTGAAGCAGGCGCAGGTAGAGCAGGGGATGGACGGAGAGCAAGAGGACAGCCATGTTGAATGTCCTGGCCGTGCACGACACATATGCACTCCTGGACATTGCTGACCCCATGAGCGGTCCTCAGACTCAGTGTGGAGAGCATGCTTTTGTTTACAGCCATGTGGGTTCCTTTTCTCTGTCTGTGCAGTTATTTGCCCCTAGTTGACCTCAGGGCTGCTTCTAGAAAACATTTTCCGTAAGGGTGTTCTGATGACATACAGGTTCCTTAAAAGAAAGACAGTACATAATTTCAAGGGAGTAATAAGGGAACTTACATTATTCTTTTACTTGTATTACAAAACTCCATTGTTCTGTTACCATGACTTTCTAAAAAGTAGCTTCTCTCTTTCTAAAAAAGTTTTCAAATCTTTGTGCAATAAAATGTGCTGTCGTTTTAAATATTGCCAGGCAGAGGGGGATTCTTATTTTTATCGCCAGTACGCGGTGCTTGAAATTTAAACGTGGAATGGCTTCTGCGTTAGGTGCAAGTTTGGGTTTCGGCTTTTCTGGGTTGCTGGCACTCACCGAGCACACGGTGGTGAGCTCACCCGCTGCTTCAGGCACTGTTGTCCGTGACTCTGTACCCGGTGACAGGAGCAGACCCCCTTGCTGACACAGTTACCTGTTGGGAAGGCTTCTGAGAACCTAGTGTGGTTACTGCCACACTACATGGTATTGCTGTCAGAGTTAGGGACTGCCAGAAGAAGCCAAGCAAATGTTTTTTCCTTTATCTTTAATGTTGCAAAAAGCAGAAATCTTAACATTAAAGCACGTTGAGATCCTGGTAAGAAAGCTTGTATACGACGGCAAAAGATTAATCATTGCAGCTCTTATTTCCTTTTGACTGTTATATGCCATAACCTCATTGCTGGGGGGTCCTTTTTGGGTATTTCATAGATTAGGCTAAGAAAATTAAATGAAAGAACCAAAAGAATAACACCTGCTGGATTTTTAACTTGAGCGTTGTGTATACAGATACTGCTGGCATTGAAGCTGTTTCTGTTAACAGTAAGATATTTGCTGTCACCACTGCCCTGGAGGGAAATGTCAGAAGGGTACCAATTCTGTATCCATAATTTATTACATTCCATTTGGACTTAAAATTGCTTTCTTTCCTTGGACAAGAGCTGCAGACAGACAATTGAATTATAAGCATCCAGGTAAAAGAACATCCGTGGGTGATTGCTGGTGACCACATCTTAGCTAAATCTTGCAACAACTGGCAGTCACATCTGGATAATACTGCATTACATGACTATTTGTGGTTAAGTATTTCTCACACTCTGTGGCATGGTGTTACTACCATTAATAAAAAAAACCCCACATATCATTCTAGATTTCCCCCAGTTTAACTCAATTTAATCATATCAAATGCAATCAATATCTTCCCCCATTTCTTCCATATTAAAAAAGGGGTGGGGAGAGGGAATAGTGAAAAGGAAATGCCAGGCTTAAGGTAAGTGCTCCAAAGGGCACCTAGATTCCATAGAGAGAACCTGAGAATAAAACCCACACATGACAGATACTTCTAGCTCCTTAAGATCTACTGAAGTTAGGACCAATGAAAGACTTCACTTGATCTCTCTCTTTTTTTTTAACATCTTTATTGGAGTATAATTGCTTTACAGTGGTGTGTTAGTTTCTGCTTTATAGCAAAGTGAATCAGCTATACATATACATATATCCCCATATCTCCTCCCTCTTGCGTCTCCCTCCCACCTTGATCTCTTGAGATAGTCTATGAGAGGTGTAATCTTTAAGATCTGCATGTTACTCGCACTGGCTGTTACAGGAATAGCAGATAATTAAAATGCCAGTAACATTTCTCGGGTGCTTCCCTTGTGTCAGGCATTATTCTGAGTCCTTCACGTGCAATCCTCCCCACTTTACAGTTGAAGAAACTGAGGCAGAGAGAGACGTAAGTCACTTGTTCAAGGTTACACAGCCAGAAGTCCAGTGTTCAAACACCAGAGCCAGAATTCAGAGCCATTCTGTTTGACGGAGAGCTTGTGCTCTCAGTACACTGCCACTTAGAGGGCCAAGACCAGGGCTCCAGAGTCCCCATGTCCCCTCATCCCTAGAAGATAAATGACTTCGAAGAGTTTGCTGTTTTCGTTTCAGGCAGACGATGCAATTTTTTAAAAACAAAGTTGGCATAGTTAAAGACATAACAATGTACGTATAAAAGTGTATGTCTGAATTTTTAAACTTAGGTTGAGACAATGCTTATATCTATAATGTTATTATAAAGCCCTCATGGACACCCTTAATAATGGCTGCACAGCCTGCTGTGTAAATGTGTATCTTCTATTCTTTCTCTTTTGGGTATCTGGCTTGTTTCTGTGTTCTTTTTTTTTTTTCTTTCTCTTTTTTTTTCTTTCTTTTCCCCCTCCATTTTTAATAAGACTGTATCAGTCATCTTATGTAGAAAGCTTTGTTTGTTTTTAAAATTTCTTTTTAATGGTAAGGTCCCAAGGGTGAAATTGAATTAGTGTATATCATTTTGAATTTGTTGATATTTTTACTAAATTGATTTTGCTAATGAATTATACCAGCTTATACATTATCATCAGTGTATGAGAAGTACCCATTTCATCGAATCCTTACAAATACTGAGTGTTCTTTTTTTTTTTTACATCTAATCTAATTTAATAAGAAACTTGACCTCACTTGTAAAATTTCTATTTCTTCCATGCATAGGCTACTTTACATATTCTGCCCAGCATTGATCCTTTTTACTGATGTTTACCTCTAAAATATTTTTGTTTAAAGAAAGTGAATGAGATAGAAGTGGTCATTGCCCAACATTATTCATGTGTTAAATGCCACTGAATTGTTCATTTAAAATGGCTATGTTTTGTGAATTTCACCCCAATTAAAAAAGCGTGTGTGTGTCTGTGTGTGTGCACATGCAAATGTGTGTGCGTACGCTTAATTGTAAACTCTCAGGGAGAGCTGCTGTGATGTGCTTGGGCAGGGAGCGTGGGCACGCTGCAGGCTTCTGCATAATGCCTTTCGAGACTGAGTTGAATGTGTAATGCACGGTTGCCTTTCCTTCTGCCAGTTACGTTGTGCATTGCTTACTAATTTGGGCCTATAATGGATGAAAAAAGGTTTATGAGTAAGAGTGTTTGACCTGCCTTCCAGGGAGGGTATCCTGCCACATGTTAACACACAAGATTTATGTCTGCCTGAGGAACGATCAAATAAGCAGTGCAGGAAACAGAGGGGAAAGATCAACCCAGTTAGGAAAACGGTGGAAATTGTTTGACATTACGACGGGCATCATATATGTGCCTTATCCTGAGAAAAGTAACCAACAGTGGCATGACTGGTAGCTGGGAAACCCCGCAGCTGAAGTCTTACCACAAGTGAAGGGAAGATTGCTGGCCCGAGCACACAGCTCGGCGTGCGTGTCCTCCAGACCTTGCTGGAGGCTGGTCCACTTAGTATCGCCCTTTCAGGACGTGTCTTGCTGCCCCAAACAGGATTGCAGTATTTCCCTCTTTTAAAGTCGTCCGCTGATGTCCTTTACGTATTTCTCTGTTAAGATGAAATGATTTTCGTATCATTTGTATCAACTCTTTTATATTAAGATTATTAACCCTTTGCCATCTGTATTTATTGCAGATTTTATTCCCAGTTTGCTGTTTACTTTTAAAAATGTGGAGTCTGTTTACATCTCTAAAACTTCTTAATTTTTATGTTGTCGCGCCTGTCGATTATTTCTTTTAGTCTTAAATCATTCTAAATTTAACCTTTCCCTGTCTAGTCATTGATACTTAATAATATATTTTCTTCAATTAAAAAAATTTTTTTTCTCTCTGTCCTAAGGTAAAAATCTTAATTGTTTTCCTATTCTTACAGGTGAAGAGTAGGGTAATTATATGGTTCCAGATCCAGTTTGGGTTTTGATTTGAAGTGTAATAAATTAAAAGTTAATTTGGGAAGAATTGACACTTCTGTGATATTCAGTCTCACCTTCCAAAGGCCTCTTTTACATTTCTTTGTGATACTGTTTTTTTTCTTTTCATAGGTTATATACATTTTTTATTAGAGGTTTTTATAAATATTTTGATTTCTTATTTCTACTGTGAAAGAGAGCCCTTTGCATATATTTTTATCATTAGTAGTGCCTAGAAATAGTTACTGGTTTTTATATACTTATATGGTTGGTCTATTCCTCAAATTTATGAATGTGATAGCTTTCAGTTGATTCTTTTGGGTTTTCTATGTGTAAAATCACATGCCTGAAAAAAAAATTTTTTCCCCCCACTAACTACACACCTTATTTGTTTCATTCATTTTTGCTTTTTTGTGGGATCTAGAAAAATATTAAATGACAGTCTCTTACTCCTAGGGATAAGAAATGAATATTGAATTTTATTAGATTTTTTTTCCTTCTATTTCAGATAATCATGATTAAGATAATCACTGACTTATGTAATGCATTATTTTTATTTTCTCTTTTTGTTGTCCCAGCCCTAAGGAAGATTAATAATACATTAAGGTTTCACTCAACTATTGCCATTAGCAACAGGTCAGAGCTTCCTTCCGTTCCCTAAGGTAAAGCAGTCTAATTTTGCTTCTGACTAATTTTAACCCTTAAGGGAAATGGAAGAAAACACGTCTGTGTTTAAAATTTTGGGGGGGGGTCTTCAATTTTATACTTCATTTAGAATGCCCAAATATAAAGTTGAAATAGACTTTTTAATATATGCATAATGTCACGTTAAAGTCTTTTATCCTTTCTGGGAAGAAATCAAAACCTGATTTTTATATTGAGGAAAACAAAACAAGACAGTTTATTGAACTACCTGTGTTTATGAATTAAAGGCCACTTCTTTAACAGTAACATCATGAACTTAGGAATATAGTATGTATTTTTTCCTCTTTTGTAATTTGGGAGGATTGAATTTCAAATCATCATCTTTATCTTTCATCTAATAATAATAACCGTAATAATAATAGCTGAAATACCTTGAGCACTTAGGGTCAGACACTGGTCTGTGGGATTTATGTAAATTAACTAGTTTGTTCTTCATAATAACCTGTGAGGAAGGGACTGTTACTATCTCCTTTTATAGATGAGGAGAAACTGAACACAGATTAATGTAATTGCCCAAGATTCACTGCTAATAGGAGGCAGAGCTGGGATTTGATTCCAGGCAGTCAGGGTATGAGTCCTTTTGTTTTTTTGAAAATACTGTTTTATTAACACCACAGTGGTAAACAACGTTATGCTTAAATTTCTTTATAGATCACACAATTCAAAACCCACAAAGAAGCTAAGAGTCTTTACATTAAATGTGTCCTCCTAGAAATCCTTTACTGTATGACAGTCTGTTCTCAAGCAGAAAAATTTGATTATGCACCATTTTATATTTAATATATCACATTTACATAGCAACATAATGAAGGCACAGCTAACACAAGCAAACTTAAACCCCTTCTACTTCTGAGCTGGGGGTGGGGACACACAGTTGGATTGGTTCTTCAAGTATATATTTTTTCCACACATTAGCTTCCGTGAAGAGTTCTGATAATTTTCACAGCTACATTCTAAAAGCTACAAGACAAAAAGACATCACAAGGATCAAACATAACATTGGATACACATGCTTTACAGAATTTACTAGATTCTACATCTTTTCAAGTAAATTAATGTTTGTAAAATGCTAAAGGGGTCAATACTTAAACATTGGGTTTCTTTTTTTTTTTTAACACCTTTGTAAACAGACACTACCAAGAAAACACATAAACACGAGACTGTAAATAATGAACACATATGTTGACAATAGTGTACAGGTTATACACCCTCCTTCTCAGAACCAAATATTCAGAGCAGTCTTTAGAATCTGAAGTGGCAGTTTTCTGGGCCTCATTCACAGTACTGTCATGATCTCCGGCACCGGCTTCCTCCCTCCCATCACGCTTCTCTGAAGTGTAAAGCTGATGTCTGGGTTACGAAAGCAAAGTCTTAAAGATGAGATATTTTTTCTTGGGTTCTGCTGCTTCTGCGCTGGAAAAAGGCAAGACTAAAGAAATTGCAGAATTAGGCACTGAGAACATGTTCAGTCTCGGCTTGGGTGTCTGCGCGTAGTGTGATGATAGTGTGTGATCCAAGGGTTTCCAAGTGACGTCCTTTACTTCACATCTACTTGACACCCTTAGGAAGTCTCAACTCCAGTCCTCGCAGAAGAGATCATGAAAAAACCATTTCACATTTAACTCGTTTGCAACACCTTTTGGTGTATTGGTGTTCAGACTGGAAACGGGCTGGCCAGAATCTGATTGCGTCGATTTAATATGATGTTAGGAATGTCAGAATTGATTCACATTGTATTTTGGTCCAAACCCTGAGCCTTTTCAAGTCCACCGATGTGTAAAAAAAAAAAAAAAAAAAAAAAAAAAAGGGGTTTTTCATCTGCGTCGTCATTCTGCTCTGCAGTCTCTGCCCCCCGCTTATTTCTGGGCGTCGTCAGACACTGCAGCGCGGGGACCCTCATCCTCGGCGGCGGCGCCCGCCGCCTCCGCTGCAGCCTCGGCCGGAGGCTCTCCCTCCTCCTCCTCCTCCTCCTCCCCGTCCTCCTCCTCCCCGTCCTCCTCCTCCTCGTCCTCCTCGTCGTCACCCTCTAAGGTCCACGCACACCCCTCCATCTCACCGGTGAGCTCCTGGATCTTGGCGAGCAAGGGCTTATAGATGTCGTTATACTTCTTCTCCAGAGCCTGGAATTCCTTATCAAATTTGGCTTCTATCTTATCGCACCGCTTCTGCAGCTTCTTGAGCGCCAGGACTCGGCATTTCACCGAGTTAGGCAGGCTCTCGATAAAGTCATTTCTAGGCTTCGGTGCGTTCTCCGCAGGCGTCTGGGGCTCCTCAGCCGTCTGACCGACCGCGCCGTCGGAGTCGCCGGACGCGCTGTCAGAATCTCCCCCCTGCGCGCCGCCTTCCGCCATTACCTCCTCCGCCGCCGCCGCCGCGGCCGCCTCTGCTGCAGCCGCCGCCTGGCTCGGCTCCGCGGGGCCCTGGTTCTCCGAGTCGGCCATGTTCGCGGAGCAGCGCAGAGGTCTCGGTGGCTCCCGCGCAGAGCTGCCCGCGAGCTGCGCCCCAGCGACCCTGCGGCAAGCGGCAAGCGGCAGGCGGCAGGCGGCAGGCGGCGCTGACGTCGGCCGCGGCGGGGACGTTGGCGCGGCCCCGCCCTTTGCCCCCGCAGGCGCTTGACTGGCTCCCCACAATCAGCTGATGGTCGGGCCCTCGAGCCGCGCCAGCCCGCCGGCCGCCGATGCTGCGCTGCCGTCTCCCCGCACTGCGGGCGGCGTCCGGACCCGTTTCTTAGCGACCCTGCCCGGCCGCCCGCGCACGCCTCCCCCGCGGCAGAGCGGGGCTGGCGCTGGCCGCGGGGATGCGCCGCGGGGAAGGGCTTCATCTCCATCCGCCAGTGCGCCTGGCTTGGCGCTTGTCTGCATCTCCCCTTAGCTGGCGCTGGGCTGCCGCTGGGCTGCCGTTGGCAGGGCGTCTCTGGCTTACTGCTGGGGAGCTGTCTTTAAGCACCTGAGATTTCATTGAATTCTTCTCCGGAGAGTGGAGGCGCGGGGAGAGCGGGCTCCGTCCCACCCCCTTGAGGACCTGGGTGCGTGTGCTGATGGGGGCGGGAATCGTGCAGTTTACATGCCCCCCCATCACCCCTGCCCCCCCCCCCCCCCCGCAGCAGCCCCTCTCCCAGCCTAGCAGCATATATGCTGGTGGCAGGGTCTTCTCCCAGCTAGACGGACCCTGGCAGCAGCTTTGGAGCCTTTTGGATAGGGAATCTCGGAACGCCGGTATCCTGGAATGTTCTCGAAGGGTCCTCGCAACCCGGGTCCTCGGAGCCCTTGTCCTGTGGGGAGGAATAAAGCGGCAGGAGGGCCAAAGAAAGCAAGACCGTGTAAGCCCTGAGGCCCGGGCCGACGGCCCCCTGCCTTCCCGGGCCTGAAGCATGTGTTTAGGACTGCCGTTCCTTGGGGACGCGCTGGCACACACACGCACGTACAGGCATTGTCCCCGAGGCACGTTCAGCACCTGTGCTATGGCTCTTACCGGTGATTCGTGTATGAGAACATTGAGGAAAGCTATTAAGTACCGAGCTCTTGTTCTCTAATAGCCATGTGAGTAGACACTTTAGTTCCTCATTTATTAAATCAGAACGATAGCTTCTTGAGTAAGGATAAGGGCACATAGTTTAGGTATAGAACGCAAACGATCTTTACAGGGGTTCTTCAGGAGTGGTTTCAAATTCACCATGACTGATATAAATGCTTTTCCTTCATCAGTTCTACTGGGACTTGCTGAAGCTTTTCCATAAAACCTGTGACTGTAAGGAAATTATTTCCCTGAGTACATTTGGTGCCATCTTTTGATTCTTGTGGATATTAGTTAATAATATGTAAAGCACTTAGTGCTGACACTTGGTGGGCACTTGGTAAGTGTTTTGTTTGCAAAATAATTAAATTGCATTTATTAATCCACAAAGATAACCTGCAATAATAATTCTCTTACAAAAGGACATCTTTGTGCCCATCCCCAAAGAAAGTTACTATTTACAAAAGGCCCAGTGTATTCCCATTAGCAAACATGCTAGTTTTTTTTGGTACTTGTGATTCCTATTACTTACTTTCTTAATTCCGTTCCAGATAATTTATTATCTGCTTCCCTGTTAGCGTTTGTAATGACTTGAGTTTTTTTTTTGTTAAATTTCAATCTTAACTCTGACTGAATTTGCTGTAATAATGTATCTGTATTTAGTTGGCTGATCCTATACATATTCCATATATCATATATGGAATATGTATAGGATCAGCCAACTAAAGCTACCTTGAGGTTAGGAATGCCTTTTCTCATTTTTAAAAATAAGGAACTTAGCAGCAGAAAAAGAAAGTGAAATAAATATTCTCTTACAACTATGTATCACCTGATTGGCAGAATTGGGCAGAAACCAGGCCTTCAAACTCCTGTAGTATAGAAGCTGTGACATACTTTAAAAAGACAAAACAAAACAAGACCCAAACTTTATTCAAATCTATTTAACTAACTTAACTTGCTTGAGACCACCAGGGTGTGCCCGTCTTTTAGGATTTTTATGTTCCCATCTTAAAAAAAAATTTTAAACTTCGCCTTAAGCTATGGGGTTCTTGGACTCCTTAATCAATAGAAGCTGATAAGAGGCCAGGTAAGAAATTCAAGCAAGGCTTTACTGGGACTAGTGCTACAGCACAAGGGAGCTAAAGCACGTAACAGTTTCCCTTTTCACTCCCTAAGCGGGGAGGTGAGCGGGTTCCTTATCTGGGGCGAGGGTAGGAATGGGTCCAGGGGTCAGGCCAGAGGGGTAGCTTTGCTGGTCTGCCCAGCCCCTTGGTGGGTCTGTGTGCAGGGGGCATGCGCAGTACCCTGCTTTCGGTTCCTGGTACCCTGCTTTTGCTCCCGGTTCCTCAGAAGTGACGTTGGGTATTTGGCCTTTTTGTACCTTGTTCGTAATTTGCCCCAACTGGGCACGCATGCGGTTATTTTTAGTCCCTTCTGCTTTCTTTGTATTTTCCTGCTGGAGGAGATGTTTGTCCAGGTGCCAGCGCTGCAGCAAAGGGTCCCAGCCGGTCTCAAGGCTACTCTTTTTTTTTTAAGTCTGTATTGAGATCTAATTTGTGTACAATCAAGTTTACCCTTTTAGGATACTTTGACGGACATACAGAGTCCTGTAAACACTACAGTAATCGAACTGCAGAGCAGTAACCTCGTTTCCCCCAGATACGCTCCCGGTCTTTCCCTTCCCGCCCAAGCTGACAACCGTTGATCTGTTACCTGTCTCTATAATTCTGTCTTTTCCCCAGAACGTCACATAAATGGAATCATACGTGTGGAGCCTTTTTCACTCAGCATAATGAATTTGAGATTCATCAGCGGTGTTCCGTATACTGTATTGGTACTTCGTTCCTTTTTATTACTGAGTAATATTCCCATTTGAGTTATTTCCAGTTTTTTTTTGTGATTACGGATAATACTGCTGTGAACATTCATCAGCAGATTTCTGTGTGAACAGAGGTCTTTATTTCTCTTGGCTAAGTATCTAGAAGTGGAATTGCTGGGTCATATGGTAAATGTGGGTTTAACTTTATAAGAAACTTCACGGTGTTTTCCACAGCGGCTGTACCCCTTGCCTTCACACCAGCAGTGCGTGAGAGATGCAGTTGCTTCACACCCTCGCCAGCATTTGGTATTGTTGGTTTTTCGTCCCCTCATCTCAGAGCTCTGTATGTGTCCATGGTGATTAACGATATTATCTTCCAGCGTGCTTATGTGTCACTCATATGTCTCCTTTAATAAAATGTCTGTTTAGAGCTTTTGCCCATTTTCTAAATTGAAGTTTTTGCTCTCATTAATTTTTTAATGTTTTTATATATTCTGGGTACAGGTCCTATGTGAGATACATGTTTTGTAAATACGTTCTTTCAGTCTGGGGCTTGTCTTTCATTTTTGTAATAGAGTCTTCAAAATGCAGATATTTAAAATTTTGATAAATCCATTTTATTAACTTTTTCTTTATAGATTATACTTTGGGTGGCATATTTAAGAAATCTTTGCCAACTTCAGGGCCGTAAAGATTTGGTCTTATGTTTTCTTCCGGAAGTTTTACAACTTAAAGTTTCACTTTTAGACTCCGATCCCTATTGAGTTGACTTTTAAATAGGTGTCAGGTATAGGGATATATACCTTTAGCATATGAATAGTCTGTTGATGC
This sequence comes from Balaenoptera physalus, assembly GCF_965194825.1. Taxonomy (NCBI): domain Eukaryota; kingdom Metazoa; phylum Chordata; class Mammalia; order Artiodactyla; family Balaenopteridae; genus Balaenoptera; species Balaenoptera physalus. Next base: position 9,471,531 of record NC_138884.1, read on the forward strand.
AGTGCGACTTCTATTGAAAATACTATCCTTTCTCCACAGAATTGCTCATTCAAATTTGGCAAAAATTAACTGTCCATGTACATGTGAATCCATTTCTGGACTTTCTGTTCTGTTGCATTGATTTATGTGTCCTTTCACCAATACCACACTTGCTAACTGTAGCTTTATAATAATAAGTCATGAAGTTAGGTAATTCCAGTTGGCTAACTCTGTTCTTTTTCAAAATTGTTTTGCTTTTCTAGTTCCTTGGACTTTCTGTATTAATTTCAGAACCAGTTTGACAAGCTTTTAAAAAGACCCTGACTAGTTTGGATTCAGACTTCTGAAAACCCTTGGCAATGCATATAGTACCTGCTTTTTAAAATTTGTGTGTTTAAAAATTAACTCGATAAGAGTTGTCTCATTTTATGGGCTTTGTGGACGCTGGTGTACTGTGGAGCTGCAAGTAACACATAGCTGTGAATAGCACGATGAGCTATCTCGGCATATCGTAATCTCTCACGCAGCTGTCACATTGGAAGAAAGCGCGGTGGGGTAAGGGAGGGCACTTTGATCAGGTGGTTGAGAGCACAGGTCTGTACTCAGACATCTGGCTTCAGTTTCTGCCCCTGCCCTTATACTAGTTGTTTTCTTGAATTCAGTTGTGAAATTGCAATAATGATCACATCAACTTCAAAAAAGTTTTTTTTCTTGACTGTTTGTATATTTATTTTTATTGAGTCACAATTCTTATACCGTAAAGTTTACTCAAGGAGTGGCCTTGAGTATTCACTGAGGTGGCGTGTATCCAAGCACTTACTGCAGTGACTAGCACCTAGTAAACACTCCATAACTTAATGATCACTATTAAAGAAGAGAATGTGGTGAGAGCAATAGTAATTGACAGAGATTAGAGTCTGTGTATTAGTTTGCTAGGGCTGCTGTAAAAAAATACTACGGGCTAAGTGGTTTAAACAACAGGAATTTATTGTCTCACAGTTCTGGAAGCTAGAACTCCGAAACCGAGGTGTTGGCAGGGTTGCGTCCTTCCGGGGGCTGTGAGGGAAGGAATTACTCCAGACCTCTCTCCTCGGCTCGTGGATGGCTGTCTTCTCCCTGTGTCTCTTCACACTGTCTTCCCTCTATGCAGGCCTGTGTCCACATTTCCCCTTTTGATAGGGATAGCAGTCCTATTGCCTTAGGACCCACCCTAATACTTTCATTTTAACTTGATAACCTTTGTAAAGACCCTGTCTCCAAATAAGGTCGCCTTCTGAGGTGATGGGGGTGAGGACTTTAATACATGAATTTTAGGGAGACAAAGTGCAACCCATAACGCACTGTTCTCTGCCCCCCCCCCCCAAATTCATGTCTTTCTCACCTATAAATACGTTCACTCAGTGCCAGCATCCCCCAAGGTCTTAACCTGTGCCAGCATCAACTCTAAATCCAAAGTCTCTTCTGTAATGGTTAGTTTTCTGTGTCAGCTTGGCTGGGCCATGGAGTACCCAGATGTTTGGTCAGACGTTACTCTGGGTATGTCTGTGAAGATGTCCCTGGTCGAGATTAACGTCTGAATCAGGAAACTGAGTAAAGCAGATTGCCTTCCCTGACGTGCATGGGTACCATCCAATCAGTTGAAGGCCTGAATAGAAGAAAAAGGCTGAGTAAGAGGGACTCCTCCTGCCTGACTGCCTTTGAGCCGGGACATGAGTTTTTTTGTTTTTGTTTTTTTTTAAAATAAATTTATTTATTTATTTTTGGCTGTGTTGGGTCTTCGTTGCTGCGCACGGGCTTTCTCTAGTTGCGGCGAGCGGGGGCTACTCTTTCGTTGTGGTGCGTGGCCTTCTCATTGCGGTGGCTTCTCTTGTTGCAGAGCACAGGATCTAGCCGCGCAGGCTTCAGAAGTTGCAACACACAGGCTCAGTAGTTGTGGCTCGCGGGCTCTAGAGTGCAGGCTCAGTAGTTGTGATGCATGGGCTTAGTTGCTCCGCGGCATGTGGGATCTTCACCAGGGCTCGAACCCGTGTCCCCTGCACTGGCAGGCGGATTCTTAACCACTGCGCCACCAGGGAAGCCCCGGGACATCAGTTTTTTCCTGCCTTCAGACTCTGATGGAAGCATCAGCCCTTCCTGGGTCTCGAGCCTGCCTGCTTTTGGACTAGAACTACATCATCTGCTCTCCTGGGTCTCCAGCTTGCAGATCTTGTGGTTTGTCAGCCTCTATAATTGCGTGAGCTAATGCTTTATAATCTCTCTCTCTATTTGTATATGTATATACACATATGCCCACACACTTCCTATTGGTTCTGTTTCCCTGGAGAGTCTGGACTAATATATCGTGTAAATATCGTCTAAGTCAGGTATGAGTGAGACTTAAGGTTTGATTCATCCTGAGACAAAATTCTTCTATAGCCTGTGAACTTGTGAAACCAGACAGATTATTCCAAATACAGTGGTGGGACAGGCATTGGAAAGACATTCTCATTCTAAAAGGAGGAGGAAAGGGGCCAGAGGTCCCAAGCAAATTATAAACCTAGCAGGGCAAATTTCATTAGTTTTTTTTTTAATACATCTTTATTGGAGTAGAACTGCTTCACAGTACCGTGTTAGTTTCTGTTCCACAACAAAGCGAATCAGGCATATGCAAACACATGTCCCCAGATCCCCTCCCTCTTGAACCTCCCTCCCACCCTCCCTATCCCACCCCTCTAGGTCATCGCAAAGCACCGAGCCCATCTCCCTGTGCTATGCGGCTGCTTCCCACCAGCCAACTATTTCACATTCGGAAGTGTATATACGTCGATGCTACTCTCACTTCGCCCCAGCTTTGCCCTCCCACTCCATGTCATCAAGTCCATTCTCTATGTCTACCTCTTTATTCCTGCCCTGCAACTAGGTTCATCAGTACCATTTCTTTTTTTTTTTAGATTCTATATATACGCGTTAGCATAAGCTATTTATTTTTCTCTTCTGACTTACTTCACTCTGTATGACAGTCTCTAGGTCCATCCACCTCACTACAAATAACTCAATTTCGTTTCGTTTTATGGCTGAGTAATATTCCATTGTATATATGTGCCACATCTTCTTTATCCATTCATCTGTTGATGGACACTTAGGTTGCTTCCATGTCCTGGCTATTGTAAATAGAGCTGCAATGAACCTTGTGGTACATGTCTCTTTTTGAATTATGGTTTTCTCAGGGTATATGCCCAGTAGTGGGATTGCTGGGTCGTATGGTAGTTCTATTTTTAGTTTTTTCAGGAACCTCCAAACTGTTCTCCATAGTGGTTGTATCAATTTACATTCCCACCAAGAGTGTAGGAGGGTTCCTTTTTCACCACACCCTTTCCAGCATTTTTTGTTTTTAGCTTTTTTGATAATGGCCATTCTGTCATTAGATTTTTAAAAATAATTTTATTGGTGTACAGTTGATTTACAGTGTTGTGTAGTTTCTGCTGTACAGCAAAGTGAATCAGTTATACCTATACATATATCCACTTTTTTTCAGATTCTTTTCCCATCTAGGTCATTACAGAGCACTGAGTATTGAGTAGAGTTCCCTGTGCTATACAGTAGGTTCTTATTAGTTATCTATTTTACATATAGTAGTGTGTTTATGTCAATCCCAGTCTCCCAATTTATCCCCCAGCTTCCCCCCTGGTAACCATAAGTTTGTTTTCTACATCTGTAACTCTATTTCTGTTTTGTAAATAAGTTAATTTGTACCATTTTTTTAGATTCCACGTATAAGTGATATCATATGATGTTTGTCTTTCTCTGACTGACTTACTTCATTCAGTATGACCATCTCTAGGTCCATCCCTGTCTCTACAAAGTACCCAGTTTTGTTCCTTTTAATGGCTGAGTAATATTTCATTGTATATGTGTACCACATCTTCTTTATCCATTCCTCTGTTGATGAACATTTAGGTTGCTTCCATGTCCTGGCTGTTGTAAATAGTGCTGCAGTGAACATTGGAGTATGTGTATCTTTTTGAATTATGGTTTTCTCTGGACATATGCCCAGGAGTAGGATTGCTGGATCATATGGTAGCTCTATTTTTAGTTTTTTAAGGAACTTCCATACTCTTCTGTATAGTGGCTGTACCGATTTACATTCCCACGAACAGTGTGGGAGGATTCTCTTTTCTCCACACCCTCTCCAGCATTTATTGTTTGTAGATTTTTTGATGATAGCCATTCTGACCGGGGTGAGGTGACACCTCGTTGTAGTTTTGATTTGCATTTCTCTGATAATTAGTGATGAGTGTCTTTTCATGTGCATCTGTATGTCTTCTTTGGAGAGATGTCTATTTAGATCTTCCACCCATTTTTGGATTGGGTTGTTTGTTTTTTTTGATATTGAGCTGCATGAGCTGTTTATGTATTTTGGAGATTAATCCTTTGTCAGTCAGTTCGTCTGCAAATATTTTCTCCCATTCTGTTCATTAGATTTTTAAAAAATATTTATGTATTTATTATTTATTTGGCTGCGTCGGCACGTGGGATCTTTCGTTGCCGTGTGCGGGCTTCTCTCTAGTTGTGGCGTGCAGGCTCCAGAGTGTGTGGGCTCAGTAGCTGCGGCACGTGGGCTCTAGAGCACGCAGGCTTAGTTGCCCCGTGGCAGGTGGGATCTTAGTTACCCCACGGCATGTGGGATCTTAGTTCCCTGACCAGGGATTGAACCCGTGTCCCCTGCATTGGAGTGCGGATTCTTAACCACTGGATCACCAGGGAAGTCCCCTGGTCATTAGATTTTAAGACTTGGAGAACAACCCTCTTTGGCTCCATGCTGTGTCCTCTGGCCCACTGGGATAGTAGTGCCGGCTTCTGGAGCCATGGAAGTGCCGGCCTTGTTGCTGGACCTATGCCCATGGTGGCAGTGATAGCCCTGCTGGACTCTTACCTGCCGTTGGGGTCATTCTTCCCTTTTCTTGAAAGGTAACACTTGTTCACGGCCAGTCAGCTCTACTGGCTCATTTCACTCCTGTGGGATCCTGACAGCCTTGCTTCATTTTTTACCATCTTTGCCCCTTCAGTGCAAGCTGGCAGTGTTTCTGCTGGTATAAAATTCTCATAAACCTTGTTGGCCTCCCAGGCAATTCATGGGGGTCCCAGCCATCAGACCAGAGGGTCCTGCACAGATCTTTCCTGGATGGCCACATCTCTATTCTTGGCTTCTGCTGAGATGATTGATCCATGAGTCACACGCCTGATCTTCAGCAAACCACTGTGCAGCCACACCCTTGCCTTCTTTCCAGAGCGTGATATATGGATACTCTGAGAATTTTCCAAACCTTCAAGTTCTAGTTCTTTTTTTTTTTTTTTTTTTGACTATCCCTATGTCTATTTTTTTTTAAAACACCTTTATTGGAGTATAATTGCTTTACAATGGTGTGTTAGTTTCCGCTTTATAACAAAGTGAATCATAGCTGTATACATATACATATATCTCCTGCCTCTTGCGTCTCCCTCCCACCCTCCCTATCCCACCCCTCTAGGTGGTCACAAAGCACCGAGCTGACCTCCCTGTGCTATGCGGCTGCTTCCCACTAGCTAGCTATTTTACATTTGGTAGTGTATATATGTCCATGCTACTCTCTCACTTCGTCCCAGCTTCCCCTTCCCCCTCCCCGTGACCTCAAGTCCATTCTCTACATCTGTGTCTTTATTCCTGTCCTGCCCCTAGGTTTATCAGAACCATTTTTTTTTCTTTTTAGATTCCATATATATGTGTTAGCATAGTATTTGTTTTTCTCTTTCTGACTTACTTCACGCAATATGACAGACTCTAGGTCCATCCACCTCACTACAAATAACTCATTTTCGTTTCTTTTTATGGCTGAGTAATATTCCGTTGTATATATGTGCCACATCTTCTTTATCCATTCATCTGCTGATGGACACTTAGGTTGCTTCCATGTCCTGGCTATTGTATATAGAGCTGCAATGAACATTGTGGTACATCACTCTTTGAATTATGGTTTTCTCTGGGTATATGCCCAGTAGTCGGATTGCTGGGTCGTATGGTAGTTCTATTTTTAGTTTTTAAAGGAACCTCCGTACTGTTCTCCATAGTGGCTGTATCAATTTACATTCCCACCAACAGTGCAAGAAGGTTCCCTTTTCTCCACACCCTCTCCAGCATTTATTGTTTGTAGATTTTTTGATGATGGCCATTCTGACTGGTAATGAGGTGATACCTCATTGTAGTTTTGAATTGCATTTCTCTAATGATTAGTGATGTTGAGCATCCTTTCATGTGTTTGTTGGCAATCTGTATATCTTCTTTGGAGAAATGTCTGTTTAGGTCTTGTGCCCATTTTTGGATTGGGTTGTTTGTTTTTTTGACATTGAGCTGCATGAGCTGCTTGTATATTTTGGAGATTAATCCTTTGTCAGTTGCTTCATTTGCAAATATTTTCTCCCATTCTGAGGGTTGTCTTTTCATCTTGTTTATGGTTTCCTTTGCTGTGCAAAAGCTTTTAAATTTCCTTAGGTCCCATTTGTTTATTTCCATTTCTCTAAGAGGTGGGTCAAAAAGGATCTTGCTGTGATTGATGTAATAGAGTGTTCTGCCTATGTTTTCCTCTAAGAGTTTTATAGTGTCTTGCCTTACATTTACGTCTTTAATCCATTTGGAGTTTATTTTTGTGTATACTGTTAGGGAGTGTTCTAATTTCTTTCTTTTACATGTAGCTGTCCAGTTTTCCCAGCACCACTTATTGAAGAGGCTGACTTTTCTCCATTGTATATTCTTGCTTCCTTTATCAAAGATAAGGTGACTATATGTGCGTGGATTTATCTCTGGGCTTTCTATCTGGTTCCATTGATCTGTATTTCTGTTTTTGTGCCAGTACCATACTCTCGTGATTACTGTAGCTTTCTGGTGTAGTCTGAAGTCCGGGAGCCTGATTCCTCCAGCTTCGTTTTTCTTTCCCAAGATTGCTTTGGCTATTTGGGGGTCTTTTGTGTTTCCATACAAACTGAAATTTTTTGTTCTAGTTTTGTGAAAAATGCTGTTGGTAGTTTGATAGGGATTGCATTGAATCTGTAGATTGCTTTGGGTCATATAGTCATTCTCACAATGTTGATTCTTCCAATCCAAGAACATGGTATATCTTTCCATCTGTATCATTAATTTCTTTCATCAGGGTCATAGTTTTCTGCATACAGGTCTTTTGTCTCCTTAGATAGGTTTATTCCTAGGTGTTTTATTCGTTTTGTTGCAATGGTAAATGGGAATCTTTCCTTAATTTCTCTTTCAGATTTTTCATCATTACTGTATAGGAATGCAAGAGATTTCTGTGCATTTATTTTGTATCCTGCTACTTTACCAAATTCACTGATTAGCTCTAGTAGTTTTCTGATAGCGTCTTTAGGATTCTCTATGTATAGTATCATGTCATCTGCAAACAGTGACAGCTTTATTTCTTCTTTTTCTATTTGGATTCCTTTTCTTTCTTTTTCTTCTCTGATTGCTGTGCCTAAAACTTCCAAAACTGTGTTGAATAATAGTGGTGAGAGTGGACAACCTTCTCTTGTTCCTGATCTTAGTAGAAATGGTTTCAGTTTTTCACCATTGAGAACTATGTTGGCTGTGGGTTTGTCATATATGGTCTTTATTATGTTGAGGTAAGTTCCCTCTGTGCCTGCTTTCTGGAGGGTTTTTAACATAAATGGGTGTTGAATTTTGTCAAAAGCTTTTCCTGCATCTATTGAGATGATCATATGGCTTTTATCCTTCAATTTATTAATATGGTGTATCACATTGATTGATTTGCTTATATTGAAGAATCCTTGGTTTCCTGGGATAAACCCCACTTGATCATGTTGTATGATCCTTTTAATGTGCTGTTGGATTCTGTTTGCTAGTATTTTGTTGAGGATTTTTGCATCTATGTTCATCAGTGATATTGGCCTGTAGTTTTCTTTTTCTGTGACATCTTTGTCTGGTTTTGGTATCAGGGTGATGGTGGCCTCGTAGAATGAGTTTGGGAGTGTTCCTCCCTCTGCTATATTTTGGAAGAGTTTGTGAAGAATAGGTGTTAGCTCTTCTCTAAATGTTTGATAGAATTCGTCTGTGAAGCCATCTGGTCCTGGGCTTTTGTTTGTTGGAAGATTTTTAATCACAGTCTCAATTTCAGTGATTGTGATTGGTCTGTTTATATTTTCTATTTCTTCCTGGTTCAGTCTCGGAAGGTTGTGCTTTTCTAAGCATTTGTCCATTTCTTCCAGGTTGTCCATTTTATTGGCATATAGTTGTTTGTAGTAATCTCTCATGATCCTTTGTATTTCTGCAGTGTCAGTTGTTACTTCTCCTTTTTCATTTCTAACTCTATTGATTTGAGTCTTTTCCCTTTTTTTCTTGATGAGTCTGGCTAATGGTTTATCAATTTTCTTTATTTTCTCAAAGAACCAGCTTTTAGTTTTATTGATCTTTGCTATTGTTTCCTTCATTTCTTTTTCATTTATTTCTGATCTGATCTTTATGATTTCTTTCCTTCTGCTAACTTTAGTGTTTTTTTGTTCTTCTTTCTCTGATTGCTTTAGGTGTAAGTTTAGGTTGTTTATTTGAGATGTGTCTTGTTTCTTGAGGTAGGATTGTATTGCTGTAAACTTCCCTCTTAGAACTGCTTTTGCTACATCCCATAGGTTTTGGGTCGCCGTGTTTTCATTGTTATTAGTTTCTAGGTATTTTTTGATTTCCTCTTTGATTTCTTTGGCGATCTCTTGATTTTAAGGAGTGTATTGTTTAGCCCCCATGTGTTTATTTTTTACAGATTTTTTCTTGTAATTGATATCTAGTCTCATAGCGTTGTGGTCGGAAAAGATACTTGATACGATTTCAATTTTTTTAAGTTTACCAAGGCTTGATATGTGACCCAAGATATGATCTATCCTGGAGAATGTTCCGTGAATACTTGAGAAGAAATTGTATTGTTTTTGGGTGGAATGTCCTGTAAATATCAATTAAGTCCATCTTGTTTAATGTGTCATTTAAAGCTTGTGTTTCGTTATTTATTTTCATTTTGGATGATCTGTCCATTGGTGAAAGTGGGGTGTTAAAGTCCCCTACTATGACTGTGTTACTGTCAATTTCCTCTCTTATGGCTGTTAGCATTTGCCTTATTTATTGAGGTGCTCCTATGTTGGGTGCATAAATATTTATAATTGTTATATCTTCTTCTTGGATTGATCCCTTGATCATTATGTAGTGTCCTTCTTTGTCTCTTGTAATAGTCTTTATTTTAAAGTCTGTTTTGTTTGTTATGAGAATTGCTACTCCAGCTTTCTTTTGATTTCCATTTGCATGGAATATCTTTTTCCATCCCTTCACTTTCAGTCTGTATGTGTCCCTATGTCTGAAGTGGGTCTCTTGTAGACAGCATATATATGGGTCTTGTTTTTGTATCCATTCAGCCAGTCTATGTCTTTTGGTTGGAGCATTTAGTCCATTTACATTTAAGGTAGTTATCGATATGTATGTTCCTGTAACCATTTTCTTAATTGTTTTGGGTTTGTTACTCTAGGTCTTTTCCTTCTCTTGTGTCTCCTGCCTAGAGAAGTTCCTTTAGCATTTGTTGTAAAGCTCGTTTGGTGGTGCTGAATTCTCTTAGCTTTTGCTTGTCTGTAAAGGTTTTAATTTCTCCGTTGAATCTGAATGAGATCCTTGATGGGTAGAGTAATCTTGGTTGTAGGTTTTTTCCCTTTCATCACTTTAAATATGTCCTGCCACTCCCTTCTGGCTTGCAGAGTTTCTGCTGAAACGTCAGCTGTTAACCTTGTAGAGATTCCCTTGTATGTTATTTGTTGTTTTTCCCTTGCTGCTGTTTTTTTCTTTGTATTTAATTTTTGATAGTTTGATTAATATGTGTCTTGGTGTGTTTCTCCTTGGATTTATCCTTTATAGGACTCTCTGCACTTCCTGGACTTGATTGACTATTTCCTTTGCCATGTTAGGGAAGTTTTCAACTATAATTTCTTCAGATATTCTCTCAGTCCCTTTCTTTTTCTCTTCTTCTTCTGGGACCCCTATAATTCAAATGTTGGTGCGTTTAATATTGAACCGGTGGTCTCCGAGACTGGCCTCAATTCTTTTCATTCTTTTTTCTTTATTCTGCTCTGTGGTAGTTACTTCCACTATTTTATCTTCCAGGTGACTTATCTGTTCCTCTGCCTCAGTTATTCTGCCATTGATTCCTTCTAGAGAATTTTAAATTTCATTTATTGTGTTGTTCATCATTGTTTGTTTGCTCTTTAGTTCTTCTAGGTCCTTGTTAAACGTGTCTTGTATTTTCTCCCTTCTGTTTCCAAGATTTTGGATCATCTTTACTATCATTACTCTAAATTCTTTTTCAGGTAGACTGCCTATTTCCTCTTCATTTGTTTGATCTGCTCCTTCATCTGCTGTGTATTTCTCTGTCTTCTCATTTTCCTTAACTTATTGTCTTTGGAGTCTCCTTTTCGCAGGCTGCAGGTTCGTAGTTCCCCTTGTTTTTGGTATCTGTCCCCAGTGGCTAAGGTTGGTTTAGTGTTTTGTGTAGGCTTCCTGGTGGAGGGGACTAGTGCCTGTGTTCTGGTGGATGAGGCTGTATCTTGTCTTTCTGGTGGGCAGGTCCACGTCTGGTGGTGTATTTTGGGGTGTCTGTGACCTTTTTATGATTTTAGGCAGCCTCTCTGCTCATGGGTGGGGCTGTGTTCCTGTCTTGCTAGTTGTTTGGCATAGGGTGTCCAGCATTGTAGCTTGCTGGTCGTTGAGTGGAGCTGGGTCTTAGTGTTGAGATGGAGGTCTCTGGGAGAGCTTTTGCCGTTTGATATTACATGGAGCTGGGAGTTCTCTGGTGGACCAGTGTCCTGAACTCAGCTCTCCAACCTCAGAGGCTCAGGCCTGACACTCAGCCGGAGCACCAAGACCCTGTCAGCCACACGGCTCAGAAAAAAGGGAGAAAAAAAAGATAGAAAGAAAGAAAAAAAATAAATAAAATTATTAAAATCAAAAATTTTACAAAATTATTAAAAATTAAAAAAATAAAAATTTTAAAAAGAGAAGAGAGCAACCAAACCAAAAAAGAAATTCACCTATGATAATAAGTGCTAAAAACTATACTAAAAAAACAAACAAACAAAAAACACGGACAGACAGAACCCTAGGACAAATGGTAAAAGCAAAGCTATACAGACAAAATCACACAAAGAAGCATACACATACTCACAAGAAGAGAAAGAGAAAAAGATATATGTATCTATATATATAAAAAAAAAAAGGAAGAGAGCAACCAAATCAATAAATATATCTACCAATGATGATAAACTCTAAATTCTAAACTAAGATAAACATAAAGCCAGAAACAAATTAGATGCAGAAAGCAAACCCCAAGTCTACAGTTGCTCCCAAAGTCCACCTCAATTTGGGATGATTTGTTGTCTATTCAGGTATTCCACAGATGCAGGCACATCAAGTTGTTTGTGGAGATTTAATCTGCTGCTCCTGAGGCTGCTGGGAGAGATTTCCCTTTCTCTTCTCTGTTCGCACAGCTCCCGGGGTTCAGCTTTGGATTTGGACCCGCCTCTGCGTGTAGGTCGCCTGAGGGCGTCTGTTCTTCGCTCAGACAGGACGGGGTTAAAGGAGCAGCTGCTTCGGGGGCTCTGGCTCACTCAGGCGGGGGGAGGGAGCGGTACGGAGGAGGCGGGGCGAGCCTGTGGTGTCACAGGCGTCGTGACGTTGCAGCAGCCCGAGGCGCGCCGTGCATTCTCCCGGGGAAGTTGTCCCCGGATCACGGGAGCCTGGCCGTGGCGGGCTGCACCGGCTCCCGGGAGGGGCGGTGTGGAGAGTGACCTGTGCTCGCACACAGGCTTCTTGGTGGTGGCAGCAGCAGCGTCTCATGCCCGTCTCTGGGGTCCGCGCTGATGGCCGCGGCTCGCGCCCGTCTCTGGAGCTCGTTTAGGCGGCGCTCTGAATCCCCTCTCCTCGCGCACCAGGAAGCAAAGAGGTAAGAACAAGTCTCTTGTCTCTTCGGCAGCTGCAGACCTTTTCCCGGACTCCCTCCCAGCTCGCCGTGGCGCACTAGCCCCTTCAGGCTGTGTTCACGCCGCCAACCCCAGTCCTCTCCCTGCGATCCGACCGAAGCCCGAGCCTCAGCTCCCAGCCCCGCCCGCCCCGGCGGGGGAGCAGACAAGCCTCTCGGGCTGGTGAGTGCTGGTCGGCCGCCGAGCCTCCGTGCGGGAATCTCTCCGCTTTGCCCTCCGCACCCCTGTGGCTGCACTCTCCTCCGTGGCTCCGAAGCTCCCCCCTCCACCACCCGCAGTCTCCGCCCGCGAAGGGGCTCCTAGTGTGTGGACACCTTTCCTCCTTCACAGCTCCCTCCCACTGGTGCAGGGCCCGTCCCTATTCTTTTGTCTCTGTTGTTTCTTTTTTCTTTTGCCCTACCCAGGTACGTGGGGAGTTTCTTGCCTTTTGGGAGGTCTGAGGTCTTCTGCCAGCGTTCAGTAGGTGTTCTGTAGGAGTTGTTCCACATGTAGGTGTATTTCTTATGTATGTGTGGGTAGGAAGGTGATCTCTGCGTCTTACTCTTCAGCCATCTTGAAGGTCTCCTCTCTAGGTCTTTTTTGTTTAACAGTTCCCTCTTTATTTATCTCTTTCCCCTTAGCATCGTACTGTAAGAAGCCAGACCACACTTTCAGTACTTGGCTCAGAAATCTCTACTAAATAACCAAGTTTATCACTTAGAAGTCCTACTTTCTATAAAACACTAGAACAAAACTTGGCTAAGTTCTCTGCCACTTTATAGCAAGATCGCCGTTTTCAAATTTCCAAAAAATAATGTGTTCTTCATCTCCATCTGGGACTTCACCAGAGTGCTTTAATATCCATATTCCTAGCACTGTTCTGTTTATGATTTAATATATGTATTTTCTAAGATAGTAGAAGCTTTCTCTACAGCTCTCCTCTTTTCTTTCTGAGCCCTCACTGGAATCTCCTTTAATGTCCATATTTCTATCAGCAGTCTCTTCAAGGCAATTTAGGCTTTTTCTATCACTGCCTTAGGACCCTTCCAGCCTCTGCCTATTACCCAATTCCAAAGTCACTTTTACATTTTTAGGTATTTGCTACTGTAGGACCCCCCTTCCTAGTACCTAAATGTGTCTTAGGGTTCTCCAGACAAACAGAACCAATAACACACACACACACACACACACACACACACACACACACACACGCACACACACACACAAGGAAGATTGATTTTAAGGAATCTGTGCGTGCAGCTGTGGGGCTGGCCAGTCAGAAGTCTTCAGAGCAGGATGGCAGGCTGAAAATTCTGGCAGGAATTGATGTTGCCGTCTTGAGTGAGAATGCAGTCTGGAGGCCAAATTCCTTCTTTGGAGGACCTTAGTCTTTCAAAGCTTTCAACTGACTGGATGAGGCCACCCACATTAGGAAGACTAATCTGCTTTACTCAAAGTCTACTGATTTAAAAGTTAATCACATCTAAAAAATTCCTTCCCAGCAACATCTTGAGTGAGGTTTGACCAAACAACTGGGCACCATAGCCTAGCCAGATTGACACATAAAATTAACCATCAAAGGCTATAATAAAAAAATTAATGCTGATGGTGCTCTTCTTAGGCAGTTGTACCAGGAAAATGTTATTGACTGTTGACAGAATTAAAAAATGCACTACATGAGAGCTGTGAGTTTCAGTTTTATTCAGGGACCTTACTGAGGACGATAGCCCTGGAGACAGTTTCTCAGATAACTCTGAGAAATTGCTCTAAAGAAGTAGGGGAGGAGCCAGGATACATGAATTTTTTGGCTGGGAGATACACGTAGTCAAGCATACATCTTGGTAAAAGATTACTGCTGATTACACAAAAAATTGCTCATCTATATATGGGAAGGTGCAAGAATCTGGGGTCATTGAAATTCTTCCTTAGATATGTATCTTAACTATCTAGGGGCCCATATATTCAAAACACAGAATGCCTCATTTTGTTTTTTGTCCTGAATTCCTTTCAGTGTGTACTATAGGTCAGGGTCGGCAGTAGCAGATGACTTGATCCTTGTAGAACTGGATGGAGGGCAACATTCTTTGTTTTACAACTCCCTCCCTTTTGATCATAAGTTTAACCAAGTTTTGGGAGGCATTTTGTGACCAGTTTGTCCCACAGCACTAAGAAGCCTCATTCCTAGGTCAGGCGAGGATGTCATTGATAGGCCACTCAATGTGCTATCTCTGGATTAGGCCCTGTTAATAACTTAAAAATTCTCTGGATCATTTGTCTTACCAGTCTATTAAGATATAGGAAATATTTTCCCTTGTTCCTTTTCCCATATCTAGATTTGCACCATTACAGTTAAATTTGTATAGGGCTATATATGTGATGAATTGCCTCAAGATGTTGAGCCGTCATTAGTTTTGCCCAGGACCTTGTTACACATTGGGTAATGCAAGAAACAACAATCTTATACAGGATGTAAGTAATATAGCTAGTAACATTAATAACATCATAAGTAGAGATTTGAGCATGAGCTTCCAGAACCAAACCAGCTCCTTAAAAGATCACCAAGACAAGGAAGTGGATCACTTAAGGCAGAAATCAGATTCTTCATGTGAGTCATTAAATGTGTAACTTTAGAGAATTCATCTGGTATGAAAATGCAGCATTCAGTTTGAATTATGGCATAGGTGCCTGCCTCTTTGAGATGTTGTAAAGATATCAAGGGCCATGTGTTTTGTAATACTGCTTTTTCTCATCATAGAGATCTCAGAATTCAGTAGGCTCATAGCCTGATTACTATCGTTTAAGGCCTATTGGGTGAATTTTGTCAAGGCTTTGATGTGGGTAATTACATCTTCCAGTCCTACTGAAGGCACAAAAATAGCTGTTAAATGGTCATACCAGTGAAATACAGATCTCTAGATCTGTCAGCCTTGTATACATTGTAAATTTGCTGGAGTCATATCTAAATTGGAACACTTACGGCCTTGAGCCCAAGGGAATCCTAGGATACATCTCTTCCTATCCATTCTGGCAGAAGCCAGGGCCAGAAATTGGTGCCACAAAGCTATTGAATTCCATTAGGTGTAACCCAGTATTCCTGGTCACCTGACCCAGTCTCTTGCATACCAATTGCTATCTTTAAGGGAAATGATTTGTTGGCATTTTTCATAAGGCATTCATTCCGCCTAATTTTCTAGTGTTATTTGGCTGATTATCTTTAATATGATTTGAGTGTTCCCAACATAGGGGGGCCCTTAAACTTAAATGACCATAGCCCAGTGTTAGCCATATAAATCCATCCCGTAACTGAGGGAGGGTCCCTTCTAATAATTGGGAAGTTCTGGTCTTTGACTGAAATTTAGCTCATTGCTCTGACTGAGCTGGAGTAACTTTAAAAGAGAATTCATGTTTATGGCCAGGGCCATAAAAAGTATGATTGACTGGCCAAGTGAGGGGTTCCCATGTAGTAATATCAATAGTGGCCCTACAACTTCTTTCTTCTAAAATAAGTTTTCTAAGGGTCATCCAGTTATTACAGCCTTGGAGATAAGAAATCCACCAAGGTAAACCTGAAGTACTGGATGTAGATAAGTGACCACAGACCCAAATATCAGATTGATTTTTGAAATTTGTATAGGATTGTGCCATGATAGAAAACATTTGATTCATGTGCAAAAGTCCAAGAAATCAAGAAAACACTATAAATGATCATATGGGTCTGGTCTGGCATATATTAGTATAGCATATTAGTATAGCTGTCTACTTCTGATATTGTCTTCTTGTCCTGTGGGTGTAGTTTCTCCTCTGAGCATTGTTTTAAGGTGATTTTGAGGCCAGCAGTCCTCTCTATAGACCAGTCTGGTGCAGGGCCCCTTCTTCAGAAGGAAATACGAATCCAAGAATCAGTTCCCTTTAGTTTCACAGTGCATGAGCTAGTTATGAGTACCTGATAAGGGTCCTTTCATCTAGGTTGGAGAGAGTCCTTTAAATGATGTCTTTCCAGTATGTTATCTCTTGGTTGCAGGTCATGGGGCATCTGTCTTTATTCAAAGATAGATTACTGTGATAAGCTTCAGAAACAAATTTATAATGTCCTTTGTAATAGTTCAATTAAATCTTACAATAATGCAACATAGTAACAAGGAGCCATGTAGGAAGTTGAATCTCAGGCAGTAAATACAAATCACAAAGACAGTTAACAACACTAGAAATTAATATCTACTGAAACAATTTTTTTCTCTCTAAAATCACCCTCATTTCTGCCACACATAGCCAAATTAAGATCACATAGGCTCTCTGAAATTGGCTTTGCTGGAACTTTTCATAAGGAATCTCAGACTGAACTTTTCAAAGGTCTCTCAAGGCCAGAAAAGCCGTGCCAAGGACTTGGCATCAGATTCTGCCTGCAATACCTACAGATTTGGGTGGGTTCCTCTCTTCTTAAGGTCCACAGAATACCTTGAGATCCATGCACCTGCCAGGAAGTGGCCTCCCTTATTCACCTGATAAGGCTTCCGGGGATCCTGTAAGCAAAGTACTAGGTTGTTTTTCCAAGAGGCTTTATGGCTCCATAAAGTCCACCTCAGTTCTTTAAAGCTGTCTGGTCATATCTGATTTTTGCATAGTCTCAAATATGACATTCCATCCAAAGTCATTAATGTAGCCAATGTTTCCAGTTATCTCCTGTTATATCCCTGTTATAAGGAGAACAGATTCTTATTGAATTTATGCAAATAATAATATTGCCAGAGAATAAGAATACTAAGAGTTTCCAAATTCTGGAGGAATCAGAGAGAAAAGATAAATGTTTCAGTTCCGCTTACAAAGGTATAATTTACCAAGTTGCTATGAATTATAGTTAGCTTAAGAGGAAAGAGCAAAAGTTTTCTCAAATCTGCAAAAATAAAACATTAAAAAGAATCAAATTTTTCAAAGAGTCATAAAAATTATAATCATCCTCATCAGTTCGTTCAGTCCCATGTTATTAATTCTTGATCTTCTGTTAACAGTTTTATGAAGCCATCAGGTTTTCCATTAGAATTCTTTAATTTCTTACCCAGTTAAGCAGTATGATCTGAAAGTTACCAGAAACCGATGCTGGTCAAAAAGTCCTTTCTATGAATCTTCTTGGAGATGAAGCATTTTTGTAAAAGCATCAGAGTAAAACAATAACTGTATGTAAATGACAAAAGACTTAAAAAGGCACAGTTAAAGACCTGATTACAATGCATTTGTCAAAGAAATTTGGTTATTTTCGTACACTATTACAATATTAAATATTAAATTTTAGATATTAAATACAAGATTAAAATATTAAAATAATGAAATTATAAAGTCCACCATATTAAATATATTTAATATAATATTTAACTAGAATTATGACAACATTATACCAGGACACATGTAAATTTTAGAAATTTCATATAATTTTTAGAACATTTATATTAATAACATTTACCCATACAGTATAACCTAAGAAGGTTTATCACTACTTATCTGATAATGCTAGCCATGTAATTTAACATATCAAATAAGCCTAATTAGTTTAATATTTCTCTTTGAGATATTTCAGGGGCCCTCTGAAGCATCCCAAAGATAGCTAGAGGTCAAAAGAACTTCATTTAGAATTTGATTTGAGGAAGTTTGTCAAAGTTATCAAGAGTTTTTAAAACACTTGGTCAAATAGGATTATAGGTCACTGTGAAACAATAGTTATTCACTTAACCAAAGTGACAATAAAAGATTTCAAAGGCAAATATAGAAAGTTACAACAGAGTACTTAAAAAGTAAAACAAAAAAACAAAAAAAACTTCCCAATTGGTTATCAAAATCATATAAATATTCCAAGAAAACTTTGTCTCCTTAACAGAGAACCAACTGCTAGTTTTTCACCATCTTACCATTAACATTATAATTCATTTACTCAGTTAAGTTTATTCTAATCTTAGCCATTCCAGACCATGCACAAAACTCTTTTCTCAGCATTTCTTTTCCACATCATTCTATTGATATCACTTCCTT
Organism: Balaenoptera physalus; assembly: GCF_965194825.1. Lineage (NCBI taxonomy): Eukaryota > Metazoa > Chordata > Mammalia > Artiodactyla > Balaenopteridae > Balaenoptera > Balaenoptera physalus. The sequence goes on from NC_138884.1 coordinate 9,489,543, forward strand.
TTTTACCTTTAGATTTTTTTCCCTATGCTTTTCCTTTTTCTCTCTCTTTTAAAAATTTTTATTAGAGTGTAGTTGATTTACAGTGTTGTGTTAGTTTCTGCTGTACAGCAAAGTGAATCAGTTATATATATATCCACTCTTTTTTAGATTCTTTTCCCATATAGGTCATTACAGGGTATTGAGTAGAGTTCCCTGTGCTATACAGTAGGTCCTTATTAGTTATCTATTTTATCGATATATACAGTAGTATGTTTATGTCAATCCCAATCTCCCAATTTATCCTTTCCCCCTTCCACCCCTGGTTACCATAAGTTTGTTTTCTACATCTGTGACTCAATTTCTGGTTTGTAAATAAGTTCATTTGTACCCTTTTTTAGATTCCACTTATAAGCGATATCATGTGATAGTTTTCTTTCTGTGTCTGACTTACTTCACTCAGTATGACAATCTCTAGGTCCATCCATGTGGCAGCAAATGGCATTTTTTCTTCTTTTTTATGGCTGAGTAATATTCCATTGCATATATGTACCCCACCTTCTTTATCCATTCCTCTGTCAATGGACATTTAGGTTGCTTCCATGTCCTGGCTATTGTAAATAGTGCTGCAGTGAACATTGGGGTGCATGTATCTTTTTGAATTATGGTTTTCTCCGGATATGTGCCCAGGAGTGGGGTTGCTGGATCATATGGTAACTCTATTTTTAGATTTTTTAAGGAACCTCCATACTCCTTTTTCTCTTTCCCTCTTTTTAACCTCTCTTGAGGACAAAATTACTTTCTTTTCCCTTAACAAAATGCATTTTCATTCCTTATACCTTGTTTTTTCCTTGCATACAAAGATGTTTCCCTTACTAACTTTAGTAGTTTTAATCACACGTACTAACTAGAATTCTCAACTTTTTTTTTTTAATTAATTAATTAATTAATTAATTTTTGGCTGGGTTTGGGTCTTCGTTTCTGTGCAAGGGCTTTCTCCAGTTGCGGCGAGCGGGGGCCACTCTTCATCTCGTTGCGCGGGCCTCTCACTGTCGCGGCCTCTCGTTGCGGAGCACAGGCTCCAGACGCGCAGGCTCAGTAGTTGTGGCTCACGGGCCTAGCTGCTCCGCGGCATGTGGGATCTTCCCAGACCAGGGCTCGAACCCGTGTCCCCTGCACTGGCAGGCAGATTCTCAACCACTGCGCCACCAGGGAAGCCCCCAACTCTTAAAAACCTTAATTTCTAGTGAAAACTAAGAAGTAAACAATTTTAAACTCTCCTTTGTTAGCATCCTGTAGATTGACAAACTTATGAATACTGTTTATAATTTCTAAAAAACATGTGCTCTCTTATAGAGAATGTCTCTGTGTGGCACCAAACATATTTATTAATAGTCCTGAATATCTTCTTTTCTCTGTAAAAGGAAGTCTATGTTTAGTAATTAATGTTTCAGTATATTATTTTATTTTGGAATGATCTAGATATTCAGTAAACTTCCATCATTTAACCTAATTTAGCAAAACTCTAAAGTTTCAAGTAACCAAATATTTGGAGAAACTATTTTTAAGTAGACATACCATAAAACATAATTATCCCTAAAGGGTTCACCTAAAAACTCTTATCTCATTTACATTTAATTATAAAAATTTCATCATACCAAGTTATTTTTCTTGCTGACAAATTTTGTAATAGAAATAAGATCTTAGTTGACTTTTAATAAACCTAGGTACAATAAAAGTATTATACTGAATGTCGGTGACTCTAAAGAGTCTGTATTAATTAAACCAGCAAACTTAAACTAAGTTTAGTACCGAATATTAACTTAATACTGAATATTTCCCAGATCATGTGAACCTGAAATTCATTTGGGTTAGTTTCTTTTATATTTCTGAGACTGTATATAAGTGCTTAATTTCCTTTAAGCCAATTAAGTAGAACTCATTGACAAATTAATTTTGGCAATACTATTCAGAAGTAAAGACATATATCTATAACATACACACAGACATATAGACAGATGTAATCAGAGATCTCATAGCTTCATTTTAAAACTTAGTCATGAATCGGGTATTACAATATAAAACTTACTAGTTTATAAATAACAGTTGGAATAAGTTAAGTTTACTCGCTTGGGTTTAAAAGGCCTCTTTTTTCCCTTTTTTCCATCAGTCCCAGGAATTAGAGATGGTCTAAATAAGAGTAAGATAAGAGTTCTTGAGAGCTCTGGTAGAACATTTATATCTCAAAGATGCAGGGAGAGAAATGCAAGCTCCTCCTAGAAGGACTTCGTGCCCCTAGGGTCAGAATTTTGAAAGATGTTTTATCAAGCTGCCTTTCTCTAACTGCTTATGCAAAAACCAGTTTGGGAATGCCAAAAAAAGAGCCCCATCTTGGCTATTTCAGGGAGGATTTCCTTAATTCTGAAGTAAGTAAGTACTTGCAAGTATAAGTTCTGTATGATAGGTAAACCTGTCTGGGGTGTTGGTCAGGGGTTATCTGACACCCCTTTATCTTCCGTTTGAGAGACTCTATTTCTCATTTTAAAATTGGTTTGTGAGAATAAAATCCCTTCTGAAAACTGTGGTGGGCCGATGTGCGACTTGTGAGCTTAATTCTTCTAGGTGTCACCCTAGAGTCGTTTTAGCTCTTTTACGTGTCTGGGTTTCTCTTACCGGCAGCCTGAAAATGCTCTGGGGGCCCTGAGCACTGAATGGCCCATTCTTGTTTGTGCGCCCCTGGATGAATGAGTGTCTAAGGAGTGGCTTTCCCTAGGGACCTGCTGCACAGTGTGAAGACTTCCGCCGCCTCTCCCATAAATGCCTCAGTTGCCCGAGAAAGCTGCAACCAGGCCGGGAGGAGCTCTGTCTCTTATCTGTGGAGCTGAAAGCTCTCCTCCGGTATCTTCACTTTTATTCTAACAAATCCTGTTAAGGTAGATGATTTGAGGAAACACATCAGGTCAGCCTCCTACCTAATCACCCAGTCTGAACCTTCCCAGTGTCTTTCAAATGAACAGAATCTTCCCATTCTCTCTCAGCTGGGCACTTTCTCAGAATCTTACAACTGAACACTTTCTCAGTATCTTACAAAGGAAAAGTCTTACCCACTACTGAATAAAACTCAGGATTGTCAACCAAGGCAGGAGATCCGAGACCAGGAGAGACTCAGCCAAATTCGTCTGGACTCTCCAGGGAGGCACAAGGGCCCTTGCTGGTACCAAGGTCCAGATCCTTGGAGAGTTCAGGTGAAGGAGAAAAGTCTGCTCTGGGTCCGTTCATGGTTGCCAAAACTCTTGACTGAAATGAAGATGCACAACATGAGAGCTGTGATTTTGGGGTTTCTTCAGGGGCCTTACTGAGGACTGTAGCCTCTCAGATAGCTCTGAGGAACTGCTCCGAAGAGGTAGGGAAAGAGCCAATATACGCGAATTGTTTTGGCTGGGAAATACATATAGTCAAACATACGTCTTGGTAAAAGATTACTGCTAATCACAAAAAAACCCTCAGATATCTCAGGTTAACGATTTTAGTGCTTATCTATGTATGGGAGGATGCAAGGATCTGGTGTCATTGAAATGCTTCCTGATATGCCTCTTAACTGTCTAGGTACCAAAACACACAGAGTGTGTCATCCTGTTTTTCATCCTGAATCCCTTTCAGTGTGCACCGTGGGTCAGGGACGGCAGCGGCTTATGACTTCATCCTTGTAGAACTGGATGGCGGGCAACATGCTTTGTTTTGCAGGCTTTGTCTGATGGGTTTCAGGAAAGCAGTATATTGTCTGCATTGTGAGAACTTTCAGCATCTATAGTTAAGATGTACAATAATCTTTTTTACATTGGTCGCTTTTATTTTTAAAACTGAACATTTACCCCATTTTAAAGATGAGAAAAGAGAGGCTTAGATACAGGACATGGCAGACCCTGGACTTGAACCCCTGTCTACCCCACTATACAGCATATTACATTGCCTGTTGGTTATTGTTTTATGCTGGTCTCAGCCTGTCGACAACCAGTGTTGTGATTGGACCAGTCCTTGTGGTTCTGATATGATTGCAAGATGCCCTTCAGAAATATCCATCAGGACGCTTTGAAAAAAAAATAAAGGTATATTACTTACAAGACCTGGAAATTACATGGCACACTGGGGCCACACAGTAAGGTTGGGTCAAGGGTGGTGGAGAGAAAGCAAGAGAGTGGGAGTGAGAGTCTGGGGTTCTTCTCTTTTGGGGGGTTGACGGTGGAGCCCTAGGGTTTCATGGGCTCACTCTTCGTAAATTTAAAACATAAGAGCAGGAATTTAATGCGTGGGAAGAGAAAAAAAACGAGTGGCCCGAATGGTCAGTTATCAAAATCAACCGAGATCTCTCAAAGGAACTCCAGTGGGGAGAGGCACCCTGCCTCTTTACTAGTCTGGTTGTGTGGCTGGAACGTGTTTATTCTCCATGAGCCATCTTCCAAGTGGATGCTTGCACAATCAGAGCACTTGCATTACAAAAGAAGGAAAAAAACCCCCAAACTGTCAGGGCTCATACTACAGTTAGTTATCTCTGTAGATTGGTTAATTATTGGTGACCAGATCTGCCTGGAGGAAACCCAAAACGTTCAGATTGTAGTTTTGTGAAGTGTAGTGTATTACAGAGGATACGTGGAAAGTGTCTGTCTTCAAAGTGTCTGGTTTTTTTAATTTTTAGAAAAAAATGTAAATACACAAAAGCACTAAACTAATATGACAGACTTCTTTGTATCTGTGCTCAAAGTTTAAACAGATAGTATTTGCTTTAGGTTTTTTTAAAAAAAGAATTACTGAAGCCATTGAAATTCTTTCTGTACACCCCCTTAATCCTGTTCCTCTCCTCTCACCCTCCGTTCCTACATAGACAAAACTCTTATGAATTTTATGCATATTCTTTCATGTTTTTATATTTTTATAATGTGTATTAAGACAAAGATGTTTTTACATAATGCTTTTATTAAATACACACATTTTATATATATGTCCTATACATAATTTCATACTCATACACAAAATCTCATAGCCATAAACAATGTAATAATCACTAATATTTACAAGGCGGCCTCAGTTCTAAGAACTTTATATGTATTAACTCATTTAATTTTAATAAGAGTCCCATAAATTATGTACTCTCATTCTCCCCATTTTACAGATGAAAAGGGTGAGGCACAGAGAGATTAAATAACTTGCCCAAGGGTCACAAGCCGTAAGTGGCAGAGCCACTGTCTCTTATAGTTAATGTTTTAAGTGTTAAAAAAACAACTTATATAAGTGCTGTTATATTGTACTTAACATTCAAAAACTTGGTTTTTACTCAGCATTGTTCTTGAGATTCTATTCCTTTGGACAGAAATTCCATAAAGTGCTATGCTTTTATGGTTTCCATCATATGACTCTACTGTCTTTTCTCTGTCCATTCTCATATTAATGGATGTGTAGTTTTGTTTCTCGCAATCTTCTGTATTGCAAGAGAATGCTGCAGCGAACGCCCCTGTACTTGTCTTCTTGTGCACGCACGTGAGGAGTCCCTCTGGGGCACCAGCTGGTAGCAGAGTAGCTGGGTTAAAGGGTATTTACATTTTCAGCTTTTCCAGATATTGGCAACTCCTTCTCCCAGGTGTTTATGCCTCAGTGCACAGATTACATTCCCGCTAGTCAGAGACGGAATATACATACAGACAATGGCCAGACCATATATCAAAAGGGAACTCTGACAGAGGAAGACAAATATCGTATGATATCACTTGTATTTGGAATCTAACCAAAAAAATGATGTAAATGAACTTATTTATAAAACAGAAATAGACTCACAGGCATAGAAAACAAATTTACGGTTACCAAAGGGGAGGGTGGGAGGGATACATTAGGAGTTTGGGATTAACATATACACACTAGTATATATAAAATAGATAAACAACAAGGACCTACTGTATAGCACGGGGAACTATATTCTATTGATGTATCTTGTACTAACCTATAATGGAAAAGAATCTGAAAAAGAATATATATATGTCATATATATATCGTACATATATAACTGAATCACTTTGCTGTACACCTGAAACTAACACAACATTCAAAATTAACGACACTTAAATTTTTTATAAAATGGGTAAAAAAAAAAAAAATCACAAACCGCCAAAACAAAAACAAAACAAACCAGAACTCTGACCTGTAACCTGCAGAAACCTGCCCAGAAAACCAACTCCTTATCTACAGTAAGCAGCCCAGGAAGCCAGCTGGCTTTGAGTCAGGCTTGCAGAAGCTATTGTCGTAATTAGCATTTGACTGATCCTTAGTGAGATGGAGCCATTGTATTAAGACAGTTCTTTCCAGAGGCGATTAAGGGATTTATAGTAAGGTGTTAGGAAATTACCTTTTAAAGGAGGGGACGATACAAATGTCAGATGGGTTTAGCTTTATTCATTTTTGAAGAGAAAGGAAGTAGTCTAGAACCATTATCTTAGACTTTTTCTTTTAAGCAGAAAGTCTTTTTTTTTTTTCTTAACTAAATTATGTAGGACCATAAACAAGATGAAAACTGGAACACCTCAGGTAAAATAAAGTCAGTAGTATGGTTCCACCCACCTGGCCCCCTCCCCTTCCTTCTTGCCTCCCCTGCCCCCAGATGACCCGAGACCCCCTTGGTGGAATCCTAGGGCTGGGTGGGAACCTGCAAGATGCTGTAGGGTGCCTGCTGGTGAGAGCATTTGATGAGATTGTTCATCTCTCTCAGCCTCAGTTAGAAGGGGAACGTGATAAATTCTACCAGACTTTGGGCTAAACGTATTCTACTTCTTTGGTCTCCCGGCAGGCAGGAATTTGTGGATGCTTATGTGAATTACGTCTTCCAAATCTCAGTGCACGAGTGGTACACAGCCTTCTCCAGCGGCTTCCTAAAGGTGTGCGGTGGCAAAGTGCTTGAGCTCTTCCAGCCTCCAGAGCTGAGGGCCATGATGGTGGGGAGCAGCAGCTACAGCTGGGAAGAGCTGGAGGAGGTAAGCCGGAAAGGTGCCGTCTGTCACCCCCGAAGGAGCGGCCCCGGCCGGGCACAGTGCCCAGAACCTGGTCGCTTTCTTAAGTATTCCCCCGGTCAAGTAGGACTTGGAGGCCTCCTGCATCTCAGTGGTTATTTCTTACTCTCCAGTGCAAATGGTGTCCAGACGTCCACTTGTCATATCCTTCTGGAAGATCATTTTGTTCTTTTTGTCTTTTTTGGGCAGACTGCCATCTACAAGGGTGATTACTCAGCTACACATCCCACTGTGAAACTATTCTGGGAAACATTTCATGAGTTCCCATTGGAAAAGAAGAAGAAGTTTCTCTGTAAGTAATATCAGTATGGTGTTTGTCCCCATTTCAGTTTTGCGTATGGTACAGGATGGTATACTCCATGGTGAAGTTCAACTCTTTTAAATCGTAAAGGGTAAGTAAGGAAGTATGTTTACATTTTTTGTCTTAGTGATATCTGAGGCGCAGCAGAGGTCGTTAATCCTTATTTGTTGTGTAACGGGGTGGGTGGCATGAAAGGAAGAAAAGCATGTCACTGATTTTTAATTGCTCTAAAAATACTGTTTATTTTATATGAAGGTGATTCCTTTAAGTATTACATTGACGAAATCGAATTGTTTGGATTAACCTCCCTTTCTAGCCTTTTGAAAATATTAGTGTCTACTGCAGATGTAACTGGGGAGATGTGATTTATAATAGCTTTATTGAGATTCAATTCACACACACATACTGTTACAATTCAGCCATTCAAAGTGTACCGTTCTGTGGTTTTTAGTATATTCAGAGTTGTGAAACTATCAATTAATTTTAGAACACGTTCACCACCCCGAGAAGAAACACTGTACCCATTAGCAATCTTTCCCCATTTCCTCCCAGCCTCCCACCCCTTACCAATCTGCTCTGTCTCTATGGATTCGCCTGTTCTGGACATTTCATATAAATGGAATCATACAATAAATGGTCCTTTGTGACTGGCTGGATGACATTTGAGAATGGTAGTACATTTGGAAAGGAGAATGAAGTCTAGTTTACATGAACAAATTACCCTTTTAAAAATAGTAGAAATCTTTGCGTCATTGTGTAATCAGTCATAAATTAGCCATTGAATAGCATAACATTTTTATCAATATAAAATGAAAAAAAACAAGAGTTTGAAAGGCAGTCTCTTTTGCTTTTTAAGAATGAGCATATATTAGTATCAATGCAAGATTTACCCCCAGCTTCTACTGCTCCCATGGAGTAAGGATGAGAGGAAGCGGAGCTCTTACAAAAGAATTCCTAAAAAGATCCCCGCTTCCCCTCTGCCCAGTTACATGGGCCCTTGAGGGAATAGCGGCAGATGAGTCAAAATGACAGGATAAGATTTGCCAGTGGGTCTCGTGGAGCTGTGACGATCAAGAGGCGCTTGGCCTTGGTCCGGGGATTTCCTTAAAAGAAGATGCTTTTCTGTTCAGAGACCATTAGACTTTCGTAAATTTTTATTAACTTTACAGGCTTGGCAAGAACGTTTATGTATCGTAGCCTCAGGTAGTGACGGGTTATTTGAAAGTGCTTCTTAACTAATGATGTCATTGTATCGATAGTTAATTTTCCAGCAGTTCAACAAAGAAGGTTATCTAGTGCTGGAGAACAGGAAAAGACAGCTGGGTTGGTCTTTTTTTTCCCTCCAAGTCACAAGTGTGTCGCAAGAGGGAAATGTCTCATATAATGTTAGTGTCGGATCTTCTGGTTTAAGAAAAATGGAGAGACAGGGAAAGGCAAGCGAACAGACCCCAAATGGAAGCTCACCAGCCAAGGGGGCACAACAAGCACAGACACTTGCGGGGAGAGAAGACCCTGAGGCCCCATGGACTGTAGCCTTCTTCCTGGTTGCTGAGGTCGGCTCTCTTCCTAGGTCAGCAGTTCCCTTCCTCTTCGATTCTGTGAAAGCTCGTGACATTTATGAGGCCATACGTCTGTCTCACTGAGGCCGTCTTTTTATTTGGGGGCATTTTTGAGCATCTTTCCGTTGGAGGGATGCTTTGTGTCAGTGTAGAATTAGGGTCTGAAATTAGCCAATGAAAAGTATAGACTTTTTATCCATATAAAACCGAAACACAGGGTTTGAAAGGCAATCTCTTGCTTTATAAGTGAGCATTTATTAATACAACACATATTGGCACAGAAAAGTGGTTGTACTTCTCGCATGAGCCACAGGGTGTCAGCCCGTCCCTTCTGCTCCCCCCTGGGCCGCAGAGAGCCGCTCCCCATGTACCTAGCTGGTGTTTCCCGTTCTCTTCGTCCGCAGTGTTCCTGACAGGCAGCGACCGCATCCCCATCTACGGCATGGCCAGCCTGCAGATCGTCATCCAGCCCACAGCCAGCGGGGAGGAGTACTTGCCCGTGGCCCACACCTGCTACAACCTTCTGGACCTCCCCAAGTACAGCAGCAAGGAGGTCCTGTGTGCACGGCTGACCCAGGCCCTTGACAACTACGAGGGGTTCAGTTTGGCCTGAGGCTCCCCAGCTTGCCCCAGATTCCCCTTCCTTCCTCCACGTCCACGTTGAGGCCCATACAGAAAATCATGGGGAGTGAGTTCTGGTTTTTTTAATTGTATAAGTGGGTTGGAACTTTTGAATCCTGAACCTGGTTGATGCATTTCTGGGGTGGTAAGCAGTGACCTTTTTGAAAAATCAGGGGTTAGGAATGGGGTGAAAAACTGGCCCTTGTCTGGGAAGCGATTTTGTCTCCAAACCCAGTTCCCCATTGTTCTGTGCACTTGTGACTATGTTGTACTCTGCTGGATAAAAGGGCAGTGGATTTTTAAACTCGCATCCCCCAGACGTCTCTCTCAGCCCTGATCTTTCCTCATGACGCTTCCTTGTCTTCCTAACTTCTCATTCCTCTGCAAGAATGATTTGACCGACCTGTCCTTTCTCACCTGCACATGCAGAACATCGTCTCCTTTCTCTGCAGCCTTGGAAATGCTCCTGGCTCGTTGCCGTCCAAGCCTAAGCACTGAGAAGGAAAGGGTTACTTCAGAAATTCCCAAGCCCAACAAGCTGAATCTGGGTCCATGACTTTGGCGGAGCTCTTGCGAATTTATGGGAGCCTTTCATAAACCTGCCTTGCCTAAAAAAACAGTTCTTGAGGGACAGGCCATCTCCCTGTGGCTCTGCCTATTCCCGGCCCTCCTCAAAGGGGTGCAGAGCCGCTGGGCTTCGCAGCTGAGCCGAATTCTGTCTGGTGGCCCCGCCAAGCCCTTTTGACAACAAGATGAGGTAACAGGCCCTCCCCCTCTTGCATCATTTTGCTTTTGGAGCAGGTTGCATTAATTTTCTAGGGAGTATTTTCTCCCAGAAAAGTAGAACTAATAAATTTCTTATCCTTTTCCCTATCACTTTCTGTCTCTACCACTTCATCTCTCCTCCCCACCCTCCTACTTTTCTCTTCACTTCATCCCATTCTTTGTTACCTGACTTAACGTCCCTTCCTCTCCTCTCCTCCTAGTGCATGCATGCAGTCTATTTTAGTTTTCTATTTAAATTGCAAAATTTCTACTCAGATTTTTTTTTTTTCCTCTTCCCTAACTGCTAAGACTTAAGGACATTCTTTATTATGGAACTTTTGTTTATTGCATTTGAAATGTGTGTTTACAGTGGGATTTCAGGAGGGATTGTGTTTGAAGCAAATACATGTATTTCAAAAATCATGACACACTCAACCTTCTTCATCCTGGGATAAGAAAATTCTACATGAGCAAAGAATCCATGTCAGCCTAATTTTAAATTCCTAGTCACTAGAGAAAAGACTTATTTATATAAAATGAAGTATTTATGAACTGTGAGACAGCATCAAATCTCAATGAAGGATTGTAGATTTTTTGCTTTTTGTTTTTAAAACTTATTCCAATTGCTGAATTGGTAGTTTTTCAGTCTTTATAATACAAGATTAAAAAAAGATATACAGTTATATAAAACGTTTATTTTCTATGTGTGTGCATATAGCTCACTATTATGCAATAAATTTGCTGTTTTAACGTAACCAGAACTGTTTCTTCTTGTACTTGCAGAATGGGTAGCTTGCTTTCAGTAGAAGAATTAAGTCATCTACCCGAGTAATCTAATAGAAGGTCAAATTTGCTTCCTGCCACAAGAGAGTAGAACCAACTGCTGGGAAAATGAAGAGGAAAACAGGGTAGCGGGGGGAGCATATGGCATTAAGGATGGATGGGATTTCTGAAGCTTATGATGGGTGAAAAGGCATTTCTCACGGAGGGGAAGGCCTGAGCAAGGGCTTGAACATGGGGGCATATTTAAGGAAGGGCCAGGAACAATTCGAAGGGAGCATCAGAGGAAACAGAATAATGGTAAATAAGACTGGGGAGAAAGACAGCAAGTTTGGGGCTGAGGAACCAGACTAAGCCTTGGGCCTTCAAAATGTTCAGAGCCTTGGGGTGGGGGAAGGAGGCAGTGATAGGAGTTGAGCCTGGTTTTAAGAAAATGCGGATGAGGGTACCTGTGGAGGAATGGAGTGGGAAGGACAGCAGCTGAGAGCAGTGGGGTGGCAGCAGTGGGGTGAGAAGAGCTATGCGCAGGAGAGATGAGAGGAGTGGAGGCGATGGGAGCCTTAGGGAAAAAGGAGAACTTAAAGGTGGATCTAAGACTTATTAATCTAATGGCTGATGCTAATTAGCCCACTTATACACAGCAAAAAAAATTTTCAATAAGTTTTAAAAAGAATTACTATGTACTGTTTTTACCAGACTTAATAATAGATGGTTTAAAAAGTGGTAAAGAGAACAGTAGCTTTCCATTAATAAGTTCCATTCAACAAACAAACAAACACTTAAGAGCATACATAAGTAAGTGCTCAGTTTGGGGGACAAAAAAGCCTATTACCTTTAATTTTGAATGAAAATAGCCAAGTTATTTTAAATTTGGGGGGGGGGGGCTTCAGAATCCTCATCCGTGAAATAAGGAGACTGGACCAGATAATTTCTAAGGTCACTGAGCTCTAAAATTACTGTACATAGAGATGCTCAATAAATTCTTCTAAATGTTTGTTGCATGAATGAAATTCTGTGCTGCTTTTCTAAAAACTATTTTTCTGGCATATTCTCTTTTTTCCTTTATCACTATTGCTTTAGAAGACTCTTTAGGTAGGCATTTCTAGATTTACCTACCCACCTACCTACCTACCTTCCCTCACCTGCAAACAAACATTTGGAAGTTTCTTCACTGTTTTCAGAAATATACCTATTTAATGAAAAAATAATCTCATTAAAATAAGGCAACTTTTGGTGGGTGGGATTTAATGAAAGTGTAACCAGGCAATTTAGCCAATTGTGATTAACTCCCGCTCCATGTGAAAGCTTTTTGATGACTAAAAAGGTTCTCTATTAATAATCCTGGAGAGCCAGGGTTGGCAACTACAGCCTGTGAGCTAAAATGGGTTTTACATTTTTAAAAGGGTTGGGAAAAAAAGGATATGTGACAGCAATTATCTGGCCTACAAAGCCTAACAAACAAACATGTTAACATCTGGCCCTTTACAGAAAATGACTTGCCCCAACCCTTGGAGACCAGACTTGCAGGAATCACAGTAACAGAGTCGATAACTTACTTAACTGAAGTCTCAGGAGGAACTCGGTCATAGCTGATGTTGAACTAGAGAGAACAAATTTCTGGGCCTTTCTGCCACGGGGGTGATACGAAAATCAAGCTTTGTCTAAGATTAACCCACAGAAATAGGCATCAAGGTTTTGTGATAATAACTAACTACCTACCAGGTATTGATTGTAGGCCAGACCCTGCACCAAGCATTATCTATGTGCTATTCAGTTTAATTGCTACCACTGCCCTCCTGGCTCGACCAGTTACTAGCTGTGTGGCCTTGGGAAGGTTTCTTAACCTCTCTGTAGCTCATTTTCTTCCTGTTTGAAATGGGAATAAACATAATGCCTTCCTCATGGAGTTGTAATGAGAATTAAATGAACTAACTAATGGAAAGCACATATAGAACAGTGCCTAGCACATAACAAGCTCTCAGTAACTATAATTTTCATTCTTATCCCAATTTTTCACATGAAGAAATGAATGTTTAGAGAAAATAACTTGTTCACTGTCACAGTGGTAGGACGTGAACTTGACCATTCCTCTATATTATTATGCTCAGCTGCTAGGGTGGGCAGCAAATTTGACCAGGGATGGATAGCTAGAGATGAGGTTGCCTCGAGCCCAAATAGAAAGACACACTGTGATGTGTGGCAGGTGACTTCCCTGACCACCCGGCTGCACGTGGTCATAGAGCAGTGAGCTTTGTTTTCGGGCCACTGTGCAGTTCAGTAAGGCAATTCTACGATCGTGAGACTAAAACAACACTGATCAGATGTGTGGTTTCTATGTCATCTGCTGTGGATCTCATTGGAGCTAGAGTCTGTGGGCATTTAGTCGTCAGCCTCGTACCTGTTAACTTCTCCCAGACCATAGTTTGGAACTGATGGTCAAATAGTAGATTCCACGTTGGTGAACATGTGGAGGTGTGCTAGGTGAGTGGTGTGCCTGGAGAGGGCACTGAAGCTCCGTGCCCATTCCCACCTACCTTGCTCTATGTATCTCTTCCATCTGGCTGTTCCTGAGTTGCAGGACTGGAGGTGATGCCACCAAAGTGGCAGTGCAGGATACCCAGCCTCCATTCTTCCACAAAGATCAACACTTAGACATCTATCCATGAACAAAACCAGCTCTGGGAGAGCTCTGGAGTCCACTTAAGAAACTTCAGTAATGCGGTTGAACATAAAACCTGAGAATAACCATACAAAAAGGGGAAGACAGCTTCATTCTGCCTGCATCACCCCATCCCCAAAGCCAGCAGTGCTCAGCACCAAGAGGAAGTGCCCAGCTAGAAAGAGGACCCTTCACTAGGAAAGGGGCAGTGGGGTGAGTGACCAGCTTCCCCAGCCTTTCGGGGCACCTCATGAAGGTCCCCCTTCAGTTTCACCCCACTCACTCAGAGATTGGCAAAGCTGAGACACAGAGAAATGTGGCTAGGGACAATGAAGAAACCAAGAGACAGCACAACCGCCATGGACCCCACAGGTACTTGCATTCACTGACATCAGCCACCTCAGTCCCTACGTATTTATTTTCTTCGCAGCCTGCCCCACTCTGGCCCCTGCTAGAGCCCAGGTACCACACGAGCAGCCAGCCCAGGCCTCTGTGTGAGTACGAGACACCAGCCTACATGCCCCACCGCCATGTGTGCACTTGGGGCTAGCCCCTCCAGCTGTGCACTCGCACACTGCCAGCCTGACACCTGACACCGGCCTCCACTGTGGTGTGCACACCCGGGGGGAGACTGTGCAGCCACAGGAGAACATGCAGACAGCCAGGGACCCTTGCGGCCGCCAGCGTGCCCACAGTTGGCCCTGGCCCTTGCTGCCTGCCCTGGCACCCACCACTAGGTGTGTGTCTGCAACTGGCCCCTGCCACTACATAGGCATCTGCAGCTGATCCCTGCAGCGGAGTGTGTACACACCGCTGGCCCCGGCCACCACACTGCCCGTCCTGCTCCTTGGACCAGGGGGCGCTGCTGAGGACCCCAAGCTCCATTCAGTTGCTGACGCTGTGGACCCCAGCAGCCTGAGCCAAAGAGAGATCACGCCCCCCCCCCCACTGCTGCCGCACAGCCCCCCGCTTGGCACCCTGCACCACTGGACCTGGGGTCACGGCATGTTGTAGTGTACTCCACCAAGCCTTGCAGGAGTGAAAGCCTTCACTTACCAAAGTCAGTCCACAATGTCTGGAAGACGTGACTGCCACTTCAAATGCACAGACACCTGCGAACGGCTACAGGGCTCATGAAGAATCAGGGAAATAACATCGCCACCAAAGGAATACGGTAAACTTCCAGGAACTGGCCCTAAAGACATGGAGATCCAGGAGAGTGCCTGATAAAGAATTTAAAATAATTGTCTGAAGATGCTCAGACAGCTACAAGAGGACAGAAAAACACTTTAATGGTATCTGGAAAATAGTACAAGAACAAATAAGATGTACATCAAAGAGACAGACAATCTGAAAAAAAAATTTTTGGAGCTGAAGAATAATTGAAGAATTCAAGAGAGAACTTCAACATCAGACCTGAACAAGAAGAAGAAAGAATCAATGAGACAGATCAATTGAAAGTAGCCAATCAGAGGAGCAAAAAGAAAAAAAGAATGAAAAGGACTGAAGAACACCTATAAGACTTAGGGGACCCCATTAAGAGAAACACTGTACATATCATTGGAATTACAGAAGGAGAAGAGGTGGAGAAAGAGGTAGAAAGCTTATTTAAAGAAATAATGGCTGAGAATTTCTCTCTCAAACCTGGGAGAAATTTGGACTTCCAAGTTCATGAAACTAATAGGTTTATTTTCAATCTAAAATGATCTCCTCCAAGATACATAAAAAACGGTCTAAAATCAAAACCAGAGAATTTTAGAGCAGCAAGAGAAAAAAAAATCTCGTACAAGGGAACCCCCATAAGGAAATCAGATTTCCCAGGAGAGACCTTGCAGGCCAGGAGAGAATGGGATAATATATTCAAGTGCTGAAAGAAAAAAAACCTGCCAACCAAGAATACTTAACCCAGCAAAGTTGTCCTTAAAGACTCTCCCTAACCAAAATTGAGGGAGTTCACCACCACTAGACCTTACTTATAAAAAAAAATGCTGAAAGGAATTCTTCAAGCTGAAATGAAAGGATACCAGTTAGTAACATGAAAACATAAAAATATACAACATACTGGTTAAGGTAAGTATGTAGTCAGATTCAGAATACTCTAATACTGTAATATGGTAGTGTGTTAATTACTTAACTCCAGTATAAAGGTTAAAGGACAAAAGTATTTAAAAAAAGCTATAGCTACAATAATTTGTTAATACATAATATAAAATATAAATTGTGACATCAAAAACATAAAAGAGGGAAAGTAAAAGGGTAGAGGTTTTGTATGCAATCAACATTAAATTATCAGCCTAAAATAGACTATTATAAGTTGTTTTATGTAAGCCTTATGGTAATAACAAAGCAAAAACCTACAGTAGATTCATAAAAGATAAAGAGGAAACTAAAGCATAATCACTATGGAAAATCATCTCACAAAGGTAGGCAGAAAGAGAGGAAGAAAGTAACAAAGGGGCTACAAAACAGCCAGAAAACAAAAAGATGGCATTAGTAGGTCTTTACCTATCAATAATTTCTTTAAATATAAATGTATTGAATTCTCAAAAGACAAAGAGTGGCTGGATGGATAAAAAACAAAACTCAACTATATGCTGCCTACAAGAGACTCACTTCAGCTTTAAGGACACACACAAGCTCAAAGTGAAGGTGTGGGAAAAGATATTCATGCAAGTGAAAACCATAAGGGAGCAGGGATAGCTACACTTGTATCAGACAAACTAGACTTTAAGCCAAAAATGGTAACAAGAGACAAAGAAGATCATATAATGACAAAGAGGTCAACTTATCAAGAAGATATAACAGTTGTAAATATATAGTCACCTAACATTGGAGCTAAATATATTAACAAAATACTAACAGATCTGAAAGGAGAAATAGATGGCAATACAATAATAGTTAAGGACTTCAGTATCCCGCTTTTAACAAAGGATAGATCATCCAGACAGAAAATCAATAAAGAAACATTGGACTTGAACCATACTTTAGACCAAATTAGTTAAACAGATATATACAGAACATTCCATCCAACAGAAACAAAACACACATTTTTCTCAAATGCACATGGAACATTCTCCACAATAGGTCACAAAACAAGTCTTAGCAAATTTAAGATTGAAATCATACCAAGTATCTTTTCCAACCACAGTGGTATGAAACTAGAAATCAATAACAAGAAGAAAGCTGAAAATTTCACATACATGTGGAAATCAACACACTCCTGAACAAACAATGGGTCACAGAGGAAATCAAAAGGAAAATAAAAAAACACCTTGAATCAAACAAAAATTAAAACACTTCATACCAAAACCTGTGGGATGCATCAAGAGCAGTTTTAAGAGAAGTTTACAGAAATGAATGTCTATATTAAGAAAAAAGAAAGATCTCAAACAACCTAATTTTACCCCTTAAGGAACTAGAAAAAGAAGAAACTAAGCCCAAAGTTAGCAGAAGGAAGGGGATAATATAAATAAATGAAATAGAGACCAGAAAAATTATAGAAAAGATCAATGAAATTAAGAGCTGGTTTTTGAAAGATAAAATTGACAAACTTTTAGCTAGATTAAGAAAAAAAAGAGAGAGAAGGGCTTCCCTCGTGGTGCAGTGGTTGAGAACCCACCTGCCAATGCAGGGGACACAGGTTCAATCCCTGGTCTGGGAAGATCCCACATGCCGTGGAGCAACTAAGCCCGTGAGCCACAACTACTGAGCCTGCATGCTACAATCACTGAAGCCCGCGTGCCTAGAGCCCATGCTCTGCAACAGGAGAAGCCACCGCAGTGCAAAGCCCACGCACCGCAACTAGAGAAAGCCCGCATGCAGCAACGAAGACCCAACTCAGCCAAAAATAAATAAATAAAATAAATTTATTAAAAAAAAAAAAAGAGAGAAGACTCAAATAGATAACATTATAAATGAAAGAGGAGACACTGCAATGGATACCACAGAAATACAAAGGATCATAAGAGACTATTAAGACCAATCACACACCTACAAATTAGATAACCTAGAAGAAACATAAATACATAGAAACAGGACACTGTAAAACTCTTAGAGGAAAACAGAACACTCTTTGACATAAATCACACAAGATCTTTTTTGATCCACCTCCTAGAGCAATAAAAATAAAAACAAATAGGATCTAATTAAACTTAAAAGCTTTTGCACAGCAAAGGAAACCATAAAAAAAAAAAAAAAAACACCTCAGAATGGGAGAAAATATTTGGAAACAAAGCAACTGACAAGGGATTGATCTCCAAAATATACAAGCAGCTCATGAAGCTTAATATCAAAAAAACAAATAACTCAGTCAAAAAATGGGCAGAAGATCTAAACAGACATTTCTCCAAAGAAGACATACAGATGTACATGAAAAGATGCTCATCACTAATTATCAGAGAAATGCAAATCAAAACTACAATGAGGTGTCACCTCACACCAGTCAGAATGGCCATCATCAAAAAATCTACAATCAATAAATGTTGGAGAGGGTGTGGAGAAAAGGGAACCCTCCTACACTGCTGGTGGGAATGTAAATTGGTACAGCCACTATGGAGAACAGTATGGAGATTCCTTAAAAAACTAAAAATACAACTACGATATGACCCAGCAATCCCACTTCTAGGCATATACCCAGAGAAAACCATAATTCGAAAAGGTAAATGCACCCCAGTGTTCACTGAAGCACTATTTACAATAGCCAGGACATGGAAGGAACCTAAATGTCCACTGACAGAGGAATGGATAAAGAAGATGTGGTACATATATACAATGGAATATTACTCAGCCATAAAAAAGAAGGAAATAATGCCATTTGCAGCAACATGGATGGACCTAGAGATTGTCATAGTGAGTGAAGTAAGTCAGACATAGAAAGACAAATATCATATGATATTGCTTATATGTGGAATCTAAAAAAAGGGTACAAATGAACTTATTTACAAAACAGAAGTAGAGTCACAGATGTAGAAAACAAACTTATGGTTATCAGGGGATAAGAGGGGGGAGGGATAAATTGGGAGATTGGGATTGACATATACACACTACTATATATAAAATAGATAACTAATAAGAACCTACTGTATAGCACAGGGAACTCTACTCCATACTCTGTAATGACCTATATGGGAAAAAGATCTAAAAAAAGAGTGGATATATGTATATGTATAACTGATTCACTTTGCTGTACACCTGAAACTAACACAATATTGTAAATCAACTATACTCCAATAAAAATTTTTTAAAAATGAGATGTAGAAGTCAGAGGTATAAAAAAAAAAATCAACTGAATCATTTAGAGAAAATTTGGCCATAAGATGAGCAGATGATATAATTTATAAGAATAGCTTAAGTTCTTTCAAACTTATTGTTCTCATAACCATACTTAAAAAGTATGTTTTTGAAATCATGCTCACTAATACCCAATAAAGCTCAGGATGTGTGTGGGAAAAAAAAACCCAAAAAACTTCTTGGGACTTCCCTGGTGGTCCAATGGTTAAGACTCTGCCTTCGAATGCAGGGGCTGTGGGTCTGATCCCTGGTTGGGGAGCTAAGATCACACATGCCTCGTGGCCAAAAAAACCCAACAAACCATAAAACAGAAGCAACATTGTAACAAATTCAATAAAGACTTTAAAAAATGGTCCACATCAAAAATAATCTTAAAAAAATACTTCAAATGTCCATCAATTATAAAAAAACAAAACTTAGAAACATACAACCTACCAAGGCTGAATCATGAAAAAAAAAGAAAATCCAAACAAACTAGTAATGAGGAAGGAGATTGAATCAGTAATCAAAAACCTCCCAATAAGAAATGCATAGACCAGATGGTTTCACCAGTGAATTCTACCAAACATTTAAAAAAGAATTAATGTCAATCCTTCTCAAACAGGGAACACTCCAAAACTCATTTTATGAGGGTAGCATAACCTTGGTACCAAAGCCAGATAAGGACACTATAAGGAAAGATAACTACAGACCAATATCCCTGATGAATATAAATGCAAAAATTCTCAACACAATATTTGCAAACTGAATTCAATAGCACATTAAAACAATCATACACCATGGTCAAGCAGAATTTATTCCTGGAATGCAAGAATGATTCAATGTATGCAAATCAATAAATGTGATACATCTCATTAATAGAAGGAAAGATAATCTCATGATCCTTTCAATAGATGCAAAAAAAGCATTTGACAAACGACAACATCCTTTCATGATAAAAAACTCTCAACAAATTGGGAACAGAAGGAACATACCTCAACATAATATATGATAAGTCCACAGCTAACATTATACTCAATGTTCAAAAGTTGAAAGCTTTTCCTTTAAGATCAGGAACCGGTTAAGGGTGACCATTCTCACCCCTCCTATTCAACACAGTACTGGAAATCCTAACCAGAGAAATCAGGCAAGGAAAAAAAGACATCTAAATCAGAAAGGAAGAAGTAAAACTGCCATTGTTTGCAGATGATATGATCTTATATATAAAAAATCCTAATGACTGCACCAAGAAAAGCTAGAACTAATCGAGGAATTCAGTAATATTATAGGACACAAAATCAACATACAGGAATCAGTTGTGTTTCTATATACTAACAATGAAATATCTGAAAAAGAAATAAAACAATCCCTTTAATAATAACATCAAAAACAATAAAATATTTAGGAATAAATTTAACCAAGGAGGTGAAAGATCTGTACACTGTAAACTACAAGACTTTGGCAAAAAAAAAAATTGAAGAAGACACAAAGAAATGGAAAGAGATCCTATGTTCATGAATCAGAAGAGTTAATATTGTTAAGATGTCCATAGTACCCAAAGCCATCTACAGATTCAATGTGATCCCTATCAAAATCCCAATGGCATTTTTCACAGAAATAGAACAAATAATTTTAAAATTTGTATGGAACCACAAAAGATCCCAAATAGCCAAGGCAATCGTGAGAAAAAAGGATAAATTGGAGGCATCACACTTCCTATTTCAAACTATACTACTATAGCTATAGTAATAACTATTTCAAGCTATACTACAAAGCTATAGCAATTAACATAGTACGGTACTGGCATAAAAAAGAACAAATAGACCAATGGAACAGAATCAAGAGCCTAGAAATAAACCTTTGCATATATAGTTAACTGATATTTGACAGGAAGCCAAGAATACTCAATGGGGAAAGAATAGCCTCTTTAATAAATGATGTAAAAAAAATAAATAAATACATGAATGAATGAATGTATGCTGTTGGTAAAACTGGATAGTCAAATGCAGAATGAAATTGGACCCCTATCTTACACTATTCACAAAAATTAACTCAAGATAAAGACTTAAACACAGGACCTGAAACTAAAACTCCTAGAAGAAAACACAGGGAAAAGGCTTCCTGACATTGGTCTTCGCGATGATTTTTGGATTTAACACCAAAAGCTCTAGCAACAACGACAAAACTTGATAAGTGGGATTATATCGAACTAAAATAGCTTCTGCACAGCAAAAGAAACAACCAGCAAATAAAAATGCAAACTATGGAATGGAAGAAAATATTTGCAAATCATATATCTGATAAGGAGTTAATATCCAAAATATGTAAATAACTCATACAACTCAATAGCAAAAATAACCAAACAATTTGATTTTAATAAAATGGGCAGGAGAACTCAATAAATACATTTTCAAATAAGACACACAGATGGCCAACAGGTACATGAAGAGGTACTCAGCATCACTAAACATCAGGGAAATGCAAATCAAAACCACAAGGAGATATTCATCTCACACCTGTTAGAATGGCTATTATCAAAAAGACAAAAGATAAATGTTGGTGAAGATGTGGAGAAAAGGGAACCCTTGTGCATTGTTGGTAGGAATGTAAATTGGTATAGCCACTATGGAAAACATTATGAAGGTTCCTTAAAAAAATAAAAATAGAACTATCGTATGATCCAGCAATCCCACTTCTGGGTATATATCCAAAGGAAATATAAACAGGATCTTGAAGAGATGTCTGCACCCCCATGTTCATTGAAGCATTATTTACAATAGCCAAGATATGGAAACAACAGGTCTGTCCAAGGATGAATGGATAAAGAAATCGTGGTGTATATATACCATGGAATATTACTCATAAGAAAGAAGGAAATCTTGCCATTTGTGACAACATGGATGGACCTTGAAAGTATTATGCTAATTAAGTCAGAGAAAGACCAATACTGTATGACCTCACTTATATGTGAAATCTAAAAAGCCTAACTCATAGAAACAGAGTAGAATGGTAGTTACCAGGGGCTGGGGAGTGGGGAAAATGGGGAGAAGTTGGTCAAAGGATACAAACTTCCAGTTATAAATGAATACATTCTGGGCATCTAATTAACAGCATGGTGATTATAGTTAATAATACTGTAGTATATACTTGAATGTTGCTAAGAGAGTAGATCTTAAATGTTCTAACTACAAAAAAAGAATGATAATTATGTAATATGATGGAGGTGTTAGCTAATGCTATGATGGTAACTGCTTTACAATATATTAGTGGTTCAAATCAACCTGTTGTACACCTTAGACTTACACAATGTTACATGTCAATCATATCTCAATAAAACCGGAAAAAATAAAGGAAAAAACAGCCAAATCACTGTTAACTGGATGATGGAGAGAAAGGTGGAATGAAGGAGGGCATACAACAGAACATCAAAACAGATTCGAGGTGCAGCCCAATGAATAGAATGTTTTGTGTCAGGGTCAAGCATACAAGAGAAAAGTATATAAAATCAAGGCTAATATGCAGAATTTTATCATTTCCTCTCAAAAAGAAATGTAAGTGTTGGTTGTCTCCAGTTCTCTTTGGCTCTTAAAAATGGAGCCAAGCATATTTTAAAACATTTGTTAAGTCTCTAGAATATCTAAGAACATGAAGCCCATGTTGTCTTCGTACTACTCAGCTGGGGCTGCTTGAGTTATGAGTCTTTTGCTTTGTGAATGTCTTCATTTTTAAGAGATGCCTTTATGGAGAGTTCATAGGTGCACTGGCGCCTCCACCTGCAGACTTATCTTGGGGAACTGCATCTCACACAGCTGAGGGGGAGCTTGTGATAAGGAAGACAGTAGGTCCTCAGGTCTTCAGAATAGGTGAAAACTCTCCCGCAGATTAGATCAAGGAAATTCTCCAGTTGGATGTGACACACAAGCTACCACCATGCCTTTCCTACCCAGGTAAGGAGGGGTTGGCGAACCTCACTTGTGGAGTGAGAAACAGGGCTATGCAACAGAACAGGTGCTGGAGGAAGTGTCCACCCCATTGTGGGCAGATTCTTTGCATCTATATTAATAACAGCCTCTCCCACAGATTAGCTGATCCAGGCTTTAGTGTTTTATTTCCTTCTGAAAGTAACGGAGTGTGTACTCCTGAGTTATGTGTGGCATGGAGAAAATTAGTTGAGATGTCAGCATTTTTTTTTTCTTCCAAGAGTGGCTGCATGCTTGGCAGGGGGCACAGTCATACGGTCTTCAGATCTTTTCAAAGCTGATTTTCCTGGGCCTAACCCCGGGGGAATTGGATACAATCTCTGGTTATTATTGATTCAGTTCCCATTGGTGTTGAACTTCCTGAGAAATTAAATAAGATCTAAAACTCACACACATACACTCCTCAGGTGAAGGGAAACTCTAAACCAGATTAGTCTTTCACGGTCACCTTTTTTTTTAGGATTAGGAGAAAAAGAAAGCCAAAGAGCAGATTTGGAAATAACCCCAATGCCTACAGTGTCATAAGAGGCCCGGGGCTCTTGAGATCAAAGGTCAACAGCAAGTGCCAACTCGGTACTGGCTCGTGGTCCCAGAGGGACCGGCCTGCCACTGCCAAAGGCTTCTTGTTGTTAAAAACGTGTCTCCTGACCTTTCGTGCCTGGGCTCTCCCAGGAGCTCAGATGCTGGTGTAGCAGACTCAAGGGCTCTCAAGTTCAAGTCTGGCAGACTGTCTGGAGAGGAGACCTGGAGCTGCTGAATTTATGAGGTAATGGGGGGCAGGGCCTCATTCAATGAGAGTGGAAGGTCATTTGAGCCCAAAGCTTGCTCTGCTGCTGGCCTGAGCAGTGGCACCCCAGCTTTGCCCCCCTGGCGCTGATGAGGGAGTGGAGGGTGACCCCAGGCCCTCTCCCAGTCTCAGCCGTGTCCACAGGCTTGGTGAAACATAGGATGCTAATTAGCAGCTTGCTGATTAGGAGCTTGCCGAGATCAGAGCAGCTCTTCTCCCTGGGGTACGCTTCATTTTTAGTTATTTAAAAATACAGCCTGAGACAGAAATTTCAGGACACCAGGTGCCTAGAAATCAGTTCAAAGGTTATTCTGTTCCTTCCCTGCACAGAATGCAGGCAATCCCACATCTGTCTCCGCTCAGTTAATTCCCTTGACATGTCTGAGCAGATCTGGACCTCCCAAAACGCCCTAGGGAGAAGCAGACTTAGAGGAGTTTGCCCTGCTCCGTGAGGGAGGGGATTCAGCAAGCAAAGGTCTCTCGGAGAAAGCAGCACACACATTGTGACGCAGATTGCTTGAGAAGAGTCAGAATTTTACTTTCCCTGCCAAGAGAATGGGTCAGTGTTCCCATAAAATCCTTCTCACCGGTTAGTGCTGATGTGTGCCTAAAGTGCTGGAGGCGCCCTCTGTTTCTGACTAATACAAACAAGGCACCAGAGGGCGAGGAGAAGGGTGGTGGTGGGGAACACAATTCCTTTTTTGTAGTGATTCAAAATGTCTTGTTTGGGCTTCAGCAGAGAAAGAGTCTTTGTCTCAATGCTTGATGATAGCAGCCCGCCACCATCCTTCACTGCAGATTTATCGTGTGCTCACGTTATGTTCATCCAAGTAAATTCCCACAATAACCCCGATAAGGGAGGTACTCTGATTGTTTCCATTTTTTAGATAAAGAAACGGAGACGGGGAGGGTAAGGAACGTGCAGAGGCCGCAGAGTGGAGCCATCTGTCTGCAGTCTGGACCTTGAGCATCAAGCAGCATTTGGCCTCCACTGGGACTGTCGTGTACCGTCTCTGTCAACCCAGGATTTGGAACTGATCGTAGGTGCTCATTGCCGCAGATACCCAGGATGCTGTCTGCACCCTCTACTTCAGGTGAGGTCTTTGGACCAGCAGCATTGCAGCACCTGGAAGCTTGTCAGAAAAATGCAGATTGTCAGGCCCCCCCAGGGCGACTGTTCTACAAGACCCCTGGCCAGTATTCCAGTTTGAGAAGCCCTGCCCTCTGCTACCAGAGAGAAATAGATCCTTCACTGTCTCCCTGCATTCCCTCCCCTTTGTCTAATCTTGTCCAGTAATTTTAAGTTCTTCAAAAGTAAAATAGATAGGACTTCCCTGGTGCTGCAGCGGTTAAAAATCTGCCTGCCAATGCAGGGGACACAGGCTCGAGCCCTGGTCTGGGAAGATCCCACCTGTCGCGGAGCAACTAAGCCCGTGCGCCACAACTACTGAGCCTGTGTTCTAGAGCCAGTGAGCCACAGCTACCGAGCACACATGCCACAACTACTGAAGCCCACACGCCTAGAGCCCGTGCTCCGCAACAAGAGAAGCCACTTTAATGAGAAGCCCGCACACGGCAACGAAGAGTAGCCCCTGCTCGCTGCAACTAGAGAAAGCCCACGCACAGCAACGAAGACCCAACACAGCCAAAAATAAATAAATAAATTTATAAAAAAATATTAAAAAAAAGTAAAAGATAAACAAGGACCTACTATCTACACAGGGAACTATATTCAATATCTTGTAATAACCTATAATGGAAAAGAATCTGAAAAAAGAATATATATATATATATAACTGAATCACTTTGCTATACACCTAAAACATTATAAATCAACTACACTTCAGTTAAAAAAATCAACAGTTACAGAAAAATAACAATAACTCAAAATATCTTACCAAGAAGTACTCAAAGCAGTAGAACCAGCAGCACGACAAAGATTTCTCAGCATCTTTGAATTGCTTTTGAGAAATTAAAGGAAGATGCAAACGTGTGGAAGATTATGAGTTTCAGAATTCACAGTAACATGTAATTTATACACACAAAGGCTCAGCTGAGACACGGAAGTCCAGAGGTCTCGGATTTGGTTCTTGCTGCGTTTTGCACTGGGCCGTGTTCCCCGGAAGACGCTGCACAACTCGGATCCGCCGTGTGGTACAAGCCTTGTTGATGGAGAGGAGCAGTGAGAAGCGAGCTGTCAACAAGCCCAGTTCCTGCCAAACCCCACTTGTCGGCCTGCCAGCCAGCGTTCTGAAAACGCATTTGGGAATTTCGACTTTCAGCTTTTACTGAATACGAAATTCAACTGTGTATTTATAGCCTTGATAAGCTGACCCAGCTTAGGGATAACCCTGATACACAAGGTTCAGCATCCATTTCTAGAGGGGGTAATAATGAGGCCACTGAAAGGAGCTGACAAGGACTGTCCTTCTCTCCCAACCTCCCCCAGTCAGTCCCTGTTCTGAAATTCCCATTCAGTTCGTCCATAGTGCTGCAAACTGAGAGAGGAGGAGCAAAAACACTTCCAGGGGAGTCGGGGGAGGCCGTCTGGAGGACCATCAGGCTTTTAAACAGGCTGTAGAAGCTGGGACTTGGGCCAGCGTCACTTTCTGGTCCCGCAGAGGGGCCACAGCAAAATAGGACTTAAGAAAACGAAGGGTCGCTATATACTGCTTGCCACTTCTGCCTCAGTTTTATTACTTTGGACCCAGTGTTTCAGGCGAGCTTCAGTGTTTTTTTTTAATTTATTTATTCCATTTATTTTATTTTTGGCTGTGTTGGGCCCTCGTTGCTGCACGCGGGCTTTTCTCCAGTTACTGCAAGCGGGGGCTACTCTTCCCTGTGGCGCGTGGGCTTCTCACTGGAGTGGCGCCTCCCAATGTGGAGCACGGGCTCTAGACGCGTGGGCCTCAGTAGCTGTAGCACGCGGGCTCAGTAGTTGTGGCTCGCGGCTCCAGATCGCAGGCTCAGCAGTTGTGGCTCACGGGCCCAGTTGCTCCGCGGCACGTGGGATCTTCCCAGACCAGGGCTCGAACCCGTGTCCCCTGCATTGGCAGGCAGATTCTCAACCACTGCGCCACCAGGGAAGCCCGAGCTTCAGTTGACAGAACGCCAGGCCATTGTGCCGTCAGCAGTGCTGCGTCTTCGTGCTCCGAAGTCAGACAGATCTCAGTTCAAATCCTGGTGTCAGTACTGGGACAAGGTCCTTGCTCCAAGCCTTAATTTTTTTTTTTTAATTTCAGGTTTAGTATATTTTGAATGTGTACTTGAGTCACTTAAGTCAGGCGTCTATGACACATGCAGCTTAAAGAACACCTGTAGGCCTAACCTCCACCGGCCACGAGCTGCTCACCTCACACGACTGCAGTGTGCCTTTTCCTCCGTGTCAGTTTTCTGGTGGCCTCATTAGCTTCAGAGTAGTGAGTGGTTCACGTATTTGCCTGTGATGGCCTCCGAGACTTTGGAAATGTACTTAAACAGTTGTTTTTCTTAATGCCTTTCTTTCTGCAACCCTCCAGCCCCTTCCATGAACTGCTTCAAAGGCAGCTGAGCACAGAGCCCAAGCCTGTCTTCCTACCGACCACCACGGGCATGTCTAGCTTGTACCCAGTTTGCTCCACCTTCCAATGCCCTCCCTGGAGACAGAATAACAATCTTAATCCTCGGGAGCTGCTGAGGAGCTCAGGGGAGCAGCTTGATCCCTTACATAGGGAAAGGTCAGACCCCACAGAGGGTTCAGTCACACGTTCCTGACGCTGTCCAAAAATTCAGAACATTCACAATGAAAAATATTTTATTTATGTTCATACAAAATACAGTCATGTACAAAAAGGTACATAACATATTTTCATTCGGTTTACATTTTTAAAAAAGGAACAACTAATTTCAAATACTTTCTGCTTACATGTCATGTAAACATTGTTCTGGGCCCACGTTATTTACTAAAATTGCATCCACTCTCGGAGATTTTCATGATTGTATAGGTGCTTTCAGATTGAGAGTTAGATCTGCCGAATCGATTTCTCAAGCTGCGCACATGGCCACGACTGGCTGGATTCCAGACAAAATGAGATCCTCTAGAGACATAGCTGCACTTTCATAGCAATATGAAGTTGTAGATGTATAGATTTCATTTTAATACACATCTGTGTGTACCTGTCATTGACCTCAGCTTATCCACATACATCTGTCATGAAGGATCACGGTGGAAGAGTGTGGATGCCCCAAGGGCAAGACCTCTACTCTGGAAAGTGGCTGTGACACGTAGATCACCATCTTTTGGAGCTTGCTGTGTCAGCTGCCCTGTGAAGAAGTGCCAGTATGCACAAGTTCAGTACCTACAGATTGGAAAACATGTTTAGCCTATCTTTTGACAAAATGTACTCTTCAGTAGATTTTGAGGGTCATGTGGGGAAAAAAATATAACGGAAGGGAATTAATCAAAGAAAAAGAAAGCACACTCTGGCTTCTGCTAAACCCATGGCCTTCCGAGGAAACACTGTTTAACGTTTTAGCCCAGTTTTAACGTTTTAGCCCAGTTTTGTCCCTCCCTGTTGGTTTAACCAAATGGATACTACGAAAGAATACCACGGAGGTGCTGACCTTGGTGCAGAAGCTACCACTCCCCACCTCGGGAGAAAACCCCCCAGGATGCAGTGTGTCAGGAAGACCTGTCTTGAAAGCAAAACCAATTTAGACTACAACCAGATTTTCACAAAGCAGTTAAAAGAGATTATGGCGTTCAGCTGTAAATATACCATCAAAGGTAGTGAGGTATATAGCCTTAAGAAACAGACCCTTAAGAAAGATGGCATCTTCATGATCAGATTAAGAATCTCTTAAAAAATTCATCAACAAACTTTAAATTTTGATTTTCCTTATAAATCTGTGATCAGTTCCGGATACAGGGCTCAATTCTGTCTACTGAGAACTAGGCAGTCCCAGAAAGAACCAACTTAACTGGCACCGTGGCTGCCCTTTGATTCTGATAATAAACTTAACAGTCACCTTATGAGGAATTCTAAGCTCAACCACATTAGCTCCAAGCTCAGCCCTTAGGAGGCGCCAAGATCGTTGGCCTGAGTGCATCTCAGTGCCATGCTTACGACACAAGCACAACCCTGAGCCAATTGTCCTGGGCTAGAAATGATACACCTGGGAGCAGGTGCACCCTGTAACAGGCTCTTCTGCCATCAGGCAAGTGTTGCATCAGGATGAGAGAAAGCAAAAATCGCACTGATGTTACATATAGAGGCATTGCTGATCCCTGCCTTGCCAATGAATAATCATCTTTTGACTTCAAACTAGCAACCAAAGCAATCTACTTATTAGCTCACAATAAATTATAGCTAGCCATGAAAAAAAAATAGTTCTCCAGTTTGAAATGTGAGGTGGTCTTTCATGGGACTTTTTCCCTGAATCGGAGATCACTGAGATTGTGCAGGCTTTCTTCTACCAGCACCAAGACAAACTTCGGCTGTCCTGAAAAACTTCTCAGCAGGCCCTTATCCTAAGCCTTGCACATACCTGTCTAAAAAGTAAAATCCAAACTCAATGCTTCAAAGATGAAATGCAGTACTGATAACATACTTAATATAAATATCTATTTCAAGGTTTGCTCCAGACTAAAACACAATAAAAAGCAAATGCTTGGGAAAATTACAAGCCTCTGCTATCTCTGATTCTTACAATCACACAGCCAAGTTTACTCATGCTTTACTTTTACTTATCATTGTTATTAAATAACCCTTGACATTTATTTTGTTGGCAGGTGCTCATAAACACGCACACATTCCCGACAGAGCAAAGGAAAAACCGCAGTCCAGAGTATTCTGTGTTAAGCCAATTAAGACACTGCCTCTAGGGCCTTGAGA
This sequence comes from Balaenoptera physalus, assembly GCF_965194825.1. Taxonomy (NCBI): domain Eukaryota; kingdom Metazoa; phylum Chordata; class Mammalia; order Artiodactyla; family Balaenopteridae; genus Balaenoptera; species Balaenoptera physalus. The sequence goes on from NC_138884.1 coordinate 9,519,161, forward strand.
CTCTGGGCTGCAAAAATGGTTGCTATGGAAACAAATTTACCTCAGCATTTCTGGCAGAGCCAGAACCTACGGACTAACCTGTCTTCAGATAGAATCTCGTGTAAACGGGGCTTCCCTCCCTTAATTTGGGCACCATTCTAGGAAGAATATTATTATAAATTACAAAGGAAAACATGACATTCCATACACATTTTACTATAACTTGGTGTCTTCTTTTATTCAATCATACAAATTTGAATGGGGATTCCTGAATAAATCTTTTACTTAATTTACCTTTGGCAGAAACAATAGATTTCAAAACATTTAGTAGCTTCTCATTTATATAGCTTTTTCTCTTTTAAAGTTCTATAGCATATTAGTATTTTCAAAACAATACTCTTAGACAGATGTGCTTTGAAAGTTAACTGGTAATGATGTGATTTATATTATAGCTTATGTAAGAGAATAATTACTTAAAAAGGACGAACTAGACATGTATTTCTTTTAAAAAATACAATTTTTGGTCATGTGAATGATTCATGTTCAGATTTCAAAAATAGAAAACGTCCTAAAGTGCATCATTTTATTTATAATATAGCTCCTTGAAATTATAGCAATCTGCAATGTAAACAGTAGAGCAAAGAATACCAAGCTATATCTATATTGCAGGATTATGTACTGTCTTTAAGTATGGGGATTCAACCAGGGCACTTTCAACACATAGCTCATGCTTTTGGATGATTATTTTTAAGAGCAAACTTAAAGGTATTCTTTTTCCCCTACTCCTGACTTAAACGGTTTTCAACCGACAGAGAGCTGCTACTTCACTTCAACAATGGAAAACGCTGCCACAAATCCAATCTGACCAGACAGTTTCTCAAGAACCCATTTTGGAAACTGACAACTGATCAGGAAGAGTTCCCTCCTTGTTATTATTATTAAAGAAAACAAAATGGTACCCTTTGCTGTCCTGTTCATCCCGCAACATTATCTTCAAAAGGCAGAGCCTGCTGAAACACCTTCTCTTGGCAACCAGCGGCTGGTGGGCAGACACCTGTGCTCGACCTCACGGAGCAGAAACGTGGGCCAGGATGGGCACCAGGACCCACTTTCCTCAGCACAAACACAGAAAGTCAAAAAGTAACGACACATCACAAGATAACATCAGCACACTGAAGAGATGAACGATTTGGTGTCTTAAATTCCCTGGTCCCTCCAAAATGTCTAATATAGACAGTTTTGTGACACCGCCTTTGAAAAAATTATAATCATAATTGGCTATACACCATTATTTTTTTTCTCTTTATACATGATCTTGAAAATAGTGTGATTTAGATTCTGCCTTAGGCTGAGCTCTGAGGGCTATACTTACCCCTCAGGAGATTTTTAGTGCAGGTTTACTTAAAAAAAAGAAAAAAAATTAAACTCTGGTAAGTACTCAGGAGGCTTAGAATACAGGCTCTTTCTCTCTCACGATCCTCTACACTTAAGCTAAGAATTAAGCAAGACCCTTTTGTTTGGCTAGAGCCAAAACCAAACCAAACCCCGAATAGGCTGCTGGCCTCGCTTAGTGTTTGATATTAAAATCTGAGGCTGGTAAGTGCAGTCAACGTTCAGGAAAGGATTCTCCAGGCTCTTCACCGCTGCCTAATTTAAAAATCAGCACAAATATTAGCTACTTCTCTATGCCCTCTGTCCTCTGCAGATGGTCCAGCCCTAGTCAGGGATCACAGCTCTCTATCAGCTGAGGACGTCGTGAAGAAGCACACGGACAAAGAGAGGACTGCACGGCCATCCTGGGCAGACGCAGCTTCCGTCCACCCGAGAGCTAAAGGGGAAGCGATTCACGCGAGTGGGGAAAGGCGCAGCTCTGTGGAAAGGTCACGAGGATGGTCGAGGCAGCAAACAGGGCTCCAATGCAGGCTCCCCCTCGACTGGGTCCAAAGAGAGCCCGTGCTCTCCTGGGCTGGGCCCGTGCTCTCTCGGGCACCTGCATTGGATGTGCACAGCAAGTTCGCTCTACAGAGTGAAGTCCTGAGCTTGTTTTGTCACAATCCGACAGAGAACAGGCTGTGTCTCAGTTATCCAGAGAAGAACAGCGTGTAGCCTCTGTAGATGAGTGTGTGTCAGTGTAGTGATTCGTCGCTGCCAGTGTCAGCGAAGCTTCCGCTACAGCGTCTGCGTGTGTCTGTGAGCGCTCGGGTGCACGGAGATCTCGACCTTCCCTTACACAATTCCTACATGGGGGCAGGTGGGCTCCTTCCATCTAGGCGGTTTCCAAGGCAGGCAGTGGAAACTGGGGATGATCCCAGTGGCCCGGAGGCAGAAGAGCTACTCCCTTTGTAGGTCCAGCTCCGAGGCTGCCTTCCAGTTCCTGCAGAGCTGCTATCTGCCAGGGGAGGTGGGGGGCACATTCCCCCCGCCTCCCCAGCCCCCGTGGCTCGGGTAGGGCTGCCTCCTCACACGGACTTGGAATCGGTGTCTCTCTTGCTGATGAGCACCTCCAAGAGCCTCAGTTTTGCCTTAATGTGCTTATATTCGTTGTATTCTTCAGCCATAGGAGTGCGGTCTTCCTTCTGGACGTTTCTGATGGAAACAAAGGGAAAAGGGGCTGATGATCATCTGCTGTCCCTTCTAGAGGATGCTGTTCGCCAGGTGAATGATCATCACGTGGAAATCTGCAGTTCATCACCCCACAGAATCAGTGTGGCCAAGCATCGCTTGGTATCAAGAGTGGAGCTGGGTTTAGACAAGCAGTGAAAGACAGCGTCCCCAGAAGGCACCATGCAACTGAGTTTCAGAGCTAATCGGGCATCTTGAAGAATGATAGGAAAGACTAAGAAATGTAGAAACTTTCTCTCTCTGCTGTTGCTACGTATGAATTCATACTACAAGTCTCCATACACTGAAGTCCTTTACTTACACTTAATGCTTTCTCACTTTTATACACTTCACCTAATGAACCACTAAATTTCTGATTAGTAATTGGTATACCCATAATTTACAGGGTTTAAAAAAGAATAGTTAATACTCCTACTTACTATAAAAATTAGTCTTGGAATTCAGCGATTGGATCACAGAATACTAATAAACCTTATAGTTTACTGAGTAATTTTATATGTATACTTTTTATGTACGCAAGTATTACACTTGGGATCTGATGATAGGGTGAACACTGTACTAAGTACCCTGAACCCGTGATCTAACACAACCCGCAGGAGAACCTGACGAAACGCTGCCGTTACCCGCACCCTCAGCCGGTACTGCCCCGCTTCTCACCTCACTTGGAAACGCACATGTCAGACATTCAAATACCAGGCTTCCTTTACTTCTTACTAAAGAGCGAAAATGGGAAATGGGACAGCTTGGGGCTCATCTAATTCTGCTCAATGAACTGATTTTATTCCTGCTCTGCCTGTTCAAGGAAAGGACCCTGGATGCTCCCAGGAGAGGGCAGGGCAGGGCAGGGGGCATCTGACCCTGGCCCCAGATGTGCCTTTGAGGGTCTTCACTTGCCTCACATACGAAGTGATGGAACCAGATTTTGTGAAATCTGAAGTCCCTGACAGTTCTAAACTTGCATGATGATGATTGACTCCCATCAATTGTATTTTCTTAAAACTTGTGAAGGTTACATAATTATAGGATATCTGTGCATAATGTGACTATAAACAAATGGGAAAAAAAATGATCAGACAAGCCAAAAATATGTTTGGAAAGAAGACTGGAATGAAACACATCAAAACATTAATCCTTTGGTTTGTCTTTGGGTATTATTATCATTTTGGGTATTATTTCTTTTATCTATATTTTCTAAATATTCTACAATTCATGGAGAAAGAAAAACAAATATTTAGGTATAAATATTCATAAATCTTGAGAAAGTCATTATAGGACAGATCCAAATCAGAGATCCCCAACATAAATTTATACAATAATTGAAATAAACTGAAATATAGTACATTTTTAACGCCTAAGTTAATTTTTATGGTACTTTTATTTCCCAATACTTTTGAGAAGTATAAAAGCAGAGTTAAAGAGAAACTGTATTTACACTGTTCAAATAATTTGGATTAAAATAAAACATTTTAAAATGATAAAACTTAACTCCAACGTGAGAGATGGAGCTCTATTCCCTGCTCTAACCTGGTCTCATGCTGTGACTTGAGTCGGACATTCTGAGCGTGGTCACTTGCTAACAGGGAAGACTATCCCTCAGCATAGCGCTCTACGATGATGATTACAGTATGTCTTAAAACTCACTGGTGGGGGCTTCCCTGGTGGCGCAGTGGTTGAGAATCCGCCTGCCAATGCAGGGGACATGGGTTTGAGCCCTGGTCTGGGAAGATCCCACATGCCGCGGGGCAACTAAGCCCATGCGCCACAACTACAGAGCCTGTGGTCTAGAGCCCGTGAGCCACAACTACTGAGCCTGTGTGCCACAACTACTGAAGCCCGTGTGCCTAGAGCCCGTGCTCCTCAACAAGAGAAGCCACCACGATGAGAAGCCCTCACGCAGCAACGAAGAACCAACGCAGCTAAAAATAAATAAATAAAATTTATTAAAAAAAAAATAAAAAGAATGTTAGGTGATAAAATGTATTTAAAAAAAAAAACAAACAAAAAACCTCACTGGTGAAAGGCACTCATCAGTCGGGAGGGCTTCTTGTTTCTTGTGTATTTCTCATTTGACTTGACGACTCTGCTTTTAAAATGAGTCTACAAACCAGCAAGACCTAGAGCACCCCTTTCCTTATTTCTCCTTCAGGTTTATTAAGATCAAAAAAACAAAAACAGAAATCAAACCCAGTGCTGTCCACTAGAAACTCAGCTTTAAGCTGCTCATCTTAGACTAGACTTTGATGTGGCAGGTGAGTTTTGTAAACGTTCGCTGAATCCGCATCGGTCCTGGATGTCATCCAAGGAGCACTTCTCCCCGAAGGGCCACACAAGCCTCACCATCTCACAGTAAACCTCGAAGGGGCCCTGGGCACAAAACCAAGGGCCGGGTTCCAGGGCAGCTGTAGGGCGGCTCCCACATGGGAGGCTGTGCACGGATGAGACACGGAAGAGAGAGGGCTGCGTGTGAGGAGGGGCAGGGGAGGACAACACGCGCGCTTACCTTCCATTCTGTCTGAAAAAGCTGTCTTCAAAATCACGAAGTTTCTTTCGGATCCTTTTCTTTTCGTCTCTCATTTCCTGAAGGTGTTCCAAGAGTTCTGGTCTAAGAGGGGCAGAAGTATTTCAAGAACATTGAGTTAAATCTGCATAGTTATAAACGTTAAGGAATGTGCAACTCGATAGGAGTTGTGGAGAAAGGGAAATGCATATAAATGCAGGAACTGTGGAAGGAGCTGAGGGTCACCAGAAATGGATGTTTTCCATCCCCGGGAAGCCAAAGCACACTGACGACGGATACGGCTTCTGGGGCTCCTGCGAGGCTCCTGCTACTTATGAATTCCTCAGGCTTGCGAAATCCCATGGCGCTTTGTCATACTGGCTTTGAAAGAAAGAGATCTCGGTATGTGTTAAATGGCGAGCTGTGGCGCACAGAACCACACAATGCCGTTACCGAGACCTTGCGATTGTTGAAGCAAGATCTCAGATGCTCCCTCAGATAACACGGGATGAAGCATATAAAAACACTGGGCCAGAAGTTAAACAAACAAGCAAAGCCTGTTTTATCCACAAAGATGCACCCTAGGCAAGTCACTTACGTTTTGTCAGCCAATTTAAGTACAAAGGCTAAAACAGTATTTCAGAAAATTGTTTTCATCACAACATTCCAGTACCACCACCAAAACAACATACATTGAAGCAGCATGGAGATTTGAAAGCCCGGTATCCTGGCTGCATTTCGATGGTATTTTATCATCCATCGGGGAAATAAAGCCATCAGTGTCATCTTCAAATTGGTCCAGAAAGCAACGTGCACTGAAATCGGTTTTCAGGGTGACGGTGAAGTCTGGCTTTGCGCTGCTATCGTCTTCTGAACCCTCCTCTTCTTCCTGGAGATACACAGCAACCCCAATAAAAACTGGGTCACTTTTTCGGGCCCTCTTTCATTACAGGTATCACTTCACGATCACTTAATTATCCAGACCCCATATAGTTTCTTCTATAAAGCTACATTTAGCAACACACGTGTACATGACGGATATATTATTGAATATCTATATGTACACAGTAAATAAGACAAACGCTAAACACAGCTACTCAACAGGGAAAAAAGCTGTAAAAAAAAATTAGTATACAGCACAATTAACAGTTATCAAGGCCGAGGGTAGGAAGGAACAATCATCATAATTTATACCCTAAATCAAAAGACGCAAATGAATCTAAACATTCTCAGCTCTGTGACAATACCTAAAAGAATCCACCACCAGAAAACCAGTGCTTTAAAGATTCTATTAGTTATGTGTCTCAGAATTTTTTTAAGCTATGAAGGTTTTCAGAAATTCAACAATACGGCCTTTCTATTTAAAAGTTGAGATTATGAAATATTTGTGGTTGCTTCATGCACAAAATTTTAGGAAACTTTTGAGAAGATCAAAACATTTATCTTTCCATGATCAGAATCATAAAACTTATGTTTTTTCAAAGAGTTTCCAAGGACCACAGCTGTATTATTCAGCATTCAAGATTCTAAGAAAAGTGTGATATTCTCTGTCTTGATAAAAATGCAATTAGAAAAATGAGGTCAACTTATTTTTCTAAGAGAATGTCTTAGTGCCGATTTAAAGCTAGGTGATTCTAAGAAATGATATCAGAGTCTAAAAGAAAGATTTTGAAAGAAGTAATTTACTGCCAAAGTGTACAGTCAGACCAGAAGAGAATATCCTAATATCTTGAGAAATTTAAAAATTGGTTAGGCGTTCAGCTACATGAACAACAGGATTATAACATCAGTCGTTAGTTCAACCAAGTGGCTTCAGGGCCAGGGCAGCCAATGGCTCTCAGGAGGCAGGAGGAACCACCGCTCACAGGTAAAGTACAGGATTCAAACTGTCTGTGGTGGATTTTCTTACCATAAAGTTTGGTATGTTTATAACGGTACCTCTGAGGAGAAATAATGTGAATAAAGAAACAAACAAATGGGCAAAACAAAAGGACTATTACGTAACTACAATGAAACTACTGTTACGAAGGCATGAAGGTAAAGTTGGCAAAAAACTAGGTGGCCTTTCCAGATTCTTTTTGCTGTGACTTCAGATCTTCAATCTCTTTTCTTGATCCATGGAAGTAAAAGCTTCATTATTAATTTTTTTAAAAATTAAAACCATTTTTAAATTCACAGAGTAAAAGTGGCTTTTAAATCAATAGCTTAAAAGTTTCTCTTTTTTATAAGATGAAGTGGCAAGTCCCGTCTACATCATTTACATAAGAATTGAGATAATGCGTGTTGACTACCTGAGCAGGTACACCGGGCACACGGGCAGTGCTGCTCAGCCTCTGCCCACCTCCCCTTCCCGGATGAGGAGAGCAGGTGGGACCACCTGACTATAAACTCCATGGAGGGAGGGATTTGGGCCTCTCTGTTCACTGCTGCTCCCAGAGCTCAGCCGATGCCTGCCTATATTAGGTGTTCAATAAATGTCTCTTAGTCCAGTAATTCAGCTTTAAAAGAGAAATACAAATTACTATTAAGAGCGTATTAAAGCCTGAGATAGATAAGAAATGAAGTTAGGGGTCTAAGCCTTATCAATTATATCCCAAGGTCCTGAGAGAACTTCAAAATGGGAGAGTGTGTCTTGCACATTCTGAGAACGCAGTGTTTTTGAAGATGAAGCTAAACAAAGCTATTCTCAGTAAGCTGTGAAAAACATAGGGAAAAAGAAACAGCAAAACAGATCTTCAAAAACCATCAGGTTGCTGTGGATACTGAGTAGATTCTAGAAGGAATCAATATCTAGATAACATATGAGCAACTGAAAAAGAATCAGTGATCAACAGTGAGTAGCACTGGCTCCTTGTACACAAATCAGAAAAACTAACCATTTTCTTCTTTTTTGATAGGATTGGCATAATACCTGGATTTCAATAAAGCATGAGGTAGGCTGATTTGTGAAAGGAAAGCTGGCTGTGAACATTTATGCAGAGTGCTGCTACAGTGCTGATGTGAATCTGCAGGGAAGCCTCTGACCCATTCTTACTCAACATTTAGCAGTCACTCGGATGAGGCGCCAAAGATATTCACAAAATGTGTAGATAACACAGTGGGTAGGGATATCTGGGTGTGCTGGAAATATAAAGTCTAGATGTAATCTATTTCATAAGGCTAGGATAGAAGTATGAAAAGTAACAAACTGGAAAAATTCAAGGTCCTGTAATTAGATTAGAAAAAAAAAGTGGACACGTAGACACTAAGCAATCCTTGGAAAAGGAAGCTGGGGGTTGCATAAATCAACAGTTAGGCGGGGCCACAAGCCATGGTTCTCAACTGGGGGCAGGTCTGCCCCCTAGGGGACCTCTGGCAACGTCTGCAGGCGTTTTTGGTCGTCACACTGGGGAGGGATGGTCGTAGTGCACTACTTGCACCCGGTGGGTGGAGGCCAGTCCTCCACAACAAAGAGTTATCTGGCCCAAATGTGTGTAGTGCTGAGGTTGAGACCTCCTGCCCTAGAAAGACCAAGAGGAACTCACAGCACGTTGACAGTCACGTAGGCACAGACTTGGAGAACTGAAGGGCCTTAGTCATCTCGATCAAGGTCAGGACTAGTCCTTGGTCCACTGTCGGGCTGGTTAAACCACATCTAGAATAACGTTCAGTTCTGGGTATCAGTTTTTAAGAGGGATACAGAGAGACGGGTGTGGAGAGCAGAGCCACTGCACTGCCGGACAGTCCGGAGCCCATATCGCGTGAGAAAGAGTAAGAAGAACCTGGAGAAAAAATGTTCACAGGGTGTGGGTGGGAGGGGGCAGGGCAGGTGACTGTAACTATGCCAAGTGCTCTCAAGGAGAAAGCAGTATGCTTAGTCCACGGTGCTCCAGAGGCAAAACTAGGCCTGTAAGTAGGAAGTCACACAATCATAACTATGAATGCTATAATTTAATTATTTCATTACTTATATTTTATAGTTATTAAACTTATACATTCTAAAATTATATAATTACTACATTGTTTTCGATAATTTTTAAGTTATAAAACTAATAATATAAATTTTTAGCTCTTGTCGATGCTTAGCCCATGTAACGAGCGACCTTACTCTCTTCATTGCTGTAGACGTCTCAAGTTTGAGGATGGAATAACTTCTTAGGGACGGTGTCTCTATTTTGTCAGAGAAGTTTTAGAGGAAACTCTTATGTTGGATCAGAGAACTGACTAGCTGATCTGTAGGATTTTGGGGGCTGGAAGTTCTAGGGCTTCAGAACTTGAGCTGGCTCTCTTTCACACACAGCTGGTGTCTTCCCATAAGCATTAAAAATCAGGGATGGTTTTCAAAGAAACCATTTAGATACAGTCTTCTTATCTACACACACACCAAATTCTAAATTATAACCGAATTTCTGAGAATCAGTACAGTCCAAATACATGCTGATAAAGCTGGCCAACTGGGACAAAATGAAGTAAAAGACAACACCATTTACGAGAGCAATGTAATAATTGCAAAATTATCTGAAATTTCGATCATCGTGAGGGCCAGTAGAAGAGCAATGGCCAAAACACAATTGTGAAAAAAATAAACTAAGCTAAAGGATAAGATTTGGAGGAACAACTTTTAAAAAGAGCATCATTCCTGTATCTTCCATTCGTCTCATGAGGCAATTATCAAGTGTCATATTTCGGATGTGTTAAAGAACACATTTTTATCTAGGAATAGTTTTAGCGCACGCTTCTAAGAGAAATATGCTAATTTTCATGCACACACTTGCCCAGATTTCTTCAATTACGGTGATTTAATTCTTGTGTGAAATTACCAGCTAGATAAAATTTGTCTTCTTTCATCAACATCAAGTCTTACTGTAAGAAAATAGCTCTAAGTTTGAAGATACAATTAGCATATTTGCCTAAACTTCACATCTACAGCATTTTTATAAAACAAGTTCTGTTTAAACAACATGAATAGTGAGCACAGTCACTGCCTAACACCTTAAAGTGAGGTCTATGAAGTAGTTAAGACCCTTGGGAGGTAAGGAAAGGAAGAGAGTGAAGAGAAGAGACGGCTTTGTAGCTTCCGGTTCCTTACCTGAGTTACAGTGGAGAGAAATCAGGCAAGAAAACGGAGCAGTTCTCAACTGGTGTCCCTCCATGGGAACGAGGCCCCCATATTTTGAAATAATCGTTCCTAACTACAGTAAATAAACAACACCCCAGGCTTGGGGTTGCCACAGAAATATGACAAGTGAAACTCTTAACACTCACTTCCACTTGGGGTTTTACTCCCACTTCTGACTTAACTGCTAAATAACAATTATCGATTTTTTAAAAAGATTGACTTTGACTTTTCATTTCTAGAGCCCTGTACAAGGCAGTCAGTGTGTTCAGTTGTCCAGAAACAAAAATATGAAAGAGGCTGATCCTAGTCTAGGCCAATTAGGTCCCTACAGATCTATGGGCACAGATGGTTCCTCCCATTTCAGCAAAAGTAGCCACCGAGGACAGGGGTTATCTGTATAACATCCATGATTACTACTGGCGGAAAAAATCAGAGCGTATGTTCTAGTGACTGCTGGTCAGAGCACTACATTCACAGATCAAGAACAGATTATAAAATTAGCACCAAGGACTAACTGTGCCAGGGGGAAGGCAAGGGGAAAGAAGAGTGGATGAAACTGTACCCACATATCTGTCAAAGACAACTAAGATATTTGTGTATAAAATGATAATTTTTTGTGTGTGCTACGTACACTGCCTTCGTTAATTTTGGTTTCGCTATAAACTTAGTAAATGAGATTTTTTTTTTTTAAGTTACCCAATGAGTTAATTTAACAAAATTTTGGAGTACAGAAAATCCATTCCTCAAATAGGGGGGAAAGAAACAAAACAAAAAACATTTTGAAAACAAAACAAAAATCCCTGCAAGCAAAGTAAAAACCAACCAAACAACAACAAACAAAACAAAACAAAACACAATAGCGAGGGAATGAAATGAAACTAAGGAGATCAGCTGGTCTATAACATAAATAAAAGAGGACTGCTTAAAGTTGGTTAGAAGCAGCTACTGATTTTTTTTCTATATTTATTCAGTTCTATTTTATTTATTTATTTTTAACATCTTTACTGGAGTATAATTGCTTTACAGTGGTGTGCTAGTTTCTGCTGTATAACAAATGAATCAGCTATACATGTACATATCTCCCCATATCCCCTCCCTCTTGCGTCTCCCTCCCTCCCACCCTCCCTATCCCACCCCTCTAGGGGGTCACAAAGCACCGAGCTGATCTCCCTGTGCTATGTGGCAGCTACTGATTTTTAGGGAAGGCTGCAGGAAGCTATCACCAAAGGGCCCGATCACAGCAGCTTTCCATCCACAGGAGGGAGAGAGGGAGAGAGGGAGAGAGGGAAGGAGGGAGAGGCACTGCTGCAGATGTAGCAAGCGGTTAGCAGCTGGGGGTCTTCACCTTTATCTCCTTGAAGAAGGAAGCAGTTTCGCCCTCGATAATTGGCTGCAGCAAAGGGCTTCTCCGCTTGCTGGAAGGGGAACCCTGCGACAGGCGTTAATAGGCAGGTTACACGGAGAACTTCTTTCCCCATCCCCGTCTGACTCACAAGTATTTACTTCTGCCTTTGAACTACAGACTCGAACCCCTCCCCGCCAAGAAGTCCCAGGAAAACCAGACACAACTGAAGTTCTTGTCCAAGTTGCTGCTTCACTTCGGAGCTGTCCCCGACCCCCAACCACAGAGGCCACATGAAAGCAAGGACGGCACACGAGTACGTTAACCAGACACGCAGAAAAAACCTCAGGAGAAGCACCTGCCTCCCCCCTTTCCTCCTAGTCACCATAACTTCCGGAACAACTAATGATAACGTAAGCTCGTCAAGTGATGCAAAGGTTATCAACAGAGGCTACAGAGTCACCCCACTTAGGGACACTAAGGACCCCTGACTGGGGCATATAAAGGACTTCTTAGATTTAATCCTTTTGCTGGTTAGTTTACTGATTTATTCTGTAGAAAACTCCTAGAAAGGTAGCTTTCTTCAAACACACCTGCCTGAGGTCTCTGGACCCTGCCCCATTAAATATGAACAAATATACTGTTAAAAGACACATGAAGACCGTATCTTGGGCCTAGAAATACACAAGGAGATTTAAAGGACGAATAGAAGAGCGGCAGCTGAGAAGAACACGCGTTTCGGCAACAACATAAAAGCGAGGCCGTGCCCGCTTACTGCGAAGCCTACAGGCCAGCAGAGGAGCCCTCAGGATCCCCGAGGTGAGCGCTAAAACAGAGGCAGAGGGTCCCCACGAGCTGGACGGGCCAGAAGCACCGCCCCCGCGGCGGGGCTGGGATCGGGGCCGGGGCAGGCCGGCCAGCGGCCCAAAGGGCTTCCCAGAGCGGAGGGCCAGTCGCCGCTCGCTACTCCTGACGAAGTCCCGACTCAGAGGCCGAAAGCAGCGAAGTCCAAGGGCGGTGGCCGCCACGCACGGTTCACAGTTGCTGGCCGCCCTCCCTCTTCTTCCACCTCACACTCTCCTACATCCTCCAAAGAGAGGAGGGTCCCTCTCCCGAGCTCCTTAGACGCTCTCTCCCCGGATCTGATCCCGGCAGGGCTGATCCATCTCTTGGAGGGGGAGACAAGACTGTTAACAGAGGCCGCTAAGACTCTTCGTAGCGGGGCCCTGGGGAGGGCACAGCCCCGTCCTCTCGGCGCTCCGCCTCTGAGGAGAGCGTGGGAGAGCCGGCCCAGCACGCGTCAGATGGATGCATACGGCCAAGGCGTATCCCCAAGAGGGACAAAAAAATTTCTCTCGGCCTCAGATTTGCTCATTTTTGGCAAACGTAGCCTCCGAAGTCTCTGATAAATTCTTCATCCCTCAAGCTTAGGGGCCATGGATATTGATGGCAGGTTCAACTATGAAAGACTATTCTTTCATGAGAAGGCAAGTTAGGGCCCTAATAATACAGCCGGGGCCCATTCAGCCAGTTGATCAACAAGCGGGCCGTGGTGTACTCACAATGATGGGGACGGTGCTGGCTCGGGACAGGATCTGTTTGACCAGGCGGTACCTGTCGTACAGCGGTTTCATAACCTGACGTTCATTCTTGCTCACCTGAAATGCAAGAACAGAAGGGCTGAGAAGTCTGCTCCTGGTGGCCAGACTGGCCAAGCACGCTCTGGGCCGAGAGACAGTACAGGTGATGCAACTGAAGACTCACCACTCTTGCAAAATTTATTAAACTGATGACATGAATCAATGAATATTTAAAATATCTACTCCAGCTGCCGATCATTGGAAATCACTCCCTCAGCAGTACTGCTTTTCTTCAATCAAAACTATGATCACTACTGATTATTAGTTCCCTATGTAAAACTCTTGAAGGCTGAGAGTTGCCAGATGATTCACTATTTTCTAGGTCCAGGGAAGGAGAAAGCATGTGTTTCTATTATACTACTTACCATGCAGTTCTGTAATCATTTAAAAAAAATATGTCTTTCTTTCCTCTGGAATTGTTGTGTGTTTAGGGACAAATTCTGGCAAACAGTAGGTATTCAAGGAACATATGGCCATAGAACACATGGACTGATTGATCTCTGTGGCCCTAAAATCTGGCACAGGGCTCAAAAATGTTTACAGGACTGACTGTACAGGCAGTGGGGAGACATCAAGCTCAAATACCTGGCACAGTATTTGAAGCCCTTCATGACCTGCTCCTTCTCCTCCTCCTCCTCCTCCTCGTAACTCAAGCTCCAGAGAGAAACTAGGTTGTGTCACACCTCCTGGTCTAGTTCCCTCTGTCCTGGAATGGCTTCCTCACTGCTCTTTGGTTTGGCAAATTCCAGATCAAGAGCCGCCTCCCACTCCTGTGCAGCCTTCTCCCGACATGCCCCATTCCAGGAGGCCTGCTCATTCTCTCCTTCGTGTCACCTGCCGCAACCTGTGCGTACCTTGTAATTCACGTATGCTTTGCTATAGACAGAACGTTCGTGCCCACTCACTCCCCCGTCCCCACTCCAAATGCATACGTTGAAAAGGAATCCCCCATGTGACGGTGTTTGGAAGTGGGGCCTTTGGGAGGCGATTAGGTCATAAGGATGGAGCCCTCATGAATGGGATTAGTACCCTTATAAAAGAGACCCCAGAGAGATCCCTCACTCCTTCTGCCATGTGAGGACAGCGAAAAGATAGCTGTCTATGAACAGGGAAGTGGGCCCTCACTAAACACCAGCACCTTAATCCTGGACTGCCAGCCTCCAGGACTGTAAATTTCTATCTTTTATAAGCCATCCAGTCTACGGTATTATAGCAGTCCCAATGGATGATATATTTTTATACTCTATAGTAACTATTTGTTGACACGTCTGTCTTCTCTTTAGACTATAAGCCCCTTGACACCAGGAGTTTGTGTTTTTGTACCCCTGGTAACTATTTCAGTGCCTGACGTGATAAAAATATTCCATAAATATCTGTAAAATGAGTGAATGAATATTTCAAATATAAATAGGTATGCCAAATTCATAAATATGCATTTGTTTACTTAAATGGAGCAAGAGATGAAGTATCTTTGTTTCAAGTTCGCTGTTGGTCTTCTGCATTTTATTTCTACTGTACACATAAGGCAAGGGTTACAGAGGTAAGGAAGGGCAAATAGTATTCGCTTTGACCATTTCTCTTATGGGCCTTTTGGGCCTTCAACTTTGAAGACAGGTGTAGATTATGCATGAATTGATTATCCTTTGTTGCCTTTTTTATTTGCCTTTCTCAAAGTGATCAACAATAAGTGAACTTTGGATAAACTTGATAGAATACTGCCATTATGCAAAGACATCTTGAGGATTTATCTTGTCATCAGCAATAACAATAACCACTTCTTTCTATCTCTTCCTGCTACCAAAATATCAAGAGGCGGCATTTTCTTGCTTTTACTATCTACCATATTAAAAGGAGTTTTAAATTTGGTATTTCATAAAAGATGACTGTCAGCTGGAAGGGAACACAGGAATTATTTCATACAAAAAAAGAGTGAGGGTAGAACCACAGGCTATCACTACTACATACCTACCACAATGGCTGACATGAAAGACAGACCGTGTCAAGTGTCGGAAAGAATGCTGAGAAATTGGAACTCTCTCTCAGTGCTGGCAAGGGTGGAACACTTTGGAAAACTATTTGGCGGTATCTCCTAAAGCTAAACATATGACTCATCAATTCCGCTCTTAAGTACACATCAAACAAGTGTGGTCTTAAGTTCAACAAAAGACATTCATAAGAATGTTCATAACAGCACTATTTATAAGAACCCCGAACTGGAAACCATCCATATGCCCAACAACAGAACAAATAAGTTCCCGAAACTGAATACTACACAGCCATGAACATGAATGGCCACAGCTATATGCAATATCATGGATTAACCTCACAAAAAATAAAGCCAAGGAGAACAAGCCAGAGACCTAAGAATACATACTGTAAAGTTCAAATTATACAAAGTTCAAAAATAAGCAAATCAAATGTATAACGTTAGAAGTCAAGAGAATGGCTTTTGTTGGTGGGGTGGAAGGTCATGGTATTGACTGGAAGGGGACATGAGAAGGGCTTCCAGAGGGCAGGCCACATTTTATTTCTTGATCAGGATGTTGGTGACGTGGATTTGTCTACTTTGTGAAAATTCATCAACATATATATTTATAATTTAGGCTCTTTTCCGTATTCATGTTATACTTCAACAGAAGCTCAACAGTAGCCACAAGTAAGTGTGCGGAATAGAAATAAATGACTTGTACAACCGCACATGTAAAACGACAAAATTTAGTACTGGAACACGTGAAATAATTTTTTCTTTTACTACAAGATGTATTCATTAAATGTATTGCAGATGCGATTAAGGCACATCCTAATTGTCAACCCATGACATGCAGTGAAATATTATGTAAGATAAACAACAGATGTTTAGTGACCAAAAGACGTGCAAAAAATAAAAGTAATAAGGAGCCAGCATTTCCCCATTGCAGACTAGCATCCTATTACTACATCTGACCATAGAACAACATGGGTTTGAACTACACGGGTACTTACAGGCGGATTTTTTTCAAAAATAAATACTATATTACTTACACGATCTACTACTACACAGTTGCATCCATGGATTCGGAACCTCAGATATGGTGGAACCATGGATACAGAGGGCCGGCTCTAAGTTACACTCAGATTTTCGACTACGCTGAAGGTTGAACAATGCCTAACTCCCGAATTATTCAAGGGCCAACTGTAGAAACATCTTTGGATTATAAAAGGAGACTCTGGATTTTGGAAGGAGACTTACTGCTAAAATCAGCCGGACATGGCAAATGTGACAGAATCAATTTCCTTTCTAACTCTTTGTTCGAAAACCAAATTTTCTAGTTAGAGTAGATGAAGAGGATAGCTGGCTTGTATATTTGGCTTGTAACACTGATATTTAGATTTTCTATGAATTGCTCATTTTAAAAATGAATGACCCTCAGAACTAATCACCTGTAAGAGATCTGATAAAATCCAGTTTTTGACTATGGAGAGTCAAAACTCATCATGATTTTACCGAAGTTAATGCTGGCATTTGATGGAAGTATCTAAACACCAAAAATATCCATGATCTTTAGGTCTGAGGTGATGGAAAGAATACTACTTCATTTACACCAGGATTATTTCCATGATAAACGTCTGAAGCCAAAGGCTTGGTGATACCAAAAGTCAATACAACTTTCACCCTTCATAAAGCCATATCTTATGTAATTATCAGTGCTGGATTTGTGAGCAGAGCCAAAATCTAACCAAGAGTTAGAAAAACAAAGCAGCACCTTGGTTAAACTGTTAAAAAAAAGGGCCGCTGATATCAAGTGGACCATGGGCAAACTGTTCGGAAGTTTGACATCTCTTATTCTCCAGTCACCAGCTGCTCAGGGATTCTACTCCAAACCAAGAATAGCCCTTTGAATGAGCCAGTAAGGTTCTCTGAGTCTCGGTTTCTTGACGGGTAAACTGCAGAATTCAAATTAGAAAATCGTTATGATCCATAATTGCTTAAAAATGACTTTAGGCCAAGCATATAGTATATTGTCTTTTCAACATACTTTCCCTCTTCTTGCTTCAAGCCTTTATTTAAATTTTCATTTAAGTGGCAGCTCTGAGTGGCTTTCAATGTGTGGAAATAGGGTTAAGACTAAGATACACGTTTACACCCAAGTCAAGACAGCATGAACATCTAGCTATGAAGATCTAACGGGTGAAGGCAGCACCTTCCACTCAATCTTTGCTTTTGATGGAAAGAAATCTTCATCTACTGGTCTCTTACTACCCTATTTGGTTGCTCTGTAAGTCTCAGAAAAATATATCAAATCTCCTTAGTAAAACAAAAAATGGTCTGAGTCTGTGTGTGGAGGGGTGTCTCTGAGTCATAAAACCGCTAGTGGGAGAAGACAAATGAGATGGGTTCTTGTAACGGCTGCATTCTTGGCCCGTTGATTCGGAAAACGGTGACCCTCTCTCCTTTACTATCAGGTAACAATGCTAAGCTGACTGGGCAAAGATCAGCTCAAATAATCCCAAACAGCAGATAAACAAATGATAGTATTTATATGTGGCTTTAGAATTTGCATTTAAATTTGAACACGGTGCGTTTAGGGTCCTGTTAGTTCCCCGGTTTTTGAAACAAGAGATTAAAATACATCAGTGAGAACCCAGAAGCTTTGGGCAAGCCGCCCACTCTCTCCCCTCCACACCATCATCGGGGTCTGTAAAGAAGGTAACACAGGGAGCTGCAGCCGTCTGTTGTACCTCTGTGACGTGGGCTTCTGATGAGACCCTCAAATGTTGAAAAGGACACACTTCGATAATAATTCATAGGGAATCATGTGCCAGCGTGTAAATGAGCGTGTTTTTGTTTTCCTTACATGTGTCGGTCTGTCTGGAGGGTGTCCCGTTAGAGCAAGCAGCCTTGTTAAAACATGTACAGAAGCAGCACACGTGGCCTGTGATTTTGACTGTTAGTGTCCTTTTATATCAGAATCTGTAGACTCCGCAAAAAAACCATCAGGCTCTAAGCATCTGCTTTTCTAAAAAACTTGGGGTTTGGAATGACGGTTTAGCTCTGGGAGTATATGTATTTTTCGCATTTATAAGTCCAGGGTCCGTGGCAACATCACAGATCTAAGAATGAAAAGTTCACTCTTTGGTTTTCAGACTGGCCAGATATCAAGTGAACTCTGCTTTTCCTGAGGAGGCTGGAGTATCATGTTCCAGAGACAGGCAGAGAGCCCGACTCAGGAACAGGAATAAATGACACTTGAACTTCCTAGAGCATTTATCCCCTGCCCTGTGAGATGCTAGAATGCACATCCCAGAAGTGTTCTTCCTTCATCTAAAAGAATGATGAAAGAAAGGACCACGAATTAATAGTTCATATTCCTAATGATAAGAGTGCTAAAAAAATGTGCATTTCTCCTGAGTCAATCATTTAATAAGAAGTAGACAGCAGAAGGCAGAACATATAATTGTACCAGAAGTGAAACCTATCATTTACTGAGGAATCCCACCCATCTCTCCCCAAAGCCACTCTGCCCTACTTCCTCAATGCCAGACAGCCTACAGGTAAGTGTGTGTGTGTGTGTGTGTGTGTGTGTGTGTGTGTGTGTGTGTGTGTGTGCGTGTGCGTGTGCGTGTGTGTGTGTGTGTGTAATGTCGTTTAGTCTCCATGACAACCTATAACAGACATCTATTATGAAGACAAAACGCTGGGGCTCTGAGAGTTCCCTAAGCAGCCGAGTCACGGAGCCAGTCGGCAGGGCGGAGGTTTGAATCTAGGTCTGCTGATCCTAGGGCCTGCATGCTGCCACCGTCCGGGCAGAATGAGAGACTCTGTGCCCAACTCAGAGCAACAAGTACCACTGCACACAAACCCCTGCACTGACAGTAAGGTAAAGACTAGTATTCAGCTGAGAGACCTCGGGCCTCAGGCAAGGAAGTCTTTAAAGGAGTCTGTCAACGTCATAACCTGAATCCACACAATGGAAAGAAGGAAGATACGTAAGTCCCACCTCCCTCACGGAGACCTGCCTGGTGGCCGGGAGGAGAGCCCTTTAGTGGAGAAGGGGTTTCTCTCTGCTAGAAGAAGTTTTGCTCCATCTCTACAAGTTCTGAATACCCCAGAAGAGAAGGACGAAATTTCACAATGTAGTAGAGCTCCAGAGCGTTCACTATTTGGTTCAACGCCTTGAAAAAATCCAAAACAAAACCTGGCTTGAAACATGACCATTATCCCAGAGCACCAGTATTTTTCCACTGCAGGGACAGGCCAGCAAAATCAATCATCATCAGCGCCAGGTTTTTTGTTTTGTTTTTAATTTAAACCTAATAAATTCAGAACCAAAATACCACGGAGGATCATTCAACAGATAGTTTATTGGGCACATGCTCTGTGTCAGGTCTTGTGCTAGTTGCTGAGGGCCAGGTTCACCATTAGGTAAATAAAACCCAGAATCCCTGCCCTCACAGATCTGATAGTCTAGTGCATTATACTCGAAGTTTCTTTATCTAAAAGAGCATATTTTTGATGAAAAGACTCTCTCCATGACATAGCTATGGCTGACACTGGAAAAGAGATCTATGCATTTTGGTGGTAGAAGAATCCATCTGTGAACATCAACTTCACGCTTCCTTACACCTGCTCTTAAGAACGTGTCTGGTTGGGTTCTTGACAACATTCTTAACAGAAGGTTACTAAGAGTCACTGACTAGGCTTCCCTGGTGGCGCAGTGGTTGAGAGCCTGCCTGCCAATGCAGGGGACACGGGTTCGAGCCCTGGTCTGGGAGGATCCCACATGCCGCGGAGCAACTAGGCCCGTGAGCCACAATTACTGAGCCTGCGCGTCTGGAGCCTGTGCTCCGCAACAAGAGAGGCCGTGATAGTGAGAGGCCCGCGCACCGCGATGAAGAGTGGCCCCCGCTCGCCGCAACTAGAGAAAGCCTTCGCACAGAAACGAAGATCCAACACAGCCATAAATAAATTAATAAATTAATAAATAAAATTAAAAAAAAAAAAGCATTAAGAGTCACTGACTAGGCGATCTGATTACGAGTTCCCTAAGGAACAGACCAGAAGGCTGTCATGCTACCCTCTCCCCCAGGGCTGACAACAAGCATTCAATCAACGCTCTTGCTGAGTAACAAACTGCCTCAAATGCTTCCAAAGCCATATTTTGGATTCCTCACACTTTTGGTTCTGGATGGCAGCTAGAACTTCTCTACAAACACGGGTTGCAAACGGCATTGCAGAGAAACTGAATTTTAGGGCAGATCATTCTAGTTTAGCACCTTCCTTTTATGGATAAGAATGCCTAGAGCCGGCGATGGCAGCTTTATGGGGGCAGGCAGAGGGGCAGGCACGTCTCCCCACTCTAGGGCGCTGCGCACCGATTTATATCCCCCTCCTCCATTTTCCCCTCGAAGCAGGACACTAGTGACTACATTTTAGCTGCAAACTAATTTTTCTTTGGAGCTTAATTAAATTTAGCACCTACTAGATAGTGGAACTCATATCATTGGTTTAGCCTCCCGAAAGCTTACTTCTGGTGAAAATACAGAGTAATCTAAACATCAGGGAACCTCATCTGCAAAATACTGAACACAGAAGACCCACTTCTAAAGCCAGGTAATTTACGCCAATCAGCAAATTCTGCACATTCACGTACCGGCCGTCCATGAATGCTTTCATAATATAACAGAGCTTTCTGCAGGGCCACTTTCTCATTAGCAATCTGGTCTTTGGTCATATCCTGTATAAACACAAGGATAGAGAAATGAGAAAGGGGAAAACACTTGTGAACGTCCCGACTTCTTTATTTAGTTCAACAAATTTCCCACAGTAAGGTTAGAAAGAACGTTTACACAACAGCTCGATCCAAAGCTAGGAATCAGCTATTCCTGGTGTCTTGCTGGAAACACAGCACAGCAGAATCGGCACCTATGAGTACTCCTACCTCCCGTGCAGTGGGCAAAGGCACATTGCATTGAGGTAAGCAAGGCTGCGAGGCACATGGGGCTTAGCTTACCGGCTCCGGCAATGACTACAGTTACAGGACGCACATTCCCAAAGGCTTGTCTCTAATCCTCCTACCTCAGAGAGCCACCACGCTGTCTATTAACTGAAACAAGTCCATTCTGCAATCTGTACAACAAGGCTTCCTGCTTTCAGTCTGTAGTCCAAACCCGAAGTACCCACAGTTAAAACACTCTGAGTTTGTTTTATCTGCTTCTCTGGACGTCTCAGAGTGTGGGAGGTTTGAAAAGGTGTCGCTCTATCACCCTTCCCATTGGGACCCTGGGACATGCCCCGCCATCCTACCACGCTGACTGGAAAGCTTTAGGATTAGCAGTTGGCTGGGGGCCTTCACAGAATCACACCTTAATGTCCTCAGGACGGCTGGTTTCCACCCGCTTCTCCTGGAGCTTCCTTTGGATGGACTCCAGCGTGGCTTCGACGCTAGGCTTTAAGGCTTTATCTACCAGCTCTTGCTTCTTCTCGTCTTCTTTCTCAAGTTGGGAGCCAAAACTCTTGGGGAGAGTATTGCTTCTCTGCCGTATCCTGGGGGTTAGGTCCTCTTCCGATATCTTCAGTTTTGACTCTAGGAGAAAAGATTTGGGGGTGGAGATGTATGGGAACTGACGTCTGCTGAACCCAGATTGCTTTTCTATGCTGTTAACGACTGCTTAGCCTTGTCTTTTTTTTCCCCCAGAAAGTATCTAATTATCATATTAGTCGAAATCCCTGGGTTATTGTGTTAAACCCAAGAAAAATGATAATGTCTTCCCGGATTACCTGGTATGATTTCCTAACCCTCATTCCTGAGGAAGTTTTAGTTCCTTGACAGCCATGCATTAGCCACACCAACCTGTTTGCTGTTCTCAGAATGAGGCGGATGGATGGCTTCCTACACTGATTCCCTTCGCGTTTACAGGTATTTGCAGATCTAGCGCCCAAGTGCTGGCCAACTTTTTCCGTATGACGTGTATACCTCATTTTGGAATTATTTTCACTTTGTATTCTATTCTATTGTGTATATGACCCTGTGTCCTAAAAGACAGCAAGTGCTTTGAGGGACAGGGACCAAATCCATCTCACATCCATCTGTGTTCTATGTCTTAACTCCATAGCAAATAAAGCCTTGGATTAAACAGGTACTTCGAGTTGAAACCATCATCCTTATATTAGTGATTTAGCGAAGTCAAAAAAATGCTGCCGAATTTGCATCTTAGCTGATCTGGGTTTCCCCGTGATTGAGGCCATGGGAAGACATGGAGAAAGTGTGCCCTGAACACTTAGAGCCCTGGGAAGCAGCTTCAAGAAACTTGTCTTTCCTGGAATACTGTAGCAGTGAGTGGCACTCAGCACGTGGTGAGATCGCAGCTTCTGCACCTGGCTTGTTCCCTGGAGACCGCACCATAGGTCTAGAACGTTACCTACCTTTAAGTTGTTTCCGGAATTTGGCAAGGTCATTAGTCCATTTCAGAACCTCTGGATTGGCTGCTTTGTCGCTGTGGGAAGGCTGAGAAAAGGAAACCTTGAGTAAATGTTTTGTAATTGGGGCAGGAAAAAGAAGAGTTTGATAATCAGTTTGTTTTAAACAGGAAGGAAAAGTTGAGTTCCACTGGAATAATAAATGAACCGTGATTAATCAGGGCAACTTCACAGGTGGGATTCCATTATCCTTCTTTATATCTGGTTGTTTATTTATTTTTTAATACTATCTGGTTATTTGTGATGCTTTCAAAGAATTCCTCAGAGGCAAAATTCTGGATTTTTATGATCATGGACTTCTATGAGGCCCATGGCCTCTTTTCCTTTATTTGTAGGGTTCAACCTGTCAGGTTAACAGGATAGAAAGCAGAGGGGTATATGATATATTACACTACAACCACCACGAAAAATGCCTTTTTTTCCACTCTTGTGAGAAATACTGAGGATAGAGCTGAGAGCAGAATGAGGTCAGTACTAATAAAATTTCAGAAGACAATCTCGAATTACGTTTTAGGCAAACAAAATACTTCATTTAATGATTTTTCCCATCCCTGTTCACTGATCAATTTGCAAGACGTTGAGGAGAGCATTCAGTTCCTCTGTAAGGCTACACCTGTGCACGGAAAATGCTGATACACGATGTCTGGGGTTTATCAGCGTTGATCCCCCAGTGTTTATTGCCTTTTTGTTTCGAGATTCCCTAGAAATTTCCCTTCACCTTTATCACTTCTCTGAGTTGCCGACGCATCACGGCAAGGGGGGCGGGGGAGTGAGCAGGCACCCACCTTGTACTTCCGCTCCTCTTCAAACCTGTCTTCAAACTTTCGGATCTTCTTTTTAAGGCTCTGAATCCTCCGTGTGAGCTGGGCAGGCGTCAGGTCCTCTTGCTCGTCGTCGTAGGAGCCCAGAGAGGAGCTGCGTCGCCTGTGAGGGGCACAGCGCGGGGTCAGCTTCCCTAGGGACAGTCACCGCCTGCTGGGAGGGGCGCTGGCGATGAGGGATGCGGCACGGGGAAGGCAGGGGTGGGACTGTCCAAACCGTGTTTATCCTCTCGAATAAAAGCAAGCTGACTGCTAATTCATTTTGTGCCCTTGAGCTCTGCGTGTCCTGCCTTTTCTATAGGTCCAATCTTCTCTAGCTCACCTTTCCACTTGGCAAAGCCGGGACTGAAATGTGCACAGCGGACCTCACAGTGAAACACGAGAGAGCTCTGGAAAGGAGGTGCTAATGGAGAGTCAGCAGGTGATGTCGTAGTTGGGCCACAGGTCAAGTGAAAAATTACAACAGAGCGTGTGCACTAGGAGGGAGAATTTCAAATACGTTCCTCCGTATACTTACGACTTAATTAAAAAAAATTGCTAGCCATCCGCAACATTCCTATGACATTCGAATGTTACAGGGATGGTATCTTTGCGCATGTGCAACGTAAAGAAACATACCTCATGAAAGGATGGGAATTGGGGGGAGAAGGAGGCACTTCCGTGTCGTCCAGGTACTGCCTGCTCTGCCCGTAAGCGTAGAAGCGGGGCGAGAGCATGGGGTCGCTGTCCTCATCCAGGAGCTGCCGAATCAGGCGCCCTGCCTGCGGGGAGAGGCGTGCTTCGTCAGCGCGAACGCCCTCCTGCTGCCACGAGGAGAAAGCAGGGGCGGGCTCTGGAAAAGAGCAAGGGTAAGAGGGCCAAATTGGTCTCTAGAGCACACTTGTTTTCTGAACGCATCAGGAGGAACTGAACTTGGGAGGCACTGGAGGGTTTCACATTTTATTTGTTTGTTTATCTTTTGTTTGGCTGTGCTGCACGGCTTACAGGTTCTTAGTTCCCCAACCAGAGATAGAACCCGTGCCCCCTGCAGTGGAAGCACAGAGTTCTAACCACTGGACCACCGGGGAATTCCCAGTTTCACATTTTAGATGGAAGGTTGTAACTCGGGACACTATGCCCTGACCGGAACTGGCAAATCTAACTGACAGCCATCATCTACCCTCTGTCTCCATCCTCACTTGCCTTCAAAGGAGAATGTGCTAGGGCTGCCCTGAGGAACAGTGTGTGCTTCCAACTTTCCCCACAGATCACTGATGATAACTTCTCCATCTGAGGGTGTTATGGAAGAGAAACTCACATGTGCCTGGGAGGGAGGGGTTTGGCCTCATGGCTGGACATCCCTCACTGAAACCACTAAGGAATCACATTAACCTTGTGAGACCCCATCGGTTTAGGCGTTTACGCCCTCCGTTGAGGTCATTCAATAAGCTGTTTTGTGTGCTTCTGCTTAGCATGTTAGGATTTAGCATGTTTAAAATACATGCTCTGTACTTGAAACTTTAGAGGCTACTTAAGACTACAGTTAAAGTAAGATACATGCATAAAATTAGTCAATAAAGAGAAAAAGAATGCCTTACAAAGGACAAATCAGTATGAATTATTTCAGACGACCTTGAAAAAAAAAACAGACTTAGCACAAAATCCTGATTTGTCATTTTGGGAGGGAATAGGATGATATTTATTTCCTTTCACTGCAAGACCCACCTCAATGTATTTCTTTCCTCATTAAAAAAATCCTATCTGGGGCTTCCCTGGTGGTGCAGTGGTTGAGAATCTGCCTGCCAATGCAGGGGACACCGGTTCGAGCCCTGCTCTGGGAAGATCCCACAAGCCGCGGAGCGACTGGGCCCGTGAGCCACAACTACTGAGCCTGCGCGTCTGGAGCCTGTGCTCCGCAACAAGAGAGGCCGCGATAGTGAGAGGCCCGCGCACCGTGATGAAGAATGGCCCCCACTTGCCGCAACTAGAGAAAGCCCTCGCACAGTAAACGAAGACCCAACACAGCCATAAATAAAAATAAATAAATAAATTTAAAAAAAAATCCTATCTGACATATTTTAAGGATAGATCTCAGATGATGTAGGGTATTTCATTTGTAATACTCTCTTCATTAAAAAAACAAAAAAAGATTAAGCTTTAAATACACTTGTGGATATTGTGATTTACACAAGGCTGGAATTTGGCCATGATCTTAAATTCTGGGATTCCCACAGTTTGAATCATGGAACAACTGCTCCTTCAGCTATCAAAGTATTTCTAAAATCTACAAAATTATCTTAAACAAGTGCTTACTCAGTATTTTACTTCAAAAGATCATACTGTAATCACGGAACATTAAAGCTGGTTGAAACTTCATACGTCATCTAACCTGGTGACTTTTCAAACCTGGCTGCACATTAGGGTCACAGAGAGAAACATAAATAACTCCTAACGTACAGGTCCCCACATCACCCAATTAGGCAGAATTTTTAGGTGAGGGTCCACATATGTGTGAGACACACACACACAAACACACGCAAACACACGCTCTCTAAAAAGCTTCCCAAGTCTTCCAAAATGCAGTCAGGTTTGAGAACTACGGATTCAGTCCAACAGATTACAGATAAGGACACTGAAACCCAAAGAATTCCAGAGCAAACACCTAATCAATGACAAGAGTTGGGTCTAGAAACTCAGTCTCCTACCCTCCAGGACAGTGCTTCAATTCAGAATGTGCCAGGTGCTTCAAGGACAAGGATGACTGTCTTAAAAAGATTTTAAAACCCCACAGTACAGTAGGAGAGTTAGGTACATTAATTTAAAAAAATGAACCTCATGTGGAAGGAGGCCCACAGGTTCTCAAAATTTAAAGACAACCGAGTTATCTGGTAACACAGATGGTACTATGAATACTTTGAAAAATGAAAGCATGTTAAACACAGAGTCTTGCCTATCGAGTCTTAAAGAGTGGCAGAGAATACGCTGGTAGATGGGCATGGCTACAGCCGGAGACTAACAGGAGTTGTTTCATTGTTTGCACTGACGCTGTTGGCTGGCTCCCCCTAAGTGGCAGAGCTCAGATACGAGCAGCTCCGGAACTGCCAACAGGAAAGAGTGAAAATGGATTGAGAGGTGAGGGGGTATGAGGGAAGGAGAAGGTGAGTGGAGAGCAATTCCTAGAAAAATAACAAAAATGTAGTATAAAGCTGCAGAAAATGGAACTATTAAACTGACTAGATGACATCGTCTATTTCATGATATTTCATAAGACAGGAGTAATGTTCTATAAGGACTGAAGTCAATGGAACCAGGACAGGGAAAGGGTTAAGATGGCTTGAACGGTAAAGCAGCAGGTAATCACCTCACTGCCAAGCGGCAAAGGAGCAAAACCCCTGGGGGAAGGGCTCGGTGGCTGGTGAGGACAGAGGGCATCCGAGAAACAAAGTCTGATGTTGATATTGGCAAGGGCACGCTAGCTACTTTGACATTTCTCCTCGTCAAAACTCAGTTTGAAAAGGTGTCACTTTAGGTCCTGAAGCCCTTGAATCTGTCTGAATCTAGCAGACACAACTCTTAAAAAATATTACAACTAATCTTTGCTTTGAGCTTGAACTATGTGGTCTCCGGGCACCAAAATTTTTGCAAAAACAGTATGTGTTTGTGACCATTAACCAAACATGTCTCCAGTAAAAAAATACACAGTGATCCTGAGTTAACTACAAAATACTAATCATGTGCTTGTTTGATGCTTTGTGACTAACATGGGGCCATCCCTCAGATTGCCTTTTTGTTAACACAGCTGTCTTCTGGGGCTCCATTCTTGACCCATCGCTTCACTGACAAGAAGACAAAATGTGCCATTTGCCTAGTGTCACCAGTGGTGTATATAAAGTACATGGCTAAAGAAATTCTAGCTTATGGGTGACACTGTCTCTTGAATTCACTCTTTAAACTTTTACTTTTTACTGTATGATTCTGTTTATTTTTTTAATTGAAGTATAGTTGGTTTACGATGTTGTGTTAATTTCAGGTGTACAGCAAGGTGATTCAGATATATATATGTATACATATATATATATACACACACACACACACATATACACACGTACATTCTTTTTCAGATTCTTTTCCATTATAGGTTATTATAAGATAATGAATATAGTTTCCTGTGCTATACAGAAGGTCCTAGCTGTTTATCTATTTTATTTATTTATTTATTCATTTATTTATTATTATTATTATTATTTAACATCTTTATAGAAGTATAATTG
The DNA here is from genome assembly GCF_965194825.1 of Balaenoptera physalus. NCBI lineage: Eukaryota > Metazoa > Chordata > Mammalia > Artiodactyla > Balaenopteridae > Balaenoptera > Balaenoptera physalus. The sequence continues at coordinate 9,546,867 of NC_138884.1, forward strand.
ATTTACAATTATTTACCTATTTTATATAAGTAGTTTGTATCTGTTAATCCCAAACTCCTAATTTATCCCTCCCCATCCCCTTTCCCCTTTGGTAACCATAAGGTTGTTTTCTATGTCTGTGAGTCTATTTCTGTTTTGTAAGTAAGTTCATTTGTATCATTTTTCTAGATTCCACATATTAGTGGTATCATATGACATTTGTCTTTCTCTGACTTAGTTCACTTGGTATGATAATCTCTAGGAAATTCACTTATTTAAAAATGAGAAATATAAGACCATTAAGAATTTCAACCTTATAAACTGGGACGAAGTGAGAGAGTGGCATGGACTTATATATACTACCAAATGTAAAACAGATAGCTAGTGGGAAGCAGCCGCATAGCACAGGGAGATCAGCTCGGTGCTTTGTGACCACCTAGAGGGATGGGATAGGGAGGGTGGGAGGGAGACGGGATATATGTATATATATAGGTGATTCACTTTGTTATAAAGCAGAAACTAACACACCATTGTAAAGCAATTATACTCCAATAAAGATGTTAAAGAAAAAAAAGAATTTCAACCTTAACAAAATAAAAAGACATGTTTCATCATTAGCGGCAGACAGAACAGAAGTTTCTCACCTATGCAACATGAAATGCTTATATGATTTCTCTCTCCTTTTTCTCTCTTTCTTTAATTCTATACAGTCTTATAACTTAAGGCTCCTATTCAAAAGAGTTATATAATTACATGTAATACATAGTTCAGTATAACTAAAGAATCAGTAAGACCCACTATTCCTCTGTTTTAGTTTGAAGTGATCTAAGAATACAAGGCTAGCTCATGTTTTGATAGTTGGCACTCAGGTAGAATAACAAGAACAAACCGAGGACAACCCTGTAGTCCGTGATAGTATGTCCTATGCATTGCCTACCTGCTTAGAGAGCCCGTTTGAGACTGTGTTCACTGACCATTCCCAACTGAGGGCTTGGGAAATATTTTATATTTTAATCAGTAATTCTAGAGCAATGAAACAGACAAGGATATTGCAAGACAATTATTCAAAGGGAAACAGAAAAGAGTTGAGGCTTCAAACTGGATTTTCATCTTAAAGGACCACATAAAACAAAAGCGTTTTCATATCTGGACCAGAATTCCCTGGGTACGGTGGTTTTGATTTTAGCCATGTGTCTGGTCACAAAGAACTCTGGACTTAAGTACGGCACGTCTATTAAAAATTAATCCGCCCAGGTTAGCTGACATCACAGCAGGTCAGAAATAACAGAGATAAAAGCTGTATGCTTGCTACCTAAGTAATAAAAAAGAAGAGATCCTGGGGGAGTTCCAGTTCAGACACACTACAGCGCACATGGAAATAAAGGAGATTCACTGCAGGAAGAGGGAATGCGACTCTGACTGATGTTAATGTGATCACTGGGACATACAGCTCCTCTCTGCTTAGAGGGCTGGACCCATTTACTACACAAAGAAAACTGACTGCTGATGATTTCTCTCTAAGAAATCTGCACAGAATTAAGGGAGCTGATGTCTTCCATGTCTCATTACCACCTATGTATATGCTGTTTAGAGTCATTCCTACTTGTCATGATGTCGCACTGTCTGCCCAGAAGGCCACTCAGCAGTATTGGAGGTCCCTGCACATCCCAGATACAGAACCATGGAAGCCCCACTGGTGGGGGGGTCTTCCCTGGGGGAATCCTTTCATAAAATTTTCCTTAGAATTCCAAAATTTAATCTCAGAACAATGGCTGTCCTATTACATTGTTCCCATAGTCTCCCGAACTATCAGAGTTAGAGGGAAACTTAGTAGCCATCAATCCAAAATAACATCAACTAGGTCCATCCATGTTCTGCAAATGGCATTATTTTATTCTTTTTAATGGCTGAGTAATATTCCAGTGTATATATGTACCACATCTTCTTTTTCCATTTCTCTGCCGATGGACATTTAGGTGGCTTCCATGTCTTGGCTATTGTAAACCGTGCTGCAATGAACATTGGGGTGCATGTTTGTCCTACTGAGTGAAGTAGGTCAGACAGAGAAAGAGAAACATTGTATGACATCCCTTATATGCGGAATCTAAAAAGAAATGATACAAATGAACTTATTTACGAAACAGAAACAGACTCACAGACTTAGAGAACAAACTTATGGTTACTGGGGGGAAGGGATAGTTAGGGAGTTTGGGATTGACATGTACACACTGCTATATTTAAAATGGATAACCAACAAGGACCTACTGTACAGCACGGGGAACTCTGCTTCATGTTATGTGGCAGCCTGGATGGGAGGCAAGTTTGGGGGAGAATGGATACGTGTATATGTATGGCTGAGTCCCTTTGCTATGCACCTGAAACTATCACAACATTGTTAATCGGCTACACTCCAATAGAAAATAAAAAGTTAAAACAAACAAAAAACAACATCAACGAACACTCACTCAGTGCCCATCAAGTGCCTGTGCTGCGTACTCTGCATATGTTAGCTCATTTAATCCTGCAAAAACATACTAAGTAGATACTACTATAGTGACTACACGTTATTACGTACTGTGTCACCTATTACCAGATGGGGAGGCTGAGGCCAAAACTGAGACGTGCTGACTACCTTGTCCACAAAGCTGGCTAAGTGGTAGAGCCGGGACGTGAACTCTGGGTGTGTCTGCCTCTTCACCTCACGGCCCGCTGCCTGCCGCGATGCTGAACTGGCACTGCTTAGAAAGAGGCATCCAGGTGGAAGTCAGGAGACTTAGTGATCTTGAATCATCATTTTGCCTCTTTTGGCCTCAGCTTTCTTAGCTCTACAATGGGAGGGCTCAATTGTAAGATCTTTAAGATCCCTTGCTTCTCTATCATTTTTTTTTTTTTAAGAGAATTTCCTTTCTACAGTTATTTTTGATAAGCAGTAAGTGATGAATAAGATAGCTGAAGTATTCTATGTCCTTTAAAAAATGTTCTTTAAAACTTGATTTCACCAGGACAAATCTAATAGAGTAACCAAGTGTTTACATCTCAGGATTTCCACAAGGGGCACCCCCAAATCAACATGAATCGGCTGATTAGGAACATTCTAATTATGTAACTTTCAAGGACTTTAAATAACGAAGACTAGTTCATTTGATTTGTGTATTCATTTAGTTGTGGAGAGTGGAAACCCTAGTAACAGTGATTATGATGTTGCCGTCATGTGGACAGATCAAATAATGTGCCCTAATACATAGCTACATGCAGAGAAAAAAAAAAGATCAAGCATGTATTATTTATCTGTCAACAGGGACAACTAGACCGTCATCCTACATTCACCTTGAGAGGGTTCCACTCTATGCAGCCTATGGAACCTATTGTCAGTTTCATTTTTCTTTTTATTTCCCTGATAACATACGCCCCAGAAGCCAGAGAACATCATTCCCATGTGGAAGCATACACGGCAGAGAGAGGTACCAGCAGGCTGGTCATTAAGTACTGTCTCACCTGATGTTCTGTGAATGAGAATGAACGATGGCTTGCGGATGGAGAATACGCAAACCAAAAAGAGGGCGTGACACTACGTGGTGGTCTGGAGACTAGTGACGGAGACCTATCGATGGATACTGGCTTGTATGGTTTCGGTAACGACTACTTTTGTTTATATATTTTGTTGCACTGGTGTCACATTCACAGTTAATTACTTACTGGAAAGCCACCATTTTGTTTCTTACTGAAGCTATAGAAAAAGGTGATATTTTAGTGACTGAACTGACTGCTCTCATCTTAGCCACGCTTTAGGCAAAAATTCCTTCATTTTGACTATACTTACAGCTATATTACTGCTATAATGTAAAGTGGACATTTAAAATAAATGAATATATATATAAATATACTGAAAGCAGTAACCAAATGATCTAAACAGCCTTGAAATGAATCCACGTAGATTTCTGAGATATGCAAGTTCAATGACAAACGCAGTAATCGGCAAAAAAAAAAAAAAAAAAAAAAGTTAAAACAACTCATTTCATAAATTACATGGATAACACAATTCACATTCCCAAGCACAGTAAAATGTATTTCTTTCTCGCCATAAGCTTTAAAAATTTCATCTAGTTTTCCAATACAAAATATAATAAAATGTTGGTCCCTTCATATTATTTTTTATCTGGCAGAAAGTTCTTTACATTAAGTGATGAAATAGTTTTAAGGAAACAGTAAGTTAGCTTTCAACCACTCTGGAGAGATTTTTCAGCTTTATATTTAGCCTCTTTTAAGTGTGCTGGAAGAGACTATAAATTTATGATTAACCAAAGTAAAAATAATCCAACACCTGAGTCCACTTCAGTAGGAGGAGGAAGAATCTACCTTCCCCTTTCCTCAATAAATCATCAAGATAATATGGCCAATTTGAATTCTGACCAAAAATCCTAGCTTTTATCTAGAGCTGTATGTTAATGATATGAGGAGACCATATTCTTGAAACCCAAATATAGCATTTATTTTGGCTACTGTTTTTGTTTTATCTGGGTGACAGTGGCTACCATGGGACTTGCTGGTGGGGTGGTAAGGTTGTTTTTAATGTATGAATTAAAAGCACACCTGATTATTTCAAAGTACACAAAAGAACAACAGCAAACGCTAGCCAGGAATGTATCACCTAAAAACAAAACAAAAAACCCTGAATTCTTCCCCCAGTGGACATATTATGAGCTGGGAAGATCTGACAAAATCTCAGATCTACTGCTTAATTACATGGGGAAAACAAAACAAAACAACAATAACAAAAAGAACTGGAACATGTTTCTGAGATTGCAAAGAGGGAAAATTAGAATAAAAAACAGTTTGATTTTGTTTCCCTAAAGCCCTGGATGCAAGAAGCATCATGGGTGCTACTATTTTTCACCTTGTGATCTTTTTAGATCATCTTTTGGTCTTTCATCTAAGATCATTAACATAATGAATACTTTTTGGTTAAAAAGGGGTGGGCAGAAGACAAGAAACTCAGGTGCTTTTGAAAAAGACTGATTTTTTTAATAGTTGTAATTCTCTGCTAAGTCATTGTGTTAAATCAGGCTGCTGTTCTGAACTCAGGAGCACAATTTCTCCCTCTCTGTAGCCTTCAAACACACATACGGCCTAGAGGCAGATGGGCACTTATTTTGGACACACACTGATATGTTTGGATGCAGACACATGGAAAATGGAAGAACAGCAGCTTGACAGAACTGCTGCAGGATCCTCCCTGAAATACAGTTTTGACAAGATGAGGATACCCTCTTCTTCTGCAGAAGTAAATTTCTAACGTTTTTGTCAAAAATCTGTAGGAAAACCAATCTAAAGCAATGTATTACAGGCTTTCAAGAAGAAGCGCTTTTATTCAGTGCTTTCTTGACAAGCAAATTCCTTATGTTTGCTAACCTGGATTTAAAAATTCTTTCCATAAAAACAAACACAGAATCAAAGCAAATCAAAATAATCTTGAAAAATGGGGAGGAGACTTAACGAAGGAGGTGGATGGTGGGCATGTAGCAGGGGGAAGCAGTTACACTGACAGCAAATCCTAAAGGCACACCAGTTCCCTATTACTCAGCTTGGTACTCCTAGAGGGAAAAAGGCACTCACACATCAGCACCCCTGGAGAGTCAAAATGAAAAAAAAAAAAAAAAAAGGACTGCAAGGTGACACTATAATAAAGGATAAGCACATTTTCTTTCATAGATTGCAGTTAGTCTTGGCAACAGTGAACGTGACACATTCCTATGTCAGGGGAAGGATTTTCAGTCATTTGGAAATGTGGTTTACTTCTGCACACATAGCTCTCGCTCTCACCCACACATCCAACATGCTTCTCCTTTCTGCTAATGTACATATGCTTCTCCAACATTAAATCATCCAAACATCAGACGACCTTACCTTCCCAGCTCTTCTCATCACACAACGCAGTCAGGTCCAGCTCAGGCGCTCCGGAGACAAAGCTCTCTTGCTGGTCATCAGCACTGGGAGTCCTCTGCAGCTTGCTGTCAGGTACGCTGGGATGCTCCTGGATCTTCATGGTGGGGTCCTGCAATGACAGCACAACGTCCCCAAATCTCCACTGCTCATCAAAACCCCCAAACGTCCGCAGCGATTCCACTCCTGCTGGGTGAAACCTCCTCCCAAGCCACAGCTGCTGATGTCCCCGGCACGGAAACCGAAATCAGAGCTTGATGCCCCCTGGATGCTAGCTGGCCGCTTGCATGCAAAAAGCGACCATCCATCTGCGCTCCTTTAACTTTGCTTCTGGAAGAAAGACAAGATGTTTTCCGAGGGCTGCTCCTCCTGATGACTGCTGGCAGCTGACAGTCTGGATGATTACCCACTGGGGCCGGGAAGGAGGGAAAAGGAGTTTGTGTTTCCTTAAAGGAGTATGGCTCTCCAGACTGTAAACAAAAACCCAAAAACTCAGCTAGTGCTGTTGCCAAGGCTGTAGCAGCAACATGGTGTCTCCTGCACGCAGACTTCTTTGCCCCTTAGGTAAACAGTGCTGCAGGGCCAGGAGCGGAGGCTGTGTACACGCGTGCTCTCCTGCTGGCCCTGCAGGCTTAGATCAATTAAGCGGGGCTAGCTGCACATTCCCAGATTTCCTGTGGTTGTTTTTGCCTCGAGCGTGGGGAGAACAGGCTATTTATGGAGGAGCTCTGGGTATGCACTGTTGCGCAAATTCAAACAGCAAGGGGGTCTGGTGTCGCAGCTAAGCAGTAAGGAATACACACTCTGGAAATGAGCCAAAATTACACAGGGAGCACGACTTTTTTTTTTTTTTTTTTTTTTTAAGTAAAAAGGCAAGAGCTGGCAAGTCAGTGATGCATAATTTATATCTTACAAATATGCAACTGTCGCTTGTTTTCTTGGTTTTGTTTATTGGTGGCACGCACACCAGACTAGGATGTCTGGGGGATGGGAAAACTCTCCCCCAAAGGCTGCTATTTTAACTAAGTGATTTTATGTTTAAAAAACTGCATTGAAATTTAGTCTTTTTTACCTTGTCCTTTGGCATCGGGTAAACCCAACCTCTGCCATACTCTCCTCTCTCATAAAATTATAAATAAAAGTGTTGCCTCAAAACACATTTCTCAAGTAGCACAGATCTGTACAAAAGATTTTCTCTGAGAATAACTGGAAATTTATTTTAGCAAACATACCATCATTAAATAAAAAAACCAAAAACATATGGAAATCATAAATGATTCTGTTAATGTATGAGAAATATTCTTATGCTTAAAACAAAGCAGTACTAAGACTTCCACCTCCTTTTAATAGCTATTCACCCTACTTTGATATCACCAGGGAATAGATAGGGATTTTACTACTATATTTCCATGAAATGAAGCATTCTGTTCACATTTGGGATAAAATGAAATATCACCAATCAGTTCATGATAAGCTACTGAAGTCAGATGGAAATGCTAAGTAAATCTGGGGCTTTAAGACACTTTAAAAATTCTGCTTGTCTACTGTAGGGAAAAAAAACACACAGATTATGCATTTATGTCACAAAAATCATTTGTTCCCTGAGCTGAATCCTAAGTAGACGGAGTTGAATGACCCAATCTGGCGCTCAGCTTTCTAAAAGTTACAGCATCAGTTAGTCACCTATCATATATGTGTGTGTGTGTGTGTGTGTGTGTTAGAACCTCATACAGCAAATAAACATTTTCTCAATAAAGATCTCTCATAATTGTTACACTTAGAGACATATAAAAGGGAAGAATATAAGAAATACGATTCCATGTTGTAAGTATGGCACTTTCTTCACGAGGAACGTCTTTGAAGCCACTGACCAGCAGAGGAGTGGACGTGCATTTTCCTTCCGGGCAGCCCTGGGATTGAAGTGGGACTGACATTTAGCAGCTCGGTGCCCTAGCTGAGCCACTTCACTCCTCTGAGCCTCCGCTTCCTAATCTATAAAACGGCATTAAAAACACTAACCTTGCGAGGTTCCTTTGAAGATCTGAGAGAAGGTATGAAAGGCCTCTAGCATGGTGCCTGGAGCACAGACACACAAATGGAAGCGATCTCTCTTTTCATTATTATTAGGCACCGCAGGAAGATGAGTAAAATATTGCTACACCTCAAAATGCTCGGGAGAGGAGTGGGAGATGAGGCATATAAACTGCAATTCAAGGTGAAACATGCGACGACAGGGCGGGGCAGAGTCTCAGACGCCTTATGAAAAATGATTGGAGAAGAGAGTCACTTGCGTTCCCATCAGGGATCGACAACAGCGTTTGGGGGCTGTGTGGGCCAGAGGGGCTGGGAAGGAGGGCACTTCATACAGAGAGGAGGGGGAGCAGAGGCGGGCAGGAGTGGGGGACGGTGACCACAGGAGACACGAGGCTTGGGTGCCGGCCCTCAGCACCGATGACGAGGGGGTCGGAGGAGCAGAGGCCGGGCTGCCAGAGGCCCTGCCTACTGGGCTAAGTGTGCATTTTATCCTGGGGTAGATAATGGAAAGCCACTGAAGGATTTAAACAACCGACTCCATGGAGAAATGTGCGTTTTCCAGGCTGATGCCTCGGGCACGGGAATGCACGCTGCTGGGAAGACCCACAGGCCTCAAGCCGGGCTCACCAACAGCCAGCACCCCCGGCTACACCAGTCACTGGCTCTGCTCCCCCTGTGTCCCCTCAGGGCACTCAAGAGTCCTGCAGTGCTTGACACGACATGTATAAAATCCCCCAGTTCCACAAACACACAAGCTAATTTAAAACGTGCACTTTTTATGACTGCCACATCCAAATTAGCACCAACCACAAAGCAAGAAAATTAAAATTAGAAAATTCTTCCTTAGTTTCTTCCTCCAGAACGTATGGGTTTACTCACTCCTCCAACAATAGTGGGTTGGTGCACCCGCTCTGTGCCGGGCTCTGTGTGAGACATGCAAGCTCTCCGCACGCAGGGGGCTGGCGTTTAGCGGAGCAGGTTCAACTATGCTCAGTGGAGCTCTGGAAACGCGACTGTGGTGTGAGGCCACAGCAGACCACCTTGTGAATTGGTGAGCTGCCCCTCACGGTGTTCGAGTAAAGTCTGGGAGTCAGAAATGCAGGAGAGGGAGCGATTACTGCCCTGGGTAGGATGTCGGGATAGACAACCTTGATAGGACTCTATTAGTCTAACAAAGAGAATCAGGCCAAAATTGTACTAGTTTATTCAAGTATAAGAATATATATCACATATTATATACATATAACAGGGCTGTCTATTATATGTCAGGTGCTAGAGATACAAAGAGAAAATTTATTTACTCATTCATCTAAGAAATAATTTTTGAGGGCCTTCCGTGGGCTTGACAGTCTTTTAGATGTTGGAGAAATTTCAGTGGCCCAAATAAAGTCTCTGTCCTAATAAATCTTAAAGAAGGGGACAGTTAATAAAGAAAAAAAAAGTCAGGTAGTGATATGGACATGGAGAAAACACAGCAGGGTAAGGAGGATGATGGAGGTTATGGGCCACGGCCTGCTTTTTATTGGGTGGCCAGGGACAGTCTTTCCAATAAGGTGACATGTGAGCAGAGACACGAAGGAGATGCTCTTCTGTGGGAAGAGCATTCCAGGAAGAAGGAAAGCAAGTGCAAAGGCCCTGAGGCATGGTCATCTCGTACATGTTGAGGAACAGCAAAGAGGTCCCTGTATCTGGAGTCAAGCAGAGGCCAGTCAGGGCCGTCATTTATGCGTGTTTAGAACGTGCACTGTGCCATATATAACGGGATATCATTCACACTGCAGACCTACGTTAACTGACATGAGCTTCTGGACCCCCTGGCTGATCTGCACAGCAAGGGAGGGATGAGTCCTACATAAACGCACAAGAGCTCGCACAGCCACGGACTCACCTGGCAGGGCTCCCTCACCAGCGCGTCCGCACACGTGGTCCTGCGCTGCTGCGCTCCGAGCAGCCTCCGAGGTTGCTCATTCACTTGCCTGCTGCATCTGCAGGCCTGGTTCCCAGTTTCTGGCCCCGCTGATCTCTGAACCAGACACAGTCACCTTGCCTGTGGTTGCAGAGTGGGCTGCTGGTGTGGTCCCAGGGTTTACAGGCACATGGAGCTAAGGATACTGCTCGGAGGCTATATAGGCTCTACAGCAATACACTAGCAAAAGACTACTCCTCCTTCAAATGTTTGTAACACACACACACATTGTCACCTCGTCTGGGTGAGGCACCTCACCAGGTTGTTTCCCACTCTCTAACAGCGCTTATTGAGAGTACCGTGCCTGTCTACTTGCTTGTCTGTTTCTCCTACTAGATCATTACTGTTAAAATGTCAAGGACATTCTTAAATACCAAAATATTTTTGGTTTCAACTTTTGTTGTTTATAAAAATTGTATCTTCAGTTAAATCAGGGTAAATACATTCATTTCACACGTATCAACTCAGAGGTCCTTGTGCTGTGATGTCACACACTAAACCCTTGTCCAAAATGTGGTACCATATGAAAACATGCTAAATATTCATGTAATGAAATAAACTGAGGGACAGGCTCTTTGGAGAGACAATATGGTATGTCAGATATGGGTTTTAGAGTAAGAGACTGGAGTTCAAAAACAGGTGACCAGTTGCAAGATGTTCAATGAGTACAACTTCTTTGTACTTGAGATGCTTTTTCTCTCATAGAGGAACAAAACTTCATAAAGTTGTGAAGATTAAGTGAAAAACATGTAGCGTAAAAACAGCTAGCCCGTAATAACTGTAGAAGAAATGCTAATTCCATTTATACGCTACCTCCCCTTCCCATTCATTCATCTGGCAAGTGTTTATTGAACATGTACTATGTGCTAGGTGCTGGAATTAAAGGGATTAACAAGATAGGAGATTTGGTGTGGAAGGGATTCACTGATCACATAAGTGTCAAGTCACATGCATTTTATAAAAGAAAAACACAGGGTGCTAGAGGGCAAATAAGAGAGAGCTCATTTTGCCTGGGGCTGCAGGTGACATTTCACATTCAGGTAGAGGAACCATTAACTACTAGCCCATCCACCTGAGCCCCGTTAAGACTTGTCCCTGTCTGGCTGGGCCTGGCTTTTTCTATCCTGACTTTATTGATCCTGCTCTTTCCCTGGCATCAAGTCGCTGGTGAATTTTTGTTCTACCCCTTCTCCCTCCCTACACAGGATTTGGATAAGCAGCGTAACTACTAGCTCACCAGAGCGGGGCAGGACACTATCAGTGCCCTGCACAAGGCAGTGTGCACAGGAAGAAACCACACAGAGTTAACAGAAGGGCCACATGGAAGTATAAACATTTACTGTTTGGCTTGACAATAAAGGAAAAGGAACATAACAAATTCCCCAAATTCATCTGAATCACGAAGCTTCTGTAGCCCTTTCAAGACTGGAGGGAATTGGAAATGAATCTAAACAAATAGAGCTTTTAAATTTTTTCTGGTTCTGATATTAAAGCCAGTAACAAATCCCAAAGCTTCCATGATATACAGTGAAGCTGAAATAACAGTCATCCATTTCATAAACACTTGTTGACAGGGATATTTCAGAATTTATCTCAAACCTTCTCAGGGCAAATAAAAGCCTGCATTTTAAGCTCTTGTGACAATTCATATTAATTCTTACGCTTGATTAGAAAGTCTTATCTTCTCTCCTCACTTTTTTTTTTTTTTTGAAGCAGGATAAGAAAAAGGGAAATAGTCTTTTGTTTATTATGAATGTCCTGTTTGTTATCAAAGGTATGCTTCTAAGCTCTTTTAAGCGGTAGGCTTAGAAAGCATAAAGAATGTAAAAATATCTTGAAAGAATTTAACACTTCATTAACCTTAAACTTCTGACTACAGTGACCTCTTCCAGGTAATGTAATACCCATCCATGTACTTAATAATTTTTACATGTTTTGCTTTTTTCACAAAAAGATTAAGTATAAGGTTATAATTTTACTATTCTGGATTTTATACGGAAGCCTAAAATATTTCCACAATAGAAAATAACTTATTGAAAGGAATCAAATTGAAGCATAAACTCCATTGTAAACTGAACTCTGAAAATTTTTCAGTGTTATCTTTCAGAATCTAGAAATTGCTAGTTTTAAGGACAACCTCTCTCCTGGATACTTCCAGTTGTCAAATGAGTTCAAAAACAAACAGAACAAAGTCTTTGAACTCCACGGGCTCAGGGAACAGGGGGCTTAAGCTCTTGCACATGTTATCCTATTTCATCCAGACCAAACGGTATTTTATTAAAATGTCAGCCTTTCCAAAACTTAGCGGAAGAAATCATACTTAAATTTTTGACATTTTGAAGTGACTCTAACGTTTTTTCCCCATCGCCAATGTGTCACTAAACAAATTTTAATGCAAACCACATTAAGAAATTCAGATGACATAGAAATGGAAAACTCTCATTGACCATCCGAGATCTCAGCAGACTCTGTTTTTGGATAAGATTAGTTGTATAATTAAAAGAAAGTAAAAAGACATGCAACGAAGTATAGGCCCATGTTTACTTTTCAATACATGCCTTCAGACAAAAACACACTTAGGGCTGCAAAATGATTATTTAAAAAATAAAGTCACAGCTGTGCCTGCATTTGCCTTTGAGCAGCAGACTCTAAGCCAGCCTCTCTCTGCCTGTGTATCCCTCGCAGGAGCATCTGTGAAGCTGAAGGTTAATGTTCCTCATTCTGATGAAAATACCAGTGAAAGAAGAAAGACCAAGCACCTTTCTCCAATAGCACAAGTCATCTCCAATAGTCATCTGCTGTGTTACCGTATATGAATCTGGGCGTTTACAAGGAAAAACTTCAAGGGCAATATTAATGAGGACAAAATCTGCCTTAAATGGAAAATGAAATTGGAAACATTATCATATCCATTCACAGTGGGCAGGTAAATTTTAGCATCTCAATCTGATGCTATAGGAGACTTGAAAAAAAATAACAAACAGAATTCTACTAGGGGTAACCAACCTCCAGACTTCCTTTCCATCTCTGAAATTTAGGAATTAGTGCGATATTATCAGAAAACCAGATTAACTATTTGGGTTGTATAAGTTCTAGAAAGTGCTCCATATATTAAAAAGTAGGAAATTATGATAGACTGTAAACAAGGGAAAGAGGTTTAAAAATGGAAGACAGATCTTTTCACAGTCCTTCATTAATAATAAAATGTATTTCTTTCAGTGAAGGAGACACATGCCATCACAAGTAGAAACACAGTCCTAATCTTGTGGAGTGATGTCTTTTTTCCCTCCTTTGGTACAGTTGTGAAAGAAAGATGACACAGAGAGCTTAGTCTGGATTCTAACTCACTGCCTAATTTTATCTCCTAGCTGAAATTACCATGATTACAATGATTATTAATAGTGAGTGCTTCACGAGTGCCAACAGTGGGCTAGGTGCTGATTGGTAAATGCACATGTGCGACACAAGTAAGAATAGATCCTGGCCCACGGAAGAAAGACTTGAGATTCTTTCCCCGTGATGCATCCTCTGCTGTGGGAGCTGTCCACAAAAACACCAAGGTAAACGGAGTTCAGTACGCATTTTGTTTGGGTGCCACTTGGAATTTATGAGTTAGTTACGTAGTTCATCCACAAAGGCTGCTCTCTACCCTTTTATCTCCTAAATGATAAGAGGCATAAAAGGGAATAACTGAGAAGACCTCCCTAGGAGGCTGGTAAAGCCATTTGCTTTAAAATCAGGTTCAATGGCGTGATGAGTAGGTGCTTGCTGTGAGCAGAGGAAGACAGCAGAGAAAGGAGGAAACAGAAGGAAACTAAAACAACACTACCGTGGGGACGCTGTGCTCTGAAAAAAGGTGACTAGAGACAAGGAAAGAAGGTCTGCTTGTTGCCTGGGTCTCAAGGAAGGAAGCATAAAGGAGTTGGAAATAAGCGATGAAAGCAGTGGCTCAGAAGCTGTAAAGTCAAAAAGAAGCAGCTTCCCTTCCCTTCGTCTGGCTGCGTTAATGAAGGAGTGCACGTGAGAAATTGCATAGAGGAGATATGAGGAGTCTAGGACATTGCGGAGGCGGGGTGTCAGGTGGCCATTCATTTCTAGCAATTTTATGCCAAATTCTACATGAGTGGGCATTTTTCTAAGAAGGGGGTCCATAGCTTTTGAATTCTTAACTTGCTAGATTGGAAAACTTTATGCAGGTAGGAACTGCAGCTGTTATTAAATCCCAGCTCCTAGCACAGTACCTGCACATAGTAGGACTCAATACATATTACTGAATAAACCCATCAGTGAGTTAGGTTAGTGTCCAAAAAAGATTAACAATCACTGGGTTAGAGGGGAAGTTCTATGTATAATTAATATCTCAAGAGTCAGAATCCAAGGACAGGTTGAGAAACGCTTTAATTCTTGCCAAAAAGAAAGCTGATAATAAGATTGAAGGTGCAGCTGGAAGCATGTGGAAGTACTGGATTACATACACATGCATGAATGAAAAATGAGGCTCAGCACATTGAATGGAAGCCAGCGTCGGGAGCAAAGGAAACCAAATAGTTGGGTCAGCAAGGCAATGCCCCCAGAGGACAACAGGAAAGCCAGGAAAGTCACCGAAACTTTAAGATATAGACCACAGAAAGGAGTTAGATATTTTTTCCCTGTTGTCTACTTAAAACAAGACACAAAACTCAGAAAATGAACTGGATTTAATAACTTGAACTGATTTTATGTTAATTTGAAAATTAATGAGATCATCTCTTTGACAAATCCACTAAAATTCACTATTTATTTTAATCACTTAAAAACTGCATGAAATCATGGAAAATAAAACTAGTAGCTTTGGCTTTTTGTTTTGTCTTATTTTATGGAACACCTAAGGAGAAATCTCCATGCTATTAAAGTTTATCTTCACAAGCAAAATGAAAGAATTTAAAAAGCAAAAGAGTGGATTTCTTATGATTTCTCAAGGAATCTTCACGTCTTGGCATTTGACTTTCTCACCAATCACAATCCCGTCACGGAATGTCATCACCCCTTATTGAGAAGCTAATAATACTTCACACTAACTCCCAAGAATGTAGGAACAGACCTGTCACAGTCAAAATCTTACTTGTTAGCAGCTCACCTCAAAACGCTGGGCCTGTCTGCCGTCCTTTCCATTTTCTTTGCTACAAACAAAATATCATAAAATGTCATTCTGTTCTATAACAATGCTTTTCATTCATTGAAATTATGACTTCATTTATTTTAGAAGCTCAACAACTCTAAATAAAATTCTTATGAAATTCAAAAAACAAAACAAAAAAATTAATCAAAACGAAACAAAACTAGAAACAACACAAAACACGAATATGGTTATCTGCCTTTAACAGCACCATGGTAGATTTTTCCATTTAAACATTTTTCCTCGCTATAAAATACTGTTGGTAAACATATAGTCCTTTAATTCTACTCTTTTTAGTTCTTACAATGCACATTGCACTGAATGAAAAAAAAAAAAGTCTATTCATATTCTTATAAAGAGTGTAAGGAGAAAACTCTAAAATTACCTTCCGTCGGACATCAGTTCAACATCATCAGGTCCAATCCTTTCACGAGATGGTGTGGGATTGAGACTTTCCATATTCTGTAACAAAACGAACCATTAGTTGCCCAGTAGGAATGGTAAGACATATGCAACAACAGACCCTCCTTTCTTTAAAATAGAAACAGCAGATAACAAGCAGATATTACTTTTAGTCATCAGAGTCCTATCTTTAAAATTACGACAGTTTATTATACACCGCTGGCATAAAATTATATGCTGAACTTTACCATTCCATTAACAAAGATATCTGATAGCAGCATAGAAATGGTCATTGTGGCCTATAACGTTCTTGTTACTATCCACATTTTATAGCTAAACATAAACAAAACCCAGACTCAGAATATCAGGGTGGCATCAGAACTAGACTGAAGGAATCTGACCTCTAATGTAATCAGAAGCCAATGTAACATTCGTTGCCTATTTAACGTCTTTTCAGTATATATTGACACTGTGATCTGGGGGAACATGTAGCTTATATCTAAGCTATAAAATATCCATAAAAAGACATGGAGTTAACTTGAGAACCTTTCTTTCTGTGATATTTAATGTTAATCTTTATATTAGCCAAGATGGAAAAAAAAATATAAACACGAAACTTACTTCAAATAGCGTGTATTTCAGGCTGACCAAGAGGGCTTAATGCTTATCAGGAGGTACATTTGTAAGGTTTTCTGACTGCCTCTGTAAAAACGGCCAACAGTTTCTAAATACAACTCAGGTGACTGAGCACAGAGTAAGTAAGCCGTCCCCATGCAGGAAGATTACAAATATGCAAACAAGAGCTCGTTTACATTCGGTAGACCCAAATACAGAGCTGCCTCGGAGATTTGGAACCGAATTTCGCTGAACTCAAAGATTCATATCTGCATTAAAAGACCATTAAGCACCATCCATGTGCTCTGTGTTATCGAAATAAAGAACACATAGTGAAGCAACATGTATTCATCTACATGTTTATAATCTCTCCTTATGAAAAGCCCGTTGGAAAGTATATCTGATTAAGGGTCACAATGATCCCATGAAATTGACATATATAAAAATCTTCACAAAATAAGCATATAATTAGAGTGGATAACTGATCTTTGGCTTGGTAATGGATAAATATTTTCTATTTATGGCGGTGTGGCCAACTTGTCTGGAATTCTTAAAGTTTAAAACCCTAGGCTCGGGACTTCCCTGGTGGTACAGTGGTTAAGAATCCGCCTGCCAATGCAGGGGACACGGGTTTGATCTCTGGTCCAGGAAGATCCCACATGCGCGGAGCAACTAAGCCCGTGCGCCACAACTACTGAGCCTATGCTCTAGAGCCCGCTAGCCACAACTACTGAGCCTGCGCACCACAGCTACTGAAGCCCGCACGCCTAGAGCCCGTGCTCCGCAACAAGAGAAGCCACCGCAATGAGAAGCCCGTGCACCGCAAAGGAGAGTAGCCCCCCCCTCGCTGCAACTAGAGAAAGCCCGCGCACAGCAACAAAGACCCAACGCAGCCACAAAAAGCAAACAAAAACCCTAGGCTCCATCAAGAATAAAAACAAAGGGAGACAGCGTACCATAATAGCTATCATGGTGGCTTTGGAGCCAGAATGTTTGGGTTGGAATCTTAGCTCCACCATTTACCGACTGTAAGACCCTACTTGACTCTCAGTTTCCTCATCTGGAAAAGGGGGATGGCAGCAATACTTAACATAGGGTGGTCATAGGGATTAAATGAGATAATACATGTAAAGCATTAAAATAATACCTTGTACTTTTAATGAATAGTAGCTGTTGTTGTTGACGTTATTATGACTTCTAAAACTGTGAAATCTCCAAGGAAATATTTTGCTGCTATTTGCCCACAGTTAAGGTGATGTTCTAGGAACTAGTAAGAAAGTGTTTGTGTCTGCCACTACTGCACACCAATTTACATGTTTAGATAATTTACACAGTTAGATAATTTTAGAATGGATCTGAGAAATTTAAAAAAAATTATAACCACATTCAATTATACTTACATGTTTATACCTCTAAAGTTTGAGTTAGAAGAGGCCTCTCTAAAATGGCTCTCATTAAGCCAAAGCGTAGTTGCTCTTATTACCTGAATGTGATCTTCCTGATAAAGAGGGATCTATCTATGACAAAGAATCTTTGTTCTCATTGGTAATCTTCAATAGAGTATCAAAATCTTTAGTGTAAGATCTAGTGCAATAGCATTAGGTTTTCCTGATGCTCTGAAACATGAATTCCTAGAGGAAGCACAACCCTCTACCTTCAGATCACTTTAAAACACTGTCAATGAAATACATTTATAATTACAGTAAATACAAATGACTATTTCAGAAGAAATAAAAAACCTTCAGGTTGAGGCTAAGAAATATTCAGAAAGAAAGAAGAAAAAATAAACCATAATATTATTATATAAATTTAAAGATACTTCAGTTAGAAAAATGTTAGAAGACTGATTTTTTTTTCCAAAACAGAAAGAACCAAGATTTCAGCAATATAGGTTTTGAGAATTATAGAAAAAAGATAGCTATGTTTCACAACAGAAAGCTCTGCAAAAAGCAGGTGTGAAATGTGAGAAATTTTAGCTGATTTCCAGAGTTAAAACAAGTAGTAACTTCAACTCCCTCGCCCCCCCTCCACTTTTTAAAAATGTTTGATCTGTGTGTTTTAGAACTCTCCAAGGACCTGAGTTTTTAATACATGTAATTGACAAAGGGTGACTTTCAGTATTGTTCAGTGTTCCTCTCTAAAGCTTTATAATAATTCCAGTTTTCATGTTGTCCTCCACATGTCTGAGACTAGTGAATATTCACAGTCTGCTTTCACCAAAGCAGCACGCAAGTACACCGTGTTCCTTTGCTAAGGTAGCTGGGTTGCCCCTATACCTTTGAGAAACAGGAATCTGTGAAGAATGTGTTAAAACTGGCAACCTACCCTCATTTTTTCAGAAGGAAAATAATAAAGGTAGTGAAGATCCAGGAGTAGAGTAACAAAAGTACCTATTACCATGGGTGCAAAGCATTTTATAGATTCTAACTTGAGTCCTTTGCCTAAGGGTTTAGGGAGGGAAGGTTAAGAAATAGATCAGCCATTTCCCCACTTCACTGAGATGGGGGGAAGGGGAAAATGGAACGTACAGGTCAAAATATTGGCTGAAATGTAGAAAGCTTCCATCGTAAGAGAAGTATGCTACTGGACTTTCAAACGCTCTGTAGTTGTTAATAGTGCTGGTCTTATGAGAAACACCGACTCAATGGCTTTTGAAGGCTTTAAACTGCTTTATGTCCCAAACACTTCTCTAGGTGTGGTAAAAGAGTAGTTCATTGATGTTTTCATTTATTAAAGTTGAAGTAATAGAATTCTTATTAAAAATAATGCCTTATTGCATTAACTTAATTTTAATTAGTCTTCTAAAGTTAGGATCTTTTAAAGGTAATAGGTAATTTTAAGAAATAGCAAAGAACAGATTGCGTCTTCATGTAGAATTTGATAAAATTGCTTTTAGAATTGCATTAAAAAAAGACAGATAAAGCCTAGTTCTGCTTCACAGAAGGCCTACCAGTGACTTTCAAAACATACAGATTTTCTATGATATAATTTACTTGGACAATTTTTGGGTGTCAGAAGAAACTGAATTTTAAGAACCACTCTCCTCAATTTATAAAAATGACCTCAAGTCTATAAAGAGCAAAAGCTTTGAAAAAATTAGCTTCAGACTGTGGAATTTATTTTCAATTTTTTCCCCTGGCCCCCTCTCTGTTTTGGCATTGACAGCTCGGCTCAAAACTTGTTTGACCACTGAAGCACTTGAAAACACTTGGAGCAAAAACAAATTTGTCTTCTAAAACTATAAAATGCTGACAAAGCCTTTCTAGAGGACACTCAAAAAATGCCTTCTCTCAGTATACAAACAGCTCTGTCTGAAGGCTGCATGGAACACTGCTAGCCAAAACAAGTTCATTATTCTAACCTTGAGCTCTAAGGGAAGGTACGTGATATAGTCTCATTAACAAAGGATTAACGGCAAATTTGAATTTCTTTCTGTATCCTTCTGTTTGATGTTTTATTATGCTGAAAACTGCATAAATTAATCCATATTCAAAAAGAATTCCTGGTACCGTAAGAGGACACCTACGGAACAGCCGGCTAGCTGTGCACCCAAGTCCATTCCACGTTTCTCGCACAGCAATGCAGGAGCCACATGCCCAGCGACAGCGTATCCACAGCCCCTCTGGCAGGTAGACGGGGCCACGTGACTGACCTCTCTGCGACAGGCTGTGAGAAGTGGCACGTGTGTTTCCCAGGCCTGGCTAGTAACCTGCCTCGCCAGGTTCATGCCTTGACACTCACTTCTTCTCTCCTCTTGTGAGCTGGAACGGAGAGGAAAACCGCGAGTGCTCTGGAAGCTACTTGCTGAAGACGGCAGAGAGGCAGTTGGCCTGGGTCCCTGCAACATGGCGTGGAGCAAGTGCTGTAACTCTTCTCCTGAGCCCTAAGCTGCTTTAGATCGTCACGGGAGAAGGAACTTTTACGGTGTTCGAGGCATTGCATTTTGGGTCTTTTTGTTACCCAAGTTACCCTAAGCTATATGGCAACCATTCCTTCGCTCACTTTTTTTTTTAACACATTTTTTGCGAGTGCTGAGCTATGCTGTGCACTGGGGTACAATGGTGCATGGTGAACCGGCCAGACACTGGTCCCTGCCACTGTGACTGATGTATTTTGGTTACTGCTCCAACTGTAGCTTGTTACACTGTTAATATTATCTTCATTTTTAAGATGGCTGCTATCTGAATAGCCCTCAGCACCCTTGGGCCACACAGGTGCCAGAGTGACCTTCTCAAAAGGCACTTCAGAAAATGACATTTTTTCTCTTTAATCTTCGAATGGCTCCTCTCTCACTCAAGGTAAATGCTCAAGATCTAAAGATGGCTACAACACCTCAAGGGATCAGGCCCCTTGCTAGGCCTCTGACCTCATCTCCTACAACGCTCCTCCCTCAACTCCGCTCCAACCACGGCAGCCTCTTGCGCATCCTCAAAAGGCTAGGGCTGTTCTCCCTCCACCTGGATAGTCTCTCCCCAGATGTCCTGATGGCACACTTTCTCACCTCGTCCAGGTTCCTGCACAAGCACCGTTCCCAGTGTGGCCTGATCTGAGGACTCAACCTGTGCAACGTCAGCTCTTAACCTCCCATCCGTTTCCCATCTTATTTATCCTGCTTCACTTCTGTCCACAGCATGTGCTGCCATCTGACTATACGTTGACTTGTTTCTTATCTGCCTCATCCTTCGAGAGTATCAACTTCAGGATGGCAGACAGTGTGTCTGTTTTGGTCACCATTTTGTCTTTAGTGCCTAAAATGGTGCTGGTCATAGAGTTAATTGTTGTATGATTGAAGGAATGAATCCTTTTAAATCAGTGGTTCAAATGGTGGGGTTTTTTACATTATATTGACACCACTCAGAGAATCACTGTCATGTAGTTTTGGACAGGAGTTCTTGCTGAGTTATGCTGCATTAAAAACACGAGCTGAAACTTTCTGCATTAGGTAAATTACTGTTCCTCAGCAACAGATAAAATGGTTTGGAGGGGGACAGAGGGGAGAGCGGAGGCGTGAAAATATGCTGGGTGGCTGTCCTGATATTCCAGAAGAGTCATAAAAGGGGCCTCAGCTATGCGATGGCAATACAAAGGGAAAAGGGGGACATATTTTTAAAGCAGTCAACTAAATTTGACATATGACTGAAAAGTTGGAAGAAAGATTGGGAGTAAGGAAAAGGAAAGGACTTCAAAAATGACTAAGAAGATGATGACCTGATGAAATCAGATCGGTATAATGAGTGACAAGAGACCAATGAGGAAAAGAAGATGAGTTTGACCTTCACATGTTGACTTGGGAGGACTATCTAAGGTGAGCTGCAGAGAGCATCCTAAATGTTGACCTCTAAGTTCTCTGTAGAGAGGTGACATCTGACACCATGGAATTAGAGAAGCTCTCTTGTGAAGTGCTGATGGAAAAGAGATATAAGGCAATTATCTGCATAACATTTACATCTAAGCATGTTTTGCGGAAGATCAGCCAGTAAAGGACACAGTGAAGAAGAATACAGTCATTGAGGTAAGAGGACAAGGAGAGGTCAACATCCTGGAGGCCAAGGGAGAAAGAGTTCTGAGAAGATGAGAGTATCAAGCACCACAAGGACTTGGGGAGGTCAAGGACCAAGCAGACAACAGCACAGCGGTCTTAAAAGACCAGTTCCAACCACATGTCCACCCGGCGACACAGAGAAAGTGGTTTCTTAGAGAGGTCTCTAGAGGGGTAGAATTCAGATTACAGGGGTCGATGAGCAAGTGTGGAAAGAATCGGAAATGCAGATTGTTCAAAATTTTTGATGGCAAAATGAAGGGGAGAGATTGGCCATCAGAGCACAGGGAGGAGAAACGAACTTAAATACGTCCTGCTGTCAGTCTTTCCTGCTCTTTAGCACATTTCACTGCGTTTAAATCTCACACAAAACCAGAAAGAGATATTCCTATTCCCATGCTGCAGATGAAGTCACTGAGGCTGAGTAACACGCTCACTTGCCATAGCTATCAAGCGATAAAGTTACCACTGAAATTCAGGTCTGAGTGTAAGACCTATGCTCCTTCCTTGAACCCTGCCTATGATTTCAGAGGGTGTACGTGACATTAAGTAGATGCTGTTTATGAATAAGAGAGCTACTAGACTATGTTTTTTTTTTAATATATTAAATGTAAGGCTTATTATAGAATTAGTATAATCACACAAAGAATATTCGGAAAATATTCTTTGGGAGTAACAATTGCCTCTAATACTACCACCACTCCCATAATGCAATCATACAACCGTTTTAGGTATATTTGTCTTTTTTCCTAGGAATGAACATTTAAATATATACTTATATACATATATTCATGCATAAATGCATGCATTGTATATACTGCTTCATAACCTACTTTATTTAAAAAATCTATTTATTTATTTATTTTTGGCTGCGTTGGGTCTTCGTTGCTGCGTGCGGGTTTCTCTAGTTGCGGCGAGCAGGGGCTACTCTTTTTTTTTTTTTTTTAAAGAAATTCACGGTCTTTTATTTATTTATTTATTTATTTATTTATGACTGTGTTGGGTCTTCGTTTCTGTGCGAGGGCTTTCTCTAGTTGTGGCAAGTGGGGACCACTCTTCATCGCGGTGCGCGGGCCTCTCACCATCGCGGCCTCTCTTGTTGCGGAGCACAGGCTCCAGACGCGCAGGCTCAGTAATTGTGGCTCACGGGCCCAGTTGCTCCGTGGCATGTGGGATCTTCCCAGACCAGGGCTCGAAACCATGTCCCCTGCATTGGCAGGCAGATTCTCAACCACTGCGCCACCAGGGAAGCCCAGGGGCTACTCTTTGTTGCGGTGCGTGGGCTTCTCATTGTGGTGGCTTCTCTTGTTGTGGAGCACGGGCTCTAGGCGTGTGGGCTTCATTAGCCGTGGAACGCAGGCTCAGTAGTTGTGGCTCGCGGGCTCTAGAGCGCAGGCTCAGTAGTTGTGGCGCATGGGCTTAGTTGCTCCACGGCATGTGGCATCTTCCTGGACCAAGGCTCGAACCTGTGTCCCCTGCACTGGCAGGCGGATTCTTAACCATTGCGCCACCAGGGAAGCCCCATAACCTACTTTCAATATTGAGGGAGAGTATTGTGGAATCCGAGCTCCACCACTTATGTGTGACCTTGGGCAGCTGTTTAATCTCCTGTGCCTCATTCTCCTCATGTTTAGAATAAGAATATTAAAAATAATAACTACCTTATGGATTATTGGAGGATTAAAATTGATAATATATGCAAAGCACTTAAAATACACTTTGCTAAACATTTTTCACTTTATTACATAGTCTTAAGAACCATAACTTTTATTCGATGCATAATATTTTATTGAATTGACATACAAATGTTACTTATCTGGTCTCCTACTTTTGAACATTTAAATTGCTTCTAATTTTCCATGATTATAGATACTCACGTGGTGAGCAAATTAATACTTACAGTCTTTTCCATATTTACAATGATGTCTCTAGAGCAGGGTAGCAGAGGTAGGATTATTAGACACACTGCGTGACTGAGTTACAGCTTTTGATTCAAACTGTTAAATTGTGCCCTAGAAAGAATGTTTCTAGAGACAGAGACATTTTCTAGGCTGACAGAAATAAGCCAGTGGAGAGGAAGCAATGAAAAGTGTCTGTATGAGTGAGTGAGTGAGTTTGTGTACGTATTTATTCACGTACATGGGGTGGGGAGATGGATGTAGAAAACAGAATTTCCCAGGATACTTAACCTTAGAGTTAACCTTAGAATTTAGAAAAACCACTTTATCATTTGAGCAGGTGAGAAAATAAAATGGGTGGAGATCTAGAGAAATTTTGAAGCAGGAGTGAGGGAAGCTGCTGAAACACAAGCTGGCTCTCTTAGCTCTTCAAAATAAACCAGGGAGCAAGGTTTCCTTCCGAGCAAGGCTGAAGAGCACAGGTGTGAGGCAGTAGTGCCAGGAGAGAGGAAAAGGTTTCCCAACCTTTGCAATGGCAATAATTAGAGATAAGGCAGAGCACTCGAATGCCACTCACTAATTTCTGAGCTCTGAATTATCTGTAGTCTCTTAGTCTCTGCTGGTCTTGGCAGCCCCGAGAGGAAAAAGGATAAGGGAAAGTACGCAGACAGTTCCCACTTTAGAGATTCCAAATTTGCAAGATGCTTTTTTAGGTCACTTTGGCTGTGTTGTGGGCTGGTGAGATCACTGTGACATTATCACTCAAACTCTTCAGTCACTCTCTTCTCATTTTCTCTGGAAGATGGTTTGCTCCCATCCCTCCATCAAAACTGCTCTTACTGAGTGATCTCCAGCTTGGTAATTCCAGTGGCTAAGCGCTCAGTCTTCTACTCGGCCAATCATCTGACCTTCTCTTTCCAACTCAAGATACGTGGTTCACTTGGCATCCAGGACACCAAACACACTTCATTTTTTTCTACTTCGCTGGGGTCTCCTTCTTGAGTCTCCTCTACTGGGACCTTGGCACCTCCCCATCCTTTACACGATCGTATGCCTCAGGGCTCACGGTCCCTGAGGCCACTTCCCTTTTCTGTCCATCCTCATTCCCTCGGTTATCGCATCCAGAACACTGACTTCCAATAGCCTCCATCTGCTGCTGACTCCCACAGTGCATCTCCAGCCAGGATACCCTCCCTAAACTCGCAGAAATCCAGCTGCTTTCCTGCTGTCTCCTCTTACATATTTGACGGGCAGCTCACTCTTAACATGTGCAACACGGAACCATGACATTATCACCCAAACTTCTGTCTTCTCCATCTCGGTAAACTGGCCACACAAATCTTCTAGTTGCCAAAAAGCCCGGAGTCATCTTTGACTCCTCTATTACTTTCACACCCCACAGTTACGTAATGTCAGGAAATCCTGGCAATTCTATGTTCAAAAATATATCCAGAATCCACCTATTACCTCATGACTACTGCAATACACCACTCCAGGGGGACCCATGCACGTGTTAGTCAATATGAACAACGCCCCCTAGACTACTGCACTGTGCAGCCTGCAAGGCAATACGTGTTGGCCCTGGTATCACCTTAGTTCACACCATCATCAGCGCAAACCTAGATTATGGCAAGAGTTTCCTAACGGGTTTTCCTGCTTCTTGCCCTTGCCTGCTTACTGTCTATTTTCAACACAGCAGTCAAACCAAATTTCAGTAAGTCACATCACTGTTCTACCTGGAACCCTCACATGGATTCTCATCTCACCTGGAGAAAAGGCAGAGTCCTTAACAACAATCTAGGAGGCCCTCCTTAATCTGTTCTCTCCCCCCTCCAACGACCTCTTTCACTTTCCTCATTCTCTTCTAACCGTAACAGTATCTTTGTGGTTTCTTGAACATTCCCGATGAGTGACTGTCTCGGGGTCTCTGCAACCTGCTGTGATAGTATATGGCTTGTTTCCTTACTTCCTCTAGGTCTTTACACTCAAGTGTCAAATTCTTGGGAGGTCTCCTCTGACCACTCTCCTTAAAATTGTATCCCCTGCCCTCTCACAATTCCTACCCTCATTTCTTGCTTTATTTCTTGCTTAATAGTTATTACTATCTAATATATTTTATGGTTTACTTTTTTTAATCTTGATTTTGTCTGTTTCCCCTACTGGAATGTAGGCTCCGTGAGGGCAGTGATTTTTGCTTGTTTGTCTCACAGCTGTATCCCTAGATTCTGAAATACTTCCTGGCACACAGAAGGCATATAATTATGTATGTTTTTCCAGCTATAGAAACAAAAGTTTAGTCGGTGTATAAAGAACTTGAAGTGGGAGAAGGTTTTGGAGGAGAGTGGGGTAAAGTAAAAACAGACGGTTAAAAGTAAGTGGGAAGTCAAGATGCACAACTGCACTTTGGACTAGTCTAACTAAATACTAGTTAGTGCTATGTTCCCTGGCTCCTTGCTTTGTGGTGACCTGTGAAGATGAGACTTAAAATGAATGGAATATGAGAGTCAGAAAAGATCTTTGAGAATACCCTCACTTCACAGATGAGGAAGTTTTGCTTCTGTCTCAGTTGTGTTGGCGGGGTTTTAAATTATTCATTGCAACAAAGACACGGTCCACCTAGCTCACTTATGTTAACATGTGACCTGCGTAATCCTGGAATGCAGAAACTGGCAGCTAAGGTGGAGACAAACCCTTTCACAGAAAAAAGACCACAATGGAATTAGGCTCTCTCCTCCAGATGTTTTTACACAAAGACGGTGTCCATAGTTTTAGCAATCACACACATATTCTAAGGAATAAATGTACTTTCCCACTTTTATCAGCTATTACCACCTAGCTAATTAAGATACTATTCCTGGTGGAAAAAAAAATACTGATGAGTTAAGTTCATTTTAAAAGGGATTCAGAGAAGTACATTCTTCTCTGAGAAGCCAAGTGCCAGACTTTTAGTCACTGTAATTCTCTTCGGCAGATAAACAAATCATGGGCCAAATAAAGAGCTAATGGCGTTAGTATCATTTAGTTTATTAAAAATGTTACTTTTCCCCCAAATAAGAATTAAGTTAGTGTTAAAAACCGTTTAATGTGCAAGGGTTCCAAAGCTTACATTCTGTATTGCGAGAACTGTGTCAGACACGGGTCTGAGGTGGATGACTGCCATTCTAGCTGATCAATTTATTTCTAGAAACAGGGTACCAAGACATGTGGAAGAAAATGGAATAAACATGTTTTCCCCAGATTTGTATTTATGCATATTTTATTTAGGGAATAAAACTGGGAATCTTCTCTGAGCATATGCAGAAATTGACAATGGGAAAATTGAGTGGCCCATAAGTTTTGCTAAATTTACAGAAAACCCAGCATGGAGGTAAGAACTGCTCAGAGATAAAGCAGAACAGAGGCTTTACACATTGTAAGAATGGATATTACCTATTACCTATTTTTATTAGGGACGCTAGTTCATGTTATATTATAAAATTCATCTTCAGGGTTTTTTTTTCTTTTTTTTTTTAGGTTAAATTTCTTCAGATTACAGGGAATTAGAAGACAGACTTTTGTTCTCACTTTTCAGAGAAACTGAAACATACACAAAAAAGGATGACATATATTTATAGTTAAACTGCGTAAATGTTTAGGTATTGACTAAAACCACCTGCAATAACTTATGTATCAAATTAACGATCCAGAGTTCAGGTCTGAGGTAACCGTGTAGGAGATTAACTTTTTTGTTTCTGAGTAATACAGGAAAAAAACTATTTATAGTGTACAGCTTTGAAATTAAATTTCTGAACACAAAGAGATTTCTGAACACAAAGACAGTTGACCCTCTTCCTGTAATGTATTTTTCTTTCACCTCACTTTAAGTTCATTCATTCATTTTTCTTTTTTACATATTCATATAGAGAGGAACAAATAAAATGGGGGAATATAAGGAAAAATGCTTTGACCATTTTATTCCAAAAATAAAATTTAAAAATGCTCAAAAGAATGAGAGGAAACTCAGACCGATTTCAATAACATGAAAACCGAGGTACGTGTAGCCCCTTGTTCCTTTGGCAAAATGTAATCTACCTTGGACTTGATTCTAATATTTATGAAAAAGAAATACGTGTGTATACTTAGTAGCTCTAAGGTCTTTTTCAGAACTCATGCTCTGTAATTCTGTGAAACTCCACATTGATATTTTTTTTACAAAGCAAGGAAAAGAAGTGTGATAGTCCTTAACTGGCCACAAGTAAAAATTTTATGGAAGTATGCACTTACCACAAGACTATCTTGATGTTCACTGAGCTCAGAAAGTTTGCAACTGGATTTCTGACGTTTCGGTTTGCCCCTTTCTCCAATATAACCAGAAGTATTTTCATGTAATTTTTCTGCTTCATGATGAGCATTCAAAATACATTCATCAAGGTTGTTGAACCCAGAAGGAATATTTTCTTTGTTGATAAGTCCCCTTGAATTGAAAAAAGATTTAGCTTAATTTTACTTTTGTAAAAGGTAAAAGGGACATTTAAATGATATTGCCACTGCATCACACAGAAAGTCAGAAGAGTGCTTGGAAATCCCAGGTTGCATCTTTGATCAAAATCTGAGCAGAGTACTGCTCCTGAGACCACTTGGTGCCGAATATATCACATGAAGAGAGAAATCATTCCCAGAGGCAAATTGGCAAGGGCTACGTCTCCACCAATGAACAGCTTTTGCATTTGTACCGAAAGTAATCTGTATTCAAATCAGGAGAAGAGTGCAAACTTACAAAGACATTTCCCATAATTCATAGGTTTTATATAAATACACACACACACACACACACACACACACACAAATCTTATAAAGTAATATAATGTATGAAGAAAAATCTGAAAAGGAAATATGTCTTTTTCTCCAGAATGGAACACTGATTCTCCCAATTGAGGAAGACATTTTAGCACAGTAGAAATGCATTAATACCTAAATCTGACTGCATTAGATAATCTTGGTAGAAATAGTATAATAAAAACTACGGAATACAAAGCATTTTAACTGAAATATGGATTCATTACTTCCCAGTACAAGTTTCTGGATGTAAGCTTATAACGAGAGTTCCTTCGTGACTTAGTTTTAGACATTTTAATCACAGAATTTAATTCATTTAATGCTCTTGAAATAGTTTTCCTTAAGTATTTTAACATTCCCTTTTAAGAGGTTTTCACAAAATGAAATTACTTAGCAAAATGTTTATCCTTTACTACATCACAGAACAAATTAAACCATCAGTGCAGCACCACGGCTTGGTCAGGTACAAATGAATGAGACTTTATACGCTCCCTCATGGTGTGACCTTAAAGGTACCTCCCTGCAGCTAGAGGTTTTCATACTAAGTGAAGTAAGTCAGAAAGAGAAAGACAAATACCGTACGATATCACTTATATGTGGAATCTAAAATATGGCACAAATGAACCTATCTACGAAACAGAAACAGACTCAGAGACATAGAGAACAGATTTGTGGTTGCCAAGGGAGAGGTGGGGAGGTGAGGGATGGAGTGGGAGTTTGGGGTTAGTAGATGCAAACTACCACACATAGAATGGATAAACAACAAGGTCCTACTGTACAGCACTGGGAACTATATTCAATATCTTGATATAAGCCATAATGGAAGAGAATACAAAAAAGAATGTATATATGTGTGTAACTGAGTCACTTTGCTGTACAGCAGAAATTAAGACAGCATTGTAAATCAACTATACTTCAATTTAAGAAAAATATATAAAGGTATCTCCCTAAACACACAAAGCTGTTATCTTGAAATAAATGAGCTCCAAAGAGTAAAAATAGATGACCATATTTTACCATCAGTTCAATCATATCCCCAAGTCAAAGATAACATTAAATATTTATTCTGCAATTTAAATTCATATCCTGTCTTAGATAGGCTATCATGGAGGCAACATTATAAATTAAATATTATCATAACATTTTCAAAGTTATACTATCTTTGGTGATTTTTAATACTCCATATTTAATTTAGTCTTTTATACAACTTTTAACGTACAAATATGTAGATTTAGTAAAATTATATAAAAGATGTATGTCACATTTATAAGAACTATCCTAAGTATAAAATAATTGAAGACATGAGGAAAAGTTGAGAAGGACTCACATGCCGGCACATATACAAACACACTTACATCCCTCCCCTCCCTGCACTGAGGCCAGTGCCTTCTGTGGATGGCTAGATGAGTTTGGTCTCAAATTCACGATCATTTGTTTTACTATTTAAATTTGTCTTCTTCTTTCTCTTCATATTTTCCCTAACTCCCGGGGTATAAATCCAATTGTAATTTTTTAATGGAGGAGTTTTTAGGTTTGAAAGTTGTTATGGACTAAATTGTATTACCCCCAAATTCATATGCTGAAGCCCTACCGCCAACGTGACTGTATTTAGAGACAGGGCCTCTGAGGAGGTAATTACGGTTACGTGAGGTCATAAAGGTGGGAACATAATTCAAGAGGACTGGTGTCCTTAAAAGAAGAGGCAGAGAAACCGTAGAGCACAGCGGAAAGGCCATGTGAGGACACACTCACTGAGCAGGTGCCGTCAGCAAGTCAGAGCGGTCTCAACAAAAACCAACCCAGGGCTTCCCTGGTGGCGCAGTGGTTAAGAATCCGCCTGCCAATGCAGGGCACACGGGTTCGAGCCCTGGTCCGGGAAGATCCCACATGCCGCGGAGCAACTAAGTCCGTGCGCCACAACTACTGAGCCTGCGCTCTAGAGCCCGCGAGCCACAACTACGGAGCCCACGTGCCACAACTACTGAAGCCCGCGCGCCTAGAGCCCGTGCTCCGCAGCAAGAGAAGCCACCGCAATGAGAAGCCCGCGCACCGCACCGAAGAGTAGCCCCCGCTCACCGAACCACAGAAAACCTGCGCACAGCCACAAAGACCCAGCGCAGCCAAAAATAAATAAACAAATAAATAAATAAGTTTAAAAAAAAAAAAAACCCAACCCTGTCAGCACCTTGATCTTGGACTTCTAGCCTCTCTGAACTGTGAGAAAATACATTTCTGTTGCTTAAGCCCCCTAGTCTGGGGTACTTTGTTATGGCAGCCTGAGCAGATGAATACAAAAGCTAAAAATTATTTTTAGAAATTAAAAGACCAAGTTTATTTTCTAATCTCTGTGAATAGTGAATGAATAACTGGAATAAATCCTGTCCAAATAAATATATGAAAATCTGATCGTGCCGTTGTGTTCGGGTGGAAATCCTGTTCTCAAAGGAAACTCTTTGCTCTTGTGTGGGTGAGTGCCTCTCGCTGCAGTGCCCATGTGACCGTGAGAAGCACAGGTGCACGACTCCTTCCCATGACATTGCGACAGGCTCAATCACACCCGAAACACTGTGATTTGACCTGAACTGAGATCTCGGTGGCCTCTCACTTTCACTATCTAGATCTCAGTTTTAGTTTTTCTTTGTTTCCGAGTTTCCTCCTCACCCCTACATACACACGTAATGTTCTAGCAATACTGAACTCTTCATTATTCTAAGATAGCACGCTTTTCTGTTTACTTTGCAGTAGGAATTTAATATTTATATAACAAAAGATATGTATCATTTTCTAGTTCACTGTGTTTTGGAAGATTGAAACCATTTTCACCTGTCATGCCTTGCTTTTCTTTTTAAACAAAAGTTTATTACGAAATTTTCAAACAGAGAAAAATAGAGGGATGATCGCCATGAATTTCCTTATATCCATCACCAAGAGTCAACATTCCATGCTCCTGGCAGATGGTTAATTTTTTAATAAGAAGTAAACTGAACCCTTTTACATAATGAATACAACATTCCTTAAACTTTCACATTTTGATTGTAACAAATAATAATAGAAGCCTGATAATGTCTCCTTATGAATTGAGACAAGAAATCATGTGCCTTAAAATGAAGTACTTATGGTCTTCGTCCTCTACATTGCTTATTTAAAAAAATCTGCCGTGATGGTATTACTACAGACTTTATTGACTCTTTAGTCTCACCTTGAAATGTGGTGACTGTTGGCTTAAAGGATATTTTTTTTACATGGTTGCGGCTCTAAGTTGTTAAAGGCAAAATAACAGATCACAGATTTTTATTTTTCAAAACATTTTAAAACCACTCCATATGGCTAATAGCTTTGAATACAGTAAAGTCTAGCTTTAATCTTTCCTTATTTTTTAAGCAAAATCTGTTGGAAATCTTAGATGACAAGTCAATTATGTATAAGCAAACACTGAGAAAACATACTTACTTTAGGCTATGATAATGATTCTTAACCTTTTCACAACTGACACCATGTTAGTGCATCTCCTGGGGACATACTGAAGAGGACCTTCATGGGGGCAAAAGTAGCAGATCTAGAGCTCTGAGAGATAAGGTCCTTGTTCCTCCAAAGCTGTGGAGAGCTTATAGAGCAGCCATTCAGTACAGGCTGAGAGTTCAAGAAGAAGGACTATCAAGACACGATAGTGTCAGGTTAGGAGGGGCCTTATGACCAGGAAGGTGAGGCCAGCAAGGACCACGTGAAAGGGACTTCTGAACGCCCAGACTACACACTAAGGAGAAGCGTCAGGCGAGACTGTGAGTTACTTCTGCTATAAACAGTTTACACCCCAAGATTCTTTCACTCAATGCACAGCTGTGGTTTGACCACAATGAGTGGCCAGAATGAGCGGTGAAGGAACATCAGAGAAGAAAGAGGAAGGGAAAGGCTAGAGCTTCATGGATACCTCTTTAGATGATTAGTCAGACTCTACCATTCCCCACCTCCTTTTGTTCCCCTGATGTTGATATTGAAAAACAATCAAGGTAACATACTAGAAATATCCCCAGATGTGGAAAACTGTATTTAAGTTCTGCAGGAGTGGTTACTCTGTGTTTCATATTTCTCTCCCTGTCTAGCCCCTGTTCACTTTTTTAAAAAAAGTTTTTATTGGAGTATAGCTGCTTTACAATGTTTCTACTGTACAGCAAAGTGAATCAGCTATATGTATACATATATCCCCTCTTTTTTGGTTTTCCTTCCCATTTAGGTCACCACAGAGCACTGAGTACAGGTCCCTGTGCTACACAGTAGATTCTTATTAGTTATCTATGTTATACATAGTATCAATATTGTATATATGTCAATCTCCATCTCCCAATTCATCCCACCCCCCTCTTCCCCCTTGGTATCCATACATCTGCTCTCTATGTCTGTGTCTCTATTTCTGCTTTGCAAATAAGATCATCTATACCATTTTTTAAGATCCCACATGTATGTGCTAGTGCATGATATTTGTTTTTCTCTTTCTGACTTACTTCACTCTGTATGACAGACTCTAGGTTCATCCACCTCACTATAAATAACTCAATTTTGTTTCTTTTTATGGCTGAGAAATATTCCATTGTCTATATGTGCCACATCTTCTTTATCCATTCATCTGTCGATGGACACTTAGGCTGCTTCCATGTCCTGGCTATTGGAAATAGTGCTGCAGTGAACATTGTGGTACATGTCTCTTTTTGAATTATGGTTTTCTCAGGGTATATGCCCAGTAGTGGGATTGCTGGGTCATATGGTAATTCTATCTTTTAGTGTTTTAAGGAATCTCCATACTGTTCTCCATAGTGGCTGTATCAACTTACATTCCCACCAACAGTGCAAGAAGGTTCCTTTTTCTCCACACCCTCTCCAGCATTTGTTGTTGGTAGATTTTTTGATGATGGCCATTCTGACTGGTGTGAGGTGATACCTCATTGTAGTTTTGATTTGCATTTCTCTAATAATTAGTGATGTCGAGCAGCTTTTCATGTGTCTCTTGGCCATCTGTATGTCTTCTTCGGAGAAATGTCTATTTAGGTCTTCTGCCCATTTTTTTGATTGGGTTGTTTGTTTTTTTGATATTGAGCTTCATGAGCTGTTTGTATATTTTGGAGATTAATCCTTTGTCAGTTGCTTTGTTTGCAAATATTTTCTCCCATTCTGAGGGTTGTCTTTTCGTCTTGTTTATGGTTTCCTTTGCTGTGCAAAAGCTTTTAAGTTTCATTAGGTCCCATTTGTTTATTTTTGTTTTTATTTTCATTACTCTAGGCAGTGGATGGAAAAAGACCTTGCTGTGATTTA
Source organism: Balaenoptera physalus (assembly GCF_965194825.1). NCBI lineage: Eukaryota > Metazoa > Chordata > Mammalia > Artiodactyla > Balaenopteridae > Balaenoptera > Balaenoptera physalus. Next base: position 9,580,514 of record NC_138884.1, read on the forward strand.
TGTCAGAGAGTGTTCTGCCTATATTTTCCTCTAAGACTTTTACAATATCTGGCTTTACATTTAGGTCTTTAATCCATTTTATCTTTGTGTATGGTGTTAGGGGGTGTTCTAATTTCATTCTTTTCCATGTAGCTGTCCAGTTTTCCCAGCACCACTTATTGAAGAGGCTGTCTTTTCTCCACTGTATAGTCTTGCCTCCTTTGTCACAGATTAGGTGACCATAGGTGCGTGGGTTTATCTGTGTAGCTCCTGTTCACTTTTGCCCTTACCCTGCCGTGCTCCTCCCCGGCCCGCCCCAGGTACCCACCGCCACCAGGACCACTGTCCAGCTTTGTTCTACCACGCTCACTACCGCTTCCAGCCTCTGCTTGCTATGCCTCTGTCCAAACAACGAGGGTGGAAAGCACGATGTCGTGACACACTAAGGATTTTAAAAATGCGGTGTTGCTACATCCTGTGTGGCAAAAAATGAGGCAGAGGCTAAGAACAGTGTTAGATGAATAATTGGTACTTGCTGTATTAACACAATATAGGCGACACAGACTAATTATATACCTAAACACTTTCTATAAAGCTTAGTCAGTAGCTAATTTTAAATGTAAATATGTCCCATATTATAATTTTCCTATTTTCTAAAGGAAATATTACAACACCCCCTCCTATCCACCAGCTATAAGACAAATATTTTTTCAAAACGTGCTGCTTATACCACTTGAAAAGTCAGTGGGTTATATTACTGATACTTTTTAATTTCTAAAATTACATTTGTTAATATAGCTCTTAAACATCTTTATAATGTGCAGCATGGAATTTATTTATACTATTTATCTTTTGTATTTTCTTGAAGCAAAGAGAAGTTGCTTTCTTTCCATCAACATTTTGGTGTAGATTATGAGTCCAGGTGAAAAGGAACGAGGCAAACTAGGGCTTGGTTTAGTCTTTAACATTTAACAAGAATTTCAAAATAATAACTTTATAGAGACTAAATGCTACAGTAGATAAAACTTTCAGGAAAAATATGGGACTAGTCTATTATATATAAATTTATTTTCCTCGACAATTTAAATCATGATTATTCAATAAGATGAGTGGTAATTATTCATTTGTATTTTATCAAATCTTTTAATGGAGAATAAAACAAACAAGAAGTACCAATGCCAACTCACACGTCGCTGCCATGTCGAACTTCATCCTGCTCCTCAGACTGGCGTCGCCGCTGTTTGGTGGATGTGGAGAGAGACGCTGGTGGTGTTCCAGATTCTGAGTCCTCTGAACTCTGGCCTCCAGAGCTGTTAACATCCAGAAGGTGTTGTTCTACAGCTGACCGGATGGTTCTTTCTAAGAGCCTGGTAAAAAAGAATGCAGAGTCAATCAAGCAATGAAACTTATCAATAACTGCGTTTAAAAATATGTCCCCGTACACAGAAAACACACTGGTGGTGGCCAAGGGGGAAGAGGCTGGGGGAGGGATGGAGTGGGAGGCTGGGGTCAGCAGATGTAAGCTTTTATATATAGAATAGAGAAAAAACAAGGTCCTACTGTACAGCACAGGGAACTGTATTGAGTATCCTATGATAAACCATAATGGAAAAGAATATGAAAAAACTGTATTCAGTATCCTATGATAAACCATAATGGAAAAGAATATGAAAAAAGAATGTATGTGTATATATATATATGTATAACGGAATCACTTTGCTGTACAGCAGAAATTAATACAACATTGTAAATCAACTATACTTCAATTTAAAAAAGTCCCCATAATATTGGAAATATCAGCATTTTCCATGGAACATCTACTACAGCTTCATGAGCAAAGACAGTATGAGGCATTAATCCCCAAATATTTGCGCCGTGTATTAAAAACAAAGCTACACAGAACAAATTCCACCAATGTGATAATTGTGTTTTCCATCTTTGTGAGCCCAGGATTACTGAAACACTCACAGCAGGTCTAGCAACAATTATAGGAGGCATCCAGGAAATAAAGATCATTTAATATAAGGCAGAATGAGGAAAGATTTTTTTCCTCATAGAATAATAATGGACCTATTCTTACAAAGGTGAGTTTCTTCCAGATTTATACCAGTTCTGCAGAGGAAGACGGTATGATTTACAAAGCAAATTGGCACAAATGATTTTATGATGCCTAGTATCTCTTTGGAATCCCTTTAAGATAAAATTATATAGGCAATAATGCTATTAAAAAAGAACACCTTACCAGAGTAATTACTCCTCATAACAGAATGGTAAAATCTTTCTGAACCTCTATTCAATTAAGTTGTAATATATATGATTGAAGCTGTAGTCATGCAAACACCCCAATGTATATTACTGGAGATGGAAGGATAGATTTACTTTGTTCAACCTGAAGAAAACAGGTAAGCTCAGGGGCTAAAAAGAGTGCATGATAAGACAGATGAGGTATCATTTTTAAAGCTATATAATCTTTCAATGTGTCTAAACCCATTTTTATCACTTCATTATTTAATTCTGAATAAGCAGGCATGAAAAATTCTAAACTGACACTCCTCAAAGCATGTTTTCCTTCACTTGAAAAAAGGATCACATCCAAACTCATCAAATTGTATACATTAAGTTTGTGTATAGTTTTTTGTATATACACCTCAAAAAAGCTGTTAAAAATTTTAAAAACCACATATATTTTAAAAAAATGGTCAGATTGAGAAACACATTCAGTTAAATAAAATGAGTTTTGAAAATTTAAGAACTTTAGATTTTCCAAATGTAGTTTTATAATAGACTCACAGTAATTTCATTAAAACTATTTTACAACCATGAGCAAGTATGGAATGACTAGGCATTAGAACTTTAATATCTAGAACTCTACATCCCAACGATCTGAGATTACCTAATAGTGGTACATAGGGAAGTGAATAAATTAATACATACATGCATACCAAAGCCACACCTTTTCCAAACGTTACACAAGACATATAAGAAGTAAAGGTCATTAGGAAACAGACAAGAACACATCAGTCTTGGTATAATTCTGGAATCTCTTTAAAATTCACAAAGATAAAAGCCGTCAAACCTGCCCTCTGAGTGCTTCCTCACATAACAAGGAAGGGAAAAAAAAAAATCCCAACTCATCCTATTAGAGCCGAATTCATACCAATTAGTGTTCCTTCTAATTCTTTTCTCTTCTTCCTTATCACACATCTTCCCCTCCTCCTCCACCGGATCCCTGCTCACAGAAGATGCTCCAGAAGGCCCACCCAGGTCCCAGCAATGTCACAGGGGTAAAAGCACAATGACCAGGCAGGGGTAGACAGCTGCAGTTTAGATTTTAGTCTAAGTGCGGTTGGTCGTCTTAGCAGGAAAAAGACATGCGATGGACATAATTCACAGAGCACTGCCCCTGCCCTGTGGAAAAAGAACTTGCTGCCATCACTCATTTGCCTCCTTTTCTGTGTCCTATCCGACTGTAAAGGCCCCAAAGGCAGAGCACGAGGCTTATTTGACATTAGACACCTAACACTACGCTTGGCATACAGCAGGCACTCCATAAATGGAGGCTGATTCAAACGAACAAAGGAAGAAGTAAAATACACGGTTCGAATTTCCACCGTTAATGGCAAGACACCTCCCAAAGCACACAGACTGCTTTGCACGTATTAACTGACCGACACGATTTTGACTAAAATCAACAGAAAATCTCATATGTTCACACGGCTGAGGGGTCTTCAGTCACACACCCACACAGAAGCTCAAATAGGAACGCTTCTTATTTAGTCTTCTCCTCTGGGTGGTTTTAAAAATCATCATTGGTTGCTTATTATATTAATCTTCCAATGCTATACACCATTAGAAAAGCTTTTTTACTGTTTAATACGTGAGAGGAGGGGAAAAAAACCCAAAATCCAGATCACTTACTCTCCTGTTGCCGACACATTGCTGACTTGGGATACGTGGGCACTGTAGAAAAGAAGCAAAAGAAAGGAAGCCAGGTTAGACAGAGGACCAGAGACTGCGAATCCAACATGTGAGGGCATCCCGGGCTGAAAGTATTAGCCAGGCCCTGAATGACCCTCACATGACATTTAATTATCCACTGACGGATGCTGATTTTCACCTGTCTCTAGATTAGAGATGGCCCTGGGTGCATATTCCCAAACAGCTTTTTTTCTCCATGTTAAGATGTCCATGACAGATAGTTTCAAAAGTGACCCCTGAAAACCATCTCTGCCTCTCACACTACTGCCATGGCCCTAGTCTGGGGTCTCTGAATTTTCCCCAAATATTAATACGACTGCTGCCGACTGCTTTCCTGCTACCAACTCCCCCATCCCTGCTCTCTGCAACCCAAGTCTGTTCCCTCCTGCCCCACTCCCTCCAGACCTGCAGACAGAAGCATCTTCCTAAAACTGCTCTGAACATGGAGCAGGGGCCACAGGGGACAGAGAACAAGGAACAAACACTGTTTTCTACACGACTCTAACTGAGCCACATTTTCTGCCTAAGTTCCTCAAGATGGAAAATACCTCAAGCTCTATAATGTTTCATCTTAACACCTAATTTATAGCCCTTTTATTGAGCATTTATAAACTTCCTCTAACCTTCCCATTTTCTCCAAAGCCTGAATTCCTTCGAAAGTATTAAAAACTAGTCAATAAAAAAAAAAAGTAGTCCATATAAAACGGAATGGTGAAATGAGAGAACACTATCTGATTAGCACATTTCAGAACTTCACCCTTTTGCCTCCATTCTACTTTCATATAAGCACAGTGTGGGTCGAGGCTGGCATCTGTTTTAACCATATCAGTGTGCGTACTTTCTCACATTCTGCCCTGTAGTGCTTAATTGGCTTCTAAATCAAGATTCAAAAGTATCTATGTTGAAAATGAGATTAAAAAAAAACCTTCAGTGCATGTCAAAGTACAGTTTTGCCTAATAGATCTAACAGTTCTCCCATTTTTACTTTCTTCTTTGTAGAAGACAGCTGAAGAAAATAAAAGCTGTTAATGACCAATACTGATGGTTGCCTTTCAATCACTCCAAGAATCCCCACTTATATGACAGAATTTTCAGCATGTGAATGTGTTGCTTTGGAATCATCTGTCGAGTTTTTCTTCCATGTACATGTATATGTATATCTCATCCCTTTCCATTTAGAACCTAAGTGCTTCAAGGGATTGTATAATGTTTCTCATCTTCTTTCATGACAATACCTACGAATACCACCAGCACCATACCCAGCACAGTACTCATTATCCCAGAGGTGATCAACAGACACTCACTCTTTAACCCCAGAGAATTCCTTTAGCTAAAGCTGCAGCTCTTTGTCATGGTCACAAACCACAGCCAAGTCCCAGAAAAACTGCATAAAAGAGTGCTATTGTTCCCAAGGGAAACGTATGAGAAGAATCTTCATTAATAAATGAATGAACAAATAAATAAACCCGCATGCTTACTGAGTGTTCACTATGTTTCAGACATTGTGCTTAGTATTGTTTACATAGCTTTTCTCATTTACTGTTTACAATAACCCCATGAAGTAGGTACAATTGTTTTCTTTTCCCTATTTTCAAATGAAGAGGTTAGAGGGGTTAAGTCACTCACAGTCATAGAGCCAAGAAGTAGATGAGCTGAGATCTGAACCAAGAAAGTTTTAGCTTAGAGTCTAAGCTCCTAATCACTACACTCGGCTTTCTGAATCCGTCACTCACTGGAAGAAACACTCTCTAGAGTCATCTTCCTATATGGAGGCCTGGACTTAGGTATTTAACTTTGCTTTTAATTACAACCATTTCTGCCTCACAATACCTGCTATTCATAGAGGTTCCCAGGTTACATAACCAACAATAAATCCTTTGCTGTTCTCTGTCCTGAGCTGGAACAGGCAGTCCCTGCTTTTGATGCTTGTGGCTCACCCTCTGTAAATTCAACACTGTATAATTAACTCCTGTACTCCACTTCTCATGCAGTTACACAACCTTGGTTTTGGGAGCAGGGGCCAATTTGAATAATGACTCCGGGAGAACATACAGGCGGGAAAAGAATACAGACCTGCTAGATACTAAAAACATGCTAAAGACATACAAATATAATCAGCCAATCAGTCAGCCATGCCATCTCAGAATGAAGAGATGTACTTCCTCTCCTCCCTTACATACACTTTTGACCTGAACTTCTTTTTGCTTCTTAAAGCACACACCGATATTTTTATGTTCATTTTGGGGTGGGGGGGGGTTGGTAAGGAGGAGAAGATGAAAAGAGGTGAGGAAGAAAGAGACACGAAAATGACAACAAATGGGACCAGGTTCTGAGATTCCTAGCTCTCTGAGTAAGTGCTTCTCAAACTCTAATGTGCATCAGAATCACCCGGGATCTTGTTCACACACAGATTCTGATACAGTAGGTCTAGGTCTAGGAAAGGGGAAGCTGAGATTTTGTATTTCTAACACATTCCCCAGTGATTCTGATGTTGTTGATTTGTGGAAGACATTGATTAGCAAGGTTCCAAATTCTTGCAACTAAAATTCTTTTAGGCTTCAGTGACTTAGATATCACAATTGCTATTTTTAAAGATTCTGAGTTATGAAGGTATGATTTGGAAAACATGTGCTAATTGGAATGAATAAAAGGCAATACATCAAAATTTCTCTCAGAGCTTAAAGAAAAATGACCTGAGCCATCTAAATCAGTCTTAAAGAGCCTTTCTCAGAATGCAAAATAAATGAATAAATCAATAATAAGACTAAGTAATTAAACCATATTGATTTTTGTTAATATATTTATCTTAGGTCAAATTTATATTTTTGGGTTTTTGTAATAGGCCTTTGGAATTTTTGGTATTACTTAATGTGTCCATACTTCCGTGCTTTTAAAATAGAATTTTTCTAAAGGAAGTATTCTTTTTTTTAAATGCCAAGAAACAATTTATTATAGAGAGAAGAAAAATCTCTCATCCAAAATACAGAAATCTGTACAACTCTGCCACAATCAATACACATGAACTGTACAAATTCACACCAGTTCATAATTTACCAAACAAACTATGACTAACAAGGTTCACAAAATAGATGGTGGTTTATGGAAAAGACTTTTCCCCAATTAAGTACAAGGAAAGTTACAAACCAGACCTCTACTTTCTAAAAATAAGAAGTATACTCAGTCTTAGAAAACTACAAGCCAGCAAATGTACAGAGAGCTGGCCGGTGCTAACACCACACTTGAGACAGTGCCTTTTTAAGGGTCTTTTTCAAAGCCTGTTGCCACTGCAGATTCTGGTCACTTGCTACTTTCAAAGCCAAAAACACAACACAAGGTCTGACCATTTCCCCAGGTCATACTTCCTAGTTTGTCTTATGTCCATTTATACATATTTAAGTGCTAGGTAAAAGTCTTGTCATAAAATTTCCAGTACTACCATGTTTAAAATGTTGAGCTTTCCTGTTGAGCTGCCAAAAAGGATAACAACTTTAAGTGTCATAGTGCAAATTCTCTCTGCAGGTTCTACAGCAGAGAAAGGTTCTTTGAAATACAGATTTGCGTTAAAGGGACCGATGTAAAAATTTAGGCATCATGTCTGGGAGAAACTGAAACCACCCTAGGACTTCACTCCCTTGCAAATAAGGTGATCCTTTACTTGGACGCACAGGCGATTAAATCATTGAAAGGTACTGTCCAGACTATGGCACTGTCACTTAAAAAATTTTTTTGACCACTCTATCTCGTGCCTGTGACATGGTTTAAATTCCATAATCTATCTCCCAAGAGGAGCCCACCCAAAGCAAGTATCAAGTTTATCCATCCATTATAAGACGATGCATCCACAGACTATATCTTAACCTGATACGGTCATTATACTGTAGTGTTTGGAAGGGCTGGTTCTGTCCAAGAGGAGTTCCTCCTTGCAGCTAGCGGATTCTGCTGTCTACCGTTTGCACGTTGGTGCTGTTTTGGGGTGCTACCTCCTGCTGGTGAGGCTTCGTACAGCACACAGATGGAGCCAACGTGTCCAGTTCTGCAGGACACTTCGTACGGGTCAACCCAGAGTGTGAGTTCACTTGGGAGAAGCCTGGACAGCTCCTGACTGCTCAGCCCAATCCGCTGTGCTGTTCTGTCCGATGAGAGCATCCATTTTACGGTTGATGCGAACACAACGGTAACCCATCCCTTGCAGGGCTTTTCTGGGAACCAGGGATGTTTCTAATGTTCTGCCAGCAACTCCTGCAGGCTCCGGCCGAAGGTCTGCAGCTGTCGCTCGCTCGTGAGCCCCTTGATGCGGAGGAACTTGGAGACGAAGGCCTCCTTGGCTGCCATCTCGCCTATCACGGTGTTGGCCCGGGTGTAGAAGGGATGTGCGGGGTCGGCCCGGGCTCCCTCACAGGTCAGAGGGCTGAGAGAGAGAGAGAGGGAGGGAGGGAGGGGCGGACGGCTACGCTTTTTCTCCTTTCTTTATAGTAAAAAAGTTATTTTCGAGCCAGGAGGCGGCCAGAGAGAGGAAGGGACGAGCGACCGCGAGCCGGTCACAGCGCCCGGACCTCCCAGGCCGCCGCCGCCGCCTCCGGCTCTGCAGCCTCCGAAGCTCGCAACAGTTGCATTTCCAGCTCCGAGGGGCCTAAAGAAAGTATTCTGAAAAGAGAACGTTTTGCGTTGGGAATCAGAAAAGTGAAGTTCTGGTCTTGGCTTTGCAGTTCATTAGCTGCAATCACAGTCAGATTGTTGGTTAGCTTGTCTGCTTTGGGTTGGTTTCTTCATACAGAAAATGAAAGCCTTGGTTCGTGATCTCTGTGATTTTCTTTTAGCTCTAAAAGTTTATGACTATCTCAGTTTCAAGTTTATTGCCCTAAAGTTTAAATCATTACAAAAGCTTATAACTGCATATTTAGTTTTATGACAGTATCAGTCATAGTTAGGGTTTATCAGATACCAAAATGGCTTTGGTCAGGTATCCAATCACCTCCATAGTTCCTGTGGGATGTGCTTAATAATTCATCAATAACAAGATTTCTAAAAATACTTAATGTCAGAAATAGGGCCTGCTTCCATTGCTATCATCAGCTCATGGAGGTAATGTTAAGACACTAACAAAAAGACAATAAGCAAATAAGCTAAAGTGAAAGATAATGATTTTCTTCATCTACACGTAGCTTGTTTTCTATCCCCTGCAGAGAGCTAAGAATAATGCATTTTTTTTCAGAGCACTTGACTGATTTGCTAAGAAAATCTCTTACTTATGCAGTGTAAACACCTGAATATGGAAGAATTCATTTCCTAATGTTGATAAAGCCAAGTATTCAAAACTAAAATAAAGAAGCAGACTCAGCATTATGGTCAATTTCATTACCCAAGCCTACTTAAGTGATGATGCAAATGAATGTCCTCCTGGTACAGTCATTCAAAACAGATTCTGAGCCTACTCTGAAATGTATTCTATGACATAGTTAAATATATTTAGTCTTTATTTCTAGTAGCAAGACACTTCCATAAAGTGATTATGCTCAGAAATATTAGTCTATAAAATTTGCATGTGATAAGATGCACAGAATGCCTGTTGACAACTGATTCTCTTATTAGATCTTTTTTTTTTTTTTTAATATTTATTTTTGGCTGTGTTGGGTCTTCGTTTCTGTGCGAGGGCTTTCTCTAGTTGCAGCGAGCGGGGGCCACTCTTTATCGCGGTGCACGGGCCTCTCACTGTCGCGGCCTCTCTTGTTGCGGAGCACAGGCTCCAGACACGCAGGCTCAGTAGTTGTGGCTCACGGGCCCAGTTGCTCCGCGGCATGTGGGATCTTCCCAGACCAGGGCTCGAACCCGTGTCCCCTGCATTGGCAGGCAGACTCTCAACCACTGCGCCGCCAGGAAAGCCCTAGATCTCTTGATTTGAAATAAAGAAATCTTTCAAATCTACTGAAACCAGACATCTTGAAGAAGGATGTGTTCTCTTTTATCTATCTGTTCTCTTACTTCAGTATATTCTCTTTTCAGTGGTGTATAAAATGCTGCCCGTAAAATATTGTTTTAATAGGAACCATTAGGTCTAACAGAATTATCCTTTTTCTCTAGGAGATAATATTTACATTCAATTTTTTTAATGAGTAAGAATTTAAAAGACAATTATGTGATGTTTGTTTAAGCCTCAGGATGAGGAACCAGTAACTAATCGTCAAACCAGGATGAAACTCTTAATTTGTCTATTTAACAGAATACGGTATTTTTAGTATCATCTTAAAATACTAAAAGTTGATACACGCTGTCAACATTATAAGATGACTATACCACTACTTCCTTGTAACTGTATAATGAATTTTTACATTAAAACATTTTCATGATTTTTAGTTCAATTCTCTACAGTGCCATAAAACAAATACACTCAGTCCTCAGTATTTATTCACTTTGTTTTAACTTTTAGTTATGATTATCACATGCAGAAATTTTAGGGAGCATTTATACGTATTTAGATTTTGACAAAAAATATTTATCCCCACATATTTTTATTGAAACTCACATATACTGTTCCTTTAAGTATGAGGACTGATTTGAGGAAACGAATTATTCTTCATTCCTATATCTTGATACTGTATAAAATATTTTCTAACAAATTAAACTGAGCCCATCAAAATGTCAAAATACATTTTGTACAGCTTCTTTTGGGCCCTAATTATGGGGGTTATCAGTTTCATATATTTAGAATGTTTTGCATAAAAAGAAATTCAGAGGTTTTTTTTAGTTTTTAGACTAAGGTCTTTATAAAGCAAAATTAAGAAATGAAATGGAGAGGTGACTATATATACTATACCCATTTATAGATGAGGAAATTGAGGTTCCGAGAGGTTTAGTATCTCACTCAAGTTTACACAGCTCTGATTCCATCTCATGTAATCTGGCTTCAGATATGTCCTTAATAAAAACATAATCCTTATTCTCAAATAATGCTGCTATTCACATAAATCTTTGGCTACACATCTGTTTCTTTTCTTAGAATTAGAAGAGATTATTAAAAGTACTTTTTGCATTCACATGGAAATTTCTTCTCAAAATTTATGCTTTCCAGAAAACCTTTTATTTCATCTAGGTTTTCATGTTTATTAGCATAAAATTGCATGAAGTATTCTATAACCTTTTAAAAACTACTATACCCTCACAGCAAACTTCACTTCTGATTATTAGTATTGTCCCTTTTTTTTTTTTTCTTAAATTTACCAGAGGTTTTCTTTTTTATTATTTTCATTTTTACTCTCAAAGAATGAGATCCTGGATTCAAACATGAGTTCTGCTATTTTTATGTTTTCTTTTATTATTATTAAATCCTTTCAGGTTTCCAAGAAGTTGCTTTTCTTCCTTTTTATAACTTCTTATTCTGAATGTGTGGCTCGTTTACTTTCAATCTTTTTAAGAAGGTGAAGTTACTTCTTAAAAAGAGCTTAGATCTCATTCCACAAATTTTGACATGTACTTTTCCTCTTTTTCTTCCAAATAGTCTGTTTTTATTTCCTATTTGAATTTCTTCCTCCCTTTAGGAGAGTTTTCGTTGGTTGATTGGAAATTTTTTCTTAATTACACTGTGGTTAGAAGACATGACTTAATATTTCTACTCTTCAAGAACTTTTAGAGATAGCTGAGTAATCTTTTAGAAAGTAGCAGGAATGCTTAAGCCCTATTTGTAGGTTGTAAAGTTTAGTGTATGTGATGCTCCTATATTTTAAATCTTATTAATTTTATTAAATTCTCAGCGCTATTTATAATTTTTTTTTGTTATAGACATGTTGTGCTATATATAAGTTCTATACTTCAAATGTGTTTGCATGTTTATCCTTGTTAACTTAAGAGTTTAAATTTATATGATTTGATACAATGCTAGTTTATACATACTTATTATTTTAACCTTTATATTTTTAGTATGGATTTTACCCAATAAATGTAAGTCTAGGTTTGTCCTGTTTAATGGATTTGGCTTTAAACTCTAGTTGTTCTGGTACTGATATTGCTATCTCTGCTTTCTTTCTGTTCATATTTATCAGAGATAAATCCTATATTATTAACCTTACTGTGCTATTTTGTTTTAGGCATAGCTCTTTTGAGCAAAACATAGTTCAAGCAGTCATTTTAAAAAAAGTATTTTTAGCTTTTATCAAAGAATTTAATCCATTTACACTTATTGTCATAGGTGATACATTTGTTCTAGTTTTATATTTTTGCTTTATGTTTTATAATTTTGGAGCTTCCTTGTCCTTCGATTTCTGTCTTTGCTCTTATCTTCTGAGGTGATTTGGGATATAGGAATCCTATGCACAATTCTACTAGTTGTTGCCTCTCCAACCCATACATCTGTAACTATTAAAACTGAAACAAAAACCCAAAAAACAAACGACCAAAAAAAAACCCTGAAACGCTTGACGCCTGCTTCTACTCTCCTACCTTCCATGCAAGATAAGAAATTTAGAATTTCATTACTTTCTTTGGCCCTCCACTAATAATTATAATCAGGTTTCTACTTCTTAATTAAAAAAATATTTTGGGGGATTCACCTCTCAATTAGCTGGGTATATATTAACACTGATTTCTATTTCTATTAGTATGGTTTCCCCCTTAGAATCATAATTTTCAGGTTGGCTTTCTGATCTCTGACTTTCATATCTAACATTCTTTCTCTCACAGCTTTTTCTTTACCCTTTTCATTTTGGAAGAGCTTCTCAAGTTTCCCTCTCATCATGTACTTGATTTATTTTAAATACTTGCTGCTCTTTACTGCTTTCCAAGGTTTTAAAAATCTCTGCAAATACGTTTCTAGGCTTCTCTTTCCCTCATTTCAGCTGTTCCTGTGTGTCTCTAGCCTTTTAATTCTCCACTTACTCTCTCCTTACAGGTTCCTACTCATATTTCGAAGAGGCTGGTTATGTCCTTGAACATTTTTGGAGAAGATTAGCAAATACTACTTCTCAAGTTTTCCTCTGAATCATACAAAACACAGTTTTCTGGAACCTGTTTCTTCTCTTAGTCCTCGGAGCAAGGCATCCTTTCCCCTAGTTTGTAATTTCTCTTTATACGTCCCAAATAGTTCTTCGTGTTTAGGGGTTCGTAAGGGGGAACAATCAATTCAGGCAGAGCCATTATCAAAAACCTGGCTGGGTATATTGTTCTGAGTTTATTTCATTGTCGCTTGGCCACAGGCAGATGCCCCCTCTTGGATTTAGACTTTAAAAGCCAGGATACGATTCTGCCCTTGAACAATCTACAATGCATACTTGAGTGGACTTGCTGTTTCGTCCAATTTATGATTAAGCTGGAGAATCAAAAACAAATTTGCAGTTTGTCTTTGTGCAGTGTACACTTGAAAGCATGCATTCAATCCAGTAATCTTCCTGCCTTTATCCCTTTCTCAGATGCCTTTGTTAGGTAACTGAGCATCCCAGGGGGATACCTCCTCCTCTCTGTTGTTTTGTGTACTTAATGTTCTAGTCTCTAAATGGGAGGTGAAAAAGAATACACAACTCAGCTCTGGATGGTTCAGAAAATAAGTTTCTGCTCAGTTGGGGGAATGTCACTTGCTTTTCTGGTCAGTGCAGTAGATACTAGAAGGAATTCAAGTCAGTTTCTTTTGCCTTCCTTCTCTCTTTGTGCTCACTATGTTGTTTAGATGGTGAAACATGAAGCCTGCAAGGCGAAAATACGTTTCTCAGTTCATCTCCATTGATGACGTTGCCTTTGACTTACAGTTTTCTTCTTTTTTTTAAAAATAAATTTATTTATTTATTTATTTATTTATTTTTGGCTGCGTTGGGTCTTTGTTGCTGCGTGCAGGCTTTTCTCTAGTTGCGGTGAGCGGGGGCTACTCTTCGTCACAGTGTGTGGGCTTCTCATGGCAGTGGCTTCTCTTGTTGCGGAGCATGGGCTCTAGGCATGTGGGCTTCAGTAGTTGTGGCACACGGGCTCAGTAGTTGTGGCACGGGGGCTCAGTAGTTGTGGCTCGCGGGCTCTAGAGCGCAGCCTCAGTAGTTGTGGCACACGGGCTTAGCTGCTCCGTGGCATGTGGGATCTTCCTGGCCCAGGGCTCGAACCTGTGTCCCCTGCATTGGCAGGAGGACTCTTAACCACTGCACCACTAGGGAAGCCCCTACAGTTTTCTTCATCATTGTTATAAAATTGTTATAAAATTGTCTCTAGTTTTTGTCTTTTATATCATCATTAGAATTTAAATGGGAAGCTGGGAGTAGTTATATCAGACAAAGCTAGTCTGCTTTTAACCTAGAGGTTTACATTTTATTAAAATCTTAAGTTCTTACAAACAGAAGTCTATAGGGAGGCAGGGAGAATGAAAAATGAAGCAGTAAGAGATCTAGACAGAATGGTTACAAAGGCATCATTTTCTACAAGTAAATTTCTCCTTTGCTTTTTCATGCTGAGGAAAGATATGAAGAGAAGCATAAAAATATAAAAATTTATATAATTTATCTTTGTTTCTCAGTATAGCCTAAATATATGTTTAATATTTTAATTAACATTGATAGAATTAAACTCAGAATCTGTACTTCTCTCTTACTATGCAAAAAATATAACTGATTCTCAGATGTCAAGAACTCAATATTGAATCCCTAAAGAATGGTATGATAAACAGTAGTGAAGTTTATAACCATTCTTCAGTATAAAAGAATGATACTGTCGGTCTGGTTCAGTGATTTTCAGCCAAGGGCGTGCATCACTTTATGACACTTTTTCCCTCTAACTTGTTTATTGTCGTAAAATACACATAATAAAAAATTTACCATCTTCACCATTTTTAAGTGTACATCCAGTGGCATTAAGTACATTCACATTGCTGCGCAGCCCTCACCATCATTCATCTCTAGAACTCTTTTCATCTTGTGAAACTGAAATTCCTATTCTTAAACAATAACTCCTGAATCTCCCCTTTCCCCCAGCCCCTGGCAACCACCCTTCTATTTTATGTCCCTATGAATTTGACTACATTAGGTATTTCATGTAAGTGGAATTTTACAGTATTTGTCTTTTTGTTATTGGCTTATTTCACTTAGTATAAATGTCCTCAAGGTTCATCCATGTTGTGTATGTGTTAAAAGTTCTTTCCTTTTTAAAGGCGGAATAATACTCCACTGTATAGTCTGCATTTTGTTTATCCATTCATCCATTGATGAACATTTGGGTTGCTTCCATCTTTTGGCTATTGTGAATAATGCTATTTTGACCATGGGTGCACAAACATCTCTTTGGGACCCTACTTTTAATTCTTTTGAGTATATACCCAGAAATGGAACTCCTGGATCATATGGTAATTCTAAGTTTAATTTTTTGAGGAACCACCTTTACTAATTTTGCTAGTGGCTGCAACATTTTACATTTCAACCAGGAATGCACAAGTGATTCAATTTCTTGTTATCTTTACCAATACTTGTTTATTATTATTATTATTATCATAGTAGCCATCCTACTGGGTATGAGGTAGTGTCTCATCGTAGTTTTGATTTGTATATCCCTGATGATTAGTGATGTGGAGCATCTTTTCATGTGCTTATTGGCCATTTGTATATGTTCTCTGGAGAAATGCCAATTCAAGTCTTTTGCCCATTTTTTAATTGTGTTGTATTTGCTTTTTGTTGAGTTTTAGGAGTTCTCTATCTGTTCTAGATATTAATCCCTTATCAGATATATGATTTGCAAATATTTCCCCCCATTTTGTGAGTTGCCTTTTTCTTCTCTTGACAATGTTATTTTTTTGATCACAAAATTTTAAAAAATTTAAAGAAGTCCAATTTATCTATTTTTTTCCTTTTGTTTCCTGTGCCTTTGGTGTCACACCTAGGAAATCACTGCCAAATCCAATGTCATGGAGCTTTTGCCCAATGTTTTCTTCTAAGAATTTTGTAGTTTTAGCTCTTGTATGTAGATCTTTGATCTATTTTGAGTTAATTTTTGTATATGGTGTTAGGTAAGGGTTCATTAGGTAAGGCTTCAACTTCATGCTTCTGCATGTGGATATCCGGTTTTCCCAGCACTATTTGTTGAAAAGGCTGTTCTGTGACACTTTTTGAAAATATGGACACCCAGCCCACTTGAGACTCAGAATCTTGGCCAGTGAGATCCAGGCATCTTTAATGAGCTCCATATACTTCATACCATTAAGATAGTATTATCAAAAAATAGAAAAATAACAAATACTGACAAGTATGTAGAAAAACAGGACTCTTGTCCATTACTAGTGGAAATGTACTTAAAGATGTATAAGGTGGTAAATTTTATATTATGTGTATTTTATTGCAACTGAAAAATAATTTAAAGTTGTTTAAATGGCAAATTTTATTTTATTTATATATTACCACCAAGAAAAAAAGAAAAAAGAGCTCCATAAGCAGAGGTGATGTATCTCCTCAGTTTAGAAATACTGTTGTAGTCAAAACGGACAAGGTAAAAACAATTTAAATATATAGTTATCTGTGTCTAAAGACACCCAAAATATCTAGCTGACTTTATCATCTTGGGGAAGAAAAATCAAGTAGATAATTAAATAAACAGCCTGCTTATTTGTTCTACTTTTTAGTTAGTAGCCTGAAACAGGCTTATAAACAAACACAATGTGTGGTATGATACACTTCTCCAAACTATCCCATCTGATAATAAGAGCTTTTTACCTCAAAATGATAATTTAGAAAACATACATTATGCTTAAGGAGAAAAATAAACTATTAAAAATTTAATAATACTACCCCCCCGCCAAACAACAAACAGAAATTCTAGCACAAGTTGTTTGGAAAGGTAATCCCCAAAAAGCTATCTAAAGATGAGTTAGAAATAATTTTTCTACATATCAAGATAAGAGTGGTATGATATAATTTCCAGATCCCATCTAGTATCTATTTAAATCTGAATTTATCCAAAGCTAAATTTTTTCTTCAACATAAATTCTGCAGTAAAGACTTTCATAAAATTGATGCTTCCTGGAGTCTAAGAATAAAAAGTTAATAAAATCCTAAAGAATGAGTTTGTGTGCCAAACAGCTAATTTAGAAATAAATCTAATTGATGTTCCTGATTCAGGAAAATTAGAAAACATATGAGGGGGTGGGAGGGAGGTCTAAGAGGGAGGGGATATAGGTATACATATAGCTGATTCACTTCATCGTACAGCAGAAACTAACACAATATTGTAAAGCAATTATACTCCAATTAAAAAAAAAAAGAAAAGAAAACATATGAAATACTGAAACTGACCCTAAGCAATTCCAAATCTGCTAAAATAGTAATTCAGCTTCAATTTGCATGATGAGTATTAAAACTTGGGCTGAAATTGATAAAGACTTAATTTCAAGGTTTCAATGAAGCCCAAAATGAGAAGGGGAAAACAAGAGGATCAGTGCAGATGCTAGAAGACAAGTGTTAGGTAAGGAATGAGACACTACTCAGAGGCCAGGTGAGTTGTTTAGAGCCCAGTGAATAAAACTGGTTATAGGTATGCAGTCCCTGAAGGATGGATTCAGGATTTTCATAAAGCACAGGCAAAGACGGGTGCTAGGTATATGTAAAATTTAGGTATTCGTAACGAAGGAATTCATGGGTCAAAGTTAGATGGGATAGGATGAGGACAGGACCTGACCCTGACCATAGGGAAGGTGAAGATAGTGTGGGGAGATGGGAGCGAGCAGGTAGAGACGAGGAGGAACAGAAAGTGGAGATCAAGAACCCTTCTCCCAGTGGAAATAACCACAGAAATCAAAACCTGGGCTTGGCAACACTGAAGACTTAGATAAATAGAACTAGCAACAGATCCCAACCGGATCTGACTGGATGCCACCAAAAGAATTCAGACAACAGCGTGCATGTGGCACAGAAGAACACCTACTGCAAGCTGCTTTCACACTGATCTGAGCAGTTGAGGTAGGGGCTCCTTTTCCGGGATTCCAGCCTAGACTAGGACAGAGGCCAGGGTGTGCGCATCTTTGCCAAGCATGTTCTGCACCCTTAGCATGCAGGTTCGTGTTTATTTGCGGCAATCTCACTAAGGGTTTGGTATAACCGGTCCTTCCCTTTCATTCCCTTAATCACTTCAACAGGGCAGGTAATCTCTAACGAGCATCTGGGGAACAATGACACCTACTGTTAGAGCTACTGTAGCTGCAATAAACTTGCCACATGGGATGGTGGCAGGTGTAGATTTGTAGCTACTATTTCTTTCCTTTGCAAAAAAGGACAAATGGCTCTATGGTGAATTAGGTTAGGTTGGAGAAGTACTGGAATTAAAGAAGACAGAGTTCTTATCACAGAAGACCATTCATCTAGAATGAGAACATCTGAGTGCATGCCTATTTATAAGAGGCCTACCTTACTACAGAAAGGCCTGAAGGCAGTGGAAACGTACAGTAGACTAACACGTGGTTCAGCCGTAGATGTTAGAATAGCAATCACAGAAACCGCAATTCTACAGGGTGAACGGTGGAGCAAGGTAGTGACTGAAATGGCCCCTCTCGGCCTCTGTTCCTGTAACCGACCTCCCTACCCCCAGCCACAGGAAGGTCCTGGAACCTGCACTCGTGCACTGCAGCCTCTCGGTATGCTCTCCATCTCCATTCCAGACACAGACCCTCTCTTGTTGCTATAAATAATGCACCTCGTCTCCACTCCAATTGCTGGATGCCTGTCTGATCTACTGTATCTGAGTTCCTTTACAGAGCAGCTATTCTCCTTCCTCTGAAATGGGAGGCCTGCTTTGCCCTCATCTTCTCTCTGTTTTGATTTGGTCTACCTGAAGACGGCCCACTCCCAAACTTGCAGCCACTGAGATTTGCCATTCTACCTTATGTCGGACCTCTCAGAATAAACCACAAAACGGAATACCCCTCCGTTAAATACCCCATCCCCTCTGCCTGGCTGCTTGTGGCTGAATCTACTTCTGGTGAAGACCCACCTCAGATGTGTCTCATCTCTTGATTGGGCCTTTCCTCCCTTGAAAAACCTGACCAATTAACACTGTCAACACATAATATTTAGTATTCAATATCCTTAGCCAGGGAAGATAGCATTTTGCCACTACCAATCATTTTTTACTTTTCAAAGGCACAGAAAAAATTATTTTGGATTTAAAAGAGCCAATTTAGTTTTTCATCATGTTAATAATCATTATGAAATTCATTAGTCATGTAATGACTCCCCTTTTCTAACACTGCAGCAAAGGAATTGTAATAAAGTTGGAGGGAAAGGAATAGAAGACAAGGACATTACAAAAATTTATTTAAAATGTTTAAGTATTCATTTGCTCTTACTAGAGGAAGTGCAAAAAAAAAAAAAAGTGCACTGATTTATAAATTAAATTATCAGTGGACATGTTTCTGTTTCTAGTCCCAAAATCTAGAACTTAGTCATAATCAACAATCATGTTTTCCTTTTTCTACTTGAATTCTGTATGCTAGATTAACTCAAGAAAAGTCAATCTCAAACCAGCCATGCAAATAATTAAAAAAAAACAGTTCATGTTTTATCAATAGATTCTCCCTATTTCATGTCAAGTGGGTAAGAAAAAAAGCTAAGTTAACTTGTACCAACCTAATTCTTACATAATTTTTAAGATTATCATGTAATGTTATTCAGAAAAAGAAACTACATTTGAAATTTTTAATTTCAGGCCAAATAATTACGAGTTTTGCATTTATGAAATATCTCCACTTAGTTTAAATTCCCCTCACATGAAAAGAATGCCTGCTGGTAATTTTTCCTTTCTCTGCAACTTTACCACTACTGTAAATGTGGGCTAGTATGCACATTCATTTTCTCCCCTACTTTGATCATATTTTAGTTTTTATGACTCTTAACATTGAAAGGTCAAATAGCTTCTATCGAGAGTTCAGTAAATATACTAATTTTCTTTACATTTTTTTGCTTTCATTTAGGAAGTACAGAATTTCTTTTTTCAAGACTACAGAATTACTCTAGATAATTACAAAATTTACACTCTAAAACACAATTATGTGTATCTGAGGACTTACAACTTATAAGTCCATTTTCCCCATCTGCTTTTTAAAACAGTAGTAAAAATAAATAAATAAAATTCAATACTATGTAAAACATAGATTGATGCTACCCAGAGTAATAAAACTAAGACATTCAGAGAATAGTTTTCATTAGTTGTCATGATCTGGTGCTGGCGTCTTCTGTACTGTATAAAACCTGATTTCCATTAATATATGATAATCATTTGTTTGATATTACTGCGTGTATTTACATAATGAATACTAGCATCACTGTGTACCCAGCAAGGACGTCCTCATGGGTTTACAGTAATTGCACAGTCAAGACAGCCTATGAACCAGAATGTGCTGATTTGGTTGGCAGGAAACCAGGACGAAGCAAATGGACCACCATGTTGTCTCAAACTGAAACCTCAGATGTTCCCTGTCTTGCCACAAAGTGATTACGCAACAAGCTTCAAGTCGCTAAAGGGCAGAGCACTACTGCAAAGCAGTTACTTGGCCAAGCCTGACGCCCTATGACACATTTCGGAACTGTGGTGGTTGAATTAAAGTCTAAATCTAACACTGAGACTATTGCAACAAATCAGACTCAAAAACAAAATATTTATGTGATACCCTGACGCTGCTTTTTTTTTTTTTCCACATCTTTATTGGAGTATAATTGCTTTACAATGGTGTGTTAGTTTCTGCTGTATAACAAAGTGAATCAGCTATACGTATACATATATCTCCATATCTCCTCCCTCTTGCGTCTCCCTCCCACCCTCCCTATCCCACCCCTCTAGGTGGTCAGAAAGCACCGAGCTGATCTCCCCGTGCTATGCGGCTGCTTCCCATTAGCTATCTATTTTACATTTGGTAGTATATATAAGTCCATGCCACTCTCTCACTTCGTCCCAGCTTACCCTTCCCCCTCCCCGTGTCCTCAAGTCCATTCTCTAGTAGGTCTGCGTCTTTATTCCCGTCCTACCCCTAGGTTCTTCATGACCATTTTTTTTTTTTTTTTAAGATTCCATATATATGTTAGCACACAGTATTTGTTTTTCTCTTTCTGACTTACTTCATTCTGTATGACAGACTCTAGGTCCATCCACCTCACTACAAATAACTCAATTTCGTTTCTTTTTATGGCTGAGTAATATTCCATTGTATATATGTGCCACATCTTCTTTATCCAGTCATCTGTCGATGGACATTTAGGTTGGTTCCATGTCCTGGCTATTGTAAATAGAGCTGAAATGAACATTGTGGTACATGACTCTTTTTGAATTATGGTTTTCTCAGGGTATATGCCCAGTAGTGGGATTGCTGGGTGGTATGGTAGTTCTATTTTTAGTTTTTTAAGGAACCTCCATACTGTTCTCCATAGTGGCTGTATCAATTTACATTCCCACCAAGAGTGCAAGAGGGTTCCCTTTCCTCCACACCCGACACTGCTTTTTAAAAAGTAGAATTCAAAATTGAGGAAAGGTTAAAAGAAAAACAAAAAAAAAAAACTTCAGCAATTTAAACTTGAATTTATATGGTCATATTACTTTCAAATATAGTTTCTAAGCCTCTGAAGTGGGTAGGTAGTGAGGAAAGCAATGCAGTAAGAAAAGCCTGGTTCTAGGTTATTATTGATACCTAAGTGGGATGGTTCACTGAAAATCACATCAATACAACAACTTCTTAGTCTGGAAGGAAGTGATCTCATCTAACATCTACTCTGATGTAAACTTACCTGTTTTAAGAGTTGTCATTCTGGCTTTATAAACTTTAGAAAATAATCCTGAACTCTAAGAACTTGCTGAATATTAGTTTCACACTTCACTACTATCTAGAAAATGACCTAACGTAAGCCAAGACTTCTTCAGCAAGTGAGGCTTAGGCTCAGAACCCTCCCCACCTGCATGTATGTATAGAACAGAGATTTTAAAATTTAGGTTACACCCTAAGCATTAGGCAGATTTTGAAATTAAAATGGCTAGCTTGACATCTTTGAATTTAAAACCAAATATCTTATTTTAGTCTTTTCAACTTCATTAAAATTTGTTCTAAGATTTCTTAAACAAAAGAGAAGAAAAATATAGCATGAACATTATGGTGAGGGATTCCAATAAGCTTAGTCTGGCCACATCACAGAATATTCTATTGAAAAGAACTAACATGGGCAAATAAACCCAAAGAAGCCTTAACCCTCCCCAATTCCCTGTAACAGACCAATAAAAATCAAATAAGTACCTCAAATAGAAAGGTGACATAGGTCTTTCATCTTCCTGCGAACTGAAAGGAAAATAAAACTTGAGTTAATATAATTCCTGTTAATATCATAACATCTCAATTTTACTAAAACTCTGTTCCACCTATCACGATTTTTCTTTTGACACATTAGAGCTAATCTCACAATGGAGTAAGGTTAGTAAAATATACTCTACCTTGGACCTAGCCAAGGCCAATTACTTCCTCAAGGGAGACCATCAAGAGAGGTTTCTTTCAAGATTAGCCTAAGGCAAAAGTAATTCACATCACCCTTTGAAGAGGAAGTTTTTTACTACCTTATTCTACAAGCCCAATCCAAGTATTCATATATTACACATAAACCCTTAAAATGATTACATACTCAGTTATCTCAATAAAGCTAATTACAACTCATTAACGTGATGAGGAAAGTAAGACACAGCCAACAAAATATTCCTGTTAAATGTATGATTGCTAGGGCATCAGTAAACAACACTCAGGCTCTCTGTCTTCTATAGTTACGCACAGTATTAATGAGGGTGAATAACATGAAAGGACACAAATGAAACTATAAAAAATAGTTTAAGGGACTTCCCTGGTGGTGCAGTGCTTAAGAATCTGCCTGCCAATGCAGGGGACACGGGTTCGATACCTGGTCCAGGAGGATCCCACATGCCGCAGAGCAACGAAGCCTGTGCGCCACAACTACTGAGCCTGTGCTTTAGAGCCCCTAAGCCACAGCTACTGAGCCCACATGCCGCAACTACTGAGCCTGCGCTTTAGAGCCCCTAAGCCACAGCTACTGAGCCCACATGCCACAACTACTGAAGCCTGTGCTCCACAACAAGAGAAACCACCGCAATGAGAAGCCCGCACACCAAAATGAAGAGTAGCCCCCGCTCACCACAACTAGAGAAAGCTCGTGCGCAGCAATGAAGACCCAACGCAGCCAAAAAAAATAGTTTAAGTTTCTCAAACAGCACTGAAGCAATATGAAGCTTAATATAAAAGTATTTAATTAAAAATATGAAATATATACTATAGTAAAATATTTTTCCTTTCTTCTACATGTTTTTTTCTTCTGATAAATGACCTCGAATCAATGAATGAGTCTCTCCTCTTCAGTGTCTACTGGAGTGGTCTTTGAACATTTTTGATTACACACTCATATAAAAATTTGCTTTTAAGCAGCTACTCC
This sequence comes from Balaenoptera physalus, assembly GCF_965194825.1. Lineage (NCBI taxonomy): Eukaryota > Metazoa > Chordata > Mammalia > Artiodactyla > Balaenopteridae > Balaenoptera > Balaenoptera physalus. Next base: position 9,603,874 of record NC_138884.1, read on the forward strand.
CCTTAATATATGACTAAGTATCTATTTATGTTAATTATGTGTATCATTAAACAGATAAAAGTAGAAATGTGAAGTATCAGATAAAATTAAGAAGCGCAAATATTTTCGTCTTGTACCCCTGTGGTATACCACAAGCATCATTGATGAAAAGAGAAATGTTTGCTTCAGTTGGTAATATCCTGGCAATCACCAAAAATCTTATTACAAGTTATAGTGTAAAACACACACACACACACACACACACACACACACACACGCACGCACGCACGCACCCCTGTCCTGGAAGTTGAAAAGGTCTTAACATTTTAGTTGCAGCAACATGGCACATAAAATACGGCATGCTATTTTTCACTCTCTCATGATTTTGGTTTCCAATGTCAATATTGCTTAACTATTCTAGTGTTTATCTTGCCAAAGATTTTGTTTGTAACTGATTGTGCCAATTCTTCCCAAGTGAAAGGTAAGTGATAGATCAGCTTTATTCTTGACTCTAATGTTAATGGGCTGAAGGCAAAGCTTGACAAGTTACAGGCACTAACACCTGGGAAATGTCCAGGTGTCTTGGGAAGAAACCACCTGGAGCAGTGCTATTACAGCAGTGACTACTTTAAGCCAAACTGATACAAGGGGCTTACACATTTGACTTCAAAATAGTCCTTGAAAACACTTAACAAATTATAAACATGTTAGAATTGGGTTTGTTTGCTAATCAAGCGTTCAGTGTCAAAAAGTACTAATTGTGACCCCACTATGCAAAAAGGCTGCAACAAAAAACTTATAATGATTTTACTATTATGGGAACATTGCCTCCATGTAAAACGGAGCAGGGCCTATGGGGCTCCCAGGCACAGAGGCCTTTTTGTTCCCCATTTCTTGTAGGCAAGACTCCAGCCTCCATGACCTTCCCTGAGTTCCAAAGGGCAGATTCGAACAGTCGAAAATCAAGCGGAGAGCAGCCAGGAAACCACCTGAGGCAAGATTAAAGGGCCCAGAGAAACTCATCAAGATTAGCAGACTGACCACCTGAGACCCTGCACACACCCTAATCCTGTCAGCAACCCCACCCTTTCGAAACTCTGCAGAAGAAAGAATGCAGGACTGTTACTGCCTTGATCCTTACTGCATACCCCTGACCACAAGCCCTGACTGTAAGACCTCTCCCTATTCCCCAGGGAGGGGGGCACAGTTCTTGAGGTGCTAGCCTGCTGTGTTCCCCTCTTTGCCTGGCAAAGAATAAAGCCACCCTTTCTTTCTCCTCCAAAACTCTGTCTCTGTATCTCATTTCGGCATCCCTGTACAGGGAGCCAAGATTTTGGTCACACAAGTGTTATAAAACGAGCGCCGTACTAAATACTTTTTTGCCCAGAACAGATCCTTAACTCTAACATGTAACAAATTATAATGAAAATTAACAAGGGTACTTTAGTGACCATTCAATTAGCAGTATGGTTGGTTTTCTTAGAATTCAGGAGTGCTTTGGGAGGTGATTTAATGGTATAGAGTTCTGAACACAGCTGTTATGTGCTTTGGCTAACACTTTTTGTGTGTGCCTGAAAATTTCCTTGTAGCCAACAGGGGGAATCAAAATCAATCTTTTCTTTCTTTATACCTTCTCTCCCTCAGACACTTATTCATCAGCCAGGTACTATCAGGTGCTTGACATTAATTATCTCATGTAAATCCTCACAAAAATCCCTCCCTGGTACTTGCCCCTCCCTTGAGAACAGCAGGCTCAGAGTGGGCACACAACTTACCCAGGTCACACAGCTAGTGATGTGCAGACAACACACTTTTGTTGTTTACTGCCTTGCCTTCAATGTTAACTTATCAAAATATTATGGAGTGAATGTCCTCATTCTGGCACAAGATCTTGTGGACTTTATAATTTATAAGCTCCATGCCATGCTTCGGATTATAGCAACTCTACACTAACCTTAGTCAAAGTCCATTCACAATGCATTATGCCTGATAGTGCGTACAAGGTGGTTAATTTATTAAAATGTATTGGCACCATGTCAAGAACGTCTCGATAGAAACACAAGTTTTTAATCATGAGCAAATATTTTTCAGGCTGCATGTGTATAAGGTAAATTTGTCAATGAAAGGCAAAATCAGAAATTCTTAATTTGGATATGTCCCTGAATTCTGAGCAGTTATAAGTGTTCCAAAAAAGAAAATGAAAGCACTGTTATTTAAATGAAATGAAACAGACTCAGTAGTAGATGTGCTTAGTCAGTAGCAGCCAACAGGGCAGCTATCCATGCGCAGTACCCAAGAAGAACAATATAATTTGAAAAGAAAATGAGGATAAATAATTAATTTTGACACTTAATTAGCCTATTTCTTTCTTCCCTTTCATAAAAGTACCCTTGGCCCGGGGTTTAGTAATGTAATCTTGACAACAGTATAAATTATGAAACAACTAAAGCATTGATTTCAAATTGATTAAGTCACTTAATTCTAAAAATCAATTTTATGCATTGACTTTAAAGGCAATTTGAAGGAAAACTGGCCGAGGACAATTCTTCCAAATAGAACAGAGAAAATAAACTTTTCCATAAAATGTACACACTGGAATGCAAAACATTTGAAAATAACACCACTTCTACCTCTGTGCAAAATGAATACTGGACTATTATTACATGTGCCCAAACACCTATTTATAGAGATACTTATGCCTGTTCCTAGCTTTACATCAATCTCAGACATGTCCAATGATATTAACTGAGTTGTAATTTTTTTTCCCTAAATTTTAAATTGAGAATTAATTCAGATTTACTTTCAATTTTTAAAAATAAGCACATGTACTGTGAATGAAAAGGGGAGACGTGTCATGAAATGAAGCCAATGACAAACTGTAACAACTTGGAATTCATTCAGTTTCCTCCTTGGTTACTAGTATAAACCCAATGTGTTAATTATTTCCTGTTTGCTGACTCAGAATAATAGCCAAGTTTAAGCGGCTAATTAGTTTGCCTTTTTTTTTTTTTTTTTTTAATTCAAATACATTGAGAGATTTGGGTAATCACCTCATGTATGTCAGGCCACTGGGCGCTTAACGTCCTAGACATGGGGTGTTATGGTCTCTCAAAACAGCTACCTGTGGGAAGAACATTTATCAAATAGACCCAAGTAACCGTCCAAATCTAAGAAGCTACAACTGAGAAGGGCAATAACAAAGACAGGAGGGTTTTAGTGGGGGCCTAACTTATCTTTTTTTTCATTTAATTTTTATTTTATATTGGCGTTTAATTGATTTACAATGTTGTGTTAGCTTCAGGCCTACGGCAAAGTAATTCAGTTACACATATACATATATTCATTCTTTTTCAGATTCTTCTCCCATATAGGTTATTACAGAATATCGAGTACCGTTCCCTGTGCTCTACTAACTTATCTTTTTATGTGGTTCAACATTGGTTGAACATAAAGGCACGTGAAGGGATGACACCTAGACTTACAATCTCTTCCTGAGCTGCACTCATTTCTAAACTGAAGCCACAGAATGCAATCCCTATCAATTTAATTACACAGCAAGCTGACCAAGATTGTGAAAAGCATGGCGTTTTCTGTGTCTAAGAAAAACCAAATACTGTTGGGAGAATTCCCAGACTGAGGTATTCAGAACGGACACTCAGTTACTGGATCAAACCACCATTCCATTCAATTCCCTTTTGAACTGTCCTGATAAATGTTCCAATTAGTCCAACTTTCTAATTGGTTAATGTGGCTGGCTACCCCCGAATTAACATAATCTGCATATTTGGCGACATACTTTAACTACATTTTCAAGTGATCTGAGCTAGGAGAAATAGTTTGTAAGTGTTCCTTGGGTACTGAAAAGTACAGCAAATAGGTAAAGGCTAAGGATTAGGTTCCATTCATTGAAAAAAAACTAGAAAAACCATCTCCTGGGGCTTAAAAACAAACAAACAAACAAACAAACACAAAGAGCCAAGGGGAGAGAGAAAGGGAGGGCCAAGTGAAAGGACAAACTTTAAAGTATTAGGTAAACATTTTCTCTGGAATTCAGGTTTTTCCCTCACGTTGCAACAGAATGTACCAAGTGGAAGAATTTTCATAGATGAATTTTCTTCGAGGACGATGAGGTGAGTGAAATTAGCATATTTTCTTTCCTTCCTTCCTCTGCAAAATATAAAGTGCCATACTGGAGCCTTTTGATTTGTCCACAGTCTCAGGCATTAACATTCATAACCCTCCATTTATAGCGTTTATAACCCTCCATTTGGGGTGTGATGTAGCAGCTGGCGTTCTGCTGCTCAGATTTTTGGTTCAGCTCCATTCAGGAACACGGTAGAAAACAATCTCCCTGTTCCTTTTGGAAAACAAATCAGGTTTGGAAAACAGATCAGTTTGTAGCCAAGTGTTTGCCCCTGTAATTTTAGGGGGCATTTTTGTAGATGTATGTATACTTCTTTATTATAAACCCAAGCAACTTTGTTTACAGTTATATTATTTGTATGTTGTAACTAAGAATGCAACACCTAGCTGCCAGTAGAAATAAAAACAAACCACTGAAGTTCAAGAGCAAATATGTTTTCCTGACCAAAGGGTAAATGCAAAGAGCTGAACTGTTAACGTTCACAGGACTAGAAATTTTAGCTAACACGAAGAGGTATTACACTTCGGAAGCAAAACCAATCAAAAGACTTCCAAACATTTACAGCTTTCCCCCCGATAAGACAGGAAAATATTTCTACTATTTTCTTGATTGCTTAGTAGAAATTTGAAATATATTGTTAGGGGATGAATTGTGTCCCTACAAAAAGATACGCTGAAGCCCTAACCCCCAGAAACTCAGAATGTGATCTTATTTGCAAATACAGTCTTTATAGAGGTGACCGAGTTAAAGTGAAGTTACTGTAGTGGGCCCTAATTCAATATGACCAGTGCCCTTATCAACAGGATATTTGCACACAGGGAGCACGCGTTGTGAAGATTGGAATTGTGTTGCCACAAGCCAAGAACTCCAGGAAGCGAGGGGAGAGGCAAGGCACAACTCATTCCCCACGGACTTTAGAGGGCGCACAGCCCTAGCCAACATGTAAATTTGGGACTTCTGGCCTCCAGAACTGCGAGACAAGAAATTGCTGGTTTTCTGGGCTACCCTGTTTGTGGTACTTCATCACAGCTGTGCTAGGAAACTAATATATCTACTAAAAAAATGTTTTTTCCCCAAATCCGGAATTAAGAACCTGACGAAAGTGTCTCCATCTTATGTAAAGGTTGTGCTCTGGAAATTCATTTGCAGGGATGCTAAAACTAGAACAGATTTCCCACACTGACATGAGGATTCGATTTCCAGGCCTGTACTAACCTCTCGTTCAAATAAACTATCCTCAGTAAGCAGTCCAGAGTCAGTGTTTTGAAAAACTTTGGCCACGATCCAGTTAGAAACACATTTTACATCATGATAGTACACAGACACATAAAAGGGACACGTGTCATAAAATTATTCTTACTTTGGATATTTTCTATTTTGTTATACTTCGCTTTATATAAAACACTGGTCACAACCTGCTCCATTGGTTTTATGACCACCAATAGTTCATGACCCACAGCTGAAAAATGCTATGCTAAAAACACATCTCCCTTGCTTGATGTGTAATTAATACTCAGTGAATGTTGCTGAATTAAGATCTATGTTCTCATAGGACAGAGAACAAACACTTTTTCTTCTCTGCCCCACTGCCAGAATCAGCTCTGGGCCAAAGAAGTACAGATATTGTTGAGCCTGGATGGCACAGAAAATCAGAGAGGAAGCGGGTCCAGATATGCCCAACAATGGGTGCGAGAATGTCGTTCTAGATGACCGTGGTGGAGCTGACAGAGGATTTCCAGGTCTCTCTTTTTTTTTTTTTTTTGAATTTTATTTCATTGTATTTATTTATAGATTTTTTGAATTTTTGAGTTTTATTTATTTTTTATACAGCAGGTTCTTATTAGTCATCCATTTTATACACATCAGTGTATACACGTCCATCCCAATCTCCCAATTCATCCCACCACCATCACCCCCATCCCCGCTGCTTTCCCGCCTTGGTATCCATACTTTTGTTCTGTACATCTGTGTCTCTATCCAAGTCTCTTTTAAATATTCTTTTCCTGCTTATACCACAGGATGGTGTCAAGGAGACTCAGGGACCCCTGGTTTTTTTGTTATTTTTGGTTTTTTTTTGATTCCTCCTTACTTTGTGACCACAGCATTCTTTATCACCTATATTTTGGTCTCTTCAAGTCAAAGAACTATTATACTTGGAGGGAACTAGGGAGCATCTCATTCTAATTCAATCCCTCTACCCAGCTAGTTCCACCCGTGGATGCCCTTCTGATGACCACCTTTCGATCTCTAGGGAGTTGGAGGGGGGTGGTGAGGGTGTGTGCTTGTCAGGGAAGGGGAGTAAAGTTTTTAAGCGGGGAGGAGTGGGATTGCTTCACCTTCCATCTCTTTTGCATCTTCCCTACAGTGAGAAGGTCAACAGGAAACTAGCACCACCTGTGGCCACAGCCAAGAGCATCACATTCACTTTACAGGGGATCCTGGCTGGAGATGTGTTTAGAAGTCACGGGACAGAATCCTCATGCCTGTTACAATATTTAAGTTGTATTAATAGGCCAACTGCTCTCCTTAAAAAAAAAGTTTATCCCTTACCTCCACACGTGGTCAACCACGAGACTGTGTTGATTTCATCTCAGAAAGAGTCAAGTCTTCTGAATCTGATCTTTCCTTTCCATTTCCACTGCCTTAGTCTTTCATAGGGGCCCAGAGCAGTTTATCCTTAATACTGCCACCAGATTTATCCCCCTAACCTAAAAGCCTCCCTGCTTCCCCTTCGTCTCTGGGGTAAAATCCAGATGTCTGCACCTGGCACACAAGAGTCCTCCAATCTCAGGGCAGTGAGCCTCTGTCGACCTCTCACTGCGCTTTCATAACTCTGTCTGTACGTGCTGTTCCCTCTATCTTAAATGCTTCCGCCACCTCTCTCTGTCTGGTAAATACTTCATCTCTCAGCTCAAATGTCATCTAATCTGGGACGCCATCTCCATCACCCTGGAGAGGGGAGCGGCTTCTCCCTCCAGGCTCCCGGACACTGTTCACAGCCACGAGGCAGTGCTTAGCACACGACGCCAAAATTCCTGAGTTCCGATGCTTGCCCCACCTCCTGGATTTGTCTTTATCTTTGCCCCACCAGCACCTAGCAAGGTACATTCCGGGTGCTTAGTCAGTGGCTGTGGAATAAAACCAGCATCATCAAGACCCTGCTGAGTGCTGACACTACCGTGCGATTACATATTTTTAAAACATACACTGTTTATAATTTGTAAAATTAATTTTGCCAGCTGGAAGCATTCTCAGAGAGCTGTATGTTGATTAGTTTAAGTTATCTTCTTCCCTGCGATTCCGAACTTAATGGAAGTGCAACTGTGCCATGGGTTTTCTCCCACCCTTATTAAGAAAATTAATTTTCTCCCACTGCACAGAGGGGGAGCTCTGCCATTGTGCCAATAATATAAACCCTGTACTTTCTGTAGGGTACAGTGAGCCCAGAAAAGGATTTGTTCAGGCAAGGCAATGTTTGAATATGGCCTTGCCACACACTCTATCTGTTTGTTCTGGCTTGAGAGCAGGAAAAGAAAATTTTTTTACTTCATTGCAAACCCAAAGGTTTGGGTGGAGCTTAAAGAAATTTTTGGTTTAGTCACAAAACTATTTTCAATGTAGCTGGAAGCTCTGATTTGTTTTTGAGATTCTTGTTCAGCAAACTGATGTTTATCATTATTATAGACATAGCAATATCGCCTTAGGGAGGCAGTAGTTTAGAATGTAAAAACACAGTAACTTTCTTTTTGAGGGCGTTGATATTAGTGGATAAGAGGATATTTTTAGAACATTAGCAAATCAGTTAAAATGCTTTCTAATCTTTAGATACTGAAACAAAAGCAAAAGAATAGGGGGTTACCTGCAGAAGGGAAGAAGGAAACAGGAAATTGTTTTTTTACTAACTTCTTTCAATTATTACCTTTATTATAACATTCTTAATGGCTCGTTAATATAGTTTTTATTTAACAGGTATATAATTTCCCCAGTCGTTAACTCTGAATGCGGATTTCTTGAGGCACACAAAACTGTGCAGAAAGCAATGCGAATTCGCCTGTCACCTTCCAGCCAGTGAACTCTCCCTCTGCCAGAGGAAGGCTCTGCACAGAAAGATGAGTCAAGGACTTGTATCTGCACTGCCATGATTTTACACCGGTTTGCAGGAGGACGAGTGACTGGAGAGTGTACAAAGGTTGATGTCCACCGAGGCTCGAGCTCCGTGAGCGTCCAAAACCAGGGCCAGAGCTCACTCAGCCTTTTTTGAGTGCCTACTACTTATCAGAGCTTATGATAGGGGCTGGAGATACGCAGGCTATTAAGATATGGGCTCAACCTTCCCAGAATTTATAGGCCAGCCGAGAAACAGAAACTTGACATTTGACCATTATCATAAAAAAAAAGGGATCCAGAGCTACCAGTACCGAGAGCTCGCCCTAATAAACCAGGCCTTGGGCTGAGAGCTTCATGTACATTCTCTCACTCTATCCTCAGTGACATCTTTGGAGGAAGGTATTACTCACCAGATTTTTCAGATAAGAAAAGTACGTTTTAGAAAGGTTATAAGCAACTGGTGGAAGGTCACGGAGCCAGGCGGGGCTGAGATTCACATCCTGAATCTCAGGTCTGTGGAAGCCAGAGCTCCAGACCTTAAAGTCAGAAGCTCGGTGCAGACCCGCAGGTTAGGGGACCTTAGGGGACGTAAGTGACACTGGGAGTGAATTGTGCGGGTCACACTGGCATTATTAGGACAAAGATAATGAATGGACAGGAGAAAAGTTCTCCAACAAAGGCAGAGGATGTGTGAAGGCGTGAGGAGGCACGGCAGGGAGCCCAGCGCTGTGGACACAGCAGGTGTGTGCCAGGCGGCGGCACTAGAGGAACTGAGACAGACACAGAGACAGACAGACAGACACACACGCACACAGAGGCAGGCACTTGAGTTTTCGCCAAGTCAAGGAGTTGAAAATGGAGAGTCCCTTACAAAAACACAGCATAGTTTATCAATGGTCTCCTCTGGCTGGCTTTTGGTTCCTAATTATAGTTTCAGGGGCTATTTTAACCTAGACAGCAAAGTTACACTTCTTCCCATCGTCATTTTGCTGGCAGCAAAAATACTGAGGTATCATTTTAAGCTTTTCCTGAACCCTTCTTAACTTTTTCTAGTGTGTTGGTTCCATTCAATGTGATCTGAGTAAAGCAGTTCAGTTCTTCATTTTTATTTCTATGACGTTCAAGTGTTCTGATTTTTATTCGTATATTTGATGAGAAGATACCATGTTTTCCTGACCCCAAACCTTCAAAGGTTTTCATAAAATGTATCCTGTGTCTCTTCCCTCTCCCCTTACCCAGTATTTTTATTTCTTTTACTGGGGTCACTTACTTTAAAAAAATCAACTTCTAGGGCTTCCTACTATTTCTTTTTACTACCCTCATCCCCACTATTTCCCATCAATATATCTTTTCTATGCAAGAAATAAAATCAGTTTCCACATCTGGCTTCTTGATGATCTGTTATAATGTAGTATCTAGAAAAGGCAAGTCTATAGAGACAGAAAGTAGATTAGCGGTTGCCTAGAGGTGGGATAGGGGGCTTGAGGGTTGCTTTGGTCAGTTTGGGCTGCTATAACAAGACACCACAGATTGGGCGGCTTCAACAACAGAAACATTTACTTCTCACAGTTCCAAAGATTGGAAGTCTGAGGTCAGGGTGCCAGCACGGCAGGTTCTGGTGAGAGCTCTCCCTGGCTTGCAGACTTCCACCTTCTTGCTGTACCTCCACGTGGATGGGGGTGGGTGGGGAGACTGTGCTCTGGTCCCTTCATCTCCTTGTACGGGCACCAATCCTATCTTGGGAGCTCCACCTCCATGGCCCTCATCCAAACCTAGTTACCTCCCAAAGGTCCCACCTCCAGATACCACCACACTGGGGATTAAAGCTTCAGCATATGAATTTTGAGGGGCACAAACATTCAGCCCACAGTAGGGATTGAGAGCTAAAGAGCACAGGGTTTCTTTTTGGGTGACAAAAATATTCTAAAATTGACTGTTAGCGATGGTTGCATAACCTTGTGAATATACCAATAACCACTGAATTGTATACTTTAAGTAGATGAAGTGCACGGTATGTAAATTGTATCAATAAAGCTATTACTAAAAAAGTTATTTCTGGTTCTTGTTAAGGGAAGAAAAAATAGTGCTTTTAAAAGGTTTCATATAGTACGAACTATTTTTTGGCAGTTCATTCTATCATCACATAAATATATAAGTATTATAGGAAAAACAGGGTAAAAGGTTTTGAGAGTTTCAAGAAATTTGATTCTATGGTATTTGCAGTGGCGCTTCCCACAAATCACGCTTTAGGTCGCTTTCTACTATTCACCCAATACAATGCAATGGTAGAGCATCACCTTAAGTGTAAAGCACTCTTGCTTCAAGAAATTGAAAGACAACGCAAGTGTAAGAGTAACAAAATCAAAAGAAAAGCAATATGCTACTACTCTTTACATTTGAATAGTTATCATTTACAAAGAACTATAATATTCTTTAACTACAAAATTTCTCCTCTAAGTAAGTGTGGTAGGTATTATCATCGCATTTTATAGGTGAGGAAAATGACCTGCCCAGATTCACGTGGCTAATTAGCTGTCGTGTCTGGATACATTTCGTGACGGCAAGTTTACTATCTTTCCATTGCTTTCCCCACCGTTTAGTGCTGACTCTCTAACGCCTCTCTTTCAGTTTTTCAGTGGCTTTAGACAGGGTGATCTCTGTAAAATTTAAGAATACCCTCACCTTAGTTCATACTATCTTCTTTATCTGCAGTAATTAGCAAATATTTAAACTCCAGAGGTACTGCAACCATCACATGAGAGTAGAGCCCACAGAGGTCTGTCTTGTTCTCAATGATTCTTGTTACTACCAAATACAGACCACACTGGTGATGAAGTCCAAGTTCAGATATTCAACCCCAGAAGGGTTAACCCAGACTTGAGGCGAGGCAGCTTTTAACCCCCTCTTAGACTGTGTTTGTGGAGGAGGAGGGCGGGGAGTGCAGGGAGTGCTATCAGAGTGCCAACAAGTTCGGAATAACACGGGTTGAAGAGATAAATTAACTGAAGGAGTCACCACCACAAGCAGTAGAGGGCTCTCTAACATCACCCAGAAGACTCACAAGCAGGACCATCATTGCCTGGGTTGTTCCCTGGTTAAATCCCACATCATCCCCATGTTCCCAGTGTTTACTTGTTTGCTAAAGGACATTCTAAACACCAGTGCTTAGAAAAGACCAGATGAATTCTGCTGATAAGAAGATTCAGTGAAAATTTCCCATGCTGGATCACTAATACATGTTAACTAATCCTGTTGCTATAAACCTTCTTCAAGAGCCATTGCAATTTAGAAGTATGGTGTGTTTCACCATCATAAAATGAATATTCAATAACGTATGTTGAACACCATAATTTGCTAGGTAAAGTAATGAAAAAGAGAGTTACACTGACATTGTTAATCTCAGTTTCCCACTTTGATAAATAAACCAAGGGAAAAAAGGGATGCTAAACCTGTGAAAACAGATGTCAATGCATTAAAACCAAAGGAATCTAGATTAATCACTAGTGCTCTTAATGTCATCCATCCATCATTAGTCTTTGTGGATATAAGATGAGTGAGTGACTATTTGAAAGTTAATCTAGCAAATCAAAATCCTGCTGTGAAGTTGAGAGTTCTGTCATAGACATAAGAGTGAGTGAAGACTTTATTGCTTAGCCTACTGAAGTCTTTCTATACATAAAATGGAGATCCTTACCTATGGATCCGTAATATCTAAGGGGAAAAAAAGGCAATGGCATGTGAATCATGCAAAGAGTCTGAGGTATAAGTAAAGCCTAGAGTCTGATAAAACATACTATCTCTTTAGTGACAGAAGGTAAATTTAATACCAGAGAAGAAAACTTTTATTTCAATTCTTAATATAGTTTCTCTACTTATTTATGACATTATTTTATTTCTTTGGAAGAACTTTTTCAGTTGGCAAGAATATCCATATAATGTTATACAGTGCAAATATTTTAGTATTTCTAAAAATGTTTGGGAAAATTTAACCATCTCAAAAGACATATAAGATCCGTCGTTAATTTAAGCCATTTGAAGTGAACTTTAAGAACTGAGTCCTTCACTCTACAGAGGGTCACATTTTCAACATTCAGCCTCTGCAGTTTTTCTAAAAGATGATGAGTTTCTGCATAGTTACTCCCACCCTGGAAAGTCTGCAAATTACATTAAGTTGTAAACAGATAGCAAAATACATTAAAGCGAACCCAGGTATTTATTTCATTCTTAGCCTCCGACCTCATCTGTTAGTCTCATCTTAGTTACAGATAAGCAGTAACAGATTTATCTTCCAGATACTTTCACAACATGCTAAGAAAGGCTAAAAAGTCACTCATGGGAATTATAAGCTAAGTAGACACTGAGATGCAAACATGCCGTCTAATAAGATCATATGCTTATATGAGGTTACATAGGGTAATATTATCCACGCAGGTGCATCTCTACTATTATGCTAATTATACTCTCCATTACTGGATTCACCACAGTAATGTAACTCTAACGGTCTGGTAATGTGTCTGCATCCTCACTAGCATGTGACCTCTCTGAAGCAGAGTTGTGTCTTGATTTACTGGCAGTATAGGGTAGTGTTCGGTCATAAAGAAAATATTAAAAAACACTGTGAGTATGCTTTGTTCTAATAGGTAACACCGACCGTCTAGTAAATGAAAGCATCAATTATGACAAAGACACCTCACCTAAGCTCCTGATATTAAACATGTTATTTGGGGATGTTGAGTAGTATAGCGTTAGCATCTTACATCTTACATCTTGACACCTGCTGTCAATGGCTTTATACAAGCTATACTCGTTAACCAGCGTTTAGATCAGTGTTTCTCTGTGTGGACCATTTGTACCAGATTCGCTTTCAGGAAGCTCGTTAAAATGTTGATACTTTCCCTGTCACACCCAGATTCAGATTCAGTGAGTCTAGGGAAGGAAGGCAGCAGGAAGAAGCTGATTTTTAAAAAATGAGGTCCCTAGGTAATTCTCATGCGCCTAAAGAATGAGAGGCATTGGCCTCTCTGCTCAATACAAACATGAATGAGCATGAGTTTCTCTAACTGGTATTTAAAGCTATTCTTTCCCTCACCCTTCTTTTCATTCAGTTTCTAGCCCCTCAGTGCTCTTAAAGAGAATGGAGCAAAGCATTCATCCCATCAGCCAGCATGTGCACCACAAGGCTCTGCAACTTTCCTGTTCCGGGCGGGATAACAGTGCGGGCAGTTGGCAACAGTCATCTTTACTAGAGGGTCACAGAAATCCTTAGCCAAAAATATTGAATTGGGCTCGAAGGAAGCAATTATACATAGGAACAGGAAAGTTTTCTGCATAAGCACTTAAATTCACAAGAGGTCCATAACGAAGTGAACAACACAAACCTACCTGTTCCTTGCCTTCAAGAAGTACATAATCACAGGCAGGCACAGGCTGGAAGTGAGGATTGCAGGGTAATCAATCAAATTAAACTCTCAGAAACAGGGAGACAGTGAATGCACTGATCGGCAGTCTTGAACGCAAAGTCAAATTATTCCTCTTACGTAGGCTTATTAGTAAGGACTAACAGTGCAAAATAATTTTGCAGGAAATTACGCTGATTCTATTTTAGCTTTCATCAACTTAACTCTCTAAACAATATTTTAGCTGAATAAAGATCTGTTTGCTTCTTAACAGTGATTATATCACTGAGCAGCTTATTACAGAGTTCAGTAAGAGCCAATATGCTTATCTAGAAAGGACTTGCTTAAGACATTTAAGACCTGACACCATTATAAGATAAAACAAGGTCCCAACTTTAAAGTTGGAAACCAAATCAAGACTCCAAAGAGTGTACATTCGTTTTTAGTCTCTTGCAAGTTTCAAGCATGTGGACATTTCCACTCAATTAATATAGACAAATTTCAGATCTATCCATAAATCACTCTGTGCTACCTTGGGTTATCAATTTTAGAAAAGGAATTCTAGGGACACCCCCATCAAGCTCCCATGACAGTGCACTTGTCATTACAGTGAAAGGAAAACAACTACACCGTTTTATCTCACAGGGTACATCTGCAGGAACCATTTTCCAAACGAATACTCAATTTTTGTTTACCTTATTTTCATGTTGAAACATGAACATCCAGTAAAATATGGGTGGCATGGTTTTTAAAAATAAAATTCACTTTTTTGTCTAGGTTTTATTCAATCTTATAGATAAACCACGTTCACCATTTGACTTTTAAAATCACTTCCACTAACAGTTTTCTTAAAGGAAGCGTTTACATGGAATCAAATGCCACTGCATGTAGAGCAGGTGCGGCTGAAATAGGATAATATGATTGGCAAAAGTAATTCTAAAAATCCTAAAACATGACCTTGGGCAACTCAGACTTCCTTCAAGCCTCAGTTTTCCTGCTGTGAAACTGGAGGGCTGGACTCCCTCACCACGGAGGTGACTTCCAGCTTCAACGTTCCGGGACACCTTATTCACGTATTAGCTCTCCAGCAGTGTTCTTTTTAACAAGCCCTTTGTTTACATTTACCTTTTTCTGCACTGGTATAACTCCTCCACCTCACCCTCCACGATCCATATTACAATCATTAATGAACAAAACAGCGCCTTGAGCTTAATCATTCTTACAGAGCAGTGTTTTTGTTCAAAGATGTCATCTGTGTAATAAACCTATCTAGAATTATTCATGGGGAAATAATAACCTTCACGTTTATGTCCACGTATTATAAAGCACTTACTGATAGAAAATCCTTGCCTAGATCTGAACTCCAGCAGGGAGTGCTCCTAAGATGCATTTTTAAGAGGTCTTTCGCCTGTCGACATCCTTCAAAATGAGCTTAGAGCTCACCGCAGCTCCACAACATTGCTAAGAAGCTGACTCAGTTTTATTTTAAACCCGCTCGATACATTCTTCACCTTCTGTTTTTCTTCAGATGTCAAAGCCGCTTTCTTATATTTATTTTCATTCGAGGAAGGCAATAACTGAACAGACGAATCAAGTGAAGAAGATGAGAAGCTGGGCAGAAGCGTCAGCAAAAGAAGCGGTCAAATATCTACACTCCTCTGGTCTCGGGGAAGCACGTTACGTCCAAGGAACTCTACACAGTTTGCGGCACATGACTGAAAGATGCCAAGTACTGGCAAAGAAGTTACACGGTTTTGGAACATTGAGAAAACACAGAAGAGAAGAACAGAACCAAATAGGAAAGCACACTACCTTTGCAGGGGCATGATTTCACAAGCCATCGTTGTCTGGAAATTTGCAAGGGACCCTCGCAACTGTGTCTTCGGCGCCCAGCAGGGCGTCTGTTCGGGGGCGGGGGGCCAGGCTGCTCTCAGCGGCTGGGCTGGGCTGGGGGCGCGAGGCTGCAGCTCGCCGCCGGAGAAGCAAGTTGCTCTGCCGCCAGCCAGCGTCCTGCGAACTTCCCCGGGCGGAGCTACGGGGCTGCTCGCTCGCTCGCTGCCTCTGCACATTTCCACCGCAGTCCACTCTGACCTTTGTTCCAGGGAAGCAGCCGAGCCCGCCAGCCAATCAGAGGAGCAGCTGCCGCAGGGCTTAAAGGCGCTGCTGCTTCTGCGGCCGCGGCTTCTCGGCGGCGGGCTTGCCTAATTCTGGTAACTCGACACTCTCCTCCGAGCCCTTCCACAGACGGGCTTGTCCGTCTGCGGAAAGCAACCAATAACTGCAGCAAGAGCAAAGGGTCCCTCAACTTCTCAACGTTTCGGAGGACTGCCAACAAGGAAATCCATTTGTCAAGGAAAGACACTGCCTCCGAAACGAAAGGTTTCTGTGACACAAGGCGTGAGCTCTGCTCAGTCTCCTTTCTTCCTTAAAAAAAAAAAACCAAAAAAATCAAACCACTAGCATTGGAAGGCGTGACACTTTTCTAGAAGGCACACAGGCATTCTTCTAGACTCCTGCCCTACCCATATTTATTTCCTGCTGATGTCTGTTTACATTGCGGTGGTTACTAGTCACTGGGGACATCTCCCAAGGCACATAGCTCTCGTTTCTGGGGAGCAAACACGTCCTAAGACTGCCCACCGTCTCAAGGGATCAAAACGGCTATTCCCACGGAAGTACTTCAACTGATTATTTCTGTTTATCCTTATAAAGCTGAATGTGTTTATTTAAAGAGTCATTTTCCTCTAAGAACATCACCAGCATGTTTTTGGTTGGTTGGTTATTTATTTATAGATTTTTTTTTTTTTTTTTTTTTAACAGGTAACACCAAATCAATTTCTCGTAAGGTCTGCTAAATGCCTGTTAATTATCCAGCTCTCCCTTAGTTTCCTCTTCAGTGTGGAATACTAAAGTGTTATTTTAGGAACATAATTGTTCATTCACAGGTTTCAAACGTTGCAACAATAGTAAAAATATATTTTAATAAGATTTCTTTCATATCATAGGATTTGCCGAGAGTTACAACAAAGTCCAGAGCACAGCTTTTAGTAGAAGAAAGGGCAGAAAGCTAGAGTTAATGACGTTCAGAAACAGAGCGGGGGGGCTTCCCTGGTGGCGCAGTGGTTGAGAGTCTGCCTGCCAATGCAGGGGACACGGGTTCGAGCCCTGGTCTGGGAAGATCCCACATGCTGTGGAGCAACTGGGCCCGTGAGCCACAACTACTGAGCCTGCGTGTCTGGAGCCTGTGCTCCGCAACAAGAGAGGCCGCGATGGTGAGAGGCCCGCGCACCGCGATGAAGAGTGGCCCCCGCTCGCCACAACTAGAGAAAGCCCTCACATAGAAACGAAGACCCAACACAGCCATAAATAAATTAATTAATTAAAAAAAAAAAAAAAAGAAACAGAGGGGGCTGGTACGACCAAAAAAGTATCCTTCTCCCCTGTATTTTTTCCCAGATTTCTTACAGATCACTCATAATTCTGAATTTAGAACACGAAGTCCTTTTGTAAGCGTCTGCTCTCCTTTGCTATATAAAAATATTTCATTGTCTGACTAAATCCTCCATCATATTTATGAAAATGGATTAGTTATCCTGAAACTTATGTTCAGACATTATGACAGAATATCAGTAACTAAAATCAGCCTTTTAAAACACTGGAAGTTGAGTTAAGTCCAGAACTTACTTTAAGTTGTCAATATATTCTTTGTTTTGATTCTAGATTTAGAAATACTAATTGGATTCTCCAGTAACAGTAACTTAATTCTATATATTTGCTTAAGTTTTTTATCTTTCAAAAATGCAACTTTACATCTTGCTTAACACTTCAATTAACTTCTTGAGTTAGGAAATCACTATTATATATCATAATATCTATTTTATTGATGAGTAAACTCGGTACTAGAAAATTAATTTGTTCAAATTCACATGGAAAGTTAGTGGCAGAACAGAAATTGGATTCAGAATTTCTCAGGTCTGCTTCAGAACTCTGCTACATAGCATAGTGCTTACTCTATTCTACATGAGTTTTTAAAATATTTCACAACAAGTATTTTTAGAAATAGTTAAAATTCAAATGACAGAAATAATATTTTGTCTTTTCCAATTTTATGAACACATCAATACTACATGGCTAAAATAGACATATGAGTTCAACAATAAAGGACCCAGCATTTCAGAAATATGTTAAACCAAACTATAATTTACATTCAATACATACTAGCGGTAAAATACTGATGAACAGGGGCATTCAAATTTAAAATCTTATTCCACATATATTTCCTGATAATTTAAGTCTTGCTATCAACATCCCTCGAACATGCCATACTAGTAGTTAGATGTCAGTGGTCATTTCTGAAAATCACCTAACACTAGAACTCAGTAATTAGCTGCCTTTTCAAGTCTCTATTATTTATTTATCACAATTCCTCCTTTTTCTGGTTTTTGGTCGATTTTGGGGGCATGACTTGATGATCATTTTTGAATCTGTACCTGGACCGGAGCTCCTCCTCTCAACTACACCCCCTGCCAGAGTCCTCAATCACTGGAATAGCTTTATTACTCTGTGTCCCACATCCTCACGTCAGTTCTTCACCGTCAGGCAGCAGGAGTACCACTCCTTGAACCCTGCTGGTTCCAGCTTCTCAAACTCTGATACCCTGCCTGCATTTCCTCCGCACGAGCCCCCGGACGTGCATCCCTCAGAACCGTCCTGCCCCTGCCTCCCCCGTTCCTCCTCCTTCTCCTTAGCTACTCAGCTCCGACGGTCCATGTCTGCAGAGGACAACCTGCACCCAGACCAGCTAACGTGCAGCTTTAAAAAAGGCGCATTCCTGGCTTTCCTCAGCATTTAGTTATTTCTAAAAACAGGTTCACTAGCATCCTCTGCTTCTTCACCCTGTACGCATCCCGCCGGCTGCATGCCCTACTAAAACACTAAAAGCCTCCAAACTTCTAAACGCTAAAACACTGCAAAAGGAAGTCACAGAACCCTGGCAACGGGGTAGATTAAAATTTCCTGTTATTTCATCTTGGCCTGAACCTCAGTACTCCGGGGCAAACTCTGTAGTTGTCTTTGACTGATTTTTGACTACTTTCCCACAGAAACTATTGCTGACCTTCTCCAATGGCACAAATCTGAATCTCTCTCGGTCACTAATTACCCTGCCTCCTAAATTTACTAAGAAAGTCAAGATCAGCAAATATGAGTGAGTGCCTTTGATCGTCTTTGCATTAGGGGTTGAAGTACCACCACCGCCCCCCGGCCCCCTCCAAACACACACACACACCTTTGCCTCCTTCTTTTTGACTTCTTCCCAGTCTAGGGGAACATGTCCCCACTCATAGGACTCAAATTTCTTACCCATGTATTGGATCTCATCATTTTATCCTTCCTCAGGAAGAAGCCTCATGTCTCCTCCATCTTAAATCTGTCCCCCTTCCGACAGGCACCCGAATAAGTGCCCCCCAGCCTTGAAAGCTTTTCCTCGGCAGTCCTACCCTCTGGTGACACGGTGCCATTTCCCTCCCCTTCCCACTGACAGGCTCCCCAAAGCCCACCTCTGCGGCTCCCAGTGCCTCAGAAATTACTCCTCTGCCCCATGTCAATGGACTTCAGACTTCACCACGTTTCTGAAACTGCTTTTATAAGGCCACCAATGCTCTTTTGGTCACTAAATCTAAACGCTTCGTCTTAGATGCCTTTTTACTCTCAACTTTTCATTAACACCCACCTTCAGTTTTCCGAAAGTCTTTGGCTCTCTGTGATCTTTCCCGGGAATTCTCCAAGTGTCCCCAGTCACTCCATCCTCCTTTTATTTCATCTGTCTTTCCTCCTGTCTTACGCCTTTCCTGCCTCACCTTCCAGCCCCACATCTTTCAATACAGGCATTCTACTAGGGCTTAATAAACTGCGCTCTGGAATTATGCTCCTAGGGATTGGTTTCTGACTCTGCCACAGACAGGCAGCATAAACTTGGGCAAGCTGTTTAAAAGCTCTGAAATGGCTCTGAGGAATAAATGGAATCGTGTATGTAAAACACATAGGATAGTTCCTGGCAAGTAAGTGCTCCATAATTATTAGTATTATCGCCCTAATCAACACTTTCAAAGCCTCATATTATCTGATTCTTAAAATTCTCCTCCTCCTGGACCCTCTTGTTAATGATGTTATTATTCTCTTTATGAATCAGATTCAAAGCATAAGTCATCTTTACTCCTCCCTTTCCTCTCCTTAACCAAATCTGTTGATTGACCTGTCATGTCTCTTTAATCAGTAGGCCTTGGTCATCTGCAGTATCATGATAACCTTCAAAACGACCTTTCTG
This sequence comes from Balaenoptera physalus, assembly GCF_965194825.1. Lineage (NCBI taxonomy): Eukaryota > Metazoa > Chordata > Mammalia > Artiodactyla > Balaenopteridae > Balaenoptera > Balaenoptera physalus. The sequence continues at coordinate 9,623,825 of NC_138884.1, forward strand.
CCTCTATTCACTCTATCCCCAGTGAATACATTTCACTATTAGAGTGAATTTTCTACTGTGGTTGTGATCTGGTCACTCACTCCTCTTCTCGAAAGCTTCTACAGCTCTCAGCTACCTCTGAAATGAACCCCAGTGTCCCTCTCCAGTTCAGCTGCTTATACCTCCCCTAAGGAAGCCACTCCAGATGTACCTGGACACTATTTTCAAATCTGCTCTGAACTTTTCTACCCCAAACATTTACCTTTTGTCTGGAGTATTTTCCCATTCCATCTTCTCCTGGCAAAATTCTACGTATACTCAGGCTTAGGCCAGATGGAACAAATCTCTTGCCCCTTTTAACTCAGATAGCCCTTTGCATCTCTTACGATATTTATCTTTTTTTCCCAGCACACCATTTTATTATTATTTGAATCTAAATATTATCTCCCTATTAGAACGTAAGTTCTCCAGGACAAGAATTGTATTTTTCCTGCAGCCGTTACACAGAACAGACACTCAATAAGTGCTGATTGAATGAATTGATACGTCAATCACTCTTCACCAGAGACTGAAGCATATAGTTCCTTTAATTAGATTTTAACTTATCAAGCAATATTTCTACCCACTTTTTAATATTTCCCATTGTAGGCCTACACTAAAGATAAAGTAGACACTTCTTGGAGTTTCAAAAGAAGGATAATGATAACCAACAATTGAGTAAAGAAATAAACTCTTGGGGTTATACATTGATGTGCAACCACAGAGATGCAAAAAGTTAAGATTCTATCCAAAACTTTCAAAATCTTTTAAGCATTTTACATTATCCAATTTCTCCTAGTGTGTTTATTTCCTTTTCTACACTTCAGCTGGCTTGCAGACTTCTAATTTTCTTACATAACTTCTTCAGCAGATTCCAAGTGTTTGGCAATATGAGTTTGCACTTGTGCTATCAAGAGCAGCAACTGCTCCAAAAATGATGTGGCTTCATTTGTTTTAATTTCAACATCAATTTGAAGCAACCAAAGAACCAAGACCATTTCTTGGCCACATTAATTTGTTTTCATATATTGTTCTAACATCAGATCGATTTGTTTCCTAAGAAAAAATATGTTGCAATAATTTCTTTCTTACAAGTTTGGTAAGAAGGTGCTTCTCAGGCAAGGTTTCTTCCTCATATTTTTTAAATCAATCTTTATAAATTGCACTAAGGAGCAAAACCTTCCACAAGATGCTCGCATAGTATTCATAAATGGTAATGAATAAATCTGACAGGATTTTCATAATCACAAAGCCAGGATTTTCAGGGCACATATAATTTAGATATCCTGGTACTGCTGCAAAGGATTCTGACTAAACTTGCTCTCTGGCAATCTGGGTTAGAACACTAGTGAATTTCAGGGCTCATCAGCGGACTTCATCATCACTGACAGCAGCAAATGTCAAAAATAAAAGAGTCGGGGGGAGAAGGAACTGAAAGGGTGGTATATGTAAGGCAACCGGCACTTATTGAGAAGTTATGCTGCGTTCATTTTCATAGATGTGGAAATGAAGAATTAACTTGAGCATGCAGCTAATAAGTGTATGACACGAAGCCAGCATCTGAATGCCACAGCATTTCCACCATACGAAAGCTTTTAAAGATGGTAAAGTATTATACTCACCCATCGATAACACACATTATCAACTGGCTATAGGAAATAAAGAATCCTTTCTTTTGGTCTGTGTTTTACATTTTGATGAGTGCATATATATTAAATAAGGTCTATACAGTCTAATAGTGGCTGTCTGAACCAAAGATATACAGTGGACCAGAACAAACCTCTTTTGCTACTCTGAGCCCACAGTCAGAGAGAGAGAGTGTGTGTGTGTGTGTGTGTGTGTGTGTGTGTGTGTTGTGTTGTGTGTCGTGTGTGTGCTGTGTAACGGTAGAAGCCAGCTGTAGTTGCAGTGGGGGAAGGAAGTGGTTGCCATGGGGTGTTGAAGGAAAGAGGAAGAAATAGAAAAGATGGAAAATCAAGTTTTCAATTGTATTCTTAATTATATTCCTCTAAAAACATATGGAACTGACAGGTAGGCCGTCAGTTGTTTTTATGTAAAAAAACCCACAAACCTACAGTATTTCTTAACTCAAAGAATTATTATAAAACCTCATTAAAGATTTATTTTAGAAAGCAAAACAGTGACATTTAAACCAGGTTCATGCTAATAGGAATACGGAATTTCTAGTTAGGTAAACTATTTTTCTTCAGTCACAGCAGAAACGAAGAAGCTTGCTTTACTTAAGGCCCCAATAAAAATAACTAATAAAATTAACATAATTAACATTTCCTCACTTATTTATTAGACTTATTTAGTATATATTAGAAGACTACTGGAAAAAATCCCATGGGGAGAGAAATTATATAATTGTTTTTCCAAAGACACACCTCTTTAATTCTAATGATGGATCTTGCTTTTAAAACGGTGTATGCGGTTATTTCATTAAAACGTATCTGATTGGCCTTGGGGGAGCCTACAATGGCACACAGGGTTCACTACGGGTTCTAAAATCCCGTGGAGCCGCCGTTGGGGGCAGAGGAGAAGGCTGTAAAAAGTGAGGCAAGGCTGAAAGCCCTCCAGAGCTGAAGAGGCACTACTCAGGGTTCCCCTTTCCACCCCACTGACTCCCTGATTTCACTAACTGATTCCAGCGTTCCCAATATGAGTCAGAACCTTCGCCAGAAAGACTGAGTAATAATTTCAAATCAAAAGACAAGTAATTACAGTACATACTCACGGGGGATATGGCCAATAGTTTATAAAAATTGTAAATGGAGTGTAATCATTAAAACTATAAAAATTAACAAAAAAAGACAATTAGCTGTAATTTATGGCACATAAATACAGTTATATAGAAATTCAAACAGAGGCTCTATTTTTTCTTAAAAAAGTGAATTTCTTCTAACAACGGAGGGACTGCAAGTTCTTCATAAAAAATGGTTAAAAATAAATTCTTTGAAACAACTTACATAATTGTTCTCCAACTTTCTGGGACAGTGAAAAATCCACATTTTTGCCAGATGGAATCTCAGTTAGTGATCACTGCCAATAAATAAATGCTTGAGCACATTTTCCTGGAATGGGACTCCCTGGGCATGACTTTCTCCAAATCTCCCTCAGGAGCCCAGATAATAGTGTTTCTGTTCTCACAAAATAAGTCATGTCCCACACAACAGCTGCTACCACACCTGAGATCAGCTGCCTCAGACTGTCCCAGTGACCTTTCACCCTGTTAAATGGTATTTCCTGGCAGGGGAGAAGCAGGCTTCAGCGGGGCTTCCTTAGAGAAACGTCAAAACTGGTTAGTGTGCAATGGTAACCGATTGGTAATCACAGCTGACTCTGTATCCCTCAGACATAAAATAAACTTTTCAAATTTCTGAGATACGAAATACTTAGCATGAGCACAAAATCTCTCAATGGCAATACACTGGCTGATAAAATTAATTTACTTTAAAGTGGCATGCTTTGCTTTCAAGCAACTCAGTAAATGAATGAGCGAAAATATATTAAGAAGGAAAGTGAGAGGAAAGTGATTATTTGTATCACCAAAAATAGGTCACATTAAAAAAATCACACAAATACAAACAAATTAATATAACAAAGCAGAAACAGACTCACAGACATAGAGAACAAATTAGTGGTTACCTGTGGGGAGAGGGAAGGGGGAAGGGCATGATAGGGGTAGGGGATTAAGAGGTACAAACTGCTATGTATAAAATAAGCTATAAGGATATATTATTATACAGCACAGGGAATATAGTCACTATTTTACAATAACTTTAAGTGGAGTATAACCTATAAAAATTTTGGATTGCTATGCTGTACACCTGAACTATATAACACTGTAAATCAACTATAGCTCAATAAAAAAATAAAATTAAAAAAATCACAGTAATGGTGCCTTAAAGTATCAACATCTCTAGAGCATTTTAAATGACTTGATTTAAAAAACCATTTTAAATTCAATGTTTCAGAGAATTGGACCCACTGCATTAAATAACTGCATATGTGTTAACATCTTCTTTCTCTAGTGCAATTCATGTGTAGATATTAGAATTCATAAATGAATCAGAAAACTTTTTCCACATTGAATTTTAGTGAGGAGATATACAAGTTGGACAAAGAAATTTCAAATAAATTAGGAAAAAAACTAGACTTATACATAAATTCATACGTAAAGCTAATAAAAGCAATGGTCCCCTCCAAATAGGCAATGCAGTTAATTCATTATTTAAATAGGTGAAAAAATACATTGAAAAGTGAATTATAATTCCATAATAAGTTTCCAAAATGCTGCTTCAGGAAGACAACACTGAAATGTAAGTCAATCCAATTTGAAGAGTCTGGAAACAACCTAGTGAAATATTTTTGGACAAATATGCGTACTGCTGGAAATAACATCAGCCTAGACTTCAAATCACTCTGTGTAGAATAGATAGATGGTAATGAGTTTGGCCAAACCGAGTGATAACTGAATGGATACTCTGTTACTAAGAGAAGCTTAAATGAAATAATATTGCCTCTCTTATCCTCAGTGAGTTCACTACCACCACCTATTCTTTTCCATTTCCTTCACCCCTCCCCCTAGTTAAAATTTTTATTACTTAACCTCTGGATGATAGCTTTCATATTAGGTTTGGTCTTTGGTCTTTCCCACCACAAATCCAAACTGTACAGAAGTGATCTTCCCAAAACGCTGCTTTAATAATATCAGAAAGCTCTGATTGCTCTTCATAGCTTAACAAAGTAAAATTCAAATTCTACACACACAAACAGGGCCCTTCTACTCCTCCATCTCCACACACAATATCACTCTCTCCTTCACTTGAACTGGAGGTCCAGGCAGGCTGAGCCGTGCTTGCCCACTGTCGGGCTCTGCTGCCCACTTGTTTCCTGTTCAGGCATTTCTCCTAGCTTGGAATCCTCCTCCCAAACCCATACCCTCTCATCCAAACAAAACTCAGCCTTTCTGGGCTTCCCTGGCAGCGCAGTGGTTAAGAATCCACGTGCCAATGCAGGCGACATGGGTTCGAGCCCTGGTCTGGGAAGATCCCACATGCCGCGGAGCAACTAAGCCTGTGCGCCACAACTATTGAGCCTGCGCTCTAGAGCCCGCGAGCCACAACTACTGAGCCCGCGTGCTACAACTACTGAAGCTTGCGCGCCTAGAGCCCATGCTCTGCAACAAGAGAAGCCACCGTGATGAGAAGCCCACGCACCACAACGAAGAGTAGCCTCCGCTCACCGCAACTAGAGAAAGCCCGCACACAGCAATGAAGACCCAATGCAGCCAAAAATAAATAAATTAAATAAATTAAAACAAACAAAAAAACTCAGCCTTTCTGGGCTACTCATATGCTGCCCTTTCCGATTCTCCTACTCAGGGGATTTTATGCTCTTGAATGAGTGAAACCATAATTGTCAAGTCCAAAAGCAGTTCAGTTGTCACTCTATATGATTTCTCTAAAATCTGACAATTACTATGTCTTCCTTGAAACATGTCATCTTTTAATTAAAAGACAGAAAAAAACATTTTTCTTACTGCAAACTATGCAATCTATGCTCACACAGAAAATTTAGAAAATACAGAGAAAAAGAATGTAAAAGTCAAGCACAATCCCATCACTTACATAACCGGTATTTAATACGATTCTATGTTCTTCCATTTTTCTCTATTTATATATAATATATATAGTTATGTATAAAGATGGGACAAGGTGAAGGTACTTAATGCCACTGAACCATATACTTAAAAATGGCTGCAATGGTAAATTTTATGTATATTTTACCACAATAAAAAATTTAGGACTATGCAGTATAACATACTGTTACAACATACTGTTTTATAACATTAATTTTCATTTAATAATCAGTAATATATTTCTGTGACATTTCTAATCCTCAAAAATACTTTTATGCTTATCTTATCATTTTTTATCCACGATGATAAGTTTAATCATTTGGTTCAAGTAGTGACTGTGAGATTTCTAAATTGTAAAAGAACCTTTCCTCTTTGTAATGAAAAATTATCTGTGAGATGATGATTTGAGACGGTGGAAATTTAGATTCCAGATGTTTGAGCATATATTTTGAAGGCAGAGCCAATAGGACTTGCTTATGGATTGGCTGAGAAAACTGGAGGAATCACAGATTTTTGGCCCGAGTAACTGGGTGAATGGTGCAAATTATTGAGATGGGGGAAAACCTGAGTAGAAATGGGATTGTCTTTTTTAAGGCAGAATTGTAAATTAGGAGTTTTGTTTTATATAGATTGAGTGTGATATGCTCATTAAATATCCAAGTATACTTGTCAGGTAGCCAATAGGCAGGGCTGGCCTCATAGGTATATGAAGTATGCAGTTTCACAGGGCCCACACTCAGAAAGCCCTGTATTTGGTTTAATGCTCTGCTGTTGTCATCTTGAAATTCTCAGTGATTTTTAACAGAGGGCTCCACATTTTCACTTTGCATTGGGGGGCACCCCTAAGTTAAGTAGCTTGTCCTAAAAATTGGATATAATAATTTCTAATATAACAGAGAGGCTGGACCTAGAGGTATAATTTTGGAGGTCATAGGAATAAAGATGGTATTCAAAACTGTGGACCTGGATGAAAGCATGCAAGATGAGCACGGCTTGAGATGAGGTCATAGGACTGAGCCTTGTGGTGCTCTAACTTTGAGAGGTCTTGGAAAAGAAGACAGATTTTGCAAATAGGACTAATAAAGGGTGTCCAATAAGACAAGAGGAAAACCAGGAGAGTGTAGTATTACAGAAGCCAAGTGAAGAAAGTGCTTCAAAACAGAGTCATTAGTTGGGTCAAATCCTGCTGAGAGATAAGAGTAAGATGAGAACAGTAGACTGACCTTTGGATTTGGCAAGATGGAGACTGCTGCTGTCCTTGACAAGAACAATTTCAGTGGTGTGTCGGGTGAAGAAAGAATGGGAAGAAAGCCTATAAAGACAGCAAGTACATATAATCCTTTACCAGAGCTCTAAAAGAGAAGAGGGATATTGTTTCTAGGGAGGATTAAAAAATATTGAGAGCTATTATAAAATGTTTCTATGCTGATGGGAAGAAACTGGAAGGGCAAAATTGATGTCATAGGGGAAGGAAGTGATTATTTTAACTTAGTCCTTGAGTGAGTGAGAGAGAATGGGGTTCAGAGTACCAGCACAAGGGTTGACCCCAGAGAGGTACAAATTTGGTTCATCCATTGAGACAGGAGAGAAGGCAGAGTGTAAGGGTACAGGTATGGATACACTGGTAGATTTGGGAGGTAGGAGGCTAATAGGCTTCCCTGATCACTGTGTGAAATAGGATAAAATCTTTGGATTGTGCTGTAATATTTTATAAATCTAAGCCATGCTTATTTCTCTACTAAACTGAAGTTCATGTTTTTAGAAAACAACGGTGGTGAGAGAAGAAAAGAGCTAGTAGGTTTAGCTTTGTTTTTGTTATTCTAACATCAGACTCAGATGTTTGACAAGGAAACCAAAAAGACAGTTTAATGGGAAAGGAATAATCTTTTCAGCAAATGGTGCTGGGACAAATGAATATCCACATGCAAAAGAATGAAGTTGGACCTGTACCTCACACCATATATAAAAATTAATTCAAAATGGATGAAATACCTAAATACAAGGGCAAAACTATAAAACTGTTAGAAGAAAACATAGATGTAAATCTTCATGATCTTGGATTAGGCAATGGTTTCTTAGATAGGACATCAAAATCATAAACAAAAGAAAAAAACAGATTAATTGGACTTAATAAAAATAAGAAACTTTTGTGCTTCAAATGACACTATCAAAAAAGTGAAAAGACAACCCAAAGAATGAGAAAATATTTGAAAACCATATATCTGATAAGGGTTAGTATCCAGAACATACAAAGAACTCTTCTAACTCAACAGTAAAATGACAAACAATCCAATTTTTGAAAATGGACAAAGGATTTGAATGGACATTTCTCCAAAGAAGATATACAAATGACTAACAAACACATGAAAAGATGCTCAATATCATTACTCATTAGGGAACTACAAATCAAAACCACAATGAGATACCATTCTTCTACACCCAGCAGGATGATTATAATAAAAAAGACAATAACAGGTGTTGGTAAGGATGTGGAGAAACTGGAAACATCATATATTGCTGGTAGGAATGCAAAATGAAGCAGCCACTTTGAGAAACAGCTTATCAGTTCTTCAAAAAGTCAAACATAGAGTTACCTTATGATCCAGAAATTCCACCCTTAGGCGTATACCCAAGGGAACTGAAAACATGTCCACAGAAAGACTTACACACAAATATTCATACTAGCATTATTCATAACAGTCCAAAAGTAAAAACAACCCAAATGTCCATCAACTGATGAATAAAAAAATGTGGTGTATACATACAATGGGACATTATTCAGTCATGAAAAGGAATGAAATACTGATATATGATATGATATGGATGAACCACCAAATCAGATACTAAGTGAAAGAAGGTAGATCCAAAAGGATCCATATTCTGTGATTCCAATTATATGAAATGGCAAGAGTTAGTGGAAGCTTCCTAGAGGAGATGAAAATTGACCATGGACAAAGTGGAACAAGGACACTCCAGATAAAGGGCACACGTTAGCAAAGATACAGACATGTGAAACCACTGGGATATTTGAATAATGTCGTTGCAATGTAGCCTGGGTATACAATAAAGAACTGTGGAAGAGTAAGTCAGGAATGTAGGATGAGCCAGATTTTTAAAGGCCTTGAATGACTTGAAATTTATTCAATGAGAAGTCCTCTTTGCTTTTACAGCACTTCTATTACGTCACTTTAAAACCTTCTGCAGGAGGAGCTTCAAGATGGCGGAAGAGTAAGACGCGGATATCACCTTCCTCTCCACAAATACATCAGAAATACACCTGCATGTGGAACAGCACCTACAGAACACCTACTGAACGCTGGCAGAAGACCTCAGACCTCCCAAAAGGCAAGAAACTCCCCACGTACCTGGGTAGGGCAAAAGAAAAAAGAAATAACAGAGACAAAAGAATAGGGACGGGACCTGCACCAGTGAGAGGGAGCCGTGAAGGAGGAAAGGTTTCCACACACTAGGAGCCCCTTCGCGGGCAGAGACTGCGGGTGGCGGAGGGGGGAAGCTTCAGAGCCGCAGAGTAGAGCGCAGCCACAGGGGTGCGGAGGGCAAAGCGGAGAGGTTCCCGCACAGAGGCTCAGCACCGAGCAGCACTCACCAGCCCGAGAGGCTTGTCTGCTCCCCCGCCGGGGCGGGCGGGGCTGGGAGCTGAGGCTCGGGCTGCGGTCGGATCGCAGGGAGAGGACTGGGGTTGGCGGCGTGAACACAGCCTGAAGGGGCTAGTGCGCCACGGCGAGCCAGGAGGGAGTCCGGGAAAAGGTCTGCAGCTGCCGAAGAGGCAAGAGACTTTTTCTTACCTCTTTGTTTCCTGGTGCGCGAGGAGAGGGGATTCAGAGCGCCGCCTAAACGAGCTCCAGAGACGGGTGCGAGCCGCGCCCATCAGCGCGGACTCCAGAGACGGGCATGAGACGCTGGGGCTGCTGCTGCCGCCTCCAAAAAGCCTGTGTGCGAGCACAGGTCACTCTCCACACCGCCCCTCCCGGGAGCCTGTGCGGCCCGCCATGGCGAGGCTCCCGTGATGCGGGGACAACTTCCCCGGGAGAACTCACTGCGCGCCTCGGGCTGCTGCAACGTCACGACGCCTCTGACGCCGCAGGCGCGCCCCGCCTCCTCCGTACCGCTCCCTCCCCCCGCCTGAGTGAGCCAGAGCCCCCGAAGCAGCTGCTCCTTTAACCCCGTCCTGTCTGAGCGAAGAACAGACGCCCTCAGGCGACCTACATGCAGAGGCGGGTCCAAATCCAAAGCTGAACCTTGGGAGCTATGCAAACAAAGAAGAGAAAGGGAAATCTCTCCCAGCAGCCTCAGGAGCAGCAGATTAAAGCTCCACAATCAACTTGATGTACCTGCACCTGTGGAATACCTGAACAGACAACCAATCATCCCAAATTGAGGAGGTGGACTTTGGGAGCAACGATATATATATATTTTTTCCCTTCTTCTCTTTTTGTGAGTGTGTATGTGTATGCTTCTGTGTGTAATTTTGTCTGTATAGCTTTGCTTTTACCATTTTTCCTAGGATTCTATTTTTTTTTTTACTTCAAAAAATATTTTTCTTAATAATTATTTTTTATTTTTTATTTTAATAACTTTATTTTATATTATTTTACTTTATTTTATTTTATCTTCTTTCTCTCTTTTGTTCTATTTTTTCTTTTATTCTGAGCCATGTGGATGAAAGGCTCTTGGTGCTCCAGCCAGGCGTCAGGGCTGTGACTCTGAGGTGGGAGAGCCAAGTTCAGGACACTGGTCCACAAGAGACCACCCAGATCCACATAATATCAAATGGCGGAAATCTCCCAGAGATCTCCATCTCAACATCAAGACCCAGCTTCACTCAACGACCAGCAAGCTACAGTGCTGGACACCCCATGCCAAACAACTAGCAAGACAGGAACACAACCCCACCCATTAGCAGAGAGGCTGCCTAAAATCATACTAAATTCACAGACACCCCAAAACACACCACCGGACGCAGACCTGCCCACCAGAAAGACAAGATACAGCCTCATCCACAAGAACACAGGCATTAGTCCCCTCCACCAGGAAGCCTACACAACCCACTGAACCAACCTTAGCAACTGGGCACAGACAACAAAAACAATGGAAACTACAAACCTGCAGCTTGCAAAAAGGAGATCCCAAACACAGTAAGTCAAGCAAAATGAGAAGACAGAGAAACACACAGCAGATGAAGGAACAAGGTAAAACCCCACCAGACCAAACAAATGAAGAGGAAATAGGCAGCCTACCTGAAAAAGAATTCAGAGTAATGAGAGTAAAGATGATTCAAAATCTTGGAAACAGAATGGGGAAAATACAAGAAATGTTTAACAAGGACGTAGAAGAACTAAAGAGCAAACAAACAGTGATGAACAACAAAATAAATGAAATTAAAATTTCTCTAGAAGGAATCAATAGCAGAATAACTGAGGCAGAAGAACGGATAAGTGATCTGGAAGATAAAACAGTGGAAGTAACTACCACAGAGCAGAATAAAGAAAAAAGAATGAAAAGAATTGAGGCCAGTCTCAGATACCACTGGTTCAATATTAAATGTACCAACATTTGAATTATAGGGGTCCCAGAAGAAGAAGAGAAAACGAAAGGGACTGAGAAAATATTTGAAGAGATTATAGTTGAAAACTTCCCTAATATGGGAAAGGAAATAGTCAATCAAGTCCAGGAAGGGCAGAGAGTCCCATAAAGGATAAATCCAAGGAGAAACACACAAGACACATATTAATCAAATTATCAAAAATTAAATACAAAGAAAACATATTAAAAGCAGCAAGGGAAAAACAACAAATAACACACAAGGGAATCCCCATAAGGTTAACAGCTGATCTTTCAGCAGAAACTCTGCAAGCCAGAAGGGAGTGATGAAATCTACAACCAAGATTATTTTACCCAGCAAGGATCTCATTCAGATTCAGTGGAGACGTTAAAACCTTTAGAGACAAGCAAAAGCTAAGAGAATTCAGCACCACCAAACCAGCTTTACAACAAATGCTAAAGGAACTTCTCTAGGCAGGAAACACAAGAGAAGGAAAAGACCTACAATAACAAACCAAAAACAATTAAGAAAATGGTAATAGAACATACATATCAATAATTACCTTAAATGTAAATGGATTAAATGTGCCAACCAAAAGACATAGACTGGCTGAATGGATACAAAAACAAGACCCGTACATATGCTGTCTACAAGAGACCCACTTCAGACCTAGGGACACATACAGACTGAAAGTGAGGGGATGGAAAAAGATATTCCATGCACATGGAAATCAAAAGAAAGCTGGAGTAGCAATTCTCATATCAGACAAAATAGACTTTAAAATAAAGACTATTACAAGAGACAAAGAAGGACACTACATAATGATCAAGGGATCGATCCAAGAAGAAGATATAACAATTGTAAATATTTATGCACCCAACATAGGAACACCTCAATACATAAGGCAAATAGTAACAGCCATAAAAGGAGAAATTGACAGTAACACAATCATAGTAGGGACTTTAACACCCCACTTTCACCATGGACAGATCATCCAAAATGAGAATAAATAAGGAAACACAAGCTTTAAATGGCACATTAAACAAGATGTACATAATTGATATTTATAGGACATTCTATCCAAAAACAACAGAATACACATTCTTCTCAAGTGCTCATAGAACATTCTCCAGGATAGATCATATCTTGGGTCACAAATCAAGCCTTGGAAAATATAACAAAATTGAAATCGTATCAAGTATCTTTTCTGACCACAACGCTATGAGACTAGATATCAGTTACAGGAAAAAATCTGTAAAATATACAATCACATGGAGGCTAAACAATACACTACTTAATAACCAAGAGATCAATGAAGAAATCAAAGAGGAAATCAAAAAATACCTAGAAACAAATGACAATGAAAACACAATGACCCAAAACCTATGGGATGCAGCAAGAGCAGGTCTAAGTGGGAAGTTTATAGCAATACAATCCTACCTCAAGAAACATCTCAAATAAAAACCTAACCTTACACCTAAAGCAGTTATAAAAAGAAGAACAAAAAAACCCCAAAGTTAGCAGAAGGAAAGAAATCATAAAGATCAGATGAGAAACAAATGAAAAAGAAATGAAGGAAATGATAGCAAAGATCAATAAAACTAAAAGCTGGTTCTTTGAGAAGATAAACAAAATTGATAAACCATTAGCCAGGCTCATCAAGATAAAAAGGAAGAAGACTCAAATCAATAGAATTAGAAATGAAAAAGGAGAAGTAACAACTGACACTGCAGAAATACAAAGGATCATGAGAAATTACTACAAGCAACTCTATGTCAATAAAATGGACAACCTGGAAGAAATGGACAAATGCTTAGAAATGCACAACCTTCTGAGACTGAACCAGGAAGAAATAGAAAATATGAACAGACCAATCACAAGCACTGAAATTGAAACTGTGATTAAAAATCTTACAACAAACAAAAGCCCAGGACCAGATGGCTTCACAGGTGAATTCTATCAAACATTTAGAGAAGAGCTAACACCTATCCTTCTCAAACTCTTCCAAAATATTGCAGAGGGAGTAACACTCCCCAACTCATTCTACGAGGCCACCATCACCCTGATACCAAAACCAGACAAAGATGTCACAAAGAAAGAAAACTACAGGCCAATATCACTGATGAACATAGATGCAAAAATCCTCAACAAAATACTAGCAAACAGAATCCAACAGCATATTAAAAGGATCATACACCATGATCAAGTGGGGTTTATCCCAGGAATGCAAGGATTCTTCAGTACACGCAAATCAATCAATGTGATAAACCACATTAACAAACTGAAGGATAAAAACCATATGATCATCTCAATAGATGCAGAAAAAGCTTTTGACAAAATTCAACACCCATTTATGATAAAAACTCTCCAGAAAGTAGGCATAGAGGGAACTTTCCTCAACATAATAAAGGCCATATATGACAAACCCACAGCCAACATTGTCCTCAATGGTGAAAAACTGAAACCATTTTCCTCTAACATCAGGAACAAGACAAGTTTGCCCACTCTCACCACTATTATTCAGCATAGTTTTGGAAGTTTTAGCCACAGCAATCAGAGAAGAAAAAGAAATAAAAGGAATCCAAATCGGGAAAGAAAAAGTAAAGCTGTCACTGTTTGCAGATGACATGATACTATACATAGAGAACCCTAAAGATGCTACCAGAAAACTACTAGAGCTAATCAATGAATTTGGTAAAGTAGCAGGATACAAAATTAATGCACAGAAATCTCTAGCATTCCTATACACTAATGATGAAAAATCTGAAAGTGAAATTAAGAAAACACTCCCATTTACCATTGCAACAAAAAGAATAAAATACCTAGGAATAAACCTACCTATGGAGACAAAAGACCTGTATGCAGAAAATTATAAGACACTGATGAAAGAAATTAAAGATGATACAAATAGATGGAGAGTTATACCATGTTCTTGGATTGGAAGAATGAACATTGTGAAAATGACTCTACTACCCAAAGCAATCTACAGATTCAATGCAATCCCTATCAAACTACCACTGGAATTTTTCACAGAAGTAGAACAAAAAATTTCACAATTTGTATGGAAATGCAGAAGACCCCGAATAGCCAAAGCACTCTTGAGGAAGAAAAACGGAGCTGGAGGAATCAGGCTCCCTGACTTCAGACTATACTACAAAGCTACAGTAATCAAGACAGTATAGTACTGGCACAAAAACAGAAATATAGATCAATGGTACAGGAGAGAAAGCCCAGAGATAAACCCACGCACATATGGTCACCTTATCTTTGATAAAGGAGGCAAGAATATACAGTGGAGAAAAGACAGCCTCTTCAATAAGTGGTGCTGGGAAAACTGGACAGCTACATGTAAAAAAAATTAGAACACTCCCTAACACCATACACAAAAATAAACTCAAAATGGATTAAAGACCTAAATGTAAGGCCAGACACTATCAAACTCTTAGAGGAAAACATAGGCAGAACACTCTATGACATAAATCACAGCAAGATTCTTTTTGACCCATCTCCTGAGAAATGGAAATAAAAACAAACAAAAACAAATGGGACCTAATGAAACTTAAAAGCTTTTGCACAGCAAAGGAAACCATAAACAAGACGAAAAGACAACCCTCAGAATGGGAGAAAATATTTGCAAATGAAGCAACTGACAAAGGATTCATCTCCAAAATTTACAAGCAGCTCATGAAGCTCAATATCAAAAAAAAAACAACCCAATCCAAAAATGGGCAGAAGACCTAAATAGACACTTCTCCAACGAAGATATACAGATTGCCAACAAACACATGAAAGAATGCTCAACATCAGTAATCATTAGAGAAATGCAAATCAAAACTACAATGAGATATCATCTCATACCAGTCAGAATGGACATCATCAAAAAATCTACCAACAATAAATGCTGGAGAGGGTGTGGAGAAAAGGGAACCCTCTTGCACTGTTGGTGGGAATGTAAATTGATACAGCCACTATGGAGAACAGTTTGGAGGTTCCTTAAAAAACTAAAAATAGAACTACCATACCACCCAGCAATCCCACTACTGGGCATATACCCTGAGAAAACCATAATTCAAAAAGAGTCATGTACCACAATGTTCATTGCAGCTCTATTTACAATAGCCAGGACATGGAAGCAACCTTAAGTGTCCATCAACAGGTGAATGGATAAAGAAGAAGTGGCAGATATATACCATGGAATATTACTCCGCCATAAAAAGAAACGAAATTGAGTTATTTCTAGTGAGGTGGATGGACCTAGAGTCTGTCATACAGAGTGAAGTAAGTCAGAAAGAGAAAAACAAATACCGTATACTAACACATATATATGGAATCTAAGAAAAAAAAAAAAAGGTCGTGAAGAACCTAGGGGCAAGAAGGGAATAAAGATACAGACCTACTAGAGAATGGACTTGAGGATATGGGGAGGGGGAAGGGTAAGCTGGGACAAAGTGAGAGAGTGGCATGGACATATATACACTACCTAACGTAAAATAGATAGCCAGTGGGAAGCAGGCGCATAGCACAGGGAGATCAGCTCGGTGCTTTGTGACCACCTAGAGGGGTGGGATAGGGAGGGTGGGAGGGAGGGAGACGCAAAGAGGGAAGAGATATGGGAACTTATGTATATGTATAACTGATTCACTTTGTTATAAAGCAGAAACTAACACACCATTGTAAAGCAATTATACTCCAATAAAGATGTTAAAAAAAAAAGTTACAGTGACAAAAATAAATAAATAAATAAATAAAAAATAAAACCTTCTGCATTTTTTATCATTGTTAACCATGTATAAGTTTGCCTCACTTAATGGACTAGGAGACCCCTAAAGATTAGAGACGGTGCCTTAGTTCTCTTTGACTTCTCAGGGCCCAGTGCAAAATGTACAGTACAAAGAATGTGCCCAATAAGAATCTGTTGACTTTGAATTACTAAAATAAATTCAGTTAAGACCACAGCAGTCCAGATATACTCTGGTGATTTACATGTTACTAGAAATGATCTGCAGGGACTTCCCTGGTGGCGCAGTGTATAAGACTCTGTGCTCCCAAAGCAGCGGGCCCGGGTTCGATTCCTGGTCAGGGAACTAGATCCCAGATGCATGCTGCGACTAAGAGTTTGCATGCCACAACTAAGGAGCCCATGTGCTGCAACTAAGGAGCTGGTGAGCCACAACTAAGGAGCCCGCCTGCCGCTACTAAGACCTGGTTCAACCAAATAATATTAAAAAAAAAAAAAACTGGTATCAAAAATACTTCCAAGTTAATAATAAAAAATAACTCCTTAAATTTGTGTAAAAAAAAAAGATCTGCAAACATGATAATAAGTTTCTTTACCATTACTTACCTTCCCTTACCAACTGCTCATACTATAAATGGAGTTTAGAAAAAAATTTTAAATTGAAATTTGCATTCCAGTGAAATGCCAAAATTTGAAGAGAGCAATTGTATTGAGTGGCAGACTCTGGTGAATAGGTAAATTGTTTTTCAATAATCAAAATAATTGGAGAAATCTCAGAGACTTTCATTTTAAATTATAGGAATAAAAAAAAATTATAGGAATAAAGGGAGATTGAAATTAAACACTAGAAAATATGTTTAATAGTTATTCAACATATATGAAATAGTTTATCTCAGATGACCCTGGAATATTTATCATGTGAGCTAGTGGTGGTTAAGAATAGATTAGAAAACTATCTGTAGAAATGGAATTAGATATTTTTTCTAACCCAGCCTGGGACCCTGGGGACTTTTTCAAACCTACGTTTCTATTCATCTTTGTGACAAAGGCCAGGGAACGTAAATACCTCAGAAAATAGTAGCTCTGTAGGTGAACTGTGTGGTGAGACTTACCACTATGCTTTTCACAAGGTGGTTTTAAACTTTCCTTTCCTCATGTGGGACTTATTGGAGGAAACCTTGAAGAGTCAGCAGCACATTTGTATTTGGTAATCTTTCAAATTATACTGTACACGATATGGTTACGAATCTTGCAGCTAAGAATCCTCATTTCATTTCAGCTTCACTAGTCAGTTAAAAATTCTGAAACTTTTCCCAAGTAGCAGAGAGTGGGACACTATGGGGAACAAAGAGGTGTTGAGGAAGTAACTGGAGTGCCCTCCGTGAAGTACAAACACAGGATAATTATGGTTGCTTTCTGTTGCTGGCTTGACTTCAGAAATGAAGGAAGTCATAGTTGATTGCCAGAGTTAACAGATTAGCTATCTTGAAAGACAATGGGTACAGTTAGTATTGTTGAATATTGATTCATTATTAATATCATTGGAAGTCTGAATCTTAGGAGGTCTACTGTTGTAATGTGACTAAAATATGAAGTGTCATTTGGCAAACATCACAAGACACGATTTCTGCTACAAGGGCAGAGAGTTGCACAGAGATGTTATGAGCCTCATAAAACAATGAACGCCTCCTACATAAATAAGCAGCACATTACTGATAGAAATGCAACATCAGGGCCAGAGCCCCCGTGGGGAGACGGCACAGAGATTAAGTGGGGATGATGAGAGGGCACAGCTGCCTGGAATTCTGTGGCATTTTCAAGGGTGGCCAGTGCAAAATAGCCAAGGAACACTTTCCAAGGACCACAAGAAACAGAATTAACACATAAAATTCTACCGTTTTAGAATCTGACCTCAACGTCAGAGAGGTTTAAGTCAGCTAAGAGGACGAGAGTAGAATTTAAATTCAAATTCAGCACGTGTAATAATATTGCAAGAATAACGACTATGGCAGGAGGAGCGAAGTATACACCTACCAGGTACTGTCATGGATGCAAAAAAAACACATAAGATGCAGTCCCTCTAGTTCAGGAAGTCACAATCAGGTTGAAGAGAGAAGTATAAAGACATGAAAGGGTGACGTAAATCAAGGTAGAAGACAGGCAGGAAATAATTGTAAAATAATCAGAAGACATATGTTAATCTCAGCCTGCCAACTATGCAATCTTAGATAATTCACCTAACTCAATAAATATCTGTGAAATGAATAACCTTTTCAGAATCATAGTTTCTTCATCCAAGATTACTTTTCAGATCTGAAAATCCTTTCACAGGGTCACCTGACAAAACTGTAATGTAGACAAAAATGTTACATGTAGGGTTATTTAATTTTTTCTAGCATTACTGAGATACAATTGACAAATACAAATTGCATATATTTAAGGTATAAAATGTGATGATTTGATATGTGTATACATTGTAAAATGATTACCACAATCAGGCAAATTAACACATCCGTCACCTCACAGCTACAATTTTGTTTTTCTGGTGAGACCAATTAAGGCTGACTGTCTTAGCAAATTTCAAGTATACAACACAGTATTGTTAATTACAGTCATCAAGCAAAACATTAGATCCCCAGAACTTACTCATCTTATAACTGAATATTTTTACCCTTTGACCAACATCTCTCCTTTTCCCCAACACCTCAAGTCCCTGGCAACCACTGTTCTACTCTGTTTTTATGAGTTCAACCTTTTTAGATTCCACATATAAGTGAGATCATACAGTATTTGTCTTGCTCTCTCTTATTTCACTTATTTCACTTAGCATAACGTCTGTCAGGTTCATCCAAGTTGTCGCAAGTGGCAGAATTTCCCTTGTCTGTGTGTGTGTGTGTGTGTGTGTGTATACATATATATATATATGTATACACACACACACACAAGAAATATACAAGCAATGTATATACACACACACACAATGGCATATTATTTATACCATGTTGACTTTATCTATTCATCCACTGACAGACACTTAGGTGGTTCCATATATTGGCTATTATAAATAATGCTACAATGAACATGGGAGTGCAGATATCTCTTTGAGATACCAATTTCATTTCCTTCAGATACATACCCAGAAGTGGGATTGCTAGATTAC
The DNA here is from genome assembly GCF_965194825.1 of Balaenoptera physalus. Taxonomy (NCBI): domain Eukaryota; kingdom Metazoa; phylum Chordata; class Mammalia; order Artiodactyla; family Balaenopteridae; genus Balaenoptera; species Balaenoptera physalus. The sequence continues at coordinate 9,642,948 of NC_138884.1, forward strand.
ATGTTAATTCTATTTTTAATTTTTTTGAGGAAGCACCACACTCTTTTCCATGTGGCTATACCAACTTACATACCTACGAACAACACACAAGGGTTCCCTTTCCTCCACATCCTCATCAATGCTTACTATCTCTTGTCTTCTTGATGACAGTCATCCTAACAGGTGTGAGGCAATAGCTCACTGTGGTTCTATTTTACATTTCCTTGATGATTAGTGATGCGGAGCACTTTTTCATATACCTGCTGACCATTCCTATGTCTTCTTTGAAAAAATGTCTATTCAAGTCCTTTGCCCAGTTTAATTGGGTTAACTGGATTTTTTTTTGCTATTGAGTTATATGAGTTCCTTATATATTTTGGATATTAACCCTTTCTCAGGTATATAGATTGAAATATTGATATTTTCTGCCATTCCATAGTTTGCCTTTTCATTTTGTTGGTGGTTTCCTTGACTGTGCAGAAGCTTTTTAGTTTGATGTAGTCCCACCTGTTGATTTTTGTTTTTGTTGCCTGTGCTTTTAGAGTTGTATCAAAAAAATCACTGCCAAAACCAACATCAAGGAGCTTTTCCCCAATGTTTTCTTCTAGCAGTTCTACAGTTTCAGGTTTTACATTTAGGTGTTTTATCCATTTTGAGCTAATTTTCAAGTGTGGTGTAAGATACAGGTCCAGTTTCATTCTTTTGCATGTAGATATCCAGTTTTCCTAACACCATTTATTGAAGAGCCAATCCTTTCTCCACTGTGTATTCTTAGCACCCTTGTCAAAGATTAGTTGACTGTATATGCTTAGGTTTATTTCTAGGTTGTCTATTCTGCTCCATTGGTATGTCTCTGTTTTCATACCAATAGCATACCGTTTTGATTACTATTCTTTTGTAACATAGTTTGAAATCAGGAATATGATGCCTCCAGCTTTGTTTTCTTTCTCAAGATTGCTTTTGCTATTTGGGGTCTTTTGTGGTTCCATATAAAATTCAGGATTTTTTTTTTAATCTGTGAAAAATGCCATTGGAATTTCGATAGGAATTACACTGAATCTGTGGATTTCTTTGGGTAGTATTTTTTTTTATTATTAATTAATTAATTAATTTTGGGCCCTGCACTGGGTTTTCATTGCCATGTGCGGGCTTTCTCTAGTTGCAGTGAGCGGGGTCTACTCTTCATTGCGGTGCGTGGGCTTCTCATTGTGGTGGCTTCTCCTGTTGTGGAGCATAGGCTCTAGGCACGCCGGCTTCAGTAGTTGTGGTTTGTGGGCTCTAGAGTGCAGGCTCAGTAGTTGTGGCGCACGGGCTTAGTTGCTCCACGGCATGTGGGATCTTCCCAGACCAGGGCTTGAACCTGTGTCCCCTGCATTGGCAGGTGGATTCTTAACCACTGTGCCACCAGGGAAGTCCAGGTAGTATGTTTTCATGTGGTTACTTAGCTTCCTTTTCTTTGAATTTGAATAATGCTCTTAGGTCTTTCTTGTAAGGCAGGTCTTGTGGCGATGAATTCCCTGAGCTTTTGTTTGTCTGGGAATGTATTCATCTCCCTTTCATTTCTGAAGGACAGTTTTGTCAGATATAGTATTCCTGGTTGGCAGTTTTTTCTTTCACACTTTGAATATATCATCCCATTTCCTCCTGGCCTACAAGGGTCATGCCAAAAAATCCACTTATAGCCTCATGAGGGTTCCCTTGTATGTGATGAATTGTTTTTTCTCTTGCTACTTTCAGGAGTCTCTCTTGGTCTTTGACTTTTGATAATCTGTATAACATGTCTCAGAGTAATCTTGCTTGGGGTCCTTTGAGCTTCACCTGGATGTTCATATCCTTTTTAAGATTCAGGAAGTTTTCAGCCATTACTTTTTAAATAAGTTTTCTTCTCCTTTCTCTCTCTCCTGCTTGAACTTCTAAGTTGTGTACATTCATTTGCTTAATGGTGTCCTCTAGGTCTTGCATGATTTTGTCACTCTTTTTCATTTTTTTTTTTGTTCCTCCAGCTAATGCTAAATGACCTGTCTTCAGGTTGGCTGCTTTTTTCTTCTTCATGATCAACTCTGCACTGTTGAAGGTCTCTATTGAATTTTCAGTTCTGTCATTGTATTCTTCAGCTCCAGGATTTCTGTTTGATTGCGTTTATGGTTTCTATTTCTCTATTATATGTCTTGATCTGTTATGTACTGTTTTCCTGATTTTATTTAGCTATCTACATTCTCTTGCATCTCGATGAGCTTTTTTTTTTAAAATTTATTTATTTTTGGCTGCATTGGGTCTTCGTTGCTGCACACAGGCCCTCTCTAGTTGAGGTGAGCAGGGCCACTCTTCATTGCAGTGCACAGGCTTCTCATTGTGGTGGCTTCTCCTGTTGCTGAGCATGGGCTCTAAGCGCGCGGGCTTCAGTAGTTGTGGCATGCGGGCTCAGTAGTTGTGTCTTGCGGGCTCTAGAGCGCAGGTTCAGTAGTTGTGGTGCATGGGCTTAGTTGCTCTGCGGCATGTGGGATCTTCCCAGACCAGGGCTCGAACCCATGTCCCCTGCATTGGCAGGCGGATTCTTAACCACTGCACCACCAGGGAAGTCCCTTGATGAGCTTTTAAAACATGATTTAAAAAATTGCTTTTCAGGAAATGTGTCTATCTCCGTTTATTTGGTTTGGCTATTGGAGCTTTACTAGCTTCCTTTTGTGGTGTCACATTTGCCTGATTCTTTGTGATATGTGTAGCCTTGTACTGGTATCTGCGCATTTGAAGGTGCAAACACTTCTTCTGGTCTTTACAGACTGGTTTTGGCAGGAAAAGACATTTTTCTTTTAGGTCCCTGAGCTGATGGAATTGCCTCTGGGATCCCAGTTAAGCAGGATTAAAGCCATGTCACAGGGCTGCTGCTGGGTCTGTGGTTGGTGGACTTAGGCAGGTGTGGATCCTATCTGCTCCCTGGGATGATGCAACTGCCTCCAGGACCTTGGTTAGTAGAGCTGGCACTGGGACAAGGGTCTGCCTTAGGGTCCTCAGACAGTGGCCTGTTACCAGATGTGTGGCTCCTGCCAGGTCTATGGGAGGGTGCCTGCCCGGTCCTGGGTGGGCAGGACTGCCCCTGACCATTGCTGAGAAAGGCTGGAACTGAGTCACGGGACTGCTTCGGGGTCCACAACCAAGCCTGAGGTCTGTATCCCTGCCTCTGGGTATATGGATGGATGAGCCTCTTACCAGGTTCCTAGGTGGGTAGGACTGCCCCTGGCCCATGGCTGAGCGGGGCTGGTGCTAGCTAGGTCATAGTGCTGCTTCAGAATGCACAGTCGGACCAAGCTCAACAGTCTGCCTCTGGGGGCTTGGAGAAGCATGTCTGCTGCCAGGTCCCTGGGTGGGCAGGACTCGTCTTGGAGCACAGCTGGTGGGAGCCGGGGCGAGTCGCGGTGCTACTTCAGAATCCTCCGTCAGACGGAGGTTGGCAGGCCTGCCTTTGGGGAAATGGACAAGTGTCTGTCTTGCTGGATGCCTGGGTGGGAGGGATTATTTCCAGATTAAGGCTGAGAGTGGCTGGAGCCAGGTCACAGGCTGCTTCAGGTCTACAGTTGGGACTGAGGTCATGGACCTGTTACCCAAGGCGTGGGTGGGCGTGTTTCCTCCCTGGTCCCTTGTGTGGTACTGGTGGTGGAACCAAGGCCAAAGGGGGCTACAGCTGAGTCCACAGGGGAATGGGCCTTTTCCCAGGCCTGTAGCCACCATCATGGAACCATGGCTTGTGAGCCTGCCACCTGGGTGAGGGGAGGTTTTCTCAAAATGACCTTCCTTAGCCTTGGGCTATGCTGGAGTTTTGCACCCTCTTACTTGGATCCCAAAGCTCCTACAAAGGCACTTTTGTCTATGGATGGCTGCCAAGTTATTGCTGCTGTGGGGGGAGTATGGGCGGGGGACCTCCTATTCTGTCATCTTGCTGTAAAATTTTTTAAGCAAATATCAAGACAAAGTCTGACACATGATTTAATCTTGAAGAGGATACATGTGAAACCAAGATAGTCATGGGAAGTATGGGTTACATGGTGGCTCTAAGTATGAGAAAAAGGCAGCCATAGAGGAGGGAGAAGGGGCTGGGAAGACAGGTAGAGAACAGAGAAAGGATTTTCTTGTAGGCTGGGCACATGTAAGCCACTAAATAGTTCCGAGAAGGAGTATGATCTGCATTTGCATTTGCATTTGCAGAGGTGGTAAGGAGTAGGGTAGTAATGAGGCAAATATAGACAGTGAGACTATCCAAGAGCATTCTGGGATTGGCTGGCTATGGATGGGGTAGGGGGCAAGGGAAGGGTCTGTGGTATCTTATGGATAAGGTTGACACGTCTGCTACTTAAGAGTGACATACAATGCAGGATTCTGAATGGGAGATATAGATCCAGAAGTCACTGTATAGAGTTAGGAGTTGAAAACAGAGGCATAGGACCAACTTGTATGAAGAAAATAAATCCAGTAGGTTAGGGGAGTGCAGAAGATGTAGTAATTATCTAACCACAAGGTGATGGAGGCCTAAATTACAGTTGAGATCATGGGGGAGAAAATGGGGAAAAGTATGTCGGAGATACTGAAAAGGAAATACTGACAAGATTTGGTGACTTATTATATAAAAGGTTTGAGTCTAGTGGTTGAGAGAATGCAACACATAGCAAAGTTGGAGGGAAAGATGAGAACATGAGTTCTGTTTGGGCACAGTGAGTTTATGGTAAAGGCTGAAGTAGAGATGGCTGCAGGCCCTGGAAACTTAGAACTGAGTTCAGGTCCAAGATACTGATTTTCATATTATCATTCTGTGACTAGATTAGCTGTGGAAGAGACAACAGACAGAAGAGGGAGTAGGCAGTCAAGGAAGGAGACTTGGAGACCACTGTATACCAAGGTGGGAAGGAAAGGGAAGGAAACGACACAGTAGGGGGAAATGATACAAGAAACTGGAAAATTTCAGGAACACGTGAAGCGTCACAATACATTCAGTATCATGAAAATTGTTTCCTAAAAAGTGGAGAAGTATGCAAACTATACTCCTGTGTAAATACACTGAAAGAAGTCTGGAAGAATATATAATTAAACCCATAATAACAGTTATCTCCTGGAGGAGAGGGGAGGGAATTTGAATTGTAGAGCAAGAGGGTCAAGGGGAACTTTAGTCTTATCAGTGGTATTTGAAATTTTTCTAAGAAGAATGTATTCCTCATGTAATTCAAAAGTATTGAAAAATGGAATAAATAGACAAAACTTTCAGAATACAACAATGCTTTCAGGCAGAATATGCTATCCCAGGGAACGATTTGTTTTTAATACACATTGAAAAGAGATTTATTGTGGTTTCCCTCATTTATCTATCAAATTAAGAACTCCTCTGTAACATAAGCAAATATATTTTAATTCTATATTCTTCATATTATTTTAGGTAAATGATTGGCATAGTGGTAGCTATTTATTTATTCCTATTACAGAAAATGAAAGCATTTTAATCACTCTTATTTGCTTTATCTCTTTATGTAAGAGCCAAGTACAAAACTTATTTTCATTGTCAGTGTGTCTATAGGACACTCACTTACAGAAAAGGAGACCATGAACCTCTGTTGACAGAAGTATAGTGGGTAACTTTTCTGCTTTATGAACAATGGACCTATGATTTTCTTTGTGGAACTCTGAAGATGTTGGAGCTTTTCCTTTCTGTTTCTATGTCTCCCTGAAATACTGATCACTTCAATAACTTTTGATTATAGCACAGTAAACCACAACCTGGAATCATTCCAGGGATGAAAAAGCAAAGAGCTTTTTCCCTCTCTACCTTTTTCTGCTTATGAATTGCATTTCAAGAGGACCTGACCTTTATTCCTGCCACCATGCTGTCATAGTCAATGAAAAGTACAAAGGAACAAATTCTCTTAAAATGTAGCAAACACAATTCTCTGCAGAGAGCATTTACTTATAACAATAGTGGTATCTCAGCAATTTGCACTCAAGTGACTTTCTTGGTAAAGCATATCCACTTCTCCTTACTCCAACTTTTTTTGTATTTGTATTTTTTTAAACAGTGTTATTGAGGTGTATTTTACATATCATAAAATCCACATTTTCAGGTACACAGTTCAGTGATTTTTAGTAACTTTACCAAGTGGTATAACTATCACAATAAATCAGTTTAGAATATTTTCATTCCCCTAAATAAGGTCCCTCCAGGCATGTACAGTTAATCTCCTGTACATATACAGTGCCTTCCTGGCTCCCCACTCCCTGACAATCACAACTCTACTTTCCGTTTCTATAAATTTGCCTTTTTTGGACATTTCATATAAATGGAATCATACAACATACAGTTTTTCTTGAGTCTTCACTCTGACTTTATAGAACAAAAACTAGAAATTTTCCTTTGGCCTTTAAGAAGATCACACATTTAAGGAAATGCATAACCTTTCAAATGAAACATTACAATAAATATTGTTTAACATCTAAAAGACTAAAAATATTAATCCTCTTCTTTAAGTTCTAAAATTAAATTCTGAAAGTAATAATATAGTATAGTGCCAGTAACATGAAAAAATAATCATTTATCTATTTGACATGTTGAAATAGATAATAATATAGCTATCCTTGAAGCTTCAAATTATTTTAACATCTTAAACTTTACATACAGATCTTTTCTTTTTACTTTTTTAGGATGGATGTGTAACTTTCCCTTCCAGGAAAATTTTTAAGTGGCCTGTTTACTAACCAAGTTAACACCTATAGTTTAGTTCTTGTGTAAATGACAAAACAAATATTTTCCTCAATATTTTTAAAAGAAGCAAGATAAAATTATCATGTGTAGGGAGAGGGACTGGAATGTTCTAGCCCTGCCTAAGGGATGCATCTGTCCAACAATATCCTCACTTCTGTGCGTGCCTCTAACCCACCAAACTTGTGCACTGTACTTACACGGTGGAGGACAGGCCTTTACTCTTTTAAAGTCAGCATGTCAGATTAGGAGTTATGCCTTTCAGTCTACTGTGAGTTTTGGTAATGCCAACAGCTGGATTACAAAAAAGAATTCTTGACAATATTTTAGAAATTGCTGATGTCAGATTTAGACGATATAAATGGATTGGCTAAATGCCTTTTTTGAATGAAGTGAACCTGTCACTAAGCACTTCTGTCCTTGCCTGCGAATCCAGTATAAAATAGCTCCACTGAGCTCTAACAAAATCAAGAGATAGTTATTCCTAAGCTTTTCTCATGAAGCCATTTTAATTATGAGAGAAAGATTCTATGAAGACTAGAAGAATGATTGTTTATATGATTACATCCTCAATGCCAATTTTAGACAATTACAGAAATACAGAAAAAAGTTATTCATATAAATAATGTTCCAAGATAGAAGTCAGCCAGTAAGCAATACATGATATTGAGCTCCTCTTTGAATGCTCATTTTAAAATGTGTTACCGCTTTATGCTTTTATTTCTACTGCCACTATCTGAAGAGCAGAAAAACAATCAACACTTGCTGATAAAAATTCATATTTCTATTACATCTCAAGAAGCAATGGGACTATGTTTAAGATTTGAAACTAAGAAGAAAAAAGATCAAAGTCAGCCAACCTGGGAAAAAATACTGAACAAGGTCTAAACTCTAATAATTCCAAGTTATCAAGAACACACTGTTAGCCAAAATCACTTCTCAAAGCCCTAGAAATCAAACCTGTTGTTGAAAAATCATAGGACACTTCATCATTCTGGACATTTCAATACCAAAGGTTCTTTCTTGGTTTTATCTTTGTTGTTAACTGATATGGTAGCTCCACTGAAAATCAAACTGTTATGTATAAATGTGTTGCAATGATTTTATTAATAAGTGCAAAGAGAATTGCTTTATTTTTTGTTTTGTAAAGTAAATCAAACTTACCAGATCATAGGTCAAACAAGAATAGATTTTGCTGAATTGCTTTTTTTTTTTCTTTTAATAGGAGCAACTAAAAAATAAATCAATACTATGAAAAGCTCAGATGAATGCTTCTTGACAATTCCTTGGAAAAGTGTTGGTAAGCCAAAGTAAATACTGTATTTAGAGAACAAGGGCATAGCAAAATACTTAATACAACACTGCCAACCTCTGTGGTTAAGACTGAGGCAACCAATAAACTGTTAAAGAGAAAAATGGAAACTTCTCTAAAAAAAGATTTAGAGAAAGTTGAGTGTGTGTACCAAACACAGGCACACTTCTTTTTTTCTAGCTCAAATTTATGAACTAACCAATAACTTGTTTTAGAAAGCAACCGCAAATGAAAACATCTTCGTAAGTTCATTTTTGAAATAAAAATTGGCACAATACCTATTCTGCTACTTCAAGACATATAAAGGATTTAAAAGTTATTTTTAGTTAAATTCATTTTAATGATCTCCATTTGTCTTTTGATAATTTGTCACACAATCTATTAAGAGGTATATAAAAATAAAAAAGTAAAAATCTCTGCACAGACACTCCAGATTTATGGATAGAGACAAGAGACTGAATGAGCTTCTGCACGATGGTGGGTAGCAAGGTTTGACAGGGACGTGTCGTCCTATCTAAATCTTTACGGTTGCCCAGCGGGAAGAAGTTAGTTCTTTAAGACCGTACTTTAAAAAAAAATTGGAAGGTACAGAAGAAATTAAAAAATACTAATATGCATTTGTTTTAACTGGATATCTGCTAACCAGAGGGACAAACGGAGGCCAGAGCAATGTTAGCTGTGCCTTCTCTCCATAATCTCACTTCTTGATTTGTGTCTCAGAAACACACAGGAATTTATAAAATGCAAGTCTGTTTCTATCGTTTTCCTGCTCATATTCCTGTAATCACCCTCTGCCAGTTTTAAGAGAAAAATCCAAGCTCCTTAAAACGGGGTACAGTTGCTCATGCTCTGACCTATCCATCTTCGTCTCTGACACCACCTTTAGCCCCTCTGCCAGTCTCAGTTCCAAAATCCAGATGTCCTGTCTCCCTGCTGCACTCGCAGCTCTCCTCCAAGCTGCCCTCACTGCCCTACCTGTTCTTGCACGTGCGCTTTTTTCTTCCAGAAGCACCCTTCTCTCGGTTTCGCTGCCCAGTACCTCCACGAATCCCACTAGCTTCAGTTCAAAAATCACCCTCTTTCTGAAACTTCTGAACTCCAGGTCCCCACCTGGTCTGTGCCCTTCCTCTGCTCTCACACGGCAACCTGCGGACGGTTTTCGAAACGCCTTAAGAGAGGCACTCGAATCTTAGGTATGACTTTATCACCAGCCCATTTCACAGTGCCTGGTACGCCAACAGGCACTTAGCGAAATGTCTATTTAATGATAATTATGGAATTTTTACTCACTTATCCTCTGTCTCCCCAAGTGCAAGGCATATGTCTCTCATTCTCTGAATCTCCAGCACCCAGCAAGTAAATGCCACACAACTAGATCTCAGTGAAAATTAATAACTGTTGAAGGAACCAACACCGTACCAGCCTCCAAGCTCTCCTCTTCCAATCAAGCCTGCATGCTGATGGAAGATTCCTTTTCCAACATACCAACTTACCATGGCTCCCATCACCTAACCCTACCCAGCTGGAACCTTCCCTGGTTTCCTGTTACCTGTAGCAGGAAGCTCAGCTTCCCTACCTCAGTTCTTTTGCATAGAAACGCTCTTGCCTTGATCTCCGCAGGATCTCTTCTCTCCCGCCTTCTCGTCTCAAGTCAGGCTTCCCCTGCCTAAGCAAACGAAAACGGTCTTTGGGTCAGTCTATTACGTTAGCCTACTTGTTTCTTAACTCCCCCATTTATTAATGAGCTGAAATGGTCTTCACAGGCTTTTTGTTTGTTTTTTTTTCCCTGTGTGTCTTGCTATTGCCTCCCTCACTAGAACATAAGGTCCATGAACTCCAGGGTCTGGCTGGCTTTGTTCACTGCTGCATCCTCTGTCCTAAAGCACTTCCTGGAAGCAGAGGTCAAGTGCTGAACATCTGTTCAGTGAGGGGCAAGCCTGAACAAGAAATAACTGCAGGCTGGCATTCGAGGTCCTCAGTGGCTTGGCCTTACCCCACCTTCCCAGCCTTTTTCCCCACTGATTGATTCCTCACATGACTTCTGTTTGGTATGTCCCGGATACACGGTACCTACTCTTGCCTCCTAACTGGGCCCATCTACAAGAGCCTTGACTTCTTTTTCTTCATATTTAAATTATCTTCATTTAAAAAATCCAGCTCGAACTCCATCTTTTCTATAAGGCAATCCAAAGTGGCAAGCTCTTTAACTGTATTATTTATATAATGTCTTAAAAATCTTTCCATTCTTTAGAGCTGTCTGTCTTATACTTGTAATGACATTTTTTAAATTATAGAAATAGGTTGTCAGTTATAATAAAAGATGAAAAACCTTTAAAAGGAAAAATTCTATATGTGAGGAGTAAATAAGATTCAGACCCCATTTTACCTCTGTTAAGAAAACTGTATGCCTTTCCCCTCAAGTATACCAAAGAAGTTTGCTTTCAGGTTTAACGCGCAACCTAAAGGTTAAAGGGCAACATTCAAAATTTGTGAGCGAGAGTTGGTTCTAGTAACAACTGTGATGTCCACTTTAATTGCAAATAATATTGACCACTGAACATACTATGAAAAGGCATCTAAAAAATAACTCTTCCAACTTTTAAGGTGAGCCTAGCACAGTCCGACTGACTAAATAATTTGTTTTAATCCATAAAATAAAATATAACAAACCAGGAATGCTTGTGTGATAAGAATGCTTCTGTGATAAGGATTACTAGTCAGAAATTTTTCAAAAGTTACAGTAAGTTTTAAGTAGTTTTACTGATCTGTATCCCGATGACCCCGGTGGTGGATACGTGCAAACATGCCTGCATACGCGGGCCCGTATATCAGCACAGATGGTGCAATACATGATGTGTACACAAAGGCAACATGCTAACCTGGAGAGCAATTTGGCAGCATTAGCATCCTCTGCTGAATTCATGTCATCCCAGCAGGAATTTCTCTGACTTAGCTGCAGGCTGACCTGAGGAACTCCATCAGACAGCTCTGGTTGCGGTACCCTGTGGGCCTGAATAGATCCCTCACTCCTAGATTTGGGGATCTAAAAAATAAAATAAAATAAAGAAGAGAAGAATTTTTAAAAGTCTTTCCAATTAAGTTATTGAAGATAATTTATTCGAATTTATTAATAATCTAATGTATTAATCACACTCCAGAAAAATATCAACCGAGGTATAAAATTGAAAATGCATATAAAAATTCTTATATAGCAAAGGGCACAGTGAAGGGGAGATACCAATATTTCTGAGGGGAACTTCCAAACCATTATGGCCCACACCCCTCTCCTGGATTCTCATACAAATCTTCCCCAGGCCTAACCTCTCCTTAGAATAATTATTCTATGTAATGAGAGATTATGAGAGTATATCAGACTGCAACCTAGAAGGAGAGAAGAAATAGTCAGAAAGAGGCAGAAAAAAAAAAAAAAGGCTGAGAACCACTGAAATAGAGAATGCCAACGTGAGAAAGGTGTCCGGAAATATTTACTACCAACAAGCAAAATACACACCAGTTGGCAAGTTTCTATTGTAATCCTCTGTTGTAGGGCAACGTATGGTGTAATAAATTTTGAATTAAGGAAATAAATAGGAAAAACACAACTTTTTTACTTTTCTTCTATCTCTGGAATCATGGGCAACCCAAGTGTCAAATGAATACTGGGTGTATTGACTTTTCATATCTGAGGTCTCTCCAACCCCAGAAATACCTTCATGCTCTCTTATTTTAGGTCAGAAAAAATGAGAATACAACCAATATTCTTTTCCTAAAACTGTGTAAAAATCATGTCAGAATTTCAGGAAAGTTTCAAACCCTTGGATCAAAAGTATTCATTACACTGGAAGCTTTTTCTCATCTCTAGGACTTTTCTCTTGCTTGTCCTTTCATCTACAATGTCATGTGTTGATCACTGGCCAATCACCAACCAAACCAAACCCTAAACTCCTTTGAGGTTGAGATAAGAATCCACTGCCCACAGAGCAATCTGGGCAAACTACCCTCAGGTCTAAATAACCTTTCCCAACTCTGAATTCCTGTAACTCACCACCACACAATCTACACTTGATTGCATGTCATCTGATACCATAATCTTAGTTATCTCAAGTTTCTAGGTCACGTGGCCTCAACCAGATCGCTCCTCCTACCTCGCCCTTCTCTTCTCCTTCTTTATATTATTTGTAACATTTTTACCAAGAAGTCAAGCAAAGTTTTGAACCCATTAATAAATACTTATTGTCAGACAAACACTCTTCAACTACAAGATATTCCCAAGACACTGACTGACCAAGAGGCTAGGATAATGGACAATTAAAAAGAGTAACACGGACAATTATGGACATAAATATTTAATAAATTCATACCATTATGAGGATTACATGAAAATAATTTAGCAGAGTTACATTTAACACAAAACAAACACTAAATAAAAGCTAGCTTTTATTAATATTGTTATGTAAAATTTGCCCAAATCTGATGACTGCCAATTAATTGTTCAGTTTCATTTCTCTGTAGAGCATTCGTAAGCTCATGAAAATCAAAGGGAAAATTTTTTAAAATTATGAAATAACTATAGCTCATAGCTATATTTGCCAAGAATATTTCTAAAAGAAATACTCAGATAAACAGCAACACAACATGAAAAGTGTAAGCATATGCTATTACATATTTCATAAAAATAGACATGAAAAATCAATAAAAACCACTGAAAAAGCAGTACGATTTCCAATTAGTTAGCTAAAAAAATCTCACATCCACACTAATATTTATTTTAATATTGAGAGAAAACTAAGAACAGTTGTTTGGCAATATTTCATGGTGTTAAAATAATGACATGACATTTTAGGTTCAGTGATAATTTGCGTTCTAAATTTGATTCAACAATTTATGTAAAAAAATATTCTAAGGTAAAAAAAAGGTAATATGCAGCTTATTCCGTCTTGCCAGTTTATATTAAAATAGACTCCATAACCCCATAATAGAATTCACATACCAGCAACTACATCAGCTACATTTATCTAAGTGTATTTCCCAATGATTTAATTTCTATAGAAATAACAGACATGATTGTCATTAACCATTAACTTTAAAATATAAACTCATTATTTACACCAAAGGAGTGCAAAGAATTGAGCTTGTGCACAGAACATGAAAATACTGCATGAAGTTTATGAGAACAAAATTGTTAGAAAAGAAGTGGCTCAATAAGTCTAAGATGACTAGAACTGTGGAATACATACACATTTTTAAAAGGAATGCACAATTTTTAAAGGTGATTAATGATATCTTCTTGAAGATGTACCTTGAAGACTATACATTTTCACTATAGAGATGACGACTGCAGGAAAAATTAATAGAGTGATAAAGTTTTAAAACCTGCCGTTTTACTGATGTAATTAACTTTAGTACAGATGTATTAACTTTGGGAAAAAGGAAGAGATCACTTTCTTTAGCTGGAATTGAGCTTTTTAGGGACACAGAGTTTAAGCCTTGGCGTTATAACGTTGGTAGAGGAGTGGTTTTATTTCTGTGCTTCCAGGTGTCTATTTCGGATTGCATAGAGTTCAGTGGTGGACTTTGAGATGGTGTTCAAGGCCCCGTTCATCACAGAACTCTCTGAGGAATATGACACCAGTCGGCCAAAGCCAAGGGTACAAAGAGACATGTTATTACACTGTGGTCTCAGAGCAGGAGTTCTCACCCGGAGCCAGTTTTGTCTAGAGACATTTTCGGTTGCCATGAACAGGGGTGAGGGTATGTGATATTAGAATCTAGTGGGCAGAGGCCAGAGATGCGACTAAACATTCTATAATGCATAGGATAGCCTGCCATGAAAGAGAGTTATCTGGTCCATCTGTCAGTACAGCTGACGCTGAGAAACCTTGCTTTAAAGGGAATGGGGAGGAGAAATCTGTATGGAGGCAGCTCCTCTCTCTATATACACTTTTCTTCTGGGTGCATCCTCCCTTTTTGTCATTGGCATGTAAACGTATAACAGGCCAACATCAGCTCTGAGTTTAGCAGGAATGGGCCAAGAAGGCCCAGCAGGCCTGCCTTGTCTACACAAGAGTTGCTAGTGACTCCATGAGGTTCAGCCAAGCTCTGTGGGGCAAGAATTTACTGTAATAAAAATAAAAACCTTACTGTAACAAATGGAGTGCATGTCCTTAGAGAGACCCATCTGCAGCCTCATAACGTGTGGCCACGGTAGGAAAACGGCCAAGGGTTTGGGATACGGACTGGGGTAGGCAGCTTTCTCTTTCTGCTGGAGATATGCAGGAGTTCACACCACACTTTGCTCCTTTATTTTAGTGATCTTCATGACAACTTTTGGACTTGAAGGTGAAAACTATAAAAGCCCCCCAACCATCTGTGAAAAACATTTTGCTAAGAATTCTGCCATTGGCTGTTTGAGATAAGGATCTATGCACATGTTGTGTGATTTATGTGTACAACTCGAATACTAGCAATCCTAGGAATCTTAAAGCACATTCCGTGCATGTATTTGCAGGTATGGAAGAGTCTAAGAAGTAATTTGAGATACTTCAGTATTTGAGATGCCAGAGGAAGAGAAACAAAAGAATAATCTTTGAAAATGTAAAATTAGGAAATATTCTCTTAGATACTGTTGCTGTTACTGTTAGGAACAAACATTTAGTGAGTGAGCATCTACTCTGTGCTAGCACAGTTCCAAGAGATTTACATAAATTAACCCATTTAATTCTTACAACAACCTGAAGAGGCAGGGATTACTATTATTAGCATTTCACAGCTGAGGAAACGGAGGCATAGCTCGAGTTGTCTGTCCAGTGAGGAAGTGGCAGAGACACAGTTACACCCCAGGGAGCCAGGCCACAGGACCTGTGATTACCACTGCTCTCTATAGTTGGTCATATGTTAAATGTTAGAATTGCAAGAAGAAAAGGCACTTTTGGATAAAAGTCACATTATATCCCATAATGTAACCCATTTTCTTCTTTTTGGGGGGGCATTAGTAATTAAAACTTTCTTTAAATTTATCTCTCTGGCATCCACTGAACCATTCTAGCAATATAATTTTAGGGGGAAGAAATTGGGTATGAGGAAACTATATGGGAAATGTGTTCATTGTATTTTTATTTATAATAGGCCCAAAATGTAACTATTCTAAATAGCCAAATTACTATAAAGTAATTATGGCACATGTATATGATGAAAGAATATTCAGCCATTAAAATATCAGAAGGTTTTTAACAGGACTGTGAAATAATTTTATGATATATAATATAGAATGAGCTCAGTTAGCAAATATAAATGTACAGACATAGTTATACACACGCACACACATATATATATATGTATATATCTCCAATAATGCTTGGAACATCACCATACTTGAAATATACATGAAGCAAACTCATGGTTACCAAAGGGGAAAGGTAGGGATAAATTAGGACTTTGGGGTTAACATACACACACTACTATATATAAAATAGATAACCAAAAAAGACCTACTGTATGAAACAGGGAACTCAATATTTTGTAATAACCTATAAGGGAAAAGAATCTGAAAAAGAATATATATACATTATATATATGTTTATATCTGAATCACTTTGCTGTACACCTGAAACTAACACAACATTGTAAATCAACTGTACTTCAATTTAAAAAAATTAAAAATAAATAAAAAATAAAACATACATGAATAAATTTCAAAGGCCAAAAATCAAATTCTGCCACAGTCAACACTATAAAGGTTTTAACAAGGTCTCATCTTTAAAAACTGAACAAAGAATCCAGCACTTGAAAAACATGAAATCCAGCACTTGAAAAACATGCTTGTGATACCAGACTCTGATTTACCCTGATACAATGATCTGACTAAAAATAAAAGACATAAGAAAATAAGACATAAAGAAAATAACGTGTGCCTTAATATTTATCCATATAAATCTGTCACTGCGAGGGCACAACCGTGCCCTCTGTCCCGTGGGCAAGTGTTGGGTAGGAGCTGTCTGCCCTGCAGGACTGAAACAGAAGAATGGCGGGTGAGTCAGAAGCAGGAGGGACTCAGTTTACTGGACGGGGACCAATCTCTCCGAAATTCGTAGCTCCCTTTCCTTTGTGTAGGTGAATGTTTCCTGATTATTATAAGAATCTTCCTGGAAAAGTGATGTGCGTGTGAATCAACTGCAGGAAAATTTATAACAGTAATTTAGCATACTATTATGAAATAGTATTGTTAATACATAATTTTTAAAAGTTTAAGCAAAACAAACTTTAATGTTTTGGTCTTAGGAGTCACCCTAACCACCGGCCAGGTGCTGTACTTGCATTTTGAAATGACAAAAACTGTAAGTCTGTTCTTTTCATCATCAGGTACTTTGGGAGAAGATTAGAACAGGGCAGAAAATTATATTCAAGGCTCAACGATGAAGGAAAATTGTGATAGCAGGATGAAAGCAGAAAAGTTAATGTTTAACATTTAGACTTTCTAAATAAAGTTCATTAGACCTCCTCAATATCCTTGACCTTTTCTGTCTTCCATTTGTCACTTGTATGGAAGAGGACAAAGCCTCTTGCTTTTTCTTCATGTTCATTAAACTCAGCATCTTCATAAAAAGAAATGGTGAGATAACTAAGTACCAGAAAATAGATGTTTAGCTCTGATTTTTTTTTTTTTTAAAGAAGACAGGTATTTCTAGCTTAAAATATTAAAAAAAAAAAACCTCTCTAAGTTAGAAAAAATTGAAATAAGAAAAAATTTAAAAAGGCCTTTGTTTTTGCTCAAAAATCTTTAAATTTTGCTTTTCAAAAGTGAGGCTTGTTTACTAAATGGCAGCAACCAATTCTCCTGATAAATAACTTGGTCAATCTATTATGTGCCAGCTACAGTGCTAGCTAATTAATGTCCCAGTGGTTTTTTGTTTTTTTTTTGAGCAAGTTATTAACATGCTTTAGGAAATTAGTTATAACTAATTAAAATTTCATCTTGATCTAAATTTTAGAGTGGATCTGTACTTAGCATAAAATCATTTTAACTAAGTTTGTTAGAAAAATTACTCACAGGTGAAAAGACAAAAATTTCACAGTTAAAAAAAAAGTTTATCTTGAAATATAGTAGATCAGATTAATTATGGTTTCACAGTGGGGCTCAAGCAAGTAACAAACCTCTTAGCATTTGACTTTCCTCAACTCTTTCCTTCTCACCTCCTCACTCCTCTGCAAAAGCTAAATGCCATCACAGCAGAAATTTCTGTCTGTTTTGTTAACTGCTGTAGCCCTGCCTCCTAGAGCTGTACCTAGCAAAATAGTAGGGGACCATTAAATGTTCCTATAATGAATAAATGAACAAATGAATAACCGAACAAACTAACTGATAGTATCTACCTTCCTTTCAGAAATATTGATGCCATGAAGCACATTAATTGCATTGTGTAAGCATTATTCTTATTCTAAAAGTTTCGTCTATATTCAGTGTCAAAATCTATAAGTCAGTTTAAAAAAATAGCTATGGTACAGTCAACACAGTTCCATCTGCTATTTTACGAAGTCACTTGTTCAAGTTCCTGACTTCAGGTCTTTCATCAGAAAACAATTCAGGCCAAAAGTAACTGTGTAAACTGAGCAGTTTAGAAATTTAAATATAAGATTTCTACAGATTTTAATTCTATTAATAATATAAAAGTTTGCTTTGAAAATTTTGATCATTTATCTCTGATGATCAAAACCAATGATCAACCAATGGGAATGTTTGCCATCCAATCCCAAATGCAATCCTTTGGCCTCAAAAGTTCTTGCTAACTTAGAGGACAGGATTACACAGGGTGATGGGGCCTTAAAACAAGATGTTCTCTGGAAGCCTGTTCCAAAGGGACACTACTGACGCTAGCTGGAATGCCGTAAGCAGTGCTTCTTACCCAGGGGTGCACACTGGAACATCCTTTGGAGATTTAAAAAAAGTGGTACACTTGCTAAAATTCATCCCATCACCTCACTTCCCATTCCCAGGGAATATATATCTGAGTTGCATCCTGGGCAGGTGAATTTTTAAAAAATCCTCAGAATAATGTGTGCTGCTGATTCAGAGTTTAAAAATTTGTCAAGTAAATAATTTCTCTTTGAGCTTTTTAAAAATTAGCGTTAAGGTGAAAAAATAAACTAAACATTAAATAACTGAATTGCTTGATCACAGCTGGTCATGTTTATGCAAGAAAAATTAGGCGGAAAATTCAGAAATTAAATGATTATTTTAGAACCACTCAGTTTTAGAGTTGACGAGAGGTCTACTCCAATCCCTGCATCTCAGAAGTGAAATCCAGGGGCCCAGAGAACTGACATGATTTGTCCAGAGTTGTCCAGAGAGTGGGAAACTTGACTATTAAAATCCCCTTCTGACCAAAGTGAAGGTGAGAAGTAAAGTAATAAACTGTAAAATCCTGGGCAAACTAACAATTAATGGTAGTGCAGGGTAACAACACACCTCCTGTGGCCTGGAAGGAAAGCAGATGGCAACACCTAGGCTGGCAGGCCCGCCCTGCGGCCATGCGGGGCTGTAAGCTGAAGCGTCCTAGGTCTATGGTGACCTCGGAGAACCTCATTACCAGTCCTGGCCTGACTTACAGGTTTTGTTCATTTGAAGGAAATATATTTCTATCTTGTTTAAGCCAATGTTGTTTGAGGTTTATTTATACGCAAGAACACCTAATCCAAACTGATGCAAGATTTTGCTCAAATGCTGTCTTATCAGTGAAGCCTTCTCTGTCACTACAGAATAAATAGCAAAATTCTCCCTTATGCCCCACTCCCCATTTGCTTGACTCTGCTTTATTTATTTCCATTGCACCCAATACCGTCAAACATACTGTATATCTACTTATGTGTAGTTATTTGTTGCCTTTTCCCCCTAACCAGATGTAAGTTCCACGAGGGCAGGAACTTTGGTTTGTGTTGCAAACACTGTGGGATGGAGGGAGGGTGAAGGAAGGGCGTGCCTCACTCTTAAAGGGAAATCCAACTGCTTACTTTTGTTGGTCAAAATTTAGTCACATGGTGACACACAGCTGCCCGGGAAGTTAGGGAAAGTGGTTTTATAGCTGTGCATCCATGTACGCAGCCAAGGAAGAGGAGGAGACTAGATCTCGGGAGGCCACTAGCAGTCTTGACCACAGACCTAAAGAAATAAAGGAGTGTCTCAGAAGAATGTCTGGGGAGGAACATTCCAGCTGGAGAGCCGTGCAGAGGTCCTGAGGAGGAAGCATGATTTCCAAGTCTGAGGAACAGCAAGGAGGCCACTGTGGCTGGCTGGAGACAAACGAGTGAGAACAGTGGCAGGAGGGGAGGTCACTGAAGTAGCAGAGGGCCCAGATCACGGAGACCTACAGGCATTTTTAAGGACGTTGCCTTTTACCCTGGGCGGGGGTGGGGGGTTACTTTTAGAAGGTGTTAAACAGAGAAGAAACATGCCTGACTTTCATTTTGAAAGGATCCTTACTGCTACAGAGAGAAGAGACTGTTGAAGGGTCAGAGTGATTAAAGGAGACCAACTAGGAAGTAATTGCAATGCTCGTGGGCTTGGATCAGGGAAACGTTGAGATGAGACCAGATTCTGTATGTATTTTGAAGGTGGGCTCAACAGGGTTTGCTGATGCACTGGACAGGAGGAAGGAGTCAAGGATGACTCCCAAGTTTCTGGCCTGAGCGCTGAAAGAATGAACTGTCATCATGGAGTTGGAAAAGACAGCAGGCGGTATAGATTTTGGCGGGTAAATCAGGAGTTCAGTGCTCTGGACATGCTAAATTTGAGATGCACATAAGACAGACAAGTGGAGATGTCATGTAGACAGTTGGCTATAGGAGTTGGAGTTGAGAGGCGTGAACTGAAAATACAAATTTGCAAGTCATCTATATGTAGATGGTATTTAAAAACCAAGTAATTGGAAGAGATCACCTAGGGCGTGAATCTAGATAGAGAAGGGAAGAGGATTAAGAACTAATCCCCAGAGCACTCAAGGTTAGAGAGGGAAGACTCAGTGTGACTGAGGAGTGGACAATTAGGTAGAGGGAAAAACCAAGACAGTGTACTGAAAGGCAAGGGGAAAGGGTTTCAACAAGGAAGGAATAAATACAGTTACCATATAACCCAGCAATCCCAAAACATGTGTCCACATAAAGACTTGTACATGAGTGTTCATAGCAGCATTATTCATTATAGCCAAAGACTGGAAACAACTCAAATGTCCATCAGCCGATGAATGGATAAGTAAAATGTGTATATCCATACAATGGAATATTATTCAGTGATAAAAAGGAATGAAGCACTGATTCAACAGAGATGAATCTTGAAAACATTACACTGCATGAAAGAAGGCAGACACAATGGAAACATACTGTATTATTCCATTTATATAAAATGTCCAGAACATATACATCTACAAAGACAAAAAGGAAATCATTGGCTACCAGGGACTGAGTGATGGGAAGCGACTGCAAATGAGTATGGGGTTTCTTTCTGGGGTGATGAAATGTTTGGGAATTAGATAGTGATGATGGTTGCACAACTATGTAAATATACTAAAAATCACTGAATTGTAATTTTAAAGGAGTGAATTTTATGGTATACAAATTGTATCTCAATAAAGCTTTTTTAAAAAGGAAGGAGTGACCCAGTGTGTCAAATGCTGCCGACAGGGTGAATAAGATGAAAATTAAGACCTGACCACTGACTGTGGCAAAGTGGCATCATTTGACAAGCACTGTTTCACTCTGTAGTAGGATGGATTAGAGTGGTCCCAAAGAGAATAGAGAAGAAGTGAAACAGCAAGCTTATATAATTCATTGAGGAGTTCTGTTGTAAGGAATAGCAGAGGAAATGGGTGAAGGCTAACCGTGGCTGTAGAGGGGGGGTGTTGGAGTCAAGGGAAAGGTTGTTTTGTTTTGTTTTTTCTGGTAAGATGGGAAATATAGTATATTTCTATGCTAATGGGACTGGTTCAGTGGACAGACAAAAAAAAAACCCCTGATGACCCAGGAGAGAAGGAAGGGGTAGAGAATTCAGGGAGCAAAGTTCTTGTGGGGGTCAGAGGGTATGGGATCTTGTCCACAGTGGAAGGCTTCTCTGGGAGAGAAGCAAACACAGCACATCTCCTGTGACTGGAAAGAAGGAGAGAACACGATGCAGGGGCAGATACTGGATGAATGTGAGGACAGGTGGAGAGTCTCTCTGGATGTTCTTAGTCAAATGAAAGTAAGGTCATGAAGGTTGCAAAGGGGGATGTTGGAGGTTAAGGACCAAGGAAATGGTATGAAACAGAGTTTAAAAGAGAGGAAAGAGTGAAAAAACGAGGAGAGCGGTAGAACTGCCAGCAAAATGAGGGACCATTTGAGGATGGTAGTCACATATTTAAAGTGAGACATCAAGCCCAAAATTAGCAGACAGAAGGAAATAAGAAGGATCAGGATAGAATTAAACCAGAGGCTAAAAAGATAACTGAAAAGATCAATGAAACTAAGAGGTAGATTTTGGAAAAGATAAGCAAAACAGACAACTTTTAGCTAGACTCACAAAGAAAAAAAGAAAGAGGATTCAAATAAACAGAAGTGAAAGAGGAGATGTTACAACCGATACCACAGAAATACAAATGGTCATACGAGACTACTAGGAAAAATTATATGCCAACAAATTGGATAACCTAGAAAAAATAGGTAAATTCCTAGAAACATACAATCTACCAAGATTGAATAATGAACAAACAGAAAGTCTGAAGAGACCAGTTACTAGTAAAGAGATTGTTCAGAGGATTTTGATTCCTGATTCAAACAAAAGTCCAGGACCAGATGGTTTCACTGGTGAATTCTACTAAACATTTAAACAATTAATACCAAACCTTCTCAAACTCTTACAAAGAATAAAAGAGGAGCCAACACTTCCAAGTTCATTTTACAAGAACAGCAAACCTGATACCAAAATCAGACAAGAACACTACAAGAGAAGAAAATTACAGGCCAATATCCTTAATGAACATACAAGTAAAAATTCTCAACAAAGTATTAGCAACAATACATTAAATTCAACAATACATTAAAAGGATCATACACCATGATCAAATGGGATTTATTCCATGGATGCAGTGATGGTTCAACATCAGCAAATCAATCAATGTGATACACTATATTAACAAAATGAAGGACAAAAATCATATAATATTCTCAATAAAGAAAAAGCATTTGTCAAAAATTCAACATATATTCATGACAAAAACTCTCAACAAAATGGGTATAGAGAGAATGCACTTCAACATAATAAAGGCTATATATGACAAGCCCACAGCTAACACCATATTCAACAGTGAAAAGCTGAAAGTTTTTCCTCTGAGATCAGGAATAAGACAATGATGCCCACTCTTGTGACTTTTATTCAACACAGGGCTGGAAGTCCTAGCCAGAGTAATTAGACAAGAAAAAAAGTTAAAAGTATCCAAATCAGACAGAAAGAGTAAAATTGTCTCTGTTTGCAAATGACATGATCTTGCGTATAGAAAACCCGGAAGACACCACCAAAAAAACTATTAAAATGAATGGATTCAGTAAAGTTGCAGGGTACAAAATCAATATACAAAAATCTGTTGTGTTTCTATAACTAATAATAAACTATCAGAGAAATTAAGAAAACAATTCCATTTATAACTTCATCAAAAGAATAAAATATCTAGGAATAAATTTAACCAAGGAAGTGAAAGATCTGTACACTGGAAATTACAAGACAGTAATGAAAGGAACTGAAGAAGAAACAAATAAATGGAAAGATATTTCTTGCTCATGGATCGGAAGAATTAATATTGTTAAAATGTCTATACTACCCAAAGCAATCTATAGATTCAATGCAATTATTATCAAAATTTCACTGGCATTTTCCACAGAAATAGAACATATAGTCCCAAAATATTTATGAAAACACAAAAGACTCCAAAATAGCCAAAGCAATCTTGAGAAAGAAGAACAAAGCTGGAGGCACCACACTTCCTGATCTCAAACTACATTACAAAACTATAGTAAACAGAACAGTATGGTATTGGCATAAAAACAGACTCAGAGATCAATGGAACAGAATAGAGAGCTCAGAAATAAACCCATGCATATCTAGTCAATTAACTTACAACAAAGGAGACAAGAATATACAATGGGAAAAGAAAAAGATCTTCAATAAGTGGTGTTGGGAAAATCAAACAGCCACATGGAAAAGAAAGAAACTGGACCACTACCTTACACCATACACAAAAATGAATTCAAAACAGATCAAAGAGTTGAATGTAAGACCTGAAACCATAAAACTCCCAGAAGAAAACACCTTAAGGTGTTAAGCACCTTAACATCAGTCTTGAAAATGGTTTTTAGATTTGACATCAAAAGCAAAGGCAACAAAAGCAAAAATAGACAACTAGGACTATATCAACCTAAAAAGCTTCTGAACAGTACAGAAAACCAACAAAATAAAAAAGTAACCTACTGAATAGGAAAAATATTTGCAAATCATGTATCTGATAAAGCATTAATATCCAAAATATATAAAGAACTCATACAACTCAATAGAAAAAAAGTCCAAATAGAAAATGGGCAGAGGATCTGCATTTTTCCAAAGATGGTCAACAGGTACATGAAAAGGTGTTCAACATGAATAACCATCAGGGAAATACAAATCAAAATCACAACTGAGATATCATCTCACATCTGTTAGAATGGCTATCATCAAAAAACAAGAAACAAGTGTTGCCAAGGATTTGGAGAAAAGGGAACCCTTGTGCACTGTTGGTGGGAATGTAAATTGGTGCAACCACTATGGAAAACAGTATGGAGGTTCCTCAAAACATTAAAAATAGAATTACTATATGATCCAGCAATTCCACTGCTGAGTATTTATCCAAAGAGAATGAAATCACTATCTCAAAAAGACATCTGCAAACCCATGTTCACTGTAGCATTATTTACAATAGTTAAGACATGGAAACAATCTAAGTGTCCAAAGACAAATAAATGCAGAAATAAAATGTGATATATACATATATATATATATACATATATATATATATACACACACATATATATATACACACACACAATGAAAGCTATTCAGCCATAGAAAAGGAAATCCTGCCATTTGCACCAACATGGATGGACCTTGAGAGCATTATGCTAAGTGAAATCGATCAGACAGAGAAAGACAAATACTGTATGATCTCATTTACATGTGGAATCTAAAAAAAAAAGTGAACCCACAGATATAGAGAACAGATTGGTGGTTGTCAGAGGCAGGGGGTAAGGAGGTGGGTGAAGTAGGTAAAATTGATGGAGGTGGTCGAAAGATACAAACTTCCAGGTATACCATAAGTAAGTCCTGAGGATGTAATGTACAACATGGTGACTATTGTTAATAATACTCTATTGTATGTTTGAATGTTGCTAAAAAGTAGATTTTAAAAGTTTTCATCATAAGAAATTAAAAAAAAACTGTAACTGTGTGATGACTGGATGTTAATTAAACTTATTGTGGTAATCATCTCACAACATATACAGGTGACCCCTGAATAATGCAGAGGTTACGGATGCTGATGAAAATTCGAGTTTAACTTTACTGTGGGCCCTCCGTATCTGTGGTTCTACGTTAGCAATTTGACCCATGTAGTACTGTAGTACGTATTTACTGAAAAAAATCTACGTATAAGTGAACCTGAGCAGTTCAAACTGGTGCTGATCAAGTGTCAAACTGCATATCTCTCAAATCATTGTGTTGTACACCTAAAACTAATAACAGTGTTATATGTCAACTGTATCTCAACAAAAAAATAAAGTGAGGTATCAGTGCAGTGTTGTGGGTTTCTCCAGCTCCATTCAGCTGCTGGGGTAGGCAAGGAGTAAGTAGCATGTTGGTTTTAGAGAGGGTTGAGATTTTAAGGTAGCAGATATTAGCTTCTTTATTCCTGTGTTGTAAATGCTTGTTTACCTGCCGTCAGCCTCATTAGCTTGAGTGATGCCCGAGTATATGTCTTTCTCATTGTTGTCTCCCCTGCCTGTAACTCTTTGACATATAAGAGGTGATTAATAAATGTTTAATATAATATTTCCTTTCTGAAAACATATTTAGGAATTACTGTGTTCGTTATGCTCCTTCCCCAAAATATAGCCGATGAATCAAGCGAGATGATTTACTTATAAATTACATAAGACTACAGTCAGTTTTCTCCTACCAGTTCTTTATATTTAAACGGAAAAAATTAATATTTTCAGAAAGTAGTTATATTCCCTTTTCTGAGAACTAATCAAATGAGTTCATCAAAGTGTTAATCAAACATGAAAACATCCTTTGATAATGTCATGGGTGAGTTTTAAAAAATATTATCTTAATCTTCTAAGCACAAATATGGGGAGGGGGGGGCAGTGTAACGCAGCCTAGGTTTCTCCCAAAGATGAGAGTTAACTCCTCGGGGAAAGATAAGTATTGGGTTGGCCAAAAAGTTCGTTTGGATTTTCCATAGGATGTGATGGAAAAACACGAACGAACTTTTTGGCCAACCCAATATTTGCAGGATTCCTCGTTGTAAGACTTCTCATACTGTCCAGAAATAGTTGAGCTTCTTCCTCTGCAAAACTTCTAGTACCATTCTTTCTTCCATGTCTGTGAATGGTAACCACCACTATTATCTCATGATCCGTTTGTGTTTCTGTGATAAATCGGTAAGTAAAGGTACATATTTCAGGGGAGGGAAAAGCACCTCCCACATCAAAACGGGAAACTAAGATCCCACATGCTACGTGGTGCAGCCAAAAACAAAAAACAAAACAAAACGAAACAAAAAACAGTGACGGAACACTGCTTTAAGGCTCCTTCTGAAGGTGCTGTTTTGGTGAGCAGGGCAGCACATTTCAGCCTGCATCTGTTTGTCAATGTGTGTTGTGAGCATGACTGCCAAAAAATGATTAAAGGGATAAAAAAATGCTATTTGTAGTCCAAGCTTTCTTTTAACATAGTTCTTACCATAAACAAGGGAAGCTGATGGAATGTTTTGCACTCCTTTTGCCAAACTCTGAAACTAACGAACCCTCGGCCACAAAGCCACCTGGGAATTACCAGATCTGGAGTCAGTGGGGTCTCTTTCATTTTGGAGGAAGTCTCCATTAGGGCACTGCTCAATGTAACAAACTATGAGGCGTTACTAGGTTGTTTGGTTTTGGTAAAATACCCATTCTCAATGGAGTAAAAGCCATTTTCAGGCTTCCCTGGTGGCTCAGCGGTTAAGAATCCGCCTGCCAATGCAGGGGACACGGGTTCGAGCCCCGGTCCGGGAAGATCCCACATGCCACGGAGCAACTAAGCCTGTGCGCCACAACTACTGAGCCTGCGCTCTAGAGCCCGTGAGCCACAACTGCTGAGCCCACGCACCACAACTACTGAACACACGTGCCTAGAGTCCGTGCTCCGCAACAAGAGAAGCCACCGCAATGAGAAACCCGTGCACTGCAATGAAGAGTAGCCCCTGCTCACCACAACTAGAGAAAGCCTGCGTGCAGCAACGAAGACCCAACGCAGCCAAAAATAAATAAATAAATAAATTAAAAAAAATAGAGTAAAAGCCATTTTCATTGTCATAAATATAAGTGAGTATTTTATAACATATTCATTTCTGGGGAAGAAACTGGCTTTGAACTCTACGTATTTCTTCCTATTGCTTGCTGCACGATTTTGGGCAAGTCTTCTAACTTCTCTAAAGCTGCACTGTCTCATCTGTATAATTAAAAACCTACACCTCATAAGACGTGATGGAAATTAAATGAGATAATTCATGTTCCATTAGTGCCGGGAATAGAATAAACATATAATAAATGATAGAAGTGAGAGCTATTGATTTTAACAATAAACAAACATAATAAAGGACTGCAGAACTTGGGACAACATGTCACTATTACCAAATTAACTTAGTGATTTTAATCTTAGACAGCATTCTTCAAATTTGACAACAGTGTAATTCAATGAGCGTTTATTGAACAATTACGACATGCTGGGCCTCAGGCTAAGTCCTGGTATCATTAGTGATGCAGGCTGCCGTCTTACAGAAGTGGAGAGTCTAGTAGGGAGACAGACACACAGACTCCTACCTCCTGCAGCAACTGTTGGGTGTTTACTGAACAGTAGGCATAATATTTAAGCACTGCATATATATTTTCTCATTTTCAATTAAAAACAACCCTATGAAATAGGTATTATGATTCTCATTTTATCAATGTGAGAACAGAGACACAGAGAACTTAAACTAGCCCAAGGTCACCTAGCTATTAAGTGACGAATCTAGGATTTGAATTTCTGGCAATCTCACGAAGGAGCCAGCAGCTTTAACTTTATGCCAGCTTGCCTCTTATGTTTTAAAAAACATTCAATAGCAACAGACATTTACTGAGCATTTACCACCTGTAAGGCATGAGGGAGAATAAATCGGACCTGATTTCTGCACCGTGGTGCTTGCGATACAGTAGGGAAGACAAATGTTCATCACCTAACTACATAAATATATACATACGAACTGTGATAAATGCTAGAAGAAAATTGTAAGTGTTAAGTAAAGAATGTGTAACGTATGCAATGCTATTTGCGAATATATACAGGGCACACAGTTAATTCTGCCTGAGGCAGATAGAGGAGAGGAGGGAAGGGCGTTCACAAGATAATAAGAACAGGAAGAAAGGTACAAAATAAGAAAGCTGACATGACTGGGCACAGAGGGACTAGAGAGACGGGGGCAAGGGCTGAGGCTGAAGGAGTGGGCTGGAGTCACACTGTTGAAGGCATGTGTACTGCGCTAAAGAGTCTGACTTCTATTCAGTATTCAGTGGTGAACAAAGCGTTCTATAATACTCCGGCTACAGTGGTGGAGGAAAGGCTAGGGTGATACTAACACAGTTTTGGACTGAAACTCCCCCAGACACTAACCTTTATTGATAATAGAATGCCCTAGATTACATTCATACCTTTTTCACTTTCTAACTTTGACACTCAGTAAACAGAGCATGTGGAATGGACGATTTTGGGTTGCCTTCCCAGCGCTCATATCCCTCCTCGTCCTCTGCCAATGTCCCCAGTTTCTATTGGGGTGCCATGGGGGTCCCAAGGTGACGCCTCTCCTGGCTCAGGGGTGAATCATGTGACCTCGCCTGAGCCAATTAGTACACTCCTACCTCCTAGCCACAGTAATTGGTTCAGGAAGGCGACTCTCAGGAATTCTCCTGGGAATGCTAGGACAAAAGGTCCTCTCATTTCAGTGAACATGGTAGTGTTAGGAGAGAATTCTCTATAGGTCTCTTATGTTCCTGCATGTCTTAAACAGAAGCACTCACTGCCTTTGTTCTGGATTATCTTTTCAAAACATCTGTATAGTGAACTGTCACGGAAGATTAGATAGATTTTGCATCTGGAGCAAAGGCTGGTTTCCTTACAGCCTTGGAAGACAGAGATAGCTTCTCCCACTGGAGCAAAGGGCAGTCATGCTTACTGCCTGTTATAAAAGAGTCAGGTTCCCTAAATTCAGAATACCTCTCTGGTAGCACAACTGACTGCTAAGGTATCAACTGAACCTCTCTGCATCACTGTGTGGGAGCTGGAGTTTACGTAACCAGCATGAAAAAATGCTGCCTATTGCTACTGCTGGGAGTAAGAAAGTGTCCTTCATCTCAGACCTAGGAGTCTCGTGTCTTCTAGTAGCATCCATGAAACTGGCAGGTTAACTTGTCAGCTTGCAGAAAGGGTAAAATCTCAGACCCTCACAGTTCTCAGTTGGTAGCATATAGCCCTGGAAGCCATTGGCAGCCATCTTGGGGCTATAAGAGGGGTTGGTTCTAATGTGAAGTTGACACTGTGGAATTCAAAAACATGGAAAGAAATCAGGTCCTCAGTAGACATTATTAAGCTATGAGGTAAAGCTTTGACAGAACTCACAGTATTTCTAAGATTTTTGATATATGAGTCAATAAATTCTCTTTCTGGCTTAAGTTGGGATTGTGTCTGTCTGCTATTTGAAACCAAAGGTATTCTTACTGGTTCCATCTGAATGTTGTTGTTAATTTGAAAGTACATCTGATTTAAATGCAAGCCACATTAACTCTGGAATAATCACGTTACTTTGCTGCTGAAAGCGATAGCATTATCAATTTAAAGGCCACTGATTAATTGGAGTGCTTGGCAGAACCGGTATTGACAAGATCACTTCCCATGAAAGCCCTAAGTAAAAAGGACTCAGAAAAGTTTTTTGGGACGTGAGAATACTACTAGTCAAAAGTAGTAGTTTTAAAAAAATATTGAACTCTGCTACTCTGTTTTCAATTGTTTAGCAGGTCCAGCAGTATATAAGAATCCCATTTAAGAGGTCTGGGTAGATTTAAGAATTGCTAGGCTACTTACCAGTCTTTATCATTCTATGCAATATAATACGGTCACAAAGAGAGACTTCTGACTGGGGGCATGATGGCCATAAATAACTATGTCATTTTTTTTTCCCCTTTTTCTCTTCCCTCATTTAGAAAAATAGAAAAGAATAGGATAAAGGGATGTGAGGCCCCTATTAACAGGATGAGTAAATAAAGGGCTGGTTAAAGTTATCAGAGTAAGCAAATGATTAAAGAACTTTAACATGAAGCAGAGGACAAGGTCAAGTACAAATTTTCATGATGTTCTCAGATCCCAAAGTGTATATATGAAAAAGAGAATCAAATAGTGTTGCATTTAAGATCAAGGAGTAAACAAAAAATGGGAGTAAACTGTGATAACAGAATTAGAGAGGGAGAATAAATCACTTATTCAAACAAGAAGCATTTACTGAATGCCAGGCAATATGTCAGATTCTATATACACAAGGATGAACACCATACAGCCTTATTCTGAAAAGAGCTTGTATTCTACTGAAAGGGAGACAGAGTAGTAGTCAAAAAAATGCCATACTGACATGGAACCCAATAGGTGTGATGATTTCCATCAGGGAGAATGATACCAGGAAAGGCTGCAAAGAAGAGTCACTTGCAAGACAAGTTAGTATTTATTTGATGGGCAGAAGTAGGTGTTGGAAGAGGTTAAAACACTTCTTGATTTATAAAAACACATTTCTTTAAACTTTCCCCTGAATCATACCTTTCCTTAGGAGATCCTAAATCAAGATAACTGCTAGAATTTCCTTGTATTTGTGATACTTTAACAAGGATTTACCTATGTTTATGTGCTAACTCTGATTTCCTTTATGAAGAGCATGGCTGTGGGATTTTTTAAAAGTATTTCTCTAAGAAATAGAAAAAACTGAAATGTTGTTTTCTCTGTCATTCATAGCTATAACTAAGTAATCAAACTGAAAGGTGATATCCACGAAAACTCCAGACATAAAACCTATGAGGAAATAAATAATATACATCGGGGTGCAAACATCCCTAGATATTCCATGATTGCAGAACATCACAGGGTATTTCAAAGAAGTAGCAATTTGTGATAAACATCAGAAAAAATTTTCATATATAGCCACCCAGAAAGAAAAACCAAATATCTGTCTAGGCATATAATTGAGTTCCTTGGGCCATATCAATACATAATTGGGTCTGATGTACTGCCTGGTATAGACACTAAATAAATGCTTGGTGAATGAATGAATGAATGAATGAATGATTTATTCTCCCTCTCTAATTCTGTTATTGCAATGTATTCCAATTTTTTGTTTACTTCTTGATCTTAAATGAAACCCTAACTGATTCTCTTCTTCAGATTCACACAATGGGATCTAAGAATATCATGAAAATTTGTACTTGACCTTGTTCTCTGGTTCATATTCAAACTCTTTAATTAGATGCTTACCCTGACTTCAGAAAACAGAAGTGAGAAGCAAAGTAAAAGCTGAAGTATGATCAAGATTATAATAAGTTTTTGAAAATGTATTTCCTCAATTCACATTGCCTATTATTATTTTTGTCCTAGCCAGTATGTCAGTAGAAGCCAGAGAAACAATTCACTCTAAAAGTGACTCATCAGATGGAAAAGAAAAGGAGAAACCAGTGTGATTTCTTATAATTAATTTAAAAATGAGATGGAATGTGATTTTAAAGTAAAATAATAAATTCATCTGCTTGCAGCTAATAAATAATTTATACTTTATAGCAATTATGTAAATTTTAAAATGACAATACAGTTGTAAAATAGGCCCAAGAGAATACAAAAAAATTTCAACCATATAAATTCTGAGTTTTAGTATCTGGTGTGGTAATAGCAAATGAGAAAAGTGATTAGTTATAATAATTCAGGTATTTACCTTGGTCTATAGCAATTATGCCTCTGTGTTAGGAGGTGGCAAACATTATCTGTAAAAGGCCAGAAAGTAGTCACGGCTTTATGGGTTATATGGTCCCTGTTGAAACTATTCAACTCTGTTGGTGAAAAACAGTTTTTCACACTGAAAAACAATGTGAAAGCAGCCACTGACAATATGTAAAGACAAGCATGGCTGTGTTCTAATAAAACTTTATTTAGAAAAACAGGTACTGGAGTAGTGTTGGCCTGTAGGCCATAATTTGCTGACCCATGTTCTATATCATTCATTTCTTTCACCTTTTTCTTTCTTCTCTATTTTTTTAAAGTGTCCACACATTCATCAAAGGGTCAGCATTGTACATACCATTTTATATTGAATTATTTGAAATTAATTAATTTGACCAAACTTTTTTTTTACATAATTAACCTTTAAAATGTAATTATGAATAGTCCAGAATTCAGCAAACATTCTCAATCCCACTGTATATTAGGAAAATGACATTTTACATTCCAATCAGAGAGATACTAATTCACATCTATCATGTTGATAAACATATAAGACTAATAATATCCCATGCTCACAGTTTATAGAGCGCTGGAACTCCCATATACTGTTGGTAGAAATACCAACTGGTACAACTATCTTAGAGAGTAATATGGCAACATCCAGACTTACTAAAAATGTGTAGACACCTTAGTATTTCACTCCTGGCTACATATCCTGATGAAATATATTAATATAAAATGTTTCTGTAGCATTTTTTATAATTAACAAGTTGAAAATAACTTAAGACAAGGGATCATTAAAATGTGTCATGGTCATACCACAGACTATCTCAAAGCAGTTAGATATATAGCTGGTTCTCGTTATTTGTGATAGTTATGTTCTTTAAGGTTGCTTTGAACACTGAATTAGAGAATACTGAACCACTGCTGCCAGAGGAAATACAGAGTTTGGTTCCTATGGGCCTCTGATTCCATTTTTGTCAACTAATCAATATAGAACCTTCTTTTCTATGTGTTTATGTTTAAAGATACCTTATTTAATATACCTGCTGATTTATTAACATTGAACTCACAGCAAACAGCACTATAGCTCATGCCTGAACAATGCTTATGAACACACAGATTCTCTGTAAGGCACCTCACAGCCTTCTTCTGCTTGAGAACACTAAGAGCTTGGAGATTTCATCCAGCCAATACAAAAAAATCAAGCGACTTTACAAAATACTATTCACGAGATCCACGATAGAAAAATAAATTATTAGACATACGAAGACACAGAAAAATGTTTCTCATATACAAGAAACAGGAAACTGAGGGAGTCCGATCTGAGAGTATCCAGATACAGGATTTAGCAAACATGAGATTTTCAGCAGCTACTACAACTGTGTAAGTTCCACTGCCGTATAACTGTATAAACTCAGGGACTTAAAGGAAAATATGCTCAGAATCACTATGTTCAAATAGGAAATGTCAACAGGGAAACAGAATCTATAAAATAAAAGCACCAAATAGAATTTCTATAAATAAATTTTAAAAACAGTATCTGAGAGAAAAATTCACAAGATAGGCTTCCCTCAGATTTGCGATAACAGAAGTCATTAAACTTTAAGACAAACATTAGGTATTATCCAATCAGAAGAACAGAAAAAAAATTAAGTATTTAACAGCACCTGTAGGACAATAATATAAGGTCTAACATAAAGCTACTAAGAACCCCATAAGGAGAAAAGAGAGATTGAGACAAAATAAAATACTTTAAAAGAAATAATAGTTTAAAACTTTCCAAGTTTGTTGAAAGACAGAATTTATAGTTAAAAAAAATTGGAGCAAATCTCAAGCAGGATAAAAGTAAAGAAAACCCATTTAAGCACATCACAGTCAAACTGCTGAAAACCACTGATAAAGTGGAATATTTAAAGCAGCCAGAGACAAATGATATTTTATGTATACAGGTACAATGACATGATTCAGAACTTACCACAAAAAAAAAAATAAAACAAAAAGAGACCAGAAGACAATGGAATGACAGTTTTAAATGGCTGAAAGAAAAAAAAAAAAATCAACCGTACACATAGAACTCTATTTATCAAAAATATTCTTCAAGATCGAAAGCTAAACAAAGTCACCTTTGGATAAACAAAACTAATATTTCATTACCAGCAGAGTCACACTATAAAAAAATACTAAAGGAGATTCTGTTGAACAGAAATGATAACAAAACTGACAACTTCAGGAAAGAATAGAGAGCACCAGAAATCGTAACTATACATGCGTGTAAATATAAAAATTGTGCTTCTCTTCATTTATTTGAAACACACATGACTTTAAAGCAAGAATTTTAACATTGTGTTGTAGAGTTATAAAGAGAGAATATATCTGACAATTAGAGCATAAAGAAGTGAAAAAAGGAGGGACTTCCCTGGTGGTGCAGTGGTTAAGAATCCACCTGCCAATGCAAGGGAGACGGGTTTGATCCCTGGTCCGGGAAGATCCCACATGTCGCAGAGCAACTAAGCCCGTGCACTACAACTACTGAGCCTGTGCTCTAGAGCCCTCGAGACACAACTACTGAGCCTACGTGCTGCAACTACTAAAGCCCACGCGCCTAGAGCCCGTGCCCTGCAACAGAAGAAGCCACAGCAATAAGAAGCCCACATACTGCAGCAAAGGGTAGCTCCTGCTCGCTGCAACTAGAGAAAGCCCACACACAGCAATGAAGACCCAACGCAGCCAAAAATCAATCAATCAATAAATAAAATTTAAAAAAAAACAAGTGAAAGGAGCAAAATGGATCTAGATTACAAGGTTCTTATATTTTACATAAGTAGTAAAACATTAACTCTGAGTAGATGGTGAAATGTTAAGGATGCATACTGTAACAACTAAGTAATAATGCAAAGAGCTATAGCTAAAAAGCCAACAGATAAATTAAAATGAAAAATTTTAAAAAGCTCAGTAACCCCCCAAAACACATAAAAATAACAGCAAACAAAACCAGGGAAACAGAAACAAAACCAGGAAGAACATACAGAAAACAAATAATAAAATGGTAGGCCTTAAATCTAACCATATCAATAACTGCTTTACTGAAAGGCAGAGATCAATCAAATGAATAAAAAAATAAAGACAATAAAAATTTGATTATATGCTGTCTATATTACATGTACTCTAAATATAAAGACACAGAGTTTGAAAGTAAATAGCAGAAAAAGATGTATTTATGTAAAAGTAAGCATAAGAAGAGGTTTTATTAATAAAAGATGATGTAGACTTGGAGACAAAGAGTATTATCAATGATAAAGGTGAGCATATCATTATGATAAAAGGTCAATTTATTGGGAATATACAGCAATCACAAATGCTTATGTGCTTTAAAACAGAATATCAAAATAAAAGAACTAAAACTTGACAGGATTAATGGAAAAAATAGGTAATTACCTAGTTGGAGATTTTAACACCGCTTTCTAAGCATTTGATAAAATGTGACAGAAATATCGGTAAAGATATCAGGATTGTGAAGACAATCTCTAAAACACAATCAACCACTGTGACTTCACTGATACTTGTAGAACACTGTAATAAAAAATTGTAAGATACACACTTTTTCTAGCGCACATGCTACATTCACCAAGATGGATCATATGTGAGTCATAAAATAAGCCTCAGTAAATGTAAAAGGAATGAAATCATACAGAGCATGTTCTCTGATCACAACAGAATTAAATTAGAAATATCAATAAGATATCTAGAAACTCCCCAAATGTTTGAAAATTAAATATTTGTACTTCTAAATAATCCGTAGGTCATTCAAAACTGAATGATAATGAAACTATTTTAAAATTTTTGTGATGCAGCTAAGGAAATGCTTATATTAGTGAAGAAGAGAAAAAAAATGTATGTCCCAACGTTTTACCTGAAGAAGCTACAAAAAGAAGAGCTAAGTAAACCCACAGATAAAAGCTGAAACTGCAAAGCTTCTAGAAGAAAACAGGAGAACATCTTTGTAACTGGGAGGTAGGCAAAGGTTTCTTAATCAGGACAGGGACAACACTAAGCATAAAAGAAAATAATCAATAAATTAGACCATCAAAATTAAAATCTTTTAATCAAAACATAACACTATTAAGAAAATGAATAGTTAAGCTTCAGGAAGGGGAAAATAGTCACAAAACATATATCTGACAAATTATTTATATCAGAATATAATGCACTCCTACAAAAAAAATAAAAAGACAAAAAACCCAGTAGACAAACTGGACAAAAGACGAGAAAAGACACTTCAAAAAAAAAAAAATATATATAAATACATACATGAATGGTCAACACACACATAAAAAAGTGCCCCAAATTATTAGTCATCAAAAAATGCAGATTAAAAATGAGTAAGCTGCTGCCACCTCTTCCAGCTCCACCACCAGTGCTGCAGGGAAAGGCAAAGGCAAAGGGGGCTTCTGGAGATTCAGCTGTGAAGCAAGTGCAGATAGATGGCTTTGTGGTATTAAAGATTATCAAACATTACCAAGAAGGACATGGAACTGAGGTGGTTCACGGAGTGCTTTGGGGCCTTGCTGTAGAAGACCAGCTTGAAATCACCAACTGCTTTCCTTTCCCCCAGCATACTGAAGATGATGCTGATTCTGATGAAGATTTGTAAACTTGACAAGCCTCTTAGACAACCTCATCTACCAGAGGGCAGACAGCAGAAGCAAGAAGAACTACAATCCCGCAGCATGTGGAATGAACCACATTCACAGAAAGACAGACAAAATGAAAAGGCAGAGGGCTATGTACCAGATGAAGGGACAAGATAAAACCCCAGGAAAACAATGAAATGAAGTGGAGATAGGCAAACTTCCAGAAAAGAATTCAGAATAATGATAGTGAAGATGAGCCAGGACCTCGGAAAAAGAATGGAGGCAATGATCGAGAAGATGCAAGAAATGTTTAACAAAGACCTAGAAGAATTAAAGAACAAACAAACAGAGATGAACAATACAGTAACTGAAATGAAAAATACAATAGAAGGAATCAATAGCAGAATAACTGAGGCAGAAGAATGGATAAGTGACCTGGAAGACAGAATGGTGGAATTCACTGCCACGGAAGAGAATAAAGAAAAAAGAATGAAAAGAAATGAAGACAGCCTAAAAGACCACTGGGACAACATTAAACGCACCAACATTCACACTATAGGGGTCCCAGAAGGAGAAGAGAGAGAGAAAGGACCAGAGAAAACATGTGAAGAGATTATAGTCGAAAACTTCTCTAACATGGGAAAGGAAATAGCCACCCAAGTCCAGGAAGTGCAGTGAGTCCCATATAGAATAAACCCAAGGAGAAACACGCCAAGACACATAGTAATCAAATTGGCAAAAACCAAACACAAAGAAGAATTATTGAAAGCAGCAAGGGAAAAACGAAAATAACATACAAGGGAACTCCCATAAGGTTAACACCTGATTTCTCAGCAGAAACTCTACAAGCCAGAAGCGAGCGGCATGATATATTTAAAATGATGAAAGGGAAGAACCTACAACCAAGATTTCTCTACCAAGCAAGGATCTCATACAGATTCGATGGAGAAATCAAAAGCTTTACAGACAAGCAAAAGCTAAGAGAATTCAGCACCACCAAACCAGCTCTACAACAAATGCTACAGGAACTTCTCTAAGTGGGAAACACAAGAGAAGAAAAGGACCTACAAAAACAAACCCAAGACAATTAAGAAAATGGTCATAGGAACATACATATTGATAATTACCTTAAACGTAAATGGATTAAATGCTCCAACCAAAAGACAAAGGCTCGCTGAATGGATACAAAAACAAGACCCATATATATGCTGTCTACAAGAGACCCACTTCAGACCTAGGGACACATACAGACTGAAAGTGAGGGGGTGGAAAAAGATATTCCATGAAAATGGAAATGAAAAGAAAGCTGGAGTAGCAATACTCATATCAGATAAAATAGACTTTAAAATAAAGAATGTTACAAGAGACAAGGAAGGACACTACGTAATGATCAAGGGATCAATCCAAGAAGAAGAAATAACAATTATAAATATATATGCACCCAACATAGGAGCACCTCAATACATAAGGCAACTGCTAACAGCTATAAAAGAGGAAATTGACAGTAACACAATAATAGTGGGGGACTTCAACACCTCACTTACACCAATGGACAGATCATCCAGACAGAAAATTAATAAGGAAACACAAGCTTTAAATGACACAATAGACCAGATACATTTAATTGATATTTATAAGACATTGCATCCAAAAACAGCAGGTTACACTTTCTTCTCAAGTGCACACGGAACATTCTCCAGGATAGATCACATCTTCGGTCACACATCAAGCCTCAGTAAATTTAAGAAAATTGAAATCATATCAAGCATCTTTTCTGACCACAACACTATGAGATTAGAAATGAATTACAGGGAAAAAAACATAAAAACACAAACACATGGAGGCTAAACAATACATTACTAAATAACCAAGAGATCACTGAAGAAATCAAAGAAGAAATAAAAAAAATACCTAGAGACAAATGACAACAAAAACACGATGATCCAAAACCTATGGGATGCAGCAAAAGCAGTTCTAAGAGGGAATTTTATAGCTATACAAGCCTACCTAAAGAAACAAGAAAAATCTCAAGTAAACAATCTAACCTTACACCTAAAGGAACTAGAGGCAGAAGAACAAACAAAACCCAAAGTTAGCAAAAGGAAAGAAATCATAAAGATCAGAGCAGAAATAAATGAAATAGAAACAAAGAAAACAATAGCAAAGATCAATAAAACTAAAAGCTGGTTCTTTGAGAAGATAAACAAAATTGATAAACCTTTAGCCAGACTCATCTAGAAAAAGGGAGATCGTGGATAGATCTAGAGACTGTCATACAGAGTGAAGTAAGTCAGAAAGAGAAAAACAAATATCGTATATTAACGCATATACGTGGAACCTAGAAAAATGGTACAGGTGAACCTGTTTGCAGGGCAGAAACTGAGACACAGATGTAGAGAACAAACGTTGGACACCAAGGGGGGACACCCTTGGACATCAAGGGGGGAAAGTGGCAGGGGGTGGTGGTGGTGGGATGAATTGGGAGATTGGGATGACGTATACACTAATATGTATAAAATGGGTAACTAATAAGAACCTGCTGCATAAAAAAATAAATTAAATAAAATTCAAAAATTCAAAAAAAGAAAAAGAGAGAGAGGACTTAAATGAATAAAATTAGAAATGAAAAAGAAGAAGTTACAACAGATACAGCAGAAATACAAAGCATCATAAGAGACCACTACAAGCAACTCTATGCCAATAAAATGGACAACCTGGAAGAAATGGACAAATGCTTAGAAAAGTATAAGCTTCCAAGACTGAACCAGGAAGAAATAGAAAATATGAACAGACCAATCACAAGTGATGAAATTGAAACTGTGATTAAAAATCTTCCAACAAACAAAAGTCCAGGACCAGATGGCTTCACAGGTGAAGACTACCAAACATTTAGAGGAGAGCTAACACCTGTCTTTCTCAAACTCTTCCAAAAAACTGCAGAGGAAGGAACACTCCCAAACTCATTCTATGAGGCCACCATCACCCTGATACCAAAACCAGACAAGATACGACAAAAAAAGAAAATTATAGAACAATATCACTGATGAATATAGATGCAAAAATCCTCAGCAAAATACTAACAAACAGAATCCAACAACACATTACAAGGATCATATACCATGATCAAGTGGGATTTATTCCAGGGATGCAAGGATTCTTCAATATACACAAATCAATCAATGTAATACACCATATTAACAAATTGAAGAAGAAAAACCATATGATCATCTCAATAGATGCAGAAAAAGCTTCTGACAAAATTCAACACCCATTTATGATAAAGACTCTCCAGAAAGTGGGCATAGAGGGAACCGACCTCAACATAATAAAGGCCATAAGTGACAAACCCACAGCAAGCAACATTCTCAATGGTGAAAAACTGAAAGCATTTCCTCTAAGATCAGGAACAAGACAAGGATGTCCACTCTCACCACTATTATTCAACATAGTTTTGGACGTTCTAGCCACAGTGATCAGAAGAAAAAGAAATAAAAGGAATCCAAACTGGAAAAGAAAAAGTAAAACTGTCACTGTTTGCAGATGACATGATATCATACATAGAGAATCCCAAATATGTCACCAGAAAACTACTAGAGCTAATCAATGAATTTGGTAAAGTTCCAGGATACAAAATTAATGCACAGAAATCTCTTGCATTCCTATACACTAACAACAAAAGATCAGAAAGAGAAATTAAGGAAACAATCCCATTCAGCATTGCAACAAAAAGAATAAAATACCTAGGAATAAGCCTATCTAAGGAGGTAAAAGACCTGTACTCAGAAAATTATAAGACACTGATGAAAGAAATCAAAGATGATGCCAACAGATGGAGATACACCATGTTCTTGGATTGGAAGAATCAATATTGTGAAAATGACTATACTACCCAAAGCAATTTCCAGATTCAATGCAATCCCTATCAAATTACCAGTGGCATTTTTTACAGAACTAGAACAAAATGTCTTAAAATTTGTATGGAGACACAAAACACCCTGAATAGCCAAAGCAACCTTGAGGGAAAGAAACAGAGCTGGAGGAATCAGGCTTGCAGACTTCAGACTATACTAAAAAGCTACAGTAATCAAGACAATATGGTACTGGCACAAAAACAGAAATATAGATCAATGGAACAGGATAGAAAGCCCAGAGACAAACCCACACACCTATGGTCAACTAATCTATGGCAAAGGAGGCAAGGATGTACAATGGAGAAAAGACAGTGTCTTCAGTAAGTGATGCTGGGAAAACTGAACAGCTACATGTAAAAGAATGAAATTAGAACACTCCCTAACACCATACAAAAAAATAAACTCAAAATGGATTAAAGACCTAAATGTAAGACCAGACACTATAAAACTCTTAGAGGAAAACATAGGAAGAACACTCTTGGACATAAATCACAGCAAGATCTTTTTTGAGCCACCTCCTAGAGTAATGGAAATAAAAACAAAAATAAACAAATGGGACCTAATGAAACTTAAAGCTTTTGC
This sequence comes from Balaenoptera physalus, assembly GCF_965194825.1. Taxonomy (NCBI): domain Eukaryota; kingdom Metazoa; phylum Chordata; class Mammalia; order Artiodactyla; family Balaenopteridae; genus Balaenoptera; species Balaenoptera physalus. The sequence goes on from NC_138884.1 coordinate 9,683,404, forward strand.
ACAGCAAAGGAAACTATAAACAAGATGAAAGACAACCCTGAGAATGGTAGAAAATATTTGCAAACGAATCAATGGACAAAGGATTAATCGCCAGAATATATAAGCAGCTTATGCAGCTCAATATCAAAAAAAACAAACAACCCAATCCAAAAATGGGCAGAAGACCTAAATAGACATTTCTCCAAAGAAGACATACAGATGGCCAAGAGGCACATGAAAAACTGCTCAACATTACTAATTATTAGAGAAATGCAAATCAAAACTACAATGAGGTATCACCTCACACTGGTTAGAATGGGCATCTTCAGAAAATCTCCAAACAACAAATGCTGGAGAGGATGTGGAGAAAAGGGAACCCTCTTGCACTGTTGGTGGAATGTAAATTGATACAGCCACTATGGGGAACAGTACGGAGGTTCCTTAAAAAACTAAAAATAGAACTACCATATGACCCAGCAATCCCACTACTGGGCATATACCCTGAGAAAACCATAATTCAAAAAGACACATACACCCCAATGTTCACTGCAGCAGTATTTACAATAGCCAAGTCATGGAAGCAACCTAAATGTCCATCAACAGATGAATGGATAAAGAAGATGTTGCACATATATACAATGGAATATTACTCAGCCATAAAAAGGAATGAAATTGGGTCATTTGTAGAGACATGGATGGATCTAGAGACTCATACAGAGTGAAATAAGTAAGAAAGAGAAAAACAAATATCGTATATTAATGCATATATGTGGAATCTAGAAAAATGGTACAGATGAACCAGTTTTCAAGGCAGAAACAAAGACACAGATGTAGAGAGGAAATGTATGGACACCAAGGGGGGAAAGTGGCGGGGGGTGGTGGTGGTGGGATGAATTGGGAGATTGGGATTGACATATATACACTAATATGTATAAAATAACATTTCAAAAAAAAATCAAGTAAGATACCACTATATATTCTCCAGAATGACTAAGTTTAAAAAGATGGAAGTCTTGAAACAGGAAAACCTAATTAAAGCAAAGAAAAAAATCAAAAAAGTTATTCCTTCTGGAATGGTAGGAATGGCGTTCAAGTGGGGAAGGGCATCCAGGAACTTTCTGAGCTGTTGGAGGTGTTCTACAAATAATTAAACTCTAATAAACTGCATGCTCAAGTATTTAGAGGTAAAGTGTATGGATATATGCAATTTACATTAAAATACATAAAAAAATAAGATGGAATGAAAGATGGATCAAGGATGGACAAATAGATCCATATGTAATAAAGTACATGGAGTAAAATTATATAATTTTATATTATTATTATATATTAATATATATAATTTTGTAATATTGTTATATATATTAATATATAGAAGTATATAATATTATTGTATAGAATTATATATTATTATAAAAATTATAATTCTATAATCTGGTTGGTAAGTATATGTTTGTCCATTGTAAAGTTCTCTCTACTTTCTTTCTTAATATTTTCATATTAAGTGTTGGGAGAAATATGTAAGTCAGAAATCGATGTAGTTTTAATCACATTGAAAACACATCTAATATACCTGATCTTGTTTTCTAAAAACATATTCCCTGCTAAAAGGAACCAGGGCTCCTTGGAGAAACGGCTCATTCCAGGTCCATGACAGGAAAGGTAAAATATAAGCTCAAGATTAATGAATACATATTAAAAGTACACAGGAGCCAGTCTGAAAAGTCTCCACTGGCCAACGTGGGACATTTTTAAGCAAAGAATAGATTTCAAAAAGGCTTATAATTCATTGAATTATAACGGAACCCGTGAGTCCATGATGATAGTAAAAAGAAGACTGGGGTGGTATGAACAGGACCCTCTTCTTTACAGAAAAACGCCAGTTAATATAGGAGGAATGCTAGACTTAGAAAATTACTATTTTGCATCTTGAGCAAATTAATTGATTCAGACAAGGATCATCAATGTATGCTTACAACATTATTATGTGAGAGGTGTTGGGGAACAGGATATTCACTTGGTGTCAAAGTTTACTTATCAGTTACTCACGGAGAAAGGTAATTTTACAATGGAGAGATCTGGCAGGACCCCAGCTCAACCAAATGATCACACTTAGCGTCACCAAATAATGAAATAAGTAGACGTATGCTTGCTGATGTTATGCGATAGGAAGCACACAACAGAAAGGTTACCCTCAATCTATGAGAAGAAACAATCAGCTAGATCTAGACTGTGGAACATTCCACAACAAGGGTTGGCAAACTTCTTCTGCACAGGCCCAGACAGTAAATATTTTAGGTTTTGCATGTTGTAAAGTCTCTGTTGCAACCATGCAACTTTCTGTTGTATGAATGGGTGTGGCCGTGTTACAACACACCTTTATTTACAAAAACAGGTGGTGAGTCTTAACCATAGAGCTGCAGTTTGCCCACCTTTGTTCTGTCCCCTGACAACTGTCCAAGAGTCTTCAAAGAAATGCCAATATCATGAAAGAAAAAAAAAAAGAAAAAGGCAGGATGACTATTCTAGATTAAAGGGATCTGATGCTATTACGACAATAAAACAATGTTTGATCCTTGATCAGGTGCTGGACTTTAAAGACATTTGGGGTACAAATGAAGCAATTTGAATAAGGACTAAAAATTATACACTACTTATTGTGTATCAATGTTACAATTTCTGCAGTGTGATAATGGGATCGAGACAATGCCATTGTTTTTATTAGATATATGCTGAAAACATGATGCCTGAAAAACAGTTTCAAAAAGGAGAGGTAAATATGTGGCAAAATGTTAAAAACAAAGTAAGCTATCTGCTAATCTGTGTCCAACAATAAAATGCGTATGTAGGAGAAAAACAAACCACAACAGTTCACTGAAAAGAAAACCGATGTCTCTATATATACTATTATGTATAAAATAGATAACTAATGAGAACCTACTATAGAGCACAGGGAACTCTACTCAATGCTCTGCGGTGACCTAAATGGGAAGGAAATCCAAAAAAGAGGGGATATATGTATACGTATAGCCGATTCACTTTGCTGTACAGCAGAAACTAACACAACATTGTAAAGCAACTATACTCCAATAAAAAAGAATTAAAAAAAAAAAACGATGTCTCAAAGGGCAACACATAACAGAGACTTTCTTGAAAACTGCAACTACTTTTTGAAACTTTAAGGAATATGGTTACATTTTATTGTACCAAGAATCACTTCAAAAGTTTCCAAACATAGAAAGTAAGATAGATTTTGCCAAGGATGTTAAGATGCCAATACCAAACTGGTTGTCTTGTCTCCATTTCCTGATCTTGAAGAAATAATGATCCACAGGCAGCTGTTAATTTTGGCTAAGGCCTAATCGATACACATGATGCCATGCTTGTATCTGCCCTGTCAGAGCCTATAATGAATGCTCAGTCAAAATATTTTTATGTTAGTCTTAGCATTTTATGAGAGAACCCCTCTACGTTTTCCCCAAATATCCCAAACTCCGCAAGGCCCAAACTAAACTCACCCTCTTCCCAGCCCTCAAGTAAGCTCCTTTTTTTTTTTTTTTTTTTTTTAAAACTTCTCGCCCTGAAGAAGGCAGGAAACATCCACCTGATTTGATCTGGAAGGCATTCCTCCATTTCCTTGCCAGGTACCAAGTCCCGAGGCTTTTATCTATATACTTTCCTCCCTTACCTGTCACTGCAGTTAGGCCCCTCCCAGTTCTCATCTGGACTACAGCTTCCTTATGAGTCTCCGCCTTTGTAATCCACTCTCTCTGTTGATAGGGGTGATATGACCTTACTCCCTGATGAAAACTGTTCAATGGCTTTCCACTTCCTATAGTCTATAATCCAAACTCTTTGGCGTTGCGTAAATTGCACCGGACTGTTTCTGCATGTCCTTCTCCTGCCACTTCCCAAGACACACTGTACTCTAAGACCAATATTTTTGCAAGTCTATAAACACACACGCTCTCTCCTCCCCTCCTTCCCTTTGTACATGCCGTTCCCTCTGCAGCACACCCTCTTACAATACAAGTTCTATCTTGGCTGCTCGGTATATACATAACTTCCCTAAGACTTCAACACAAGCATAGCACTAATCACTTGCCTTTCCTTAGTTTTTTTCATATTATAAAACAGAGAAGATTATGACAGCTCATTTATGCACCAAATTCCATCAATATGCTAATGATTCTTAAATTTGCACCTTTGCCCAGACCTCTCTCTCGAGCTCCAAACCTATATCCAATCTTGATCTTCAGTTAACATCTCCATTCGGAAGATCGTGAGGCTAATGCAGAGCTTGCAGAGCACACAGCAGGGCTGGGGTTCAAACCATCAGGTACATGGTCTCCAACCAGCTTGGTCCCCAGACCAGGAACCTGAGGGTCATCTTTGACACTTCCTTTTCCTTTACCTCTCACCTCCACCACCCAGTTCTAGTTGATTAATAAAGATCCCAAGTAAGCCTACCTCTGCTCGCCTCTACCTGTTCCAGCCTTCCACACATTATTGCTCTGACAACTGCAACTGCTTCCTGATTGGCTTCCTACTTTCATTTTTGCTCTCTCCTGACTTTATTCACTACATCTGAGCCAGATCTATATTTTCTAAACAGAAATTTTGTTACAGTTTTCCTTATTTAAAGTTTATCAATGGTTTCTCATTTTGTTTTGGCAAAACGCCCCAATTCTGAATAGCCTAAAAAGCCCTTTTCCAGCCGCACTGGAGGTGCTCTCTGCTGCTCTCACTGGGCTTCGGCCTCCTCCCAGTGGCCTCTGTTCAGCTGTCTGCCTCAGGCCCTTGTTACATGTTTGGAAATTCTCTACCCCTCCCACTCCTTCCTCACCTATTCTCCCTCATCTTTGGTCTCAAAAGAAATGCAACCTCCTTTACGAGTTCTTTCCCAGATGCACCAGTTTAAATCAGGTACCACTGTTACATGCTGCCAGCGCATTCTATTCTCCTTCCTAGCAATTTATACAATTTGCAACTAAATATCTGAGTGTTAGCTTCTGCTCCTCGCTGGCTTGAAAACTCCTCGTACCAAGTTTAATATCTGAGTGCTTAGCTCTAGTTCAATGCCTGTCATATGATAGACAATCAGTATTTTGAAGCAATAAGTAAATATTGCAGGCTAAAATAATATAGGTTAAATGCATGGTAAGACAAAGAGAAGAAATAATCAAAACAGATATGACTCAGTATGAAACGACCAAAAGGACTAACATTGGAAGGTGCACAAAATCCAGAATATGTCAGCAAAGTCACTATGGGCCCAGATGAATTAGAACCACTTAGAGTAATTCATATATTTACCTCCTTTCTAATCATGCCAATTTTCAAAACCCAAGATTTAACTCTAAACTGAGACTTCGGCGGTCTAAATTTATGTTTCTAGCCTGAGCCTGTGATCTAAAGCAAATTACTTCCCTGTGCTTCCTTCTTAAGAACAGGTAACATTTCTGCTATGAAAATGAACTGTAATGATGAAATTTTAAACTTAAGGGGAAAATAGTTTGAAAAGTACACTATTATCATTCTGTAGTGTGAATGCAAAAGGGGAATTAAAAAAACCTCTGCCCAATATCAGAGCAACATTATCATAAAAAATAATGTAATATAGAATTTTTCTGACTGGTGATTCTGTTCTAAAATCTATTCACTAGACAATAGGCAGATTAATCTTAATATACACTTATGTCTGGTCCTATACTTCTTCACTCACAGACCTTCACTGCCAGTATTTTTAATACAGAATTAATTCATACAGCTTCTTAAGAAAAACACCAAGATTGCACGAGCTAAATGGAGAAGTATGTTGAATTGAAAGATACTCCACAAAAGAGGAAATGTAAATAATAGTAAGCCTGTATACAGAAATATGTGGAATTTCGTTAGCAATATATCACAAAGTATGAAATTTAGAACAGGGTCTTATTTTCAGTCCTTTTGGCTCATAGACAAGGATCAAATACCTACTGTTGATAAGGATGTATGCAATTGGCACTCTCATATTTTCCACTGGTTGTGTAAATTTTTATAACTCTAGTAAAAATTTAACTTAGCAATAGGTTTTAAGGGCCATAAAAATATTTATACCTTTTGAACTGGTAAATCCACTTATAGCGATCTATCCTGAGGAAATAATTCTAGCTAAGAAATAAACCTTATGCTGAAAAATGTTTAACCACTCAGTATTTATAATATTGAATCACTGAAAACCTGAGGTACAATAATGAGGAACGATCATCATTGTTATTACGAAGCTTGTACTAACATAGAAAATGCTAATAATAATATATTAAGGGAAAATAGGAGAAAATAAAATTGTTTATATAATACGAAAATATCTTTCAAATACATCCACATACATGTAGGCAAAGAGGCAATAATATTATACATCAAAATTCTAATTGTGATTATATTAATAGAGGTAGAAAGGAAGGAGCCGAATTTTTGCTGTTTTCCTTTACTGTCTTCTTTTCAATGTCATTTGACTTTTATAATAAAGTTAACAACAGCAACAAAATCTTCAATGGCTCCCCACTGTCGGTTTAATAAGGTTTAAATTTATGAGTACAAATCTCCTATTCAAGGTCCTTCTCAGTTCACCTCCGCTTTCTCTTGAATCTTATCTTAGACTTCTTACTCCTTACACTGTATCCAACCCTTAACAAGTCCCCTTCCAGTGGGCCCAGTGGTGGTGTTCATTCCAAGTTTACTTAGTTGAATAGACAAATCTTTTCTCTTTTGGAACCTTTCCTGACCCACTCCCTGCTGGAGAGAGATATATTTTAGTTAAAGCAACTTGGTACTTTTAAGAGAAATTCTATTTCCATAAAAAGACTGTTTATAAAAGCAGTAACCTATTTAATTTGGAAATAGGCATCAGGTATAAGTCAATCGGGACACTGTACCAGTAATTTTTTTTCTTTTGTAGACATAGAGTAATTGACTTTATTTTCTGCATATCATATGTCTCAAAATAGGAAGTACAGTTGCTTCAATAAATGAATTTAAAGGAGTCAAGTTATATACCACATCTAGAATTTTGTTCTCTTATTTAAAATTTATTCCATTAACATGTCAGATATGAAAATAAACATAAACATTCTCTCAATATTGGTTTTCAATAAAATTAGTAGGTAAAGCTAATGGTTTAGGATCATAAGAATTAAGGCAGTATTTAGTGATGGCTTTAAGAATCTTCTTTAGCATTTATAAAGCTATTTAATGCCTATAAATTCTAGGTATGAGAGGCCTTAACAAACAAGTACATTTTACAGCTGCATATGATAGTGTGAAACAATAAACAAACATTTATCACACTGGGGAAAAAGTCCAAACTTTATGGCCTGATATGAAACTTAACCTGTAATATTCCATAGCGATAGCCATATTATTGGTAAGGCATTGGATTCCTAGGACATCCCCCTAAAGCCTATTTACCTTATTATACTGAGAGTTTGGTAGGATAGCCTGAGGAAATCTGATATCCCCAAACCTTAGTTGACATATAAAATGGTGTTCAGAATGGCTGATGAGAATAAGAAGTCCTGTGCAATCGGCTGCCTTTACAAACAAGACGTGTAATGTTGGTAACTGAGAAGAGCTGCTGTCATCACAGAGAAAACACAGTCACTACAAAAACAGTTCAGAGCTTTTGCACTTAAGAAAGACTCTGAGTTATGGGTTAAGAAGTAAAAGAAGACAAAAGATAACATCACGAGGCCCTGCAGGCTCACTCCATGTCCCGGGCAGTATAACAATTACTTAATTATCTTTAATTCTCACAACTTCTCTGCAAAGGAGACAGTATAACACAATACACCACATAGGGCCACAGAAATGGGAGAGGCGCTATGAGGGTAAAGAGTTTGAGCTTTAGGATCAAATATATCTGGCACTTATTACCCATACAACCTTGAGAAAATTAACTAGCTTTTCTAAGCCTCCATTTTCTCATCTATAAAGAAAGAAGGATGATGCAGACGCAGAGAATGGACTTGAGGACACGGGGAGGGGGAAGGGTAAGCTGGGACGAAGTGAGAGAGTGGCGTGGACATATTTACACTACCAAATGTAAAATAGATAGCTAGTGGGTAGCAGCCACATAGCACAGGGAGATCAGCTCCGTGCTTTGTGACCACCTAGAGGGGTGGGATAGGGAGGGTGGGAGGGAGACGCAAGAGGGTGGAGATATGGGGATATATGTATACGTATAGCTGATTCACTTTGTTATAAAGCAGAAACTAGCACACCATTGTAAAGCAATTATACTCCAATAAAGATGTTAAAAAAAAAAAAAAAAAAAAAGAAAGAAGGAAAATTAAGGTATTGGTAAAGTTTCTTTCAGGCATATCGTAGGGTTGTATTTCCTGTTTCCACTGTGGCTGGGTGAGGCAATAGGATTACTTCTGGCTAACGAGTTATGACCAGAAGTGATGAAGTTACTTCTGAGCCAGGGCATTTAATTGCCAACGCAAGATCCTACAGAGCCCTTTCTTTTTCCTCTGGCCCTGTAACTGGCCACATTTGAGACGGGTTGCTCTGTCAGAACGGGTCCTCAAGAAACCATCGTAAGCAGAGCCCCCTTGTCAATCTAAATTGGACGGGTAGCATGAGCAAGAAATAAATGTAGCTTTAAGCCACTAAGATTCGGGGATTGCTTTATCATAAGTGTAACCAAGGCAATATGAACTGATAAAGGTCATTTCTCTCCTAAGAGTTATGAGGATTTAATAAACCAATGTTAGAAATATTTTTGAAAGTCTCTAGCAAACAGTACTCAATAGACATCTATGATTACTATTATGTTATTATCTTTTATAAATTAGAATACTGAGATTGCAAAATATTCCATAATGTGCCTCAGGACACACTGCTATTAAGAGACAGAGTTGCTTCTGTAACACTGGAAAGCCAAAGATCTGTTCATTAAAGTCACCCTTCTTTAGTCGTCTAACCCGGCCAAAAACACCCCCAACCTTCTAATAGTTATTTTCTTTTTGTTCATATATGTGTTGTTTTTTGTTGCTGTTCTAAAACCCTCTCTCTGTTGCACAAAAATTAATTTCCTTTTATTCTCTGATTTTTTTCTGTGTGTTTGCTGTTTATTTTGTTTAATAAATTTTGTCACACAGCATGGCAATCTTTATGCAAGATTTAACAATCACACCCCCCTACAATTTGGCTGCAGCCTATCTTTCAGAATTTATCTTCTACTTCTACCCATGCTACTCTGGTCCATAAACGCTGATCAAAATATGAAATGCTCATTTTCTCCTTCTAGTCTTTGCTTATTATGCCATTCTAACTGAAATTCTTCCTCTGTCCAGTTTCCGATTCTTCTTTTTAAAAATTTGGCTTAAACTCTATTTCTTCCACAAAGCCAACTCTAATCACAATTTAATAGCACAGATGGTCCATTCTGCTCATTTGAAACATAATTTCATGTGATTTTATAAGACAGCTGTGTACTGCAGGGGTATAAAGCATGGAAACTGCAGTTCCCAGAATCCCTTGCCTGTAGAGTTCTAGTTAATTTCTTCCTGTGACGAATTCTTATGAGATCTGAAGGCAGAGGAGGAAACAACATGCTTTGAGGATTTTTACTGCCTCATGGAACTGACTGAAAGCAAACAGGTCAGACACTAATTACGTTTTTACATTTTGAGGGAGTTTACTGTAAACCCCCTTTACACGACAGCAAACAAATCAACAAACCACCGCCACTACCACGAAAAAACGTCAGCCCACGCTAAAGAAGTCTTTGCTGTTCAAGAGGTAAAACAATCCCTGAGACACCAAACTTCCATGAATAGGAGGCAAGCTGTAGTTTAAAGAAGACATACTCGCTATACACACTTCAAGGGGAATAATGACAAAGAGGCAATACTAAAAGGTGACGGCAGCTGTCAGAGAAAAAGGACAATGGAGTTCCTCGCAGAAAGTGCCTCCACTGCTTCTGTGCACGTGTATGTGTGTGTACTAGAGTGTGAATGGGATTGTTTAGTGTCCCATTTGTATATGGGGTGGATGTGTGTGGAGGGAGGGACAGACAATTTGTCTCTTAATTTCATAGATTCTCAGAACAAGAGGAACCACTTCTAGACCTGATGGAGCATTGACAGGTCTCCCAGATATTTTGGAGATTGAGTTGGTTGTAATGACTGGTTGGTTCTTTGGATTTTTATCCTGGCAGAAGGACTGGGTGTATTTTCTGCAGGGTAAGAGAAAAAATATATCTGGCAAACAGAAGGGCAGGCTGCGGCAGCAACAATATATGTACTCGTCAATTCCTAGTTCATCGTCCTCTTCCTGGGCACACTGGAAAACTACATTTCCAGACTCCCACAAAGGTTACTGAGTCCTGGAATGTGAGTAGAAGGGACAAGAGTTGCTTCTGTGCTAAGGCGGTTAAGTACCTATGAACTTTGCACACACTTTTTTTCTTTTTCATTCCTGATATTAGAAGCCACCTTTTTAGATGACATAGTTGAAAGATGGAAGCAGCTTGCCATCTGAATCACTGCTTGGAGGCTTGCTACCTACGAATCCCACCCCACCTGCATCAGACTGTGACAGCAGTGAGAAATAAACTTTATGAATGAAGCCAATAATATCATGGGGCTAACTGTCACAAAAGTTGATGTTAATAATCGTGATTAGACTGATCATAATTATTGAACAGGACAAACCAGGGGAAACTGGAAAAAGGTCAGTGAGAACTTTAGGGTTAGTGAGAAATCATGGCAACCAGGCTAAGATTTGGTTGTTTGCAAAATAGGACAGTGAACCCAAAGGTGGATCTGAGATCAGAAAATCAGTCTAGCACATGTGATGTCTTAATTTTGTTGCTTGTATATATGTCTGGGCTCCAGTTCCTTCCGGTAAGAGGCAGTGGCTTTTCAACTTTGCACCCCTAACACCTGGTGCAGGACAGATGGGATAAAATGTCCAAACTGAGCATAAGCTTCAGGGTGTTTATCAAAGCAGGGCAGATATACAAGAGGAGATGATTTTGGCTGGGGAAAGTCAGGGATCAGGTTTCTATACCCAGTCTTAGGAAGCTGGGTACTCAGGACCAGTGGGTCCAGGTCAGCTATGCCCTGTGTGCCACAGCAGTGCTAGTCTAGAGATACTTCATAGAGGTCCTTGCATTCCTTGGCCTGGGGTCACTTCAGCTTATACCATCTGGAAAGAGGCTAAATACAGAGGTTAAATGAGCCAAGTTATTAGATTAAGAGATTAGGCAGGTATATCCAGAAATACCATCATATTTGCATTATTATTTAAAATAACTATTTAATCCTGTATTATTTTTTACTCGATAGTATAAATATATGTTATAAAATATCACGGAACATAGGAAAACATTATCCAAATAACTGAATCTACATGTCATTAATTCTAGAGAGATTCCAGGAATTCTTCAAATAGATTAGTGGTGATTTAGGAAACTAAAGAAAGAATATGCTTGTAAAAAATAAAAGATTTAGTCATAGATATAACTGTAGTAATAAATGAACAGTTATTCACTTTTACAATTTTTATGCTTCTTAACACTGAAGAGACAGCTTTGCAAAGTGATTTCCCAAGATAATGAAAGAGGCAAAAAAGAAAGAGAATTTTATCACCCAGCACCTATAGGGGAGATGGAAAAATATGGAACATTTTCTATCTAGTGAAGTAAACATACATTCATATATACAAACATATGGGGGCAGAGAAAGCAGATGGGAAATTATTACAAGAAAAGCTCTAAAGAGACAAATCAGGAAAAGAAACACATAAAACCCAGAATCTTAAATTCCAGAAATAATTATGTATTTAATGGTTATTGAACCCTTTCCAAAGGAAAAATGTACTAAATTTTACTAGATTTTTACAAGAGCAAATTCTCTTTAACCTCCCCCCCAAACACACACACACTGACACTCACTGCTTTCATATAAAATAAGAGAAAAAATTGATTGATTTATTTGTTCTTTCTCAAGTATTTATTGAGAATTCACTATGTGCCTGGCATTGTGAAAGTATTACCAAAAAAAAAAAAAAAAAGGAAGGAAGAAAATGACATGATTCTAAAAGAGCTCTCTAATGTAATAAAGACACTCAACACATCAGAAGAGGCTGTCAATAAACAGAGCAAATACACTTAAAAGGACTGGTTATCGAATTTCAGTATCACATCCCATGGAAAACGTATTAAAATATATGTCTCTGGAGGAAAAGGTGACAGACATTAGGAAAAAAAACATCTACCTTATGAATAATAGATATAGATAAAATAGGAAATAGTAGCAGAGATCGATGAAACGGGAAATAGCTACAGTAGAGAATCTGTAAAACTAAAAGCTGCAAAGACTAACAGACAAATTTCTAGTAAGCCTAATCAAAAGCAAAAGAGAAAATGTCCCAAAATATTAAACATGAAAAAAAGACTATAACTACAGATAAAATATTGATTTTTAAAATAAGAGGAAACATTAAAATATTTTAGGCTGATTAATTAAAATAGACAATTTCCTAGAAAATATAACATCAAACAACTAAAAATAGAACTACTGTATGATCCAGGAATTCCACTCCTGGGTATATACCCAAAGAAAATAAAAACACTAATTTGAAAAGGTACATGCACCCCAATGTTCATAGCAGCATTATTTATAATAGCCAAGACATGGAAACAACCTAAGAGTCCATCAATAGATGAATGGATAAAGATGTGTGCATGCACGCGCACACACACACATATATTTATATATCGATAATGGAATACTATTCAGCCTTAAAAAAGAACGAAATTCTGCCATTTGTAACAACATGGATGGACCTAGAGTGTGTTATGCTTAGTGAAGTAAGTCACACAGAGAAGGACAAATACTCTGTTACGACTTACTTGTGGAATCTAAAAAATAAACCAAATGAATTAACAAAACGAGACAGACTTATAGATATGGAGAACAAACCAGTGGTTACCAGTAGGGAGAGGGAAGGGGTGAGGGGAAAGCTATGGGTAGGGGATTAAGAGGTACAAACTACTATGTATAAAATCAATATGCTACAAGGACATACTGTACAGCACAGGGAATATAGCCAATATTTTATAATAACTTTAAATGGAGTATAATCTATAAAAATATCAAATCACTATGCTGTACACCTGAAAGTAATATAATATTGTAAATCAACTATACTTCAATAAAAAAACTAATAATTCAGAATAAATAAAAAATATGAGGGACTTCCCTGGTGGCGCAGTGGTTAAGAATCCGCCTGCCAATGCAGGGGACACAGGTTCAATCCCTGGTCCGGGAAGATCCCACAGGCCGTGGAGCAACTAAGCCTGTGCGCTACAACTACTGAGCTTGTGCTCTAGAGCCCGCGAGCCACAACTACTGAGCCTGCATGCCACAACTACTGAAGCCCGCATGCCCTAGAGCCTTGGCGCCGCAATTACTGAGCCCACATGCCACAACTACTGAAGCCCGCACGCTCTAGGGCCCATGTGGTGCAACTACTGAGCCTGTGCGCTGCAACTACTGAAGCCTGTGCACCTAGAACCCATGCTCCGTGACAAAAGTTCCGCAATGAGAAGGCCGTGCACCGCAAGGAAGAGTAGCCCCCACTCGCTGCAACTAGAGAAAGTCTGCGCGCAGCAATGAAGACCCAACACAGCCAAAAAAATAAAATAAAATAAAAAATAAATAAATTAAAAACATGAATAGGACTATAGGCACAAAATAAACTGAACCAGTAGTTAAAAATCAACTTGCCAAAACAAATTTAAAAAACAAAACAAAATTAAAAACAAATAAATCAATAAACCTCACTAAACCTAGACACATTTTGCCAAATATTGCAGGAACTGATAATCCTCCTCTTAAACTGTTTCACAGATTACAAAAGGCTCTCCTCAGTTCATTTTATTAAGATAGCGCAACCTTTATACCAAAAGTAGACAAAACAAAAAAATTTATTAACCTAGATGCAAAAATACTAAACAAAATATCAGCTATCCAAAACTTTCAAGGTGTTTAAAAATAGGTATCAGGGCCAGGTTCAGAACTGGTTTATCCCAGTGATGCACTGTTGGTCTAAGGTTAGAAAATCTATGAATATGACTCTCCACAATAAAAGAAAATGGGAGAAAAACCATGCAATTATCTTAACAGATGCAAAGGAATATTTGCTAAAGTTTAACATTCACTCAAAATAAAAATTCTTAGCAAAATATAAATTTATAGAACATACCTACCAAAGACCTAAAGTAAACACCATAAACCTAATGAGTGTATGTGTGAAGAAAAAAATGCATGAAAACATACTGACACTAACTACTTTCATATGAAACAAAAAAACAAGAGGCAAATATTTATGTGTTCATTTTCAAGATTTTATTGGAGGTCTGCTATGTGCTTGGCATTTCGAAAGAATTACCCGCCCCCTCCCAAAAAAAAGGAAAGAAAGAAAGAAGATAAATGCAATTGTAATATGTAAAAGCAAAATGTAGAAAACTTCCCTTAAAATCAGGAAGCAACTCAAGAAGGCATGCTATCATCATTTCTATTTAACCTTATACTGGGAGTCCTGGAACATAGCACAAGAAAAAAGATATTAAATGATAAAAGGCTTGTAAAGGAATAAACGATGCGCATTATTTCCACATGATATGACTGTCTCCAAAGGAAGTCAAACAGAATTGCTCACGAAATATTATGAGAATTTGGCAAGGTTTTCAGATATAAAGTCAACAGTAAAAATCAGTTTCAACACTGAACATCAGCAACAAAGTTTGAAGACATAGTAAGTACTCCATTTATAATATCTACAAAATGGAGATCTAGGAGAAAATTATAATTTTTTAAAAATCAAAAGACATTAAAGAGGACCTGAGTAAATGGGAAGTTACATGATAGTCATGGATAAAATACCAATGCTCATGAAATTAATCTATCAATTCAATTTAAATTCTAAATAAAATTTCTCATGAAACTTGATAATATTCAACTGCAAAAGCAAAGGACCAAGAATGGCCAAGATAACTTTCAAGAAGAAAAACAAAGTTGAAGAAACTTATTCTACCAGATATCACTAATTAAGACACTGTGGTAATGACATAAGATAAACACACAGAAAAAGCAACAAATAGTACAGTCCAGAAAGAGACATAAAAACATTTGATATATAATGGAAATGCTATTTCAAAAAGTGGGGGAAAGACAAACTATTGAACAAATATGCTGAGTTGATTGATTTTCACATATAAAATGAGATTCCTACTTTATGCTTTACATAAAATTCAATTTCGAATGGATTAAGACCTATATATATATACAAAGCAAACTTTAAAACTTTTAGAAAATAATAAAAAAGATTTTCTAAGTGACCTCAAAGTAGGTGAGGATTTCTTAAACAAGATGTAAAAAAGCACAAACACTAAAGACTGATGAATCCAACTCACTGAAATAAAAAACTTTCAAACATTAAAAGACACTGTATTCTATAAAAAAAAAAAAAAAAAAAACCCAGAAAATTGGGTGAAAGTATTTGGAATACATATAGCTGACAAGAGCTAGCAAACTCTTAAAAATCATTAAGAAAAAAGCAAACAACCCAATAGCAAAATTTGCAACAGTAGGAGAAAGCAGTATACAGAGTAATAAACACAGATATGACCAAAGTTTAAGAAACATATGAAAACAAACACATGAAATACACGCTGCCCGCGTGGTAGACTACATTATAGGGAAGGTACAAATTAACTCAGAAATCTCAGTGGCGTAACAAAACAGGTTTGTTTTTCAGTCATGACACAGATCCAATGCCAGCTGACAGGCGGCTCTGCGGACCCATGCTCCGCTGTCCAGTTAATGTACTGTAAGAAAGGGCTGGAAAAGTTTTGAATCTCTACCTCTGAAATGACAGTTGTCGCCTCTGCTCACAGCCTACTGGCCAAAAGTAGTTGACTGGCCTCACCTACCTGCAATGGGGCTGGGAAACGTTGGAGAAACACTTGGATATTCAGTGAAAAATAAATGTCTCTGTGATGACTATAGAAATCTAAACTAAGGCAATAGCAAGATGCTTCCCACACTCATTAGACTGGGGGAAACAACCATGAGAACTCTGATATTACCAATGATTTGTGAGGATGTGAAAAACGGAAACAGTCACACACAGCTGTTGAACATGTAAATTAGCACATTTTAAGAGCATTTGTAATACCTGGACAAAGATGTACCTACTTATGACCCTACTCTACAGGTGCATAAAAGGTGTCATGTGAAAATTATTCACTTAAAGTTGGTTCATAATAGCAAAATATTGGAAATCAACTGAATATTGGAGACAACCTAAATATTAGAAAAACCCAGAATACCTAAACTGTATTTTATTCTTACTGAAAGTGAATATTGATAGAGCATATTGAACAGGAAAAATAGTTGCAGAAGGTGATATACTGTACACTTTATTAATATAAAGTTGTAAAACCTGCAAAATTATCATATATATTGTGTGTAGATACAGGTACGTGGTTAGCCTATAATAATGTGCATAAATTATAAACAATTTCAAAATGGGGAGGAGAGACGGTATGTTAGGGTACACTATTCATAAAACAATTCATATCTGTTAATTCTACTATAGGTAATAAAACCTAAGAAAATAATACTGTTTAACAGTCAGAAGTTATTCTTTGTTAACACTTACCTAGTAAGGCTTTTTATATTAATGATAATTAGAAGCAGTTCCATATTTTCAAAATAGTTAAATATGGATGACAACATATGAAATGTTATGATTATTAGAAAATATATATATTAAGTAGTTAGTATAGTGACTGGAACTTGATCAATAGTAGCTACCATCATCATCATCACTGTTACTGCTACTACTATTATTTACTTTTATTAAAGGAATAAGCACGCAAACTAGGCTGATGCGTGGAAACAATAGTGAAACAACGTTAACTGGAAAAAGTGGAACACTAATTAGAATGTTTTATACATTAATTAAAGCACCATAAACTATATTCACATCCATTAACAATGATTTTAAAATAACTTAGAATTTTAGTAAAATTTAATGCTTATTAAATGACTATTAATTTGCATAATGAAAATAAAATTATACTGTCACTAAATTTTCTCAAAACCCTACATTAGTTTAAATTTCTAGTTCACTTTGCTAATAGGCATAGGCATTTTTAAAACCATTTAAGAAAATACAACTGTGACAACTAGTTTCATTATTGAAGAAAATCTCCTTCATAAATGATGCATGGTCCCTGAAATCATTAACTTCTGAAAAGAAAAATAATTTAACAGTTGCTTCTACTACATAACTGCTTACTTGATAACTGCATTATTTTTATCACACATTTTTTAGTTAATATGACTTGGTTTACTAAAGGAAACATCTATAAAAGCAGTAGGAGAATACAGTGACTAAACCTATTATGTGCTTGTAATTTTAATTTTTATCAGTACAGTTTTAACCATTGAGAAAAGGCAGGAAGGAAAGAGATTATCTTTTATTTTATACTTTCACTCCAGCACTGAATGAATCTGATATTCATTTTTATACAATGGCCCGAACTTGAGGTTTTTTTTTTTTTCACCGAGGTCAACGAGAACACAGCAAATTCAGTGGGAAGTCTAGGTCATACCCCAAGGGGAGAGAGAAGAAAGAGTTTTCTTCCCTTAGTTCCTGGATCTTCTTCAGGGTTCATACTGTGACCAATGAATATGGTTGTGAGGCTTATTTAGAGCCATTTGCACTTGTGTTAGGTAGAAAAAGACCTTGTCTCCTCTCCTCTAATCATTATTATACTAAGTTACAAGGAGCTGTGCCTATGTTCTACACCTCTTTAAAAATCTATTTGATGTTGTTCCCTTCTGTATCATCTATTCCATTTATTTGCTTGCATATGTAGTCTACCCAGTTATTGGGCATGAAATGGTTATATGAGCATGCCCTTGAGCTAGCAGAGCTGGTGATCATTGCTCATCCAGGAAGTGTCATGGCACTGTGTAATGGAGGTATCATTTTTTTTTTCCAGCTTGGACTCAGATCAAGAAGAGGTTTTCCTATATAAGGGACAGAAATACAATTCTCCCCATTGCCTAAGAGCAGAGAAAACAGCTAGCAGAGGGAACACAGATGGGGACAGATGGCTTAGACTAGAGAGACATCTCCAGAGCCAGTGGACAAATGCCATTTCTGGATTACCATTTTACATCTCTAGCCATACAGGGATCAGAAATGCTTAGCTGTTCAAGACACATACAGCTGTAACTAGAGATGTCTGAGAAAGATAGCAATGGAGGCCAAATGAAGTAACATTAGTACCAAGACATCATTCTCACAGCTCACTAAGTCATTCTGGAAAGGACACACCAATCACATTTTGTTTGTTTGTCTGTTTTATACCAACTATATTTGAAAGTGTTTTCAGCTTCAGTTTTCAAAGATCAACTGGCGGAAAAAAGATCTTAAGATACAATCTCGGTGAAAGAGTTAGTGCCTTATAATCTCTTGCAACTCACATGCTCTGCCTCATTTCTGGGGATTTGAAATAACAAGGATTTTAATCACCTCTAAACTAAGCAGAGCTAAGCAAAGATTAGTTTGCTCATGTAAATTTAAACTTGCTCATGCAAGACCACAGAGAAGCTAAAGTTACAAACTACGGATTAACCAGTGAAGCAATTTCTCTATTGAGTTAGCTTGGTCATGAACCATACAGTGAGACTGATAGAGGATAATCAATACACATTAATTATTGATTCTCTATATGCCTGAAATATTCCAAATGGGATTAATTTCATAATAGTAATAGAATCCCTTCAAACAGTTTTTATGACAGGTTTCAAGATTATCTTTCATTTATGAAGTGATTCATCTAAGGTCTCTTCACCTAAAAGTAGGTATATTCCAATATAAATGGAGTTAATGAGCAAATGTTACCGAAAAATGTTCCTCAAATCCTATATTTTTAAATGCATTTACTTGGTGAGTATATTTTTGACACTGAATTTTTATTAATTCACAGTAAACAAAATTTCTACTATACATTTGAATTAGTTTTCTGTAAGCTTGTATACACAAATATTTCAGTGAAGAAGATACAGAAGATAGTTTGAATCTGGAAAGGAATGCATAGTAGTTAAAAATTTTTTCCAAAAAAAAAAAATTAAGGTGGAGTAAGTTTTATAAAAAAAGATGTTTGTATTTCCTTTAAAAATAAACTGTAGTCTCTTACCCTAAGTATTAAGTAATGACTCATTACTTCACTTGATTTAACTTTAAAAAGAAAGCTGCAATTATTTTTATAATAACCTGCAAATAAAACCAGAGATAAGAGTCCTTTAAAATTTTGCCTACAATGGACACAAGAAAGTTTGGAGGACATTTTGTCTTAGAACTGGAAAAAAATGTAGCTATATAAATATCATAGTGGCCAGTTAGGAATATTATATACACCTAGTAAACAGGAGAAGTTCTACTCAAAAGATTTAAGATTTGGAAAGGGGCTCTAAAATTAATGCAATCACTCTTATGGTTGGACAAATGATCAAATAAATTCTCACGATATATTTTAGGTTAATGGAGTTTTTCTTTTCACTAGCAAAACAACTATGTGCATTTTGGAATTCTCTTAATAAAGAAAACAAAATTTTACACGTTAGACCCTTCATTCTGTCACATGTATGAGAGTTCTTATTTTTCTTGTTAAAATTTGCTTACATACTTTCCACTGACCACATGTTATTTTTATAATTATGAAAAAAATCAATAAAGTGATTTCTATTTTGCAAAAGAAAAATTACAGTTGCACATTTTATTTTACCCCCAGAAGTAACCTTCCATTATAATTCAGTGTTCTCTATATTATAGGGAATACAATGGAAACAATTCTGATTGAGCAGAAGTAAAACTGTCTACTAAAAAATATCACTAAAAGTTTTATAGTATCCCATCTTACATTTAAGTCTTTGATCCATTTTGAGCTTATTTTTGTGTATGGTGTTAGAGAATGTTCTGATTTTCTTCTTTTACATGTGGCTGTCCTATTTTCCCAGCACCACTTACTGAAGAGACTATCTTTTCTCCATTGTATATGCTTGCCTCCATTGTCATAGATTAATTGACCATAGGTGTGTGGTTTTATTTCTGGGCTTTCTATCCTGCTCCATTGATCTATAAGTCTGTCTTTAGGCCAGTACCATACTGTTTTGATTGCTGTAGCTTTATAGCATAGTCTGGAGTTAGGGAGCCTGATTCCTCCAGCTCCATTTTTCTTTCTCAAGATTGCTTTGGCTATTTGAGGTCTTTTGTGTTTCCATATAAATTATAAGACTGGATACTATAAAACTCTTAGAGGAAAACACAGTCATAATACTCTTTGACATAAATCGCAGCAATACCTTTTTGCACCCACCTCCTAATGAAAATAAAAACAAAAATAAACAAATGGGACCTAATGAAACTTCAAAGTTTTTGCACAGCAAAGGAAAACATAAACAAAACAAAAAGACAACCCTCAGAATGGGAGAAAATATTTGCAAATGAAGCAACCAACAAGGGATTAATCTCCAGAATATACAAACAGCTCATGCAGCTCAATATTAAAAAAAAAACAACCCAATCAAAAAATGGGCAGAAAACCTAAATAGACATTTCTACAAAGAAGACATACAGATGGCCAAAAAGCACATGAAGAGGCTCAACACTGCTAATTATTAGAGAAATGCAAAACAAAACTACAATGAGATATCACCTCACACCAGTCAGAATGGCCATCATTAAAAAGTCTACAAACAATAAATGCTGGAGAGGGTGTGGAGAAAAGGGAACCCTCCTACACTGTTGGTGGGAATGTAAATTGGTACAGCCACTATGGAGAACAGTATGGTGGTTCCTTAAAAAACTAAAAACATAGCTAACATATGATCCAGCAATCCCACTCCTGGGCATATATCTGGAGAAAACCATAATTCAAAAACATATAAGCACCCCAATGTTCACTGCAACACTATTTACTACAGCCAAGACATGGAAGCAACTTAAATGTCCATCGACAGAGGAGTGGATAAAAAACATGTGGCACATATATACAATGAACTATTACTTAGCCATAAAAAAGAATGAAATAAGGCCATTTACAGGAACATGGATGGACCTAGAGATTATCATACTAAGTGAAGTAAGTCAGACAGAGAAGGACAAATATCATATATCACTTATATGTGGCATCTAAAAAATGATACAAATGAACGTATTTACAAAACAGAAACAGACTCACAGACATAGAAAACAAACTTATGGTTACCAAAGGGGAAAGGGAGTGGGGTGGGAGGGATAAATTAGGAGGTTGGGGTTAATATATACACACTACTATATATAAAACAGGTAATCAACAAGGACCTACTGTATAGCACAGGGAACTCTATACTCTGTAGTAACCTATATGGGAAAAGAATCTGAAAAAGAATAGATATATGTATATGTATAACTGAATCACTTTGCTGTACAGCTGAAACTAACAAAACATTGTAAATCAACTATACTCCAATATAAAATTTTTAAAAAGTTAGTGGGTAAAAAAAAGAAAAATAAAAACATAAAAAATATCACTATCTGTTAAATAGTAAGAGTGTCCTGAGCATTTTTGGATGAATATAACCTTGGATTAAATACGCTAAAAAGAAGTATATTTAAGACCACTAGGTCCAAAAATAAAGAGGGGTGTGGTGCTGAGGGAAATGCAAGCCACAGAGCATGGAAACCCAAGAAGATAAAGAGTCTTTCTACACGTTTCACACAATAGCCTAAAGAGCAGACATAACCTACCTTGGTTTTTGGAGATGGCTTTTGTGTGTCTCTTTCGAAGTCTTTTGTTAGAAGGATGTTCTTATAATTGGCCTCCTATAAAAGAAGTATAAAAGAAACATTAGAGACCGAAGAACAACACTACCCTAACCAGAAATTACAATGTAGTGAAAAGCATTTCTGGATTGAGTTGTTCACATCAGAAGCTAGTGAGATTGTAGTGAGGAGTCAAAAACGTTTCCTTTCTTCTTTGTCACATACATCAGTGAAGTAACATAAGACAGTGATGGAGTAGGTATGGGACCTACAGGACATATATATTCAGAGATGATTATTAAAAGTCTCATCTACGCTATCACGTCATTTACATATCCACAGACAACTCACCCCTTCTTTGGAGAATTGAATAGTAATTCTCCAAGATATCAACACCAAACTTGAAGTTTCCAACTTTCCCCAAGTATTTTACAAATGGGTTCTGATTCTGTAAATGTTTTATCGTAAACAAATTCCTTCACATTGTTCATAATCCATATCGAATAATGACAGCTGCGTATCAATATCCTGAGAAAAAATACCTGAGTATCTGTTTACAAAATTATTAAGCTTCTAAGTCCTTGGTTCACGCCAAAACAGTACACGCAAAAATAAGAGCAGAGATTACAAGGCAGCAGCTTACTTGCGGTTGGATAGATTTACTATTTATTTCTACATGGTAAATAAAAACAACAATCTTGTTGTTTTTTACAAAATAATGTAGGGCCTCACTTCTGAATAGCCATTAACTTGAGTCAATTTTCCATAGATGATTCTATCTCCAAATTAAGACAGAACAAAAACACATAAGAGGAAGATTATAGTCAACAATAAAGCTAAGGAGAAAAGAAGTCAGATTTCTTTTACCTGCTCCATAACCTTCACCTCTGCATCCCATTTCTTCCCCTATCATGTCTACCATTCACTCATCTAAATAATGAGGGTTTTTTTCCAATTTACTTTAGGGTTAATCATCATCTTTTAAACAAAATTGTATTCTACACACTTTATAATATTACTAAAATTTCCTGGAATTACATTCTTATATTTTTAAAGGGAACAGTATATTATTAGGATAAAATGTCCCTAAAGAAAATAACAATACTACTTACTACTAATAAATAATTACTAAATCATAGGATGTGTCAGGCACTGTGCTAAAGTCTTTGCATTCATAATGCCATTTCCCCCTCAACAGCCCTATGAGTCAGGTACTATTATTATATCGTATTATCATTCCCCTTTTAAGTATTACACAACAAAAGCATACAGAAGTTAAATAAATTGCCTAATGTCACACAGGACTCAAAGATGGTTCTGAATAACTTTAAGGCCCGAGCTCTTATCATCTTTATATACTACTTCTCATCCAATATACTTGACAGCTTAAATGGCTCGGTTGTAGAACCATAGCATTTTAAAGCCAAGAGAGTTTTTAAAGATCAACTACTCTATCCATGCCCCTAATTCTACAGATGAGGGGTGTGCATCCTGAGGTGATGTGCCCAAAATCACACAGAGAGTGGTAGAGCCGAGACCCACGCCTGGATCACAGGGCTGTACAGGGCACCTGTTCTCCGCTTCGTGCTAGGGAGCAATATTCCCAGACTCGGAGGGGATCACGAACTTCTCGTGAGCTGGGGGCAGGGGTGCGGCGCTGCCAACACTCAGCTGCCTGTGGCCTCATGCACAGCCCTGTGTAAGGACCAAGGGTGCATTTCTGAGGTCTCCAAATAAGTGTACATTCCAGTCCTACCCTTTCCCACCAGTCACACCACCTGCTGTTGGGAAGCTGTTTACTGGAAATAGTGAATGAACCCATTCCCGCTTCTGACTCACTGTGAGAGGGATAAACTATATCCAGCACGACATTTAAAAGGTTCAAGTGATTAACTGCATAATCTGTTGCGTAATTTGGCTACCCTTGGATAATATAATTAGGCATAATCCTTATACCTCTTTTTAAACTACCGGTAAGTAAATGTTAGAATGTGATGAGAAGAAAACAGGCCGACTCTTAAGGGAAGTGAATAGGAATAGGTGACCTTTGTTTATGTCTGTCTGAGTTTATAAGTGCCTGTAATTCTTTCTTCCTTAAGCATAAACTGAAAGTGGTGGTGTTTCCTTTAAAAGTGACAGTATCACTCCTATTCTGCCTCCCTGTCCCTGTGAATTAATAAGTATAAGGCTGAGAGTCAGCTCTTCCCTAGAAGACTCTGAAAGCATTTTCTGTCCACTTTTAACCGACAATGCCACCTACATAAATTACGTCTATTTTTTGTTTTATGACTGAATTCAGACAGTGGAGTCAAAGTGAAGTTCAGTAGTCACAGCACCATCCTAGCTCTCGTCCTAGCTCTCTAACCAGCTCTAGGAAGCCAGGCACGCATTGTAACCTCTTGGACCTCTCCCTCAGTTTAAAGATCTATACAACAAAGGGACTGGATTAGGTGAGCTCCAAGAATCCTAGCTAGCTCTTAAATTTCAAGATTTTATGATCTGATGATTCTTTCAGGAAGCAATATTTATTGACAAAAAAGTTAAGCCACATCCCGTTGGGGGCTGCATTCCCAGTGCCCCCATCCGAATGCTGCTGGAGAACTGGCACCCGGGCCATAGCAGTGAGCTACAGAACACAGGCTACACTTCCTGCAGGGCCAATGTGACGCAGATTTCTGGAGGGAAGTTAAGCAATTCAACTAGTACCTTAAATAAGTAACTGGTAATAACTTAATGTATTGTTTTAAAACAGATGTAGTATGGTAACTCCATAATATATTATGAGAAACATTTTAAAGATAAAGCCTTTTTAAAGTTGTGCTTTTACAACCGCATAGCACAGGGAGATCAGCTCGGTGTTTTGTGACCACCTGGAGGGGTGGGATGGGGAGGGTGGGAGGGAGGGAGATGCAGGGGGGAAGAGATATGGGAACATATGTATATGTATAACTGATTCACTTTGTTATAAAGCAGAAACTAACACACCATTGTAAAGCAATTATACTCCAATAAAGATGTTAAAAAAAATAATAAAGTTGTGCTTATAAAAAGCCATTGATGCTTGTAGGTATATACCTGAGAATTAAAATCATATGTCCACACAAAAACTTTTACATAAGTGCTCACTGTAGCATTATTCATAGTAGCCAAAAAGTGGAAACAACACAAATGTCCATCAACTGTTGATCAGATAAGAAAAATATGGTGTATACACACAATGGAATATTGTCCAGCTATAAAAAGGAATGAAGTACTAATACCTGCTAATCACATAGTTTAACTTTGAAAACATTACGCTAAGTGAAAGAAGCCAAACACAAAAGGACATATATTGTGTGATTCCATGTGTATGAAATGTCCAGAATGGGCGAATAGTGACAGGAAGTAGATTAGTGGTAGCCAGGGCCTGGGAGGAGGAGGGAATGCAGTCACGTCTCATGGCTCCAGTCTGCATGGGGTTTCTTTTGGGGTGACAAAAATGCTCTGGAATTAGGTAATGGTAATGGTTGTACAACTTGGTGAACATGCTAAAACCCAATAAACTGCATACTGTAAACAGGTGAATTTTATGGTACGTGAATTATGTCTACATTTTTAAAAAAAGCCTTTTAAAGTAAATCCCCACTTTCCCAGGGCAAAGGGAAGAGACCTCAGGCTTGTGTTTGAACTCTCCCCTTAGAAGAACTTCTTCGCAAAGGTTTGAAGGGGGAATGTTCTGTGTTTGTAAGTATTATGTGGGCATGGAAAGTCTCTCAAATATTAACTGAACCCTATTATTATGTGTGGCATTCCAATGCTGGTCACTGGAGAATGGAATGATAAATTAGACATGAATATATTATATAGGGTATACTTATATTTATTTTAAACATTTCTACTTGAACGAGACTTCTGAATGAACTGACTGCCCACTGTAAAGACCTGAGCAACAACCAATTGCTTAAACCCGCTGTATCATGAAAACACCATTGAAAAATACAATAGGGAAAGAAAAAATACCTTGTTTGTCATTGCTGTGTTGGCCTTTCCATTCACCTACTAATGACAATAAAAAATAGAAAAGCACGTGCCGTTCTCTCAGCCTAGCCCGCCTGCTCCCAGCTATTCACATCGTGTGCCCACACTTCATCCAGGTCTCTGTTCAGTTTCACTAGAGAGGACTCCCTCCCTGGAACACCTTATCTGAGTCACCACTGCTCTCCCCTCCCACTGGGGCTCGCTCTATTTCTTCATAGCGCTCAGCAATATCTCACTTTAATATTTAGTGGTTTTAATTCTTCACTGTCCATCTCTCCCTACTCTGTGAGAAGACCTATATCACTCACAGATATATCCACAAGGCCTGGAACACTGTTTGGCACACGGTAGAAGCTCAACTGCTGTGGTGAATGAGTAAACCAAATCAATGAACAATATCCCTTTTCTAACCTTTCACAATCCCTTTGTGCATTCCTCCTGTTTTTAATTCTCTCCTTAATCAGCTTACACTTCATGACCTTTCATTCCTTTGCTAATGCCCTTCGTTTTCTTCCTCTCATCGTCAATCACTGCATTTATTTCACAAAAGGACGACCTTGGATGAATCCGGCTATATGCCTTCTCTGTGCTGGGAATGGAGCAACTGAAAGTGGCTGGAAAAAAATTATAGAACTGGTTGACTGTGTCATGTTAAATTTATTACCATAAATCTTGAATGAACCCTCTCTAATCCACAGCAATCCTGCTATACTTCTTTAGTAACATGATTTTCCACTCTCCAAGATGATATTTCATGTCTCCTCCTCTCTCCTCAAACCCGTTTCCTTCCATTCTTGCTTCATTGGAAAAAAGAGGCATCAGAGAAGCTTCTCATTACCCCACCATCAAATTTACAAACCACTCTACGTCCCTCCAGTTACAATGGAAGATTCTGGTCCTAATCAGCCATTCCCTCCACGCCACCTTTGAGCCCATCTCCTCTCACCTTCTCAAGGACGTCACTCTTTCAATTCTCCCCTCCCACTCCCTCTCCACTAGATCATTCCCATAATCACACGCGTGCTCTGTAATTATCTTTAAAAACAAAAAACAACAACCAAAAAAACAACTTCCTTCATCTTAGCTCTCTCACTAGCTGTGGTGCCATGTTGTTTGCTTTCCTTTACAGCACACGCCTCCAAAACAGCTGTCTTCACCACATCTACTTCTTCATCTTCAGTGCCCCCAAATCTGTGTGTTTTGTTTGTTTGTTTTTTTGGTCACTAGCCACAGAAAGTGCTGAAAACAGTCACTCACAGCTTGGTTTCCATCGTACTCAGTTAGCAACATCTGACCCAGGTGATTCCTTCTAATAGCTGCCACATCATCACTGATAGGGGGAAAAAATTGCCTACCTCATGGACCAACTCCACATGATCTCCTTGGCTGCTGCTTCTCCTCTATACAATAAAGTTACATATCTACTGGTTATTGGTTCGTTTTGTGTATCCTCTACTAAATAGAAGTCCTATGAAGGTAAATAATTGGTCTCCCTTACTCATTACTAAAACTACAATGCCACTGAAAAGTGCCTTGTATAGTAGGAGCTCAATAAATATGTGTTGAATAAATAGTTGAATGAAATTGGAGTGACTCAAGGGTTGATGTAGAGAATTCTTCTTTTCCCAAATATATAATGATCTCAGAACACTTTCATTTCTTTTAAATACAACCAATATCCTAATGACTCCCAAATCTGTATCACTATCTTTCACATTTCTCCTAAGCTACTTAAGTCTAACTGCTTACTTGGCAACTCTACCTTGCTGTCTAATAAGCACCTAAATTTATGTCCAAACCTGAGCTTTTGATTTATCAGCAAAATAATTTATGTCAGTCCTTGAGTTTCTTCCCCAGATTAGCAAATGGTACCCAGTTGCTCAAGCCAATGTCTTAGGTATCAACCTTGATTCCTCCCTTTCCCATACCTCCCATCATCAAACCTATCATCAAGTCCAGTCAGCACTCTCCAAAGTAAACTGGGATTCATTCACTTCTCTCTGTGTACACAGCCAACCCAGTCATAGCCATCATTTTTCACCTAAATCACTTCAATCATCCTGCTTTCTATAAGCTTTGTATACGTAAATCAGATGATGTCATTCCTCAAGCAATGTCTCATCATTACTCCCGGAATAAAATCCAAACTATTTACCATAACCTACATAGCCTCGCATGATCTAGCCCTTGCCTTCTTCTCTAACCTCATCTCACACCACTTGCCCCTCCCTTACTATGCCTCAGACACAATGGCCACCTTTTCAACCTTCAAATACTCCAAGTCCTTTCCTGCCTTCAAGTATTCGTCCTTCACATTCCCTCTCCCTGGAATGCCTCTCCACCATTTCTTTAGCATGGCTGATATATTCTCCTCCTTCAGCTCCTATGTCACCTCCTCCGAGAGGCCTTCTTTAACAACCCCATCTAAAGTGGCTCTCCTGATTACTCTCTTCTCTTATTAACCTGCTTTACTTCAAACACATACTTATTCTAATTTGTAATTCACAATTTTGTTTTACATTTTGATTTATTTATTGTACATCACCTCCAGTAGACTTTAAGGTTCATGTGGGTAAGGATTTGCCCAGTGTATCCCCAGCATTCTGTAGGTATTTAATAAGCGTTTTTTGAACGAATAAAGAAAACAATGTCAACTCTTACATTTCCCTTGCCTTTAGTATTAATTTCCAACCACTAAAGAAATGTGATGGATCTCCATGATATTGAGAATCAGATAATAATACATTTTCTTACTACCTGAGTAATATAATAATGGGTGAGGGTAGGTGGCAAAGAAGCTGTTATTATGACAGGCAGTGGTTGTTAGAGAGCTGCAATTGGTATGCTGGAATCAAACCACACAAGTGATTTGATCAAATTTAGTGAGTTGGAGAGATGATAGAGAGCAATGCTGATATGATTACAAGTGGGTGTAACAGCCCAAGCCTAAGGCCTCCTACAGGAAAAAGATACACAACACACTGCTACTTTGCACACAACCAGGATCCAATAAATGTCATTGGCAGATTGCAGACCACTCCTTACAATACCATAAAAGTCTCCACTTTAATTCAACTGTATTTGCAAAATGAATCTTAATTTGACTGACTATAACAAATGAACAGGATGTTTTCTTAAAACTCAAAAGTAATACGATGTTATCTTTACATAAATAAAGGGAACAAATTGAATTAAAATAGCATTTAACAGATTTTCATTATGTAAACTTTTGGGAAGAAATCTGTAGTTCTTGGGCTTGGACCAGGGAAATATAAAGGGAAGAGGTGAGAAGTAGTTAAGTTTCAGATATATTTTGAACTCATTACTTTTACTTTATAAACTGCAACTATAACAGTCACAAGTACAACCTTAACTGTCTTTTAAAATTGCTTTACAGAGAATGTTGAAAATTGTTTTACAGAGAATGGCAACCAGTCATTTCTGATTAAAGAAAAAGGGATAAGAATGAATATAGCAAGAGATGGTTAAAGATTTAAGCATCATTAAACATTAGAATCTAGACTTCTGATCTTATTATTACAATCCATTACAGTTTTCTCTTCCTTCAGCTCCTCTGTCACCTCTTTGGAGAGGCTTTTTGTAACAGCCTCATCAAAATCAGCTCTCCCCAGTTACTCTCAACTTGCTTTACTTCTGTAACAGTAACAACTGGTTTAAGATTGGTTTAGGTGTCCATATGTTGTGCTGGTGATTTCAGATCTATTCTTAATATACGTGCATATTAGCCCACCATGCTTTCTTGTTTCACAGTCCTGAAGAAGCTCTACTTTTTACTGATTTGCACAGGGGTTTGAATCTGTTGTCAGAGGCGAGTGAGCGAGTGCCAGACTCAGGCCTTTTTACCTGCTGGTCCCCCTGCCTGGGATGCTCTTCCTCCTCATGTCTATATGGCTTGCTCCACCATATCATTGTGATCTCCACTCATCTCAGAGGGGCTTCCCTCAATTTTCTATAGGAAATAGTGATGCCAACTTCCCTCTCTCCTCTCATACACCATTAATCTCAAGTCCTTATCATGGTTTTAATTTTCTTCACAGAACGTATCATCAAATGTCATATTAATTTTCTTAATTGTTTACTGTCTGTGTCCCCCTCCTAAAGAGGCAAAGTCCACGAGGGCAGAGACTTTTTTTAAAAAATTAAATGCTATAGCTCCAGTTCACAGAATACTAACTGCTACACAGTAGGTGTTTAATAAACGGTGGTTCAAATTATACTTTATTGCTATTTTCAGGACATTACATCCAAAAAAAGCAGAAAACATTTTTTTTTCATGTGCACGTGGAACATTCTCTGGGATTGACCACATATTAGGGCACAAAACAAGCCTCAACAAATTTAGGAGTATAGAATTATTTCAAGCATCTTTTCTGACCACAGTGGCATGAAACTAGAAATAAACCACAGAAAAAGAAACAAGAAAAAAATGATTATATAGAGACTAAACAACATGCTACTAAAAAAACAATAGGTCAATGATGAAATCAAAGAAGAAATTAAAAAATACCTTGAGTCAAATGACAATAAAAACAGAACCATACCAAATCTATGGGATGCAGCAAAAGCAGTTCTTAGAGGGAAGTTCATAGCAATACATGCCTTCTTCAAGAAAAAAGAAAAATCTCAAATAAACAGCCTAACCCACCACCTACAAGAATTAAAAGAAAACCTAAAGTCAGCAGAAGGAAGTAATAAAGAGAGGAAATAAATAAAATAGAGACAAAAAAATAGAAAAATGAATAAAACCAACAGCTGGTTCTTCGAAAGAGTAAACAAAATTGACAAACCTCTGGCCAGGCTCACCAAGAAGAAAAGACCAAAGACCCAAGTGAAGAAAATAATAAGTGAAAGAGGAGAAATCACAACTGATACCACAGAAACACACACACACACACACACACACACACCAAAAGAGAAACTGTACAATTATATGCCAACAAATTCGACAACCTAGAAAAAAATGGACAAGTTTCTAGCAATATACAGCCCAACAAAACTGAATCAAGAAGAAATAGATAACTTGAACAAACTGATCACTGGTAGTGAAATAGAATCTGTTAATAAAAGAAAACTCTCTACAAACAATAATCCAGGAACAGATGGTTTCACAGGTGAATTCAACCAAACATACAAAGAAGAACTTATACTGATTCTTCTCAAACTCTTCCAAAAGATTGAAGGGGAAGGAATACTCCTAAAGACATTCTATGAAGCCACCATCACCCTGATACCAAAACCAGACAAAGATACCACCAAAAAAGAAAATCACAGGCCAATATCTTTGATGAATATAGATGCAAAAATTCTCAAGAAAATATTACCAAACCGAATCCAACAACACATAAAAAAGATCATACACCACGACCTAATTGGATTCATCCCAGGGTCACAAGGATAGTTCAACATATGCAAATCAATCAATGTGATACACCACATCAACAAAAGAAAAGACAAAACCACAGGATCATCTCAATAGATGCAGAAAAAACATTTGATAAAATTCAACATTCATTCATGATAAAAATCCTTACGAAAGTGAGTATAGAGGAAACATATTTCAACATAATAAAAGCTATTTATGACAAACCCACAGCCAATATAATTCTCAATGGTGAAAAGCTGAAAGCGTTCCTGCTAAAATCTGGAACAAGACAAGGATGCCAACTCTCACCATTTCTATTCAACATAGTACTGGAAGTCCTAGCCACAGCAATCAGACAAGAAGAAGAAATAAAAGGTATTCAGATTGGTAGGGAAGAGGTAAAATTATCATTATATGCTGATGACATGATGCTATATTAATATATTATGGATAACCCTAAGACTCCACACAAAAACTACTAGAACCGATAAATGAATTCAGCAATGTAGCAGGATACAAGATTAACACACAGAAATCAGTTGCATTTCTTTACACTAACAATGAAATATCAGAAAGGAATGTAAATAAACAATCCCTTTTAAAATTGCATCAAAAAAAAAAAAAAGTACTTCAGAATAAGCCTCACCAAGGAGGTGAAAGACATACGCTGAGAACTACAAAACAGTAATAAAGGAAACTGAAGGTGATTCAAAGAAATGGAAAGCTATCCCATGCTCTTGGACTGGAAGAATTGATACTGTTAAAATGGCCATGCTACCCAAAGCAACCTACAGATTTAATGTGATCCCCATCAAATTACCCATGACATTTTTCACAAAACTAGAACAAATAATCCTAAAATTTATATGGAACCATAAAAGACCGAGAATTGCCAAAGCAATCCTGAGGAAAAAGAACAAAGCTGGAGGCATAATGCTCTCAGACTTCAGACAATACTACAAAGCTACAGTAATCGAAACAGCATGGTACTGGCACAAAAACAGACATATGGATCAATGGAATGGAATAGAGAGCCCAGAAATAAACCCATACACCTACAGTCAATTAATCTTTGACAAAGGAGGCAAGAGTATACAATGGGGAAAAGACAGTCTCTTTAGCAAGTAGTGTTGGGAAAGTTAGACAGCCGCAGGCAAATCAAGGAAGTTAGAACACACCTTCACAGCATACACAAAATTAAATTCAAAATGGCTTAAAGACTTAAATATAAGACATGACACCATAAAACTCTTAGAAGAGAATATAGGCAAAACATTCTCTGACATAAGTCGTAAAAATACTTTCTTAGGTCAGTCTTCCAAGGCAATAGAAATAAAAGCACAAATAAACAAATGGGACCTAATCAAACTTATAAGCTTTTGCACAGCAAAGGAAACCATTAAAAAAAAGAAAAAAGACAACCTATGGGCTGGGTGAAAATATCTGCAAATGATGCAACTGACAAGGGATTAATTTCCAAA
This sequence comes from Balaenoptera physalus, assembly GCF_965194825.1. NCBI lineage: Eukaryota > Metazoa > Chordata > Mammalia > Artiodactyla > Balaenopteridae > Balaenoptera > Balaenoptera physalus. Next base: position 9,716,143 of record NC_138884.1, read on the forward strand.
ATATACAAACAGCTCATACAACTCAACAACAATAAAACAAAAAAACCCAATCAAAAAATGGGCAGAAGACCTGAACAGACATTTCTCCAAAAAAGACATACAGATGGCCAATAGGCACATGAAAAGATGCTCAACATCACTAATTATTAAAGAAATGCAAATCAAAACTAAAATGAGGTACCATCTCACACTGGTCAGAATGCCCATCATTAAAAAGTCTACAGGACTTCCCTGGTGGCGTAGTTGTTAAGAATCCGCCTGCCAATGTAGGGGGCATGCATTCAATCCCTGGTCCAGGAAGATCCCACATGCTGTGGAGCAACTAAGCCTGTGCACCACAACTACTGAGCCCACGTGCCAAACTACTGAAGCCTGCATACTCTAGGGTCTGTGTGCCGCAACTACCGAGCCCACGTGCTGCAACTACTGAAGCCTGCATGCCTAGAGCCCGTGTTCTGCAACAAGAGAAGTTACGGCATTGAGAAGCCCGTGCACCGCAAGGAAGAGTAGGCCCCACTTGCGGCAACTAGAGAAAGCCTGCACACAGAAATGAAGACCCAACACAGCCAAAAATAAAATAAAATTAAAAAAAAAAACAGTCTGCAAATAACAAATGCTGAAGGGGGTGTGGAGAAAATGGAACCCTCCTACACTGTTGGTGGGAATGTAAATTGGTACAGCCACTATGAAGAACAGCATGGAGGTTCCTTAAAAAACTAAAAATAGAGCTAATATATGATCCAGCAATCCCACTCCTGGGCATATATCTGCTCAGGAGATAATTCAAAAAGATACAAGCACCCCAATGTTCATTGCAGCATTATTTACTACAGCCAAGACATGGAAGCAACCAAAATGTCCATTGACAGATGAATGGATAAAGAAGGTGTGGCACATATATACAATGGAATATTACTCAGCCATAAAAAGAAATGAAATTGAGTTATTTGTAGTGAGCTGGATGGACCTAGAGTCTGTCATACAGAGTGAAATAAGTCAGAAAGAGAAAAACGAATACCGTATGCTAACGCATATATATGGAATCTAAAAAAAAAAAAACAAAATTGGTACTGATGAACCTAGTGGCAGGGCAGGAATAAAGATGTAGACATAGAAAATGGACTTGAGGACACGGCGGGGGGGGAGGGGGAAGCTGGGGCGAAGTGACAGTAGCATCGACATATATACACTACCGAATGTAAAATAGATAGCTAGTGGGAAGCAGCTGCATAGCACAGGGAGATCAGCTCGGTGCTTTGTGAAGACCTAGAAGGGTGGGACAGGGAGGGTGGGAGGGAGGCTCAAGAGGGAGGGGATATGGGGATATATGTATACATACAGCTGATTCACTTTGTTGTGCGACGGAGACTAGCGCAGTTGTGAAGCAGTTATATTCCAATAAACATATATATATTTTTTAAAAAGTATATAAGAGAATAGTCTATTAGCCACAAGCCTTCAGAGTTGCCAATGGAAAGCAGTCACTGTGCTTTAAAAACAAATGCAGAGAATTGATTAATCTAGCAAATTAGTTAGGTGGAGTTCTGTTACGCAAACTTTTATTGTATACTCTATAAATGTGAATGATTACTAATGCACAAAAGAGTTACTATGACTTTCCTGAAATAAATTTGAGTCAACTTTTATTTATACATACATGGTGCAATTCAATTGATATTTCTGAGTAAATATAAGGAACTAGAATAAGTGCTTTGGAAGACATAAGAACGTATGAGTGATTCCACAACTTTTAGAGCAAACCCAATGTACATGTAAATATGAGATATTTTTCTTAACTTTGAAGAACTTATAATGCAATACAAGAGAAAAAACCAACTTTCCCAGGCAGAAGGTGAGACTTGTTCTCATAAAAGGAGAGAGAGAGCATCCTACGACAACACAGGAGATGGGGATTAACTGTACCTGGAGAATGAGAGAGGGCTTCCTAGGGGGAAGAGAATTTGAGATGTCTTAGTTGGACCTCCACTCTCCCAACCAGAAGTAGACCCTGCAACAAGGATCGAGGGCAGGTAGTTGATATCGGTAGTTCAGCAGGGGAATGGGACAATAATGGAGGGACAAGGTAGTTAGTAAGGAGTGTCATTATTAAGCTACTAGAGCTTTTTCAGTGGTTCTAAAGCTTCAACCTCGGGGGAAGCTCTGGGAAACTCTATAAAATACATACCCCAGAATTATTCCACCCAAGGAGTAACGTTGGGAATTTATACCTCCATACTCCTCAGTCATTGGTTAAAGGCTGCTCCTGGAGGGATACGACTTTCTAGGCACTTCTGGTCCACAGAAGTATAACCTCTATCCCTAGGAGGCCAACTGACGAAAACAGCAGAAATTCAGATCTAAAGCAAATACAAGTAATCTTTGAAAATCTTCAAATATTCTCTTGCTATTTACTGAGTGCCCCTGTTTGTCAAATATACACAATATAATGATTGAAAGTAGGCAACTTCTGAGGTGTCAGTCCCGAAGTATTGCTTTCTCACTGTAAGTAAAGGTTATACAGTATAATAATGTTTTCACAAGCAAAAGCAATTTAGTCTATCTTCTGTTAAACATTCCTCACAATAGGAAAGAAGGAACTTAACACCTGGCACATATATATCTAATCTATTCCAATGATTTCTGAGCAGACATGACCTTCTAATGTTTATCTGTAAGCACTCTACAAAACAAAATGTCTGGGGAGAAGAAATTAGTAATCTGAATTGTAAATATGTGACTATGATCTAAAAACTGGAGCCATAAAAGTACCCCAAGCTAAGTAATAAGTTTTAAAACTACTTTTATTACTTAATGCTTTATACTTATTGATAATCTGATCAGTTTCCACTACTGGAAGGTGCCTATTTGAGTCATGCAAGCAAACAACATTCTATCATGCTATTTTATCTTTGCTTTTATTAACCATCATTGAATATTTTTTAACCTTCAAACTTAGAAGCAATCTAAAAGGCACAGCTCATGATCCAAGGAAAGGTTTGATCTGACAAAATGAGCAGATGAATTTAGTGTCACCTCTGAGTTCCTCGGTGCTCAAAATGATAACCTACAGATTTTGGTGGGTACAAGTTAGTCATTCTTACTATGTAAGTTCACCCACACAAAGAGACAGCACAGCTAAATCACAAATATCAAACAACAACATAAAAACCAAAACATTTTTTATTTTCTATTATGACTCCACTGCTACCCAGTTTGGAGTATTCTTGAAGGGCTACAGAAAAGACCGGTAGTAGTAACAACATGTAGGACTAGAGTCAGAAGAACAGAATTCAAGTCCTTCCCTGATACTAAATTGCTATAATAGATACAGAATGAATAATGTATAAATGTTCATGGTACTGATATTCCAATTTAAAACTACAATTTTGGTTATTTCTATACTTTGCCTGTAATCAGTACTTTGAGTTCAAAACCCAGCTGTCATTTACTGCTATTAACCTTGAATAATTTACTCTTTAGATTTCCTCATCTGCAAAACAGAATTAAGATCACTTACTTTCCAGGATTACTTTGAGAAGTAAATGAGATCATATGAATAGAAGAACTTAGCACAGTATCTGCATAAAGTCCCCCTTCTCCTTTTCACCCCTCTGTTCCTGCACTGATTTTGCTTGTGTGTTGTAGACTGCCAATTCCCTTAGGGACAGAGACATGTCTTATTTTCTGAAGAGGCCCAGCATTTAGTCCAGATCTGTACACAGAGTAGGCATTAAATGAAAAAAAAAAAAAAAGTGAACAAACGTGTTGAAGTTAATTTTAGATTATAGCGCTAAATGAAAAATGGAGACACACGCAATGTTTTTGAGCATGAAAAAGACATGGGAAACGTTCTAGGAAGTTTATGTGATACACCAGTTTATATGATAAATGACTCTACAGGAATGGAATAAACGTTGTAATCAGACTTGCCAAAACATATATTGATAAGTGAGCATGTCCCTTAACTAATCACTGTAGTAAGATTTTCCTTTTGCTCAAAACATTTTAAAGTAACTGTTTTGAGAGTCTGCATGTGAGTCACACAGGAAAATCAGCATAATTATTTTATAACCAGATTTCAATTTTAAAACCATAAGTTAATATTTAATCACTAGTCCCCAACTTAGTGAACTGCTGTGGCTCAAAATAATTATTGACTACTTTTTGTAATCAAATAAAGCATTAAAGTACAAGGATTTCCCAGTCCAACAATGTATAAAAAAAATAGGACACATGAATGACATATATTTGAAGATAATTTCTAAATAAATTCCCAAAGATATGCTAAGTGATAGCAACACACTGTCTAGTAAAGACAGTCTCACAAAATGTTTATTTGGAATAGAGACTCATCTAGATACTTCTAGATAGATATTTAGTAACATATTAATCACATTATTTTGCGTATGTACATACATATGAGGCTCTACATGAACCCTATACATTAAGTATATATACTCGTAATTTATGCACAGAGCATATAAATAATGTGGATATACTAGGTAGTCCAAACGCACAGCCTTCCTGTACGCCTCAGTATCTGCTACCCTCCTGGGTAAATTCAGGATCAATATGGACAAAGCATCATCTCTGTCATCCTTTAACCATCTCTTTTCCAATGATTTTCTTTCTTTCTTCCATGTCAGTCACTCATTCTCATAAACACAACTTAAACCTCACCATCCCTGCAGACAGTTCCACCTCCAAAATGACTACTGCAAACACCCCACCCTCTGTTCACAGCCCCCTACTCTTCCAGCTTGCCTCCTCACCTACTCTCATCTCAAACATTCTCCAGCCTACCTGGAGTCTCCAGGGCCTTCTATGGTGTTGCTCCTTCACATCCTAACTCACACGGCAGGTCCTCTCACCACCTTCACTGCCACCACCTGGGTCCAAGCCACCGCTGTATCTTAAGGTGACTATTGCGATAAACTCCCAGTGGGTCTCCCTGTTTCTGCCTGTCCCTCTCAACAGTCCATTCTCAGCCTAGCAGTTAGAGTAATCCTTGGAGTAGATAAGTCCTATCATGGCACTCTTCTGATCGATACTAATAAAAAACTGCCAGGATAAAAATCCAGGTCCTTACAATGACCTGTAAGAGCATACACGATCTGGTCCCTTGTTGTCTATGTGACCCCTTTCCTTCTCACTCTCCCCCTTGCTCACTGTAATCCAACCACACCAGCCTTCTCAACCCTGCTCAGCACACAGACCAGCTATACTTTCATCTCAGGCCTCTGGATAGCTCTTCTCCCCCACCAGCAGTGCTCCTCTCTCAAGGGTCTTCAAGGTTTGCTCCTTTACCTCCTTCAAGTCTCTGCTCAGACGTCCCTTGTCGATGAAACATTTTGTTCATCTTATTTAAATCAGCAAATGACATTTACCAGCACTACTTCTGTCCTCCCCTGCTTTCTCTCCATAGAACATATCACCATCTGACAAAGTACCCATTTCCTTAATCCTTTGTTTATTGTCTGTTGTTTACTGTATCCTCATTAGAATATAAGCTTCAAAAGGGCAGAGACTTCTGTCCATCACTCACTGATGTAGTCCCTGTTCCTAGAACAATGCTTTGCACATGGTAGGCACCTGATGATTATTTAATGAAAGCAGCCTAGATTTCACGGTCCATTATTTCAACCATATTTTTGCCACCAAACTTTGTGTATATAAGTATTTAGGTGATTAAGTTAATTCTTGAGTGCAGATAAGGGAAAAGCTTCACTAAAGTTTGCACTTAAATCATCTTATGAGAGAAACTCTAAAATTATTCTGAAGCTGGAGAAATTAAACTATGGCTATTAGATGCCTACTTGAAAGATGTGATTCTCTTAACCCATTTATTCAGAAATATAGCTTTGACCTTCCAGTTTGACAAAATAAAGGCACTTCCACTTAGGCTCTTCTTTGAAACCTACAATAAAAGTAATGAAAAAGAAAAAAGAAAGCTTCACCTTGAGTAAGAAATGGCCGTAACTGTAGACAACCAACTGTGAATACTACCTGTCAAATTCAACAAAATGTGGACCAAAAGCCCAATAGCCAACATACACATTCTCAGACCTCCAGCAGACTACAGATTTCCCCAAATGTCACAGTCCTAGGAGGTCTATCCAAAATTCCTGTGACTGAAGTTGCTAGATGTGGTAGACACGGCCAAACCACTGCAAAATCTGGAAAAACCTTGCAGGGCCCGAGGTTCACACGCAGAGAACGGCAGGGAAATGGAGCTGCAGGAGGAAGCACGCAGGTACACCTTTGTCCTTATCTCTGCTTTGACCTCCTGGTAGAGGAAGCCTGTCCGGAAGGGAGGCCGAGGAGGGTGTTACAGAAGCCATGATCAGTTTTGCGGCCCTAACCAGAGTCAGCTGGGCAGAAATAGACTGACAGCTTGCTACAAATATGCTTTACCGACTCACATCAACTTCCTGCTCGTGCCAAAGGGATAAAGTAAAAATCTAAAGTATAGTTTAAATCAAATCCATCCTGTTCTTAAAACCCTTCGTCATTTTCCTATTCCTATAAGTTTTAGCTACTTAGTTAAACTCCATCCTAACTTTAGTATCTAGCTTTCTCCTGTTACTTCCTATGGCCCAGCCAGAAATGTTCAGTCACCACTACATGAACCCTCCGTGTCCTAAAACATCCTTTCTACCTAGAAGGGTTTCTGTTCCCCACACCTCCCTCCCTCTCCCCACCAACGTGCTGAAATCCCAGTCATCTTTCACAGAGCCACTTAATACCCCATTCATCCATAAAACTTCCACTTCAAAGAGTTTTATGGTTTATGAATTAATTCATTTTTAAAAAGCAGATCTGGAGAGATACATTAAATACTAAAATTACACTCTTCTGTCCATTGAGGATGCAATCAGATTCTTGCTTCCCAAAGATAAAAAGATGCTTAATTTAACTATACTGAGAAAACTAGAATACTGAATAGTAAAAAATGTCTAGAAGTAGCAGGTGTTCCATCATGAGTAACACATCTGATTGGCAACTTTATTTTTCTGCTTTTGACTGTTTTCCTTCTGTTACCAAGCCTGATACCCTTTAAGGTAAAGGGAAGTAAGGTGATATCATAAAGGTGATGTGACCCTAATAATTTCTTTATTTAAAAACTAAAATTTATTGAAAACTGGCCATCATTATCTCATTTAATCGTAACAAACAACAACCAAATTAGTTACAGATATTTTTCTTATTTTACAGATGAGGAAGTCAAGGTTGAAGGAGAGATTGAATAATTTGCCCAGAGTCACACAAATTGTAAATTCTAAGCCAATCTGATTCTAGAACTAGAATTTTTAACTCTGTGCTCTAAGCTTATTAATATATTTACTAAAGTATCTCTGACCAGATGGTTTCAAAAGTAAGCCAAAGGCTTCATCAGTTACTCTTCACCCTATATTATCACCCCACCCCACCCCAAAAAAAGTTGCAATACTTTACATTTCTACACTACTTAACTGGCTTTGAAAATACTTCCACAAGTATTAATGGTTTAAATCCCACAACAAATCTATAGGACTTTCACCATTTTATACAGCAGGAAAGAGGAACAGAGATATTATAAATTACGCAGTCACATTGCTGAGTAGCCAGGATACAGATACAAGCCTTCTTAACCTAATATCAGTGCTCCTTCCAGAACAGCTAAACACTTTAGAAGTATCTGATACCTTTTCTTAGATATGGAAGTCATGAAGTATTCAGTGAATTGTCATGTTTCCCAGTTCCATTCAATTAATTTGAAGATATTCATTGTTATTACTATTATACTATATAGAAATTATGATCATAGACATTATTTTCAGTAATATAATGAGTCCAGTCATTATTCAAGGACTTTTCAGTGTCAGGCAATGTGTTCACCAGCTTGACAAGCACGAGGCCTGAAATGACATGGTTTCTACCATTTCAATGGGTAGAAACCATACTGTGATAGGTTTCTATCAATGACTGCTAGAACACCAAATGTACGGGCGGGAGTGGTAGGAAAGAAGTGTGAATAGGTAGGGTGAGTTCAAATCATGGAAAGCCTTGTTTGTCATGCCAAGATTGAGATATAAGGATGGGTGAAGAGGATCTACTGAAGAATTTTGATATGGGAAGTAGTACGTTCATATTTACATCACAGGAAGTAGTAACTTCGGCAGCAGAAGATGGAAGATGGTGTCAAGGGGCAGAGTAGAGTCAGGGAAACCAGTAGAAAGGCTACTGTAGCAGTCTCCCGAGGCTCAATCAATTCCCAAATTTGGCTGATTATTTGAAATTCCCAAGGAAGCCTTTTATTATTTTTTTTAATTTCTTTTTTCATCATTAGAATATATTTTGCATTTATATAATAAAATATAGAAGACAATAAAAATAAGGGAGCCTTGCTACAAGCAACAACAGAAATAAAACTCATGAGCAATAATCAGCAAAACAAGGCAGACATAAAATGATATACATTGTATGGTTTCTTTTCAAAAAATTCAAAACTGGGCAAAACAAATTTATGGTGAAGATAATGGTTACTTTGGGGGCAGAAAGCAGGGGCCATGACCAGGAAATGGTATAAGGAGGGCTTCCGAGGTGCTGGGAAAGTTCTGTTTCTTGATCTGAGTAGTGGTTATACTAGTGGGAGTTCACATAACTCACAAAAGTCATAAGTTTATAGTTAAACTTATGACTTATGCACTTTTCTCTGTGTTATAACTTATTAAGAAAGCTAAGACAAAAGCCTTATTTAGTTCACTAAGATCAACAGTTGGCAAAGAATTACTGAATATTATTTTAGACACCTACAAAATTCAAGGAGCTGTCTTAGGCGGTCAAAGATTCCAAGTCCATTCCACTATCAAACTTTTTTTTTTTTCTTATTAGTCATCCATTTTATACACATCAGTGTATACATGTCAATCCCAATCTCCCAATTCATCACACCACCACCCCCAACTCCCACGGCTTTCGACCCTTGGTGTCCATTCGTTTTTTCTCTACATCTGTGTCTCAATTTCTGCTCGGTAAACCGGTTCATCTGTACCATTTTCTAGGTTCCATGTATATGCGCTAATATACGATATTTGTTTTTCTCTTTCTGACTTACTTCACTCTGTATGACAGTCTCTAGATCCATCCACGTCTCTACAAATGACCCAGTTTCGTTCCTTTTTACGGCTGAGTAATATTCCATTGTATATATGTACCACGTCTTCTTTATCCATTCATCTGTCGATGGGCGTTTAGGTTGCTTCCATATGACCTGGCTATTGTAAATAGTGCTGCAATGAACACTGGGGTGCATGTGTCTTTTTGAATTATGGTTTTCTTTGGGTATATGCCCAGCAGTGGGATTGCTGGGTCATATGGTAATTCTATTTTCAGTTCTTTAAGGAACCTCCATACTGTTCTCCATAGTGGCTGTAACAATTTATATTCACACCAACAGTGCAAGAGTTCCCTTTTCTCCACACCCTCTCCAGCATTTGTTGTTTGGAGACTTTCTAATGATGCCTAATCTAACTGCTGTGAGGTGATACCTCATTGTAGTTTTGATTTGCATTTCTCTAATAATTAGTGATGTTGAGCAGCATTTCATGTTCTTCTGGCCGTCTGTATGTCTTCTTTGGAGAAATGTCTATTTAGACCTTCTGCCCATTTTTGGATTGGGTTGTTTGTTTAATATTCAGCTGCATGAGCTGTTTATATATTTTGGAGATTAATCCTTGGTCCAATGATTCATTTGCAAATATCTTCTCCCATTCGGAGGGTTGTCTTCTTGTCTTGTTTATGGTTTCCATTGCTGTGCAAAAGCATTAGGTCCCATTTGTTTATTTTTGTTTTTATTTCCATTATTCTAGGAGGTGGCTCAAAAAAGATCTTGCTGTGATTTATGTCCAAGAGTGTTCTTCCTATGTTTTCCTCTAAGAGTTTTATAGTGCCTGGTCTTACATTTAGGTCTTTAATCCATTTTGAGTTTATTTTTGTGTATGGTGTTAGGGAGTGCTCTAATTTCATTCTTTTCCATGTAGCTGTCCAGTTTTCCCAGCACTACTTATTGAAGAGACTATCTTTTCTCCATTCTATATCCTTGCCTCCTTTGTCATAGATTAGTTGACCATAGGTGCGTGGGTTTATCTCTGGGCTTTCTATCCTGTTCCATTGATCTATATTTCTGTTTTTGTGCCAGTAACATATTGTCTTGATTACTGTAGCTTTGTAATATAGTCTGAAGTCAGGGAGCCTGATTCCTCCAGCTCCATTTTTTCCCCTCAAGACTGCTTTGGCTATTTGGGGTCTTTTGTGTCTCCATACAAATTTTAAGACATTTTGTTCTACCTCCATAAAAAATGCCATTGGTAATTTGATAGGGATTGAATTGAATCTGTAGATTGCTTTGGGTAGTACAGTCATTTTCACAATATTGATTCTTCCAATCCAAGAACATGGTATATCTCTCCATCTGTTGGTATCATCTTTAATTTCTTTCATCAGTGTCTTATAGTTTTCTGCATACAGGTCTTTTGTTTCCCTAGGTAGGTTTATTCCTAGGTATTTTATTCTTTTTGTTGCAAAGGCAAATGCGAGAGTTTCCTTAATTTCTCCTTCAGATTTTTCATCATTAGTGTATAGGAATGCAAGAGATTTCTGTGCATAATTTTGTATCCTGCAACATTACCAAATTCATTGATTAGCTCTAGTAGTTTTCTGGTGGCATCTTTAGGATTCTCTATGTATAGTATAATGTCATCTGCAAGCAGTGACAGTTTTACTTCTTCTTTTCCAATTGTATTCCTTCTATTTCTTTTTCTTCCCTGACTGCCGTGGCTAGGACTTCCAAAACTATGTTGAATAATAGTGGTGAGAGTGGACATCCTTGTCTTGTTCCTGATCTTAGAGGAAATGCTTTCAGTTATTCACCATTGAGAATGATGTTTGCTGTGGATTTGTCGTATATGGCCTTTATTATGTTGAAGTAGGTTCCCTCTATGCTCATTTTCTGGAGAGCTTTTATCATAAATGGGTGTTGAATTTTGTCAAAAGCTTTTTCTGCATCTACTGAGACGATCATATGGTTTTTATTCTTCAATTTGTTAATACGGTGTATCACATTGACTGATTTGTGTATATTGAAGAATCCTTGCAGCTATGGGATAAATCCCACTTGATTATGGTGTATAATCCTTTTAATGTGTTGTTGGATTCTGTTTGCTAGTATTTTGTTGAGGATTTTTGCATCTATATTCATCAGTGATATTGGTCTGTAATTTTCTTTTTTTGTAGTATCTTTGTCTGGTTTTGGTATCAAGGTGATGGTAGCCTCATAGAATGAGTTTGGGAGTGTTCCTTCCTCTGCAATATTTTGGAAGAGTTTAAGAAGGATGGGAGTTAGCTCTTCTGTAAATGTTTGATAGAATTTGCCTGTGAAGCCATCTGGTCCTGGGCTTTTGTTTGTTGGAAGATTTTTAATCACAGTTTCAATTTCAGTGCTTGTGATTGGTCTGTTCATATTTTCTATTTCTTCCTGGTTCAGTCTCAGCAGGTTGTGCATTTCTAAGAATTTGTCCATTTCTTCCAGGTTGTCCATTTTATCGGCATAGAGTTGCTTGTAGTAATCTCTCATGATCGTTTGTATTTCTGCAGTGTCAGTTGTTACTTCTCCTTTTTCATTTCTAATTCTATTGATTTGAGTCTTCTCCCTTTTCTTCTTGATGAGTCTGGCTAATGGTTTATCAATTTTGTTTATCTTCTCAAAGAACCAGCTTTTACTTTTATTGATCTTTGCTATTGTTTCCTTCATTTCTTTTTCATTTATTTCTGATCTGATCTTTATGATTTCTTTCCTTCTGCTAACTTTGGGGGTTTTTTGTTCTTCTTTCTCTAATTGCTTTAGGTGCAAGGTTAGGTTGTTTATTCGAGATGTTTCCTGTTTCTTGAGGTAGGCTTGTATTGCTATAAACTTCCCTCTTAGAACTTTTGCTGCATCCCATAGGTTTTGGGTCGTTGTGTCTCCATTGTCATTTGTTTCTAGGTATTTTTTGGTTTCCCCTTTGATTTCTTCAGTGATCTCTTGGTTAATTAGTAACGCATTGTTTAGCCTCCATGTGTTTGTGTTTTTTACGTTTTTTTCCTTGTAATTGATTTCTAATCTCATGGAGTTGTGGTCAGAAAAGATGCTTGATATGATTTCAGTTTTCTTAAATTTACCGAGGCTTGATTTGTGACCCAAGATGTGATCTATCCTGGAGAATGTTCCATGTGCACTTGAGAAGAAAGTGTAATCTGCTGTTTGGGGATGGAATGTCCTATAAATATCAATTAAATCTATCTGGTCTATTGTGTCATTTAAAGCTTGTTTCCTTATTAATTTTCTGTTTGCATGATCTGTCCATTGGTGTAAGTGAGGGGTTAAAGTCCCCCACTATTACTGTGTTACTGTCGATTTCCTCTTTAATAGCTGTTAGCAGTTGCCATATGTATTGAGGTGCTCCTATGTTGGGTGCACATATATTTATTATTTTTATATCTTCTTCTTGGATTGATCCCTTGATCATTATATAGTGTCCTTCCTTGTCTCTTGTAACATTCTTTATTTTAAAGTCTATTTTATCTGATATGAGTATTGCTACTCCATCTTTCTTTTCATTTCCATTTGCATGGAATATCTTTTTCCATCCCTTCACTTTCAGTCTGTATGTGTCCCTAGGTCTGAAGTGGGTCTCTTGTAGACATCATATATATGGGTCTTGTTTTTGTATCCATTCAGCCAGTCTATGTCTTTTGGTTGGAGCATTTAATCCATTTACATTTAAGGTAGGTATCGATATGTATGTTCCTGTTACCGTTTTCTTAATTGTTTTGGGTTTGTTTTTGTAGGTCCTTTTCTTCTCTTGTGTTTCCCACATAGAGAAGTTCCTGTAGCATTTGTTGTAGAGCTGGTTTGGTGGTGCTGAATTCTCTTAGCTTTTGCTTGTCTGTAAAACTTTTGATTTCTCCATCGAAGCTGAATGAGATCCTTGCCGGGTAGAGTAATCTTGGTTGTAGGTTCTTCCCTTTCATCACTTAAAATATATCATGCCACTCCCTTCTGGCTTCTAGAGTTTCTGCTGAGAAATCAGGTGTTAACCTTATGGGAGTTCCCTTGTATGTTATTTGTCATTTTTCCCTTGCTGCTTTCAATAATTTTTCTTTGTCTTTAATTTTTGCCAATTTGATTACTATGTGTCTTGGCATGTTTCTCCTTGGGTTTTTCCTGTATGGGAATCTCTGCACTTCCTGGATTTGGGTGGCTATTTCCTTTTCCATGTTAGGGAAGTCTGCGACTATAATCTCTTCAAATATTTTCTCGGGTCCTTTCTCTCTCTCTTCTCCTTCTGGGACCCCTATAATGCGAATGTTCGTGCGTTTAATGTTGTCCCAGAGGTCTCTTAGGCTGTCTTCATTTCTTTTCATTCTTTTTTCTTTATTCTGTTCTGCAGCAGTGAATTCCACCATTCTGTCTTCCAGGTCACTTATCCGTTTTTCTGCCTCAGTTATTCTGCTATTGATTCCTTCTAGTGTAGTTTTCATTTCAGTTATTGTATTGGTCATCTCTGTTTGTTCTTTAATTCTTCTAGGTCTTTGTTAAACATGTCTTGCATTTTCTCGATCTTTGCCTCCATTCTTTTTCCGATGTCCTGGATCATCTTCACTATCATTATTCTGAATTCTTTTTCTGGAAGGTTGCCTATCTCCACTTCATTAAGTGTTTTTCTGGGGTTTTATCTTGTTTCTTCATCTGGTACATAGCCCTCTGCCTTTTCATCTTGTCTATTTTTCTGTGAATGTGGTTTTTGCTCCACAGGCTGCAGGACTGTAGTTCTTCTTGCTTCTGCTGTCTGCTCTCTGGTGGATGATGCTATCTAAGAGGCTTGTCGAAGTTTCCTGATGGGAGGGACTGGTGGTGGGTAGAGCTGGCTGTTGCTCTGGTGGGCAGAGCTCAGTAAAACTTTAATCCCCTTGTCTCCTGATGGGTGGGGCTGGGTTCCCTCCCTGTTGCTTGTTTGGCCTGAGGCAACCCAACACTGGAGCCTACCTGGGCTCTTTGGTGGGGCTAATGGCAGACTCTGGGAGGGCTCACGCCAAGGAGTACTTCCCGGAACTTCTGCTGCCAGTGTCCTTGTCCTCACGGTGAGCCACAGCCACCCCCCGCCTCTGCAGAAGACCCTCCAACACTAGCAGGTAGCTCTGGTTCAGTCTCCTATGGGGTCACTGCTCCTTCCCCTGGGTCACCATGTGCACACTACTTTGTGTGTGCCCTCCAAGAGTGGAGTCTCTGTTTCCCCCAGTCTTGCCGAAGTCCTGCAATCAAATCCCTCTAGCCTTCAAAGTCTGATTCTCTAGGAATTCCTCCTCCCGTTGTCAGACCCCCAGGTTGGGAAGCCTGACGTGGGGCTCAGAACCTTCACTCCAGTGGGTGGACTTCCATGGTATAAGTGTTCTCCAGTTTGCGAGTCACCCACCCAGTGATTATGGGATTTGATTTTATTGTGATTGCGCCCCTCCTACCGTCTCACTGCAGCTTCTCCTTTGTCTTTGCATGTGGGGTGGCTTTTTTGGTGAGTTCCAGTGCTTTCCTGTCGATGATTGTTCAGCAGTTAGTTGTGATTTTGGTGTTCTCGAAAAAGGGAGTGAGAGCATGTCCTTCTACTCTGCCATCTTGAACCAATCTCCAAGGAAGCCTTTTAAAATACAGGTTTTGGAGCCCTGCCTTGAGTTTTCTGACTCAGTCTGGGTCACCAGGTGCTTGTGATAATGGGCCAGGTGTAGAATTCTCCTGCCTGGATGAGAGGCTATGAGGAAGCACCAGTGAGTGTGGGAGAGATTTATGAGATACTTAAGCAGCAGAATGAACAGGTTTTAGTGATTGATGGACATCAACCTGGAGTGACTGTGTGGATGGACCGGCCATTCATTATGCCCCAGAATTCAAATGGAGCATTCAGATCTTCAAAGGCAAGGAAAGATGATGAGACAATCCACAGGACATGCAGGTACACGTGAGCATTAGGTAGTTAGATATAGACGTATGGTTGGCCAGGGAGAGCTCTAGACTGAAGGCCTAAGAATGAACGTAGGAAATAATGTTTAATTCTGACTCAGAAGGAAGAGACCTCAAAGGAGATGGAAGAGAGGCCAGAGAAATAGGAAGAAGATAAGAACAATTCAAAATTCATTCAAGCATTTAACGGGGAATGTTTGGCTTGCGGACAGAGTATAAAGGGCCTAAATTCCAAGTAAGTAAGTTTTGATTGTATATTGTCAGCAAAAGTGGGGGAGAGCAAAACAATAACAGTAAACAGTTTGCTTACTTAAGTCAAGACTATGCTATGATCAGGTTTGTTTTGGGGGAACATCATTGTATCACTGGTAGAAAGGAGATGGAGAGAGGGTGAGTCTAGAGGTGGGAGAACAGTTTGAAACTGTGTGGCTGTAATAAGGGCCTAATCTAAAGCATTGGGGGGCGGGGTGGACACAAGACACCCGTTTCAAGAGAGATGTCTAAGGCAGAATGTGAGTGCCAGCGGGAATGGTAAAGGAGGAGTAGTTAAGGGCAAACTAAGGCTTCCAGCTTGGCAGACTGGTGGCCGGCAAACTAAGGTTGGAGAGGGTAGAACGTAGACAAAGTTTTGGAGATGATGCTGTGGGCGTGAGCAATTTCAGGCACCATATGGTTTTTCATGGGTAGTGAGAAATATGGCTCTATTGCTCTTCCGATAGGTCGAGGCTAGGAGTTATGATTTAGAAGTCATCAGCAGTATGGGAACTGAAGTAAAAGACAGTCACCCAGGCAGATACATATTTAGTGAGAATAAGTGACGACCAGTGGTGATTGTCAGGAGAGGGTGAACACAGTACTCAGAATCAGATCTGATGCTACAGATGCTGCCTGACCTACACCAAGTGCAGGGAGACATACGTTCTTTATTCTAAATATTACTCAGTATACTCAGTGAATCAATCTGCAGTTTTTTGTTTTATTTTGTTTTTTGTTTTTTTGGCAATCACATCACACTGACATTTCATACCGTGTTAGAAGTTAACTAAAATCCATGCATATTTTAATTGAACTATTATTAATTAATTTTGGTCTCCTCTTGGCCATGAATCTAAGTACAGGACTTTCCAATTATACTGATTCCATCAGACGTGATGCTTTTGTTGCAAGAAACAGACTACTGCACTAAAAGTAGTTTATCCTATGACGACATATATTTCCCTCTCATAACTGAAAGTCCAGAGGTATGCGTGTTGAGGGTTGGCTCAGCAGATGAGCAACGATGAGGAACTGAGTCTTTTTCCTACTTTGGCTGCCAACCTCAGTGTGTCAGTGGTACATTCATCAAGGGCAAAAGGTGATGGTGGCAGCGCCCCGCATTCTGCTTTCACATGAGAACATCTGAAAGCAGGATGGGAGCAGGGGCATGTTGACCCAGAGGCCTACTCTCTTTCTTTTTTATTAAAATTTGCATAATCATTTATATACAGTAAAATGCATAAATTTTAGGTGTACAGTTGAAAGAGTTTCGACAAATGCATACACCCATATAACCCACTTCCCTATTGAGAACATTTTCGTCACCCCAGAGGGCTCCCTGGGGTACTTTCTTCGTCAATCATCACCACTGCTGCCACCCCCAACTCCACACAGAGGCAACCACAGCTCTGATCTCTTAAATCATTCTCTTTTTGGTAATCAGGAATGAAAATATTTCCCAGAGCCCTCACTTTCCCTTACATCTTTCCCAGCACACTTTCCCTTACATCTCCTTGGCCAGAACTGTGTCACAGCCAACCTTTAAGTCAATCACTGGCTAAAGAGGATAGTATTATAGACCATTTATGACTCATCCATCTGTTGGGGTCCGTCTGACCTAAGCACACTGCTGCAGACCCAAATAAAACTGGGTTTGGGGGGTTTTTTTAAAGCAAGAAAGAATAGGGAAAGGGCTATACACACACACACACACCATTTTGTTGGTCTACATATCCAGCCATCCAATATCTGACCTATTCTTCCAGCTTTATTTCACTCACAAAAGTGCTAAGTATGTGCTCGTTCAAGCCAATGATTAAAATACTGAGAATGACACAAACACATGTAGAGACCTCCCCTGAACTGAACAGCAATCTATGTTCCAACACTCTGGTCAAAGTTCTTCATCCTGGTCCAAATGCAACCAAATTTGTATTTGTCTGCGTCCCAAATTTTCATTTAGCCCACAAGGGTATCATGAGAATGTCATCGAACACTTTGGCTCCTACACTGGGGCACACAGAGGTGTGTCAGTGGATAGGTTTAGTACTTTTTCCCTTTAAAAGCCCTTTCCTCTGTCTCAGTACTTTTTATGAGGCTCAGATTATTCTCAGCTCAGATATTTCGAGTCTCTGTCACTGTAGTGTATTTATCACTTGTTCTGTGCCTGTTTACTCTTTTTGTATACATCCTTCTAAAAGCTGAGCTCATGAGAATGATACCTTGTTTTTCTTAGCTGCTCTTCCATTCTTCCTATTTTTCGTATGTTAATGATATCATTGTGAACCTCCCAATCCCTTTTCAATCTAGCTTCCTTTTGGCTTATATCTAATGTTTCTACGATCTTAGGAATTTTAGAAAAATCTGCTTTCTAAACAATGTCCAGGTTTACATATCTAACCATGGCTAGCCCATTCTTTATTGTTATGGACCTTAAAATGGCCCTGGTACATCCCATTAAACTAATTTCCATAACTTCCATTCTATCCTTATTGGTTATAATTAGATCCAGAAAACCATGCTTCCTTGTTGCATTATTTACCGTCTCAGAGGTAAGACTATCAGCAAGATCAGTAAAAAAACGCATTAAATATTCTGCTTTAACAGAATGATGCTTCAGAGTATAGACATGGAGTTTCCAATGATGACATTTATCTGCCAGATTTGAAACTTGCATTAGGAGAGGAGCAGTCATATTCATCCACCTAAGATATCCGTATTTGACTCCCTCAGTGTTTTCAGTTTATGTATCTTGTACTCTCATGCTTAAACCTAGTAGCTCAAGGATTTCCATGCAGGGCACTCTTCCAAAGATCTCAACAGGTGTTATTTTATTTGTACAGCATGTAAGCTCCTGTTGGTGTACTCTAGTGATTATCTGTATCTCAGCAAGTCTGTCTTGCTTAGGAGATCATATTTATCTATTTTCATTCTATTTTAGGTTTACCATATTATCTTATCAGCCCTAGTTAAAAGGTATGTGTTAAAAAGTGTTTATCCGTGATACAGCTGAAACAAAGTCAGTCACTTTTTAATATTTTAAAAAGAGACCCTTTGCAAAGCACTATAGGAGTAGGATAAACATATTTAAGGTAGATTTTTTTCTATTTAGAAAACTATTTTAATTTTTCATAGCAAAACTGATAAAAGTTATATATTTTTAATATTCTCTGTGAATCACTGATATTTTCTCAGCTACCACATTACCTCCACTTTATGCTACACTTGATATTCTCCAAAGTAGCTCATTTCATCTGAGCATTGTTCTTCCTTTTCCTCAGATTTCAGTTTAAAGTTCTCTTTATCAGGTTGGCAAGATTCTTGTCCAATGCATTCCTCTCATACGCACGCTATCCCCTATACGGAGTCTGTTGTATTCACACATGAGCCCTAGTTCAGAAAACCTCATTTCGGTCTTTTGCTGTTTCTATTGGGTGCTACACGATACCCCTTACCTTTCATTTCTTCTTCAATGTCATGCCTCAACTGGAAGAAGAAATGAAAATAGCCCTTCAGTGCCCAAACGAAGTGCCATATGAATCAACAATAGTGTGGTCTGTAAATGTGTTAAGTCTCAGGAAACCTCTTGAGGGAACCTCCCATATCAGTTCCATCAAGATTTACCTCAATATGAATGAGAAAGAAATAAGATGCCTTCCCTCTAGTCGCTACCTGAAGGACTTGGTTTGGATGTTTACCCTTTGACTCTCAGTTGTAAATCTTTAGAGAACTACATGCATTAACCTAATGTGTAAAAGATATGTTATAAATTATCAGCCAATGATAAAAAGATTTAGATAGTATTGTCAAGATTCCTTTATAGGTTTTAAAACTAGTCCCCTTTACTGGTGACAGTTACCAAGGACCGCACATATGAGACTTAGAGTCTCTAGTTGAACTTGGAAGTGTGCCAGGAACAAGAGACACAAAAAGACATAGTAATACTTTCTTCAGGAATCCGCAGTCTACTTGGTAAGCTAACACTTCTGGACACAGACCTAAGCACGTATCCCTGCTATTAACACCAGGCTTCTATAAAAAGGTGGTGCACCCAATTGACCATATCTCTGGGCTCATGTAAGTGCTTTTGAGATGATTTTATAGCAGCAAGGAAACATCAATCCACAATTATTCTCCAATCTTAGAAGAATATATATCAGTTTAACAAACACTTGATACAAAGAATAGATTTTGTAAAAAGAATTCAACATAGGAATAATAAACTGAAAGTATATCCATAAGGAATTTTTATAACAGAGAATGATTAAATAAAATATCTTCCATTAAAAATACAGCAATACTGAAAATTAAACACCAAAGTTACTTACTTTTACTATGATAAGCCTCGCTAGGTTTTCACACCTCTGGTTATCATTTTCCACATACTCCACTTCAAACAGGGTATTATAATTTTCTAATATTTTAGCCATTATCTTGTTGCAGAGGTCTTGCTCTTTCATGCCTTCAAGCCCAGGAGGCACACTAGAAATAAGGGAAACAAATTGAGAGGAATTACATTGTAAAAACACAACTGCCAGCACAGCTGACTCAGGCTTATACTTTGACCTTTCCTGAATGATTGATCAGCCTTCTTATAAATACACATGGGATTTTTAATAAGTTCTACGGTGACACACAGGATGTTGTTGGGACAACTGGCAAGTTCCCAAGATCTGAATTAATAACTTGTGCTGAATAAGAAAAGTACATGTTGTTCAGGAAGAGGGTACAGGTTAACATGCGTGCAATCAATAATGCTTTATACATATTAGAAATTGCTACACATAAAGTAACATTTATAAAAAAGTAAAAGCTAGAGAGAGACCTTCAAGATGGCGGACGAGTAAGACGCGGAGATCACCTTCCTCCCCACAGATACATCAGAAATACATCTACATGTAGAACAGCTCCTACAGAACACCCACTGGACACTGGCAGAAGACCTCAGACCTCCCAAAAGGCAAGAAACTCCCCACATACCTGGGGAGGGCAAAAGAAAAAAGAAATAACAGAGACAAAAGAATAGGGACGGGACCTGCACCAGTGGGAGGGAGCCGTGAAGAAGGAAAGGTGTCCGCACACTAGGAGCCCCTTTGCAGGCGGAGACTGCGGGTGGCGGAGGGGAAAGCTTCGGAGCCACGGAGGAGACTGCAGCCACAGGGGCGCGGAGGGCAAAGCGGAGAGATTCCCGCACGGAGGCTCGGCGCCGAGCAGCACTCACCAGCCCGAGAGGCTTGTCTGCTCCCCCGCCGGGACGGGCGGGGCTGGGAGCTGAGGCTCGGCTGCGGTCAGATCGCAGGGAGAGGACTGGGGCTGGCGGCGTGAACACAGGCTGAAGGGGCTAGTGCGCCACGGTGAGCCGGCAGGGAGTCCGGGAAAAGTCTGCAGCTGCCGAAGAGGCAGGAGACTTGTTCTTACCTCTTTGTTTCCTGGTGCGCGAGGAGAGGGGATTCAGAGCGCCACCTAAACGAGCTCCAGAGACGGGCGCGAGCCGCGGCCATCAGCGCGGACCCCAGAGACGGGCCTGAGATACTAAGGCTGCTGCTGCCGCCACCAAGAAGCCTGTGTGCGAGCCCAGGTCACTCTCCACACTGCCCCTGCCGGGAGCCTGTGCAGCCCGCCACTGCCAGGCTCCTGTGATCCGGGGACAACTTCCCCAGGAGAACGCACGGCGCGCCTCGGGCTGGTGCAACGTCACGACGCCTCTGACGCCGCAGGCTCGCCCCGCCTCCTCCGTACCGCTCCCTACCCCCGGCCTGAGTGAGCCAGAGCCCCCGAAGCAGCTGCTCCTTTAACCCCGTCCTGTCTGAGCGAAGAACAGACACCCTCAGGCGACCTACACGCAGAGGCGGGTCCAAATCCAAAGCTGAACCCCGGGAGCTGTGCGAACACAGAAGAGAAAGGGAAATCTCTCCCAGCAGCCTCAGGAGCAGCGGATTAAAGCTCCACAGTCAACTTGAGGTATGGTGTATCTATGGAATACCTGAATAGACAAAGAATCATCCCAAATTCAGGAGGTGGACTTTGGGAGCAACTGTAGACTTGGGGTTTGCTTTCGGCACCTAATTTGTTTCTGGTCTTAGGTTAATCTTAGTTTAGTATTTAGAGTTTATTATCATTGGTAGATTTGGTCATTGATTTGGTTGCTCTCTTCCTTTTTTTTCTTTTAATAGATAGATATATATATTATTTACCTATTTCTCTTTTTGTGAGTGTGTACATGTATGCTTCTTTGTGTGATTTTGCCTGTACAGCTTTGCTTTTACTATTTGTCCTAGGGTTCTGTCTGTCCTTTTCTTTTGTTTTTTTTTAGTAGAGTTTTTAGCACTTCTTATCATTGGTGGATTTGTTTTTTGGTTTGGTGGCCCTATTCTTTCTTTCCATTTTTTTATTACTTAAAAAAATTTTTTTATTTTTAATAATATTTATTTTTTATTTTAATAACTATTTTATTTTATTTTTTTCTTTCTTTCTTTTCTTCTCCCTTTTCTTCTGAGCCATGTGGCTGACACGGTCTTCAACCAGGTGTCAGGCCTGTGCCTCTGAGTTGGGAGAGCCGAGTTCAGGACATTGGTCCACCAGAGACCTCCTGGCTCCATGTAATATCAAACAGCAAAAGCTCTCCCAGAGATATCCATCTCAACACTAAGACCCAGCTCATTCAACGACCAGCAAGCTACAATGCTAGACACCCTATGCCAAACAATGAGCAAGACAGCAACCCAACCCCACCCATTAGCATAGAGGTTGCCTAAAATCACAGACACCCCAAAATACACACCGGACGTGGTCCTCTCCACCAGAAAGACAAGATCCAGCCTCATCCACCAGAACATAGGCACCAGTCCCCTCCATCAGGAAGCCTACACAACCCACTGAACCAACCTTAGCCACTGGGGGGAGACACCAAAAACAAAGGGAACTACGAACCTGCAGCCTGCAAAAAGGAGACCCCAAACACAGTAAGTTAAGCAAAATGAGAACACAGAGGAAACACACAGCAGATGAAGGAACAAGGTAAAACCCCATCAGACCAAACAAATGAAGAGGATACAGGCAGTCTACCTGAAAACGAATTCAGAGTAATGATAGTAAAGATGATCCAAAATCTTGGAAATAGAATGGAGAAAATACAAGAAACATTTAACAAGGACCTAGAAGAACTAAAGAGCAAACAAACAATGATGAACAACACAATAAATGAAATTAAAAATTCTCTAGAAGGATTCAATAGCAGAATAACTGAGGCAGAAGAACGCATAAGTGACCCGGAAGATAAAATAGTGGAAATAACTACCGCAGAGCAGAATTAAAAAAAAAGGAATGAAAAGAATTGAGGACAGTCTCAGAGACCTCTGGGACAACATTAAATGCACCAACATTCGAATTATAGGGGTCCTAGCAGAAGAAGAGAAAAAGAAAGGGACAGAAAATATTTGAAGAAATTATAGTTGAAAACTTCCCTAATATGGGAAAGGAAATAGTCAATCAGGTCCAGGAAGTGCAGAGAGTCCCATACAGGATAAATCCAAGGAGAAACATTCCAAGACACATATTAATCAAACTATCAAAAATTCAATACCAAGAAAAAATATTAAAAGCAGCAAGGGAAAAACAACAAATAATATACAAGGGAATTGCCGTAAGGTTAACAGCTGATCTTCCAGCAGAAACTCTGCAAGCCAGAAGGGAGTGGCAGGACATATTTAAAGTGATGAAAGGGGAAAACCTGTAACCAAGATTACTGTACCCAGCAAGGATCTCATTCAGATTAGATGGAGAAATTAAAACCTTTACAGACAAGCACAAGCAAAAGCTAAGAGAATTCAGCACCACCAAACCAGCTTTAAAACAAATGCTAAAGGAACTTCTCTAGGTAGGAAACACAAGAGAAGGAAAAGACCTACAATGACAAACCCAAAACAATTAAGAAAACAGTAACAGGAACATACATATCGATAACTACCTTAAATGTAAATGGATTAAATGCTCCAACCATAGGACAGAGACTGGCTGAATGGATACAAAAACAAGACCCGTATATATGCTGTCTACAAGAGACCCACTTCAGACCTAGGGACACACACAGACTGAAAGTGAGGGGATGGAAAAAGATATTCCATGCAAATGGAAATCAAAAGAAAGCTGGAGTAGCAATTCTCATATCAGACAAAATCGTCTTTAAAATAAAGACTAAATAAGAGACAAAGAAGGACACTACATAATGATCAAGGGATTAATCCAAGAAGAAGATATAACAATTTTAAATATTTATGCACCCAACATAGGAGTAGCCCAATACATATGGCAAATGCTAACAGCCATAAAAGGGAAAATAGACAGTAACACAATCATAGTAGGGGACTTTAACACCCCACTTTCACCAATGGACAGATCATCCAAAATGAAAATAAATAAGGAAACACAAGCTTTAAATGATACACTAAACAAGATGGACTTAATTGATATTTATATGACATTCCATCCAAAAACAAAAGAATACACTTTCTTCTCAAGTGCTCATGGAACATTCTCCAGGATAGATCATATCTTGGGTCACAAATCAAGTCTTGGTAAATTTAACAAAATTGAAATCTTATCGAGTACCTTTTTGGACCACAACACTATGAGACTAGTTATCAGTAACAGGAAAAAGTTGGTAAAAAATACAAACACATGGAGGCTAAACAATACACTACTAAATAACCAAGAGATCACTGAAGAAATCAAAAATTTAAAAATACCTAGAAACAAATGACAATGAAAACATGATGACCCCAAACCTATGGGATACAGCAAAATCAGTTCTAAGAGGGAAGTTTATAGCAATACAATCCTACCTCAAGAGACAAAAAACATCTCAAATTAACAACCTAACCTTACACCTAAAGCAATTAGAGAAAGAAGAACTAAGAAACCCCAAAGTTAGCAGAAGGAAAGAAATCATAAAGATCAGATCAAAAATAAATGAAGGAAACAATAGCAAAGATGAATAATACTAAAAGCTGGTTCTTTGAGAAGATAAACAAAATTGATAAACCATTAGCCAGACTCATCAAGAAAAAACGGAGAAGACTGAAATCAATAGAATTAGAAATGAAGAAGGTGAAGTAACAACTGGCAGTGCCGAAATACAAAGGATCATGAGAAATTACTACAAGCAACTATATGCCAATAAAATGGACAACCTGGAAGAAATGGACAAATTCTGAGAAACGTACAACCTTCTGAGACTGAACCAGGAAGATATAGAAAATATAAACAGACCAATCACAAGCACAGAAATTGAAACTGTGATTAAAAACCTTCCAACAAACAGAAGCCAAGGACCAGATGGCTTCACACGTGAATTCTATCAAACATTTAGAGAAGAGCTAACACCTATCCTTCTCAAACTTTTCCAAAATATAGCAGAGGGAGGAACACTGCCAAACTCATTCTACAAGGCCACCATCACCCTGATAACAAAACCAGACAAAGATGTCACAAAGAAAGAAAACTACAGGCCAATATCACTGATGAACATAGATGCAAAAATCCTCAACAAAATACTAGCAAACTGAATCCAACGGCACATTACAAGGATCATATACCATGGTCAAGTGGGCTTTACCCCACGAATGCAAGAATTCTTCAATACACGCAAATTAATCAATGTGATAAACCATATTAACAAATTGAAGGAGGAAAACCATATCATCATCTCAATTGATGCAGAGAAAGCTTTCGACAAAATTCAACACCCATTTATGATAAAAACACTCCAGAAAGTAGGCATAGAGGGAACTTACTTCAACATAATAAAGACCACATATGACAAACCCACAGCCAACATCGCTCTCAATGGTGAAAAACTGAAACCATTGCCTCTAAGATCAGGAAGAAGACAAGGTTGTCCACTCTCACCACTATTATTCAACATAGTTTTGGAAGTTTTAGCCACAGCAATCAGAGAAGAAAAAGAAACAAAAGGAATCCAAATTGGAAAAGAAAAAGTAAAGCTGTCACTGTTTGCAGATGACATAATACTATACATACAGAATCCTAAAGATGCTACCAGAAAACTACTAGAGCTAATCAATGAATTTGGTAAAGTAGCAGGATACAACATTAATGCCCAGAAATCTCTTGCATTCCTACACACTAATGATGAAAAATCTGAAGGAGAAATTAAGGAAACACTTCCATTTACCATTGCAACAAAAAGAATAAAATACCTAGGAATACACCTACCTAAGGAGACAAAAGACCTGTATGCAGAAAACTATAAGACACTGATGAAAGAAATTAAAGATGATACCAACAGATGGAGAGATATACCATGTTCTTGGATTGGAAGAATCAACACTGTGAAAATGACTATACTACCCAAAGCAATCTACAGATTCAATGCAATCCCTATCAAACTACCAATGGCATTATTATTCACAGAACTAGAACAAAAATTTCACAATTTGTATGGAAACACAAAAGACCCCGAATAGCCAAAGCAATGTTGAGAAAGAAAAACGGAGCTGGAGGAATCAGACTCCCTGACTTCAGACTATACTACAAAGCTACAGTAGTCAAGACAGTATGGTACTGGCACAAAAACAGAAATATAGATCAATGGAACAGGAGAGAAAGCCCAGAGATAAACCCACACACATATGGTCACCTCATCTTTGATTAAGGAGGCAAGAATATACAATGGAGAAAAGACTGCCTCTTCAATAAGTGGTGCTGGGAAAACTGGACAGCTACATGTAAAAGAATGAAATTAGAACACTCCCTAACACTATACAAAAAAATAAACTCAAAATGGGTTAAAGACCTAAACGTAAGGCCAGACACTATCAAACTCTTAGAGGAAAACATAGGCAGAACACTGTGACATACATCACAGCAAGATCCTTTTTGACCCACCTCCTAGAGTAATGGAAATAAAAACAAAAATAAACAAATGGGACCTAATGAAACTTAAAAGCTTTTGCACAGCAAAGGAAAACATAAACAAGACGAAAAGACAACCCTCAGACTGGGAGAAAATATTTGCAAATGAAGCAACTGACAAAGGATTAACCTCCAAAATTTACAAGCAGCTCATACAGCTCAATATCAAAAAAAAACAAACAATCCAATCTAAAAATTGGCAGAAGGCCAAAATAGACATTTCTCCAAAGAAGATATACAGATTGCCAACAAACACATGAAAGGATGCTCAACATCACTAATCATTAGAGAAATGCAAGTCAAAACTACAATGAGGTATCACCTCACACCAGTCAGAATGGCCATCATCAAAAAGCTACCAACAATAAATGCTGGAGAGGGTGTGGAGAAAAGGGAACCCTCTTGCACTGTTGGTGGGAATGTAAATTGATACAGCCACTATGGAGAACAGTATGGAGGTTCCTTAAAAAACTAAAAACAGAACTACCATACCACCCAGCAATCCCACTACTGGGCATATACCCTGAGAAAACCATAATTCAAAAAGAGTCATGTACCACAATGTTCATTGCAGCTCTATTTACAATAGCCAGGACATGGAAGCAACCTAAGTGTCTATCGACAGAAGAATGGATAAAGAAGACGTGGCACATATATACAATGGAATATTACTCAGCCATAAAAAGAAACGAAATTGAGTTATTTGTAGTGAGGTGGATGGACCTAGAGTCTGTCATACAGAGTGAAGTAAGTCAGAAAGAGAAAAACAAATACTGTATGCTAACACATATATATGGAATCTAAAAAAAAAAAAAAAAAAGGTTCTGAAGAACCTAGGGGCAGGACAGGAATAAAGACGCAGACGTAGAGAATGGACTTGAGGACACAGGGAGGGGGATGGGTGGTAGGCTGGGACGAAGTGAGAGAGTGGCATGGACATATATACACTACCAAATGTAAAATAGATATCTAGTGGGAAGCAACTTCATACCACAGAAGATCAGTTTGGTGCTTTGTGACCACCTAGAGGGGTGGGATAGGGAGGATGGGAAGGAGATGCAAGATAGAGGAGATATGGGGATATGTATATATGTATAGCTGATTTACTTTGTTATAAAGCAGAAACTAATGCACCATTGTAAAGCAATTATACTCCAATAAAGATGTTAAAAAAAAAGAAAGAAAAAGCTAGAAAGAACAAGTGTTATCACAAAAAGAATGAGTGTTTTACCATGACAGAAATACTCAGTTACACAAATAACAGCAACACAGTCTTTATTTAAAGATTTTTTAGATAATGCACAAAAGGCACACAATCTAAAGGAAAAGATAAATAATTCTGGGAAAAAATGCTGATAATTGTTGAAGATTATGTACACTGAAGATGCATTATACTATTCTCTCTTCTTTTGGGTATGTTTAAAATTTTCCATAATTAAATAAAAGAGGTATAAAAAGCTTCTGAACGCAGAAGACACTCTATATAAGGTAGAAAGACAAGCTATAGATTGGAAGAAAAGAAATATCTCTTCAGTAACATGGACAACTGACATAGCATTAGTAATCAGAGTATCTAAAGTATTTTTACTAATCAATAAGACACTGAGTAATTTTCTTATCTTTGTTTCTTTTTTAAAAAAAGAGACAAAAGACAAATGGAAAAACTCAGAAGAAAACACTTGGACAGTCAAGAATCTTATGAAAAGATACTTAATCTGACTGAGTAATCAGTGAAATGCATTAAAAAAGCAACAATGACGCATCAATTAATATCCACCTGTATTCATTTCCTACGGCTGATGCAACAAAACTGTGACAAACTGGGTGGCTTGAGACAGAAATTGATTCTCTCCCAGTTCTGGAGGCCAGAAGAGTAACAGCAGTATTACCAGACAGAAATTAAAGTGAGCAAGGCCATACACGCCACAGAGGCTCAAGGGGGAGATTATGGCTACGGCATTACTTGGCTGTAGCTGCACCACTTCAATCTTCAATCAAGGCCGACATCTTCAATTTCTCTCTACTCCATGTTCACATGGCCTTCTCCTCTGTGTGCATGTCCGATCCCCTTCTGCCCCCTTCCTATAAGAATACGTGTGATCGCATTCAGTACCCACTCAAATAATCTAAGACAATCCCTTTATCTGAAGATCTCTATCTTAATTACAACCGTAAAGTCCCCCTTTTTCACCAAATAGGGTAGTATTTACAGTTTCCAAGGATTATAACTTGATATCTCTGGGGGATATTGTTCACCCTACTATGCCATCTTCGGGGTACATATCCTAAGGTGACTCCCAATGAGTCACACTCCTGTACTCACCTCGGGGGTAGGCAGAACCTGTGACTTGCCTCTGATCAAGAGAATATGGCAAAGGTCATATGACGTCACTCCCATGATTGAGTCTTATATAATGTAACATAATCTCAGCAGACTGGAGCGAGGTTTCTGCCGCTGGTCTTGATGAAATAAGCTGCCATGTTCGGAGAGGACCCATGAGACCCCCACATGGCAGGGGACTAATGTGTACCTGAGGCCTGCCTCTAGGTCACAGCCCGTAAGGCGCTGGGCTCCTTATGCAGCTGCAAGGAAATGAGTCTACCAACATCAACTCATGAGCTTGAAAGCAGATTCTGTTCCAAACTTGAGCCTCCTTAAGAACATGCAGCCCAGCTGTTACCTTGATTTCAGCTTTGTCAGGCCAGAGACAAAGGACCCAGCTAAGCTGTGCCCGGACACCTGAGCCACGGAAAGCCTGAGATAGCCAACTTTTGTTGTTTTAAGGCACTACAATTGTGGTGATCTGTTACACAACAAGTGAAAACTAGTACAGAGTTCGGTATCTGGAAGTGGGTTACTGCTCTAACAAATATCTAAAATGTGGGAATGTCTTTGGAACTGGAGAGTGAGAGGAGACAGGAAGACTTTGGGTAGCATGACAGAGACAGCCTAAAATGCCTTCAACAGGTTTTTAGTTGACATCTGGATTTTAAGGACACCACTGGTGGACTTCCCTGGCAGTCCAGTGGTTAAGAATCCACGCTTTCACTGCAGGGGGCGTGGACTCGATCCCTGGTCGGGGATCTAAGATCCCGCATGCCGTGCAGTGTGTCCCCCGTCCCCCCCAAAAAAAAGGACACTGCCGGTGAGAGCTCAGAAGTGCTGGCCAGGCAGTAATAAGGAAGGGGTGAGGTCAAACCACAGTATGTCATATCTTACAGAAGTAAAATAACAGGCAATGAGAGAAGTGGTAACACGCACTAGACAAACTTAGGTAGAGAGACCCAGAGCGTGAATTTTAGAACTCTTTTGTGTTCTGTTTACCGATGACTTGGAAAAAGATGACTTATGGCCTCCTGGGTCTTCATGTGGAAACAAAGGATAGGTCTCACTAAATAACAATTTTTAAATAGAACAAAGAATGCAGGAACAAATGACTTATCAGGAGGGAGAAGAAACCACAGCAAAGATAATAAATCAGTCATAATGACTCCCAGGTTCTGTTCCAAAGGTACAGATCAGCCTAAAGTACATTTTTTTTTTTTTACTTTTTGGCCTCAACCAGGGATCGAACCCACACCCCGCTACAGTGGAAGTTGGCTGGCTTTTGTCAACCTAGAGTGACCTCTGCCTCATTTTAAAGCTAAAATCTCCACCCCAAGGGTGGGGGATTGCCACTATTTCTGCACTTGCAACTGTGTTTGAGCATGTTGTCGCACTGTGCAAGCCCATCTGGAACTCCACCTCTACATGGAAAATCACACTTGCCCCTTCATGAATACGCATGCACCCATAGCTTAAACTTCCCTGATCCTGCTGTGCTGGGAGACAAGGCTTTGAGAGCTATCTCCCTGTCTCCTTACTTGTCACAAGGAATAAATGCTTCTGCTTTAATCAAAAGTACTTGGTGTCTTCATTTGGCTAAGCACCCCAAGTGAGGGACGCATTGTGCCCAGTAACAAGAAAATAAGAAACACGTTATTGGAAACTGGAGAAAGGGAGATCCTTGCTTTGTTGGCAGAAAGCTTAGTGAAATTGTATCCTGCATTATGTGGGAAGCAGCATGTGTAAGCAACAAGCTTGTATATACAGTGCAAGAAATTTCCAAGCCATATTTTGAAAGTACCACCTGATTTCTCCTTGCCACTTATGGTAAAAGCTGAGAGTGAGAGAGAGACAGAGATAGAGAGACAGAGGAAGGGAGAGGGAAGAGAGAAGGAGGGAGAGAGGGAGAGGGAGGGAAGGGGAGAGAGAGAGAAACTGAGGTTAAAACTTAAGTAAAAAGGAAATAGGACTTGATTTAAAAGTTGACTCTACAGATGGCAAAAGACACTGAAATTAAGAGATTCACTGTCAGGAAAGCAAGCTCCACAGAAAAGGTTGAGACTGTGATGATACAACCTTTTGCTAAAACCTCAGAAAGATCAAAACCTCAGACTATTCAGTTAGACAAAGGTCCCTTTCAGGTGATTAAGGGTGTGTCTCACAGATCCTTTCAATTAAACCAGAGAGCCTCTAGGAACTTTAAAGGCACTGTCCATCAGCCACTTTAGCAGGAGCCTGAAACAGAGAAAGGATTATCTTGGAAAGATCTGAGGGGAATGTGTCTTTTTTTCTACTGGAGTGAATCCCAGTGAAATTCACAGAAGACTAGTAAGTTTTTGAGAAATTTATTTCAGCAGAAACACTGCCAACTTGGAATGAAAGGGACAAAAAGGGTACAAAATGAAAGGAGGCCATTAGATTTCCAAAATTCTTTTGGCAGGAAGCAGGCTGATAAAGCTACTCAGCTGCAAATGTGCTGCCTTTCATCAAAAATGAAGGATGACTCAGAGGGCAGAACCGAGAACCAAGAGGGTGAAGTTGAAAAGCACGGAGAAGTATTCCCAGGCTTTGAGACCTAGTCGACAGATCCGCAACATTTGCTGGGCTGGATATCAGAAATGTCATTAGCCAGCGACTTTATTTTTTTATCTTGAATTTCTTCCTGTTTGAACCAGAACATCTATTGTTGTTATCCTATGTTTGTTCCATCAATATATGTTAGGTGTGTTGAAGCAAATAACTTCTCTCTTTAGTTTCATCCTCTAAGGATGCCTTTCTCAACCACAGAGTAACAGCCCGTTTTGAGATGTTGCCAGTTATCTGTTGTAACAAAGCAGACACTTCAGGCTTATTTTGAAACTAAATTAGATTCAAGGTATTCTATATAATACATTTACTCTCAATCATTTTTATTACAGTATGTTTCTTTAGTCAGATGTAAGGGTAAAGCTTCAGTTAAGGAATGCATGGATCCTATCACTGAAGATCTTTTGCATCAATTCTGCAGCAGTCTGCTAGAGATACCTGTGGCAATTATAACTTCCTGCCATAGGGTTATTCCCATTCATAAAAGCTTGTCAATTTTAAATTTACCACTTTTTAAATATCCAAGACAAAACAAATGAGAAACAATGTAAGGAGAGGATTCTGGGAAGATAGTGGAGTAGGAAGCACCAGACATCTGTCCCCCTACCTAGATAACAATTACACCGGCAGAATTTGTCTGATGAAATATTTTGGAACTCAGTAACATCCAGGGAAGGCTCAGACAGTAAGCCGTGATTAATTTTGGTCAATTTTAGCTCTTAGCACAGTAGCCACTCATCCCCCACCCCAGCCATGTGGCAGGAAGCTGTTCTCAGGTTCCTCGAGCAGCTTGCACACAGCTTGTGGGAGCCAGGATAAGCAAAAAGGACCCTGTCGTTCAAATATTGGGGAGCTGTGCTCTGAATGCTGACTGCTGTGTCTGAGGTGCAAAAAGGTGGGCAGCCATTGCTGCTGCACCTCCCTCCCTTGTTGAAAGCCCCTCCCTCTTAGCTGAAGTGACTTCTTGGGGATTTAAAGGGCTGACACCCTTTTTTCTGCCACTTTGACTTCTTTCCTTTTTCCTCTTTTGGGAGTCAGACATTCAAGACTAGGACATTCAAAAACAACTGCATATATGGGGAAAATTAGAAAGTGACTGTGCATGCCCAGGGAAAGGCTCAAAAAAGACCTGAGAAGACCTTAAGTTCATACTTAAGGCTGATGTTGGTACAAAAACAGTCTGCAACAATCAAAATCAAAAACTAAAACCAAAACCAAAGCCAATCAACAAAAACATTAAAAACAGCATACCCCAGGCAAGGAGGAAAATCTGATTTCCAGAGTTACTACATTATTAGATTTACATGTCTTTTGTTCAACAAAAAAATCACAAGGCATACAGAGACAGGAAAATATGGCTCATTCAGGGAAAAAATAAATCAACAGAAACTGTCCTAGAAAAAGATTTGATGGAAGATATACTAAAGACTTTAAAACAACTGTCTTAAAGATGCTCGGAAAACTAAAAGAAGATGTCGAAAAGTCAAGAAAATAATGCGTGAACAAAATGGAAGTATCAATACAGAGAAAGAAAACCCAAAAAGGAAGCCAAAAGAAATTTTGGAGATAAAAAGTACAGTAATTGCAATGAGAAATTCACTGGTAGGATTCAAAGACAGATTTCAGCAGGCAGAAGAAAGAATCAGTGAACATGAAGACAGGACACTGGAAATTACTGAGTGTGAGGAAAAGGAAGAAAAAAAGATCTAAGAAAAGCAAACAGAACCTAATGAACCTGTGGGACACCAGCAAGTACCAACCGACACATCATAAGAGTGCCAGAAGGAGAAGAGATAGAGAAAAGGGCAGAGAAAATATCTGAAGAAATAATGAATGAAAACTTCAAGATGAAAGATATGAGTATGAATATCCAAGAAGCTCAAAGGACCCAAAGACCTACACTAAGACACATTATAATCAAACTTTGAAAAGCTGAAGACAAAGAGAGAATTTTGAAAGCAGCAAGAGGGAAGTGAATCATCACATACAAGGGATCTTCAATTAGATTATCAACAGATTTCTCATCAGAAAGTTTGGAGGCCAGAGACTGATATACTCAAAATGCTAAAAGAGAGAAACTATCAACCAATAATTATATCTGTGGCAAAAATGTCCGTCAAAAGTGAGGGAGAAATTAAGATATTCCCAGATAAACAAAAGCTGAGGGAGTCAGTGACCAACACCCCTGCCCTGCAAGAAATGCTCAGGGGAATCCTGCACACTGAAATGAAAGGACAATAGGCAGTAAAATGAAGCTGAACTGAGAAAGAAATATTTCAATAAAGGTAAATACATGGGGAATTATAAAAGCTTGTGTTACTGTAACGATGGTCCCTCTCATCAAGCCACTTAGATAGCCTCATCCACCAGAGGTCACACAGTAGAAGCAAGAAGAACTACAATCCTGCAGCCTGTGAAACAAAAACCACATTCACGAAAGATAGACAAGATGAAAAGGCAGAGGGCTAGG
The DNA here is from genome assembly GCF_965194825.1 of Balaenoptera physalus. Taxonomy (NCBI): domain Eukaryota; kingdom Metazoa; phylum Chordata; class Mammalia; order Artiodactyla; family Balaenopteridae; genus Balaenoptera; species Balaenoptera physalus. Next base: position 9,749,743 of record NC_138884.1, read on the forward strand.
TACCAGATGAAGGAACAAGATAAAACCCCAGAAAAACAACTAAATGAAGTGGAGATAGGCAACCTCCCAGAGAAAGAATTCAGAATAATGATAGTGAAGATGATCCAGGACATCGGAAAAAGAATGGAGGCAAAGATTGAGAAGATGCAAGAAATGTTTAACAAAGATCTAGAAGAATTAAAGAACAAGCAGAGATGAACAATACAATAACTGAAAAGAAAACTACACTAGAAGGAATCAATAGCAGAATAACTGAGGCAGAAAAACGGATAAGTGACCTGGAAGACAGATTGGTGGAATTCACTGCTGCAGAACAGAATAAAGAAAAAAGAATGAAAAGAAATGAAGACAGCATAAGAGACCTCTGGGACAACATTAAACGCACGAACATTCGCATTATAGGGGTCCCAGAAGGAGAAGAGAGAGAGAAAGGACCCGAGAAAATATTTGAAGAGATCATAGTCGCAAACTTCCCTAACATGGAAAAGGAAATAGCCACCCAAGTCCAGGAAGCGCAGCGAGTCCCATATAGAATAAACCCAAGGAGAAACATGCCGAGACACATAGTAATCAAATTGGCAAAAATTAAAGACAAAGAAAAATTATTGAAAGCAGCAAGGGAAAAACGATAAATAACATACAAGGGAACTCCCATAAGGTTAACAGCTGATTTCTCAGCAGAAACTCTGCAAGCCAGAAGGGAGTGGCATGATATATTTAAAGTGATGAAAGGGAAGAATCTAAAACCAAGATTACTCTACCTGGCAAGGATCTCATTCAGATTCGATGGAGAAATCAAAAGCTTTACAGACAAGCAAAAGCCAAGAGAATTCAGCACCACCAAACCAGCTCTACAACAAATGCTAAAGGAACTTCTCTAAGTGGGAAACATAAGAGAAGAAAAGGACCTACAAAAACAAACCCAAAACAATTAAGAAAATGGTTATAGGAACATACATATCGATAATTACCTTAAACGTGAATGGATTAAATGCTCCAACCAAAAGACACAGGCTTGCTGAATGGATACAAAAACAAGACCCATCTATGTGCTGTCTACAAGAGACCCACTTCAGACCTAGGGACACATACAGACTGAAAGTGAGGGGATGGAAAAAGATATTCCATGCAAATGGAAATCAAAAGTTGGAGTAGCAATACTCATATCAGATAAAATAATTTTAAAATAAAGAATTTTACAAGAGACAAGGAAGGACACTATATAATGATCAAGGGATCAATCCAAGAAGAAGATATAACAGTTATAAATATATATGCACCCAACATAGGAGCACCTCAATACGTATGGCAACTGCTAACAGCTATTAAAGAGGAAATCGACAGTAACACAGTAATAGTGGGGGACTTTAACACCTCACTTACACCAATGGACAGATCATGCAAACAGAAAATTAATAAGGAAACAAGCTTTAAATGACACAATAGACCAGATAGATTTAATTGATATTTATAGGACATTCCATCCAAAAACAGCAGATTACACTTTCTTCTCAAGTGTGCACAGAACATTCTCCAAGATAGATCACATATTCGGTCACAAATCAAGCCTCGGTAAATTGAAGAAAACTGAAATCATATCAAGCATCTTTTCTGACCACAACGCCATGAGATTAGAAATCAATTAAAGGGAAAAAAACGTAAAAAACACAAACACATGGAGGCTAAACAATATGTTACTAAATAACCAGGTGATCACTGAAGAAATCAAAGAGGAAATCAAAAAAAACCTAGAGACAAATGACAATGAAAACATGATGATCCAAAACCTATGGGATGCAACAAAAGCAGTTCTAAGAGGGAAGTTTATAGCTATACAATCCTACTTCAAGAAACAAGAAAAATCTCAACAATCTAACCTTACACCTAAAGGAACTAGAGAAAGAAGAACAAATAAAACCCAAAGTTAGCAGAAGGAAAGAAATCATAAAGATCAGAGCAGAAATAAATGAAATTGAAACAAAAAAACAATAGCAAAGATCAATAAAAGTAAAAGCTGGTTCTTTGAGAAGATAAACAAAATTGATAAACCTTTAGCCAGACTCATCAAGAAAAAGAGGGAGAGGACTCAAATCAATAAAAGTAGAAATGAAAAAGGAGAAGTTACAACAGACACCGCAGAAATACAAAGCATCCTAAGAGACTACTACAAGCAACTCTATGCCAATAAAATGGACAACCTGGAAGAAATGGACAAATTCTTAGAAAGGTATAACCTTCCAAGACTGAACCAGGAAGAAATAGAAAATATGAACACACCAATCACAAGTAATGAAATTGAAACTGTGATTAAAAATCTTCCAACAAACAAAAGTCCAGGACCAGATGGCTTCACAGGTGAATTCTATCAAACATTTAGAGAAGAGCTAACACCTATCCTTCTCAAACTCTTCCAAAAAATTGCATAGGAAGGAAGACTCCCAAACTCATTCTCTGAGGCCACCATCACCCTGATGCCAAAATCAGACAAAGATACGACAAAAAAAGAAAATTACAGACCAGTATCACAGATGAATATAGATGCAAAAATCCTCAACAAAATACTACCAAAGAGAATCCACCAACACATTAAAAGAATCATACACCATGATCAAGTGGGATTCATCCCAGGGATGCAACGATTCTTCAATATACGCAAATCAATCAATGTGATACACCATATTAACAAATTGAAGGATAAAAACCATATGATCATCTCAATAGATGCAGAAAAAGCTTTTGACAAACTTCAACACTCATTTATGATAAAAACTCTCCAGAAAGTGGGCATAGAGGGAACCTACCCCAACATAATAAAGACCATATATGACAAACCCACAGCAAACATCATTCTCAATGGTGAAAAACTGAAAGCATTTCCTCTAAGATCAGGAATGAGACAAGGATGTCCACTCGTACCACTATTATTCAACATAGTTTTGGAAGTCCTAGCCACGGCAATCAGAGAAGAAAAAGAAATAAAAGGAACACAAATTGGAAAAGAAGAAGTAGAAGTGTCACTGTTTGCAGATGACATGATACTATACATAGAGAATCCTAAAGATGCTACCAGAAAACTACTAGAGCTAATCAATGAATTGGGTAAAGTAGCAGGATACAACAGTAATGCACAGAAATCTCTTGCATTCCTATACACTAATGATGAAAAATCTGAAAGCAAAATTAAGAAAACACTCCCATTTACCATTGCAACAAAAAGAATAAAATACCCAGGAATAAACTTACCTAAGGAGACAAAAGACCTGTATGCAGAAAACTATAAGACACTGATGAAAGAAATTAAAGATGATAAAAACAGATGGAGAGATATACCATGCTCTTGGATTGGAAGAATCAACATTGTGAAAATGACTATACTACCCAAAGCAATCTACAGATTCAATGCAATCCCTATCAAACTACCATAGGCATTTTTCTCAGAACTAGAAAAAAAATTTTGCAATTTGCATGGAAACACAAAATAGCCAAACCCCGAATAGCCAAAGCAATCTTGAGAAAGAAAAACAGAGATGGAGGAATCAGGCTCCCAGACTTCAGGCTATACTACAAAGCTACAGTAATCAAGACAATATGGTACTGGCACAAAAAGAGAAACATAGATCAATGGAACAAGATAGAAAGCCCAGAGATATACCCACGCACCTATGGTCACCTTATTTTTGATAAAGGAAGCAAAAATATACAATGGAGAAAAGACAGCCTCTTCAATAAGTGGTGCTGGGACAACTGGACAGCTACATGTAAAAGAATGAAATTAGAACACTTCCTAACACCATACACAAAAATAAACTCAAAATGGGTTAAAGACCTAAATGTAAGGCCAGACATTATAAAACTCTTGGAGGAAAACATAGGCAGAACACTATGACATACATCACAGCAAGATCCTTTTTGATCCACCTCCTAGAGTAATGGAAATAAAAACAAACAAATGGGACCTAATGAAACTTAAAAGCTTTTGCACAGCAAAGGAAAACATAAACAAGACGAAAAGACAACCCTCAGAATGGGAGAAAATATTTGCAAATGAAGCAACTGACAAAGGATTAATCTCCAAAATTTACAAGCAGATTATGCAGCTCAGTATCAAAAAAACAAACTACCCAATCCAAAAATGGGCAGAAGACTAAATAGACATTTCTTCTAAGAGATTTACAGATTGCCAACAAACACATGAAAGGATGCTCAACATCACTAATCATTAGAGAAATGCAAATCAAAACTACAATGAGGGATCACTTCACACCAGTCAGAATGGCCATCATCAAAAAATCTACAAACAATAAATGCTGGAGAGGGTGTGGAGAAAAGGGAACCGTCTTGCACTGTTGGTGGGAATGTAAATTGATACAGCCACTATGGAGAACAGTATGGAGGTTCCTTAAAAAACTAAAATTAGAACTACCATACGACCCAGCAATACCACTACTGGGCATATACCCAGAGAAAACCATAATTCAAAAAGAGTCATGTACCACAATGTTCATTGCAGCTCTATTTACAATAGCCAGGACACGGAAGCAACCTAAGTTTCCATCGACAGATGAATGGATAAAGAAGATGTGGCACATATATACAATGGAATATTACTGAGCCATAAAAAGAAACGAAATTGAGCTATTTGTAGTGAGGTGGATGGACCTAGGGTCTGTCATACAGAGTGAAATAAGTCAGAAAGAGAAAAACAAATACCGTATGCTAACACATATATATGGAATCTAAAAAAAAAGAAAAAAAAAAAGGTTCTGAAGAACCTAGGGGCAGGACAGGAATAAAGATGCAGACGTAGAGAATGGACTTGAGGACACAGGGAGGGGGAAGGGTAAGTTGGGATGAAGTGAAAGGATGACATGGACATATATACACTACGAAATGTAAAATAGATAGCTAGTGGGAAGCAGCCGCATAGCACAGGGAGATCAGCTCGGTGCTTTGTGACCACCTAGAGGGGTGGTATAGGGAGGGTGGGAGGGAAACCCAATAGGGAGGAGATATGGGGACATATGTGTATGTATAGCTGATTCACTTTGTTATAAAGCAGAAACTAACATACCACTGTAAAGCAATTATACTCCAATAAAGTTGTTAAAAAAAAAAGTATATATGTATAGAAAAGTCTGAACGAATACATAAAAAATAATAATAATAATAATAAAGCTTCTAATGCTTCTTGCAATTGAGGTGAGGCAGTGGAAACAAAATTTTCCAGAATCGTTTTTGTACCTGCAGCCCTTCCACCCGCCCCCACTCCCCTGCGGCAATGCTTCCCTTCTTAAGAACTAAGATTCTGGTGTTTCCAGGTATTCAATTTATATTATGTATCTCAGCTCCATTTTTTCCCTCTCATATTGCAGATTTTATAAACAATACCATTTACTATTAATCCAATTGATGAGTTAATCTTTTCTACTTAAAAGCACTAATAGAACATAAAGTTTCCTAAATGAAAGTTCTAGTCTACTGTATCAACAATTACCCAACCATGTCTATATAATAATCAATGTTTTAAATAAATTAGAAAAATTTACATGAATTATTTAGATGTTTTAAAATATCCAGATGATCGACACTGCGTTACCAATCATTTAGTTGGATAACTAATTTTTTAAAAATTTATACTAGATTACTAGATATGTTTCAATCTATTTTAGATACATGGTTTCAACCAAAATAGTGAAAAAGTAACAACGGACTGTTATTAAGGATAGTTATTATTAAACCTACAATGATAAGTATCAGATAGAAATTGATATCCTTAAAATAAAGATCGCGATATTGTTATTGTCATTTCCAAGAGTTTTCAAAAAATTTGCCATGTTATATTAAAACAACATATCTCCTCAAGTATCTTATAGAAAATCTGTCAGTAGTCTAGAGGCGAGGAGAAAACTGAGGTATAGGCAAAGGTAGGTGGGGTTTTTCCAAACCACTACCAGAATTAACAGAGATTAAGTGTTGGTGTCTCAAAGATATTGTTTGTCTGAAAGGCTCACAATCTGAAAGGATCTAACAGATTCTGGGTGAAGAGGAGTGCCCCAATTCAAAATCTCACTGAAATTTTCCATGACTCCCATTTTTACACAAGGATGCAGCTGATGTTAAAGCAGCATATCAATAGCAATGGGTTAATAACTCTCTTCAGCTCTTGTTAACTTGTTAGACCCAGAAGCAGCTAGGGTATCTACGGCATTTCAGCTAACCTGCTTTAGATAGAAGAGCTAAAACATGACAAGACATACAGAGGGAAGCGGGGCTCACGCACAGAGGTGGAAGCCCCCTGCCCATTCCTCTGCTGTGCGGAAACTGGGAGGACCCACGGGCTAAGACCCAGAGCAACGGTGCCCCTGAGCCGCTGCTGCCATTTATTACACTTGTCACCTGGGCACTGAACCTCTCTGGAAACTTTCTCATTTTCAAAATCTGAGTTTTGTCCTGAATGGTATCTTGGATCTCTTCCATTTCTGTAATTCTGCTTTTCCGAAGAAGCACACTGATGAGGTGAGGTGAGTGTAGACTCCCGTTGGCTTTAGAACACCCGTGACTGGACAGAAGAGCAGGTATGCATACGAGTTCTACCAACATTAACAAAACATGGGGATTTTGTAGAAACTCAACTTTACCACCAACTCTCATGTTAAAGCAGGAGGGGAGAAATCTCATTTCTCGTGTAAAGGGTTAATTTCAGGGCCTTACCTACAGAAACTTCTCACTGGGCAGGGGCTATCCCTCTTGGTCCTGGGCTTGGTTATACACTTTACACCCACCGAAAGTGATTAGGATCAGAATGTCAGCAATTTGAATGCCTCATGTCACTTTCAGTCATTTTTCATCGTTCCCTCCCCTGCTCCTTTGGGTCCTGTGACACATCAACACGTCTTCAACCTCAGAGCTTCTACTCATGATGTATAATTTTTCCTGGAAAGTCTTTCCTCTCTTTCTTCACTTAGTAAAGTCTATTTATCTTCCAGCGTTCAACTAAGCTGTGCCCTCCACCTCCATCAAAATTAACTGCTTCTTCCTTATTCTCACAAAATTCATTTCATCTTCTATCATAGCATTTGTAAGTGTCTGTTTTGTATCATAATTTGCTATGAAGGTGTTTCTCTCCATTACACGGTAAGTATCTTAAGGGCAGGCCGTCTGTCCAAATCATCTTAAATTTCCAACAGAGGCCACTACTACACACGGCTAAAAACTAAAAAATCTGCAAACTCCAAGAAGCAGAATTGGTCTTTACAGTTCACTTTCAATTTAATTAAAAGTTACTTTCCACTTTCAGTTATAAGGTGAATAAGTTCCGGGGATCTAATGTACAGCTTGGTGATTATAGTTAAAAATACTGTATTATATAATTGAAAGTTGCTGAGAAAGTAGATCTTATCTGTTCTCACCACAAAAAAATGGTAATTGTGTGACGTGATGGAGGTGTTAACTAACGCTATGGTGGTAAAGATTTTGCAAAATTTAAATATATCAACACATTGTACACCTTAAATTTACAAATGTTATATGCCAATTATATCTCAATATAGCTGGGAAAAAAATAAAGTGTTAATGGCACCAAAAAAAATTAATGTCCTCTTTGTATATAAATGTACCATATGCTTGTAGTGTATAGTATAAAATATAGTGTAAAGAATATACCCAAATGTCCTTACTGTCAGCATCAGAATAAATAGCATTTATGACTCATTTCATCTCCAATGGGAAGAGATACTCCCCAAATCAGCAAGTTATAGGCAAAAGCAGCCATTTTCAATCTAGATAATGCCTGGGTTGGAACAACTGGAATGCTTCCAAATGTGCTAAAGAAACACTGGCAAGGCCTTCAGGGAAATAAATACCAAGAAACATATGGTCTTTACCAAGAGCTCATCCTGTAATGTTACTGAAAATAAAAGTAAAACTTGAATCCTTCATTACTCCAGTATCAATCCCTTTTCAGGACCCAGTAGGGGTGCATAACATTGGTTACCAAATGAGTAAGAAAACCTCTCAGAGTCTCAGAATCATCTTTATAATAGTTTGAAAGAAACTGTTTCAATATTATGCCCAGCTTCAGGGTTATCTGACAGCAGTCTAGCTATTAACTGACAAGAGTCTCATGAATCCTAGCTAAAACATGGTGAAAATGTAAAGAAGATGACCATCTTATTCTTGTTTTATTCTGTACTACATGTAGATACATGTGTTTTATTCTAAACCTTTAGCCCACTGAATACTTAAGGAAAGTTTCTTCAAGTAGCAAACCTGACTAACTCAAATTTTAACTCCTTGCTTCCTCTTCTTTTTTAAAATTGTGGTAAAAGCACATAACGTAAAATTTACCATCTTAAGCATTTTTAAGTGTAGAGGTTCAGTATAAGTATACCCACATTGTTGTGAAACAGATCTCCAAAACTTTCATCTTGCAAAACTGAAACTCTATGGCCATTAAACAACTCCCCTCTTCCTGTCCCCCAGCCCCTAGCAACCAACATTCTACTTTGTTTCTATGAATTTGACTATTTTAAATACCTCATATAAGTGTAATCATACAAGTATTTATCTTTTTGTGGGCTTTTTTCACATGGGCATAATGTCCTTTAAGTTCACTCATTTTGTCACAAATGACAGAACATCCTTCCTTTTAAAGGTTGAATATTCCCTTGTATGTATATGCCACATTTTATTTATCCATTCATCCATGGAAGGACACTTGGGTTGCTTCCACCTCTTGGCTATTGTGCCTTGCCTCCTTCTACACAGAAGTGTTAAACAGCAACCAAGGGTTTAAACAGCGGGACAAGGAAGAATGGAATAAAAACAATGCACAAATTCTGAAGTCAGCCTTAACCCAACCAAAATGAGCCAAAATGTTTGGAAATGACAAACATTTAGTGAGGCCGTTTACTTCTTTAAAAAGTTAAAAAATAAAATGTTAGACTTGCTGAATTTATCTGATCTACCTACAACTAAGCCAAAGTGGGTCTTAAGAGAAGCCAAAATAAGACAACTTAGTTCGTACAACACATAAAACCTTACGAGGTACTATGTATTTCTGTATCCTTCAGCCAAAGCATTTTGTTGATTTTCATAAAAGGTAAATACTTTATCAGTAGCAAAAATGAAAACTGATTCACGACCGTGAACTAACTTACTCCTCCTATCTGTTTCTTTTGGGCGGTCCAGAGGAACACAGGAGAACGCTATTGTCCAAGAAGAGCTACAATACTTTTTCTAAGCACTAAACTGTCAGCTATCCATCCATCCGTAAGTCCAACCATTCATCCATCCATCCACCAAAGTATCGGAAGCTAGGCAAGTCACTGACACTTCTGAGATGGGGAGATGGGACTCCTGCCCTAGAGAGGTTTACAGGTGGGATCCCGGGAGGAGTCAGGAAGAAGCAAATGTCAACAGGCTTAAACAGCTATCCAAGACACTCACATCATCTATCTGAATACAGGCAGTTCCCAAGTAGTAAACAACGGTGCTCTAAAAATTCGCGGTGTAAATCAGCCACCTAGAATACAGAACCTATTCTCCCATAAGGAAAGGAGAAGGAAGCGTGGCCCGGAGAACAGGGCGCCGCGAGCCAGCGGCACGGAGCGCAGGGACCGCGGTCTGCAGCCTGTGCGCCGACGCGCCCGGCCCGGCGGCCTTGGGGGCTGCGCACCGGCCCGGCTCTGCTGTCGCTGCGGAAATTCACAGACCAGCACGAACGCGTAACAACAGAAAGCGGGGCTGGAACCGTGCGCACCAGCAATTTTGCACAGGAAGCTTTGGGAGATGTTGTTTACTGTAGTCTGCCTGAAGTTGGGGCAGAATTGAACAAACAAGAGGAATCTGGTGCTTTGGGAAGTGTGAAAGCGTCTAGTGAACTCTATTTCTCCTCTAACAGAAGGAACTGAAATTGATGAAGCTCTAGCAGGAAATCCAGGACTTGTCAACAAATCTTGTTATGAAGAGGGTTGGCTGATCAAGATGACACGGAGGAACCCTTCAGAACCAGATGAACGAATGAGTGAAGAAGCATATGAGAAATACGTAACATCTATTGAGGAGTGAAAATGGAACCCCTAAATAAACTAGTTTGAAACAACTTAATCTAGCATAGTTGTCTTAAGTTAGGGGTGGATAGATTTTTAAAAAGCAACTTTTGGCAAAAGAAACTACTTGCAACCATGTTTCCTGAAGAAAATACCCCTTAACTTCCTAATGACTTCAGATAAACGCTATGCATCTTTTTCACAGCACCCTATGATTTTTAGGTTAGTCTCCAGTTATAATATTCAGAATTCCTGAAATTATCTGTGGTAAAACTAGTTATAAAAATTATGTAATTCAAGGATAACATTGCCTTATATAATATTGTAATTTGCTTACAGCCATCCCTGGCTTGGGTCAAAATACTCAACGATCTTCCTGCTGGAAATAATTGACAGTGGAGAAAAAAGTGTGTTAGCTGTATAGTGTCCGATGAAGACCATTACTACCTAAATTTTGCAATATACTGTGTTTGCCAGTGTTCTTTTTATACAGTGAAGCAACAGCCTTGCAGGAAAATAAACAGTTTAATAATAAAATATTCAACCTCTTAATTAAAAGAAAAAAAAAAAGTAAGCATGGTATTTAGGTTCTGACGTCACCCTCCAAAATCAATTTAACACATAAATTACATTTACATTACTCACAACATAAATAAGAGTAGAAAAGCAACAGTAGCACTGTGTGTCAAAATATATTTTTGTGAATTTTTTCAGCAATCTGAAAAAAGCAACAGAAAGAATAATAAGTAGTAGAAGCAGTAGAAAAAGAACATTTATTGAACACTTACGATGTGTTGGACACTATGCAAAGCACTTTGAATTCACAATCTGATTTAATCCTCACAACAATCCTAGGAGGAAGGTGCTGCTATAACGTCTGTTAGACATAAAGGAATATTAGTCAAAGTGGGGAAAAAAAAAAAAAAAAGACACAGGACACCACATACTGTATGATTCTATTTCTACACAATATCAAAAAAAGGAAGATTTATAAAGACGGTAGATTAATGGCTGCCTGGAGGTTGGGTTAACTGTAAAGTAGACATGAGGGGTCTTATGGGAGGTGTAAAAACACGTTCCAAACTGATTTGGTAATGGTTACACCACTCAGAAAAGTTACCGAGCATCACTAAATTGTACACTTGAAATGGGGAAATTTTATGATATGCAAAAATATATCTCAAAGAAGCTATTATGAAAAAAAAAAAAAAAGATGGAGAAACATAGGCTTAAAGTTTAAGGAATTTACCCAAGGTCACTACGTAAGTTTCCTACTACTGTAACAAATTACCACAAACTTAGTGGCTTAAAACAACACAAATTTATTATCTTACAGTTCTGGAGGCCAGAAGTCCAAAATGGGTCTCACTGGGCTAAAATCAAGGGGTCAGCAAGGCTGCGTTCCCTCCGGGACAGAATCAGCTTCCTCACCCTTCTGGCTTCTAGAGGCCACTTGTATCCCTCAGCTGGGGGCCTCTTCCTGCATTACTCTGACCTCTCCTTCTGTCATGATAGCTCCTCCTCTGACCCTCCTGCCTCCCTCTTCTAAGGGCCTTTGTGATTGCACTGGGCCAACGCAGACAACCCAGCAAGTCTTCCCATCGTAAGGTCTTCTCCTTAAGCACATCTGCAAAGTCCCTTTCCCCATACAAAGTAACATATTCACTGGTTCCAGGATTAGCATACGGACAACCGTGAGGTCAAGTTCTTCTCTCCACTGCAGTCACTGCTCTAGGCAGGTTTAAAACCAAATCCAAACCCAGGCATCTGAGTCCCTTCTTGCTTGAGCACCATATTCCTACGCCCCACTGTACACAGTAGAAGCTGCCAGGTCCACAGCAAGAAGGCCCCAGGACAGCTCTGGAAATGTCTTCCCCAAATACCCTAGACACTGAGAAAGAAAGGATGCTGGGGTCTCAAAAACACATCTCACATTCCAGAGTTCTCGGGGCAGTCATCTCAAGTTCAAAGTGGCTGGCAATCCAAATGCGTGGAAATACCTACACAAGACAAGAGCAATCTCCCACCTCTCTGCAGGACATACGTGAAAATGCTGCAGGAAATCCTTTAGGAAAATAAACTATCAGTTATTGTCTTTCTCCCTCTCTTGGTTTTTTTTTTTTTTTTAATAACACAATTTTCAACATCCCAAGGCCTATTTGATTTTTGAGTGAGAGAGGCAATTTAAAAAATGTTTATCCTAGTTCTGAGTGGAAGTGTACCTGAAGATATAAAACAACTGATGATTCAGTTCAACTATAAAACAATAGAGAGAGAAAAACAGAGGGATAAAAGCCAGCCTGCCCAAATGATCAGAAAAAAATCCTTTGGTTCTACTCCCTGAATATCACCTGCTTCAAAGGAAGACAATATACACAAAAGAGCAAAACAAGAAACGATTTCTTTTCTACAACAACAAAGGTATTAAGGTGACTAACTTGAGTGCTCTCATGGAGAGAGAAGAACGAAGGAAGTAGCAGGTAGGAAGAGACATACAGAGGTAACCCCAGTGCATTTAATTCTATTTTCTTTAACAATAACTTCCTTATCATGATTATTAGAACATTTTAAAAGTAGAATACTCATCTTGATACATCTTGATACACAGTTGCCTGGCCAGACCTATCTCTAATCCTCTACTGCTGATTTTCTGAATTTTTTTTTCAACATGGCTTTCCCAATTCCCTTTTTAACCTACAACCCAAATGTAGGGTTTCTTTCAAAGTGTAGGCATTGTCTCTGGTAAAACTGCTTCCTGAAAAAATTTACAGGATTTTTGTGGAACACATATGTAACAATTTATATTGTAAACCAGAAGTGTGCAAGCTGTAACACAAGGAACAGTTACTAACTGAAAAACACAAATGCTAGTGAGAAGAAACTTTATGAAGAAACTTGAACAAAACTGTACTTCTTATGGAAACTGATGAACTGCCTCGTTAAGTAGCACAAAAAGTACATCTGTACTAATTATTAAAACTTCTTTAAGGAGGACCCCCTCTTACAGTTGTATTCCAAAGTTCACTTTAAGTCAGTTTTAGAATTCAGAATACGCTTTCTGATAAACACAGTGATCAATTGGTGATTTAACTCCAAATTAGGCTAGAGCAACTGATATAACCCAAAGAAGTTTTGAAATACTATATACTTGAAATAGAAAAACCAAAAAACAGAAAATAATATAGTTGGAATGAACACTTTGAAACAAAACACCCGTTTTAAAAATACAAGAGCAGTAAGTTATGGTTTACCTAAAACTCACTCATTCATTTAACATGTAATATCAATACCTACATCTGCCAAGAATGGGGAAACATCAAAACAAATTATTGGGCTTTCCTGGTGGTGCAGTGGTTAAGTATCTGCCTGCCAGTGCAGGGGACACGGGTTCAAGCCCTGGTCCGGGAAGATCCCACAGGCGGAGGAGCAACTAAGCCCACAAGCCACAACTACTGAAGCCTGTGCGCCTAGAGCCCGTGCTCCACAACAAGAGAAGCCACCGCAATGAGAAGCCCGCGCACCGCAATGAAGAGTAGCCCCCGCTCGCCGCAACTAGAGAAAGCCCACGTGCAGCAACGAAGACCCAACGCAGCCAAAAAAAAAAAAAAAATTCAGCATTTGCACAGTTTTCCAGAGGGGAAAGAAAGGAGGTGGGAAAAACACTGGGAATCAGAGTTTCCAAGACTGGGAGTTTAAATGCAAAACTGCATAAGGAATGGGCTGCTGGGGAAGGCTCCAGAGTGGCGGGAACAAGGGGTTACTGGGTTGTATCACCAAGGAGTCGTTGCTATTTGAGTGTGTGTACATACATATATATGTCTATATATGTGTCAATCATGAAAGAGTCATCTAAAAACGATGTAGATTTTAACTTTATGACATAACTAGAAGTCACTGGAATATTTATGGGATGTGCACCATTCACTCATAGCAACCAGCCTTTCTGGACCTTTCTGGCCACTGAAGTGTGAGTGGTAATATTCTAAAATTGAAAACCACCTAAATATTCGTCAAAAGAGAATACGGCAAGTTATAAAGCATAAAGGAATACTACAATAACTGTTACAACTGGTGTATAGATTAATGTTTGCTGACAGAGAAAGATGTTCATGGCATGTTATCTAGATGATAAAGTTAGTAACAGAATAGCAAGCATGAATAGTTCTTTTATGTAAAATGCCTTTAAATTTCTGTGTAGAGATTTCTAAAAGGATGTTCAGAAAAATGTGAAGAGCAATGGGTCACTGGGTAATTTTTGCTTTTTCTTTTTGCCCTTTTGGGTAGTATTTTAGTTACCTAACAAGGAGAGAGTATCATTTTAATGGAATAACGTTACTTAAAAACATTTTAGAGTGATGAGAGTATATGCTTCTGTGAAGCTTAGCAATCTGATAACAGTATCATTTCCTCACCCAAACCAAACAAACAACATTTAATAAACTGGTCTTATTCTATAGCAACAGGTTGGCCACCCAGAGAGAGAATACTAATACTCTTAACAGTTTCATTTGAAACCTTTTTCTTAGAGGTGAGAGAATAATTTCACCTCAGTGTTAACACCTAGAAAAACAATTTTCATTAGTAAAAAGCCATTACTAAACATCAAACTATATACTTTACATAAATAATTTCTATGAAAAAGTAAACAACATACTATGTGAAAGATAAGAAAGCCTCTCCTACCTGTGAGTAACAAGCGGCATTCCTTCAGGTGACTCTTTTGGAATGTATTTAACCAGTATACTCTTAGGTCAACTAAATTAAAATCAGTTCCCTGAAAATTAATTATATACCAAAGTTTCATTACACAGTATGTTTAACCTTAAAAAATATATGTCTTTACTGAATAAGTAATGTTGATGGGTGAGTATATCCTTTCTACCTCCATAGGGTGATAGCAAATTTCCCTAGAATAATAAGACGATGACCAGGGTTTCTTTTCAAAAGTTTTCTTTTAAAAAACATAATTATATTTCATAGCTCCTTGTTTATCTGTTTGAGGGACCAAACAGTCTTGTTAGTTGGTGCTAAAATGTATAGATAAGATGGTAGGATACTTATCATTTGAAACAGATCGTACCGACATGAAGGGTATATCAAGCATGCAGACACCCACATTTACTTAATAGTGACAAGCAGTAGACAAGTCATCTGATGGCAAGCCAACTAATAAATGAGTGCTGAGCGTAAACTGTTTGGTGTACAGTACAATCCTCCGGCAGGTCCCATTGAACAGCAGCACCAATGAAGAACAGAAGCTGTAAACAACTTCCCGTTCGCCAGAAAACTCAATAGGTTTGACTTCCATTCAACACAAACAAAAACTTCCGGAACACTCAACAAGAAATGAAAGTAGCTGCAATCTGCCTACCTAGGTTAGGCAACAGGATGTAGTGAGGGACTGGACTTGCATATCTTTCAGCTGACTGAGAACAACCAGAACAGTTAATTGAATGAATATGTAAACAGCTCAGTTCGATCCAACAAATATTTACGAAGCACTTACTGTTTTCTTTGTCAGTGGGAAGTGCTTCAGACAATGCCAAGAAAAAATGCAAGATAGTCCCTGCCCTAAAGGAGCTTATATAATGGGGTGAAGGGGAAGAAAATTATGTATCATAATTAATAGACTATTTCCATAGGAAAGGTACAAACCGGCATAATTAACGGAGTATTTCCATGAGATATGTACAGACTGGTACAAGCTGACACAAGGTACGAACAAGAGTTAAGCATTATGTATTTTGGGGAGTGATTTGTCTGTTTAGGAGCTAAAAATATTATCATTAGGAAAGGTCTTCTAGGGGAAGTGGCATTTGATATAGGACATTTGATATAGGACTTAAGTCTGGATAACATCGTTAATACAACTACATTCTTCCAGAACCTCTTTTACAGAGAGCACCAGCTAGTAAGCATAGTGAGTCACAAAACTAACATGCACTCTGCTTTCAAGTGGTTTCCAAACTGAACTGCTATTTATTAAATTCAAATTAAATAGATTATTAGTACAGTTTAGATTAATTCTGGGTAATTGCTTTTCCTCAAATAATTAAACATTAAACTCGTGTGGGCTCCATCCCTCCCCTCCTTTACCTAGATTATTAGAAACAGAATTCATCCTTCATATTCATTCACTCAACAAATACACACTGGGGGTCTATTATGTGTTGGGCATTGTGTGCTAGGCATTGGCACCAAACAAGACACAAGTGAAGTTTTCACCTGTCCCCTCTCACATCTGGCCTCTTTCCTGCAATAGTCAAAGAATTACAGCATCAGGGGGACCATCAGTGATCCTTCTGCCTAGAGGTTGGGCTATATCTTCATATGCCCAACAAAAAAGCTATTTATTTTTCCATCTAATTTATTATCTGCTTTATTACTAATTACAGGATGTAGGTTCAACTAAAGTTGAATCCCTGACATTCAGTTACAATATTCGTTATTTTTAGTCCATCCTGACTTCTGGTATTCTATGTTAAAAGGAATCACATTAGTGTTTCTTCCAATGAACTACAAAGAAAAAAAAAGTGCTTATAAAGTTAATCAGAAATGTTATATTGAATTAAGCATCATGGGCCTATCTCTAACACATGCAAAACAAAACACTGCAATTACTAAAGTAGAATCTAAACTTTTAACCTACTAGAAAATCATCATCCTTTCTCTTCAGTATTCTCCAACTCAGTACCTTGTTTTTCACTCTAGGGCCCTTGTTGTGTTTTGTAATTACAGTGTAGAAGCCAAGAATTCAAACTCTGAGCCTTATATCCAGGTTTAAATCTTGGCTCTCTATATTACTAGCTGCATGACATTGTATAAGTTACTTAACCTACATGTGTCTCTTTCCTCATTTGTAAATTTGGGATAACATTACCCAATTTATGGGGTTGTTGTTAGGATTAGATGAATATATGTAATTTGGTTAGAACAGTGCCTGACACCTAATAAACACTGTTACCTGTGACTATTATTGTAATTATTATTTATTTGCATAGTGTTTTTGTCTGTTTCCTTCCACAAAAACATAAGCTCACTGAGGGTAGGTAGCATGTCTCTCCGGTTCACCCACTATATATCTGATGCACAGTACATGCCCATGACAGAGGATGTGCTCAATAAAAGTCAGTGAATGAATAATCTCATTCCCTTCCAAAATCTACTCAAGTGATTTTTTGTTTATGGGCACTTTCTCCAATACCACCAGTATTTCATATGTAACCATCTCCAGTTTAGACAGACTGTACCAAATTCCCTTATCAGAGCTTTTATTAGTAAGTTCTATGTTAACATTTTAACTGTTCTAGAGGGTTAGCTACGAATACTGTCAAGTCTTCACATTTATCTTAATTTATAGCATGAGTCCTCTGTGAGATGATGTCCAAGTGGTGTGCCTTATCTTTGCTCATTATAGAAATGAGAGACATTTCCATCTGACTTGTAACGTGGGAAAGAACAATGGAAAGAAAAATCAGTGGGACAAGCGTTGGGCCGACATAACTTTAGGAAGAGCAAACCAAACTCCAACCAACAGTCAGTTAGTCCCACTATGGGCAGGAGGTGGGTAAGGGGGGTGGAGGGAAGGAAGATTCTTCTGGAGACTGTAAATCAGTTGATACTCAGTTGTTACCAAGAGTTTTATGCTGCCACGTGGAGGGGATTGGCTGAGTGACAGAGGCCGTGGTGGCATAGGTGTTTGCTCTCCACAATTAAGTCCACTGCATACTTACTCTTCCTGTTTATTCCTTTCAGAGGAGGTGCCATTATGCCTGTGCTATTGACTAAAGGTTTGTTGACTCAAGGTGGGAGGCTGTCTGGGTCCAATGGCCAAGAAGGGCTGATAGTGAGAATTATCTGCAGCATCTGATACAACACACATACAGGACACACCTTTCGAAACTTTCAACTTCACACCGCTTCTAAAAAATTGGGAAGTGGGGGGCAGACAACCAGTGTCCCCAACATAGCAAGTATAAAAATACTAGCGTCAGAAGCAATGTAAATTTGATTCTTTGAAAAAGCTTTCAAATTTTCTCTTGGCCCTGACCTAGAATCAAGCTGTGATGAAGTGAGGATACAGTAATTACTTATTCCACAATGAAACATTTTGTTTTGAGATTATTCATTCACTTGGCAGTTGTTCTCAATCTTTTTTTTCCTGCCTGACGTGCATGAGAGGATATACACTGTTCTTTTCTTAACAGCAGGTGAATCACTGACTTAATTTCCAAAGGTATTTTGGAGGTTTTAATCCTGTCCTCACCTTTTCCCATTTTTTTTCATATTTCTTACTTCACGTTCCTGCCCTTTTCACCTTATCCAGAATAATGGGTATTTAAATTCCAGGATATCAGAGCTAAATAATTGCCTTAATTTTTTTCAAAGAATCAAGTGGCATTTATTTCACCTCTGCATTTTCAAATTACTATACTTATTCAACAGAAATCTGTATAACAATGTTAGGGGCTTTGGGGTTACATAAAGAAGTACAACTGGGGCTTCCCTGGTGGCGCAGTGGTTGAGAGTCTGCCTGCCAGTGCAGGGGACACGGGTTCGAGCCCTGGTCTGGGAAGATCCCACATGCCGCGGAGCAACTAGGCCCGTGAGCCACAACTACTGAGCCTGCGCGTCTGGAGCCTGTGCTCCACAACAAGAGAGGCCGCCATAGTGAGAGGCCCGCGCACCGCGATGAAGAGTGGCCCCCGCTTGCCACAACTAGAGAAAGCCCTCGCACAGAAACGAAGACCCAGCACAGCCAAAAATAAATAAAATAATAAAAAAAAAAACAAAAAAACCCCTGGACCAGATCTCTGTTCAACCACTTACTAGTTTTGTGATTTGGACAAGTCATAGCGCCTCACTGCCCCCAGCTTCCTCATCAGAAGAGAGGATATAGTTTTTTAGGATAATGAAGTAACAGACATAAAAGCGCCTTTAAAATTAGAATGTGCTACACAAGTGCAATGCACTATTTCACATGCAATATGGAACAGAGAGGGAAGAGTCTTAAGGCAGAGACTTCAGTTGGTAAGTTACTGTGCTGTTCGGAGAAGATGATAAGAGTCTGAAGTAGGGCGATGGTAGGAAAAACTTTAAAGAAGACTCAGGATTGGAAGAATATTATAAAGCAATAGTAACAGAACTGGACACCGATTTTTATCACGAGGATTGCTGAGGAAGGAGGAGGTATACGGTGCCTGAGCGGAGGACGGCAGGAACAGGAGTCGATGCAAGGCTGGGAGGCAGGGTGAGGGGGCAAGTTAGACTTCTGGACAAATGAAAATGACCACCAGGGGCTTCCCTGGTGGCGCAGTGGTTGAGAATCTGCCTGCCAATGCAGGGGACACGGGTTCGAGCCCTGGTCTGGGAAGATCCCACATGCCGCGGAGCAGCTAGGCCCGTGAGCCACAATTGCTGAGCCTGTGCGTCTGGAGCCTGTGCTCCGCAACAAGAGAGGCCGCGATAGTGAGAGGCCCGCGCACCACGATGAAGAGTGGCCCCCGCTTGCCGCAACTGGAGAAAGCCCTCGCACAGAAACGAAGACCCAACACAGCCATAAATAAATAAATAAATAAATTAATTAAAAAAAAAAAAATGACCACCAGGCACACAGAGCAATGGAACGGGGGGCGGGAGGCGGCAGGGCTAGTGGTGGAGATTTAGGCCTGGACCTTGTGCACCGTTCTGGTTCACTCTCTCCCTCAGGTGTCTCCTCCACATGATTTCAAGCACTCAGAACACTTGGGCACTCTGGGCACTCTGCCTCCCTCACCCACCCCCCCCAGGCCACATCACCATCCCCCTCCCCAGGACCACCCTGATGGCCGGTCCACAGTCCTCCACACTTCTCCCCAAGTGCAGCCCACTGCCATCTTCTAAACATGTGCATCAGACAACGTCACTCCCGGCTTAAAACCTCCCAACTACTTTCTGCTTTCCATTGTGCTGAGAACTCCGTCTAAGCTCTTCACTCTAATTAAGGGAATTCTACACAGTCCAGCCCAGCCTCCCTTCACATCATCATCTCCTACCATGTTCCAGAAACACAGACCTATTCTCTATTTTTCGAACATGCCAAGCTTATCCTCATCTCTGAGTCTTTGCACTAGGTGTTTACCTGGGGGGAAAAATAGTAACACTTACTGAGTCCTTGCTAGGTATATGCATTTTACATGTCTTAACTCACTTAAGCCTCCTATCTCTATATAAGGTAAATACTAAGTCCATTTTATAGAGTTGCCATATGATCCAGCAATCCCACTCCTGGGCATATGTCCAGACAAAATTATAATTTGAAAAGACGCATGCATCCCAATGTTCACAGCAGCACTATTTACAACAGCCAAGACATGGAAACAACCTAAATGTCCATTGACACATGAATGGATAAAGAAGATATGGTACATATATTCAATAAGTGGTCCTGGGAAAACTGGACAGCTACATGTAAAAGAATGAAATTGGAACATTCTCTAACACCATCCACAAAAATAAACTCAAAATGGATCAAAGACCTAAATGTAAGGCCAGACACCATAAAACTCTTAGAGGAAAACATAGGCAGAACGCTCTTTGACATAAATCACAGCAGTATCTTTTCTGCTCCACCTCCTATAGTAATGAAAATAAAAACAAAAATAAACAAATGGGACCTACCTAATTAAAAGTTTCTGCACAGCAAAGGAAACCATAAACAAAATGAAAAGACAACCTACAGAATGGGAGAAAATATTTGCAAACAAAGCGACCGACAAGGGATTAATCTCCAAAATATACAAACAGCTCATGCAGCCCTATGTCAAAAAAAACAAACAAATCAAACAACCCAATCAAAAAGTGGGCAGAAGATCTAAACAGACATTTCTCCAAAGAAGACATACATATGGCCAAAAAGCACACGAAAATATGCTCAACATTGTTAATTAGTAGAGAACTGCAAATCAAAACTACAATGAGGTACCACCTCACACCGGTCAGAATGGCTATTATCAAAAAGTCTACAAACAATAAATGCTGGAGAGGGTGTGGAGAAAAGGGAACCCTCCTACACCGCTGGTGGGAATGTAAATTGATACAGCCACTATGGAGAACAGTACGGAGGTTCCTTAAAAAACTAAAAATAGAGCTAACATATGATCCAGCAATCCCACTCCTGGGCATATATCTGGAATAAACCACAATCCAAAAAGATACACACACCTCAATGTTCACTGCAGCACTATTCACAATAGCCAAGACATGGAAGCAGCCTAAATGTCCATCGACAGAGGAATGGATAAAGGAGATGTGGTACATATATACAATGATATATCACTCAGTCATAAAAAAGAATGAAATAATGCCATTTGCAGCAACATGGATGGACCTAGAGATGATCATATTAAGTGAAGTAAGTCAGAAAGAGAAAGACAAATATCAGATATCACATATACGGAACATAAAATACAACACAAATGAACATATTCTATGAAACAGAGACTCACGGACATGGAAAACAGACTTGTGGTTGGCAAGGGGGAGAGGGGGTAGGGAGGAAAGGAGTGGGAGTTTGGGATTAGCAGATGCAAACTATTATATATAGGATGGATAAACATCAAGGTCTTACTGTATAACAGAGAACTATATTCAATATCCTGTAATAAACCATAATGGAAAGGAACATGAAAAAGAATGTGTGTGTGTGTATATAAATCACTTTGCTGTACAGCAGAAATTAACACTGTAAATCAACTATACTTCAATAAAATTAAAAAGAATATATATATATATAACCACAAATAAAGCTCATTTTACAGATGGGGAAACAGCCTCAGAAAAGTTAAGGAAACTGTCCTAGGGCCCTACAGTCAGTAAATGGCAGAGCTTGGATCTAAATCCAGTCAGTCTGGCACTGGAGTTTACGCTCTGAAGTACTTTCTAACCTGTTGGTGATTTTCTTCTTCGCTGGGATGAATTCTCGTACTTCGGATCTCAGCGTAAATGTCATCTCAGCAGAATGGCCATCTCTGATTCCCTAATCATAAGTAGCCATCCAGCCCCTTGTTGTTCTATCACCCTCTCCTTGGCCATAAAACAGTGCCTGTCACAGAGCAGCACTCAATAAATATTTGCCAAATGAACAGGGATTAAGAAAAGTTAGTTACAATTACTAGAGTCTTGGAGCTGTAAGGTACCTTTGAAATAATATATTTCAGCTTCCTCTTTTACATCTGAGAAGAGCTATTCGAGACATAGTGAATTGCCTAGAGAAATCAGGCGTGCAGTGGTAAAGCAAGGACTTGTGTGCGGTGCTCTGAGCAACCAGTTCTGTGTTCATCTTACTATTTTCCTTCCAAATTTAAAAGACTTTTGAGAGCACATCTGCAATCAAATTGTGATGATAGAAGCCATGTTTTATGCTTTATTAAGGGAAAGACTCAAGAAACTAAAACCCATGGATACAGAAAAACTGCTCATTTTATGTGTAGGTTTATGTCTTTGAGTGAGTGAAACTGATTAACATAAATGACTGAATAGCTAAAATGGTATTTTATCGCTCTTTGAAGTTACTGCCAAGAGAAAAGTTGCTGACGTTGCAAAAACATAACTTTGTTCCTCTACTTTAATATTTACTTAAAATAAATGCCAGTCTTCAAACTCCCGGTCCACCCAACGTCCCTGCCGCCCAGCTTGTATGCACAGCTAAGGAACGCTCAAGCTAAACATTGCAGACTAGGCTTCGCATGTCCAGGATTATCAGTATATTCCTCTAACTTAATCTGACCCCGCCATGTCTCAGGGTGCACGTGAATTCTCCTGATAAGAAAAGTACTACTGCCGCCTTTAATTTCTTTGGGCAAAGCTGTTTTCATAGAGAACTAGAGTAAGTACCCGACTGACCACATAGCATAAAGAAGGGTGGAGTCAAGGCAGAGCTGAAGATGAACTGCTATTTGAGCCATCTTGGTTTTTATAAAATGTGAACTAGGGCCATTATTTCCACTAAATGGATAAAGATAGATAGCCTATGGCTGATGAGTTTTTACAAAACAATGAAAATGTTTGAGATCTCAGGATTCCAAAATCCAAAAAGAAAACTCGACAAAATATATTAATTATTCAATTACAGCTCAACAGAAATCAATTTTAAAAATAAATTATAGGACTTCCCCGGTGGTCCAGTGGCTGGGAATCCGCCCTCCAGTGCAGGGGACGCAGGTTCGATCCCTGGTTGGGGAACTAAGATCCCGCATGCCACAACCAGAGAGCCCATGTGCCGCAGCTAAGACCTAATGCAGCCAAAAATAAATAAATACTTAAAGAAAAAAAAAATTATAACGTTATGGGTTGTGGGTACATTTTTAACATGTTTGATGTGATGCAGTGTGGGGCTGTCAAAAGAAGAGAGTTTAAAAAACCTAGGAAATTCTTTGAAAACAAAAAAGGTCTAGAAAAGCAATACACTGAAATAAATGCAAGGAATATTTGCCATCTATGTTTAAAAGTACATCTACAAGCGAGATTAATCCCCTAGATTAATCCATGCACAAGGAAATTACATTGATCTATATTAGAAATGAATACCATAATTATATCTAGGAAATAATAGTGCCTAACCTTTTACATGTCCCTGGACGTCTTTCTTCCAAGACATACACTTGTTTCCTATTTTAAGGACAAATCTGTGGCCGCAATACTGTCAACTGAGTTGAAGCCCCATGATGGGGAAATTTACAAACTGCGGTGAATCTGCTTTTCTAGAAAATCACTAACCTGTAATCATATATAATACTAATATGTTCCAGGAACTATTCTAAGCTTCATATATTTTATATAAATATATATACTGATATATAGCTATATATACACTTACATATATATATTCATATATACTAACAACCACTATATAAGATAGCTAATATTATTATGTCTCTTTTGTAACTGAAGAAATGAGAGGTTAAATAATTTGTCCAAGATCCTACTCTTAGAAAGTAATGAAGCCAAGTTTAAACCAAGACAGTCTGGCTATGCTGTCTTTCTATACCAAATTATATAAAACCTGAACCATGTCTTATTTCATTTTGATTTATCACAGAATTGTTCCCATGACCCACCAAGGTAATTCTCTAGGCTCATTAGGGGGGCAAATTTTTGCTTGTTGGCCACATTAAGGAGAACGAGATACCATATGATCAGTCTGCCTTTAAATATTCTATTAGTCTTTAATTATGAATGGGGGGGGGTCTCAGTTTTTTCTAATTGTAACAGTTAAATCTTTAAAAACCAAAGTGATATGACCTTCTACCTGAGCCCAATCTAACACAAAAATATTCCAATCAACTGTGTATATAGCAAACATACTATTCGATCACAGATTCTATAGAACTCATCAAAAACTAAGTCCTCCATCATTTACATTCTACTGATACTTCGGGAACAAACCTACCTGCATTTTTCCCCTTTTGTTATCTAATAGAAAATTTAGAGGAGGCATGACAAATTTAACAAAGACTGTATGTGATGGTAAAAAGTTGAGAACTTCCAAGTTCTCAAGTTTAATAACTGAGTCAGTCATAATTTATATTAATACATCTTAAAATGACTACTCATTCTAGAAAGAGGGTTTTTCCCCTAATCCCAGAGGTAGAGCTATTTTTTTCCCCATGTAACATTATGCTTCTCATAATGTTTTCTTAATGAGTGTTATTCAGATGACTGTTCTTTTGGAAACAGTATAAAGTGTCATTATGTGCCTGCAATTAATGATTTAAAAAATCTCTATATCTACAAATCCAGGATACTTTTCTCAGTTCTCTTTCTCCTTGATCCCTCTCTATAGTTCACGCTTTCTTGAAATTCCATTTTCTTTGGCTTTGGTGATGCTACACTAGCTTATATTCCTCTGATCTCTCCAAATGTTTTTTCTCATTACTTAGTATAGACATTTCCCAGATGCCACTGTTCTTGGAGAGTTTGTCCATTTTGTCTTCAAGAAGTAAATTAGAATGAACGACTTCCAAACTCTAGCTCAGCCAGATTTTCCTCTAATCTAATTACAGTTGCCTAGCTGTAGATCCCTGATGGATAATTCTTAGGAAGTCGTAGGAGAACAAGTGAGGCTACTCAAGAAATTAGGGACCAAATCATTATAAGGCTTTGAATGTCATGGTGGAGAAAAGAAATATCCTTGAATGAAAGTCTTGGAAACAAGAGAGAAGATCTGATTTATATTTTAAATAGGTAATCTAGCAACAGTGTGGATTTGAAGTAGTTGAGAGCAAAAAGGAAAACCAGTTAAGAAGTTACCAAAATCAGCCAAAGAGGAAATGAAGAGAACTTGGGGGATGTTGAGTACATTAAAAGGGAGGGAGAACTGTAAGTCAGCTAAATTTGAATGAGTCACAAGCCACTTCCCTGGCACACACACTCATATATTCACATGACTGGGATCTCTACTATAAACTCCACCGCAACACTGATCTCAACTGTAATTCAGTAATTATTTAAGGAATCTCCCTGTTCCCCCCAAAAGTATGAGCTCCCTGAGGGTCTGAACAATGTTGTTTGGCCAAGAGCTGGCACACTGTCTGCTGGCATATAGTATGTACTCAAAAAATATCTGGTAAATGAATAAATTTGCCAAATAAATAAAAATTCTAGAAAACTAAAGTCACAACAAAATCTTAATGCTGAAAAGAAATTCACGGATCAACTAGTAGCAAATAGAAGGTTAGAAAAATTAAATGACTTGCTTCAAGTCGCAAAGCTAGTTAATCACAGAGGCGGGGAGTAGAATTCTGCTTCTCCAAGACTAGAGGAAAATAAAAGAAACTGCAAATGTAGAAGGCAGATATGGGGGTGTAAGATAATTCTGGAGATTATTACATAAGTGTACATACACGCCCACATGTAATGTTGAGAATATAAATTTGTCACTGGATTTTGTCAACGGTGAGGTAACATGCCTCAATGTATACATCTATATATTTTTGCATGTATGCCTAAATCTGCTGCTTGTCATTACTGGCTGATGATGCCGAAAAGCTTAAAAGGTCCATAGCTATTTTTAAGATTCCCCTTGAACAAGACATATGGCACTAATTTTTACTTGAAATCTTATAGACAGCAGCCATTACACTAGTAATTTGATCTTGCTTTCACTTGAATTTTCTTTTAGAGGTATGAAATGAGAAAGCAGAATTATTAGAGTCTGCGTTTGTGTTTTTCCCCCCGAAGAGAATATTCATTTTAAATGCTTTCTTCAATTTTTTAAAGTTATATTTAAAAACTGACTATACACGTATGGACATCAAGGCAAAGAATACAATGAAGGTTATTAATCCCGCGCGTAACCCATGACTGCTGAGATAAAGCACGGTGCAGTAAATGACAACTTCTATAGCTGAGAAAATATGTGATGTAGCGGAAAACCCAGCAGGCCAGGAATCAGAAGACATCCTATTCTTAGTCTTCCTGCCTGCAAGTTATATAACTTGAAGCCAATCATTGACATCCAGCCACAAGCTATCTGATGGAGCCTCAAGTCAGCCTTTGTGAAATAAAATCAACCGGCCTTCTCTCTTCCTAATACTGATACAAGGAATAAGCAAGATCATGAATGTAGAAGTCCTCTGAAGGTATTTTTGAAGGGAAACATGCAATTTCATTTTTTAAATCAGTATTTAACAGAGGAGTGTTGATGACTTCTGGCTGAACATTTCTCTTTAATAAATAACTGACTGACTTAAAGGACCTTGAATTTACCCTGGACCATATATTTTCCCAGCTGATCATTAACGGTCAGGCAGACGTTATTGCTTATTTATTGCATTCCCACAGAGACTGAAGGACTCAAGGTATTATTTTTAAAAGGATGAGAGATTTTTTTGCTCTGGCCCCAATCAGTAATGTTCAACTACTGAGCCTGGTTATTCTCTAAAGAGGTATATTCCAGAGAAGGGTTCACACATTTTAAAAACACTGCATCACACTGATGGGGTAAAAGACCTGCAAGCCATCTACTTTATCCTTTTTCTCACATCAGCACTGACCTTAAATGTATTGACGTAAGAGTACTAGGGGGAAAAAAAAAATCTCTGCTCCTTGCAATATAAAAGTAAATTCTTATTTCACATAAGAAAGGATGTAAATTACCCTGGACATTTTTCAGTACTATTGGTTGCTTATCTCATATACTATAAACAAGCAATCTATTTCTATTTTTGCAACCACTTGCAGATCTAAGGTTAGTACACTGCCATCTCTTGAGTGAGACCAAGGTCAAAAAGCACCCTTTCTAATTGCTTACATTTAAAAAAATCAAGGCTTGACGCATCATTATTACCATTAACCAGAGTAATAAACTTTACCTTCACACAGAATATTGGGAGGAACACTATGTATGGGTCACACAAAATTATACACCATCATTATTCCTGCAAAAAAGTAAAAGAACAGCTAATAGAGAATTTGTAGTATCATCTTCAATATGTATATTTGATTTCTTATGATTCAAACTCATGTTCTTAGCTGATAATAAAGGGAATAGTAGACTTGAGCTTACTATTAGATTTAATTATAGTAATTGCAATATTTGGCCATTTTGAACTAGAAAAATGGCAGTTTTATATGGTTTGACCTATACTTCTATTCATCTGAGCAAGAGACAATGATAATGTAGAAATCTTTCTGCATCAATGTGGTTGTTTTCTCTCTGAAAAGCAATTGATTATTCTCTTGCCTAGTTCAGAGTTTCAAATGGAAAAAACCAAAATAAATTTCAGTTCTATTTTAGCTTCTGTAATCCTAAAGATCGATACTTTGTACACTTCAGCTTTTTATCCATAAAAGTATGAGAGTACCAACTATGCTTATGGATGCACCCTGAGAAATACATAATTGAGGAATATACTTTTTGTATACACACAGAATTTAATATATAAGTCTGTCACCTTCTACACAAAAAAAGCTTGGTTATGAGCAAACAAAAAAGATGTAAAACTAAAGGATTTAAATGACATGGGAAACACTATAATTTAATATTTTGTAAAAAAAAAAAAAAAGCAGGATTAAAAAGGTATATAAAATGTAAAACATAAAATTTACAAAAGAATATATACATAAAAAGAAAGCTGAAAGGAATAGACAAAACATTTTAAGTTAGTATTTCTGGTATTACCTAGGATTAGTGGATGATTTTTCACCGTATACTTGACAACTTTACATATTTTTTTCAAACGTCTACAACTTTAGGGAAAAAATCTGTAAGTAAAAATTGGACTAAATGGGGAGATATGTCATTTTACTAAATGAATGAATGACTCAATATTAAATATTTCAAACTATACCTGATTAAAACTAAAACTCAATGGGAATTTTTCAATCTAGAAAAATATTCTGATGTTCTAGGAGAATATATGCACATAATTATCCAGGAAAATTCTGAAAAAGAATTAAGTGGAAGAATATCACTCATGACATTAAAATAGAAAGGCTATGATACTAGCACCAGAGAGGCAGACACATTCAAGTAGGGGAAGAGAGCCCAGATAAGGCCAAAATATATCTAAAAATTTGATATAGTAATGACAAAAGTGACTTCTTGAATCAGTTGGCAAAGTATGAATTACTCTCTAGGTGTTTGGTTGGCAGGCTAATTATTTCAGTGAAAAATTACATTTTTTTAAAATTACATTCTTAAAGCGTACCTTATTCCAAAGTAAATTTCACTAGAATTCAGTATCTAAATATTTTAAAAATTATAAATATGCTATGATAAAATATAGGAGAATATTTAATAACTTTAGATTCCCATATCATACCTTTTCTAATGTTCACATATACTCAAGATTTAATTATCAAAATATGAAACTGCAAAAATATTGAGACAATATAAGTAAATATTCTTACAACCTTGAGGTAGAAGGTCTTTTATGGATAACATCAAACCCAAACAACACAAATTGATATACAGGATTAATAAAAATTTTGAACTTCTTTATGGCAAAAAGAATTATGAGGTTTAAATGTGAATTATAAGCTGTGAGTATTTCTAATATATAACAGTAGATTAATAGTTGTACTACAAAAGGAACTCTTACAAATTGATTACCAAAAAAAAAAAAAACAAAAACAAAACTCACCAGCTTAGAAAGCCTGAAAAAAGTAAAAAGGCAATTTACAAAAGAAAAACTATATGGGAAAACAGGTTTTTAAATATTTTGAACCTCACAATAATCAAATAAGCAACATTTTTTTAACAAGAAATAATATTCACTTATTATATTGGCAACTATGAAAAATAATAACGTCAGTATTGGAGAAGGTGTGGGAAAGGGGAGACATTCAGAGGGGGACGCTCCAGCATGAACTGGTACAACCTCTCGATGAAGAAAAAATTTGATGATACAAATATCCTTTGACTAGTCAAGTCGACTTCTAAAAGTACATCCAAAGAAAATAATTAGTGACGTGTGAAAAATGTATGTTCAATAATAGTCTCTGCAATGCTGTTTATAGGGGGAACAGTTACTGAGTGGTGATTAAGAGCTTGGAGCTGAGGAGTCAGGCTGTCTGGACCCGGACTCCTGACGCTAACCTCTTCCTACCCACGTGACCTTCAGCAAGTTTAACTTCCTGTGCTTCAATTTCTTCATGAGTAAAGTACAGACAATAATAGTATTTGCCTCATAGGGTTTTAAGGATAAAATTGGCAAATAAATGAAAAGCACCCAGAACATTGCGAGCAACTTAGTAAGCACTCAATAAATGTTACCTGTTATCACCGCTGAGAAAAAAATTGTGAAATGCCATTTATAGGGATGGCTTAAGTAAAGGATATTGATCAAAAGATCAGAACACTATGCGGTCATTAG
This sequence comes from Balaenoptera physalus, assembly GCF_965194825.1. Classification (NCBI taxonomy): domain Eukaryota; kingdom Metazoa; phylum Chordata; class Mammalia; order Artiodactyla; family Balaenopteridae; genus Balaenoptera; species Balaenoptera physalus. The sequence continues at coordinate 9,779,648 of NC_138884.1, forward strand.
AAATGATGAGGTAAAATTATAAGCATGGAAAAATGCCACAGTAGATGACATTAAGTTCTTAAATAAGCGTTACAAAGCAGGAATATTTTACTACCTCATCTTTAATCAAACAAATATAAATATATATGTAAGCATTCAGAGAAAAGAATATGGAAGCACTTAAGCCGAAGTACAAACAATGACTGAATGTGGGTGTAGAATTATGATTTTCATTTTCATCCTTATACTTGTGGTTTTTTTGGTACGAAAAAAACTTTTCTTTTTAAATTAATGTTACTTTTATAATAAAAAATAAACTTATACCCATTTTGAAAAAAAAGGCAACTGGAAAGTCAATTAAGACAATTAGAAGTGATGGGTGATTGATAACACAGAAGTACAGGCAATGAAGTAACCACGGGAAAGGGCTGGTCTGGGTTTCAGCAGAGAAAGACCAAACTTTCCACTCACCCATTCTTTAATTGCCAAAAACATGTTTATGGAGGATGACGATAATATATACAATTGTGATAAAAGTTACATGAACAACTTGCAGTTTATAAAGAGATATGTCAACAGGTTATAAATATATAAATATGTGAGACTAGGGCTTGGGCTTAATTTTTTTTAAAGATCAACCATCTACATTTTTCAATCCAAATGACCAACTTCCCAAAAGTAACATTTGGGCTACAAACCAAACAAAGCTTCTTAGTAGCAGTTAGCAGATAAGATGACAGCAACATTGCAGGCTTATCTGGTTACACATCCTGTTTATGTCTACAAATTTAGCTGATCTCATCTAATATTAACTGATGTCCAAATACCTAATTATACACACACACAGATCATGTAACCACAGGTTATAAGTTAGTGACTTGGTACCATTAACTTACTGTGTTATTTTTTTTTTTCAACATTTGAAAGAGGCCAATAGCAGCTTTAAAACCATTTTTATGCTGTCTCTAAGCAAAAACGTAATATTTCGGATAGAAGCACATGTGGAAGGCCTTATCATTCAAAATCTAAAATTGATCTATCTCTTTAAGCTTCAGAAATACCTATATTACTGATTACCTTATTAACACTGAAACATTTGTTTTAAGGGATAGGATTAACTTCCTGATCTATAGACAAAAGGCAAAGGAAGCAAAGGGATGAAGCCGAGTTTGATCAAAATGGCTTACTCATCGGTAGCAATTAGCAGATTTGTTTTAATTACTGGATATTAAATTTTGATGTTATTGATATTATTGAATGATGGAAACTGAGTCTACACAATGAGTTTAATGCAGAGTGTCAAGAATATTAAACAACCAAAAAAAAAAAAAAAACTCAGCTAAAGCATCACTAGGGGGTCTTTGGTCTCTTCATCAATGTCTATTTAACAAATAGATTTTTAAATTAATAATAAGTAAGAGTAAATACAAATATTTAGCTTTTTCTAACATCATTCTCAGCTTTGAATACTTTTTCTCAAAGGAAACTTCAAACTCAAAGGACTCCTATAATAATACCGGGGAGGTAAAATGTTTACAGTGAAGTTGCTCTTTATGAGGAAATTAGGTTCCAAAGTCAGCATGTAAAAAAAAAAAAATCATGCATAGCCAACATTATTCTTTAAAATTCTTAAAGTACAACACTCTCACCATAACTTAAGAAAATAGATTTCTTCCTGTACTGGAGCAGCCTGCTGAGTCCTTAGGTGCACAGTGCCTTAGAGCAGATTCTCAAAAAACAAAAACCAAAACCCGAGACTGGGGCAAGGATGGGCATGTTGGTGCATAACTTTGGAAGCAGGGGACAGGTCAACATGGGTGAGGAAAAGAGGCAAGTGGGGATGTGAAACAATGAATAGTGTGCATAGCTATTTCACAAAGAACACCAAGACACACAACAGTTTGTTTGAAAGATGCTGTTTGATGGCCTGGAATTCAGCAGGTGGGCTGCAAGGAGAGAGAAGCCATGGCATGCAGTATTCCATGGGAGGGTGAAAGAAGGGATCTAGCTGGTTTCCTCCCAACTCCTGTTCTGCACTGCTACGGTTCACTCAGAGGGACTTAACTGTTCTAGACTTTCAGGTTACCTTATCCAGCCCCTCTGGCAGCCCATCAGGAATTCAGATCCTAGTCCAGAGTCCAAAAGTGATGGAGGAAGCTCTGGGCAGGCGGCTGGTTGGCCCAGCTGCAAGGCAGCAGCCAAGGAGAAGGATCCAGCATTCCCCAGGCAGCTGAACAGTCAATCCCTGGTGGCAGATTCGTCTGGGAGGTGGAGAGTGCCAAGGCAATCTGGGGAGGTCACAAGGTGTGTGTCTGATAATTTGAAGAAGTTGGTTTGTATTTATAAGTTTTACTGGACAAGAAAAAAATATCTTCTTTAAATATTAAAAGGCATACTCAATACTGTATGATCATAATATATGTAAGAAGAAAGTGAAAACTAAGACAACTGAAGTAAAAAAATGTCATGGCTCTCACCTCACATTTCTAAGGAGCTCACTTCATTAAGCGGTATGATGGGTAAAATGTATAAAACCTGATCTTTCCCTTAATGCAACTGTAAATGTGTTCAGTTAAATGTACACACATTTCAACACCACTTTACCAATTGTCTACTGTGCACCAGGACTTTCTCTTATAGTCTCACTTAAGCTTCAAAGCAAACTCTACAGGTCCCATTTTACAGAAAACTTAACAGAAAAATAAATAACACAGAAGGTCGCACCTATCAAATGACAGAACAAGGACTAGAATAACATTCTTTTGTTATGTCATGTTATCCAAACCACTGAAAATCCAGTACCCATTTTAATAATTTTCAAAACTTAGGAAAGCAATTGCTTCTAATCTCTAAGAACATTCTTTAGGAGGACTTGTACTTGTCTTAGAAACTAGAATATTAGGGATCTCCCTAGAAAAACCATATACAACTTACAGTCCAAAGTTTGCTGAAATTTTCATAGAAAAATATGTATTACTGTACCGTAGTATATTATAAAAACATTAGTATACAAATATAGTGGACTTTGTGGGCCTCACATGCCCCTTCACACCAGAAATATTCATTACCCCAGGTGCCGAGAGTGTCGCCTACTTATGGCTCGTAGCCAAGTCCCTCCCCTAAGATTACACCACCTCCCTGGGCACAGCTCACTTCCAGTGACTGATGGAGATGGGGTAAATGGACCAACCTCCTTGACTCAATTTAGGGTATCTCTGAAAAGCCATCCCAGCTTCTAAGTAATGCTGGGACTGAGTGAGGCCTTTGTTACCACTGTAGAGCAGTTCAACTTCTGCCTAATCTTTCTTCCCTCTATTCCTTACAGGTATGGTTCCAAAGAGCACTACCCAAGAAAACTCCTCCTTGAAACCTCAGTCTCAGGGCTTAGAACTTGGACAATCCAAACTATGACAAGAAGAGATACAATAATATTGAATGTGATGGGACAAAATGAGACTGACAGAAAATCAGAGTTTTAAGTGTGTTTACTAGAAGAAAAAAGAGAGCAAAATAAATAAATATCCAACAAGAGAAAAAAAAAAAAAAAAACCCTGAGGACCTGATAGGAAAATGGGCAAAAACACGAACAAACACGTCGAGAGAAAGATACACAAATGGCCCTTAAATATAAGATGTTCCACTTCATTTATAATAAAATAAATGCAAATTAAAACTATGTTAGCACTAGCCATGAACAATCTGAAAATAAAATTAAGAAAACATATTTAGAATAGCATCTAAAAGAATACACATTTAAGAATAGATTTAACAGAAGAGTATGAAATTTGTGCTCAGGAAACAATAAAACATTGTTGAAAGAAATTAAAGAAGACATAAGTACGTAGAAAGACGACATCCCATGTTCATAGATTGGAAGATTCAATATTGTTAAGCTGGCAATACTCCCAAAATTGACCTACATATTCAAGAGAATTCCTATCAAAACACCAGCTGGCTTTTTTTTTTTGCAGAAATTTACAATATGATCCTAAGATTTATATGGAAATGCAAGGGGCAATCTTGAAAAAGAAGAACGAAGTTGGAAGATGGACATTTCCTGATTTCAAAACTTACTAAGAAGCCATAGGAATCAAGACAGTGTGGTAACCGCATAAGGATAGATATATAATAGATCAATGGAATAAAACTGAAAGTCCATAAATAAACCCTAACCATATGGTTAACCAATTTCTGACAAGAGTGCCAAGACAATTCAATGGAGAAAAACAGTCTTTTCAACAAATGGTACTAGGACAACTGCATCCAAAGGAATGGAGTTGCACTCCTTCCTTACATCACACAAAAATTAACTTCAAATTAACCCCATAGACTTAAGTGTAAGAGTTAAAACAATAAAGCTCTTAAAAAAGTCTTGGGCTTCCCTGGTGGCGCAGTGGTTGAGAGTCTGCCTGCCAATGCAGGGCACACGGGTTCGAGCCCTGGTCTGGGAGGATCCCACATGCCGCGGAGCAACTGGGCCCGTGAGCCACAATTACTGAGCCTGCGCGTCTGGAGCCTGTGCTCCGCAACAAGATAGGCCGCGATAGTGAGAGGCCTGCGCACCGCGATGAGGAGTGGCCCCCGCTTGCCACAACTAGAGAAAGCCCTCGCACAGAAACGAAGACCCAGCACAGCCATAAATAAATAAATAAATAAATATTTAAAAAAAGTCTTCATGGGTTGGGCAAAATTGTCTTAGATACAACACCAAAAGCATAAGTGACAAAAGAAAAACTAGATATATTGGACTTTATCAAAATTTAAAATTTTGTGTTTGAAAGGACACAATCAAGAAAATGAAAAGACATCTCATAGAATAGGAGAAAATATATGCAAATCCTATATCTGATAAGGGACTTATATCCAAAATGTAGAAAAGACTCTTACAATTCAATAATAAAGACAAAAAATCCAACTAAAAATGGGCAGAGGCTCTGAATGGACATTTTTCCAAAGATACACAAATGGCCAATAAGCACATGAAAAGATATTCAATGTCATTAGTTATCAGGGAGATGCAAATCAAAACCACAATGAGATACCACTTACCATGGAGACTCTAAAATTCCTCTGAAAGGGTAAATGTAATAGAAATATGGAAAACAGGAAGAAGTCATACAAACACCAGAAACAAACTCACGTATGTGTAGGAAGTTAATATGTGATTGAGTTGGCACTGTAAATTAGCAAAGAGATGTACTGCTCAATGAATGATTTGGTAACAATTAGCTATCTACTTGATGAAAAATCAAACTGGATCCATATGTGATATATACAAAAATAAATTCTAGGACCTCCCTGGTGGTGCAGTGGTTGAGAATCTGCCTGCCAATGCAGGGGACACGGGTTTGAGCCCTGGTCCGGGAAGATCCCACATGTCACAGAGCAACTACGCCGGTGCACCACAACTACTGAGCCTGTGCTCTAGAGCCCGCGAGCCACAACTACTGAGGCCACGTGCCACAAGTACTGAAGCTCATGTGCCTAGAGCCCGTGCTCTGCAACAAGAGAAGGCACAGCAGTGAGAAGCCCGTGCACCACAAGGAAGAGTAGCCCCCGCTCACTGCAACTAGAGAAAGCCCGCACGCAGCAACGAAGACCCAACGCAGCCAAAAATAGATAAATAAATTAATTAATTAAAAAATAAATTCTAGATAAAGTAAAAACCTAATCATAAAAGCCTATAAATATGACAAAAGAAAAATGTTTTGTAATACCTTTATGATATTATTAGCATTAAGCAAGACATTATTAATATTATTTAGAAATATTATTAAGACCTAAATTCTGATAAAAAGAGGAAGAGTTGACACATTAAGTAAATTAAAATCAAAAAAATTTATAAAGCACCATAAATAAAGCTAAAAGGCAAACAACAGAATGGAAGAAAATGTTTGTAATCTTTATAATGGACAAGAGACCTAAAGAACTTCTACAAAGCAATAAGACAGTGTACATAAAGAGTCACACTCAGGATGCACACTGCAACTCCGTTTTAATGTCAAAAAATCGACAACCTCAGTGCTCATTAATGGAGGGATAGTTGAGTTAGAACAAATTCACACTTTTAATAGTTAAAAGAATGAGGTATATAAATATTTTGTCACTAAAAGTTCTAGTGTTACCATAAAAACAATCAAGCTTCACAATATATGCATCTTAATCCCATTTATATTTAAAAATAGATTTATGGGACTTCCCCTTCAGTCCAGTGGTTAGGACTCCGCCCTTCCACTGCAGAGGGCGGGTTCAAAACCTGGTTAGGGAACTAAGATCCCGCATGCCACGCAGCATGGCCAAAAAAAAAAAAAAAGATTTATGGCTACGTTCAAAAAGAAGAAGCAGGGGACACTTCCCTGGTGGTGCAGTGGTTAGGACTCCGCGCTTCTACTGCAGGGGGCACGGGTTCCATCCCTCATGGGGGAACTGAGATCCCGCATGCTGCACAACGTGCCCACCCCCCAAAAAAGAAGGATACGTATCTACCGGTACGTATTTTACTGATTTCATCTCTAAAGAGAAGAGGTTGGAATGGGAGGAACTAATGGACGATATTTTTATTCTGTATACCTCTACATTGTTTGAATATTTTACAGTGATAATATTACCCAATCATCTAGATTTAATAACCCATAACTGGAAGTACATGTTGAAAACCTGGTAATTAAGAGTCACCAAGAAGCCCAGCATCCAGAATACCAATCATATATTATTGGTATATTCCTTCCAGTTTTATTATTGTATATTTCATAACAATATCATTCTGTATCTAAAGTTTATAGCCTTTAAAAAGATAACATTTCATGAGGATTTCCCCTTTTCAGAAAAAAATCCTCCTCTACTGACCGTATAATGTATACATTGTATTCACCTAAGTTATTGAAAAGTATTTCATTTGTCTTTCAGTGGTTCATGGTGAGAGAAGTGTCCTTAAATGGCAGGCTTTCTACTGATGATTTTTATAACAGTTATGGACTAACTGTGGTCATTGACCTAACTGTGGTCACAGGAACTGAAGTAACTATTTTCTTGTCCTAAATCGGGGAACTTCAAGTTCACAATAAACCATCTCTCCCTCTTTGGACTCAATCAGATAAATGAGTACAGTACTTAGTAAGTTCTTAATAAACACTACCTGCTATAACTATTATACTCTATTTCAGTGAGAAAAGTACCTAATAGTGACTTCAAAATCCAAAAGTTTAGGAATACACATCAATTAGTAGATCACACCAATGTGAATGTACTTAATGCCATTGAACTGCATACTCAAAATGGTAAAAATGGTAAACTTTATATTATGTTTATTTTACCACAATAAAAAAATTTGAAAAGCTATACTGATTAAAAGACCATATAACTCATTTCTTACTGGATATTATGATTGACTAATTGAAGCAGGTTACCAGAAATTCCAGATCAAGCCCAATCCAACATGTCAGCAATGAAGTATAATCCGTATGTCATTAAATAAGCATTCTATTTACAAATTCATGTTCGCCTCTTCTAGAATCTAGGGTTTCAAAATTACTGAACAGTTTTCTACTTACCTTTATTTCTTACACGTAGGTCACCCAAGGTTTACTCTGCAGATAAGTGTAAAAAGAACAAATACCGTCTTTTTACTATCACAGGGCTCCTGAATAAGATATTAGTGGAGCCCGTGTCTGAGATATCTATTCACAAGACCCTAACATATCCTATGCCATTATTTAAAATGTAAATCTCTAAGGTTACAAGGGGGATTAGTTATTCAAGGTAGAATTTCTCTCCACAGTCACTATGATCTAAGCCAGAGTTTATATTTAGAGTCATTCTGAGGACTGTAATATTACTAGTTCCGGGCAGCTGAATGAGTCTGTAGATAAATGGAGTGGATAAGCAGATATACTATTTAAAACAAACAAACAAACAAAAAAAACTTGCTGAGAACTTCTGAGAGCTTTAAAGTGTGGGTCTTCTTTCTTTCTCTCTCCTTATAAGTAGAAGGAACATGTCTGATATCAGAGGTATTAATAGGAGAGTTAAAAGCAAAGTCTCTGGCTTACAAGATCATGGTTCATGTATCAATGATTAAAGAGCTTTAAGGAATAACAGGGAAAATATAAAGCTTTACCAAAGTTCTGCGGCTAGAAATATAGCACCTACCAAGGAGTCTAGTTTATTTCTAGTCTATTCCTAGAAAATGAACAAATGTAGCTGAGGTTACATTTTTCTCTCACTGACATATTCTGCTTGTTATTTTCCATCTATTAGCAATGATTTGAACTTTATCACTATTAAAAAAATTACATACTATATCAAACTCCTTCCCTTTTTTCTAATCAATGTTTAAGATTAGATTTTTTTAAATGTCCATTTTAATGAAAGTAAAACTCATTTCCAGAATTTTAAATAAGGTTGTTTGAAACATTACAAATTACAGTTTCATAAGAAGGCATAGCTTCCTTCTTCAAAACTGGGATGAAAAAAAAGGCTAAAATGCCCAATACCAAAAATGGAACTTCTCCAACATAAATTGGTTGACTTTTTAGTCTGAAATATGCTTCTACATTGCAGTGATTTCAGGCAGTTGTAAAGGAAAAGGCGATATGTGATGATATTAACAGCAAAACTTCACTAACTTACTGAAAGCAATTTGGCCCAAATACAGTGGCGAGGTTGTGAACATTCATGCGGTTCTGCACATGGTGCTTGGCTACTTTTGTCAGGAATTGGCAAAGGTACTTGAGGAGGCAGTAGTGGGTGTCTGGCAGCTCTTTTATTAAGGCTCTTAAGCTACTCTCCTGAGCAGCATTTCTGTCATCTGGAAAGAAAAAAGAACAAAAAATGTTCTCAGGCATATTTTACGGTAACAATAACAAAGATACACAGGTACAATACATTATAACACTTAATTCAGAAAATCATTCCCAGGGACTGAGATACGGCATTATAAAGAGGTATTTTTGCCTTTTCTTTGATCCTCAAGCGTTTGACTTCAAAGAATAACTAACTTATTCAACACATCTTGAAAACCACAAGCTTTTTATTCAGTGCATAAAATAGGTTAGTATTTCAATTTTGTGTTTTCATGACACAAATTAAGATAATGGTTGGGTTTTTATTCATAGTGGAATCTTCCATTTGACTTTTGTCTTCAAGTCTGTTAAAAACAAGAATCTCTTGGTTGAATAAAATTTGATACAAGAGACCTCCCAGGATTACCATGAGTGACACCAAACTTAGTAAACAGGAATCTGTGCACAGAGAAAACTGAAGGAAACTTTTAATTTTTACACAGCTTTTTAATCGCCCACGTCATATAGTTTAGAATTTGATATGTGCCTCATACAAAAGCCTAATAACCTTGTATAAAGCCAAAAATATCCAACGATGTGCCAGAATTCACAGGCAGACATGTGAAAAGTTCTCCTCAGTTCTCAAAGATTTGTTTGTTTTGTCAATATTTAAATACAGTGAAGTTGCTATCTTAAGTAATTTTGTATACTACTTTCTGTCAGAGGAAAATACAAATCTTTTACAGCGAATACTTAAGGGGAATAATGACAATCCATCCTTTAGACAGATGTGTAAGAGAATAAAAATTTAATCCACTTATATTTAATACACATTGGATTCTTTAATTTAGATAGGCCAGCTGCTTTAGCCAGTCAAGAGTATAAGAAACAGAAAAGTGAGGCAAATAAGATGCAAAGGAAGAGGACTGATTGTTAACACTGATTAGTCAGCGTTACAAGATACATAGGTAACGTGCCATCACAGGAAATGAAAACACAGAAAACACACAGAAAGTCACAGACTGCTACTGAGTGTCCGTAGAGCACAGGGTAAGAATGCAGGCTTGGGGGCCACTTTCTGGGTTAGGATCCTGCTTTAGCCACCTACTACCTGTGTGACCTCAGACTCTTCACTGAACTGTTTCCCTATTTGTAAGTGGTAATAGTAACTATCCAGTAGGGTTGTGATGAGGATGAAACGAGTTGACAGTTGTGGAGTACTTAAAACAGAGTAGTTGACACATACTAAGTGCTATGTTAAGTATTTGTTACATAAACAAAATAACTTTTTGCTTTACCTTCATTAATTTGGTTTTATGAACACACTGAGGTTTTAGTGAAATGTCTTTTAATATGAACCCTAATCCAAACCTAACCTTTATGAATATTAGAATAAGTGATGCTGTCAAAAACAGTAATGCCAAAAATGTGTAGATTTCAATCTTTGGTAGAATCATATTGGAGAACATTCTATTTATGATTAGAATAATTATTTCTTACTGATCACAAACAATGTGATTCAATAAACTATAATGTTTAGGGCAAAATAGCTTTCTTGATTCTAGAAGTTTTTCATATTAACTTAAGTTATATTTAAAAAAGAAATCATATCCAAATACTTTGATAATCCATAAAGACATGCGGTATGTTGCATATGATGGCATTATTTTCCACTGTACTATGATCTTGCCTACCAGAAACAGGTAAGAAATGGAAATAAGTTTGGAGTGATTAAAAATGTATTGAAGACTACCCATTTCTCATGCCTTTACATCATATAAATATGAACTAAGAGAAAATGTACTCCTATTTGTTTTTTTTTGTTTTTTTTTTATGGTGACTAATCCAAAGTGAGTCTGGATGTTTTCATGGGTGTGTGCTCTCATTCTAAAATTGTGGATTAATTCCCAGCATTTCCGGGTACCAGCAACAGCTTTCCAACAGCCTTGACAAGGCACCCCTGCCCTTCTTTCTGGCTCTGAAATGAAACCTCAAATCCTACGGCAGGCAATGTGTGAAGATACCAGATCAAAAAAAAAATATTCAAAATAGTTAGGAATTTATGACATCTTTGAAAAAGAAGCAGTACTTTGATCATACTTCTAATATTCTGAAATACAATGAATAATTTCCCAGGAAATAAAACTGACAAAAAATGGGAAGGGAGACATCTATCCAGAGAATCACCAACTTAACAAAATACCATGAAATCCTTTATGGCATGAATGAAAGAATCGCTAAATATGGTTCCCAAAAGCAAAAATAAATATGAGGGAAAAAATATATCTATCTCCTTCTACCCAAGAGCATTTCTGCTTCCTGTGATGGAAGACCAGATTCACCGGTTCACTCGCTGGGTGAATTCACTACTAATTCACTACTTGGGCGGCTCTGATAGCAGCACATCACGTTTGGACCTTAAATATTCATAATTTACCTCCTGAATTTGTTCAGATACATCGACAGTTCTGTCAAGACCTTACTTTATATAGCATGACATTTCTACTTGCCTCTTTCCATACCAATTAATTACGTGCTACCGTAATACTGAGAATCTGCCATGGGCACTGCGTTTCCAGAAATATGGGGTAAATATCACCACTATTGTCTGCCTACAGCCACCCCAGAGACGAGGTTTCCTACATGTAAGATTAATAACTGCTCCACACGTTTAGAGGGGGACTGTGGAAGAATGCCCAGCGTAGCACTCAGTGGGGGAGTGTGGGTGTGAATGTGCCTAAGGAGATGCCTTCTGATGTTTTCCAGAAGCAAAGTTCATAATAATCATTATTGCTTGCATTACTTTTTGATTCACTGGTACCTAAATATAATAAACAGTGCCATATTCACTCATGTTCTTGCATTTATATCGGTTATGACAATGTCTCCCTCAACGTCTCACGTCATAAACAAGCGTTAGCCATGCTTCTATCTTGGGCACATTGATTCCTAACGTATACTTATGGCACACTATGTGTGGTGTTGATCACATGCTGTCTGCGTGTCTGACTGTCTCTAACACCAGCAGGAGTGAGGGATGGCAGGGAAGGCCTCTTAATGAGGTAGTGATCGTGTTTACCTTATCAAAGTCGAGAAGGCCTCTCGGCTGTGGTGACAACCGAGCAGAGCTGAAGGAAAGAGCAAAGTGCATTCTAAGCAGTGGACACAGCAAGTGTTAGGGCCCTAAGTGGGTCCTGGGGCTGGGGCCAAGGGGTGGTAGGTGGGAGAGTGGCAGGACATGAAATCAGGGGACAGTGAAGGCAGCGGGTAGACAGAGCATATCATTACAGTCTTGTAAGTCATGGGGTTTTTTTTCTCCCCCTAAGTCAGGGTTTTGAGCTGTGGCGAGACTTTAAAGGGCCACTCTGGCTGCTCTACTGAATCCCAACTGTGGGAGGCAGAGCTGAACGCAGGGAGACTCTGGTTAGAGGACCACTGTGACACTCCCAGAGGAGAAAGGCCAGTTGGCCTGGACCAGGTTGCCAGTGGTAAGATGGTGAGACATGGGCAGATTCTGGATAGAGTTTCAATGTGTCCTGTTTGTTTTACACATGAAAAATATGTGTATGGAATACTTATTCAATCATTCAACAAGTAGCTATTGAGTAACTACTCTATGTCAGGCACAATTCTAAGCATTTGGGATATATCAGTAAACAAAACAGAAATCCCTGCCTTGATGGAACTTATATTCTTGTGGATGAGACATTAAAAAATAAATATAGTAATAGGGCTAGAAGAAACTGGGAGTACTGGCCAGCGTGAGGCGTGGTGACTGTAATTATAAATAAGATTGTCAGGAAGGCCTCGTTGACAATGCATTTGATGTTTGGAGGAAGTTAAAGTAAAAAAAAAAAAAAAATCCACAAACTGGCAAGTGTAAGCTCTTTCAGAGTTGGAGATTGAGCTTTAAACATCTTTTAAAGCCCCTCAATGCCTGGCATATAAAAAGTGATCAAGAAGTAGTTTTAATAGATCGATACACATTTAAGGCACACTTTCAAGACACCCAGTAAGACCTAATACTATAGGAATAAAGAGACATCTATATCTCAAATATATCTAAAAGAAATGTGGACTAATTTAGTCCATTTACAGAGCTAGCTGGGTCAGGGTGTTACATAGGAATTATACTACAGGGAGTATTTAAATGATAAGAAATCCTTTGGTGGTCAGAGAGGAAGGATACTTGGCAATAAAATTCCACAGAAAAGCCTCAGAAATAGTGAAGTGCGCCTTGCAGATGTATTAGAATATTTTAACTGTTTTAAACTTGAGGTTACTTCTAGAATTAGATTGGAATAAAAATTAGGATGTGTATAATTTATTAATCCAAAAGGCTTAAGAAAACTTTGCAGATGGAATAATGGTTAATAATTGAAACAGTCATCATTTTCCTTAACATCAATCTTTTCCTAGGACAAGAACTAACTTTTTCCATTAGTGAAAAGTGCCACTTCAAATTATTCATGTTTCTTAAAAGATTTTCATTGTTGGCTGAATTTGACCCATTTTTTAAGCTAAACCGCAAACAAAAAACTAGCACACAGTACTTGCGGTATACAGGTAAACTACTCAGCAGTTGAAGAAGACTGGACCGTAAGAACTTTTGTTCCAGATTAGGGAGCAAACGCTGAACCATGTGACAAGTATTTGCTCTCATTAAAAAGAGATTAGGGTCGTAATCAGCAATGCTGGGCCTGCATCACGGGATAGCACCTAAATCGAATCTGGACATTTATCCCAGCGCTTGTCATGTGCTTTGACTTTTCAGTGGCCATGAAGTTATACTGTATTACTATACGTACAATCCTAGCCTCAAGGAGAAAAAAAACAACAACTGGCAAAATGCTAATCTCTACTACGATATATCTCAGGGCCGTGAGAAGGTCAGCCATTAAAAGAACCAAAATATTTAGCTTCATGGCGCCAGATTCACTGAAGTAGCTTTTTATTTCCTCATTAAGTCTCACACAAGGATTTCTGAAAACTTGCTAATCTATCAGATAGAATAGTGAGCTGCTGCTGACCCTGAAGACGGAGGAAGGTCACAAGCCTGAGAATATGGACGGCCTCCAAAAACAGAGAAGCCAGCAGGGAAACAGGGGCCGCGGCCTCACAACCACGTGGAACTGAAAACTCCCCCAAACCCGAATGAGTCTGGAAGCAGCAAGAACTCAGGCTGACTGACACGTCGGTTTTGACCTTGTGAGACCTGGAGGAGAGAAACCAGCTGAGCTTACACACTTCCCACAGAACAAGAAGACGGTAAACGTGTGATGTTTTAAGCCCCTACATTTCTGGTAATCTGTCACAGCAGCAATAGGAATCGTAGGCACCCCCAGCTGGAGATGACTAGACTGAAACAGAGAGATTAATTAACTTCTCCATGTTCACACAGCTCCCACGAAACCAAGCTGCAACTCAGATCCCGGCAGTCTGACCTCAAGAGCACATGATGTGATCGGTGCGCTCCAACAAAGCTCGCTGTCACTCGCATCATTATTACACAGCACCTAGCACACTGTCTCAGACGTGTAAACATTTAAGAAATGTTCCTTGAGTCAACAAATAAACAAGCAAAATTGGTGAGCAGTCGGGGGTGGGAATCTTCATTCATTTACAATCAATTATAGCTTCTTAGGTCCTGGGGAGTATGCGGGGAACAACCTATTCATAAAAGCCTACAAGAGTGTCAGGTCACGAAATGTTTTATACCACATGTAAGAATAAACAAAACACGACCCATATTTCTTTCTAAATACGCATTCACAGAAGAATGGGAAAAATAATCATAACACGCCAGCTACCCTGGATTAGCCTGAATCTTACCCCCGCATTTCATTCCTCAGGAGTGGAATCGCTTCTTTAGAGTGACGAGACGTTTATATACATAATTATATCTTATGATTAATGGAATTGGTATTTTTCCACGTAAAAGGAGAGGTTATATTTTTACAGCCCTCTCGCAACCCTTGCCCATGACACCATTCTCAGAAGCCTCACGCGAATTTCCCAAAGGGCAGGATGATAAAGTGACTAATAAAAATTAATAAATTACAGCCTATTCTTAGATGCTATTAATAAAACTACAAATCTTATCATTCTGATTAGCTTCTGCCAGATGCAGAGGCGTGTTTATTGCCAAATTAGCTGGTATCTACACTGACACTCCCACTCCCAGAAGGAACCCACATGTTAAAGCAAAGGCAAAGGGCGCAGAAGAACAAAGAGGTGATACTTCACATTTCAGTCCTATAGCCAAAAACTAACTCTCCATGAGACCTAAGTAGTAGATCAGCGTATCTATTCTGTGGGCATCCACTGAGGGCTGAATGCCTGTCAGTGGGGATGAAGACATAGATGAAAAATATAACAAGCATGTAAAATATTCTATCTAAATATCAAAACTAAGAGCTCACATCTAGGCTAAATGTTAGACACAAGCACGTAACAGCTGAAGAACCTGTTTATAATGTGGGAATGTCTGCACACAGGAGCATGGGAAAAACCGTCATAGCATATAGGAGGGGGAACCTCTCACAATGACGCTAATCTTCAACAGTACTGGCAATACCCCAGCCAATAAAACTTGGCTTTCTCCATAAATCTAGTGCTATATTACGCGAGCAAAGTACAGTTAATATGTAGTTTCAGTGCAAATCATGCTACTACTACTCTACCCGCCCTCCACTACTGATGCAGCTGAAACTTGTGCTCAGATGTAAGTAGACTGGATTGGTTTAAGTCACAGGACACCAGACCATCAAGCCCAGAGTTATTTAAGACTGTTCTGGATGTCTTCACCTTCCCCTTGAGTCTTCAAATTGCTCATGGACTCAGTGTAAAACTTGACCATGTCCATGGGCTCAGCCAAGCAGGGGTTCAGGACACAGCTTAGCTCAGTTCAGGCAGAGATGCAGGTGTCTAGTAAGCTCATCACTTGACATCCCCTCAAACTGATATTCTTTACACAAATTTTCAATATTTTATGTGAGTTGATTCTATTGATACAAGTTGTTTTACTTCTTTTTTTAATAACTCATTTGTTGGCTGTTCTCTCTTTCCCTCTTGCAGCTCAATCGAAACAAGACCTCCTCACAAAAGCATTCATGAAAAATGCAGAATTTACTGAGGATTTCACTCGGTTTGCAATAATTTGTTCCAAAAGTCCTCAACAGACATTATCTTCTTGGACTTGGAGCTGCTGGGTCTCTCTTTTTCCTCTTCAAGCCCATAATCTTCATGCTATTATAAAACTCTACTGTCTGTACTATGAGGATAATGAAAATAAAAAAACACAGACAATAACAGGTATTATCAACAATGTAGAGAAATTAAAACTTCCATTCATTGTTGATGAAAACATAAAATAGTACAACTACTTTGGAAAACTGTTCTTTAAAATGTTAAAGTCACCATTTGACTCAGCAATTCCACTCCTAAGTAGATACCCAAGAGAAATTAATACATATGTCCATACAAGAACTTGTACATAAATGTTCATAGCAGCATTATTCCTATTAGCCAGCAGGTGAAAACAACCCAAATGTCCATCAATGGATGCATGGATAAATACAATGTAGTATAGTCATACAATAGACTATTACCCAGCCATAAAAGGAATGAAGTACTGATGTATGTTCCAGCGTGGATGAACCTTGAAATTTATGCTAAGTGAAAGAAGACAGTCACAAAAGACCACATATTGTGTGATTCCATTTATAAGAAATGGCCATGATAGGAAATCTGTATAGGTGGAAAGTAGATTAGTGTTTCTCTAAGGCTGGTAGCAGTGGAGGGGGGAAGTGGGGAAGGAATGGGGAGTGCCTACTAATGGCCTTGGAGTTTCTTTTCAGAGCGATAAGACTGTTCTAAAACCAGATAGTAGTGATGACTGCCCTCTATGAATACACAAAAACCACTGAACCGTACACTTTAAAAGGGTCAATTTTATGGTGTGTAAATTGTATCTCAATAAATAAGGAAATTCTGTTGGCTCTAAAATCCAGTGTAGGAAAAAGTTAGATGAGAACTTTCAGTCAAAGATGAGTGTATCTACTAAATGGGAAGGAAATCCAAAAAAGAAGGGATATATGTATATGTAAGAGTCACTTCGCTGTACAGCAGAAAGTGACACAGCAGTGTAAAGCAGCTATACTCCAATAAAAATAAAATAAATAAGCTACAAGGATATATTGTACAGCACAGGGAATATAGCCAATATTTTATAATAACTTGACAGAGTATAATCTATAAGAATTTTGAATCACTATACTGCACACAAGAAACTAACATAATTTTGTGAATCAAATATACCTCAATTTTAAAAAGTAGATACATTTTAAAAAAAGAAACGAAACTGTCAAACTGTTTTTCAAAGTGCTGTACCATTTTTACATTCATACTATCAGTGTGTGAGAGCTCTAATTCCTTTATATCATAACCAACATTTGTATGGTCAGTCTTAATTTTAGTCATTCTGATATGTGTAAGTGGTAGCGCATGGTGGTTTTAATTTGTACTTCCCTAGTGACTAATGATGTTGAATAGATTTTCATTTGTTTAAAAAAAAAAAGCATATATAGTAAAAAGTGAAATGCACTTCCAGAAACATGTACCCATCCACATATAATATTTTTAAACAATCACCTCAATAATAATACATAAGTCATTTACCATGTACTAAAAAAAAAAAAAAATGAGTTTATCTACTTTTCCTCTTAATAACTCACTAAAAGGACAAGAATTTAAGGTATAAGCCATCAATCAAGGATAAGGAGAACACAGTTGAAAAGGCAAGGTAGATGGAAGATTTCAGTAAGTTTACATACACACGTATTCACACGCGTACCTCAAGACCAGTTGTTCTAATGCAGAATAACTTTGCTCAGTCATGACCTCTCTTCCCAAATCTGCATAATCCCACTCAGTACCTAATACTACCTCACAGTGTCAAAGGTCACTAAGAGGAAAATATTTATATGTGTACTTAGCAAACAAACGATCATCTAGTTATCTGGATCTACAATCTTAGAGATTATAGGGGATTATAAACAAGAATGAGGCTTTTCCTGTCACATGGATCTGGAGGGAAGCAGAACCAAACTGGAATATCATCAAAATGTATAAAGTCATGTGTGGAAACCTGGGTTTCCTGGCACCACATTTCTCATTTATTCCAGTGGAGGGTTCACACATCTGACTGATTGGCAGCTTGGACAGATATGCAAATGGCCATGCTTTCTGCTCTGAGTTTAGGTCTTTACCCAGAAAAAATGCATAATTTATATATTTGGCATTGCTTATAGAAAACCTAAAAGGCATATGCTGAAAATGGAAAGGGCTTAAACTTGGAGTTTAATATAATGATTCTCTTTTTCATAGAAACAAATTTGTGAGGGCTGAATAATTTGGAAAGAAAAGGAACTCAATAAGAAGGAATGAACCTAGGGAAGGAAATATTTCATACGCTTCCTCTGGAGCTCACTCTACCCAAGGAGTAATGACTTAAGAACTAGTATTGTAACTAGCCAACATCTGCATAGTACTTTAAAATTTGCAAGGCAAAACCACCCAGCTAACATCAAACAGTACAAGTAGCATTATGATATATATCAATAGATAAAAGACAGCCTTAACTCAAACTTATCTAGTGAATACCTCACGTAATGAAGAAAACCAGCACAAGACTCAAGCGCAAGTCGGTGTATGAAATTAGATTTCTTTACAATTAGGCACTGTGCTGATTAAAATGGCATTACTCGGGTGGTTTTCTTAAGAAAAACAGATGCTGTCTCAATTATCAAATGCTCATAAGCTAAAATTCACAGGTACTTAACTCTCACACATTGTTTGAACAGCTATTATAAAATTCTATCCCATTTAAAATCAAGTATGCGGGGGGAGGCAAAGGAGAATGTCCATTTAAAGAGACGAACTGATCACATATTCTTCCCAAGACCCCACTAAAATGACAGTAAAATGATGTTTAAAAAGTATAAGTGCTCGCAAGCAAAAAAAGAACAGCAGAGAAGACAGAAGGAGATGAGATTTCAAAGCCATTTGGAAGTGAATGTGAGTGACTGAAACAGACAGGCTGTGTGAAAGCTCCAGGGAGCTCCCGCCACCCTGAGTACCCAGGCGAGCGTGCCGGCAGGCAGGAGTGCTGAAGTTTAGGCTCTTCATAATGTCAGTGTGTTCTTGGACATCTGAGATAGCTAAGGGCTAGAGCAAGGAACACAGTGGAAAACGTAAAGATCAGTGAAAATGTGCTAAGAACTAACGGGTCCATTAGCTTACTTCCCACCTCCCTCCCACTCCTGCTCCTGAGGAACTCAATGGCTGAAGAGAAAAATATGTCCACACATTGACATTTGTGGGTCCCCAACGAAACAGCTAGATTTCTCTATATCCCCACAATCTAATCTTCCTGAAGTGAGGTACACCAGTAGACAAGCCCACCGGCCCACATGCAAAATTTTATTCCTAAATCACAGCAGCCAAAGATCCTCATATGTTTGAGTAAAGAGATACAAAAAGAAATATAAAGGGGAGAAAACCAAACCAAAAACAAACAAGCACATACCACCAA
Source organism: Balaenoptera physalus (assembly GCF_965194825.1). Taxonomy (NCBI): domain Eukaryota; kingdom Metazoa; phylum Chordata; class Mammalia; order Artiodactyla; family Balaenopteridae; genus Balaenoptera; species Balaenoptera physalus. The sequence continues at coordinate 9,799,001 of NC_138884.1, forward strand.
AAGCCTTATTTGTATCTCAGAAAGAATAAGAACAGAAAATGTTATAAAACAGAGCACTTTGAAACAGAGCATAAATATGTTGGCTATTAAAATCGAAAAGCTAAGATTTAAACAAACAAGGCTGGAAAATAAAATTGACTGAATTTCACAGAGAACAGAATTAAAAGAAAATTATCAAACCTCTAAAGGCACAACACAAGCTAAGACAGGTACATTTCCAAGACCAAAAGACAATATTTTCCAGGTTGAAGGGATCTGCTGAGTGTGCAACACAATAGACGAGAAGGGATTGCAGGGCAGAGCAGGTCCAGGAAGACTGGTGTGGGAGGCTCAGGGTGACACCTACTACCGGGGGAGAAGAAGCAAAAGGGCCAAAGAGGAATCGCCCCAGAAATAAAGAATTGATAAATTATGCGATGTTTTGAAAAAAATAGGTAATGGTGGATTTGTTGGAGCAATTTGAAAAAAACTGCAGATATGTTTTCATTCACATAATTTTCTATAAACCTCAGACAAATATTAACATCAGGCAATGCACCTCACACAGGCACACACCCTCACATAGTCTTAACAAGGTAAAAATTAATTATGAATTCAGCTAAAATTATGATAGAAGGATACTGGAGTAAGTAACAATGTAACAGCTAATTCCGCATATTTCGTAAGTGGAAGCAGTGAGATAATGTCTGAAAGTGAGAGATCAAGATAAAACATTATATTATCAAATGGAAGCAAATACCAAAAGGACAGCTAGATAAGTGAAAACTGATTTGCTCTGAGAAAGAAAATTAAGGGCTGCCAAAGGGTGTGTAGGGGTTTTCTATAAAAATCTTTCAATTTTGTTTGATTTTTTAATAAAACCGTATGCATGTATTAGTTTGACAAAAATATTTCTTTAAATAAAGGAAAATATGTCAAAAGCAATAAGATGATGAATTTCATTGAGAGTCATAAAATCACTTAACAATGTGCCACTTCAGTATTTGATTAATAATGTTACTGACAAACCACCAAACCCAATTATATTAACTACCCATTCCCCCCACCTTCCTGAACACACACTCTGTGCTCACTGTTGCAATCACGTACCTCTGTTTTCCAAACACCTTTGCTCCTGTAATTCTTTCTTCCTAAACGAACACCTTCTGTGGGAATTCTACCAGCCCTCCAAAGCCCAGCTCAAGTACTAATTCCTTCTTCCATAAACCCTCCTTATCATCTGACTCAGAAATGATTCCTCGCTGTCAACCCCACTTTATTCTGTGTATCCTGGCTCTCTGTGTACATGTTCTAGTTCCCTAATAAAACTGTAAGCTCACTGTTGGCAGGACAGTATCCTACTTTTCTATGTGATCAATAAAATACCAAACAATGCCTTCACCTCAATTTAATGATTGAAAAATTTTCAATCACTGATTTAATGTAAAAAAAAGTCCTGTACTATATATAACAGGCCATATTTGCAGGCTTATGCTTCCATTAAAATTATATAAAATATTTTTAAAAATAAAAATTGATAACTGGTAGCCATTCCAAAAATATTCCCAAATGAATTTCTGGAAGATATGGTCCATATTGTGTGATTTACCGGCTCAACCAACAACCAAAACTTCAAGTAGTTTCAATTAACTTGGGCAAGAATTTTGAAATCTTCATTTAACTCCAAACTGGAACTCATTTTGTCCCTTTTCCTTCCTCCTCCTTAATCATTAGGCAGGTAGGTGCACTTATTCTTCTGTAATTTTTTTTTAAGAGACAGGGAAGTTAGGATACAGAAAGGATAAAGAAATCAATTTTAAGGTTAAAAGTGGAAAACTTGAGGGAAATCATACTAAATGGTTTGTCTTCGTATAACTAAGAAACCAAGGGGTGGAAGCGAGGGTTGAGGATAAATTGGGACATAAGCACAGGGAAGAAAGACTGCATTAGAACTATGGATGCCTGTGTCTCATCTCTAGAGATGATGATTTAATTGGCATAGGATGTAATGATCTCTGGGATTTTTCAAAGCTTCCCAGATAATTCTTCTGGGCTTCCACAGTTGAGAAGCACTAACTTAACATTTATTAAACATATATGACTGACACTGTTTTAAGTGCTTTAATGGATAAACTCAGTATCCACAACAAACTCAGGAAGTAAACACTACTACGAACGAACTACGACAACAGTTGGGGAAACTAAGTGTGGTGGTTTCACAATGTCCACAAAGTCTGACACTTCCTCCTTCAAAAGATGGTGCCTAATTCCTCTCCTCTTGAATATGGGCCAGATTAAGGACTTCCTCCTAATGAACAGAATGTGGGACAAATGATGCTATTTGACTTCTGGGGCTAGGTCACTGAAAAGATAGCCTCCATCTCTCTTGATGTGCTTACTCTGGGGGAAGCCAGCGACATGTTATGAGAACACTCAAGCAGCCATCAGGAGAGGCCCATAGAGAAAGGAACTGAGTCTTCTCACCAAGAGCCAACACTAAATTGCCAGCCATGTGAATGAACCACCCTAGAAGCAGATCTCCCAGCCCCAGTCAAGCCTTCAGATAATTGCAGCCCTTTGACAACTCTTGAGAGCAACTCCCTGACAGACTCTGAACCAGTGCTGCCTAACTAAACCACACCTGAATTCCTAGCCCACAGAAACTATGACAGAAAATACAAGTTTATAGTAGTTTTAAGAAAACTGTTATGTAACAATAGATACCTAATATACTAAGGCACAGAAAGCTTAAGTAGCCTGTCCATACCAATGCAGTGGGCAGTGGGCAAACAGATTTGTAACTAGTCAGAATGGACCCAGAGCCTATGCTCTAAGCCATATGTTATAATTCTTTCTTCAAAATGAAGACTATCCTATCTGTACCTCATTAGAGTTGATGCTGGGATCAAAAGAGGTTATATAAATAAAATATCTTCTAGGTATTATGCAGTGAGGAGTCACTAGCACCTATTATCACTAAAAGGAATAAATTCTTAAAGAGACTCAATATTAAAATACAAACAAAAATACAGAAAATTATTATCTATACAAAAAACGAAAACACACCCCAATAACATTTTTTCCCACAGCTTATCATTTGTTTGAAACTCATTCCTTACTCCTAGCTCTGCTAGTCATCTTTAAAGATTTCCAAGAAAAAAACATCAGTTCTGTAGTCATGATTTCTATACCAGAGACTACCTAGGTTAGCACCCACTGTAGGCATTTTACTAATTAATTTTTAATCATACATATACCAAACTGTGATAAGTTTTTAAAAGTAGTGTTATGGGGTTTCCCTGGTGGCGCAGTGGTTGAGAATCTGCCTGCCAATGCAGGGGACACGGGTTCGAGCCCTGGTCTCGGAAGATCCCACATGCTGCAGAGCAACTAGGTCCATGAGCCACAACTACTGAGCCTGCGCATCTGGAGCCTGTGCTCCGCAACAAGAGAGGCCGTGATAATGAGAGGCCCGTGCACCGCGATGAAGAGTGGCCCCCACTTGCCGCAACTAGAGAGAGCCCTCGCACAGAAACGAAGACCCAACACAGCCAAAAATAAATAAATAAATAAATAAACCCAAAGTTAAAGAAAAAAAAAAAAGTTGGTAAAAAGAGAATGTTTTAAAAAAAAAAAAAAAAAAAAGGAGTGTTATGGACTGAATTTCATCCCTACAAAATTCACAGGCTGAAGCCCTAACCCCCAACGTGACTGTATGTAGAGGCGGGGCTTTTACAAAGGTAATTAAGGTTGCGTGAGGTCATAGAGCTGAGGCTCTAATCCAAAAGAACTGATGTCCTTACAAGAAGGGGAAGAGGCAGGAGAGCACACACACAGGACAGGCCATGGGAGGCAGCAGTGAGAAGGCACCACTTGCAAGCTCAGGAGAGCTCCAAAAACTACCCTGGCCAGCACCTTGATCTTGGACTTCCAGTCTCCAGAACTGTGAGAAAATACATTTCTGTTGGTTAAGTCTCCCAGTCTGTGGTATTCTTTTATGGCAGCCTGAGCTGACTTATATGCACGGTATGATGGAAAAAGCTTGGGCTTTGGAGTGAGGCAGATCCTAGCTCTGCACATTCTAGCTGCTTGCTCTTTGCTAAGTAACTTACCCTCCCCAAACTTCACTTTTCTTATCTATGAAACATCTGTAGGAGTAGCTGTAATGGAGTTTGGAAGGCACACTTATGTAAAGCCTCTAGGTGAAATCTTGGCACAGAAAAGGTACTTAAATCATGACGAAAGGCATATAAAATCCCCTTGCTGTCATCCGTTTACAGCTACAATACTGTCCACACGTAAGTGACGCTCAGGATTGTAAGTATGAACACGGTTAAGTCTACAAAGATGACTATAAAGTTCACATCTGGGACTTCCCTGGTGGCGCAGTGGTTGCGAGTCTGCCTGCCAATGCAGGGGACACGGGTTCGAGCCCTGGTCTGGGAGGATCCCACATGCCGCGGAACAACTAGGCCCGTGAGCCACAACTACTGAGCCTGCGCGTCTGGAGCCTGTGCTCCGCAACGGGAGAGGCCGCGGCGGTGAGAGGCCCGCGCATCGTGATGAAGAGTGGCCCCCGCTTGCCACAACTAGAGAAAGCCCTCGCACAGAAACGAAGACCCAACACAGCCAAAAATAAAATAATAAATAAATAATAAATAAAAAAACAAAAAAAAAGTACAAATAATTTGCTTAAAAAAAAAATTAAAAAATAAAAGGGAAGTTCTTTAATGACCTTAAAAAAAAAAAAAAAAAAGTTCACATCTTCAGCCTTGATACCCCTCTCCCAAGCACTGATGTTCATTTTATTCATTTAAAATGAGCTCCTCATCATGGCCCCATAATCTTCCCTTCTTGACTTCCATCATTGTTATTAACAGACCAATTACCAAGATGCCACATCAGGATCTCTCCTCTTTCTTCAATAACAACAGCTGGATCTCTGAGATAGGAGACAGACAATAAAGTCCCCACAAAGAGATCATCAGATCCTACCAAGCTAATAGCATCTGAGCCTTTGGGCTAAGTCTCAAATTCACCTGAAGGTAGAGAAGGAGCATTAGTCAGTCACAGAAGGTTCCTAGAAAGCTGAAGACTGGGCTTCTTCATTTCAGGACAAAAGATCAAGTCTACCAGGCTGAAGCATTTTATAAAATGTTAAGACCCACCCTAGGTACAGATAGAAAAGATTTGAATTACTGAAGACAAAACAACGTTAGTTGCTTTAAGCCTTGTCAAAGCACAGGAGTTGGCAGGGAGCTCTCCCCAGTGCTATGTCAACCTTGCCTCAGAATTTCCTTCCTAATTTAATTGTTTCCATTCACAAAAGTTTAATAAATGCCCTCTGTTGCTGTGGCCTTCCCAGGTGCCATTTCTGTGGGCTTCACCAAAGTTATGGCCACCAGAGTCAGGCCACCATGCTACTCGTCCCACAGTTTTTCAAGTCACCTAAACTCAAAACTTAGGGTTATCTTTCACTCCTTTCTTATGCTCACCCTCTAATTATCAGCTATCATGTTTCTGCTCATGTTTTCTCTCTATATCTCTGTCTCTGGTAACCTTCCTTTAAAATTCCATTACCAGTTTCTGTTTGGGATGATGAGAAAGTTCTGGTAATGGGTAGTGGTGATAGCTGTACAACATTGGCAATGCACTTAATGTCACTGAATTGTACACTTTAAAATGGTCAAAATGATCAATTTTACATTATGTATATTGACCCCAGATTTAAAAAAATATTCCACTGCCTATTACTTATCAGATACAGGTCGTTAGGACCAAGATTTCTGCCAGCATTCTAGATAGTCCCCCTGCACCCAGCATCTCCCCATCCAACCATCTTACACAGCACAGCCTGAAATACTGCTTCCATCATATGACTTCTTTCTTCAAGTACTTACTACTTACAGATAAATATTAGTTCCTTCAGCCTAACGTTCAAGACCCTCTACCACCTAGTCTCAACCTACTTTTTAAATTATATATTTGGCAAATTTCCTTTAGCTATGGACAACTCTGTCAGACATTCCTGTCTTACACTGACAGTGTTTTTACTCACGCCCTTTCCTCACCTAGAAGATTTTCCTCTCCATTCAAATTAATTTTACATACCCCAGTTTTACTTTTTTCACCCAGTATTCTCTGATTACCATAATCCAGATTGGCTTCCTCCTCTCCTTGTGATCACCAACTGAATGCATTACTCATCTGAAGGATTACAGAAGGTATGCAACATACATTCTACCTCCTCAATTAAATAGCACACTCCTTGAAGTCAAGAAGTTTAATCTTTTATTTCTTGGGACCATCCAGCGTATAAGTAGATGGTGCTAAATAAATATTGATGGATTGATCCAACTCAAACAACAAAAAGAATATTCCATTATGAGGCAGAAATATTTGTATTTACATTATAGAAGATTTTTCAATAGAGAGCATTCAAATACTGTAAAGGGATTTCTAGTTAATTCTAAATTAAATGAATCCTATCCTAAAATCATTTTATTGCTTGCCATTCATATTTATTCCCCAAACACATCTGAAATTATTAAAATAAAAAATAGATCTATTACTGGCCCACCAAGATAAGGATAAAATATCAGAAGTCATGGAATATAGCCAAACTGAGACAATTATACTGGAAACCTAAATAAAGGAAGGCAAGTTGGTACAATCAGAGATAGGTTTAACATGACAACAGAAAAGGATAATCACTGAAGATCCTTTAGAGTCTCTCTCTTAAAGATGAATTGTCTAAAGCAGGCATCTGACAGAAGCAAAAGGCTCTGGCAGAAATCAACTTTAGATAGAACTTTTTGATAACACCTGGTAGGCAGGTATATTGGTTTGCTAACTAAAAATATATACAGTCTCAGAGCTTTAGACACTAGACAAAGTCTAAAGTTGATAATTATCTAAAGCCGATAATTTTTTATAAAGAGGAAAGAAGCTAAATGTGCACGCACACAGGGGGCCACTGCTGATCTATAAGATCAAAGGGTGATCTAGAGCACGGGTTTGCTCACAGGCGGCAGCCATGCCGTCCTTGGTGGCACTTGTGGTTTAGCTTAAACGTCTAAAAATATACTAAGTTGGGGCTCCAGAATTCCATCCTCTAAAGTATGGAAGAGATGAGCTTGAGCTGAAAAATTTTAAGTTATATTCAATCACAAATAGCTTGCTCTTTATACAGGATACAATTCGAAGGCCCACAACATTTTTTTAAAAAAAGAAATCTGGCATTGATTTGTGACAGACTATCAAAAAAACGATTTAATCTGGTGTCATAAGGATTGAATATATAAAAATAGTGTAGTCTTTACTAGGGAAATTGTATCAAAAAGTTTTATTATATATTATTGTCTAACAGAAAAGAGATGAGAATATTATAACAGGCCAAGTGTAATGTCTGCTTAGTGAGTCTGCAAAGAGCCTTCAACCTCTGGCTTTGGAGTGACCAGTTGCAGCGGGTACCCTCTACTGTGAGAGTGTTGTGCACAGGCTGAACCAGCAGAAGCACAGAAGCCCTACTTGCATATTTTCTACCTGGATTATTAAAGAGGGAAGTTTATTTTATAAAGGCTATACTGTCTGGCACCTAAGACATACTTTATTCCCTCTACTTAGCAGTTTACCTAACTAGTAAGTACTTCATTAGTACTTCCTTTATTGAATTTCTCAGATCTAACCTCAGAGGTTTTCAAGGAATGAGAGAATACTACCAAAAAAGCAAAAATTAGTTTTTCTGCCCCATTCAGAATTTGTTATTTGTGCACAATCACACAACCCCCAAGGCTGACTAAATAAGCAGTCTTACTTCTATGAGAATGATACCCCTTGCTTTTTCTGATGCATATCAACTTTTTTAGCCACCAAGAAAACATGTCATGAATGATAATTTACAAAGAAAACTTGAATTATAACACATTACTATAATGTAAAAATTAAAAAAAAAAAAACAGTGCATTCTCATTATCGAATGAAAGCTATTCTAGGAAACGTGATAAACACTTTTAAAATTCACAAGTATTCACAAGTAGTAGTAGTACAATAAGATAATATTATGATTATAGTTTTTTAAGTTATAATAATATATAATTATAGTATTATAAATTATAAGATATAATATTAAGAGTAACAAAGATTCTTTGTAATACTAAATATTTGATTACTAAATATTTTGTATTAAGCGCACAATATTGTAAATCTTCAACTTGCTTTTGTAGCAATTATTTTAAAATGTAACTTACTGATAAAAAAACTTAAAAGCACTGAAGAAAATTATAACAGACAAACAGTTCTGCAATTTTTGCTTTCATATTTTATTCCTGTTTTTCAATAGAATACAACATGGCCTTCTCACTTACTCATTCTTTAGCATACTACATGTGAATAGTTATACCACTGCTTTAAAGGAATGTGGCTTTAAGTAACATCCTTCTTAATCTGGTATCTAACACTCTTATAAAATACATTTCCCATTTTCACTCTAACTTGGCAAAAACAGGGAAAGAAATGGCTTTTCAAAGCTAAATCATTTTTCTTCCTGTATTTAGGAGGGAGAACTCAATAATGATTATGCCTAAAATTAGTACCTTGAAAAATGAAGATTCTTCATTTAAAACCACCTTATAATACAATCAATGTGATACACCACATTAACAAATTGAATAAAAATCATATGATCATCTCAATAGATGCAGAAAAACCTTTTGACAAAATTCAACATCCATTTATGATAAAAATTCTCCACAAAGTGGGTATAGAGGAAATGAATCTCAACATAATAAAGACTGTATACAAAAAGCCCATAACTAACATCACACTCAGTGAAAAGCTGAAAGCATATCCTCTAAGATCAGGAACAGGACAAGGATGCACACTTTTACCACTTTTATTCAGCACAGTATTGGAAGTCCTAGTCACAGCAATCAGTCAAGAAAAAGAAATAAAAAGAATCCAAACTGGAAAGGAAGAAGTAAAGCTGTCACTATTTGCAGATGACCTGATACTATACACAGAAAATCCTAAAGACGCCACCAAAAAACTACTAGAGCTCGTCAATGAATTTGGTAAAGTTTCAGGGCACAAAATTAATATACAGAAATCTGTTGCATTTCTGTACACTAACAACAATCAGAAAGAGAAGTTAACAACCCCATTTACCAATGCATCAAAAAGAATAAAATATCTAGGACTAAATCTAACTAAGGAGGTAAAAGACCTGTACTTGGAAAACTGTAAGACACTGATGAAAGAAACTGAAGATGACACAGATGAAAAGATATACAGTGTTCATGGACCGGAAGAATTAATATTGTTAAAATGACTATACTACCCAAAGCAATCTAAAGATTCAAAGCAATCCCTATCAAAATACCAATGGGTGTTTTCACAGAACTAGTAGACTTCTAAATTGTATGGAAACACAAAATATCCTGAATAGCCAAAGCAATCTTGAGAAAGAAGAACAGAGTTGGAGGTATCACGCTCCCTGATGTCAGACTATACTACAAAGCTATAGTCATCAAAATAGTATGGTATTGGCACAAAAACAGACATATAGATCAATGGAACAGAATAGAGAGCCCAGAAACAAACCCACACACTTATTATCAATTAATATGACAAAAAAGGCAAGGGGAAAGGACAGTATAATGGGGAAAGGACAGTTTCTTCAAGAAGTGGTGCTGGGGGCTTCCCTGGTGGCGCAGTGGTTGAGAATCTGCATGCTAATGCAGGGGACATGGGTTCGAGCCCTGGTCTGGGAAGATCCCACATGTCGCGGAGCAACTAGACCCGTGAGCCACAACTACTGAGCCTGCGTGTCTGGAGCCTGTGCTCCGCAACAAGAGAGGCCACGATAGTGAGAGGCCCGCGCACCGCGATGAAGAGTGGCTCCCACCTGCTGCAACTAGAGAAAGCCCTTGCGCAGAAACGAAGACCCAACACAGCCAAATAAATAAATAAATAAATAAATAATAGTTAAAGGTGCTAATAATTAAAAAAAAAAAGAAGCAGTGCTGGGAAAACTAGACAGCTATATGTAAAAGAATGAAATGAGACCATTTTCTCACACCATATAAAAAATAAACTCAAACTGATTAAAGACCTAAATGTAAGACCAAAACCATAAAACTCCTAGAAGAAAACATAGGCAAAACACAGACATAAATTGCAGCAATATTTTTTTGGGCTGTCTCCTAAAGCAAAGGAAACAAAAGCAAAAATAAACAACTGGGACCTAATTAAACTTAAAAGCTTCAGCACAGCAAAGGAAACCATTGACAAAATGAAAAGACAACCTATTAAATGGGACAAAATATTTGCAAAAGATATGACCAATAAGGGATTAATATCCAAAATATGTAAATAGCTCATATAATTCAACATCAAAAGAACAAACCGATTAAAAAATGGCCAAAAGACCTGAATAGATATTTTTCCAAATACATACACATGGCCAAACAGGCATATGAAAAGATGCTCAACATCGTTAATCATTAGAGAAGTGCAAATCAAAACCACAACAAGCTATCGCCTCATACCTGTCAGAATGTCCATTATCAAAAAGAACACAAATAACATATGTTGGTGAGGATGTGGAGAAAAGGGAACCCTTGTACAATGTTGGGGGAATGTAAATTGGTGCAGCCACAATGGAAAACGGTATGGTGGGTTCTCAAAAAACTAAAAATAGAACTACCAGATGATCCAGCAATTCCACTCCTGGGTATATATCCAAAGAAAATGAAAACACTAATTTGAAAAGATACATGCACCCCAACGTTCACAGTGGCATTATTTACGATAGCCAAAATATGGAAGCAAACTAAGTGTCCATCAATAGATGAATGGATTAAGAAGATGTGGTATATATATTTAATACATACACATATACAATGGAATAGTACTCAGCCATAAAATAAGAATGAAATTTTGCCTTGGCAGCAACATGGATGAGCCTAGAGGGTATTATGCTTAGTGAAATAAGTCAGACAGAGAAAGACAAATACTGTCTTATCACTTAAATGTGAAATCTAAAATAATAAAACAAATGAATACACATAACAAAACAGAAACGGACTCACAGATATAGAGAACATACTAGTGGTTACCAGTAAGGAGAAGGAAGAGGGAAGGGGCAAGATAGGTTGGGGTAGAGGATTAAGAAGTACAAACTACTATTTATCAAATAAATACGCTACAAGGATATACTGTATAGCACAGGGAATATAGCCAATATTTTATAATAACTTTAAATGGAGTATAACATATAAACATTTTGAATCCCTATGTTGTACACCTGAAACTAATATAATATTGCAAATGAACTATACTGCAGTGAAAAAGAGATGTTTAAGAACATTTAAAAAATCAATTTTAACCTCAGTTATGTAAAACAACTACTGTTTTAGGACTCAGTCTTGCTTATAAGGAAAGCCCGCCAGTGACTTTTAGGTCTCAAAGGTCACTAACCAAACACAATTTAATTAATTAATATTTCCTACACAGAATTTCATGCCTTAGTCTTAGTATCAATACTTCCATGGCAGTCACTAACTAGTCAGAAAAGAATTTCTTTGGTCCCAAAGCATCAGGGCTTTTCAATATTATGTTATTTACGTATTCATATGCCAATAGTCTTAGAAATTACATTTAATATAATGGTATTTCATCGTCAGTTTGGCATTATTTTAGGGCAGAAGATGAAGATCTAGAGTGAAATAGCAAGATGATGGTTATGGAGAGACCACAAATATTTAACATCCTATTTTAATATTTAGAATTTAAATATTTAATATTTAAAACCTTAGTGTTAGCTGAAAAATAAAATTGCTTTAATTCCTAGAAGGATTCAGCGTACTGACCCTGAAAGAGCTGAATGAACCGAGGCTGCAGCGCCGAGGTGATCACGCCCTCCGGCAGCTCCCTCAGGAAGAGCTTTAACAGGCTGGCCGCGGCACAGACGTCGCCGTCCCTCCCCAGCTCCACGGGCACCCCACTCTCAAACTTCCATCGAAGCTGTTCCACCACCCTGACGTTGCCATTCACCCGAAAAAGGCCTTCCTGGGCGAGTCCTGGAACAGCAAAGTACATGCACAGATAATAACAGAGGTCTCTCACAAACAGGTACAAACTCTGAAGAACAGCGACGTAAATAAATCTCAGTACAGAATTTTCTGAATAATTATCAAGCACTGGAAGATTTTCACGTCCTATAAAAACGTTTTCTTAGAATAATACATCTTCCCATCTATTACATACCAACTACAAAGATCATAAGTGGTTACAAAAGCTGACGTCTAAAACTAAGGTTAGGACACGTACAAACACAGAACACGTACTACTCTATAAAGAAATTTCATTCGTATAATTTTCTACAGTGTATAACAGAAACTTACTCTGGGCTCCGAAAACAGCTTAGCATTTTGAGAACAACTATTTAAGAAAAAACTAACATGTACGTAAAAAATTTTAACTCTATGTGATTACCTTTGTAATAATTTGATAAAGAACTATTACTTCTTTAGTAATTAATAAATTCAAATTATAAGACTCAGAGACTGTAAAGTAGCGCAAGACAAGATCCTTGCCTTTAGCCAATTGATTTGTGATTATTAGTGTTGGCTGGGGTCAGCAGAGAAGGCTTCACGGAGGAGCCACTGGCTCCACTGCATAATCTTTGGCTGAAGCACAGTCAAGACTGGGGGGACTGAGGCTGATGTACCGCGAAGCTAATGAAGTTTAAGCTTCAGGGCCCCTCATTTGTTGGGGCCCTTTCCAATGCTCTGTCCCTAATTCTGTACTCTAAATTTTGTGTTCTTTTTCTTAAAGAGGGTCCTAGGAGGACTAAGCATCAGACCCACAAAAACTTGATCTATCCCTGACACTTTGTCAGAGAAACAAATATATGAACTGAGAAGCAGAGAGAGGAGAGCATGAAGAAAGGTAGGCAGATGAAAATATGGAGTGCTTAGGTCAAAGAGTGATAGGGTACTAAAATGGAAGAAATGGTCAGTAGAGGGTCATGAATGTCAAGGGAAAGAGTGAAGACTTTATCATTATTTATCATTGGAGCATTAAATGTGTGTGAGCTGGGGGCGGGTAGGGGAGAGACACAACATAATCGTGGTTTAAGGAAGACCTAGCTAGCAAAGAAGCAGAGAATGGAGAAGGCAGAGAGCTTGCCTTAGGGGGACTACAGTCTACTGTAAGACAGATTATGGTGGGAAGGAAGTGAAAAGGAGAGAATAAAGATGATTTGGTAACTTAGTACAAAAAGAAAACAGGGAAGAGGAAGGGTTGAAACCTAACTTTAAGGTTTGAAAACTAGAAATCCAGGAGAAAGCATTGCAAAGGATAAGGTGAACTGAGGGGGAAGGGTAGCAGCTGCTTTAAGGTAGAGGATAATGATTTCCAGCTCAGTGTGCTGGATTCAAAGAGACAGAGCACCATGAAAGCAAGTGAGTCAGACCACGGAGGGTTGTTAAAGGTGTAAGAAACATTCTAAGAAAAGAGCGACCCAAGGACTCAACTTACCACTCTCCTTTTGAGAGCCTAATGGTGGATTTTAGCAATGACCTAAAGCACTGAAGCCTATTAGATTTATTTAGATGGGAGGTGTTTGCTCATATCAGCCTTGGCTTCTCTCTCTTTTCTCCAAACTGTGTTGCTCTTTCTAAAGAAAAAGGAAGCTAATTTCATCTTAGTTTATAATTTGATAAAACATCTTATGAGCCCTTTAATTCAACAAACATTTAATGAGCACCTGGCGCTATGTTAGGTACTAAAAAAAAAAAAAAATCAACCATGAGAAGAAACTTCAAACACCACAAGGATCCTTACGGAGTTTGTCCCCTGGTAAGATGTTTATGTTCTTCTACATATACACGTATTATTTGGTTATGAAGAACATGAGTATCAAAAATTGACATGAATTTTAGCTCCAATTTTGACAAAAATCTGTGAAACCAGAGACGCTATTAAAAATATTTAACAACCAGTATGGCCAGGGCACCATGTAATCAGAAGAGACACCAGTAAGTTTGTGTGCTAGGCAGCTTGTCCACTGGCCCCAGTGATCCCCACCCCTTGGTATCCATATCATGTACAATCCCCTCCCCGCTTGAGTGCGGTCTGGACCTAGTGACTTGCTTCTAACCAAGAGAAGGTGATTAGGTTCCAAACTCACTTCTGAGATTGGGTTATAAAAGACTGTGAAGCCTACTTTGTTTCCTTGTGTTCTCTCTCTCTCTGGTTCTTCTTGCTTGCTCACTGTGATGAATCAGCTGCTATTTTGTGAGCTCCCTTATAAAAAGGTCCACGTGGCAAGGAACTGAGGGCGGTTTCTGGACAACAGCCAATGAGTAACCGAGACCCTCAGGTCAACAGCCCGCAAGGATCTGAATCCTGCCAACAAGCACATGAATGAGCTTGGAAGTGAACCTTTCCCCAGTCACGTCCTGGTATGACTGCAGCCTTAAAGAGTCCCTAAAGACAAAAGACATAACTAAGCTGTGCTCAGATTCCTGAACCACAGAAGCTGTGAGACAATAAACACTGTTTTAATCTACGATGTTCTGGGGTCATCCGTTTTGTAGCAAGAGATAACTAATGTGATATGCCATTCCCTTTAATACTGCAGAATATCAGGTTACTGTCAGGAGACTTCAGCTTAGTCGTTTTTAAAGCTTTCAAGTTCTGTTTCCTCTACTCTACAAAGCTTCATCTGTAACTTCAGAGACATATACTGGCATCAAGCAGATAGCACTCAATAAAAGAGAATCCCATTCCTGGTCAAGGTGCAGATCCTGAAGATATAGAATTTTACGACATAGTCCTGTATCTTACCCAGCTCCAGAGCCTGTTTTTGGACCAGTAGATGCCCCTGGGTCTGATTTCACAGTGTTTTTCTAGCTTTGACCTGAGGTTCCCTCTTCCAATGAGGTTTTTTGACCTTTTCCTCAAATAAATATACTTCCAGTTATTCAAAAATAGCTACCCATCTCTAAGAACTGGCTTTGGTCTTGAAGTTCCTGATCCCCCCGGACCTTACTAGAGGAAAGAGAAGCTATAAATGGAAGTCATCAAAGTCAGTGCTTCTCAACCATTTTTTCTGCCCTCATGCCATTTATTTGCACAACTCTCTTCCCTCAGGAACATCTCTCACTCAAAGAACTCTTAGGATACTTAGTGATTTTTCAATCCGGAGAAGTTTACTTCTGGACATGGCTATATTACACTCTGGCAAAAAGAATCCACATAGCTTTTAAAAGTCCCTTACGAACTTATAATATATACAATACCCATGTGAGGCTTACCAGATTATATAATCTCTAATCTTTCCTACTCTAAATTTTTAGGAAATGATTATAACAGAAACGTTAGAGGGAGGAGATGTCTAGAAAGCTTTATGGAGTTACTGTCATACATTTGAGATTCTGTCGTATTTGATTTCATGAGATATGGGTTAATCATCACGAAACAGCAACTTATAAATGGTTTAGTAATACCAAAAAATAATATAACACTGACAACTACTTTCTTGTACAACTGAAGTATTTATTTCAAAGTCTGATGAGTACATGTATGAATGTATGAATACATCAATCAGAAATGAAATATGCCAGAAGTCAGAATTTTTCTTATTGGCACACTGGCCCTGAAAGTCATGTGACACTATGTAAGCATATTCTGACATCTAGTGGTAAGTGGAGAAACCTACACTATTTAAATATCCCACAGCATCTTAATGGTAAAGTAGAAGGAATCCAGTAACACTATCAGCAAGATTAGTTATTTTAAAATAGTATAAAGATGATATGCCTCGTAACTTATAACATTTTCCTTTGAATGGAAAAAATGTGTATTTTTTTCTTTTTTTTCTTTAAAGAAAAAAGGGCAAAGTCTATTGAACAGACCTTAATACAGGCCTTTATAAATGCTTTCTGTCCTAAAATTCCTTTATAATAATAAAAGGTTTCCCTCATGTCGAGTTGTTATATATCTACATTTACATTAAACAACAAAGTATGACCATAATATCTACTAAGGTTAATTATACAACCAATCACCCCATATCCCATACCTGACAGAGTGCCTACTGTATCACAGGTCCACAACAAATATTTGACTTAAACAGTTAAATAAAACTACTTGAAGTATCTTGCTCTCAAACTTACACAGGCTCTTTGGTTTATTAACATGATATCAATATTTTCAAATACAGAAAGGGGCTTCTGGTTGTCTATGGAGTAATTAACTACATAGCCTTTCAAACTACAGGGCAGGTGCCCTACCCTAGTTTGCCCCATCCAGATTCTGATTCAGGGGCTTCCTTGGTGGCGAATGGTTAAGAATCCGCCTGCCAATGCAGCGGACACGGGTTCAAGCCCTGGTCCGAGAAGATTCCCACATGCCGTGGAGCAGCTAAGCCCGTGTGCCACAACTACTGAGCCTGCGCTCTAGAGCCCACGAGCCACAACTACTGAGCCCATGCGCTACAACTACTGAGCCCACATGCCTAGAGCCTGTGCTCCGCGACAAGAGAAGCCACTGCAGTGAGAAGCCCGCGCACCGCAACGAAGAGTAGCCCCTGCTCTCCGCAACTAGAAAAAGCCCGTGCACAGCAACGAAGACCCAACGCAGCCAAAAGTAAATAAATTAATAAATTTTCAAAAAAGATTCTGATTCAGTAGATCTGAGGTACTGCCAATTGCATGGGTATTCTGAAAAGATTCCACTAGTGACCATTTCACATCCCTGGTTAAGAATGACTGAGCCCACTAAGACATTTAGTTTTGCATTACCTGAACACACCCTATTAAAGTACAGCTAAGGGTGTGCCAAGGAGAGGCAGAAGAAAAGCAATCTCTAATTCGAATTTTTCCCAGATTTTCATACATTGATGGTGTGACTATAAAAAACTGGTTTATTTTAACTCCTGGGGTTGACTATAAGTGCACATTATCTTTTGACCCAGCAGTCCACTTCTAAAGGTTAGTCTACAGACACATCACAGCGCTTGATACATGTTAAAGGTCAGCCACTGAATCACTGTTTGTAGACATCAGCAGACTGGAAACAATTCAATGCTGATCAGGATGAGACTGGTTAAAGCAGTGACACGTACAAACATCAAGTGGAAGAGCGTGCAGGGGAAAAAAGAATTAAATGAGGAAAGCTCTTTATGTGAAATGGAACAGTCTCCAACATATACTGTAGAGTGATTTTTTTTTGGCCGTGCTGAGCAGCATGTGGGATCTTAGTTCCCCGACCAGGGATCGAACCCATGCCCCCTAAAGTAGAATTGCAGAGTCTTAACCACTGGACGGCCAGGGAAGTCCCGAGTGTTTTGTTTTGGTTTTTTTTAAGAGGATTCATAAACGGTGTACACTGTGTGCTATGTTAAAAGGGGGGAAAATACACATATCTGCTTATATAGTCAAGTATCTTTGTAAGAACATAGCAAAAAATAGTATAGTAATATTGTTTCTGGGAGGGGAAATGAATGGTCAGGGGACAGGGTTTGGAGGGAGAGACTTTTCACTATATACCCTTCTGAAGTTTGAACCACATAAATAGATTAATTATGCAATACTTTTAAAAAGGTTAAAAGTGAAAATGATTTTACATAAGAGTAACCTCAAAAGGCTATTATTCAATGATTGTTTGTTGCATAAAAGGTCAGAATACTAATGATGCCAAAACCAAAATATTATTTTAGGTGGTCACACTTTGGCATCCAAATGAGTAATATTGAACAACCCTATTTAAGATATTAAATGAATTACCTAGAGATCCGTTTGTAGCTAAGTCAGTAGGATACAGTTTTACTCAATACTGAGTATGTAAATGAGTCCTATCAAAGCTCTAACTCAGCAACATCTGGCTTCAGGATCCTCTAGGCCAAGGGCCCATCTGCCTGCCATGCTGCATATAACACCTTTGGATTTAACCTGTTTAAAGTATTTGAACAAACCCAGAGCTGTTCTCTAAGAATCTCACCCTCCTGCAGCTATCTTCCTCCGAAAACAAGGAGATAACGCGCCTACGGGTTAAGAATGCAAACCTGGCTCTTCAGTTTTCAGAACAAAATACCATTTTGTCACCTACATAGCAAGTAACCTGAAAAAATAGCTGTTTTTCAACTAACACAAAACACCTGACAACCTTCTGAGGTCTGAACTGTCTTGCCATATATTCCCTGTGACAAGCAGACACATGTTCCTACAGAAGAAAGGCGGCGCCATGCCTCTCAGGCATTTCCAATGCAGCCACTTTCTCAGCAGGAAGAACAGACTCGGAATCACGGCAAGATTCAGGGGCGGGAGCAAACTGTGCCGAGTACAGAATTTCTTCCAGGTCTCAAGTTTTACCTTTAAAAATGCCCACAAATGTTATATTCTACTCTGCAGTGAGTCTTGTTTTAGTATAGAAATGTTGTTTCAGCATAGAAAATGAAAATTCCAAGCTCTTCCCTCTGAATACCTTCTTCACAAACCTCTGAAAGTTTTTTGGTATTTATTATATAGTCTGGAGTTCTCCCACAATACTGCCCTAGTTTGATAAGCCTCATTGTCTCAAATTATCCAGGTTTCTAAGTTCTATTTTAAATAAAATAATTTAAAAAGCTATAAAACATAATAGTTCTCAGCAACTAAGAGAGAGATCATTTATCTTTTTATCGTGCAAGGTACTGTGGCACTCAGCAATTATTTTACACAATTAATTATATCATTCCAAAAGTTAATGTCCCCCCCCAACACCATACTAGGTTATATATCATACTTTTTTTTTTGGTATTCTCACTGAGTTTTGAAGGCAATCAAGGCATTCAGTAAGTTCATGACTGACCTCAAGCTGAAAGAGATGCTCAAAAAAGTATTCTGCTACATTAAAAATTATTGACTCCCGGTGGGAATTTAATGAATCAAGACAACTCACTGTTAATATTAAAACAGTGTATTTTAGCACTAAAAACTAGGAATCATTCCAAACTAGAAACCTCAATAATTAAAGTGATTTCTCCATGGTAAGTTGAATTAAATATTTTCAAAAGAATGTTAAGCAGTCGTAATGCCCTTAACATCCTTTTATAAGGGCAAAGTATATTATGCCATAGTTCAATATTCTAATTAAGGTGGTTTAGGGAATATTCTAATAATGCATGATGAAGTAATTCACACAAAGCAACAGAGTTACAACACAACTGGACTTACCATGCATGGTCAAGTACTCCACTATGCTCCCCACGATAGCTGGAACGCCGTTCTCAGTCAGCCCCTGCTGGTGGAGGTCTTGAAGACTGACTCCAAATAACTTTGTATAGGTGGAATTCCTCTGCTCGTTTAGTGGCACTGCCGCAATCTTTTTCATGTCTTCTTTCAGCCGAACTGCTGCTTTACTTTGCTTAAAATAGCGGAAGAAAAAAGAGCAGTCAGTCATGTTTGCCACAGGAGGCTGCAATGGTTACTACAGAATCACCTGAATCAAAGGGTAATAAGCGTTTGGAGGCTGTAGAGTAGTGGTCTTCACTTATTTTCACTTCAGCTCAAACCCAAATCCCTAACATCTCTCACGTGTTCCTCAGTGTTAGGAATGGTGCACACTGATATAACGGTTAAAAGGAGTGAAAAATAATGAGGCACCTAAAGCCACAACTTAAGCGTACCTAAGAGAGGCAGCAATACACTGCAGTAGCTAAGATATATTACTACAGTAACCAGGGTGTGACTCACAAGTATCTCGTTAACAGGAAAATAAAACACCTATCGGAACACCGAAACCCCATGCAGATCCTGAAACAGTAAGATGTTACTGAAGACGAAAACTTATCTAGATGTCATCTTAAGGTAGCTTTAATTTGAAGGATTAGAAAAAAAATATGTATGTGTAGAAGGAACATTTATTTCTCTGATTTGATTATATCTGAATATCTCAGTAATATTTTAGCACATAAAAATCAAGTCAATTTTCTTTGAAGTTCAAAATGCTATAATCTCCGAAATAGCAATGTTTCAGGTAATCACAATTTTAAAAATTTCAACAAGACTGTACATATTATAAATAAAGAATGCAATTTACAGTCAATCAATTCAAGTTATCACCACGCTGAAAACTTCATACAAATTTGTTTCTTCCTTTTAATAGAAAATTTTTCCCCAAGGAAGTATTTTAAAAGATAAATTTTAATATGGTTTAATAAAACTAAGTGAGGGATTTTTTTTTAAAACAGCATGTGTCCTACATAAATGTGTGTATCTGTAACTTTAAACACTGAAAAGATGGCAAAAAGCAAAAATTCTATTTGTGGACAGAGGAAGCAGATTAGGGGAAACACACCCTTTTTGAGAATGAATGCAGCAACTAACCTAAGTGTCAATATTGTAAGTGTAGGCTCATGTAGCTGTTACAATCTAAAAGAAGAAACACTACCGCCATTGTAGAGATGAGGAAAGAAAGATCAAAGAGTTAAGAAGTAATCTGGTAAAAGTCATGGAACTGGTAAGAGTTCCATCATACTCTAAGTCCATGCTTCTCTCCTTAATTTAAATTTATATTAATGTTAAAGTACAGTTTGTGTATAACACAAACTGTGATAAATTCTACATGTGACACATGACAATTACACGAAGATAGTTCTACAATTGTGATTTTTAGTAGGTTCCCTGTAGTTTCAATTTGATTTTGAATCTTACAATCTATAGAATCAGGCCAACTTTCATGGACATCTCTGCATCTTTTAATAGGTCATATTTGAAAGCCAGATTTCCCTAGTGACAATTCAGCAAACGTATAAAGTTACAGAATAGATTTAGCTATCTATTAATATTATAAATAAGGCATAGTGTTAGCTACTACAGAGTAGTATGGGCAAGAACTATCATCTCTGTTACCAAGGAAGTTACTTAACTAAGTCAAATCTGTAACCACTACTATTTTTGTGTGTGTAAGTTTAAAAACCTATCAATACCTTTCAAAAGAACACATGGGAAATTTCAGTCAACCAGGTCTATCTGGTGAGTAAGCAGCCAAAAAGTAACCTTTAATAATGAAACTTCGAAAATAGTCTCAAATGTTGCATCAGAAACAGCTGACAATGAGATTAAATCATACACGTTTTATCTTCTTATCTTCTTACAGACACAATACAGCAGAGTCATTTAGAGCAGGGCTCCCCAACCCCCAGACCATGGACCATTACCGGCCTGAGGCCTGTTAGGAACCGGGCCACAAAGCAGAGGTGAGCGAGTGAAGCTTTATCTGCCGCTCACCATCGCTCACATCACCTCCTGAACCATCCTCCCCCCATGCACCCCCCCACCCACCCCGTGGAAAAACTGTCTTCCATGAAACTGGTCCCTGGTGCCAAAAAGGTTGGGGACCGCTGGTTTAGAGCGTGAACTGGGGAACCAGACTCCCTGTTTCGAATCCCATTCTGATCTCATTAGCTGTGCAACCTTGGACAAGTCACTTACACGCAGTTTCCCCGTCTACGAATGGGTATACCAGGAGTCCCTCGCTCATAGGAATACATGAGGTTGGAAGGAGCTCATATACATAGAAGAATGAGAAGGGTGTCTGGCATACTCAGTAAGTACTGACTGTTATAATCATCACCATCATCATCATCATTCTTCCAGGAAATTATTCTGATTTCTTCTCAAAACAATTGAGAGATACTTAACCACTGCTGTACTCAACTGTTTTCGTGGACTAAAGATTGCTGTTGAAGAAGGCACCATGGTCTAGGCCTGTGGTTGGTAGATAGTCTGCCGAACTAATTATTCTCCGTGTATCTCAGTCTCTTAAAATATATACGTATGACTTTTGAAAGATAAACATAAAATCATTTTGCATGTTAGTATCAGAATTTCTCAAGTTTTTATTAGAAATTCAAGGTTTTCTTAGAAATCCTGTCTGTATGTGACATTCTTTCGGCTAATAGCCCTGTTTTATATTCTGTCCTTTACTCAAGTGCAGTCAGTATGTTGTGTCTCCTATTAATAGCATAAATAGGCAATCTGGGCATTGCGGCTCAATATTGTCAAGGGTGAGACATGTAACTAACCTCACACATTTTTTTGTTGTTGTTAGTTTCTGCTGTATAACAAAGTGAATCAGCTACACATACACACACGTTCCCATATCTCCTCCCTCCTGCATCTCCCTCCCTCCCACCCTCCCCATCCCACCCCTCTAGGTGGTCACAAAGCACCGAGCTGATCTCCCTGTGCTATGCGGCTGCTTCCCACTAGCTATCTATTTTACATTTGGTAGTGTATACATGTCCATGACACTCTCTCACCCTGTCACATCGCACCCCTCCCCTTCCCCATATCCTCAAGTCCATTCTCTAGTAGGTCTGTGTCTTTATTCCCGTCTTACCACTAGGTTCTTCATGGCCTTTTTTTTTTCTCCTTAGATTCCATATATATGTGTTAGCATACTGTATTTGTTTTTCTCTTTCTGACTTACTTCACTCTGTATGACAGACTCTAACTCCATCCACCTCATTACAAATACCTCCATTTCGTTTCTTTTTATGGCTGAGTAATATTCCATTGTATATATGTGCCACATCTTCTTTATCCATTCATCCGATGATGGACACTTAGGTTGCTTCCATGTCCTGGCTATTGTAAACAGAGCTGCAATGAACATTTTGGTACATGACTCTTTTTGAATTATGGTTTTCTCAGGGTATATGCCCAGTAGTGGGATTGCTGGGTCGTATGGTGGTTCTATTTTTAGTTTTTTAAGGAACCTCCATACTGTTCTCCTAACCTCCCACATTTTGAACTGATTGCAAATTAAACTACCTGTTTACTCAGTACAGAGCCATACTACAAAGCAAGTTTATATGTAATTATAGTAATAAAGGAACATCTGATTATTAATTGGTAATCTAATTTAGGTTAATACATTTAAAAAGGTAAATATTGTTTAAAGACAACCACAATGAAAAAAAAACAGCTGTATTTTTAGAGACATCCAAATCAGTTCTTCACTGATGGACTTAGAACAAATATTAAAAAAATATCCTTTCTGGTAGGTTATAAGAAATATTCTATAGTTCCCTACTCACAGAAGAAATAAAATAACTGAGGAAATGGAAAGCCATTTATGATTAATTCCATTTAAACTGAAATTACTTTCCTTTATACAATGATAACATCACTATCTCTTTATAAATGTCAATATCTGTGGGATTTCAGTTTCCCTTCAAACACACATTTTACCTTTCTTGACCTAATATAAGTTGAAAAAGAAAGTTACTAATTGAGGTAATCTAAGTCAAACTTAACTGTTTAAACCTTTGTTTGCATACATTGCCATACACCACTTGAGTTCGGAAACTGGACTCTGTGTGTGTGTGTGTGTGTCTGTGTGTGTGTGTGTCTGTGTGTATAAAAGCAATATAGGTTCCCACATTAAAAAAGACAGGGAACCTTGGGGTTTACTGCTAAAACAATCTGTAGGGATTAGTGCTTATAATATCACCTTAGGAATAAGGAAGCCAGGACCCCAAAACTTGTGGTGAACTCAGAAAGGGTTGAGCCTAGAGCCCATGTCACCTGAATTTTATGTCAATATTCATTTTTATAATTGCAAGCTGGGACCTTGTTTTTCTATATTTATTTGCGATAGAAAATAGTTCAGATAGCTCACAAAATGCATGCACCAGGACAGTAGTGCATATTTGTTGATGTGGGGACCACTTAGTCTTCACTTCCCCTTTTTTCTAGTGACAAATCCTGACTGCCTTTGGGGGAATAACCGCACCCTCACTGTGAACATCCTTGATGAGGCTGCCACTTACAACCGCTGCCCTGCCTTTAGCAAGAGCTGGGCTCTGGTGCCCTTGCAGGGAAATCAGACCCTTCGTCCTGCAGGCCACTGAAGCTTGAGCGGACTGTCACTGAAGCTTGAGAAAAATAGATGGAGCTAATTTATTCCAGCTGCAGTGCTCTCACAAGATGGTTAGATTAACTAACCATGATGCACCTCTTGCCACCTGCATCACTGGAGCTGCGTGGGCCTTTAGCTGCCCCTTTCCGACACCGGTCCTTCCGCTGTTCCTTCTACATGGTGGGCCACTCTGTAACTTTCCAGTAAAGTTTCTTTGGGCTTAAGTTAGCCAGAACCCATTTCTGTTCTGTACACACACACATACACCACCAACTGATAAAAGTACTCCAAAAAAATAAAAATAAAAGACTAATCAGAGCAAACAGAAAACCAGGGTTTTAGATAAGGAGAAAATCAGAATGATAATGACAGCTAACTTTTAAGGAACGTTTACAGAGTATGTCAGTCACACTTCCGAATACCTTAGATGGCTTCACTCCTTAAACCCTGATAAAGTGCCACTAGGAAGGAAGATACTTTTGTGACCCTCATGTTACAGAGCAGCCAAGGAATGTGCTCCAGGTCCCATCAAGGATATGGTGCAGCCAGGAGTCACGCTCAGGCCATCTGAGTCCAGAGGACACACGCTTAATGCTGTCTCCACGAAGGACGTAGTGATACTCAAGGAGCATATGCTGGGAAGTCCAGCCTACGTGCTAAAGATAAAACAAGATTCCTATTCTTGTAGCTGAGGAAAATAGGATTATTTGAGCTTCTTGGTCCCCTTAAAATAAAGTTAGATATGCTCAGAAGTGACAACAATATTTGATATTAGGACCTGTATAGAGAAGGTTTTCATCAATCTAGTAAACAGAATGAGCTTCAGAAGCCTTGAGTTTTTACCACAGCTAACATTTATTAAGTGCCGATTATTGTGCCGGACTCTGTGGTTAAGTGCTTTAAAATTAACATCTTTAAATTTCAAAACTAATTTTTTAGTAGGTACTCTTAACTATTCCCATTTGGACACAAAAACTAAGGCACAAAGAAAAAGAAACTTGCCTAAGAAAGTTTTATAGCTAGAATGTAACCCCCAGGTGCTCTAGCTCTAACACATGAGCTCTGAACCATGACAGACTATCGTGTTTCCAGAACCTTTAATATTGGTGGTTCTATGAGCCCCCAAAGGGGACAAAGCTACACGCAGCACTTTCTTTACAGAGCTTAAAACAAAATCGATTTTAGATTACTGAATTCAACGGCTTGTATTTCCTTAAGGCAATCCTCCAAAAATTTAAGTACCATGAATTTAAGGTACTTGGAAGGACAATCAGGTTGTACTACTGGTTAAATTCAGAATAGTGCACCTTAAAACTCTTTGCAGCTGGGGCTAGCACTGATCCATCTAGGCAGGAATGTGTAGAATAGAAAGCCACTCCACCACCGAGTAAAACGGGTGCGAGGAAAGCACAAGATGAGCCTGAGACAGCTTGTTCCGGAAGGCGTGGAAATGCTCAAGGACAAATGGGGCGTGTCAAAAAGACATGTGGGCCAGCTTAAATGGGTTCCTACTGGCCAAGTTCGGGACAGTTGGAGCACCAGGAATAATAACTATAAACGATTATAAAATATTATGTAAATAAAATTCCCTGAATCAACAGTGATACTAAGAAGAGTGAAAGAATGGGGTTACCAAAGTAAAAGTCTGCTTTACAGAACGTGCTGCAGCTAAATACAGAAGGAACAACAGAATTAGAAAATCACCTTTTTCCCACAAATCTTTTAACAAATAATTTTGTCAAAGATTGACAGTGGATGC
The DNA here is from genome assembly GCF_965194825.1 of Balaenoptera physalus. Taxonomy (NCBI): domain Eukaryota; kingdom Metazoa; phylum Chordata; class Mammalia; order Artiodactyla; family Balaenopteridae; genus Balaenoptera; species Balaenoptera physalus. Next base: position 9,824,655 of record NC_138884.1, read on the forward strand.
TAAAACATCAGGTGAAAAGTTGTTTGAGAACAGGATTTTCACAGTGTCAAAGATCACATGATATTTGCAAAGGAAAAAAAATTACCTTTACAATTGATATCTGGGTGTACTCAGCTTAACTCAAAAGATTAAATTTATCATCACTAATCACGAAGAGCTGACATTACGTGCTCCTGATGTGATGCAACATGCAGAACACATCATTTATATTCTTGCCAAGTGTTTAAGCTGCTGCTAATCTAGCCTCTAAATCTAACAGTTTACAGGTAAAACAGGAGCTAAAAGAACAAGTTAAAAGAGACTGTAAGGAAACAGACAAATTCAGAATCGGGGACATTCTAACAGGCAACTGGCCTGGACTCTTCAAAACATCAATGTCATAAGGAAAAGATCGGTTCCAGATTTTAAAGAAATTATACAAAGTTCAAATGTAGTCTGTGAATACTGATTGGTTCCTGACTGAAAAAAACAAAACAAAAAACTAGCCAACTGTCTCTTTGAGACAACTAGGGAAACTTAAATGTGTTGGATATTAGATGAAATTATTGTAAAGGTTATTCGGTGTAATTCCACAGCAGCGGAATTTGAGGGTGTGCACACGCAGAGGTGGGGCTGACCCCTGAGCGTACTGTGGGCGCTCTCACAGCGGGCACAGCTTTGGTGGGCTTTGGGAGCTCACGCTTTGGGAGCATGCATACACAGGAGGTAGAACTGACATCCAAGCAGATTATCGGAGCTGCCACAGCGGAGGTGGTCAGGGGCAGTGCTCTTTGTGGGCCTGCACACCGGGTGGCAGGTGGTGTCACAGAGCCATAGGTCCCGGCTGACAGCTCCTGGGGAGGAACACGCAGAGGCTCCCTTCCCAGAGGGGGTGCTCCAGTCCCGCCCACCTCACACTACGGCTCAGCATCGGATCTGGGGGCTTCTACTCCAACAACTGGGGAGCACAGTCTGCCCCCAACAGGTCTGTGACAACCACAGAGCAAAGAGGAGGCCCCACTCAACATCCAGTGCACGCCCTGGTCACCACAACACCAAACACACCCCTATCAAGGCGACAACAGCCAGCACACTCTGACGAAAGACACGGCAGGCGTCCATCCCAGAAACAGCCCTTGCACCAAAAATACTGGACCCACACAGTCTGCACAGGGGTACTCCCACATAAAAACAGCCCTTCAAGGCCACAGTGGGTAACTGTTTCTCCTAAGTTCAGAGAGTAAGAGAAATAAGTAAAATGAAAAAGCATAGGAACTACTCCCAATTAAAAGAACAAGAGAAATCCTCTGAAAGACAAACAGTGAAACAGACCTCTGCAGTCTACCAGAGCCTGAGTTCAAAAAGGAGGTAGTAAAAATGCTAAAGGAATTAATAAGGCTATGGATAGAAATGCAGATCACTGTAAAAAAAGGAACTCGAAACTATAAAGAGGAGCCAATCAAAATTAGACAACTCAATTGCTGAGATAAAAACCGAGCTAAATGCAATCAAGAGCAGACTAAATAATGCAGAAAAATGAATAGGTGATCTGGAAGACAGAATAATGGAAATCACCCAATCAGAACAGCAGACAGAAAGACGAATGAAAAAAAAAAAAAAATGAAGGCAACAGACGAGAGCTATGGGATAATATAAAACACGCCAACATACACGTAATAGAGATTCCAGAAGGAGAAGAAAGACAAAGGGGGATCGAAAAAGTATTTGAAGAAATAATGGCTGAAAACTTCCTAAACCTAAAGAAGGAAACAGATAACCAGGTACAAGGAAGCGCACAGGGTTCCAAACAAGATGAACACAAACAGACCCACACCAAGACATATCATTATTAAAATGACAAAAGTTAAAGATAAAGAGAGGATTCTAAAGGCAGCAAGCCGCATAGCACAGGGAGATCAGCTCGGTGCTTTGTGACCACCTAGAGGGGTGGGTTAGGGAGGGTGGGAAGGAGACGCAAGAGGGAGGAGATATGGGGATATAGGTATACATATAGCTGATTCACTTTGTTATACAGCAGAAACTAACAAAACATTGTAAAGCAATTATACTCCAATAAAGATGTTAAAAAATAATAATAATAAAGGCAGCAAGAGAAAAAAAACAAAGTCATTTATAAGGGAATCCCCATAAGACTATCAGCTTACGTCTCTGCAGAAACTTTGCAGGCCAGAAGGGAGTGGCATGATATATTCAAAATCCTGAAAGGGAAAAACCTGCAACCGAGGATACTCTACCTAGCAAGATTATCACTTAGAATGGAAGGAGAGAAAGAATTTCTCTGACAAGCAAAAACTAGAAGAATTCAGCAATATTAAACCAACCCTAAGAGAATAATGAAAGGTCTTCTTTAAATAGAAAAGTAGCAAGAATCTATAGGAAAGGAAAAATCACAATAGGAAAGGCAAATATTTCAAAGGATTGAAGAACAATAAAGCCAGTATGTAGATAAAAAGACAATTTAAAAAATTGTAAAAGCAATTTTAACTACAATAAACAGTAAAAGTATAAGCATAAAAATGTAAAATAGGGCATCAAAATCACAAAATGAGGGGGCAGGAAAGTATAAAAATACAGATCTTTTAGAATGGGTTCGAGTCTGTATGACTATCAGTTTAAAGCAAGTAGATATAGTTATGGGTCAACATGCTTGAACTCGATGGTAACCACAAGTCAAAAACATATAAGAGATTCACAAAAACCAAAAAGAAAGGAACTCAAGCATACTACAAAAGAAAATCACCAAACCACAAAAGGTAAAACAAAAAAGAAGAAATGAACACCCTGATACCAAAGCCAGACAAAGTCACTATAAAAAAAGAAAATTATAGGCCAGCATCTTTGATGAATACAGATGAAAATATCCTCAACAAAATATTAGCAAACTGAATCCAACAATAAAGGATCCTACATCATGATCAAGTTGGATTCATACCAGGGTCACAAGGATGATTCAACATACACATATCAAGGTGATACACCACATTAACAAAAGGAAAGACAAAAACCACATGATCATCTCAACAGACACAGGAAAAGCATTTGGCAAATTTCAACACCCATTCATGATAAAAACTCTCATTCAAGTAGTTGTCAGAGGGAACATCTCAACATAATAAAGGCCATTTATGACAAACCCACAGCCAATCCTAATACTCAAGGGTGGAAAGCTGAAAGCCTTCCCACTAAATTCAGGAACAAGACAAGGATGCCTACTCTTGTCATTTCCATTCAACATAGTATTTGAAATCTTAGCCACAGCAATCAGACAAGAAAAAGAAATTAAAGATATCCAAATTCTAAGGGAAGGGATAAAACTCACTATTTGCAGATGACATGATACTCTATATTGAGAACCCTAAAGTCTCCATACAAAAACTATTCAAACTAATAATGCAGCAAGGTAGTACGATATAAGATTAATATACAGAAATCTGTTGTGTTTCATTACACTAACAGTGAAACATCAGAAGATAGTCTCTTCAGCAAGTGGTGTTGGAAAAGCTGGATAGCCACATGTAAATCAATGAAGTTAGACTGTTCCCTCATGCCATACACAAAAATCAATTCAAAATGGCTTAAAGACTTAAGACATGACACCATAAAACTCCTAGAAGAGAACATAGGCAAAATGTTCTCTGACATTAATCGCAGAAATACTTTTTTAGATCAGTTTCCCAAGGCAAAAGAAACAAAAGCAAAAATAAACAAGAGTGACCTGACTAAACTTAAAAGGTTTTGCACAGCCATGGAAATCATAAACAAAAAGACAACCCACAGAATGTGAGAAAATATCTGTAAACAATAACAACAAGGGCTTAATTTCCAAAATATACAAACAGCTCATACAGCTCAATATCAAAAAAACAATCCAATCAAATGGGCAGAAGACCTAAAAAGACACTTCTCCAAAGATGACATACAGATGGCCAACAGGCATATGAAAAGATGTTCCACATCGCTAATTATTAGAGAAATGCACATCTAACCTACAATAAGGTATCACCTCACACCAGTTAGAATGGCCATCATCAAAAAGTCCACAAATAATAAATGCTGGAGAGAGTGTGGAAAAAAGGAAACCCTTCCACACTGTTGGTGCGAAAATAAATTGGTGCAGTCATTATGGAGAACAGTGTGGAGGTTTCTTAAAAAATTAAAAATAGAGTTACCATATGATCCAGCAATCCCACTCTTGGGCATGTATCCGGAAAAGATGAAAACTCTAATTCGAAAAGATAACGTGCACTCCAATGTTCATAGCAGCACTATTTACAATAGCCAAGACATGGAAGCAACCTAATTGTCCATCAGCAGATGAATAGATAAAGATGTGGTATATATATACAGCATGGAATATTACTCAGCTATAGAAAGAATGAAATATTGTCATTTGCAGCAACATGGATGGACCTAAAGATTAACATACTAAGAAGTCAGACAGAGAAATACAAATATTATGTGATAACATTTATAAATGGAATCTAAAAAATGATACAAGTGAACTTATTTACAAAAGAGAAACAGACTCAGACATAGAGAACAAACTTATGGTTACCAAAGGAGAGAGGGAGCATGGGGGGGAACAAATTAGGAGTATGGGATTAACAGATACAACTACTTTACTTAATATAGAGAAGGAACAGGGATTTTACTGTATAGCATAGGGAATTATATTCAATATCTTGTAATAACCTATAACGGAATATAATCTGCAAAAAGAAAACTGAATCACTATGCTATACATCTGAATCTAATGCAATATTGTAAATTAACTATACTTTAATAAAGTAATAATATAAAAAATTGGGGAAAAAATAGAGACCTCTCAAAGAGATTCCATGCCTAAGAAAGAGTAATACCATTTTTTGACAGCAGAATTAGGAGGGAAAGGAATACGTTCTCTTCAAATGGCAATTTAAAAATTAACAATAACAATTGTGGGGATATTCTTACACAGAGCCGTGGACAATCCTATTAGCTTGGATAGGGCTGCATCACTGGGAAAGCACTCTGTCGGAAATTAGGGTACTTGGGTTTAAACCACGGTTTTGCCACCGGGTATTTTCCCTGGGAATGTCAGCCTCTTTGGTCGAGTGTGAGCTTAGGAGGGGGGCAAATGCACCCCTAAAGAAGGACAACCCGTGCTCTCTGTCCAGCCACAGGAGCTAAGTCAAGCTTACGTACCACCCCGAGGACAATACTGCAGCCAGATCCCCCCTCACGTTCAGCCTGCTGACCTTATACAAGTTTTCATCTACAACAACACTGGGTCCTCATCTGCTGAGCTACAATAACACTACCTACTTTACAGTGTTAGGAGAGTTTAATAAGATAATGTAGAAGATATGTAAAAGCATCTATTATACAACCAGAAGACAGTCAATACTGAAAAACACTGAATAAGAATCTCTCTGTGGTAACCAATTCTTTAAAAGGACACTGTGACAGAGCTTACAGTTGCCTGTTGATGGGTAATTTCTCTCTTCTCTCTTGACAGAACTCTGATTTTGTTGGAGAAGGTGGGGAGCAAATTGCCCAGTTAAAATATACCCCATCTTCTCTGCAGCAGTATATCCTTGTAGACATGGATGATCACATGTCTAAGTTTGGCCAACGAGATATAAACAGAAGTTGTTAACAGGACCACCAGAAAGACTCCTTAAAAGGGAGGCCAACTCAGTCTTTTTCCTATACCCTTGTTTTCTGCTTAGATAACACCTGCAATGCCTGATAGCCATCCTGTGACTATGCAGCAACCCAGAAGCTAGAAGCTAAGCTCTAAGGACAGTAAAATAGAAAAAAAAAAAAAAAAAGGGACTTGCATCATGATGACATCACAGAATCCACCTGGAATACCTATCTATGGATTTCTTTTACATGAGATGAAAAAAAATCAGTTTCAAATAATGCTCTGTTAGAACGTCAACAAGTATTTACTAAATGTATTGTTAAGTCAAGAAAATCAGAAACTTTCTATAAATCAATTTTTCCAAGTCTAGCTCATTAATTTTAAAAGCCCAAAGAATTTTCTGGATTTCTTCTTAGTTATCCTTACTAGTTATGCTTTAGAGCATATATTATCAATGTGCATTGTAGATCTAAACAACATTTCTTAACCTGAAATCCAAGGATCATGAGTCCTTAAAAGTACATGAAACGTACCACAATGTTCATTGCAGCTCTATTTACAATAGCCAGGACATGGAAGCAACCGAAGTGTCCATCGACAGACGAATGGATAAAGAAGATGTGGCACATATATACAATGGAATATTACTCAGCCATAAAAAGAAACGAAACTGAGTTATTTGTAGTGAGGTGGATGGACCTAGATTCTGTCATAGAGAGTGAAGTAAGTCAGAAAGAGAAAAACAAATACCGTATGCTAACACATATATATGGAATCTAAAAAAAAAAAAAAAAGGTTCTGAAGAACCTAGGGGCAGGACAGGAATAGAGACACAGACATAGAGAATGGACGTGAGGACATGGGGAGGGGGAAGAGTAAGCTGGGACAAAGTGAGAGAGTGGCATGGACATATATACACTACCAAATGTAAAATAGATAGCTAGCGGGAAGCAATTTCATATCACAGGGAGATCAGCTCGGTGCTTTGTGACCACCTAGAGGGGTGGGATAGGGAGGGTGGGAGGGAGACGCAAGAGGGAGGAGATATGGGGATATATATGTATATGTATAGCTGATTCACTCTGAGAAAACATATTCTCAGAGGTCTACGATCTGAAAAGTTAAGATCTAGGGATCTTTAGACATGCATAGAAAAGTTAGGTTTAATTAAGATGTAAAAGCAGACCGATTTCTCTATTCAAATAAACATATTCTTAAAATATCTCAGATCACTGAATATCTCACAAATAAGTTCAACTAATTTCCACCACTTAGATTAGAAAACATTTATTAAAGAGTCCTTATGTTACCTGGTATTATTGAAATGTTAAAGAAAGTATTAAAAACAAATCCAATAAAAATCTTGTGAATTTTATCACCTTTCTTTTTGAAACCATACAGATTAAGAAGATAACAGAAGACAGAAAAGCTATGAACTCCAATTTGTGTATTATTGCTGCTAAAGGTAAAGATGGGGCAGGACACTTAAGGCAGACATCACACGAGCACTATAAGAAGTCTGGAGAGCATCAGCAGGAGCCCAGCAGTGGATGTTCTTTAAAATCTCCTACAAATATTTCTTACTTTAAAGATAGAGCACACTTTGACAGGGAGCTGAACAGGGCTCAACTGCTTAGAGGAAGAAGAGAAAGAAGGTACAAAAAGTACCTACAAGGGACCCCAAGAGACAGATATCAGGGAAGCACCAGAAAAATCCACCACCTAATAGTGAGTTCATGACCTGGGAGGGCAAGTTTTTGAAGAAAAGGCAGTAGAGCGTTCCTGACCCGGGTGAGCTTCTGAGAGAAGGAGGAGAGATGGGCAAACAGAAGGGCCACACTTAAGAGAATAGTCCTTTGGTAGCAACTGAGAGCAGGGAGTTCCAGGGCTGTAAAACTTGAAAAGCTACTTTGGCCTCTCATCACTATACCTCACAGGAACCTCTTGATACTGATACCACAAAAAGCCATCTCATTGAAATGTGAGTAAGAAAAAAGGAACACAGCCAGCAACTAGACAGAGGCAGTATTTTTTTTAAAGTATAAAAGAGCACCACGACTTTCTTGAAATAACTCGTTAGAAAAATGCTGCCAAGAAACAAATGAAAACTGTAACTTAACCTAACAAAAATAACTAACAAAAGTTAAGAAGGAAATGATACCAAAAGCACATGCCACAATGACAAAGATAAACTGTATTTCTTTAAAATGAAAAACTTTTGTGCATCAAAAGAGATTATCAACAGAGTGAAAAGACAATCCACAGAATAGGAGAAAGTATTTGCAAGTCATATATCTGATATAGGTTTAATATCCAGAATATGTTTAAGAAATCCTACGACTCAATAACTACAACAACAAAACCCATTCCAAAAATGAATAGACACTTCTCCAAAGAAGATATACGAATGGCTAATAAGCACACAAAAAGATACTCAATTTCACTAGTCATTAAGGATATGCAAATCAGAACCACAATTAGATACACTTCACACCCATTAAGATAGTTATTATCAAAAAAAAATCAGAAAGTGCTGGATAGGATGTGGAAAAATTGGAACCCTTATGCATTGCTGGTGATGATGTAAAATGATACAGCACTATGGCAAACAGGTAGTTCCTCAAAAAGTTTAAAAATAGAATTACCATATGATTCATCAATTACACTTCTGAGTATGTACCCTAAAATCAGGAACTAAAAAAGGTATCTGTACACCAATGTTCATAGCAGCTTTATTCACAGTAGTCAAAAAGTAGAAACAACACAGGTGCCCATCAACAGATGAATAAACAAAATGTGGTATATATATATACAACATAATACTATTCATTCTCATAAAGGAATGAAATTCTCATAACATGAAATAACATAGATGAACCTTGAAAATATTATGCAAAGTAAAATAAGCCAGGTACACAAAAAAACCCAAAATTTTATGATTCTATTTATATGAGATACGTAGAATAGGCAAATTCATAGAGACAGAAGGCAGGGATGGGGAGTTATTTTTTAACGGGTACAGAGTTGGAGATGAGGAAAAAGTTCTGGAAATGGATAATGGTAATGGTCACACAATACTGTGAATGTACAAATGCTACTAAATTGTAAGCCTAAAAATAGTTAAAATGGTAAATTTTATGTTACATATATTTTACCACAACTTTTTTAAAAGTTAATGAACCGATCACAATGATGAAAGGATACCACAAAGCAGAAATACAGAAACATAGGGAAGAGACAATCAGTCAAAAGGAGAAAGTGAAATGGAGACTGGCAGAAATCAGCAATGGAAGGAAAGGAAAAGACAAAATTTTCAGAAGTGAAGACTAAATTCTGATGAGCACAAAGGAGAAGAGAAACCATGGACAGCCCAGTAAGGGACATGGAAGACATAAATGAGAAAAGTAGACACAATCAAACATTTTAAAAAATCACAAGGAGTTGACAGCTACAGAAAGCAGTTAAGTGAGCTCCAATATATGTGTTATTGAAGTCCCCAAAGAAGAAAACCAAATAATACCTTGGAGTACAATATTCAGTGAAGTAGAATATGTAAAGATGTAATTCACAAAAACTTTCTTTAAATAGAAGACTTGAATCTACAAATTGAAACGGCACAACATACCCAGAACAGTCTACGCAAAGATACATTCTAAGGAAATTATTAGACTAACAATAAAGAAATAATCCTTTGGGCAGCCAGGCAAAAAGTATGTCATAATGAGGAAAGAAAACACGAGTGGCCTCAAATTTACTGACTGCAGTATTTAACATAGGAAGACGATGGAATAAGGCTTACAAGATAGTTAAGAAAACATGAGCCAAACTGAATAACCAATCAATCTGTATAAAAGCTACAGTTTGAATAATAGGCTAAGAGAATACTGTACACATGAACCTTCCTTGAGAAAACTACCAGCGCACAAATTTTAACCAATTAATAGATGACTGAGGAGACTCTGATGAAAGGACTGGCAAAGACATTTTAAAAGGAAATTCAAAATTTTAATTTAAGAAAATTAAGCAAAAATAAAATAAAGTAAAAAATTTAAAGTATAACCATGTTATGCGAGGATGGAATGAAGAACCTGGAACAGTTACACTCAAAAGAGAAGACTTGGGTTAAAACATTTCCAGATTTTAGAAAAGCTGCCATGTGATTCAGAGGACAAAACCAGAAAGTGAATGGTATTTATCTGGAGACAGATTTTAAGATATATAAACAAGAAATAATGGTCACTTCTAAAGATGGAATAGATTTTCGCAGAAGGTGGTGAAGTTCCTAGTAATCAAAGATAGGCAAAAACAATAATGTGATACCATTTGTCATCCCTTCTACTCACAGAAATTTTCCTTAAAAGAAAATGTTGGTAAGAAGAAAAGAGGTGGAAAGTAAAGCGGTTCGTATCTGGAGGGCAATTTGGCAACGCCCAAGAAACGCTGTATTCACCCTCCCTCTAGGCCATCCTCCCTCTAGCCAGGTCTCCAAACAGGGGAGAAGGGGAGGTAACAGTGTGCAAGACTCGTGTCATGCAAATGGGAACTCAAGATAGTCACAATATACTGTTAATTGGGGAAAAAAAAGAATGCTATGAAATCAAGGTCAAGTATAATCTCTTTTTATAACTTTATATGCTCATAGAAAGAACTATAGGACATAAGCAAATATAGTACATGTTTCTGGGTTATGGAATCTTAGATGATTCTTATCTTCTCTTTACTTATTTGTATTTCATAATTTTATATGTTAGACATATATCACTATTATACCAAGAAAAATTAAAAGGTTATTATAAAAAGCTATATTATCTATATAAAAGAACTCAGGACCTACTGCTGACTTCCAGTGACGGTAGAATAAAAGGTCTGCAAATCCTCTCCTTAAAAAACAGTATAGAGACTGGACAAAATTGTCAAAACGACCGTTTCAGAGCTTTGGAAACTGATTGAAGGCAAAAAACACTGAGAAGCACTTATTGATGAAAAACTCATGAAGTTTAGTTAAGAATAGTGTGAGTTTGTGGCACGCTGCCTGGACCTGCTTCCAACCCCTCCGTCCCCCAGGCTGGGCTGGTAGAGCCCTGAAAACCAGCAGCTTGGGTTTTGGCTGAACTGATTTAGAAGACAGGACAAAACCCCACACCCAGCGGTTCGTGTATCTGAAAATGAACTTATATCCAGAATATATAAAAAGAACCCCTACAACTCAATAAGAACAAACAACTCAATAAAGAAATGGGCGATATGAACATTTAACCAAAGATGATATACAAATGGATAATATGCATATGAAAATAAGCCCAACATCATTAGTCTTTCAGAAACTGAGATAGCACTACAATTTCACTACATGGGCTACAGTAAAAAAAAAAAAAAAAAAGTCTGACAAGACCATCTGCTGGCAAGGATATGGAGAACCTGGAACTCTCATACACTGATAATGGGGATGTAAAGTGGTGTAATCATTTTGGACAACAGTTTGGCAGTTTTTAAAAATGTTAAACATAAATTTACCCCATGATCCAGCTATTCCACTCCTAGGTACCTACCTAAGAGAAATGAAAATACAAGTTCACACAAAGACTTGGATATGAATGTTCATAGTAGCATTATTCACAATAGTCAAAACTGAAAACCAACCAAATGTCCATTAACTAGTGAATGGATAAACAAAATGTGATATAGCATATAAAAGAATGTTATTCTATTATAATAAAAAGGAATGAAAACTGATACATATTTTTGATGAACCTCAAAAATATTATGCTAGTGGGCTTCCCTGGTGGCGCAGTGGTTGAGAATCTGCCTGCCAATGCAGGGGACACGGGTTCGAGCCCTGGTCTGGGAAGATCCCACGTGCCGCGGAGCAACTAGGCCCGTGAGCCACAACTACTGAGCCTGCGCGTCTGGAGCCTGTGCTCCGCAACAAGAGAGGCCGCGATAGTGAGAGGCCCGCGCACCGCGATGAAGAGTGGCCCCCACTTGCCGCAACTAGAGGAAGCCCTTGCACAGAAACGAAGACCCAACACAGCTAAAAAAATAAATAAATAAAATAAATAAATTTATAAAAATTATGGTAGTAAAGAAGCCAGTCACCATAGAACATATATTGTATGAGTCCATTTATATCAAAAGTCCAAAAAAAGGCAAATGTATAGAAATATAAATTAGTGATTGTCTATGGTTGGGGTTAGTGGTGCAAGTGGGAAGTAACTGTAAATGGGCACAAGGGATCTTACTGACGTGACAGAATGTTCTAGAACTACACTGTAGTGCTGTTTGCACAATTGGTAAATTTACTAAAAATTATATTGTACATTTTCAATGAGTATTTTATGGTATATAAATTACACCTCAAAGACCGGTTTAAAAAAACAGAAAGTCAACTAGCGCTTGGTAATTTCCTGCCAATTCTTTCAGTAGAAAGAATATACTGAATATTAATTTGCTTTTAGAAACATTCCACATTCTTCATCATAACTGCACACTTTATCCAGCTTCAATAATTCTAGATGAAATAGGTAAATTCTGGGGTGGTTCACTATTAAGTGACTGCTGCTATACCAATGTATAAAAACCTGGAAGCACAGAAACATCTGTGTGCTTAGAATCCCTTGGTTATTTTGGGAAAAGGGGTACAAGCTCTTAATGACACTAATGTTGAACCTGCTGTTCATCACTGCCGGCAGTCTTAATAGAGTCAAGGAGGATTTAAATGGGAGAGAGGTTGTCATCAAATGTGAAAAACACTCTTGGAAAGGCTATACTTGCCATTGGTTCTCAACAAGTTTAGCAAAATGTGAAGTCAGAAACAGAAGGACGTTTTTTAAAAAGTTAGAAAGACTCATTTAAGGTCAATGACCTAATACACTAAGAAGAACTAGAGTGTTAAAACAAAAGATTCTAAAATGTATAGCTTCAGAAAAGCCAAATGTGCTTAAAACTAATGCTGCATGTTAAGTACTTGCAGGCTGACGTGATTTACTTAGAGTGTAAACCACAGAAATAAACATTTCTACAAGAGATCATTTACTTACATTTTGACTAAAACTAGTTTCTTCAGTATTAAAAGAATTGCTGGAAATTAAGACCAAAAGTAAATTAATTGATAGGACAATTTTATATCAAAATTCTCTTTGAACTGTTTTACTTCCAGCATACCTTTTCTACTCTCTACGCTTTTCCTAGAATGAACACTATTTGACTGAGTTCCACTGTATAATTTTAAGTGACATACATTTTTCATACAGTGAAATGGAGTAAAAATTTAGCAAGCCTGTAGTAATAGTCTCTAATTCCTTCATTTAGAAAATCTGTTTTTACAGCTAATGAGACTAATTCAAACATTAGTTACCCTCACCCCATCCCCAGGGACCTAGTTTTGTATTCTTAAGATCATGGAATCTTGCCCTCAGCTTAGGCTAATCACCCCATCGTTCACATAAAGGAGGCCCTAATGAAGGGAGGATGGGGGTAGGGGCGTGTTTATGTTAAATTCCCAACAGCCTGACGAAAACGTATAATTGGCTGAGAACTACAAATTCTGGGACATACGCAATGGCTCACAGAATCCTAGAACACTTCTGGGGTATCTCACCTCATTAACTCTAATTCCTTCATGGAACGCCTATGACTAGTCGACCCATGACCACTCAGCTTTCCTTTTCTTACTTTTAGTGATGGGGCACTGACCACCTCATAAGGCAACCAGCTCAACTTTTAGACACCAGAATCTTTAGATGCTTCTTTCTACTGGTTTGACACTGCATCATTACCTTCTACCCAGCTCTAGGTCTGCTTCATGAAATTCACAGGGAAAGTATACTTCCTTTCATATATTAGACAATTTTTCAAGTAATTTACATATTTCAATATATATCTGTAAAAGAAGTACTGTACACATTCATATTTAACATTCATTGCCTTTATGATTATAAACCAATCCGTTTCTTCCAGACAGAGCTACCATTCCCTGCTCTTTGAGCAGCTTTTATTTTTAATAATTTAAATGTAATAAAAGTAACACATGCACTTGATCAAAACCCAAACAACATACAGGAGTTTAAACTGAAAAGTCTTCTTATCCCAGCTCCAACAGTTCTTATATTTTCTTGCAGAAATTTTATATGCGTAATTAAGCATATATATGCATACTCTTTTGAAAAAGGCAAATGTAACTATTTGTATACTTACACTTGCTTTTGCTACTTAATCTATTTTGGAGGTCTTTCCATAGTAGCACATATATCTGTTAATATTACATTATAAAGACACTATAATTGACTTAACCAATCTTATTTACTTATGTTTAGGTTATTTACAGTTCTTGATATTACAAGTATTTCAACAATAAGCATTCTTGCAAACATTTCTACGTAATTGTACAGATACCTGTAAGATAAATTCCTAGAGGTAAGATTGCTAGATCAACAGGTTTATAAATCATACTTTTTTTACGCTAACTCCAAGAGTTAAATGAGTAGTCTCTTGACACCAGACTTATATATGAAAGCGAAGTAAATTTTCATTTTACTTGTTACTGTATAAATTATAAATTTTGATACGTATTACCACATTGCCCTACAAAAATGCTTCGTGGTTTACAGCTTGATTGATAGCATGTGAGAGTGCCTGTTTCCCATTCTATCATCCTGAGCATTATAAAATTTTAAATTTTGCCAAAATTTAACTATGAATGAGATTGAGCAATTTTGTGTATTAGCACTTACGTTTCTTATTTGTGTGTGAACCTCCTATTCGTAAGCTTTGCCTAATTTTAATTGGGTAGTTTTTCCTACTGATTTATAGGAATTTTTTTGTATATTTAAAAAAAATTAATCTTGTTTTAGTCATGTGTGTTGTAAATATCTGTCCTAGTTTTCTTTTGGCATTTTAATTTGTTTATGATCCTTGTGGTTGTGCAGACGTTTTGGTTGTCAGAAAACTTTACCCATCTTTTTCTTTAGGGTCTGCGGCTTGGGTCTCCTTTGAAACACATTCCTTGATCCAAAATTAATTTTTAACTTCACACGTGTTCTTCTAATATTTTTATGATTTTACTTTGATGCTTATAACTTTGATCCATCTCTAGTTTTAAAGAGTTAGGAAGAAATCCAGCAATTATTTTCCTTCAAGTAGCTAGCCATTATTAAGCTGTTTTAATTCCTGTCATTTTACTATCTGATATGCTAAATTCTCCAAACTTAGTCTTAAAGGAGTAGCTATAATAATTCAGAGCTGTCATAAAATAATATCATATAGATTATTTTCCCATAAACCACTCATTTTGAATGATAAATTTTAAAAAATCTCCAAACTGCCTATTATTTATATAATTATATAACATATAAACTTAATTATGCTATGACCTGCTGCAGTACCTCTCCATAAACCATTGCTAATTCACGGTTACAGAGAACAGCTCAGATATGCTTTCTTATGGGCTCTGTTTCACAAACTACTGGACGCAAGCTTCTTCTATGTCTTTGAAATTCAGTTTCCCTAAGTCAGCTTTAAGATATGGATCAGAATTAATCTAACTTACCATTTTAGCATGGTCTTCCCTACTCAGTTGCCTCATTCTTTCACTTTCTATGCTACTTCATGCTAGTTTGCAGTTTCCAGCACTGTCACTAAAACTTCCTCAAAATCTTCTGTACAGGAATTAACACTAAACCCATCCACACAACCAACCGTGCTTCACAAAAATGAACCCTAGAATAAGTAACCTAGATACAAGTGACTTTACCCCCAACTCGGCATCTAAACACTCATCTATTACTGTGTTATGGATGATTTTCTGTTTGATTTTTGAATTCTCTATGGCAAAGATGAAAATTCTTCTTGCAACACAATTCAAATGTGAAGAAGATAGACATGCCTTTGACTATGAATCTAGTCTTCTAATACCTCATCATTGGTTTACTGTAAAAGAAAACAAGGCAAAATGAAATGTTTAATCCTGTTTAAAATTTGGTCTAAATCCAATAGTATAAACATTCCATTCAGATTATAGAGTCCTTTTTTTATTTAAAACAGATAATTATAGTATTAAGGAAACCACCTTAAGGCAAGTAGCGAGCCATATAACAAAGGTAGTGTTTTATGATGCTTTATAGTTTACAATGTATTTTCACATTAGTGTTTGATTTGATTCTCACAACAATCTCAAACAATTTAGGCTGCTATTGTCCCCATTTGATTGATGAGGAAGTGAGAGGTTAAACATCTTGCCCAAGGTCACAGAGCCAGGAACTGGCTGACCCAAGACTCAAAGCCATGCCTCCTGCCTTCAAATCCTGCCTCATTCTAATGCATGACAAGCTTCCCCAAACCACAGAACTTTAAGCCATTGCGTGATGCGGTATATCGGTTAAGATGTCTTGGACTGCAAGTAATTGAAATTTCAGCTCAAACTAGCTAAAATAATAAAGGACATTTATTAACACATTATAATAATACAAAGGAGTTCAGGGGAATGGAAGACTAAGTTGGTAGATGCAATGGCTTGTCAACGTCACCACTACTTTGCCATTTATTGATCAATTAACTAAAGGCAGATCTTTAGGCTGCCTTCCCTCTTGATCCATAGATTAGATGCCTGCCAGCAGCATCTGGGGTATTGAATTCCTTGTTTACATTCAGTAGGGGAGTGGGAGACAGACTGCTACCGTAACCATGGACCATATGTCCTTCTCTTTGTTTGATTTGAGCAAGTTAGGTTATGGCCAGAGAGAGTGTTTGTTTACACATTTCCCCGCTACCTTTGCATTTAGGTGGGAACACGTGACTAGTTCAAAGCAATGAACTATGAGAAGAGAAATGAGTCACTTCCAGAATGAGGCAGATAAGAGCATGTGTGCCTCCTCCATTTCTTTCTTTCCCTGATGTAACCTAGGGGATACACGGTAATATGTTAAACTAGCAAATAGATCACAGAATGGAGGAAGCCTGGATACCAGAGCCACCAGATGGAAGAGAGATTCTGATAACCTGCATCAGACTCTGAGTAATCTACAAATTAATTTTTGTCTCCCTGAGCTACTGAGATTTCAGGATTTGTCTGTTGGGACATCCAGCGTTAATTACCTTGATCCATGCAGATTACATGCCCACCTGAGGGAAAGCTATGCACTGGCCAGACTAAACATCATCTGAGATGGAATGGATGTGCAGTCTTTTGACTATATGCAATTTTATAGTAAGAATTCCTGTGCTATTCGGTTGGAAACTCAAATGATTAAAAGTACAAAATATTTATAATTATCCTGCTAATTTTTGCTAAATGGAAAATTGTGCCATTTTCACGAAAAGCACCATCAAAAAGATAGAATGCCTTTGCAGACATACCTTTAGATTCTTGAGGGTCTTCAAAAATCCTTTTAAAAATAAAATACAAGCAGGTGAAACTGCAAAACCTAGGGCATGACTGATCTGTTCTGTGCAAACATTTATTGAACAACTACTACTGCCTAGCTCTGAGCAAGAAGCAAGTAATGCAAATAAGATATGACCCCTTCTGTCGAAACTATTGCCTACTAGAAGGCAGATAGACAAATTATGGCAAAAAGTTGAACAGATGGTCAAATACTCCCTAAAATCTACTATCAAGACAGCACACTGCTCAATAATGTCTAAGATCAGAGTGTAGTAAATAACATAACCAGCATTTAAGCTCAGGTACTCCAAGCTCCAAACAAGGCTCATGTTTTTCTAAAACCCCAATAAAAAACGGGTTTAAAAAAATTAAGAAATTCATCATGACATTTAAGAAACCTAAATACAGCCTTTGTGGGAGGAAGCTGGTACCAAAAATCAAACTAGAAACTACAAAGAGGATAATTGTGATGGCCTTGAAATTTGACCTTACATATTGTTTGTTGTATTAAAGAAAGTTTGGTTCAGTTAAATTGATAACAAGAGAGACAATAAGGGAACAGATACAACTAAGTATTGACAACATGTAAGGATATAGGATAGCTTGGTAGATATATTCAACATAGATAATTAAGAAGAGATGGAAGAACCAAGTTAAGCACCCAACATTTATGAGACACCAAATATTCATGTCTTTAATGGGTCGCCCATTGATTGTACCCATTCTGGCCCCATGTGCTCTCTGCTTGAGATATGCACATAAAAATCCATCGCTGTTCAGCAGTGTCTTAGCAAGTTACAATTATACCTAGGCACACTTGCCCCTGATGATGGAGCAAGCTGTGTTGGCTCCAGATACACTCCATCTCCTGGGCCAGCTCACACTCAATACTGGTCTTCAGAAATGCACCATGATCAGGGAAGGCTGATGGCCGAGAAGGCAAGAAAGAAAGGAAGGATGAATATTACGTAACACAGGATTCAGGCAGTGTGGTCCTTTAGTCCCACTTAAACCCCTTCTAAGTAGGTAAACCTACCCCTATTTTTTCCCCTTTGCTTCATGCTGTGTTTTAGGCTGATTCAATAAATCTGCGACTAGAGTATCTTGATTTGGTCTGTGAGCTTTTCTGTACTGTGACCTGCCTACACTATGAGGTATGTGTAAGGTAAGCTGATGGCACCAGAGGGTAAGGCCAGGAGGTGCCCAAGTTAGGGACAAAGGCTACAAAGCCTGGAATACCCCTGGAATTGTTGCCAGCACCAGCAAGAGTTAGGGCTAAGTCAGGACAGGTGGCCCGCTGGGTCCTGACAATACCAAGAGAACTGACCCGCAAATTTACCAGCCACAGACTTGCTACCTGAACTCACTCACACAGCAGAACATTCAGAGTATACTTACTATAAGAACCTACACATAAGCACTCTAGGCTCCCCTTTCTTCATCCACTGGAATATGTAAACTCCCCATTCTCAGCCCACCTCTCCTCAAAATGACCACACACCACCTTGGACAGAACAGCTGGAGGGGCAGGGAATCTGAAAGACTCAGAATTCACCTGAGAAAGCTTGAGTCATCCACGAGAAGAGACTAAGATAACATCAGTTGGCAAGCATAAGTTTTCTGTTCTGCCTGGGGGTGATGTACTGAGGAAAAATAGGTATGTTACGGTAAAGAACCTACCTCTTCTTTGTAATGTAAGTAAATTCGTGAGTCCATTACAGTTCTACTAACAGCACTAGAAATTTGGGAAAGAGAAAAAACAAACGGAATGAGGAAGAGAAAGTTGGTAAATCAATGGAAGTAGGAAATGAAAATCTTTAAACCTGTCTGTCCCACTTCAAGAATCCATAAACACACACACACCCATACACACATTCTACAAATATCTGGTACTCGATTATTTTGTCCGGAGAATGACTATCTTCAGTAGCAGGATACTGAGCAGTTACTACATACATGTCTAAGTAGAAAAGTCCCAAACTAAAAAACGCATATGAGCCCACATGCATTCATTTATGTGTGACTTAGTTCTCACTTTTCTGCCACAAACATAAAGTGTTTTGTTCTTCGATAGCTCTTTTTCCAGAAATACTATGCCACGATTCCTAAAAATGTGTTTCCTCCTATAGTAAAACTGGGACACAGCACAATCAAAGGCCAAGCTGGAGTCGAAGGGTAAGAATGATTGAGAAGTACTCATCCATTGGAGTGAATAATCTCTTAAATGGTATGATTTTTATGTCAACATTAAATGAAATTTTGTACATGCTTTGGATATAAATTAAGGAAAAATATGGAATTTCATACATGGGTTAGTCTGCTTTTTAGTCAAGGTAGAGATCAATATATGAAGGCCAAGGGCAAGTAGTAAAGATCCAATCAATCAGATGTCTGCAAATCTCAGGACAAGTAGATCAATCTGCTGCTTTACACATTTCCAGCTCTAAAGTATTTCTTTCATAAAGCTGGAAGAATGCACACCTGTGTCTGAAGTAAAATAAAAACCCAGTATTTCCACCCACATAGAAAAATCAGATTTTGAAGGAAACTCTTTGGAGTGATAAAAAGATCACCAGCTGCACACCTGGATGCTACAAGCACCCAAGCATCGGGGCTGAACAGAAAAGAGACAAGAGTCGGGAAGACTGGCACACAAGATGCTGAGATGTTCTGAGCTGAAAACGAGGGAGTCAATCACCCTGCAGTTTTACTAAGAAGATTCAACCTGTGGGGCTAATGCGCCATCTGGTGGCCATTCAGGGCCTATGTGTCAAAAATTACCCAGATATTTCTAGATATTTTAGGATGCCATCATAGCTACAACAAAATACAGCTCATTCTGAAACTTAATAGGATCTGATCTCAATGTGATGAAACACTAGGGAGCAGTTAATAATACAGAATAAGATATTTCTCATTTAGTACATCCAGGGACAAAAAAAAAAATGCCCCTTGGAATACAATACCAACTTGAGATTTCTTTATGCATTTTCTGTATATTGAGATAAAAAATTTAATTACAGTATCCTGTAAGTTATATAATTGAAGATATATTCGGTTATTGCAAAAGATTACATGTAAGCACCAACAGAACTGCTTTTGAAATTCATGAATTTCAGCCCTAGAAATATACACATTTCCCTATGGATTTTATATCAGTGTTATTTATTGCTGCCACTGTATTATAACCAGAAGTTTCCAGAAGGATTCACACTCATTTACCCACTTAGCTCTTTCACCATTACTTTTAGCAACCACGCTGAAATAAAAATTCTAGAAATTACTAGATGAAAACAAGAATATGAAATAGAAAAATGCTATATATATTTTCGGAAGCAAATAAATTAATGGTTATTTTAATTCTTTTAATTTGTTCTCAATCTAGGCACAAGATATTTCCAATATCTACAATTTAGCTCATATTTAACTCTTTCAGAACAAGAAAGCCTAAAACGCTCAAGAGTGATCTACAGTGTATCAAGTTCACTTAACTGAATAAACTCGGCAGGCATTCTTCCTTCACCTGTTTTTGGAAAAGGAAAGTGGACAAAAATACGGAATGCCACCCCAAATACTGCTTAATGTCCATCTGAACAGACAGGAATTTAAGTTAACAAATCTCCTGCCACCTCCTAGGAAGGAAAAACAGAGTCACTCAGACATCTCCCCAGAAGTCGGAGGGCGGAGGCCCCTCCTGGGCCCCGGCAGAGTCCACGGAGACAGAGGCGGCCTGTACTCACACAGATGGTGAGAGCTCCAGCGCCCATCTCGCAGGAAGTACCCAGTAGATCTGATGAAGACTGGATGAAAACATCAAAATGACAGCAAAACACTAGAATTCCATTCGGTCGATGTGCTCCGATGTGAAACACAGCTCCAGATCCAGAGGCCCCACGGTGAGCGGAGAGCGGCTCCCAACATTTTCGGAAGTGTGGTTTTGCTTCTGATTTGGCTGAACCCACATGGCTGGGAGGACTGCCTGGAGTTGAAATCCGATCCAGAGCGTCTAGGACTGGCGAGCAGACGGAGTCACGTGACCTGGGTCTTAAGTCGCTGACATCTTTTCCTTAAACCTGACTTGCTAGATGCCACACACAGGCTTCTTCCGTTCAGAAAATGCCCATCACCTGGCGGTGTTCGTTAACAGGACTTAACTAAGTGCAGAAAGCGAAAACATGCTTGCTTCCCGTGGCTACTCATCGCCAAGAAAAATTCACGTATTTACACTCAGGTTTAAATCTGCAGGCATACCTCTCACTTTTCTGAGGCAGTTTTCACTTCTGTTGCCCCCCCCTAAAAATAAGTTACATTCCATCAGAATTTTCTTCCTTCCACCTTTATTCTATCAGCACTGTTCTAAATGAAATGCTCTATTTTGTGTAGCTGTTACTTAACGCTTCTAATTATTTTCAAATTATCTTACCTACACTGGTGATAAACATAAAACATGTTTCCAGACAGCCATAATTCTACGTATGCGATTTACTGTCTGGAAAATTAGCCTCTAGCTGACCTTTCAAGAATTTTCTACTCCATATGCTGTGTCATTAGAAAATCTGATTTAACAATTTCCAAACATTTAAACGGATAGCTAAAATATCCATTTCATTCAAGCCAGAAGGAAACTATCCTATTTTTTTAATACCACTTTTCTGTCAAATCTTTTTCACTGGCACCTTTAAGAGAATGCTGACGAATATTACGTGGGAAGTTTCACTTGACCCAACTTTAAAAGACTTAAATTGCCCCCAATCACAAAACATATTAATAATGTTGTATCTTAAGGGGAGGAGGTGGGAGGAAAAGGGAAAAACGAAATCATCTCCCATTTCAATACTTTTCTTCAAATCTAGTATTCTTTGTGTAACTATAGCCAACCAATGCTACCTGCAGCAGAGCCAAGATAGCAGATCGTATCAAGCAAGCCACAGAACGTGACAGAGTATGTTTTATTTCTATACGTGCACACACAACACTGCACAGACTCTACTTCCAAGAGACAGAGTAACACAATCCCAAGGCCATACAAGGGAATGGACATGGGATAATGGACAGAATCTTCTCTATTGCAAAAAGGAAATTTTTTCTACTTCCACCTTAATCTAGATTTTATCACTTCTGCTTCTCGTTCACCCATTAGAAAACTAGGCCGATTACTAAGGAAAATCATAAAATAAACTGTTTCTAATACTTAAATTTGTCTTTTTCTGATTATATAAATATTGCTTGTCCATGGTGAAAAATAAAAAGATTAGGTCACCTCGAGGCCCATCATCCAACATCACCCAATCAATACGTATTACCTACACTGGGCCAGGTGCTATGCTATACACCTTAGTGACAATGTATGTACCTTCATTCCTGGATCATCCAATGGGGAGAGGAAGGAATAAGTAAGTAAACTTTTTTTTTGATTAGTAAATGTAGAGACGCTAATAAAGAAGCCAAGATGTGGTAAAAGAATAACAGAGGTCACCCAGAAACATTTAACATATCTACTTCCAGGATCTTTTCTATGCTTTTTAAAAAACATAATTTAAATCTAATCTCTGATCATTTTAAATCCTAATTTTTTTCACTTAACATTGCATCAGAGGCCGGATCCCATATTGTTAGCATTATAAACAATTTTAATCATGTGTAGTACTACATTCTGTGTATATAACCATTTAGTCATTCTCCCATTTTTAGACATTTACATGGTTTCCGATTTTATGTATGTATGATTTTAAGTAATGCTTTGTCCTCATTCTAATTTTTTTTTCTAGTAAAGACTCCTGAAAGTGAAATTTCTGGATCACAGCATATGAACATGTGCTAAGGCTCTTGACATACACTGGTTTTGGCAGTTTATATTCTACAACCCACCCTACCCAAGTCTGAATATTTTGTAAAACATTTCCTAAGTCAGTTAGCGAAAATGATTTCTCATCTTAAAACTTACACTTCTTTTTTATTATAACATTAAAGATATGAAAATCCTTATTAGTCATTGGTATTTTCTGTTCTGTGAACTGTCTTTGATCCATTTTCTTTGTCCATTTACCAACTGCAGTCAGTTGCAGTCTCTTTTATAGGGTCATTGTAAAGATCAAATGATATAATCCATAAAAGGCATTTATTCTTATTACCATTTGCCAGGTGCTATGCGAACAACTTTCGATGCTTATCATATGGTTTGACCATATATCTATCTGGAATTATTCAAAATATAGTAAAAAGATGATGTTTTATTTTCATATAACTACTGTGGCCCAGACTGTTAACACTCTCCTGTATGTAATCTCTCTTTCTGATAACATTAGAGCTCTTTCTCCCCCTTAGTTGGCTGAGCCCACGGTTATCCAGCTGGAGACTACATTTCCCAACCTTTCACACAGGTAGACAGGGCCATGTGACCAGATTTGCATTACAGAATGTGTACCGATAATATATGTGCAATAGTATTCTGCGTCATGTGCTTAATAGGAAATCCCTTGCTCCACATTTACTCTCCTTGCCCTTCATCACAAAGCTGGAATGAGGATGCATCGGAAACCCAGCTTCAACCATGCAGAAGAGGAACAGTGTCCCAGAGGATGACGGAGTAACTAGATGGAAGGAACCTAGACCTCTGAATGACCTTGAGGAGTACAGCGTCCGACAAGCTTAGACCAAGTAAACTTTTATGTGGGGATGAAATAAATCTCCCAATAAGCTACTGTATTTGAAGGTCCTATATGTAACTATATGTGTATGTATATAAAACAACTTTGTCTTTAGCCTAACTCATATACTCAACAAAGGGACTCAGCCCCATTTATTGAGCAAATTTTTCATTTCCCACTTGTGACACTATCCATACTATATATTAAATTCATACATACACACACATACACACACATGCACACACCAGGGTATTTTTCAGGCTAAAATATTCTATCTAGTTTTTTTTCCTAGTTTTATATCACTGTCATAATATTTGAACAACTATAACTTTATAATATTCATTTAAATATCTAACAAAGATAGCCTTTTTTCATTATCCATCTCTTTCAAGACTGTGTTGCTCTTCTTTCTAATCAAGTCTTAATGATGAATTTCAAAAACATTCAGTAATGTCACATCAAGTTAGGGAACGAAAAAATTATACCTCTTGTTATTGTTTCTAATAGATATATGTTTACCTTATTTCTAACTTGGATATTACTATATAAAGATGACATTAGGAGGAAAAAAAATCTAGTTCTAATCCCCATAACTTTTTATACCATTATAAAGTAAAATTAGTACTGTACCTAACAAATTTTATCCTTAGTTATTTTTCTGTGATGACTAGATTTCACTTGCAAAAAAGAAACCCTGAATAGGCCATTTAACAAAAAGCACCAGAAGACTCTCTTCACTATAAACAAAGTTTGTTTCTCCATGGAATATATCTATAACTGGAGTCTGAAATATTATATTTTCCTGACCCTCAAATGGATGAAAGTGATAGCAGAGTCCAATTAATTCCAGAAAGGTCTCTGAACTGTCACACATGTACATCCCTGAGTACTGATTTACAAAGAACCTTAAGATATACAAGCCATAGCCAAGAGATTTGCTTATATAAGTTACTGCTTTTCCCCCAGAAAGGATAATCAAGGAATTTTAAAAAGCGCTTTTCTGAATAGTCCACTATGGTGGGCTAATTTGATGACTACTTCCAGAAATGCTGAAACGCCATGGCAGGACAAAGGATGTCCTATTTTCAAGACGATCCCTGGGCACCCTGGAGGAAGGTGCCAAGGTTACTTCACAATGGATGTTCAAGGCCCCTAGGACACTGTCATTCAAAATCACCCTTTGACCTGGGGAAGCCTGATGAAGGAAGCTAAAAGGACCAGGTTTACCCTCTAGCCTCCAGAAAAGCTAAAAACGCTTCAAAGCCAAGCCCTCCGATGCCAGCTGGCAGAGCTATCAAAGGACAAAATCTCTTTAGCTGGAGTAGATATAACAGTTGCCAGAAGAACAGTTGGCAGCACCTGTAGATATAATACTGTCAGCCATGTAGCAGGCACCAGCGAGTATCAGGGCGGGTAGTGGCAGCGGGTGGCAACTATAGAATGAACCACCTGAGGCCCATTAGAAATGGGGCAGTGGAGGCTTTTTTTGGTCCAAACTTAGGCACAGTCTTTACTCCAGCTCCTGCCCTATCCCAGCTATTTCTCCATGAGAATCCCAACCTGGCCCGGAATCAATGACATCCAATCAGACAGGATATCAGAAGTCAGCCAGTCAGCAACTATTTAGCATTTATATACTCTCTCGCAGTCAGAAGCTATCCGATACTTTGGTGTTTGAATCCCTCACGGTAGATGCACCTGGAAGATTCCCTGTTCTAGTCCAGGGTCAGCTAACTAGCCTGTGTGCCAAACGCAGCGACCCTAGATGACGTCTGGTCACACCCGTCTGTTCACATGATGCATACGGCTACTGTGGCAGTACCAGGCAAGAGGTGAGTAGCTGCAGCAGACAGAACCCATGGCCCGAAAGCCTAAAATACTTACCACCTGATCCTTCATAAAGCTTACTGACCCTTGCTCTAGACTATTCAGTAACATTACTGGGGATTAGAGTCCTCATATAACCAGAGAAAGACTGGTCTATGGGCTTTGGTGCCTTAGAAAACAGGGGGAACTAAGTCTTTCTTTGGTTTGTTCATCTGCTTTGTTCAAACAGCCCCATTCTGTAGGGTCAGGCCTATTCTTACCTTCTCCTAAGTATTTTCTGAAAGATTTCCCTGAAAAAGGTCCCGTTTAAATCTGATGATCTCATCTCTGCTCTGAATTCTAGATATCTTCCCATCCCACTTCAGGAAAAAAAAAAAATGACCACAGTCCTAGGAAAAGATCAATTTCTTTGTAGCCATGGAAACCAATAGCCAAAATAACTAACTTCAACCTGTTCAATCGTCAGCTTGCCTCAGTAAACCACCTGGTTTTGCAAGCCAACCCATAAATGACAACCCACCACTTCTGGCCAGTGAAGAATGCTCCAATAAACGTGTCTCTGAGGGCCAAGCAGTCGATAACCGCCTTATTTGAATAACCACTCTCCTTCAGATGATGTCAACACCTCCTGAAAGCCCACCAATCCTAATTCCACACTTCCTGGGTAAGACAGCAGTCTGCTCTGCTCAGAAGGACTTCCTGCCCAGCATAGCTTTCCCTTACCACAGTAACCAACAATTCAGCCGTCTTTTTATTTCAGGTACTGAGTATTGGTCTCATCATTCTTTGATGCAACCCGAAGTTTAGATATCCCAATTCCATGGGTCATTTTTAAGCCACATTGGTTGACCTGCACTTCTACTGCTTCCTCACTAGCTTGCCTGCGGCCCCTCTTCTAGTTCTCTTTACAGCTTCCGTGTTAACTCTCCGCATGCCCCCTGGCTGAGGCTAGACTGCTCGCTATCTTTCCCTCCTCCCCCGGAAGCCAAAGCAGATCCACTACACCACTCTCCAGGGCAGGAGAAAATCAGGGCCCAGCCCACGATGAACTGGGCAAGAGGGCTGACTTGGGAATGGGAAGCCCTGGATATCCATGGTAATCCCCCAGGCCTGGGAAACAAGAGAATAGCTACACTTTCTTTTTTTTAAAATTGAGGTAAAGTTGATTTACAACATGATATAAGTTTCAGGAGTACAACACAGTGATTCACGATTTTAAAGGTTATACTCCATTTATAGTTATTACGAAATATTGGTTATATGCCCTGTGCTGTACAATATATCCTCATAGTTTATTTATTTTATACTGGGTTTTCTTTTGAAAAGTTTTAGTTATTTTCCCAACAAGCTTGCTAAAGCCATAATTAACTTTTTAATTTCACAAGCACTTATACAATGCACAATGTGTACCTATTAATATTCTAGGAATTATGGCTAAGGAGAGGTATGGGAAATGGTGTATCACTTGAACTATGAAGTATACGTAAAAATATTAAGGACATCAGTTGCACATCTTGTGAAGGTATACTGTTTGACCATTTTGTCTCACCTGCAGAGTGATTTGAAAGGCCATGTACCTGTACTAGGTGGGAATTACTATCGCTAGCAATCAACACAAACACTTAATACCTACTGTTCGTCATTCTGCCAGCTTCACAGTTTACGATTACCTCATGGCCCCTGGAGGCACTTGAGTCTTAATCCTTCAATTAGAAAATACAGTACACTAAACTGTATAATCAAATTTGAAATGTGTGCCCTTAGTAGTTGAGAAAATTCTAAAATTAGAAGACAGGAAAAGATGGGATGGACAGAAGCGACTGCAGCTAGAGCTGCAAGAAGGCAAGTGTTGAGCTGACTCATACAGAAGTCATTGATTAGGACGGCAGGGGAAGGAGAGGGCATCTAACGTGGGTCTGTGTGATGAGCACGGAGACAGACACCAGCGGGAAAAGCACGGGGTTTTAAATAGCAAAGAAAGAAACCTAGGCGAATCAGGAACTACTGTAGGTTCTTAAGTAGAATGAAAAGCTTGAGAAAACTAGTGCCAGATTCATCTGGAAGTCTAACAAGAAGGTGCCAGGATGGGAAGGAGACTCTTTATACATAAATGGACTCTTAATAATAATCCAGCTGAGATGAACAGGTCTTGAATTTATGTAGTGAAGGATAAATCACATGAATTTTGTAGAAAGAACTCCTAGGATGAATAACTGACTTTACATAAGAGGCAAAGGAGGTGCCATACTGGTCAAGGTAAGAGAGGCATGCAAGATGATTCTAGAGTTGGTTTTCCAGGACACTGGAGCAGTGCCTAATAACTACGGTACCTTAAACTCCAGTCTGCCTGGAGTAAAGTTTCGATTTATGCTTGTTGACTTAATGTGATTATTAATAAGGTCCCCCTTCACACTTAAAAGTGTTCTGGGAAAGCTGAGGTTAAGCGAGGTACCAGCAAAGGCTACTGCCAGGGTATCAGAAGGACCCTCTACACCAGGATCTTAAGAACCCAGAATCACCAAACGTCTGCCTTGCACTGGGAAGATCTTTTCACCCCCCTCTACATTAACGCCAACGCAAGGTCCCGTGGACCAGTTCATGAGATGGGGACCGAGGCGGCCCATGTGGACCACCGCAACACACTACCCCCAGGGGGTTTTCTGGACCACCACAGTCTTAAGTAGCAATCAAAAATGTCTGTCCACCAAGGGGGGTTTCTTGTCTTCTTCTCCCATGCTGAATTTTCCTCCATCATGCCCACACACTGAAAACAATAGTGAGGTACTGCCAGTGTCGATTCAATCTTCAAACAAATTTGCTGCATAAATCCAGAATCCCAAGAAACTTGAGGCTTTTTGTTACTCTTCAAAAGAGATTTTGAATTCTTTTTCACCTTTGATTTAAGAAACTGTATTACTTGGGAACTCCCTGGCGGTCCAGTGGGTAGCACTCCTTGCTTTCACTGCCGAGGGCCCAGGTTCAATCCCTGGTCGGGGAACTAAGATCTCACAAATCATGCACCCACCCCCCCCCCAAAAAAATAGAAAGAAACTGTATTACTTAAGCGATTGTACCTTTGACAATGGAAGCTTTAAAGGAACAAAATTTTTACCTTAGTGTTTTACAAGTAAGTTTGATTTAAATATTTAAAAAAATGGTTCTAGAGATCATTGTCCTAGTTGGAACTACGTACTATATGGTAACCCTAATAGAAGAAATTAATTAGTTGGCAAGCAACGTGTTTGAACAGAAAGTTACAGTTGGTTTCAGGTAGACTCTAGAAATCAGTCACGAAGGGGTAGAAAATTTCAGTAGCAAGTGTACATTAGGGTCATTTTCATAAACATCTCAAAGGCTGTTGCAGCCTCCTCTGGATTCTTTAATCGCTCCCTAGAAAATCATCACAGCCTATTTTCTCTACCTCATAAAAGTTTTTCAAGTCAATTTCCTCTCTGTTCCCACAGCCATTTTTAAAATGAAAACATTTTAAATGCAGACCTCATCAGCATTCCCTTCGGTACAACTACACCCCTTCGTTTCTGAAATAGGTTTGACTGTGTTCCTTTCCTTCCTATTCTCTTTAGGTCTAAGGGCTCCACAGACGAGGTTCGAGGGACCTGTGATCACCTGTTTCATTGTATTTGGGTTCTGAGTGTGTGCACATTGAAGCGAGCATCCACTGTAACATTTTTAACCTTTTATGAGAATAAAAACTGTAGGCCCAGATGAAATTCCAAACTCCTTAACGTGGCTTCACGGCTTTTCAAAATCAAATTCTGTACTAGCCTTATTTCCATCCTATACCTTAAACTCTAACATCTTGCGTGTGGTAGGCTGGATAAGAACCACCCAAACGTGTCCACATCCTAACGCCCAGAACTTGCGAATACGTAACCTTGCAGGGCAAAAGGATCTTGCAGATGCAAATTAAGATGCAAATTGAGATGGGAAGATTAGCCTGCAAAATCTAATCTCAAGGTGGGCCCGGTCTAATCACAAGCATCCTTATAAGAAGGCAGGAGGGTCAGAGCTGGAGGAGCTGTGAGGATGGAGACAGCAACTGTAGTCAGAGAGATTTGAAGGTGCAGGGCGACTGGCTTGGAGAGAGAGAAGGAAGCCACAGCCAGGGAAGGCAGCTGGCCTCTAGAGGGGCAAGGAGGACCTTGATTTTAACCCAGTGAAACTGATGGCAGACTTCTGACCTCCTGAACAGTAAAATAATAAAATTATGTTGTTTTAAGTCACTCAATTGGTGGTAATTTGTTACAGCAGCAATAGGAAACGAACACACTGTCATTCCAGAAATTAAGTGAGGCTTACATTTTCCTTTTTGTTCATGATCTTGTATTTGCCAGAAATGTCCTTGTCTCCTCTTCCCACTTAGGGAACTAATACACACACTTCAATGTCCAGCGCCAATGTCACTAGCATGCCTGACGAGTTGTCCCTTTGTGCACATATGTCTGGTTTAAACCACTCGTATAATATTCACACATGGCATTGCTATTGTTTGCAAACCTATCTTTCTAGATAAAGAACTCCTTGAGGGATAGGGCATTATCATATTCAATTTCCTTATAAGCTTCATAATATAGATATTTGCACAATTAATGAATTAAATGTGTGGTGATAAATCTTGGGTGGCTCCTGGAAGTGCTTTGGGACTCATTTAAAAGTGAGGACATGAAATAGAGATCACATGAGCGTACCAGACAAAGAACTGAAAAGCGTGAGCACGCATATAATTTCGAAGGGATTTCGGAGAAAAAAGTTCAGAGATCTGAAAGAGGAAAACGAGTCAAGAATAATAAGTACAGGATGAGGGAAACAGGTGGTCAAAAGGTACAAACTTCCAGGGGTAAGATAAATAAGTCCTGGGGATATAATGTACAGCATGGTGACTATAGTTAATAATACTGTTGCATATTGGAAACCTGCTACGAGAGTAGATCTTAAAAGTTCTCATCACAAGAAAAAAAATTATAACTATGTGAGGTGATGATGTAACTAAACTTACTGTGGTGACCATTTTACAATATTACCTATATCAAATCATCATGTGTATTTTAAACTTACGCAATGTTTATATGCCACTTATATTTCAAGACAACTGGAAAAATAACAAAGATTTATATTTCTGTAAGAAATTAATATAAAATTATATTCTGTAATTATATTGTGCAAGCATATAAAATCTCTAAGACAAAAAAACAAGGAGTGTAGTGCTCATGGGAACATACGTTTGTGGCCGTTAATATCCGAGCTCTTCACTTTCAACCTCTATCAGGAAGAGTCCACTGAACTTTTTCAAATCTTAACTCTGAATAAAGGTTAAGTTAAAATTCTTGAAGCAATTACTTTTGATTTTATTTTAATAAGAATCCAGTTCGTTAAATTTTATTCAAAAAAATATTTTAGGGACTTCCCTGGTGGCGCAGTGGTTAAGAATCCGCCTGCCAATGCAGGCCACACGGGTTCGAGCCCTGGTCCGGGAAGATCCCACATGCCGCGGAGCAACTAAGCCCGTGCGCCACAACTACTGAGCCTGCGCTCTAGAGCCCGCGAGCCACAACTACTGAAGCCCAGGCACCCTAGAGCCCGTGTGCCGCAACTACTGAAGCCCATGCGCCTAGAGCCCGTGCTCTGCAACAAGAGAAGCCACTGCAATGAGAAGCCCACACACCGCAACGAAGAGTAGCCCCCGCTCGCAGCAACTAGAGAAAGCCTGCACGCAGCAACTAACACCCAACGCAGCCAAAAAGAAATGAAAAAAAAAAAAAAATTTTTTTTAAATATATGATCTGTGGCTGGCACAGTGCCTGACCCATTGAGAGACTGTAATAACATGCTTCATATTCTTTAAAAAAATCCAGAAAAGTGAAAAAAACAAGTCATAAGCAAATAAAACAAAAATCTTATTAATTGAATAATTCCAAGAACTAGAATTAAAAGTTGTTTTTTACTTGTGAGGGTGTATACGAAATAATCACTAACATTTGTTTATTGACAAAGTGTTTCACAAATGCTCTCATTTAGTTACTGCAACAATTCCACAGTATAGGTATTATTCACGTTTATCAAATGAGATGCTGAGACTCAAAAAAAGGTTCAGATTCGCACAGCCAACAACGGACAAAGCTAGGTTTCAAACCCAGGCTTCTCTGAGATCTATGTTTCCACAAATGCATTAAATTACAATCAGTAAATCCCTCTTTCTGTAACACATCTGATTTCCAACTGTGACAAGATTAAGTGTAAAGACATATGAACATCATTGCTAATTACAAGATATAAATAGTAAACCAATAGCAACTGAGAATTAAAGCAGAAGAGATTTTTTAAAAAAATTAATTACTAAGCATTTTTACCTGTATTATATCTCTTTCAATCAGCATGGAAAAACCTAGGATGTAAATGCCATCATTCCCATTTTATAATGAAAAACTATTTGCAACTCAGAAGTCAAATTACTTGCCCAACCACTGCTGGAAAGATGTACAAACAGAAAGAAACTCAAGATGTCACGTATTTATTTATTTAACAATAAAATAATTACTAAGAGAATACCATGTGCCATGTACTACTGCAAACAGTGGATTTTTTATGGATATAACTTATAATTGTAAAAGCATTAAAATTCATGAGTCATAATATGCTAGACTATCAGGGACTTCTGGGGAAGATGGAAGGTGCATTACTAAAGGATTCTCGTGTATTCATGTGGCAGCTAACTGTTCAGTAACAGTATCTCACATTACTATAGCTGTAATAGTTTAATGATTATTTACAGATATGAATTGCTATTAAATCCCCAATTTATGAATAACAATGTGTGTTCCCCTTCACTGGAGTATGGTAAAACACCTAGTGGTGGGCTTCCCTGGTGGCGCAGTGGTTGAGAATCTGCCTGCTAATGCAGGGGACACGGGTTCGAGCCCTGGTCTGGGAAGATCCCACATGCCGCGGAGCAACTAGGCCCGTGAGCCACAACTACTGAGCCTGCGCGTCTGGAGCCTGTGCTTCGCAACGAGAGGCCGCGACAGTGAGAGGCCCGCGCACCGCGATGAAGAGTGGCCCCCGCTTGCCACAACTAGAGAAAGCCCTCGCACGAAACGAAGACCCAACACAGCTATAAATAAATAAATAAATAAAGTAGCTATTAATTAAAAAAAAAAAAACAAAACACTAGTGGTCAAGCAATTAACTACTGCAGCCTGAGATAAATCAATTTCAGAGTCATGCACATCAAAGAGAGTCTCAAAGTAAACAAAAGGGAGAGAATCCTTCAGCTCAAAAGTAAAAAGTTAAAAAATGCAAGGAAGGAAAGGAAGGAAGGAGGGAGGGAGGGAGATTGGTTAAAGTCCCAATACTGCATATAAAAGATATGTCAGAAAAAAAATAAAACTAAAAACTTTCTCTTCAGTGACTGTAGCAATGATAAATTAAAATCACCTACTGGTTACAAAAAAATTTCCAACAACTTCAGAACAAACAAGGTCAGTGCAAAATTAATTCCTGTGTTGTAGTAACAGAGATCATTGTTAAATAAATCACTCTGTTTCTGTTTAACAGGACTGGAAACAGACTACCGATTGAAGTGAGAAATTTTAAAAGTCCAGTCAGCATTAAAACGATGGATTTAATGAATCCATAAATTTCTCCTAAATAAGCAATCACGTAATTGCACATCAATTTCAGCACACTGTTGATAGGGACTTTCCAAATTGCTAGCTAGTTCCACTATTATATCCCCAAAGGAAAATAACACAATGTAAAGGGAAGAGGGGGAAAACAGAAATCTGTGAGATCTATAAGCTTAATTATAAACAGAAAAGGGTAGGGGAAAATATATACATACTTACACATATACATATATATAAAATGACATATGTGTATAGATATACACACACACACACATATATATGAAACAAAGCAAAGGAGGAAAAAATATGAAAAGCCAAGGAAAAGAGATAATTATCACCTACCACCACCTTTCAGAATTTCGGTGTCAGGGTTTAGGTTGAGAGATACAATAAATGCAACTAGGAGGAGTAGAGTTAGACTTCCCTCTCTCCATTTTTAAAAATTTCTCTCCAATTTTGGTTTTCAAACCTTATAAAGGAGGACAAAGATAATAAAGTATATTTCAAACATATTTCCAAAAGATGACTATCTGAAGACTGTCAATTGCATCATACCCATGTCTTATATGTTTACTATTCCCTTCAGATACCTAAAATCAGGCTAAAAATCTGTCCCAAACATAGTATACGTAATATGCTGTGATTTAGGATTAAAGCAAGGAAAGAAAATGTGCAACTGTTTTGAGTTAATGAGATGAGAATTTTTAATAAATAATCCTGAGGTAGGTTTGTGAATTCCCCTTATAATGACAACCACAGGTACACAATCCACTCTTGCAAATACTCTACAGTATCATTATATCTGTAGGAATTAATCTGGCCTTTTGCACTATTGTTGTCTTTTAGTTCCTTTCAAAGTCTGTTTTCTTAAAAAGTTGAGAGAATGCAAGTGTTTCCTTCTAGTCAAAAGATGTAGGAAATAATAAAATCACAGCTAGTATTTACTTACTAGGAGAGTGTGGTACTTCGCAAAGCAATTTCTATTTCAGTTCATCCTTACAACAAAACCAAAATCTGTATGATTTTTATTCCCATTTTTGATATGTGAAAGATTCTATAAAACCAGCTGGAGATTCCAGGGCTGGTGGGTGGCAGTGAGATGTACAAATCCAGAGACTGTGTTTCTAGAACCCATAAGGTTTATCGCTAAGATGTACTGCCTGTCTGGTCTCTTAATTTTATTGTTTACCTGCTTCTAAAACAATGGTTGAGGTAACTGTAATATAAAAAGAGAGTTACCACTAAAACATTAAGACTAAAAAAGAACACAACCAATGGATAAGAAAAAGAAAAGTACCAGGAATTCAAAAGGAGTTAGCTACAGCAATTCAGCACAAACCAAAGCTGACAGATTTGTGTTAAG
Source organism: Balaenoptera physalus (assembly GCF_965194825.1). Lineage (NCBI taxonomy): Eukaryota > Metazoa > Chordata > Mammalia > Artiodactyla > Balaenopteridae > Balaenoptera > Balaenoptera physalus. Next base: position 9,859,141 of record NC_138884.1, read on the forward strand.
TCAGTGCTGAAATGGACATAACTAGCTCTTCTGTCAGATAAAAGGAAACCAAATTTCTTCTGGATGTCATAATCTTTTCTTCTGACATTAAAGATAGCCAGAATTTATCACATGAATCCTTAGGTAAAGTGACAGTATATCATGAGAAGTATTTTCAACATCAGCTGGGCTAAATACAGAGACACGCCTCAGAAGGTTCTTATTCTTAGGTCTTGCCTCTAGGAAAGCCAGTGGAGGAACAGTAAATTGGAACACCTGACACTTAACATTGTAACTCTGTTATGGCTTAATTAAAGAGTGAGTTAAGGATCTGAATAGATGCAGTTCCAAAAAAGATATGCAAATGGTAAATAAGCACCTCAAGCATGCTCCAATGAGCTATTAGGGAAATGAAAGGCAAAATGACAATGGGATACCACTTCACACCCACTGGGATGCTATAAAGAAAAAAAAGACAGATAATAACAAGTGTGGGTGAGGTCGCAGAGACCCTGGAGCCGCTGTGGTCTGAACGTTCACGTCCCTCCAAAATTCATATGTTGAAATCCTAATGCCCGATGTGATGGCATGAGGTGGAGAGGCCTTGGGGAGGTGCTTAGGTCATGAGGGTGGAGCCTTCATTAACAGATTCTTATAAAAGAGACCCACAGAGACCCCTCACCCCTTCCACCATGTGGGGACCCAGCAAGAAGGCATCTATCAACCAGGAAGTGGGTCCTAGCGAGCCATCACGCTGAATCTGCTGGCACCACGGTTCTAGACTTTCCAGCCTCCAGAGCTGTGAGGAATAAATTCCTGTTGTTTATAAGCCGCCCGGGCTGTGGTATTTTGTTGCAGCGGGACTGAATAAGACGGGGTCCTCACACACCGTAAGACTGTAAAGGGCTTTAGAAAATAGCTCCTCAAAAGGTTATACATAGTCATCACATGAACCAGCAATTCCAGCCTGCTGTATACCTCAGGGAAATGAACACCTCTGTCCACACAAAATCTTGTGCATGCATATTCACAGCAACATCATGCGTAATAGCCAAACAGTGGAAACAACCTAAATGCCCATCAACTGACAGATGTGAGACAGGAGGGAAGGGGGCAGGGCACGACCTTGAAAAGAATGACACGGCCACAGTACGTGACGAAAACTAGTTGAGAACCAACGAGGTCCAAGACGGTGGAAGATTTAACTTAAAACAGACCTTGAGCCTCATTATACGCTCATTGTAATATATCAGCACGCTAAATGACACACCCACCATCACCATGACAATCCTGAAGTTACCCATAAAAGGCCAGAAAGTGGGCGGTGGCCCATTTCCTGGAAGTCCCCGCCCCTTCCCCAAAAGAGTTGGAATAATCCTCCCACTCATTAGCCTATGAAATTACCAGCCCAGAAAAACTAACCACACCATATTTTGAGGCCTCTTGCCTCTTGCCTTCGGAGATGGCCCACGCTTTGTCAGTGGACTGTGTTTCTCTCTAAATACATCTGGTTCTTACCAATCACTTCGTCTCCGAATTCTTTCGCGACGGAGAAAGAAGCTGAAATTCACCAGCAACAGATGGATAAAACATAGTATATCCATATAACAATTATTTAGCAATGAAAGGAAACGATGTATGATGCATGCTACAACACGATGAAGCTTGCAAACATTTTGTTAAGTGAAAGAAGCCAGTCACAATGGACATATATTGTATGATTCTATTTATATGAAACATCTAGACTAGGCAAATCCATATAGATGAGTGGTTGCCGGGCTGAGGAAGAAGAGAGAGTGTTGGAGGGAATGTGGAATGACCACTAATGGTATGGTATTTCTTTTTGGGTGATGAAAACTTCTACAGTGGATCCAAATTGAGTTTCAGAAACACTATCATGAGGTCTTTTTAATCTAGAAGCATTGCAGCAGGTGTTAATAACTGTCACCTTCAAGCAGGGAGTCTCATAAGGTAGAATTGCATCATAATATGACTAGCCAGTTGCATTAGGGATAGCTTCAAGGCTGAATGAGCTAATGATTATTATTTACATTTATCAATGATTATTATTTAAACTTTTTTGGATCCTGGACCCTTTGAGTATGGGTTGAAAGCTCTGAACAAGGTAGGCATGGTGTTACCCTGAGGAATGTAATTGATTTCAGACATTGCAAGAGGACTCTCTGTGACTGCAGTGAAACAAGACAAAAACAAGCTCACTCTCTAATCCTGCCTGAACTGAAAATTTAACCAGGAAAGAATCGGAATGCTGCGCCATCACAAAAATGATCAAACATCCCCCACTTCTGGTTAGCAGGAGTGACTACTGCTTCTTCTCCAATGATGACTCTAGCCTGTTCCTCTAGCTTCCTGGATAAAAATTAAGATACCTAACAGCCAAATTGCCTCTGCTTTTTGACAGCACGCAGCCCAGAACAGACCCTTCACTTTCTTTAAACTTCTCTAAAAACCACCTTATCCAAATCCGATAATAAGCTCCACCTGACCCTTCTTTTTGAGACATGCCATGGTTTTCCAAGGTGCGGATCTCCCTTGCTGCAGTAGTAAGCCTAATTTGGCAAGGGTGTGTTCTTGCTGGTGTCTGGCTGATGGGAATCAACAACATCTAAAATATTTATAATATGTTGTTAATAAAAGCATGTATAAAATTTTATGTATATTATAACTTCATGTTCCTATTGAAATACGCATATAAATATCACACACATTACATCTATAACAGTTACACTGATACAAGAAAGAACATGGATACACACCAAACTATTAAGAGTAGTTATCTCTGAATGTTGGTATGATTTCCTTTTCGTTTTTCTGGATTTCATATTTGCCTTCAAATATCATATATAATTTAAGAAGGGAGGAGGGGAAGAGACAAGAAAAACCCTCCCAAAAGAATATGATTTAAGAGAAGACTCTCATTCACAGTGATTGTCAATGCATAAAGTTTTCAACCTTTAGCACATTAGAATCACTTGGGATGCTTGCTGAAAATAAGGATTCCTGGGCTACATCCCTGGGGTGGACCCCAGAATCTGGACGTTGGACCCCAGGAGATACTCAACCATAAAGTCTGAGGAACCTTGAATAATGCAGCTTTGGGGACAAACTAGAATTTGAAAGATGTACAGATTAACAGCAGAAGGAGAGGACTTTTTAGGCTAAAGGAGAAGAATGAGTAGCCTGAAACCATACAGCTGCATGTGCCAGAAACAGGGAGAGTAACGCACCTCAGGCTCTCAGTAAACCAGATTGGACCCACCTGATGGAACTGCAGGCTCCTTTAGAGAACAGTTGGAAACTGGGCAGGTTTGGAAAGGTCAGGTGGGTAGTATGTAAAGTTCACTCACGTTCCCCACCCACATTGCTGACGTCAATCAACAATTCACTGGTTTCTTCAATTTATATCCACACGTTTTTCTAACTTTTCTTTAACATTTCCACTAGCAATTTTCCTTCTTCCAACCCTATTAAATCTTTTCTACCCTCCAGGAACTCATTCTCTCCTCTTTACTTATTCTGCCAGTCAGCTGAAAACCTACTGCCAGCCAACAAAGAAACATGGAAAACAAAATTAAGTTTAAAAGTCCCCTGCTGAGCACCTATATGATACTATGACACGAGTATAAGTCGTCACTATCTTTCCACATCACGTTAACTTTTTTTTGTTTTTAAAGGAATGGGACTTTCCAATGAGTAATCTGATCTCTTACTTGTGTCAAGAAATTTAAGAGGAAAAGTGTTCCTACCTTTAACCATTTAAAAGAAAAATTTTTATATTAAAAATGAATAATTTGAGCTTTTGTCTACAATATAAAGTAAAATAACTTTACAGCTAAAAGAGACTTCAAAGTACAAACTTTCATTTTACTGATCACAACTGTTTCACAGCTTATTTGCCCTAAAACACACCCCCAAAATTATATTTTAGCTGAAAATTCCCCTCTGCATTTTATGTCCCTTAAAATAGGTAACAGTAAACCTTTTTTGTGAAAACCACTGATTTTCCATTGGCAGTAAATTTTTCAATTATTAACAGAGAAATACTATTTGATATTAAATCAGTTTAATACATATGGAATAATGTTATCATGTCCTCTTCCTAAGCTTATTGGAGTAGCTAATTCAGGTATCAAACAAAAAATCTCCAAGTAGATGATGGTCAGTGATAAACTAAATGGAACCCCAAAAGCAAAAAAGCAGTTCCTTTAAAATTAAAAATTTACTCTACCTAGAGGCTTTCTATTCTGCTACAAAACTATTATGAATAAAGGATACCACAGAAAATGAGGCACATAATGTACTTGCACTGATATTATCTCAGCAGAAAAGGAATTTAGAGCTTGTAATGGTGAGAAAGATAAGCCATTTTCAGGTGATTTGGAGTAATTTTAAGAAAACTCACATTCCAATAAATCAAATGCTATGTCTGATGAACACAGTTGCAGACTCGAAGGGCTCTCACAACTAGAATGCCTTTCTGGTAGGTTAATGTCAAAAGTTCCATTTTAATAAATGGCAACTTTAATTTTGCAAAAAAGTGATCATGATATACTTTCTTCTTTCCATGTCTTTGAGTTAAATAATACTTCGATTGTGAGAGCGTGGGCAGAGAATGTTGTTTTAAAGCCAAATAAAACTCCATTCTACAACCTACATTTAATAGATTCATACACTTCTTTAGACTTTTTTTCCCTGTATATAAATGAGGTAACATCAGCCTCATATTATTATTACAAGGATTAAGAGAGACTGTGTATATGTAGAAGGAAACAAATACTGGTGGCGGAATTCCACAGGAGTGAAGTGTCTTCTGATTAGAGAATAAACCGCAGTGAATGGTAAGGGACAACTAGAAAACAGAACAGTATACGAAATTACTCTGCGTAATAAAGGAAAAAGAATCTTAAGATTTCACAAGCAGCTGAGAGGGAAGGAGAGAGGGGGCCTCGAGAAAAATGCTGGAGAGAGAAGGCAGAGGACGGCAAAGCAACACGGAGCAAGACTGTGACCCAAAGAAAAGAACTGGCAATAAGAAGTTCCCTGTGGCCAGCCAGGCTCTTCATAAAACAAGGCTGACAGACATTCTATTTTAAGGTCCCCACCCCCTTGTACTCTAATGTATATCTGCTGCAATTAGCAACCCCTCCCCCCAACAAAAAGGAACAAGTCTGTTAGAGGAAAGGATCTCGTGTAAAGTTGTCTTGGGTAAAGTCTTTTTTTTTTTAAGATTTAATTTTATTTTTGGCTGCGTTGCTTGCGGTGAGCGGGGGCTACTTCTCGCCACGGTGCGTGGGCTTCTCATTGCAGTGGCTTCTCTTGCTGCGGAGCACGGGCTCTAGGCACCCGGGCTTCAGTAATTGTGGCATGCAGGCTCAATAGTCGTGGCTCGCGGGCTCTAGAGCGCAGGCTCAGTAGTTGCAGCACACGGGCTTAGCTGCTCCGCGGCATGTGGGATCTTCCCGGACCAGGGCTCGAACCCGTGTCCTCTGCATTGGCAGGTGGATTCCCATCCACTGCGCCACCAGGGAAGTCCCCTTGGGTAAAATCTTATTAAAAGTCGGCTAAATACAACCGCCTCCTACCAAGTGGTGTTTTGAGGAAATCAAGGAATGTGGGCTGTGTTCCAGATTTGAATTTACACAAGGTGATGAAAAGAGAACAGTTCTAAGTGATAAGACACAAGCAAGCTGGAGAATTCAGCAGAAACAGAAAGGATCCAAGTGGTGTCTGGAAGAAAATTAAACCCCAGAGATAGTGGGGGAGGGAGGTAAGAGGCAGAGTTCATTTCATTTAAATATCATGGGACCAGTAACCCCAGTAGGGGGAAAACCAGGCTGCCAACTTCTGCCAGTGTCTTTTGATTGGCAGTCAGTAAATGTCAGCTCTCTTCCCTTCTGAGGAATGAATAACGTTTCATACCTCGGATACAACTGTTTTCACGCTTGTTACAACTATCAGAGAATAGAGGCAAACTTTAAAAAATGATACAAAACTAGCATGAAGTTGCACTTTATCCAAAATAGTCAACCAAGACTGAGTGGTTGATTTGGGGGGGGGGGGGGGTGGAGGGGGGGAGGGCGGAGATCTTCCTTCAGGAAAAGCAGACATTTGTCAAAAACCACTAGAACTTTACAGTGTATCTAGGAGATCAAAGATTCTCCAACACGTCAGACAGGGGAAAGCTACGATTTTGAGGAAGGCAATTGAGCAGTCTGGGCAAGTAAGTCAGATAATTAGAAGCCTTAAAATCAACATCTTCTTTTCTGCAGTAAGAATGCTCAGGTCAGTTCCCTTTTGAAACATTGTAGCAACAACGTGGCCTTCGCAAATAAATGAGGAATTACTACGCCACTTTGTTAACGAAAAAGGTTAGACATTTATGTTCAGAAATTAGAGAAACTTAACTGAAGGCGTCTCCATTTTTTCAAAGTATACAGAAAAGAAAGGGTAATAAAGGAAAGACGAAAAGCGTTTCCTCGGTAAACAGGTGCTACAGGAGGAAGGCGGAGCTCCCTTCTCCAGGGAAGGCTCCGAGGGCCCAGCGGGGAAGCGAGTCCGGGAACGCGGAGAAGGCACGGTTCATCGCAGGGTAATTAGCGCACAGGTGCCCGCATTCCCTCCATTTAAAATGCCAAGATAGAAACGTACTGTATCTCCGTTTCAAACAAACCAAGGGAGCCTCTGTCAAACTACAATTCTCTTACTACTACCTAGAAGCAGAGGCAGTGAAGGAGCGGCAGGAAATTCACGAGTCTTCCCACAGACTCGGGCACAGGCAGCTCTGCACAGAGCAGCTTCTACGGAGAGTGTGACTCACACCCTCGAGCAACCCACCGGGGAGGAGAGACCCGATATCCAGTTTGACCGCCCTCCGCTGCGCCCCACCTGTCCAGGGCTCGCTCGGATGGGTGTTGCAGACTGTAAGCCCCACGTCCTCTCCTCTTCCCCCCCTATCCCCACGGGGAGCCAGCCTCCGTGCCTTCGGCCAGGACCCGCGTCCGCTCGCTCCTACCTTGGCTCGCGGTCCTTGCTCCGGCTCGTCGTGCCGCGGCGGGCGGGCTGGGGATCCCCGGGAGTCGGCGCTGGGAGGCGCGGACGCCGGGGCCGCTATTTGTAAACACGCTCCACGTGCGCTCGCCCTGCCCCATTCGCATCCCGCTCGGGACACCTGAGGATGCGCAGCTTTCTCGCGAGCCCTCCGAAGGTGCGATTTTTATTGCACCTGAGAGCGGAGGAAGCCTTGCCCACGGAACCGGGACCCTGGGAAAAGGGCTGAGACAAGGTGAGCTTGTACCGCCCCCTGCTGGCCGGCGAAGCAGTCTGCAGGTTGGAGCAGCCGGGCCCTCAGCAGAACCCACGCGGCGCCCAGAGACTCCGCGGCGGCTGGGCCCGCCCCCTCCCGCCCGCTCGCCGGAGACCCCGCCCCCGGGCCGCGTGCTCGCCCGCGGAGGCCCCGCCCCCTCGCCGACACAACGTTCCTGCGGGGGCGCGCGCGTGCCCCCTAATCCCCCGCCTTCCGGCTCCGGCGGCGACGATCGCTGCGTGCCGCCGCCGCCGCCGCCGCCGCCGCCGCCGCCGCCGCCGCCGCCGCTGCCGGTGTCAGCCTCCCTCGGGAGACTCCATTTGCTCTCAGGTTGGTCTGGCCGCCGCGAAGGCAGGCGGAGAGCGATGCCCCCGGCCCGCGGACGGGCGTCCCCTGGGCCAAGCGCCCGCCCGCTCGCTGGCTGGCTGCGGCGGTGACATCCTGGTCGCTGGCGTGCACGGAGGAATCCGGGCTCCCAGGGAGCAAAGACGGCCGGCGTTCCGGAGCTCGCCGTGCGGGGAGAGGCCCTCGCTAACGCGGCTCCTCTCTGACCTCTTAATTTCAGGAGGTAGGCAATTCAGGTCCCGATCCCTGACACTCTAGATAATGCCTAAAAGCAGTCTGTGTCGTATTTTAGCCATCACATTCCTAGGAGGCGTTAATTTTCTCAACACAGTCGCAGGATAGATGTGGATAATGCCACAGACCCTGATACTGAAAGAAAAATGTTTTTGGTATCTTCCTTTAGGTTTCGGAGGCTCCGGGTGCCTATACAGCCCCCGACAGGAACTACTTCTGTTGGCCCATCGAGGATCATCTTTCACCAGGATTATCGTAACATCTTCACTGAGCCCTCCCCCACCCCATACCCTCTACCATGAGTCCTGATTTCTGCCAATGAAGGTTTTTGATGCTTTCTTTAATCATGTGACACCACTTCTTGTCCGCCTTTTTCCTTTTCAGTTGCCAAACACATGAGGTGGAGGTTTGTGTCATGTTAAAGTACACAGTTTCCTGCCTGTCCACTTTCACCTGATTTGCACCGCTCCCTTCTGTTCAGCTTGCCTTATCCTGCTTGCTTACGATTTCCATAACCACTCACTTGCCCAACGTGTAGCAGCCCTTGCCTGGGGAGGTAGCATTCCATACAGCGCACTGCCTGACAAGGACAGCAGTCAGGGGGGCGAGTTTTCCCGTTGTATTTTCCCATCCGGTTTGCAAGCCCTGTCTTCCAACTCTTTGTTCCCTAGCACATTGCCCCAAATACTCCCACCAGAGTCTTAGTTCCTTTAACATAGAGCTTCGCCCGTAAGGATGGCAAGAATCAAGTATGTAATAGGACTGTTTTAGAGACCTTGCTGGTACAATATTGGTTGTTATCGCTGCTGAGATCGCAGTTCGTGAAAAGGTCTTAAACTAAGGGAGGAGGAAGCAAGATAGAAGATAGGATTAAGTGGAGCCAGTCCTTGTTGTTTGAAGTTTGTAAGTTTCAAAACAGCAAAGAGGGTCATGTAGGCCTTGTCTGGAAATTGGCCAGCACACTGCCCATCTAGGCCCTAGGGGGGGTAGGAAAGGGATCTTAAAACCCCATTTTCTAGTCTCATTGTGTCCAACTCTTAAGTTGTTAAATATCTTGTTCTAGTAATCGTTAGATACAATGTTGGGGAAACGAAAGCGTGTGGTGTTGACAATTAAGGACAAGCTTGACATTATTAAGAAACTTGAGGAAGGCATCTCTTTCAAAAAACTTTCTGTGGTGTACGGAATTGGTGAATCCACAGTGCGTGATATTAAAAAAAACAAAGAAAGGATAATAAACTATGCAAACAGTTCAGATCCTACAAGTGGGGTATCCAAACGTAAATCTATGAAGTCATCAACATATGAGGAACTTGACAGAGTTATGATAGAGTGGTTTAACCAACAGAAAACAGATGGGATTCCGGTGTCTGGAACGATTTGTGCAAAACAAGCCAAGTTCTTTTTTGACGCTCTGGGGATGGAAGGTGATTTTAACGCATCGTCTGGCTGGCTGACTCGATTTAAGCAGCGCCATGGTATTCCAAAGGCTGCTGGTAAAGGAACAAAACTGAAAGGAGATGAAACTGCTGCCAGTGAGTTTTGTGGTAACTTTCAGGAATTCGTTGAGAGAGAGAATCTACAACCAGAACAAATTTATGGTGCTGATCAAACTGGATTGTTCTGGAAATGTCTACCGTCAAGGACATTAGCTCTTGAAACTGAGCGGAGTACTTCTGGTTATAGGTCAAGCAGAGAGAGAATCATTATTATGTGTTGTGCAAATGCCACAGGTTTACACAAACTTAATCTTTGTGTTGTGGGAAAAGCAAAAAAACCTCGTGCGTTCAAAGGAGCTGACCTTTCAAACCTTCCTGTCACTTATTTCAGTCAAAAAAGTGCATGGATAGAACATTCTGTTTTCAGACAGTGGTTTGAAAAGTACTTTGTGCCACAGGTACAGAAGCATTTGAAATCCAAGGGGCTTCTAGAAAAAGCAGTGCTCCTTTTGGATTTCCCCCCAGCACATCCAAATGAAGAACTGTTGAGTTCAGATGATGGCAGAATAACTGTGAAATATCTACCACCAAATGTCACAAGTCTCATTCAACCTATGAGCCAAGGAGTTCTAGCCACAGTAAAAAGATACTACCGAGCAGGACTTCTCCAGAAGTACATGGATGAAGGAATTGACCCCAGAATGTTCTGGAAGAACTTGACAGTGTTAGATGCAATTTATGAAGTGTCAAGAGCTTGGAACATGGTAAAATCAAGTGCCATAACCAAAGCATGGAAAAAACTTTTCCCTGGCAATGAAGAGAATTCAGGCATGAATATTGATGAAGGCGCCATTTTAGCAGCTAACTTAGCAACAGTTTTACAGAATACAGAAGACTGTGAACATGTTGACCTTGAGAATATTGATCAGTGGTTTGACTCTCGGAGTAATGACTCAAACTGCCAGGTGCTAACCGACAGTGAAGGTACTGAGGGCCAGGCCAGGCCTGCTGAGCACAAGCCTTCCAGTAAGACTAGAAAAACAGAACTGAACCCAGAGAAGCACGTCAGCCACAAAGCTGCACTGGAATGGACCGAAAATTTACTGGATTATCTAGAACAACAAGATGACATGCTTCTGTCTGATAAACTGGTGTTGCGGAGGCTTCGAACAATAATAAGGAGAAAACAGAAGATCCAGAGTAACACAAGTCATTAATAATCCTCTTTAAGGGTGTCCGTGTGTTTGCGTCTTTGTGACTTTATCTGCAGTGGAACTTAATTATCTTGTTTGAAGTGCTGTGGATTTCAAGGCCAAATACATTTTATTAATGAATTTAGGATTAGATGCTGTTTTGGATTACTTAAATTACTGTGCTTGAATGTCGATTCTAGGAAGTGAGCATTGACGTGTATCTTGTCTGTTTCTAATCTGTATTAAACTAATTTAGATCATAAGGTACCTGAGGCCAGGGATCCTGTGTCTGTTTTGTGCCTGAATTTCATTGTCTAATAGAGTACCATGCACACTCTAGGCAATCAATAAATCTTTCTTAAATTGAATTTTTATGACTTTCTCTGAACTTCAGTTTCCAGACTGAAATACGTGGAGGGTAAGTTTCCATTTCTACCGTTTTTCCACCTGCCGAAAATTTTAGAACTCAGCAAAGATTATACCTGAAGTACATGTATTTCACTGTGAAAGCAGAGAACTGAAGGAAAATAGTCTGAAGCCCGAAATATGGCATTCTATACCAACAGTATTTGGACAATCAGCAACTCAGATTGGCTGTCTCTGTATAATGAAGTAAGAAGAAATAAGGTTAAAACGTCCCCAGGCAAAGGACTTGCACTTCACTTTTATTTCATCTGGCAGTAGGGAGAGTTCCTTCAGAGTTGTGGAAAGAATGCCATCATTGTTCCAGAAAAATAGATTTCATTTTCCAAATCATTGCTGTTAGAAGAGAATAAGGATTAAACTGTGTTATCTGTCATTTTGATCCTTTATTAGTAGAGATATGTTAAGTAGTTTTTTCTCTTTAATAAGCTATTTGATGTAACACTTCAAAGCTTTAAAGTACGTCATTTGCTTTCATAATAGCGTATTTTTCTGTGAGAACTAATACTGAGAATGTAAGCATACATTGGCATTTGTAGAGCCATCACATGAACTGACATTAAATTGAACATGAGAAAGGCACTGTAGAACAGCATAGGCTGCTGTGTGACCATGGGCAAGTTACTTAACGCATCTGTAAAACAGGAATAATACCTGCCTCTGAGAGTATTTTGAGGAGTACGTGAGTTAATATATGGATTTTAAGTAATACAGGCTTAGAACAGGACCTGGCGCAGAAAAAGTCCTCTAAGTGTTAGCTCCTGTTACCGAGTTGCAGAAATGATGTTTCAGAAATGTGCTCGACAGATCCAGTGTGTGAATCAACCCCGATGTTGCTGCACTGGGAAAACCCTTTAGAGGGAGGTGAGATAAAAGAGATGCAAGTGACTAGATTCAGCTGAAATATAATAATAATTTCCTTCAAAGAAAACTGGAAGGTGAATCCAATTCAGAAATCATTTCCCGACCATCTACTGCTAGGCACAGTGAGGCACGCCGGCACGTTTAAGACATCTTAGTTTGAATTATAAAAGGAAATGGGAATGGAATTGTAGTTTCTTTGCTCCAGGTCTGCTAATAAAATACATAGGTGTTGGCTTTGTTCATAGAATCTGTTACTGATATTGGCCTAGTTTACTGACGTAATAAAATACCTTTAAAGCAGATAAGATAGCAGTTAGGAGGACACTGAAGTATCAAACTAAAAACACAGGATCAGTAGAAAATCAGAGCAAAAGAAATATCACAGGAGACTGGTTACAGTAATCAGGTCCAGCCATATACTGGGAGCTCTGTTGTGATTGACTTGAGATTTTAGAAGCTCTGACATTCCTTCATGAGGACTGTTAGAGCTCAGAATTCTGCCTTTTGACAAAGCAGAGGCTTTGAGTGCGAGAAAGGCCTTTTCGGAAAACCTCTAAGAATATTTTCTTTGGGAGAATTCATACCTTATCATTAACACACCTCTCTCAGTTTACACAATTTCACTTAGTAGGAAGCCCTGAGGAAATGAAACTCTGTGCAGATAAGTCCTGAAACTATTTGGCTTCTTGGAGGCAAAGGGACTCTGAAGCCTGGAAATGGTAATGACATATTTGAATACTGCTTTGCATTTTTCACAGAGCTTTTTGCTAACAAAAACTTCTCAAACTTCTTTCAGTCATGACATTGAAATGGTTTAATCCTGTTTCATCATAAAGACCGATATAAACTGTGCATTCTAATTCCAAAATTAATTGTAATACAAAAATCTTTTTCCTTTTCCAGGTATTGTTACAGTAATTATATCCTCCAGGAAGATGCATTGTGTTATCTTGGTTAACCCCATGCTCCTTATATGTATCCTAGTTTGAGCAGCGCAGAAAATAACGTGCTCTCATTTGACTTTGTGCGCCTTAAAGAAAGTATCCACAAATTTATTTTTAAATAAATTTATAAATGGAAATTAATAAATTTTCCATTTATAAAAGTGCCTATTTTTTAGAGGATTTGAAAGGCAAACAGAACCCAGACCAAATGGGAAGTGTTTGGCAACTGAGAGTATACTTCAAAAAAAACTTGTGTAGTGGGAATATTTACTATTTCATAATTTAATTTCAGAGAGTAATATAGGAGTTGACTGGAGAACCTTGAGTGCTCAGTAAATATAACAGAGTTGGCAGGGCCCAGATCAGTGGGCACAGTCAATTCAAGTAGAATTATGGGATTATCATGGTGCTCTTGTTCTGGGACTCTCTTTGTTTTCAATCTAGCTTCAGACTGAGCTCTGTGGTCACTTCATCATGAATTTTCTAGACTTAAGGAAGCTCAGGGTGGACTCAGTAGCACAGTTGACATGAAGCAGGAGACAGCTAGTTAGGTCATGATCTCAGAGACACTCTGCCTCCAGTGATGTGGCCAAAGCCACACAACGTACTACAAATCAAAGCCAGGACCTGCACTCCAAATATAGCCCTCCTTCAGGAGGGCTGTGTCTCTACTTACTAGTATTTTCACAAAGTTGACCTTTTCTTATTTAAACATATACTTTATCTCCGTCCTAAGCAAAATCACAGGTCTTGTGTGCCGACTGCGGTCTCTTTCTAGTCCAAGTTAAAGTAAATATAAGACTTTTTTTTTTTTTTTATAACTTGACAATCTGTAACCCAAAATTACCTCGTACATCTCATCGGCACACTTTGTGAAACTCTGGCTACGAAGAAGGAGTTGGGTTGTTGAAGGGTAATGGATTGGGGTACAAACACCAGCTTCTCTGCTTTCTCCCTAGATGACCTTGACAGCTTGCCGGACCTCTCTGAACCTCAAGTTTCTTCACATGTAAAAGGGTGGCAGGTTAAACGGGCACACTGCAAGCGTTCATAAACACCAGCTATTAAGCAACCCTGTGGCTGTTCACTGAGAACCCCTGGCCTCCAGGCTTAGGCTGGAGAATGAGTCACAGCCCTTCTCTCATGGTGACTCTGTGCTGACCTCCGCGAGGCCCGGGCACCCTTGCTGAGGTCTAGGGCGCTGCCTCATCACTGGGGATGCTGGCTGGGGTGGCTGCCACAGGTAAGAGGGCAGTGCTGAGTCCCTCAGGCCCTTAAGACTACAGTGTGTGCTGTCAAGTCATCACAGGGGGCCCATCAGTAAACAGACAAACAAACAAGCACAGGCGGGGCCTGCTTTAGCTGTAGTCTTGGGATAACGGGGCTCAAAGAGAAATGGGTTCTTCCAAGCAGCTGAAGTCATCCTTGTGAGATGATGAGCTCTTATGCTAAAGGCAGAAATGCAAACTGCCGGTGCAAACACAGGGGGAGCTGGCGGAGCCGACAGGCGCCCAGCCAGGAAGCAGCGCCGTCAGTGCGCTCCCCCATCTAACAGGTGAGCCCAGGGGGCACTGGGCCTGGTTTACGCTGGTGGTTCAGAGTAAGTGTTACAGGGCCCTTTTTAACTCTCACGTGTCCCAGCTTAGGAGAGAAATTAGACGGTTTCCCTACCAATGACCCAGAGAAGGGAGCTGATCTGCCTAAGGTCACATAGTCGCTAGGGGCCAAGAAGGGAGTAGAAGCTGCTTCTCTCAGCTCCAGACACTGGTTGCCTAGTGGCCAAGGGTAGGGGCTCCCTCCAGGCCGCGACTCCCAGGGCCGGACTTCATCCTGGAGCCCAACACAGGCCTGCCTGGTCGACACAGGTGGGAAGTCCCGTAGTGAAATTCCCTCCTGGAGGACAGGGAGTGCTGCAGTTCACGTGCTGAATGTCTGCCATGTGCCAGGCACGACGCTGGGCATCCCACAAAGCAAAGTCTATTCTGTGATCCTCAGCACCAATCCTGTGAAGTGTAATTCCCGTTTCAGAAGCAGTTCCCAAAGGGAGCTGGCAGAGACCAAGCAAACACTCCTGTCTGAGACAAGGACAGAGGTTGCAGCCCTGGCAGGAAGCTGCGGTCCTCCGTTCCCCCACGGGCATCCGGACTGCAGGCTCTCAGCCAGAACCTTCCTTAAAACCGCTTTTAGCTGAGTGTGTGTAATTCCAGAGAATGCTTCCACCAGGGTTATCCCCCAGGCAGCTGAGTGTCCTTGTAAATCCATGAGGCTCAGAAAATCCTTCAGCAAAGCTCCGTGCAACAGACAGATGCGGTCATCATGAGGGTGTCTTTTAAATGTTCTTCTGATCAGAAGATCAGGCCCAGGGCTAGAGGGTAGATCCAGCCACGTGTCCACAGGTTACTGGGGTGGCCGACATCCTTTCTACATGGAAACCCCTGGGGGTGGGTGGGTGTTTACCCTTGTTCCTGGCCCCTCACTATTCCTCCTGGTCTAGGTTGCCCCAAGAACCAAGCCTGCCTGGCTCGCAGACCCATGTCAACAACATACTTGTTTAGTGTAATTTGGAAAGTGAGAAACAAAAGGTGCTATAAATGTATAATGAAATGTGTAAGGCGTAATGTCTGCCACATTTTTTGGTCAACCTAAAGATGGTTATGAAAATATTTAGTGTAGTTCCTTTATAGAACTTTAGGTGTAATTTATGACTATCCCTAGAACTTCAAACATAGACCTTTGGGTTTTTGTATGTTCATAGTGACTCTGTAATGAGGTTATTAGCTAATACCACTGTAACTAATTAAATCACTGGGGGATATGATAGATTAGAGTTACTCTACAGATATTAAAGGAATCAGTGAGGTTTTGGAACATGTAACTTTTTTTTCTTAAATTAGAAGAGAAAAATTGACTGTAAGACTCAGCCTCATTAACCTATGAAGTAACTACCAAAAGTGCTTTTGTTCTCGAGAGGAACCTTAATAGCTGAACTTACAACCAAATCACATCTAATTTCTTCTAAAACCAACAAAAATGTTACCCAGTTCTTTACTATATTTCAGAATATGTTGATCATCTAGAACTTATTTACCAAGAAAACATAATTACCTTTGAACCTAAAAAAAGGCAAAGTAAACTTAAGGAAAACAGTTTTCCTCATCCACTGAAGCATTTAATTTTTTTAAAAAAGTCATATAACAGAATAAAGTTTTAAAGATACTCTTTTTTCTTAATGAGAAATGTCTGAGGTTATACACATAGTCTTGGTGTGTTAATTTAAGATGACAGAGAACCCAGATTTTTTTTTCCCCCTTTTTGGCTTTAAAAATGTAACTTAAAAGATGAATTCAATAGGAGTCTTGATAATCAACGTGATCTAATCCAAACTAACATTTTAAGCTGTTTCAATGTAATAATCACAGCACAAAGCTGACTCCCAAAGTATGGTTGTATTTTTTTAAATTACTGTTATAGTTGGACAATATATAGGGAATAGTATTTCCATTTTCTGTTAATCAGCTTTTTGGGGCCATTTGCTGATTTACTTTAGTATTTGGGGGAGTCTGTGTCTCCTCATTGTATTAATAAGATACTTAACCTATGGTACATAAAATACCTAAGTTGCTTTTCTATAAAAACCTAGAGAATGAAGGGTTTTCTCCTGCACTGTACAAATATTCAGTACTGTAAATTATACTCACCAATTAAATTAGCACAATGTATAATTAAAAATGTTTCTACCATGAGAAGAACTACTGTATTTGATTGATTCTAAAGATACACATTTTAATACCTGTGAAATTGGGATACTTCTTGCAATCAACAGCATCTTACAATTATAGTTGACAGCATTTTTGTCTTCATGGTATGTAAAATAATTATATCTTTTAGGTTCTATGAAATATAAATTTTTTTGTAAATCTTGCCTTTCTTTTGAAAATAGAACTAGAAGTAATGGCATACATAAAAAATTTCCATTTAGTATATATACATTTATAAAAGCATAATTATATGTTACATATGAATATACAAAAATCAGATATTTACAAGATAATCTAAGAAGTGTTATTTCATGATACTATTAATTGCTCTTGCACACACACTTATATTTTACTAATCCTGACACCAAAATACACGGTGTCTTTTCCAACACAACTTCTCCAACGCTGACACCAACCAGGTGTCCTACAGTTCTGACACTATCAGGGTGAGACTGCACAGGTTTAAGGGCTCAGTTCCATAAGACTGCCCTCACTTCACAGGTTAGTAGCACGTATCAGGTCCCCAGGTTACCCTCACTTCTCTCTGTCTTGACTACAAAGCTGGAGGTTCCCACAACCCCCCAGTTACTATTATAGTTTACTATAAAGGATACAAATGGTCAGATGTAGTGACATGTAGGGTGAGGTCCAGAAGGGTCCTGAGCACAGGAGCCTCTGTCCCTGTAGAGTGGGGTGGGCCACCCTCCTAGCACATGGATGTTTTTGCCAACTTGCAAGCTTCCTGAATCCTGTTGTTTAGGGGCTTTAATGGAGGTTTAATCCTATAGGCATGGTCGGTAGAATCCGTGGCCATTG
The DNA here is from genome assembly GCF_965194825.1 of Balaenoptera physalus. Taxonomy (NCBI): domain Eukaryota; kingdom Metazoa; phylum Chordata; class Mammalia; order Artiodactyla; family Balaenopteridae; genus Balaenoptera; species Balaenoptera physalus. The sequence continues at coordinate 9,876,460 of NC_138884.1, forward strand.
ATGATTAACTCAATCTCCACCCCCTTCCTTTACCCCGAGGTTGGGAGGTGGGTCTGAACATTCCAAGCTTCTAATCAAAGCAAGCAGCCCCACTCCTGAAGCTACCTGGGGGCCCCCAAAGAGTCATCTCTTTAGAATGTCACCCTTATCACTCAGGAAATTTTTTTTAAATTAGAGAAAAAATTGAGAAGACACACAAAAGTGGAGAAGCAAAAGCGTAAAAGTTTGGAGAAGTAAGACTAAAAGAAGGGGACTGGAATGCAGAGGGAGAGGAGCAGGTCCCCATCTTTTGAGGGAGAAGCTTGGAGAAGGAGGAGGTACCCCTCAGAGCCACTGTCCCCATCGTATTTGCCAGTGCTCTTAAATGACATGTGTACACATAGCAGAGCTGTGATAAAAAGCAAGATAGTCAAGAACACTACAAGTTTGTTGGGATATTGTTTAGCTTTCCATTTCTAGACTTTTCTATGCCAGTTACGCCAGTTTATTCTCATCTTGGGCCCCATCTGACACTCAACCTAGATTTGGTTCTAGAATGCCTCCTTAGACAGCTAATTTTAACTCTCTTGGTCCTTTTTGCCGACATTTCTGTAAATGTAACCTTACCCTCTTTTGTGGCTGACAATTCTCTTTTTCTCTTTTCCCTTGTTACTCATCACTGGATAATTCATTTATTTCACTAATACTTTTTTGAACACCTATGATGTACGCTAACAAATTTAAGCCCCAGGACAGCGGGGACTTTAAATGCCTCGACGATTTTTGTATATCCAGAATACAAAATAGTCCTGGGACCAACGTGTTCAATAAATACTGGTTGACAGAACGAATCAGTACCATATGGAGCACCGTATTCTTGATTAAGATAAAAGTTTTATTCTCAAGCATTTTACAGTAAAGGAGTGGGACAGCATTGTTTACTCAAATACTTACAGGAAAGAATTATTTAATAAAAGTCAGAGAGATAGGAGAAAATCTCCCATAAAGCTGGGATCACAAAAGACTTACATCTTCAGTGAAAAGGAATCAGAATAAACTTGTGGCACAGGAAGGGCAGCAAGAAAACTCCCATTTTGACCCTGGCATTGGGTGGGAGGAATAGAAATACCTTTCCTCAGAATTTGTAAACACGAGCCTGACTTCTTATAGGTTTGCAATACGAATTTACTGTCTATCCCCAGACCGTTCACCCGACAATTTAATTTAAGATGGTGGTGCTTGCAGGAGACTGGTGAATAAACACAAATCCTCCCTGAAGGAATACAACTTCAACATAGTCCTCAAAAAACTTCCATGGATAAAGTTCCAAAGAAAAAGAGCTCACAACGCACCGTAAGAGCCAGCAGAAACAACTGAAAGCAGTATCAGACCCACTCAGACTCTACTTATTGCAATTACTATAGAATGCAAACATAGCAAAGTTTAGCTTATACAAAGAGAAGGTTTAAAATATGAGCAAGAAATAGGAGACTTAAAGATCAAGCAGATTTGAAAAGGAACTAAACAGAACTTTGAAAAAGAAAATATAGTTATCAATATAATAATTGCAGGTAAGTCACTGTGACCCTTATCGGAGCAGGGTCACTGAGGGATGAAGGCAGAATCCAGTACCAGTCAATTGAAGAGTTAATGGCAGTAAATCGTGCAATATATGTTACGTGATTTTCTGTATGCACGTGATATTTTACAATTTAAAAATGTTAAATAGAAGATAATGAGAGATGAAATAAATAAGACTGGTAAGTGCAAACTAATTCCAGTACCTTTCAGTGGTGGTAAAACGGTGATGGTGATGAGGACAGAGAGGGAATCCCTTTCTCCATCAGTGTATCTCATTACTCCCAGATGCCAAGTCTACTTCTTTCTCTTTAACTAAAAGAAAATGGGAGATGGAGAAAAGGGAGGGAGAGTGGGAAGATGAAGGAAAGGGAAAAAAAGAATAGGAATAAGAACAAAGGGGAAGTGAAGGGGATAAGGGGGGAGGGGAAACCAATATGGCTGTATTGAGTGAGCCCCTTGTCCCTGCCCTGGACTTCATGGCAATGGAGAAAAATAAAGTTGTGGGAGAGAAATGGGGAACATGTGAAGCACATTCTGAATCAATTGCCTTGAAAATTAACATTAAGATAATTTTTTTCCACTGTAAATCATAAATTTCACTTAAAAAAATTTTATCGCTAAACTAATCCTCTCTGATTTCATTTTCAACCTATGGAACTGGATTTGAACCTAACCAAAAGTGAAGGCTCCACTCTACAAACCTTGAAACATCACTACCTCTTAAAAATAAAAAGTGTAAAGTAGGACTTTCAGTTGTCAGCATGAATTACTTTTCCTTTTTGTAAAAAAACATAGTCTAGGCCTCTCAGAGAGCCAGGGCGAGGGGAAGGAGAAGAAGCCCACTGCTGCGGTTCATAGGTCAACAGAAAAGAATTCGCCTTCTTGATTTTGTAGGGCAAAGGATTAAACATTTTTCCTCTCCAACTATTATACTTTGAATGTAGTTTAAAGTCAGGTAATATTGAAAAAGCACAATATCATTTTTAGACAAATCAAACAGATATGTCCATTTCAGTTCTTTACAAAACAGCAAGTCAAAGCATTTTTCAAATAAAACAATAACAGCATAATTATGTAATTAGAAGCGATATTTCTCAATTTGGGTGATCATTCTCCCACTTTATTTTACAAAGTACTTTAGAATGACCATCACATTTTCTCCGTTTCCTGCTTCTGCTTGAAAAGTAGCCTGACTTGGGATGTTGTATTCCTTATGACTCTTTATAAAGCAAGTGTCATACTGGTTTTAAAGGAGGAACGTGATAGGCTCTTAGGTACTGATTCGAAAGTCCAGAGGGAAGCGTGGCTTTAGGTATAGCTTGATTAAGGACTCTACCCATGCTCATAGGGTCTATCTTTGTGATCAGCATGCCTGTAAGTCAGCTTCGCCCCCAGGCTGGCTTCTCTCATCACAGAAAGGTATTGGTGAGCTCCAAGACCCATGTTCTAGCGCCAAATCCACCTCCAGCAAATGTCTCCTCATCTCTTACTGTCTCTGAGAGCTCACATGTGTGTCTAGGCCTGAACTGTAGATGAGTCCCATTGCCTGGTTTAATCCAATCAGGGACCAGGGCTCTCAAGCTTACGGCAGGGACTGTCCCTTCTAAACAGTATTGCTAAGAGTGCTTTTCAAATAAAACTGAAGCCACGATCACCTGATATTTTAGGAGGAGGGATGGATGCTTGGCAACAAGAAAACCAGATCGTTTGGGTAAGTAGTGGCCAAAGTTGGCTCTAGAAAAAATCCTGAAGAAGTAAAATTGGGTATTTTCTCTCATTTTGAGATCTTCCACTCTCACACCTTTCCCCCTCCATGTTCAGTTTCTATTTTACTCTTGCACAGCAAGACCCTTGCTTTCTAAGGCAAGGGTCATTATTCATGTTTATTTGGCTTCAAGCTACGATGGCTAGTATATTGTCAGTCAGTGAAAAATCAATAAGCACCAAGAATTGGTTTCTCACTTTAACATGTCAGTTTATATTGACCCTGAAATTTCAGAAGAAAAGAGCATTTCTTTAATGTAAAGTGAAGTAAAATGTTACTTAATATAAACTGTTAGAGAACAAAAAAGCTTTCATTATTCATCAGTTATCACAGATTTATATGATGTTTTTATGCTCATTCCTGTTCCAGAAAGTAGAAAATAGACATTTGAAATCTAATGTCACCAACGAGAATTTTATTTTTATATAAGCCAGTTTAAATGATAAACATAAGAAAAGTATGCAAGCATATTTTACTTGTGTATTTTGATAGACACATTTCTCCCTTCCGTTTGCCATTCTCCTATAACTTATTTATTCAGCAATTACTAAGTACCTCCTATATTCCAGGCACTCTTTTAGGAGTTGAGAATACAAGACTAATGCTTTATTATATCACTCACAGTGGAATCCCAATCATACACCCACAATAAAAATAATTTTGTTTTGATGGATTATAATTAAAGAGGAACCATATATATGTAAATGAATATAAAACTGTTATAATTTCCAGTGTAGCAAGGGTAATATTCTGGCTCCCAGGAGGAAGAACTAGTTTTTATTTAGACACATAAAATCTCAATGTGAAAGAAAAGTTTCTCTGTCTGGGACCAGAATTGTGCTCAGGGCTTCTTCCATTACCATTCTCTATCCCTGGTGGAGACTGCTCAGACCAGTAGTTGACAAAAAGAGGGTATGGTGCATCTAAACAGGGTTTTCCTAGAATGTGGAACAGGTTTGTTTGAGGAAAAAAGAATTATAACTCTGCTATGATTTCTTGTTCAAGCCTAACTGTTAAAAATTAAAATTCACATATGTGAGACCATTTTATATTAATACAAACGAGAAAGCAAATATATAGTTCTTTTCACTAATCTATTTTTTTCCCTTGGATATTTGAGGTTACAAAACCAGGGCCTGGGAAAACCAGATTTTAATGAAATTCCTTGAAAATGATGTCTAGAAGACTTGTTGTTTCAAATGCAGCAAAACAACCTCTGATTTGCAGGTGGTTACTTTGGGTTTTCTTCTGCTTGGCTGGAATCCTAAACTTGGTTTTCACAGTGTTCTGTTCCCATGTAATCCTTGTGTTGTAGAGAGGCAGAATAGGGAGGTGGTGAAGAAAATGACTATAGGTCCTGCCTACCTGGGTGGGAATTCTCATTCTGCGGTACGCTGGCTGTGTGATTTTACTCTCCACCTCTGTTTCCTCATCTATAAAATGAGGATAAAATAAGATCTACCTTAGGATTGCTATGAGGATTACCTGAATAAGTATGTGTAAAATGCTTACAACAATGCCTGGCACATAGTAAACGGTATGTGTTTGGTTAAATAAACACACACACACATATACAGTAATTTCTCACATTTCGTGTAGTCAAGCTGGGATTATTACTTTATAATACCCTTATTTAACTATAAAGGAATATTTTCTTATTTGACTTAGCTTATTCACTGAGGACTATTAAAACTTAAAGGATAAGACTGGATATCTAACAGACAAGTGAATTTTCTAACTCTTCCACTTAAGATGTCTACCAGAAGCATTAAGTGTACTTACATTTAATAGGTGATACATAATGTCATATTTGTGTGTGTTCCTCAACAAATCCACAATGGGTATAAAAAATGCGCAAGTAGCATAAAAACAAAGGGGAGTAAAAAGCTTTCATTTCTAGTTACAGCTTCCCAGTGGTGTTCATTGTCATTTCTGGACACACTGGCAATGGGAAGATAAAGACCCGAAGGGAGCTCTTCCACGAGGCTTCAGGAAGAGCCACTGCATACTTACGGAATTAAGGAATGAAAGTAAAAGAATTTCATGAGACACCTGGGACTCTTCTCCTTTATCATTTCCTCCTAATACACAAAATTCTGAAATATATATATATATTTCTTCACTAAGGCAGTACATTCTTCCTAGAGGCATTTAAGAATGTACAGATGCTATAAACTTAACACAATGTCATTTGTCAATTATACCTATAAAGCTGGAGGGAATGTGCAGGTGCTACTAAGATTTAATAGGTTTGGCATAGGAATGCTAGATGTCTTGCAAAGAGTGGGAGAGTCCTGCCGAATAAAAATTCAAATGCTCAAAACACCAACAGCACCTGACCTTCCCGCACTGAAGCTCACAAAGAATGTTGTAAGAGAAACAGCTCAGGCCTGGAAACAGGAGACCTATGTTGTGGACCTGCTTTAACCCTCAACTAGCTACATGACCTTGTGGGAGTCCTGCAATCACTCTGAGTTTCATCGTCTCTTATAAATGTAATAGTAGAAGTCCATTTCACCACTATTTCATTAAAAGACTAAAGATAATTATTTTGCTTTCCTGTTTAGCAATAACTTTACTTTCCAGTAATATCCTCTCCAGGTGACACAGTGACATTGGTGTCAATCCATCTGAAGCCACAACTGTGTGCAAATATTATCCTATAAATAGTCTAAGAAGTCTTTAACAAAAGTATTTAGTTTTAACTGGAGTAAAAAAATGTAACTTGAATTCAATATTTAATGTGAAAATATTACTATTCTCTGATTTGATAGATCTTGTATTATATTTCAATTTGTTCCTGTTCAAGGCCCAAACAGCAATCTGATTCTGAAAATAGTTATAATTAATATTATCATATTTCTTCTTTTCATAAATAAATATTAAATAATGTACATGATAAGAAAAGGCCTATTTAACAAGCAAGGCTAATGATCTCCTTTATAAAGGCAATTTATCAGCAAATTCTGAACATACTTAGAGCTGATCATTTTAGTGTTTGTATCTTCAACGTAATAATAACTATAACTCCCCCAAAGTTATTATGTTAAATCTGTAACTTCTAATAAAGGGTTACCTGATGTATGGCATATTCTTTACATTTACACTGTGAGCACCTATAGTTCTTTCGTTTTTATTATGTAACTACTTATTTTTATTTTGTAACTAGGCTCATTCTATATAAAGTGAACATTTATTAAATATTGATGTTAAGAAAGAAACCTAATACAATATACTCTACTTTTGCTTTGCTAAAACTCAGGATGAAAAGCTTTCCACATAATATTTTTCCTCCTAAACAAGTTGGTTGTTAATATTATGCAAGCTTCTGTGTGAAAATGGGGTTGACAAATGCTTCTGAGACCAGGTTCCTTGAGAAAATGTTTTATCCATTTTGAGTCAAGAGAGGTGCTATAAGTGCTGTGCACACATTCAGTCCTTTCTGACAGATTCACTAAGCTGTCGTCCTATCAGATTCACTAAGCTGTCCTTTCATCAGATTCACTAATCTGTCCTATCAGATTCACTAAGCTGTCCTATCAGATTCACTAATCTGTCCTCCTATCAGATTCACTAAGCTGTCCTATCAGATTCACTAAGCTGTCGTCTTATCAGATTCACTAAGCTGTCCTATCAGATTCACTAAGCTGTTGTCCTATCAGATTCACTAATCTGTCCTATCAGATTCACTAAGCTGTCCTATCAGATTCACTAAGCTGTTGTCCTATCAGATTCACTAAGCTGTCCCATCAGATTCACTAAGCTGTCCTATCAGATTCACTAAGCTGTCGTCCTATCAGATTCACTAAGCTGTCCTATCAGATTCACTAAGCTGTCCTTTCATCAGATTCACTAATCTGTCCTATCAGATTCACTAAGCTGTCCTTTCATCAGATTCACTAATCTGTCCTATCAGATTCACTAAGCTGTCCCATCAGATTCACTAAGCTGTCCTTTCATCAGATTCACTAATCTGTCCTATCAGATTCACTAAGCTGTCCTATCAGATTCACTAATCTGTCCTATCAGATTCACTAAACTGTCCTTTCATCAGATTCACTAAGCTGTCCTATCAGATTCACTAAGCTGTTGTCCTATCAGATTCACTAATCTGTCCTATCAGATTCACTAAGCTGTTGTCCTATCAGATTCACTAATCTGTCCTATCAGATTCACTAATCTGTCCTATCAGATTCACTAAGCTGTCCTTTCATCAGATTCACTAAGCTGTCCTATCAGATTCACTAAGCTGTCCTATCAGATTCACTAAGCTGTCCTATCAGATTCACTAAGCTGTTGTCCTATCAGATTCACTAAGCTGTTGTCCTATCAGATTCACTAATCTGTCCTATCAGATTCACTAAGCTGTCCTATCAGATTCACTAAGCTGTTGTCCCATCAGATTCACTAAGCTGTTGTCCCATCAGATTCACTAAGCTGTTGTCCTATCAGATTCACTAATCTGTCCTATCAGATTCACTAAGCTGTCCTATCAGATTCACTAAGCTGTTGTCCCATCAGATTCACTAAGCTGTTGTCCCATCAGATTCACTAAGCTGTTGTCCTATCAGATTCACTAATCTGTCCTATCAGATTCACTAAGCTGTCCTATCAGATTCACTAAGCTGTTGTCCTATCAGATTCACTAAGCTGTTGTCCTATCAGATTCACTAATCTGTCCTATCAGATTCACTAATCTGTCCTATCAGATTCACTAAGCTGTCCTATCAGATTCACTAAGCTGTCCTTTCATCAGATTCACTAATCTGTCCTATCAGATTCACTAAGCTGTTGTCCTATCAGATTCACTAAGCTGTTGTCCTATCAGATTCACTAATCTGTCCTATCAGATTCACTAAGCTGTCCCATCAGATTCACTAAGCTGTCCCATCAGATTCACTAAGCTGTCCTATCAGATTCACTAAGCTGTCCTTTCATCAGATTCACTAATCTGTCCTATCAGATTCACTAAGCTGTTGTCCTATCAGATTCACTAAGCTGTTGTCCTATCAGATTCACTAATCTGTCCTATCAGATTCACTAAGCTGTCCTATCAGATTCACTAAGCTGTTGTCCCATCAGATTCACTAAGCTGTTGTCCTATCAGATTCACTAATCTGTCCTATCAGATTCACTAAGCTGTCCCATCAGATTCACTAAACTGTCCTATCAGATTCACTAAGCTGTCGTCCTATCAGATTCACTAAGCTGTCCTATCAGATTCACTAAGCTGTCCTATCAGGTTCACTAATCTGTCCTATCAGATTCACTAAGCTGTTGTCCTATCAGATTCACTAAGCTGTCCTATCAGATTCACTAACCTGTCCTATCAGATTCACTAAGTTGTCCTAGCTTTGTGGTTTCATTTTGTGACCCAGAATAAAATGTATCAAAGCCATTACTGAATAACAGTTGGCAAACTCTGATCCAAAACAGATTTCTTAAAAAAATTCCCTAAATTTTTGAGCTCCCGACTGGTACTACTACAACAACAAAGTAAGTGTTTGTGGCAAATTAATCAAAATAAGTAAAATCATTTCTTCATCCTCCAGTGGCCTTTCTTATCCATGTTACTGTTTAAATATACACTTTCCATAAGAGATAAAAGGACTCATGGAAGGGTTTTTCATTTGCTTTGTTTACTTTGTAGGAAAATAAATTAATTTGAAATAAAGTGTCTCTTCTTCACAAATCTTGTAAAACTCTAACTTCTAAATAATTGTTTATATCTTGTATCAATAGTTATTGCTAATGCCTGATACTATCAGTCATATCCTTGGCTAGAAAGACTAAATGATTTTTTTTTTTTAATTTTCTCTCAAGAAACATAAAAGACATATTCCAGGAGTAGTACCTACCTAAGCTTTTAAAGTACCTTTTATATGACAGATATGAACATGTGGCTCTTCATTTACATCATAAACTGAATTCACTTTGAAAAGTTAAAAACTACATATTTTAAAAATGGTTAATTTTTCCCATTATAAAATGATTGTGTGCTTATTATAAAAACTTGGATAATAATGAAGGTAAAATTAAGAAAAATACGTAAAGAAAACCATAGTTAACATTTTGGTATATATATGTATAATGTTTTAAAATTTTCATGAAAATTAATTAAATTAACATATATTTATGCAAACTAAAAATGGGCAGCATTTTAAAATCAAAGAGTACTACAAGATTTATAACAGCAATCCCCTCCCTTTCCTATCCTTTAGTCCCTATCCCCAGATCCAACAATTATTTTCAACACTTTTTAGGTGGTTTCCAATACTGTCTCCACATTCAAAGATATCCACAACCTAATTCCTGGAACTTGTGAATATGTTACCTTACATGGTAAAAGGGACTTTCAGATTCTAAGTTTAGGCTCTTCAGATAGGAAAATTGTCCTGGGTTATCTGAATGGGCCTCATATTGGGTTGGCCAAAAAGTTCGTTTGGGTTTTTCTGTAACATCATTCGTATATATCTATATATATACACACACATATATATACCCATATATATATACACACACATATATATCCATATATATATATCCATATATATACACACACATATATATATCCATATATATACACACATATATATCCATATATATACACACACATATATATATCCATATATACACACACACATATATATATCCATATATATATACACATCCATATATATATACACACACATATATATATTTCCATATATATATATATATATCCATAGATCCATCTATCTACCTACCTACCTATCTATCTACAAGGTAGGAGGATCAGAGTCAGTAGTAGGAAATGCAATGAAAAAAGCAAGAGGTTGGAGTGATGCCAGGAAGGGGTCATGAGGCAGGGAATGCAGTGACCTTTAGAAGGTGAAAAAGGCAAGGAAATGGATTCTCCACAAAGAGCCTCCAGGAAGATTCAGCCCTGCTGACACCTTGACTTCAGCCCAGTTAGACCGATTTCGGACTTCTGACCTCCAGAACTATGAGATAATACATTTGTGTTGTTTTACACCACTAAGTGTGGGATAATTTGTTATAGCAGCAAAGGGAAACTAATACAGCCTGTTATTTTTTCATAGAACTCTGGTTTTTTTTTTGTTTTTTTTTGTTTTTTAATGTGCAGTGTATCTTCCCCTCTCTCTGAGGATATTTTTTATAAATTAACTTACCTCTTAATTCTGCATATTGTCTCTGATTTTTTTTGGTTCTCTTTTCTGGTTTTCCTCATTTTATTGTTTTATTATCTTTGGCTAGCCATTTATATTTGAGAGTGAAATCCTGAAAATCGGTGAGGAAGCGTTGTTTAAATGAGCAGGTTTATCCCGAGGAGAACTTTACTATATATAATGTAATTGGTGGGCATGTAGCTATTTCACTGAAAGCTCCCTGTTTCTGTTACCGTTGCTTCACAATAAGTTACCCTAAAGTTTTGTGGTTAAAATGATTATTTTATTTTGCTTAGCACTTTTGTGGGTCAAGATTCAGGAGAGGCTCAGCTGGGCAGTTCTCAAATGGGTTATCTCATCCATTTGCAGTTAGCTATCAGTTGGAGTTGGAGTTGTAATCTGGCTTACTTGGGCTGGAGTCTGAAATCGCTCACTCCCTTGGCTGACAGTTGATGTTGGCCGCTGGCTAGGTGCTCAGGTGGTCTGTCAACCGGATCGTCTGCATGTGACCTTTAGGACATGACAGTCTCAAGCAGGCAAACTTCTTACATGGTGATTGGCTTCCTCTAGATCCCAGAGCAAGCATCCCAAGAGAATGAGGTGGATCTTTCGTGACCTTTTCCAACCAACCTTCAGAAGTTGTGCAATGTTATTCCTCTTCATTCTACAGGTTGAGGAGGTCATATGCCCACCTGAATCCAGGGGGACTGGATATAGACCGACCATTCAATTGGAGGCACGTAAAGAATTTAGAACTTGATTGTTCCATTCCACTGATCTGTTTGTGTTTCTTGACACCAATACTGTATCTTTGTAATAAATCTTGAAATCAGGTAGTCCTAGTTCCCCAAATTTGTTCTTATTTTTCATAATTGATTTGGCTATTATAGGGCCTTTGCATTTTCATATATGTATTTTAGAATCAGTCTGCCAACTTCTAAAAAAAAAGGCTGCTGAGATTTTGATTTGGATTGCATTGGATCTATAGACCAATCTGTGGAGAACTGACATCTTAGCAATACTGCGTCTTCTGACTCATGAGCACAGTATATCTCTCTGTTAATTTAGGTCCCTTTAATCTCACTCTGCAGTGTTTATATTTTTCAGTGTCCAGATCTTTCACATCTTTTGTCAATTTATTCTTAAATGTTTTATATTTTATGCTATTGATTTTGTATATTGATCTTGTATCATACAAATCTTTCTAAACTCATTTTTTAGTACTATTAGCTTTTTTGTCAGTTCCACTGGACTGTCCACATAGACAATCACATCATTTACGAATAAAGACAGTTTTACTTCTTTGTTTCCAATCTGAATGCCTTTTATTTCTTTTCCTTACCTGACTGCACTGGCTAAAACCTCCAATACAATGTTGAATGGAAATGGTGAGAGTGGACGTTTTTGTTATTTCTGAGCTTAAAGGGAAAGCAAACTGTCTCTTACCATTAAGGTATGATATTAACTGTAGGATTTTATAAGTGCCCTTTATCAGGTTGAGGAATTTTCTCTCTCTCCTAGATTGCTGAGAACTTTTTTTTTTAAATCAGGAATGAATGTTAGATTTTGTCAAATGGTTTTACTGAGTCTATTGAAATTATTATGTGGTTTTTGTTTTCTAGTTTATTTATATGGTGATTTACATTGAAAGATTTCAAATATTAAAACAACCTTACATTTCTGAGATAAGCCTCATTTGATCATGATGTAGTATCCTTTTTATACTCTGTTGTATTTGATTTGCTAAGATTTTGTTTAGAATTTTTGTACCTATGTTCATGAGGAACATTGGTCCATAGTTTTGTTTTCTTCTAATGTCTGTGTCTGGTTTTTATATCAGGTCAATGCTGGCCTCACAGAATGAGTTGGAAAATAGTCCCTACTTTTAAATTTTCTAGAAGAATTTGTGTAGACTAGGTATTATTTCTTCCTTAAACATTCGGTAGAATTCACTGGAGAAGCCATTTGGGCCTGGGATTTTCTTTGTGGGAAGGTTTTTAAGTAGAAATTTAATTTAAAAAGTAGATATATGGCCATTCAACTTATCTATTTCTTTTTGACTGACCTTTGTAATTTATGTCTTGCAAGTTTTATCTAATGTGTTAAATTCACTGGCATAAATTTGTTAATAATATTCTCTCATTTTCCTTTTAATATCTGTAAAATCTCTAACAATGTCCCTCCTCCCATTCCTGATGTCACCAATTTGTGCTTTCTTTCTTTCTTTTTGTCCTTATCAGTCTGGTTAGAGGCTTATCAATTTTACTGATCTTCTCAAAGAACTAGCTATTAGTCTCACCGATTTTCTTCTATTGTTTTTCTATTTTCTACTTCATTGATTTCCACCTTGGTCTTTATTATTTCCTTTCTTCTACTTAGCTGGGACTTAATTTGCTCTTCTTTTTCTATTTTCTTAGTGTGGAAGCTGAGATTATTGATTTGAAAGCTTCTTTTTCTAATATAAGCATTCAGCACTGCTCGATGGCACTAGGTACTGCTTCAGTGGCATCCCAGAAATTTTGATGTTTTTCAATTTTCATTCCATTCAAAGTACTTCCTAATTTCACTTTTGATTTTTATCCTTGATCCATGAGTTATCTAGTAGTGTATTACTTAGTTTCCAAATATTTGGTGCTTTTGCAGAGATCTTTCTGTTATTGACTTCTAATTTAATTCTATTTTGTTCAAAAAAACTTACTTTGTATGAATTGACTCATTTTAACATTATTGAGACTTGTTTTCTGGCCTAGAATATGGTCTATCTTAGTAAATGTTCTGTGTGTACTTGAAAATAATGTATATTCTGCTGTTAGGTGGAGTGCTTTATAAATGTCAACTAAGTTGTTTGATAGATTTATTCACATTTTCTGTACCTTTACTGACTTTCTGTCTACTTGTTCTATCAATAATTGAAATAGACATACTGAAATCTCCCCCAATAATTCTAGATTTGTTGATTTATCTGTTCAGTTCTGTCAGTTTTTTGCACCATGTGTATTACAGTTCTGTTATTAGGTACATGAATATTTAGGATTGTTATGTTATCTTGATGAATTGACCCCATTATCCATAGGAAATGACCTTTTTATCCCTGGTATTATTCTCTGCTCTTAAATTTGTTTTCTCTGATTTTAATATAGCCACTCCAACTTTCTTTCGATTAGTATTAGCATAGTATACCTTTTTCCATACTTTCACTTTTAACCTATTTGTCTCTATATTTGAAGTGGGCTTCTTGTATGCAGCATGTAATTGGATCTTATTTTTGAAATCAATCTGACCATCTCTGTTTTTACCAAGGCTTTTTGTTTGTTTGTTTTACATTTATTTATTTATTTATGGCTGTGTTGGGTCTTCGTTTCTGTGCGAGGGCTTTCTCTAGTTGCAGCAAGTGGGGCCACTCTTCATCGCGGTGCACGGGCCTCTCATTATCGCGGCCTCTTTTGTTTCAGAGCACAGGCTCCAGACGCACAGGCTCAGTAATTGTGGCTCACGGGCCTAGTTGCTCCGCGGCATGTGGGATCTTCCCAGACCAGGGCTCGAACCCGTGTCCCCTGCATTGGCAGGCAGATTCTCAACCACTGCGCCACCAGGGAAGCCCCCATCTCTGTTTTTAAATTGGGGTATTTAGATAATTTCCATTCAATGTATTTATTAATATGGTTAAGTTTAAATATATAATCTTGCAATTTGTTCTTTAATAGGAGAGAGCCTGTTTTTTGTTTACATTTTCTGCTTTCCTGACTTTTTTGGATTAGATATTTTCTGATTCTATTTTATCTTATTGGTTGCTTATTAGCTATAACTCTCTTTTAGTTTAGTTGTTTTAGGGTGTTCATGTATATTTTTAATTTATCACAGTATATCTTCAAATGATATTATACCACCTCATGTATAGTATAAGAACATTTCAATAGTTTACTTCCATTTCTCCATTCTCTACCTTTGCACTTATTGTTGCAATACATTTTACTTTCACATACGTTATAAACCACATGCTACCTTGTAATTAATTTTGTTTAACTACAGATTTTAATAGTAAGAAATTTAAAAGAAAAAATTCTTATGTTTAACCACAGAGTTACAATTTCTAATAATCTTTATTTCTTTGTATAGATTCATATGTCTATCTGGTATCATTTTCCTTCTGACCAAAGAACTTCCTTTACCATTTCTTGTAACGTGGGCCTGTTGCTGATGAAATCGTTTGGCTTTTGTATGTCTGAAAAGAGTTTTGTCTTCATTTTTAAAAGATATTTTGGGAGCTAGAGTATTCTAAGTTGACAGATTTTTCTTTCACTACTTTAAAGATTTTACTCTACTCCCTTTTCACTTGAATTGTTTCTGATGAGAAATCTAATGTTACCTCTGTTCCTCTGTATGTAACGAGCCTGTCTCTCTAGTTGCTAGGATCTTTATCACCAGTTTGGAGAAGTTTGATGATAATGTGTCATGATATAATTTTATTCATATTTCTTGTGCTTGGGTTTGTTGAGCTTCTTGGATCTAAAATTATTACAACCTAGTGCTTTCTTCAGAGACATACTAATGTCAAAAACTCTTATAGATGAAATGAAAAAGTTTCTAAATGATGGTACAAAATGATTATTAAATAAAGATCAGCTCGTTCCAGAATGTTTTAAAATTGTGTTATCATTTGGAAGAGGATCACATAAACCTCCTGTTACGTATAAAAATCTTGTGGCTAAGCAGAGGAAGAGTTTGAAACATGTGTTTTAGCTAAAATGTGAATTACAGGAGGATTTTCAAGAAGCAGCAGGCCAAATTTTGTCAGGTGCTTTGAAGAAGGCTACAGCAACTAGCTACTTAGCAGGCATTTTCTTCACACGAACCAGTTGGACAAGTATCCACAAGATGCTGAAGAAAGTAGTTTGACTTCAAGTGACAAGATTGTTGGATTTATAAGAATCTGAATCTTTCGAAAAATTATACTGCAATAGGAAATCTTGAAATTTTCTCACTGCTGCTTGGGCTTGAGAGTAAAGAATGTTATTAGCAAGACTTAAGCTTCATTGCAACCACCTGGAAGAACCACAGATCCAAATGGAACAGTATTTTCTCTTTCTTTCAACACAAGGGTGAGAGACCCTTTCTCTGAATCTTCTGCTCAGCCTGAGAACTTGACTTTGAGAGAAGAGTGAGAGCTTTCTGAGCTGCAGTCTGATAATGCAGTCAAGATGAGGTGCACCCATCTGCCCCTAGACAAGTTCTGGGTTTCTGTGAGGGAAGAGTATCCTTTCATTCATAGTAAAGCAGAGAACATTTCGCTGCAGTTTTCTACTCATTATATATGTGAGCAGGCTTTGACTTGTTTGACAATTATCATGAGCAGGGATGAAAATCACCTCATTTTAGTTGAAAATGAAGTCCATGTGTGTTTATCTCAAGTTTGATCCAGAACTGAGTAACTGTGCACTAGAAAAATAAGCACAAGTTTCTATTTATTTTATTCTTTATTCCTAGTTTCAAAAATAACAATTGTATGCATGAGTATGTATATAAAAGAAATTTTCAAAAGCCTACATATATGTATAATAATTTCATAACTGGTAGGCCTAGAGGCCTGATAATGTTATTCAGGAAGGAACTGATTTTTTCAAAGTTCTGTATAAAAAACGATCTCAGGATATACTTTTATTCACATTCTGTTGACTTATGGTTTAGTAGCTATACTGATTATATTGTCAATAATTTTCATGTTGTAAATAACGTTAGCTAAATCAATTTATAACTTTTATTTAAATTAACCAAGCCTACCTTTAGAAAAAGTAAATCACATTTTGGGGGCATAAACCAGCTATTTAACAGAAATTTATTATCTTTGCTTTATATGTTTTTTAAAAAAATAATTTATGAAAAGGGAAGTAAGGTGTTAATTTCAAGAAAGGTAAGCTAAAGCTAACTTCTTTTTCAAGAAAGTTTGGGTAAGAAGTCATTTTAGTTTTAAATGGAGGGGGGGAAAACCACATAGCTTACCTCATTCACTACTTGTAGAGTAGCCATTTATGATAAAGATTTTGGCCTTCTTAGGTGTGATGGCCATGAGTTTGTGCTTTGCAGACCTCCAAGCTATAGGAAACTTAATTGACCCAGGCCCCAGCTGCTGTGCTCTGGACACCACGGCTGTGTTGGTGCAAAGGCCACACATGCCCTGATGCTCCCAGCCGGTGACTGAGTGAACCAGGAGCACGGAGGCAGGCCGATACCTTGATGTCATCAGACCCTTTTGATGGCCACCTTTGATTCGAAGACTCCCTGACAGCATTGCAGACCTTTTCTCAGACTCCACAGCAATGGAGACTATTTCCACCTAACCTTCTTTCTCCTCTCCTTCATCCAGAGTCATGCGTGCTTCATGGTCCAATGGCTCTACCAGTCTTCCCAGTCTCTTTCTCTCAAAGGTATTTCCCTCATAAAATCCTTGCATGTTTAATCCTGTCTTGGTGTCTTGGAGGAATTGCACTGACACACCAGATATGGTTAAAAAAATCAAGTGGGAAATAAAAAAGGAAAACTAAATTTTCTCTACCTACACTACCAACTTATGTTAGAGCTGGTGTCTTTTGTGGGGAGAGAGAAACACACTAATATTTTACCCCCAATATTC
Organism: Balaenoptera physalus; assembly: GCF_965194825.1. Classification (NCBI taxonomy): domain Eukaryota; kingdom Metazoa; phylum Chordata; class Mammalia; order Artiodactyla; family Balaenopteridae; genus Balaenoptera; species Balaenoptera physalus. The sequence continues at coordinate 9,893,582 of NC_138884.1, forward strand.
ACAGAAAAATATCATTCTCTTTTTCTATGACAGTGATTGACAATTGTTACTGGATTATTATATCTATAACTTAGTGATCACATTAACATTCTGGGATTTGTAGGTATAAGAATATTTATGTAGGAATACCTTGAGACTTGAAAATTATTTCAAGAATTCCTCTAGGGTAAAAAGATTAAAAACGAATACTCAAGCCTATTTCTGACAGGCTTCAACTCAATCTCATTTCATTCCTTGATCCTCTGGGTGTTGTATTTTTGTGTTGAAGCGGAAATATTTTGCTCTCACTTTGCAGCTCAAAGTAGCTGAGTCCAATTCTTGCCAACACAGAAGCCCATCCTAAAAGCCATTTCCTGTTTCCTCCCTCTTTATGTGATTTATGGAGTCTCCGATAGAGTCTAGCTGTATGGCAGAGTTAAAAGGCTAGACTCTAGTCCTAGAGGGATTGCAAAATTTTACAAGGTTATTAAGACAAAATTTATGTACAGGGGTGTTATAGGACTAGAGTTCACAGATTAAGGGGAGGAAAAAAAATCAAAATTTGGGTATTAAACATGGCAAAAATCCCAATTGCTATAACTGACACTCAAGATCAAGTACAGGAGAAGAGCAAAGTGTAGTATTTAAGAATATCCTGTATTGCTATCAAGCTGCTTGAAACTTGGCTCTATCACTGACTAACCACAGGACGTTTGGCAAGTCACGTTTCCTCTCTAGTTTCCTTATCTACGAAAATCGGAATGATAACACGTGCTTAGAAGAATCAAATGCAAAAATATAGGTAAAGTGCTTAGCACTGTACCTGACGCAGTGTAACCACTCAATAAAGGGTGGTTTTCATCACTAGTAAGGATGACTTGTACAGTTTTTCATCTGAGTGCTATACTATGTAGGCACTTTGCATCTTGCATTGAGATCAAATTCTTTTTGTAAGTTAATTTTTATTGTTATGAAAGAAGTACAGGAAAGTACAAAAAAAATCAAGGGTGCTGAGGTTCCCACAGTTCAGCACGCACACTTCCATTTAACGCCCATCCTTGATGTCCGCCATCTCACTCCAGTTCTCCACGGTGTCCTTAAGCTTGGGGCTTCTCCACCCATCGTCTCCGGGGAATAGTTGTTGGGCAGGAGAGGAAGGGATAGGAGGTTGCTGGGAACTAGGGGAGCTGCTGCCTTGCTTGGATAGGAGAGGGGCCCCGGCCACCCAAGCATTTCAGATGCTTTCAGTCATTCCTCCATTTCCAGACCTGGACCTCACGCCCTTCTGAAGTAGATGGTGCTTCCGCTTGCACAAGGCGGATGCACTCACTTCTCGTCCGGGAGAATCCCTTCTGCCAATTTCCAGGTGGTCACTTCTTCTACTCTGGTAAATTTATTACTGCTCCTCTACCTACTTTGCACCTTCTGAAAATTTGTTGAAATATATTGTTTTCTGTAGTTTTCCCTACCATTCCTTTCGTCCTTGTGAGTTAATACTTTTTTAAAAAAATTCCTTACCTATCATTTCAGGAAGATTTGAAGGATTGGGAGAGAAGATAAACACATGTGGCAATCATTATTTTTAAACGTGACGTAGATGCCAGATTCTAATATCAGTTCATAAGATGAAAGTTGCATTTAGACAAAATTAATCTTGAACTCGTATAGTATGGAAAGAAAAGTATCTTTAAATATTAGAATCCCAATCAGCCTGGTGAGATGATTTTACTGTGAGAGGCACATGGGACCTTAGGCACAGGAGGAGTAGTCCCATTTTATACACCTATGGGAACATAATTTTGTACATTGGCATGGCAAGTGGAATTACCCATACTATTTGTTATTTTTTATGCTTGTGCTTTTTTCCCTTAACTTCTAAGCCTTTGCATAAATAAAATGTGTACAAGATGATAAAATTAACTCTGCTATACATTCTCAAACCTCTCTTTAAAGAGACAGTTTGGTTCAAGAGATTCTAAGCTGAACATATAGGTAAGGTTAAAAAGTCTTGACACGGGGATGGTGAGTTGGTAGGTGCCAGCTAAGGACCAAGAGCTAAAAAGTGACAGTGCTTGAACTGGAATCATGGACTCTTTCTACTCCGTGGCCCCAACTTCAGAGTTTAGAATCAAATTAAAATTGGGGAAAGACTTTGAGCAAGGGTTGTTTTGGTTTTCCAGTGCATGCCTAATAATGCAAATGAATTGTACTTTGCATTTTTATTTATATAATTTGAAATAAGACATTTAAAATGAGATAATTGTATTGTATAAGCACTTTATGTTTTGATTGATTCAGTTTCTTTACCTCATTTAGTCCTGACAATAATTCAGTAACATAAATATTGTTATTACCCTAATTTTACTGATGAGTAAACTAGGGCTTAAAGGGGTTGAATACTTTCTTCAGGTCATACAGTGGCAGGACAGCATTTTGTGACTTTTATCACCACTGTACTCTGAAATGGGGGAAATCTCTGTTTACTTAAACTCAAACACTTAACAGAATATGATCATAATGACCAATACTTAAGCTCCAATTGCCTTTAAAAGTACAATAAGTTCATACCTCTTGGAATAGACAAAATTTTAGGGGCAAAAAGGGGAGGGTCTGGAGAAAAGAATATTCTGGACTTGCCACTGACTCATCAAAAATAGGAGATTATGGTGACAGTGAACTCACAAAGATTTTTGAACATCAAGGTAAGAATCTTTCTCAAAATATAGCTGGACTCAGAATCACACTGATCTGACAGTGTTGTTTTCTAGACTGAAACTTAAAGAAGTAGTCATTAGAACTACTTTTTTTTTTTAAAGTGTCCAGTTATATTTCAACTTTATAGTGTATCAGATTTATCCATACTAATGAAAATCTTTTTACGTACTGACAATCTATTCTAAAACTATCTAAAAATGCTAAATCTGCCAATGATGGTAACAGGATCATTAATTAATTTTCTCACTTAAAAAAATAGCCTCCCCTTCCCTTCTCCCCTTTCCGGTCCAACTTTAAGATTTATTTCAATTCTTATTTTCAGGCTACATCTGCTATCAGATATAGAAAAATGACCCAAAACCTCAAGTGATATCCACGCCAGCTATCATATGTAATGAACATACTTTTATAAGCTGGCCTTTTTATACTTCTAGTTGACAGATAACTGTTTTATGAACGAAAGCATAAATAATTAAAAAACATTTTGAATCTACATAAAGGTTTGCATAATAAGCCTTTGATGTGATTACCTCACGCCTTTAGCATTAATGAAACAAAAAGATTTTTTCTGATATAAAATAAAATAATATTTGGTATCAAGTAATAAAGCTATTTCACTCAGAAAATCACTAACTGGCTTAACTGGGTATATAATAATATTACAATGATCAGTTTCATTATATAATACTTTCTTGACACATCTACATGTTTTGAAAAGTCAGAAATGTAATAATAAAATAATTATAATGAACTATTGAAGGAAATCTGCAGAGTACAGTATTAAGTATTTCCTTAATACTGAGCATAATTCAGAAAGCACTTGTGGGCTTAAAATATGGCTTCTTTAAAAATATTCCTTATTATGTGCATTCGGTTAGAAAAAAATATTATGAAAAGTTTGGTGATTTTGACACGTTGCAGTTCCTAAAAATAGTATCTGCCAGTAATGTCCTGGTGCCTTCAAGGACAACAGTCATCAAAGATTTTTCTTTTTACCTATAGCATTGCTGTTGCATGCGAAATTTAACTACCATCCACTTACGAATATTACTTTTTAAGCGTGAATTATAATTGCTCATAAAACATTTCTGGAAAAAGATTGCATTAAAGTGAAAATATACCACTTATCATAGAATAAACAATGAAGTTAAAAGATTAGTACAATTAAATTTAATCTAAGTAGGTCTTAAAACACAGCACTTGGTAAAGCAGTTTGGCAATATATGTATAAAACAGAACCAAGAAACTAGACATAAACTGTTGATTACAAGGAGAATACGTGCAATCCAACGCCTTTGGGACTCTCAGTTCCAGTCACAGATACAACCTTTAAACATACAGGCTAAAAATTGTCCCTAAGATGATTCGTGCTAAGGCTTTATATATCTTAACATTTTTTTTTTAGTTTTAAAATAATGGCCCAATTGTAAACAAACAAGCCCGAGTTATGATTGCAATTTTAAGATTTGATAGTTGTTTAAAGCATTGATGTTATAATGACACATCCATTTTTAAAGGCCACTTAAAAGGAATATTTAAATCAATAAATGGTAATGTTTATGTGTAATTGTGCCTATATGCTAAAAGTACATAACATTTAAAAAATAATTTGGTTAAAATTTTTCATTGAGGTAACATTGGTTTATAACTTTATATAAGTTTCATGTGTATATTTCAACTTTGTTATACACTACAGCGTGCTCACCACCAAAAGTTTAGTTTCCATTTGTCACCATATAGGTGACCCCATTTACCTATTTTGCCCTCCCCCAACCCCCCCTTCCCCTTTGTAAGCATTACTCTGTTCTCTATATCTATGTGTTTGTTACTGTTTGGTTGGTTTGTTCACTTCCTCTTTATTTATTTATTTATTTATAGTCTACATATGAGTGAAATCATATAGTATTTGTATTTCTCCATCTGACTTATTTCACTTAGCATAATACTCTCAAGGTCTATCTCTGCTGTTGCAAAAGGCAAGATTTCTTCTTTTTTTATGGCTAAGTAGTATTCTACTGTATATATATATACCACATCTTCTTTATCCATTCATCTGTTGATGGACACTTAGGTTGTTTCCATATCTTGGCTATTGTAAATAATGCTGTGATGAACATAGGGGTGCATGTATCTTTTCAAATTAGTGTTTCTGTGTTCTTTGAATAAATACCCAGAAGTAGAATAGCTGGATCACATGGTAGCTCTATTCTTAACTTTTCAAGGAATCTCCATACTATTTTCCACAGTGGCTGCACCAATTTACACTCCCACCAACAGTGTAGGAGGGTTCACTTTTCTCTACATCCTCATCAACATTTGTTATTCCTTGTCTTTTTGATAATAGCCATTCTAACAGGTGTTAGGTGATGACTCCTTGTGGTTTTGATTTGCATTTCCCTAATAATCAGTAATGTTGAATATCTTTCATGTGCCTGTTGGCCATCTGTATGTCTTCTTTGGAAAAATGTCTATTTAGATCCTCTGCCTAATGTCTATTTAGATTTAGATTTTTAAGTCAGGCTCTTTGTTTTTCTGTGGTTGACTTGTTTGTGTTCTTTATGTATTTTGAATAGTAACCCCTTTTCATATACATGTTTTGCAAATATCTTCTTCCACTTGATAGGTTGTCTTTTCGTTTTGTTGATGGCTTCCTTTGCCATGCAGAAGTTTTTTTTTAATTTATGTAGTCCCATTTGTTTATTTCACTTTTGTTTCCCTTGCCTGAGGAGACATATCCAGAAAGATATTGCTAAGACAAGTGTCTTGAGCACTGATATTGCATAAACTGATGTCTATGTCAAAGGGCATGCTGCTATGCTTCTTCTAGAAGTTTTATGGTTTCAGGTCTTACATTCAAATCTTTAATCCATTTTGAATTGACTTTTTGTGTATGTTGTAAGAGAGTGGTCTGGTTTCATTCTTTTGCATGTGGCTATCTAGTTTTCCCACATTATTTATTGAAGAGACTTTACTTTCTCTATTGTATGTTCTTTGCTCCTTTGTCAAAATTAATTGTCCATATATGTGTGGGTTTACTTCTGGGCTCTCAGTTCTGTTTCATTGATCTGTGTGTCTGTTTTTCTGCCAATGGCATGATATTTTGATTACTATAGCTTTGTAGTTATAATTTGAAATCAGGGAGTGTGATACCTCCAGCTTGTTTTCCCCTGCCCGCTCAGGATTGCTTTGGCTATTTAGGGTCTTTTGTGGTTCCATATAAATTTTAGGATTTTTGTTTTATTTCTGTGAAAAAATGTCACTGAGGTTTTGAGAGCAACTGCATTGAATCTGTAGATTGCTTTAGGTAATATGGACATTTTAACGATGTTAATTCTTCCAATTAATGATCACAAAATATCTTTCCATTTCTTTGTGTCTTCTTCAATTACTTTCAACAATGTCCTATAGGTTTCAGCGTACAGGTCTTTCATCTCCTTGGTTAAATTTATTCCTAAATTAAATAATTTAATCTTATCAAGAGGACTAGACAGAAAATTTTGGTCCAAAGAACTGTATCCTCTAGGATAAAAAAATCCACCAAAGAAAAAAGAAATTCACTTAGCATTTTTGAGAAATTCATTTCTTCATCATTAAAGCAAATGCATGTTAAGTTTTTCTAATTGAAAAACATAGTTTATACCCAGAGATTCTGTGAAAATTGGATATTACATAGCCTTATATTAACATATCAACAGCTTATTAGTCATTTCTCAGGTGCTTGGTATCCTTATTTCTAATTAGCATCCTTTTATAACATAATGATCTTTTAATATCTTTGATATAAAAAGCTGGTCAGACTTAAAAAGTAACCTTTATGGTCCTTCACTTTTTCTATTTAACATTTTGATCTCTGATATGCACAAAAGACTATAGGGGACCCTTGATCAACATGGGTTTGAACAGCTCAGGTCCACTTATATGGTGATTTTTTCTCATAAATATGTACTACAGGACAACACAATCTGCAGTTAGTTGAATCCACTGGTGTGGAACCATGGACTGCGTGGAGGGTAGGTATCCCTAACCCCTGTGTTGTTCAAGGATCAACTGTATTTGTTTTTAAGTCATTTCATGGTGATAAGACTTGCTTCACTACTAAACTGTAAATGAGGGGACCATTCGCAGTGACTAACAGCATACCTTCTGCAGCCAGACTCTTTGAGTTCAAATCCTAGTTTTGCTACTTAATAGTTGTGTGGCTTTGATCAATTACTTAATCTCTTTGTGCCTCAATTTTCTCAACTATAAAATGGGGATAATATTGATAATAATTCTTACCTTGTAGTGTTATAGAAGGAATTAAATGTATTAATACAGGTCAAACATTTAGAACAGTGTCTGGAAACTAGTAAGATCTAAAAAAAAATCCAAGCTATTATGAATATGAATATTTATTCCTACAATATTTTATTGCCAAGATACTGTCTCAGTCAGCTAGGTAAAAATCCATCTTAGTCAGTATCTCTACATTTCCTGACAGTTTTGGTGAGCTGTATCTTGTTTATACATGTGATAAATGCCCTGTGTGACATTTCTTTCAGTTCCTGGTCCTTGACAAAACTACATCTTGTGTATTCACTGAATTTTTTTTACAAGGGAATATATATTGTTATGGGCTGAATTCTGTCCTCTTCCAAAGATGCACTGAAGTTCTAACCCCCAGTACCTCAGAATATTACCTTGTCTGGAAATAGGGTCTTTGCAAATTTAATCAGGTTAAGAGGAGTTCATGAGGGTGGACCCTAATCCAATATGACTGGCGTCCTTATAAAAAGGGGAAATTTGGATACAAACACATAGAAGGAAGCAGATGTGAAGATGGCCATGTGACTAGAGTGGCACATCTACAAGCCAAGGAAAGCCAAGGATTGTTGGAAAACACTACAAGCTAGGAAGAGGCAAGGAAGGATTTTCTCCTAGAGCTGTCAGAGAGAATCAAGGTCCTGGGACACCTTGATTTCAGATTTTTAGCCTCCAGAACAATGAGACAATAAACTTCTGTTGTTTTAAGCCACCTAGCTTTTGGTACTTTGTTAGAGCAGCCCTAGGAGACAAATACAGGTATCATATAGATTTATCTACTTTCTAACTAGACACTGAGGAGGCTGCAATTAATCATTCCCTCATTTTTTTTCTTAAGGGTCATGAACTATGGATTTGAAGAAATAAATCCTTAATTTCTAGGTGTAAATGAATTAATGCAATTATTTTTGATCAGTGAGTGGAAAACAAGCTGGTGAGTGACTGAACAGTGTCACAGCAACGTGATTGGGCCTAGATTTGTTTTCATTTTATACTGATATACTTTCCAAGGGATACCTTTATTAATGTTTTTTTAAAAACTACCACTGCTATCTTCTAAAATGATCTACTTTTATATTCTGGGAGACAAATGTACCTGTTAAATAAACTGTCTTTAGCTCCTTAAGTACCCATCACAGTGATAGATTGATTTAGCAGGGAATTAACAGATCAGGTAGTTGAACTGCTTTACTTCTCACAGGAGGAAACTGAAGTCAAGAGAGGTTAAGTGACTCGGACTTCTGATGCACAGTCTAGAGGTTGTACTTATTATAACCTTTTTTTCTGCCTCACATCACTAAGGACTTAAACGTAAGTTAAATCACATTTAAAAGATCAGATTCTTCTGGATCTTTTTTATATCCTCTTCATAGCTTGTAGTATTAGTGGCCTACTAAGGGGAAGTGATAACTGTGTATTGGGGAGAATGCTTGTTTGCCAGTTATCTTGAATCTGTAAACAAACTTGCTATTAATAGTTGAGTAGAATGTGGGTATATATGACTTCCCTGTCCTTGTGATAGCCATAACACGTTGAAGCCAGTGCATGTGAAGTCTACACTGTTTTCTAAAGGCAGAAGCCTTCCTTAGGGTGGTTAAGTCAGTAGGAATATTTCTAAATGTGGCATCAAGTAAAGACTGGTCCTGAGTTTCGGAAGCATGTAGACATTTTTAGTACGACCTCATATCCCATCATAGCTGGCTTTGGAAGCACTGGGTGAGGAGGTCATGAGAAAGATCAACAAACCAAAATAAAAGAGAAACTAAGAAAAACTACCAAGATCAAAAAAAAAGGGAAAAGGCATAACATCTTTAATAAATGACTTTGTCTAGAGCTATTAGTCAATTCATAGCTCGAAGACTCAACCTGGTAATTAACAGTTTAATTAATATCTACTAATCTACAGTTACTTAGGGACCTCTCTTCATCTTCAAATATTTGCTTCAAATATTATTAAACTTACTTTCTGCCAGAAATCATGCTAATTACCTTACAGATGTTGTCTTTTTTAATGCAACAAAACTGTAAGAAACTACAAATATTATCCTCATGTTTACAAGAATGAAAATGAAGCTTAGAGAGTTTAAACAACTTGCTTTTTGTTGCATTCTTAGCAAATGATTGGGCCAAGATTTAGACTTAGATCTAAGTCCAATGACACTTGCATTCATTATCTAATCAGAAGGTTGACAGAATCCCTGACTGGGCATCTTTCCGTCTCCCTGCTGTTAGGGAACATATGGGCCCTCCTGCTGGTTAAGCACTTGGGTCATTCTCTTCATCTGAGGTCAGTTTTCAATATAATCCTTTCTTCTTTCAGGCCTTAGGGATTTGGTCTGCTTACTTTTCTTTTTTCCAGCTGTCACTACTGATTCTCCCTCCTGTGATTCATCTCCTACTAGAATTCTGGAACAGAATACAGATTCCCTTTTTTCCCTCTTTCTGTTATTTCTGATTTAAAAAAAAAAAAAAGCTTCAAATTTTTAAGGAGAATCTCACTAGCAACTTCAAGTTGCAGTATAATGACATTAACAATTGCTTCTGTGCTTCACTAGCAAAGGGTTACTTTTGCTACTGATGTTAAATATACTGTTCATAATTATTTTTGCATATGTTCTTAGACACTTATAAGGCAATAAGTAGAATTTTAGGTTGACTCAATTACAATTTCATAACCCTTGCTCTTTCTGCAGGCGTACAACTGTCCTGATTTATCTTGCTATAGCTTATACTTGAGAGATACTAAAAGACATTATTGAAGATTATATTATCAAGATTTACATCTTAAGAAATAACTAAAGACAAGAGACCTGAATATGAGGAATTTCAGAAAAAGCACTCCTATTAGCCAACTTTGCCTTTACTGAGATTAATATTTATTGAGCACTTAAAGTTCTAAATGCTTCTTATATAAAAAGTCATGGGGGCTTCCCTGGTGGCACAGTGGTTGAGAATCTGCCTGCCAATGCAGGGGACACGGGTTCGAGCCCTGGTCTGGGAGGATCCCACATGCCGCAGAGCAACTGGGCCCGTGAGCTACAACTACTGAGCCTGAGCGTCTGGAGCCTGTGCTCCGCAACAAGAGAGGCCGCGACAGTGAGAGGCCCGTGCACCGCGATGAAGAGTGGCCCCCGCTTGCCGCAACTGGAGAAAGCCCTTGCACAGAAACGAAGACCCAACACAGCCATGGATGGATGGATAAATAAATAAATAAATAAATAAATAAATAAAAAAGAGCATCAGGTTCTTAAAAAAAAAGTCATGATGATGATTACCTACACTTTACTGATGGAGAAACTGAAGCACAGAATCTGTCCAAGAATACCAGTTAAGTGATGGGCCTAAGATTCAAACCCAGGTCTGTATAAACAAATGCATTAAGCAGATTTTCAAAAATGTAGTATATGAACACAAATCTTGACTATTATGTAAAGAACAAATTTCATCTTCTGTATTTTTTATCCTGCAATTCCTCTGGATCTTAATTTGCTTTCACACTTGCAGTATCACTTGATGCTTTTGAAAAATGTATCTCATTTTACTTTAAAAAATTCTACAGTTAAATAATAGATGAAATGCTTTGTTAGTGTGACTTTTTTAATTTAGTCATTGTGAGGCTAGCTGGTTAGCTAATTCTTTTGAGATCCTTGGTTTAAATTAGTATCTCCGAATGTAAACTCTTTTTTAAAATGTACACTTGCCATTCGTCTTCTGGATTCTTTGATAAATGCAAGTGCATAACACATATGTGATAAAACTTCAGATATACCATCAATTTTACAGTCCTCTCTTATAAACTTTACCACTTGAAATGTTCTTACTACCGTTGAGTGCTTTTTGTATGTATTCAATCCAGGAATACTGAATAAATTAATAATTTTTATAGATTCGTTTTTACTATTGTCTCTTTTTGAGGAAAAGGGCAAAAATGCCCCTCCTCTTAACCCCAAAACAAAACTGGCATTGACTTCAGAGCTCAATATTTATGTTTAATAGACAGCTGTGTATAAATGTGTTTAGTAAACTATGCATGGTTCTTTTCACAGAATAGCTCTAGAATCTCAGGAAAACGTTTTTTAAGGAGAGATTAAAATGAAGATTATTAGCCAACAGTAGTAGTTCATTTTACAGTAAAAATATATTATACTGCATAAAATGGCTCTCTACTCATAGTCATAAACTTGCTTGAAAAACTAATATGAGCTTATGCTATAGGTAACATTGGTCTAACAGGCTTATCTTTTATCCCATTTTATTAGATTATTAAAAAAATTTTTTTAAATACTTTAAAAATAGAACATATAATTAGTGAATGGGAAACATTTTGAAGGTTATTAATAACAGCCAAAAATCAATGATGTTACTCAACTCCAAGACCATTTTGGGGGGAAAAGATTATCTTATCAATATCTGTTCTTGGATGAGATATTTTCCCTCTGTATCTATAGTCAGTTCAAGTTCAGAAAACTGACTTTCAGAGGGAGGAAACTGAGAGAGTTTTGTCTGTGGCATTTTTAAAAGACTCAAAGTCATAATATAGATTATCCTTGTGGAAATGTCTACATATTATCAAACATCTAGAGCTGTGCTGACCACATTTCAAGTTCCTAATTGCAGACAGAAATTTCTGCCACCACTGCAGAAAGTTCTACTGGATAACACTGTTGCAGAGGGGCAGAAATGGTAGTAAATATTTTAATTGTTAGACAGCTTATCCGTATACATCCAGATATTTGGTAACATATAAAAGTAACTATGAGTTATTTTTCCCAAGAAATTTAGAGAAGACAAAATTTAGAGATGACAAAAATAACTTAAAAATTCATTTATCAAAATTTTAATAAAATTCATTAATATGCTAGGCACTAGGTTAGGCAAAAGTGAATGAAGTGTGATTTTTTTTTTTAACCCCGAGTGATTACAGTCTTGTGGCTAAGCTAGACAAGTATCCAATCACTATATAATGTGAGTTTTGCTATAATGAGATTATACACTGAACAAAGAAGGTATTAGCTCTGTCTGGAGGAATTGAGGAAGACCTCAAATAGGAGATGATAGTTGAGCTATTACATTAAAAAGCTATTTTTAAAGGATGTGCAATAGGAACATGAAATAAAAGCCTTAATCTTTCTTGATGTCTGTATAGGTAAATTTGGGACTAGCCCTGAACCTGAGGCAGGACCCTCCACCAACATTTTGTAGCCTGCCCTTGGGAATCTATATCCACTGAATACTATTCTAGAGCCACATACCAGGTTTTAGGGGTGTGACTTGGCCTAATGTATAGTTTCTTTGGGAAATCCTAGGCTAACAACTAGAGCTGCTATAACCCACAGTATGATAGACATGAAGGGATTAAACAGTAGAGCCTGCACACTCCAGGCCATGCTGCCAGGCCATGATGAACGGTATAACATGGAGAATGTCGCAGGACTGCAGAGTGGGTGGCTCCATCCTCAGTGGGACTCTTCTAGGTTTTTAAGTGTCCCTCCCACCATCACAGCTTGGGAGGATGCAGATAACGCCGCAGAGAACGTGGATTAGGAGAATAAACGAGGGGCGGGCTCAGGCTGAGAGCACCGGGCGTCACTGTAGCTGATGGCCTTCCCGCATGAACGTAGTAGGGCAGGTGGGAATCCTGGAGGCGGGTAAGGGGTCCAGATAGTATCAGAACAGAGACTTTACTCTGCTGGTTACACACAATCATCAGTTCCTTCAGTGAGAGAGACTGGAAGTTATTTAGCCTTTGTAGTATGTTGTACATAAATTTATATATGTCTTTGTATCAGTCAGGGTTCAATCAGAGAAGCAGAACCATTAGGAAATATATCTGTAACAATCAGAGATTTGTCATAGGGCTTGGATTTTATGCAATTGTGGGAGCTGGTAAAACAGTCTCTGCAAAGCTATCACTCTTGTGTCTGACGCTGGAGTTTCAAGTCCACAGGGCGGGTGGGCAGGAGGAGAAGATGGATGGTAAGCGGGGCAGTGTGAGAACAAGCTGGACCCGTGAGCATGAGCTGGAGCTCAGGAGGAGGGACCGAACCTCGCGTCAGTTCTGTGTCTGATGTTGAGGGAATGGTGTCTTGCAGGAGCTGGGAGCCTCCTTCATGTAGCTAAACACACTTCAGGCCCAGGAGCTGGAAGTAAGGAAGAGGGTCCCGGGAAAGATGGAGCAGCTACTTTCCACCAACGAGGTCAGGAAGCAGATAAATGACAATGTGTGTGAGCTACAAAAATGGCTGCGGCTTCACCTCCATCCTCCAAATCTCACGCAATAACCTCTCCTGGGCCTAACCAGAGATACACAGGAAACAAGAGTTCTAGGAAATGCAGTTCAGCCCGGCCAGGCTGACACATTGCAAAGTCAGCATCTCCTTAGGGGATGGTGTTTCAGTCACAGGCAACAACCTTTGGTTAACTTCATCGAGCCATGTGTTAAAACAACCAAAGACCGCTTTAGGTATTTATAGAGAGAGATACTTAAATGGAGTAGATTCTGACTATTCTACTTGAGTCTGGTGCTCCAAGTGGGCAAAACCAGATAAGTATCGCTTCTTAGATGATTTTAACTTGGTGAGGAAAGGCCTACGTAACGTTAACCTTCACAGCCACATAGACTTGGCTACTTTCTTCTTGAGGGCTAAAATTACAAATTATATGCAGATTTCTTCATAAGTATGCAAAATTAACTAAGTAGAAGAAAATGCCTAGATAAAATTCTTAGGTATTTATTGACAGGTACCCATGACGTTGAGAGACTTCCCGGTGCATGAAAATTAGTATGAACCACATAAATATATCTCACTAAACTCAACCTAAATGTATCCCCTACTCAGCTTCTGCTTAGCTGGATCTCAAAATGCCTAGGCACTCTAAAAGCAATGAACCTGAGGGGAAGTAGGAACTGAAGGAGACAGTGGTCTTAACTGATTGTGGTTTAAATTTCTCACTTTGTAAACTTTATAAAACTATCTAAACATGTGAAATCATTACCAAGCCTCTTTGGAACCATGAAAGTGAAGTACAGTCGTCCTTCTGTATCTGAGAGGGATGGGTTCCAGGACCCCTGGAAGATGCCAAAATCCACGGATGTTCAAGTCCTTTATGCAAAATGGTGTAGTATTTGCAATATAACCTGCACACATCCTCCTGTATACTTTAAATCATCTCTAGATTACTTATTATACCTAATGAAATATAAATGCTATGTAAATAGTTGTAAATAGAATGCAAATGCTATGTAAATAGCTGCCAGAGTATGGCAAGTTCAAGTTGTGCTTTTTGGAACTTTCTGAAAATTTTTTTCCTGAATATTTTCCATCTGCTGTTAGTTAAATCGATAGATGCGGACCCTGTGGATATGGAGGAGAGCAGCTGTACACAGAAGCTTAAGCTTCTTTAGGTCTGTGGTCAATCTGCCTCTGGGTCACGCTTTATTACGATTAACTGTGAAGTCTCTGAGATCATCACCCACACTGCTTAGCACTGTTCTTAGCACATGTTTGTCTCTTATTAAAAGTTTGTGGAAGGCAAAATAAAATAAGGGGGAGAGAGAAAGAAAGAGAAAGAGAGAAGGGGGAGAGGGGGAGAAGAACAAGGGAGCAGGGAAAAGGTAAGAAGGGAAGAAAAAAGGAAGGAAGACAGCAAAGAAAAAGAAAGGGAGGAAAGGAGGAAGGAAAGAGAGAGGGAAGCAAAAGACAAATGTACAAGTTCATTGAACCAATTAAAGACAAGTCTTGGACCAGATTCCAGGTAATCTAGTCAGTTCCTTAAGAAATCAAATAAAACTAAGCATATATTTTGTAGACCTATACTTTAATCCATGATTATAAAAGTAGGAGAAATATCCTATATCATATAAATGTTCATTATAGCATGATGTAGAAAAACAATAGTTATGAGAGAAAAATAGTGTTTTATTCTTTAAAAATACCTTATACAAAGAAGATTTCTATAGATTTGTAGGGTCTTAATGAAGATTTATTTTTAGAAGTTCTGAGGTCTAATATTTCCTTGTTTAGTGATCAAATATAAACTATATTAAGGGTCAGGAATGATTATTTTGGGGTCTCTGAATCCCAAGGGGCCTGTGGCTCGAACTCAAGTGGTCTGTCAACTTAGACAGGAAAAAATAACAATTTTTTCCAATAATTTCTAGCTGTAGTTTAGCATGTCCTTCAAGTGTGAATATAGGCAACAAACCACAATAACATTAGCCTGTGACACACATTTTCAAATCACATCACATGTTGTCAATATCTCAAATATGTTTACTCTATTTACTAATTTGAGATCATAGTAGTTATTAGACTGGCCACTAGATTTTGTTACTTAATGTGTTAATGAAGAAGCATACATGTTAGTCTATTTCATATTTGTCATTTTAAATATTTCGGTAACTATATTTCAATATAGTTTCTAATTCTAGTATTTTATTCCATACACTTAAAAACATTATTACAAAAGAGGTCCATAGGTTGCCAAAGAGTCCCATGGGCACAAAAAGGATTAAGAAACCCTGCCTTTTGCAAGGACAAAATGTCTCCTTCATTGCAGGATTTTTTTCTGGTTAGTATTCTAGAAATAAGAATGGAAAGTAATGGTGATTACAGGCGTAGTACACAAGGTGGCAGCACATCACAGTTTAATTTCCCCAAATCAAATCCCCTCATTCTCAGCCGTATCTGGATGCTTCAGTGTAAACAAGGAGATTATTAGGATGTAATACATTTTCAAAAAATAGCCTTTGATACTTTTCAACCTTCTAATGTATATTGGTATGCTCTTTTTTGTGTGTGATACATTGCACACATTAAAAAAAAGTTTCTCAGTTTGAGAAACACAATAAGAAATGAAGTAAAATTATTTTCAGAATTTTCTCTAAATATGTTTCCTAAAAACAAAACAAAACAAAAAACCCCACCAAAATTCAAAGAACCAAAAAAGACACTACCCTTATGAAGAAAGACTTTTTTTTCTTACTATAGGCACCATGGTTTCATTTACACTAATATGGTCTATGTGCCCAACGGGTAATTGGTGAATTACATAAAACTTTTTCCACCGGCATATACCATTTATAATCACATACCCTCTCTGGTTTAAACTTATGAGTTTTTTAAAGTGAAAACAAAAGGAGCAGGGAGGTAGAGGTGGTAAAATGCTCTTGGGCGGAATAGGTTGCAAATTGGCTGTAATGCTTCATTTCTCCCATGATACCTCCGGTGTTTCCTTTTGCTTTCCCTTTTTCAGGACTGGGGATGGAGCTCACGTCTGCACCTCACGGAGGAACGTGCCTGGAAGAGCCTGCTGCAAGGACGTGAGAGTCATGAGAACGAGACCTGGAAAGCTGAGTGGCCCCGGCCAGATAAAGCCCAGAAAAATGAGACCCCAGCCAGTCTACTCCCAGACAGACTAGAGAGGCCAGCTGAGGCCAGGAGAATCACACAGCCTTAGTTTCTGAGCTGCACCTGATTCTAGCTGGATGAGCAATAAACGCCTATTATTTTTAGCCACTGAGTTTTAGGGTAGTGTTTTAGGCAGCATTGTTTGTAGAATAGGTAAGTGTTACAAACTATTCTTTATTACTAACTGAACATGAGCTCATGACCAACCCAGGTGACATGTTTTAACAAAATGTAGAAACTATGAAATACCTAGCATTCTATTGCATCGGCTATTTTGGCCTGTGTGATGTTTACTGAGAGCTTCTAGCCATTGAGTAAATCTAGTTTTGACTTTAGGTATAGGAACTGGGGGTAAAAGAAGAAATTGAGTATGGGCATGGGGAGGAATTGTTATATATGTTTGTGTCCCCCGCAAAATTCATATGTTGAAACCCTAACCCCCAGTGGGTCTGTATTTGGAGATAAGGTCTCTAAGGAACCAATTAAGGTTAAATAAAATCATAAGACAATCATAGAATTGTCTTCATAAGAAGAAATATCAGAGATCAGTCTCTTTCTCTCTCAAGCCCTGTGTGCACACAAGGAAGAGGTCATGTGAGCACACACAAGGCCAGCTGCTTACAAAACATGCCTCGGAATGAAACCTACCTTGCTGGCACCATGATCTTAGCCTTCCCAGCCTCCAAAACCGTGAGAAATAAATGTCTTTTGTTTAAGCCACCCAGTCTGCGGTATTTTATTATGGCAGCTGCGTTGACTAATAGAAAGTGGGAAGGCAAAATAGAGGGAAAGTAATGATAACTAATAATTATTGCTTCCCAGCATTCTGAGGACTTAACAACTATAATTTTATTTAGTCTCCCACCACAGCCCACTGGGGTGGATACTATTACTAGCATCCTCATTTTATTCACAGATCAGAAAACTAAGACAAAGAAAGGCTAAGTAACATGACCAAGTTCTCATGGTTAGTAAGTGGCCGACTTGGAATTGGAATCAAGATGTCTGTCTCTAGAAGCAGTGCTCTTAATTGTTACTTTATACTGGCAAATGAAGGTGGGGAAAGAAAGAGGAAAGAGAAAGTGGTTTACAGGATGAGCCCAGGGCTGGTGATCAGAATCTGTCGTCGTCTCCCAGGCCAGCTTTCCCTGACTCAGAGTTTACTCCTGAGGGATACATCCCAAAGCTGGGTGTCCCTGGAGGCCCAGCGCACTGTGCGATCTTGTCTGTGGAGATCTGCACAGGACTTTGAAATATGTTCTCCATTCTCTTCTTCCATTGTTTTCATAGCCCAAATTGCTAAATTTTTTCAGGACCCCTGGGCCCCCAACCCCCAAAACTGTCTTTGGGTAGAAACAGGATCACGTCAGCCTTGCTAGACCTGATGATAAATGCTGTGTAGTCTGGAACATGATGATACACTGCCACATACAGCATGCTGTTCTGATGAAGATATGAATAGGCATGTTTACTATAATAAAACAAAATTCTATGTACACTTGGAGGCATGAACAAGAAGGTATTTTAAAGCATTTATCTAGCACTGCTCCACACTGAATACATATAGGATGAAGTTACAAATTGCTCACGTTAATTCTACCTGAAAGGTAGAAGATTAACTTGTTGATGATTAGGTCTCCCATATTTTTTTAAAAAATAAATTTATTTTTATTTATTTATTTTTTGGCTGCGTTGGGTCTTTGCTGCCTTGCACGGACTTCCTCTAGTTGCAGCGAGTAGGGGCTGCTCTTCGTTGTGGTGCGCGGGCTTCTCATTGCGGTGGCTTCTCTTGTTGCGAAGCACAGGCTCTAGGTGCGTGGGCTTCAGTAGTTGTGGCACATGGGCTCAGTAGTTGTGGCTCACAGGCCCTGGAGCGCAGGCTCAGTAGTTGTGGCGCACGGGCTTAGGTGCTCCGTGACATGTGGGATCTTCCCGGACCAGGTCTCGAACCCATGTCCCCTGCATTGGCAGGTGGATTCTTAACTGCGCCACCAGGGAAGCCCTTGGTCTCCCATACTTAACTGGCTACATAGGACATCTGAAATATGAAAAAAAAAACAAAAACGTTTTCACGGGCTTCCTCTTGGCCAGAGAAGGAGTTGCTCCTGTCTTCATATAAGCAGGAAGGTATTATAAAACTCTGCAGCACTCTGACAGACCAGCTGGAGAAGCCAGGCTCACTGAGAAAATGAGTCCCCATCCTCCAAGTTCCCCTCAGTCCCAGAGCATACAGAAGGTAAGCAAGACAACGTCCATGCTCACTGAGATGCGTGAGGAGGGTCTGAGAATTGAGAGCCACTGTGCCTGCCCAAGGGTTTGTATTTTAGAGAGAGTGGATGTTGCTGTGAGGCTCCAGGGTGACCTGATACTATGGCAAAGTTTCAGGGTATCAGCGGCGCTAGTATGAGTCAAGGGCAAGAGCAAGGTGGGGGCAACGCAGACGGTGGGGAGCCCGTGACCTGGCCGTGAAAGAGAACAGACTCCTCTAGTTACATCAGCCTCCGACGCCTCAGCAGCCAGTGCAGTGAGAACAGAGAACGTCCCAAAATGAGGCTGGTCGCGCTGCCGCTTACAGGAGATCAGTAAACACGAGAGGCCAAAGCACAGATCAGCCGGGCGCCCTCATCCCCATTCTAAGACATTACGTAAAATTCTTCCTGGATCCAGCCCCTCGTCTGGGGACAATGAGGGAAAGAAGAGGAGAACAAATAAGAGGGGCCGCCGTCCAGAAATAAAGTTTGGAGTTTGAATAGACCAACTGAATTCCCAAGAGACCAGGAGTTATGCCCGAAGTGATTACATTGTTTTGATTAGCTACTGTCAAGATGTCTCACGTCCTGCCTCCCATCCCCGCGTCCAACCAAGTGAAATAAGGAATGTGCGAGCAAAGTGCGCTCAGTTATAGACTAGAGATTTCTACCTTCATGAGTGGCGACTATAAAAATAAAGCTGCTACATGTCTAAAACACAAGCTACTTTCTTACCAAGAATCCAGTCTGCTACACATTAGCAGTATCTGCATATGCAGCATTTGTCTGTTGCTACAAATTCTCTCTGATATCCGCATTACGCAATATCAACAGAGATTCTGATCACAGGAAAAGGAGTGTGAAAATAGTCGTTTGCACATCTAAATCGACATATTGAAAAGGTACTCATACACGTACATTATAGACATGAAAAAGTATTTTTCTAAAATGCAGTGGGAAGATATTAAATATTTAATACATTTGTACTAGTTATCTATTGCTACATAACAAAGCACTCAAAACGAAGTGGGTTAAAATGACATTTATTATCTCATGGTTTCTGTGGGTGCAGAATTCAGTGAGGGCACAGTTGGCATGGCTGCTCTCTGCTCTGCAATGTCTGGGGCCTCAGATCAAAGACTCGAAGGCGGAAGAGCTAGAATCATTGAAAGCCTGACTCGAGCTGGAGGATATACTTCCAAGGTAGCTCTCACGTAGGTGCAACGTGGTGCGGGCGCGTTGGTTCCTCCACGGGCTGCGTGAGTGTCCTCGTGATGTGGCAGCTGTCTTTCCCCAGAGTGGACCCTCCCCGGGTTTAAGGAAGTTGCACTAGATTTGGGGACCTATCTTCAGAAGTCTCACACCATCACTCGTGCAGTATTCTACTGCAGCCTGATTGTGCGCGGGAGGAAACTACACAGGGGATTGTATTAGTTATCTCCTGCAGTACCAAAAATTACCCTGAAACTTAGCAGTTTAAAGCCATAAACATTTATTATTCACAGTTTCCGTGGCTCAGGAATACAGGAGCAGTTCAATCGGATGGCTGTGACTCAGAGTCTCTCATGAAGCTGTCTGCTGGGGCTGCAGTCGTCCGGGGTTCAACTCGGGCTGAAGAATCTGCTTCTGAGCTCCCGCGTTTGTTGGTAGACTTCAGCTCCTTGCCGTGTGGGCCTTTCCTGAGGCTGCCTAGGTGTCCTTAACGACATTACACTGGCTTCCCCCAGAGTGAGCCACGCGAAAGACAGAGCCCAAGACAGAAGCCACAGTCTTTTATGACCTCATCTTGGAAGTGACATACGGTATTAGTTTGCTGTTGTTGCTGTGACAAATTACCACAAACTTAGTGGCTTACACAGCGCAAATCTCTTATCTTACAGTTCTAGAGACCAGATGTCCAAAATGAGTTTCTCTGAGCTAAAATCAAGGTGCTGACAGATCTGTGTTTCTTGCAGAGACTTTAGAGGAGAATCCATTTCCTTGCCTTTTTCCAGCTTCTAGAGGCCATCTGCGTTCTATAGCTCACGGCCCTTTCTCTACCTTCAGAGTTGTGAGGGTAGCATCCTTAAGTCTCTCTGACTCTGACTCTCTCCCATCTTTTAAGAGCCCTTTTGATTACATTGGACCCACCCAGATAATTCAGGATAATCTCCCCACTGTAAGATCTTTAATTTAATGATATCCGCGAAGTCCCTTTTGCCATGTAAAGTAATTTATTCAACATATTCATAGGTTTAGGATGTGGGGATAAAGATGTAGACATATTTTGGGAGTTATTATCTTCCTACCATACACACCATCACTTTTGCTTTATTATACTCATCACACAGACCAACCCTGGTACAATGCAGGAGGGGACTACTTATGGGTGTGAATAGCAGGAGGTTGGGGTCATTGGGGACCATTTTGGAGGCTGGCTACCGTTACATTTTTATATGACTGTTACATAACTTCGAAAAGTGTTAGTTATTGCTTATTATATTGCAATAAGTTATTGCAATATTGTATTGCAATAAGTTATTGTATTATTGATAATACAATTCTGAAATAAAAATCCTATACAACTATTAACATTTTATTCTTGTTAGACTAAGAATAATAATAATAACGATAAAATCACACTAGCTACCGTTATTGGTTGAGTGGCAAATTTGTGCTGGGCACAGTAATAAGCATTTAACATAACACCTCTAAGTTATGTGGCATCTTGAAATATGAGAAGATCAATATTTTTATCATTTATAATGACACGTATAAAGAAACAGGTTCAGAGAAGCTAAATGATTTGCGTAAGTTCACACAGAGGAGTAGCAGGTGGAGAGAGAAGGTTTGAATGGAGTTTGGTCAGGTGTTAGGATATGTGGGCTCCAGTCCCTGTTTGCCACTAACTACCTGTGATCCTTTACAGGTGACTTCAATAACCAAGTTTTCCTTGTTGACGTTAATTGGACTATAGATTCCTTAACTGTATGATCCTGAAAGAATAAAGAATCACAGGTATTCATGCAATTTATTATCAACCTACCGATGGCACTTTTGTGTAACTAGAAGCTCAATATGTGTGTAGAAGCTCAATTTCGAAACTTAGGCTGAAGACAATTATATCAGAAAGTTAAGTCCCTATGCACGTAAACAGCATACCATTGTTCTTGTCTGTACCAAAGTGAAAGGGGAGAGAGGGCGAGCCTCATGTAAAGATTTTCTCCATGAATTCTAATCTACTCATATAAGCCACCGAGACAACTTAAAAAAAGGCCCTTTACACCGCATATCCTCAGTTCACCAAACATCTAGAAAAATCCATACTGTGACACACCAAAGTTCTATACAAAACAAAGGAATCCTTTTTTCTGTACCTTTCTCCCCTTCTTTCTTTTCTCCCTATTTATGTATAGTCTTTTCAGTAACAGATATTTACCCTATTTTCCTTAATTGGCTGTCTTGAATAGCTCATTTAAGAGAACACTTCTGGAGAGTCATTAAAATTTTTTTTAACATCTTTTTTGGACTATAATTGCTTTACAATGTTGTGTTAGTTTCTGCTGTATAACAGCTGAATCAGCTATACATATACATATGTCCCCATATCCCCTTCCTCTTGCCTCTCCCTCCCACCCTCCCTATCCCACCCCTCTACGTGGTCACAAAGCATGGAGCTGATCTCCCTGTGCTATGCAGCTGCTTCCCACTAGCTATTGATTGTACATTTGGTAGTGTATATATGTCAATGCTACTCTCTCACTTCGTCCCAGCTTACTCTTCCCCCTCCCCATGTCCTCAAATCCATTCTCTATGTCTACATCTTTATTCCTGTCCTGCCCCTAGGTTCATCAGAACCATTTTTTTTTAGATTCCACATACATGTGTTAGCATACGGTATTTGTTTTTCTCTTTCTGACTTACTTCACTCTGTATCACAGACTCTAGGTCCATTGACCTCACTACAGATAACTCAATTTCATTTATTTTTATGGCTGAGTAATAGTCCATTGTATATATGTGCCACATCTTCTTTATCCATTCATCTGTCGATGGACACTTAGGTTGCTTCCATGTCCTGCCTATTGTAAATAGAGCTGCAATGAACATTGTGGTACATGACTCTTTTTGAATTACGGTTTTCTCTGGGTATATGCCCAGTAGTGGGATTGCTGGGTCGTATAGTAGTTCTATTTTTAGTTTTTTAAGGAACCTCCATACTGTTCTCCATAGTGGCTGTATCAATTTACATTCCCACCAACAGTGCAAGAGGGTTCCCTTTTCTCCACACCCTCTCCAGCATTTATTGTTTGTAGATTTTTTGGTGATGGCCATTCTAACGGTATGAGGTAATACCTCACTGTGGTTTTGATTTGCATTTCAATAATGATTAGTGATGTTGAGCATCCTTTCATGTGTCTGTTGGCAATCTGTATATCTTCTTTGGAGAAATGTCTATTTAGGGAGGGTGGGAGGGAGACGCAAGAGGGAGGGGATATGGGGATATATGTATACATATAGCTGATTCACTTTGTTATACAGCAGCAACTAACACAATATTGTAAAGCAATTATACTCCAATAAAGATGTTAAAAAAAATACTTTCTATCTCCTTTTGAAGCCTTTGTCTTGTCTAGAAATTTGTCCAGTAGGAACTCTTTGATATAACAAGTCCACTCTCAAACAGATAGTTTCAAACTGCTCTTTTGTTCTTGAAACTGACAATTATTTTGTCCCTGTGCGCTTGAGGCTTGGATGGGAATGATTTTTTCACAAATATCAAGCACCACATGAATAAACAGTGGCCTTCATTTACTGGAAATAGACAAAGTGGAAATCTCGACTGCACATATTTCAGGGTTGTCACATAAAATGGTGTTTCTTTTTATCAGCAAATGGTTTACAAATGTTAACATCACCCCGAAACAAACAGCCTGGTTTAAAACAACATATTTAGTGGTGTTTCAATTTGTAATATTCCGTGCCAAGTTTAATGGCTTATATCCATGTTTCAAGTAAACTATTTAATTAAAGCTTAAACAAGGGTCTCCAGAGCCTTAACAGCAAAGCATTATATTAGAAAACCAGGTAATGAATTCTAAAAAATTAATTTAGTATGGCCTCCTTATGTCAAATAAATGAAAGTCTATGACATCTTGCCTGATGTTATAGATCTTGCATTCTGAAAATCCTGTGTAAATATTGATCTAAAATCATATGTTCTGAGCCACATTTTATATTTACTTACTTATCTGATCAACAACAGATAAGCCTAGGTTTGGTTTCCAGTGCTGCCACTTAGAAGCTACTTGCCTTCTCTGAGCCTGGGTTTCTTCAGCTGTAAAATAGGGACAACATCACTTAACTCGTGGGGTTGATGTGGAGTGTAATTGAGAGAACGTGGGAAAAGCACGGTGCTGGGTACAACCCTACTTGCCCTTTCTCCTCCCATTCCAGGGCCACACTCACACTCACCCTCACCAGACACACTTACACGGGTGTTTTTAGAAACCGACGGGAAAAAAAAGCAAAGGAAAAAAGTATGCTTAAGGGGAGCAAGTGCCTTTCCTTCAGCTTCTGCATTTTCTACACAGGCTAAATCAAGCCAGGCAGAAAGAGGAAGTATTTAGTTAAACAGAAAAGCCTTCAGTTCCCATGGCTCTTGAAGCTGGTCTGGAATATCTATATAATAACAAGAAGAGACTGAACTTCCAACACGATTTTATACAGCTCTTTAATTGGAGCGTCTTATTCGGCAAATGGGAAATCTTGCCAATTCACATTTTAATTTCTCTCCTCTGAAAGGGAGCATTGCTGCGTGAGGAAAGGACACATTTTACGATGGAATTCCCTTTTTATAGTCCTAAAATGTTATTTATCTACATTCTACTTGAGGCAGAATCATGTATTCTGCAGTGAAAAGTTTTGGAATCAGTTCTATATTTGAATCTTATTCCCTCATATGTTACTTGTGTGAGCCTTAGTTTTTCATCTGTAAAATGGGATACCCACCTCATGGTGTTGTGATGATTAAATGAGATAATATACGTAAAACTTCATCTCATTGACTTTGAATAGTAAGTATGCTAGGAAGTGAGCTGTTATTATCCTAAAGTATTCCAGACATTAGCTTTAATCACAATTTCCAGTTGTTGGCTATTCTTTGCCAGTGCTTTAGTTCCAAACTAAAGCAAGAAGACCATCTGGTGAATGTCAATAAATGCCAATTCTGAAGGGTGAAGGAGAGTTGCTTTCAAAATTAAAAAAAAAAAAAATTAGGGATGTAGGAGAAATTATCCAGCTTGTATACGAATGCTCTCAATAGGACCAATACAACAAAAAAGGAACTTATCACTAGCTTATCTAAATAGACACATTCAATTTCTGGACCATCCCAAGGTCAAGTTCAGAAAGTCAGCAGTGGGAGGTTGAGATTGGAAGCTCCATGTGAACATCAAGAATAAGTCAAGCGCACTCACCTTTCTGAAAGCAGGGAGAGAAAGTACAAGAGGCCTTTGTTAATCAGACAGGAAAATCATAGCCTGAAAATGCTGACAATGACATTTCAAAAGTCTCAGTTACTTAGTAATAGGCAAGAACATGTGAAGAAGGAGAAAAAAAAAAAATCCCTGAAGTTTTAAAAAGCAAAAAAGGATCAAATATCTGTTGTACGTCAGAACTTTATCTTTCTTGCGAGGTTACTTCAGTTCACATTTCCTAAACAGGGGCACCTCTGCAGAGGGAACACGAGGTTCCTCTTGTGAGGCACTGTGCTGGTACTTTGTGACAGTGACAAATGCTACCTGATTGATGGCCCTGCCTATCCCACTTTAGGCAGTCAGAGACATACTGAAGACAGAGTCATCCAAATCCAAGTTCACTTATGAAATACCAAAGGGAACAGAACCTCCCATGCCCTCCAACTCCCCTCCTCCTGGCACCGTAAGGGGCCCAGGGGGGAAGCTTCCCCTCACTAAGACTGGCCCAGTGATGGGAGACACGGAAGGGGAGCAGCGAGCTCCCTAGGTACACCCCAGACGCAGAAGCAGATGGGACCACATTAGCCTCAAGTCGTGATATGGTACCCTCTATCCCCACCCCACCTCCTCCTTCTTGAGCAACCACTCCTTCATTTTCTCTCTTTTCTATCCACCACCATCTGGCCACAAAACCTCTGGAGGCCTTAATAACTGAGTCCTTTGCCCTGAGACATTCCTCCTGTTTATCCACTGACCCTTTTACCCAACCTCACCTCCCCACCCGCCTCCAGGTGTCTCTCTGTCATTTTGACATCTGGGGATTCAGATGGTGATATACCACCTGGGCTCAAACTGTGACTTCTTCAATCCATAAACATAAACTCTGTTGCTCCAGTCATAATAAACCAAACTTCCATGAAGGGAGCACAGGTCTATATTCTTAAATCTTAAGAAAGAAAATCAGGTAAGTGGTCAGGTAGTTGACCTGGGAGAATTCTGTCTCTCCTTGTTACAGTTGCCATAGCTTGGCTATTGTTGCTGTTTCCATCTTTGTTTACTGCTGAAGGATTCCAGAAATCTCCATTGTGAGAAAAGCAGCAGGCTGCTCCCCGGATCCACTCTCCCCACCTAGGCAAGAACATTGGGTCAAGGTAAGGAAGAACATGGCAGATGACCCAGAAACGATTGGGAACAAGGAGGCGACAACCTCAGACTCACAAAGGGTATAAGCAGGAAGTAGAGACTTGAGAGGTATGCAGGGAATTGGCACAGAAATGAACTTGGGTCACACAATGAATAGAAAAAAAAAGGTAACTGTCTGAAGGTAAAAGCTCTTTTCTTTCTTTTGTTAAATTAATAATCACAACTAAAAGCATGGAGGATTTATAGGCTTTTGTTTAAGGAGCCTATCTTTTTTTTGCTTCAATAAAACAGTATCTTTAAAGATGAATAGGACTGGCAAATGAATTTCTTTTAAAACCCAGAAGGATACATTAAAAGGCAGGAAACCGTATAACATAAACATTTTTGCCCAGTCACTGAAAATGTTTCAGCAAGCATGAATAAAGTGACCTGTAAGCTATGGTAATACAGCCAAAAAGGATCATTTCAGCAAAGGAAAGAGACTTACTGAGCTCCACACCGATAACAAAAGTAGCTTAGAAACAGATACAGCTGTATCCACTTACAATCCAAATTGCTATATGAATTGGGATGCACCTTGCCCAAAAAGTGTCACAGAGTTCTGGAACAAAGATTGAGCTGGCAGTGGTTCTGGCTTTGTTATCTCTGTGACTTTTAGAGAGTTCTTAAGCCTCTCTGGGCCTCAGGCCCTCATCAAGAAAAGGAGGGGGCTGGGGCTTAGATAGTGTCAAGGTCCTTCCTGCCCTAGAATTACTTCATTGTCAAGATTTATAGAGAAAGCATTGTAGAAGCACAATTAGCCTAAAGTTCGGGCATTTGTTCTGCCCCTCCGTACTTCATCAAAGGATTCTTCGGCCCCTTTCTTAAAGACGATTAGCAAAACTTGTTAGTGGAGTTGTTACACTGTGGTCTTTGGCCACAGCCGGACCTGGGATAGGTCTCATCTTTGTCAGTTCCTAGTAGTGTGATGATGAGCAAAGGACCATGCCTCTCTGAGCCTGTTTCCTCATCAGTTAAATGTAGTCTTATCTCATAGGATTGATAGGAAAAAAAAGTGGTATTAATCACATAAAGAGCTCAGCATAGCATCTGACACCCAGTGAGTACAGAAGTGATATATTATAAACTGTATGTTGCATCTATAATATGGAAAATGTTTGAGAGAGTCAGCATAACATAATGGGTAAGTGCATGGGCTCTGGAGCCAGACTTCCTGGGTTCAAATTCTTCTCTGTCATTTCTTAGCCATGTGGTCTTGGGCAGATTACTTAAATTGTCAGTGGCTCAATTTCTTCATTTGTAACTTGGGGATCATGATAACAATATTTAGCAAATTGGGTTGTTGGGAGGTGTCAATGAGTTAACATTAAAACACTTAGAACAGTATCTAGCTGGGGTGCGGTGCTAAATAAAATAATCAGATCAACTTTTAATTAGAGGCTGGAGCCCAGAACATATTCAAACAAAAAAACCCACTTTAAAAAAAAAAATTAGCAGCATAAAGTGTAATTACTTTAGGCACCTCCTGCTTAAACTCTTTCACCCAAGTATTTGTCTTTTAGAGGCGTTCGAACTCCGTCAGGATCGTGGGTGGGAGCAATGGTGTCTCCTTAGACACTTCGTCCTCTAACGGAGTCGGTGGGAACAGGTTCTAAACTCCTGGCTGGTGAATTTAATCTCTGATTTGTATGCATTCTCTCCAGCATAACATTAGAAACCATGAGATGAAATTAGCTGCCTTTGTGCTACTAAAATAATAAATGACATATCATAGCAAATGGATTTTGTGACATTTCACATATAGTCTTTGGGCTCAGGGCTTTTATAATGATGCTCTGCCCTTTCCCTTTTGCATCTCTTCAGAAATGCTCTTGATTTTCCATTTACCGGAAAATATGTGACTCACACAAGCCAGCAGAGCTCTATACCTCATTATCTGATCTTGTTTTATGGTTGAGTTAGAACAATATGTTAGGTCTATTTTAGTACAATATATGGCTTTTGGTGAAGAACATTAAATTCAAGTATCACTGATTAGTGAAATAAAAGAGATTTTAACAGTGATTTCAGGGAGATGGAGATTCATAGTATGGATTAATAAGTCAAGTATCTTCTGTGATACAACTTATTTGAATGCATTCATCTAAAGTTGTAGAAAGTGATGCTGGACTTGTGCAAAATAGTTTCCAGTTAATGGGCCATGAAATGATGAGGCTTTATTTTTTGAATTACAGGAGTATCATGAAAACCACTGCTCTGTGCCCCAAAGCAGATTTTACTGTGATGGTAAAAATGTGTGAAAATTCACTTTGCTAATATATGCTCTCAGTATGTTTTCAGGAGGCAGTAATGTCAATCACAATCAGTTACTTTGATCTCGAAGGTCCTTTTTATCTGTAAGATTCTGACTCTGATTACTGAACACCCACATGGTGCAAGGCACTATACCCGATATTGGCTTTTATACCAAATGTTGAAACAGGCTCCAGAATCTCCCCAGGGACCTCCCTCCACATGAGAATGTATACTCTCCAACCACTGGAGAATTCTCCGAGTAACCCATTGTGCCTTCAAAGACACATGACTCTTTATTATGGAGTTGCTACTGAAATGAACATTTCTTGAAATACTCAACTGCCAATCCTTTTAACATTTACAAATCTTGGGAGAGCCTCTTTTGTTGAATCCTTTTCTTGTATCTGCTTTAATAGCAACCATCTGAAAATTCAGGGAGGGCTTGACATCATTCAAACTGTCAGATACAGGAAGTAGCTTGGTGGTTATTTTAAGAAGTATGAAACATACCATGCTTGGCCCTCAGCAGTGCTCACAGAATAATATTTGAATGAATTCGTTAAAGTTTGACAGACCTAGGAATGAGCTTAGGGGTAATAGGGGAAAAAGTTACTGCACTAGCTCAAAGGTATCATTTGAGATACTAAAGGAGGAGTATTCACAGTTAAGCCATGAAAGACACTCTTCAAATGGGACACATTTTAATAAAGAGGCTGTAATTAATATACACCCTAATTCTGCATAAGTAGGTTAAAAAGTATTGAAAATGAAAGTAGATGCTTTTGCTTTACAGATAAAATAAATGGAAGATTTTAATATTAATTTTGTATCTTTCACATATATATCTTTGGGCTCAATGTTTCTGAAAAGAAACATAAATCTGTTTTATCTTTAGGGAACATCTTAATTTTCACTCATATGAAATGCCCTTGATAAGGTACTTTCTGGGATTCAAGGTGCAGTGACCATCTTTTCATGGTATCTGCTCAATAGAGGATGAAGTTCTAGGAATACTTCGAGAAGCTTTTTGTTTCTTTCTTTCTATTGCTCAGCTATCTGAATGAAAAAAAAGACAAACAAGAAAACAGAAATTCCCTTACTGCTTTCCCAGGCTCCCACCCCAGTGCTGCGTCTGTAATGCTGCACTAAGGACACCGTGTAGTCTAGGGGAGAGAATAGGAGCTTCAGCAGCAGACCTAATAGCTGCAGTTCTGGCCCAACCATTTTCCGGGAGGCCTCAGATGTGATAATTAACCTCCTGGACCTCCATATCTGTCTCTGTAAATGGGAATAATATTTATACCATAGGGTTATTACGTGCATTTCCCAGCATAGAGATTTTGAAAACTTTTTATTTTGAATTTCAGACTTACAGAAAGGTTGTAAAAATAGTACAGACAGTTACTGTGTAAACAGGTTTTAACAAGTGTTAATTTCCTTCTCTTCCTATGCAACGTAAATTTGGTCTATGTTTTTCTATTTCAAAAACAAGAGCTTCAGATATTTCCTTTGATTTGGCCTCTCTAGCAATCAAATACATATATATATATATATATATATATATATATATATATATATATATATATACACACACACACACACATATATATTTTTTTAATCAATAGAATTTAGTTTTTAGGGCAGTTTTCGGTTGACGGCAAAACTGAGCGAAGGTACAGAGAGCTCCCACATACCCCCGTCCCCATGCGTGCACAGCCTCTCCCACTATCAGCGTCTCCCACCAGAGTGGTACACTTGTTATCATCGATGATTCTAAATGGACACATCATTATCACTCAGAGTCCTTATTTTATGTTAAGGTTTACTCTTGGTGCTGCCCATTTCCTGGGTTTTCCCATGTATCCACAGTTATAATATCATACGGAGTAGCTGTGCTGCCCTAAAAATCCTCTGTGCTCCACCTATTTATTCTTCTTTCCTCCCTACCCCCCTGCAACCAGTGACCTTTTTACTGTCTCCAGAGTTCTGCCTTCAGAATGCCGTATGCTGCCATCATATAGTATGCAGCCTTTTCAGATGTGCCTCTTTCACTTACTGACATGCATTAAGGGTGTCTTGGTTGCTTCCAAGTCCTGGCAATTATGAACAAAGCTGCTATAAACATCCACGCACAAGTTTTTGTGGAGATAAAAATTTTCAACTCGGGTAAATACCAAGGAGTGTGATTCCTGGATTATATGGTAAAAGTATGTTTCATTCGGTAAGAATTTGACAAATTGCCTTCCAAAGGGGCTGTACCATTTTCCGTTTCTACCGGCAATGAACGAGAGTTGCTGTTGTTCTGCATTCTCGCCAGCATTTGGTGGTGTTATTGTTTTGGATTTTTGATGCTCTAACAGATGTATAGGGGTGTCTCGTTATTGTTTCAAACATAATTGTGTAAGTGCTTGAACTCTTGGGAGGGCAGAGCTAAAGTCTGTTTCTCCAGGAGGCCTCTGGACTCTTATATAAATCAATGGATTGAATTGATAAATTAAGGAGAGATGGAAGTTTCACTTAATATTACTCAACAGAGTCACTTGAATACCAGATTCTGCTGGCCAAGGAAACCAGGTCTCTGATCAACAACTGTCTCCTTTCTAAACCTTAGTGTTTTAGAGTTAAGTTTGGCTACATGATACCCCACGGACTAGCTGCTTTCTATGAGAACAATGCCATTCAAAAGCTTGTGTGTGGGTGGGCGTCTTTCTCTGTAGGGGCAGTGATATATAGTTAATGAATAATGGCAGCATAATTGCTTCTCCATCTGGAAGAAAGTAAAATTGGACTTATATCTCCTACCATATACAGAAGTAAACACCAGAGCAATTAAAAACTTGAATGTAAAAAATTAAGAGAATAAAAATCTTAAAAGAAAATTTATGAGATTATATGCATAATGCAGAAGTTGAAAAAGAATTTTAAATCCAAAATAGGAAAATCAAACATATTTGACTATACAATAATAATTAAGAACTTTTGTACAGTGAGGATATAGCAACTGTTGAGGAAATATATCTGTAATTTACATGACAGGTAAAAGTTTTTCTATAATATACTGTGAGCTCTTATAAATTAATAAGAAAAAGATAAAAACTAAATTGAATAATGGACAAAGGATATATAAAACAATTAACAGAAGAACAAATCCAATTGGCCAAAAAATATATGTAAAGATGCTAAACCTCATAAGTTACAGGGCAATGCAAATTATAGTGAAAATGTTGGAAGAAAGGCAAGTAGGAGGTCTGAGCTCGCAGAAAACCCAGTCTATTACAGCCTTCAATGAACACCCCGGTGATACCAGGACGGCTGTGGATGACACTGACTTGGGCAATGCTGAAGTATTTTCTTAAGGGCACTTACTATAGCCAGAAGCCATATAGTGATAAAAAGCATGAACTCTGGAACCACTTCAGAGATGTGAGTTTGAATCCTTACTCCTCCCTTTTACAAACAGTGCAACAAACAAGTTAAATTTTCTAAGCTATTTCTTCATTTAAAAATGAGAATAAGAATACCTACCTTCATGAAGTTATGTAAGTTCATAGGTTTTTAAGCTCTTAGGGTAGTATAAATGCCTACTGTATTTTTGATATTTTTCTTAAGATACTTAAAATTATGAAAATTTATGAAAAATTTATCCGAAGTATTGGTATGGAATCCATATGGTTTATTTGCAGGACGATTTTATGGGAAGTATGTCCTATACTTCTTGAATGTGTTGGGTTACTTTTCAAAATGTTCTAAAATATTAGAAATTTCATCTCAAACCTAGATAGTAGCAATTTCAGTTAAAATTGGGCTAGTGCAAGGATCAAATTGTGAATGGTTGGATGCCACAATTGTAAGACAACCCAGCAGATAACAGCCTTGACTGAGGTTCAGTACACAATCTATAAGCTAAGTCCAGCAAGCCAGAAAGTGATTTAAAAATTTCCAAGACTGTACAGAGAGTACAATTTGGCAAAAATCCCCATAATCTAATTAATATTATGATGATCTATCTATTCAATTTCATGTCTTTTTAACACCCCCCCATATGCTTAAAAGATTATACAATATGAAGTTAGAAAATTCTTTATCTAGTTTTTTATTTCTACATTAAAACAAAAAATATACTCTCTCATGTGATGGAAAAACAAACTTTGATTTTAGAGAGTGGAGTGACTGTGCCATTGTTTTTTTTTGTTTCGGAGAAAAAGAAGAAACTAACATTTCCTGAATTCTTACTCTATAAACTTTCTCTGCCTTAAGAGAGCAATTTGTTTCTGAAATCCCCTTAATAGGACAAAATATTGTAAGTTGGGAACTTAATTACTATTAAAAAGTTACTATAGGGCTTCCCCGGCGGCGCAGTGGTTGAGAATCTGCCTGCTAACGCAAGGGACACGGGTTCGAGCCCTGGTCTGGGAAGATCCCACATGCCGTGGAGCAACTAGGCCCGTGAGCCAGAACTACTGAGCCTGCGCGTCTAGATCCTGTGCTCCGCAACAAGAGAGGCCGCGATAGTGAGAGGCCCGCGCACCGCGATGAAGAGCGGCCCCCGCTTGCCGCAACTAGAGAAAGCCCTCGCACAGAAACGAAGACCCAACACAGCCAAAAATAAATAAAATAAATAAATAAATTTATTAAAAAACAAAAAAGTGACTATAAAATTTTTAAATGTACTTCTCAGTCCCCAGATCAGAACAATTTATACTAGAAAAACTATAGTCCATTAAAGTAGAAAGTGCACACAGGGAAAGGTGAGGCAACATGTAAGAAGCTGTTATTAACCCAAGGGTTGGGGGACATCGGGAAGAGGTGTTTTACCAGAACCCAGGCGAGCAGCCTCAGCAGCTGGAGCCCAGGGGATATCCTGCTAGAAGGGTCACATCCCTTTCTCTCCTCCTCTCACCTTTTAATCTGTCTTTAGTGCCTCTCATGGTCTGAAGAAGCCAGGTGGCAAGGGAGTCTGGGAAATAGTTAGCAGGAGTTTGCTCCCTGTGGGCAGAGCAGAGCTGGGGAGGGAAGGCAAATGGATCTGAGAGCAAATAGGTATGACTGGCACAGTCATAGAACAAAGCAGTTTCCCAGTTGAAACACATAAATTAGTCTGTTTCTAGGAATTTGATTTTTTTCCCCCAGATTCCACATACAAGTGATACCATGCAGTATTTGTCTTTCTCTGTCTGGCTTATTTCACTTAACATAATGCCTTCAAGACCGATCCATTTGTTGCAAATGGCAGGATTTCCTTTTTCATGACTGAATAATATTCCATTGCATACACCACAACGTCTTTACCCATCTGTCCATTGGTATCAGAACACTTAGGTTGTTTCTATATCTTGGCTATTGTGAATAACTTTGCAATGAACGTGGGAGTGCAGGTGTCTCTTTGATATCCTGTTTTCATTCCCTTTGGATATACATACCCAGAAGTGGGATTGCTGAATCGTATGGTAGGGTGGGGACAATAGGGAGAGGTTGGTAAAATGGCACAAACTTTCAGCTCTAAGATAAATAAGCTCTGAGAATCTAATGTAAAACATGGTGACTATAGTTGATAACACTGTACTGTATAAGTGAAATGTGCTAAGAGTGTAGAACTTAAATGTTCTCACACACACACACACAAAGATAACCATGTGAGGTGAAGGATGTGTTGATTAACTAGCTGGGGGACCCTTTCACGGTGCATACGTATAGCAAATTGCCCACAGGGTGCACTTTAAATATCTCACAATTTATCTGTCAATTATACCTCAATAAAGCTGAAAAAATGCAAAATAGTTCTCGTACGTGCAAAAACACTCGCTTACTAAGCCAGAGTAGGTGTATTCGATGAAACACTTTATAAAGCAGAACTATCACAGCCCAGTTGAGTGTCTTCCAGGATTTTACTGCATTAGATATTGAGTTAATTACTTTACATCCGCTAATTCTTTTAATCTCAGCAAGGATTTAGGCCCTATTATTCATACAAAACAGAAAACGTAAGGATCAGCGAGATTAAGTAATTTTCCCAAAATTTAGTTAATTAAGCAACAGAACCAAGATTTGAGCCAAGCTCTCCCAGACTCCCATGACCTTTCCACTACTTCAGATATAAAAATGATTAAATAACCATTAAATAAATGAAATATGCCAATCAACATAAATGTGGGACTATGTATTTATAAATAGTATATACATTATATGTTTAGTATGTATACTAAATATTGAGAATTTGGGCTATATCAATTAAAAAATATAATTTGCTTAATCTAAACTAGACAAAACCAATATAAATTCATGATATTTGGTCTCAGGTTTATGTGCGTTTTTTTTTTTTTTTTTTAACTGAACCAATATTTCTCAGCATGTTCTCTGAATCATTTGGGGAGTTTGTTAGGAAGTTAAACAGGCCTCACTTCAGACATCCTTAGTAAGAGTCTCTAGGAGCAATGCCTGGGAATCTGCATTTGAAACAAGCTCCATAGTAGATTCTTAGGCACATTAATGTTTGACAAACTTAAAGTAATTCTGTATTTGGTCATACTAGCTCTCTTACCAAGAGTTATTTTAAAATAATTTTCCTTCAAAAAAGGAAAACAAAACAAATTGACCAAAGGAAAAAAAATAAACCCACAACCCCCGTCTACACTGACCAAAACCAAACAACCTACTCTTTTCTATATAGAACCTTAGTTCAGAGATGATAAAGCCAAAGACAAATACCATAGGATTTCACTTATATGTGGAGTCTACAAAAACAAAACAAGTGAACAAACATAACTACAGAGAACAAACAGGTGGTGGCCAGAGGGAAGGGGAGTAGGGAAATGAGTAAAATAGGTGCAGGAGATTACGTGGTACAAACTTCTAGTTACAAAATAAATGAGTCACGGGGAGGAAACGTACAGCATGAGGAACGCAGTCAATTACATCGTAAAATCTTTGTACGGTGACAGATGGTAACCAGATTATCGTGGTGATCATTTTGTGATGTATAGAAATATCAAAACACTACGTAAAAAAGAAAGAACTAGGAAAGAGTTCAAATGTTAAATCTTCAATTTAACATCCTATCTTCATGTACTTCAAACACTTTTATATTATCTCAAAAATTTTTTTCTCAGTATGAATGGTTATTTTTAAAGCCTTTGCTTATGTTACATGATCTTAAAGACTGAAGGTTTTCATATTTCTCTAGTTTATTTCTTACATCATATATGATATCTCACATTTCCCAATATGCTTCTTACATATGCTTTCAATCATCAGGTTTATGAAACTATGTGTTTATATAGGCTATGTCTTCTACTGTGTTCGAAAAATTCCTAAAAATACGTTTCTTTGTCTCATTCTTATAAGACCAAAACAAAACAAAAAACGATGATTCAGGGAAAAAAAGATGACAAAGCTTCTTCAGGTTGGCGATATATTTAAAGAGTAATATGTGATATACAACTTAGACATTTGGCTTCTGAAAATTTGACCAAGTTACAAATATCCCAGGCTATGTAGTAACTCTAAAATTCAATAATCCAACTTTGTTATAAAGAAAGAAACTCCAAGGTACAATATTTTAGTGGACATCTTAAATTCTTCCTAAAGAATCATAACTACTAACTGTTAATTATTTCATAAGATTATTATTACTATCAGCAGCAATGGATACCTAGCTCTATTCACATTAAAATTAATCTTGTTATCTAGTCAAATTTGCAATAATTTGAACCTAATATCCTGATTCCATTTAATACATGAAGGATTGGGACTTTAATTGCCTTAAAATACATACATTTCATTTTTATCCTTCTGATATAGCTTTCCTCAGTCTTCTAATTCCTGAGAAAATCTCAACCAGGAAACAAACTGGTTTTATAATATAGAATCATGTAAGAATTTATGATGAATCTTAGACAATATATAATATATATAATAGATGTATCATCTAATCCAAATCACAAAGCAATCATATATATATTTATATATACTTGAAGTATAGGTGTATGTATATATATAGTGTAATCTAAAACACAAAGCATTCATGCACTTAGTCATTCAACAAACACTTACTTAAAACCTACAAAATACAGGCAGTGCCTAGGCTCTTGTGATGCATCAGTGAACAAATAAACATCCTTGTCCTAGTGGAACTTGCATTTTAGCAGAAGGAGACAATAAACAATAAGCATAATGAAGAACCAAATTACATAGTATGGTAGAAGGTAACAATTACTAATGGATAGAAGAAAAAGTAGGGCGGCATAAAGGATGAGGTAGATTACAGTTCTTAAACAGAGTGGCCAGTGCAGGCCTCATTTGAGCAAAGCTTTGGAGAAATTGAAAATAAGTTATTTTTGTTTTATAAATAAGATCATACATAATAAAATATAACCCTTATTTCTATTAAATACTCCCTTACACATTAAGTTTTCTAAATGAGTTAATTATCTTTTACTATTTATGTGTTTTCTCTTTTGTTAGAATCTCATCTCCTTGAGGAAAAGAACTGAGTCTTATTCATCTTTCTTTTCCAAGCCCTTAGTACTGTCCTTGGTACAATATTTGGAGAATGGGAATTGAATTGTTTAATAAGATATGGTTAGAAACAGTTTGTGAGATTTCTAGCAATGGGATTTTAGTTATGAGAATGAAAACAAACTACTGCCATTTTTCTTCTACTTGTTTCTTTAATACTCTCTATAAACCATATTTCATGAATCCCCAATTTTACCATTTTCTTGGAACTGGGAGAAAAATTGTCAATAGAGGAGTCCCAGTATGCATGGAAGGAAATGGAGTAATTCTTAATTTTGTTTTTTTAATCTTAAATAACAACAATTAAAATATATGTTAACACGTTCAGCCT
This sequence comes from Balaenoptera physalus, assembly GCF_965194825.1. Taxonomy (NCBI): domain Eukaryota; kingdom Metazoa; phylum Chordata; class Mammalia; order Artiodactyla; family Balaenopteridae; genus Balaenoptera; species Balaenoptera physalus. The sequence continues at coordinate 9,930,978 of NC_138884.1, forward strand.
ACAAAAGTGAATATGAAATATTTAAGTAATAAAAACCCAGGATCGGGCTTCCCTGGTGGCGCAGTGGTTGAGAATCTGCCTGCCAATGCAGGGGACACGGGTTCGAGCCCTGGTCTGGGAAGATCCCACACGCTGTGGAGCAACTGGGCCCGTGAGCCACAACTACTGAGCCTGCGCGTCTGGAGCCTGTGCTCCGCAATAAAGAGAGGCCACGATAGTGAGAGGCCCGCGCACCGCGATGAAGAGTGGCCCCCGCTCGCCGCAACTAGAGAAAGCCCTCGCACAGAAACGAAGACCCAACACAACCAAAAATAAATAAAAATAAATAAAAAATATGGCCTCGAGGAGCCCTCCCAGGAGTGCCAACCCACAAACATTTAAAAAGCAAAAAAAAAAAAAAAAAAAAACAACCCAGGATCTTCAACCAATCTAACTTTTTAATAGCATAAGTTAGCCTCCAATGATTTTGGGTAGTAGGCATAATTCTTTGGTGTTTGGATAATTACTGTACTCTCCATGTAGGCCACTTATAACTTCATCACAGCTGAGAAAGAGAGAGCGAGAATTTCTGGGTAGCAGTCATAACCAGACTATTTCGGAAAAGGAAATCAAATACCATTGGAAGTGAGGCTGATAAGTGAACTTTGAGAAACTGCAATCAGAGAGATGCAAAGAAATAATATCCCAACAATAGGCATTAGGGTCTATGAACAAGAGTCATGAGAAGAAGATGGGCAAAATACTATAGGACAGTAAAACAAAAAACACCACCAAGCTATGTCTATATATCTGGATCTGGATCTATGTCTACATGGATGAATACATGAATCAGATGTAGACATAAATGAATTTTTCTCCTAACCTTGGTCTCAAAGGATTTCTCTACCATCCTTACGATACAAGATTGGAAATTAATACCAGAATTACACTATATTCTTTGTGCTTTGTTATATACATGTGTATATATATACACACACATATATATTCTAAAATTAATATAATAAGAAGTTGCATAAAGGTCATGGTCAATGCAGCAATTCTTAACTAATGGTCATTCTCCTCTAATTTTTTTGTTTTTATAGTAACCTGAGTTAAAGAGTGTCAGATTAATTAAAGATAAATATTAGCTCTGGCTGTAACTCACTGAATGTGGCAGCTCTACAAACTGTGTTACTGTTGGTGTGTTAAGTATGCGGTAAGTATTGATTCCAAAAAATTTAGAGTGAATTCTCTCAATCTAGGTATCCAACACAACAAACAACAACAAAGCCCCTAAACTCCTTGCGCAAAGGGTAGATTATTACTAATTCCTTTCTTGACATAAATTTAGGCTTTAGCCCAAGAGTAGTCTTGAAAGCAAGTGAGCTCTTATTAACATTTTGTTAACTTGGCTTCCATCTCTGAGAATGTTAAAAGCAAGATTAAAATTAAAAAGGTGCTACAGAAGTTGCTAGGCACTTTGGTTTAAGTGCTGTATGGTATCAGCAGGAACAAATTTGATCTTCTGGATGTGTTTGACACAGCAACTCTTGGAATATGTACTGAGAATTTCTGAGAAATTTGTAGGCCATGCCTTGTAAATTACCAACAGTAACAATTTCAGTCTTTGCTCATCAGTCAGGAACAGCCACTGAACGATAAGCCGTCTCCCGGGTCACCTGGACTTTAGCGGTCTTAGTAGAGCCAAGGGAGAAGGAATTTTCCTGCTAGGTCAGGAACCCGATTTATAGAAAGGAGTAACAACCAATGAACAGCATAAATTTGTTACTTGCTGGCATTCTCCCAAGACAGGACAAATGAACAGAAAATTCAAAGAGCAGGGGTCTACTTTTCTTTTCAATCTTTACCTTTTTTAATATATAAAATTATCAAGTCAAAAGATGAGTACTTATTAAACAAGGAATAAAGGAGACAGCTACCACAAGCCTGGAACCATTCCGTATCTTTTTCTCTCTCCTTGAATAAACAAAATCCTCACTTTATTGCATTGTGCACAGGTAAATATAGCTTTGAACTCGATTCTGATTTCATTCTGGCCAACCTTGCAGTGACCTTTGGCAAATGATTACTTTTTTTGTATGCTTTTTAACAGCTAAAATGAATTTACAGGACAATCTTTTCACCCTTAGTTGATGGTTTAAAAAGTGCTCAAATTTTAGGAAAAGGTGTTTTATATACATTTTATATTGTCAGGTTGTTCTCTGACAAAATATTATTTTGGGTGCATTCTTTTTGGAAATCATATTGAGGACAAATACATCTTAGGAAAATAAAACTGTGTTAAGAAACTATGGCTTACTTGGTAAATATTTATTTAGTCCCTTCTAGGAGCTGGGTGTGTTGTTAATTACACCGCTGAATTCAAAGAATGATATGATGTTTCTGCTAAAGAGGTGTGTTTGTGGTGGTTAATAAAATGGGTTCTAGGATCAGGTCGATCCGATTTTTAATTCAGGCTTCATCATTTACCAGCTGTACATCCCAGAGCAGGACACAAACTGTTTAAGCCTCAGTTGACTCATTTGTAAAGTGAGAATTAAAATCGCACTTGTCTCATAAGGTTATTGTGTGTCTTAAATGAGATAATATATGCGGCATAAAGATACTAATTTATATTTTATTTTCCTTATGGTATAGAAATCAGCAGGAATGGGACTGTGTTTTATTTCCTTCCTTTTTTCCTCCTCGTCCCTCCTTCCCTCTCCTCTTCCCCTTTCCTCTTCCTCTCCAATGTGGCCTGAATCGAATCCCTCTGTTTCTGTGGAGAGGGTGAGATGGGGTACGAAGACAATTTCCTTTTATGGTGAAGGGGCTCAGGACACACTACCCCAAATATGGCACCTCGGCATAATGAATATTTTAAGCTGAAGGAGTTGGAGTAAATGGTAGGTCACACTGAACTCTCCCCAACCCTTCTCCTCTGAAATAGGTCAAAAAACCCTCATGTGAGAGGTGCCCTTCCCGTACCCGGAGGGAAGGCACATCTTTATCTCTGAAGACAAAGGGATGCCAAGGAAGAACCTGGACAAACAGGCCTTGCCAAGTTTCCCTCAGTTACTACACTCCCCTCCTGAACTTGGCGCACCCCTCCATGACTATCCACTCTTCATCAAACCTAGCACACAACACTCAGGTCTAACTCTTTCTTTGGGACTTCATTTCCTTATAAAGGCTCCGGTGTAACGTAAAACTTATATTAAGTAAATTTGCATGTTTTTTCTTATTAATCTGTCTTTGTCCATTCAATTTTCAGACCCAGCCAACGACTGACCCTAAGAGGGTTGATAAAAACTTTTTTGGCTTTTCTGTATATGTGTAAACTTTAGCTCATTGCTGGAAATATACTAGAGAAAGGGAAAACAGTGGTAGCAAGAAGCAAGAGAGAGATTTTTCCCAGGCTGGAAGGCCCCAGAGATCTGTGGGTTCCAAGAGGAGAAGGAACCTGAGCCCAGGTCCATGGCCATGGCCAGAGGTGATGTGGTCTTGGTAGGTACCTTTATGGTACCCAGGCACCCAGTCTCCCAGCCTTGAAATATCTCCACAACCAGGCCTGGCACAAAAGACGCTAAGACTGCCTGTTTGGCAACTTTATGAGAGTTCATAATAGCTGCAATAAAAGGGGACCAAAGAACAAAGAGGCTATTCCCCATTTTCCGGAAAGCACATAAACCTCACATGCTTTTAGGTGACTCCAGCAAGGAATAATAACTGAGATTGAATTTCTTAGTGAGTTTGACAGGATTGGGTTTGGTATATAATTTAATGTGACTTAAAGATGATAAAGATATACAACTTTTTTTTTTTTTTAATATCAGGTTCATGTATATAGAGCATTCGACACAGTGCCTGGCAAATAGTAAGCACTTAATAATACTTACTATTATGGCATCTTTAATCTCTGTAGAAAACATTCTTATTACTTTAGTCCTTCTAAAGTACTAGCTGTTTGGGAAGCTTGCTAAGCTTTCTTTACATTAACCACCACCATCTGAGTAGTTCATGTGCTTTGATGTATTGTAGAATGGATGTAACATCCAGTTTGTAGCACAGCAAGAGTGTACATTAAGATATGGAATGGGAATTGTCAAATATCTGGAGCTACCACCTCATTGTCAGCTAAGATTCCTGTTCATGTGTTGATGTTAATGAGTCAGAGTTCTGAAAATTTCAGGACAAAGCAGTTATAAGATCTGTGTTTCTCCAGTCTTTCTGGCCATATAACTGAGCTCTGAGGCCTGATGCTGGAACAAAAATTATTATCTGGGGGGAATGGAATAAATCCACAGAGGTTCTAACCAAGTCCAAGTCTAATTCAGCTACAGAACAACTCAGTTAACTTGCAGATCTTTGCATTAGTGTGAGCGGTTTTTGCAGGAAAGAGCTCTTTGCAGGAAAGAGCTCTCTGCAGGAGGCCCCTTTTGCCTTGTCACTTTAGCAAAGCTCTATTTTAACTAACTTCTGGCCCAAGCACAACTTTCAAATCTTTTGATCACACAAAGCCTTGCGTAACCTGTTGGTTCTTTCCTCAGACCAAAGAAATAAGAATTAAGAATAAGTAATTAACAGATGACCAGATCTTTTCCCCAACCTTCCCTTCAGTAATCTCACAAACTGTGTGAACAATATAGCGTCCAAAGAAAGATCACAAGGAGTCAACAAGCCTTCATGCAATGGGAGATGGTGACAAATCTGACCGCTATCTCGTTGATTAACTGAGATTACTTCTCCATTTTCCCTTTAAAAACTTTCATGGCTGAACAGAATCTTCAGAGTTGGATTTGGGACACGAGTCTGCCTTCTCCCCAGATTGTCAGCTTTCTGATTAAAGCAAATTTTTCCATTCCTACCAACATCCGTCTCCACACTGACTTCTGAGCAGCGAGCAGCCAGCCTTGAGTTCATTAACATTAGATTCTGACAAGCTCTTCCCTTCTGAAGATTGTACTGCCAGCACTCATCTCTCACCCTCACCCAGGTGCCCAAGAAGGAGAAACAGAGAAGTGAAATTAAGTGGCTCTGGCACTGCTAACATGGAATTACCAACAGTTCAAACATCCAAATTCTCAAAAAGAAAAATTTAAGAGCTCTATCCCCATTAATGCTCAAATGACTATTTTTGAACACTTTTCTCTTTATTGGACCTGATTAAAGTACCAAGAAATGTCACTTTACCAAATGTTTCAAAGTTATTAAGTGTTCTGAAATGAACATTCAAAAAGCTTCATGTTAAAGTAAAATCTCTTCTTTCTTCCATAGAACTGCTCCTTAATTTAACAAAGTCCAGCATGGAAAAATCTGAACTAATAAACAAATGGGAAAATAGATGCACAGAGAGGTAAGTAACTTGCTTAAGGTCACATGGTTAAACCTGGCAAAGCTCTGTCTCCAGAGGTCTGATCTCAACCAGAGCTGATTGTTACTTTCGTTTCACTTTTCTGAGTTGCTTATTCGTGTCCTTTCCCCATTGTTCTCATGTCCTCAGAAATATGTAAAGTTCCCGGAATGTTAAACCTTTGACGTATATTTGTTGCAAACATTTGCCCCAGTTTGTTCTTGATCTTCTACGTTGTTTACGTGTTTTGAAGGTTTTAAAAATTTTTTGTTATTTAAAAATATTTAAGTCAATATCTACCAGCCTTTTGACACATTAAAAAGCATATTTAGGGCTTCCCTGGTGGCGCAGTGGTTGAGAATCTGCCTGCTAATGCAGGGGACACGGGTTCGAGCCCTGGTCTGGGAAGATCCCACATGCCGCAGAGCAACTAGGCCCGTGAGCCACAACTACTGAGCCTGCACGTCTGGAGCCTGTGACCCGCAACAAGAGAGGCCGCGACAGTGAGAGGCCCGCGCACCGCGATGATGAGTGGCCCCCGCTCGCCGCAACTAGAGAAAGCCCTCGCACAGAAACAAAGACCCAACACAGCCTAAATAAATAAATAAATAAATAAATAAATAACAAAAGTGATTGTTTAAAAAAAAAGCATATTTAACTTTTGCTTTTATAAGTTCCTTCCTTCCTTCTTTCCTTCCTCTCCTCCTTTCTTTATCACTGGTGCTTTTTTTAAGAGTATGAAAATAGGGAGTTCCCTGGCGGTCCAGTGGTTAGTACTCCGTGCTCTCACTGCCTAGGGCCCAGGTTCGATCCCTGGTCAGAGAACTAAGATCCCACAGGCTGCGCAGCACAGGCAAAAAAAACCCAAAACCAAAACAAAACAATCGACTGCATATATATTTTTTCAAACAATGTCAATTTCCCTTCCGACTCCGCCCCCATCATAAAGGCTCTGGCAGCTGGGAGGCTGTGGTTAAGAATCACTTTTCAGCTGTTCACCACTGCATGATTCCAGTTGTTCATTTGCTGAATCTTTAGGTATTTTGAAAAGTCTAGTAAGTAATATTAATATATCTTATAATCTTGAACTATCACCACATTACTAGAATGAACCCCACATTGACCAGATATATTGTTCTTTTAATATACCGTGAGACTTAAGGGTTTTATTTTATTTAAACCTTTTTTCTTTTTTTACTAAATTTATTTATTTATTTATTTTTGGCTGATTTGGGTCTTTGTTGCTACGTGCAGGCTTTCTCTAGTTGTGGCGAGCAGGGGCTACTCTTCGTTGCAGTGTGCGGGCTTCTCATTGTGGTGGCTTCTCTTGTTGCGGAGCACGGGCTCTAGGCACACGGGCTTCAGTAGTTACAGTACACGGGCTCAGTAGTTGTGGCTCACGGGCTCTAGAGCGCAGGCTCAGTAGTTGTGGCTCATGGGCTTAGTTGCTCCGCGGCATGTGGGATCGTCCCAGACCAGGGCTCGAACCCGTGTCCACTGCACTGGCAGGCGGATTCTTAACCACTGCACCACCAGGGAAGTCCAAGGGTTTTATTTTAAAGAAAAAAATTTCCTGTAGCTCCTTTTAACATGTGAAACATCATAAACCTCTTAACAAAATAGTTTCAGGTAAAGTGATTTAAATAATTGATTATATATTTAGAGTCAATTTTTGATCAATTAGAAGGGAAAGACAGATATTCTGAAATTATAAGTGAAATAGGAAATCTGACTTACAAAAATCTCAGCTATATACCTTTTCTATGTATTGAATAGCTTTGAATGTAACTATTTGGGGGCTAATTTCCTGAGACAAGCACTTGGATGGGCCTTCAAAACAAAGCACCCAGAAATTTAAAATGGTTGAGCTTACTAAGTCTTCAACCTACAGAACAACAAACACAGTAAAAACTGCCAGCAAGAATCATGTTTTATAAAGAAAATGAAAACAAAGTGTAGTATTCGCTTGGAGAAATGAAAATTTCATGGACGTCTTCAACCCTCTTAACTGTTGCTTGAAGTTTAAACCAGTCATTCTGTCAGGCAAGTTGTCTGTTACCTTGACATAATAAAGGCTGAGTTAGCCAGCACTTTCCAAGACACCTCCCGTGGTTGTCTTTTACTGAGGGCTCATTCCAATTCTAAGTCTAGTTTGGTCATCTAAGTTAGCTAGAGTAGCTGCAATACAGTTGTTCAGATTATTCAGTGTTTTAATCCATTCCGGCTGCTATAACAAAATACCACAGACTGTGCAGCTTATAAACAACAGAAATTTATTTCTCACAGTTCTGGAGGCTGGAAGTCCAAGATCAGGGGGCCTGCGTGGTCAGGTTCTGTGTCTGGTTGAGAGCCCTCTTCCTGGGTCCGAGATGGCCATCCTTTCCCTGTATCCTCATGTGGTGGAAGGGGCTGGGGGGACCCGTGGGACCTCTTTTATAAGGCCACTAATCCCAATCTCCTAGTTACCTCCCCAAAGCTCCACCTTCTAATACTATCACTTTGGGGATTAGAATTTCAACATGTGAATTTGGGGGGAACATAAACATTCAGACCATTGCATTCAGTTATAGGAAGTAGCCAGATGACTGTTGTTTACTTTCTCTTGGGGGGAGAAGGGGTGAGAGGGTAAAGAAGTGGATTAAGTTAAGGAATACTTAGAGCTCGACTTCTCAGAAAATTGACAATTTCCAGATAAATGGATACATTTCTGGGTTTTTTGATTAATGGCTGTCCTTTCATCTAGTTATAAATCCTGGAAGAAGAAGAAAAAAAAAAATCTGGAAGAGTTAACTTCAGTTAATTTAGTTTACTGAAAATTTTGATAATCAGTGTCCTCATGCCAAACAACAGAGCTTTTACGGTATTTTGATTGACGGATATGCGTTTACGGAAGTTGGTGGTAAAAGACTCACAGTCAGCATTTAAAGTGCATTTATTTCAGTTAGAAAAATAAGGAGGTATATGTGGTTTCCTCCTAGCATGATGGGAGGGTGGTATTATGATCTCCTAGTGTGATGGTATCAGTACAACTTTAGTTGACAGAATAATAAAAAAATTTGAAGAGGAAGGCAAAAATGTCAGAAGAGCAAGAGGACGGAGTACAATCACAGAGAGGACATCTAAACTCATTGCTTCAAAACACATGAAAATATTTTAGACATCATTTGTTGGAAATTGTTATGGGCTGAACTGTATTCCTCACAAATTCGTTTGCTGAAGTCCTAATCCGCAGTACCTCAGAATGTGATTGCATTTGGAGACAGGGCCTTTAAAGAGGTAATTAAGATCAAATGGAATCATTCAAGTGGGTCCTAATCCAATGTAACTGGTTCCCTTAAAAGAAGAGGGGACTTAGACACAGACATGCACAGAGGGAAGACCATGTGAAGATAAGAGACAGAAGACGGCCCTCTACAAGCCAAGGACAGAGGCCTCCGAAGAAACCAGCCTAGTCAACACATTGACCTTGGACTTCCCAGACTTCCGGACTGTGAGAAAATAAACTTCTGTCGTTTAAGCCACCCAGTCTGAAGTACTTTGTTACGACCACCTAAGCAAGCTAAAGAAGCAGAGTGTATACCCATCTGAGATAAAAGTGAAAAAAACATAACACTCTAAAAAAGAAATGATATGAAGCCACATTTAACTCCATGTTCCTTTTCCTCCCGATGAAACTTCATTTCCTAATTGATTGCTGTTGTAAATCTGGAGTTGGTCTAGCACAGAATGATGTCATGGAGAGGGAGGGCCCAATTACACCACCCTGAAAGAGTCCTCACGAGCCCTGATGAGGCCATGACCGTGGCCCCAGATCAGGGTTTCCAGGGCTCCACCTCAGTGAGCCCAAGCAGTCTTCCCTCAGTGGAGAGAGAATGCTGAGGACGTAGTACCTTGCAGAAAGGAACTCAGTCTTAGGAAGATCTGTAGGAGACAAGAGGAGGACCAGTAGCTCGGTGGCTTGCACGTGTCAGTTTACATTGCAGGATTCCCTTTGATGGGGTTCAGGACGTGCCACTCCAAAATATGGCGCCTTGGCATATTAAATATTTTCAGCTGAAGGAGTTGGAGAAAACAGCAGAAGCAAGGACACTCTGATTTTGCCCCTACCCTCTTCCCTAAAACAGATCGTAAAACCCTCATGTGAGAGCTGTCTTGCCTATATCTGGAGGAAAGGAGCTTCCTTACCTTGGAAGACAAAGGGTGCCAAGAAGAATCTGAACAAACAGGCCTTGCAAATTTCCCCAGTTTACTATGCTTACTCATAACCCTTAGCCTCTCAAACTCCTCCATGACCATTCACTCCTCATCAAAGCTGGCATCAAATACTGAGCTTGAACTGGGTCTTTGTCTCCGTTTCCTCAAGAAGGCTCCCAAATCATGTAAAACTTGTATTAAATAAATGTGTATACTTTTTGCCTGTTCATCTGTTTTTGTCAGTTTCATTTGCAGACATAGCCAGAGACCCTAAGAGGGCCGAGGAAAACTTTTTCCGCCCCTACACCTTGGCATCCTTCACATCTGAGCAGAACTTTTTGAACTTGAAACTCCTCCAAGAGAAACAGCTTCCTCAACTCCTCCCCTTATCAAGAAACACTGCTGCCTAGAATGACACTGTAAGGGCACTGGCTTCATGCACGTTCCTCCCTTCGTTCCAAAGACACCATCAAAGGCAAATGGTTTGAGGGAAAGAGCGTATGTTTTAGTTTTTAGGCAACCGAGTCAGAATGGTATCTGTAGGAAAAAAGTACTTCCTTTTGACCCTGCTATGCATCTGCTTAAATCTTTTCCTATCAAGAGTGAAGCTTGTATTTGTAAAAACAGGATTCTGGCAATATAGCTAAGCTGGTGTGACTTTCAATGATCTGCCCGTAGATGTCTGTCTCATTAAATAAGTTATTTGGCCTGAAGGCAAATATGTTACAGTATTATCTGCTCATGCTGAAAAGCGGATATAAAATGGGTGTCTGTGCATATGAAAAGAGAATAAAGGGAGCCTTTGACAAGGCAACTACTTTATCAAGCATTCTGTGCCTCCTACCTATTTTGCATTTTTAAGGTGCAGAAATCTGGGTTATTATGGCTTCCAATGGTGTTAGTAAAATATAAGTTCCTGATGCATATTTGCTTATGATAAAATATAGGTGCTTATGCATATTTGCTTTAAGCACCTTTGGAGTAAGGAGATCTTTCCATTTAGGTTTTGCTAATACTTTTGCAAACAGTAGACCCCCAGATGCAACAAACTTACCAGGTAGCTCAGCAAGATCACCAGAAAATGGCAGCCTATGGCATCCCTCTGTTTACTTATTGTTTTTTTTGTTTCTTGCACCATTTTTGTGCTTCCTCATACAAACTTTGATTATTTAGCTCAAATTGGGATTAAGGTTCTGACTAGAATGCCAGCTTATAATGGACAATGAAATATCACTGATGCAATAAAATTTCCCCAGAAATATAATGAAATGGAGAAAATGATATTCATGATATTTATCAGAATTCTTCCCGGGAGTGTTCCATATGCAATTGGAAGGAATACTTTACTATTGCACTCTCCAGGAGCAATGCATAGTTGCACTTGCCAGGCTGCCTTTCAGAAGGGTGGTCCTGGTAGCACGAAAGATTTTATTTTGTGCTGAGTGGGGTATGTTAGTTTGGGGCCAAGTGGAATAGCTAGAAATAATAAGAGAAAGGCCAGTCTTTAGCAGTGGTGCATCTCCATCAGTGTTCAGCGTCACCTCAGTGTGACTACCAATGAATGTTAGAAAGATATACACAATACAATAGAATTATGGAGAAAGGATATTGAATTGGCAAATCACAGGGAACCCAAACAGCAAATAAACGTATGAAAAGATGCTCAACTTCACTGGTCATCAGAGAAATGCCAACTAAAACCAAAGAGATATTGTTCCATAGTCATCAAAAAGTTAAAAGCCCAATAATATTAGGACACACAGAGGACATTATTCTCTATCATTTTCAGTTTGTTTGTGAAATATTTCAACATAAATAGATTCGAATAAAAAGAATATTGATTTGAAGGGATTCCCATGACGTGCGTCAGTCTGGCTGTGTTAACCCCTCTGCATTTGGCCCTGTATCACGTCATGTGAAACCTTCTGACAATTCCAGTTCTCATGCAGAAAATACTCGCACTGCAATTCCTTCAGGCCCAGGCATTCTGTGAGGAGCTGGGGGACTTAAGGCCAACGGTGTAGGTGCTAGAAATGGAAGGAAGTTCCCTATGCTTTCTGATTTTCTGTGAAATTTCCAAAACAGAAAGTTAGAGATTTTATGTTGGGCTACCTATCTTCATGATGCTTAATAATGAGGCCAGAATTGTTAAGTCATGTGCTTTGGACTTAAGTGGGAAGTTAAATAAAAATATATTAAAGACCCAGGGAGGAAATTATTGCAGAGACATTATACGTTCACCAAATCATTTTGTTCTCTTTCTTCATGTTCACAGGAAGGCTACATTTACACACCCTTCTTGCTACTGCTTGTGAGCATGTGACTGAGCTCTGGCTACAGCAAAGTAAGTGAAAGTTGCAATGTCTACACCTGATATCAAACAGCCTGTGTCATCTTCTGCTCTGTCTTTCCCTGTCCATTTGTCTGGAAATGAAGGACTATGAGAATGGTGGAACAACAAGAAAATATTGATTTGAAGGGATTCCCACATTGCCCATGTATCTCCATCCGGCTCTGTCATGAAAGACGTCTGGATCTCTGAGTCACCACATGGAGTAGAGCCTCCCGGGAAAGCAAGATAACTAGGAATGTCTGCACTGGGGACTCTGTGTGTATGTTAGAAATACATCTCTTTGTGTTAAGCCTCTGAGATTTTGGAACTACTTTAGTGTCAGAAATTAGTCTATTTGGACTTACCCAGTAATTCCTTAGACTAATATATATTTTCTTAAATGTCCCAGGAAGTCCTTCGAATGTCCCAGAGCAGCCACCATCTAACTGAGAAATATTTATTAGCTAGACATTTAAAATAAACGGCTTTGAAATGACTCAATCTATTTTCCTCCTACCATTGTCACCATAAGGAGAGACAAGGCCAGGAATATGACATGCTTTCTGAAGAAATGATATAAAAGCTGGAGCGGAAACTAGACTTTTGAACTCCACTGTATACATCTCAGGGTTTGGTATTAGCGTAACTTCCTATTTCCTTTCATATGTTCTATGTGAATGATTCGTTTCCAGGGGCAGGCTGGGGTCTGGACCTGCTCCTTCTAGCGTAGCTCATCCAGATACATTTATTCCGTGAGCTGACGGATATGACTTCTTAGATTTTATCAGTATTTGGTTTTGCATTATAGTTGTGACTAAGAGTTGGGGTTTAAGTTATGATTTATGTTGGAGAGTTTTTATTTTTCAAGCGGGGTAAGAAATAAGATTTGATATGTAGTGAATTTTTGAGGACAGATCTGAGAAAATCACCCCAAAATTTCGACTCTGAATGGCCACTTGAGACCAGACAGGAGTGACCATGTGAGGGTAGATCATGGCAACCGCTACGTGGTGAAGCCTTGATGTACATATCCAGCTACGTCCCCGGCATCTTTCCTTGGAGGCCTAATAGTTGTCTCAAAAGGGACACGTTCAAGCGTGAAATCTGGTCTCCCGCCCATGCTGGTAAACGGTTGCCCCACCCACCTCATCCTTCACTCCTCTCTTTCCCTTTATATCTAATCTGTCAGATCATTCTGTGGTCCTTCTTTCAAAATATACCCTAAATCCATTTTCTCTCCTGGATAATTTAATACCTTTGGACTCTTCTGCCTGTTTCTGTCTTTGCTCATGGTTTCCTGTGTCACTCAGATAAAGCCAACTTCTCAAAATGCCTTCCAGGTTTTACATGATCTGTGCCTTTCTCTCTCCGCAACCCTCTGCTACCTCCTCACTGACCCCCCCACCCTAGCGCTCATTCTGTTCCAGCCACACTGACTTCCTTGATGTTTCTAGAACAAATCAGACATGACCTACCTCGGGGCCTTCCATTTGCTGTTCCCTCTATTTGCAACACTCTCCCCTCATTTATCCATGTGAGTTGAACGTCACTCAAATGTCAGTGAGGACTTGCCTGACGCCTTGAGTCTAGCAAGTCTTTTCCTCCACAGCCCCGTCCTCTGGACCACATAACTTCCATCCACCTCCCAGTGGGTACTTCCTAGATCTTCCTACTGGTTTTACTTTCTTCTGTAGCACTTACTACCATCTGACATTCTTTTTTTTCTCTCTCTCTCTCTTTTTTGGTTACCGCCTTAACCATTTTTAAGAGTACAGTTCAGTAGCATCAAGTATATTCACATTGTTGTAACGACAGACACAGAAAAACAGAAAAGTTGTCTAGAACTTTTTCATCTTACAAAACTGAAACTCTATCCTCAGTAAACATTAATTTCCCCTCCCTCCAGTCCTTGGCAACTACCTTTCTACTTTCTGTTTCCATGATTTTGACTACTTTAGATACTTCACATGAGTGGAATTATACAGGATTTATCCACTGTGATCGGATTATTACGCTTAGCATAATGTTTTTGAGGGGTATCCATGTTGTTACATGGGACAGGATTTCCTTCATTTTCAAGGCTGTATAATATTCCATTGTATACAGGCAGCTATAACAAAACACCATAGACTGGGTGGCTTATGAATGACAGAAATCTATTTCTCATAGTTCTGGAGGCTAGAAGCCCAAAAACAAGATGCTGGCAGATTCGAATCTGATGAGGACCTACTTCCTACTGCCTCCTAGTTCCTTTGTAGCTGTTGTCTCACTGTGTTCTCACATGACAGAAAGAAGGGACGAGGGAGCTCTCTGGGGCCTGTTTCCATTCACGAGGGCTCTGTCCTCATGACTTAATCACCGCCCAAAGGCCCCCCACCTCCAAATACTATCACACTGAAGTTAAGATTTCAACATATGAATTTTGGAGGTCACATTCAGTCCATTGCAATCATTTTTGCAGAAATATTACCTAATTGGTATTGCATCCTTAGAGCATCCTATGAGGGGCACATAATGTCAGTTTGTCCCACAAGTAAAAATTAAATCGACCCCAGGCTTAGCGAGAGTGCAGTCTATAGACACTCAAGCACTGCTGTGTACAAAGTTCACCCATGTTGTCCTTATTATCAAATAAAAAAATTGCATGAATTTTAGGTAGCATATTCAGCAAATAGATCTTTTCTTTTGAAAAAAAGGAAAGTCGATTGTTTCCCCTCCCCTCTGGTAGAGGAGAAATGGAAAAGTTTGCCAAGCAGACGCTGTAAATGTTGGCTAAAAGAATTATAAATTTGAGATTCTGAGCACTGCGGGAGTTCTTGTCATTATTGTCCTCGGACAAGTCATTTAGTTGTTGATCACCTTGTTTCATCTTCAAAATGATGGAAAATCATGCTTACTGCTCACCTCATCTCTCTCACAAAGGCACTGGTGGCCTAGCCCAAGCAAAGGCACTCAAGGGAGTACCAATCTTGTAATTTAAATGAAAGACACACAGAGAGGCAACACTCTAGTATTATACAGACTGTTTTCATAATTAGCTTAACAGCAGTCCTTGGAAGCGGCAATTTTAATATATTGTACATTTTCTAAAAGGTAAACAACAGATGAGGCTGGGACAACCATATTGGAAGGAGCTGATAAAACAATGATCTCTAAAAACTCCCCTACAATGAAATACAATCCTGTAATTAAAATGAAGCCCCTTTTTATTAAGGAAAAGTGAACAGGTCTTTTGGATAAGAGTGGTTTATAAGATGAATAGATCTAAGGCTATTAGAGTAGACAGTCTCATAGTTAAGTCTTTGGGGGGATGGCATTGCAATTATTACACTGGTACCAGTGTCAAAAAACAGACACCATGGAGCTGGACAAAATTAACCATGTTTTAGCCAGTTATCTTCTGAGATAATGTCTATACATGTTTAAAAACTACATGTAACTATTACAGCGCTCTTTCTCCCTCGTTGTCTTGACTAGAGTTTGCTTCTTGACAGAGGATCCTACTCTCTGTGCAGGAACTTGTTCCTCCCGCTCTCGTGTGCCGAAGGGCTGGCTGTCCGTTGTTGCCAGACCTCGGCAATCCTACCTTTGTGCAGCTTAGGTGTCTAGCTAGAGTCTTCAAAATCCCTTTTCTGTCAATGACCTGACCTTCTCCCCCCTTCCCCTTGTTTATCCAACATCTTGGGACCTAGCTGCCCCATCCACCCCCATTCCGCCATCGGAAATTTCGAGGAATATGTAGACGGTTGTATGGCCAGCTTCAGGGCATGTGATCTATGCTGTCACACAGAGCTCCACAATTAAAAGGGCCCAACAGTTGGTTAAATATTCTGCTTTTGCCATTTTGAAGTCCTCAAGTTTTGAACAAGTTTTATTCTACAACAGGCCTCGCAACTTTTATAGGCAGACCTGATTTTGTTATAAGTTAGGTTTCCCAAGGAGCAGATTCTGCGATGGAGACCAGCAGAGAGGATGTTTACTGGGGATTGTTGGTATCACCACTTGTGGAAGCAGGGAAAAAGGAAGGAGCCCTGGGCAGGGGGAGAAGCTGAGTCCTGACGCAGTCTCAACAAAGACCTCCCCAAGCCCACAGGGAACTCTGATACTAGCGTGGTCTTTTTTTTTTAAAAATTATTTTATTATTATTATTATTTTTAATAGTAATCTTTTATTTATTTATTTATTTTTATGTATTTATTTTTGGCTGTGTTGGGTCTTCGTTTCTGTGCGAGGGCTTTCTCTAGTTGTGGCAAGCGGGGGCCACTCTTCATCGCGGTGCACGGGCCTCTCACTATCGCGGCCTCTCTTGTTGCGGAGCACAGGCTCCAGACACGCAGGCTCAGTAGTTGTGGCGCACGGGCCCAGTCGCTCCGCGGCATGTGGGATCTTCCCAGACCAGGGCTCGAACCCGTGTCCCCTGCATTAGCAGGCAGATTCTCAACCGCTGTGCCACCAGGGAAGCCCTAGCGTGGTCTTTAGGGTCGTTCTGTGTGAAGGCAAGAAAGCCAGGCTTTGCATTAACTGTCAAGAGGGGAGTACAGCTCGGAGAGCTGATTCTTTTCATCCAAGGAAATTCCAAAGAGAGCTTACAGCTGAGGGCCATCTCTCTGCAGCTGGGGGAGTCTCGGTGGCACACCACAGCATCCACTACAGCTACCCGTTCAAACATTTTGCCCTTAGCTCTTCAGACGTCGTTCTTCTAATAACCTCAAAACATTCCTGGGCATTTTGTCCTTGTGTGGACTTGCTTTACCTTAGAAATCTTCGTGTTCTCACTCCTACTGCTGTGGCTGACTCGATACGTTCATCACACAATTTTCTCTTTCTTGGGACAAAGAAAGACTAGCTTTCCCATGTATCTAAGTTGAAACTGAGTCCCTGTCAACAGAAGTGTGACTGGATATAGTGTGCCACTTCCCATCTGAGACAATTAAGGATGGATGTGGGTTCTCACACTCTCTCTTTCTTTTCTATAGGTTGGATGTAAAGATCTCTGAGATGGCAGAGTTACAAAATAGAAGCGGCCCTGGTCGGTGAGCCATTTTTGGAGTAGATCTTTCAGAGGCAACTGCCTCTACCACTGTGATGACAGTGACTAAAACACTGCTCTTCCACTTCAAAAACACAAAACAAAGAACAAAAAACATCAACAGAACTTCAGGCTCTTAATTTCTGCTTTTCTTCCAGACTCTCAGCCTCTCTTAGCCATCTGCCTTCTCAAGCCAATCTGCGACTCACAGTTGATCATGAGAAACAATCTTTCACCTACACCTCTATTTGCTTTGCACACTTTTCTCGTGCTGTGCCCTTTCAGCCAACCCTCAACTCCAGAGAAATTCAGCAATCCATTTTTTCCGCTCCTATACTAGAATGGCTCAGTACTGCTGGAGACAATCACAACCATTTGTCTGACTAATGCCACCACAAAGTCAGATTTCCATTCTCAGCTAGGTCTTTAGCATTTCCTGGAAGTTCTGGCTCAGAACCCTCCTTGGTCACCTCAACAACCTTTCCCAGATTCACCTGTTTCTACATGTTCTCTACTCTCAGTCCTTATCCTAATCTTAGCAGAAACCTTATTTCTTCCAGAAAACAAAACAAAAAAACTACAGACAGAATCTCTCTCCAACTTTTTAACTATACAACTTTGGATAGTACTCAAGAGAGTTGAAGGGATAATTTTTCCTCTTGTGAATGAAAAATGTTGCCTGCCAGTAAACAAAGGATGTTGTACAGCCATCAAGCCATCACATTACAGCTGCCCCAATGGTGAGCCCTGAGGGAACTCAGGATAGAAACAGGATGCCTGCCATCTAGCAGTGAACTGCTGCGGCCACCCCTGACTGTGCACCCTGAGGAGACTCAGGGTGAGAAAGCACAGGATACTGGCCCTAGATAGCTGAGGTGCCTATCAAAGGAATTATTTCAGTGAGCCCAGACTCTTGCATCTTCCCACACATAGAAAAGTGCTAAATTCCTTGAGATGTCTGGTTTTCTTTAATTAACAGTACTCTTTTGATGTTCTAACTACTTAGCCTTTGTTGCATAAACTCCTATATATCCTGGCTCCCCTCCTTGCCTCTTTGGAGCAGCCCCTCGGAGTGACCCAAGAGTCCTGTCTCCTGGGCTTGAAGTCCTCAGTTTTGTCTGCTGAATAAAACATAACTCTCAACTCTTAGGCTGTGCATTTTTTTCAGTTGACACCCTTTACATTTTTTCTCCTTTGTTTTTCTGAATTAAATTACAAATTAAGCCCACCTTTGAGTCCTCACCACCAGGGTTGTAAGAAATTCAATTTCCTCCTTGTTTTGAAGTTGTACAGGATCTAGGGAGCTTGTGTGTGGCCTGACACATGGGGAAAAGGCCTCTCGACTCCCACCTCTTATGGGATAATGTTGATACTTCAGGGTCCAAACCTGTGGGCCCACCCAAAGACTGGCAGCTCTACTATTTAGTGCCTATTTTCTGCTTGTTCTCTCTAAGGTGGGGTACCACTCTGCCTGGTGTCCGGCATTCCTGTATGGCCCACATCTAATTCCTCTTTGAGTTTGGTTATCTCTTGAGATGCTTTCAGAGACTGGAGACACTAGTCTCTGCTTCTCACAGGACATGTCAAAACCTCTATGCCTTCCTAGTTGAAGGGAATTCCATGTCCTTTCTTCTATGACTATTTCAGCTTCTCCTCTTAAAGTTATTCAACTCTCACTCCACTCTCCAAAGGGATGAGCTAGCATAATCCTCTCAGTGACTTTCAGCTTTTAAACACAAAAACTTGGGGGCAGTCTGTCTTCAAGAAACTTCTGCTTGACAATCTATAAGAAATGGATAAATTCCTAGGAACATACAACCAAGCAAGACCGAGTCATGAAGAAATGGAAAATATGAACAGACAGATTACTTATAAGGAGATTGAATCAGGACTCAAAAACCTCCCAACAAACAAAACTCTAGGACCAGATGACTTCACTGGTGAATTTTACCGAACATCTAAAAAGGAATTAATACCAATCCTTCTCAAACTCTTCCAAAAAATGGAAGAGTAGGGAACATCTCCAAACTCATTTACAAGGCCAATATTACCCTGATACCAAGACCAGACAAGGACACCACAAGAAAAGAAACTCATTTACAAGGCCAATGTCCCTGATGAACATAGATGCAAAAATCCTCATCAAAATATTAGTAAACCAAATTCAATAATACATTAAAAAAAGCATATACCACGTTCAAGTGGAATTTATTTCAGGGATGCAAGGATGACTTAACATTTACAAGTCAATAACTGTGATACACCACCTTAACAAAATGAAGGGTAAAAATTATACAATCATCTCAATAAGATGCATAAAAATCATTTGAGAAAATTCAACAGCCAATTAAGATACAAACTCTCAACAAAGTAGGTAAATAGGGAACATATCTCAACATAATAAAAGACCATATATGACGAGCCCACAGCTAACTTCAGACTCAATTGTGAAAAGCTGAAAGCTTTTCCTCTAAAATCAGGTACAAGACAAGGATGCCCACTCTTGCCACTTTTATTCAACATAGTATTGGAAATCCTAGTCAGAACAATTAGAAAAAAAAAAAAAAAAAGAAAATTCATTCAAATTGGAGAGGAAGAAGTAAAACTGTTACTATTTACAGATGACATGATAGTATATATAGAAAAACCTTAAAAACTCCATCAAAATGTTAGAGCAAACAAATTCAGTAAAGTAGAATACAAAATTAATACACAAAAATCTGTTGTGATTTTATACACTAATAATGAACTATCAGAAAGAGAAATTAAGAAAACAATCCCATTTACAACTGCATCAAAAAGAATAAGACAGCTAGTAATAAATTTAACCAAGGAGGTGAAAGACCTGCACACTGAAAACTATGGGACATTGATGAAAGAAATTGAAGACACAAATAAATGGAAAGACATTTGATGCTCATGGATTGGAAGAATTAGTATTGTTAAAATGTCCATACTACCCTAAGATATCTATAGATTCAATGCAATACCTATCAAAATTCCAATGGCATTTTTCTCAGAAATAGAAAAAACAATCCTAAAATTTATATGGAACCACAAAAGACCCCAAATAGACAAGCAATCTTGAGAAAGTGAAACAAAGCTGTAGGCATCACACTTCCTCATTTCAAACTATATTACAAAGCTATAGTAATCAAAACAGTATTGCATTGGCATAAAAACAGACAAATAGATCAATGGAACAGACAGAGAGCCCAGAAATAAACTCACACATATGCCACACTTTATCTATTCTACTGTTGATAGAAATTTTGGTTGTTTATATTTTTGGGGGTAAAATGAATAAAACTGCTGAGAACATTCTTGTACATGTTTGTGGGGGGAGATTTCTGTTGGAATTGAGTGGAAATGCTGGGTCATAGGATATGTGTATGTTTAATTTTAGTATATATTGCCAAACAGTTTTCTAGAGTGACTGTACCAGCTTATACCCATCAGCAACGTATGACAGTTCCAGTTGCCCTAAGTGTTGCAGAACCCCAGAAACCATAAAGAAAAAAAAGTTGATGAATTCACATAAAGACAGACAAAAACCTATGCGTGGCAATAACTAGCATAAAACAAAGTTGGAACTCCAAAGATAAACTGGGAAAAAAATTTTGCCATGCATCATATTTAAGGAGCTAATTTTCTTTAAAAAGAAAAAAAAGAACAAAAAAACCCCCTGGGATTCCTTTTAAATCAATTCAGAAAAGACCAACAACTCAATAAACAAGTGGGACAGGACATTCAAAGACAGTTGAAAGTAAAAACAAATAATTTTAAACAGGAAATGATCCCCAGTTTCAATCATATTAAGAGAAAAGCAAATTGAAAGTATATTGAAAGCATTTTTAATATATATGATTGGCAAAGAGAAAATGTTTGATTAATGTAGCTAAGATGTAGAGAAATAGCTACTTCCATTTAGTAATGGTAGGATTCTAAACTATGGAGAGCAGACGATATCCATTAAAATTAAAAATCCATGTACCTCAAGAGTGATATGGATAAATTGTGATGTATTACACAATGGAATATTACAGAGAGAAAGAATGAATGAATTACAGGACTTCCCTGCCTGTCCAGTGGTTAAGATTCCGTGCTTCCAGCGCAGGAGGCGCAGGTTTGATCCCTGGTCGGGGAACTAAAATCCCACATGCCGCGTGACGCAGCAAAAAAAAAAGAATGAATGACAGTTCATACACCGTATAGATGATTCTCGCAAGCGTAGTGTTGGGTAGAAGAGCCAGACACCTAAGTTCAAAACCAGACAAAATTAATCTATGGTGTTAGAGGTCAGGGAAGTGTTACCCTTGATGGAGCTCACTGAAAGGGAACACAGGAAGGGCTTTGAGGGGCTTGTAATGTCCTGTATCTTGATGTGGGTGCTGGTTACACGGTTGTGTTTTCATTGGGAAAATTCATCAAGTTATAAATCTAGGATTTGTGTACTTTTCTGAATGTATGCTATATTTCAATAACAATTTTAAAATAAAAAGTGTATATACATAGTCAAAAAAAAAACCCTCACACATATGTTAATTAATTTAAGACAAAGGAGGCAAGAATATACAATGAGGAAAGGACAGTCTCTTCAATAAATGGTGTTGGGAGAACTGGACAGCCACATGGAAAAGAATGAACCTGGACCACTATCTTACACCATGCACAGAAAATAACTTGAAATGGATTAAAGGCTTGAATGTAAGACCTGAAACCATAAAACTCCTAGAAGAAAACAGGCAGTACACTCCTTGACATTGGTCTCGACAATAATTTTTTGAATCTGACACCAATAGCAAAGGCAACAAAAGCGAAAATAAACAAGTGGGATTACATAAAACTAAAAAGCTTTTGTACAGCAAAGGAAACCATCAACAAAAAGAAGAGACAACTTACAAAATGGGAGAAAATATTTATAAATCAAATATCTGATAAGGGGTTAATAATCAAAATACAGAAAGAACTCATACAACTCAATAGCAAAAAAAACCAATTAAAAAATGGGTAGCAGATCTGAATAGACATTTATCCAGAGAAGACATACAGATGGCAAACAGGCACATGAAAAGATGCTCAACATTACTAATCATCAGGGAAGTGCAGATCGAGCAGATCAAGAGTACAATGAGATCACCTCGCACCTGTTAGAATGGCTATTATGAAAAAGACAAGAAATAACATGCTGGCGAGGATGTGGTGAAAAGGGAACCCCTCATGCTGTTGGTGGGAATATAAATTGGTGCAGCCATTATGGAAAACAGTATGGAGGTTCCCCCAAAAATTAAAAATAGAACTCCCACATGATCCAGCAATTTCATTTCTGGGTAACTATCTGCGGAAAACAGAAACATTAACTTGAAAAGATATATGTACCTTCATGTTCACTGTAGCATTATTACAGTAGCCAAGACGTAGAAGAAAACTTGTGTTTCATTCATCAACTGATGGATGAATGGATAAAGATGTGATATATAGATTTATACACACACACATATACATACAATGGAATGTTATTTAACCATAAAAAAGAAGGAAATCTTTCCATTTGCAACAACATGGGTGGACCTTGAGGGCATTACTCGGAGTGAAATAAGTCAAACAGAAAAAGACAAATACCATATGATCACACTTATGTGGAAGCCCCCCGCCCCAAAACAAAACTGGAACTCATAAATACAAAGAACAAACTGGTGTTGCCAGAGGCAGGGGGTGGGGAGTGGGCGAAATGGGTGAAGCGGGCAAAAGGTACAAACCTCCAGTTATAAAGCAAGTAAGTCCTGGGGATGTAATGTACAGCATGGTGACTATAGTTAGTAATACTGTATTGTATATTTAAAAGTTGCTAAGAGAGTAGATCTTAAAAGTCCTCATCATGAGAAAAAACATTTGTGACTATGTGTGATGATGGATGTTAATTAGACTTAATGTGGTGATCATTTCACATATACAAATGTTGAATCATTATGTTTCATTATTACCTGAAACTAATGTAATGCTATATGTCAATTATATCTCAAGTAAAAAGAAGAAAGATTAGCGTGCCAGTTGGTTTAAGCCACTCGACTACAGGGCCTTTTTGTTATCACAGCTTAGATCAAACCCTAACTAATTCATGTCATCCATTTATATGAATCATTTTCTAATAATCGTGAAAGTTTAACTTATGAGTATTAGAAAAATATGTTGTTCTCTATTCTTGGTTGCAAATTCATTGTGAGGCCACACATTTATATTCCACTATTATTCACCACATTGTACGGTTTTCTTAACAAGACTATTTCAAATTTTAAAATTATGAGACTTTCAAAAACAAAATAAATTGATTATATTCAAAAGCAAAAAAAAAATATGTGTCTGTGTATATATATATCTATATATCTATATATATCTATAGATATATATAGATATATAGATATAAAATACTTCTGCTCTCTGCTTCCACTAAGCAAATGCCCTGAGGAATGGGACACAAATGCCTAGCCACCCCCTTGGAAAGGAGAAATTTTAATATGAACAAAACACAAATTTATAACTTAGTTGCTTATTTTGTCACTCTTAATTGCATCTATATCCACCCTTCCTCTTTTTAGGTTTAAGGTAATTCCTTAACCCTGACTTTCATCTATTCCATTTCTTCTCCTCTGAAACCTTGATCAGGAATGACTTTCCTTTTTACAGCATCTTCAGTGTTACCCTAAAAACATGCTTCAGTCTCTCCCTATCTGCAAATTGTCCTTCAACCCTGTGTCACTCTATTTTTTTAGTTAATTAATTAATTTTTGGCTGTGTTGGGTCTTCCTTGTGGTGCGTGGGCTTCTCATTGCGGTGGCTTCTCTTGTTGAGGAGCACAGGCTCTAGGCGTGCGGGCTTCAGTAGTTGTGGCACGTGGGCTCAGTAGTTGTGTCTCACGGGCTCTAGAGCGCAGGCTCAGTAGTTGTGGTGCACAGGCTTAGCTGCTCCGCGGCATGTGGGATCTTCCTGGACCAGGGCTCGAACCTGTGTCCCCTGCACTGGCAGGCAGATTCTTAACCACTGCGCCACCAGGGAAGCCCAATCCTGTGTCACTCTTGAGTACTATCCATCTCTCTTCTCTTTCAGAGCCAAACACCCTCAAAGCAGTCAGTCTTCGCTTCCTCGTCTTGCGTTCACTCCTCAAGCCCCAGCTATCTGTCTTCTGACCACAATTCACTGAAACTACAGTTGCTAAGGTCATTTGTGACTTCCAGTTGCCAATGCCAGTGAAAAGATTTTAATTCTGATTTTGTCAGGCCGCCTCACTGCATTTAAAATTGCTGATGTGCATTCTTTCTGGAAATTGCCTAAACTGTTTCTCCTTATACCCACAATCTTCCTCTGAGCCCTCTGAGGGCTTGTCTTCCTCTGGGGACCCTAACATGTTGCTGATTCCCAGCAACTGACCAAGAATCACTACTTTTCTCATTGTACTCACCCTTCCTGGGTGATTTCATCCACCCTCATATTTTTTTTAATAGGTTAAAAAAAAAAAAAAGGCTTAAAAATTTGTATCTGATGTCTCCTAAATTAAAATCTCCAACCCTGAGGTCTCTTCAAAGGCTCAGACTTTCGTATCTAATGGTCTGCTGGGCATTTATGCTGGGTGAGGAACAAACTTACTCTCAGAAACCCCTATGTAGACACATGTGGCAGATTCCCAGGGCCTTGTGATGACATTCACATATTACTTAAAAATATTCATTGACCTCACAATCTCATTAATAGTGTGGAAGTATACATGGGCTGAATATTTTAGACATTTCACCAACCTCAAATACATAGAGAACATGAATTTAATGAGCCCTGTAAACTGTAACCTTTGGGATAGTGCCCTGAGCTTAATCCCTGAAGTGTCCCGTGGGCCTCAAGTAGTCCAGATTCTTTCATGCCATATATTAAAAAAAAAAAAGGGCAGCCAAACCCTATCTCTGGCATGGTATCACACTTGCCTAAGGCAAAGCTTTTTATGAAAAGTATTTTTGGAGCAACAAAAAGGACGAAAAGCTGAGACTTCATCATTTTTAAAGAACAGGTTGCATGACTGTGTTGTGCCAGCTTTCTAACTGTGGCAGATTGCATTTTCACAGACTAAATGATCTTCTGCAAAGTGACCTTGTCACCCTCCCATCAAGCTATAGGAGCTAGTTTCTTCATCCCACTGAATGTGGATAGGCCCTGTGCCTGCAATGGTGATAGAGTACAGCCAAAATGACTCTGCCAGTTCTGGGTATAGCCCTTAACTCTCCTGCTTCCGGCCACCACGCTGTGGGAGGCCCAGGCCACATGGAGAGGATATGCACAGGTGTTACGGCCCCAGCTGAGCTCCCGACCAAAGCCAGCATCCAAATCAGCCACGTGAGTAGCCGTGATGGATGTTCAATCCATCTGTCCTCCAGAACCCCAGCAGACGTGACAACTGAGAGATCCCGAGGGAAAAAAAACCACCCAGCTGAGATCAGTTATACCTCAGAACTGTGAGAGATTAACAATAAGATTGTTATCTCAGCTGTGAAATAAAAGTCGTATTTTAGGGCAGGACAAGAAAAATTTTAAACAAAACTTTTCTCTGCCCTTCGGCCTCCCCTCTCCCCTCACTGGGCACCGTATATCCTTCCCCATCGGCAGAAATACCTGCTCGACCACAGGGCAACATTGTCCTAGCATCAACAAGACAGCTCCTTAAAGACGGCATTCCTTCTTGATCTCGGAAGGGTTCACATGACACTTAGATTTATAAGTGTCAATAATATGTCGTCTAACGTACAGCCCTCTGTCTCAGAAAACTTGTATAACTGTGCCTTGGTTTCTAAAGGGCGGAACCGTCTTCAGAGCTTTCTGAAACGCTCTTCCTGGGTTATAACCCTCAAATTTGGCTCGAAGAAAATTTTCCATATCTTTCCTAGATTGACTGATTAATTTTTCATCGACACAGTCTACTAAGTTTTAGGGTGGTTTGTTATTAGGATAGATAGCAGAACACTAATAAATGCCTGTGTTTATGGCAGAATTTGGTCTGCAACTTGCTTTCTTTATAACCTGGTATTGAAGTTGTAGGGAGGCTTATCCCTTATCTACCCACCTCCAAATATTGTTGCCTATTGAGATCTAACAAAAAGAACCTATGAGTTATATGTGACCAAACTGACTTGGGGAGATAAGGCATTTCCCCCGGTACTAACAGAGCAAGAATTTCAAGGCTCAGAACCCAGATAGTAGGCCTGTGTAATGTGGTTTGTCGAATAACAGAGCTATAGCTTCAAATGGTACCATAAGTTACTGGGTGCTGACATGGCTGAGAGTATAAAAGTCAGGAAAGCCCACAGATCTGTAATTCTTTTGTCCCTGTGGACAAATTGTTCATATACATTGCCTAGACACCGCATTTGCAATGTGTGTCCTTAGGATAAAAGGGAGGCAATGAGGAACTATGTCAGCCCTTCACATCCCTGGCTTCGCATGGCTTATTTGCTGCTTCAGGAACCAGCCAAAGCAAAAGCAAGCTTGAGTGAGTCAAGTCCATATTCTCAGCCATCCTGAAACCTGGCACAGGTGGCCTTGTACAATATCTCCACCCCAAGGCTCCACAGGCATCTCAGATGCATTGTGTTCCGAGCTGAGCAGATCCTATTTCCTCCTAAACCTACTGCCATTACCACCTTCTCTGTCTCAGTAGGTATTCATCTCCATCCACCCGTTCACCAGATTTCTCCTTCCACCTCTTCACCACACCCCAAAAATATCTGAGGCCAGTTAATATGACTTCCTGAACAGTTTTTAGGAATCTCTTCCTAATGCTGTTTCAAGATTCTGGCCTCCATCATGTCTCATTTGGACATCCTGATTCATCTCCCTGCCTCCAGTCTTGTCTATCTAAAAATTCCCCCCTCTACTCAGCTAGCAAAGGAAGCTATCTACAACGTAAATCTGACCGTGCCATTTCTTTGCCCCAAATCTGCTATCTTGAAAGCAGCAAGCACATGGCTTCCTTGCTCACCTCTCTTGTCTCATTTCCCACCACTGCTCTCAGAACACTGAAAGCCTTCTTAAGAACACTGCCCTCTCACAAAACTGAAACACTTGTCAAACGCCGAGCTCTTTGCTGCCTCAGTGCCTTTGCTCATGCTGCTCTCTGCTTGACATACCCTCTCTCCATGCCCTTCTCCACCTTCCCAGTCCTCAGCCTGACTCGTTTCTTCTCATTCTTTAGAACAGTAGAGCTTGAAAAGATCCTGTTCCCTAAGAAACACCCCAGGCCAATTACAGCAGAATTTAGGCAAGCGGCTCCCAGGATTCAGTATTTTTTAAAGCTGCTCAGCTGATTTCCGTGGCAGCTCAGGCTGAGAATGATGCTTTAGAGTCAGCGTGCCCCTTTTCTCTCCAGATTGAAATGCTCGTTTATAATCCCATCATGTTCTGTAACATCTGCTTTACGGCACAGTCCACAATGCATTATCATCAGCTGTTTACGAGTTTGTCTCTCTAGAGGATATGAACTTATTTAGGGTAAGAACTGTTTTTTCAAATTCGTGTTTTCAGTATTTCGCTTGGTGGCTGGTAGGTACTAAACAATCAATCACCCTTCATGAAAGAGACTGAATGAGAAAACAACTAAACTTACGCTAATAAACATCTTCAGAATATTCATATAAAAAGTAAATGAAAATGTCATCCTATTTCACTCCAGCACTATTCATTTCTGGTAAGTCCCAAAGCACATAGGTACGAGTAGGGTTAGAATACACAGAGTTTGCTTTATGATTGGAAATGAAGATATTAACAAACCAGAGGGAGCACTGCAGATTTTGAGCAGGGTCTCCTCAAAGAGGCACTTACAAACCCAAGAATGTGAGACGGGCTACTGAGCTGTAGTGAGAGGTAAATTCTTGCTTCAGAGAGAGAAACAGAAAAGTGAAACATTTAGGGTTTACTCAATAACTTTACAGGAAAAAAAACCCTTTTCTCCTATTGTAGTTTCATGAGAAACTTCATTGGGTGGGGCTAGATATAATAGAATATAAATGCGTACTTTTGAGAATTTAGAACACCGTAAAGAGGGAAATAATAATTTAGAGAATTAAATTATTAGAATACTGAATTAAATGAGAATGTTTGACATACATACCAACCTGAAAAAACATATTCTGGAATCACTGCAATTCACTAACCCATTTCTGAGCATCCATATTTCAAGTCTCTGTGAACTGGAGCAAGAAAGTCTCTGATACCAAGAAACTTAGTCTAATAATAAGGGTAATGGGATCAATAACGTAAATATATATTTTGAGCATCTACTAGGTGCCAGGCTTTGTCCAAAGATCTTTATGCATATAAGGTCAGCTAATCTATGGTTAACTTGTTATTCTCACTTTTTTAGGTGAAGAAACTGAGACTTAGGGAGATTAAGTCATTTGCCCAAGGTTGATAAAACTAGGATTTAAACTCATATTTTTTTGGTTCTAAACCATTCTGCTTTCTTAACAGGGGAGATTAAATATGTACATCAATTACAAAAGTTAGAAAGTAATATATGTTGCCAGCAAACAAAAGGCCATGAGAGTATGTAATATAAAGTTTTGCTTCTCACAGGGGATGTTTAAAAGCAGACATAATGGGGAAGATATCTGATCCAGCTCTCGTAACTCTCCTTAAGTTTAGTAACTCTCCTTGTTTTCTCCAGTGGTTTTATTATGAAATATATTTGGGTTTACAGAAGTGTTGCAAAAATAGTGCAGGGTGTCCCCTTGTACCCTTCACCCAGCGTCCCTTCAGGTTAACATCTTACATACTCATGGCACAATGAGCAAAACCAGTAAATTAACACTGATACAACACTATTCACTAAATGACAGGTTTTACTCAGATTTTCCCCATTTTTCCCACTAATGTCCTTGTTCCAGGCTCAAGTAATGAATTTTATCAGGAGAAGATCAAAGAGGAAGGTATGCCAGAAAAAGGGAAGTCCCTGAACAGTGAAAACAAATTCTAAGCCCAGGATACTTCTTCTAAGATGACCAATGATGTTTAAGGAATCTAAATTGCTCTATTAGCAAATGGAGAATTTTCCATTGCTGTTTACCTTCCTGTCAGTCAGCTCTGTCTGGTTGAACATATAGTGATAAATAAAAAGGGAAACAATTCCTGTTATTCTCTTCTTGCTCTGACGTATTTTCCTTTTGCATCACCAGTAATAGAACATTAGGCTGTGTGCATTTCAGTGCTAATGCACTCTCAATGGCTTTGCTGTCTTGGTCTGACAGTTCTGGCCTCATTGTAACATACCACAGGTCTGAGAAAAATATGCCAGTCTATTCTGTATTTCCCCAAATAACTTTTTCATTTTGCAGGGTAGAAAGAACCTGCTCTCCAAAAAAGCATAAACAAAGACATTAAGTTCATCCTACACCTTCTTCTAAAAGGCTTTTAGAACAGCCATATTAAAAAAACAACCACCATAAACCCCATGGAGCAATAATACACTAGACATAAATTTAAAGAGTATGTCTCCATTAAAAACAACCATCACAGAAACATTTACCTGAGTCTCTGGGGAAATATGAATGATAGGAAATGTTGAACCTTGCCAAGTTCTATGTGAAGAACGAAAAGAATACTTTCTCAGAGGAATAGCAAACACATCTCCAAGTTAATTTTCTTTTTTTCTTATTGGATTTGATGCATTTCAGCCATGTTCATGTTCATCTACTTTTCTATTTTGCCCTCCAGATAATCACCTGCATATATAATTTTAAAGGTGAATCAAGAAAAGTTAATCTTTTTTTTAAAAAATAAAAGTCACTATCAACTCCCTTTCTTTGACTTTGAGGTAAAACATGGGACATATTCTGGCTGATCCAAGGCAGAGGCAGGGCTGCAATCTGGCTGTGCCCACGTTATCACGGACAATGACTCAAAAGTCACCAGTCGTCAATATTTCCTGTTGTTGTCGGGACTGCAAACCAGCACATTTTTAGCGACATTACTCATAACCGTGCTTTGTTTAAATTGGAAGGAACGATAATGAGAGTAATTTGGGGGTAATTAAGCCTCTCCTTTCCACCTGTCAGTTATGCAAACTAGAAGATGAACAGCACAGTCATGTGCTGCTTCAATTAAGAACAATTTCATGGGGACTTTGAATAATGTGGGTAGTCTATTAAAATGCTAGGGGAAAAAGGTGAAATCTGTTATCCTTTTTAAAAAAGTTTTATTGAGATTTTTATATATCATAGAATTTACCCATTTTAAGTGTACAAGTCAATGAATTTTACTGTATTTACAAAGTTATACAAACATATACCGGAATCTAATTTTACAACATCTCCATCACTCGAAAAAGAAATCTGTGCCCAATTAGTCACTCCCGATTTTAACCTCCAGCCCTAGGCAACTACTGATTTTCTTTCTTTCCCTATATATTTGCCTTTTAGGATTCTTTTTCATATAAATAGAGTCGTACAATAGGTGTCCTTTTGTGTCTGGCTTCTTTCACTGAGCACATTTTTGAGGTTCATCCATGTTGTAGCCTGTATCAGTACTTCATTCCTTTTCGTTGCTGAAGTTATCCATTCTATGGATATACAACATTTTATCTTTTCACCGGTTGATGGACATTTGAGCTATGTCCACCTTTTTGGCTACTGTGCACAATGCTGCTCTGAACATTTGCATCCACACTTTTGTGTGGACATATATTTTTATTTCTCTTGGGTAGATACGCAAGAGTGGCATTGCTAGGTCACATGCTAAGTCTGTTTAACTCTTTTAAAGAAACTGCTAAGCTGTTTTCTAATATGACTGTGTTATTTTACATTCTCACCAGCAATGTGTGAGTGGCCAGTTTCTGCATATCTTTGGCAACATTTGTTATTGTTTGTCTTTTTTATATACCCACCTTAGTGGGTGAGAAATGGTATCTTATCATGGTTTTTTTTAATATAAATTTATTTATTTGTTTGTTTTTATTTTTGGCTGTGTTGGGTCTTCATTGCTGCACACGGGCTTTCTCTAGTTGCGGTGAGAGGGTGCTACTCTTCTTTGCAGTGCGCGGGCTTCTCATTGCAGTGGCTTCTCTTGTTGTGGAGCATGGGCTCTAGGCGCGTGGGCTTCAGTAGTTGTGGCTTGCAGGCTCAGTAGTTGTGGCACGAGGGCTCCAGAGTGCAGGCTCAGTAGTTGTGGCACACAGGCTTAGTTGCTCCGTGGCATGTGGGATCTTCCTGGACCAGGGATCGAACCCGTGTCCCCTGCATTGGCAGGTGGATTCTTAACCACTGCGCCACCAGGGAAGCCCTCTTATCGTGGTTTTGATATGCATTTCCCTAATGAGTAATGATGTTGAGTATCTTTTCATATTCTTATTGGCTTATTGGTACTGTTTATTGGTATAGTTTCTTTGGATAAATGTGTATGCAAATCTTTTGTCCATTTTTGTACTTGCTTATTCCATTTTCTTGTCTCCTCCTGAAGGAAAGCACTTTTTCAAATTTTAGGACCATTATTCCTTTGTGTAAAAAATTGTTTTAATAATGTATGGCTTTAAAAATTAATTTTATCACATGTCCCTAAACAAAACATTGTTTTGTTTTGCTTTTTCTTGATCTTTACAAAAATGGATTTATATTGTATGCAGTCTCCATCAATAGAATCTTGAATATTCTCAAAAATCCAATTTTCATGTTGGATAAAATCAATTGTTTTCCAACAGTGGTGCTAGAATACTTAATGCAGAAAGTTATCTTTAAGTTTAAAAAAAAGTGTATTAATGAGAACATGCAGCTGCTGATTCTTGTCTTTTGGAAAATTTAATGGAGTTACTATAAATAGGGTATAAGGGTGACAAAAAGCCCCCAGAATTTATGAACATCAACTATTGCACTAATCTGATATTGGAACACAGAGCTATTTGCCTCTAAGTAGTCCTATCCTCCTGGGAATTTTTCAGTTTGTGAGACTAATTTTTATAACTTTCCTGTCTTTTTTTTCTCTGAATCTGGTAATTACATCTTTTATTACTCTCTCTGCTTTCAACAGGTTGTTTTCTATCTGACACAGATGTAGAAAACAGATAATCTAGATTGTGATTAGGATTAGAGTGACTGATTTAGGTTCTGATTAAGAGCCTGAGGGATTCCCTTGGAGATGAGTTAATAGGCTTTAGAGTATGGATTATGGGAAATTTATTTTGGTTGCAGAGGCCTTTTTTTGTTTCCTTCCTTTTTCTTAGCTTTTTTCTGAGCGGAGATTTAAGAGTATGGGTTTAAAGACAGATTTGGTTTTGCATCTTTGCTTTGCCATTTTATTGGCTATGAACACAATACTCCATATTCTTTATTCTCTAAATGGGGAGGAATGCATTTATCATATATATAATATGATATCACAAAATAAGATGATATCTCTAAAGCATCTATCTCGAAGCATTCAGATGTGTGGATATTGTCTTTTTCATAATCTGGCGTATCAATATCAAGCTCTCCAACTGTTCTTTGGTGACATCCGAGAGTAGTAAAAATAAAAACAGTACAGACAAGAAAGATTGTACTTCTTATATAAGATATGTAAGGCTTGTTAGGACAAGAGAGGAAAGAATCGAGAACCAGTATTGGATGGGAGGGAGGTGGTAGTGGCGAAGATGGTGACAGGGAGGAAGTATTCCAGGAAAGCCTACAAGGAAAACTCCCACATTCCTGGTGAGACAAGTTGATGCCAGAGGGGTGTACCATCAAGAGAGTCCTGAAAGGGGGCTGAAGCATTACGTAGCTCAGAGTTCTTAAATTTTATCACCACTAAGATGTTCTTTTATTACTTTTTCCTCCACTGACTTAATCTGTTCACCAGAAGATCTGATGTCCCAGTGAATTAACTATTGTGTGGGAGAACAGAGTCTGGAGAAGAGAATGATTCTTCCCCCTTTTTCCTCTCTGGGATAATGAAGTGGGGATGGGGTGGGGCTTCAGAGACTGTAAGACAGTGGCTGACAGCATGTGGACTCTTCCCTAGCTCTCAACTTGGCTAGGGTCCATGGCTCTATCTGGGCTTTACATAGAGAAGCTATTCTCCCTCATTCTGCGCTGAATCTGGCTTAGCCTAAGTGTAGCAGAAACTATAGGGTACATGAGCTTGTCAGTAACTCAAGGGTCCCACAGCACTGGAAAGTCAAGGAGACAACCTCATGGGCTTGGGAGACTTCCACAGACAGTGTCTGCAACCAAGGTGATGGTGTTTACAATCTCGGATTTGCAGAGGACAGTTACCATCTAGCTGACAGGAGGGCAAAAAGAGGATTTCACTGATCTGTGCATCTGTGTAACTTCCCAGGTATTCTCAGAACTAACTATGGGAGAAATGATTAAGGAGGTACCTGATAGTTATACAGATGAGGGTAATGAATCAGATAAATTTTGGCTTAAATGATAACATAAAGTCATTTAAATCCACAGAGAGGTCCCAAGAGTTTTGAATTATGTAGATAATGATTTACAAATTAAAGCAAAAATAACCAAATGTATTAATCTAGGACCAAAGTAATAATTATTATAATTATACATTTTTACTAATAATTATATGTCTTTAGAAATGTGATGTTTTAGCTAACATATATGTTGTCCTTCATGCATAGGCCCCTTGTAGTTCACAGATCCTTTTGATTACATTCTAGAATCTCTAGGGGTCTAAGGACCTTAAATTGGGAACAGTGATATAGTCCATCATCTTTCATCCATATAGGGATAAATGAGGCCTGGAGTGATAAAGTTAGTATTAGAACTCAGCTCTCTTTTTCTGACTCAGTGTTTTTCTATTCTTATCCTCTGTTCCTCCCAGTCATTTTAAATATCAGTAGCCCACAGTCGTGTGTTGCATACAAGAAGGGAACTCAGCAAACATACAGAGCAATTAGAGAATTGTAAAGTGGTCACATATGCTGGTAGTCGATTTCACTCTAGAGATAAAGTACTTTTGAGACAGGCTGGGACCTGGGTCCCGGGACCCTTTGCTGCAGTGCTGCAATGCTTGCACCTAGACACACCTCTCCTCAAGCAACAAAACACAAAGAAACTCTATGGGACTAAAAATAACTGTGTGCATGCAGCAGTTGGGGCAAATTCTGGACCCAGAAGATACAAAGAGACCAAAAAAAAAACCAACTGCCACTTTTGAAGAGCCTGGAGCAAAAACAGGGTACTGAGCATGCCCCCTGCACACAACACCACCAGAGGGGTTTGCAAAACACCTAAGCCTCCCCTATGGACACACCCATACCCTCACCCCATATAAGGAGCAAGCTTGCCCCTCCTCAGGGAGTGGGCAAGCAAGGGAACCTATGTTGGTTCTCGTTCCTCCGTGCTGCAGCAGGGGCCCCAATAAAGCCTGGCCTGAATTTCTTGCCTGGCCTCTAGTCAATTTCTGTTGATTGCGGAAGGCCAAGAACCCTGGTCGGTTAACACTTCGGTGTTTTGGGTGGAACCGGGAAGGGAAAGATGTCTCAGGCTTGTGGCAGAATGTCACCTTGGTTAATAATTGGGGAAAGCAAAAATACAAGGCCTACTTACTTAGCACTACTTAAGAAGCCACAGCACAGAGCTCGGGAGGAGAAAGAACCAGCATGGCGTCGAGCTGGAGCCGGGACAGTAGAGGCTGTAGCAACTAGCGAGAGAGAGTATTTATGAGCTTAGTTGGCAGGAGGGAGGGAGAGTAAAGGGGAACTGGCACCTGGGTCCTGCGGAGGAGTCTCACAGAGGCTGGTCATCTAGGCCTTTCCAGCAGAGGGCACTCGCAGCTTGGTTTTTCTCCGGCAATCCATGCTTTCACACCTTGGGTTTCCCCGCCAGGTCTGAGCTAACTCTGGGGTCCCAAGCATGGGGTAGGACAGCTCCCTCTCTTCTGCAGGGGAAGTCTTCCCCAATCCGTAGAAAGGGAAAAGGTCTCAAATTTATTGAGACCTCAAATTTATTTATTGAGACCTCAAATTTATTGAGGTCTCAAATTCCAGAGAGGACCTTGGAAATCTAGCTACATTTTCTCCTTCAGGGCACAGAACTGAGGGCCCATCCACATAGATTTTCTTTTTGCTTCCCTGCTCTCAAGTTTGATCAGTTCTCTCTTTAGCACATGTCTGTTCAGAATATGATTTAGACAAAGGCTTGACTGAAGGGGACTTCCCTGGTGGCGCAGTGGTTAAGAATCCACCTGCCAATGCAGGGGACACGGGTTCGAGCCCTGGTCCGGGAAGATCCCACATGCCATGGAGAAACTGAGCCTGTGCTCTGGAGCCCACAAGCCACAACTACTGAGCCCACGTGCCACAACTACTGAAGCCCACGCGACTAGAGCCCGTGCTCTGCAACAAGAGAAGCCACCGCAGTGAGAAGCCCGTGCACCGCAACGAAGAGTAGCCCTGCTTGCAGTAACTAGAGAAAGCCTGCACGCAGCAACGAAGACCCAACGCAGTCAAAAAATAAATTAAAAAAAAAAAGGCTTGACTGAAGTTATTGTTGCTTAACTGAAAGTTTCTTGCAAAAGAGAAAAAAATATAGATGATTGAAGGTGGAAAATCTAAAGTATTTAGCAGATTTCAGAAATGTATGAGGAAAAAAAAAACCCACCTATTTAAGGGACTTCAAACATCTTGAAGACAGGTACTTATATTCAAATAATTATTTTACTAGCGATTCTGGATAATGAAGGGTAGCAGAATATACCACCTCAAAATATGCCCTTTAGTATATTGATTATTTTGAACTGTAGGCACTTGAAAAACAGCAAATGCAGAGAAAGGCTTTCTCTGAACTCTCCTCATCTGCGTAAAGACAGATCCTCCAAAAGAAACTCAACTGTCATAGATCCCCTCCCCGGGAGTCTCATTACAGGAGAGGGGACTGTTTGACACCCAGACAAACCATCATACCTCCAATCTATTCTTCTGCGGGACGATTCATCGTTCCTAAAAATCATTTACTCTCCCCTCAAAGGCCTACATTGCCTCTCCCCTTTCCCTATTAAGATGATGTTTAAGCCTGAATTCTAAGCCACCTCAGAGAGTTGCGCAATTTTTTCCTGGGTCTCTTCCGTGTGCACGTGAGGTATACATGTTAATAACCTTCTGCTTGTTTTTTCTTGTTAATCTATATTTTTACTAAAGGAGTCTAAGCTAAGAACTCAGAAAAGTAGAGGAAAAATTATTTTTCCTCCTCTACAATAATTTATTCAACTCCACAGTCTACAACTCTCTGTTAATTAACTCTGTATTTAAAAATAGGAAAATGGAATGCTATGCTGTTCTTACTAACAACCAAGTCTTAGATCATAGGTGCTATAAATGTTTTAAATGAATCGTTGTTTCTTTCTCTTCTTTCATTTGAATTTGGCATTCAAAGTATATTTCAGCCAAATCATCCAAACTATTTTTCTGTTCCTACAGGGAAGTTAATTCAAGAGACTCACCTTCCAATAAACTGCCAAGTAGTTTATAATAAAGTTTTACCTACTGCATTCTTTTTTGTAAATTGAAGTATAGTTGATCTACAATGTGTTACCTATTGCATTCTTAACTGTGTACTGTTTTGCCATATTTTCACAATAGATATAAAGTTACTAGTTACTGATGTTACAACTGAGTCAAGTAACTCTTTGGTTCCAAATTGTAATATATTTTAATTCAAAGGTTCGGCATCCAATTCATGTGTGTGTGTGTGTGTTGGCGGTCGTTGGGGGGCACATTTCCCCACATCACCAAACAATTCTGGGACTCCAGCTGGTGACCTACAATTCAACTCATTTCTGACACTCCCTACCTGGAGATAGTGTCAGATCTCACACGTTAGGGGCTTAAGGGCTCAGTCCTACAAGACTGCCCCACCTCACCCCTCCTTCGGGCACCAAGTCCAGGTTGCCACCTGTGTTTCTCACCAACTGGCTACAGGTCAGAGGTTCCAATTACCCCCTCCTTGGGTTTGATTAATTTGCTAGAGCAGCTCACAGAACTCAGAGGAACATTTTACCTAACTAGATCACTGGTTTACATAAAAGGATATAATTTGGGAATAACCAAATGGAACAGATGCATAGGGCAGGGTATGGGGAAAGGGCACAAAGCTTCCATGCCCTCTCCAAATGCACCAATCTCCTTGAAACTCCATGTGTTTACCAACCTGGAAGCTCTCTGACTCCCATCCTTTGGGGCTTTTATGGAGGCTTCATTACAAAGGCATGATTGATTAAGTCATTGGCTATTGGCGATTGATCCAACTTCCAGCCCCTCTTCCTTCCCCTGAGAAAACCTCTAATTACACAATTAGTTCCCCTGGCAACCAGCCCCCATTCTTAGGTTTTGGTCCAAAACTCACTCAGTAACATAACAAAAGACACATTTATAGCTCTCATCACTTAGGAAACGCCAACAGTATTAGCTCTATGCTAGAAACAGGATAAAGAGCAAACATATACTTCTTATTACAGATCACAATAACCCAGTCAGAAACTTGAGTCCACAATCTCCCTCCTGACAATTCGGGACGTGAACCTTGGTTTACAGATTCCTACTGATGGATTTATTTGGCAGAAACGCATTTATATACACCCAACTGGATATGAATATATAATTTTCATTTTTTTAGAGGAAATATTTTGTCCATTCTTGTAAGAGAATGAATAAAATTATTTTCCCTATCCTTGAGCAGGAGAGAAAGGCCATTATATTTCTGAGGCCTGGGCCCTCCTTACCTTGGAGGGAGGGTGTGACAGATTGAAGATTACATGCTCTAACCAATGGCTGCACCAATATGTTTATTCAATCTCGCATGCTTTTCTTACCAGATGATTGACACTCCTCTCAATGGGGTTTATGTTCTCTCCCTAGAATCTGGGCCTTCACTAATGGATATCTCAGAAGTGATGCTGTGTGATTGCCAATGCTAAATCATAAAAAGGATGCAGTTTCTGCCTCTCACTCTTATCCTGAAAGAATATAGGGTTGTGTTTTCAGATGGAGGGGGCACTGAGGGTGAAGTGGTGTTGACAGCTACAAACTCCAACATTTTTGAGGGGCCGTCTTATACTACAGGCAGCATGTGGGCTCAGAGAACTTAGATTTTAATCCTATTCATGTAATGGGAGCAGAAACTCTGAAATCTGTAGACTGAATAGTCAATAGTGAAAAGAGGAAGTTTGCTTCTCCCTGACCTTTTTAAACTAAACTGAGAGAGTTTTCATTTCGAAGACTCTCCAATATCCCAAGAGTGGAAGTAGAGACAGAAAGAAAATCCAGACCACAGTAATCCTACCTTTCCCCGTGACTAAGACACGCTTTACAGGCGAGATAAGCATCATGAGATAGAACCAGGCAACCTCTGACCCTTTAGCTCCAGGTTGGAAAATAACTTGTCTTTCAACGTGAAAGGACATGTATGAGAGTTTTTGATTTAATGGAATAATTTCTGATTTACTCCTGTTGTTTCTTCTCATCTCATTTTGAGGGTCACCAACACCAGGTAAGATACGGACAGTGAGAAGCCTTGTGGTCTGAAGCGACTGCTGAAAGGCACCAGTGTTTTCTATCACAGGAGCACAGCCATTAAGCTGCTTCCACCTCAAACCCTCACGTACTGAATTCCTGATGGTTGTGTGAGGACGCCGTCTCCCCCCACACTGTAACTCCTGGGGGGCAGTCTAAGCACCTCAGGATGAATTATATCAGAGAACCCCAAGCTGGGCGCAATGAACAGTCAACATTCCTGTTTCACACCCATTTGGACCCACATGACTTCTCCAGCCAAGAAGATCATGTGACTTATTGTTTTGTATTAACAAACATTGAACACTGGTAGACCTTTTTTTTTTTTTTATCCTGCACTGACATCTGGTATTCTTTGTCACG
This sequence comes from Balaenoptera physalus, assembly GCF_965194825.1. Taxonomy (NCBI): domain Eukaryota; kingdom Metazoa; phylum Chordata; class Mammalia; order Artiodactyla; family Balaenopteridae; genus Balaenoptera; species Balaenoptera physalus. The sequence goes on from NC_138884.1 coordinate 9,969,754, forward strand.
CTCATGTCTCAGAGATCACAAACACAATAGGTCAAAGGGAAAGGAAACAACAGCCTGACATGTTTCATAGGAAAAAAAAGTATTTTCTTAGACACTGTTTTAGGTCAGGTGTACTTCCTTCAACTATTGGTTCCAAACATGATTCAGGGGTTTTGGATAAAGGAGATTCATTTCTATATATCGCATCTCACCATCTCACCATATATCATCTCCTCATATTGTATATACATATTTTATATACTATATATTTTACTATTTTTCTTTTCAGTGTTCATTCACTGAATTATTTTTCTTGGTACTACCCACTTAAAACTTTCACATCTCATCAATGAATGTGTGAAAATGTACATTCAAGTTTACCAATATTGTGACAGTCTAGTGACAAATAATTTGTGATGTAATACAAGATACTATAAATACGCAGGAGCGCAAATCTACACGGTGACATTCTAGGCACTGTGTTTTCCTGTTTCCACCCTCTAACTTCAAGCTGGAACTCTAGAAACAGGGTCAGAGCTTCATCTTCTGGGCTCCTATAGTAACTGATAATAGCTCCACTGTGGCCATTTTGATACTGTTGTGTTTTGTGGTTTATATATCTGGGAACCTATTAAAGGTTAGAGTGTGGGTCATTCACATTTTCAACAACTGCATGTCACATATGTGCTTGGTTCAGGTGCCTAATTCATGTCTACTGAAAGAATGGCTCTTCCGATGTCATCTGAAAAAAATCTATTATGGTTTCTTAGGGTAAGATTCTGGTTGACATTTGACTTAGTGGAGAAAAAGTCCCCCAATTATGGGCAGAGTTGGTTATTATGACCTGGAAAGTTCTCAGAAGGAGATATGATCTGTTCCTGCTTTTTTAAAATTGAGAATTTACCTGCCAAGTCATCTGTGTCTGTGCTTATCTCTTTAGTATTTCTAATGTTTTTCTCAGAGAGGAAGTATTAATACACTGTGTCTGCCTTCCTTTCTTTCTTTAGCCACATCAAAAATGCCTATGGTTTCTGTTCTGTTGCAATATACAGCCTTGGAAGATAAATCAAAAACCTTTTTAAAATGAAATGATTATATCACTTATGAATTCGCAATTACTTTAAATGTCTCAGTCCACATTTGGCCAATGCTATTAGGATTAGTATCTTTAATTGAGCATTTCACCTTCAAGGAAAAAAGAAGTTGTACCAGGCCTTGGTTCTGTCATAAAGGAGAATGTAATTTAAAATGTATACCTTCCAATAATTTTATTAATTATTTTAAAATGTGCTCAAGGCTTGTTCATATATTTCATGAGTTACGTTTCTAAAGCTCATAAAAATTTAACTTAATTATTACAAACACTTGTGAGGGTAGAAAGCAATCTCATTTGCTAGGAGACAAGAAATAACTTCTAGTCAATTTGTGTAACTGTAATTCAGATTGCACATAGAATAATGCCTTCATACACCCAGATCTTTTTTTTCCCCTTTTCCCAGAAACGGGCAAGTAATTTTGTACAGTTTCAGTAAGTATTCTCCTATTTTTGTTGCAGTCTTGGCATAAAATTACTCATTGTGATTGTGAATATGAGATTTGCATAGAGTATGGATGGATATTTTGGTAACTTAACCTGTTTTTTTCTTCCTCCCATTTTCCACACTTGGAGGAAATATATTTAAGTGACCCTCATTTTCTTCTAGAAATAATTGTCCCCCTTTTTTTTTTAATACTCCACCCCTGGTTTGAGAAGATTTGTTACCTTTATGAGAGATGCATCACATAACACTTCAGAAGCCTGAGTTAATAAAACTTTGTAAGGGCTAACAGAAGAATGAGTTAGGTCATAATGAGAAAACCACTAGGTTTTATTAACATTTATTTATCTAACATCCTGATCATCCCCATTTTTTTTGTCATCAGCGTTTTGTGTACAGTAAGGCAGCCTTAGTGAACTAGTTACGTAAGTAGATAACACTGAGCTTGTGTGGGTTTGAATCTTGGTGCCAACGCCAACTAGCTATATGCACTTAATCTCCCTGCATTTCATTTCATCTGTAAATTGCATTTCAGCTTTCATATGTAAAATACGCAAGATAATACTACTACTTACAGCACAGAGTTATTGTGAAGAGTAATAAGAAATGTATATAAGAAACTTAGAATAATGACCAGTATGCAGTAAACACTCAATATACCTGAGCCATTATTATCAACAGCAACAGTCTGGAAAAAAATCCACTAAAGTATAATTATGTATATATAAATTCAGTTGTGAGCAAGGGACAAATAATACTAATTGTCCATTTTGTGAATGGGGAAGATGAGGTACATAATTTCATTAAACCTTTATCCTAAGAGCCCTGGGAAGCACGGGTACCTGAAGACATCTTGTAACAACCTAGTGCCTATTTCATACCAGGAAGCTTCTTTACTAAAATGACACTTTATCATACAGTATAGAAAATCTTACCTGCATATGAGCTACATTATTTACACCAACAAATGGTTTCCCAATTTTATGGAGTATTCTCCCTAAAGGGAGGTGAGAATAATCAACTAATAATACTGGAAGGTGAAGGAGCACAGATGGACGTAGCCAGCCAAAAGAGAAAGACATTTATCTTAAGTCCCATGTTCTATCGTTTAAAAACGGGCACTCTGTCCTTTGATTCCTCGAACAGTCCAATGCTGGTAGGACACAGTTGGCATTTTCAAATTGGGTAATTGAGGAGAATTCCATAAAGAGATTTACACGGATGTAGGTGGGTTTTAGGACAATCACAAAATAGTCGTGCAGTACCAGGGGTCTCGAGACAGGGTTGGGTCCAGGACATCACTCTTAGGCCTGAGAAGTCAAGGGCAGGAGGAGAATCCAGGAGCCCGCCTAATGGAGAGGCCTGCCTGGCGGGGGTTTCGGCTTGGTTGAGTGTGACACAGCCAACACAAGGCCTACAGCTGGGGCCAATCCGGGAAATAACTGTCCCGGCCTTACTCCCTCTTCTCCCTGCCACCCATCTCCAGCCAGCAAGTGGACAGGCTGAAAGCAGAGGGTAGAAGCACGGCAAGGGGGCTTGTGGTACCCGTCCCTCCAAGTCAGCCTCCAAGCGCACAGAGCAGGATGAGTAAGGGTGAAGAGTGGATGGGGAAGGGCAGAGAGGAGATACGCGGCGTAACTACAAACATCTATGTTCGCTTCAGTGTTAAAGTGACTCACGTACTTACCCATTAAAGCTACCGTCAGATGTTTCAGGAACATCGATACTTCAGCATGGAAGGCTTCCTGTTTCCTGGTTTGGATAGCAAAGAAAGAAACAAGCCCTTGACTGAGCAACTGATCTTTGGCAATTTCGAATCCCTAATTGAGAGCTGTATTAGTTTTCCATTGCTATGTAACAAGTTACCAGAGTCTCAACAGCTTAAAACAGTACACATCTGTTATCTTAACAATTTCTGTAGGTCAGAAGTATAGGTCCAGCGTGTCTGGATTCTCCTCCCAAGTCTCGTCTGAGTGAAATCAAGGTGTCACAGTTCTCACCTGAGTTTGGGGGTCCCCTTCCAAGCTCACTGGCTGTTGGCAGAATCCATTTCCTTGCCGTCATAAGGCTGAGTCGCTGTTTTCTTCCAGGCATCCGACGGCGGCTCCTCTCAGCCCCTCGAGGGTATCCCAGTTCCTTGCCACGTGGCCTCCTCCTCGCCAGCCAAATGGGATGCTTGCTTTCTCCCAGGCCAGATGGAATGCGTCTCTCTGACTTCTGGGACCAGCGGGGGTGGGGGGTGGTGGTGGGGGAAGGTATCTTTTAAAGGGCTCACGTGATTAGGTCTGGCCCACGCAGATAATCTAATTTAAGGTCAGTTGACTTGGCACCTGAATTACATCTACAAAATCACCCCACAGCAGTGCTTGATTGAATAACTGGGGGAAGGTGCGTGCGTATCAGAGGCCAGGAATCTCCAAGGCCGTCTGAGAATTCTGCCTACCTCAGTGGGTCTGAATAAATGGAAGAGGAATCACCTGGGACTCTGTCTCCTCAACCTGCGGAAGGTCTGATGTGGTCGCCGACCTTTAAAACCTGGGGTAGCTTTGGGGCCCCTGGACTAGCGCAGCTGCAAATGCAGATGCCCTCAGGGTCCAAGCAGGGAGCAGGGCTCAGTCACATGAACTTCCAGTATTTTCTGTGCACACAAAGCTTTACGTCAGGTGGCAAGGTCATCATTGGTGACATCGTCTATTTCAGTTTGGGGAGCCCTCCTTGATTCAGCAATTTACAATGGAAAGTTCTCTCCTTATCAGCCAGACCCACAGACCCACATGAAGAAGGCGGCTGTGATTGGGGTTCTTGTTTCTTTCCACCACTTAAAGATTCTGTTTCTGCCAGATAATCTGGATGAAGACCAGGGAGAGACAGGAAAGGATGGGGTCTGGAAAGTTCATACTTTCCCGAGTGTTGCACTCTCTCGCAAGGGTTACATCGAACCCGCCCTCACGTGCGTTCTGTGGCTTCTTTAGAGAACCCACCTCCGCCTCCCCTGCGTGCAAACACGTGCTGCTCCTGGGCGCATGCGCACACACCCTGGCTCCCTCCCTCCCTGCCTTCTTCCCACGCACACCTCACCAGGGATCTCCAACTTGCATATTTTTTTAGGCAGGTGAAGTACTCTCTTCCAACTCTTGGATGGAAAGCTCCTAACTCAGCCCCTGTGGATGTGAATCTGTTGTCTCCTCCAACTGCACGCAGCTGTGGCGGACAGAGATTTGTTGGTGGAGTCGAGCATATTTTCATACGTTTCTGATGCTCGCTTGTGCAGTTTGACAAATCTCTCTGTTGTATTCATCTTTTTGTAACTGATTTGTAGGTGTTCTTCCTATTTTTCTAGATTCCAATATTTTGTCAGTTATATCACTTCTCTTTTAATTTGCATATGGAATCTTATCATCTCTAAGTTTTAAATATTCGAGTAAAGTTACCAGTTGTTCCCCTTTTTTTCCTCCTTTTTTGAATTGGTAATATTTTAATTAGCATTTAACTTTATATTTTAAAAATCATACTTGATGTGACAAAGTTAAAATCTTTTACTAATTCTTAAGGATCTGATAACGCTAAACGTTTGAATAGTGTTATCCTTATGTTTTAAACAAAAAAGGGAAATATGCTTAAAGTGACAATTTAGGTATGTCATAGTCATGTTTAAAACCATTCTTAGTACTTTTCTAGATTTATAAAAAGCTTACTAAATAGAAGAAAATAGCAAAATGCCAGCCTTTTTATAATAGAACGGTAACGTTCAAGCAAAGAACACAAAGCTCAAAGGAGTAGGGGAAGGAACTAAAATTTGTTTTACCTGTGTCATTTAATCCTCAGTTTTGCAAAGTATTGTTAGCCTCAATTCACAGGTGAACGCACTGAGCCTCAAAACGATTAAGGGCCTGGGCCAAGGAATTTAGCTTTAAAGCTGAAATTTGAACCCAGGATTCTTTAGTTCTAAGCCTGGGTAATTACCACTATATCTTTTTGAGACTCCATCTCAAGTCAACACTGAAAAAAAATTGCCTGAAAAAAAATGTGCATTTATATACAATACCTCCTAGGGTTGAGATATATGTGGAAGTGCCCAACAGAATATTTAGCCCTTGGCCATTACTCTTTGTATTGACTTTTAGGCAAAAAGACCACAGATAATAAGCAAATACTTTCCAACCTTTTAAGAAGTCTTATCTTGCTTCTAAACACCTAGAATATCTTTGACAATGACATTCTGCTTAGTTTTATTTTTTTTCTTTTTGAATGACAGGCCAAGGTTCCTGTGCAGTTTGATTGAGAGGTGTCAAGTGGGAATAAAAAAAAAGGCGTAGGAAAATATCTATCCTCTCTTGGAAGCTAATACTCCCACCAGAAATCTCTTTGAGCACTTGCAGCTTTCATCCTGATAATATGAATTTCTACTATGTTAGTCCTGTATGATATATTTAGAAAAACCGGCTGTAGGACATTAAGATAATTCGAAGGGTCGAAAGAATTTAGAACTCTGTAACTTAGCTCACTGATAGTCTAGAATGGTGTTGAGGAAAATCAAACAATGTTGGTATTCATGAGTTCATTAAGAATATATGCTAGACTGAAAGCGATCCTATATGGTTTACAAAAGGCATACGCTTCACAAGAAATGAGGTATTTTGAGTTCACAGTCAGTCCAGTGAAACTGGATTATGCTAAGGCTGTTCTTGTGTTTACTACTTAACATTAAAGATGTGGATGAGTGAGAACAGTTGGCTGGAAATGGCACCCAATGACAGGAATGCCTGCTGGTGGGATATAAACAGCTAGAGGCATAAGACAAACCATCTCAGCCCCACCGAGGACCCTTGCATTATCTGACATCTCCACGAATAGCATTTATGTCTTTGGAAATGCACGAAGTTTAATTTGCCAAAATGAATGTCTAAGTATGCAAGAGTTAGGTAATGGCAGCTTCAGGACATTGTTTTAGGCTGAAATGGTGTGAATTTATCCATATAGAGTTGTTGGAGGGAGAGCATGGCCCTTGGAAGTTTTGAAACAGTCACTGTTTAAAGTTCATGGAAAATTCACTACATCATTTTTTGAGATTTGGGGTTAATAAATTTTATATCTATCCAGCTGTCCAGTTCTTCAGTGAATTGAATACAGATTCAAGGAGGCAAAAGGGGATCTAAATATAGTATTAGTTTTATTAATGATTAAACTGGATTGGAGGCCATGGCTAGGTTTTCTGTTTCCTTCTAGGAACCTAAACCGCAGGATCCGGATTTATTTACCCAGGAGTGGGCAGAAAAGCTGAAATCACACAGCAACACACCTGGGTGGCCATGGGCAGAGGCATGAGACAATATAAGCCTGAATATAGGTTTCCATGCTTCCACAGGAGTAGATGTACCCTGTACCCAACCCCCCCCCCAGTATTTCCATGAATGTCAACCTCTCATCACCTCTCACAGAGCAAAAGTTCATACGTGTACACACACACACACACACACACACACACACACACACACACACACCGCCGTGCCATTGAGAGCAGGGAAAACCACTGCCTCTGATGACCTGCAGGCACTGTTGATTCCATAGGAATTCTATTTTAATCAAAGGAATAAACCCTTTCATTGTAAATACTTTCAGCTCCACTGCAGATACCTAGCAGAAGTGTGTCACAATGAAAATCAACTGATTCTAAACATGTAGGGCTAAGAGAACAATTTTGACAGCAGTGGCAGAAGCACTAACAATAACAACAAAAAACGAAGACTAACTTTTTCTCTATATTACATTTATTACGGGAAGTAAAATGCAAAAAAATCATATTTGACATTTTTTCGAGGGTTAAACTAAGTCATCACTTGAATTTCATTCATTCATCTATTCAAAAATCAAATCCAAAATGAGGGTGGATGTGTAGGTAATTTCAAAATCTTGATCTATCATAACATTCCAACTTTTCTAGCAAATGAAATTTTCTTGGTAGGTCGATTTCCGGAGGATGGGGACTTTCTTAAATAAACAATTTAATGACCTTTGTATATCGACATCATGAAAAGACATAGCTTTAGATTCTAATATTGATACATTCATAAATGGAATTTCATTTTAAATATTACCGTTTCTTCAGTGATTTAACATCACACTACAGTTTTGGTCTTTCTCTTTTGAGTATTTACACACATAAATGATTCTTATATTGACAGCTATAATTTTTCTGGTTGGCACTTAAATTAATACATATCTTCCAAAATAACATAAATTTATCTTTTAAGCAACAGTAGATATTGACATCAAGATTTCATGTATGCTGCTCTTATAAAGAAGGATGTTTTTAGTAGTTAAAAAACACAGCTAGCTAGAGTTGTAATTGTATTGTTCTTATGGTTGTTAACCTTTTTTTTTTAAAATCTAAGATATAAAGATGGCACATTCAGTCTTTAAAATATGAATATGTATTAAATGGTATTATTAACTTTCTACTGAGAAGTGGTTATATTTGTACTTTGCCACACAGAATTTTCTATAAATGGGCAATTCTGGTATTTCTATTCATAACTTCAACCTAATATCCAGCCAACATAATTTTTAGTGGCAAGGAATCGGGGTCAAATCATATTAGGTTTTAGGAACCAGATCAGACTTTTTGATGTCTAATAGAGTACTTCCTTTTCAAAGAAATGAGAGAAACTAAAACAACATCGATTCACTGATTGGAATTATGATAAATTGACAAAGGTCATCCAGTGTTGACATTTGCTGGCTAAGGACTCTAATCTTGTTATCCAGTCCATACGGTATCACCTGTTGTCAATAATAGTAATTTATTTGAGTCCATCTTAAGGAAATCCTAATTGCTAGTCTCCTGTTATTCTACCAGCATCATCTATAATTTTAAAAAATAAAATTTTTACTCTATGACTTCTCCTTGGCATTGCTAAACGTTGTTTTGCTGATCTCAAGAGAATAATGCCTGCAATCATGTTTCACTTCGAGTGATTATACACTCTTTTGAAATCTAGGGATACATCTCTAAAATGTAGGGCTTTTATCAGCCTGTGCAAATAAACATACTAATAAATGCACAAATGAAGTCTATGAGACATAATTGGTTTTCCCTGGTGTTTGTCATTTCCACATATAAAATTAGGCGCTTAAAGAACAGCATTAAATCTTTGAAGCTGCTCAAGTACCTGTCTGTGCCTCAGTAAGATACCAACTAGATTTTCGTGACTCAGTGGGTCTGGGCTTTCCTAAGCGCCAAATCTGCTACCAGGGAGTAACACCATTTAATGGGGAGCATCTGATCTGATATTAATATATGTAAAACAGAACAGTCATGAAAAGATGCCGTCTTCAATTAGTTGTTTTAATTCGTGATTGATTTAAATATACCAGTATGAATAAAATGCATTTATGTGTGCATATATAGGCGGGTAAGCTATTTACAGTTATGTAACGTATACATTTTTATGTGTAGAAAATGAAAATACACATTGATTAGCCCTTTTGAGGCTTTTGAACAACTGTTTCTTCTTCCTGCTTTCCTGCACTGCTTTGAAGATTTAGATAATTCATACAAGGTATGTACACAATCACACCCATAGTATGTACATCCTAATCACACACTTAACACAGAGAAGATGTGTGAGGAATGTAAATCAACCCAGTGGTCAAAGAACTGACCTTACCTGTGACTAATGGTGGGGAATTAGCCCTGGCATATTTAGTAACATGCCAATGAACTGATGACTACATTCAACCTTTGTGATAATTATGTTATCTACTCTCAGAGAGGATTAAAAGAAAAAAAACAACAGCCATTTCTGACCTTCAAAAATGAAAGGACAAATTCTGTTACTTCACACACACACCCACACACACACACTTTTGTTGGTTTTATTCACTTTCAGCCATGTGCCTACCTAATGACAGAGCTTGGCCTTAAAATGGGATACAGTATGTTATTTTTTTCTACACATAAAAATAGAAAACCAACGACTTACAGACTGTACACACTTACAGAATGTACTGATGTACCACAACCAGCTACAGTGTAATAATGCACCACATAGTGTTCACACGTTAGTACAGCAGAGAGAAATACGTTTAGAAATGTAGTAGTAATTGTTAGTACATTTCCTTCTTGAGTTTTCAGGCCCTGTTGACCTTTCTCGACCTCAGGCAAAGGTACTTCCAGATGCCCTTAAAAACAAGAATTAGTCTCTCCTCCCCTGTAGGGACTGTAATACTGCAATCTCCTGATTTACCAACATCATCTTAAGACATGACAGAAAGCATTATGGAAAATAATTTACTCAAAGATGTGGTTAAAATAAATGCCAAGAAGTCTAAACTGAAATCATTAAGAGATACTGATAAACATGGGTAAGCCCACTCTGCTCATTCCATAGTTTGCTCTGTTACATAACACAAAAGCAATATGAACCAGAAAAAAAAAATGTTTAAGTGCTCAGAAGTTTTGCTGAAGAATAATTTAATTTTTCAAAGGAACAAAGAGTAATGCTAGCAGCAATGTTAAAAATCAAGCTATCATTTTCACCCTGAAATAAGCCGATGACCTACCCACATCTTAAGAGATTGAGAAAGAAGTTGGCATTTCTCCCACATTTAATTCTCCTTAACACACTTAAGTCACTAGGGTATCTCTCGTCATAATTATCACCATGCCGGTTGACCATCAGTATCTTTTTCTGAAGTGTAAAATATGTGATCTTTATTCCAGCCAATCGATTTTGAGCTTGAACCCAAAAGGATACTTGATGAAGAATTATTAGTATTTAGAAACACCCATCTGGAACATCATTTTCTGTAAGGCATTATTTCAGGCCCCTTTTGATATGAGTACTCTCATTTTAGTTATTTTGCATTTGAGAACCCTTTTTTTTTTTTTTTTTTCATAGCTAAGGCTGGTAATCCTCTAGGCAGAGTTAACTGAATTGCTTTCTTACAGGCTAGTGCCCAGGAAGAGTAATCACCAGACATTTAACCCTCCATTTCAACCAAGTTTCGGGTTGGAGCTGTCTTGAGTTTTAAGCTAGCAAGATTCTTGGTGATTCCTTCGGTCTTGGCTAGTGTTAAAACAGAGCTGTTAACCATAAAACCTAATGCTCACGAGTGCTGTACCTCTTTATGGAGCTCCTAAACGAGTTTTTCCGGCAAGAAAGCAGAAATTATGCCTTTGCTTATTTTACCCTGTGGGTTACGGTCAGTCTTCATGGAGCAAACCATAATTATATAATGGTGCGCCCATGATAGATGCACTTGCTGGTATAACTGCCTCTTTTTGGCACATTATTGCTTGGCTTTAATTTCATTATCAACAGTCTTTATTCTCATGATGAGTAACTGAGATATCTGGGTCTTAAAAAAAACACACACCAAACTTGGGAATAACATCTTGTTGCACCATTCTGGCCTCCACAGTCATTTCACCAAGGCCTGCTGTTATTTCAATGTCCTTTGTAATTATCACCTTGATTTACCTAATAGCCAACAGTAATTTTTCAGGGTTTTGTTGTTGTTGTTGTTGTTTTTAATCTATACATATATACAGATGTATTGGATTTGCTTTGAGAGAGGTTATTTGGTTGTGGCTAGTGAGTAGTTTAGCTGGTGAATGTTCACAGTTAAGAGCAGCTGTAGTGAACTCTGGCAGATGTCACTGATTGTGAGACAGAACTGTTCCACCTCCATCCATCTTCATTTATGTCCTTGGCTATTGCAAATCAAGTTTATTTCTGTAGCCAAGGAGAATTCGTTTTTTCCAAGAGTAGGATAAAGTTCAAGGAAATCTGTTTCAGTCTTTACAAGACTATTTTTTTTCCCTTTTGCAAAAATGTCTAAAATTTTGTAGACATCGTTAAGCCCATGTGTCAGCACAGATGACATTTATAATTACTCAGCCGGTTGCAGAATTTCATTAAGAAGGATATAGTTACAAAGATGGACAGGAGATTCGGCATTATCACCTGTTATTTGCCAGGTGGCAGCAGGTGACCCACCTGTGGAGAGATTCAACCCAAAGGGGCCACACATGGAATCAAAGAACATTGCTAACAGAAAACAAAATGCTCAGATATGAATATAAAATAGCAAACACTGAGGCAGACGTGGGCAAGACTTCTGATTCACGGTGTAGACAAAACAGGGGTAGAGACAAGACCGTCAGCTCATTTATCCAAGATACTGCCGAGTTCATAGTATTACTATCACAAAGGGAAGTTCACAGGCTTCATTTCTCAAATACCACTTAGGACAAAGCTGGAGAGAGTAAACAGCGCCATCTCCATGGCAGCATTGTAGATGATTAGTAAGTCAGACAGGTAGAGGCCTACACAAGGCTACAAGTGCCCAATTTTCAGTAAAAACACATATACATATATGCAAACCTTACCCTAATGTATTGTTTTTCTTTATACTGATTCTTCAAAAGTAGACGAGGGATGTGGTAAATTATGTGGTACTAGAAATGGACAAATTTTTTAACACTTGCACAATATGTAGGAGGAAGAGAAGACAATTTCTCACATGTTGGCAGCAAAACAGTAACGAAGTGGATACAACAGAGCCAAACAATTTACATTAACAGCATACTCATATATGTCCTCTGTAAACAAATTTTAAAGTCACATCGTATTCTAGTCTTCATGTGGTATATATACAGGTATTCCCCAAATGATAGGAACTCCTAGAGATGAGAGGAAGAACATTAGAATAAGCTAGGAACTATAAAACCTTAATACTCTGACATGCAACCCAAAGCCGTTTTCCTCTTCTGCTGTCTACTTTAAGATAAGCTCTTATTAAGAATTTGGTTCCAAAATTCAATGTCTAGGTATATGTTACACATGCATATTTGGTCCGATTTACTTCAATTATGATATTTAACCTATAACATGGCGAACAATGGTATCCAAAATAATAAATATTAGACAACTCTAAAGATTAAACGTCATCAAAAATCAAATTGTAGTCAATATAGCTGACTTATCAAGGTAGGAAAACACAGTAATATTTTTTATAAATATTTTTATAAATTTTGGATGCAAATAAAAAGGTTTCTGGTTAACCTTGACCTAACAAAATGTTTAACTTATACCACTGATCCAAAACACAAAGCTTAATTAGGATTTTACTGTACATAAAGTAGTTGGTCTGCGGCATCAAGGGTAATAATCCAGAAAGACATAATTAGAAAAGCACTGAAGATACATAGATATGACAGTTGAAGCGATCCCATTTTTCGTATAGTCAGAAAGATAGAAAAATCAATATTTAAATTAAAAATCCTAATATTCACTGGGTAAGCATCTTCACATTTTAAACATTTAGATGTTTGAACTCATCTCTCTTTTGCTACTGGTTTAAAAAATATCTTATACTTATTTACTTAATAAAATATCTCCTCCATTTATTTCAACAACTAAAATGCATTAAAAAGGACCAAAACATAACTAAAAGAAATTAAGGAGAAAAACAGCTTTCAACCCGATGTGTATCATGCAGGTAAGGAAAAGAAGAACAAGTTCAAAAAGTCTGCCATGAAAATTATTTTGAAACTTCATTTGTTGAATGAACGTAAGGAACCAGAAATGATGTCCTGAATGTGTATGCTGTGTCACAGATCGAAGTGAAAGAACACTTTCAAATCAAGGTTTTGTCCTGAGGGTCCTTGGGGGATCATAATGCAGAAACACTGCGGTCTTAAACAGGCTCCTGTTCACTGAACGAGCTATCTTCTGTGACTTGTTTTTCAAAGCTGTTCCTTCTATAAGATTCAGCAAGCGAGAAGAAAGCTTTCGTAACATTTTGTGACAGTCTTTAGAGTGTGGTAAAGATCGAAAGTAAAAAATGAAAGATTAAGAAGTAAAGGTTAGTTTCAGTCCCAAAGAAAGTCAGCTAAAGTGACTCCATCACACATTAAGCTTTAATTTGAGGGGCATATCTACAACACCAGATTCAGTTTTAATTTATTGTATTTTATTAATTTATTTTTAATGTGTGACAAATGCCTACAACTCTCTTCGGTCTCTGTTTCCTTTTACTATTTATAAATCATGTGGTTACTCCAAACTCATGAAAACAAATATTATTACCAGATGCTGAATTCTTCCTTTCCTCCTCCTATTTTAATGCAGGGAACAGCCTGTTCCAGCCAGTTCAGAGCAGAGGGTGACCTGGGGCCCGCCCGTCTGGAATGGGTACTGCTGACAGCTGCCACTGTGTACAGAAGGTGTTCTCCGTGTGTACACAGCACGTGTGAGGGAGACAGTCAGTGAGCGAGAGAGGAGGGAGGTTACATACTGGCAAAGGCATCTTCTACAGAAGTGACATGAACACTACGACACATGGGTATTTAAGGTCAAAAGAGAGTTTTAGGCTCAATTCACTAATAATAATTTGACGGCTAATTCGATGGTAATTTCTACTTTAGATAGCTTTCTTACTAGAGGCCAATTGATAAGAAACTGAAACATGTGCTCTATTAAAAAATTCATTGTAAGTTTCAAGTCTAACAACTCTAATTGCCATTCTCCGGCTCTGAGAATGCTGTGACTGGTCTACTGATACAGGCTTCATCGACAGTCCAATGGCTTTGAAAGGAATCAATGGCTATTTACTAATTTAGGTTATGTCCAGCGTAGCTTCTGGTGTTAAAGTTTACGTATGAGATCCCCGCACCCCCATATATTCAGAATCTTCAAAAGAGAATTAAAAAAAAAAAAAAAAAAAGCCAAAACAGAAACTGTGCATTTACCGCACAAACGGCATTTATGAATCTCTGGAGAGAGAATACACGGCCAGACAATCTTTTCTGGCTCATCAAGGGCAGTGCGTTTAGAGAAGGCAGCCAATGTCCCTCCAACCTCTAACAGAGATTTTCTAAAAGCAAGGTGGAAACCAGCAACCTCCCTGCAGGTCCAGGAGGGGAAGCCTTTCAAGGACCCTCGCTCACGCCCCTCTTCCTCACTACCCTGACTCAAGCCACTGTTGGTCACCCCAGCCCAGTGCCCTGCACAGCACTCAGGGACCTCAGGGACACGCTCCCCTATGGAGACGGGTGAGGGCTCAGCTCAGACAGGTGCCTGTGTTCTCAAGGACCAAGCCCACCCAAAGCTCAAACCATGTTTTTGTACAGGCGGCTTCTTTTTTTGGGTTTGAAGGATGAGATATGATGGTATTTCTCTTAAAATCAAGAGGCTTGCAGAGGTTACCTTTTTACCACAGATTAGACTTAAGTAATTAGACGATATTAGTCTAAATACAAAAACAGTAAGTGAGTTCATTTCTAGTTGACTACATTTTCTATGAGAAGCTACTGAACCAAATCAAAACAAAACAAAAAAATGAATCCTGTTTATAGGAGTCTCAGTTAAACCTCTTGTTTTTGTTACTCAGGAGGCTTTCTTTTTTTCAACACAGAAAAAAGTGTTTGGTAATTGGCTATTTATAATTCCTTACCAGAACCATAACTTTCTCAGTAGAATGTCACCGGAGAACACCTGAACAACATAAAATTTAGTATTATCAATAATTTGAAGACTCTCTTCAAGAATTCAGTCACACGTACTTCCTCTAGGGTAAGGAAATATGAATTTAATCTAGTTACAATCACAGAGATGACCCTTTCCTTCAGTGCAGGAAAATGTGTATACATAAATTCATGTTTTATGTGGGCGGTATTCATAGTCAAATGCTGTGCTAATTTTTTTCCTAATATGACTTTCTTACGTTTATTAACGGGTATAACAAGGTTCATAAAAAGGGTTATCTGCAGATGTTTACAAATATTACTTCATATTTGGCATTTTATGCATTTAAATGCTTTTATTTATTATCTTCTGGCCGAGGAATGAGTCAAATTTGTTTCCATTTTTTACATGATACTTCTCATCACCTACTTGAATTTTGTGTGGTATCAGCATTCTTATTGCAATGGACTAGAAAGTATAACCGTGTTTTTGCTAAGAGTGTTTTTGCTATTTTTAATATAAAGCAGGGATTTTAATGCAAATACCACAGTGTGATAAATTGAGTGAGTAATACAAAATGACACGTGTAATGATCATGTTATTCTATAAGCAACATCATATTAAAAAACCCACTGAATGTTATTTCCTCTTAATGAAGGTCGTAAACCGTCAGTGAAGCTTGCTTCTTTTCTTTCTTTCAAACTGAAATGATGTATTATTTATGGACCCCCAATCAAAGGACGCCACGATCCTTAATAGCAGTTTCCTCAAGTTAATGCTTTCTCTTCCTGGTCTCTCAGAAAACACTAAGTAAGCTTTGACATAGACAGAGGGATATCTATGAAGACCGTAAGAGTATACAAGGGCTCCCGTACATGTTCCTTTTCAATCTAACACAGAAGAAGGAGCGGGACGAACGCAGCAGTTGGGCCGTCGAAAGTTCTGCAACATGGTCTGCAGAACACTGGGCTGCCTGCCTTTGAGCTTTTTATTTGAAGAAGTATCCGAGGAGATGGATCTCCGGCTCTGGCTGTTTTGACCTTTGATTAATTTCTCGTGTTCCCTGATTTGTCGCTGTAAATGGTTCTGGATGGCGACGCCCAGGGACTCTGGGTCCAGGGAAGCGCCGTACACCTCCCAGGTCATGCCCTGCTCGTCCCACACCACGTCCCGGACACGCCTGGACTGTTTCAACTGCAGCCTGGAGTCAGCACCCAGGTGCTTCTTCTTCTCTCCCGGAGTGAGTCCCACCTGGGCGGCGGCTGCCGTCACGTTTAACTTCTGCTCCTTGAGGAACTCGCTGACCCGGCTGGCCCGGCGGGGACTGGCTTTGACGGAGCGAGAAGGGGTTCTCTTGCCAGAACCGGGACTGGAGTCCCCCATCGAGTCAGACGGCAGGCTTAGGCTGGTGGCTGTCTTGGGCTGTCTGTTTTCTTCCACGCTGCCCTCCTGGCTCCTTCTAACTGGGGAGGGTGTAGGACTCGCCGCTGGGGCGGTGCCTCTACTTTCTGGAGATTTAGGATTGAGCAGTACGCTTTTGGCCTCTGCCCTTGCCCTCGGGTCCAGGATATCGATGCCAGGAGATCCTTGTTCTCTTACTATCTGAGGAGATGCAAGCTTCTTCTCGCTTGCATCCCCTTGATTCGTGAGATCCAAGTTCCCGGACTGGTCAGCTCTGCTGGCAGGGCCACAGGAGTTGGAGAGTTTCCAGTCTGGGTCTGGTGTGTGGCCATTGGTGGTTTCCGCTGCAAACTCAGACGGCTTCGTTTCAAATTTCCCTAATCCGTGACTTGTTTCAGCTTGACATCCTGCACTGATAGAAACCTGGTCACCGAGGCTAGCTTTCGGGGAGGCAGGATTAGTACCCCAAAGCTGTCTAGAGGCGGGCTCTTGCCCCACCTGGGTCATTCCTGCTGACCCCCCATCTTCTTTACATGTAGCCTGAGCATTACTGGATGCCACATTGGTTGATGAGCTTTTAAGGACCTCAGCCGGTAGGCTCACTGATGTACCTTCCCCCCGGAAAGCTGCAGAAACAGCTGCGGCTGGCTGGATGTGCACCTCTGGCGTGGTGCCAAGGCACCGACCCGCCTCCCGGGGGGCTGGGGTGCTTGCAGACAGCTCCAATGTGCGGCTTAGGCGGCCACTGCCGCGGCAGACGACACGCAGCTGCTCTTGCTGGAACTGCTCTGGGGCGGGGGTTTCCTTTAAGAACGCAGTGAGAATGCTGGGGCTGGTGGACACGGATCTGCTCTCGACACTCGCCACCGCCTGCACCTCGGCGTCTTGCTGAGCCCTGGGCGGAGCTTGCTCGATCTCATTTTCAGCTTGGTTGGTCATCGTGCTCACTTCTCTGAACCTTGACCCCTGAGGCTGGGCTGGCGGCAGCATCTTCTCCAGATCCGGAGGAAACATGGACCCTCCGCTAGGGAGGCGGGATGGTTGAGGTGCCACCGAAGTCACGGCCTGGGCGTCTGAGGTCGTGGGAGAGGGTGGTTTGTTCTCCGAACATCTAACTTCTCCGGCTGGAGATTCACAGGACCTCGTCTGGGAACCGCAAACGGCTTGCCGCCTTTCCCCTTCAGGTCCACCTACGGGAGCGGGGGCAGGACTGAACGCCTTGGCTGCTGTATCTGCAGGTCGCACGCTTCCCTGGATTGTTTCCTGAGAAGGAAAACAAGGGGGCACCTGATCTTTGCCACGGATCCCTGCCACCGGACAACTTGACTTCTCAGCTTGCTCTCCATCCGCAGTTCTCTGTGGTTTCACCAGGGTGTCTTCAGGTCCTGATGGGAGGCTGGAGTTGGGCTGGTCCCCTGGGATGGCCGGGTGGGCGTGTTGATTGGCTGGCGCGGTAAATGTTACGTGTATCAGATCCTTTCCTGCTGCAGAACGTGGGGCTGGTGCTGCGGGCTCCCCGCTCCCTGGCTGCTGGGTATTGCCGGGAGAGTTGAGCGTGGGAGATGCTTTCCCCACCTCACTGACAATGCCAGCAGATGTCATGGCTGGCTGTGTGGTCTCATGCTCAGTGGCCTGCATCAGGGCCTCAGCAGCTGTCCTGGGACTGAGGTCTGGCTCTGCAGGAGTGCCGGAAAGGCCATTGGTGTTCCTACCCAGGAGGGCTGGTTGAGGCCGAGGTGAAGCAGCCTGAACCTCTCCTAGGTCGTCTTCTTTTCCAGAAGCTGCAATCAGGGAAGTTTTAGCCGATCTCAGAGGGTCAGGTACAGTCCCCATGGAATTTCTCTTCGGGAAAATCTCAGAGCTCTCCCCTCAGCAGCGCTCCCACTGGGAAGCAGTCGTAGCTCAGAGTGAAGATGCACTCAGAGATGGTTCCTCTGAAGGACCAATCTGTGAATCAAGGAAACAGTACCATTAATACAGTACAGTATTTGCGGATTGAAACTACACCAAATTGTCACTTGTATAAGAACTCATAAGCCCATGAAAACTTTTCTTCCCATTATCTGTTGATATAAAAATAGATCTTGGGAAGAAAGATTCTGGAAAAATTATTTTAATTATACAGGTATTATTTTGATATATTAGTTTCTGCTTGCATCCCATTGCTGTCTAGCAAATAGGTTTTTAACGTATTTACCTACGCACTTGATAATTACCTCATTTGAGTAATCCGATTTACCAGATATCAGAAAATCCTATAAAGCTACTGTAATCAAATGAATAAGTATTGAAATAGGCCTAAACAGATATGTGGAATAGAATATCTAGAAATAGATCCAGATATAAATGAGGATTTAATATATGACAAAAAAGGCATTTCAATTTGGTGACAAAAGGATGGGTTATTTAATATAAGGGGCTGGCAAACTATTCAACCAGAAGAAAAGAAAACTATATCTTTATCTTACACCAATTCCAAAAATAAATCTTAGATGGACTTAGAGAGATTAAAGGTTAAAATAGAAAATAATTAATTAAATAAATAATCCTATTAAGAAAATGTAGGATCATAAATATAATCTAGGGGCAGGGTAGGTAGGCTTCTTTTGGCAAGGCAGAAAATACAAAAACTATGAGAGAAAACATCAGCATAGGTGACTTAAAAAAATGACAAAACTTTTGCATGGCAAAAGATGACGAACAGATACGATAGGTTTAAAAATGTTTGCAACCCCTAGAGGACAGGCAAAAATATCTGTAGTATAGCAGAAGCTCTTAAAAACGTACAAGGAGACAAAATAATCCACTGGAAAAATGGATAAAGAATATGAAGGAACAGTTTGCAAGATAGGAAATCCAATAGCCAACAATCTTATGAAAAGATGATCAAATTCATTTGTACTCAAAGAAATGCAAATAAAGTAACAATGAGATTTTACTCTACACCAATTGCACTTGCAAAAACTTAAAAAAAAATGTTATAACACCATGGCCTGGGGAGACAGAGTGAAGGGAAGTATTTTCATTAATTGTATGTGCAAATGTGTATTGTTGCAGCTTTCTTAGGGAAGCAGTTTAGCTTTTAAAACTAAAAATACACACGTCCTTGACCCAGTGATCCTATCCATAGAAATAAAATACCAGCATATGTAGCTATACATACAAGTATGTTTACTGAAGTACTATTTGTAGAGACAAAAAATTCAGAATAAACTGATCTCCTTGATTAGGTGGAAAGGCAGACTAAATCATGACAAAGTTCTATGGTAGCGCATTATACAACCATTAAAATAAACAGTTAATTAGACTATAACTTTTCACTTGGGAGAAATTTCCCCAAGGTATGGTTGAATGAGAAAAGCAAGGTACAGAAAAGAATATATATGTTTTCATTTCTGTAAAACAATGACCTAAAACACTACATATGTTTGTGTTATGTGGGTGTGTACAGATATGTTTGTGTATGATTACATAAATTCTAAAAATATACAGAATGAGACATATTAGGTGGTAAATGGAGGGAGTGTGATGACTTTGGAAACAGGGAAAAAGAGATGGAGGTATCCAAAAGTATTCTGGATTTTAAAAGTATATTTTAAAAAGTATATCTGAATTTTTTAAAGTATTTATGAAAATTTATTCATGTATGTTTATGCATAAACAGTTTTTAGAAAGGAAAACCAGACTCCAGCAATGGTTCAGAAATTAGTAGATGACTGTTTTAATATTACCTCTATCACTCATAGGTTCTGTGACCTCATGGGAATCACTTAATCTTTCTGCACCCCAAATTAACTCATTGGTGAAATGAATTATGTGATTTCTAAGGACTCCTCCAGATCCAAAAATCAAAGATCCTACTGTTTTGCATGTGTTGGATAATAAATCAAACAGCACAATCTTAACTTCAGCTTTAGGGTCAAAGTAAGGCAAAGGCAAATCTGGTTGGGCCCAGATTTTGAAAATAAATAATTTTATATTTTGGTTCAATGTTACTTGGCTGATCTATCATATGACATCTAACAATTAATCCCACTTATCTTCTTCCCCAAACCAGCTCTTCCTTCTAACTTCATTATTCATATTAATGGGTTAAATATTCTTGGTCTTGACAGCTTTCTGCTCATTCAAACCATGTCCCCAGGTTTATATTCCATTTCTTCCTTTCTGGAGTTTTCTATTGCAATCACTTGTTGTGGCGCAAGCCCCCATCTTTCCTCTCCCTCCTTTGCACCTGTCTTTATTGTACCTTTAGTCCTCTCTCTGAGCCCCTTATCCTCAGAAAGCCTACCCATTCTTCAAAGCCCCACTTAAAGCCCATAGTCTCTCTCTCTTTTCAAAATCCTACAGCTATGGTCATCTGCGTCCTTTGTATTGTGCTTTTTATGTACTGTTTTTGTACCGCTGTTACTTGTATAAATGCCTCATTTCTCCCAAAGTCCTTCAAGTCTCAGGACGTAAGGGAACTAGCTTATTGATTCTTTTCTGTTCACTCCACAGGACACAGTGCAGGGTCTTGCGCACAAAAAGGTGTTAATTGATTCCATTTCCCTCCAAAATGGCCATTATTAAGCCCTGCCAAACTTCGAAATAATAAAAAAATTTAACCCATGGCATGAAATATTAATGAAAACACAATTTAAAAGAGTGCTATTTTTAGAAATAAGAACATGGTTGTATCTTATCTTTGAGATTTTATGTATCTGTAATCCAGGTCTAGACAATTAAAAACAAGTACATTGGCCACCTGCTACAAAAAGCTGGAAGGTCTAATAAACCCGGGAGGGCAGAACATCTCCTGTGTTATTCGGCTGGAGCCAAGAAGCCTGGCTTGCCAAAGAGGACTGTAAAATACGAGCACCTCAGAGTTCAGCAACTGAAAGTTGAAAGACTTAGAAAAGATGAGGGACTTCATTAAACTCTCAGAAGTCACTGAGTTTACCCCCAATTCCCACAGAGAGCTGACTGTACTGGTTTATTTTTGAAAGGATGTTTTCTTTTATTTGCTTTGTTAATAGTGGCTAAATTATCCATCAATTCAAGAATCAAGAAGAGGGACTTCCCTGATGGTGCAGTGGTTAAGAATCCGCCTGCCAATGCAGGGGACACGGGTTCGAGCCCTGGTCCGGGAAGATCCCACATGCCGCGGAACAACAGCCTGTGCGCCACAACTACTGAGCCTGTGCTCTAGAGCCCGTGAGCCACAACTACTGAAGCCCGCGCACCTAGAGCCCGTGCTCTGCAACGAGAAGCCACCGCAATGAGAAGCCCGTGCACCACAACGAAGAGTGGCCCCCGCTCGCTGCAACTAGAGAAAGCCCGTGCGCAGCAACAAAGACCCAACGCAGCCAAAAATAAATAATAAATAAATTTATTAAAAAAAAAAAAAGAATCAAGAAGAAAAGCCCAGATTGCTTGGCTATCGCCTGTAATTCGAAATCTCTTGATTCAAGGGTAGATAGGAAATCAACACTACTCAAAACATATCTGCTATTGTAATTGTCACAGCACCTCCAGGAGCCCTGGAAAGACTGCTTAAGCTCAAGAAGCAGCCCTCCGTCATCTGCCCCTCTCCTCTCCAGCCAAACAGCAGAAATCTATAGTCTCTAATAGGTTGGACAAATAGATCATTTAAAAAATGTACTTACTTGGTGGTTTAGAGCGAGGAGTAAAAGTCTTTAAAAGCAATGGGAGTCCACTGTGATAAGATTTAATAACACCTAAAAATGAGGTTGCAAACAGGTGAGCCACAGACTGAATAAATTCCTTCTGCAGGTCTGTGTGTGTGTCCTGTGTGATTTTCCCTTCCCTTCCCTCCCCTTCTTCTTCCCCTCTCTCCTTGCCCTTTTCCTCTTTCCTTCCCTTTCTTTTCTTTCTTTGTCCATTGAATTGATCTTTCATAAAAATCCAGATTTCTCTCTTCTTGCTTCTCTTAAAAAAAAAACACTCAGAAGGTATGCATTTCCAGGTAGCAACACTAGGTGGCGCAGATAAGGGCGGTCCCTCTAGAGGGCAGGGACGCGCCCGACTCCAGAGTGCCCATTCCTCACCTAGCCTGCTTCACTCCTTTACATAACTTACCCCGGCTCCAATGGGCAGCTCAGTTTGAGAGCTTTGTTGTAAGCGCACTGACACAGTAGACTTCCCAACCTAATTTTCAGTCCTCTGAGGACAGTTTGGCACTGTGTTAGCCTCTTCAAAAAACCTCATATTTAAGCTTTGATCTCTGTTAAAAGAAGAAATTATTCTTATACTTGTTAAAATGATAAGGAAGGTTCAGAAAGATTGAGCTCAACTCCAAATACGTACACAAGAATGTGTGGGGATTTATAACCAAGGGGTAGGTTTGTGTTGGGGAGGTTTGTCAGTGGATGGAAAATGATTAAGAAGAGGCATCAAGGATAGGGGGATTATTGCAGAAGGCAGGTCAGGTGATCAGCTATCACCTGGGGGATGGTGAAGGAGGAGGAATTTGATTGGATATTGAGAATGATCAGACACCACGGGTGGGAGTATTCTCTCTACACCCGCTTAGCAGGATTCTTGCTAACACTGGACTCTGGAAGGGCAGACCGGGAAGCCCAAGACTGAGGCCTAATTAAGAAGTGGGCTCAGAGGAGAGTGACTCAAGTTTGCTAAAGGAAGGAGTCCTTGTCTTCTCATCAGCATCAGCAAATAGGGAATTTCTTATAAGACTCTCGGGAGCATTATGACTTCTTTCTGAACTGGGCATGGATCCCACAGAAGCTACTGGCATCTCGAAGTGAGTTTGTCTTTAAGTCTGACGGGAACTGGATTCTTGACAGCAGGTCCCTTTGGCGCTTTTGCCTTTAAAATTGTGAGCCAAGATTTAAAGCCTTGTTCCAGCAATGCAGCCAGCCTGCAGGGTACACATGAACGACTTTTTACAGGGAAGGAAACTGAGGTTCAGAGATTAAGTCACCTACTCAAGGCTGAATACATCTAATTCCAGTTCAACTGAATTCTAATGAATGGTCATGCCTGGGCCCCTTCTATGTGCTGCCTTATTATCTGTAACTCTGGAAAGAAAATGGAAAGAAAAAAATGTGTATCTATCTATCTGTCATCTATCTATCTATATCTATCTATCTATCTATCTATCTATCTATCTATCTATCTATCTATCTATCTATCTGTCTATCTATCATCTATCATCCATCTACCTTCAAAGGAGAGGGAAACTTCTTTTTGTAAGTCGTTTGCAACTTAGCAGCAGCCTGGATGGTACTAACACCGACGACAATGGCATTCATAACTGGTCACTTTATGCAAAGCCCGGCTTGTTGAAAGCTGACACCACCTCTGCTCATTCTGAAAATACTAGGTTCCACTACGCTGCCACGCTGCCTATTTTCATAACAGACACCCTTGCTTAATAAGACAGGTAGCGGGGAATCTCAGCCCTTGTGACTTGCTCCAAAGCTGCTCCGGTGGGAAGAGCATTAGACAGAAAGAATGGAGAGAGGCTTGGCAGTTTCGGACCAGCAAGATGCTGATACCCTGCAGGTCATGGTGATAATCCAGTGGGCAGCAGTTACCTCCGCCCACTTCACAACGGCTGCACTGCTAGAACGAGGGCTCCAGGATGTCATCAAATCTCTTTAGTGACATTAGGAAAGTGTTACAGGGACCTTGGTATCCCCGTCTCCACCCATCGGACAGCAGCCTTCAGATGGATGGTACAAAGACCCTTAGAGAAGAGTGAGGTGAAACCTAAGAGACTATTAATCCTCAAGAAAAGGATAAAGAAAAAAATGTCATCTGGTATCCTATTTAATCCAATTTTATTTGCCTCCTTTAATTGGGAACGTTTGCCTGGATCATTTGCATTCTGAACCCAGCAGATCCTGCCAGTTTAGTTTTAAGGGGGGGTGATTCAATCCCAGGAAACACCCACAGGCTGGGAAAAGCAGTTGCTTCTTCTTTCTTTAAAAAAAATCATACCCTCACGCTAATAGCTGCCTCAAATGCACTCTTCAAAGATACCAGCTGAAAAAATTGGTTCTTCCCTTCGAACTGCATCTAAAGCAAATCAGAAGGGCTGAAGAGACAGGCGGCTGCTTTGCTTAGTGCCAACAACAGTGCCGTGGACTTTGTTATAATGGAGACTTTAATAAAGGCTTGTGAGAAACACACTGCGTCCCTTCCCTATTCAGTTCTTCTTTTGTTCCACAGTGTTTTAGAAAAACAAATACCTGGCTTGTTATCTCACTGAATTCCATGGTAAGCAGGGCTGGACAAAAACCGAGAAGTAAAAAGGGCCTTAAGAAGCATGAAGACCCCAAATATATCCTCCCTTTTCGTCAAATATGATTTGAACAGACGGCTTCTAAATTCACAACAGATTAGAAGCACACAGTACAGCAAGCACTTATTGCTTTCTATATTCCAAACACTGTTCTTTACATGAACTTATTTAACCCTCAGAACAGCTATTGGGGCACGGTCCTACTCTGAGTTCCACCTTGCAGAGCTGGAAACTGAGGCAAAGTCACGCAAGCAGTAAGTGGGAGAGACCAGATTTAAATCCAGACCATCTGGCTCCAGAGTCCAGGTTGTTAACCAATTTGACACAGGGGAGAGACGGGCATGTTTTCTGGAGGCAAACTCAGGGACCTGGGCAAGAAGCGTCATCAATGAGGGAAACAAGAGAAAACTCAGAAAACATAGCCTTGAAACCATTTACTTGTTCAAGCTAATAGAGGTAGACTAGGCAACACAGAAGTTTCTGATCTTCATAATGATTAATCCAATTTGGATGTTTTAAGGGCCACAGAGTTTTCTGAGAAGCTGACGAAAACCATGGACTCTCGAGAGAAACGCACATGTGCCCACACACATACATGTTTGCAGATAATTTTAGGAGGTTCACGTCTGGAAACCTTTCCAAGGCTGCACGTTAGTATCCTTTTGTCTAAGGCATTGGAAAATGTCACAAAATGGAATTTACCTGCCTCAAAGAGTTGTTACAGAGCTTAAATAAGTTAAATACTCTGCATGGTTCTCGGAAAATAACAGATACACAATCGGGAATTATTATTACTTAAAAATTATTATTTTGGCATCATTTACCTAAGAAGGTAGAAGCTATGCAATCTCTTTCTAGAGAGTCCAAATTAAACGTTCTAACACTTAAATAAGTTTACTATATGTTCTCCCAAACCCCTGCCCAAAGACTATCATTTGAAGAGGAAAGTTTTAGCTACCTTGAAAATAAACACAATAATGAGCTCTATTCTTTTTAGATCATGTGGGAAATGTGACCTTTTGGGTTCTTTCTCAGCAAAGTCGACTCAGGTTTTAGTAACCTTCAAAAATTAACCCCTCAATAGCTCTACTCTCCTCACCTGTGGAGATAATTCATCGCTAGATATCAAAGTTGCTGTTTTAAAAAGGCCTTGAAATCGGTATTTTTTAAACTTGAACTCTTCTAGGGAAGAGATGATTCAAATATTTAAGTTTTGCTATTTCTTTACCTTCCCTCATCAAGCTGTCTCTTATCATTTACTCGGTTTGCCTGACAGATATTCAAATCTGAATGTTTTCCTTTTCTCTCACAACTCAGCTTTGAAGGTCTTCAACTGCAAGCTTATTTTAATTGGAAAGAGAAAGCAACAGGATCTCAGGGCTAAATGGTAGTTAAACAACAAGCTATTGGAAATAAACCCAGCAGTTCGGCTTTTGCACTTTTTTTTGTATTTGCATTTTAAACTCAGATAGGATCAAAGCTGCCCCGCAGCCCAGTTTTCTGCAGGATCTATTTAGCGCCACTGAGCCTTACAAGCAAGGATTCTTGCCCTTGCTTAGTTCTCTCCGACCTTGCTGGTCTGCTGATGCCCTTTCCCCACCCACACCAGGGGCTTCTCATTAAAACAAGGCCTCGGCTCCACCCGCTGTCCTTCAGGCCCCGTGCCTGCCCAGGTGTGGTGGGTCTGGAGGGGGCCGCTAAGCGGAGACCCCTGCTAGCGGGCAGTGGGAGGAAAGCTTACGAGTGATTTCTGTGTTTAGCTCAAGTCACACTGGGGCCTTTAGTCCTGCTGAGTTGGGAAAGTGTCTGGTGGCAGCATGTGCAGCGATGGACACAGACGTGAAAAGAGAGCTGTGCACGGTCAGTCGGGGCTCTTGTCTCCTGGGGAACGAGGTGGGGAGGTGGGAGAAGGCTAAGTCAGGAAGCAGACGGGTCCCTCAGGGCCCTGCGCCTGGCTCTACTGCTGTTGGTAAGCAAGGAGGACCCGAGTGTCTGGGAGAATCTGGGATGCTCTTGAGAAGGAAGAGTTTCTTTGCTGAGGTCGGGATCTTCTTTGGGTTTGGTCTGAGTTGTGATTAACAAAAAAGAGAGAATTAAACAACCTGTCACTCTCCTGCTTTATAGACTGTAAAGTACTAAGTTAGGCCCCATTGAGGTCCTTACAATTTTTGATTTTTGCCCTTCAGGAGATTTCAATCCATTTGAGGCGACGAGACAAATTCAATCAGAAGCTATAAATGAGCAAGCTAGTATATAATTAAGTGACTAATGCTGTGGTAATAAACCACAGTTTACAGAAGTTTAAGTCAGGGGAGAGGCCCATGTTTCTTATTCAGCTGACACTTCCTGGTACAATTCCTCTGTCGGCTAGAAAAAATTACTTGCGTCAGTCTAAAGAAAACTGGACATTTGAAATTAGGAGAAAGTGAGCAAATAAGAGTAAAAAAATGGCCTTTGATTAAAAATAAAATAGGGCTTCCCTGGTGGCACAGAGGTTAAGAATTCTCCTGCCAATGCAGGGGACTCGGTTCAAGCCCTGGTCCAGGAAGATCCCACATGCCACGGAGCAACTAAGCCCGTGTGCCGCAACTACTGAGCCTGCGCTCTAGAGCCCGCGAACCACAACTACTGAGCCCGTGTGTCACAAAAGCCCGTGCGCCTAGAGCCCATGCGCTGCAACAAGAGAAGCCACAGCAATGAGAGGCCCGCGTAATGCAACGAAGAGTAGCCCCCGCTCTCCACAACTAGAGAAAGCCAGTGTGCAGCAACGAAGACCCAACGCAGCCAAAAATAAATAAATAAAAAATAAATTAATTTTAAAAAAAAGAAACGAGAGAAAAATAAAATAATCCCTTAAGTCACACTGAGACAACCAGAAAGTACTGTTACATCCATTCATTCATTTAATAAGCTGAGTGCTTTCTTTGTGCCGGCTATTCAGGATACAGATATAAATAAGATACATTCATGTTTTTGAGGAGCTCACAGTTCCTATAAATCATTAATTTCAATACAACATAAATGTTGGAGAAGAAACAAAAACCAAATGTACTATAGAAGCACAGAGGACTCGTTATTTTATTTGGCACAGACCTTAGGTCTCAGAGTCAGGGATCCTCAGCTTTGTAAAAGATGTATTTAATACCATCAGCAGGATGTAGACATTGATCTAGGGCAGATGTCCTTACTCCACACTACCGCCATTTTGGACCAGATAACTCTTTGTGGGGCAGGAAAGACAGGTGACTGTCCTGTGCCTGTAGGATGTTTCCCAGCATCCCTGGCCTCTACCCACTAGATCCTAGCAGCACCTCCACCTCCTAGTGGTGACAATCAAAAATGTCTCCAGACATTGCCAAATGTCTCCTGGGAGGCCAAACTGTCCCCAGTTGAGAACCACTGATCTAGGAGACAAACTTTTCACCTTGGATAGAAAGCAACATCTTCAGAATGAATACCTGTGAGCTGATATGAGATCCTTTGAATCTACTCCAGGTACACATGAATTAACGATACAGTTTTCTGCTCTCAAGTTAAAGATAGTGTTCTTCATACTCTACCTGTGAGCTGATATGAGACCCTTTGAATCTACTCCAGGTACACATGAATTAACGATACAGTTTTCTGCTCTCAAGTTAAAGATAGTGTTCTTCACACTCTACCTGTGAGAATGCAAATGTTTTTTTGAGAATGTAAATTAATACAACTTTTATAGAGAACACTTTGGCACTATTGGTCAAAAATACAAGGTCAAATACACTTTGACTCAACAATTCCACCTTAGGTACTCCTTAGGTAACCTTATGAGTAAAATAAATAAATAAATGTGCTAATTGATATATGTACAAGGTTATTCACTGCATGAAATAACAAAAGATTAGAAGTAATCTAAATGTCCATTAATAGGGAGTGGTGAGTTACAAAAATTATGGCGCTTCCATATAATGATATACAAGCAGCCGGATTTAATAACAACGAGACTCTTTATGTATTGATATGGAATAGCCTCCAAAATATATTGTTAAGTAAAACAACAAATAAAACAAAACAAAAACACAATGATAGTTAGAAAAAACCCTCAGATACAGAGCAGTATGTTTACTGTGCTACCAACTGTATTAAAAAGGGAAAAATGAGTATCTTTTGCTTGTATATACATGAAGTATCTCTGCAAGGGTAAGTAAGAAATTGCTATCAGAGGAAGGTAACTGTGTGCCTGGGGGGTAGGATGGGTGGAAGACTTTTCCTTCTATATCCTTTGGTACTTTTTGAATTTTAAACTATATGAAAGTATTACTTATTCAAAAATAATTAAAAATTTAAAAGCTGGTGCCCCCCCGCCAGGCAAAACTGAACATGCCTGCACCCTGGAGCTTTTCTATCACTGGTGATGGATTTGTGCCGATCTATCCTTCCACACTCTTTCCATCTGCTCTTTGCTCTGCAAGGAGATCAGCCCAGAATGCAACCAGTTAAAAAGAAACCATAATTTCTTTATCCATTTTGGTTATCTACAAGCTTCAAGCTAGATGATGTAATTATTTTTCAAAGTCAACAGCTGACAAGTGCTTTTTAAAGCGATGTCTGTTGGGCCACAAAATAAAGTTTACTTAAGTTTCTTTTCCCAGACTCTCTGACTCCTTTTTATCAGTTGATTTTTTTTTTTCCCTCCTTTCCTATTCTTGGTAGCTTGAGCAGTTGGTCCTCAAATCATATATACCTCAAACAATAAATCCAAGGATGACCTAAAGCCAAACTCTGGGAAACTGGGTCAAACCATCAATGAAAATGATTAAGAAAAATTTATTTATTTTGCCGATATTTTGAGAATCAACTACATGTTAAGACATAAAGGTTAGAAAACATATTTTAATTGCCAGTTATCAAATCCACCTCTTCTATCTCTACCAGGCTTAACCGAATTTATCACATCTCACAACAGTGCCATATCATACTGCTTGGTCTCATTTAGCCAGTTCTGAAAAACGTACCCTCCACTTGCTGCTCACGTTGTCTTTCTAAAACAAACGTATACTATGTCACTTCTCTGTGCAAAACAATTTTAACGGTTCCCCATTACCTATAAAATAAGATACATGCTCCTTAGCACAGTTTAAAAAATGGCCTTCACTATCTGATCCATTTCTCTTGTAACAGTGATATCCTCTCTCATCATCTGTCAGACCTTATATGTTACTTACTTTTCTTCCAGCAAGCTTCAAAGAGGGTTATTATCTTTATTTTACAGATGAGGAAACTGGGGCTCAGAAAAATCCAGCTCACCAAAGTTGCACATTCAGTAAGTAGCATAGTTGGAATTCAAATCCAGGTGAGTCTGAACCCACACTCTACTGCGTCCAAGAGCACAAAATGGGAGGTAAAAATGAATTCGTGATGTATGCACATTAAAGACAGCAAGAGGGGAAAATCTGCACAGCATTTTGGAAAGATAATATCTCCCTAACACCTTTTCTGATCACATCAACCCAAAGTGATTGTCCCATCTCTCGTCTCTGGTAGTAGATTGTTCATTGTTGTACCAATGGCACCTTGTACATTGTGCCGCATCCTTTGTTCTCCAGGTGCAGAGGGCACAACTAGTGCAGAGGCAGGAGCTTGTGGGGAAGAGCGAAGAGCTTAGCGTGGCAGCGGGAGCTGAGTAGGAGGGCAGGGCAGTGAAATCAGGTGGAGGGATTGCACAGGGCTTCTGTAGGTCTTTGCTCGTGTGTCGCCTTCCCAATGAGGTCCCTCCAGACCAGCCTATTGTTAAATCGCCAGTCCTCTGACCTCCACTCTCTGTCACTCCTGAAGTCCTACTAAGCTTACTTATAATTCTCCTTCTGGGACCTGAGCCTAAGGAAGTAAACAAAATGACTGGTAAGTGTTTGTGAACCACGAAGCTCATTGGAGGGTTATACAGCAGAAGCTCTCTACCTAACCCCACCCAGCTAAAGAGCTTTCCACTCTCAAGGTAGGCTTTGCTGGTGAGGGTCACGACTCATGGAACCTTGTGGCTGGTAGCCCTCTCTCTGGCGGTCCTGCCTGACTCTGCTTCTGTCACTCACATTGTATTAAGACCGAGAGTCAGCGGCTCTTCCTGAACTTGCCTGTGCCAGTTGCCCTTGTTCTTGTCACCCCATCATCTGACTACAACTGTATTGCGTTAAAAGGATAACTTGAGGGAAGAAGTGTTTTTGTTTCCTGGAAACTAAGTTGAATGCTTTGGGAAGACTTGACAAAGGTGGGTCACTACAAAAAAGGAGCGATTGAATTAGGAATGGGTGACACAGCTATAAAAGGGGAAAATAATTGTAAACACTTAACATTCTTAATTAGAAATGCTTTGCTTCACTTTAACAAAACTGAAGTAGAAAAATATTGAGAGTCCATTGTGAGTTTATATAAGAAAGAGGTTACAAAATTCCAACTAGTGGTTCTATTCTCAAAGAAAACATCTGCCCTGTATCAAAAGGCTAGTGAATGATGCAAATTCAAATGTTTTAGTTGGAAGGAAAAAAATCTTAGGAATATACGTATCATTTTCGTAATTCCTCATTTTCTCTAATTTTGATCAATTGTATCAGTAAGTTGTGATGCTACAGGCTGCGAGAAATTTATATCTAATATAATACGTAGAGAAAATACATATGTAGAAAAAAATATTAGAAGGAAATGTGTAAAATGGTGAGTCAATATATAGTAGTTTTATGGGTGATTTTTAAAACTTTATTCTTTCGTACTTTTAAAACCCTGTAAACATAGTCTTGGTTCAGCTGTGTAAAACTTAGCAAAACATGTAAAGAAGAGTAAGAATGGAGAAACACGATTACTGCCAAATCAAACTCCATAGCCCTGAGGTTTCCTATTTTATAACGCGTGTTAAAATCCTGGGTTTCCCATTGCTAAGAGTATTCATGGTGTAAAAACGGGAAAGATGTTTTTCTCGAACACTGCACTTTCAGACCTTGTTTTATCTTGAGGCACTCTCTGGGTTTTCAGATATTACACCAGCTCTTTACTTTGTCTAAACCAGTTCTGCACGCGAGTCCCCAGTATACAATTAGACTCCACTAGATACCTGGGAAGGAATCTGGGGTTAAACCTGCCCCATTGAGGTAGTCTTCTTCGTTGCTGCCTTAGAAGGATTACAATCGCCCTGACACCTCTGGTTCAACAGCATTTACATGGCTTTCCTAGGAATTGCTTATCACTGCTCCTCCTCAGTCCTTGACATTCTTTCCTACCTGGGCTCCAGGCAGACTCTGGCTTCTGGTTTAAGCCATTTACACGCCACCGTCATTTCTCTCTTCTTGTTTTAAGACGTATTACCTCCTCTTTCTGTTTGTTAATGTCTGAAAGTGCTACACGAATTTGAGTCAGACCTTGAATGACAGGGAAGATTTCAACTGTACAAAGGGGAAAGACACAGACACAAAAAGAAAGACGCAGACATGGGGAAAATATACCAGTTATTCAAGGAAGAGTGGGTTGCCCTGAAAATCTAAACATAGTGTACTCATATGCAGGAGTGTCACTAAAACTGTTTATCAGCTAGTACGCGCCTGCATGTGCCTGCCTTATCAGATGGGATGCTGTCTGTAAAACAACCTATACTCGTATGCAGTTCCATAAAAGTGGCTATTGGGAGCTAAAAGCTGATATGGTAGATCAGGTGAGACTGGAAAACCTTTAATGGCTTTGTTGACATATTTGGGTTTTCTTGGTGGGCAGTAGGAAGCTACCAGAGCTTTTCCAACAGGCCAGTGAGACAATTAGAAAGTTTACAAAGGAAGCACGTTTCAAGTCGCACTGACTAGTCGAAAGGAATCCACAGTTAGGGAGATCAGTTGCAAGGTTACTGCCACGTAGAAGGTAGGGAGAAGTCCATCAACATTGTTAGTAGTTAGAGAAAAGAGACGTGAAAACTATGGCAGAGGTGGCACGTGGGAAGCAAGGGGAGGGAAGGAATGAAGGATGATTCCAAGATTTCCAATCAGAGTGACAGGGAGGATGGTGGGAAGGTTGACAAGACGATGAAGGAACAGGGACCAAGGCTGGACCGGAAGACGTTTAATGGGTGACTGTTGCCAAAGGTGAGTGAACGGCAAGAACTGGGGTTGGGGGCTTTAGCTACTCCCCACTGCTCTCTCTATGCCCCTGAATTCACTCCAAACCCATATCATCCAATAAAAATAGTGCAGTTAATATGCAGCGTCCCTTTGCAATTACAGTGGCCCTGCAATTCCCTTTTATAGAGAAATTCTGGAGCCACTACTAAGGTACCTAAGGGGTGAAAGATGGCAGTAGCAGGCGTACAAGCAGTAGTGTGCTGGATCTCTGTAATCAGTGAGTCTGTAATCAGTGACATCACGGGCAAACTCCAAATCTCAGGGGTATTTTTCTCCCAGAGAGCCAGCTGTTAAATATTTATACCTTTCTTGAGAAGCTGGCTATGGAAGTAAGAAAAACAGTGACGCTCTTGAATGATTGTAAGGCAAATCAGTTGGAAGGAGAAAGGGAGAAGCGTATAATTTTGAGGTATGCTGGATATACACGTTATCAAGGTTGAAGGAAGGTGGGATGGCAGAATTTATTCCCACCTGGAAGGAATCCTCTAAACATTTCTAAGTTAGTTATTAGTTCCTCGAGAGAAAAATTTCTTCTGATTTTTAAGACAGTATTTAATACTCCAGTACAAATTATGTTTTTCAAACATAATTTGTCTACACTGAAATACAAATGGTTCATCTATTTCTTACTCTTTCAAACACATTTTGTTCTTATACATATTATAACCTATTTGGCATTTTTACTTTTTCGTTTGCTATGGCATCTTTCCTATAAATCTCATGATGGCCACTGTAGGTGGCACCTGCTTCTCATCCTTCCTGTGGCAATGGTACTTCTGGATTTCCTCTGCAAATTTGGTTAATTATTCAACTGAGCAATAATGACTTTTTTTCGGTGGGCTAGCATGCTTAATGTGTAGCAGTTTTTAAAAAGATAACAATTCACCTCAATAGTATATCACTAAACTTCCCTTTGAGGGAACCTTTCTGGAAGTAGGTCTGTGTTAAAATGTCCACCCCATCCCCTCTACAACCACATCTGCCTGGCCTTTCTCCTCCCTCCTCCAAAAGGCTAGTGTAGTTGGTATTCACTCTTTTCATAATGAATCATTTCTAAGGCTTAATCCCTCAACTGTGAAATTTATTACAGAAATTGTTAACCAGAGCAGGCAGGATACAAGAGGTGATTGTGCCTAAACGACATTTTGGTTGGATTAAGGTTAAGATACCCATTATTTAGAACCATATTCTCCCACACAGGACAAAACACAGTTCTTCAAGCCTACTCAGGCGTTGAAAAAACTATAGATTGAGCAACAGGGATTCCCGTTTTCAAGGCAGTGATTAGGCACTATCAAAGAATCCAACCTTTTGCTATGTGGTTTGATAAATAATTAGTGATCAAAAATATTTGTGGAGAGACAGGAATATGTTTCTGTAGCAATAGGATTCTCATTGCACTAAGCTTTAAATCAAATATTTGAGGAACTAAGGTAATCCATGTCCCTTTCACTTAAAACACTTTTAGAACTGTCAGCTTAATTTAGCCAACCAATAGCATGTAAATCTTGAGCATTTATTTATTCTCTTAGTCAACCTGAGTATCTTTAATTCTCATTCGGGGAGAAAATATTACACGAGACCTGTTGATTAATCACCATTTTAAAGTTACCAAAGCAGAGTACATAGTGACATGAAAAAACATAAAGGAGGTGAGGAGAAGGATGTGATAAACTGATTTACAATAAAAAGGACAAAAGGAGTGGGAGAAAAAATGATAAAGGGCTTCCCTTTATCTGGTGGTCTTAGTACAGCTTCTCAGGGATGAAGAAGGCAGCTTAACATTGATAACCTCTGGGGTCTATATCAAATCTTTGTGACTAAGTCAGTCTCCTCGCAATTTGCTTTGATGCTAAGAAAACAAAGGTCAGTTAACCAGAATCAAATTAACTTATCAAAGTTGCCAGACAAATGTAGGCCTCACTGAGTCTACAATGAAATACAAATGGTTCATCTATTTCTTACTCTTTCAAACACATTTTTTTCTTATATGTAATATAACATATTTTGCATTTTTACTTTTTCGTTTGCTATGGCATCTTTCCTATAAATCTCATGCATGGAGATACACATAGGAGAAACAGTAACTCACGACATATTTTGCTAATGGCCAAGTGAATGACAGAACACAAGATGCAGCGTGATGCAGACGCTGGAATGTGGCACAGCAGAGAAGGATAAGAGCGCATTGGGGAAGTGGCAATTGAGGGAGAAGGCCAACATCCCAGAGGCTACAATGCTCAAGGACAGCTACAGTGGTGAGTCTGTGAATCAGAAAGATTTGACACAATGAATACAATATGTCAGACTTAGGAAAATTGAGTATTGTTTTGAAGAGTGTACACCCCATCATATAGGTTAGCAATATGTTATGACGTGGAAACGTATTTTGTTGAGCACATACTATGCTCTAGGTGTTCTTATGTCCTAAAAGACTTCATAAGCATGATCTCATTTAAAACCCTCAATAACCCTATGAGGTAGTACTCATTTAACTCACACTTTATAGCTGATGAAACTGAAGCTCGTAAAAGTTAATTAACTTACCCAAAGTCAATAGCTAATAAGCGATACCCTCTGGCTTCAGAGTTCAGATTCTTTCAGCTCATTGAAGTGCTGGGACTAGGAGTGAAGCGCACAGGACAGGGATGGCAGCATCAAAGGGCAGTGGGCAGTACTCGGGTATATGGGGACGCTGGGGGGAGTGGAGTAAAGGCAATGAACAGGTGGTTAAAACAACAGTCTGGACAAGCAGTGAGAAGGAAAGTGGAAAGAGGAAGACATGGATGCAACACATCTTTTGACGGAAGAATTACCAGGACTTGAAACTCTAACTGGTTAGAGGGGATGATGGAGAAAACAAGAACCTGGAGGCTGGGCCTGCGTGTTGGTGGGAAGGCTGTAAAAATTAGGTCTTTAATATAAGCCTGCAGGGAGTGGATGGAAAGGGGAAGGCAGTACAGTCACAGAATGGCAATTGCTGGTGTTGGGTATTGGACGAGTTACACTTTACCACAGCACACAGAACTCTGCTAAACCCATAAGGAGTTTCCTTTCAGAGTTTTATGGTCAGTCATACCATTATGGCAGTCATGATTATCTTAGCACTTACTATTTTAAGATTTATAAAAATAACATTTTCTTTTCACATTCTCAATCACTCTTTGGGCATTAAACTCAAACTTCCATTTCCCCTGATTTTGTGTGGTACTCTTCTGATGGCATGTTTCTAATTGTTTGAAAAGAACTGTGGTTAATGGGATTTTTGCTTCAGTTTGCTATGACAAATTTTCTCTGTCAATATATTAGCTATACCAGTGGATTTCAAGCTTTTTTGACACAATCCAGCTTTAAAAAAATACCTCACAATCCAATACACACATTTGTATCCAACTGTTTAGTCCACTAAAATAAAATGGTACTAAAAACAACAGTTCTGATATTTCTATTCAATTCCATCCCATTTAAAAATGCTGACTAGATGCAAACTATTATATATAGAATGGATAAACAACAAGGTCATACTGTATAGCACAGGAACTATATTCAATATCTTGTAATAAACCATAATGGAAAAGAATATGAAAAAGAAAATACATACACATGTAATTGAATCACTTTGCTGTACACCAGAAACTAACACAATGTTGTAAATCAGCTATACTTCAATAAATTAAAAAAAAAATGACTAAAACCCACCAAACTGATATCTGTAGTGACCCAAAGATTGAAAAACAGAGAGTTTAACTCAGAGCGCCAAATAAGAGGTAACCATGTGTTCAGCTTGGGCCTCTGGTGCCCAGCACAGAATCTAACACGTAGAGCTTTAGAAATGTTGCAAACAAGAAAGAGGGAAGGAATCACATCTTTTTGGTATATCATTCATTTTTCTTAAGAAATATCTGGTAAATTCATTGCATGACCATCTCAGTTTATGCCATCTGCAAATTTAGTAAATGTGTTCCCAAGTCCCAGATAATCCCAACTATAGCATTAATCCAACAGTTACAACAAACTGGAGTTTAAATCTTCTGAAGGTCATGGACAGGCATAGGAGCTATAGAAGTGGCAAGAGGAGCTTCAGCCTCTTTGGCAAGCACTGTGTCCTGGTGACTTCTGCATTTTCCAGGAAGGGGCCAGGCAAACTGTTGTGTGTCTGCGTGTGTGCGTGCAGTGGGTACACTCACACGTGGGTGTAGGGGGAGGAAAGCAATTAACCTAAGAGTAAAGCAGTGCCTTTGTCTGAGAAGAGAACTCAAATAGAAGACAGGTTTGGCCCTGTGATTTGAGTAATAGAACAAAAGCTAGATATCTAATTTTAAAGTTTTATCAATGATGTTCATTGTATTATTGAAGATATTCCTTTTTTTTTGAAGTTTTTTTGATGTGGACCATTTTTAAAGTCTTTATTGAATTTGTTATAATATTGCTTCTGTTCTCTGTTTTGGTTTTTTGGCCCCAAGGCATGTGGGATCTTAGCTCCCCGACCAGGGATGGAACACACATCCCCTGCATTGGAAGTCGAAGTCTTAACACTGGACCGCCAGGGAAGTCCCATTTCAAGATACTCTAATCACTAATAAAATAATAGCATCCTGCCTGGAGTCAGCAGTCGCTCCATGCTAGACGGAGTTAGCACATTCTTTGACCTCAAGTTGTATTTGAGTGTTTTGGAATCAGTAGGAAAAAAAAGGAATCAAAACAGAGATAAAAGACAACAGGACAGCTTTCTTTTTCCTTCTTCAGAACAGATTCGGATTCCCCGACAGCTGGACTAGATTTGCTCTGGCAGCTCTGTGCCCCCTGCTGACATGCTGAGAATGGCGTCCATCCTTGGAGGCGGGGCGGAATGCAGCCCTTCTTCCTCCTCACTCGTTTCCTGCCAGCCCTGCAAAGAGCTCTAGGAAAAATGATTGTGCAACCCCTTCCTTGGCTGTTATTTATTTCTTCCTTAATGAAATAGACCTTTGTTTGCCTCCCTGTCAACGTCACCAGTAATGACGAACTGTAATGTCGTCACCATAATGCAATCTGGGATCCTAATCAGATTGCTTAATATTTGCCAACACGTTTCATAAAGAAAAAAAGGAAAACAAAATCCTAATCTGCCTAAGCGATCTTAACAGTGGGTCAGTTTCACGTGGTTGTCTCAGTTCCATAATAAATAATGTCTACAGTTTACCTAGGCCAGGCAGACTTAATTTCAAGGGAAGTTCCTCTGAGCCTTACCTGTCTCAAGAGACTTGAATTCCAGGAAATTATTGCTTAAAAACAGAATTACCTGTCTTGGAGCTCAGAGCTATCTTGTCCCTCTGCCATATAGCAAATAATATAGAGTATTTTTTGTTACTAACAATGAATTACCAACAGTTCCTTCATAAATATTTATTGATCACCTACTGTGCACCAGGTATAAACATGTATAATTGTATTTTATACAGTTTTTACTCCTCTTATTTATTCTATCAACTGTCTATACACTGATCCTTTAAAAATTAATTTAAAAAATTTTATCTAAGTATAGTTGACTTACAATATTGCATTAGTTTCAGGTATACAACATAGTGATTCAATTGTTTTTATAGCTTACACACCATACAAAGTTATTGCAATATTACTGACTATATTCCCTGTGCTGTACATTACATGCCCATGACTATTTTATTTTAGAACTGGTAGTTTTTAACCTCTTAATTTCCTTCACCTATTCCGCCCATCCCCTGACCCCCCTCCCCTCAGAGGGCAACCACCACTTTGTTCTATTCTTGTTTCTGTTTTGTTACATTTATTTGTCTTTTAGATTCCAAATATAAGTTAAAACATACACTGCTCTTTAGGTCCCTTTCAGAATATTTATTTTAATTTAATTATTATAGTTTTGCTAATGATATTCTAAATCACATTTTAATGCTATCTTTCTTAATTATAGATCCCTTTCATTACTTACTATTGCACTAGACACTTCTGTTACTGCCTAGAATTTAGATTTTCCTTTTCCTTATTTATACATGTAGAAAGACTAGCTGAAAAAGATACCCTCAGTAGTTAGTTTCTTTTTAAAAAATTTTTACAATAGAAATAGACATATTGATATAATATCCTTTTTATAAGAACATATAAAAATGGCAGGACAGGCCACGGTGACCCATGGGGAAAAGGATAAAGAGAAATTAATTAATTTTTTAAATAATTAAACAAGATAGCATCCTTTATAGACCAGTGCTCGTAACCTGAGTTGAGAAACATGATTAATGCAACCACCAACAATAACTATAAGTAAATTTCAGAATATAAAAAATGTAAAGAAGAAACTTAAAAATCCCTAATGTCACTCTGGAAATACCATTAAACTTTTTTTTTAAATTAAGACTTTAGTTTTAAAAAGCAGTTTAAGGTTTATAGCAAAACTGATAGGAAGATAGAGACATTTTTCATATACCCCTAACCCCACACATGCATAGCCCCCG
This sequence comes from Balaenoptera physalus, assembly GCF_965194825.1. NCBI lineage: Eukaryota > Metazoa > Chordata > Mammalia > Artiodactyla > Balaenopteridae > Balaenoptera > Balaenoptera physalus. Next base: position 10,009,009 of record NC_138884.1, read on the forward strand.
CTATTAACGTCCCCCAGCAGAGTGGTACATCTGTTACAACTGATGGACCGACGTGGACACAGCATTATCACCCAACGTCCATAGTTTACATTAGGGCTCATTCTTGGTGCTGTACATTCTGTGGGTTTGGACAAATGCATAATGACGTGTTCCCATCATTGTGGTACCATGCAGAGTAGTTTCAGTGTCCTGTGTCACTCTGTGCCCCACCTATGCATCCCTCCCCTCCCTGCCCTTCTTTTTCAGTACATGTGCTGCCTCAGTGAGCAACCTCCCGGCCCTTTTAATCCCTGGAGAGCACTGATCTTTTTCTTTTTTTAATTTTTTTTGATATCTGTGTTTTCTTTTTTTTTTTGAATTTTTGAATTTTATTATATTTATTTTTTATACAGCACGTTCTTATTAGTTATCTGTTTTATACATATTACTGTATACATGTCAATTTCAATCTCCCAGTTCATCCCACCACCACCCCGCCGCCACTTTTCCCCGCTTGGTGTCCATACGTTTGTTCTCTACATCTGTGTCTCTATTTCTGCCCTGCAAACCAGTTCATCTGTACTATATTTTTCTAGGTTCCACATATATGCGTTAATATATGATATTTGTTTTTCTCTTTCTGACTTGCTTCACTCTGTATGACAGTCTCTAGATGCATCCACGTCTCTACAAATGACCCAATTTCGTTCCTTTTTATGGCTGAGTAATATTCCATTGTATATATGTACCACATCTTCTTTATCCATTCATTCGTCTGTCGATGGGCATTTAGGTTGCTTCCATGACCTGGCTATTGTAAATAGTGCTACAATGAACATTGGGGTGCATGTGTGTTTTGAGTTATGGTTTTCTCTGGGTATATGCCCAGTAGTGAGATTGCTGGGTCATATGGTAGTTCTATTTTTAGTTTTTTAAGGAACCTCCATATTGTTCTCCATAATGGCTGTATCAATTTACATTCCCACCAACAGTGCAGGAGGGTTCCCTTTTCTCTACACCCTTTCCAGCATTTGTTGTTTGGAGATTTTCTGAAGATGCCCATTCTAACCGGTGTGAGGTGATACCTCATTGTAGTTTTGATTTGCATTTCTCTAATGATTAGTGATGTTGAGCATCCTTTCATATGCCTCTTGGCCATCTGTATGTCTTCTTTGGAGAAAAGTCTATTTAGGTCTTCTGCCCATTTTTGGATTGGGTTGTTTAGTTTTTTAATATTGAGCTGCTTGAGCTGTTTATATATTTTGGAGATTAATCCTTTGTCTGTTGATTCATTTGCAAATATTTTCTCCCATTCTGAGGGTTGTCTTTTCATCTTGTCTGTAGTTTCCTTTGCTTTGCAAAAGCTTTTAAGTTTCATTAGGTCCCATTTGTTTATTTTTGTTTTTATTTCCATTACTCTAGGAGGTGGATCAAAAAAGATCTTGCTGTGATTTACATCATAGAGTGTTCTGCCTATGTTTTCCTCTAAGAGTTTGATAGTGTCTGGTCATACATTTAGGTCTCTAATCCATTCTGAGTTTATTTTTGTGTATGGTGTTAGGGAGTGTTCTAATTTCATTCTTTTACATGTAGCTGTCCAGTTTTCCCAGCACCACTTATTGAAGAGACTGTCTTTTCTCCATTGTACATCCTTGCCTCCTTTGTCATAGATTAGTTGACCATAGGTGCATGGGTTTATCTCTGGGCTTTCTAGCCTGTTCCATTTATCTACATTTCTGGTTTTTGTACCAGTACCATATTGTCTTGATTACTGTAGCTTTGTAACAGAGTCTGAAGTCAGGGAGTCTGATTCCTCCAGCTCTGTTTTTTTTCCCTCAAGACTGGTTTGGCTATTCAGGGTCTTTTGTGTCTCCATACAAACTTTTAAATTTTTTTGTTCTTGTTCTGTAAAAAATGTCACTGGTAATTTGATAGGGATTGCACTGAATCTGTAGATTGCTTTGGGTAGTATAGTCATTTTCACAATATTGATTCTTCCAATCCAAGAATACGGTATATCTCTCCATCTGTTTGTGTCATCCTTGATTTCTTTCATCAGTGTCTTATAGTTTGGAAAATAGTGATCTTTTTACTGTCTCCATAGTTTTGCCTTTTCCAGAATGTCATATAGTTGGAATTATACAGTATGTGGCCTTTTCAGATTGGCTTCTTTCATTTAGTAATATGCATTTAAGGTTCTTCCATGTTTTTTCTTTTCTTCTTAGCATTGAATAATATTCCATTGTCCAGATAAACCATTGCTTACTTATTCATTCATCTACTGAAAGACATCTTGGTTGTTTCCAAGTTTTGGTAATTACGAATAAAGCTGCTATAAGCATCCATGTACAGGATTTTATGTGACTGTCAGTTTTCAGCTTATTTGGGTAAATACCAAAGAGTGCAACTGCTGGATTGTATGTTAAGAGTATGTTTAGCTTTGTAAGAAACTGCCAAACTGTCTTCCAAAGTGGCTGTACCATTTTGCATTCCCACCAGCAATGAATGAGAGTTCCTGTTGGTCCACATCCTCATCAGCATTTGGTATTATTATTTTTTTGGATTTTCGTCATTCTAACTGGTGTGTAGCGATATCTTGTTGTTGCTTTAATTTGCATTTCTCTGATGACACATGATGTGGAACATCTTCTCACATGCTTATCTGCTATCTGTATATCTTCTTTGGTGAAGTATCTGTTAAAGATTTTTGGCCCATTTTAAAATCAGGTTGTTTGTTTTCTGGTTGAGTTTTAAGAGTTCTTTGCATATTTGAACTAACAGTCCTTTTTCAGGTTTGTCTTACGAAAATATTTTCTTCTAATCTGTAGTTTGCCTTCTCATTCTCTTGACATCATCTTTCATAGAGCATAAGCTTTTAATTTTAATGAAGTTCAGTTTATCAATTTTTTCTTTCATGGATTGTGCCTTTAGTGTTGTATCTAAAAGGTCATCACCATATCCAAGGTCATCTTGGTTTTCTCCTATGTGATCTTCTAGGAGTTTTATAGTTTTGCATTTTACATTTAGGTCTATGATCCATTTTGAATTAATTTTTGTGAAGAGTGTAAGATCTGTACCTAGACTAAATTTTTTGCATGTGGATGTCCAGTTCCAGAACCATTTGCTGAAAAGATTATCTTTGCTTCATTGTAGTGCCTTTGCTCTTTTCTTCATGATCAGTTGACTATATTTATGTGGGCCTATATCTGGACTCTAATGACATTTCAATGTTCCATTGATTTATTTGTTCTTTCACCAATACCAGACTGCCTTGATTACTGTAGCTTCATAGTAAGCCTTGAAGTTTGGTAGCATCAGTCCTTCAACTTTGTTCTTCTTCAATATTGTGTTGGCTATTCTAGGTCCTTTGCCTCTCCACATAAACTTTAGAATCAGTTTGTCAAGATGACAAAATAACTTGCTGAGATTTCAATTGGTTTTTCATTAAACTTACAGATCAAGTTGTGAAGAACTGACATTTTGCCATTACTGACTCGTCCTATCCATGAACATGGAATATCTCTTCATTTATTTAGTTCTTTGATTTCATTCACCAGAGTCTTGTAGGTTTCCTCATAGATTTTGTACATATTTTGTTAGATTTATACCTAAATATTTCATTTGGGGGGGTGCTAACATAAATGGTAGTTAGTTTCTTTTGAAAAACTAGACATCACTCTTATGTTTCTCTACAGAAATAACAGGTAATCTGTTACACATGAGAAGTATATCCTCCCCTCACTCATCCCAAAGCCTCTAAAACTAAAAGAGAAGAAACATAAATGTATTAGAAAATAATGTGAGTGTATTGCAATCTGTAAAGAAACAGGGAAAGAACAGTTACAGATTATTATTATTGTCAGGCATACTGGCAGTGTTTCTCAGCCTCTTCTCTATTACCCACATGACGGTAATTCAAAGGTGGTGGTGTCATCATTTCTCCTACTCTCATTTGTAGAGTGGGTATGTTGGCTGGGTATGTTGGTTGCCTGCCAAGAATCCAGCAGGAGGAGTTTGGCTCCTGCAGCGTTAGTCTGAACACATACTTAATATTCCCATAATGGGGAGAGGAGGGATACATTCATAAAATGATAGGTTATAATAATACATGTCAAATGTAAGACTGGATACTATAATGTAAGACCGGACACTACAAAGCTCCTAGAGAAAAACAGGCAGAACATTCTTTGACATAAATTGCAGCAATATTTTTTTGGATTGTTTCCTAGAGTAATGGAAATAAAAGCAAAAGTAAACAAACGGGACCTAATCAAACTTAAAAGGTTTTGCACAGCAAAGGAAACCATAAGCAAAACAAAAAGACAACCTATGGAATGGAAGAAAATATTTGCAATTGATGCAACTGACAAGGGATTAATTTCCAAAACACACAAACAGCTCATGAAGCTCAATAACAAAAAAACCCAAACAACCCAATCAAAAAATAGGCAGAAGACCCTCAATAGACATTTCTCCAAAGAAGACGTACAGATGGCCAAAAGACACATGAAAAGGTGCTTGACATTGCTAATTATTAGAGAAATGCACATCAAAAATACATGGTTTTGTGACTACTGGTGAGGTATCACCTCATACCAGTCAGAATGGCCATCATCAAAAAGTCTAGAAATAATAAATGCTGGTGAGGGTGTAGAGAAAACGGAACCCTCCTACACTGTTGCTGGGAATGTAAATTGGTGCAGACACTATGGAGAACAGTCTGGAGCTTCCTTAAAAAACTAAAAATAGAGTTATCATATGATCCAGCAATCCCACTCCTGGGCATATAACTGGAAAAGATGAAGCTCTAATATTAGAAAAGATACGTGCACCCCAGTGTTCATGGTGCACGCAGCCAAGACATGGAAACAACCTAAGTGTTCACCAAGAGATGAAAGGATAAAGATGTGGCATACACACACACACACACACACACACACACACACGCACACACACACACACTGGAATATTACTCAGCCATTAAAAAGAATGAAATAATACCATTTGCAACAATATGGACGGACCTAGAGATTATCATACTAAGTGAAATAAATCAGACAAAGACAAATATCCTATGATATCACTTATATGTGGAATCTAAAAAGATGACACAAATGAACTTATTTACAGAACAGAAATAGACTCACAGACATAGAAAACAAACTTATGGTTACCAAAGGGGGATGGGGAGGGAGGGATGAATTAGGAGTTTGGGATTAACAGATATACACTACTGTATATAAGACAGATAAACAACAAGGTCCTACTGCATCACACAGGGAACTATATTCAATATCATGTAATAGCCTAAATGGAAAGGAATCTGAAAAAGAATATATATGTATGTATATTTGTATAACTGAATCACTTTAAAAAAAAAGAAAAGAAAAAGGATGTGGGTCAAATATGCTTGTTTGGGCAGACCTAAATATAACGCTTTTTTAATGTCTTTTTTTCCTTTTCAACAATTCATTCTGATTCATTAGCTTCTCACACATTTTGGGAAGGGCCTTCAGCCCAAACAAAGAATTTTCCTCCTAGAACCATTAAAGTTGGGGAGTGTTATGACCTCAGAAGTGTCCATTCTCCATCACAGTGGCTTTTGAGGTTACAGCTGAATTCTTAAAATGGCTTCGGAATTGTAGATTCCAGCCCAAACGGTGAAAAGAGTAGCCAGTGTTCCCTCTATTTGTGGGCTAACCTCTCAGGAGAAGTGGCCGATCCCGCCCTTGTGGGGCCTATGTCTAGGTGGGAGGCAAGAAGATCCCAGGGGAAGACACAAGAGACCTGCAAGAGCAGAACATCTGTCTGCAAGGGGCAGTCTGTAGTCCCCACACTGCGCATGCCAGGGAGGGACCAGGAACCCCAGGGAACACAGGCTGAACTATATTCTACTTCCAAACCTCTGTGCTTTCTTGTGCTGACCCAGATGTTGCCCTACGTGGCTGCCTGCCCGTTATCACTCCACCTATCACATCTACAACTTGGCTTTTCCCCTTGTGTCATGGGGACCTTGGAGAGTCAGTCCACAACGGTGACCTTAGATTACTTGTCTGCAGAGAGGAAATTGTCATGTTTCACTGCTGGGCCACTTGCTGGGCCTTAGTCATTCCAAACTCCTTTTTTCTGTCCTCTGTCCTTGGGTGTCTGAGGCTCCTGGGTATAATTTCTTGTCACTAGTTGCTCATTATTTGACTCATAAAGCCCAACCTTCATCACTGCATTCCACCCAGCCTCACGCTGCCATCACTGGTGACCTCGATGTGGATGAATCCCAAAGACTTTCTGCCTTCATCTTAGTTGACCTCTTAGCCACATTCAACATGTGACTATTTCTTCTTTGAAATGTGTGCCTCTCTTGGCCTCCATGACCCGCCATTTATTTGTTTTCTTCTGTATTTCTCTGCAGTCCTCCTTGGGTAGCTTTTCCTCCTTAACTCTAACTGCCAGAGTTTGTTAGATTTATTCCTCGGCCTTTTCCCCCTTTTCCTTAAAGGGGATCTTACCTAATCCCACTGCTTTATAACCCACCTTATCAGTTACTTTTAGCTGCAATATTGCTGTGTAACAAACTACCCCAGAGCTCAATGTCATACAGCAGTGAGCATTTTCTTCATGAGGAAATTGAGACTCATTGAGAAATGTCACCTTTAGGGGACATAAGTGACATAAGCCTTCAAATCTGATTCTTGGATCACTGCATTTTCTACTGTATTATGAATTTAGAAAGAAAGGAACAATCATATCCATCTCATTTCTATCAGTAGACAGTGTGGAATTATCACATTTCAAAATAATTTTTTAAAACTCCCCCATATTTTTTCTCCAAAACTCTGTACAAACATGCCATTAATGTCTCTTGTTAACCTTCTTTATTTGAAACTTAAATGAGAGCTTTCATCCATTTGCCACAACTATACTATCATATTCAAATTCTCTTTCTCTCTAAACCATTGTGAATGGTCAATCCCTACGAAAGTATTAATTACATGCGATTTTCAAGTTCAGTATAATATAATGTTATGCCTTTGGAATGAAAGAGGTATCCATTAAGATTCTTTCGTGCCACATAGCAACAGATGATCCTGGTTAGCTTACAGAGAAGGGGGATTTATTGGAATAATAATAACAAACACCTATAGCGCTTACTTGAGTAGGCACCATTCTAAGCATTAAACTCATTAATTCCTAGAGAACCCAGTATATAGGCACCATTACTAGTCCCACAGATAGGGAAACCAAGGCACAGAGAAGCTAAGTGATAACTTGCTCCAGGTCACGCAGGTAGGATGTGGCCAAACTGGATTTGAACCCAAGCCATGTGGCTCGAGTCTTTGGCACTATAGCCTATCAAAGGATATGGGGTAGTCATAGAATTGAAGAAGAGGCTACAGAAGCAACGTAGAAGAGGGTAGAAGCCAGGATATGGTAAAGAACTGTCATTGGGATAAGTTAACTCTAATCACCCCTTCCCCCCATTCCCCCAACCCCTGTACCAGTTAAGGCTCCAGATTCAAAGCCCTAGGAGAGAGGCACAATTGACCCTTGCCTGGGGAGGACAGGGCATCTTGTCTAAGAGTTCTAGGGCTGCAAACATAGCAGAACAATCAATTCCCCAAGAGGAAATGGGAACGTTGTTCCAAAAGGACAGGGAATGGATTTGGGAAAGGTAGCCAGCAAAAAATGCCCATTTCATGGAGAATGAAGGAAAGATTTTTATTCATATTAACAAGATGTCCACATAGCAACTGTATGAGAAACCCCTCAACTGCCTTAAGAACATGTTCTCATAGACTCCTTTATTTGTAAGAGATATCCCTACACTTTTCCACCTTCCACCTCTGCCCCAAGGCCACCCTGTAGAACCCATATTTTCCCACTTGAGTGGGATCACAGCATGCTTAAATCCCCATCATTAGGGGAAACCTCTTCCCTAACCCCACGGAGCTACTGACTCCAAGAGATCTTCGATTCCCTCACAATCCAACTTCTTGAAAAGACAGTCCACAATCCCTACACGCCTCCCTTGTCCCAAATCTACTATGGTCTTGTTTCTTCCTCTGTCATTCCTGCCACTCCACTGAAACTGGCCTTGCTAAAGCCATCAATGACTGGATTTTGCCAAAACAAACACTCTTCTCTCCTTACCTCTGCTGACTTCTCAGTAGCATTTGACAGTCTGAGCACTGTGTCCTTCTGGAAGCTCTCTTATCTGTGGTATGCTCTCCCTGGGTTTTCCTCTTTTTTCTACAGAAATCTCCTCTTTAATGCATTCTTTGGTTCTTTTTTCCTCAGTTAATTTCCTAAATGTTGGCATTTCCCAGATCGTCTGCTCCTCTCACTTTTTACACTCAACTTGAGGGACACAATTACTTATATGTTCATGAATCTCAAATCTCAAGCCAGAACTGCCTATTGATCTCCAAAATAGCAGCTCTCCACTTAGAAGTGTTATTGGTACCTCAAATAGGTCCAAAAGCTCATCCACCTTTACCTCTAAGCACGTTCCTCCTCCTTAATTATCTCAGTGAATGTCACCTCCATCTCCTCATGCAAGCCAGAAACTGGAAAGCCATTCTTGTCTTTCTCTTCTCCTCCTTCACATCTAACTAGCCACCATGTCTCAGAGATCCTTCTTTCTACATATCTCCTCTATGAACCACCTCTTCTCTAGTCTCCCTGCTGCTGATGTAATGTAGGTGCTTATCATTTCTCGCCAGAATTATTTCAAGGACTTCCTACATAATCTCTCTGCCTGCAATCTGTACCTTCTTCTCTTCCCCACACTGCTGCCAGAGAGATTTTCTAAAATGTAAATATGATCATGTACCTTCCAGAATTAAAATCCTTCTGTGACACCCACACATTTCATGAGGAAATTCAAATTCCTGAGCTTGGCACACAAAACTCTTTGTGACGAAGCTCCTGTTACCTCTTAAGCCTCATAACTTGTTAGGATTCCCAGAGCCTTTCAATCCAACCATTGACAAGCATCCATGGTTGCTCAAACATGTCAAGGTCCCCACGTGGCCTTATCCATGCTGCTTCCTATTTCTTGAATGCCCTCTGTACTAGCTGAATACTGTCCCCTAAAATTCAGGTCCACCCAGAGACTGTGAATGTGACCTTAATCCACAACTAGGGTCTTAGTAGATAGAATCAAGTTAGGATGTGTCATAAGAAGAGGGAAATATGGACAAAGACACAAATACAGGGGAGAATGTCCCGTGAAGAGATAGGAGCAGAGATTGGAGTGATGTATTTACAAACCAAGGACTGCTGGCAACCACCAGAAGCTAGCAGAGGGACATGGAACAGATTCTCCCTCAGAGCCACTGGAAGGAACCAACCCTGCTGACACCTTGATCTTGGATTCTAGCCTACAGAACAGTGAGAGAACAGATTCCTGTCGTTTCAAGCCACCCAGTTTGTGGTATTTTGTTACGACAGCTCTAGGAAACTAACACGCTGTTCCTAACTCTTTACTCCTTTGTGAACCTCAGTTCAGCTCAGCATCTCCTCCTCTGGGAAGCCTTCTTGGAACTTTCCCACCCTAAGCCTTTCCCAGTCCCTGCTTCAGATACCTCCCCTCTGTTCTCTCATTGCCTCTGTGCATATCTCCATTATAATGCATTGCTATGCTGTCCATCGTTGTTGTTTATTTTTTTCCTTTGTTTTTCTTTGTTAGGCAGTAAGTTCTGAGAGAGTATAGAGAGGGTGCCTACATGGCAGCCCCAGTATCCTACATGGCATTAACAAGAGAAAAAATACATGCTGTTAACATTGGTATAAGTTAACATGCCTCAAAAGAAGTGTGATTTTATTTCCTTCAAGTAGAAAGTTACAAATCATCAAGTAGAGTGGATATAAATTAATGGGAAAAATAAGATCTCACATAAGACCAACAAGGTGCAATGTATTGCCAACAAAATTACTTTAACATAAAGGAAGAGCTTTTTCTATTATTGAAGTTAATTTCATTCACTAGCAATGATGAGAATTATGTCCATGCTATCTCAAATCATGAATTGTTTGCTTTGCATTTTTATTTTACTGCTTTGACCAGCAGTTTATAACAAAAATAAATATTATATGATTATCTAGGTAATAGAAATATCCTTTTCAAACAATAAAATAAATGGAAGCCGGGAAAGTTTACATCATGCCTTGTCAGCCTGACCATGAGCAGCTGCAGTCTCTCTCTTGCTTCAGCAGTGTGCAGCCTTCATTGGGATAAACCCACAGGTTTATAAGAGTTCATTAGGAAAGGATCAATGCAAAGTGTGTAGGATGCTAGTCTGAGAACTTACTTGTCAGATGTGTTGGCACTTTTAATTAAAAATGACCTCTTCATGGCCTGAAGTGGCTTAGTGGGTTATTCCCACTTGGTTATCATGGGAACTATGAATTTACGTCAAAGATCTCACAAATCTGTGGAAATTCGCTTAATAAAGATATAACAAGCTGGACTTGTTTACCTTTAAGAATTCATTAATCTGATTATTGGTCATATATGCAATTATATTACTCTCAGATGGTAATGGAGGCCATTTTTTTCCTAAAAGTGATAAGAACATCATCTACATCTGTTCAGGCCTAATAAGACCACCTGTTATTAAGATTAACAAAGCTTGCCAAGGGCCTTAGTGTGTTGCTTGTAAAACCTCTTGCTTGATTGAAGGCTATGAGATGAGATTAAAGCAGGGCCTTCACAGTAATTATTTTTTGTATTCACTCAACTCAACACAGCTAAATAAAGGGCCTGAAATACTAAACATGAAACATATTACTTTTTTTTAGCTATTCCAAACTGTTTAACATATATTAGTGCTGAGCCTCTGGTAAGTACTAGAGAGACACAAAAATGAGGAAAACTCCATCCCTGCCTATAGGGGTTGGCATCTGCTGGGGAGAGAGGCAATTTCAGTGCCAGAGATTTCAACAGGAGCCCAAGAGGAGCATCAGGAACACTGTAAGTAACCACACAGGTCATGGTACACACAAGGACAGCTCCAAGTTTAATGAGCAGTGAGGGGGAAGGAGAAATAGTAAGGCACGAGGCATAAAAGGTGGAAATAATGTTATTTATGTATGTGACATTTAAACATGTATATTAACTCCTTAATTAATTCATCAAACATTTATCAAGCTTTTGCTATGTCCCAGGCACTGACAATATCATGATAAGTATATACCAGTCCTCACTTTCAAGAAGTTCCTCTCTAGTGGGGGAGGCAGAAACACAAAGGGATGATTGGAATGTAACGTAATGAGCTCCATGAAAGAATAAGGTACAGGGCATGAGGACAGCACACTGCTGGTGCAACTGAGTGAGGGCCTACCTATGGATTCTGAGTGTAAGCGACAGCAAAGTTGCCTTGAAAGTCAAGCAGGAATCCTCAAAAAAATATTAGCAAACCAAATCCAACAATATATAAAAGAGGTCATACACCATGATCAAGTTGGACTTATTCCAGGGACACAAGGATGGTTCAATATTTGCAAATCAATCAGTGTGATACACCACATTAACAAATGGAGGGATAAAAATCACATGTGCATCTCAATAGACACAGAAAAGGCATCTGACAAAATTCAACATCCATTCGTGATAAAGACTCTCATCGTGGTAGATATAGAGGGAACATATCTCAACATAATTAAGGCCATTTACGACAAACCATAGCTAACATCATACTCAGTGGTGAAAAACTGAAAGCCTTTCCTCTAAATTGAGGAATAAGACCAGGATGTCCACTTTCTCCACTTCTATTTAACATAGTATTGGAAGTCCTAGCCATGGCAATTAGATAAGAAAAACAAATAAAAGTAATAATAATAATATAATAATAATAATAAAATTTGGATAAATTGGAAGGGAAGAAGTAAAACTGTCACTATTTGCAGATGACATGATACTTTATATAGAAAACCCTAAAGTCTCCACCCAAAAACTATTAGAACTTATAAATGAATTTAAAAAAGTTGCAGGATACAAGATTAACATACAGAAATCTGTGGCTTTTCTATAAACCATTAATCAATTATCAGAAGGAAGAGTAAAAAAAAATACTGTTTAAAATTGCATCAAAAAGAATAAAATACCTAGGAATAAACTTAACCAAGGAGGTGAAAGACCTATATTCTGAAAACTGTACACTGATGAAGGAAATCGAAGATGGTACAAAGAAATGGAGAGATATCGCATGCTCTTGAACTAGAAGAATTAATATTGTTAAAATTACTCAAAACAATATACAGATTTAATGCAATCCCTATCAAAATACCCGTGACATTTCTCATAGAACTAGAACAAATAATCCTAAAATTCATATGGAATCACAAAAGACCCTGAATTGCCAAAACACTCTTGGAAAAGAAGAACAAAGCTGAAGGTATCACCCTCCCAGGCTTCAGACTATACTACAAAGCTACAGTAATCAAAACAGTGTGGTACAATAATCAAAACAGTGTTTTTGTACTGGTACAAAAACAGACAAATAGACCAATGGAACAGAATAGAGAGCCCAGAAATAAACCCATGCACCTATGGTCAATTAATTTAGGGCAAAAGAGGCAAGAATATACAATGGAGAAAAGGCAGTCTCTTCAGCAAGTGGTGCTGGGAAAACTAGACAGTTACAAGTAAAACAGTGAGATTAGAACATTTCCTCACACCATATACAAAGATAAACTCAAAATGGATTAAAGACCTAAATGTAAGACCATAAGCCATCAAACTCGTGGAAGTGACATTAGGCAGAACACTCTTTGACATTAATCGTAGCAATAGTTTTTTTGATCTATCTCCTAAGGCAAAAGAAATAAAAGCAAAAATAAACAAATGGAACCTAATTAAACTTAAAAACTTTTGCAAAGCAAAGGAAACCATCAACAAAACAAAAAGACAACCTACGAACTGGGAGAAAATTTGCAAATGATATGACTGACAAGGTGTTAATATCCAAAATATATAAATAGCTCATATAATTCAATATCAAAAAAACCCAAACAACCCAACGAAAAAATGGGCAGAAGACCTCAATAGACATTTTTCCAAATAAGACAAGCAGATGGCTAACAGGCACATGAAAAGATGATCAACATAGATAATTTATTAGAGAAATGCAAATCAAAACTACAATGAGATATCACCTCACACCTGTCAGAATGGCTATCATCAAAATGCCTACAAATAACAAATATTGGTGAGGATATGGAGAAAAGGGAACCCGTGTACATTGTTGGTGGGGATATAAATTGGTGCAGCCACTAAGGAAAACAGTATGGAGGTTCCTCAAAAAACTAAAAATAGAGCTACCATATGATCCTGCAATTCCACTCTGGGTATATATCCAAAAAAAACAAAAACACTAATTCGAAAAGATATATGCACCACAATGTTCATGGCAGCACTGTTTACAATAGTCAAGATATGGAAGCAACCCAAGGGTCCATCAACAGATGAATAGATAAAGAAGATGTGGTGTGTGTGTATGTGTATATATATATATATATATATATATATATATATATATATATATATATAATGGAATATTGCTCAGCCATAGAAAAGAATGAAATTCTGCCATTTGCAGCAACATGGATGGACCTAGAGAATATTATGCTTAGTGAAATAAGTCAGACAGAGAAAGACAAATACAGTATGATATTATATCACTTATATGTGGAATCCAAAAAACAAAACAAATGAATGTAAGTAGCAAAACAGAAATAGACTCACAGATATAGAAAAGAAATTAGTGGTTACTATTGGGGAGAGGGAAGGGGGTGGAAATTAGGGGTATGGGATTAACAGATACAAACTACTATGTATAAAATAGATAAGCAGCAAAGACAGATTGTATAGCACAGGGAATTATAGCCATTGCCTTGTAGTAACTTTTAATGGAGTATAATCTGTAAAAAGTCCTGAATCATTATGCTGTATACCTGAAATTAATATAATATTGTACATCAACTGTATCTCAATTTAAAAAAAAAAGAAAGTTGAACAGGAGTTGTCAGCGAAGGGGAGAGGGCATTTCACGTGCACATGAACAACATGTAGACAGATGTACAGAAGCGAGAGACAGTCTGTTGGGAGGAGTGACTGAGGGTGGGACGGGGCTGGAACAACTTGTAGTTGAGCATTGCTGGAGCTCCAGATCCAAGGCCGATAGCACAAAGCAGCCATCTGTCAAGAGAGGAGGCTAAAGGGAGTAACGAAACAAGACTGCTCTGGGCCTTGTGTGGCATTTCCCCAGGTCACAGAGGGCTTGACGGGGCAGGTGTGTGGAGACTGGAGGCAGAAGGACCTCTCAGAAGGCGACTGCAGGAGGTACTGAGAGAACCAGGGTAGTGGTCACAGGAGTAGAGGGGAAGGGATTGGTCTAGAAATGCTAGAAGAGGTGAAATCTCCTGTGCACCATGGTTGACTAGATGTGAAGGACAAGTTAGCAGGAGGATCCAAGGTGTCAAGATGGGGCAGAACGGTGGTTTCAGGATGCTATGGTAAATGCTATTATGGATGCACTCATAGGGTACCACATACGTCTGTGAGGGAAGGGACCCCACCCACCTTGCGGAGGGTTCTGGAAAGCTGTGCTGAGCAGGATGGTCCCTGAGCTGAGACCTGAAGGGTGAAGAGTTAGCCGTGTGAAGGAAAGGATGGTTGGAAGGAGGTCACTCAAGGCAAGGAAACAGCATAAGCAGAGGCAGGAGACTGAATGCAACACATTACAGAACTACTAGGAGTTCGGAGTTACTGTGTCCCTTACCTTCAGGAAACATTTCTCTGTGTGAGAGCCTACATGAGCACAGCTGTTCAGAGTGTGCTTCTAGAATCAGATGATTTGGATTCACACCCAGCTTGCCACTTATGAGCTGCATGGCCTTGGGTAAATGACTTAACTCCTCCGTGCCCGAGGCTTATCACACAGGGATGGAGAGAGAGGTCGTTGTGAGCTCTTAGAAGAGAGCTTGGCACACAGTGTTGGCTAGCAGCAGCAGCAGCATAAGTAGTATTAGTGATGGTCACAGTACAATTGCTTGTACTTTCCTACTAACGGAAACTCACTGCCAGGTGACCTTCCATGTCCACTGCCCGTTCCCCACCGCCCGTCTCTCACTCCATCCACTCCATAGTCACAGAATAACAAACAGATCATGGTCCATAACTGGACATTTTAATTATGAAAATGTGTTGGCAACCTAGGCTGCATTGCAAAGATCTCAGCTCTCTACTCTGTCATCCAATGCACTTCTTTTTACTTTTCTTAAATCTAACTATGTCCTTTCTCCATAATTATTCCTAAAAGAAACTACTCAAGATTCCCTGTACATAAACTGAAAGTAAGTCAGCATCCAAGAACTGGCGGAGGAACTGGTGTTTGAGAGGGAAACACTATGAACAAGTAGCTTGTTAGAACATCCGCTCTTTGCCCAAATCTCTAACTCTGCTGCTCCAACTGCTTAATTTATCCTCAGTGGAAAAGGAAGTCATACACTAGTTCTCCATTTAGATTCATCATTTTCTAGCTTGACTTCATCAGTTGCTTATCTTTTCAGCTCTCTCCCTTTTCCTTTTGCAAAATATACCTTTTCCCTTAACTTTTAGACATTTTACTTTTGGTTGAGGTTGCTCAATTACACTCATTTTTTTGAATAGAAGGAATATGTTTTCCTTATGTAAATATACGTAAAAATTAAGAGGACATGATGCTTGAGTAGTTGTCGTATTCTCTGAATGTTTTAACAAGAGCAATGAAAAGAAGTAGAAGTCAGGAAGGACACCAGTTTGCAAGATATGAAGATGTTCATTTCAAAAGCTGAACTTGCTTCAACAAAAGTATGGTTTTTGCTGATCATCTTGTTAAAGTTATACAGATGACAGTATCGGGTGGGTGATGCTCATTATAACCACTGTATAATGATGATCCCAAAAATCTTGTCCTCAACTTTTTGATTTCTCGTGCTCTGGCTGGGGCTGGCTTCAGAACAGCTTTGATATTTCTCTTTCAGCCAAATTCACCTTTCATTGGTGCTTTCCTATATTCTGTCTTGATCACATGGGATATACTTTCTTTTCATCTGAGAATCTACCTCATATTTGGAAAGCTTACTTCAAAAAATACTAATGTTCTTTTGTCTTTTTTTTTTTCATGTTTTATAAGTGTGACTCCGATTTAAATGTATTTCCATTTCCTATGTACATCTCCTCTTATACATTAATTTCCTATTTTTATTTTATCCCTTATCATTAGTTCCAGGAGCTTTTTTACTTTCATAATGAGTAGAAAACAAAAATCTCAAGGAAGAAAAATCACCAAGTACTGACAGGGAAATATATGCTTTATCTCATTACATTAAAGATACCTTAAATATGGTAAAAATCTTAGATACAATAAAGCCACTTAAAAAAAAAAACTCAACTGTTAATTTTAAAAGGATTTGAACGGTAGTACCACAAAAATACTTATAAAGCAAATTATTATTTTTTTAATCTACTACTCTCATCTCAAATTCCTGAAGAATTCAGTACTGAACTCGATGGAAAACTGAACTGAATTCAATAAACATTTACTGGGGATTCCTATGTATAGGGCATTATGTTAAGTTGGGGGGGGGCTATGCAAAGATATAGAAAGATATAGAAAAGCTGGCTGATATGCTCCACAATTGACCATTTTAGGGAAGATACACCCCTAAGGACAACTATAATACTAGGCATGTAAAGGAAAGTGCTATGGGAGTACAGGAGGGCAAATGTTCAATTGACACTATAGTGAACTTCAAAGGCTTTTTGGAAGTGCTGGGTAAGATTTTTTAAAATACATACATATAATGTTATTTCCTTAAGCCTTGACATTTTGGGGTTATATGTTATTAGAAGTTAGTCTACTCTGGCTTATATATTTAAACTGACTAAATTGGACTGTGTGCTATTTCCTAGCACATGGTAAAGATCTGAGTTGGGCTTTTAAAGTTGAGCTTTGGGGCCGAAAGGGGAAAGCCTAAGCAAAGATTCAAAGATGGGAAATTATAGACTTACTGTGGTCCATTATGCCTGGAACTTGAGTATATGAAGGGGAGAGCTGGGAGTAGTGTATAAACAGGGTATGTGTTGGGATACTCATTGGGAAACATGGCTCTAGGCCCAAGTCTATTATGAATAGACTTCAATGCCAGTTAAGAAACTGAATTTTATTCTAGAAATTATTTCAAAGTTCCATACTTTGAAGTAAGTGAAAAATAAATGACTCCATTAACTAAAATGTGGAACGAAAGTAGAGAAAGAAATGTGTATGTTTAGAAATGTTTGAAAATTTAGAAAATCATAATAAATCCTGAAGTTAAGAAAGATTGATGGGCCGATTCCATGATAACATTGATTTTTACTGATTACTGTAAAGATAGAAGAAAATTTGCCTTGGTTTCAGTGTTGGGACAGCAACTTATATCAAATGATGACAAAAAGGTGTTATCAATTTCCTTGGGAGGTCCCACAATTTTTTAAATTGACATATAGTTGACCTACAATATTATGTTAGTTTCAGGTATACTACACAGTGATTCGACATTTGCATACATTATAAAATGATCACCACCAGTCTAGTAACCATCTGTCACCAAAGTTATTACAATATTATCCACCATATTCTTATGCTGTATATTACATCCCAGTGGCTTATTTATTTTATAACTGGAGGTTTGTACCTCTTAATCTCCTTAACCTATTTCACCCCCCCAATCCTTCCCCTCTAGCAACCACCCATTTGTTCTCTGTATCTATGAGTGTTTTCATCTCGTTTTGTTTTGCTTTTTAGGTTCCCACATATAAGTGAGATCATATGGTATTTGTCTTTCTCTGACTTTTTTCACTTAGCAAAATACCCTCTAGATCTATCGATGTTGTCGAAAATGCCAAGATTTCATTTTTTATGGCTGACTAATATTCTATTATATATTCAGTTGACTCTTGAACAACATTGGTTTGAACTGCTCAGCTCCACTTACATGCAGATTTTTTTCATTAAATAAAGTGCTACACAATCTGTTTGGTTGAATTCACAGATGTAGAACTTGAAGATAAGGAGGGCTGACCATAAAGTTATATGCAGATTTTCAACAGCATGGGGGTGGGGAGGTCAGTCTTCTATCTCTCGTTTTGTTCAAGGGTCAACTGTACATATAACATCTTCTTTATCCATTTATCTACTGATGAACACTTAGGTTGCTACCTTAGATATTGTACGTTATGCTGCAAAAAACATTGAGGTTCATTTATCTTTTGAAATCAGTGTTTCATTTTCTTTGTGTAAATACCCAGAAGTGAAATTGCTGGATCATACGGAAATTCTATTTTTAATTTTTTGAGGAACCTCTGTACTGTTCTCCATAGTGGCTGCACCAATTTACATTCCCACCAACAGTGTACAAGAGCTCCCTTTTCTCCACATCCTCCTCAACACTTGTTATTTGTTGTCTTTTTGATGATAGCCATTCTTACAGGTGTGATCACATTGTGATTTTGATTTGTATTTCCCTAATGATTCGTGTCTGTTGGCCAACTGTATGCTGTCTTTGGGAAAATGTCTATTCAAGTCATCTGCCCATTTTTCATTTGCGTTTGTTTGTTTGTTTGTTGATGCTGAGTTGTATGAGTTCTTTGTATATTTTGGATAATAACCTCTTATCAGACATATCGTTTGCAAATAATTTCTCTCAGTTGGTAGGCTGCCTTTTCATGTTGTTGATAGTTTCCTTCACTGTGCAAAAGCTTTTAAGTTTGATGTAGTCTCATTTGTTTATTTTTGCTTTTGTTTCCCCTGAGAACAGATCCAAAAAAATATTGCTATGATTTATGTCAGAGTGTTCAGCCTATGTTTTCTTCTAGGAATTTTATGGTTTCAGGTTTTACACTTAAGTCTTTAATCTAATTTGAATTTTCATGCATGGTGTGAGAGAGTAGTCTGGTTTGATTCTTTTGCATGTAGCTATTCAGTTTTCCCAACACAATTTATTGAAGAGGCTGTCTTTTCCCCATTGTATATTCTTGCCTCCTTTGTTGTGGATTTATTGCCCATATAAGTGTGGGTTCATTTCTGGGCTCTCTATTCTGTTCTACTGATCTATGTGTCTGTTTTAATGCCAGTAACATACTGTTTTAATGACTGTCTTGTTGTGGTCCTCTTTGGGTTGACCCTGTTTAGGACTCTGTACTTCCTGGACCTGGATGTCTGTTTCCTTTTTCAGGTTGGGGAAGTTTTCAGCTATTATATCTTCAAATATGTTCTCCACCCATTTCTCTCTCTCTTCTCCTACCGGCACCTATAATGAGAATGTTAGTACACCTGATGTTGTACCAGAGGTCTCTTGAACTGTCCTAGCTTCTTGTTTTTGTTTTTGTTTTTTTCTGTTTGGTTTCCGTGTTTTCCACTACAGTTCTCTTGAACTGTCCTAGTTTCTTGTTTTTTTCTGTTTGATTTCCGTGATTTCCACTACTCTGTCTTCTGGTTTGCTAATACGTTCCTCTGTATCATCTAATTTACTGTTGATTCCTTCTAGTGTATTTTTTATTTCAGTTGTTGTACTCTTCAGCTCTGTTTGGTTCTTTACATCTTGTAACTCTTTCTTGAAATTCTCATTGTGTTCATCCATTCTCCTCCCATGATTGGTTAGCATCTTTATGATCATTACGTTGAATTACTTATCAGGTAGATTTCTTACCTCTACTTGTTTAGTTCTTTTTCTGAAGTTATGTCTTGTTCCTTCATTTGGAACATATTCCTCTGTCTCCTCATTTCGCCCAATTCGCTGTGATTATTTCTGTGTGTTAGGTAGGTGGGCTATATTTACTGATCTTGGAGAAGCGGCCTCGTGTAGGAGATGTCCTATGGGATCCAGCGGCCTGCTCCCCTCTGGCCACCAGAGCCATATGCTCTAGGAGTGCTCCCTATGTGCACTGTGTGCACCTTTCTGTTACGGCAGAACTGACTACTGTGGGCACACTGGTAGGTGGGGTAGGCTTCCTGTGCAGTTGGCTACATGGCACAGGGGGCCATGGGGTTGGTGCTGGCCTGCTGGAGGGTGGAGTTGGGTCCCTATGCAGCTGTCTGCATGACCCCACAGAGCTCAGGGCTGACACTGGCCTGCTGATGGGCAGGGCTGTGTCCCTAGTATTAATAGGTTATAGGGAGAATTCCAAAATAGGGCTTGCCAGCACTGGTGTTATCACAGTAGAATGAGATCCCAAAAATGGTTGCTGCCAGCATCTTCATACCCAGGGGGAGTCCCAGTTGCCTCCCATTTCTCCAGGAGGCTCTCCAAGATCAGCAAGTGGGTCTGACCCTGGCTCCTTTCAAACTACTGCTTCTGTGTCGGGACTCAGAGTATGAGATTTTGGGCACACCCTTTAAGAGCAAAGTCTCTTGTTTCCTACGGCCCTCGGGCTTTCCTGAACATAAGCCCCCTGGTTTTCAAAGCCAGATGTTCTGGGGGCTTGTCTTCCTGGTGCAGGACCCTCAAGCTCAGCCCATTGTAGGGCTTGGACCCTTTGCTCCTTGGGGAGGACCTCTATGATTGTTATATTCCTTCCATTTGTGGGTCATTAGTCCAGGGATGTGAGTTCTGACTACACTGTGTGTCTGCCTGTCCTACCCATTTTGCTGTGGTTCCTTCTTTGTGTCTTTAGTTGTGAAAATTTCTTTTCTATTAGTCTTCAGGTAGTTCTCATAGATAGTTGCTCTGTAAGTAGCTGTAAGTTTGGTGTGTCTGTGGGAGGATGGGAGTTCAGGGTCTTCCTGCTCTGCCATCTTGGCCACCTTCCCTCTACAGTTTTTGATTAATCATTTGAACACATGGAATAATGTGCCACTGAATTTCAGAGCCACAAGGATCTTGAAAGACCACAGCATCCTGCGCCTTGCCTTGGATAGTTTTCCCCAGAGTTACTGCAGATGTCCCTGAGCCTTTTCTGCTTTCTCACTACGTTTCCTTAATTGTGTACATTTGTACGTTTTCAAGGTGGCTGGTTTGAGATGAGATGCAAGATGTGATCCTGGAAGAGAGGGGTTTGTTTTGTTTTTTGTTTTTGTTTTCCTGTTTTAAAAGCAAACTGGTTTTTACCTGAAACAAAGCAGAGATGCTCAGCCTCTTAGATAAAAATTTAAAAAATAATTGGCATGGCATAGATAGATTTTATGATTGTTCTATGCTGTCCTGATCACTTATTCATTAAGACAAAGTAAAAGTGTATACATCAAACCAATATTCTTTTAATATTTTTACCTTCACTAGTGATTTTCTGCGTAAACTAAGTTTACATTGCCACCTTCAGGATTGAAATGTTGCATTAATTCCATATAAATGATACATTCCACATTAGGGCAGCGGGAAGCAGATGGGAAAGCTCTTCTTACCCCGGGTTCCTTTGCTATGATTTAACTTTGGCAGGGATGGGAGAAATGTTTTTCATGCAGGGCACCTTCATGAGTTACTGAAAAACAATATGCTCTTGTCAGGACAGTACGGAGCTCTTCTGAAACCGGGGTGGAACTAGGTTTTACGCTTTAAAGGTTGGGAGATGTTATTGTGCAGCAAATTTAGCCTATGATTTACTTTTAAGAAAGGAACATCACACATATGCAAAACTCACAAGGCTTGGGTTACATTTTTAAAAATTCCTAAAGGATATTGAAAACGGGAATTAATTTCCAGGAGCAATGCTAATAATAGCTCCTATTTTAAGCCTATTAAGTATATTGCACTACATACTGTTTCTTATTTATTCTCCACAACAAGCCAGCAAAGAAAGTATTATTTTCTTAAGTTCAAAATGAGGAAACTCAATTTTATTCCTCATCTGTCTAGAAGATGGTTTTCCCTGCTGACGCCCGCCTCTTCCTGACACTCTTCCTTGTCGACTTTCATTTCCACTTTTGGATGGCCCCTTTGTAGCCTTAGATCAAACTTTTTCCTTTTCTGACCCCTATATTTGGGTTTTACGAGGAATTCTTCTCTTCAGTCCTCTTCTTTCCTGTCCTTGGAAATCTCTTTCACTCTTAGGGTATTTAACGGTGCTGACCTAATGGCTGTAATTTCAGGCACCACTTTTTCCCCCAACATTGCCGTCCTTCTCCATTTTATAGCTGTGGACCTGCATGTCATGCCAGTATCCCAAACCTAACATCCAACCTAGGACTGGACATCAGTCAATCAATGCCAAAATGAACTTTCCCTCTTGACAGCTCTGTTTCTGTTAATGGCACCAGTGGTCTCCCAGCCAGGTCTGGCTTAAAATCCTGTAGTGATTTTGACAGTTTCAGCTCCCTTATCCCCTATAATCATGCAGTCACCAATTCGTGTCACATCTCTGCCAGAAATATTTGCAACTTTCTTTCCGATAGCCGAGACTCACATTTATATAGCTCTTTAAAATATACAAAGCTCCCACAAATATTCTTTCTTATTATTTCCACATTAACCTCATAGATACAAAGATTGAGGCTTCAGAAACTTATATGATTTGTCCCATAGCTTAGTGGCAGAGTTAGGACTTGATCCCAGGGCTTCTGACTTCTGCAACCCCTGCCTTCTCTACGTCATGCTTGAGCTGGTGTAGGTGCCTCAGGTGTGGTCTTTCTGCTTTGCTCCAGTACAGCTTATATAATCACTAATAGTCACTATCTCATAATCACTGTCAAATAACATTGTTTTAAAACAGACTGATCATATCATTCTCAGCTCAAAATCCTTCAGTGGCTTCCTATACTGAAAAATGTTCAGAAGAACACTTCCAGTTTGATTTCAACACCGTTTTGGAACATTGCTTCCCCCAAGCACCCTATATTCCAGGCAAACTGAACAAGTCTCAGTTTCTCAAACATACATTTCTCAAGCATTTGCCTGCATTCCTGTGCTCAGGCCATGTACCCCTAGAGTGTGTTCTCTGTCTCTGTTTTTTCTTTCTCTTATTAATTCAGAAATACTGATGTATCAATAGTGTATCAGGGACTGGACTAGATATGGGGGAAAACTAGTAAACAAAACAGAAAAGACCCATTTCTCAAAGAGCTTAGGAACTAAGAATCTTAAAGTTCAGGACAAACGCCACCCTCTCCGCAAAATAACCTTTCCTGATGCTTCCTGGCAGGAAGTGATGACTTCCTCCTCTCAACAGCCACAGTACAGTGAGAAAACCTCTATTATAGGATTTATCATAATCTGATTGAATTATAGTTACTGAGTCACATGTCTTATCTCTCACCCTAGGTTGTAAGCTCCATCTCTGACAGATTCTAAGTAGCTTGGTATTAGCGCTCACAGCATGTAGAACAGCACTTCCCATATTATAAGACCTTAATAAATCAGATTGTAAATAATTACTTTCAGGGTCTGTGAATATGAGATTGGGGAAAGAGGGGGGCGCAGCCCACTTACACACAGACAGCAGATGACACGGAAAGCTCACACTACTCTCACACACATCCACCGGCTGGTTAACATAACATCATTTTAAGCAACAGAATGCTCAGCTGATATCCAGGGCCTCCATCCATTTAAAGAGAGTTTTGAGATCTAAACTAACCCGAGATTTCTGGACATCAGAGCACAAATCTGTTCAATCTGCACATTTTTCTGTGTCAATGAACAGAGAATAGGATTAGCATCTTATCCATATGGCCTGCTTTTCTGATTTCAGAACCAGGAGGATGTTAAAATTTGGACCATGATTCGAGGCTAAATTTATTTTTTAAGAATTAAAAAAAAATTATGTACAGTAAGATTTTCTTTTTTTGGTATACAGTTCTGTGAGTTTTGACAAATACATCGTTGTATAACCACCACCACAATCAAGATATAAAACTATCCTATCATCCCCCAAAGAAATTCCTTTGGGAATTGACTATTCCACTGTAGTCAAACTGTCCCCCACTCATCTGTGCTCTACTCCTGGTTTTGCTTTTTCCCGATTGTCGTGTGATGATAAAAGTACAGAACTGTTTCGGGCTGCCTTCTTTATTTGGCATAATATATGTGAGGTTCATCTGTGTTGCGTATATCAATAGTTTGTTCCTTAACACTGCTGGATAGTATTCTATTGCACAGGTGTGCCACTGTCTGTTTATTCATTCTCTAGTTGAGGGATATTTTCAGTATTTCCTGTTTTTGGTGATTATGACCTAGAAATAGGTCTTTGTGTTACCATAGGTTTTTATTTCACTTAAGTAAATAGGAGTGGAATTGCCAGGTCAAATGGTAAGTGAATGTTTAACTTTATAAGTAATTGCCAGATTTTCCATAGTAGCTGTACCATTTTGTATTCCTACTAGCAGCATATGAGAGCCCCAGTTGCTTCACATTCTTGACAACCCTTAGTATTGTCAAGTTTTTTTGTTTGTTTGTTTTGTCTTTGTCATTCTAGATGTATACTGTGGAACAGAATTTTAAAACTTCATCTTTTTAGAACCATAATATTTCCATTTCCATATTAAGCACACACTTAACACTTCCTCCTCTCCCTTTGCTTGAATCTCTGTGTTCTCTCTCCTACTAGATTGCAGATTCATTAGTGGATAAGGAGTAAATCCTAGCCACCTGTGTACATATGATGCACTGTTACCCCAGCCCAAGTGCAGAGATTTGCAACGATAGGCCAATACCACATGCTTCTTCAATAAAGGCATCTCTATGATCAGATTAGATCAACACACACAACAATACAACTAATGCATCCAAAACGTAAGATAGTATTGCCTAATTTCATCAGTTGTTGTATACCACAGGAATTTTTATAAAACTATGCATTTTCCTTCCTTGTTATGGATATTTCCATTTTTATTTGTGTAAACTATAGATTTTTGTTTTCTTGCTTTACTAAGCAGTAAATTAGAAAATATGGTTAGCATGGCAAAATATGGTTGTGATCTGTTTTTTGACAGATTTCTCGTGCATATATGAAAGACAAGATTTTTCTTCCTAGTACTTAAGTAAGGGATAATGGATTATTTATTTATAATTTATTTTTTGAGTTAGATCACTTACTTGTATTTTAATGTGTTTTTTAAGTGAGAGAGAAAAAGTTGGAAATACAAGCGGTACCCAACTGTAGACATCATTTATCAAGTGAGTTGGGGGCCAAAAAAAAAAAAGGGGTTGAGAGTCACTGATAATGACTCAAAGAATCTCAAAAGTGGAATAAGTCTCAGAAGCTCTGAAGGCCAACCTCCCAGTCATTGCAGGAATTCTGGCTATAGCAGCCGGTTGAATACTTCTACCATTAATAAGCTCACCACTTCATATAGCACCACTGTATACATCCTTACAAGCAAAAGAGTCTCAAAGATAGCAAGGGTGGGAGGGAGGGAGGGAGACGCAAGAGGGAAGAGACATGGGGACATATGTATATGTATAACTGATTCACTTTGTTATAAAGCAGAAACTAACACACCAGTGTAAAGCAATTATACTCCAATAAAGATGTTAAAAAAAAAAAAGAGTCTCAAAGAAAAACAAAAAATAAATAAAAGAAACATCGGGAAGGCAGCTTCTCTCTCTAAACGAGCTTTTGCTTTTCTGTAACATGATATTATACGAACCTTCTGTAGCACCTACAGAAATCTAAAAATGGAGTTTGGAATCTACTGTGGCAGAAAATATGTTTATCGTTATATCACCCAGACATGTGCTGAGTTAATCTCATTAACTTTTATATTGCAAGATGATATATATTTTGAAGAGATGAGCTCAGTGGCTTAAATGACATAAATCTTGGAACTATTTTTATAAATACTCCTTCTGAAGCTTTAGTTTTTGAGTGTAAGTAAACCAACAACTTATAGTTGTGTATAGAAGAAAATTTGTGTAAAATAGAATAAAACGTCTGCAACGTAATCCACGAGCAGATTGGATTCTGAGTCCTTTAGCAGGAAGGATTCTTGCAGAATTCAAAAACAAGGGACTGTCTGACCTTAGACATTTCTCTTCCTATTGGCTAGTTTCTGTGATGGTTTTGTACCAGCTGTCAATTTAGCTCAGATGGAAATCCATTCCCAGAATTCCCTTCTCTAAATGATTCTTCGTTACAGTTGGTTACAAGGGAAACCTAGGTGAGGTTTGGAAGGCAGAGTGAAGCGGCAGTGTTTCTACTTTCAGAAGGGCAGTGTGGTGCAACAGGTGCTGGGCGCTGATCTTCCCGTTCACCTCGGTGGAGTCGGGCAGAGGCCAGGCTTTGGTCCTTTGCCTCCCGCCAGATCCCCACCTTCACCTTCTGGCCCAGGTGCACGAACAGCTTTGCAGTGCAGAGTGCCAGCTCCTTCCACAGTTCTCCCAGGTCACTGAGGCTGGAGGAGACAGGAGTCCAACACAGGTTCTCGTCTGTCCTTGCTTGTCTCCACTTCACATCCAGCTTTTCTTTCCACTGCCAGCTCTGCTAACCTATGATGACTTCAGACCCAATACCAGATGCAAAAGTAACCACTGCTCATAAACTTTTTTATAAGCTCCCACAACTGTGCAAGGTCTAAAACTTATAATAAATCCATTATTCCAAATCACCATAGTGGTTCTGCTTTCCTAACTGATATGGCTTCCATTAAATCATTTCTATTCAGAATACATACTTGGTTACAAATATTCTCTTTGTGCATGGCTTTCTTTCTTTCTCTGAAATTTATGATAGTGTCAAATGCAATCGTACTGATTTATTAAGCCTAAGTATATCATTTTATTTTACCTTCTCTTTGAGAAAGGGACTTGAAATATGCTCTTTTGCCCAATTCCCCTCAGAACTACTGGGCTGGGGAATTAGAAGTTTGATGCATCACCAGAGAATACAGAAAAACTAACAAACTAATTTGAACTTTGGTGCAATTACTAGCATTAAAAACTACCCGCACTAACTAGCTGTTTCTTCAAAATATGTTTTAATGTGACACTTGGAATGTTATACCTGCTATGACAAAACATAAACATTAAAATTTTGAAAACAATTTCAATTAACTTTTATCACAATGTATGTGCACTGAAAGTAGATAAATACTGCCATGAATGTTTCAACCTCTTACTCTTAATATTAAGATTTTATGGTCTTTTAAGGCAGGGATGCATTTTTCATTTTTACATCCTCCCATAGCGGTACACGGGTAAGTCCTTATTAAACATCAGTTGAACTGAGTAAAAAACAAACTTCAGCTTCCTGTTTTTTACAAGAAAGAAAAGAACAGCAGTACATGAACGAACAACCACAAGCAACTGCATCCTCTGATGCTTTTCTCACTATTATATAGAAACTCCAGCAGGAAACCACAGCTATATCCTTTTTGCCAGTATAGGAGAATCTTATGAATTGCTGGCAAGCATAAAAGAGCTCTATTGACATTACACAGATGTTTGTGACAATTTCTACTTACGACACTCAGGTGCCTTACAACATTTTTGCAATGTTTCTCAAGGACAAATTCCCAAAGAAATATAGTCATAATAATAGTTATACCTTAACCACGTGTTTGGGGGTAAATTATATAGAAAAACAATAAACACCACTGAAACTCAATTCCTCCCTCAATGTAACTGAATTCAGAAAAAACACCTGATGTATTCCTCATTTCACTCAGACCTGTAAAAATTTCTAGCTGACCAACTGCATTGCCCTCTACTCAAAAATCAAGAAAGTACTATTTTTTTTCCCCTTTGTGTTCAAAAGATCCCAAGCATTAGACCACTCTAGCTATGAAATATAGAAAGCCCTTTTTGTCCATTCTCATGTGTAATCCCATTCAGGATTTGCACAACACATGTTTTAAATTTGTAATGTGAGCCTTGATAATGTGTTTTTATCAATGAAGGGACTTTCCACTGAAGATCTTTTAGTTGTTCAGGAAGTACAAAGAAAAGATTATGGCAGAAGTCCAGGGCTTTCGAGGGCTTTAACTTCAATGGGAATAACAGACATGTATACTCATTTAGAACTGAAGTCAGGGGTACAGAATTCTGTAGCTTTCTTGTTTGCCCACATTACCTAGTGTGTAAGTTCTCCACAGAATGTTTGTTTCAGGAGTATGTGGCGTAAATGAATGAACGCATGAATGCTTGCTGCTGACGGAGGGGTAAGATAAGAAGGGTATCTTTAAGGTCCAGAAAAGGCTGAAGAGAACTAAAATTTAGAAAACAGGCCCAAGAATAAAGACTGTTAAAAATAATTGGACAGGGCTTCCCTGGTGGCGCAGTGGTTGAGAATCTGCCTGCTAATGCAGGGGACGCGGGTTCGAGCCCTGGTCTGGGAAGATCCCACATGCCGCGGAGCAACTGGGCCCGTGAGCCACAACTACTGAGCCTGCGCGTCTGGAGCCTGTGCTCCGCAACAAGAGAGGCCGCGATAGTGAGAGGCCCGCGCACCGCGATGAAGAGTGGCCCCCGCTTGACGCAACTAGAGAAAGCCCTCGCACAGAAACGTAGACCCAACACAGCCATAAATAAAATAAATAAATAAAATAAAAAAATAATTGGACATTAGAGCTAGAATTGATCTTAGGGATTCCTGGACTAACCTTCTCATTTCTAGAGAGAACCTGAGGTGCCTTGGGCAATGACATGATTTCATGTACCACTTTCACAGATTGTGACACCTGTGTACCTCTCTCATGATTTCTATCTTATGTACTTCTTATCTAAATGATTTTTGACTTAATATTTTTCATTCAATTGACTGTAACTGCTGCACTAGTTAAAAATATTAGCCTAGCCTTAAGAAATGATACCTGTAAGATCACAGGTTTGTTGTGCCAGTGATATGTTTTTCATATAGCATATTTTAAAATATATACTTTAAAATTTATTCTAAGTATTTTTATATTAAAAGAAATTCATAACTATTCAATACAAAGTAAATCCGTATACTACCTAAGATCATCTCACAGGTCACTGATGGAAATCTCCCACACTTTTGAAAAGCAGTGCTTTCTACTGTGTTACCCTCTGGAACAGAGTTTGTATTTTGAAACAACACCAAGTGGTAAAGACATTCCATATTGATGACAAGAGTCCAGTGACAAGCCTAGTGCCTGCAGGGACTTCTGTTTTCTTTCTTTTTAACTAGAAAAAAAAAATCAATCACTTATTACTTAAAAAAAACTAAGGCAGAAGTCGCAACTTGAAAACAATTAGTGGATTTTCATGTTTGAAATGGACAAATATAACGTATATCCATCCTCCCGACAAGCACCATTAGTTTGTCAGAAATAGAGTTTTAAGAAGGAATTTGTCTCAAATGGGCCTCCTGTACATAGATTACCTTTTGTTCAGCCTTCCATTTGCAACCAGAACACTTAGCTGCAAGCTATAATAAGGAATCGCTCACTTTCATAAGTAAATGAATGTCTGTGATTAAAACATCAATCACGGAAACACTAGTTCTATAAATAGTTTCCAGGTCCAAAGTCCATTGGGAAAGCTAAACACGGACTCGTGCCTGGTTTTCTTTCTTGTTATATGTGTGTATGTGCACATGTGTGTGCACGTGACTGTGTGAAATCGGTTTTTCTTTCAAGAAACAGACATGTTGTTTGTAGGACATATGTGTCACCTGGATATTCTGATAAAACGTTTTGTTTTGCTAGTTTACCACCTATACAAAGATTTTTAAAGTTTCAACCTAAAATGTTTTGTCCTTGAGCTCCCCCTGTTTGGTGAAAGAATGACTTATCACTGATCTAGAAGCTTTCACATTTGCTCTTTAAACAACATGAAATGAAATCTGAGATAGGAAAGAATAGTCTGTAAAATCCTGCCCATTCCTCGTATTTTGACTCATAGTATTAATGTTAATAATGTTCATATATTGCAGTGTATGTAGCCCAGTGCCTTTGAAGTTGTAGACAACTCTGGATTCTCACACAGCTCTATCAATTAGTGTCAGAAGGACTCTGGGCAAGTTACTGAATCTGTTTCCTCCTCTCTAAAATGGGGAAAATAATAGTACAAACCTCACAGATTTGTTTAAATGAGAAATGAGTTTAGCAGATGCTACTGGCAGAGGAGCCTAAAGAATGAAGTTTTGAAAGGGTCAGAGGTCATTAATTATACACATCTATAACCTACCCATGTCCGGTTTCCTCACAGTGGAAAGCAGATGGATAAAGAGAAATGTATTCCGTTCTCTCGTGCCCCAGAACCAAGACGGCCAAGAGGCCTGAGTGGGTCCTTTGGTCTCTTGCTCCCATTAACCCCGCTTTACTTCCTCTTCCCTCATGTGTCTGGCTGGTCTTCTGTTCCTTCCCACTCATCATCATTAGTTCTGTAATCCAGGTACCCTCCCCCCTTTTCCCTCTGCCACTACCTTCTGGGCAGCAAGGCTAGGAAGTTCTCCTCTAAGTAGGGGTAAACACACAGAGATGCAGTCATTCACCAGGGCTTTGCAGAGACGTGAATTACCATTTGAACTTTCAGGGTCCTAACCCTGGAGAGGAAAACCAGGGTAAAGTGATGAGCGCCACCTTAGAAAAAAGAAGATAGTACGAGGGCATGGGGCATCTCACTGAGCAACTATGAAAACAGACAGGTATTTTCAGTACCCTGAAACGGGAACATTACCCAATAATGATCTGACTCAAGATCATCCCCCCCAGGGTGGAGGTAATCCCTGAGAGTCTAAGTAATGGTGTAAAACCATGACCTTTAAACCATCTAATAATACACTAGTGTATCACAAACTGTTTATGAGCAATGATAAAGTACCAATGACAACAAATGATTTATTAAAAGAATAATTTAGAGCAGTTTTCTCTCATGTCAGCTATGCCAATCTCGATAATAGTCATTTCTAGAATAATGTTACCTCATTCATCTCAGTTGCATTTGTAGATGTTTTCTTGAATAGAAAAGAAAGAGAGGGGATGAAGTTACACAGAGTTTCTGGTATACTCATGGGGAGGAAACGTCCTATAGTATTCAGACTAGCCACCAGCAGAAACTTAGAAGATTTCTTAATCTTATATCTGCCCCATCTTAGTCACTCTTGGGACCCTCTGTTTCTCAGTTGTTTTTAGCAGGATGAAGTTGAAAATACGTGTGTCTATGTTTTTAGTTTTGATGGCATGAAGGAAGTACAGCGTGGGAAAGACTTCTTCTAGTTTTCATGTTGGCCTGGCTAGGAAAAAAGGAACCCAGGTGTGGCGAGAAGGTGGTGAAGCTGTGAAGACGGACGGAAACTGAACTGAATTGCTGGGGCCTGAGGAAGGAAGAGGGAGGTACAGGGGTTGCTTGGTTGGGACTGAGAAAGGAGTCTCGTTGTTAGGCTGCTGGGGAAATCCCGGAGATCCTGACCAGGAAAAGAGTCCACTGTAACCTTGCTGAGCCACATTTATCAATAAGGTTATCTAATCCAGTAGTCTGGGAATTATTTTGAAAGTTCAGATTATGTTTTATTCAACTTTGAATCCCTAGCACATAGCACAGGGTCTAAGGTATAAAGTACTCAACACCAATTTATTAAATGAGGAATGCTTTTATTTGACTTACCAAGCAGAAGTACTGATGTACCCTCAATCCAGTCCAGTTCAGATTATTAACTTTGATCATCCCTTCCTGAGACTTGGACTTACCACTCAAAAGCCACAAACCCCAGAGGGATGATCTTTAAAAACCCATCACTGCAATTTGAAACATCAAAATAACCACCAGGGGAATAGGAGAAGAGTTTCATAAGAGAGCATAAAAGTTTCAGTGTAACTAAATTTAAGGTACTTAAAATCACTAAGAAAAAAATAACTTTATCCCTAAAGAATTTGAACACCTCTGGTTTTGTATATATTATCAGTACACTTCAGGTGATGCCTACTACTTAAAGATTTGGACATTATTCTAGAAGGAAATACACTCTGTCCCAAGAAAGCACGGAGTCGATGTAGCACCGTGTCCTCCGCTGGCTTCCATTGATACTATTCTCAGCACTGTCTTCTTGGAGTGAAGCTGCCGAAGCACTGATACTTTGGGCTTAATAATTAGGTGCGACGACGTTTTTAGAAGTAAAGTGGGAGGCACGATGTGGAGGTGGCGGGCATGAAGTGTGCACGAGGAAGGAGAGTGGCAGCAGGAGTTGAGAAAGTAGGAGAGATGTCAGAGCTGGGAAGAGCTTTCTCTACTTTAGGGATCTGCCTGCGTTTTCCATCTTGTTTTCTCCAAAGGGCCTTTGTTTTTATTTACAATACGAGTAAATCAACCCTGACAGAGTCACCTCATTTTCAGCCACATGAACAGAGCAGTTCCGCACAATCAAGTAGCCAGACTGCACAGGGATCTGGGCAGCTGCAGTCACAGGTTGGAAGCACAGCCAACTACCATCGTTAGGTGACCCTTCCTCAGGTGTGCAGGCCACAGCTACAAACTGGGATACGAGTCGATACCACCCCTGACGGTTTATTCTCAACTGCCCTGCCTACCAAACAGAATGTACCATCTACTGAAAGCTCGAGATAAGCTTTGGGCTTTCAGGAGGCTATGCATGTGTCGTGTCTATGGAAAGAGTTGTACGTAAAACAAAGATATGGTGCATTTAAAAATATATAAAGCTAAACAACAAGGACCTACTGTAGAGCACAGGGAACTATACTGAATATTTTGCAATAACCTATAAGCGAAAAGAATCTGAAAAGGAATATATATATATATACATATATATACACATATATATACACACACACACATATATATAACTGAATCACTTTACTGTACACCTGAAACTAACACTATATTGTAAATCAACTATACCTCAATTTAAAAAAAAGCAAAAAAAAAAAAAATAAGCAATCCAATATAAAACTGTAATCATTGGTCATGTTAAAGAATAAATAATTGATCAAACTTTTTGTTTGTTTTGCTTTTTGCAACACGTGGTAGAGTAAAAAGCAAGCAAACAAAAATTTCCACTATTCTCTTCTTAACAGACCAGGTCAACTCAGTTTGTATTCATTACCCTTTCACAGAATCTACATATTCTGATGGTGAAAACTGTTTAGACTCTCGCTATAGTTTACGGGGCTTAACTACATTCAGCACAATGGCCTCTCTACTGTGTAGAGTCCCATCAATTTCATGAGCACACTCACAGCACTGGAGAGCTCAGTGGTACTTAGAAAACATCTCGTCCAGGCTTTGTGAACTCAGTATCTACGGCTTCTAGGTAGCTCACACAATTAAGGGAAGCTGTTGAGTACAAGGGACTTATATGAAGTCTCAATGTCAGGGAGACAATAGGGAGTAGTGGGGTCTGAAGTGTAATAAAGAGGTAGCACATACTGTTATTCAACTCCAGCTTAGAGAATGTGGGTTGGTGTTTCATTTTTATAATAGATCTTCTGATTTTTAAATACTGGCCTAATTAAAAAGAAATACCTGCAGGCCAAGTAGAACATGATCGTCCTGCTGGGCCCACAGACTGCCAGTGTTCAATGTCTGATCTGTAACATACATCCTCACACCTGTCTGGGCAGTTTAAGTGAAGTGCAGCAGATCCCTCAGATGCTCATGGCAAAGGATTCTTTCGTTCTGAGAATCTACATATGTAGACAAGAAATCATCCCCCACGTGAAAGGAGAAGGCATAGCCATTTTCACTCGGTCAGAGCTTAGCCCCTGACCTTGACATTGACAGATTTCTGCTCTCTGACTGCTTTCAGAACTTGTTCAACGTGAAAAACAAAACCAATCCTCCACACCCATTTGTCATAAGCAATTTTTACATATTCAAGGATGCAGGGGGAAATGTACATCTATTTATTAACCTTAGCTCTGGTTAAAATTCTCATTAGCATTAAAATTCTAGTCACTTCAGTTTTGCCTGCATATTTCAAGGAGAAATAATTTGTAGGATTCAAGGAAAGGCATGCTTAGAGAACAACACAAGTAAGGATAAATTAAACATTCATGCCATGGGGACTTCCCTGGTGGCGCAGTGGATAAGACTCTGTGCTCCCAATGAAGGGAGCCTGGGTTCGATCCCTGGTCAGGGAACTAAATCCCACACGCATGCCACAGCTAGGAGTTCACGTGCCGCAACGGGGGAGCCTGGGAGCCTCGGCTGAGGAGCCTGCCTGCCTCAACTAGGAGTCCGCGTGCTGCAACTAAGGAGCAGGTGAGCCACAACTAAGGAGCCCGCCTGCCTCAACTCAGACCTGGTGCAACTAAATAAATATTAAAAAAGAAAATTCATGCTATGTATAAAATAGTAGTTAGAAACAGGTCTAAAGAAGCATGGAGAGTTTGCTGAAATAATTGAGCTTTAAACCATGTTTTGAGGGGATTGAGAAACTAATTTCAGATGAAGAAATAAGCATTCCAAAATGATGTAATGGCAAAGGCAAAGACCAAAGTCCAACAAAGTGGAACCCACAATGAATCAAATATCTTTTGCATTTTTGAACAATAACAAAATTTTTTAAAAGTGTATCATGAGAAGGCACATTCACATCAGAGTGAAAAAAAAAAAGAAAAGCAGTTTAAAAATTCTATATTATATTCGGCAGCCCTGTCCTACACAGGTGTAATTCAGGACAGACACCCAGACGCGATGCAAAATTCTGAATCCTGATATTTGCCATATTGTCCTTATTACGGCAGACATACAGGCACAGGGTATTAGATTTTAGAAAAATTGTCAACAAGAATTGAAACAAAAAGTTCTCTGATTCCTCAGAAAATATACTGAACACAAACATTTAACTCCCTCAAGCATTTCATTTACCCAAAGTTTTACGTTATAAAGAAAGTCTCCCATAGACACAATATGGTTAGTTTAATTTGAGTCTATTTAGAAGTCAATATCCTGAAAAAACAGTCAAGAATCTGTCCACATAAAATATCTTGAGTATTCCCCCTAAACTAGATCTCTCACTTTGTTGGACCATTTGCAATTCAGGCTTTAAAAAAAAGGATTCTCTGCAACTTCCTTTGCCTCCAGAAAATTAGTAGGTCCAATTAGATTTTTTAAGGAGCTCTGGCGCTCTCTGCCCAGCTGTCTGTTACTGAATTAGCAACAGTCCTGAGGTCCCTAGAGGCGCTTGTGACTTTGTGGATTTTTACTCTCTGGCCTTGAGTTTTTTTCAGGGATTGCTTGCTTCTGCCAGTATCACAGGCTGTGACTACTGACTAAAGCAGTCTTCCTAGGGATGGCTTGGGTACCCACTGGGTTTAGGACCCAAGAATTAACATTTTAAAATTGAATCTGGTGTGTAAGGCCAAGAAAGCACCTGGCCTCAGATCACACAGCTGATCCCCACAATTTTTCTGCCCCATCAGACCCTTGAGACAGAGATCACTGCATTGACTCGCAATTTGGGAGGAAGGGCTGCAGGAGTAATTTGATTTCCCTCCCCCTACCACTGAGGAGCCCTCAGACCCTCACTTCAGGTCCTGTTCCTCCTCCCCTTAGTGGAGAATCAGTGGAGAATTAGAAAGCTGAGGTCTAGATTGTTTTGCCCCAGTTCTAAGAGTGATTTAGGACAATTTATTAACTTGTCTGGGACTCACCTGTAATCTGTCTACTTCCTTGTATATAAAGGCAGGACTAAACAGGGGTGTCCAAGTCTGGCTATGGACATCCTTTGGGGACCATTACAGAATACAGATTTCTAAGCCCTACCTACAGACTTGGATTCGGATTCCATAGGTCATAGCATTTAACCCTCCAGCTAAGGGTCAGTTACTACTGACTGAAAATAATAATTCGGGCCCTCAGTTACGCTGCTAGCTTCAAAGTAAAGCTGACAGTCTAATTACAGACATGAAAAATTAGAAAGTTGCTACTGCACTGCCAACTCTAACATGCCCAGATAAAAAACTGTGAAAATTTTTCTCACCGGCATTCAAGACAGTAATCTGAATTGCAAGAGTATTGTATATATATGTATATACATCTTCCCCCGTGAAATTCAACAAATGCCTTTTCAATTCAAATGCAGCCTCTAAGTGTTTTTATTATTCCAGACTCGACTCATGCAGAAAAAGTTAGATTATCACTAGTCTAAACATTCTGATGTGGAGAAAGATGAAAGAGGAGTCCAGGGCATCTTTATAAAAAAGTGAATTTCCATATTTGACTGCCTTTCAAATCAATCAATTGAAGCGCATGAGTCTCTATTTTAACTGGCAGTGGTTCTCCTGGTTAAAGGTACAGCTTTATTCAAGAGGATATCAATACCATGAGATTGTTTTACTGCTTAGGAAAGACAGCAAGAGCTGAGAGTAGCCCACCAAAAGTTTTCAGAAACACAAGTAATGACTGTTTTCTCTGATTTTACCTCCTCAAAATAACTATTTAGCTATAGCAAAACATTCTGAGGTTCATTTCTCAAAATGCCTGTAAACATATTTACATATTTAGCTAAAATGATGGACAAGTCAGAGAGCAACTGAAAGAGAAAATCTGGCAGTTTCTGCCCTTCCTTTTGGGATTCTGAGTACCAAGTGGTCTGATTCATCTTCACAGAGCTGCCAGTGCCTAGCACGGGGCGTTACACCTACAAGGCACTCAAGAAAGAAGACTTGTTGAAAACGATAGAAGCGTCTGCTCTATTTATGACAATCACTTGATCACCCTTGACCCTCTGTGCCAATGACTATACTTGTGTTCTGAGAAATGAAATAATCATGCTACAATGTGGTGTATCACATAACTTCAATAATTCAACCATTAAATTCATTTGAAACAAGCCTTAGCCATTAAATTATTGCAAAAGAAAGAAAAAGGTGGCAGGAAATAAGAGATTAATGACTGACATGATGGCCCTTCTGTCTAGATTTTCCTAAAGTACCAGGATTAGGAAAAGAAATCTTAGATAGAAAATAAATATATAAATTATAGAAATAAGTGATTTTTGAGTCATATTTTAGTCTAAACAGAAATTCTGCTGTAATTCTCTCCCTCCCAACTCAATATTCATTTTTTTCTTTTCTAAGTGACTCTTAAATAAACCTCACATTACCCCACCTCCTTCTTTACTTCCTCCTCCTATATCACCACCCCTTGCTCACTGCCCACCCAGATTCATCCATCTTTCATAAACTACCTCAAGTTCCACCTCCATTCTGAACTTCTTCTAGACTAATTCAGTCCCCAAGGATCTCCCTCTCTTCTGACTTTACTGCCATGAATTTACTGGTAAATTATGATGCCTTGCCTTTCTCAAGACCAGTTTGTTATTCAGAATATGGCATAAATGCTTGTGTAGTAGATCTCTAGTTGACTCTCGGGTTCTTGCAAACTGGAAGCATCTCTTCTTTGTATCACTTAAAGCAGTAGCTTTTGGACCTTCTGAAACGATGCATAATAAGATAGACGTTTTATCATAGTCTGATGGGTATATACATATAGATATCTATTTAAAAGTTCCAAGAACAATACTTATTTACCCGCCTATTCTGTTTTACTCTATTTTGTTTTTCAAAAATAAAAGTGCTATCAGACCCAGTAAACTGACTTCACAACCGGTTGTGACCAGTTCTAGTAGGGCACTTATTGATTACTCTGGGATTGCTGTATGTAATTTCCTTCACTTTAAATAATTGTATAATTATCTGTGGCCTTTGGGCTTTTCCTGAGTTCCTTTTTTTTGCCTTTTGGAGTCATCCGGGACAATTAAATGCTTGGAATATACAAGTATTTTCCATTCTTTTGCCCTGAGCAATGCTGTCATAAAGATTCCCTGCATTTCTATAAAACTCAAATCTCCATTCCCTCATTCTCTTTTATTTTCGCAATATGCACAGTAGGTGGTAGACATTTCCTGGATGAAGAAATTGAGGCACAGAGAATTCTGACTTCCTCAAGGACATATCTCCCTTTTAATCAGGCTATTGTAAATTAAGGTAAATATGGTTTCTAGATAGTTGAAAGAGATAAACTTGGGTAATATGAACAACACAGAGCCTCAACATGAATGTATTTCCCTAACGTGTCTGGATCAGATGGTCTCCTGGCCAGATGAGTTAGCAGCTCTTCTGGATTTCAGTTTGAGGATGGATCCACTCACTTCCTTCTCCATCCCCATCTTTCCATCTTTCTATCCTCACAGTTTTTCAACCACCTAGAGCTACTTGTTCTTCCTGGGCCTCTGTATATTTTGGTCCCTATACCAGGAGTGCCCTTCTCTCTCGTCTTCGCCAGGCTAGCCCCTCATCCTTCAGGTCCCTGGGACTGTTCCTCTCCCCCTCCACGCGCTGGCTGCCATAGCACCCTGTACTCTCCCCGTCAGAGCACTCAAGTAGCTGTTCCTCCCTCCCTCCCAAGTCTTGCAGGCCGAGACTCTTCTATTCCACAATCTAGGACCACGTCGAGTTCAGGATAAAAATATGTAGAAGGCATAAAGGAATCAATAAGAGAATGCATAAAGAGATGCCACTGAAAAAGTTCGAGTGTGATCTGGGACTGGAATTGTGTGTCCTGACCCTCCGAGGCCAACCTTTCATGATTTTGTGATTCTATGATCAATATTTTAGTGCTTCCTTGAAAGCTGCAGATTTTGTGACTGGAAATTCATACAGTGAAGGATAGCTGTGTCTAATACATTCTTTCAAGTTCATTTAGGGTACAACCAAGGATAGGTTGAAAGGACAAATAATTAAGTGTATTGGGCAAGTGTATTTGTTTTAAGGCAATTTTTAAAAAACACCCAGACTTTAAAACTGCTTGTTGGAACCCACCCTGCCCTCCAATTGAGGCGCTTCTGAGTCACATCATGCCTCAGTCCTCTGTTTCCAATAGGAAGCTATACACTGGCAATTTTGCCCTCATCATTTTCATAAAAGTCTAATGAGTGATTGCGCGAAGGCTCACCGCACCAAAACACACTTTACAAGGATCTCCATGAGTTCCTCTGCACTGTTTTCAAAATAAATTCCGATGATATAACATCTAGGCTTGCCATGGCAATTACTACTTTTTTTTTCTGTTTATGAATCAACAACCTCTCCCCTCCACTAAACGCACCAAAAAGCTTGAAAAATGTTCTTCGTGATCCTATTTCAAAAGAATATTCCCTAATATAAATTCCTGCCATTCCCAGATAACAACAGAGAAGATTTTCTTCTTTAAGCTGTGACTCATGTATCTTTGTTCCCACAGTTGTTACTCAGGGCAGGCCAATGGTGAACACAATGGAAGAGAAAGAATAGTTTATAACTGGAAAATAAGCAGATTCGGGAGACGTACACTCAAAGCATTATCAAAGTAAAATATGCAGCTGTACCAGCAAGGGCAAACAAAAGCCCACGCAGGAGATGTGTAAATATTTCATGAAGCTAAAGCCTTAATCAACTCTCTCTCCAAATCTTGCTGGTGCTGTAAACACTTCAGTTCCTCCCAGTCCCACCATGACCCAGATTCTTTGCAAAAAACAAAATGAAAACATGGTCCAATGCATCTTTAACAAATGTGTTAGGAAAAATATTGACATGGAGCATATCCAAGGTATTTGCCTTAACAGGAAGAAGAGGGTACCTTAATAAAAGGTGGTTGCTTCTTGGTGACTTTCAGAGCTTCGTTTCTCCCCTCCTCCTCCAAAGCATTGCCTTTTTCCCACCACCTGTGCTGCTTTCTGGACCTTCACATCCTCTTAACCTTGAACTACCTACACCCCAAGCCGAGATTTCTCCCAATGCCCCTCCGAAAAGCCCTTGCACCCTTTTGGGGCTTTGCTGCCTTCCCACCACCCAAAATGCACTTTCCAGTGTTTAAATTCCTCTCCGCCCCCCTCTTCACTGTCCATTG
This sequence comes from Balaenoptera physalus, assembly GCF_965194825.1. Taxonomy (NCBI): domain Eukaryota; kingdom Metazoa; phylum Chordata; class Mammalia; order Artiodactyla; family Balaenopteridae; genus Balaenoptera; species Balaenoptera physalus. Next base: position 10,048,747 of record NC_138884.1, read on the forward strand.
TTGCGTCTGAAATTTTGCCTGTATCTTGTAGATCTGCCTGGTTGGCATAAGGATCTGTCTGTGTATTGGCTGACAGTGATTTCTTTTCTAAAATCCATCTCCGAAGAACTGTTTATAGCCTCTAGTCTCTACCCTTATTCAGTGTGGTTCCAAAGTTCACCTCTAGATACTAAACAGGTCTCTGCAATGATTTCCCTTTATCAACCTCTGCCCGCCCTTCTCTCTCCGCCCATCTCAAGAAAAACTGTATATGTGTAAATGTGTGGATACACATGCACACAAACGCATGTATATTATATATAACGATAGTATGTTTCCCTTAAAGGAAATGAGCGTAGGAAAATGAGAAAAATGCCTGTGTAGTATTGCCAAACACGCGCGCACACGCGCGCACACACACACACACACTCCTATCTGGATGTTCACAGTGTGCAGACCTGATTGATTATAAATACTTCTCCCAAGCACAAGAACAGCAGGCGTCTTCTCTCTTTTACCTTCCAAGCCAGAGCCTAAGGGAGCAATGACCTTGCCGAGAAATTCATCACCCGCGAGAAAGACGGCCCCTCCTGGAGCTCCGGCTGGGACGGGGACGAGAGCAACAGGCAAAAAGGACCACCTGGCAAAATGTGGGACCGAATCCACTCCCCAGCAGTACTGAGCAGCCCGCAGAGCTCCGCTCCCCTAGGGCTGCACGCCGGGCAGAGGTGGCTCGGGGGGCCGGCTCCTGCCGCGGCCGCCGGTCGCCTACCTGCTGTCGCCCGGCTCTCCCGGCGCGGCGGGGCCGCTGCCTGCGCTGTGCCGGCGGCCTCCCGTCGCATATCCCGAGCAGCGGCTCCCGGCGCCACGCCGATGGCTCGGGCGGGCTCGGCAGCGGCGGTCCTCCTCACACGCGTTCCGGGAGCGAGCGGGGCGCTAGCAGGAACGGCAATTACTACGCAAAGCGCAGAGGCGGCGCGCAGGGGCCGGGCGGAGACGCCGGGGGGCACCGCGGGGCCGCCGCCGCCGCCGCCGCCGCCGGGCACTGAGCCAAGCTGGAGGTGGGCGTTCACGTGCCCGACTGCTCACCCGTCAGGCCCGGGCTGCGGCCATCTGTCCTCGCCGGCGGTGCTGCTCCGCCCGAGCCTCCGGGGAAGGGGGCGGGGGGGCGGCGGCGGCGGCGGCACCACCGGCGGCAGCTCGGGCAGCGGCTCCGGCACCAGCAGGCCGCCGAGCTCCGCCCCCGCCGCGGCCCCGCCCAGCCCGCTCGTCCCTGGGGAGGGGCTTGCGGCGGCTGCTACGGCGGGCCGGGGGGCAGCCGGGCACGGGCTGGCGGGCTGCGGAGCCCCTGCAGGCAGACGGGCAGCAGATGGAAAGTTAAGAAAAGGATTACGGTAGAGGGCTTGGGGCCGAGAGCGACTCAGCAGGGATTCTGGCTCTGGCTCCCTCCCGCAGGTCCCCAGACTCCATGCTGTGTCTAGACGCCAGCAGACGGTTTCTCATACAGCCACGCGCCGGGGAGCTCTGAAAGCAGGGAGACCACCCAGCGTTTCCTGGGTGTTGCAACATGTACGGTACCTGCGTGTTTGGAGACGGCATTGTTGCCAGGGTTCCTGTCTCCCCGCCCCACTGCGCTCTCCTGGGCGTGGATGGCTTTGGAAAGTGTCCACTCAAAGCGGCTCCAGCAACGCTGAATGGATGTGTAGTATGGCTAAAGGCTGTAGACGGTGCAAATGATTCAATGAAGAGGAATCCTATTCACTCAGGATTTGCTGGCAGGCACTGTGCGAAATGCCTTATATGCAGCCTCTGTAATTCTCATAACGACCCAGTGAGGTGGGTGTTATTCTCCACCTTATTGATGAGAAAACGGAGGCTTTGATGATTCAGACACTTCGCTTGAGGTCACACAGTAGTGACCTGCACAGTTGGGATTCAAAACGCTGCAAAATGTATCCTCTCTCCCATGGGAATCACCTGGGGATCTTGTTAAAATGTAGACTCCGATTCCGTATGCCCAGAGTGGGCCTGAGGGTCTGCATTACTAACAAGCGCACAGGGGGTGCCCGTGATGCTGGCCAAGGGACAAAACTTTCTAAACCACTAGGTCAGGGATTTTAATAAGTTTCTTCCTTCACGGCAGCTCTAGGTGATTGACAGCAACCTCCTAAAGGTGGGTTAAGAAGGATTCTAAGGCCGTGTCTTGGCTTTTGGGCAAAGAATGTTGCAGTCCATTAGCCATGTTCAACTGGGTTAACGGAGGGAGGTTTGTGACCAGGGTGCCAGGTGGCCACTTCTACCACTGCTAAAATAACACGTCGGTTACTGAGGGTGGTTATGATGTAACATTCAAGGATGGACGTCTTCATTCCAGTCCTCGCCCTCGTTTAGAAAACGTGAAGTCCAAGTTTTACACCTAACATTTGTATCACACAAAACACGTTGCACAGTGCTCACATGAATAATTTTATCTGTCTTCATAACGACGCTGTAAGGCAGGTATAATTTTACTTTACAGGAAAGGAAGCTGTGGTAGAGTGATTTTCCTGGTATTACACAATTAATAAACATGTGGTGGGGACTAGATTGTGACAGATCCCTAGCTCAGGACTTTTTTTTTAATTATACCACTGTATTAGTTTCCTACTGCTGCTGTAACAAATTACCACAAATTTAGTGGCTTAATACAATACAAATTTATTATTTTATAGTTTTTGAGGTCCAAAACCTGAAAATAGGTTTTACGGGACTAAAATCAAAGGGTCATTAGGACTATGTATTCCTTCTCAAGGCTCTGAGGGGAGAATCTGTTCCTTCGTCTTCTTTCCCAGCCTCTAGAAGCAGCCTGCATTCCTTGGCTTGTGAGCACATCACTCAGACTTCTGTTTCTATCCTCTACTCTGACTCTGACCCTCCTGCATCCCTCTGATAAAGACTCTTGTGATTATGTTGGTTCAACCCAGATAACCCAGAATAACATCCCCAGCTCAAAAGCTTTAATTTATTCACATCTGCAGAGGCTCTTTTGCGATGCAAGGTAACATATTCATAGGTCCCAGGGATTAGGATGTAGGTACTTTGTGAGGGTCATTATATCTACCAAAACTTCACTTAGTGCTTATCCTATGGTTTCTACTGTATTTTACTCATCCTTCTGTTCTGCTTGATTTCTCAGACTGCTGGGAAGTTCTTTCAATGGAAATATTCACTTGAAAGTCATTCAAGAGACAATAACAAATGTATAGTGGCGAGAAATACCCCGAGGCCATGAAAAAGCCAAGAAGATGCCTAGGATTGTGGTCATGAAGTGGACACATAAAATTAGGAGATACTTATTGGTCTGAATGGCACTGAGGTAATCCTTAGGGGACGTCCTAACCACAGGTATAGGCTCACTTTAGCAATACAGAATTTTTTAAAAAAATTCTGCTTCTCAAAGGTACATTGTTCTATGATGAATAAGGCAATTCAAAACTCATACAAAATTGAGTACAACACCAAATTCCAAAGAGTAATAATTATCGGAGTGATGATAAACATTAAACCAGTATGTGAAACAAAGCCAAATCATATTATTGAACGCCTCAAGGAATTTATAGAAAGACTCTGACATGCACAAGGTTAACATTTCATTAGGAACACAGAATTTATGGAAAATGAAAATAATAAAGGATTTAAACAGAGGAAAGAGGAGAAGCAACGTGAGGTGGTACTTGGTTAATTGCCAAGTGAATCAGGTAAAGTGAAAATTTTATTTGGAAGTTAGGTTTATATAGGGGAGTGGAAATAAAACTGGAAAGGTAGGTTAGAGAGTTGTGTTGTGAAGGCTCTTAAATGTCAAGTTACAGAGTTTAGACTTAACCTGAAATAATAACAACAATAATAATACCTTATGTTCACATAGTGCCGAGTAATTTACCAAGTGCTTTTTACATATTTTCAGTTATTTGAGTTCCTTCCCTCTGCCCCCAGAGAAGCAGGCCAATATGCTCACAAACACACGAACACATATGCCCCTCACATCGCATGGGGAAGGAAATGCAAGCTTCTTATCAAAGAGGCGTTCTCAACCACTCTATATAAAATAGCAGCTCCCTCCCCACTTACCTGTCATTCTTCCTATTCTCCTTACCCTGCTTTATGTTTTTCCATCAGACTTTCTACTGCATTCTGTATTTATTTGTTTATTGTATGTCTACTGTCTATGAGGGCAGGGACTTTGTGTCTTTTGTTCTCTGCTAGATCCCTGTCACCTAAAACAGTACACACCATTTAGTAAGGGCTCAGTAAGTTGAATGAATCATCCCCAATGTATAAACCAGGAATCAAATCCCAGATGTTTAAATAAACTTTGTTAGGTTCCACAGCTGTTCAGTTCCTTTACCAAGACTGAAGCCCCGTGTCCAGCCAAATGCTTTTTTGATAGTCTATTTCCTTTCTGAGTGAAAGCTCTTAGGGCTGTTTAGACAGGGGCAGCACTGTATTTTAAAAAGATGAGAATCTTCTCTAAATGTCACATCTTTCCTAAAAGCTTCATCAGTTTAGCTGGATTGGCAATAGGCATTGGCGGGATGAGTTAGCAATGGTAGATTCTGAAGGGCTGCCATCACTCCTGCATTAGTTGGCACTGAGTAATACTGTAAGTTGTTTCGTAATTGTTCTCTGGTTCATTCATACGTGTGTCTTGACGCTTTGTATTACACTTTTTGGGCTCAGTGACTATAACTTCTATTTTTTTGTTTGTTTAATATCCATGCATTCTGCCCAGTGCTGGACTCTAAATCGATTTTATCGCTGCATGGTTACAAAGTGGCTGCCATTGCTTTAAAAATCGTATCCTTACAAACCGCATTCAAGACAGTGTAGGGGATTCAAATATGCCACCGCAAAATATGCCACTTTGGCATAAGGATTGTTTTGAGCTGGAGGAAAATGAGAATCAACAGATGCAGATAGAAGCCTTCTTGGAGTTTCCCTTATCTGACTAAAACCAGAAACTTCTGAGAAGTGAGGGTTACCCTAAATCCCCTCTCCCAGGCAGTTTTAAGGCCATGAAGAAAACAGAAAGCTGGCCCCGAGATAAGTCTGCAAACAAATCTGATTAAAATAACTCATCTTTAATTAGGTTTCCCCCTATATATTTGCCTTCCCACAGTTTGCTGCCCCTAAAAGCCTAAACCCCTTTTTCCTTTGTCTTGTTATCTCTATACAAATTTACTGTTTTTGTGAAGATGCTATATAAGCCCAAGTTCTAACCACCCCTTTGAGTTACTCATCACTGAGTTTCTTCTGCATCTACACCTGATGTACATACGTATTAATAAACTCTGTTTCTTTTTCTCCTGTTAATCTGTATTTTGACTGTCTAATTTTCAGGGCCCCAATTAGAGACCCTAGCAGGATAGAGGAAAAAGGTTTTCTCCCCTCCTATAAAATAGGAAGAAAAGAATTCCAGTGGAAAAGGGAACCTCTTCTTTTTATGGAAGAAAAAAATATTTTCCAGAACCCATTCTCTTATTCCCAAGTCATTGGCCAGAATTCAGTCACCGAATCACCCAAGGAGGCGGTGAAAGTGAGCACCTAGCCAGGAGGAACAGGCTTGCTTTGATTTTTCTAGGCTGGTTGTCCTGGTGCCCCAGTCATAACCAAGGTTCTGTTGTTAAGAGAGAAGGAACGTAGGCTCTAGGATCAGCCCTTAGTAGTGTCTTTCACAGAGAATCAGTATAGAAATACTGCAGACTCACAGTAAGGTCCATTTTGATGTTACCGGACTGCCTTTGGATTTCTGGAAAACTAGGGCCAGTCATATAAGTCAGGCTCTTACCTATTTTCCTCCCTTCGCTCTCTCTCTCTTGCCCCTATTCCCTCCCCCCACCTTTCTTGTTATTCTTTTCCTTTCTTTCTTCCTTCCTTCCTTTCTTTCTTCCTTTCTTTTTCTTTCTTTCCTCTTTCTTTCTTCATTTCTTTCTTTCTTCCTTCCTTCCTTTCTCTTCCTTCTTTGCTTTCTTTCTTCCTTCCTTTCTTTTGTTCCTCTTTCTCTTTCTTTCTTTTTCTTTCTTTCCTTCCTTCTTTCCTTCCTTCCTTCTCCCCCCCCCTCCTTCCCTCCCCTCCTCTAATACTAAATAGCCTCTGCAGCATCATTTATAGTCATATTTAGTATTCTACTGTATATTTAGTCAGTGCCCTACTGTCAAAGGTTTCGATTCTCACCATCTGCAATAGTCTTAAGATAGGCTTGTTCAGTTGATTGGATAAAAGACACTCAGATCACTGCTTGTCACACCAGCGTCTCTCTTGCTGCTCCCCGAGCTCACATTTTCCATTCCTGCCCCAGTAGTTTGTAAAGCACACGAGTATATTTTCCCACAGCACCATGACTTTGTTTTGACTTGTACCCGCCCCTCACCCACCTCCCGAAACGCCCTTTCCTCAGAGCCACTTATCAAATTCCTGTTCCTCTGGCAAAATCTAGTTTAGCTGTCCCCTCCTCCGGGAGCCCTTGCCCAGACCACCCAGCCCCATGTTTAATTACTTCTTCCTCTGTGATACGTCTGCACCGGGTATCAATCTTTGCTCTGCTTAAAGCACTGTACCAGAATTTGTGTTTTTATTTGTTTTTCTCCTTTAATAAACTCTGAGTCCCATGAGGACAAGTCTTTGTATTATATTATTTTCTGTTGTCAAACTTGGCACATTGCCTATTGATTGTCAACATTCGTAGAATTTCAGGCCGGCTCAATTTTTAAAAGGACTGACTCTGCTTCAGTTGTTGCGCTAGGCATTTTAAAGTTTATTACTCTATTCGATTAAAGTCAGAGGAGATGGAATTATCTTTACAACAAAAGACATCCAGCTAACTTTAAGACAAAGGAAGAGTCCTAAATTACTTTAGGCTCTGAAAACCGTGGTTGTGCTGACGCCATCTTCATGGCTCCGCAGTGGGGCAGTGTTTGGTTTGTACTTGGCCATTTTTGCCATATGCTCTTAAGGATAACCATCACCTTCCATTTAAAAATTGCATGTCACACACGTAAAAAATCTATTTCACACAGGACCATTTTTTCAAGTGATTATTTTTCCCAGGAACTTTTAGGCAATGAGGAGAAGAAAACAAACACACACACACACACACACACACACACACACACACACACACACACAAATATGCTGAGTTGACATCAACTACTGTGAACTTGTTTGAAAAATGCAGGGAGGGAAGGACACACAGGGACCCATTTATGGAAGAGAGCTGCTGTTTCTGTCTTCTAAACTTCCACTGAGGAATATCCACTGAGGAACCACACCTCAGTCCATGTGCTTGGGTGGAGCTGACCTTGACCCAGGGTGCATATATGACCTAGGACAGAGAAATAGAAGGACCACCTGTCCCTGGCCATAGTGATCGGCTCACGGATATGTGCAATACCCAAACTATGGCTGGAACTCTTGGGAAAGATGGGGTCTCCTGCCTAGTAAAATGTAAAACTGAGGCTGCTAGTGGGGACCACTTGGAAGAAGCTTGCATGAGGGAGACATGAAGACAGAAGAAAGGAAAGCAGGGCTGGGAGATGGAGAGAAAGAGACAGAGTTCTATTTCTGGTGATATCATTTAAAACTCTACATTCAGCCATCTTTGAATTCAAGTTCTACCGTTGAATTTTACACTGCTCATTCATTTTCAAGGTGGGTTTGTCTCCTGCAAGGGAAGAGTTCTTATAGGCTCTTATAACAGCTGCACAGAAAGACTTCGTATGTCCCTCAGAATAGAGCAGCAGACGCAGTGATTGGCAATGGCGCTTATGGTCCAACAAGAAGCTCTGGTGACTTAGTCACACTATTCCTTAAGAAGCAGCCATTTGCTGTTGCTTCTTTTTCTGAAGCCTGCAAAGGACCTTGTAACTGTCTTTCTTTCTGTTCCTCTGTTTACACCACTATTCCCTGAATTCTTCTTTTTCTCTGCACAACTTGCGTTCAAGCTTCCCAAGAAAGAGAATCTGATTGACTACTTGATACATTCCCTTAAATGTATGAAGTGCTTTCTTGTAGGTCGTTCCCTCTGGCATAATTTCCTGCCCCAGATCTGCCCCTCCCCCCCACCCCCGTTTTTTTGGCCAATGTCTATATATCTTTCAAGTCTTAGGTAAAGCCATTTCCTCTAAAAAGGCTATCTGAGACTCTGGGATTGGGTTAAGTACTTCTCCTCTGTGTTCTTAAAGCACCTACCTGTTCATCACTTGGTATTACATTGCCTATTTATTTGTCTGCCTCTTTACCACAACTCCTAGACTGTAATTTCTTCGAGGACAGGACTTTTTTCTTGGTTTACGAGTGGCACCTGGCGTAGTACGTAGCACACAGTCGATACAAAAAAACAATATTTGTTAACTATTGAATAAAATAATTGACAGTTAGATTAGGGTGTATCCCAAGTCTCTATCAGAAATACCATTGACCAAAATAGCAAGGGCTCTCCAGAATTAGTTCACTCAACATGTTCAAGGTGTAACATCGGGAAAAGGACTGGAATACAACTAATGTAAAGAAAACTGTAGCGTGAGTTGAAAGTTCATATGACCATTTAACTTATGTAAATATAAATACATAGTATTGGGGAGGGATGGTGAGAGAAATACAGCAATACAATTCATAGGATACAGGCATTAGGGCATGACATTCCACCATTTAGCGTTTGACCCGGGGTTAGCATGAGATAGAGACAAAAACCTGCTCTTCCCTCAGTAAGGCTCTCATAGCAGAGTTCTCTTGGCAGACTGGGGAGTATTCTGGTGTTTAAAGGTCCCTTTTTCCCCATAAAATATGGCACCTGAACACAATCAATGACTTGCTTTGGTATTAGACCAAAGGTTCAGAAATTTGTTCCAATGCTGGAAGAAAGGGTTCAAAAGAGGAGATACTACTTTCTTCCGAGACAAATTGATAGATGATTGATAGATAGACAGACTGACAGGCAGATAGATGAGCTAGTGTTGAATATATCTTTTGATTGCAGAGGCTTGGAAGTCCCTGCCTTTCTCTTGCACAATGTTGCTAAGACCTCAGGCTTTTCGCCATATAAACTCAAGTTTTCAGATCCAAAGCCAAGTCTAACAAAGACGGGCAGTAGACTCTCAGCCTCCAGCTGGTGGAATATGGAAATAAGCTCACTAAATTTCCACATTGAACGTGAAATGACTGAGGTGGGCCCTGGGCCACCATGTCTACAATGATGATCAACCTTCATCTCTGTTCTCCACCATGTTCTCCTGGTTCATATGGGCCCACTTCTGCCTGACTTCTCAGTAATGCTTTATCTGCTGGCATTTCAGCCTGCTTGTTTAAGACCCCGACCCTTCTTTTCCCTTGCCCTTCCTTCTTCTCCAAGGGCAATGGGCTAATGGTACTTGCTGCAAATTTCTCCAGTAACTGGGAAAAGTTCAGCTCTAAATTGGATGGACCTCCTGGAAAGAGAATGCAACTAGCACGTGGCTTCAGGTATAACCACTCTCTAGAAACTGGCTGCCTTGCCTAAGACTATTCCACCTTCTTAGGGGAGCAGAGACTTCTAAGACTACTCTACCTTCCCCCCACCTTAAATATGTTGGCTGTATGTTATAAATTTGCTGTGTTCTTTCCAGGCACTATTACTTTTTTCTGAGTTAGGCCTATAAACCAAATTCATTTCCATAGTACACATTTCTCTGGTTCTCTATCCTGCTGACATCACCAACATTCTCCATAAAAATACAAACATTATTCCACAGTGTCCATCAACTGATAAATGGATACATAAAATGTGGTATATCCATACAATATAATATTACTCGTCAATAAAACAAATGAAATATTCATACATGCTCCAATTAAAAAGTGGGCAAAGGATCTGAACAGATATTTCTCCAAAGGAGATATAAAATGGTCAGTAAGCACATGAAAAGTTGTTCACTATCATTAGTCATTAGGGAAATGCGAATCAAAACCACAATGAGATACTAACTACCTCACACTCATGAGGATGTCTACTAACAAACAATAGAAAATAAGTGCTGGTGAGGATGTGGAGAAATTGGAATGCTTATAATTGCTGATGGGAATTAAATATGGTGCATCTCCTTTGGAAAAGAATTCGTCAGGTCCCCCAAAAGTTAAACATAGTTATCCTATGACCCAGCAATTCCATCCTAAGTATATACCCAAGAGAAATTAAAACAACTATTCACATAAAAACTTGTATGTAAGTGTTCATAGCAGCATTATTCATAGTAGCCAAAAAATAGTATTAACCCGAATATCCATCAACTGATGAATGGATAAATAAAATGTATATTTACATATACTCTATATTTACAGTATATCCATAAAATATAATTTTATTCAGAAATAAAACGTAACAAAGTATTGATACATGTTACAGCATGGATAAACCTAGAAAACATGCTAAGTGAAGAAGCCAGCCACGAAACACCACATATTGTAGGATGCCACTGATATAAAATGTCCAGGATATGCAAATCAATAGAGACAGAAAGTAGATTAGTTGTTGCCTTGGGATGTAGGGCTGAGGGGAGGAGAGAATGGGGAATGACTGGCAATGGGTATGGGATTTCTTTTTGAGGTGATGGAAATGTTCTAAAGTCAGATAGGGGTGAATACACTAAAAACATTCAATTGTACACTTTAAAAGGGTGAATTGTATGGCATGTAAATTATATGTCAAAAGAGCTGTTTAAAAATATTACTTTAGCAACTAGTTTAGACTGATGGAATACTTTTTGTGAATTCTTAACTCCCATTATTCTAAGGCTGAGCACACAAACAACCATTTTACCTCTAATGCAGTTTCCTTAGTGCTTTATCCTAATCAATGATACTTACCCTGCCAAATATGTCAACCATGCACATAAACTGATACTCTGGTTTGCATGCCCATCGCTTGTGAGTTTTTCCAGTCCAAATAATTTCCCCAGGGTTTGATCACACTTGGGATGAACTGATAGAATTAATTTTAGCAAACCGCAAAGCTAAACCCCTGGCCTGTGTTAGCCTCACACAGGTACTGATTCCCCAAGAGACCCTCCCTAAAATCATTAGCCAGCCAGCCAGATGGCCTCTTGCTCTTTCTTTTTGACTGGTCTCAGCTACAATAAATTAGATGCAATATTATTTTTCAGTGCAGAACTATAAAGATTCCTGCTGGGAATTTGCAGTATCATATCACAAAAGAAAAATAAACCAAAAATAAATGAAAAATAAGATATAGTTCTTGATTTTGTCTTCTGTAATGGATGTGAAGCCATGGCAAGAATAAACAGTGATTTGGCATTCAACATCACCACTACATCAGTCATCAGAACTGAATTAATGAATGAATAAACTCATGTCATAAGAATATTGTTTGTAGATTGATGAATGTATCCTGTTTGCCCCAGATTGGTTAAGTTTATCTAGTTATCATGAAATTGCACAACTCAAGGAATACAACTTAACTTGTATTCTATGTAAATGGTGTTTTCCAAATTTGAACAAAATGGAAAATCTGATTTATTTGTTAGAATGGTAGGAAAACCTGGAACCTCAAAGAAAAAGTGGTTCTTTATATCCTATCTTTCCTCTTCCTTCACCCAAGGGTAGAATTGTACCAGGTATCTCACTTCACTTTCTGAAACTTGAAATCACTACAGCACACATTATTGATGAGTCAATGGGGTTGATGCCTACTCAAGATCCCAGAGAAATTTAAGCTATATTTGGTTTTTATGGTCTTATAGACTCATATGCATTGATAACTGTACTAATATTATGACATCCAGTTGGCTCAGTTTTCTTTGGCTGGTCTTCACCACGAGGTGGTAGTCGGGACATGATTGATTTTTAGGTGAGTATCAAAACAGAAATGGGACAAATGCATTTTGTAAACTCACATCCAGTTTGGCTGCTGTGTCTTAACCCTGCTCTTTTGGCATGGGCGAAGGCAGAACCAAACATCTAATCAGTCCATGAAGTGCAAATAACATGGTGGAACAGGATTTCTAAAAGTCATGATTCCCTACCCCGAGAGGCATGGTTATTAAACATGCTAAATATTAATATATATATATATATATATATATATATATATATATATATATATATATATATAAAGAGAGAGAAAGAAAATGCTTTATGTACGATTTACATTTTTCCAAATGTTACCATATTTTCTGGAAACCTTTTATGCACATGCAATATGAATGGAAAAAAAGACTTCTCCAGTTAAGAAAAATACTTGATTTTCCTAATCATCTAATGGGTTATTATTTCTGTTTGTTATTTCCAGGATTAATTTGTCTCTCTAATTATCCATTTACTGTAAGCAATCTCCACATTTCTCTATAAGACTTTCCTGGAAGTTATATCATAAAGTATGTCAGTGTGAAATGGATCTTTTTTTCCTATAACAATAATGTTACCATTAGGCCTGGCTTCTCTGATCATGAATTCAACAACAAAACGACTCAAAGTTAAAAACTAACAAATACTAAAATCTCTACAGTCATTTAAAATAAGATTATGTTCTAAATTTTATAAAATGACGTAAATAGGTTGTGTACATCAACTATTCACGGGATCTCAATGTACTACAGTACATATATAATAATAAAACTATCATAACTGTACTGTATCATAATGACTTACTTAAAATGAATAATCCAGCTCTAATAACCATTGCATTAATTATATATGATTCAAGGAACAATTTTGTTTGCATTCTTACAACTTGGAAGGAGTTGAGAAGAATAATGTTTTGCCAAATCCTTATTAAAACTGCTTAGGGAAGTTTGAGTGGTTGATATTTTTTTCTCTTATTAAGTTTTCCTGCATCAAGAAGTCTTCAAAATTATTGAACAGTTCTGATGAACACATATTTGTTAAGATTTTACCAAATGCCAGCTACTACCCTGAGCAACGAGGATACAAAGTTGAATAATACACAGCCCTGCCCAGGAGGAATTCATTGTTCTGTAGGGGAGACAGACACATAATCAGTTGATTTCCATATAGCAACGAGTTATGCATGAAGCACTGTGGAGTACAGGGCAGCTGGAGTTTTGTGAAAAGACAGGATCCTTGAAACGAGTTAAATCCAAGATGAGTAGGAAGTGATGAGATGAAGAAGTGGAATGAACAGGAGATATCTGTGAGAGAGGATATCCTGGGCTGTGCTCAAAATGGGTCATTAGAAAACAGAGCCATTGCACTATTACATATTTGAAGTCTTTATTAAGAAGCACAGTTCATTCAATAAAATGCTTCCTGAGTGTTTTATCCTGTATTGGGCAATGTTCTAGGTGCTGCAAATACAGCAGCTAACAAAACAGACGAAAGTCTCTGACTTTCAGGAGCCTACATTCTAGTGAGAAAAACAGGAAAAATGGAATGAACCAATAAATATATGTTATAATGTCAGATAGGGATGAATGACATAAAGGGAAAAAAGCAGGGTGAGGGACTAGAGAGTGACATCTATTTTTAGATGGGGGTGGGTGTCAGGGAAGTCCTCTCTGAAGGAGTGGCTTTGAGTGGAATGGAGTTAGAGGGCCAGCTGTGTGGATATCTAGTGCAATAGCACTTCAGTTACTGGGAATAGCCTGTACAAAGGTTCTGAGACAGGGACCTTGGCTTAGTATGTGTAAAGATCAACAAGGAGGCCAGAATGTTTGGGGTACAGTAAATGAATTGGTAGAAGTGGCCAGAGGCCAGTTATATAGAAAACTTATCTCTACCGAAGTTGTTTTCTCTCATTCAGAGCCATACTATATTTCCCAGAATTCCTTGCAGGTAGGGGTGTGTGGCCGTATGAAAGAGTTCTAACCCCTGGGAGGTGGTAAAAATGCTGTATACGACTCCCAGACTTACTCCCATAAATGTTCTGCATGCTTCCCGCTTCTCTCTGATTTCCAGTCTCCTGGAGGACTCCAAGGCCTTGAGCAGTCCTGCGTCCCTAGCTAAGCACGTGGAAGACTGCTCATCGACTAGGAACCTTTGCTCTGTACTTTGTATAAACAAAAAATACAGTCAACTGTGCTAAGCCACAAGATCTGGAATTACTCTCTTCCATCCTCTTCTCTCCTGCCCTTGGAAATCTTTCACACCTACACTATCTGTCTAACGACGCTGCCTCTAATGGCTACGATTCCAGGCATCGCCAGCAGCCAGAGACTCTAATGAAGTTTTTAGTAGGCGGGGCTTGAAAAGAGGCATCTATTGAATTTGATATTTGAGTTCATTTTCTTTTCTTCATTCTTTATCTTATATCTCCCCCCCCCCAATCAGCCCCCCTTTGGAGGGAAAACCTTAAAGAAGCAAAATGGCCAAAGAAGATCAATCTGAAGGCTTTTGTTTTAAAGAGAAGGGGGACAATCACCTTTTGTCTTAGTGATGCTGAGAGGTAAGGACATGAAGTTCAAGGCTTGTAGGAATCATCAACTTCAGCCTCCTCCCTACAGCAACTCCTAACTGATTCATTATTCCCTAATTCTTTCCCTGCCCACTTCCAAGAATAGCCAGAGTGAACAGGAGTGCAGAAAAAGAAAAATATAATTATTTCCTAAGCAGAACTGAAGTTTGGACCACCTCATTCATAAATAACAAAAGATTATGTGAGAAAAGGACTTGTGTATTAGGGAATTTCGCTGAATAATTAATCAATTCACCTTAAAATTTATATAATAATTCTCTTGCACCTGCACCTTTTGGGTGTAAACACATGGCAAAGATATAGTTATTTTTATACTATAGTTTCCAACAGTATTTTTAAACATTTTTTCCTCCTTGTAGGAATGTTCCTCTAGGTTCACTTTTAATTCTCCTATCTTTGTAAAGTATACATGATACCACTATGAACATTCATTGCGTTTTTATTGAGCATATACTCTGTTTCTGGCACTGTTCTAGGTGCTAAGATAGAAAACTCCCTGCTCTTATGGAGCTCAGGAAAAAAAAATGAAATTATAATATAACTTAGCTTGGTTTTACTTTTGGCACTGGTTTCCAATAGCCATGGTAAGAAAGGAACACAAATTTAGTGGCTTAAAACCACACAAATGTATCCTCTTCTAGTTCTGCAGGTCAGAGTTCTGAAATGAGACTTATGGGGCTAAAATCAAGGTATTGGCAGGGCTAGTTCTTTCTGGAGGCTCTAGGGGAGAATCGTTGTTTCTTGTCTCTTCCAGCTTCCAGAGGTTGCTGGCATTCCTTGGCTTGTGGCCAAATCACTCCACCCTCTGCTTCAATCATCACAGTTTCTTCTCCTCTGTCTGATCTGCCTGAGTCCCTTATTAGGACTCTTGCGATTTTATTGGGCCTACAAGCATAATCCAGGATAATCTCACCATCACAAAATCATTTATTTAATCACATCTGCAAAATCCCTTTTGCCAAGTAAGGTACCATATTCACAGGTTCTGGGGATTAGGCTGTGAATATCTTTGGGGGAGGTAGGGAGCAAGTTTTCACCCTATCACACTTTTTCAATATTTAAGAGCAAAGAACTTATTTCCCTCTGGGGAAAGCTTCAGTTGGAGTGTCGTAGAAGTTGTTTTATAAAAGAAAAATTTCATTTACTTTCTCCCAATTTGCAGATAGGCCGCTACAACAAGAAGGCACACGTGAGCTCCGTCTTACTAGGTAGCAGGTGTTCACAGACTCAGCCTTGACACTTTCTAGCCTGGGATCTCGGGCAAATTGCTCAGCCTCTGTGATCCTTAGTTCTTTCATCTCTGTAAAATGGTGATAATAGGACCTTTGTCAAGTGTTGTTATCTGTTGTCTGAGGATCATCTGAGATAAATATGAAAAGCATTAGACTTACTGTAGGCAGGGTTTCTCAACTTCTGGTACCCAGACTTCCCGGGGATCCACAGATAGGATTCAGTGAATCTCTGATCCTCTGGATTTACATGCAAGATTTTGTTTGTATGTATAAACACATGCTTTTTTTTTTTTAGGGGGAATCTTATCTCTATTTCTTATTACATCTTCTAAGGGTCTGTAAACTTGTCAAATACTACAAATCATTGTACTAGATAATCATAATGGTACTTCCCTTTTTCTTTCAATTTCTCCAGGAGTGGGATTGGTTCCTCCATCAAAACCACAAGCTTGACATGTAGGCAAACTCTTTTGAGTGAATACTCAGAACCTGTGGTGACATCAGTGGTGCATCCTTTTCTCTTTTTATAACGGTGGTTTCTGGTACACAGAACACGTCCAGTTTAAAGTAGATGATATGCTTACCTGTCACACGTCAATATCCTTGTGATATTATTACACTTAAAGTGTCATGTTCCATTTCAGCTTCCTCTTAAAGGAATAAGCATGACTTCAGCTGTCAGCAACAATTTAAGCTTGGTCTGTCTGAATTTTTAAATCGCATTTCCATCCACACGATTCAAAAGTCATCAAACACTCCTATCTTCATTCAGCCAACACTCACTGGCAAATTTTTCAACTTGCCCTTTGCAGCCCAGCTCACTGAGCCACGAGCACGTTTTGAGGATTAATGTGATTTGAATGGAGGCCCTTGATTGAGGCCGTGTACATGGCTTGCTTATTTCAAGACACAGAACTTCCCTGATGTTGTGGCTCCATGATATGATCTTAGTACATTGTATGATTGACTGTGAGTTTCTTGAGAGCAGAGTTCATATTTTGTCCATTTTTTTTTAACCCCTTGCACCTAATACCACACCTAGAATATAGTAAGTACTCAGGAAATATTTGTCATATTCAATCAAATGTTTATTAATACCAAACTCATATTTTTTTTCTCATGAAATCTATCTTCCCTTCTATTTTCTTCTCTATTAATGATATCAGTTTGAAACTGTGATTATTTATATCAGGGGTCAACAAACTATGGCCCTCAGGCCAAGTCTGGCTGCCACCTATTTTTGTAAATTGAAAGTTTAATTGGAACGTGGCAGAGTTAAGTAGCTGTGAAAGACTGTGTGGACCGCACAGCCTGAACTATTTGCCATCGTGGCCTTTACAGACAATGTTTGCCAACTGCTGACTTAGGTGAAGATGCCCAGCAAAGTTCTCTCTTGGGATGGAAAAGATTTCTGTCCACATTGCTTTCTTAAATATGGACTTTTCTCACTGATTCTCCCGCAACTTATCCTTGATCTTCCCTTACGCTAAGGGCCACCTTGTTGTTGAACTCTTCGTAAATCAAGAATAACAGAGGTGACCTCTGGAGGGCAGGAATTGCATCACATTTCTCTTGCCTCCTTGACTGAACTCAGTAACTGTTGCTTGTGTGAGTGTGATCTTCTCCAAATATCTCAGCAAATATCTTACTGTTTGTGATCATCTCTAGACTTTGTTGTAGGTATTTTATGTAGAGCGTAAAGGTCTTTGGAAGATATTTACCTGCATCTTAACTGCAACTTCTGTACAAGTAAATGCTTCAGGGCTCATTAAAGGAGAGTCTTCAGAGTGGGCAAAAAGCCCAGAAATGGCATCATGGGAAACAGAAAACTATGCGAAGGGATAAGAATAAAATACCCACTGATTTTCTACAGCACTTTTAATGATTTTAGAGTGTACTGTCTAGCAACAAAATCATTAATAAGAAAAGGAAGATCTATGGAACATGGAGTGGCACTTTATGTTCCATCTCTTATCTAAAAAAGTAAAAATATATAAACGGCTAATATAAAAATGGGAAAACAACCTTACTTAGTAATGGTAAGAAAGACACGTCTTACTCTGGACTGGTTGAGTGACATTACTAACCCACAGAGGTTGAAATGGATGAGATCAAACATTTTAAAATGTTTCCTTTTTAGGAGGCTCCCCAGATCGGCCTCCTTAACCCCTAGGGTGTCATTGGAGGAAGACTTAAAATTGATGAACCTATTTCCTCAGATACTCTAGTGACCTGATGACAGAGAAATCTGAGCTTTCATAGCGCTTCCTGAAGTGTAAAGAGAATTCTTCGATGTTAAATTTTGGAACTTTATGCTCACACATAAACCTGGGGATATGTGGCACACATTTCTGTCATGCAATGGCTACAAAATAGCATTAAAAACTCTCAGGTACATTGAGATAAATGGACTCATCCCAAACCTGAGCTCACCACCACACAAAGAGGTGAAAAGACAATGAAGGTTACCCCAGGGTACGGATGGTCTGGGAATGGGAATGGAGGGCTATGGGGCAAGGGTATTTGTTTTCTTTTCTTTTTTGTAGTTTTCTCTGATTGTGGCAACATAGGTTAATTTTGTAATTTATAACATATTCTAATACCAAACCCCCCAAAGACTACAAATAGTCATATATAAGCTGAGTAATAGGTATTTAAAAATTTTGAAGTCTAGAAATATTTCAATTAACCAAATTTGATCAAAATAATTAAGTACACACACATCACACAGAGACACAGACATACGCATATCTTTCTCTGCCTGTCTATCTATCTACCTACCTACCTATTAGATTATAGATAGATTAGATGCTCTATAACAATATCTATTGCTCAGGGAAGTTTTTGGCAATATGATTACCATAGACATAAGACCTGTACACATTAGGGTGAATCGTAATAAGATTTCCTCTTTCATATGTTGCTTCATCTCTGAGTCCTAGGAAACAAGAGACAATACACTCTTTATTTATGGGTTACAATCATGTACTCTTTACCTTTAGTCAGTTATGGTCCGCTATTGCCTTTGAGAATAAATATTCCACTGCTACTTGGGTCCCGATGAGAGATTCATTCATTCATCACTAGAACAGAAGAAAGACACTGGATTCAGGAAAGTTATTTTTGCACAAATTTAATATATAAAACAACTCAATCATTAGTCTTACTGAAAACATAAAGCCTAAGTCCTCTTGGGCCATATCTCAATGTTACAAGATTGTTGAATAACTCTGGACAAGATTTAACTTCTGTGTTAATGTGAAGGGTAGGTCAATTTTTATTGCTGGGGGAGTCAACATAATTATGTAATATTTTACAAAAGTTAAGAGACAGTAATAAATCTCTGATCCTTCATGTCTTTGTATATACCTTGTTCTAACCTAGAAACTACTCCTCTGACAGCTCACGTTTAAATCTTATTAGGTATACACTGAAAATTATGCCAAAACTCCACCCCTGCCAACCACACTATCACCCTCATCACCTCCTACATTCCTTCTATCTTACTGAGTATTTCTAAAACCTTTTTAATCTTATTGTTTCCTTCTCCCACTCTATCCCATAGTTAGTACTTATTTTTGCTCCACTTTTTGGATTTGAATATTATTCTGATTAAGAAGTGTCAAGCTTCAATCTCCAAATTTTCCTTTGCTCGAGCATCTCCTTAAACCCACTCAAATCTTATCTCACCAGGGTCCCCAAATGCCCTGCTGAGTTGGAGAGTCTAGTAATGTGGATTTCACTGTTCTTCCTGTTGAAAATGTAGACTACAGGTTAAGTAAAAAGCACAACTATATCAACAGTCTCATTTTGGGCTTCCCCAGTTCCTCTTTGTTACTAAGACCCTAACAATGGAAAGCAAGCAAGCCAGAGCAGGGGCAGTCTCTCCAAGGCTGGGCATCATTTCCAAACCTTCAGTTTAGGTGTAATACATCTAGAAGATTATAAACTAGAATTAAGTTAGAGGAAAAGAGGAATCTGTAAAGAACACCTGAATCAGGTGAGACACAAGTGGAAGTAATCTATATCCTTAACTTACCTGTTGAAAAAATTTTGGGGGCTTCCCTGGTGGCACAGTGGTTAAGAATCCGCCGGCCAATGCACGGGACACGGGTTTGAGCCCTGGGCCAGGAAGATCCCACATGCCGCAGAGCAACTAAGCCCTTGCACCACAACTACTGAGCCTGCACTCTAGAGCCTATGAGCCACAACTACTGAGCCCACGCGCCACAACTACTGCAGCCCGCGTGCCTAGAGTCCATGCTCTGCAACAAGAGAAGCCACCGCAATGAGAAGCCCGCACACCGCAACGAAGAGGAGGCCCTGCTCACCGCAACTACAGAAAACCCACGTGCAGCAATGAAGACCCGACGCAGCCAAAAATAAATAAATAAATTTAAAAACAGAAAGAAAAAATTCTGGGCTTCTCAGACTTACCATCTGTAAAGGGAGCGTCATAAGCTCTATCTTGTAATTTATCATAAGAACGGGCATAATGTATTTAAAGCACATAGCACAGTACCGACACAAAAGTAGAGCTCATTTAATGCCAGTTTTTGTTATTATTTTTTGCTTCAGAGAGAGCAGGGCTTACAAATGAATTAAGAAACAGTTAAAATTTTCAGAGCCATGGTGGCAAACACATACTTCTGGAGTATCAAGTAAATAAGAGAGGGAGTCTAGAGAACTTGGCTGTGACAACATTTGTCTTCACCCAATGAGAAAGTCATCCCTAATAAACTCACTCAATGCTTTCCTCACCAAGGTCCCCAAATGACCTGCCAAGTCTGAGAGTCTAGTAATGTGGATTTCACTGTTCTTCCTATTGAAAACGTAAATAGGTATCTTAGTTATAGGTTGCTATAACAAAAATACAGACTGTCCCTAACTTACAATGGTTCAACTTACAATTTTTTGACTTTATGGTGGTATGAAAGCAATATGCATTCAGTAGAAATTTTACTCTGAATGTTGAATTTTGACCTTTCCCTGGGTTAGCATCATGCAGCACGATACTCCCACGATGCTGGGCAGTGGCAGCGAACCACAGCTCTCAGCCAGCCATGAGATCATGAGGGTGAACAACCAATACACTTACAACCATTCTGTTTTTCACTTTCACTACAGTATTCAATAAATTGCATGAGATATTCAACACTTTATTATAAAATAGGCTTTGTGTTAGATGATTTTGCCCCAAAGTAGGCTAATGTAAGTGTTCTGAGAACATTTAAGGTAGACTAGGCTAAGCTATGGTGTTCTGTACACTAGGTGTGTTAAATACATTTTCAACTTGTGATATTTTCAACTTACAATGGGTTTATCAGATGTAACCCCATCGTAAGTGGAAGAAGATCTGTACCAGATCTAAGCCTGGCATAGATGACAAACATTTATTTCTCACTGCTCTGAGGCTGGGAAGTCCAAGATTAAGGTGCCAGGAGATTTGATGTCTAGTGAGAGCCTGCTTCCTGGTTCGTAGCCAGTTGTCTTCTTGCTGTATCCTCACATGATGGAAAGGGGGCAAGGGAGCTCTCTGAGGTCCCTTGTATAAGGGCACTAATCCCATTCATGAGGGATCTATCCCATGACCCAAATAGTTTCCAAAGGCACCATCTCTTAGTACCATCACATTGGGGGTTAGGGTTGCAGCATATGAATCATGGGGGGAAACAAATATTCAATGCATTATAATAGGTTAAGTAAAAAGTACAAGTCAATGCATTATAATAGGTTAAGTAAAAAGTACAAGTCAATGCATTATAACAGGTTAAGTAAAAAGTACAATTAAAAGCAACAGTCTCCTTCTTTTGATCCATTAAACTCTACCCCTCCCCTAAGACATGTTTTCTCTTTTAGCAAAAAGTGACATGTTGGATCTATGCTCCAATGGCACCTGAAAACCTCTATTTACTATTAGAGTATCCAGAATGTAATTATGATGTTCAGCCCCAAATTAGGGCAGAAGATGGCTCTGTTCTTGATGTACAACAAGAAGGGTGGAGTGAAAGGCAGGTTAACGTGTTTCCTTTCAAAGGCCAGTTGTATGGCATCATTAACCCAAGGTATTTAGGAATGTTTTGAGGCTCTTCATTATTTTGGCCTTTTAAGTAGTTTTACTAACTCCATTTGGAGAAAGTCACCTACACAGGACTCATCTATGAGAGACAAAAAGATGAAAGAGCTATCGAGGTCCCAGGAATTGGCCTCACTGTTCCAGGTCCCACCACAAAGAACATGTTGACTTCTGATGGTGATGGGGGCCAGAAGGCAACACCATTGGGTTCTGCTTTTCCTCTGACAAAGCATATGACCTCAGACAAATTGCAATCTATCTGGGTCTCGTATTTTTCATCTAGAAAATATGGGAGTTGGACTAGGTGACTACATTCCTTTAGCTCTAATATCATATCAGCATCATTATTTTGATTACCGTTCTGAACTTTCACATCCTCCAGGGACCCTGGATGCAGGAAATAAGAATTGGACAGGAAGTTAGTAGCCCTGCTCCCTTAATGGCTGGTGGAGTGATAATGGTCACTGGGCCTCAACTTCCTCTTCTGTAATGCAGTTCAGCGAAGAAAAAGCCAGGCATGTTCCTTGCCCAGAGTTCCTAAAAATAATTTCAAAATCCAATCTCCTGATACACAGAAGGACTTCTCATAAACCTAGGAACAAAATTCACAGAAAAACAGGGTTTCACAAAATAGTTTTTTGTTTGAGTGTGTCCAGTGCATGAGTTTAATGAGCAATAATTGCTTAATATTAAACTCTTGCCCTTATTTGTTAAGAAAAACAAACAGCAGAAAAATCCACATTGTGCTACTGTATATTACTAACCTTACAGATAGCCATTTCTGAGAATTACAAAGAATAATGGGGAGACGCAAGAGGGAGGAGATATGGGGATATATGTATATGTATAGCTGATTCACTTTGTTATGCAGCAGAAACTAACACACCATTGTAAAGCAATTATACTCCAATAAAGATGTTTTAAAAAAAAAAGAATAATGAATCTTAATTATCAAAGAAAGGCAGTGCATTGCTCTTTACCATTGGGTAACTTGTATGAGGACAATTAATTACCCTTCCCAACTCTGAGAATCCTGGAGGTTAGAAAGGACATGCTGTTGTTTACTGTTTAGTAGATGTAGATTGGTTAACCAGAAATCAGATTATTTTATGTTCACATTTCAATTAAGCAGCAAGGAAGATAAACAAATAAAACTAAATATAGTATTACAGAAAAAACTCTTTCCAGTTGTCTTCTTTAAAATTTCCCAAGCTCGGACGACTATAAGAAATATGAACCAGAATCCTTTCTTCCAAGTTGTGTATTTTGAGAGGCCAATGGGCCCCATGTAATAGATTATCTAGGATCAGCCAACTGAGTCATTAATGAATAAAGGCTTTGTAGCTATATATGAGCAAAGAAGTAAAAGAATACATGGATAAAACTTCTAAACATAACTTTAAAAAATATAGTGTTTATTCCTTGATTCCTCAGTACAAAGTAAGCATAGACCTAATGAATTCTTGCTGCTATTACTATTGTTATTTTCTAGGTTGTTTTTTTTTCTTGACCCACGTAATATCAAAGTCCAAGTAGCTAGAAGTGTCTTCAAATAGTGTTTGGATATTTTTGAAAAACTAAATGAATAATTCAAATATTTAGGATTTTTTGAATATAGGCTAATCTTTCATATGACACAACATTGCATTTTAAGAGTATAATCCTAGCACATTACAAAACAGAAAGAAAAGAAAGAAAAGAAAATGGTGATTTATGTAAGAGAGAAAGTTGGTTTCAATGCTTTAGTTATAAATGCTACTTTCGTTGACTGGAGAAAATATGTTTCTTAAGAGTTTCACTTTCTAAAGTTTGTTTCTTTCTCTTGAGTACTATCGTCAGAGATTTATGACTAAGGAACTCCCTGATTAATTCCCTTCAGGAGACATCAGGAGGCAGGTAAACTGAGAAATGGAAGGAACATCCTTCCTTAAGTACCTAAGCCTTCTCTTCATTGTGTCATATCAGCACAAGGGAGTTGTGAGTTTGGAACCTTGGAACCTTTGCCATGGCAGCGTAAAACCATCACGAACAGACTAGTGAACCTTGAATGGTGGACCTTGAGAGAACCTCCAAAGCAACATCCCAAAGGCAGCAACATCCTTGAAAAAGCCGGCATAAGCTCATTTAGTATACTCTGAGAAGGTTCTGAAAATATAAACTTGTGTGCCTGGTAACCCATATGTTGCCAGACTGTGGGGTCTTGGGGCCACTGAGGTCTTGGACAATAATTGCAATAGTGTGTCCTTAATTTCTCTGCTCCCTCTCCAGAATTCTCATGGGAACCCCCGCCCTTTCCTTTCCTCTCTCACTTCAAGTGGTCTGGGGACTTCATATTCTTTCTCAGTGGCTGCTACAACTTTGCAGGCCTATAAGTGTTGCTGCTATTGCTACTCCCATTCAATACTCTTGTTGCTTTCTCTTCCCATTGTTACTTTCCCTTGTTGTCAAAACTTCTGACATTGGTACTAACTATGACGGAGAGAAGTTTCTCTATCGCTGGTTAATGCTTTCTAGGCCTCCAAGGCTCCACTTGGCTGCTTTTTCCTTACTAATTCTGTATTAGGAATTTTGGATATGATTACCAAAGCCCAAGGTTAGCACAGCAGATATATTTCTCTTCAGTGATTGCTGAGTTACACAAAATGAGGCATGTGTTTTATCAGCCTAAGATCTCTGCCTTCTCTATGTTCTGATTCTGAGGCCTCTCCTCCTACTCCCCTTCTTTGTGTGCATGCTAAGATTAGGCCCAAAGTTTCCTCCCCCAAAACCCAGGAGATCCTGTTAATAGAAGCTTTGGTGTTATGGTCTGATTCCCCAGACTCTCCAAGGCAAAAACAGTGATCAGAATCCATACTAGTTTTCTATTCCTGCTGGAACAAATGACCACAAATGTGGTGACTTAAAACAACACAAATTTATTATCTTATAGTTTGTAGGTCAGAAGCCTGGTGTGTGTCTCATCAGACTAAAATCAAGGTGCCAGCAGGCTATGGGGAGATTATGTTCCCTACTTACTCACGTTGTTGGCAGAATTCAGTTCCTTGTGGTTGTAGGACTGAGGTTCTTGTTTTCTTGCTGCCTTCTGGTGGTCATTTCCAGCTTCTAGAGCACACCACATTCTTTGGCTCATGGCCTGCTTCCTCCGTCTTTCAAGCTAATGATCGCAGGTGGAGTCTCTCTCATGCTTAGATTCTTTCCTTATTCATCTTACATCTCATTTCTTGACCTTTCTTCTGCTTCCAACATCTGTATTTAAGAACTTACATGATTAGATTGGGCCATCTAATCTCAAGGTTCTTATCCTTAATCACATCTGCAAAGATAGTTTTCCTTGAAGGATAACAGTCTACAGATTAGGACGTGCATATCTTTGGGGGGGGTGTCATTATTTTGCTTGCCACAGAATCTGCTCATTGATTCTTATTGTATTAGTGTTACCAAAAAACATGACTAGTGTCTAATAGAAAGTTACAGACTGCAATTTGCCCTGTATTAGATGACTTTGATTGAATTAAGAAATTGAGATAAAATGGAAAAAAGATATTCATTAAATTATTAAGTGGAGAAGTTCAGATGGCTTCAGGCACAGATGGATCCAGGAATTTGCCTTTCTTTATCACATGACACTTCACTCTTCTGTGCTAATTTCAAATTCAGGCAGGTTGTTTCTTTGTCTCTAGGTTTTTGCCTTATCATTCTAGCAATGCCAGTAGAAAGAAAGGTTTTCTTTCTCAAGAGTTCCAACAAACATTTGGAGGACAATTCTCATTTGCCCTGCTTTGTCATATGACCATCTTAAAAGCAGACACCCTGTAGTCAGAGTAATTCAGTGCTTTGATTGTCTAGACATGACTCACATGCCTAAATCTGGAGCCAGGTGATGGGGTCAGGCCCACCTAATCACATGGAATGAAAGTGGATAGAGGTACTATTATCTGAAGGATGTGTGAATGCTGAGTAGGCAAAAACAACAGATGTCTATCATTTCTCAGAATTTTTGGAAAATACTACATAGAGATTTAATATCTGAAAGTAAAAACATAAGTTGCAAGAGTAAGAGAAAACAGAAATAGGTGGCCTTTCTATAATGCACAATATAAAATACGTGAATAAATCAAAATGACTTTTATCTTTCATGTAAATATTGCACATTTATGTGCATTCTTCCATATATTATCTATGTGATTTTAAGCAAATTACTTGATCTCAGATTTCTCATATATAAAATGAAGTAATAGACCTTACCTTTCCGAGTTGTTGCAGGAACTAGAGATAATGCATGTGGAGAACCTACCATGGTGTCTGGTGTCTGGGTGATGCTCA
This sequence comes from Balaenoptera physalus, assembly GCF_965194825.1. NCBI lineage: Eukaryota > Metazoa > Chordata > Mammalia > Artiodactyla > Balaenopteridae > Balaenoptera > Balaenoptera physalus. Next base: position 10,074,812 of record NC_138884.1, read on the forward strand.
ATGTTTGACAGATCTTGCCATCATCAACAGATGATGTCATCACTATCATTATGTCAATAAACAAGCTTTCTCACTGTTGGAAGAACAGTTTAAATTACAGCACTTCTATGTCTAAGTTTTCCTTGAGGGCAAGTAAGCTACTTGTAATGTTCTGCTTTAATGTCAGGCTTGAAATAAAATGTTGATCAATTTGTTCTAAAGCCATTAGGCGTTTTTACCGATTCAGCTCAAAGGAAAACTCCAATAGTTTTAAATATATCGATGCTGGTTGAAGTTAATTTTAATTTAACATAAACCAAAGGCAAAGTGAGGTCAGACTAGCAACGTTGCCAACATGAAATCTGCATCATTTCAAGATGCTCTTTCCTTGCTGCTCATCATTAAATCAAGTTTCATTTAATTAGCCAAAATGGATATGCTTCTGAACCTGTTATCTCTTCTCAATCCCCTTCTTATAGAGGGATATCTGCTACAGATAAGTAGGATTCTCCGCAAGCTCCTTAATGGCAAGGAATGTTTCTCATTCACTATTTTATCTGTCCAGTAGCCCTGTACCGAGCCTACAATTAGATGCTCAAGAATTTCTTGGATTGATACTTGTTTAGACATCAAGATGCAGAATATGTACAGATATGTTTGTATGTGGTCTACTTGCTACAAAATTGGCAGGAAGTATAAGTGATTGAGATGGGAGAAAAATGAAAGAAAAATTAGAGAATAAGAAAAAAGAAAATGATTTTTAACAGACGACTAGGAGTTAACCTGCGGTCCTTGGGCAGTTTCAGGGGTGATGTGAACCTTCTGAGATTCTATGCAGAATTTCAAGCACACGTTTGTAGGTGTGTTTTCTGGAAGAGGATTTTCATGAGCTTCTAAGGAGGCTCCTATCCAGGAAGTTTCCTTTTTCCAGTGTTACTGGGCAGAGTGCAAGGATTTTATGTCAGAGAATCATCTTGGCAAGTGCACTTCAGATAATTTGTATTGCTATGCAGAAATTTTTTTTAAAAAAATGGCTAAAAAACGGAGGAAATTCTCCTGGACATTAACAACCCTCCTCCCCCCGCGATCCTAAAAGCGATAGATGACCAGTGTTCCCTAAGTCTTGTAGGGATGACCTAGCACATGCTATAATCCTGAACTGGGGAGCTGGCAAGAGTTTGCCCTTTGACAATCAAACCCTGGGCTCAAGTTTCCAAACCTGAGAATTCAGATCAGTTCCGTTGTCCAGGCTCAGCCTTGCTCATGCAGAGCCTGGGGGAGCACGTTACCTAACTAAGATGTGTGAGCTGCTGGCCCGCAGTGAACACAGGTGTTTGGGATGGATGGAAACTGGGCGTGGCCTAGCTGAGCCACACCCCGATGGGGACATGGGGCGGTGAGAGAATCAACCTGAGCTTATGTGCTGCACCTGGGAGGAAGGGGCTGTTGGTTAGGAAATTCCACATGTAAACGACGGGGGATGGGCAGGGAAGAAGAAACTTCCAAGAGGCAGATGATAATAATAGCTAATATTTAGTGCAAGCTTATTATGAGTTATACATGGTTGTAAGCCTTTTACCTGTACTTTCTATTTAATTCTTCCAAAGCTTTATCAGGTAGGTTTTATTATTATCCCTATTTTGCAGTCAGGAAACTGAGGGCTGAGAGAGTCAGTAACTTGCTGGAGGTCCCACAGCTCAAGCAGCAGGGTGGGATTTGAGCCCAGGAAGAGGGGTCCCATTGCCCACCCTCATCACCATGATCCACCTTTCCCTACTCCAGCCCTTTCCTGTAGCTAGCCGAAAGGGCCCAAAGTTTCATCCCCTTTTGGGCCCCAAGTCAAGGAAAACCAGCACTGAAGATGTAATGAGATCATCCTTCTCTCTTGTCAGTGAAGTCTGAAAAAGTGCCTGCTTCTCCAGCCCCTCCCCACCCCAAGTCACATTGGGGGAATTTAGTTTACCTGGTTCCCAGGTGAGTGTAGGGCTACAGCTTCACTCTTCTCCAGGTCCTACTGGGGATGGTCTTTCTGCTGTTTCCCCTTCTGCCTTTGTTCTTTGTATCTCTGGAACTGGAGCCCCGTACAGGACTCCCCCCACCTTTACCTGGGTCCCTAAAACTCTCGTCCCCTCCTCACTTAGTTTCTTAAAGCATCCTAGGAAGTGATGACTGCTGACAATCTTACTTGTGTAGCTTTAAAATATAATAAGTTTTGCCCAAAACCTCACTGCATTGCTGGCTAGAAGTCTTTGTAGATGTTCTGAGTCAGACTGCCTGGGCTCAAGCCCAGCTGTGTGACATTAGTCAAAGTAATGATGTTTGTGAATCCTTGGTTTTCTCATTTGTAAAATGAGGGTCATAAAATACCTCCTCATAGGCATTGCCATAAGGATTAAATAAGATAATTCCTGTAAAGTCCCCTGCACAAATTCAGCACTCAAGGAAATATTAGCTATTATTTTATCCTTCTGCTAGACTAAATCTTAAGAAGTTGCTCTCAGGCTTGTGGCTTAGGATGCTGATTCTTTCCTAAAAGGGTTTTGCTTCTCTGTTCTGCTTTGCTAAGACCCTGCTCTGTGTCAGTATGGGCCCTTCTTCCCCGTGGGGCTGGGTTTACCCAAGTTACGGGTAGTGATGGTTCTGAAAGCCTGGAGCCTTGGTCAAGATAGGACCAGTGTGGGTCCAGATGGGAGCTCAGTGTCCAGAAGAGGACCACACAGATTGGGGAAGAAGGAGCGGACAGGAAGAGATGTGGGTTCAAGGGCTACAAAATTGCCATGTTGCTCCCCAGTGAGCTATTTACTGGGTCAGATTGAGGGCATCACTTAATTCATGTTCCAGTGGAGAGTGGAACTCAGAGTTTTGATACATTTCCTGGCCTTCTCATGATGTTTTCAAGACCAGGAAAGGGCTTGGGCTTGTGGGGTGCACTGCAGTATACACTGAGTATTAGCTTCCTATTACTGCTGTAACAGATCACCACAAATTTAGTGGCTTCAGACAACACAGATGTGTCATCTGAAAGTTCAGGAGGTCAGAAGTCTAAAATGGTGGGCAGAGCAATGTTCCTCCTGGAGACCCTAGGGAAAATCCACTTCCATGCCTCTTCTAGCTGTGTTCTTTGGCTACTGGCCCCTTCCTCCATCTTCAGTCAACAGTCTAGCCTTTCAACATCTCCCTCTGTGTTTAAATGATGACTCTCTACTGGAAAAGGAGATTTCATGTTACACAAAAGCTTGCAAAATACAAAAAAATGAGTTAACTCTTTTCCCAGTATTTGATTTATAAAACATGTGTCTGGCCTCGAATGCTGACAACTCTTTCTTTTTGGCACTAAAATGAAGTGTTGATATTTTATATAACAAACACACACACAGATATATTTTTTTTTACAAAATAATAGAGGAAAAACCCATCTCAAATATAGGCTCAGCAATTTAGTTCAAAGGTAAAAATATTAAATTCCCAGAGAAATATTAAATTGCCAGAGAAAGGGCGAGAAATCACAGGGAAAGAATAATTTTTACATAGAAATTGTCATGAGTCCCCAGGATCCACGGTGTGTGCTTAAGACACCCAGTGGAGGTCTTAAGGGGTGTAGGCCCTGTTGCAACATTAGTTTTTGGTATATTTCCCCTTTAAAAAGGCTCTTCAGTGCCCAGAGGGGATTGGTGGATATGGGAAAAAAATAGTAGATATGGTAGATATAGGTGTGAAGCTATTAGAAAAACTTTCATGAATATCATGGTTATTTATGAGCATAAAGGGAAACTTCCACCCCACCCAGACCCCAGTCTGGGGTTGTTTTACTTTGCTAAGGCATCTATCACAAAGTACCACAGACGGAGTGACTTAATCAACAGAACTTCATTTCTTCACAATTCTGGAGGCTGGAAGTCCTAAATCAAGGTAGTTGCAGTGTTGGTCTCTTTTAAGGCCTCTTTCCCTGGTTCACAGATAGAAGACTTCTCACTGTGTCCTCACATGGTCTTCCTTCTGTCTAAGTTGTCTGTGTCTCCATCTCCTCTCTTTATAAGCACACCAGTCATATTGGACCAGAGCTCACCCATATGCCTTCATTTTAACCTCTTTAAGGGCCCTGTCTCCAAATGCAGTCACATTGTAAGGTTCTGGCTACAGGGCTTCAACATATGAGGTTGGGGGGCGGAATACAATTCAGTTCATAACAAGAACCAACCGAATTCATTCTTTACATTATCTTTGATGGAGTAGTTTATTCCAGCTGTATCCATCACTCTTTCTGGTGAGATCAGGGTTAAAACAGGGGTAAGCTTCACTGCCAGTCACCAGGTGGTGTTTCCAAACCTGGCTGAATTACCGGTGTCACATTCAAACCAAAACAAGATAAACCCATTCTGGGTCCAGGTCTCTGTCAAAATCATCCAGAACTGTGGAGATTCAGAGGTTACCACAGAAAGTTATTTAAAGCTATCTAAGCTGTTATCTCTTCCTTTTTTTAGCATTTCATATTAACTCACAATCTTTTGAGGACAGAGAGTTAAATTCCTTGACTTTTCTCTGTTTCAGTCATTTTCTTTTCATATGTAGGGGGTTTATATTTATTGTCACCACTTAGACATGCTGAAATGTAATTTTATTTCCTGTAACTGAACTCAACTGGTCCATGAGCCCCCCCAGCTCTGGTCAGGAATGGGGAAGAACTTTAAATTGCTCGTTCAAGTTTTCTTACTCATTTTTCGTTTAAATCTTCCTCTTTTCCAGAGTAAGTCAGTGTTTCTGCCCCCTTTCCTGCCCCCAGGATAAGCTCTAGATCCCTGGGAAAGGCCACTGGTCCTTGCTCTGTCCTCCTGCCCTCCTTGGTCTTGGCTGAAGTATCTCATACCTGGAGTTGAATTTACCATACTGTTAACGAAGCTTAAACTTCAGGGCTTCTTCTGAGCCCTTGGAAGGGGAAGCAGTGATGGGTTCACATTGTCATAGATTTTATAACATTTATGGAAGTAAAATATTTTAACAGCAATTGATTAAGACCACTGTTGTTTGCCACTTGATTTCCACTCTACCAAAACTTTCCCTCATATAAAATAGCTTTGGAGTGGCTGTAGGAATTGTGGGGATCTGATTAAGGGGAAGCTGAGATGGGGATATGTTCAGTTTGTATTTAGTGTGATAGATTCATGTGGCTTACAGTCACTTCTATGAATAGTTAAGTTATAGGCTGGTCAACCTTGGCTAGAAATGGCTTCTAGAAATATTCCTGTCACCTGCTGTGCCAATTCAAAACTGTGGAAGGCTGGGGTCATATCAGGATACAGCGCCTATGATGCCTGACACTAGAAGTACGTGGGGAGTGGAGGAGAGAAGGCTTGGGAAAAGCCTATGGAAGATTCTTCCAGTTACCAGAGGGGTAACATTGTAAGCAGAAGATTTTGTTCTCGTTGACAGCTTGACATAGAGATATTTTTAGGCCAGGAATATTTCAATAATGTAGCATATGCAATTATAAACGCTACATATATTTTTTTCTGGCAGAAATTATGCAAAATGGAACTTAAAATTCCTGTGATTGTAAGGCACAGGCATGGAGAGCAGGTGCATCCAAGTGTGAGGCCGCATGATTCCTGCTTCCCAACTATCAGTTATAAAAAAATAAATGTCAATCAACGATCCTCGAGGAAAACCTGGATTATCTACCTTTTTATTCTCTCTACAGAAACTGTTACAAAACAGTTATCATATGAATAAGTGATCAAAAAGTGTGCAGCCCCAAATGCATGAAAAATGTCTTATAGAGATATAAACAAATAATTTATAAAACCATTGTTATTATCTAGATTTTATGATATTTGTACGTTAGCTTTTATATATCTGTTGTTTTCTTTTCTCACATATTTAAAGAAACATTTACTTTCATTCTTAGTATTGTATTTATCATGTTATATTCTTTTTTCTCACAGAGCTCCCCAAAGCTTGGAGGCAAGCTTCATGCCCTGTGAACCCTATTCTGCTCTCCTTATGCCCCTTGAGGTGTGAACATTGCTGTGTGATGGGGGCTTGGACTTCAGCCCCTATGCAGCGACTCTGTGTTCTCCTTGTCCAGACCCCAGCTGTCTTCCAGAAACTGTGTTCCCTGAGCATGCACGTTTCAGCACACCTGACTCCATTTCTGAGTTCCAGGAGCATTTAATGCCCTAGTAACACTGAGGGTACCACAATGATATGCAGGGTCATGTAGGACTTGCAGAGCAGAGGGCATGCTACTGCAGGGTCACGTAGGACTTGCACAGCAGGGGGCATGCTACTGCAGGGTCATGTAGGACTTGCACAGCAGATGCTACTGCAAGCCCTGCTTCTGAATAGATGCTCCATGCCAGTGTATCCACTGCTGCAGGATTGGTGTGTGTGCGGCAGCGTTGGGGATGAGGAGTGGGACCCTCTGTGAGGCTGTCTTTACACAGCCTCCTCTGCTTTCGAATTTTGAAACATAACTGGAGATATTTTTAATCTGCCCCTTCCAAGTGTTAGGATTTCAGATCTTTCTTACCAATTCTCTCCAAGCACCTTCTCCCAAGCCCAGGATCTGCTTTTATAGCACCATGGTGCAGTAGTTAAGAGCACAGACCAGAGCCAAATCACATAGGATCAAATACTAGAGCCATCGATTACAAGCTGTGTAAGCTTAGATAAGTTACTTAACCTCTCTGAGCATCAATTTCCCTATCTGTACAAAAGGTTGTTATGAGAATGAGCGAGTTAATGTATCTAAAGTACTTGGAATACAAAATGCAGATGGTTTAGCTATTATAATCTCCTTGCTATAGAGTAAGCACTTGTGCCATATTCTACATCTTTCTTGGTCTGTGGCTTATACTAAAAACACTGTGCTATGAGGGTCAGGCTTTGTTCCTTGATATTTAATGATAAGATTTTGGAATTTAGAATACTTTTTTTTTAAATCACAAAGGCCCAGAAGTTATAATCAAAAGCCTGGATTTCAGGACTGTTGTTTCATAGATGGATTTCTAGTGCCTATTGTGGAAGTCTAGAAATGAACAAATAATTTTTATTTGTGCTTTCATCCCAGCTGTAAAGATACTAGATTTCTCTGAGGCAATGAACACTTCTGGCTCAAAAGGAGAAGCTTATGAAAAAAAGATTTTAAAAAGTACAAATATTAAAATAATAACATATTTCAAAATGCTACATAAATAACAATAAAGGAGAACCAACACTTTTAATTTCCTTTAAGGGTGCCAGGTCGAAGGCCATGAAATTTATATTGCTTAATCTTTACAGTAGCCTCTTACATAGGTAGTTTCATTTCCATTTTACTGGTGAATAAACTGAGGTTCACAGAATTTCAAGTTACTTGCCCACACTATTCAGTGCGATAAGGGGTAGGTCACGATTCAAACCAACATTTTGCTTCCAAAAGACATTCTCTTCCCACTCATTTCTCATGTTGGTCCACCCCTTACTCCCTAAAATTTAATTCTCTGAAAGAAAAGCATCTGACTGGGAAAGAGCATTTTTCCGTAAAGAAGACTTTTCCATCATCAGCTGAAGTCTTGTCAACTGTGGGAGGCATCTTCCTGAATCTCGAGAGCCTTCCCTCTGTCAGAAGAATAACCTCAACTTAATAAAATAATCTAGGATACAGTTTCTATCTGCAAGTGTGACATCAATTATGAAAGTATATCTCAGTGTGACTGTAGTCAATCCTAATGAACTCTCCTCTACCAGTGAATTCTGCCAATACATTGATTCTATTTTAAAAAGTCAGGCTGTCCTTGTGGAAGAACCTCATTCCGTCTCTCTCAGGTATTTGTTGCTTTGACCCTAAGCCTCATCTTTCTTCTCATCACAAATTCCTTAGAAAAACTCTTCCTCCCATTCCCATAATGAATTAAAGGAATCATGCTTAAGACAGTGACAAAGAAATTTTGCTCTGAATTTGAAACAGGAATACAGAAAAAACATGTGAACTCATTACTCTGGCTAACAGTGAAAATTAGTACCATGCAACGTGTTGCATGTGTTGTCAAGCTTGGTCCTAAGTGAAATCATGAGGCTGATAAAATTTGCTTTATATGATCCACTCACTCCTTTCTTAGCAGTTGCCACCTTGCGTTTATATCTGCCACACAACACTGTGTCTAAGAATCTCATTTCTTCTTTTTCTTAAGATCAGAAGATTATCTTCTGAATTTTATTTTATTTTTTACTTTCACATTTTTCATTGAATTATAGTTGACTTACAATATTATATTAGTTTCAGGTGTGCAACAATGATCTGACATTTTTATAGGTTACACACCATATAAAGTTATTGTAATATTAGTGACCACATTCTCTGTTTTGTACATTACATCCCTGTGACATTTATCTGATAGCTGGTAATTTGTACCTCTTAATCTGCTTCATTAATTTCACCCATCCCCATAACCTCCTCTCCTCTGGCAACCACTAGTTGTGTCTGTGAGTCTGTTTCTGTTTTGTTCGTTCATTTGTTTTGCTTTTTGATTCCACGTATAGCTAAAAACATATGATATTTGTCTTTCTCTGTCTGATATTTCACTTAGAATAATACCCTCTAGGCCCATCCATGTTGTCAAAAATGGCAAGATTTCTTTCTTTTTATGGCTGAGTAGTATTCCTTGTATATATATACATCTTCTTTATCATTCATCCATTGATGGACACTTAGGTTGGTTCTATATCTTGGCTATTGTACATAACGCTTCAGTGAACATAGGGGTGCCTATATCTTTTCAAATTAGCGTTTTCATTTTCTTTGGATACATACCCAGTAGTGCAATTGCTGGATCACATTATAGCTCCATTTTTAATTTTTTGAAGAACTTCCATACTGGTTTTCATAGTCGCTGTACCAATTTACATTTTCCTTAACTGTACATGGGAGTTACTTTTTCTCTGTATCTCATCAACACTTGTTATTTGTTGTCTTTTTGATAATAGCCATTCTGACAGGTGATATCTCAATGAGGCAATATCTTGTGGTTTTGATTTGCATTTCCCTAAATCATAGTGATACTGAACATCTTTTCATGTGCTTGTTGGCCACCTGTATGTCCTCTTTGGAAAAATGCCTATTCAGGTCCTCTGCCCACTTTTTAGTCAGATTGTTTGTTTTTTGATATTAAGTTATATGAGTTCTTTACATATTTTGGATATTAATCCCTTATCAGACATATAATTTACAAGTATCTTCTCTCATTCAGTAATTTCCCTTTTTGTTGATGATTTCCTTCACTGTGCAAAGGCTTTTGAGTTTGATGTAGTCCCATTTGTTTATTTTTGCTTTTTTTGCCCTTGCCTGAGGAGACATCCAAAAAATATTGTTAAGATTGATGTCATGGGCAGTTTTAGCAAAATATCGCTAAAACTGCCCATGTTTTCTTCTAGGAGCTTTATGGTTTCAGGTCTTACATTTAAGTCTTTAATCTATTTTGAGTTTATTTTTGTACATGGTATGAGAAAATGGCCTAGCTTAATTCTTTTACATGTAGCTGTCCAGTTTTCCCAATACCACGTATTGAAGAGACTGTATTTTCCCCATTGTATATTCCTGCCTCCTTTGTCTTAGATTAAGTGACAATATTTGCATGAGTTTATTTCCAGGCTCTCTATTTTTCCATTGATCTACATGTCTGTTTTTATGGTAGTACCATACTCTTGATTACTATAGCTTTGTAGTATAGTTTGAAGAAAGGGAGCATGATACATTCTGCTTTGTTCTTCTTTCTCAAGATTGCTTTGACTGTTTGAGGTCTTTGTGGTTCTGCACAAATTTTAGAATTATTTGTTCTAATTCTGTGAAAAATACCACAGGTTTTTTGATAGGGATTATACTGAATCCGTAGATGGCTTTGGGTAGTATGTACGTTTTAACAATATTAATTCTTCCAGTTCATCAGCATGGTATTGGGTTGGCCAAAAAGTTCGTTCGGGTTTTTCTGCTGTATATATTTGCATTGTCTTCAATTTCTTCCATCAATGTCTTACTTAGTTTTCAAAGTACAGTTCTTTCACTTTTTGGTTAATTTTATGTCCAAGTACTTTATTCTTTTTGGTGTGTCTATAAATGGGATTTAAAATTTTTTTCCTTCTGATAGTGCATTATTAGTATATAGAAATGCAAAAAATTTCTGTATATCAATTTTGTATTCTGCAAATTTAATGAATTCATTTATTAGTTCTAATAATTTTTTAGGTGGAGTCTTTGTTTGGTGGATACTTTCTATATAAAGTATCATGTCATCTGTAAATAGTGACAGTTTTACCTCTTCCTTTCCAATTTGGATGCTTTTATTTATTTATTTTTGTCTGATTGCTGTGTTTAGGACTACCAGTACTATGATGAATAAAAGTGACAAGAGTGGTCATCCTTGTTTTGTTCCTGATCTTAGAGAAAAAGCTTTCAGCTTTTCACACTGAGTATGATGTTAGTTGTGAGTTTGTCATAAATGGCCTTTATTATGTTGAGGTATGTTCCTTTCATACCCACTTTGTTTAGAGTTTTTTTTATCATGAATGGATGTTGAATTTTTCAAATACTTTTTCTACATCTATTAAGATGATCATGTGATTTTTATCCTTTGTTTTATTAATTTGGTGTATCACATTGATTGATTGGCAGATACTGAATCAATTTTACATTTTTTGAATAAATCCCACTGATCATGATGTATGGTCCTTTCAGTGTATTGTCGAATTAGGTTTGCTAATATTTCGTTGAGAATATTTGTGTCTATGTTCATCATGGATGTTGGCCTGTAATTTTCTTTTTTGTGGTGTCTTTATCTGATTTTTGTATCAGGGTGATGTTGACCTTGTAGGATGAATTAGATACGTTCCTTTCTCTTCAACTTTTTGGAATAGTTTGAGTAGAATAGGTATTAAATCTTCTTTAAATGTTTCATAGGATTTCACTTCTGAGGCCATCTGATCCTGGATTTTGGTATAACAGAATTTTTCATATTAATGATTCATTTTCCTTACTAGTAATTTGTCTGTTCCTATTTTTTATTTTTTTCTGATTCAGCCTTAGGAGATTTGATATTTCTAGAATGTATCCATTTCTTCTAGATTATCAAGTTTATTGGCATATAATTGTTTGTAGTATCCTCTTATGACTGTATTTCTGTTCATATAGGTTGTAACTTCTCTTTTATTTCTAATTTTATTTGGGCTCTTTCCCTTTTTTTCTTGATGAGTTGGGTAAAAGTTTATCAATTTTGTTTGTCTTTTCAAAGACCAGCTCTTAGTTTCATTGCTCTTTTCTATTTTTTAAATCTATTTCATTTATTTCCATTCTGATCTTTATTATGTCATTCATTCTACTAACTTTGTTCTTCTTTTTCTAATTTCTTTAGGTATAAAATTAGATTGTTTTCTTGTTTCTTTTATTTTATAAATTTATTTATTTTATTTTATATTTTATTTTGTTATTTTTGGCTGCGTTGGATCTCCGTCGCTGTGCGTGGGCTTTCTCTAGTTCTTCTCTGATTGCTGTGGCTAAAACTTCCAAAACTATGTTGAATACTAGTGGTGAGAGTGGGCAACCTTGTCTTGTTCCTGATCTTAGTGGAAAAGGTTTCAGTTTTTCACCATTGAGAACGATGTTGTCTGTGGGTTTGTCATACATGGCCTTTATTATGTTGAGGTAAGTTCCCTCTATGCCTATTTTCTGGAGGGTTTTTATCATAAATCGGTGATGAATTTTGCTGAAAGCTTTTTCTGGAGAGGGCAGACAGCAGAAGCAAGAAGAACTACAATCCTGCAGCCTGTGGAACAAAAACCACATTCACAGAAAGACAGACAAGATGAAAAGGCAGAGCGCTATATACCAGAAGAAGGAACAAGATAAAACCCCAGAAACACAACTAAATGAAATGGAGATAGGCAGTGTTCCAGAAAAAGAATTCAGAATAATGATAGTGAAGATGATCCAGGACCTCGGAAAAAGAATGGAGGCAAAGATCGAGAGGATGGAAGAAATGTTTAACAAAGATCTAGAAGAATTAAAAAACAAACAGAGATGAACAATACAATAACTGAAATGAAAAATACACTAGAAGGAATCAATAGCAGAATAACCAAGGCAGAAGAACGGATAAGTGACCTGGAAAACAGAATGGTGGAATTCACTGCTGCGGAACAGAATAAAGAAAAAAGAATGAAAAGAAATGAAGACAGCCTAAGAGACCTCTGGGACAATATTAAATGCAATAACATTCATATTATAGAGGTCCCAGAAGGAGAAGAGAGAGACAAAGGACCCGAGAAAATATTTGAAGAAATTATAGTTGAAAACTTCCCTAACATGGGAAAGGAAATAGCCACCCAAGTCCAGGAAGCGCAGAGAGTCCCATACAGGATAAACCCAATGAGAAACACGCCGAGACACATAGTAATCAAATTGGCAAAAATTAAAGACAAAGAAAAATTATTGAAAGCAGCAAGGGAAAAATGACAAATAACATGATAGGGAACTCCCATAAGGTTAACAGCTGATTTCTCAGCAGAAACTCTACAAGACAGAAGGGAGTGGCATGATGTAGTTAGAATGATGAAAGCGAAGAACCTACAACCAAGATTACTCTACTCAGCAAGGATCTCATTCAGATTTGATGGAGAAAACAAAAGCTTTACAGACAAGCAAAAGCTAAGAGAATTCAGCACCACCAAACCACCCCTACAACAAATGCTAAAGGAACTTCTCTAAGTGGGAAACACAAGAGAAGAAAAGGACCTACAAAAACAAAACCAAGACAATTAAGAAAATGGTAATAGAAACATACATATCGATAATTACCTTAAACGTGAATGGATTAAATGCTCCAACCAAAAGACACAGGCTCGCTGAATGGATACAAAAACAAGACTCATATATATGCTGTCTACAAGAGACCCGCTTTAGACCTAGGGACACATACAGACTGAAAGTGAGGGGGTGGAAAAAGATATTCCATGAAAATGGAAATCAAAAGAAAGCTGGAGTAGCAATACCCATATCAGATAAAATAAACTTTAAAATAAACAATGTTACAAGAGACAAGGAAGGACACTACATAATGATCAAGTGATCAATCCAAGAAGAAGATATAACAAAAAAAAATCTTCCAACAAACAAAAGTCCAGGACCAGATGGCTTCACAGGTGAATTCTATCAAACATTTAGAGAAGAGCTAACTCCCATCCTTCTCAAACTCTTCAAAAAATTGCAGAGGAAGGAACACTCCCAAACTTATTCTATGAGGCCACCATCACCCTGATACCAAAACCAGACAAAGATACTACAAAAAAAGAAAATTACAGACCAATATCACTGATGAATATAGATGCAAAAATCCTCAACAAAATACTAGCAAACAGAATCCAACAACACATTCAAAGTATCATACACCATGATGAAGTGGGATTTATCCCAAGGATGCAAGGATTCTTTAATATATGCAAAATCAATCACTGTGATACACCATATTAACAAATTGAAGAAGAAAAACCATATGATCATCTCAGTAGATGCAGAAAAAGCTTTTGACAAAATTCAACACCCATTTATGATAAAAAGTCTCCAGAAAGTGGACATAGAGGGAACCTACCTCAACATAATAAAGGCAATATGCGACAAACCCACAGCAAACATCATTCTCAAAGGTGAAAAACTGAAAGAATTTCCTCTAAGATCAGGAGCAAGACAAGGATGTGCACTCTCACCACTATTTTTCAACATAGTTTTGGAAGTCCTAGCCATGGCAAACAGGGAAGAAAAAGAAATAAATGGAATACAAATTTGAAAAGAAGTAGAACTGTCACTGTTTTCAGATGACATGATACTATGGAGAATCCTAAAGATGCTACCAGAAAACTACTAGAGCTAATCAATGAATTTGGTAAAGTTGCAGGATACAAAATTAATGCACAGAAATCTCTTGCATTCCTATACATTAATGATGAAAAATCTGAAAGAGATATTAAGGAAACAGTCCCATTAACCGTTGCAACAAAAAGAATAAAATACCTAGGAATAAACCTACCTAGGGAGACAAAAGACCTGTATGCAGAAAACTATAAGACACTGATGAAAGAAATTAAAGATGTTGCCAACAGATGGAGAGATATACCATGTTCTTGGATTGGAAGAATCAATATTATGAAAATGACTATATTACCCAAAGCAATCTACAGATTCAATGCAATCCCTATGAAATTACCAATGGCATTTTTTTCAGAACTAGAACAAAAAATCTTAAAATTTGTATGGAGACACAAAAGACCCCAAATAGCCAAAGCAGTCTTGAGGGAAAAAAAGGGAGCTGGAGGAATCATGCTCCCTGACTTCAGACTATACTACAAAGATATAGTAATCAAGACAATATGGTACTGGCACAAAAACAGAAATATAGATCAATGGAACAAGATAGAAAGCCCAGAGATAAACCCACGCACCTATGGTCAACTAATCTATGACAAAGGAGGCAAAGATATACAATGGAGAAAAGACAGTCTCTTCAGTAAATGGTGCTGGGAAAAGTGGACAGCTACATGTAAAAGAATGAAATTAGAACACTCCCTAACACCATACACAAAAATAAACTCAAAATGGATTAGAGACCTAAATGTAAGACCGGACACTATAAAACTCTTAGAAGAAAACATTGGAACGTGTTGTCATGTCAGGAACAAAGAATGTCAAACATTCTTTGACATAAATCACAGCAAGATCTTTTTTGATCCACCTCCTAGAGTATCGGAAACAAAAATAAATGGGACCTAATGAAACTTCAAAGCTTTTGCACAGCAAAGGAAACCATAAACATGATGAAAGACAACCCTCAGAATGGGAGAAAATATTTGCAAATGAATCATCAGACAAAGGATTAATCTCCAAAATATATAAACATCTCATGCAGCTCAATATTAAAAAAACAAACTACCCAATCCCAAAATGGCAGAAGACCTAAACAGACATTTCTCCAAAGAAGACATACAGTTTGCCAAGAAGCACATGAAAAGGTGCTCAACATCACTAATTATTAGGGAGATGCAAATCAAAACTACAATGAGGTATCACCTCACACCAGTTTGAATGGGTATCATCACAAAATCTACAAACGACAAATGCTGGAGAGGGTGTGGAGAAAAGGGAACCCTCTTGCACTGTTGGTGGGAATGTTAATTGATACAGCCACTATGGAAAACAGTATGGAGGTCCCTTAAAGAACTAAAAATAGAATTACCATATGAGCCAGCAATCCCACTACTGGGCATATACCCAGAGAAAACCATAATTCAAAAAGGCACATGCACCCCAATGTTCATTGCAGCACTATTTACAATAACCAGGTCATGGAAGCAACCTAAATGCCCATCAACAGACGAATGGATAAAGAAGATGTGGTACATATATATACAATGGAATATTACTCAGCCATAAATAGGAGCGAAATTGGGTCATTTGTAGAGACATGGATGCATCTAGAGACTATCATACAGAGTGAAGTAAGTCAGAAAGAGAAAAACAAATATCGTATTTTAACACATACACGTGGAACCGAGAAAATGGTACAGATGAACTGGTTTGCAGAGCAGAAATTGAGACACAGATGTAGAAAACAAATGTATGGACACAAAGGGGGAAAGTGGCAGGGGGGGTGGGTGTGGTGGTGTGATGAATTGGGCGATTGGGATTGACATGTATACACGGATGTGTATAAAATGGATGACTAATAAGTAAATAAATATTTTTTAAAAAGAAAGCTTTTCCTGCATCTATTGAGGTGATCATATGATTTTTCTCCTTCAATTTGTTAATATGGTTTATCACATTGATCAATTTGCATATATTGAAGAATCCTTGCATTCCTGGGATAAACCCCACTTGATCATGGTGTATGATCCTTTTAATGTGCTGTTGGATTCTGTTTGCTAGTATTTTGTTGAGGATTTTTGCATCTAGTTCATCAGTGATATTGGCCTGTAGTTTTCTTTCTTTGTGACATCTTTGTCTGGTTTTGGTATCAGGGTGATGGTGGCCTCGTA
Organism: Balaenoptera physalus; assembly: GCF_965194825.1. Lineage (NCBI taxonomy): Eukaryota > Metazoa > Chordata > Mammalia > Artiodactyla > Balaenopteridae > Balaenoptera > Balaenoptera physalus. The sequence goes on from NC_138884.1 coordinate 10,090,841, forward strand.
GAATGAGTTTGGGAGTGTTCCTTCCTTTGCTACATTTTGGAAGAGTTTGAGAAGGATGGGTGTTAGCTCTTCTCTAAATGTTTGATAGAATTCTCCTGTGAAGCCATCTGGTCCTGGGCTTTTGTTTGTTGGAAGATTTTTAATCACAGTCTCATTTTCAGTGCTTGTGATTGGTCTGTTTATATTTTCTATTTCTTCCTGGTTCAGTCTTGGAAGGTTGTGTTTTTCTAAGAATTTGTCCATTTCTTCCAGGTTTTCCATTTTATTGGCCTATAGTTACTTGTAGTAATCGCTCATGATCATTTGTATTTCTGCAGTGTCAGTTGTTACTTCTTTTTCATTTCTAATTCTATTTATTTGAGTCTTTTCCCTTTTTTTCTTGATGAGTCTGGCTAATGGTTTATCAATTTTGTTTATCTTCTCAAAGAACCAGCTTTTAGTCTTATTGATCTTTGACCTTGTTTCCTTCATTTCTTTTTCATTTATTTCTGATCTGATCTTTATGATTTCTTTCCTTCTGCTGACTTTGGGGGCTTTTTGTTTTCTTTCTCTAATTGCTTTAGGTGTAAGGTTAGGTTGTTTATTTCAGATGTTTCTTGTTTCTTGAAATAGGATTGTATTGCTATAAACTTCCCTTTTAGAACTGCTTTTGCTGCATCCCATAGGTTTTGGATTGTCGTGTTTTTATTGTCATTTGTTTCTAGGTATTTTTTGATTTCCTCTTTGATTTCTTCAATGATCTCTTCATTATTTAGCAGTGTATTGTTTAGCCTCCATGTGTTTGTATTTTTTACCGAATTTTTCCTGTAATTGATATCTAGTCTCATAGCATTGTGGTAGGAAAAGATACCTGATACGATGTCAATTTTCTTAAATTTACCCAGGCTTGATTTCTGACCCAAGATATGATGTAGCCTGGAGAATATTCCATGAGCACTTGAGAAGAAAGTGTAATCTGCTGTTTTTGGATGGAATGTCCTATAAATATCAGTTAAGTCCATCTTGTTTAATGTATCATTTAAAGCTTGTGTTTCCTTATTTACTTTCAATTTGGATGATCTGTCCATTGGTGAAAGTGGGGTGTTAAAGTCCCCTACTATGATTGTATTACTGTCGATTTCCCCTTTTATGGCTGTTAGCATTTGCCTTATGTATTGAGGTGCTCCTGTGTTGGGTACATAAATATTTACAATTGTTGTATCTTCTTCTTGGATTGATCCCTTGATCATTATGTAGTGTCCTTCTTTGTCTCTTGTAACAGTCTTTATTTTAATGTCTATTTTGTGTGATATGAGAATTGCTACTCCAGCTTTCTTTTGATTTCCATTTTCATGCAATATCTTTTTCCATCCCCTCACTTTCAGTCTGTATGTGTCCCTAGGTCTGAAGTGGGTCTCTTGTAGACAGCATATAAATGGGTCTTCTTTTTGTATCCATTCAGCCAGTCTATGCCTTTTGGTGGCAGCATTTAATCCATTTACATTTAAGGTAGTTTTTGATATGTATGTTCCTATTACCATTTTCTTAATTATTCTGGGTTTGTTATTTTATGGTTTTTCCTTCTCTTGTGTTTCCTGCCTAGACAAGTTCCTTTAGCATTTGTTGTAAAGCTGGTTTGGTGGTGCTGAATTGTCCTAAGTTTTGCTTATCTGTAAACGTTTTGATTTCTCCATTGAATCTGAATGAGGTCCTTGCTGGGTAGAGTAATCTTGGTTGTAGTTTTTTCCCTTTCATCACTTTAAGTATGTCTTCCCACTCCCTTCTGGCTTGCAGAGTTTCTGCTGAAAGATCAGCTCTTAACCTTATGGGGATTCCCTTGTATGTTATTTGTTGTTTTTCCCTTGCTGCTTTTAATATTTTTTCTTTGTATTTAATTTTTGATAGTTTGATTAATATGTGTCTTGGTGTGTTTCTCCTTGGATTTATCCCATATGGGACTCTCTGCGATTCCTGGACTTGATTGACTATGTCCTTTCCCATATTAGGGAAGTTTTCACCTATAATCTCTTCAAATATTTTCTCAGTCCCTTTCTTTTTCCCTACTTCTTCTGGGACCCCTATAATTCGAATGTTGGTGCATTTAATGTTGTCCCAGAGGTCTCTGGGACTGTCCTCAGTTCTTTTCATTCTTTTTTCTTTATTCTTCTCTGCAGTAGTTATTTCTACCATTTTATCTTCCAGGTCACTTATCCGTTCTTCTGCCGCAGTTTTTCTGCTATGGATTCCTTCTAGAGAATTTTTAATTTCATTTATTGTGTTGTTTATCATTGCTTGTTTGCTCTTTAGTTCTTCTAGGTCCTTGTTAAACATTTCTTGTATTTTCTCCATTTTATTTCCAAGATTTTGGATCATTTTTACTATCATTACTCTGAATTCTTTTTCAGGCAGCCTGCCTGTTTCCTCTCCATTTGTTTGGTCTGCTGGGTTTTTACCTTGCTCCTTCATCTGCTCTGTGTTTCTCTGTCTTCTCATTTTGCTTATCTTACTGTGTTTGAGGTCTCCTTTCGCAGGCTACAGGTTTGTAGTTCGCATTGTTTTTGTTATCTGCCCCCAGTGGCTAAGTTTTGTTCAGTGGGTTGTGTAGGCTTTCTAGTGGATGGGACTGGTGCCTGTGTTTTGGTGGATGAAGCTGGATCTTGTCTTTCTGGTAGGCAAGACTGCCTCTGGTGGTGTATTTTGGGGTGTCTGTGACCTTATTAAGATTGTAGGCAGCCTGTCTGTTAATGGGTGGGGTTGTGTTCCTGTCTTGCTAGTTGTCTGGCAGAGGGTGGCCAGAACTGTAGCTTGCTTATCGTTGAGTGGAGCTGGGTCTTAGCATTGAGATGGAGATCTCTGGGAGAACTTTTGCTCTTTGATATTGTGTGGAGCCGGGAGGTCTCTGGCGGACCAATGTCCTGAACTCGGCTCTCCCTCCTCAGAGGCACAGGCCTGACACCCGGCCAGAGCACCAAGACCCTGTCAGCCACACGGCTCAGAAGAAAACGGAGAAGAAAAGAAAGAAAGAAAAAAATAAAATAAAATAAAGTTATTAAAATAAAAAATAAAAAAATAATTAATAATAAAAAAAGTTAAGGAGTAATTAAAAAAAAGAAAAAAATAAAAGAAAGAAGGAAGAGAGGAACCAAACTAAGAAACAAATCCACCAATGATAACAAGCACTAAAAAACTATACAACAACAACAACAACAACAACAAAAACGGACAGACAGAACCTTGGGACAAATGGTAAAAGAAAAACAAGACCAAAAGACAACCATCAGAATGGGAGAAAATATTTACAAATGAAGAAACTGACAAAGGATTAATCTCCAAGATTTACAAGCAGCTCATGCAGCTCAATAACAAAAAAACGAACAACCCAATCCAAAAACGGGCAGAAGACCTAAATAGACATTTCTCCAAAGAAGATATACAGATTGCCAACAGACACATGAAAGAATGCTCAACATCATTAATCATTAGAGAAATGCAAATCAAAACTACAATCAGATATCATCTCACACCAGTCAGAATGGCCATCATCAAAAAATCTAGAAACAATAAATGCTGGAGAGGGTGTGGAGGAAAGGGAACCCTCTTGCACTGTTGGTGGGAATGTAAATTGATACAGCCATATGGAGAACAGTATGGTGGTTCCTTAAAAAACTACAAATAGAACTACCATACGACCCAGCAATCCCACTACTGGGCATATACCCTGAGAAAACCATAGTTCAAAAAGAGTCATGTACCAAAATGTTCATTGCAGCTCTATTTACAATAGCCAGGACATGGAAGCAATCTAAATGTCCATCGACAGATGAATGGATAAAGAAGATGTGGCACATATATACAATGGAATATTACTCAGCCATAAAAAGAAATGAAATGGAGGTATTTGTAATGAGGTGGATGGAGTTAGAGTCTGTCATACAGAGTGAAGTAAGTCAGAAAGAGAAAAACAAATACAGTATGCTAACACATATATATGGAATCTAAGGAAAAAAAAAAAAAAGGCCATGAAGAACCTAGTGGCAAGACGGGAATAAAGACACAGACCTACTAGAGAATGGACCTGAGGATATGGGGAGGGGGAGGGGTGAGATGTGACAGGGTGAGATAGTGTCATGGACATATATACACTACCAAATGTAAAATAGATAGCTAGTGGGAAGCAGCCACATAGCACAGGGAGATCAGCTCAGTGCTTTGTGACCACATACAGAGGTGGGATAGGGAGGGTGGGAGGGAGGGAGATGCAAGAGGGAAGAGATATGGGAACATATGTATATGTAAAACTGATTCACTTTGTCATAAAGCAGAAATTAACACACCATTGTAAAGCAATTATACTTCAATAAAGATGTTTAAAAAAAAAATGGTAAAAGCAAAGCTATACAGACAAAATCACACAGAGTTCACCTCCTCAATTTGGGATGATTCGTTGTCTATTCAGGTATTCCACAGGTGCAGGTACATCAGGTTGATTGTGGAGATTTAATCCGCTGCTCCTGAGGCTGCTGGGAGAAATTTCCCTTTCTCTTCTCTGTTCGCACAGCTCCTGGGTTTCAGCTTTGGATTTGGACCCGCCTCTGCGTGTAGGTCGCCTGATGGCGTCTGTTCCCCAACCAGACAGGACGGGGTTAAAGGAGCAGCTGCTTCGGGGGCTCTGGCTCACTCAGGCCGGGGGGAGGGAGCGGTACGGAGGAGGCGGGGCGCGCCTGCGGCGTCAGAGGCGTCGTGACGTTGCAGCAGCCCGAGGCGCGCCGTGCGTTCTCCCGGGGAAGTTGTCCCTGGACCACGGGAGCCTGGCCGTGGCGGGCGGCACTGGCTCCCGGGAGGGGCGGTGTGGAGAGTGACCTGTGGTTGCACACAGGCTTCTTGGTGGCGGCAGCAGTAGCCTTAGCGTCTCATGCCCGTCTCTGGGGTCCGGGCTGATGGCCACGGCTTGCGCCTGTCTCTGGAGCTCGTTTAGGCGGCGCTCTGACTCCCCTCTCCTCGTGCACCAGGAAACAAAGAGGTAAGGAAAAGTCTCTTGCCTCTTCGGCAGCTGCAGACCTTTTCCCGGACTCCCTCCCGGCTCGCCGTGGCGCACTAGCCCCTTCAGGCTGTGTTCACGCCGCCAACCCCAGTCCTCTCCCTGTGATCCGACCGCAGCCAGAGCCTCAGCTCCCAGCCCCGCCCGCCCTGGCGGGGGAGCAGACAAGCCTCTCGGGCTGGTGAGCGCTGCTCGGCGCCGAGCCTCCGTGCGGGAATCTCTCCGCTTTTCCCTCCGCACCCCTGTGGCTGCGCTCTCCTCCGTGGCTCCGAAGCTCCCCACCTCCGCCACCTGCCGTCTCTGCCTGCGAAGGGGCTCCTAGTGTGTGGAAACCTTTCCTCCTTCACAGCTCCCTCCCACTGGTGCAGGTCCCGTCCCTATTCTTTTGTCTCTGTTATTTCTTTTTTCTTTTGCCCTACCCGGGTACGAGGGTAGTTTCTTGCCTTTTGGGAAGTCTGAGGTCTTCTGCCAGCGTTCAGTAGGTGTTCTGTAGGAGCTGTTCCACATGTAGGTGTATTTCTGATGTATTTGTGGAGAGGAAGGTGATCTCCACGTCTTACTCCTCCATCATCTTGAAGGTCTTCCTCCCACTGTATGTCTTTTGATTGAGGCATTTAGTCCATTTACATTTAAAGTGATTATTGATAGGTATGAATTTATTGCCATTTTGTTGCTTGTTTTCTGGCTGTTTGTGTAGTTCTTCTCTGTTCTTTACTTCTTTTATTCTCTTCCCTTGTGGTTTGATGACTTTCTTTAATGCTATGTTTGGGTTCCTTTCTCTTTGTTAGGTGTGTATTATTGTAGGTTTTTGCTTTGTGGTTAACATGAGGTTCATATATATTGACCCATGTATTTATCTGTTTGTTTTAAACTGTTAGTCATTTGAGTTCAAACACATTTTAAAAGCTCTAAATTTTCACTCCCCCACAACGTTTGATATTTTGACATCATATTTCATATCTTTTCGTGTATGCCTTAACTACTTTATGTAGTTATAGTTGATTTTATGACTTTTGTCTTGTGACATTTATACTAGCTTTTTAAGTGGATAATCCACTGCCCTTATTATATACAGTTGATCCTTGAATAATGGAGGTGTTATGAGTTCTGACTTTCCATGCAGTCAAAAATCTGCATGCACGGTTCCTCCATATTTGCTGTTCCACATCTACAGATTCAAATAACCACAGGTCGTGGATTGTGTAGTACTGCAGTATTTACTATTGAAAAAATCCGCATATAGGTGGACACATGCAGTTCAGGCTCATGATGTTCAAAGGTCAACTGTATATGTCTTTACCAATGAGTTTTTACCTTCATATAGTATTTATTTCTTGTTGTAGCCTTTATTATTTTGCTTAAAGATGGCCCTTTAACGTTTCTTGTAAGGCCGGTTTAGTGGTGATGAACTCTTAGTTTTTGCTTGTCTAGGAAGCTCTTTATCTCTCCTTCAATTCTGAATGATATCCTTTCTGGGTAGAGTACCCTTGTTGTGTGTAGATTTTTACCTTTCAGCACTTTAAATATATAATGCCACTCCCTTCTGGCCTGCAGTTTCTGCTGAAAAATCAGCTGATAGCCTTATGAGGGTTCCCTTGTAAGTGACTCTTTACTTTTCTCTTGCTGCCTTTAAAAAGTCTCTCCTTATCTTTAACTTCTGCCATTTTAATTATGGTATGTCTAGATGTGGGTCTTTTGAGTTCATGTTATTTGGGATTCTCTCTGATTTCTGGACCTGGATATCTGTTTCCTTCCCTAGGTTAGGGAAGTTTTAAGCCATTATTTTACCAAGTAAGCTTTCTGCCACTTTCTTTCTCTCTTTCTGGGATCCCTATAATGCAAATGTAGCAGGGCGTAGGGTGTGTTGGAGCCAGTGCCTGGTGTGGGTTGGGGCTTTTCCTGGGGCTCGCCAAGGGCCACTGCTTTGTCGGGGGAGGGATGCTGGAGCCAGAGCCTGGTGTGAGTTGGGGGGGCATGCTGGCATGGTCTTGGCAGATCAGCTAGAGGGCCTGATAATTTTCAATCAGCTTCCTCTGCACTGAGACTCGGAGGGAGTAAGTCTGTGGGTGTACACTTTAGGAACGGAGTCTCAGTATCCTATAGCCCTCTGACTCCCCCAGTTGTAAGCCCTGCTGGTTTAAGATCCATTAAGGTGGCTTGCCTTCCTGATGCCCATCCCCAGGGCTTGGGTGCCCAATGTGGGGCTCAAGCCGCTTGCTCTTCAGGGAGGACCTCTGAGTTTGTAATGTCTCTTTCCTATTTTGGGTCACCTGATGGGGGTGTTGGTCCTGACTGATTGCATCTCTGTCCCACCTACCTGTCTCAATGTTTTTTCCTTTATATCCTTTACTGTAGAAAAGCTGCCCTGCTAGCCTTTAGATCATTCTCAGAGAGAGTTGTTCTATATTTGCCTCTAATTTTGGTGTGTCTGTGGGAGGAGGTGAACTCAGGGTCTTTCCTCAGGGAAGGGTCTGGTATATGCATTCATGCTAATGTCATCAGACCTTATCTTTTCCCCTTCATATCTTCATTCTCAGTTTCTCCTATGTAGATTTGTGAATATGCTTGCCTTCCTCCCACCTTCCATCCTTCCCTTAGGATTATTTCTGCTCTGGTCTTCAACTTAATTGTGAGTCAGGAAGTGTTTAAATTATTTCCATTTTGCCACATGGGAGGGTTTAAAAATAGATAATTCTGCTCATAATCACATTATCATTTAACAATGTTCTGTAAGTTCTGGTTAATGTAATAAGATTGAAATAGAAGTAAGTCGTACATACATTTTGGAAAAGTGAGGGCAACATTATTATTTGCAGATGTGAAGATATACCTAGAAAATGTATGCGATTAAACTAAAAAAGTACCATAATAAAAAAGTGTAGCAAAATGGCATATATGAAAAACATTTAACAGTAACTGTGTGTTATTCCAGCAATTCTAATTTAGAAAATATAACGAAAGAAGAGCTCATTCATTGTATAAACAAAATACACCAATTAAGTTAGAAATAACCTCATCAAGAACTATAGTTATTATTTGAAGTAAACTATTGTTTTTCATAAACAGATACACAACATGCCTTTGGAATATTTGGAGAAAAATGCCATACTCTAATTAGGAGAAGACTGAATATTGCAATGATATTTTCTTTCAAACAAATATATATGCAAACTAACTAATTAAAATTCAGATGGGATTAAAAATCAAAAACTTTGCAAATGTTTCCAAGGTTTATCTGAAAAAATAGACAGAACAAAAAGAACTGAATTTATTGCTAACGAAAGTTACTTAGTAGGAGTATAAAAAAGTTTAAATAAAATATTTTATACAAAGATTTTGAGATTGATTAGAATTTCAATACGTTGCAGTTTTATACATGGTTATTTAGTACTTATGTGTTCTAGAATTCTCCTGGGTCTCACCAGCCTGTTGAAATGAAGTCACGTTAACATTAATTTCCAAATTATAGTAACTTAGCATCTGATTTTGATACTGAAGGACTTCTCCAGTCTCCTGTCAAAGTTACCCCTAGTTATTTCTGGGATGTCAAGTTGTGTCACTTGTATCCAGGAACAAATTAGCTCATAATCTTCGTTATGAGTCACATCGCCACAACTTCTGCTGCCAGTGCCCTCTGTGAGAATCCCCTAAAGTGGCTCCTCTGAGCCCATGGGTTGGCTGCCAAAGCCTCTCAGTGATACATGGCAAAGTTGGGGAGGAATGTTCACTGAGACCAGCAGTAACATTTGTGCCCAGAGCCTCCAGTGTCCTTTATGTGTACATCTCCTAAACTTTCTGCCCTTAATCTCTCTCATCATCGGGACTGAAATATAGTATCTGAAGCCCGAGAGAGATAGGTCCAAGCAATCCCTGTCTTACTCAGCTCTGTTCCCTTCATTTTTCTTCTTAGGCTTTAAAACTTCTCCATTCTATGTCAGCCTCAGAAAAAAAAGACCTGTGCATCATCAAAGCACACAAATAGACTACCAGGTCATCAAATAGCCAGATTCTGAGCACAAATTCATGCTCAGCAGAGACACTCTACTGTATAAGAACTCACCTAACTCTATTATAAATCATTCATTAACAGTGATCTATTACAATGTATGAGGTGTCAGGCATAGTTTAAAAAATTAAGAAGTCATAGTTTCTGTGACCCATAGCTAGGAATCATAGCTCTTATTTGCTAGGGAATCATGAGAGCTTACCCAATGCATTTCTAAACTACATAAACTACATTTTCCTACTGTACCAAGATAAATATGCTGCAAAAGAGCAATTAAATTTATCTGGTATGACTTGTTCACAGTTAACTGATGTTGGCTCCTAGAATCCTTTATTCCATTTTTTTTTTTTTTTTTTTTTTTTTTTTTTAACATCTTTATTGAAGTATAATTGCCTTACAATGGTGTGTTAGCTTCTGCTTTATAACAAAGTGAATCAGTTATACATATACAATATGTTCCCATTTCTCTTCCCTCTTGCATCTCCCTCCCTCCCACCCTCCCCATCCCATCCCTCTAGATGGTCACAAAGCACCGAGCTGATCTCCCTGTGCTATGCGGCTGCTTCCCACTAGTTATCTATTTTACATTTGGTGGTGTATATATGTCCATGACACTCTCTTACCCTGTCACATCTCACCCCACCCCCTCCCCATATCCTCAAGTCCATTCTCTAGTAGGTCTGTGTCTTTATTCCCGTCTTGCCACTAGGTTCTTCATGGCCTCTTTTTTTTTTTTTTTTTTTTTTTCCCCTTAGATTCCGTATATATGTGTTAGCATACTGTATTTGTTTTTCTCTTTCTGACTTACTTCACTCTGTATGACAGACTCTAACTCCATCCACCTCATTACAAATACCTCCATTTCATTTCTTTTTATGGCTGAGTAATATTCCATTGTATATATGTGCCACATCTTCTTTATCCATTCATCTGTCGATGGACATTTAGATTGCTTCCATGTCCTGGCTATTGTAAATAGAGCTGCAATGAACATTTTGGTACATGACTCTTTTTGACCTATGGTTTTCTCGGGGTATATGCCCAGTAGTGGGATTGCTGGGTCGTATGGTAGTTCTATTTGTAGTTTTTTAAGGAACCTCCATACTGTTCTCCATAGTGGCTGTATCAATTTACATTCCCACCAACAGTGCAAGAGTGTTCCCTTTCCTCCACACCCTCTCCAGCATTTATGGTTTCTAGATTTTTTGATGATGGCCATTCTGACCGGTGTGAGATGATATCTCATTGTAGTTTTGATTTGCATTTCTCTAATGATTAATGATGTTGAGCATTCTTTCATGTGTCTGTAGGCCATCTGTATATCTTCTTTGGAGAAATGTCTATTTAGGTCTTCGGCCCATTTTTGGATTGGGTTATTCGTTTTTTTGTTATTGAGCTGCATGAGCTGCTTGTAAATCTTGGAGATTAATCCTTTGTCAGTTGCTTCATTTGCAAATATTTTCTCCCATTCTGGTGGTTGTCTTTTGGTCTTGTTTATGGTTTCCTTTGCTGTGCAAAAGCTTTTAAGTTTCATTAGGTCCCATTTGTTTATTTGTGTTCTTATTTCCATTTCTCTGGGAGCTGGGTCAAAAAGAATCTTGCTGTGATGTATGTCATAGAGTGTTCTGCCTATGTTTTCCTCTAAGAGTTTGATAGTGTCTGCCCTTACACTTAGGTCTTTAATCCATTTTGAGTTTATTTTTGTGCATGGTGTCAGGGAGTGTTCTATTTTCATACTTTTACATGTACCTGTCCAATTTTCCCAGCACCACTTATTGAAGAGGCTGTCTTTTCTCCACTGTATATGCTTGCCTCCTTTATCAAAAATAAGGTGCCCATATGTGTGTGGGTTTATCTCTGGGCTTTCTATCCTGTTCCATTGATCTATATTTCTGTTTTTGTGCCAGTACCAAACTGTCTTGATTACTGAAGCTTTGTAATATAGTCTGAAGTCAGGGAGCCTGATTCCCCCAGCTCCATTTTTCGTTCTCAAGATTGCTTTGGCTATTCGGGGTCTTTTGTGTTTCCATACAAATTGTGAAATTTTTTGTTCTAGTTCTGTGAAAAATGCCAGTGGTAGTTTGATAGGGATTGCATTGAATCTGTAGATTGCTTTGGGTAGTAGAGTCATTTTCACAATGTTGATTCTTCCAATCCAGGAACATGGTATATCTCTCCATCTATTTGTATCATCTTTAATTTCTTTCATCAGTGTCTTATAATTTTCTGCATACAGGTCTTTTGTCTCCTTAGGTAGGTTTATTCCTAGATATTTTATTCTTTTTGTTGCAATGGTAAATGGGAGTGTTTTCTTAATTTCACTTTCAGATTTTTCGTCATTAGTGTATAGAAATGCAAGAGATTTCTGTGCATTAATTTTGTATCCTGCTACTTTACCAAATTCATTGATTAGCTCTAGGAGTTTTCTGGTAGCATCTTTAGGATTCTCTATGTATAGTATCATGTCATCTGCAAATAGTGACAGCTTTACTTCTTCTTTTCCGATTTGGATTCCTTTTATTTCTTTGTCTTCTCTGATTGCTGTGGCTAACACTTCCAAAACTATGTTGAATAATAGTGGTGAGAGTGGGCAACCTTGTCTTGTTCCTGATCTTAGTGGAAATGGTTTCAGTTTTTCACCATTGAGGACAATGTTGGCTGTGGGTTTGTCATATATGGCCTTTATTATGTTGAGGAAAGTTCCCTCTATGCCTACTTTCTGCAGGGCTTTTATCATAAATGGGTGTTGAATTTTGTCGAAAGCTTTCTCTGCATCTATTGAGATGATCATATGGTTTTTCTCCTTCAGTTTGTTAATATGATGTATCACATTGATTGATTTGCGTATATTGAAGAATCCTTGCATTCCTGGGATAAACCCCACTTGATCATGGTGTATGATCCTTTTAATGTGCTGTTGGATTCTGTTTGCTAGTATTTTGTTGAGGATTTTTGCATCTATGTTCATCAGTGATATTGGCCTGTAGTTTTCTTTCTTTGTGACATCTTTGTCTGGTTTTGGTATCAGGGTGATGGTGGCCTCGTAGAATGAGTTTGGGAGTGTTCCTCCCTCTGCAATATTTTGGAAGAGTTTGAGAAGGATAGGTGTTAGCTCTTCTCTAAATGTTTGATAGAATTCACCTGTGAAGCCATCTGGTCCTGGGCTTTTGTTTGTTGGAAGGTTTTTAATCACAGTTTCAATTTCAGTGCTTGTGATTGGTCTGTTCATATTTTCTATTTCTTCCTGGTTCAGTCTCGGCAGTTTGTGCCTTTCTAAGAATCTGTCCATTTCTTCCAGGTTGTCCATTTTATTGGCATAGAGTTGCTTGTAGTAATCTCTCATGATCTTTTGTATTTCTGCAGTGTCAGTGGTTACTTCTCCTTTTTCATTTCTAATTCTATTGATCTGAGTCTTCTCCCTTTTTCTCTTGATGAGTCTGGCTAATGGTTTATCAATTTTGTTTATCTTCTCAAAGAACCAGCTTTTAGTTTCATTGATTTTTGCTATTGTTTCCTTCATTTCTTTTTCATTTATTTCTGACCTGATCTTTATAATTTCTTTCCTTCTGCTGGCTTTGGGGTTTTTTTGTTCTTCTTTCTCTAATTGCTTTAGGTGCAAGGTTAGGTTGTTTATTCGAGATGTTTCCTGTTTCTTGAGGTAGGCTTGTATTGCTATAAACTTCCCTCTTAGCACTGCTTTTGCTGCGTCCCATAGGTTTTGGGTCGTCGTATCTCCATTGTCATTTGTTTCTAGGTATTTTTTGATTTCCCCTTTGATTTCTTCAGTGATCACTTCGTTATTAAGTAATGTATTGTGTAGCCTCCATGTGTTTGTATTTTTTACAGGTCTTTTCCTGTAATTGATATCTAGTCTCATAGCGTTGTGGTCGGAAGAGATACTTGATACGATTTCAATTTTCTTAAATTTACCAAGGCTTGATTTGTGACCCAAGATATGATCTATCCTGGAGAATGTTCCATGAGCACTTGAGAAAAATGTGTATTCTGTTGTTTTTGGATGGAATGTCCTATAAATATCAATTAAGTCTATCTTGTTTAATGTATCATTTAAAGCTTGTGTTTCCTTATTTATTTTCATTTTGGATGATCTGTCCATTGGTGAGAGTGGGGTGTTAAAGTCCCCTACTATGATTGTGTTGCTGTCGATTTCCCCTTTTATGGCTGTTAGTATTTGCCTTATGTATTGAGGTGCTCCTATGTTGGGTGCATAAATATTTACAATTGTTATACCTTCCTCTTGTATCGATCCCTTGATCATTATATAGTGTCCTTCTTTGTCTCTTGTAATAGTCTTTATTTTAAAGTCTATTTTGTCTGATATGAGAATTGCTACTCCAGCTTTCTTTTGATTTCCATTTGCATGGAATATCTTTTTCCATCCCCTCACTTTCAGTCTATATGTGTCTCTAGGTCTGAAGTGGGTCTCTTGTAGACAGCATATATATGGGTCTCGTTTTTGTATCCATTCAGCCAGCCTGTGTCTTTTGGTGGGAGCATTTAATCCATTTACATTCAAGGTAATTATCGATATGTATGTTCCTATTCCCATTTTCTTAAATGTTTTGGGTTTGTTATTGTAGGTGTTTTCCTTCTCTTGTGTTTCTTGCCTAGAGAAGTTCCTTTAGCATTTGTTGTAAAGCTGGTTTGGTGGTGCTGAACTCTCTCAGCTTTTGCTTGTCTGTAAAGGTTTTAATTTCTCCATCGAATCTGAATGAGATCCTTGCTGGGTAGTGTAATCTTGGTTGCAGGTTTTTCTCCTTCATCACTTTAAGTATATCCTGCCACTCCCTTCTGGCTTGCAGAGTTTCTGCTGAAAGATCAGATGTTAACCTTATGGGGATTCCCTTGTGTGTTATTTGTTTTTTTTCCCTTGCTGCCTTTAATATGTTTTCCTTATATTTAATTTTTGATAGTTTGATTAATATGTGTCTTGGTGTGTTTCTCCTTGGGTTTATCCTGTATGGGACTCTCTGTGCTTCCAGGACTTGATTAACTATTTCCTTTCCCATATTAGGGAAGTTTTCAACTATAATCTCTTCAAATATCTTCTCAGTCCCTTTCTTTTTCTCTTCTTCTTCTGGGACCCCTATAATTCGAATGTTGGTGCGTTTAATGTTGTCCCAGAGGTCTCTGAGACTGTCCTCAGTTCTTTTCATTCTTTTTTCTTTATCCTGCTCTGCAGTAGTTATTTCCACCATTTTATCTTCCAGGTCACTTATCCTTTCTTCTGCCTCAGTTATTCTGCTATTGATCCCATCTAGAGTATTTTTAATTTCATTTATTGTGGTTTTCATCATTGCTTGGTTCCTCTTTAGTTCTTCTACGTCCTTGTTAAATGTTTCTTGCATTTTGTCTATTCTATTTCCAAGATTTTGGATCATCCTTACTATCATTATTCTGAATTCTTTTTCAGGTAGACTACCTATTTCCTCTTCATTTGTTAAGTCTGGTATGTTCTGACCCTGCTCCTTCATCTGCTGTGTGTTTTTCTGTCGTCTCATTTTGCTTATCTTACTGTGTTTGGGGTCTCCTTTTCACAGGCTGCAGGTTCGTAGTTCCTGTTGTTTTTGGTATCTGTCCCCAGTGGCTAAGGTTGGTTCAGTGGGTTGTGTAGGCTTCCTGGTGGAGGGAACTAGTGCCTGAGCTCTGGTGGATGAGGTTGGCTCTTGTCTTTCTGGTGGGCACGTCCACGTCTGGTGGTGTATTTTGGGGTGTCTGTGGCCTTATTATGATTTTAGGCAGCCTCTCTGCTAATGGATGGGGCTGTGTTCCTGTCTTGCTAGTTGTTTGGCATATGGTGTCCAGCACTGTAGCTTGTTGGTCGTTGAGTGAAGCTGGGTCTTGATGTTGAGATGGAGATCTCTGAGAGATTTTTGCCGTTTGGTATTACGTGAAGCTGGGAGGTCTCTTGTGGACCAGTGTCCTGAAGTTGGCTCTCCCACTTCAGAGGCACGGCCCTGATGCCTGGCTGGAGTACCAAGAGCCTTTCGTCCACACGGCTCAGAGTAAAAGGGAGAAAAAATAGAAAGAAAGAAAGAAAGAAAGAAAGAGGCTATAATATAGTGAAGTAAAATAAAGCTATTGTAAAGCAAAGCTATACAGACAAAATCGCACCCAGAAGCATATACATATACACTCACAAATAAAGGAAAAGGGGAAAAATTAATATATCCTGCTCCCAAAGTCCACCTCCTGAATTTGGGATGATTCGTTGTCTATTCAGGTATTCACCAGATGCAGGCACATCAAGTTGTTTGTGGAGTTTTAATCCGCTGCTTCTAAGGTTGCTGGGAGAGATTTCCCCTTATCTTCCCTGTTCGCACAGTTCCTGGGGTTCAGCTTTGGATTTGGACCCGCCTCTGCGTGTAGGTCGCCTGAGGGCGTCTATTCCCCGCACAGACAGGACGGGGTTAAAGGAGCAGCTGCTTCGGGGGCTCTGGCTCCCTCAGGCCGCGGGGAGGGAGGTGTACAGAGGAGGCGGGGTGAGCCTGCGGCGGCCGAGGCCGGCGTGACGTTGCACCAGCCTGAGGCGGGCAGTGCGTTCTCCCGGGGAACTTGTCCCCGGATCACGGGACCCTGGCAGTGGCGGGCTGCACAGGCTCCCGGGAGGGGCGATGTGGAGAGTGACTTGTGCTCACACACAGGCTTTTTGGAGGCGGCAGCAGCAGCCCCAGCGTCTCACGCCCGTCTCTGGGGTCCGTGCTGATCGCCGCGGCTCACGCCTTTCTCTGGAGTTCGTTTAGGCGGCACTCTGAATCCCCTCTCCTTGCGCGCCGCGAAACAAAGAGGCAAGAAAAAGTCTCTTGCCTCTTCGGCAGCTGCAGACTTTTTCCCGGACTCCCTACCAGCCAGCTGTGGTGCGCTAACCCCTTCAGGCTGTGTTCACGCCGCCAGCCCCAGTCCTCTCCCTGCGATCCAACCGAAACCGAAACCCGAGCCTCAGCTCCCAGCCCCGCCCGCCGAGCAGACAAGCCTCTCGGGCTGGTGAGTGCTGCTCCGCGCCGAGCCTCTGTGCGGGAGTCTCTCCGTTTTTTTCCTCTGCGCCCCTGTTGCTGTGGGGTCTGCGGTGATCGCCGCGGCTCGCGCCCTTCTCTGGAGTTCGTTTAGGCGGCGCTCTGAATCCCCTCTCCTTGCGCGCCGCGAAACAAAGAGGCAAGAAAAAGTCCCTTGCCTCTTCGGCAGCTGCAGACTTTTTCCCGGTCTCCCTCCCAGCCAGCTGTTGTGCGCTAATCCCTTCAGGCTGTGTTCACGCTGCCAGCCCCAGTCCTCTCCCTGCGATCCAACCGAAACCGAAACCGGAGCCTCAGCTCCCAGCCCCGCCCGCCCCGGCGGGTGAGCAGACAAGCCTCTCGGGCTGGAGAGTGCTGCTCGGCGCCGAGCCTCTGTGCGGGAATCTCTCCGTTTTTCCCTCTGCGCCCCTGTTGCTGTGGGATCCGCGTTGGTAGCTGCGGCTCGCGCCCGTCTCTGAAGTTCGTTTAGGCAGCGCTCTGAATCCCCTCTCCTCGCGCACCAGGAAACAAAGAGGGAAGAAAAAGCCTCTTGCCTCTTCGGCAGCTGCAGACTTTTTCCCGGTCTCCCTCCCAGCCAGCTGTTGTGCGCTAATCCCTTCAGGCTGTGTTCACGCCGCCAGCCTCAGTCCTCTCCCTGCGATCCGACCGAAGCCGAGCCTCAGCTCCCAGCCCCGCCCGCCCCGGCGGGGGAGCAGACAAGCCTCTCGGGCTGGAGAGTGCTGCTCGGCGCCGAGCCTCTGTGCGGGAATCTCTCCGTTTTTCCCTCTGCGCCCCTGTTGCTGTGGGATCCGCGCTGGTAGCTGCGGCTCGCGCCCGTCTCTGAAGTTCGTTTAGGTAGCGCTCTGAATCCCCTCTCCTCGCGCACCCGGAAACAAAGAGGGAAGAAAAAGTCTCCTGCCTCTTCGGCAGCTGCAGACTTTTTCCCGGACTCCCTCTTGGCTAGCTGTGGTGCACTAACGCCTTCAGGCTGTGTTCACGCCGCCAGCCCCAGTCCTCTCCCTGCGATCCGACCGAAGCCCGAGCCTCAGCTCCCAGCCCCGCCCGCCCCGGCGGGGGAGCAGACGAGCCTCTCGGGCTGGAGAGTGCTGCTCGGCGCCGAGCCTCCGTGCGGGAACCTCTCCGCTTTGCCCTCCGCACCCCTGTGGCTGCGCTCTCCTCCGTGGCTCCGAAGCTTCCCCCCTCTGCCACCCGCAGTCTCTGCCCGCGAAGGGGCTTCCTAGTGCGTGGAAATCTTTCCTCCTTCACAGCTCCCTCCCACGGGTGCAGGTCCCGTCCCTATTCTTTTGTCTCTGTTATTTCTTTTTTTTTTTGCCCTACCCAAGTACGGGGGGAGTTTCTTGCCTTTTTGGAGGTCGGACGTTTTCTGCCAGCGTTCAGTGGGTGTTCTGTAGGAGCAGTTCCACGAGTAGATGTGTTTCTACTGTATCTGTGGGAAGGAAGGTGATCTCCGCGTCTTACTCTTCCTCCATCTTCCCGAGGACCTCCATTTTTTAAAATGTTCTTAAAATCCATCTGATAGCATTTTTGAGAATCCACATCAAACTCACCAGAATGTAGTGAAAAGTAAAAACATTAGCCCATAGTCGGTCTTTTAGCAATACCCTGGTTCTCTGCAGAACTGCAATGGTGACTCACTGCCTCCACATTCTGTCAATAACTTTCCATATAATATACTAAGGCAGGATGTCAGAACTCTGAAAATAATCATGTGCTTTCCTACAGTATCTCTACCCATATTGTAAATTGACATGCATAATTATTAAATAAATGTTAGTTGAACAAACTCTTAACTGGCAGCTGTGTTAGATATAGAGGAAAAATGGTGAATAAAACACAATTTTGTCCAAAGATGCTAATGGTTTAGTGGAGAAGATAGGTTTATAAACGAATGATGACAATAGTGATGATGATGATGATGATGATGATGATAAAAATAGTGACTATGGGGGGCTTCCCTGGTGGCACAGTGGTTGAGAATCTGCCTGCCAATTCAGGGTACACGGGTTCGAGCCCTGGTCTGGGAAGATCCCACATGCCGCGGAGCAACTGGGCCCGTGAGCCACAATTACTGAGCCTGCGCGTCTGGAGCCTGTGCTCCGCAACAAGAGAGGCCACGATAGTGAGAGGCCCACGCACCGCGATGAAGAGTGGCTCCTGCTTGCCGCAACTGGAGAAAGCCCTTGCACAGAAACGAAGACCCAACACAGCCAAAAATAAATAAATAAATAAATAAATAATTTTTTTAAAAAAAGATAGTGACTATGATAAAATAATGATAATAGTATAATCGGGAGAAGTATTTTTTAAATTAAAAAAATCATGCTGGGTTAATTGGCTGTCTAATTGACCTCCACCTCACAGCATACGCAAAAATTAATTCTAGATGTATTATAGAGTTAAATGCAAAAATTAAAGCAATAACTTCTAGAAAATAACATGGGAAAATATCTTTATCTCCTTGGGGAGAAAAAATTTTCATAAACCAGGCATCAAAAGCATTAACCTAAAGGAAAAATTGACAAGTTGAACTTCACTAAAATTAAGAACTTTTATTCAGTAAAAGATACTAGCAAGAGAGAAAACCAACGAGTAGGAGAAATATCTGTAATACATATATCTGGCAAAGAACTATATCCAGACTATTTGTACATCAATAAAAATATTCCAGAAAAAAATGGGCAACACACTGGAATAAGCACTTCACAAAAGCTATAGGGTTGACCAATACACAATTGCAAAGGTGATCAACATGGTTAGTCATCATGGAAATGTAAATTAAAATACCAGTGAAATACCTTTACAAGAAAACTAAAGTTAAATAAAAAAACTGATAATATTGGTGAATATATGATACCACAGTTTGCAAAACTTGCAGTTACTAAAGGATCACACACTACCCAAAGTCTCTGCAATTCTACTCTCAGACAAGAGAAATGTGTACTTGTTTACCAAAAGAACAAAAATGTTAATAGAACCACTTCTTGTAATAGTCAACAAAACAAACACAATAACTAGAAATGAGTCATTTGTCCATCAACAGCAGAATGAAAACTACACAATGGGATAGCCTCTTCAACATATGGTGCTGGGAAAACTGGATATACACAAGCAAAAGAATGAAATTGGATTCCTATCCCCACACCATTCCTGAAAATAAACTCAAAATGGATTAAAGACTTAAATGTAAGACCTGAAACTATAAAACAACTAGAAGGATGCAGATCAAAACTACAATGAGGTATCACCTCACACCAGTGAGAATGGCCATCATCAAAAAATCCACAAACAATAAATGCTGGAGAGGGTGTGGAGAGAAGGGAACCCTCTTGCACTGTTGCTGGGAATGTAAATTGATACAGCCACTGTGAAGAACAGTATGGAGGTTCCTCAGAAAACTAAAAATAGAGTTACCATATGATCATGCAACCCCACTCCTGGGCATATATCCAGAGAAAAACATGGTCCAAAGGATACATGCACCCCAATGTTCATTGCAGCACTGTTTACAATAGCCAAGACATGGAATCAACCTAAATGTCCATCGACAGAGGAATGGATAAAGAAGATGTGGTGCATATACAAAGGAATATTACTCAGTCATTAAAAAGAATGAAATAATGCCATTTGCAGCAACATGAATGGACCTAGAGACTGTCATACTGAGTAAAATATGTCAGAGGAAGAGAATTATCATACCATATCACTTATATGTAGAATCTAAAAAGAAATGATACAAACGAACTTATTTACAAAACAGAAACAGACTCACAGACTTAGAGAACAAACTTATGGTTACCAGGGGGGAAGCATGGGGGGAAAGGATAGTTAGGAAGTTTGGGATTGACATGTACACACTGCTATATTTAAAATTGGTAACCAACAAGACCTACTGTACAGCACAGGGAACTCTGCTCAATATTATGTAACAATCTAAATGGAAAAAGAATTTGAAAAAGAATAGATACATGTATATGTATAACTAAATCACTTTACACCTGAAACTGTCACAACATTGTTAATCAACTATACTTCGATATAAAATAAAAAGTTAAAAAAAAAACAACTAGAAGGAAACATAGGGAAAATCTTCATGATGTTGGTATTGGCAATGATTTCTTGGATATGACTCCAAAAGCACAGGCCACAAAAGCAAAAATAGACAAGTGGGACAACATCAAACCGAGAAGCTTCTGCAGAGCATAGAAAACAACCAACAAAATGAAAAGGCATCCTACAGAATAGTAGAAGATATTTGCAAACCACGGATCTGATAAGGGGTCAATATCCATAATATATAAGGAACCCCTACAACTCAATAGTAAAAAACAAATAACCCAATTTAAAAATGGGCAAAGGATCCTAATAGATATGTTTCCACAGAAAACATACAAATGGCCAATAGGTAAATGAAAAAGGTGCTCAGTATCACTAATCAACAGGAAATGTAAATCAAAACCACAATGAGCTATCTAACCTCACACCTGTTAGGATGGTCATCATCAAAAACAAACAACAAATTACAAGTGTTTGTGATGATGTGGAGAAACTGGAACCCTCGAGCAGTATTTGTGAGACTGTGAGATGGTGCAGCTACTGCTGAAAACAGTAAGGAGGTTCTCCAAAAAAGTTAAAAATAGAACTATTATACAGTCCAGCAATTCCACTTCTAGGTATTTATCCAAAAGAATTGAAATCAGGATCTTGAAGAGATATTTGCACTCCCATGTTTCTTGTAGTATTATTCACAGTAGCCAAGATAGGGAAACAAACTAAATGTCAATCAATTCATGAATGGATAAAGAAAATGTGGTAAATACACACAGTGGAATATTATTCAGCCTTAAAAAAGGAGATCCTGTCATGTGACAAAATGGGTGAATCTTGAAGATGCAAGATATGCAAAGTGAAGTAAGTCTGTCACAAAGGGACATATACTGTGTGATTCCACTTATATGAGTTATCTAAAGTAATCAGACTTCTAGAAACAGAAAGCAAATGGTGGTTCTGGGGACTGGGGTTTGGAGGAAGTGGGGAGCTGTTGTTCAGTGTGTGTGAAATTTCAGTTATGCGTAATGAAAAAGCCCTAGAGATCTGCTGTACAATGCTGTGCGTTGGTTAACAATAATGTACTGTTTACTTAAAATTTTGTTAAGACGGTAGATTTCATGTTATATGTGTTTTTTTTTTACCATGGTAAAAAACCCAGTAGAATGAATAATTAGATTGAAGATGCATTTAGACAACAGTATATTACGCATTTCAGTAATGAAAATGAATGAATTATTGCTACGTGGTAAGCATCAAGATGGATGGATCAGACAAGCACAATGTTGAGTGAATGAAACCAGACACAAAATTACACATCGTATCATACTATTTATATAGAATTACAATCAAGCAAAACCAACCTATGCTGATAGAAGTCAGAATTGCGGTTACCTTGCAGGAGATGGGGGGATAGATAATGGGAGGGGCCACGAAGGAGGTTTCTAGAGTGCCGGTGAGGTTTTGTTTCTTACTTTTGATCTGGGCGGGTATGCAGGTGTGTTTCACTATGAGAAAACACATCAAGCTGTATATTTTAGAACTGTACATTTTATGTAGGTTATGCCTCAATATAAAGTTTACTTAGTAATAATAATAGCTGTCATTTATTGAACATATTAGTTATCAGACACTTTACATATTGTATTAGCTCATTTAACCCTCCCAACTATCTTCGGCAGTAGGTGTTGTATTATCTTTATCTTGCAAGTGAGGAAACTGGAACACTGTGCAGTCAGCTAACTTGCCCAATGTCATACAGCTGACAAATTCACTGGTAACTAGCAATTCCATTGCAGGCAGTTTGGCTTCCCAACTCTCTTCCTAACAGCTGTGCATAGACACTCTAATACATCAGAGGAGGAACCAAGGGCTGTGCTTTCAGTGATTAAATTTTTCTGGGTGGACAAATTAATAGACAGCTTCTGGGGACATCTGGTGCTTGAGCAGCCTTGAAGGAGAGTAGGTATTGTCCAGACATAAAAGGAGAGGAGGTATCCCAGGTCAAACAAATAACACGTGCAAAAGTGAGAGGTGTTGAACTTGAAAATGCCAGTAGTTTGGTGTGGCTCAAAAATAGTGTGAATGCAGACATAGAAAACAAATTTATTGTTACCAAAAGGGATAGTGGGGGGTGGAAGGGATAAATTAGGAGTTTGGGAGTAACAGATACACACCACTATATATAAAATAGATAAACAACAAGGACCTACTGTATAGCACAGGGAACTATATTCACTATCTTATAATAATCTGTAATGGAAACTGAAAAAGAATATATATATATATCTGAATCACTTTGCTATCCACCTGAAACTAACACAACATTCTACATCAACTATATTTCAATTAAAAAAGTAGTGTAAGGGGAGGATCCTTGAGAACATGTGTATAGACAAAGAGATTTTGATTTAATTCTTGATGAGGACGAAACTATTTTGAGCAGGATAATTATAGGATTAAATTTACATTTCAGAAATAACGTCCTATTGGCAGTCGGAGGATGGATGGGAGGGGAGAAATCCGAGTCAGTATGACCAGTTAGGAGGTGAGGTACTAGTAATGGTGAGGGGAGGAGGCTGAGACAATGGACATTTCAAATTGTACATTCTCAGTATTGTCACTAAATACCTATTTGGAAAGAAAAATGTTTCTCTCTCCTCAGAATTATGAAGTAAACTTTCCTCCTATAAATTTACGTACTAACTATTTATTTGAGTACCTTCTCTGGGTGAGGCATTGTCCAGAACACTTTTAGAGGTGGGCCAACCTCAGGCCTGCCTGCAGGTGTTGCAGGCCAACATTTCCACAAATTTGGTCAATAAAATGCTGCAACAGGTATATTTTTAAGAAGAGAAACCAGCTTTCAGATGGTGACACACAAATATGCAGATAACCCTATTAAAATCTGTAATAAAAACATGTATGACCTTTGTAATAATAATACAAACTTGAGTCATTTTAATAATTATGTATAATCTAGTTCTATCCATTTGTCCTTTGTCCTCTTAGTCAAGACAAAGAGCTTGGATGGTCCTTGCCCATGAAGGAAACTCCTGTATTTATACCTAGAAGGGTGAAACATCCAGGTTGGAAAGAATGTGTAGAAATAGATCTAAGAATCTGTCTCAGTATCACCATTGGATCAGTAGCCTGAATTTATTGCTCAAGTATAGAAATTCCAGACTTCTAGTATTGAGTATTCTAGTTCCCTCTCTCTGATGGAGCAACAAAGTTCAGGGGTGATGGAAGGAAATGAGGGGTGCAGACAGTTCCTTCTTTCCAGGTGGGCAGGGCTGTCTCCTGGCCTCTGTACAGGTCCCCAGTTGACACAATGGGATGGTAGGTTCTCTGGGCCCTATCCCACCCCACTTCTCAGGCCCATGCTTTCTTGGCTGTGGGCAACATATTTTCTCTGTTTGCACTGGCTCCATTTTAAATTTGATGGTGGACAGCTTGGACCCTTGACCTGACTGGCTATTAAGATATGCTGTTGCCCAGCCTGGCCTACAGGTATAAACAATACGCCACAGTGTGGCCTGGCTATCTGCCTGTGGTACCCAGAGCTTGTCGTCACACAGGAAACTTGCCAACCCCTCTCGAAGCCATATGCGCAGGGCAACATCCTTTCAGACCACATCTAGTGAAAGTGTGGAATTCTGCAGCAAACCTCGTGCTCAGCCCTCTCTATTTTCTTGGGGGCGGAAAGCTAGGTTTGAATTTCTGCCATCACAGTTGCGTAATGAAATGGATACACTTTTAAAGGAAAGTGATCCTTGATTGCATGTGAAAAATGGCGCTTTTGTGTGTCTCCCTGACACACAAAACTTTTTTTTTTTTAATTTTTATTTATTTATTTATGGCTGTGTTGGGTCTTCGTTTCTGTGCGAGGGTTTTCTCTAGTTGTGGCAAGCGGGGGCCACTCTTCATCGCGGTGTGTGGGCCTCTCACTATCGCGGCCTCTCTTGTTGCGGAGCACAGGCTCCAGACGCGCAGGCTCAGTAATTGTGGCTCACGGGCTTAGCTGCTCCGCGGCATGTGGGATCTTCCCAGACCAGGGCTCAAACCCGTGTCCCCTGCATTGGCAGGCAGATTCTCAACCACTGCGCCACCAGGGAAGCCCACAAAACTTTTTATAACTTTTTCTGAGTCATAAAAAGATCAGAAAAGTCAGCTTGAGTATTGCCGAGAAGGGAGAAGTGGGGAGAATCCAGATACCCATTAAGCACAGTAGCTCATTCTGTGTGTTGCTGACAGAGAGATGCAAAAACCAGACTCAAGGACCTGTAACCATGACAGACCAGACTCGCGGTGTTTCAAGGAGAAATAGGCGCTTAGGACCAGTGACAACTGTAATCACAATTGTGTAGAGAAGTGGGACAAGGGTTGAAATAGGGAATGGAATGGACGGGCAGGTTAGGAAACCGAGACACGGGATAAGCGTGCTGGTTGCTGCTTGAGTGTGGTGTCTGCGTAAAGCTTCAGGTCAAGCTGAACCCACCCACCATCAAACGTGTATCCGTCCTGCTCACACACTGTCTGTCTCTATTTCTGTCTCCCTTTTAAGGGAAGATCTGAAAATTTCCATCAGAGATCCAATTCTAGTCAAGGGTCCAGCTTTCTGGGTCGAGTACCTTCATCAAATTCCTGCTATTTTCCTCTAATGGTGATCTGGGTTGGTAAACCTAAAAAATTCTTAACTCTTTTCTCTTTAACTCGGAATGATCACTGAACCAAAGTGATCTGTAGGCCACCACTTACATATGAATCATCTGGGGTCATTGTTAAAATGCAAACTTCCTGTTCCACTCAAGAGCCCCTGAATCAGTATCTCTCAGGAGTAGGTTCTAGGAATCTGTATTTTAAACAAGCACTCTTGGTGATCTTTAGGAATTCTAAATTACGGAAAAACCCAAACGAAATTTTTTGGCCAACCCAATAGTAAGGCACACTCCTAAGTGTCCTTTCTCAGCTCTTTTCTCCTGGGCCTTGGTCTCGTCTCCTTGTGTCTCTAGAGCGAAACGTATTTTCTGGGGAAAGATACAGCACCAACAGGAAGAGCCAAACAACAAATATGATCTTCCCCAAAATGTCAGAATGCATTACTTTCCTGCTTTAAAATGCTCAGTGCCTTCCCAGTGAGCTGGGAATATAATATTTCCATGGCTGCGTGCCCTTCCTTTCTGATCTCTTTCCCTCCTACCTCATTCCTCCTGGCTTGCTAGCCTGTGGTTATACTGGTACAAGATCTGATCCTTGAACCTGCCAAGATTATTTCTGTCTGGGAGCCTTTGTGGATACTCAACTTCCAGCAAGGAAAACATTTTCCATGTCTTCCCACCCCTGACTCCGTCTCATCATTCGGACCTCAACTCCTGCTTTACCTCCTCGGGAAGTTCTCCCTGGTTTCCCTTTCTAATATGTGCATATGCTCCCCACCTGTTATCTCTAGCACATCAACCTATTCCACTTAGAACTCACTTTCTGGCATTTATCACCATCTGAAATCAGTCACTCAATCAATTAATCTTTCTATTCTCCTTTGTTTTTACTTATCAATCTCCCTTCCCTCTACCCCAGCTGAATGAAAGAAGAATCTTCATCTGTGTTATTCACTGCTGTATTTTCAGTGCCTAGAACTGTGGTCGGCACACGGTGAATATTCAATAATTAGTGAATGTCGAATTAAAAACTTCAAAAGTGCAACATATAAGGGATTTTAAAGCTCTTCAAATCCACAATGGTCTCAATTCCTCTAACTGCTTTTTTTTTCTACCCGAGGAACTTCCCCCAGTATTATGACACCGGTCCCTAATTGTGTATGAGGACAGAGGGAGCACAGAGACCTGGATAGCACAATTTGTGATTCTTCTGCAAATGTCACCTTACTCTTTGGTATGAAAGCTAAATGGCAAATCACTTCAGTCTGATTCTCTACCTATAAAGTAAAAATGTAGACCTTTAACTAGTTAATTAAATCATCCAACAAGCATTTATTGCTCACCAATCAGGCCTATCCTAGGTAAATGGAGTATATCAGTAAGCAAAATAATGATTCCTACCCTTATGGGGCTTACTCATATTCCTACCTGCTAACCAGGCCATTTGGTTCAGTCAGAAGAATCTTCAAGTTGTGGAGAGACGGTCCCCCATGCTGAATCATCTTCTTTATTTGTGAAATAATATTGATATGTTTAGAAACTTCAACTCTTCTTAAATATGAAAATAAGTTGTTCTGAAACATATTTTTAAACATCTCCAAGATATCATACATTATAAACTGAATATATATCAATGCTATTTCCAAGAGGAAATCCTTTGTATAATAATAAAGCTAAGAAAGTAGATGTATTCAGAGGGAAGAGTAGATGACAGAGATTATTCAATTAGAAAACTGCAAACATCTCTTTCTCTAGAAAGAGATGCCATTCAGTTACTAGATCATTATTCCATTTTCTTTGAAAATATCAACCTGCTCCACATTAATGTGAGAAAAAAATTACTTGAGCAAAACTCATAATTTAACTTGCATTTCATAGAGAGGTATTTGTGTAATGAAATAATCCTTTGAAAATTTATCTTAACTCTATATTGTTTGTCAATCTGAGGAATTAGTAAAAAATAAAAAAAACCTTGAGATCATTCAAGATTAAAACTTTATATGCAAGAGGGAAGAGATATGGGGACATATGTATATGTATAACTGATTCACTTTGTTATAAAGCAGAAACTGACTCACCATTGTAAAGCAAGTATACTCTAATAAATGAGTTTCCTCCCAGTGGTTTGGAGGATTGTGTGTTATCTGACAGTCTCGCCAATGCTCTGCACCTGATGAAAGGGAGCGTGACTAGGGACCCCAAAGACCAAAGGTAAAAGGCCAACTTTTTGGGATGCCTATTTTTTTTGACTACTAAAATAATTAAACTCATACATATAGTTAGAATTGTTTTCCTTTTCTGTATTCAGAATCAATGTATTTATCTTAATCCTTCAGTAAATTCTGATACACCATTAAATTCTGATGGTGATGTGGAGGATAGAGGGACGAGTCAGTAACTAACAATGAGGTGCATCTCATATTTCCCACTCCACTGATGTCCAGGTGGAAGATTATAGCCCAGGATTCAAGGTAGTCCCATCAGAGAATGATCTGTGGTCCCAAATTGTTAAAAGCGGTGCTTGTGACCAGAGCTTGTTAAGTGATGAGCAGCTAGGTGGCAGACATGTGGTTCAGGAACAAGTATTAGACAAATCTCTTCTTTTCCCTAATTAAAGTAGGAGAGAGTAACAATGGAAGAGAGAGGGGACTGATGCTCAGATCACAGTTCAATGAAGGGAAAGAAAACACCCTCAAAATAACACCTTTAAAATCTAAATAACAAATATGTGACTTTCCAAAATATGTGACTTTTCCAAAATATGTGACTTTCTAGAATGTGATATCTTATCATCATTTATCGTACTTTCAGTCAAGACTAGCATTCAATCACATTAAGAGTGTTGGGCTAGGAAAAGGATTAATATTGATGCTCTGTAACAAAAGAGACAAGTAAGGTAGTACTTACTGTCACTCTGAATGAAGTATGGCTGTCAGAGTAGTCAATAAAAGAAAAGAACACCAAAATAACAATTGATGGGGTGTCTTAACTCAATAACATGTAGTCTTTTCAAAGGAATAATTATTACTGGTACAGTGAGTAAATTAGGAATATCGTGCATGGCCAGTTCATTCTGAATTGTGTTAGAATGTATTAAACTTGAGGATTTAAGTGATTTGATAACACACTGATTTAATTTTGAATATATCCCACTGCTCCAAAGGCAGCAGACACAATACGGAAGAGATGAAAAGAAATAATGTGATTTGGAGTCTGGGAGCTAGAGAGGGCGGTGTTTACAAAAGCAAGTCCTAGAGCCAGACTGCCTGGGTTGGAATACCAACTTCACCTAATCTCTCCAAGTTCAGTGTTCTTGTCCATAAAATGGTGATAAAATATGTAACTACAAGAGGTTATTTTGAGGAATACAAGAGATAACGTATGAAACACACTTAAATGGTATATTGCAAGTCTTTAATGATATTTAGAGATTATCGATATTGCCATGGAAGACATTTATTTGCCCAGATAACCGTATCCAAGGATAGAAAAGTAAGGAGTGAATTTTGTATTAGGTCACAGGGCCAAACCAAACTAAACCTCACTGTTTCATTAAAATTTTCCCAAATACTATTCTCCCACTAATCTTCCTCTAAGCTCACGTCTGCACAGGCAAAGCCAAATGAAATCCTAAGCATATTTACTAGTTTGCTAAGGCTGCCATAACAAAATACCACAGACTGGGTGACTTAAACTACAGAAATTAGTTTTCTCACCGTTCTGGAGACTCGAAGTCCAAGATCAAGGTGTTGGCTGTGTTGATTTCTTCTAAGGCCTCTCTCCTTGGCCTGTAGATGGCCACCTTCTCACTGTGATCTCACATAGTCTTTCCTCTGCGCACAGCATCCCTGGGGTCTCTTCCTCTTCTCATAAGTACACCAGTCATATTGGCTTAAGGCCCCACCCTAATAGCCTCACTTTAACTTAATCACCTCTTTAAAGATCTTATCTCCAAATATAGTTACATCCTGAGGTGCTAAGGGTTGGGACTTCAGAATATGAATTTCGAGGGGCACAATTCAGTCCACAACAGCAAGCATTTGTTTATTACAAATAATCAAAGCATGAAATTTATATTTTGAATATTTTATAATTTTTAATGGCAAAGTAATTCAAAGTCATACATTCACATTGCAAAAAATAGAACACATGTGGAGTAAAATGTTAAGTTCTTTTTACTATTTGACCTTTCACCCCTCTCAATCTGGCCATCTCTGGTGGCAATAGTTTGGTATGTTTCCCTAGAGAAGTTTTATGGATATACACATGTGTGTGTAATATATTGTAGAATATATACATATATATGTCATTGTCATGATTATATTAGATAATTATATTGCATATATAATATAATTAAATTCTGTTATTCTTTTTTTTTGCTATAGAATTAGCCTAAATAAATTGTTCTTTGATGTACTTTTTTCATTTCACTTGTTTTCTTGATGACATTTGCATTTCAGTACACATACATATAGCTCATTATTTTTATATATAACATAGAGTTTACATATATAATTATATATATTTTTATATTTGTACTGTATAACTTAGTGTGGAAAATCTGTTTCATCATATCCCTATTGGTGTGTATTCTGGATACTTCGAATTTTTCTTTATTTTAAACAATAAGGCATACATATCTTTGCATTTATATGGGAAAACTGGTCTTGAACTATACAAGATATGTGCAGTTTTAGTTTTAAACAAACTTGCTAAATTATCATCCAGTTTTTTAGTTCCAACAATGATATAGGAAAGTATTTTTCCACACTATG
The DNA here is from genome assembly GCF_965194825.1 of Balaenoptera physalus. Lineage (NCBI taxonomy): Eukaryota > Metazoa > Chordata > Mammalia > Artiodactyla > Balaenopteridae > Balaenoptera > Balaenoptera physalus. Next base: position 10,120,375 of record NC_138884.1, read on the forward strand.
GCCAGCAGTGCATGTGATGAACAGTTTAAATTCTTTTCATCTAATGTTTTATTTTGGAGCATTTTTTCACATATATTTTTGACCCTCTATTTTTCTTTTTTCATGAATTCCCTCGTCATATGCTTTATTTTTTTTATTATGTCATCTTTTTCTTTCAGAGTTGAAACTCTTTTTATTCTGAAAGTTAATACTTTTTGAAAGGTGTGCATTGCAAATCTTTTCTCCCCACACATATTTGTAATTTAATTGTGCTTGTGGTGTTGTTTGCCTTTGTGACTTTTAGGTATTATCTCTTATTTAAGGAGGCCTACCCACCCCAATATTTTAAATTAGCTCCTATATTTTATTCTAGTATTTTACACAGAGGAATGAGGTGCTCAGTGAAAAGTTTAATTTAAATTTTGGCCCTGCCATTTATTAGCTGTATGACAATGGAAAAGGCACTAAAGCTCTTCAGATTATAATAATTTCATGATATCATGCATTAACCCTTATTTAGGCTTAATTACAGGTTTTACTGATTTATTTGTTCACTGTTTTAAAAATAAACAGTATTTGTTGAATTAATTGTAAAATGTTTATTATGAAATTTTTAAACATTCAGAAAAATATGGAGAAAAACAAAAAACAAACTTGGGTAATCGTATACCAGTTTTATCAAATCTTAACACTTTGCCATATTTTCTAGACATGTGAAAAAAATATTGCAGACATATTTGAAGCTGTCTGTGTATCCCGCCCTGATCCCAATACCTTACCTCCCTCACTACTACCATGAAATGGTGTGCATTATTCCCATGAATTTTAAACATTTTGAATACACACACACACACACACACACACACACACACAGGTAAAAATGTTTTGTGTCTTTTTATTCTTTAAGCAGATAGTATTATACTATATATACAATTTTGCAGCTTGCTTTTCTTTGAGATTTATTTATGTTCATAGAAGTAGTTCTGGTTTGTTCTTATACTTACCGTTTGGTATTTCATTGATTATACCATAATTTATGAATATACCACAATTTCCTTATTCTCCTATTAACTGATGTTTACATTTTCAAATTTCATTTCATTCTATTCACTTTTATTTTCTACTTTTTTGCTATTTAAATAACACCGTGATGTGTTTTTGAGAATATGTGTTGGTTTTTCTAAGATAAATATTTACACATAGAATTGCTGGGTCTTAGGATACGCACACCTTCAACCTAAATTGTTATTAACAGATATGACCAGATTGCTCTCCAGAGTGGTGGAGCCAATTCCACTCAAACCATGCGTGTTGGATCGTCCATTTTTTTGTATCTTCATTAACAAATATTTTCCAAATTCAGTCTCACAAGTTTAAAGTTTTGATTTTCACACATAAGTCTTTAATCCTCATGGGAATGATTTTATCTTTGTAGAAGTGAGCTCGGGCTCCTGTTCCCATATGGCTAATTAACAGTCCCAGCACCATTTGCTGAGTTGTCCATTCCTCTTTCACTGATTGTTAGCACTTTAGTTATATATAGAGATTTCCTAAAGGCATGACTCTGTTTCTGGGCTCTCTACTAGCTTCCGTAGCACCATTTGTCTTCCCCTGTCCTAGACCACACTGTCTTAATTACTCTGACTTACTATGTCTTGCTGTCTGAGAAGGCAAGCCCTCCTGTTTTGTGTGTCTACCAAACTTTGTCCTTTACTCTTTCCAGCAAATTTTGGCATCAACTTGACTTACTTTATTGACCAGAGTTGTTGTGGTCATTCAAACTATAAATTAGAGTATTTTTTTTTTTAAGAATAAGGCATTTTAGTGTATATTTGTATTTCTCCCTGTTTTCCTTCCCTCCCCCATTCTGTGCTTTCTGTGCTTCTGCACAGAAACACCTGGTCGATGGATATTCGAATTCATAGATCTATACACCACGTCTCATCTCCTAACTCTTCCCGCATACTTTTGATCATTTAGCTTTTATTTCTTATTTGCATGGCATTCTGGGGCAGTCTCTAGGATTGATTTTTCAGCTGCATTTCATTTTCTGTTCATCTCACTTATTGATTGTTTTAGTAATTTCTTTCTCTTAGCAGCCTCATTCTTAATGGATGAGTTATCCTTTGAACCTTTCAGAGGTTCCTAGTTGTGCTTATTTTCAAATGCTCCTTTGTTGCTCGGGGCATTGATTCTTTTGTTTATAGATTTTATTAGCTTTCCTTCATGTTGATGTTCCTCAAATGGTTACTGAATATTCGTTGTCTCTGATGTCTCTGGTTGATATTTGAGATTGCTCTTGACAGCAGGAGAATATTTCAGTGTTCAAATAAAAGTTTATGGAATCTTGGCAGTGAATATAGATTCAGACCTCAGGGTCTGAATTCTAATGAATATAGATGAGACCTCACTCCTTATGTGTGTACATGTGTGTGAGTGTGTGCACGTAGCAAGAACACGGCACTCCTTGTGTGTGAGTGTGTGCACGTAGCAAGAACACGGCCAGGCTGGCTTTCTTTTAGGAAATGCTTATTATGGGTCTTCTCTGTCAGGGAGGGGCTTTGTGTCCTTCACGGCTGCACTGGGTCACCTGGAACACCTGCTTCTCCATCCCCAGGCTCCAGTTTTCAAAGGGCTCCACTTGTAGAAGGCAGTTGCTCAGAGTCAGCTTCTGGAAGCAGGGGACTGGTACAGCCAACTAGGCTCCATTACCTCTGTACTTAGCATTACTTCATGATTCAGCTCTGTTGCATTTTTCCATCAGTTCATTCTCATCCGAAATGCCTTTCTGTTCTGCTGTGCTGATGATATATTTTCTAGCTTGACAGGATTGCTGAGGATTTGTTTTTATGTCATTTCAATGTGATTTTTTTTTTGAAGGAAGAAAGATAAAGCCAGACATCTTGAACCAGAAGTGTTGAGTCAACAATTTAAACTGAGTGATGCATCATTTATATTGTGTTGTGTGCTCTGATTAGAAGCAAGTGAGAGAATAAGTTCTCTGCACAGAAAAACCATATCATATATTTAACTGTATTTTCCATAGGACTTAGAACAATAAGTATTTTTATCGTTGAATGATTAAAACCACTTTTTCTCAAAATCATTCAAAGTCTCAAAATCTCAGAAAGATTTATTCCTCTAAAGCGTCCAAGTAAATGTTCCAAAATTTTCCACTTATTCTTTTAAATTTACTCCTATACTGCTTCAGTTTTTTTTTTTGACTGAAATGCTCCAGATATCATCTCTTCAGTTCCCAAACTAAACTAGAAAATATTTTCAGCTTTTGGATTTTAATGCAATATTTTTGCCATCCTCTTCTTTCTAGTTTCTAATGCGCATGTGTCAGACCAATTGTTATGGACTGACTGTTTGTGTCCCACCCAAATAAATTCACGTGATGAAGCCCCAATGTGATGATACTGAGAGGCAGAGTCTTTGAGGGGGTAATTTGGTTTAGACAAGGTCAGGGGTATAGAGGGCCCATACTGGGATTAGTGTCTTTATAAGAAGAGGATAGACTCCAGAACTTTCTCTCTCCACTGTGGGAAGATGCAGCAAGAAGACAGCTGCCTGCAAGCCAAGAGAAAAGGCCTCAGAATGAAACCAGTCTTGCCAGCACCTTAATCTTGGACTTCCCAGCCTTCAGAACTCTAAGAAATACATTTCTAATGTTTAAGCCAACCAATGGATGGTATTTTGTATGGCAGCCCCTTGCAGACTAAGACATCAATAAAGACGGAAAGTTCCTGTAATAGGATGTCCATAGTGGCACCTCAGTAATAAGGCTTCAAATGGAGGCTTGGAGGTGATTAGTTGCATCAGCCTATATTCAGCCTTTATCTCCTATTTCATTTGTAGTTTTGTGCTCCCATAGGACAACATACAGGCCTCTATTCTAGAATCTCTCATTCCTCTTGTATCTAGACGTGTGAGTACCTCAAGGTTGCTTCTGTTTTCATCCTTAATACTATAAATAGAAGAATTTCTGAGAAAAGGCAGTTGCTCCTAAATGAATGAATCATGTTTTTAAAAACATATTTCTCTGCTATATCAAATACAAATGGCTCAAAGGGGAAAGCTTTTTAAAAATATCGTTTTGAATCCAAAGAAAAATTTAAACTGATCTAATAGATTAGCATTCACATAAGAAGAATCTCTATTACTGACAACTAAAGGTCTTGCTTCTGAGCTGGCAGTTAGCTAAGTAACTTGACCTAATCACATTACTGAATTGTGTGTTCAGACCAAAGATCTGCCTCGGAGAACATGTTAACATCTTATTTTAGATTTTGATATGTACACCGAGCTTTGAGAAAATATGTAGGTTCTTTCACTGCATTTTGAATCAAAATAATAACAAGCAATTAAAACTTACGATTGTGAGGGATTGAGAACTGGGAGAGCCTCCCTTTATTATATTTTCTTCCTAAGTATAAATCATGATCATTACTTTTGAAATAAACACAAATATGACTCAGCAGTCTTATCAGTTATCGTTTCAATCCCAAAGATTTACTGTGCGGCCCAATGAGGATCACAAATAGCTAAGGAACTCACTCAGGAAATGACGACAACAAAATAACCTTCTGCGTCCCAGTGACATGGGCCTGGCTGTGGTTATTACTGGAAAGCTATAGTAACTGTTGCAGGCCCCCAACTGCTGTTGAGTAATGAGAGTAATTCAATTATGCTCAGCATTGTTTGCATATGATAAATCATTTTGCCTGAATTACTAAGGTTTAATTTTGTTTGAAAGGGATTCATCAAATAAGGAATGCTGTGGCTAGACTGAGGTGGGTAAGCGTGACGTCACAGTTGTTTCGTGGTGGCTGTTTAAAAACAGCATGGAGAGGTGTCTCTATTAGGGAAATGATTCTCTGTTGACAGCACTTTAAAAAATCAGAATTAGTAAATAGCCAAGGGGATGTGTGTTGGAAGTGAAAAGATCTCCAGGATATCATGATTCCTGAATCAACATTTTTGAGAAGTGTGAACTTTATTGGATGGATTTTTACATGTTTTATTTCCATCACCCTCCATTGCCTACCACCTACATCCCCCTTTCCACTGGCACCGCACACCTTTGTGCACCACACAGTTATTTATATTCAATTGCAAGCATGTCTTGGTGAAGAGGATTTGAGTCCCTTCCTAATTAAATGGGAATGGAAACACATGGAGGAAATCCAATGATGATTTGTGTTTACATCCAGTCTTAAATGTCTAAACTTCCTAGTAACATGACACCTATTTCTATAATTTTCTCTCCAGCAAGCAATGTATGGTTCTATAAGATGCAATTCATCTAAGTAATAAAATGTGGATATAGATTATGAATGCATCTTAAATCTATTATATTCCTACAGTGTACTGCTTTCTCCATTTTAAGATACTTAGGACATTCATCATTTTTATTCTGTTATTCTGGATTGTGTTAGATGAAATTTCATAATTTCTCAGAACATCTTGATTTTATTTTATTTTTTTGCCAAGTGACAGGTTTACTTTCAATATCCTCCAGATGTGCTTTCTTAAAACTGGTGAATTAAAATGTATTGCCATTCTTTCCTGTGACTTTATCATTTGCATGAACCCTTGAAATTGGCAAGTCAGTAAACTGAACTCCCTCCTCTCCAAACAAAGAATGCTTGTGTATAGAAGATCTGCAGATGCAGATTCTAATCCCAGCCCCACTTAATGCTTGCTCAGCCATGTTTGTAAGTCATTAAACTACAGTGTAACTTCATTTATTAAATGGATTACTTCCTGACCTCAATGTGTTCTCTCTGAAATAAACCTGAGGTCCTTTGTGCTTTGCAAGTAACATAACATGTTTGGCAATAAAACAGCACAGTGCAAAAGAACTCCATTAAAACTGTGTTACTAGAGGCAAATAATCAAAATTTTATAAGTGTAAGAGTAGAAAAGTACTAAAAAATGGTATTGACTGATACTAAACTCTAAAGATTTGGAAACAAATGTGATAAAAGTTCAAAAACAAAAACAAAAACAAATCCAGTGTTCCATTTGTACTTTTTTAGTTAAATAATCTGGGTACACTTAGAGACTTTATATTCATTTTTATAGGTGCATCCATTCATAAGATTGGAAGGGACTTCTGAAACTATTTCATCCAGCTACTTTCTCCAGCTCATTCTCATTGGATACGTGAATCCTTTCCATGTTACCTTGGCAAGAGATTATTTAATATCAACTGAAATAACTCTAATGACATACACTTCACTAACTACATTTAGCTGCTTGAAAATTCTCCCGAAGTCTGCTTCCTTACAAATTCTCCTCAGTGATATCTGTTTTGCTTTCTGAGGAAACAGGAAAGAACGCAATCAAATCAAACCAAAACAAAACAACTGTACCTTCTACATTTAATGGCCTTCAAATATTTGAAGACAATGATTGTAGTCCCAAATGTTGTATTTCTCAAAAGGTTTTCCTTTTCTTTACGGCATCCCATGGCATCGTTCTTTCTTCCCTTAGCCCTCACTGCTACCCATGATCCGTTTGGCACACAGCATTCTGGAAGTCTGCTATCAGATTAACTCGGACTCCAGGAACGGTCAGAGCAGTTTGATGTGAGCCGAATCAGCCAATATCCTCCAGGCTTCATTACATTGCGAACTAATAGGATTCCTTCTGGCAAGACAAAGGATGAAGTTATCATCCTTCCTTTTTTCTCCTTCATTCATTCAAGAAATGCCTTTTGAGCCTATACTAAATTTCTGACATTTTCCTATGTGGTGGAGATCAATAATGGACAAGACAGTGTTGACATTTGCCCTTATGGAATTTATAGTCTAAAAGAAGAGAGAGGAAGAAAAAGGTTACAATTTGGGACTCGCTAAGTAAAAAGTCAGGTGCCAAAACAGATAGTAATGTGGTAAAGGGAGGAATGTAAATTAAATTAGGTGGTCCACTAGGTCCTGTATGGGGGGTGCTATTTCAGCTCAATGCTAAAGGGTGAGAAGTAGCAAGTCTTTAACCATGGATTTAGAGCTGCCCCCCGGTCACTTTGCAACTACGCTGCCCATGTTGGTTGTAGTTTTGCCCCTCTAGAGCGGCCATCCACACTGGCTGCCCCTCTCCTCTAGGTCAACCGAAAGGGCTGCTGACTTGCTTGGGCAATCTTCTGCAGTGTAAGGCCTGTCTGTGCTGCCCAAGATCCAGCTGGGGTTCCTACTCAGGAGTAAAGAGCTCTCTTTACACACCGTATTAGTTGCCTAGGGTTGGCATCACAAATTACCGTAAACTTGGATGGCTTAAAACAACAGCATTTATTGTCTCACAGCTCTAGAGACCAGAAGCTCAAAGTCAAGATGTCGGCAGGGCTGTGCTCTCTCTGAAGGCTCTAGGGATAAGTCGCCCTTGACTCCCAGCTTCTGGAGGTTGCTGGCAATCCTTGGCCTTCCTTGACTTCTAGATGCATCGCTTCTATCTCTGGCTCGGTGGTCACATGGCATTCTCTCTGTGTCTGTGTCCAAACTGTCCCCTCCTTGGAAGGACATCAGTCATTGGATTAGGACCCATGCTAGTCCAATATGATCCCAACTTGATTACATCTGCAAAGACAACTCCCAAATAAGGTGACAATCATAGATATGGAGGGTCAGGACTTGAAGATATCTTTTTGGGGGTGGGAGACACAATTTAACTCATAACGCACACTGATGTTTCCAGGCACGCTGAGTCTGCTATTGTAGAGCTTCTTGATGACCACCTGTGGGTGGGTCTCCTTTGTCCAGCCAACCGTTCTTTCCCAAGTAGGGAAAACGTCCCCTTACATTGTCTAGCTCTTTTAGAGGAAGCTCCTCCCAAAATAAACACGAGCAAACAAATAGAATCCAAGCTTGGACCACTAGGGAGAGAATTATTTCTTTAATTTTTTTCCAAGCCATAATTCTCTTCTTCCCAAAGAGCAAACTGCCCCGGGAGCCAGAGGTAGGGAGTGACGAGGGTAAGCGTCACAAGCACCCCAGATCATCATTTCCTCCTGATTTCCGCCCCACAATGTTAAAAGATCATTGCATTTTTGGTGATTTCTCTTTTAGGAACTCCTGTGTTTCTCCTGCATTGCTTTCTCCCTGAGTTCATAGATCAGATACACTGTTTTTTGTGTGCTCTCCAGGGGGTTGCATTTTTACTGGACGGGTCTCCTGAACCCCAAGCCGATGTTGAAACCCTTAGCAATTAAGGAGGCTTCTTTTCCAAGAGAAGGAAGCGGACATCTGGGGGCCGTGGTGTCAATTCTGGTCCATTTAAGATACTTTGTTATACCTATAACACCAAGAATCTCTTGAGAGGGATCTGAAAGGTGAAAACCGTCAAGACTATGCACAGGGCCATCTGTCCCTGCTGAGCTTGGTGACAGAGTGGGGAACTTGGCTGACAGCCTGAACAGCTTTAGGAAAGACAGATGCAAAGACAAACGGTGGAGCGGAACATTGAATTAGGGCTTCAACGAGCTATTGAACCAAGTGAGGAAGAAGGAAAATTGAGTTTTTTAATCTATCCTCACATTTTTAGAATGCTTTATATTATGATATGAATATAGATGTACATGGGCATATATATGTCTGTATTTGTGTGTGTGTGTGTGTGTGTGTGTGAGAGAGAGAGAGAGAGAAATTTATAGTAGATGCAAGCTTTCTGGTTATTGGAAAGATAAATTGCAGAGTGGAGCAGCAATTAATCAAGAGACTCAACTCTAGCCCTATTTATTTTTGCTTACTAAGAAGTTTTCCTATTACTCCTTTACGTCATCAGTTATAAGCGGTACACTTTAGTTATATTTTAACATCTCTAAAATCAAGGTGTGTCTTACAAATAATAGTGTCTTTCAGCTGTTGTTGGTGGGCCTGTGAGAACCTGGTCACCATTGTCTTTAAATGCACGTACATGGAGATAGCTTTCCATATCGTCACAGCTACTGTGGTTGAGTTATGTGCATTATTGGTATCACACATGTTGATTTTAATTGCTGTTTAAATCTCTTCAGAAAGAAGACAATATGCTTTAGCTTTACACTGAAAGTTTATTGCATATAAAGAAAAATAAAATTAAAAAGTCATGCCTAAATAATGCTGAAAGGACTCTTTGAATAAGTATGAAACAAAATTTCTATGTAAGAAAGTCTTGTGTCATAGTTTAATTGGGAACATTTTTTTTCTTAGTAGTACTGTACATAAACTCATGGTGCATCTTTAATAAATGACATATTAGAGTCAAAGAAATTCAGTAATTTATTCCCTCAGGTACAGTGAAACATGAGCTATTCAAAACCCAGTCTTCCATAACTTTTTGACTTCACTACTAATTATACACTTATGTCAGTATAACTAGGGGAAAAAAAATCTCTTTGGTAGCAAATAAACAACATCAGAGGGCCTGAGGATAAATTCGGAGTTTGGGATTATCATATACACGCTACTATATAAAAAACAGATAATCAACAAGGACCTACCATATAGCACAGGAAACTCTACTAATACTCTGTAATAACCTATATGGGAAAAGAATCTAAAAAAGAATAGACATATGTGTATGTGTAACTAAGTCACTTTGCTGTATACCTGAAACTAACACAGCATTGTAAATCAACTCTACTCCAATATAAAATAAACATTTTTTAAAAATAATAAAAAATAAGAAAAATGACCATAGTTGAGAAAATCTGAAGAGCACTTAATGAATCCCATTACTACTGCCTTGATCCAAACTACCATCTCCCGCTGGAACTCTTGCAAGAGCCTCCTAAACAGCTTCCCTGCACACTCTTCAGTGGCTTCCGATTGCATTTAGAAGAAAACCTAAATTCTTCAGGGGCACCTGCAAGTTCCACATTCTTGAACTGGGCTGGCCTTGCCCACCTCGCCTTTCTGCTACTCTGCCATGCCAGATGTCTTCCCACTTTATCACCGTTAACTGGCTCTTGTCTCACCCTGCAATGCCCTCCTTCCAGCTCTGATTTACTGTCTCTTGTCATTTAGCTCAGAAGTCACTGTCTCAGAGAGACCTTCCTTATCCAGTCAATTTAAAATAGTTCTTTAGTGGTTATCATATCACATTGTTTTATTTTGTTTTTATAGCCTGTGTCACTCTGACATGATCTTATTTGTTCACTTCTTAGTTGACCATGCCTCTCTTACTAAAATATAACTGCACCAGAGACGGGGACAGGAGGGGTTTTTCTGTCTGTTCACTGCTATTTCCTACCACTGTAACATTACTAACCATTTGTTGAATGGATGAATAAATAAACTGTAATTGGACAGCCTGGTATGAAGGAAAAAGTGCTTTAATGAGCTGGGGAGATTTACAAAAGCATATTTACATATAAATATATAAATAAATATAAAAATATAACTATATAAAAGTCTACCCCAAAATTGAAAAGTATTTCAGAAAGAATTGGAAGCTTAAGAAACAGAAAATGGAACATGTAAAGAAGTGGAACAAACAAAGAATGACAGACTCCAGCCATGATGGTGGTGACTTAGGCACAGATTAGAACCAGCTATGTAGATGACGTGTAACAAACACTGATGATGGAGAGGAAAGACAGACGGCTGAGCAGCTTGGATGTCTTGAGGTGGGGAGAGCTCACCTGTTTCACCGCAAAGCCCTCACGGGAATAGATGTGTTCCACTCCAGGCTGCCAAACCGCTGAGCTCAGTGGTGTTGGGCCGGGACGTGCCATTGACTCTGTAGATTGCTGTGGTTGTAATAAAACTTTACGTTACCAAAGTATTCATAGCAAATGCTTGTGAAGATCAGGGCAAGTCATGGGAGAAGCAGGCTGTGGGGAAACTCGTGCCCCACGAAAAGGACCAGCTGCTGCCCTGTGGGAAAGTGGGCCCAGCATCATGAGATCTTTGGACTTTTCTAGTAGGCCAGATATCTGGATTTTTATATGAAATTTCCCCATATGTCAACGCTGGCAACAAATCAGTTTACAAAAACACATCATCGGCCAAACAAAAACAGATCTGCAGTCTCAATCTAACCCATAGGTAATCAGTCTGCAACCTCTAGGTTATATGGACTGTCTCAGTATTATCCTTTTGGAAATATCCAAGAACCTCATGAAATACATCGGTGGAAATTTTAAATTCTTGATTATAAAATGAGCACATTCTTCTCTTAAAATAATTTGAAAGTCCAGGAAAGCATAAAAGTTTGGAAACAAGAAAGTCTGTTGTGTTCCTACATTAGATAACATTCTGCTGTATTTTTTTCTCTAGTTAAGGCCAATGATCACCAATAAAATGCACACATATATGCAAACACACACTACCTACATATACATAGGTAGCTAGGTAGCTTTATGTCCTGCTTTCTCCTTTAACACCAGATTATAATATTAAAACATTTACTTGTTATTTAAATTTCACATGAATATTATTTTAAAGGCTGTACACTACTCCATTGTAATTATGGATGATCATTTACTTGAAGTTTTATTTTAGATGTTCACATTGCTTCCATTTTTTAACTGTGACATTAACTTCACAATGAACATCTTTATACCTAAATATTGGCTCGTATTTCACATTATTTTATTAGATGTGCTTGCAAGAAGTAGAATTATTGAGATGTTGCTGATGAATGAAACCAAATTAATTTTTTAAAATTTTGCCACAAAATCCACTCCCAAAAGCAGTTTTGAGAATACATCAGTAAAAATGACAGAAAGGAGACTTCCCTGGTAGTGCAGTGGTTAAGAATCCGCCTGCCAATGCAAGGGACATGGGTTCGAGCCCTGGTCCGGGAAGATCCCACATGCTGCGGAGCAACTAAGCCCGTGCTCCACAACTACTGAGCCTGCACTCTAGACCCCAGGAGCCACAACTACTGAGCCCATGCACTGCAACTACTGAAGCCCACGTGCCTAGAGCCCGTGCTCCGCAACAAGAGAAGCCACCGTAATGAGAAGCCCGCACACCGCAAGGAAGAGTAGCCCCCGCTCGCCGCAACTAGAGAAAGCCCGTGTGCAGCAACAAAGACCCAACACAGCCAAAAATAAATAAATAAATAAATAAATTAATTTTAAAAAGTGACAGAAAGAAACAAAATTTTCACTTGATCTAAGTTTGTTTAATTACTAGTAAGAGGGATTATATTTTATATGACAATTAGCTGCTACATGTATTTTTTGTTTCTTTTAAATTATCTCACTTTCTTCTTTGGTTGTTCTTTTAAATTTGGGGTCTACTAAATATATTAATCTAATTTTCCTTGTATAGGACATATGAGACTGTTTTTCTGTTGGTGTTTTCATTCTGGTATGTTTCGGGTGACAGAAGCAGTTAGTGGCCTGACAGCCACCTTTGGTGGAAACAGGCCTGCTCAGGGGGCTGCAGGGTCATGTGACAGTCTGGGGAGACTGAGTGGTCTCCTAGGCTGACAATTATAGTAAGAACCCCAAGGTGGCACTGGGGGTAAGGAGGGAGCCAAGTGATTTTGGTTAGTGGGTTGAACATAGTAAATTAGGGTATCACACTCATCTGAATATGACCAGAAAGCTATCAACTGAGAAAGACAATGTGACATGGAGAAGTCAATGGTGGGAGTTTCTTCATCATATTCAATGTTTCAGTTAAGTGGGCTGAAGCCAGACTGATTTTTGTGCCTTTTTAGGTAAATACGAATAAAATGAAAAAATAATACAAAAATCCTCTAATACAACAGCAAATTTAAAATCTGCACTGGTGGCAATCAGAAAACAGAATGTGAAATCTGGATAACAATAAATGATGCTAAGAACCAATTTAATAGAGAAAAGAGGGTGATAAGGGAAAAACTATGTTTCCTACAAAGGAAACATGTTTATGTTCTGGTTGGATGATGATTAACTTGTTTCTTTATCCTTGTAATTAAAATTGCCGAAATATATCTATTTAAAATTAACTTTCCATGCAACACAGTGAAACATTTCATTGTACCTTCTGATGCTTTTGTTCAGTTTAGCAAAAACTTCCCTATTTATTATTGTTACGTGTTCATTTGTTCATATTTGTTCTTTAATAACACCCAGGATTTGTAGGTTGGCACTCCATATCTCTATTTTTTCCCTTATCACCCTCTTCAGAGGCGAGGGCGCAGGTGTGGTTGCCTCAGATGGCAATTCAGGTCCACATCCTGTCAAAGGAGAGGGTGCAGGGGGGACGCGAAGGGTTCAGCCTGAAGTGCAGGTCTGAGAGCGCGTGGCCAGTCCGAGCAGATTGCTCATTAGGAGTTCCACGTTGGGCAGAAACAGCTGCTCTCCCGTGTCCCCGCTGTGAGTGCAATTGGCTGGGGATTGCCTGGGGAGAGAGTGGCCTCTGCAATGGACCCTGAAGGCACAGCAGCAGGAGGGAAATTTGCAGCAGGTTCTTGAAGGAAGACCTGAGGAAATACCACCATGGCTGCTGCAGAGGGGGACAAGAGAATCGATCCCTTTCATTCTGAACGTGTCCGTTTATGACCTCAGGGTATCTTAGTTACTAAAGATGTTTTTCTGGTCTCTTCTGAAGGTGTCATTTCTTCTTACATAAAGCAGCAGGAGTGTGTGATGGTCAGTAGGCTTGACAAGACCCAGCAGACTCTGTAGTATTCTTTTGGGGGGGTTATTTATTTATTTATTATTTATGGCTGTGTTGGGTCTTCGTTTCTGTGCAAGGGCTTTCTCTAGTTGCAGCAAGCAGAGGCCACTCTTCATCGCAGTGCACGGGCCTCTCACTATCGCGGCCTCTCTTGTTGCGGAGCACAGGCTCCAGACGCGCAGGCTCAGTAATTGTGGCTCACGGGCCCAGTTGCTCCGCGGCATGTGGGATCTTCCCAGACCAGGGCTCGAACCCGTGTCCCCTGCATTGGCGGGCAGATTCTCAACCACTGCGCCACCAGGGAAGCCCCTCTGTAATATATTGATAGTCCATTGTTTTCCCTGAACGCTACACATTTTTGCATAAGCATGTCTGTTCCATAATAACGTCCTTTCACTTGATCTGGCTCAGTGTATTTCAGATAATCCTTGAATCCTTTCTGCTGTTGTTTTTGCACAGCTTGCCTGCTCCCTGTTTTAATTTCCTCTTCTTCCAGGGCCTGTTTCACCCAGAAACGGAGAATTGATTGTTGCTGTGTCCTCCTTTTGTGCTGTCTTCCTCTGAAGAGTTGAACAGTTTCAAATCACATCAACTTTCTCCTGGTTTAATGCTCTCCGATGGCACTCCACCGCGCTTGAGATAACCCTCAAACTTCTTACCATGGTCTACAGGACCCTGTGTCATCTTCTGCCAGCCTTCTGACCTCATCTCCTATGGCTGATTACCCTTGATGACCATATTCTAAACACATTGACTTTCTTACAGTTCCTTGAATACCTACCGGAAACTCTATCTGAGCTCAGATTCTTCCCTCTGCTTATACACCATGAGGCTTCTGCTCGAGTCTCAGTATTTCAGAAACCTTCCTTGACTGCCCTACTTAGCATACATCCACCCCAGTCACTCTTTAGTCCCTTACCACACTTTCCCCTGTCGCTGACAATGCTGTCATAAATCAGTTTTGCCCTGCATCTTACTGCTACTAGGTGTTAACGTTCTCCTAGGCGTGGCTCAGACACTCAGGATATTCATGTATCATTAGATGAGATGAGACCTAATCCGTGCTGCAGCCAGGTGGGAGACCTCAAGGCTTCTAGGGAATGCAAAATAACGTCAGCCATTCTGGGCTGTGCCCAAGCCTTCACCACCTGGCTCTAAATCTTTCCTCTGCTTATTGTCTGAAATTATACTATTTACGTGTTGTCTTATTTAACATCTATCTTCCCCAGCTAGAAATGAATTTCTAGGATGTTAAGGGCTTTGTTAGATGCATAAACTAACGTATGTCCTACCCTAGAACAGTACTTGGCACATAGTAGACTTTTCAAAACGTATGTGTTCAGTAAAGGAGCGGGGGAGTGAATAAATGAATGGCAGAAAGTCTTTCTATGCAAGAACTATCATTTATATTCTCAGCACAGTTTCACTAACCTCAACTATGTGCACGATGGCTGTGGTTGTCTGCGTTCTCCAGAGAAACAGAACCAATGGGAGATAGATGATAGATTGATAGATAGATAGGTATGAGGAGATTTATTATAAGGATTGGCTCATATGGTTACGGAGGCTAGGATCCACCCTTCCTCTGTCTTTTTATTCTATTCAGGCCCTCAGTGGATTGAATGATGCCCAGCTGTATTGGTGAGGGCAATCTTTCCTCAGTCTATGGATTCAAATGCTGATATCTTCCGATGACACCCTCTCAGACACGTTTTACCAGCTATCTGGGCATTCCTTTGCCCAGTCAGGTGGACACATGAAATTAAGCATCATAGTGACCATAATAACTTTGACAGACAGGATTTTGGGAAGATATTATGAAAGGGTCTTAGGAGGTGTGGAATATCAGAACACATATTACCAAGTGAAGAATATCACCAATATCATTTCATATTAGGGAATATAGATTGGGCATTCTGTCAAGTAGGTAATGTAGCTAGTCACTCCGCAGCCAAAGCTGCTAGAGATTTAAGAGCTGACCCTCCCAGGGCTGCTTATTTTCGTTCCCCTTCTCTGTTTCCCTGTAGCCTGTCCTTTCTTTCCACCTTCACTATCTGACTTTTGCAAGAACAATTTTCTTCCTCCTGTTGGGACTCTGCCCTACTTTCTGTCTCCTGATTAAAATTGCCAATTGGACTGAAGGTCACACTATTGCATCTATTTTTCTACCCTATGCAATTTTGAATTTTTAAAGCAACTTTCATGGGATTTTGTTGTTGTTGTTGCTGAGGACTTTTCAAAACCAACAGAATCAAAATGCAGTTGGTCTTAGATTAATTTGTTCTCTGCACTGCTACCTCTAAACGCATACCTCTCACATTTGTACTGAGACAGAAGCAACGCCAATCGCTTGTTTCTTGTGAATTTCCCTCAAACTGTTAAGACCCTCTTGGAGAAGATGGGGGCATTTTCTCTCACCGTTTCAGAATATTTTCAACCCTAATGGGAATATGCAGTTCAGTTCTAGTTACTCTCTGATGGTATGTGATGCACATGTATGGTTTATTTCTTGGGAATTTCATATTCGTAGATTATTTAAAGAACAACAACAAAAAAGCCCAGAGTCTATAGGTGGATTAGAAAGAAGTGCTGATTATTTTTCTATTTAAATCTCTGTCACCGTAGGAAAATATGATGTAGGAAGCACACTTACGGGTCTGTAGCAGCCCATGTCACAGAGGCCTGGTTTCTGGTGCCCTCTCCAGGGACTGGTGTGTCCAGATGACTTTCTGTGTGAGTGTGTGGGAAACATACTGCAAGCCGAGGGGACACGATGGTCCAAGATTGGCTGTAATCAGAGCCTGGAATTACGGGAATATTGAAAACATGATTTGCAATTTTTACTCTGATCCTGAGAATCAAAATGAGCTTTATTATTCTACAACTGCTTTCACTGAATAACCGTCTCTTGTCTCTATTTTTGCTCTGCAACAAATTACCTCTGATTAATCTTGCAGATTTTTATACGAGCAGAATTTGAGCAGAAAAAAATAGTCTGTGTTAATCAGCTGTGACGTTGTTCATATTAATTGATTAAGCCATCCTAAAGCCATTCCTTTTTGGAATCATAAGAAGGTAAATATTATGAATTGATTATTACATTGCCATTCTAACCGTCATGAAGTCTCTCTTACTGCAGAAGCTTGTGTAAAAATGCAGTAATGTTTGTTTACAGATAAGAAAAAATGGCAGAAGTTCTCCCACACCATGGGAAAATGAGGGGAATCATGTGGTTTAGAAGGGTAACGATGTTGTTTGCAGTGTTGTCAGTGACAATAGCAAGATGCCTGATGTTTCGTGCTCCTAGCCTAGCCAGCCGTGCTACCAGACCTCCCAACAAGCCTCTGGCAAGTTACGAGGACAGCTGATAGACAAGCTTTTGGGTGACATTGTGCTTAATCACTCCGGCATATAACTGTATTAATTAGCATTTCCTGGTTCTTAAAAAGGTAAAACATGCATGCTCTATTTAGCCAAACCTGAAATGCTTTCAGAAGCATGCAGTCTTACCCACAGCCAAACATCTTTTGACTAATATCTTAATGGATATTTTAAGTAAAACTGTATTCGTATCTTTTAAGGAAGACATATTTGGAGACATTAGATTTGGTCAGATGATCGGGTACTCAAGTCATGTTTTGGAATCCTTCGTGATTGTGGGCAAGTTAGTGCATCTCAGGTACTGAATTGTAGAAAGAGGAGAACAATAGCTAACAACAGGGTGGTTGTGTGAAGTAAGTGATCTAAAGGATGTAAACTTCTTGGTTCAGTGTCTGGAATGTAGAAAGCAGTGAATAAATGAATTTACTCAACAATGTTTACTGGGGACTTAGGATGTACAAGTCATTGTTCTAGACCCAAACTGTCTAATATGGTAGCCACTGGCCACATGTGGCTATTGAGCACTTGAAAGGTGGTTGGTCCACATGGAAGTGTGCTGTAAGTAAAAAACATATGCTGGATTTCAAAGCTTTGGAACAAATAAACAAACAAAAGAATGTAAACTATCAGGTGAATATTTGTATATTGATTAGATAGTGATATAATATTTTGGATATATTATGGTAAATAAATACATTATGAAAATTAACTTTATATATTTTTTAACATGGCTACTGAAATATGTATAACTACACATGTAGCTCACATTTGTGGCTCACATTACCCTTCTGGTAGACAGTGCTGGTCTAGATGCTGAGGAAAAAGTGAAAAAAAAAAAAAAAAAAAAACCAAACCAATAACCAGAAAAAGGCTTGTCTCCTACAGAGCTTAGATATCAGGAAGAGGAGACAGATAATGCAAAATGAACAAATAAATATGGTTGATGCTCATTATTTGCTGTTCTCTATTTGTGAATCTGCCTGTTTGCTAAAATGTATTTGTAGCCACTGAAATCAATATTTGTAGCCCTTATGCAATCATTCACAGATACGTGCTGGGTGGCAAAAACTTTGAGTTACCTTATGCGTGTTCTCAGCTGAAGTCAAACAAGGCGATGCTCTTCTTGTTTCTGCTCTCATTCTGGAAACAAGTATCCTTTTCATGGACTATTTAGTGCCATGGTTTTTACATCTTTTGTGTGTTTTTTGGGGGTGATTTTGCTGTTTCCAATGGCCCCCAAGGGTAGTGCTGAAATACTGTCTAGTCTTCCTAAGCTTAAGAAAGCTATGATGTGCCTGATGGAAAATATGTGTATTAGATAAGCTTCATTCAGGCATGAGCTACAGTACCGTTGGCTGTGAGTCCAATGTTAATGAATCAACAATGTATTAAGTAAGGTGTCTTTGAACAGAAACACACATAAAACAAGGTTATATATTGATAGGTGGTGAAAATGCTGTGTCCAGAGGTTCACAGGAACCTAACCCTGTATTTCCCTTGGGAATACTGGTTCAGTACTTGCTAATTCAGCATCCTCAGTGACTTTATAAAGCACAACTGCCATAAGTAGCAAGAATTGGCTGTATAAAATACAATCAATGTCAGGTAGTGTTAAATGCTGTGCAGAGTGTGAGGATAGAGAGGCATGGATGTGAAGAGGTGGAAGAATTGCTAATTTGGAAAGGACTCAGCAGAAAATCTCTCCAAGGTTGTCGAATCTGAAAACAGTAGCAGAAGATGAACTTGGAGGCCTCTGAAAACCAGACCCTACATGCCTTTAGGCCATGGTAAAGATTTGGGATTTTATTCCATATGTGATTGGAAGGCTTTGGAGGATTTTGAAGGGATGATAAGTTCATATTACATCTTAAAGGGCCACTCAGGCTTCTGTGAGGAGGATAAGTTGTCAGGGGGAAAAAAAAAGAGAGACAAGTTAGGTGACTGCCGCCAGAGTTCCGGTGAGAGGTGGTGGTGGCTTGCTGTTTCCCTCATTGCCGGTCATATTTGCCCAGAATTCTAGGCAGGCTTTGTCTCTTAGTTTCCTAGTTGTCCCTGTCTCAGTTTTGGTTTTTGCACAAGCTGATCATCTTTTAAGAACTGTTGTGCAGTAACTTGACTGGAAGTGATCCCCAGAGGCAGGAGCGAGGCGCGAGGAGAGAGGGACATGGTGGAATGTACATCCGTCACAGGATGTATCACTGGGCGAATCACTGCTCTGAGAAACTGGGGCTTAAGCTCTTTGGGGCCCTCTGAGAAGCCTTGAGAATTAGCCTGGGGATTGCAGCTCCTTACCATAGGAGGCTTGGGCAACCTCCTTCCCAGTTGATTGAGGACTGTCGTTGGGAAAATTAACCGTCTGTACTCCTGGGCTGCCCTGAGCAGACTGCCCTGAGCTCCTGTGGCTTCAGGGAAAGCCTGAGGCAGCAAAGCAGAGAGACACAGTGAGCCCATGAGGTAGGATATTGGTCGCCCGCCTGGGGACAGAGCATCTCAGTACAGCTACAACTGTAGGTGGGGCAAGGGGAGGGGTGAAGGGACACAAAGACCTCCGCTCCAGCCTCCAGTTCTCTGCTGACAGTTGAACCTACCTAGAAACCTTGGCATGCATCCCTCACCTTGGAAACCTGTTCAGTGCTTTCACTCCCAGGAAACTGGGTTCTGAACCAGACAGACTCCCTGAGACCCTGGTACCATCCTTATCCTGCCGCAGTGTGAGTACTGCTCCTTCCAAGAAACTCACTTAGTTATCTGCCACCATAATCGATCCTGGCTGGGCATGATGATTTTAACTGCAGGCCAGCTTCCTTGGGCACTAGACCTATTGCTGGGTTAGTTCTGGTGCCAATACTTGCTAGATGCTGACCTTGTGAGAGCCACATAATCTCTCTAAACCTCATTCTTTTTAATTAAAAAAGGAATGAAAATACCACCTCTCTTATAAAGTTGTTGTGGGAATTAAATGAAATGATGCAAGTAAAAGCCTTAGCCCGGTACCCAGTACACAGTAAGGCTCAATGCATGTCACTGCTTGCTGTTACCCCAGATATCCCTACTTTTCCCCATCACCATTTTCCACTTAGTTCTCCTCTCCACTGGCCATGGTGAGAAGTCCTAGGTGCTCACCAATTCTGGGAGTGCTGTTACCATCAGATTTGCAGGTCTCTAGGGTCAGGGCTCTGCTCCTAGTTTGCTTCTGACCAAGAACATTAGTCTTCAAGGATCTTCACCTATGACGCTCTTTCATGAATAAATCCTGAATTAAACCTCATTTGCCAGTCAGGATGTAGTCTATTTTATTCATGGTTTTCTAATTCACATAAAGGATTTTGTCAGATTTGTAGTGGTGATTTTGTTTATTGAGTTGGAGCGGCTGTTGCTATAGACATTGTTTTTACAGTTTCACTTTTTAATTTTAATGAATAGTTTGTTTTGCCTTCGATCTTTTTCTTTAAAAGGGAATAGAAATAGCAGAAAAAGGGGAATAGTTCTGAGGATAAACAATGGAAACTGGATGCTTTCTATACTCTGGTTATCTCTGCATAAATCTTCCTACAAACCTAACGGAGATGATCTGAGTCCTTGATGGAGCCTTGCTCCAAAATTTATTTATCTCGGAAAGATTGATAGAGCAAGTTAAATTTATATCAGGACAATTTAGGAGACTGAAGGCTATATTACTTCTGCAGGTGAGCAGTGATACTAGTTCTAATGAGAATCCGAGAGTATTCCTGGAAAAAAACCTGCTTTTTATGTTTTGAGAATGTTTCAAGCTTTTATGAGATGATTTCATATGCTGAACTCTTTGAATTCCCTCTGTGGTGAAGCATGCCTAGCATTTGAATGAAAGACGAGGGACACAAAGATGCATAAAATACAGCTTCTTCTCTCAAGAAGCTTTCAAACTAGAAGGGACAGTCAAGACAAATATAATACGAGGTGTTATGAAAAGATACAAAAGATAATGAAGATGTTCTTTTATTTCCTTTATTAGTAGAAGTATTCATGGGAGAAGTAGAATTTGAGCCATCATTGTGGATGGGTGGGATTTTGGTACAAGGAGTTAAAAAGTAAAAGGAGACCCTTGGGCATTAGAGGATGAAGAAATAGTTTAAGGAAAAGCAAAGGTATCAGAGTGTATTGTGAGTGCAGAAAATAGCAAATAGACCAATTGGACTGAAATATAAACTCCCTGGGGTTATCATCTTGAAATTTCTTCACTTCCATCTTCATGACATCTTTATTTATAGGAAATGTTAAATTTCCTATAGTCCTAAAAAAATAAGCAATATTAACATTTTATTCTTCGATGTAGATGTCAAAGAAGCATGCTATCACCTAATTTAAAGTACATTTTCTATTTATATATTCCCTTGAATTTTGCATTTTGCACGTTGGGCAGACTTTTTCCCATGTATTTGGTCTTTGTGAAATTTTTAATAACATTTGTATTATATTTTGAATTTTTTTAATTAAAAAAATTTTTTTTAATTAATTAATTTTTTGGGCTGCGTTGGGTCTTTGTTGCTGTGCCTGGGCTTTTCTCTAGTTGCAGAGAGCGGGGTCTACTCTTTGTTGTGGTGTGCGGGCTTCTCACTGAGGTGGCTTCTCTTGTTGTGGAGCGCGGAGTCTAGGCATGCAGGCTCAGTAGTTGTGGTGCACGGGCTTAGTTGCTCCACAGCATGTGGGATCTTCCCAGACCAGGGCTCAAACCCGTGTCCCCTGCATTGGCAGGCAGATTCTTAACCACTGCGCCACCAGGGAAGCCCAGCAGCCACTGTTCTCGATGGCTTTGACCCCTCATCAATCACAGTCTCAGAAGTCCTGCTTTCTTCTCAATGCCGACTCACTGATATCCCTCCAAAAACGTGCAGGTGCCTTCTTACCTTACACCTTAGTCCTCTCTGACTTTTTTGGTTTTTAATATAGTTTCCTCATCTCAGAGTTCTTCTCACTACTGGCGCAACCGATACCAGCTGCTTCCCATTCTTGATGTTGTCTACCCTTCAACCTGGTGGTAACTTTTCTGCTTCCATCCAAGCAGGAAGCAGATGTTGTTGCAAGAGATTCCCCTCATTACCTGGCTACAAATTTGACTTGGCAGCAGGTCAGCAGCTGGGAGTTGCCAAGTCAAATGCAAAAGAGTGTGTGTGATTTGATTAAGCGAAATATCGAGTTTCCTCTTGCTGACCACATCTCTTCATTTGGGGGCAGTGGGGGCTCCAGCAGAGACATCAGGTGATCGCAGCAGAGGTCCTCTCGGAGCCCCTGGCCCTGCTCTCCAACTGTCTAACTTTCACGTCCACTTGAAGTTGCTCTCTTAACCTGTCCCACACCAAACTCTTCATTTCCCCCCAAAGCCTGCGGCTCCCCTCATCTTTCCTGTCTCTCACCCATAATCATCCACCCCAATTTTTAAATCAGAATCTTTGAAGTCATTCTTGAGCCCTCCATCTTCTTTTTCTAAATATGATTTATTGCAAAGTTTAGTCAGTCTGCTTTCAAAGTCATCTGCCCATTTCATCAACCATAGCCCTAGACCCAGTCACCATCATCTCTCATCCGGATACCAAAACTGCCCCCTAACATTTCTCCCTGTGGTCTTCCTTGGTCATTTGTCCTTATCTCCAACCCATTCACCACACCACACCACACTGAGAGTGGTCTGTAAAAAAATTCAGTCCTATCAGGTTCTTCTCCTGCTGAAAGCCCTTTTATGGCTTCACATTGCATTTGGAATAAAATCCCACTTTCTTACCTGGTAAGGCCCTGTATTACCGTCTCCTACATATTCCCCCAGTTTCCTCTCCTCCACTCCTTCTATGGCCCTCTCTGTCCCAGCTATTCATGCGGTGTCTCCTTCTGTTCCTTTAGTTAGCTAAGCTCTGCCTTGCCCCCCACTGACTGCAAGGCTTTTCCTCCGCCTTCAAATAGATGGTTTCTTCTTATCATTCACGTCTCAGGTTAAACATAATCTATCATGACTTATTTCTTAATTCACAGTAAACTCCATCCCCTGTTGTTAATTTTTTTTTTTAATAGCACCATTGTTTCCCATCTCTTTCTTAGTATTTGTTTGTAATTATATATATATATATAAAATTTATATATATATATATAATTATTTTTGCAGTTTACTCATTTAATACTTACATTCCATACTAGAGAGTAAGACCCTAGAGGCAGATATAGAGCCCCTAACACTATACACTCATAGGTGCTTTGAACATTTATTTTGAATTGATGAATAGAATGGAAAGCAAGAAGGAGCAGTGAATTCTGAACAGGCATGGAGCTGGAAAATGCTCAGCTCCTGTGTCACCACACAGAGAGGTCATATTGATCTTTTAATTGAATCCTTTTGTCTTATTTAATAAAAACTTTTTGTCAGTAGAAGGGGGCTGGGATATTATTTTCATTTTCAAAATCTTTAAGGAAGAACACCGTTTCATAGAGCTAGGTTAGTGGGAAGGCTCGTCTCCAATGCCAGCGTCTGAGTCATACCACACCCCACACACACCTATCAAGCAGAAAGGTGTCTTTGTCCTCTTCAGAATCACATGCTCAGTGAGCCAAAGTCCTTAACACTTCAGTAATTACCAGGCCCCAGTCCTGGGCTCCCCCTTGGTGACTTTGGAGTCACATCTTTAAGGCCTCTCTGTACATTACCTGGTCATACCCAACTGATTTGGGGACCTTTTTCCTGCTGGGAGCTCAGGAGAATCCTTTGTTTAGTTTTAGCAGGGTCATCCTAAATTTAATAGAGTTTAGTTTGTAGAGTTTTGGCACATAATGCTGAATTTATCATCTGATCAGTAGGGGCTTAGATCATAGGACACTTTAAGTGCTCAGATTCCAGAACCCAATGGACAAAACGTAGATGCTGGCTAGGATTGTGTCCAAGGACAAAGACAGAGTCTAACACGACATATTTACTGTGTCACCTGTCCAGGGCTAGTGTCACTCACCTATTAAGAATTATACAGCAAATCACCTGAGCTCCTCAATCTAGGTGTCCTGTGCACCCCAGGGGATCGTTCTCAAAGTGGCCATATTCTGGAAGTCATCCTTGTCAAAAAGATACAAATGTAAGTGCCAATGATGCAAAGAGAGCGGAATTCAGGGAAAGCTGGACACAAGATCAATAAACTCAAAGAAGCCAAAGTAATGGGGTCATGCAAAAATTCAAAGAAATTATTCCGTGGCCAAAAGTTATTGATGGAGAGTAGTACTAGATAGTGGCTTTCCAAAAATTTTGACTGTGGTCCTAGGTAGGAAATACAATAATTTTTATAAGGCAATATTTACCCATAGTGCGGATGTATTTTTCCCTTCCCTTCCTTTTCCTTCCTTTTCTTTCTTTTCTCCATCCCCACCCCTCTTTTCCAAAATAGCTGGTCTCAACCCACTGGGTTAATTTCTTGACAATCTGATGGGTATTGACTTGCAGCTACCAAAACAAACAAACAAACAAAAACACATGAATGAAAAAAAGCAACCAACCCACCAACCAACAAATGAGCTTTGTTGTAGAACATTCTGGAGAGTACCAGTGCCAACCTCACAATGTAATTGATAACAGTTCTGCACTTAAAGTGAACTTTGAACAAGCACATCAGCAAAGACAGAATTTTCTGCAAATATTGTAAGTGTTCTGATGCAGGGTATCAAAAACCCAGTACTGAGTGGTGTGAGACGAGAGCCATGTCGGTCACACACTAGAGGAGAGATAGAAATTAATCAACACAAGAAGAAGGAAACATGTCTTGCACCAGAACAAGTGGCTAGGAGTGTAATCATGTTCCTTGGTGAGTAGTTTGTATCAGAAGCCCATTTATTCTTTTGTTTGTTTATTCAACCAATATTTTTGAAAGATCCAGACCCTATGTGGGAACAAGACACACCCTGTGCCTTTAAGGAACTTATAGTAAATATATTATTTGTGGTTTAATATATATGAAATGAAAATTAATATATAATAATATGGAATATAACAAATTGACTGGAAAGAAGAAAACTGCATATAATTCACATTTCACCTCACAGTTTTAGTTGTTTTCAGCTAACCCTTCTCGTTAGCTGGGTTAAGTCCAGAGTCAAAAACACCTCTCTAAGTGTTGTATGTAGATATTTAGACAATGTGTACATGAAATCGCAATTGCAGTCAAGATGCTGGTAGTTAAGGGTGGACAGATTGAGTAAGAAAAATCTTTAAAATAAAGTTGATTTAAAAAGTGTACTTCTTTTTTCGAGTATTAATTATTATGCTTGCACATATTAAATACTTAATTTAAAAAGATAGTTTCCCTATGAGACTTTCATACTAACATTGAGTTTTATAGTACTGTTACATGGTTCAATTTAGAAATCCATTAAGGATTGCCTTTTATTGATTTTTTAATTTGGTCAGTGTCTTGCCTACCCCCAACTAATTATAAGCTCTTTAAAGATAGAATTTTATTCTCACTTTTTACATATTTCTTAAATAAGTGTAGGATATAAAACAAATATTAAATGAAGTTATGAGCTCATGAAATGATTACCATGAAAAATTGTTCTCCTTCCTGAAAATGGGGGGTAGAGCCATGACGCATGAATGTAAGGTTAAGAAAATCATACTTCTACCTGTTTCTTTGTTTTCTAAATAACCTGTACCTTGTTACTGGTGCCAGAACTTATCCTCCAATAGCTGTAACCACCTGTGGCCTAAGTAACCAAGAGAGTATGAAGTCTACTGTTAGTTTTCTAGGGATGCCATAATAAATTACAAACTAGATGGCTTAAACAACACAAATTTATTTTCTCACATTTCTGAAGGGTAGAAGTCTGAAATCAAGGTGCCAGCTGAGTTGGTTCCTTCTGAGGGCTGTGAAGGCGGATCTGCTCCATTCCTCCCTCCTAGCTTTGGGAGCTGCTGGCAGTCTTTGGTGTTCCTTGCCTTATAGATGGTCCTTGTCTCTCTGCATCTTCATGTCCTCTTCCCTCTCTGCATGTCTGTCTTTGGGTCCAAATTTCCCCGTGTTTATAAGGACACGGTCTTATTGGGTTAAGGTCCACCCTAACAACCTCATCTTAACTTGATCACATGCAAATAAGATCATGCTCACCGGTAGGGGAGTTAGGTCTTGACATCTTTCGTGGGGACACAATTCATCCAAAACAACTATATTGTGAGACCTTTGATTTTACTGAGAACATCGCCTAAACCTTGCCAAGAGAATTAGACAACATGCTTGTCCATGCCTGAATTAGGGAGAGAGAGAGATTTACCCACTTTTATTATGAATTCTAAAGGCTCCTCCCAATTCCTGCTGTTGTTGTTTTGTCAAGGGATTTTCTCTGCTTGATTATTCCACAATGTAAAGTAGCATCCAATAGACCAAGTCGGTATTCCCACTAACCCACGTCATGCATCAAACATCTTAAATTACCTAGATTTGATTGTTACATGTACCCTTGCTTATAGGTGGGGAATCATAAGGAAAACTGCCTCAGGGATCTCACAGTTATGTGGAAACAACAGAAAAACTAGGATATCTACTAGAAAAATATCCAGCAGGTCGAGACTATTTTTTTTTGTTATTGAGAAAAACAGGTTATGTTCAATATCCACAGAAGAAGGACGAAGACTCAGAAGTGTTACATTTTCTGGGTTCACTTGAACTCTGGCATCCATAGCATCAGGTCTCTGCCACCATGCGGTTAATACACAACACACCTAGTATCTAAAGGTGTTAACAACTGTCTTACTATAAATGCATGTACTTTGAAGGTTTTTCCCAGAAGCAATGATGTATGGACGAGATTTATTCTAGTCTCTCAGCCCACATCCTGCTTATGACTAAGGGCAAGCAGGTTAAGAAGATGAAATGATGGCATGTTAACGGGCCCATGGGGGTATGGGTCTCGTGTCTGATGAGTGCTAAATCCTGCTCCTGTGAACAGCAGAGGATATTACCCAAGCTCAGCTTGTTCATTAAGGAGACGGCTAACTGGAAGTGTGTCCTGTAAAGATATCAGAAAAAGGCAGGTATTCACATCATGATGGGAGATTTTAGAGGGATAGGGTGAGAGAAAGAAAAAGGAGTCTTAACATCAGGTATGATTTCAGTCATTATTAGATTTATTTGTATATGTTTTCTTCAAAACTAGCTCAGTATTTGAAAGAGAAACCCATTCTGTCTGAAAAATACATCATTTGACTTTTCTGTCTATTCATCGCACCAATGGTGCTGAAATATTTTCTAGGTAGTTTTGAGTGAAATATGTTTGGACAGATATAGAATAATGACAGTAATTTGTATCATCTTAATATCAATAAGTACAGCATATTCTTTAAGAACATGACATCTGGAACTAGAGTGCCTGGATTGACTACTAACCTTGTATTGAACTAATCAGCAAAACAGCGGCAGGTGCCACAGGCAGAATAGAGTGCCCAGTGGGTTGCTCCCTGAGAAATCCCTCTTGAGGAAGTATTTTTCTCATAAAAGTGCCTTTTAATTGACCACTGTAATAGCCACTTGTCCTACTCAAGTGTCCAAGACATTCTCCTAACCCACAGACTCCAAGTCACTGAGGGTGTTTCTGGGTGCTTGTGTTTCATGAATAAAAGGAAAAAGTCAAATTAAAAAAAAAAATCCATGGTAGTTGTGGACACTGAGAAAGCCACTTAACTACACCTGGTCTCAGTTCCCTTCTTTGTAAAATGGGGCTAAAAATAGACCTATCTTATACAGTCACTGTGAGAATTAAATTATTTAATATACTTAGAATTTAATGACTTTACATACCTAGAACAGTGTCTAGCAAAGTGGTATATAATTAATATTATAAATATGAATTGAAAACATAATATGTGCCCAGTCTGTATTAAGCATTTAAGAAATTTCAAGAAAACTATGTGTTTTGAATTTTGATCTTAAGGAACATATAATTTGGGAACCAATTAGATTAAAACACATGTGATCAGAAAACAATAAAAGAGAGTGTGTCATTATATCCCAAGTGCTGTATATTGTTTTCAAAGATGAGCACAACCTTTCCTCTCTTCTCTAGCACTCTTCTTTGCAATGTGCCTTTGTGACTTGTCCCACCAAGAGATGGAGACTGTTTCCCTGACCTTTGACTTATTTGGACCAATAGAATATTAGTGGAAGTGGCGTTATTTTGAGTTCTGGAATCTACCTCTCAAGAGACACCGCAGCTTCCACCATGACACTCTTGGAACTCTGCCCTAGTACTAGGGCAAAGGAAGTTGGTCTAGTCTACTGGAGGACAAAAGGCCCACGGAGGAAAATGAAGGTGCTCTAACCAACACCAGGACCACCTGTCAGACATGTAGGTGAGGTCGTCTTAGATCCTTCCGCACAGCTGGCACTCAAGGTGACGCTTCACATGAGTGAGCCCAGCCGAGGAACTGCCCGGTCAACCCGCAGAGCCATGGCAGACAGCAACCTGCTGTTGTAAGACACTGAGTTCAGCAGTAGTTTGTTACACATCAGTAGGTAACTGAAACTCCAAGTGATGCGGAGCAAAATGCAATTGCTTTTTAGACGTTTAAAGAAAGGCAGTAGGAGTAAAGGGTGATCAGGAAAGGCTTCTCAAAAGATACGACATTTTAAGAGGTCTTAGAAGATGGTTTAGTCTGTTTGGGCTGCTGTAACAAAATAGCACACATGGGGATAGCTTATAAACAACAGAAATGCGTTTCTCACAGCTCTGGAGCCTGGGACATCCAGGATCAAGGTGCTAGCATGGTTGGATGAGGACCCTCTTCCTGTTTCGTAGCCAGCCCCTTCTTCCTGTGTCTTTACATGGTGGAAAGGTTAGGGGTCTGTCTGGAAGCTTGTTTATAAGGGCACTAATCCCACTCACAAGGACTCTACCCTTATGACTTAATCACCTCTCAAAGGCCCTACCTCCTAATACAATCACCTTTGGGGGTTAGGATACAATACATGAATTTTGGAGGGACACATTCAGACCATAACATTTGAAAATAAATAGGACCTGAATAGCTGGAGAGGAAGAAGTCAGTATCTAAGCTATAGAAGCAGTATAAACAAATCAACTTGAATGAGCAAGAATAAGTCATGCATGTACGTAATCAGGGGATCAGGACGGGGAACATGAGGGTCAGGGAGGAAATTAGATTAATTGACAAATAAGTTTTGTGTTGGAGTACAGTGAGAGATAGGATTGGATTTAAAGGTTAAGAAAATTATGGAGAGCTTTTAAAGCTATTCAGAAATACCAATGTGATTTTTAAAAATTCCTACCTCCCTTATAGCAGTTCCTATTTCATAGTATTTCTTTATTCAAATATTTATTGAGTGGCTATTATGTGCTAGATACCATAGTAGTTTGGTTGAATAGTGTCTGCCCCAAATTCATGTTCACCTGTAACCTGTGAATGTGACCTTATTGGGGAACAGGGTCTTTGCAGATGCAAAGATGCAGTCATACTGCATTAGGACGGGGCTCTAAATCCAATAACTGGTGTCCTTTTAAGGAGAGGGAGATTTGGGGACATAGAGGCACAGAGATACACAGGGAAGAAGGCCCTGTGACAACAGCAGCAGAGACTGGAAAGTTGCAGCTCTAAACTGAGCAATGTCAGAACCATGAAGAGATGCATGAAACATTCTTTCTCAGAGCCTCCAGAAGGAACCATCCCTGCTAATATCTTGATTTTGAACTTCTAGCCTCCAGAACTGTGAGAGAATAAATTTCTGTTGTTTTAAGCCACCTCATTTGTAGTAATTTGTTACACCAGCCCTAGGAAACTACTACGGAACTATTCTAGATTTTTGAGATACAGCAGGGAATAAAGGAGATAAAAATCATCTTCTTATGTTATCATTCCTCTTAGACTATAAGCTCCTGGAGGGAGGATCTCTTTCTTACTAATCTCTGTTTTCCATGAAGTTCTGCGTACAGCATAGATGTTCAAAACATAAAGATTCAAGGAGAAGTGTGCTAGATAATGAGGAACAATTGAGAATTTGAGAGTCAGCAGCGGGGACTTGAGATAGCACAGGTTCAAACACCAGCTTCATTGATGATTAGCTGTGGGTGATCTTGAGCAAGTTGTTAAACTTTCTGACCCTTTCTCCCATCATCTGTGAAACAGGAGTCCTAATACCTGCCCCATAGTATTGGGTGAGAGAATGTCATAAGGTAACACATTTAAAGTGCCAATGTCATGGTTAGATGCTCAATAAATTTAGTTCCTTCTCTTTCCCTTCCCTGTAATGGTATGAGGAAAGCAGATTTCAGGAAGACTAATTTGGCGGTAGAATATCAGGTAAATTAGAGGGAAAGGTATGGCTTTGAGCACCTACCTGTTTTGGAGACAGTAGAAGGAAGCTGGCTGTGAAATTGTGAGGGCGTGGACTGAGGTGCTGATGATGTGAACTGAGAGGGGAGGACAAATACAGAAATGTTTCTAAAGAAGAATCTATAGAATTTAACTACTAGTTGGAGAAAGAAAAAAATAAAGTGAAAGAGGAATATTCAACCAGACTCCTGGTATAGTAGTCTGAGATACTGATGTGTAACTGACAGAGGGAAATTCGGAAGTTTGGTATTAAGGCTGGGAGATAAGCTGCGTTTGATTTAGGCTGAGTGATGTTAAGGCATAAAAGTGATGCGTCATAGAGCAAAATGAGGCTATAGTTGTGGAGAGAGTTAGAAATGTAGATTTGACCATCATTTGAAGACAAGTAGCAACAGAAACCATGAAAATAGATGATTTAAGTCAAGGAGACAGTATGTAAGAACAAACAAACAAACAAGGGGTCAGGGCAGAATCTTGAACAGTAAGAAGTACCAACAGCTGAATAAGAATGTCGCAAATTTAATGATGAAATGACTCCCTGGACTTAGCAATGGTGATTAGGCAAAGGTCTCATTTGAAAAAAGCTACACTTCTAAATGTCCTGTCATAAGCCACCAGGGAAACATCGGAAGTTCCCAAGGAAAGTGTAACTGCTTTTAGTGAATATCAATTAAGGCTTGATTTAGATAATGTTGTATTTATCTTAACTTTTTATCTATACCAATGTACTGCAGAAAAAGCCATAAGACAATATCAACAATTAATCTTTCTTGCCTCAGTTGGAAAAGACAATATCTAGCATAGATATTTTTCTTTCCTGTTTGTAGTTTCCATGACTCTTTGATCTAGTCAAAAACATAAGAGCTGTAGGAGAATTCTTTGTGATTAAATGTAGGTAAGCAGCATATTTTGGTTTCTAGCTGAGACAGGTTAATTTCAGAACTTAGGCATGTATAGGCAGTGTCTGAGGGGGCTACACATTCCAGAAGTCTAGCCTCTGAGTATGAGAAGCCCCTAAGAAAGAAACTTAAACTGAGGAAAATGTTGAATTCATAGGAGAGGTTCAAGGTCATGGACTAGTGTGGAAAGAGTCGGGTAGCTATGAGTGTGTGCAGTTCATATGGTCCTCTGTTCTTGTCCTGTATGGCACACACATCTCTTGATTTCCCAACATAGACCCAGGGATTTGTACTACCCGAGGCCTGACAGTGAAGCTCAATGGGAAAAATAAAACAATGGGAAAAATAAAATAGACTTTCTTTAAGTGTCCTAGACAAAAAAAGAACGAGGCAATGCTCTTGGGGCCAGGTAAAAGGGAAAGCAAAAGAGACATCTTCTTGGCCTTTTGAGCAACAATTTGGAAACAACAGCCACTATACAGACACTAGTTTCCTTTACATCATTGATAGGCTCTGGGAAGGATAGACAAAAAGAGTACAGATATTGGTTGACTAGTTAGTTCAAAGTGTAAAGATGCATGAGATATTGTCTGATATTTCTATTTTAGGGCTAATTATGAGCCAAGATTGTCAAATGAGAAAGAGTTAGACTAGAAGGGATGCAGAATTGAACATAGTAATGCACGAAAGAGTCATTTTGAAGAGTCATATGATAAACAGAATTTCTGAGTAGTGTTGTATGCCCCTTTGAGCTTTGTGACCATATAATACATTCAAACTCAGTAAGTGTGTGTTTTTCTCCAGGAAAAATTGTTTGGTTGCAGATTGAGACACAGTGTATTAGTTGAGTTTAATTAGGACTGGGATTTTGCCAAGAGAGTATGATGTAGAGAGAGATGAGTAAAATAGCATTTGGCAATAAATTATTTAAATGATGAACCATGGAAACTAAGTTCTAGCTAAAGAGTGAAGTGAGCATAGGAGGGGGATGATAGTGAAAAAGCTATAGAATCTGTGGGCTGGGCGCTTTGATGGTGTAGAAAAGCAGTCCAGGAGGGTTGTTAACTAGGAAAAAAAGGAAGTAGCTGGACATTTTTTCATCTCGTTGCTGCATAATATTGAAACAAAACAGCAGAAGATATAGTGTGATCCTTTTCCTATCAATATGGGAAAATAAGACATCCGGAGATAAGTTACCTGGCTAGATAAGACTAAACTGTACTTGACTGATTCTTAACAATCCAGTAAGAAGACATAATTTAGGATATCATTGAATGTTGAACTGGTACATCTTTAAAACTATGGGAAGCATTTTTCATTTTAATTTCTGGCCTACAACCAAAACTCCTCATCAGCCATTCAATTACACCTGAAATTTGGCCATCCCCCAACTCTTGGGCTCTCTATGTTAGAATAGGAGTGGAAAGTTTTTTTAACTGAAAAGATTCACAAACACTGAGTTTAGGTTTTGTCCCATACTATTTTTTCATATTGATTATAAGATTAGAGTACATGAAGCCAAAAATATAGGAAGAAAAGTTTATATCATGAGCCTTGACAGTATCATATACTTTAATTCAGTATTGTATGGTTACTTTCCTTCTCAGACCTACCTTGATTCAGATTCCTTTGTCAGAAAGGACATATTTTTATACAGACTGAGCTGAAATCAAGTGCTTTTTTAGTGCAAGGGTTAATATTATCCTCAGAGAGGACAGCCATGGCAACTAGGAGACCCTCTGTTCTCAATGTATAAATAGTTTCTCCCTCTTATTCCCTCCATGGCTATTTATAGAGCATGAGGGAACTAGAATATGGTCAATCTGTCATCCAATGCCATATATTCCAGAAAAACTGAACTCATTAAAAGTTTTCTCCAATCCTAACCAAAAATGTAGATATATTATCAATGTGACACACCATATTAACAAATTGAAGAAGAAAAACCATACGATCATCTCAATAGATGCAGAAAAAACTTTTGACAAAATTCAACACTCATTTATGATAAAAACTCTCCAGAAAGTGGGCATAGAGGGAACCTACCTCAACATAATAAAGGCCATATATGACAAACCCACAGCAAACATCATTCTCAATGGTGAAAAACTGAAAGCATTTCCTCTAAGATCAGGAACAAGACAAGGATGTCCACTCTCACCACTATTATTCAACATAGTTTTGGAAGTCTTAGCCATGGCAATCAGGGAAGAAAACAAAATAAAAGGAATACAAATTGGAAAAGAAGAAGTAAAACAGTCACTGTTTGCAGATGACATGATACTATATATAGAGAATCCTAAAGATGCCACCAGAAAACTACTAGAGCTAATCAATGAATCTGGTAAATTTGCAGGATACAAAATTAAAGCACAGAAATCTCTTGCATTCCTATACACTAATTATGAAAAATCTGAAAGAGAAATTAAGGAAACACTCCCATTTACCACTGCAACAAAAAGAATAAAATACCTAGGAATAAACCTACCTAGGGAAACAAAAGACCTGTATGCAGAAAACAATAAGACACTGATGAAAGAAATTAAAGATGATACCAACAGATGGAGAGATATACCATGTTCTTGGATTGGAAGAATCAATATTGTGAAAATGGCTATACTACCCAAAGCAATCTACAGAATCAATGCAATCCCTATCAAATTACCAATGGCATTTTTTACAGAGGTAGAACAAAATGTCTTAAAATTTGTATGGAGGCACAAAAGACCCCAAATAGCCAAAGCAGTCTTGAGGGAAAAAAATGGAGCTGGAGGAATCAGACTCCCTGACTTCAGACTATACTACAAAGCTACAGTAATCAAGACAATATGGTACTGGCACAAAAACAGAAACATAGATCAATGGAAAAAGATAGAAAGCCCAGAGACAAACCCATGCACCTATGGTCAACTAATCTATGACAAAGGAGGCAAAGATATACAATGGAGAAAAGACAGTCTCTTCAATAAGTGGTGCTGGGAAAAGTGGACAGCTACATGTAAAAGAATGAAATTAGAACACTCCCTAACACCATACACAAAAATAAACTCAAAATGGATTCGAGACCTAAATGTAAGACCGGACACTATAAAACTCTTAGAGGAAAACATAGGAAGAACACCCTTTGACATAAATCACAGCAAGATCTTTTTTGATCCACCTCCTAGAGTAATGGAAATAAAAAGAAAAATAAACAAATGGGACCTAATGAAACTTCAAAGCTTTTGCAAAGCAAAGGAAACCATAAACAAGACCAAAAGACAACCCTCAGAATGGGAGAAAATATTTGCAAACGGATCAACAGACAAAGGATTAATCTCCAAAATATATAAACAGCTCATGCAGCTCAATATTAAAGAAACAAACAACCCAATCCAAAAATGGGCAGAAGACGTAAGTAGACATTTCTCCAAAGAAGACATACAGATGGCCAAGAAGCACATGAAAAGCTGCTCAACATCACTAATTATTAGAGTAATGCAAATCAAAACTACAGTGAGGTATCACCTCACACCAGTTAGAATGGGCATCATCAGAAAATCTACAAACAACAAATGCTGGAGAGGGTGTGGAGAAAAGCGAACCCTCCTACACCGTTGGTGGGAATGTAAATTGATACAGCCACTATGGAGAACAGTATGGAGTTTCCTTAAAAAACTAAAAATAGAATTACCATATGACCCAGCAATCCCACTACTGGGCATATACCCAGAGAAACCATAATTCAAAAAGACACATGCACCCCAATGTTCATGGCAGTACTATTTACAATAGCCAGGTCATGGAAGCAACCAAAATGCCCATCGACAGATGAATGGATAAAGAAGATGTGGTCCATATATACAATGGAATATTAGCCATAAAAAGGAATGAAATTGGGTCATTTGTTGAGATGTGGATGGATCTAGAGACTGTCATACAGAGTGAAGTAAGTCAGAAAGAGAAAAACAAATATCGTATATTAACACATATATGTGGAACCTAGAAAATGGTACAGATGAACTGGTTTGCAAGGCAGAAATTGAGACACAGATGTAGAGAACAAACGTATGGACACCAAGGGGGGAAAAGTCCCGGGGGTTGGGGGTGGTGGTGTGATGAATTGGGCGATTGGGATTGACATGTATACACTGATGTGTATAAAATTGATGACTGATAAGAACCTGCTGTATAAAAAAAAATTTTTTTTAAAAAGGAAAAAATAAAAGTTTTCTCCAATCCTAACCAAAAATGTAGATATATTTTTTTTTCAATTTTTTAAAAGTCAGATTAACTCAAAAAATTTTCTCAGAGGAAAAAAAATTGAGAAGTAAAAATTTGGCAAAAGTTGTTTCTTCATGTGTCAATTACTGGTAGTCAAATTATTTTCCTCATTCTGTTGATTGTATAAAATCCAAAGAACAATCTCTCTTTCTGGGCTGATAACTTGAGAGTCAGATAGATAGTTATGATTAGTTTCTCTGAACTTACATGGAGATTTCACAGCAACATGATAATATGAAGGAGTAATTGCATTTTCTACAGTGCTGGTGTTGAATTTATTGAGCATGGTGCCTTCATAAACAATATTATTTTACACAAAGTGTTTGAGTTTTTCCACATAAAGGAGAAACTGCCTCATCAAATGGTCAGAGTTAGCACGTATTTTCTTTTTCTATTTGCTTTAGCTTCCAAGAAATTTGAAGATTTTGATGTTTATCATTTCTAGTTTCTCTAATAAAATTGCATCTCCTATCCTCATCCTGAAATTTTATATTGCATAAGATATTTCTATTTAATTTTGTAAAAAATGTCGGCCATGAAACACCATTTGGGAAATAGAATTGGAATTTCAGAATGTTAATGCTGACAAAGCTGGGAAAACATAGAGTGTATTCTCCCTATTTGTATAATGTAGGAAAGTGGGCTCAGAGATGCTTTGTAACTTATGTAGCTAGAAACTGACAGAGTCAGTACTAGAAACAATTTTTACTCAGTCTAAGCTTGGTGCTGGCTAGAAAACAAATTAATCTAGAAATCATATTTGATGTCAAATTTTGTTGTCTGTTTTAAACTTAGAGTTACTGCCTCTGAATTGTTCTCTGTGGGTGAGATTTTTTACCCCTGGCTTGACTCCAAGCCCTTCTAGGTTAGGCCCTGCTTAGTCTTTCAGTATTCAGTAAACACTTAAATAAACAAAAGGCTGGAACTGGATTATTTTTCAGTGAATTATTTATTATCAATGATAATGTGCAACTTATTACTTCCCCTGGAATATGATAGGCTCACCGTATTTTGAAATTCTAGAAATATTTGGAATTTTACGTTACTTTTTAACCACAGAATTATATTAACCTGTTTAATTGAAAACAGCACATCTGTAAGAGGACAGTCCAGGATGGTGGCACAGGAAGGTCCTGAGCTCACCTCGTCCCACAGATACCCCGAATTGACAGCTACATATAGAGCAGTTCCTCCTGAAGAAGACAAGGGCTGATTGAACATCTTCTGCAAAACACATGATAGAGGGACCACATGGAGATGGATTGGGAAGATGAAGACATGGTATCTATAGAAACTCCATCCCCGATGTAGCAACCTGCAGTAGGGAGGGATATCACTGAGGGGCCTGCCTGCAGACTCTCCCACCCATGGCAGAAAAATAGCAGTTTAAAGGGCACCTAGAGGATACTTAAAGGAAATCCATTCACTAACCCTAGCGTGCTGCCGAACAGGCAAGGAACTGCTGGAGCTCTCTTCGGGGTCGGAAGCACCAGAGAGTGCTATTTTTTATGTTCCCCTTCCACCTTGATAGTGTGGACAAGAACACGTTCCAGGTGTTCTGGCCCACCTGCCAAGTTCCCTGGCCCATGCCAGCTACACCTGTCTCCCTAAGGCAGACATCCCTGGCATGGCACACTCCCTAAGTGAAATCTAGGGAAACACCTGTCTCCCTAAGGCATCCCTGGCATGGCACACTCCAGGACCCCCAGCCCATGCACACTGCAGCTGTCCTGTCACGGTGGTCTCAGCACAGCCTGTCCCCACTCCAGCTGACCATCAAGGTAGCCCTAGTGAGATGTGCCCCAGGAATCTACTGCACATGTCTGCTCTAGCTCTAGCCATTCTGCCAAGGGGCCTTGATGCCTCGCACCCCAGCACCCCCTGATCTGCTAACACTCCAGCTCCAGCTGTCCCACCAAAGTGGCCCCAGTTTGCCCTGGGACCCCACTGACCCGTGCCTGCTCCAGCTCCAGCAGTCTTTCCAAGGTGGCTGTGACGTAATGTGCACTGAGATACCCCTGTCCACGCCCACTTCAGGTCCAGCCAGCCTGCCAAAGTTGCCTGTCATGTGCAGTCTACACAAGGAACACTCCTACATAAGGCCACAGAGGAACCTCTTTTACCTAATTCATAGAAACCAACAGAAAGTCAAACACAATGAGGAGACAGTGTAATATGTTCCAAACAAAAGAGCAAGATAAAACCCCAGGAAAAAACCCTAATAGAATGGAGATAGATAATTTACCTGATGAAGAGTTCAAAGTAGTGGTCATAAATATACTCACCAAACTTGGGAGAAGAATGGAGGAACACGGTGAGATCTTCAACAAAATGTTAGAAAATATAAGAAAGAACTAATCAGAGCTGAAGAGCACAGTAACTAAAATGAAAAATACACTAGAGGGAATCGCCAGCAGATTAGATGATACAGAAGAACAGATCAATGATCTGAAAGATGAAATAGTGGAAATCATCAAATCAGAACACCAATAAGAAAAAAGAATTTTTAAAAATGAGGATAGTTTAAGGAACCTCTGGGACAACATCAAGCATAGTAATATTCTCATTATAGGGATTACAGAGGGAGAAATGAGAGAGAAAGGAGCAGAAAATTTATTTGAAGAAATAATGGCTGAAAACTTCCCTAATCCAGGGAAACATATCCAGGCCCAGGAGTCACAGAGAACCCCAACCAAGAAGAACTCAAAGGGATCCACACTAAGACATCATAATTAAGGGCAAAAGTTAAAGATGAAGAGAGAATTTTAAAGAACTCATACAACTCAATACAATTTTCTTTTTTTATTAAAAAGTGAGCAGAGGACCTGAATAGACATTTCTCCAAAGAAGAAATAAGGATGGTCAAGAGGCACATGAAAAGATGCTCAACATCGCTAATTATCAGGGAAATGCAAATCATAACCATAATGAGATATCACCTCATTGAGGTAGCACCTCAGAATAGCTATATCAAAAAGACAAGAAATAACAAGTGTTGGTGAGGATATAAGGGAAAGGGAACCTTCATGCACTGTTGGTGGGAATATAAATTGGTACAACCATTATGGAAAAGAGTATGGAGGTTTCTCAAAAAAATCAAACTAGAACTACCATCAGTTCCACTACTGGCTCTTTTTTTTTTTTTTTTTAAATTAATTAATTATTTTATGGCTGTGTTGGGTCTTCGTTTCTGTGCGAGGGCTTTCTCTAGTTGCGGCAAGCGGGGGCCACTCTTCATTGCAGTGCGCGGGCCTCTCGCTATCGCGGGCTCTCCTGTTGCGGAGCACAGGCTCCAGACGCGCAGGCTCAGTAATTGTGGCTCACGGGCCCAGTTGCTCCGCGGCATGTGGGATCTTCCCAGACCAGGGCTCGAACCCATGCCCCCTGCATTGGCAGGCAGATTCTCAACCACTGCGCCACCAGGGAAGCCCCTGGCTCTTTTTCTAAAGAAAACAAGAACACTTATTTGAAAAGATATATGCACCCTAATGTTTATTGCAGTATTGTTCATAATAACCAAGATATGGAAACAACCTAAGTGTCCATCAATAAATGAATACATAAAGAAGATATATATGTATATATATGTATATATACAATGCAGGATTATTCAGTCATAAGAAATGAAATCTTGTCATTTGCAGCAACATGGATGGAGCTAGAAGGTATTATGCTAAGTAAATAAGTCAGGCAGAGAAAGACAATTATCATATGATTTCACTTATAAGTGGAATCTGAAAAAACAAAACGAACAAACAGAAACAGAAACATTCTCATAGATACTGAGAACAAATTACTGGTTGCCAGAGGGGAGGGGAGGTGGGAGGCTGGATGAAATGAGTGAAGGGTATTAAGAGGTACAGACTTCCAGTTATAAAATAAATAAGCCACAGGGATGTAATAAATATACAGCATAGAAAGTATAGTCACTTTTAGGTGACAGGTGTTAACTAGACTTATCCTGGTGATCATTTTGTAATGTGTAAAAAATCTCATCCCAATGTTGTACACCTGAAACCGACACAATCTTTTAAGTCAATTATACTTCAATAAAAAAGAAAACAAATACAAAACCCAGCATGCTGAATATTTATTCACAGAATGCTTTGTAAAAATGACAAATTCTTTTCTCACCCCATCCTTAAAATATATGCACACACGTGGCATGCACACATACACTGAACACGAATTTTCGGCACGTGGAGGGTCTGAAACCTAATGATGATAGTTGAAGATGGGAGGATTGTGTTTCTTGTGACACGCAGATTTTCTTACACTAATTCTCTTAACAGCCTGTGGTGGTAGTATTTCTCCTCCGTTGGATGGAAGGACATCGCTTGTGCCCCTGTTCAGCCTTAGCTTACCAGTCATTTCTGTGATTTCCACCCTGCTATGTGGCATGTTTCTGATCCATTGCTCTATTGCAATTACTTTTCTCAGTTAGATCACCCTTCATTATATAGTATTTTAAAGTGATCTTGTTAATATCTAAAATAGACTGAGTCGTGTTCACTACTTTTCATTCGTTGCTCCTCAGTGTGGTAAGTGCTAATGGGAAATGAAATAACAACGAAGAATAAGCAGCAGGAGGGAGAAAAAAAAGGAAAAGGTGTAGCTAAAATAGAAATCGGATAACTGCCCCTTAACATGTAGTTCTTGTCTTGTCCATTGTCCTGGTGAGTGGGAGGAAATAATCTTGTACGCTGGGGAGTGTGGTGGTAGCACAGTCTAGGGCTGGGTCTGCTGGTGACCAGAGGACCCTCTCATATAGCACTGGGCATAGGCTGAAAGGGTTTTAACGCACATGCAGGAGAGTTAGGGTTGGTGACAGGTGACAGCAGTTAATTCAAGGCGAGCAATTGAAAAGCAATGAGAACAAACTGCAGTGGATTGGGGAAAGGAAAAAGCAATTTACCTATATCATCCCATTTGACATGGAAAAACTCTCAGCTTAGGTTTTGTTGGCTCCATTTTACAAAAGATGACTTGGAGGCATTAGTCAAATATAAGTCTAATATTTGGTTTCAAAGCCATGTTCGCTCTCTGGTAAAACAGGGCAGAAAGCCCAGAGTCATGGATTCAGAAATCAAGATCAGAGCATAATTTCAACTAATGAAATCAAGAAGCATGGGATTAAGCATGAGGCAGTTCTGCAAATTTTAATCACAATTTATAAATTTGCATTTTGGTGCAATGCAGTCTGCTTCCTTTGGGTTTTGACTTTTAGGGGTCCTGCAGCTTTAACATAGGCAAAACTTCCAAATAAGTTCTGTTTGACTTAGGAGTGCTTAGTGTTTAATATTTTAGGCACTAACAATACTTTTAACAAAACAAAAATACAAAAATGAGGGTTATATGTCTCCTCCACTCTCTGAAAAAGAGATCACTCAGAATAGAAGGAAAAGAACCAAATTTTCTATGTGACTCATAGGCTGGCAGCTGGCCTCATGAGTCTATTGAGCACTTCAGGTCTGCCTAGTCCAAACTGTCATGTGCTTTCAGTGTAAAATACACATCAGATTTTGCAGACTTAGTTTGCAAAAAATAGAAAATATCTCATTAATAATTTTGTTATTTTGATTACATACTGAAGGGTAATAATTTGGATATCTTCAGCTAAATAAAATATACCATTAAAATTAAGTTCACTTGCTTCTCTTTACTTTTTTTTGGTGTAGCTACTAGAAAATTTAAAATGACGTATGTAGTTTGCATTTGTGGCTTGCATCATATTTCTATTGGATGGTGTTGGTTTATATTGTCCCCAACTCTATTCCTCCAGGGCCATAGTCCATAATATATTCCAGGTTTTTAGGTATTTCCCAGTTCAGGAAATGCCTGCTTATGTATTATAAACATAATATATCCCATGTTTTTTTCTCTCAAGATATATACTCTAACTTTCCATGTAATTTCCAGTTTAAGGAATGCCCAATTATGCCCTGCTATGCATTTCTGTGGACCCAGATGTGGTGATACCTGACACTTTTCCTGGAAAACTTACAAATGGTCTCCAAATTTTGAAGAGGAATTTTAATAAAAATATAGGTAAACAAAACAATTCAACCAAGGTCAGTTGCTACACATAGGTGATTAATATTTTAACTTGATGGAATTTTTGTCTGGTGTTCATTTATTCCTCTCTTCACCCATTCATGTATTCCACAGATGTTAATGAGGGCTTCCTGGGAAAGATGCTTGTTACATAAGACTTTCCAAGACCACAGGGACTGAAGAAGTTCAAGGAATGCAGGACACACTGTCAGCTATTGAAAATGTTTTGATATAGATTACTTATTTAATCACTCTCAGCACAGGCTTTGAGCATTCATTTATGATATTTGTTAAAATAGAAGAACTGCCTCATTTTTTAATGTACCTTTATGTAGGCTAGAAGATCTCTTAAAGAAGGAAATCAATCCTGGATTTTATTTTTCCATAAAGGGAAATGTTCCCTAGGCTTTAGAACAACAACCATAACAAAACTCCCTGAAATATTTTTGGCTCTGTTAAGGGTTATATAACATCTTAAAGGAATTATTGATATTAATTCTAATATTACATTGGATTTCATTGTACCTTTGAGGCTTGTCATCATAAATGATACATCTAATAATAATCTGAGATTGTCGTGAATTTAGATGATCTCTTATTCCTCACCAGGTTCTTTTACTGAATTGGGTTGCTACCTATTTTCCCATATTTGTATTTCCTTCATCCATTAAATAAAATAATTTTTGAGTATTATTTTGAAAAGAAGAATAAAAAAACATTAAGTATGATGAAGTGGGTGTATTAAAAAAAAATCCATGTGCCCAAATTTACTGTTGAGAGACAGTAAATTACTTTCATTTAAAGGATTGCTGTCAGAAAAATTTCAGGCCACAGTCCAAAGTAATCAAAGCACAAATCATAGTCAGTACTAGTCACCCAAACAAGTTATTATTGCCTAAAAAAATATATGATACTTCCTTTGTACATAGGAATAGATCTATTGTGGGAAAACTTCCATTATCCTCACAACAACATCCCCAAGTACCCAGACCTCAGCCATGGTGAAGGTCAAAGACAATATTTCAAGACTAGAATGCCAAGACAAGACACTCAGTTTTATTCTCCTTTCAGTGGCAAGAACATTTAATCAACACGAATTATTGCATAACATTTGGGCATGTAAAAATATCTTTCTAAATACAATTAAATCGGGACTTCCCTGGTGGTGCAGTAGTTAAGAATCTGCCTCCCAATGCAAGGGACACGGGTTCGATCCCTGGTCTGGGAAGATCCCACATGCTGTGGAGCAACAAAGCCCCTGCGCCACAACTCCTGAGCCTGCGCTCTAGAGCCCATGAGCCACAACTACTGAGCCCACATGCTGCAACTACTGTAGCCCGCGTGCCTAGAGGCCGTGCTCTGCAACAAGAGAAGCTACCGCAATGGGAAGCCCGTGCACCACAATGAAAGAGTAGCCCCCGCTCACCACAACTAGAGAAAGCCTGTGCGCAGCAACGAAGACCCAACACAGCCAAAAATAAATAAATAAATTTATAAAAATAAATAAATACAATTAAATCTAATCCAGACTCCATCCTCCTAGACTTTGGAAGTAGACACAAATCCTTCCTTCCTCCCTTTCTTTCTTTTTCCTTTTCTTTCTTTCTTTTTTGTTTCTGGAGGGGGGTAAGGTACCCTCTTGGGTTCTTATAAAAACTCCAGGGCCTCTTGAATTCATTAGGGCATAAGTTAGGCTAAAGAAACGAAGAGACCTATAAATTCAGTGCCTTACACAAGTTAAAAACATGTCTTTCTTGCATAAAATTCTGGGTAGGTGGCCAAGAGTTGGTAGGATTGCCTTTGGAGTTGTTGATTTCCTTTTCTTAACTCAAGGTTTTCAATTCTTGATCAAAATGCCCACATTCCAACTAAGGGAAAGGCAGAGGAAAGGTCTGGCCAACTTCTTTTATGGGGATGAACTTAGAGTTGTACACACAATTCTTCAATGGCCAGAAGGTGGTCACAGGGTCACATCTAGCTGCACAGAAACTCAGTAGTATTTGTTATTGATTGGGTGGCCATGTGCCTCACTAGAAATGCTACGGCCATGGGAATAAGGGGAACCCAGACAACAACTAGAAGTCCCTCCGCTTTTGTAATTGAAGAAAATTAGGAGCTGGCCTCTAGACTGAAGTCCAGAGTCGTTACCGCTGAGACGATGTTGGTGGGCAAGGTCACACAGTCCACCTGAGGATACATTGCTCCACTTTTTCTGTGTCCATTTCATGGACATCCATCTATCCATACAGTCAGCTCAGTCATCTCCCGGAAATAATACACTTCTAGGGCCGATAGAAGGGCTCTGCCATTTGCAAACCTGCCTCCCCTTTGTCTCTCCATCTGGGGGAACAGTGCATTTCTGGATTTGTGCTACTTTCTTCCCTTAAATCCTCCAAATTCCAGTTTCTGTATCCTTGTATCCTGAGACAATTCCATTATATTCTTTATAGGTCTCTAAACTCTTAAAGAATAAGGGTCATTTTTAAAAAAACTTTTTCAGGAAAACAAAACAAAATGAAGTTTTATTTCCTCCAGGATTAAGAAAATTACAGTCATTACACTGGACGTCACAAACTGGCAGCTGTGGATAGACTGAGTCCGCTGATGTATTTTGTTTGGTTTGCAGGGATTTTTTTTGTTTGTTTGGGGTTTTTTTTTTTTTTTTTTGGTGTGTCTGGGGAGGTTGTTGTTAAATTGAGTTACTTACCGGTACTAAAGAAAAAAAAATATAATCCAGCAATCTCCATGTCCCACCTCTAGGTATACATTCAAAGAAAATGAAAATAGGATATCAAAGAGGTATCT
This sequence comes from Balaenoptera physalus, assembly GCF_965194825.1. Lineage (NCBI taxonomy): Eukaryota > Metazoa > Chordata > Mammalia > Artiodactyla > Balaenopteridae > Balaenoptera > Balaenoptera physalus. Next base: position 10,164,696 of record NC_138884.1, read on the forward strand.
GCATTCCCATGTTCATTGCAGCATTGCTCACAATAGCCAAGATATAGAAACAACCTAAGTGTCCATTAATGCACAAAAGGATAAAGAAGATGTGAAATATATATAGATATCTATATATATCTCATAAACAGTGGCATATTACTCAGCCATGAGAAAGAAGGAAATCCTGCTGTTTGTAACAACATGGATGGACCCCCTTGAGGGCATTATGCTAGGTGTAATAAACCAAAGATAAATACTGCATGGTATCACATACACGTGGAATCTGAAAAAAGAAAAAGTCAAACTCCTAGAAATAGTGAATAGAAAAGTAGAAAAGGGGCTGGGGGTGGGGAAAAGAGGAGAGTTTGGTAAAAAGGTACAAACTTCCAGCTGTAAGATGAATAGGTCTCAGAATCTAATGAAAAACACGGTGACTACTGTTGATAACACTGTATTGTATAATTGAAATTTGCAAGGAGAGTAGAACTTAAATGTTCTCACAAAAAAAAAAAAAAAGATAAATCTATGAGAAGATGTGAGGTGGTGGATGTGTACTATTTGGGGGAATCCTTTCACAGTGTGTGCGTACATCAAATCACCACAATGTACACTTTAAATATCTTATTTTATATATAAATCATACCTCAATAAAGCTGAAATTAAAAAAGCAAAACCAAAACCAAACTTATTTCTGCCTTCTCATGGAAAACTGCAAGACGTGGAATGTGGAAATTGGGCTGTATTCCTGCAGAGTTGGAGCTGAATAGCAGCCATCCTGTTTGGAAAGAACATGCCATTTCTCCACTCACGGACACCTCATCCGCATTGTTCTGTTATAGTGCCTGTCTAGCCCTCATGGGGATTTTCTTTGAGATGCTACTTGGAACAAAGAGAACTGACTCTTGTGTTAGGGGAAGGAAAAAAAATCATTTTTATCTTTGAGCGCCTACAAAGCAAAAATCAAAGTACAAATTAGTAGCTCCTACTTCCCCCCACCAAAAAAAAAAACAAAAAAAAACCTATGAATAAAAACAGACTTTAATAATATTTTGCTAATATTGTGGAAGTATATAAGAGATGTTAATCTCTGAAAAGCAAAAGAATAGTACAATAGTCCAAGTATGATGAGAAGCTACACCTTTCAGTCCAAGAAACCACTGCTATAAGAGACTGAAATTAAGAGATTGAAAAAGACATCAATTTGTTTCCTGATGTAAAATCAAAGACCAGCAAGTAAAAATCTTATAAAATGCTAATTTTAATAATAGGGGAACATATAGGAAGAAGTTATTTCAACTTTTCATTTAATAATGCTGAAGGAAAGTCTGCTATGGTTTACTTCTTATTTCTCTTAAGTGAAATCTCAGCAGGCTCTTCTCAGTCATGGGTCTGGTCTATCATTTCAATTCTGTGATTTTATCATCATGTAAAGCAATAAGAAACACACATTGAAATCAGTCCTTTGTACTGTTTATTCAAAAAAGTCATTTAACACCTGTGCCAGGCATGTTGTTTGGTTCTAGAAATTCAGAGATGAATAAGACAAACTGCCTTAAGTTGCTGATATGGTTCAGTGAGTAACCACCACAAAAAATCTTAAAAATTATAATACTATGGGATGCTTAATTCCATATATTCTGTCAGCTGGGTATTGATAACCCACATATCAACAATGCCAAAAATCAAGAACAAATAACAAAATAAGTTGATTCTATAAAATTAACCTTCTAGCAATGGTAAACTCCAAGGTAGAAAATAGCTCCTCAATATGAAGAACCACAGGTAAATGGGCCAGAAGCAATCACAAATTGCAGAGGAGGGTTCAACATAAAGTTTAAACTTTTGAGTGCTAGGAGTGTTTGGAGTTACAGAATGTTCTAGATGGGGTTGGAGGAGGGGAGTCCGGGTGTCACCAGGAAGAATTTCTATGTGAGCATTTCTGGTAAACTGCCTTAAAGAAATTTTAGAAGATAAGAGTTACCTGTTTCATTTCATTCCTTCATACGTCTCAAGAGCCTAGACTAGTGCCAGGACCACTATAGATGCTCATAGCTGTTGAATGAATATTTGATTAAAAAACAACAACAGAGAAAATGAAACGAGAGTGGACCTTGCTGACTTGAATTAATAATCTGGAAGATCAAAGTGATGTGCAACCTTACAATGTGGAGCAAAAATACCAAGAAATGGGAATCATGATTTAATAGATAAGATAGCTAGATCCAGGTATTTAATAGGCAAATAATAACATGTTTGAAAGGAGAAAAAAAAGAACAGGGGGAGGGGAAGCAATAGCTCACCAAACAACAGGAAGAGAAAAAATTCTGAGCTGAAAAGCTTCTGTATTTTTAGATCAAATGAGCTTAATAAGCACCTTTTATCATTTGAGAGAATTTGACAGACCAAATAGTGAAAGAATAAGTACACATATGCAGGAGAGGAAAAAGATTTCCTCGACCCTCTTAGGGTTTGTGGCTGGGTCTAAAAATTAAACTGACAAAGACAGATGAACAGGAGGAAAACATATACATTTATTTAATATAAGGTTTATGTGACATAGGCGCCTTCGTAAGGAAGTGAAGACCTAAAGAGACGGATCTGGGTATTTCTGTGCTAGGTTTGATGAAAAGCGGGAGGTCATGGAGGAATATGAGAGGTTAAGAAATGTGAGGTAAGTATGGTAAAGTGGGGGAGCATAGCGAGGCCTGTTTATGTGGGCTCTCCTTGGTGTTCCTTTATCTTTGGAGATAGGGATGTTCCTTTCCTCTGGGTATAGGGAGGGTGTCTCTCACATGAGGGTTTATGATTGTTTCAGAGGAGAAGGGGTGGGTGGGTTGAGGGGAAAAGTTCCGGTGACCTTCCTGCTTCTGCTGTTTTCTCAAACCCCTTCAGCTTAAGATATTCAATATGCCAAGATGCTGTATTTTAACCCCATCACATACAAAGAATTTGAATACTAAAATGAACAAATTAATTATGCATATCAGTGTCTATTTCTATACGTGACAGAAGGAGACTACAGGTTCTTTCCTTACGGCTTTGGGACACTTAGAAAAATCACTCATGTCCTTGAGAACTAATGGAAGACTTCACCAGGTGTTGGTGTTTGGGTGGGAGGAGAGACATAGGGGTTTTGTCCCCCTGGACTGGATCTGTCCCTTTTGCTCCTTAGCTCATGTAAACCCCACCTCTCTAAGCCTTGGTTTACTGTGAAAGTGGGATAAGACCTACTTGACAGAACTGCTGCAGGTGGTAACAGACAAATGCTTCATGCAAGATCTAGCCTGCTGCCTGGCACACTTTGGCATTTAGCATGTAGTCATTCCTGTTACTAATAACTGAGAACTGGGACAGTAGGGAACTTAGATAACATACAAGGAGATCGAATATAGATGCCTTTCCAGATCTCTCCATTTCTTCTATTGTGATAACCCTGAAAACAATTTCTGCAGAGTCCACGATGGAAAGCTGCAATGAAAGTAAGTAGACAAGACCTAAGAAAGAAGGTTTGAACTCTGTAAATTGGTTAAGAACCATCACTGATGAGACAAACTTTAAAATAAATAAGCTCTCTTGTATATCATGTATTTTAAAATTATCTGGCACATTAGAATGTTTTATAATGTATTCATTCCACATTATTGCCACGTTAGTGGCATTAGAAGATTTAATATTCTTCTCTAATAATGAACAGTCTGCCAGGAAATGATTTGGGTAATGGGAAAACTAGGGTTGAAACTGTCTTTAAGGGTATTAAATATCCTTAAAGTATTTGAAGCTATACTAAATCGTTTCATAATTATTTAATGGCTCTAACCTGCTTTTTTTAAAAAAAATGTATGTGTTTTAGTGCAGCTCACTGAAGTGAATTCTTGGTAATTAGCACAGAGAGAAAAGGTAAGATGCCTGAGCAGATCAGAAGATTTCAGGGAGACTTGTATCACAGTCATACTTCCCTCATTGTCCTAAGGAGTGAATCATCTAGCACAGTGTGCTAATTTTGAGGAAGGCAGGAAAAGCAGAGCAGGTAGGAGTTGATTGTTTCGCTCCCTTTGATACCCCCATCACCAAGCACTGAGCGAAGCACATTGTGGGCATTTTCGTGAAACACTTGCTAAAAGAATGAATAAATGCAAGAATGAAGAGTAGGCAAATCCTAAGGATACAGTGTCCAAGGTCATGTCAGTAAACACTGAACCCCTTTTCCACCCTTTTCCCATTAGCCAGTATGGTCCCCTGTCTCCTCAGTAGCTTAAACATCACCCGAAAGATGGTTAGAAATGTAAACTCTCAGGCCCACCTCAGGTCTGCTGAGTCAGCATCAGCAGTTAAACAAGATCCACCGGTGATTCGTATGCACATTAAAGTTGGAGAAGGTCTGGTCTCTCTACAAATCAATGTCTTTTATTTTATCTTATTGCATTTTACTTTTTAATTTAACTTTTATTTTATAGTGGGGTATAGTTGATTTACAATGTTGTGTTAGTTTCAGGTGTACAGCAAAGTCTTTGAATTTCCTCCTCCTGAATCTCCCATCTCTATCAGCTGGGTCTCTGAAACTTGCATAATGACGACTGTGATGCAAATTTTCTGTTTTCTTGCCATACAAGTTTTTTTTCCCTTGATCTAATTTAACTCCAGATCTGTTCCCTGTTCTGTGCTTCTTGAGCTCCCACGTGTAGAAAGTATCAGCATTTCAAACAGAGATATCAATATTAACCCAAAGGGGAGAATTATATGGGAATTTCTTTATTTCCTAGAAGGCTGGTTCAGGATGGTTCATCACTGAGCAGGCTGTCTTACTAAGAAATTGAGAAGGCTGCCTTCCTTGCCTTGCTAAAAATCACACCTCCATTGGACACATTATTTGTTTATGGCACCTGCCCCAACAGGATGAGTGGACTAAAGTTCCCACAAAAAACCTGACTGATAAAAGCCATTCAGAGTTTCTCAGTATTGCTAAGAAATGCTCTGTTTTCATCTTCAGGCAAAGAAAGATAATGTATGAATGAACATTGAATTTTACATGTTATTTATTTAGATAAAATAATATACAGTAATACAAATTGCTTCATTTAGTTATCTGTAAGAATAACACCCCGGGGAATTAAGGAGAAGTTTTGCAAATTGGCAGGCAAATCTGCTATTACTTGAGACGGTTCTTCCTCTCACTAGCTTGGTTTAATCCTGATCCCACAAAGCAACTGTCTTTCCTACTAAGCCTCACCTATTTTGATTTGCCAAATGCCTTTGTTAATCATCTGGTGCTACCAGATGTCAGAATTCCCTGCTGCTATCTCAAGTATTGATAGTCTTTCACTTGTGGTAAATATAGCTTGTGTTGATTCAGTTGGCTTGTTCTCTGAACAGCTGGAGAGAGTGTCAGAGGGGCTTGGGAAAGAGGCTGAACACGCACTGAGAGTCCTGAGAGACTTGGTCACAGCTGGAAGATGGGACACCCGGAAGAGCCTGAATAACGACAAAGCTCGCATCTTATGCAAAATTTCCCTGTAAAATGGACTCTCTTTTCCATTTGCAGATATACTTTGTCTGTGCTTGCAAGAGGATATGGAAGCCTGGCACATCTTGTGCGTCCCTTCATCATAAATTACTACTACAAAAATGTTCATCACAAACACTTCTTTTCTTAATAAGGTTTGCCTGCATCATCTCCTGCTCCAGTTTTCAGTGCGTGGGTCTCGGGTGGTCTGCATCACCATCATATGGGGCCCCTGTATGCAGATTTCAGGGTTTCTCCCAGACGATCTGAATCAGAATCCAAGTTCTGAGAACTGCATTTTGAACAGGCTTCCTGAGTCATTCTAATGCACCCTAAGTCTGAAACTACATGCTTCGATTAAGTCCCGTGAAGTTAGGATTCATGGCTGGTTTGTTCCCTATGCTATATTTAGCACAGAACACAACACCTGGAAGGCAGTAGTGTTTTATTTTATTTATTCAATAAAATGTCCAATGAAATCCCAAATACTGATTTCATTTTGCTTTTGAGAATCCTTCTAAATGATGGAGAAATAAACAAATTACATTCTTTAAAGCAAGAGACGGATAATCTTGCTTTGTAGATGTATTTCCAACTTTTGCAAAATGACTGCTGAGAGTAGCTGATCTTGCCAATTTTTGCAAGTGTTTTTCAATTTTACATCACTGAGCAACTTTACGGCTGTCACGGCTTTGCTGTCATAATGTTACAAGTGGAAGGGACATTAGTGTTGGGTATCTTCTTTGTTACTGAGAAACCGAAGACACAGATCCCCAAAGTGAGAGATGCTTGCTGCTCATCCTACAGCGCTAGGCTCCAGTGGCAGTCGTAAAGGGACACGTGTATAGTAAAGAATTCTACCGGCAGAATTACTGATAAAAGTTGAGACTTTCCAATCAGTACTGCAGAGAATCCAACAGCTCATTCAGGTCTGTGTTTTCCAGAAAGAAAAGTTGAGGGGGAGGAATGTATTCTCAAGAAGAAATGTTTTGGGCATGATTTTAACCACAATTGGCTGACCTCCTCCAAGAAGAGGAACAAATTTCATTTCCAGATTTGTGACCTACACAATTTATTTATAGTCACTTTGTCTTTCAGCTCTAAAAATGTAAAATACAACAGAAGTGGCAATGGTAGAATACCAAAGACAAGGCCAAAGCAGCATAGAGGCTGGCTGGCATCCCTGGCTAGATATGAACTTGGAACTGTTTTGAACAAATATTCTCGAAGTTTTTAAAGTAGCTGAAATTAATGGAGGACTTACTTGTGCCAGGCTCTGTTCTATGTATTTTATGAGTAGTAATTCATTGAACCCTCTCAACACACCTGTGGAGAATGTTCTGTTTCCAGATGAGGAGTACAGGCAATGAGAGGTTAAATCACGCGCTCAGCGTCCTACGCCTTCTACGTAGTCACGTAGCGCAGCAGGAATGGTGCAGGTACTCTGAGTACGCAGTTCCGCTGCTCCAGCAAAGGCCAGAGAAGGAGCACCTGGGCGGCAGTTCTACTGCCGAATCCTCTGGGAACCACAACCAAATCCTGCAGTTCATTTGCCTCATCCTCCGAAAATCATCTGTTATTCCAGCATGCTCTTTGTTTTTTTTTTTGGAAGGGGGACAGGATTCTTCCACCAATTGCCCCAAGGGGGCTTTCTGCAGTATTCCTTTCATTCTACCTGCTACACGTGGAGGCAGCTTCTGGTAAGTACCGTCTTCCTGATTCCCTAAAATGGCCAGTGATGCTTTCAGGAGCCTTTCAGAATAGCCCTCTATGCTGAACTAGAAAGCTGCCCAGGTTCTCGGTAAAAAAAAGCATTTAAACCTAATAGCCCTCAGAGTCAAGCCAAACTTGAGACATTTTGATGCCAAACCTTATTTCTAACGGGTAACAAAAATACTAAATTCATCTCCTGCTTCCCCTTCCCCTCCTGCCCCTTGAAAAGACAGGAGAGTTATTTTGGGTTGAAGTAGCTGCAGACCGTTAACATGTTAATGTTGTTTTTCCTAATTATTAGCCTACTTATTTAGGGGCTCACTAACTAAGTGAACTAGGATCCCTAAGAGTTGACATCCTCAGAACATATGCCGAGGAGAATACGGCCAAGCAGAGAAGTCTTCCACAATCCCTCCTGCACATAAATCTGAGGTTTTCAGGTGTAGTGATTACAAAACGTGCAAGTGGCAAACGTTACACTTTCAGTCTGATAGGTTTGAAAGAACCTCAACTAGCTCCAGTTTTTTTTTTTTTTTAATTTATTTATTATTTATTTATTTTTGGCTGCGTTGGGTCTCGTTGCTGCGTGTGGGCTTTCTCTAGTTGCGGCGAGCGAGGGCTACTCTTCGTTGCGGCGCACGGGCTTCTCATTGCGGTGGCTTCTCTTGGTGCGGAGCATGGGCTCTAGGCGCGTGGGCTTCAGTAGTTGCGGCGTGTGGGCTCCAGTAGTTGCGGCGTGTGGGCTCAGTAGTTGTGGCTCACAGGCTCTAGAGCGCAGGCTCAGTAGTTGTGGCACACGGGCTTAGTTGCTTTGCAGCATGTGGGATCTTCCCGGACCAGGGCTCGAACCCGTGTCCCCTGCGTTGGCAGGTGGATTGTTAACCACTGTGCCACCAGGGAAGCTCCTCTTGTGTAGTTTTATGTGAGCAGACCTGAGCAGGTCTGATTTCCATGTGTGTGTGTATGTATGTGTATATGCGTATTTATGGCAGAAGTACCACAAAAGTAATTTTAACCACCAACGTATCTTAATATGTTCGTAATCACCAGTATGTTAAATTATGGTATATATGGCATATTTGTGCTATATAAAAATACAAGTTGACCCTTGAACAACATGGGGGTATTAATCCACGTATAATTTATAGCTGGCCTCCGTGGTTCACTCCACATCCACGGATTCAACCAACCATGGACTCTGTAGTATTGTAGTATTTACTGTTGAAAAATATCCTCCTCTAAGTGGACCCACATGATTCAATCCTGCATTGTTCAAGGGTCAACTGTATACAAGTCAGGGAATTTGGCTTAAACATTTCCCCTGAACACAATTTGAAAACCATGGCCTAGATTATTCTATTTTATAATTAACCACACATTGGCCATGATAACATTTGGAGAATCTTTCATTTCTTTTTCTGTATCAGGTTAAATTGTTATCTCAACTTTTGTACTCTAGGAAAGAAGTAATTTTCATGTAAAACCCTTTGTGTAGAATGGCTTGAAATACATTTATATATGTAGTTCCTACTTTATTTTAGCTGGGGAAAAAGGAAAGTACTTATTGAGTGCATCACCTAGGATTCTTACATTTTGTAGAATGTGGATACTTTAAGGATCTATAATGGGAACTTAGTACTCAATAGACAGAACTCATTCAGGAAAACACCATTGGATATCCTCTGTGTTGGTAGTTCTCCACCTCGTCTGACCACAGGATTACCCAGGAAAGTTTTTAAAAAATTCCTGGTGCCATGATGCCTGATCCGCACACCACCCACAAGATTCTGATTTAACTGGTCTGGGGTGAGTTTCAGGGGTTGGTATTTTCAAAAAGTGCCTTGGGGCTTCTAACATGAATTCAGTGTTAGAAAGCCCAGTTCTATCTGGCAGGGCTTATTTTGGGTACCAGAGGAACAAAGATTATCAATGTCTCCAATGGGAAAGGAAAATAAAGAATAATTTAACATATAGTGTCAAGTGCTAAAAAAAAAGAATATATAAAGTACTATATCGAATTAAGAAATAAGTAAATCTGTGGTTGAGCGCATTCTGATAGACTTACAGTAATTCTAATGTGGGCGAAGCATGGAGAGGCTTTCGGTGGAGGTGATGATGGTTGAGTTGGAAGTAGGATTCTTTCAGCAGGGAAGAAATGATGTGAATAAAAGTACAAAACTGGACTTCCCTGGAGGTCCAGTGGTTAAGACTCTGCGCTTCCACTGCAGGGGTGCAGGTTCGATCCCTGGTCGGGGAACTAAGATCCTGCATGCTGTGCGGCGTGGCCAAAAAAAAAAAAAGTGAAAAACCGTAAGATGTAGGGAGTCACTGTGTACTTCTGACAGTGGACAGAAATGCTTAGCCCCTTTGGAAGTCATCTGACCCATTTTCCTGATCTTGAGCACAACCTCCCAGAATGGATCCATGATTTCCCTTTTGTGACACCCTGTGTATACTGGGAGGCCTGGGTCTTAGCAGTAAATTCCATATGCTGAGAAAGACCATTAACTCTTTTAGATAATAGTGCCCAGTACACATCATTTCATAAATGGAATTTCTATAGCTTGAACAGTTAACGCATCTTCCCAAGCAAGCATCTTAGACACTTCTCAAGAGCAGGACAAGAGCCATTACCTTGTCAGAGTAAAACTTAAAGCAAAGAACTCTTTTCCCCCATGAGGTCTAATAAAGCAAATCACTTACATGGAAAGACATTATTTTTGCCTGAAAGATAGGAACACATGGTGAGTCATAAATCAATAAAAACATAACCATAAGCTGTTTAGTGATTCATCCATTCCTTATTTCTAAAATAAGCTTCAAGCAGAAGAGCAGTTTACTTATATCATGAGATTCTTCTCTAAGATGCGCCTATAAAAATGCTAGGGTCAAATCATGCCTTTGACTGCTAGGATAAAATTCCCATTGACGCAACACCTCAGGAAATCTGTGGTTGGCAGAAGAAAGGTACCAATACCTACCTCTCTGCTACCATTTGAGAAAGCTTTTCGACTTTCTTTTCTCTGTAACTAAATGAAATTGGACCTTACTTTCCATACCTTTTTATTTTTGAAAAGAAGTTTGCTAAATGTGGCGAACTGTATTTTCCAAAAGTGACCAAAGCATTCCCAGGACCAGCACTTTGCCCTTTGTCATTCCCCCATCAAGAAGAAGAGTCTATTTCCTTTCCCTGTGAAACTTGACAGGCCTTTGTGACTGCATAGATGAAAAGAATGTGGTACAAGTGACTTGGCATGTCTGTTTCTCTTCTCTTCTCTCTTGAACTTGGGTGGACCTTCACGACTGCCCCCATGAATAAAATGCAGGGGAAATGACGCTTCTCAGGCTCAGTTATAAGAAGTGATACATCTTCCATCTGGCTCACTCTCTTTTGGAATGCTTGCCCTAAGAATCCCACCACCATGTTGTCAGGAAGCCCAGGCCACATGGAGAGGCCACATTAGATGTTCTGGTAGGCAATTCCAGCTGAGGTCCCAGTCAACAGCCAGCACTCACTGACAAACATGGCACTGAACAAATATTTAGATGATTCTAGACCCCAACCTTGGAGCCACCTCAGCTGAGGCTGCGTAGATCAGAGTCAAGATGCCATCCCTGAGCCCTGCCTAAACTGCATATTTGGGGACAAAATTAATTATCTTATTTTAGGTCACTAAGTTTTGGTCTTTTTCACGCAACAATAGATAATTGGAACACTAAACAACAGTAATGAATAAGCTGATTTTTTAAATTTTCAAGATGATTTTCAAGATGTAATCAATTCTACTTTGAATATATTCAAAAGACTTATTAATCAATTAAGTCTGTTGTAAAATAGCAGAAAGCAGAAAGAAGATTCAAGAACCACTGTGGAAAGAAGGAAGAGGAGACTGTGTTTCAGACTCACATCCCACTTCCAAGCCCCCATCTTCCTCTGTCACCTAAATTGGTATTAAATAGTCAGTTTATTTTGGGAGGACCAGAGCTCAGAAATTTAAGTAAGGGTACCCAAACCTCTACCTAACTGATTTGCCTCAGGCACCCTATTCATTAATATGTAATAAGTATGTCAGTCTCAAGAAGTGATGCAGATGATCTTCCTAGGATCCTGTCTTTCTTCTCATTACGGACACGTACACAGCCTGTACCTGGTGGGCAGTTTCCCAGTGCCCGTTCCCCTAGCACCGAGCAGGCTTTCCATAATGGTAGTTGTCATACAACCTGCTGGACTCCCTCACCCACACCCCAGCCTTTTTTGCCACGTCCTCTTGTGGCCAATCTTGAGCTACCACTTTCTCAGTTCTTTTTCTGTGGTTGCTAGTGCTGATGAGGGATAACATAGCTACACTAAGTCACTCTGGATTAACTTCAAATGAACATTTGTTGTCATTCAGCAAGGCTTTTAAAAATTCAGCCTTCTTGAATTGCTAATAGTTTGGAGGTTAGTTGTCCCAGAAGTTTTCAAAATGCCCAACTTTTATTCAAGGCTTCTAACACATGACCTAAATCATTTTACATAAAGTTAGAGGTCATTGGGACTCACATTTCTTCTTCTGTGATACAATAACTTTACAACTCAATAGCTTTGCCCCATGCCCTCAACTCTAGTTTGGGACGTGTATCATCAATGATATCCATTTCCTTCCAATGGGAAAAAAGAATACTGCCCTGGGCCTCCTTCTGTTCTCTCATCATACAGCTGTGCTTCTCTGCCTGAATATGGCCTCCTTGGGCCAGCATACTTCTCACCCAGCACTGACCTTGTGGTCTCTAATACACACACACACCTGGAAAAAAAGTCATCCCAAATACTTATAATTATCATGAGAATTGTAGTCTGTTATACTACATTATATACATAGTAGTATATATATACATATATACTACATTATATTTCATTTAATTATATTCTACATTAAAAAAATACTGGTCATGCCTGCTAGTAGTTTGAGGACTACAGTTTAAAAGACACTGGTCTAGAGGGAAAGATTAGGTTTCCAGTCTGCAGATAGGCATGGGCCAAACCAAGAAGGAAGAACTGAAGACCAAAGATGGTATCAGAAACTTCTCAGTAGAGTAGGGACAGCAGATATCAAACAAAGTTCAAATAACAGAGGCTTGAACAAATCAAGGTGAGACAGAGAGAAAAAAAATTCAGGAAGCAAGTACACTTAGATTTTTTTTTAATATCTTTATTGGAGTATAATTGCTTTACACTGTTGTGTTGGTTTCTGCTGTATAAAAAGTGAATCAGCTATATGTATACATACATCCCCATATCCCCTCCCTCTTGCATTTCCCTCCCACCCTCCCTATCCCACCCCTCTAGGTGGTCACAAAGCACTGAGCTGATCTCCCTGTGCTATGCAGCTGCTTCCCACTAGCTATCTATTTTACATTTGGCTCACTTAGATTTTTAAAATGTGTACATTTAGAGACTCAAGCCCACTGGAAGGACACAGGTGGAGTACCTTGCAAGTAAGTGGGCTCTAATTTTAAGTACAGTGAGATTGGCGTCATGCCTAGTAGACAGAGAAGTGCTGGCTTCATATTCCCTGATGGGTTTTCTGGGGGTCACGGTTCACCTGAGAAATCTGCAGATGACCTGAGCAGATGCCTGAGGAGGAGAAGAAGAAATCTAGAAAAGTTAGATTGGCGAATGCAGAAAAGATCAGAAAGAAGGCAGATATACAGCCTCTCTGTTGAGGAAGTTTTAGCAGTTGGAGCATCTGTGGGAAGGTGGATACAAGGACCAGGGAAAGAAATTGTTTGATTTAAAGAAGTCTAAGGCTTATCCAGTTCTATGTAGGATGCAGCATTTGATGACAGGAACCAAACGAAGCCTTATTGCCTAAAAAAAAAAAATACAGTAAAGTATGCTAAAATTTCCTGTGTCTCTAGCACAGGTGGAAGGTAAGGAGACTTACAACAAAAGGACCACCAGCAAAAGTATGGAGGATTATTTTTAACTGCTTTGTGCCTCAGTTTTCCCAACTGTAAAATGTGGATCCCAATTGAATCTCCCTCATAGGATAATTGGAAGGATTAAATGAATTTGTATATGTAAAGAGTTTAGAACAGAGCCTGGCATATGATAAGTATTAAGTAAATGTTCCTGTTATAGTTATTTTTACTGCAAAGTTCAAATAGTATGAAATCTTGATTCGAAAGTATCCAGTTTCTTTGAGTCTCTTAGAATTTGCTAAGGGACTTCAGCAACTGAGGCTTCAACTTGAATAGGATGGACCAAGGCCCATGTCTTGGGAGGATCTCCAATTTTTTCAACTCCAGTGATACTTCTGGCCTCTTCCCAGCCCTTCATTCACTGTCCACAGGCAAGAGGAGTGGCTTGTTTATTGAGTGAGTTTGGAAAAACTGCTTAGAATGTGCCACTCTATATGTTCTCCTCTCTTTCACTTTTGGATGCAGCTTGCCTGCAGGAAGTTATGAATTCTCTACTCCTACGTGTTATAAACCTGCGAGATCAGGCCTATGATTGCCCAGAGCTGCTTGTTGCTGGCTGGGGACACTTGAGTAATTCAAGAGTGAAGTAGAGGAGGCCTGGTATGGCTGTAAATCTAAGACAAGTCATTCCTTCCAATCAGACACTCATTATAATAAAACATATTTTAATATCCATCTCTCTGATCTCTGTGCCTTCCTCTCAGATGGTTCTGAACCCAGGAGTGACAGGGAAGGGTGCTATTCTGTGACTTCCTAAATCTTGGGAGCTAAAACTCATGCAAGGCATGAAAGTTTTAATTTCAAAGCAAATAAGCACTTTATAAAAGGTATACTATTACATTTAGATGTTTATTTCTTTCCTGTCTTGATCCTTCTGGATATTCGAATTTTTCTTCCCTCCTGACACTGTACAGCTGATTAAGCTATTAGCAACTTTCATGAAGTATTCTATTTTTACAAAATGATGCTTTCCTAACATGTGCTCTATCCATGCCCTATGAGTCCTTGGTAGCCACCCAGAATGGAAGCCAGTTTCCACAGGGGTAATTAACGACAGCAGTTCCATTCCTAGAACATTCAATCCTATGTCTCAATTAATATTCCCAACATATGGCGGCCTAATGAATCACTTGTCTGTATTAGTAAAGTGCATCTGTCCAAATCCGTCGTTCTCCACTAGGAGGGTGTATCTGATTCACTTTGGGGGCTTTTATAAACTACACAGTAGCACCCTTTCCTTCCCTAGCACAGGATTCTAGCCACCTTATGGTCAGACTTATCTCCACTTAGGTCAGAAAACAGACAGACAGGTTCTTAATTTGTCTCCTTGATTTATACTTTCTATGCTTGTGTAAGTACATCTTCTGATTTCTGAGTGTTTCAAACTTGGGTTACTTACTATGTTATTCTAACCTATTTTCTATTTTCAAATATACATCAGATTGGTCTTTTACTTGTTGGGGTTGATATTACTTAATGGCTAGGAGCATGGCATTTTATGGTATTAGTGAAATCTGGATTAAGGAACTCTGACCTGCTTCTGGGTAACTTTTCTTAATCCATCTTAAGCCCCAATTTTCTTGTCTATAAAATGGAGAACATAGGAGTATTTTTCTCATAGAGATACTGTGAGGATTAAAAGACAAAATGAGCTGATGTATATAAAGTGCTTGGCAAAATGTGCAACCCAAATATGTGAACAATAGTAAGTGTTCGATAAAGTGTTAGCTATTATTATTATTTTGTGCTTACTTCAAGAAGAGAGTTTTTTCCTTTAATCTTTTTTTTTTTTTTTTAATATTTATTTATTTATTTTTGACTGCATTGGGTCTTAGTTGCGGCATGCGGGATCTTTCGTCGCAGTGTGTGGGCTTCTCTCTAGTTGTGGTGTGCGGGTTTTCTTTTCTCTAGTTGTGGCGCACATGCTCCAGAGTGCGTGGGCTCTGTAACTGTGAAGCACGTGGGTTCCAGAGCCCGTGGGCTCTCTAGTTTGCTACACGCAGGCTCTCTAGTTGAGGCACGTGAGCTCAGTAGTTGTGGCACACGGGCTTAGTTGTTCCGCGGCATGTGGGATCTTAGTTCCCTGGCCAGGGATCGAACCTCCCTCTCCTGCATTGTAAGGCAGATTCTTTACCACTGGACCACCAGGGAAGTCCCTCCTTTAATCTTTGTCTAATAATCTTTTATTGTTTCTTCCTTTCTGTGTTGCTGTCTAACCCTCAGGAGGCTTTAAATGACAATTATCTGTTTTCTTCAAGGGAATAAACTTACTACTCTATCAGTCTCAGTTGGAATTAATTAAAAGCCATGCCAACTATATATGATAATGAACAATTTATGTCACATAATTCTTTCAATAAATACTTTTGAGTTCCTGGTGAGTGACTACATTCTGAAAAATTCCTCTCTTTAAATTGTATCATTTACTTAAAATATTTTACTATTTCAGACTGGCCTTCCCCAATTATTCTGAATTAATTTTGTGTGTCTATGTAAGAAGTAATAAACTGATCTCATTTGATCTATAATGAACCATAGCATGGAACACTTCAGTGCCAATTTATCCATCCAATAATTAACATTCCCATATGAAATGTCACACCTTTCCATCTTCCATGCTTTACTAAGAATTAGAGCTGCCAGATAACATGCAGATGCCCAAATAAATCTGAATTTCAGACAAAAATGAATATATGTCCCAACTATTGCAGAGGGTATACTTTTACAACATTATTCATTATTTAACTGAAATTCAAATTTAGCTGGCATTGCTAAATCTGGTATTCTTGCTAAAGAATGCAAGCAGAAAGGAGATTTAAAACCTGAAATAATGGTACTACCTTTAAGTATGATTGTTAAACTTAAAGATTGCCAGGCCAGGCCATTCTCTTATGTTTATATGTATATTTAAAATTTATATATATATATTTATATATTATATATAGATATATTATATATAATATATATATATTTATATATTATATATAGATATATTATATATCTCTATATATCTATAAATATATACAAATATATTATGTCTATATATATAGTATAGATATATGACATAAATATATTTTCTATAAATATATATGATATAAATATATATATATTTAACTTGATCAACCAGTTATTTGCCATAACTGAAGAAAAGGCTGCCTGTGTTCCTTCACTTTGTGGTTAGAGGAAACATAGCTCAATCTGCAAATTCAGGACAAGAATGTTGTTGCCTGGTATGCTAGTCAGGCTTAATTGATGTAATATCAAAGCCCCAATTCAAGCCTGCTGTCCTTCCAGGGGCCCTAAGCCCCACCCTGCTTTCCTACCTTCCTGGATCCTGTCTGTGCACAATTCCTCCATTGATTTCTCAGGCTTCACCTGGAGTTCTATCTGGGTAGAGCCGGCAGGATCAGATTAACACTTCAAACACAGAAATAGCTCCATACATAGACTGGTGAGTAAAGGCTATGAGATCAGTACTTAACCGTGACTTTTGCCTGTAATTTAGCTGTCAACTTCACTTCTGCGAGCTCAGGCTTAATGGCCATGTAACGCAAACCTCAGTGTTAGAAGAAATTAATTTGGCTTTGTGCCTGTTTCTGTAAATGGGAAAACAGAACTCCCTCTCTCTTTTCTGTGGTACACAATTTTGACTTTCATTCTGTAAATATCCAGTCATCTTTACTGTCTTTATGGTGCCTTTACTTGGCCTCTAGTTCTGCCATGTACACCGGTGCAAGGGCCAAGGTAACTCAGTCATGAAAACTGCATACTGAACTGGGCAAAAAGAAAGCGAAGGGATCATCTTCTGGGTTCTGATAGTACTGTCAACTGGGAAAACTGATAGGACCTAAGATAATGGGCCAGTCATTGCCCTTCTTCAGACAATTATGTGCATGTTTCCTCTTAAAATCTTCTATCTGGAAAAAAGGTATAAAACATTTTCTATTAAAATAACTCTCCTGGAAATGTCTGCATTGTCTTCTAGAAAGGGGACATCAGTTACTACCCAGTGGTACATTTCTATAGGAAGAAAGATTGATATTGGCTTACCTATAAGGCATAAGTCTCAATGATGACAATAATAAATTTGAAGGATTAGTTGGCTGGACCTGTTTCTATAGAATAACATTCATAGTTAAAGTTACAGAGTTATATTACAGAGGGGGGAAAGTGATTAAATAACACACATACACGCACAAGTATATCAAACTTGCTATTTGCATTAAGACAGTATTATTACGAAGAATAATTATAAAAAGGATCATTGATTACCAAAAATTGAGAATCATAAAAAGCAAAGTTTAGTGTATATATATATATATGAATCAGATACTATCTCATAAAAAGTGAAGGATGAAGATTACAATATATTTAAAATATGCTTCATATTGTATAGATAATTTAATGCAGACTGAACCCTAGAATAATATATACTCTTATCCATATGAAAGACACATTATATAACCCAAAGATACACATGGCACTTTGCATAGATGTATGTGTGTATATTGAATAGTACGTTTTACTCTAAGGTAGGGGTTGGCAAATTACAGCTCATAGCTTGGATGTCTTTTTTTTGTAAATAAAGTTTTATTAGAACACAGACACATTCATTTGTTTCTGTATTATCTGTGGCTCCTTTCACACTACACAGTGGATGTGAGTAGTTCCAATAGTGATTATAAGGCCCACAAAAATTTTTGGTAAAACACAAATATTTATCTGGTCTTTAAAAAAAAAGCTAAGACATGGTTATGGTATCTCTAACTATAAAAAAAGTAAAAAAAAAAAAAAAAGTCTGTTTTAACAATTTCATAATGTGAAATTCAATTTAGCTCTTCAGTGTTGACAGAGCAACAGGGAAAAATGCCAGGTACTGAGTAAGATTTTAATGTGTGTGTAGATAAGTAGAAAAAAGAAAACTTTTCTGTATGTCCACTCCAGTTTTCTTCTCTTTATAATTTTACTTATATTTTCCCCCTCTCATTTTTATTATTTTGTTTCTAGCTTCTCCTCACTTATCTCTGTTCTACCTTTTTCCACATTTTTCACACTTCCACCATTTTCCCACATATATTTAAATTTAAATTTAAATTTGGGATTCACGTAAATCATAGGCCTTTTTGCATGGAGGATGTATTTGTCTGTATCCATATGAGCAGTGTTGAAAACTTTTCACCTCTGATGAACTAAAAAGATAAACTGAGTAAGGTGAATTAGCCTCTTGACAGTTTCCCCGATATTTGTTTGATGTTATGTAACAGCAGAGCAGGAAAAACACACTTGCAGTTCAATATACTTATAAGCTTTGGGGGTGACTCTGGTAATTTTTCAGATGTTGGCGATTAAAAGACAAGTAAGATAGGTTCAGATCTCTTGTTGTTCTCTCTCGTACGTCTTGCACTTTCTTCTTAGCGGTTAGGATAACTTGTGCTTTGTGTGTGCAAGTGTGTGTGTTTTAACTGGGTCTTGCTCTGGACTGTCATCTCCAGGGAGACAGGGGTGATGTACGCTGTGCTTATACTTTTATTCCCTGTGCCTAACATATCCTAGGTCCTCCAAGAATATTTACTGACTGACTTGGATGAATGACAGAAAGTTATTATATAATAATTGGAATGACAGGCTCATTCAAGTCTTAGTTAAGTAATTCTAGCAGTAGTTTAAAGTTTAGAATTAAAGAGGATCAGACTGGAGACTGAGAGTTGGATCTTGTCATTTTCCGTGACAGAAGATTCAGAAAACTCTTTAAAGAAACATTAATTGAACATGCTTCATAGGCTAGATATTGTTTTCAGTCTTGGACAATCAAGACACAGTTCTTACAATTTAGGATGCCCATGAAATGTGTAATGAATTCTGATTAGAAAACTCAAAGGAAAGTATTTCACGGAGAAGATGGCATTTAGAAGGGCATTGAGGGATGAATGGGAATCTGACTGGGAGGAAAAGTATTCTAGGTTGTGGGAGGAGGTAAAGCCAAAGAGGGGTGGAAGGAAATGCTTGCTGTCTTAGAGATTAGCTGGCAGGTGGTCTACTGTGAGAATAGCACTCAGGGAAAGTAATAGCTTAAACTACCACGAAAGGTGGCAACATGCTTACTCGGACAAAAAGCAATAGGGGGGCACTGAAAGTTTTCCAGTGGATATAACATGATACATAGTTGGTGTATTTTAGAAAGATACGTTTGGTGGCTGTATCAGGAGTAGGCTGCAGGGAGGAAATCTGGTAAGAAGCTTGTGGTAATAGCTTCAAATAAAAACAGTAAAACACTGAACTAGTGAATTCACTATGGTGGAGGAGAGGAAGACAGAATACTGGGACACTCAGGAGAGAAGGATCGACAAATTTGGACATGGTTTGAGTGTTAGGGGTGAGCTGAAGGTAGCACCATTGGAAGATTCCAATGCACTGGCACTTTCCAAATATGCAAGAGAGGATGGAACCTATTCAGGATGAAAGCTAGCAGGACCCCCTTTCGGCTGCGACCAACATGTGTAATGGGTTCAAGCACAGATCAGACGGTGTTGTTCGCTCAGAATGCACTTCAAGCTACAAATACTTCAGGATGAACCATTTTGGAGTCAGTGAGGGTCAGAGTTTGTGTGTTGTAATAATACTTGTCTTACTCCATTTAATATTGAGAAGTTGCAGTGCTAGGAAGAGGAATCATGACAGCGAGAAAAAGAAAACTAAGTCTATTATTCAAATTGACAGTTATACCGTAAAATTAGCTGTTGAAGTCTTACAGTACCATCCTTCCGAAAGGCAGTGAGTTTGTAAAACAGAAATCTGAGTGAACTATAATCATTTTTGTTTCCACACTAGTTGAACCAGGGACTTGATTAAGTGCAGTTCAATGGGGTTTACTTTTTATAGTAAGTTGATAAACTGGTTTTAGTCATATGAACTAAGATACCAAAACACTGATAGGATTCTCAATACAAACATCCATCTATTTTCTTTTTTTTTTAGGGCTAATTTTTTTATATAGGAGTATATTTGATTACAATACTGTGTTAAGTTTCAGGTGTACAGCAAAGTGATTTAGTTATACATACACATATATCTATTCTTTTTTAGATTCTTTTCCCACACAGGTTATTACAAAGTACTGAGTAGAGTTCCCAGTACTATACTTTCTAAAGTTATAGGGAAAAGATGTCCTGAACAAAATGCAGAGACAATTTAAATCATCATTTAAGTTGGTAATTGGAATGTGTTTCTTTAATAAATTCTCTAGTAGAACTGGGTGACAAATAGGATTTAAACTTCATTTCTTCAACCATCAAACAATCATAATAACACCAGATTGTAGAGGACAAGGAAAGAAAATAAAAGATAAGTGTTTACCTGATAGGATCCTAATACTTAGTTTTATAAATATGAGAGAAATTTGATCTTTCTTGTGTAGGAGAACAAAATAAGATATTTATGCAACTCATCAGTTTGGGAGTATGAAAGGCATGAACCTAGAAATAAATGCTTCTCCAGCTCAGTCTGGTTCTTTGCCCCGCAATAGTTACCACCTTCCCCCATCCCCTCAGGTGTGCCTTGTAGTTCTCAACTACTTGCCTTGATCCCGCTTGCCATCCCAGCTTTGCCGGGATCTATTTGAGCAGCTCCCGTGTGCTTTTGGGCTTTTCCCCAGTCATGTAATCGGGATTCTGCATTGCTCCTGTCAATTCATGATAGGTGCTTTTCAACATCATGACAGTTTCTGGGGATAAAATGATGAATAAGACATGTCACAATCTATAAAGGGATAAAAATCAAACGTTAACAATAATATTGGATGATAATTACACCCAGTTATGTGCCCATTATAGAGATGGCAGAGGGAAGAGAGAGATTATGCCTGTGTTATGGGCGCTGGAAAGGCTTCATAGAGGAGGAAACATCAGGGCTGTGTTTTCAAAGGCTATTCCAAATTTTCAGATTCGACAGAAGGCAATGTGGGGAGATGGGGAGTAGGTATTCCAGGTGGAAGGACAAAACAAGGCATGAAAAAGTTAAAATATTTGGCACACTTTTTATAACTAGACATCTGTATCAGTTCCTCTTCCCATGTCCCTATTCTTATAACTTGCCAAAGTCCCATTCTCCTCCAGAAGAACTGAGTTCTGCCCCTGAATATCAATCCTTTTTGATAGTAGCCATTAGAATTCCCTGATGCTGCCTTTCAGCCCCAGATCCTGATCTGAATGTCACCTGCCCCAAATCTCCTATTTCTGCATCTACTTTCTGTCTTGTATACTTATTCGCCTGAACTGAGATACTGTGGTTGTGACTATTGAATACTGAGCTACGCCTCCGTCATAGATCAAGCTCTCTCCAAAAGAGAACTTTTAATTAAGGATTCAGGTGCAAGTGGTTTATAAAACAGGGCTCCCTGGAGAGGCAAGTGAAGGGACGAAGGAGAAGAAGCCAAGCAATCTTCCTGTGATTTCAGGTGTAGCTCCAGACTCAGCCTGATCCCATAGGGCGCTCTGGAGTATGAATTATATTTCAGATTGTCATATCTGGAGGCAAAGGTGTGGGGATTTTGTACCCTCCTAGGAATCAATCACTGACTAAGGTAGACCTCATATTTTGTGTATGTGGAGACCTAACCTACCAGGCACTTGCTGGCGAGGTAACTCCAGTAAACAAGGGTGAGCCTCTGAAAGTCATAGCTTCAGCTGCTTGCAGTATAGCAATCAGAAGATGGTGAATGCTAGGCAAGGGGATAAGAAGGGATCTGGGGAGGTACTACAGCCTCTGAATCTTCCCCACGTTCATGCCTGTGATGCCTAGTGGGCAGGGATGCTTCGGGTACCTGAATCTCTTTGGGCTTTTCCTTCCTCCTAGAATTAGCTGGCCTCCTCTGTACTGTAAAATGCCTGCATTCCTGAGAAGCTATATACCCTTCAAAGACAACAAAAATGGAAGATGCTTTTCCTCCTTGGGAGGCTAGTAAAATTTCAGATGAGCAGAGAGCTTTTGGTTCATATCAAAATACAATTCCATGTTGAATACAGAATTTGAAACTTTACTATGCACAAAATAAAGGTAGGATTGATCTTCGGATTTAAAAAGCATAGGCTGTTTCCTGATCAGTATCCAAAAGCAGGATAACATATTTCCAGGATATTTTGTATTCAGATTTATTATGCTCCAAATTCAATCTTTCAGATTAGAAGGTTTATTCTTGCTACAATATAAAAGCAAGTGTAGGAGACAAGGGTATACAGCTTAAGTAAATTTTTGCAACTTCAACCAGAATTTTGAAATATTTTAAGCCATGAGACTTATACTATATGATTAGTAATTAGAAGTAATGTAGAAAAAACATGTGCCTTTTTCTCTATTATTCTTATGTGAGGATTATCCTAGTGATTTTCACTCCTCTCTTTCTCTTTCTCTGAAATATTTTAAAAAGCTCAAATTATGGGAATTATAAAAAATGTGCACTTGTACATCTCTATAAGAAAGGCAAATAATAATGATGTATTCATATGGCAGAAATTTGTTGAAATCAATGACTTTCAGGTCAAATTAGAAAGCTAGCTTTGATTCAGTCTTGTATCTAGCAGACTGAATTGGTGTTCAGAATTACTAGCATGGCATAGTTACTGCTGTGAACCAAATGGGTTAACTTGTACTTACTATAGTTTAAATACATTCTATTTTTACTCTTATTTCTTGGAAAATTGGTAATTTATGTACAGTAATTCTTACCTAATGAGACTATTCAATTATCCAGTTTCCTGTCATTCTGGATAAATGGGCACTGGCTATATCTTTGTTTCCATCATACCATTTGTGGTGACGTCATACTCCAATTTTAAAGATAATTTTATTTATCACACCAGAATTGACCAATGCCTGGAAAGGTTACATCTGTAAAGTAAACATAAAACACTATGGAGCCAAGTGGAGCACAAATGATTTGTTTACATTTAACATTGATTTTTTTAAAACCTCATTTCCCTGTTTTGTTACAGATGGCAGTGGAAAAAACAATAGAATCTCCGAATGAAAAAAAACCCAGATTACTATGTTGTAAAAACGGGTCCTTGACACTCTTCCTGTTTGTCTAGGGAGATGCTGACATCCACTTTGTTACCTTTGCCTCTGGTGGTAGGAGTGCAGGTCATTCATGCCTTGATGCTTAGACGTTTCTTCAAACACAGAATGGTGGCAGATAAAAGGAAGTGACGTGTGGCATTGGCATGGATGGCAACTGTCAATGCGAGCAGAGATTACACTATTTATACACATTTGTGACCACAGACGGTTGTCCTTCGTGTTCTAATTTTGATAACTTTATGCACATAGCAAGTAGACATTAGCATTTTCCTTTTGTTCTCAACAAATGTTCGTGGTACTACTGTGAGGACAATGCTGGCTTTTGACTTACCTTGTTATATTTGAATGATACTTAAGAAAAATATAGATGATTAGTCAGACATTTCATTACTCACCTTGGGAAGCTGATAGTTTTACAACCTTACCTTAGATAGTAGAGTATGAGCAAGTGTAGTCTTTCAAGAAATGTCTATGAAGTTTTATTTCATAATCTTGTTGAAATCATTTGTGGGTTGAGCTCGTCAAGTCGTACTTAAATGCCTTGTCAATTAAAAAAAAAAATCTTTAGTATGTTCTATTTATTAGATCTTTGTTTCGTCTTTGATGAAAAAGCTGTAAAAAGAAGAGGAATGATGCATTTTCTCAGTAATCCTGAAAAATGTATAAAGATTTAAATTGAACAGGATTTGACAAAATATCAGATGCAAAATATCAGAGGCATCCTTTTAGTAGACTCTAAATGTGGTACATAGGAGATGTTCTTTTATCAGTTACTATAGATATGAGGCTGCATATTGACTTATCAATATATTTTCTTATTAAAGCTATATGTTTTATATATTTAAATACATGACATATTCTTAAAAGTGTTTATTGATATCAGGAGAGCAAGCATTTAAATTTGCCTACCAAGTGATACGTCGAAGTGAGTCCTTCTAGACCAGACTTCAGTTCCCAGTTACATTGGGAGTAACTTGAATTGTAAAAGCTCCATTTTAAATTGTTGAAATTATGATTCCCATAGAGACAGGGATTACTGATGGACTTTATGAGGCTAATTCAGTATCTCTTAAGAGGCACTTACCCTGGAAAGCTGTTAATAGCACAAGCTGTCATACCCAACTGGCAATTCATCGGGAATCCCCTTGGCTCAATCTGCAAAATATATCCAGAATCTGGCAACTTGTTACCATTTCTGCCCCCACTCTTCCAGGACACCATCACCTCTCACTTAGATTGTTGCCATAATCTCCTAAATGATTTCCTTGTTTCTACACTGCTCCCTCTAAGTGCATTCTCAATACAGCAGCAAGAGAAATCACTTGGAAACACAAGTCAGGTAATGTTTTTCTTCTGTTTAAATCCTGCGATTGCAGCCCACATCACTCTTTATGAAAGCTCAGGTCCTTACTACAGCTGTCACCGTTCTACATGACTTGCTTCCCTCTCCCCATCACCTCTTTGACCTCCTATCCCATGAACTCCACCTCTCCCCTTCCCTCTACTCCCTCTTCTCCAGCCCCACTGGCCTCCTCACTCTTCCTGCCTCAGAGCTGTTTCCTTTACCCCAGAAATCTCCATCAACTACTCTCTCACTTTTATCAGTTCGTTGTGCAGTGGTTTTTTTTTTTTATAACACCTTTATTGGAGTGTAATTGTTTTACAATGCTGTGTTAGATTCTGCTTTATAACAAAGTGAATCAGCTATACATATACATATATCCCCATATCCCCTCCCTCTTGAGTCTCCCTACCATCCTCCCTATCCCACCCCTCTAGGTGGAAACAAAGCACCGAACTGATCTCCCTGTGCTATGTCTCTGCTTCCCACTAGCTATCTGTTTTACATTTGGTAATGTATATATGTCCATGCCACTCCCTTACTTCGTCCCAGCTTACCCGTTCCCCTCCCCGTGTCCTCAAGTCCATTCTCTACGTCTGAGTCTTTATTCCTGTCCTGCCCCTAGGTTCTTCAGAACAATTTTTGTTTTTTAGATTCCATATATGTGTGTTAGTATATGGTATTTGTTTTTCGCTTTCTGACTTACTTGACTCTGTGTGACAGTCTCTAGGTCCATCCACCACACTACAAATAACTCAGTTTCGTTTCTTTTTATGGTTGAGTAATATTCCATTGTATATATGTGCCACATCTTCTTTATCCATTCATCTGTCGATGGACACTTAGGTTGCTTCCATGTCCTGTCTATTGTAAATAGAGCTGCAATGAACACTGTAGTACAAGTCTCTTTTTGAAATATAGTTTTCTCAGGGTATATGCACAGTAGTGGGATTGCTGGGTGATATGGTTGTTCTATTTTTAGTTTTTTAAGGAACCTCCATACTGTTCTCCATAGTGGCTGTATCCATTTACATTCCCACCAACAGTGCAAGAGGGCTCCCTTTTCTCCACACCCTCTCCAGCATTTATTGCTTGTAGATTTTTTGATGATGGCCATTCTAACTGGTGTGAGGTGATACCTCATTGTAGTTTTGATTTTCATTTCCCTAATGATTAGTGATGTTGAGCATCCTTTCATATGTTTGCTGGCAATCTGTATAACTTCTTTGGAGAAATGTCTATTTAGGTCTTCTGCCCATTTTTGGATTGGGTTGTTTGTGTTTTTGATTTTGAGCTGCATGAGTTGCTTGTATATTTTGGAGATTAATCAATCCTTTGTCAGTTGCTTCCTTTGCAAATATTTTCTCCCATTCTGAGGGTTGTCTTTTCGTCTTGTTTATGGTTTCCTTTGCTGTGCAAAAGCTTTTAAGTTTCATTAGGTCCCGTTTGTTTATTTTTGTTTTTATTTCCATTTCTCTAGGCGGTGGATCAAAAAGGATCTGCATTTATGTCATGGAGTGTTCTGCCTATGTGTTCCTCTAAGAGTTTTATAGTGTCTGGCCTTACAGTTAGGTCTTGAATCCATTTTGAGTTTATTTTGAGTGTATGAGTGTATGGTGTTAGGGAGTGTTCTAATTTCCTTCTTTTATATGTAGCTGCCCAGTTTTCCCAGCACCACTTATTGAAGAGGCTGTCTTTTCTCCATTGTATATTCTTGCCTCCTTTATCAAAGATAAGGTGACCATATGTGCGTGCTTTATCTCTGGGCTTTCTATCCTGTTCCATTGATCTATATTTATGTTTTTGTGCCAGTACCATGCTGTGTTGATTACTGTAGCTTTGTAGTGTAGCCTGAAGTCAGGGAGCCTGATTCCTCCAGCTCCGTTTTTCTTTCTCAAGATTGCTTTGGCTATTCAGGGTCTTTTGTGTTTCCATACAAATTGTGAAAATTATTGTTCTAGTTCTGTGAGAAATGCTATTGGTAATTTGATAGTGATTGCATTGAATCTGCAGATTACTTTGGATAGTACAGTCATTTTCACAACGCTGATTCTTCCAATCCAAGAACTTGGTATATCTCTCCATCTGTTTGTATTGTCTTTAATTTCTTTCATCAGTGTCTTATAGTTTTCTGCATACAGGTCTTTTGTCTCCTTAGGTAGGTTTATTCCTAGGTGTTTTATTCTTTTTGTTGCAATGGTAAATGGGAGTGTTTCCTTAATTTCTCCTTCAGATTTTTCATCATTAGTGTATAGGAATGCAAGAGATTTCTGTGTGTTAATTTTGTATCCTGCTACTTTTCCAAATTCATTGATTAGCTCTAGAAGTTTTCTGGTTGCATCTTTAGGATTCTCTATGTATACTATCATGTCATCTGCAAACAGTGATAGTTTTACTTCTTCTTTTCTGATTTGGATTCTTTTTATTTCTTTTTCTTCTCTGATTGCTGTGGCTAAAACTTGCCAACTATTTTGAATAATAGTGGTGAGAATAGGGAACCGTGTCTTGTTCTTGATCTTAGAGGAAATGGTTTCAGTTTTTCACCATTGAGAATGATGTTGGCTCTAGGTTTGTCATATATGGCCTTTATTATGTTGAGGTAAGTTCCCTCTGTGACTAATTTCTTGAGAGTTTTTATTCTAAATGGATGTTGAATTTTCTTGAAAGCTTTTTCTGCATCTATTGAGATGATCATATGGTTTTGATCCTTCAATTTGTTAACATAGTTTATCACATTGATTGATTTGCATATATTGAAGAATCCTTGCGTTCCTGGGATAAACCCCACTTGATCACGGTGTATGATCCTTTAATGTGCTGTTGGATTCTGTTTGCTAGTATATTGTTGAGGATATTTGCATCTATGTTCATCAGTAATATTGGCCTGTAGTATTCTTTTTTTGTGACAGCTTTGTCTGGTTTTGGTATCAGGGTGATGGTGGCCTTGTAGAATGATTTTGGGAGTGTTCCTCCCTCTAGTATATTTTTGAAGAGTTGAGAAGGATGGGTGTTAGCTCTTCTCTAAATGTTTGATAGAATTTGCTTGTGATGCCATCTGGTCCTGGGCTTTTGTTTGTTGGAAGATTTTAAATCACAGTTTCAATTTCAGTGCTTGTGATTGGTCTGTTTATATTTTCTATTTCTTCCTGGTTTAGTCTTGGAAGGTTGTGTATTTCTAAGAATTTGTCGATTTCTTCCAGGTTATCCATTTTATTGGCATATAGTTGCTTGTAGTAATCTCTCATGATCCTTTGTATTTCTTCAATGTCACTTGTTACTTCTTCTTTTTAATTTCTAGTTCTATTGATTTGAGTCTTTTCCCTTTTTTCCTTGATGAGTTTGGTTAATGGTTTATCAATTTTGTTTATCTTCTCAAAGAACCAGCTTCTTTGCTGTTGTTTCCTTCATTTCTTTTTCATTTATTTCTGATGTGATATTTATGATTTCTTTCCTTCTGCCAATTTTGGGGTTTTTTTGTTCTTCTTTCTCTAATTGCTTTAGGTGTAAGGTTAGGTTGTTTGTTTGAGATGTTTCTTGTTTCTTAAGGTAAGATTGTATTGCTATAAACTTCCCTCTTAGAACTGCTTTTGCTGCATCCCATAGGTTTTGGATTGTCGTGTTTTCATTGTCATTTGTTTCTAGGTATTTTTTGATTTCCTCTTTGATTTCTTCAGTGATCTCTTGTTTAGTAGTGTATTCTTTAGCCCCCATGTGTTTGTATTTTTTACAGTTTTTTTTCTGTAATTGATATCTAGTCTCATAGCGTTGTCCTCAGAAAAGATACGTGATACGATTTCAATTTTCTTAAATTTACCAGGGCTTGATTTGTGACCCAAGATATGATCTATCCTGGAGAATGTTCCATAAACACTTGAGAAGAAAGTGTATTCTGTTGTTTTTGGATGGAATGTCCTATAAATATCAATTAAGTCCATCTTGTTTAATGTATCATTTAAAGCTTGTGTTTCCTTATTTATTTTCATTTTGGATGATCTGTCCATTGGTGAAAATGGGGTGTGAAAGTCCCTTACTATGATTGTGTTATTGTCAATTTCCCTTTTTATGGCTGTTAGCATTTGCCTTATGTATTGAGGTGCTCCTATGTTGGGTGCATAAATATTTACAATTGTTATATCTTCTTCTTGGATTGATCCCTTGATCATTATGTAGTGGCCTTCTTTGTCTCTTGTAATCGTCTTTATTTTAAAGTTTATTTTGGCTGATATGAGAATTGCTACTCCAGCTTTCTTTTGATTTCCGTTTGCATGGAATATCTTTTTCCATCCCGTCACTTTCAGTCTGTATGTGTCCCTAGGTCTGAAGTGGGTCTCTTGTAGACAGCATATATACGGGTCTTGTTTTTGTGTCCATTCAGCTACTCTATGTCTTTTGGTTGGAGCATTTAATCCATTTACATTTAATGTAGTTATCGATATGTATGTTCCTATTACCATTTTCTTAATTGTTTTTGGTTTGTTATTGTAGGTCTTTTCCTTCTCTTGTGTTTCCTGCCTATAGAAGTTCCTTTAGCATTTGTTGTGAAACTGGTTTGGTGGTGCTGAATTCTCTTAGCTTTTGCTTCTCTGTAAAGGTTTTAATTTCTCCGTCAAATCTGAATGAGATCCTTGCTGGCTAGAGTAATCTTGGTTTTAGGTTTTTCCCTTTTATCACTTTAAATATGTCCTGCCACTCCCTTCTGGCTTGCAGAATTTCTGCTGAAAGATCAGCTGTTAACCTGATGGGGATTCCCTTGTGTGTTACTTGTTGTTTTTCCCTCACTGCTTAATATTTTTTCTTTGTATTTAATTTTTGATAGTTTGATTAATATGTGTCTTGGCATGTTGCTCCTTTGATTTTTCCTGTATGGGACTCTCTGTGCTTCCTGGACTTGACTATTTCCTTTCTCGAATTAGTGAAGTTTTTAACTATAATCTCTTCAAATATTTTCTCAGTCACTTTCTTTTTCTCTTCTTCTTCTGGGCCCCCTATAATTCGAATGTTGGTGCGTTTAATGTTGTCCCAGAGGTCTCTGAGACTGTCCTCAATTGTTTTCATTCTTTTTTCTTTATTCTGCTCTGTGGTAGTTATTTCCACTATTTCATCTTCCAGTTTACTTATCCGTTCTTCTGCCTCAGTATTCTGCTATTCATTCCTTTTAGAGAATGTTTAATTTCATTTATTGTGTTGTTCATCATTGTTTGTTTGCTCTTTAGTTCTTCTAGGTCCTTGTTAAGCATTTCTTGTATTTTCTCCATTCTATTTCCAGGACTTTGGATCATCTTTACTATCATTACTCTGAATTCTTTTTCAGGTAGACTGCCTGTATCCTCTTCCTTTGTTTGGTCTGATGGGTTTTTACCTTGCTTCTTCGTCTGCTGTGTACTTCTCTGTCTTCTCATTTTGCTTAACTTACTGCTTTTGGGGTCTCCTTTTCACAGGCTGCAGGTTCATATTTCCTGTTATTTTTGGTGTCTGCTCCCAGTGGGTAAGGTTGGTTCAGTGAGTTGTGTAGGCTTCCTGGTGGAGGGGACTGGTACCTGTGTTCTGGTGGATGAGGCTGGATCTTGTCTTTCTGGTGGGCAGGACCACGTCCGGTTGTGTGTTTGGGGGTGTCTGTGAACTTATTGTGATTTTAGGCAGCCTCTCTGCTAATGGGTGGGGTTGTGTTCCTGTCTTTCTAGATTTTTGGCATAGGCTGTCCAGCACTGCAGCTTGCTGGTCGTTGAGTGGAGCTGGGTCTTAGCATTGAGAAAGAGATCTCTGGGGAACTCTTGCTGATTGATATTCCGAGGGGCTGGAAGTTCTCTGGTGGACCAATATCCTGAAGTGGCTCTCCCACCTCAGAGGCTCAGGCCTGACACCTGGCTGGAGCACGAAGGCCCTGTCAGCCACATGGTCAGGTATATGGGGAGTTTCTTGCCTTTTGGGAAGTGTGAGATCTTCTGCCAGCGTTCAGTAGGTGTTCTGTAGGAGTTGTTCCACATGTAGATGTATTTTTGATGTATTTGTGGGGAGGAAGGTGATCGCCAGGTCTTACTCCTCTGCCATCTTGAAGGTCTTCAGATACTTGTTGAATGAATTAATTAATCCATTGCTATTTTATGACAGTGGCAGAAAGAGTGGTTTGGGTCACCATAACACAGGCTCCCACCTTCTGCTGAAATGTGTAGGTATCTTGGAGGGGGCACCAATAAATAGCTCCTCCTACCTGTTCTAGGTCTAAAGCAGTTGATAAATAAAGCTGAGTTTCAGTGGTAGGAGGATAAAATATCACCTTATTACTGGAAGGACCAGTGAAAGAACATGCATATGTCTGTAGGCAAGTCAGTTACCTAATACTGAATTCCCAAATTAGGCACATGTATCTACAAAGCATTACTGGACCATGGCAAATGTCTCACAACAGAGCAGAATGAGTTGCCAGAGAAGCAGAGAATTCCTACTCCTCAGAGTAAGGAAAGAGGAAGGAAATGGGCTATTCATCCAGTTTCTCTTTCCAAATTAACAAATAACATGTTTTCCTTCTCTTGGAGGTGGGTGGGAGGTGGAGGAGCAGTGGAGGTGGATATAGAAGAATGTGTGGTGAGAGGATGGAGAGAGACCACAAGTGTTACTCTAATAAATATCTCTTCATATAGAAGAAAACATAAGGTATGGGGAAGAAGTATTATCCCCTAATGATACCTATATTATTCCTCTCTTGAAATTGTTTTTTGGTTAAAAGTAATAGATTTAAGATATTTGGAATTGTTACTTATGCTTTCAGCAAACCCATAGAGAAAAAGAAAGGTCAGTATGCTTGTAATGGAAAGAATTGTTCAAAATATAAATCTGGGACCTAACCCATCAACTGTCACAGAAAAGTTAGGAGAAGGCTTGCTTTTAAAATAGGGATCCTTCAGTGGCCCCACAATCCTAGTAATATTGCCAGTGTTTACAAATCACAGACCATGCCTTTGGGTTTTCTTCAAGGTAATGGGAAGCACATCATAAAGAAAACACAGATATATTTGGGTGTTTGTTATGTAACAAGCACAGGAGACATAATAGTGCACAAAATAAATATAGTTCTTGCCCTTACAGAATCTACTGGGGAAGGAGTATAAGTAGATGTAGAGTGAAAATAAAGTTATCAATAGTACCAGACAAGTATGCATACTGAGGCTAAATGTGGGAAATAATCATTGTTTACAGAATGCTCCTCATGTTACAGGCACAGTAGCAAGTACAAGGGGTATAAAAATAAGATACAGTCCTGCCCTTAAAAAAGAGAGAATTTGAAATGGAAGAGATAGAAATAAGCAGAAAGTTAAAATAAATTTTTAAATGTACTGTATATTGGCCTGCACATGGACCTATGGTGACCCAGAGAAAGAAAACTTAATTCAGGTTTAGGTTTCAAGAAGACTTCTTAAAGAAGTGAGTTTAAGCAGTAGCATAGAAATAACAGAGGAAAAAAGAAAGTGAATTAGAAGATAGATTTGAGATACTCACAATATAAAGTGATAAAGAGATGAAAACATGGAGTAAGAAAGCTAAGAAATAGGTAGGATAATGTGATCAATTTCTATGTATATTTAATTAGAGTAAAAGGAGAGAATAGAAAGAATTGAGGAAAGATAAAAGCTCAAGATTTTTCCAGGAGAAAGTGATTGGAGCCCTCAGATTTAAAAAAGTAATACGTTCTTGGATTGGTTCAAGATGGCAGAGTACAAGGACATGAGCTCATTCCCTCTTGCAAGAGCACTGGAATCACAACTAATTGCTGAACAGTCATCAACAGGAAGACACTGGAACTCACCAAAAAAGATACTCCACGTTCAAAGACAAAGGAGAAGCTGCAATGAGATGGTAGGAAGGGCGCAATCACAATAAAATCAAATCCCATAACTGCTGAGTGGGTGACTCACAAACTGGAGAACAATTATACCACAGAAGTCCACCCACTGGAGTGAAGGTTCTGAGCCCCATGTCAAGCTTCCCAATCTGGGGGGTCAGGCAATGGGAGGAGAAATTCCCAGAGAATCAGAATTTGAAAGCTAGTAGGATTTGATTTCAGGACTTTGACAGGACTGGGGGAAACAGAGACTCCACTCTTGAAGGAGACACACAAAGTAGTTTGTGCATCAGGACCCAGAGGGAAGGAGCAGAGACCCCATAGGAGACTGAACCAGACCTACCTGCCAGTGTTGGAGTGTGTCCTGCAGAGGCAGGGGATGGCTGTGGCTCACCACGGGGACAAGGACACTGTCAGCAGAAGTTCTGGGAAGTACCCCATGGTGTGAGCCCTCCCGGAGTCTGCTATTAGCCCCACCAAAGAGCTGGGTAGGCTCCAGTGCTGGGTCACCTCAGGCCAAACAAGCAACAGGGAGGGAACTCAGCCTCACCCATCAGCAGACAAGTGGATTAAAGTTTTACTGAACTCTGCCCACCAGAGCAACACCCAGCTCTACCCACCACCAGTCCCTCCCATCAGGAAGCTTGCACAAGCCTCTTAGATAGCCTCATCCACCAGAAGGCAGACAGCAGAAGCAAGAAGAACTACAATCCTGCAGCCTGTGGAATGAAAACCACATTCACACAAAGACAGACAAAATGAAAAGGCAAAGGACTATGTACCAGATGAAGGAACAAGATAAAACCCCAGAAAAACAACTAAATGAAGTGGAGATAGGCAACCTTCTGGAAAAAGAATTCAGAATAATGACAGTGAAGATGATCCAAGACCTCGGAAAAAGAATGGAGGCAAAGACTGAGAAGATGCAAGAAAGGTTTAACAAAGACCTAGAAGAATTAAAGAACAAACAAACAGGGATGAACAATACAATAACTGAAATGAAAAATACACTACAAGGAATCCATAGCAGAATAACTGAGGCAGAAGATCAGATAAGTGACCTGGAAGACAGAATGGTGGAATTCACTGCTGCAGAACAGAATAAAGAAAAAAGGAAGAAAAGAAATGAAGACAGCCTAAGAGACCTCTGGGACAACATTAAATGCACCAACATTCACATTATAGGGGTCCAAGAAGGAGAAGAGAGAGAGAAAGGACCTGAGAAAATATTTGAAGAGATTATAGTCGAAAACGTCCCTAACATGGGAAAGGAAATAGCCACCATAGTCCAGGAAGCACAGAGAGTCCCAGGCAGGATAAACCCAAGGAGAAACACGCCAAGACACAGAGTAATCAAATTGACAAACATTAAAGACAAATTATTAAAATCAACAAGGGAAAAAGGACAAATAACATACAAGAGAACTCCCATAAGGTTAACAGCTTATTTCTCAGCAGAAACTCTACAAGGCAGAATGGAGTGGCATGATATATTTAAAGTGATGAAAGGGAAGAACCTACAACCAAGATTACTCTACCCAGCAAGGATCTCATTCAGAAATCAAAAGCTTTACAGACAAGCAAAAGCTAAGAGAATTCAGCACCACCAAACCAGCCCTACAACAAATGCTTAAGGAAATTCTCTAAGTAGGAAACACAAGAGAAGAAAAGGACCTACAAAAACAAACCCAAGACAATTAAGAAAATGGTAATAGGAACATAGATATTGATAATCACCTTAAATGTGAATGGAATAAAAGCTCCAACCAAAAGACACAGGCTTGCTAAATGGATACAAAAACAAGACCCATATATATGCTGTCTATAAGAGACCCACTTCAGACCTAGGGACACATACAGACTGAAAGTGAGGGGGTGGAAAAAGATATTCCATCCAAATGGAAATCAAAAGAAAGCTGGAGTAGCAATACTCATATCAGATAAAAAACTTTAAAATAAAAAATGTTACAAGAGACAAGGAAGGACACTACAGAATGGTCAAGGGAACAATCCAAGAAGAAGATATAACAATTACAAATATATGTGCACCCAACATAGGAGCACTTCAGTACATAAGAGAAATGCTAACAGCTATAAAAGAGGAAATCGACAGTATCACAATAATAGTGCGGGACTTTAATACCTCACTTACACCAATGGACAGATCATCCAGACAGAAAATTAATAAGGAATCACAAGCTTTAGATGACATAGTAGGCCAGATACATTTAATTGATATTCATAGGACATTCCACCCAAAAACAGCAGATTACACTTTCTCCTCAAGTGCACACGGAACATTCTCCAGGATAGATCACATCTTGGGTCACACATCAAGCCTCGGTAAATTTAAGAAAATTGAAATCATATCAAGCCTCTTTTCAGACCACAACACTATGAGATTAGAAATCAAATGCAGGGCAAAAAACGTAGAAAACACAAAGACATGGAGGCTAAACAATACGTTACTAAATAACCAAGAGATCACTGAAGAAATCAAAGAGGAAATCAAAAAATACCGAGAGACAAATGACAATGAAAACACGATGATCCAAAACCTATGGGATGCAGCAAAAGCAGTTCTAAGAGGGAAGTTTATAGCTATACAGTCCTACCTTAAGAAACAGGAAAAATCTCAAATAAACAATCTAACCTTACACCTAAAGGAACTAGAGAAAGAAGAACAAACAA
Source organism: Balaenoptera physalus (assembly GCF_965194825.1). Taxonomy (NCBI): domain Eukaryota; kingdom Metazoa; phylum Chordata; class Mammalia; order Artiodactyla; family Balaenopteridae; genus Balaenoptera; species Balaenoptera physalus. Next base: position 10,199,796 of record NC_138884.1, read on the forward strand.
AACCCAAAGTTAGTAGAAGGAAAGAAATCATAATCATCAGAGCAGAAATAAATGAAATAGAAACAAAGGAAACAATAGCAATGATCAATAAAACTAAAAGCTGGTCCTTTGAGAAGATAAACAAAATTGATAAACCTTTAGCTAGACTCATGAAGAAAATGAGGGAGATGACTCAAATCAATAAAATTAGAAATGAAAAAGAAATGACAACAGACACTGCAGAAATACAGTGCATCCTAAGAGACTACTACAAGCAACTATATGCCAATAAAATGGACAACCTGGAAGAAATGAACAAATTCTTAGAAATATATAATCTTCCAGAACTGAACCAGGAAGAAATAGATAATATGAACAGACCAATCACAAGTAATGAAATTGAAACTGTGATAAAAAAATCTTCCAACAAACAAAAGTCCAGAACCAGCTGGCTTCACGGTGAATTCTATCAAACATTTAGAGAAGAGCTAACACCCATCCTTCTCAAACCCTTCCAAAAAATCGCAGAGGAAGGAACACTTGCAAACTTATTCTACGAGACCACCATCACCCTGATACCAAAACCAGACAGAGATACTACAAAAAAAGAAAATTACAGACCAATATCAGTGATGAATATAGATGGAAAAATCTCAACAAAATACTAGCAAACAGAATCCAATAACACATTAAAAGTATCGTAGGGCTTCCCTGGTGGCGCAGTGGTTGAGAGTCTGCCTGCCAATGCAGGGGACATGGGTTTGAGCCCTGGTCTGGGAGGATCCCACATGCCGCAGAGCGACTAGGCCCGTGAGCCACAGTTGTTGAGCCTGCGCGTCTGGAGCCTGTGCTCCGCAACAAGAGAGGCCGCGATAGTGAGAAGGCCCATGCACCGCGATGAAGAGTGGCCCCCACTTGCTGCAACTAGAGAAAGCCCTCACACAGAAACGAAGACCCAACACGGCCATAAATAAATAAATAAATAAATAAAATTTAAGAAAAAATAAGAATAAAAAAATAAAAATAAAGCAAATAATTTAAAAAAAAAGTATCATACACCATGATCAAGTGGGATTTATCCCAGGGATGCAAAGATTCTTCAATATACGCAAATCAGTCAATGTGATATACCATATTAACAAATTGAAGGAGAAAAACCATATGATCACCTCAATAGATGCAGAAAAAGCTTTTGACAAAATTCAACACCCATTTTTGATAAAAACTCTCCAGAAAGTAGGCACAGAGGGAACCTACCTCAACATAATAAAGGCCATATATAACAAACCCACAGCAAACATCATTCTCAATGGTGAAAAATTGAAAGCATTTCCTCTAAGATCAGTAACAAGTCAAGGATGTCCACTCTTGCCACTATTATTCAACATAGTTTTGGAAATCCTAGCCACAGCAATCAGAGAAGAAAAAGAAATAAAAGGAATCCAAATTGGAAAAGAAGAAGTAAAACTGTCAGTGTTTGCACATGACATGATACTATACATAGATATCCAAAACATACCAACAAAAAACTTGTAGAGCTAATCAATGAATTGGGTAAACTTGCAGGACACAGAATTAATGCACAGAAATCTTTTGCATCCTTATACACTAACAACAAAAGATCAGAAAGAGAAATTAAGGAAACAATCCCATTCACCATTGCACAAAAAGAATAAAATACCTAGTAATAAACCTACCTAAGAAGGTAAAAGACCTGTACTCAGAAAACTGTAAGACACTTATGAAAGAAATCAAAGATGACACAAACAGATGTAGAGATATACCATGTTCTTGGATTGGAAGAAACAATATTGTGAAAGTGACTATACTACCGAAAGCAATCTACAGATTCAGTGCAATCCCTATGAAATTACCAATGGCATTTTTTACAGAGCTAGAACAAAATATCTTAAAATTTGTATGGAGACACAGAAGACCCTGAATAGCCAAAGCAATCTTGAGGGAAAAAAAGTGAGCTGGAGGAATCAGACTTGCTGACTTCAGACTGTACTACAAAGCTACAGTAATCAAGACAATATGGTACTGGCACAAAAACAGAAATATAGATCAATAAGGATAGAAAGCCTAGAGATAAACCCATGCACATATGGTCAGCTAATCTATGACAAAGGAAGCAAGGATATGCATTGGAGAAAAGACAGTCTCTTCAGTAAGTGGTGCTGGGAAAATTGGACAGCTACATGTAAAAGAATGAAATTAGAACACCCCCTAACACCATACACAAAAGTAAACTCAAAATGGATTAAAGACCTAAATGTAAGCCTGGACACTATAAAACCCTTAGAGGAAAACATAGGAAGAACACTCTTTGACATAAATCACAGCAAGATCTTTTTTGATCCACCTCCTAGACTAATGGAAATAAAAACAAAAATAAACAAATGGGACCTAATGAAACTTAAAAGCTTTTGCATAGCAAAGGAAACCATAAACAAGACGAAAAGACAACCCTCAGAATGGGAGGGAGAAAATATTTGCAAATGAATCAACAGACAAAGGATTAATCTCCAAAATATACAAACAGCTCATGCAGCTCAATATTAAAAAAACAAACAACCCAATCCAAAAATGGGCAGAAGACCTAAATAGGCTTTTCTCCAAAGAAGACATACAGGTGGCCAAGAGGCATATGAAAGGATGCTCAACATCACTAATCATTAGAAAAATGCAAAGCAAAAGTACAATGAGGTAACACCTCACACCAGTTAGAATGGACATCTTCAGAAAATCTCCAAACAACAAATGCTGGAGAGGGTGTGGAGAAAGGGGAAACCTCTTGCACTGTTGGTGAGAATGTAAATCGATACAGCCATTTTGGAGAACAGTATGGAGGTTCCTTAAAAAACTAAAAATAGAATTACCATATGACCCAGCAATCCCACCACAGGGCATATACCCAGAGAAAACCATAATTCAAAACACACATGCACCCCAATGTTCATTCCAGCAGTATTTACAATAGCCAGGTCATGGAAGCAACCTAAATGCCCATTGACAGATGAATGGATAAAGAAGATGTGGTATATATATACAATAGAATATTACTCAGCCATAAAAAGGAACGAAATTGGGTCATTTGTAGAGACATGGGTGGACCTAGAGACTGTCATACAGAGTGAAGTAAGTCAGAAAGAGAAAAACAAATACCGTATATTAACGCATATATGTGGAATCTAGAAAAATGGTACAGATGAACCAGTTTGCAAGGCAGAAATAGAGACACAGATGTAGAGAACACACATATGGACACCAAAGGGGGAAAGCTGGGGGAGGGATGGTGGTGGGATGAATTGGGAGATTGGGATTGACATATATACACTAATATGTATGAAATAGACAAGTAATAAGAACCTGCTGTATAAAAAAAAAAGTCAAAAATAATTAATACTTCTAATCAGTAAAACTAAAAACAAATCACATACATAGAGTGAAACTGCAGAAGAATACGAAAAACTGAAAATTGGAAAACCACCAAGTAGAGAAGAAAATAGGTTTTTTACCAAGGAATAACAACTGAATAGCAATGATATATGCTCGAAAACATAAGAATCTTCAAAGGAGTGTGGAAAAATAACTGTCAGGATAGAATTCTGTTTTCAGAGAAGTTATATTCACAAGGGAGAATGAAATAAAGCCACTTCAAGAAATAGAAAGACCAAGTGTTTATCACCCACAGACTTTTGAAGAAAGTACTCTAAACGATGAAATTCAACACAGAAGAAAAGAGCGGGTGCAAAAATCAATGGTAACCAAAAGAGCAAGGACAAACTGGAAGTTCGTGTGTGAAGATCTGGGGGAAGAGAGAAATGGAGAGGGACACAAGGGAGAGGTAAGTAGAGGCCTGTGATGGGCCGCTCTTGTCTTTCCTAGGGATTTGGGCTTCCTCTGGCGGTTCAGGGAATGATGGAAGGGTCTTAGCAAGGTGGTGATGTGGTTAGCTGTGCTTTCGTAAGATCACTGGCAGGAGGGTCGAGAATGTTGGAGGGCAACAAGGCTCATGCCATGAGGCCGGTTAGAGCTTGTGGGTGTAATTTAGATAAGAAGTGATTTGGGCTCGAATGAAGACGAGACATGGAGGAAAGCAGGCAGATTCTGGAACTATTAAAGAGATGGAGTCCCAGGACTCAGTAATGACTCCTTATTAGGAGAAAGAGAGGAAACATCAAGGATGGAACGGTCTTGTTAGGGCAGTTTCAGTGGAGTCCAACTGCAGCGGAGGAGCCATGGGCTGTGACAGTGGAAGCCCTGATAACCCTGTAAGAACCATCAGTGAATGGGTGGTGAGGCTTGGAACTTAGTCCCAAAGTTAGAAGAGTTGCCAGAGGAAGACCAGAGCAAAGAAGGATTTTAGGGTGGGAGCCTTATTAGCAAGTTTACGTGCTAATGAGTGGAGAACAAAGAAGAAGGCAAAGCTTGGAGGTAGAGAGAGGATAAGAGATGCCTGATAGAATAAGGGCCTGGGGAGGTAAGACGTAGGGTCATATGCAAGGAAGGATAGGGAAAGAGGCAGATATAAGAAACTCACAACTCTCTCCTTCTTTGAAAGTAGCATCAGAGCAGTGATGAACAAATGATGAGCGAATTAGTGAATGAGTGCATGAAAAGATGGGTAAATTATGGACACACACAGGCAGGCCCCAAACAGCATTAACACTAACAAATGCGAGCATATTGTCAAGATAGGTACGGTAGACCTCTAGTGGCCAAAAAGAAACTCCAGAAATCTAATGGATGAGAGCAAAATTGGAATAAAATGGCTAGGGAAAATTTATTTACAAAAGAACAAATAGATAAAAACATTGCCCTACAATGCTGTTGGTTCTGTTGTGCGTAATTTTTGCTGTGTTCAGTTCTTATCAATAGGGTTTAATGGCATACGCCTTATGAATTTGCTTTTATAATTAAGTACTTAGAGTGACTGGCTTATGGAAATGAAGCCAGTAATCTTTTAATTATGATTAAAACTTTTAAAAAAACCTGCAGGAGGGGACTACTTACTTATGTGTGGAATTTCATGTACAAGCTAGGTAAGATAAAAGTATTCATTTTCAAATAGAGAAAAGGGGAAAGAGACAATTATAAACAAATGAGCCATTGATTGCCAAAGTCACAAATATGATGAAAAAAGTGAATTTAAAAACAGCAACAGCAACAAGGTTTTTTAAAAAATTGAGTAAAAATATAAAACTGTAAAAGCAAGGATAAAAATCTATTTGAATCCTTAAAAATTACTAATAATATCCTAATGTAAAATTACTTTGATTAAGCTTAGGGAAGAATCAGGAAAGTACCTTATGACTTCTTAGGCATACTTCAGCTTTTCCATTACAATACTTTTAATCAACAACATACAGTGTCTTAGGTAGGTGAAAATAAATCCATTTAAGAGTAGAACTGTTTTGGGGAATTGTAAGCAGCTGGTGAGGGGTAGTGTGAGAGATAAGGAGATATTGGATATGGGAGCATATATGAGGAAACTTGTCTAATCCACCTTTGCAGAATATAAAAACCCAAGTTAGCAGAATTGAAAGCAGCTCAGTTCTCTGGGATTTCTTGTTTGACTCTGAACCCTTTTTAATGTTCAATTCAATACTACTGTATTTGAGAATAACATTATTAATAATGTCATAATGATCTCTACACTATTTTAAGGTACCATATACAGTGTTGACATTCTTTATTGACTGTGAGCTACCTGAGATTTAGTCATCAGACAGCACTGTATTTTTAAGTAAGTTTTGAATTTGACAGGAATAGAAGCAGTAATCTGGAAGCAAGTAAAAATGATTTCCAAGCAATACTTAAGCACCTGTAGTAAAAATATCTCTTAAAAGTACAGTCATACACCCAAAGAAGGAATGATTATCTCTGGATTTTTTTTAAATAGGTGGTTTTATTCTGTTTTTCTTCTATCGTGTGTGTGTGTCCAAAGTTCTCTGCATGGTGCATGCAAGCATGCATTACATTTGTCATTTTCTTTCTTTTTTCTCCCAGCTTTATTGAGGTATAATTGACAAATAAAAATTGTATATATGTCAATCCCAATCGCCCAATTCAGCACACCACCATCCCCACCCCACCGCGGTTTTCCCCTCTTGGTGTCCATACGTTTGTTCTCTACATCTGTGTCTCAACTTCTGCCCTGCAAACCGGTTCATCTGTACCATTTTTCTAGGGATTGGGATTGACATGTATACACTGATGTGTATAAAATTGATGACTGATTAAAAAAATAAAAAATTGTATATACTTAACGGGTACAACACAATAATTGTGAAATGATTACCAAAATCAAGCTAATTACACATCTGTCACTTCATATACTTACCTTTTTCTGTGTAAGGACACTTAAAATCTATTCTGTCAGCAAATTTCAAGTGTAAAATGCGTTGTTATGAACTACAGTCACCATGCTGTATATTAGACCCCCCAGAACTTATTCATCTTATAAATGAAAGTTTGTACCCTTTGACCTGCATCTTGCCATTTCCCGACCTCTCCCCTACCCACAACGTGGCAGCAATTCTACTCTCTACTCGTATGAGTTTGACTTTTTTAGATTTCACATATAAGTGAGATCATACATTATTTATCTTTCTGTGTCTGGCTTATTTCATTTACCATAATGTCCTCCAGGTTCATCTGTGATGTTGCAATGGCAAGATTTTCTTCTTTTTTACTGCTAATAGTATTCATTCATATGTATATATCTCACATTTTCTTTGTCCATTCATCCACTGACAGACACTTAGGTTTTTTCCATATCTTGGCTATTGTGAATAACGCTGCAAAAACATGGCAGTGCTGATGTCTCTTTGAGAGACTGATTTTATTTCTTTTGGATATATACCCAGGAGTAGGATTATTGGATCATACGGTAGTTTTATTTTTAATTTTTTTGAAGAATCTCCATACTGTTTTCTATTGGCTGCACCAGTTTATATTCCCACCAACAGTGCACGAGGATTCCCTTTTCTCCACACCTTTGCCAACACTTGTTATCTCTTGTCTCTTTAGCCATTCTGGCAGGTGTGACATGATATCTCACTGTGGTTTTGATTTCAGTTTCCCTGATGATTAGTGATGTTGAACACCTTTTTCATGTAGCTGTTGGCCATTTGTAGATCTTCTTTGGAAAAATGTCTATTGACATTTATTGAGGTCCTTTGCCCATTTTTAAATTGGGTTATATGTGTGTGTGTGTTTTGTTTTGTTTTGCTACTGGGTTGTATGAGTTCCTTATATATTTTGGATATTAACCCCTTATCAGATATGATTTGCAAATATTTTCTCCCATTCCATAGATTGCCTTCTCATTTTGTTGTTTCATTTTCTGTGCACAAGCTTTTTAGTTCGATATAGCCCCATGTGTTTATTTTTGCTTTTGTTTCCTTGCTTTTGGAACATTTCCAAAAAGACATCACCAAGGCCAGTGTCATAGAGATTTTTTTCCTGTGTTTTCTTCTAGGAGTTTTATGGTTCAGATATAATATTTAATTCTTTAACCCATTTTGAGTTAATTTTTGTGTATAGTGTAAGATAAGGATCCAATGTCATTCTTTTGCATGTGGATATCCTGTTTTCCCAACACTGTTTATTGAAGAAACTATCCTTCCCCCCTTGTGTGTTCTTGGCACTCTTGTCAAAGATTAGTTGACTGTATATGAATGGATTTATTTCTGGGCTTGTGATTCTATTCCATTAGTCTATGTATCTGCTTTTATGCCAGTACTGTACTGTTTCAATTATAATAGCCTTGTAATGTAGTTTGGAAACATGAAATGTGATGGCTCCACATCTATCATTTTCTGAATGTGATTTTAAAAGGTTCAATGTCCTTTGTTGACTAGAAACCATAGTAGGGCCACTGCAGAAGCTATTGTGTCTTTGTGGGCAAGTCTGCAGCATCTCTTAATATTCTGAGAACTGTCCAGAACCAACCTACATGCAACTCCAGACAACAGTACAAGTTCTCTGGAACAATGTGATGATGTCAGCCTTTTATTAATAATTTTTGCAATTAGGGAAAAGTTAGAGGAAAGTAGGAAATTCCAAGGATAGCTATTGATTAGTTTAAGACTTCACAGTGAGTAACTGTGAATACCAGGAAGAGGGAACACAGGAAGGGCCTGGAGAATGTTTTATATTTGATTCAACAGATTCCTAACCTTAGGAAAGCAGACACTTGCAAGCAATTATCTGTCTCAGTATGCAGCCATATTCATGCCCGGAGATAGGATGCTCTGGTCCTGTTTCTCAATAATGCCCTTTATTTGGCAACGCTTAGTTTCCTGGACCTGCGACTTTCACTTGTGCTCTTGGTTTTTGTTCTTTTCTCACTTCCTCCCATTCTCCCTCCTTTTCTTCTTTCTTTTCCCTTCTCTATGTCCCTTAATAATTATGTGCTATGCCCAAAATAAGAGCAGATGGTGAGTTCAGATTTGTAACTACTCCCAGATGTGAGATATCTTTGTGTTGTTTATTTAGCCAACTCTTAATCTATTCATTTCACAAGCATTTGTTTGCTAATAAATGTTAACATGTAACTATTGTTATAGAGAGGGAATGCTTAGTAAATAGTAATTAAAAAAAGAAAAGAAAGGGAAATTCAGACACAGTCTCTACCTTCAAGAAATTTACAGTCTAGTGGAAAGGACTGATAATAATCACAAGTAATCACCCCCAAATAGTTTTTATTGCAAATTGGTATGAGTGTTATGACAGAACAACACAAGTAAATGAATGAGGGTGAGGGTTCCAAGAAAGGATTCCCTGAGGATGTGACATTTAACCTGATACCTAAAGTAGGGATTCACAACCGGGGCAATTTTGACAACGTCTGAAGGCATTTTTGGTTGTCATAATTGGGACAGGGAGGGTTTATGTTTTCTGATCATTTTGTGTGAGTTTGGTTTATGTCTATAACAGGGATATTTTCAAAATAAAAGAGTATCTATTCTAAAAAAAGAAATAAGTGAGGGAGATTAAGAGGTACAAACTTCCGATTGCAAAATCAATGAGTCACGGGTATGAAATGTGCAGTGTGGGGAATTACAGTCAATAGCTATTTAATATCTTTGCATGGTGACAGATGGTAACTAGACTTATCGTGTTGATCATGTTGGAAATTTATAGAAATATTGAATCGCTATGTTGTGTAACAGTAACTAACAGTGTTGTAGGTCAATTATGCGTCAAAAGCAAACAAACAAACTCGGAAAAAGATCAGATTTGTGGTACCAGAGGTGGGGGTGATGGCGTAAAGGGGAACTGGATGAAGGCAGAATAAAAAAAGAATCATTTTGGAACCCCATGATGTATATTGTCCTGGATATCCCCATGCATTGACTAGGCTTCAACTGTTTCAGGGTGATTGTAGATAGCACCTAACACAGAGAAGTCATCGTTCAGCTTTGAATGTTACATTAGACATTTTTTTGAGCACCCAGTAGAACAGTTGCCTTGAATACCAGAGTTTCAAAAGAAAGAAAAGTTTTTCTTGGAATTCTGACACTTCCCTTTCACATATCAAGGTACCTACATATGACTCAGGTCATAGTGTTTTATACTATAAGACATTCAGTAGATTGAAGGAAGGTTCTGATATCAGGGCAGTTCCCATCAGACAGGAAGAGGTAGAAAGTGCTTCTTGTGCTTCAGGGAAGGAACCAAGGGAACGAGAGAAAGAGGAAAGCAAAGCAAAGCAATCTGATTTGGATGTCCTTGCATTGTCCTTGGTAGGGCTGGGAGGGCATCTGAAGCACTGAAATAATTTTGAGGGAATCCGAGAATCAGAAGCTTCTTCTGCATTTCTCATAGGTTCTGTCTGCTCTGTCCTCCTTTCTAGGTTGTTGCCCTTGTCCCTCAGGCTAGCCAAATGGCTGAATCTGCTGTCATATTCAAACACCACACCATCCAGACCAAGAGAGAATGTCTTTATATTCCAGCAAGTGTTCCAAGATCCATTCTGATGAGACAGGCTTAGGTCACACCACTGAACCAATCAGCATGATCACCTGATACTAGGAGGGGAATAAAATGTGTTAATCACTTAGTTATTGTCACATCCACCACTGGACTCCAGGAGAGGAGTTGGCTTCCCTACAACTACGTGGATCCCAAATGGAAATCAGGCACTACTAAAAAAGGGACATGGATTCTGGAGACAAACACAGATGCCCACTTTAGCCTACTCCTTAGGCCACCCAATAGCCAGACATACTCTTCTTTCAACACGTGGTTTAAAACATGGCCAAGCTTACATAGAACAAGCACACACCTCATACACAGACCTTATAAATGTGCACGTCACCTCAGAAAACACAATCCAAAGATTGATTCGGTTACTGAATCCAGATTCTAAGAGCTCTGATAAAAATCAAAACCATATATAATCACACAGCTTATGGGCTACATTACCATGCTTTGTGTTTGACCGATTGCATAATTCCCAGAGAGTCTTGCCTATAAGATGAAGTGACAAATAACTTTTCTCAGCTTGCCCTCACAGGGTGTCTCAATAGATCACTAAACTAGGATCATTAGACTGTTTATTCTTCAAGGCTTGCTTTAAAACTTTTCTCTTGCTGGGTCCACCAACCCTAAACTGTTACATAATAAACTTGGCCCAATCTTCAACTGCCTCTCACGTGGAAATATCCCCAGATATAGTAAATCAGAACAAAGCCCTAACCTTTGACCTTGTTATTCTGAAATGCTACTAATTTTGCATCAGTGGTTTCCTTTACAGTGGTAAGCAATAAACTTGACTTTGTTTTAGCAACAAGTTATTTTGGAGAGCTCTTCAGAGAGTGAGCAGTTGACCCTGGGTGAGGTGCATTCCTTTTCTTGGGTCCAAATATAGTTTCTCATGATTCACTAATTTATGGCTAAATGGATACTTATTTAGATGGAGTGCATATAAGAATACAATGGTGCAGAAATAAAAGAGTGACTAAAGTGAAAACTTCCATTTGGAAAAGAGGAAACATCTCATAGGGATGACTGGTCCCGATATCCATGATATGACAGGACTCCCTCACTTGAGAGTTCCTTAGTTTGCCAATCTGCTCACCTCTGGTTTGGTTATGGCAGGATGTTTCTTTTCTACTGTCCTTCACAGCCATCTCTGAGACGGGCACTGAGTATGTCACCCCTTTCCCTTTACTGCTTAGAGGCTCATTTCCTATTAGTTAAGGAGCTTAGAGTTGATATTCAGGGCCTAAGAAATCACAGGCTGGGAGCTTATTTGGCAATAAAGCTTCAATAAAAGTATAGAGGCTTCCAGGCTATTTGTTTCATAGGCCAGCAGCCAAAGACAGAGACCCCGATGAGTTGAAGTTTTGAAGTTCAATTCTAGCTGCCAGAGTTTCTTTGGTGTGAGCCTCCACTTCCCTGCTTCGCTCACTCCTCTAGTGCTGTGGTTCTCAAAGTGTGGTTCCTAGGCCAGCAGCAGCAGCACCTGAGAACTGCCTAGAGATGCCAATTCTTGGGTCCAGACCTATTCAGAACCTCTGAGGTTGGGGCCCAGCAATCTGTGGTGGGATAAGCACTGGAGGTGAGATAAAGTTTGAGACCACAGCTTTAAGTGATGTCATTTGGGGGCAATTTGGAACAATAAGCTGGGGCCTGAAAATGCCATTAAAATTGTCTCTCCCTGCAGGCTTTACGTGAGGGCTTCTTCTCAAGTGGAGACATGACCCTTTTCCTTTTCTTATTAGTAGGAGCTCATTAGCAGAGGCCTGGATGGGGGTTAGGGAACAGCAGCGTTTTCCTGAGCCACAAAGATAACTGCTCTTCTAATCTTTCAGGGTTCCAGGTACTAGAGTCTCTGGCAACTGAATAGACATCAAGGGTAGTGTTTCTCTAGGCAAGGTCTTATTTTCTTCCTCCTGCTTTCCGATGGCAGTATCAAAACTATCATACCTCTTTTGTGTAGGAATTTATTGAAGGCCACTAAAAATAGTCAACACACTCTAACATCCTAATTTTTCCTCCAAAGTCCCTTCATGCAAAAGCTTCAATATGTACATGATCTGGTTCTCCACGGTACAGATGGACAAAAATGATTATTTCCATTACCATGTATTAATAACTACAATCTTCCAACCACCGAATAGATGTGTCCCATTGATCTCCACCCAACCTTCTTGGCTCAGCTAAGACCACATTTTAGAGTCTCTTAATGTTAACCTTACTCTCAGTCCCAATTTCTGTATCAAGGATCTGAATTACAAACAACAGAAACCAAGTATGGTTGTCTTACAAGGAAAATATTGTGGAAAGAGAAAGAGGGTTTATTGAAATGAAATGGTACCCCACAGATTCACCTGGGGGCTGGGGGATGAGAGAGGGTGAATGGGCAGGACTAGGGTGATGAAGGTGAATCAGTGGGAAGAAGAGCCACTGCAGGGTGGATCAGGTCAAGGTGCCACTACCAGCATTGCTGCCGCCGAGCCATGGCTGCTGAGATGACCTAACATCTAACCATCAGGACATGTTCTTATGTCAGACACCCAAAGTCTCAGTGCCAGGGTGAGCTTAGAGTTGAGCTAAGTGGCTCAACATAACTCATATGCCAACTGATCCCTGACCAGTAGGAGAAGATAAAGGAGGATCTGGGCCCTCTCATCTTCCATAATGGTTGGTGGACCCCAGAGATCGTAAGATGATAAGAATGATATTAAGGAGGAGAATGAATGCTGGGGGCAGGGGTTGGGAGGTGAAAATAATGGTTGCCTCTGGGGCCTGAAGTGGGGGTATCGCACTGCCCTAAGGAGTCCACATGGGAGTTCAGTGACTTTATAAAGTATTGACACTTAGAACAGGGCCTGGCACATAGTGAGCACTAGGTAAATGTCCCTGCTTGCTGTTTGATGCTTTTTTCCAAGGCATCGTTATTGCCTTGATCATGTGTAAAATTAAAAAAGAATGACTCCACCTTACCCCACCCCTCAAAAAAGTAGAGGAAGTAAAGAAAAAAAGGCAAAAAAAAATTTATATCCTGCCTTTCCATTGAGTAATGTAACATCAGTAGTATCCTGTGTTCATAAATATTGTTTACAATTTAAAATGTTTTTCAATATCAGGATTGCATATTCATAATTCTATTGTGATATCTTGGCGTGGAGGCCTGATATAGTCATCATTAGTTAATATAAAATATCAGCAATCAGAAACAGAAAATGATCAGAAATCTTTTCTGTCTTTTATTTCTGTGGAATAAAATCGGTAAATGATATCATATCAAAGAATTATTTTTTAAAATGCCGTGTTTGGGGAGGTTTGTTTCGATATCAAATATTTCTATTTCATTATTTTGTTTATCTGTAAAATTATTATTGGAGACACGGTAACATACATGAGTGAAGGATGGGAGAAAGGGGAAGAGGGATATGGAATGGGAAAGATAAAAGGAGGAAGAAAGAGAGTTAACATTTGCTGACTATTGTGCAACTTTCCTTTACATAAATTATCTCATTTCATCTTCCAAATAACTGGACCATTTAAATCTGCAGAACACATTCTTTAAACGAAAACTTACCTGAAAGCCATTATAACAAAGAAGGTAACTGTTGAGTGAATAAATAGCTCAGGATGAGCAGTTGAGGAAGTGGGTACCCTCTTCATCTTCCTTGGGATAACACTCAGAATTATTTAAAAATATATTATCTAATTTATATTTTAAAAAAGGCTAAACTCTGGTCAGTGTAGTTTTGGTAGTTAAGTCAATTACGTTGTATTCTAACTCTTCACAGATTTGTAACACATACATCAAGTTTAAGTTCACGGGTAACTCTTCCTTGACTGTATGGATTTTAAGTTTTGTCTTTGAGTATGGAATCAAAGACTGTCTATACCTGGTAAAGAAAATTCAAATACGCGCACACACACAGAGACTCAGAAACCAAAATACTGCATTTCACAGAAATTTTCAGCCTTAACTATTATGTGTAAGGGGAATTTTATGTGTAGTTATAATTTTAACATGTAAAAATAGACAAGGGATAAGGTAAAAATCCAAGTAATTTCTTGCTAAATCCAAACACCCTTGACTTAAGGTCACAATCTAAGTTCCTAACCATATGGAACCGTTTACTAGTTGAGACACAGTTACTGATTCAGCTATTATGAACCAGTTCCTAACATATGTTCTCTGGCCATTTTATGGTTTTAAAAATGACAGACCAAGGTTGAACTCAGAAGACTGAAAGAGGCACCTATGAGGTTGAAAGCAACAAATAGAATTTGTACATATTACAGAAGGAGCTGCCAGCTAAAAGCACTAGAGTTGGAATTATCAAGGACATAGGGTATTATTTTGTCATTTCATTTGTAAAAAAAATGAACAGAAACATGTACAAATATTTGTTTGACTACAGAAATATCCCATTAGAACTCCATCTCATGGGCATCATTATCCTATAAAAGAAAATTGTTCCCTTTGTGGATTGCAGATATGAGTATATTCACAGCAAAATGTGTGCAGTTTGAAATCTATGCTATATTTTCTCTTTCTATTTGTACTTTCTCTTTACAACAGCAGGGGATGCTCTTAAGGGGATGCTGGAACAAGTTCCTTACTTACTACCTACATCCAAAGTCTGAGCTAGTTAAAAAAAGTTTTCTTTTAAACCAGGTATAGATAGCCTTTGATTGCACACTTAAAGATGAAAGAAAATTCATATATTGATGGAAAAGTTAACTCTGCATTTTAAGGTATTATAAATGGCTAATATCAAACCAAGGAAAAACATATGACTATCTCAAAATAAGCAGAAGAAGAAATTTGGACCAAGAGGCTGCAAGAGATTCATGGTTAATACAGTAGAAGATGAATCTCAGAAGCCATCACATGACAGACACATTTCTGCCATTGCAAGAGCCTCTCACTGACTTTCCTATACCTCCTTGGCCTCCATTGAATCCATCTCTTCTTCAAACAGCGAAAAGCATCTTCTCAAAATGAAATTCTAGGGACTTCCATGGTGGCGCAGTGGTTAAGAACCTGCCTGCCAATGCAGGGGACACGGGTTCGAGCCCTGGTCAGGGAAGATCCCACATGCCTCGGAGCAAGTAAGCCCCTGCCCCACAACTTCTGAGCCTGTGCTCTAGAGCCCGCGAGCCACAGCTTCTGAGCCCGTGTGCCACAACTACTGAAGCCCACGTGCCTTGAGCCTGTGCTCCGCAACAAGAGAAGCCACCGCAATGAGAAGCCTGCGCATCGCAACAAAGAGTAGCCCCCGCTTGCCACAACTAGAGAAAGCCCACATGTAGCAACGAAGACCCAACGCAGCCAAAAATAAATAAATAAATTTATAAAAAAATTAAAACCACAAAAATTTCTCTTTGATTAAAAAAAAAGAAATTCTCGGGCTTCCCTGGTGGTGCAGTGGTTGAGAATCTGCCTGCCAATGCAGGGGACACGGGTTCGAGCCCTGGTCTGGGAAGATCCCACATGCCGCGGAGCAACTAGGCCCGTGAGCCACAATTGCTGAGCCTGCGTGTCTGGAGCCTGTGCTCCACAACAAGAGAGGCCGCGATAGTGAGAGGCCCGCGCACCATGATGAAGAGTGGCCCCCGCTCCCCACAACTAGAGAAAGCCCTCACACAGAAACGAAGACCCAACACAGCTAAAAATAAATAAATAAATAAAATAAATTAAAAAAAAAAAAAAAAGAAATTCTAATCATATAATCCTACTCCATAAATCTTTCATTATGCTTGAGATAAAATGCAGAGTCCTTAGCATGACTTACATGGTCCTTTCACAATACAGATATTTCCTGCGTCTGCCTTTCTAGATTCAGGGCCTTATAATTTCTAACCCTTTTACTGAATGTGCTTCTTCCCTTTTTTGGATAGTCTACTCTGATTTATGGCTCGGCTGAAGCACCACCTTTTCAGGAAAGCCTTCCCTGACCCCTCAGACCTATGAGGGAAGGACAGGAAATAAATGCATATTTTTGTGGTATTAACTGCTACAGAGAAATATATAGAATGATAATGGGGCTGTAATTTTACATAGGATAATCAAAAAAGGCATTGCTGATCAAGTAGTATTTGAGCAGAGACTTGAAGGGATTTGAAATAAGACTTAACACTTGCAGCTATCTGGGGCAAGGGCAGTCCAGCCAGAGGCGGAAGCTGGTGCAAGGGCCCTGAGGTAGGATGGACTTGCTATTTGAGAAAGAACAAGAAGGCCAATATGGCAAACACCAAGTAAGGGAACCAAGCAGGGAGAGCACTAGAAGACAAACTCATAGAACGTATACATCATGGTGAGCAGTTTGGATTTAGATCTAAAAAAAGATGAAAAGCTAGATTTGAGTGAGTGAAGGGGTGAACACTGGGAGACGAGGCTAGAGAGGGAATGGTTTAGGGGTTTGGACACAGTGTGGTGCAAGTAGACCATTGTAAAGGTCTTGGCCATTCCTCTGAGTAAACCGTGTTGGCTTTGGATTGCTTAAGCAGAATTGTAACATGATCTGGTGTGTATTCTGGATGATCACTCTAGCTGCTATGTTAGAATAGAGGGGGAAAGAGTGGTGGCAGGGAACCTCGTAAAGTGCCTCTCATAGTCCTCCTGATGAGTACTGACTGTGACTGCACAAGTGTATTAGAGGTGCTGATGAGTGCCTGGGATCTGGATTTATTTATCTGGAAGAGAGAGCCAACAGAATTTGCTAATATAAAGTGGAAGGAAGAGAAGTGTGAAGAATTATTCTAACGTTTTGGCCTAAGCAACCCTAAAAATAGGGAATAGAGTTGTTTTGGTCTAAGAACTATTAAAAAATAGGGAATAGAGTATAACAAAAGGTGGAAAACTAGGAGACGCTCTTTTGTAGGAGAGGGACTGCTGCTGGTACTTAAATAAAGAATTCCCTTTAGAATATGTTGAGTTTGAGATAACCATTAGATAATCAATTAGAGTTTTCTAGTAGAGAGTCAGATACAAAAATCTAGAGTTTAGCAAAAAGTTCAGGGCCAGAGGTATGCATTTTGGAGGCATATGGAAATACATGGTATTTAAAGACTGGGAGTAAGTGTAGTTTGAAGAGAGGAGGTCAGAGGACCTCCAGGGGCACTCCAAATTTTAGAAGTCAGCAAGATAAGGATGAGCCAGCAAAGCATTAAGCTGTTCTGTGAGATAGAAGGACACCCCAGAGACTGGTGTTCAGAGGCCAAGTGGAGAGTATGTTTCAAATATTTGTTAGGAGCTACAAATTACTAATATCAGAATTGAAAAAGGGGACATCACTACAGATCCCATGAACATTGAAAAGATTAAAAAGGAATACTAAGAAAAACTCAATGCCCACAAATTTGGTAACCTAGATGAAATGGACCAATTGCTTAAAAAACACAATCTCCCAAAACTCACAGAAGAAGGAATAGATAATCTGAAAAGGCCGATGTCTATTTAATATTGAATCAATAATGAATAATCTTCCAAAAGAGAAAACACTAGGTCCAGATAGATTCACCACTGAATTATACCAAACATTTGAGGAAGAATTTATGCCAATTCTCTATACTCTCTTCCAGAATATAGAAGCAGAGGGAATACTTTCTAACTAATTCTAGGAGGTCAGCATTATCCTAATTTGAAAACCAGACACAGACATTACTAGAAAAGAAAACTAGAAATTAATACTTCTCATGAACACAGATGCAAAATCTTCAACAAAATATTAGCAAATTGAATCCAACAATGTATAAAAGGAATTATACACCATGACCAAGTGGCATTTATCCTAGGTATGCAAGGTGTTTTAACATTTGACAATCAATTAATGTTATCCATCACATCAACAAGTGAAAGAAGAAAAATCACATGATCACATCAATAGATGCCGAAAAGGCATCTGACAAAATCCAATACCCATTCATGATACAAATTCTCATCAAACTAGGAATACAAGGGAACTTCCTCAAATTGATAAAAAATTATCTTCAGAATCCTGCAGCTAACATCATACTTAATGATGAAAAACTAGAAACTTTCCCACTAAGATCAGGAAAAAGGCAAAGAAGTCCCTTCACCACTCTTTTTCAACATCATACTGGAAATGCTAGCTAATGCAAACAAGAGGAAAAATAGACAACAGAAACATATCTAAAGATAATCCATAAACTGGAGTTGTCAGACACAGATTTTAAATAACTATTACTTATATGTTTGAGAAAATAGATGACACAATGGAGAATTTCACCAAAGCACTAGAATCTACAAAAAAAGAATCAAACAGAAATTCTTGAACAGAAAATCATAATAATTAAAATTAAGAATTCAATATTTGGGTTTTCATCAAATTAGACTGAGCAGAAGAAAGGATTTGTGAACTGGAAGATAAGCTTCCAGTTAAAGCCATGCAACCTGAAGCACACAGTGAAGAAAGTATGGAAAAGCCATAGTACACAGCTTTTGTATCTATGTGTAAGAGTCACCCAAAATTAGTGTGTTTGCACCATTCCATGGGCAGAATACCCATGGAATGTGGGTATTGTGATACCATGAAAGAAATCCTGTCCTGGCCAGTGAGGGTGATCTGGTCACCAAGCCACCCTCTTGGAACCAGGACCTGACTCCAGAACTCGACTTCAGGGCCTTAGGACAACCCTATGGGTATGATTCTGGGAGCTCTTCAGGCATCTGGTTGACCTCAATGAGTGGTATAGAGAGTCGGAGAGTGCTCCTGAGAAATCTCACCCATGCAGGTCCTAATCTAGGCTCTGGGTGCCCTTCCTGGATAATAATGCAGATTCTGGGTGATTCCAATCACCAGAAGAGGATTATGAAAACTTTGGAAAAGCACTCTGAAGTGGTGGGAGTTAGGGGATTAAAAGGGGGCCTGAGGTGTGGAGCCCAGGTCAGGGGTTCCACTTACTTGGGTCTAAGGCAGGTAATGAGAATTTTAGTGATCATTTAGGGACCTGTGATCTAACTCAAATCAATGAGAATCATTCCTTGGCTTTTGCTTGAAATATTGGAGAAGAGATTTTCTTCCCAATGAAATTCTTAAACTTTGATAATATAAGCTTTTAGATTTTGTTACCTTTCTTTGCTGCCACTGGGATGAATATGATTGAGAAATAAGCCAGCAAAGTTGAAAACAAAACTAAGTGACAAAGAGAAGGAGGGAAAAAATATTCTTGAAGACAAGGATTAAACAACTGGATTGCACCGAGTCAGCAGCTAGTTTATTACAGAAATATATGAGTCAATATGTTCCCTTATTTGCTTAAACTGAGTAGATTTGGAATTTTCTTACTTGAAACAGGAGGAGCCCTTATTCACATGCACAAGATTTTTATCTTCCTTCTTGCGTGAGGATCTGGTGGTACTGTTTCTGGTGGTACTGCCTCAGTCATTGAGCAGAGCAGAGTCTGAAGGGTGACTGGCTCTGATGGAATGATAGTAAATTTGACACTCATTTAAATTGTTTACAGGATATCCTGGTAGGACAGCAGGTGCTCTGAAACATGAGTGTGGAGCTCAAGGGAAATGTCAGGTTTGAGATATAAATTTTGGTAGCACTATCATATTAGTAAGAGAAAGTTTTGGCATTGTATGAGATATACAGTAAGAAGAAAAAACTGAACGTGAACTATAAGGGAGCTAATATTTAATAGGGAGCTAGAAGAGAGGAATCAATGAAAAAAGGGAGGCTGATCTGAAGTAGGAGAAAATCCAAGGGTGAACAACGAAGAAAAAAAAAGAACAGAGTTGTAAGACTTCGGTACATGTGGTAAAAGTAAAAGATGAATGACATGCAGCTTTTCAATTAGCATTTAAATATTGGATTTGGCAACTCGGGTTAACTAATGACCTTTAAGAGAGGAGTTTTGTTAGAGGAAAGGGATGAGAAAAAATTCAGAGGTTGAGGGTTGCACAGATGTATCAACTAAGATTATATTTGGCTCAAAAATAATGATTTACATATGGGTAAAATTTTTAAATATCATATTTCTCTGATGAATTTTAAATATCAACAGTGATTATATTCTGCTTCAAGGTCAAATTGAGATTAATTTCTATGATTTCTATTTGATTTTGAGACCTAAAAATAAATAGTAATTTCTGTTTGTCAAAAAACTCCTAAGCTGATTCATAGAAATCAGAAGACAATTGAGCTTTCAAAGAATCATTTTACTTATACTTTTGCATCTATATGCATAAATATAAAATATCAACTAATTAAAATCAACATAGTATATGGACTGAACTATATTATGTTAAAATATTATTTATATGCTAAAACTAAAGTTCACAGCCTTAAATAATATCATCTAAACTTATATAGCTTACTACATATGTGAATGTTTAAATAAATGCATTCAACACTACATCAATAAGTACATGAAGATAAAGAGTAGTTTAAAGGAGAGGACTGGTAATTTTAAAAGTTATAATGAAATAAAACAAAAGTTAAACATTCATGTCTTTCATGGAGGAAGTCAGGAAGAGACATCCCAGAGCTGGTATGAATCTCCATAGTTACCTGGCTCACAGGCTCTTTTATCTTTCTCCTCTACTGTGTTTGGCCATGGCTTCCATCCTAAAGCTTTTTTCATTGTCCAGATGGTTGCTGGGGCTTTAGACACCAGACGTGTATTCTAGATAGGAAGAAGGAGAAAGGACTAATGACAAATGGAAACATGTTAAAATCCCCTGTTCAACACTTTTTTTGAAGTCTACCTAACTTCTGCTTAAAACACATTGAACACCCCTAGCTGCCAGAACGACTGGGAAATAAAATATTTTATCTGGGCACATTGATCAGGGTCCAGTTAGAGACAAAGAACAGGATAGACAGCTAACAGTCTCTGTCTTGATGGATTATGAGACACAAAGGAAAATGCACTGTGTTTTCCAAAATATTTGGTAGAGATATGGGGAGGTATTTTGAATAGTATTTGAGACAATGGGAATTTTTAGGATGGGAAAGACTTGAGTGTTTGTGGGTTGAGGGGCAGAATGCGTAAGATAAAGTGCAATTAGTTAAAGGAGCAAGGCACCTGGGGAGGTGAGAGACAGGGATCGAGGGCACAGGAGTCCCTATTGATTCCTCATGCCTCCCATTTCAGGAAATCAATGTCAAGGTGGTCTACAAGGCATTGTTCACACTTGGGTCCCATCTGCCTTACATGGGATTTTAGAGTTTAATGGCATAGTTATTAACACTTTAACTTTGCATGAAAATGCTTTGCAAATATAATTTGTGAGGGTGCCATGTTCATTATGGTAAAGAATAAGCTATTTAGCAAAAAAGGGATTGTTCTTCATAGATTTGAGCAAGAAACCTTTGCAAATAAAATGTTTTTAGATTAAATTTTAAAATAATAGGCTATGTGCCTAGACGTATGTATAAAAATTAGATAAAATGAGTCTTTGGATAAATGATCCTTTGGACAATTAACTTATATTTAATACATTGCTTTCAATATTAACATTTATCTTTCTTTTTTATTATCTGGTCTGTACAGGTGCGCACACGAGCGCGCGCACACACACACACACACACACACACACACACACACACACTACTCTTAAAAAGGTCCAATAGTTGGTAAAATCAACATATATGGAAATAGCCCCTATAGCTTAAAAGGGTCTTTTTAGCATTTATTAGAAAGTATGATATAATACCTTATTCCTTTTGCTCTGTGTTGACATTCCAAATGCTATGTTCTAATAGCATATGACAACATAAATAATTTACTAATTTAGAATTTACCCACTCCTCAATTTTTTAAAGGAGAATATACAGAATATTTAGAATGAATATTATCAAGTTTCTACCATATAGATAAGAGGCAAACTTTTACTTTTCATAAGATTGAAAAATTAAAGGCACTAAATCATTCTCCAGCTATCCACATTATGTGTAAAAATTGTTTCTTATTGTGTATGTTCAGGAATACTACTTTAATATCTCTAAAGTTTTATAAGTATACACTTGCTTTCTTTATGCTTTATTTCATCTTTGCTTAAAATATGATTTATTCTAGTTTCATTTTAGATTTATTCACTCTCTAAAGTTATGGGTCAAAACTATAATTTAGCAATCACCATACTTTCTGCAATTAAAAAAATCTTGTGTAATTTGAAGTTGAATTCACATGCTTTTGTCTACTCTTTATCAAAGACCAAATAATTTATGTTTTCAAAAATTCCATTGAGGGGGCGCCTTCAAGATGGCAGAGGAGTAAGACGTGGAGATCACCTTCCTCCCCAAAAATACATCAAAACTACATCTACATGTGGAACAACTCCTACAGAACACCTACTGAACACTGGCAGAAGACCTCAGACTTCCCAAAAGATGCCCTCAGGTGAACTACACACAGGGGCGGGGCCAAATCCAAAGCTGAACCCCAGGAGCTGTGCGAACAAAGAAGGGAAAGGGAAATTTCTCACAGCAGCCTCAGGAGCAGCAGATTAAATCTCCACAATCAACTTGATGTACCCTGCATCTGTGGAATACCTGAATACACAATGAATCATCCCAAAATTGAGGCAGTGGACTTTGGGAGCAACTGTAGACTTAGGGTTTGCTTTCTGCATCTACTTTTTTTCTGGGTTTATGTTTATCTTAGTTTAGTATTTAGAGTTTATTATCATTGGTAGATTCGTTTACTGATTTGGTTGCTCTCTTCCTTTTTAAATTTTTTATATGTATATATATATTTTCCTTTTTCACTTATTGTGAGTGTATATGTGTATGCTTCTTTGTGTGATTTTGTCTGTATAGCTTTGCATTTGCCATTTGTCCTAGGGTTCTGACTGTCCGTTTTTTGGGTTTTTTTTTTTTTTTTTTTAGTATAGTTTTTAGTGCTTGTTATCATTGGATGTTTTGTTTTTTGGTTTGCTTGCTCTCTTCTTTCTTTCCCTCTTTTTTTTAAAATTACTTTTTAATTTTTTTATGTTTAATAATTCTTTTCTATTTTAATAACTTTCTTTTCTTTCTTTCTTTCTTTCTTTCTTTCTTTCTTTCTTTCTTTCTTTCTTTCTTTCTTTCTTTCTTTCTTTCTTTTCCTTTCTTTTCTTTCCTCCCTTCTTTCTTATGTTTTCCTCCCTTTTCTTCTGAGCCATGTGGCTGACAGGGTCTTGGTGCTCTGGCTGGGTGTCAGGCCTGAGCCTCTGAGGTGGGAGAGCCGAGTTCAGGACATTGGTCTACCAGAGACTTCCCAGCCCCATGTAATATCAAACAGTAAAAGCTCTCCCACAGATCTCCATCTCAATGCAGAGACCCAGCTCCACTCAACCACCAGCAAGCTACAGTGCTGGACACCCCATGCAAAACAGCTAGCAAGACAGAAACACAAACCCACCCATTAGCAGAGAGGCTGCCTAAAATCAAAATAAGATCACAGACACCCCAAAACACACCACTGGACGCTGTCCTGCCCACCAGAAAGACAAGATCCAGCCTTATCCACCAGACACAGGCACCAGTACCCTCCACCAGGAAGCCTACACAACCCACTGAACCAACCTTACCCATGGGGAGCAGACACCAAAAACAACAGGAACTATGAACCTGCAGCCTGTAAAATGGAGACCCCAAACACAGTAAGTTAACCGAAATGAGAAGACAGAGAAATACACAGCAGATGAAGGAGCAAGGTAAAAACCCACCAGACCAAACAAATGAAGAGGAAATAGGCAGTCTATGTGAAAAAGAATTCAGAGTAATGATAGTAAAGATGATCCAAAATGTTGAAAATAGAGTGGAAAAATAAAGAAACCTTTAGCAAGGACCTAGAAGAACTAAAGAGCAAGCAAACAATGATGAATAACACAATAAATGAAATTTAAAATTCTCTAGAAGGAATCCATAGCAGAATAATTGAGGCAGAAGAATGTGTAAGTGACCTGGAAGATAAAATAGTGGAAATAACTATCACAGAGCAGAATAAAGAAAAAAGAATGAAAAGAATTGGGGACAGTCTCAGAGACCTCTGGGACAACATTAAACGCACCAACATTCGAATTATATGGGTCTCAGAAAAAGAACAGAAAAAAAAAGGGACTGAAAAAATATTTGAAGAAATTAGAGTTGAAAACTTCCCTAAAATGGGAAAGGAAATAGTCAATCAAGTCCAGGAAGCACAGAGAGTCCCACACAGGATAAATCCAAGGAGAAACATGCCAAGACACATTAATCAAACAATCAAAAATTAAATACAAAGAAAAAATATTAAAAGCATCAAGGGAAAAACAACAATTAACATACAAGGGAATCCCCATAAGGTTAACAGCTGATCTTTCAGCAGAAACTCTGCAAGCCAGAAGGGAGTGGCAAGACATTATTTAAAGCGATGAAAGGGAAAAACCTACAACCAAGATTACTCTACCCAGCAAGGATATCATTTAGATTCGATGGAGAAATTAAAACCTTTACAGATAAGCAAAAGCTAAGAGAATTCAGCACCACCAAACCAGCTCTACAACAAATGCTAAAGGAACTTATCTAGGCAGGAAACACAAGAGAAGGAAAAGACCTACAATAACAAACCCAAAACAATTAAGAAAATGGTAATAGGAACATACATATTGATAACTACCTTAAATGTAAATGGATTAAATGCTCCAATCACAACACATAGACTGACTGAATGGACACATAAACAAGACCCGTATATACGCTGTCTACAAGAGAACCACTTCAGACCTAGGAACACATACAGATTGATAGTGAGGGGATGGAAAAAGATATTCCATGCAAACAGAAATCAAAAGAAAGCTGGAGTAGCAATTTTCGTATCAGACAAAATAGACTTTAAAGACAATTACAAGGGCTTCCCTGGTGGCGCAGTGGTTGAGGGTCTGCCTGCCAATGCAGGGGACACGGGTTCAAGCCCTGGTCTGGGAAGATCCCACATGCCGCGGAGCGGCTGGGCCCGTGAGCCACAGTTACTGAGCCTGCGCGTCTGGAGCCTGTGCTCCGCAACAAGAGAGGCCGCGATGGTGAGAGGCCCGCGCACCGCGATGAAGAGTGGCCCCCGCTTGCCAGAACTAGAGAAAGCCCTCGCACAGAAACGAAGACCCAACACAGCCAAAAATACATACATACATACATAAATAAATAAATAAATAAACAAATAAATAAATAAATAAAAATTAAAACAAACAGAAAAACAAGTTCCATTTAAAAAAAAAAAAAAAGGCTTCTGTTTGTTCTCATTGAGGTAGCCATTGTTTAAAGACAATTACAAGAGACAAGGAAGGACACTACATAATGATCAAGGGATCAATCCAAGAAGAAGATAGAACAGTTGTAAATATTTATGCACCCAACATAGGAGCACATCAATATATAAGGCAAATGCTAACAGCCATAAAAGGGGAAATCGACAGTAATACAATAATAATAGAGGACTTTAACACCCCACTTTCACCAATGGACAGATCATCCAAAATGAAAATAAATAAGGAAACACAAGCTTTAAATGATATATTAAACAAGATGGACTTATTTGATATTTATAGGACATTCCATCCAAAAACAGCAGATTACACTTTCTTCTCAAGTGCTCATGGAACATTTTCCAGGATAGATCATATCTTGGGTCACAAATCAAACCTTGGTAAATTTAAGAAAATTGAAATCATATCAAGTATCTTTTCCGACCACAGCACTATGAGACTAGATATCAATTGCAGGAAAAAATCTGTAAAAATTACAAACACATGGAAGCTAAACAGTACACAGCTAAATAATGAAGAGATCATTGAAGAAATCAAAGAGGAAATAAAAAAATATCTAGAAACAAATGACAATGAAAACACGATGATCCAGAACCTATGGGATGCAGCAAAAGCAGTGCTAAGAGGGAACTTTATAGCAGTACAATCCATAAGAAACAAGAAACATCTCAAATAAACAACCTAACCTTACACCTAAAGCAATTAGAGAAAGAAGAACAAAGAAACCCGAAAGTTAGCAGAAGGAAAGAAATCATAAAGGTCAGATCATAAATAAATAAATCAGACAAAGATATCACAAAAAAAGAAAACTACAGGCAAATATCACTGATGAACATAGATGCAAAAATCCTCAACAAAGTACTCACAAACAGAATCTAATAGCACACTGTAAAGGATCATACACCATGATCAAGTGGGGTTTATCCCAGGAATGCAAGGATTCTTCAATACACGCAAATCAATTAATGTGATAAACCATATTAACAAATTGAAGGAGAAAAACCATATGATCATCTCAATAGATACAGAAAAAGCTTTCGACAAAATTCAACACCCATTTATGGTAAAAACCCTCCAGAAAGTAGGCATAGAGGGAACTTACCTCAACATAATAAAGGCCATATATGACAAAGCCACAGCCAACATTGTTCTCAATGGTGAAAAACTGAAACCATTTCCACTAAGCTCAGGAACAAGGCAAGGTTGCTCACTCTCACCACTGTTATTCAACATAGTTTTGGGAGATTTAGCCACAGCAATCAGAGAAGAAAAAGAAATAAAAGGAATCCAAATCGGAAAAGAAGAAGTAAAACTTTCACTGTTTGCAGATGACATGATACTATACATAGAGAATCCTAAAGATGCTACCAGAAAACTACAAGAACTAATCAATGAATTTGGAAAAGTAGCAGGATACAAAATTAATGTACAGAAATGTCTTGCATTCCTATACACTAATGATGAAAAATCTGAAAGAGAAATTAAGGAAACACTCCCATTTACCATTGCAACAAAAAGAATAAAATACCTAGGAATAAACCTACCTAAGGAGACAAAAGACCGGTATGCAGAAAACTATAAGACACTGATGAAAGAAATTAAAGATGATACCAACAGGTGGAGAGATATACCATGTTCTTGGATTGGAAGAATCAACCTTGTGAAAATGAGTATACTACCCAAAGCAATCTACAGATTCAAAGCAATCCCGATCAAACTACCAATGGCATTTTTCACAGAACTAGATCAAAAAATTTCACAATTTGTATCGAAACACAAAACACCCTGAATAGGCAAAGCAATCTTGAGAAAGAAAAACTGAGCTGGAGGAATCAGGCTCCTTGACTTCAGACTATACTACAAACCTACAGTAATCAAGACAGTATGGTACTGTCACAAAAACAGAAATATAGATCAATGGAACAAGATAGAAAGCCCAGAGATAAACCCATGCATATATGGTCACCTTATCTTTGATAAAGGAGGCAAGAATATACAATGGAGAAAAGACAACTTCTTCAATAAGTGGTGCTGGGAAAACTGGACAGCTACATGTAAAAGAATGAAATTAGAACACTCCCTAATACCATACACAAAAATAAACTCAAAATGGATTAAGGACCTAAATGTAAGGTGAGACACTATAAAACTCTTAGAGGAAAACATAGGCAGAACACTCCATGACATAAATGCAAGATCTTTTTGACCCACCTCCTAGAGAAATGGAAATAAAAACAAAAATAAACAAATGGCACTTTATGAAACTTAAAAGCTTTTGCCCAGCAAAGGAAACCATAAAACGAGACGAAAAGACAACCCTCAGAATGGGAGAAAATATTTGCAAAGGAAGTAACTGACAAAGGATTAATCTCCAAAATATACAAACAGCTCATGCAGCTCAAAATCAAAAACACAAACAACCCAATCCAAAAATGGGCAGAAGACCTAAATGGACATTTCTCCAAAGAAGTTATACAGATTGCCAGCAAACATATGAAAGGATGCTCAACATCACTAATCATTTGGGAAATGCAAATCAAAACTACAATGAGGTATCACCTCACACCAGTCAGAATGGCCATCATCAAAAAAATCTACAAGCAATAAATGCTGGAGAGGGTGTGGAGAAAAGGGAACCCTCTTGCACTGTTGGTGGGAATGTAAATTGATACAGCCACTATGGAGAACAGTATGGAGGTTCCTTAAAAAACTAAAAATAGAACTACTATACCACCCAGCAATCCCACTACTGGGCACATACCCTGAGAAAACCATAATTCAAAAAGAGTCATGTGCCACAATGTTCATTGCAGCTCTATTTACAATAGCCAGGACATGGAAGCAGCCTAAGTGTCCATCGACAGATGAATGGATAAAGAAGATGTGGCACATATATACAATGGAACATTACTCAGCCATAAAAAGAAATGAAATTGAGTTATTTGTAGTGAGGTGGATGGACCTAGAGACTGTCATACAGAGTGAAGTAAGTCAGAAAGAGAAAAACAAATACCGTATGCTAACACATTTATATGGAATCTTAAAAAAAAAAAAGGTTCTGAAGAACCTAGGGGCAGTACAGGAATAAAGAGGCAGACATAGAGAATAGACTTGAGGACACGGGGAGGGGGAAGGGTAAGCTGGGACAAAGTGAGAGAGTGGCATGGACATACACTACCAAATGTAAAATAGCTAGCTAGTGGGAAGCAGCACATAGCACAGGGAGATCAGCTCAGTGCTTTGTTTCCACCTAGAGGGGTGGGATAGGGAGGGTGGGTGGGAGACGCAAGAGGGAGAGATATGGGGATGTATGTATATGTATAGCTGATTCACTTTGTTATACAGCAGAAACTAACACATCAGTGTAAAGCAATTATACTCCAATAAAGATATTAAAAAAAGAATTCCATTGAGATGGGAAGCTTAGGAGAGACAAAAATGCAGCCCATGGGCTTTTTCAGTTTGTATGACATAATTTTAAAAATCGTCAGTGTCTTCAATGAAGTACTATGACGCTAAAATTATAATGACTTAAAGATGATGATGTTCATATCAACATAGAAATGTCACCATCAGTACAAATACTCTATCAGCTTGTTCCAGTCTCTGCACCCTGTTAAGTCTCCTCTCTACTCCAAACTGGTTCCTGGCAAATAAGAAATGTGGAGAAAGGGAGAGAGGAGAACGGGTGGAAGAGATGGTGGAAGAGAAGGAGAGAGAAGGGTGGAGGAATTTTGGAATGAATGAGAAGAGCTTTGATTTACAGGCACTGTGTTTTAGAGGGGAAGTGAAATGAATTCTAAACTCTAAATTACTTCTTCCATGAAATGTTTCCTGGTATCTTTCACTTGCTCCAGACACAATTCTACTTTGTATCAATCCCCTTAATTCTTATTGTACCCTTTAAATAATCTGCATCACTTGTATTATGGTTTTTAAAGCATCAGTTTTTCTTTTCTACCAGATTATCAAGTATTTCGTAAGAGGAACCGGGCCTCATTTATCTTTATGGTCTCTGTATGTTTAACACAATACCAGCTACATAGGACCTCATTAAATATTTGTTAGGCTAATGAATTAATTCATATAGTTTTTTTAGGAGCTTTGGAATCTGTTAGAAGTATTTAAAGAATAGTAGTGGGACATTAAGTATTCGTCATTGATTGTCATTATAGCAATAATCACAATAATACATATTCAGGCTTCTTGAGCTCTCTTTTAATTATGTTAGATTTAAAATTTAAATCTTTCACAGAAAATCTTGCTTTTCTCTCTTCTCTTTATAATATTGATATATAGCTGACACCAAAGGAAGGGAATACAAATAGATTTACAAAAGCTGATACTTACCAAGTAACTGTTGTCAGGGAATGTGAGTTATCAAGTCTGCAGCTTTGAACAGTTTGGAATCTACATGTAACAAAATAGGCCATGTAAAGAGCTATTTTTAACCACCACCAACACCACCACTACCATCACCACTGACAACAACAATCTCAAAACTAGAAGAAAAACATTTGTACCTCAGCAGCCAGGGCATTTAATGCACTCACATTGACCAACCTGTATTTGTTCTGATCAGAGGTACAAAAATACATATCCACTACTTGTTAGATTTAAGTTGGAATTATAAACGTTAAAAGATGCTATTTCTACACAAACAATTTTATTCCCTTTATAAATTATAAGTTGAGTTTGCCCGCAATATCAAATACCAATTTTTAAAATAAAATACGGTAGAACTTCTTTCTAATTGAGTTTATGAAGAAATCACATGAACAAAGGTAAAAAGAGGAAGAGGAAGAAGAAGAAGAGGAAAAGGAAGAAGAAGAAGAAAGAAGGAGTGAAATGGGGAGGAGGAGGGGAATGGGATGGAGAAGGAGAAGGAGACAAGGAAAAGCAGCTATAACCAATTTGTACACTGGATAAAGCAATTTGGCTTTAGATAGCTTAGATGTCCAAAGAGAAGTGAAGGAAGGTGAAAATAAAGAGAGAAAGGCACAATGAGTCTCTTTGTACTGGACTTCTCAATACTCTTTCTGGGCCCTACTACCAAAAACGGGAAGAAGTGACTTCTGCTGATTTTGAGGATTGAATTTAATTTTATAGTAGTTTGGTAAGAAAATAAACATTGTGGGATCAGGTACTAGTAGAAGAATTATTATAAATTCAACCCTAAATTAATGAAATAGAATTGAGAGTACAGAAATAAACCCTTACATTTATGGTCAATTACTTTTCAACCAGTATGCCCAGACAGTTCATTAGGGGAAAGAATAGTCTTTTCAACAAATGAGACAACTGGATATCCACATGTAAAAGAATGATGCTGAATCCCTGCCTCACACCATATACAAAATTAACTGAAAAATGTGTCATAGTGCTAAAACTATACAACTGTAAGAAGTAAATGTGAGAATAGATCTTTGCAACCTTGAGTTAGGCAGTGGTGTCTTAGATATAACACCAAAAACACAAGTGACCAAAAAACAAAAGATAAATGGATTTGTCAAAATTTAAAAATTTTGTGCTTCAAAGGAAACAATCAAGAAAGTGAAAAGCAACCCACAGAGTGGGAGAAAATATTAGCAAATCATGTATCTGATAAGGGACTGGTATCCAGAATGTATAAAAAAAACTTTTACATCTCACTAATTAAAAAGACAATCCCACTGTTTTAGTCAGTTTGGGCTGCTATAACAAAGTACCATATATTGGGTAGCTTATAAACAACAGAAATTTATTTCTCAGAGTTCTGGAAGCTGCAAATCTGACATCGGAGTGCCAGCATAGTTGGGTTCTGGTGAGAGCTCTATTACAAGTTGCAGACAGCTGACTTCTTGCATCCTCACACAGAAGAAAGAGAGCAAGAGTCTGGAGTCTTTTGTAAGGTCACTGATCCCATCTATGAGGGCTCTACCCTCATGACCTAATTAACTCCCCAAAGCCCTACCTCCTACTGCTATCACATTGTGGTTAGGATGTCAACATACGAATATGGGGCAGGGGGCACGTCACAAACATTCAGTGCATAACATCAATTTAAAAATGGAGAATAGATTTGAATAAACATTTCTCCAAAGAAGATAAACAGATGGACAATAAACACATGAAAATATGCTCAACACCGTTAGCCATGAGGGAAACACAAAACAAGAAGATACCACTTCATATCCACTAGGATGACTATATTAAGAAAGACAGAAAATAATAAGTGTTGACAAGGACACAGAGGAATTAAAACCATCATGCATGGCTGGTGGGATTTTAAAATGCTTCAGCCACTTTGGAAAACACTTTGGCAGTTCCTCAAAATTTTAACCTAGAGTTTCTTTTCTATATGACCTAGCAATTCCATGGCTAGGTATATACTCAAGGTTAAAATTATAGGTCCAAACACAAACTTGTACACAAATGTTCATAGCGGCATTATTCCTAGTAGCCAAACAGTAGAAACAACCCAAATGTCTCTCAAGTGATGAATGGATAGATAAAATGTGGCATATCCGTAAAATGGAATATTATTTAGCAAAAAAAAAGAATGAAGTACTATTATATGCTGCAACATGGATAAACCTTAAAAACCTTATGGTAAGTGAAATAATCCAGCCACAAAGGCCACATATTGTACTATTAAAGTTATATGAAATTCAGAATAGGCCAATCTATAGAGATAGAAAGTAGATTAGGTTGGTAGCAGCTGGGAGAAGGTGGAATGGAACATGCCTCATAAGGGGTGCTGGGTTCCTTTTGGGGGTGATGAAAGTGCTCTAAAATTAGATATTGGTGATGGTTGTGCAACTCTGTTAATCTACTAAACCCTATTGAATTGCATACTTTAAAACCGTTCATTTTATGGTATGTCAATTATATCCCAATAAAGTTGTTACTAAAAAATAATAATTCACATCAAGACATTTAGGATACTTCTCTGGTTATTGACTAGAGTCCAGTTTCTAGTTTAATAAGTTTATATGTAAAACAAACGAATTGAGTAGATGATTTCTAAGGTTGCCTCCAGAAGTATAATTCGAATTTTATAAGTTTATGATTTTATCCTGAAATCTGATGGAAATCTGATTCAGTCGTGATCAGTACGTGCCCCTAATTGAAGTTCTCTCTCCCTCCCTCTCTTTGCCTCTCTCTTTTCTATTTTGCGTTACATATTTTTGATTCATTGAGAATAAGAAGATTCAAAATGGTGATATAAAAGAAGTCAAATTAACCTTTTATAACATTTAAAGCTCAGTATTTTTTACATAAATACAATTACACTTTAATAAAGTAGGTAGAGAAATTCAAATGAAAAACACAGAAGACTTGCTCAGAGAATCCAACCTAGAGTATTGGTAAATTACATCATTATTAAACTTGTATATACTTAAACCAAAAAAGCAAAAAAAAAAAACCCGTCAGTTTACTTATATGTTTATCCATGATCATTATTTGATTTGATCCCATGGCAGGAAATTTCATAAATAAGCCTCATTACATAAGACCACTGTAGTGATCAGTTTAGCTTACAAAAAGCATTATATCCAACATCATCAGTTGGAAATATGTTTTAGGCAATGGCAATTTCTTTTGACTAATGGATTGCAAACTGAAACTAAAATCAGTTCATTTACTGAATGTCTGTTACTGTGCTGGGGCTCAGAGGAAATACTAAGAAGTATAAAGTCAATGGTTTTAACCTCAAGAAAGTTTCCAAGTTTCTCTCTGGTTCAGAAGATCCTTGTCGAACCCCTGTTAACCCTTCAAGATCTACACCCCTCCTCTCTGAAGTACTCTTTGTCCCTCACAGGCAGAGATGGCTGATTAGTATCATAACTTTTATTAGTGTTTATCTTAAATATCTGTTTCCATGTCTGCTTGCCTTTCCTGGTCTTGAGCTCCAGGACAGTACCTTATTCATTCTTTCATTCATTTGTATGATGAATATTTATCACCTATTACCATGCTAGGCATACAATGGTTTAAAAAAAAAAAAGATGCAGTTCCCATTTCTACAGAACTTTCAGTCTAATGGTGCATAAAAGTAAACAGGTATTACTAATTTAGTAATTGCTTACACATGTACAAATAAAATGCAACTTCTTAATTTTTTACACAGCGCCCCACTTTTGGGAATTCCCTGGCGGTCCAGTGGTTAGGACTCTGGGCTTTCACTGCCGAGGGCCTGGGTTCAATCCCTGGGGACTAAGATCCCACAAGCTGTGCGGCACGGCCAACAATTCTGTTATAGAAAAAGAATCATTACACGTGTATTCAATATGCTAACATTACAATCAAAGCAATTTTATATTTACCATGCGTTTCATACTGTTAGTCCCTTTAAAGGTATGGTTATTTTTTTAAAAACCCACTTTAGAATATAATGATCTCTCCATCTCTTCCAGCATAAGTGAGCTCTTTGGCTTGTTTCAAGCTTTTTGGTGTAAGTTTTCGGTCTTTTAAATTTCCTTCTTTTCCCCCCTGCTCTAATTCCAGATAATTTCTAAGTGACCTTGTGGGAACCTTGTGGAAGCATGTTAAATTATATGAATCCTTGCTGATGTTCTGTGAAGCATGGAATCTTATCTAACCCCTGGCTGGTATCCACTGGGATGTGACCACTTCTGTGTGGCGTTTTGAGACATTGTGCTGGCACCTGCTCTGAAGTCAATGGTCCCAGTCATTTGTCTGCAGTGTTGAAATCCTGGAATATTTTCACCGTGACCCCCAGGCCTTTGCTGGCTTATTGGTCCTCTCATACTCTGTATCTTGGATTATGTGGACACATGTGCGGCACATGGAGATCTGGGATTTATTTAGACTTACCTAGCTGAGGGCCTCCCTGCGGTAAAGTTGTTATTGCTTCTGGGCTGAGCTGGATGTCAAGTCAAACAATGGGCTTCTCACAGAGGCTTGAGTCTTCTGCTGATACACACCAGGGGGAGTAGGCCATTATCTTTGATGTGCTTATATCTATCTAATTTCTTCAGAACTGGCCCCTAAAAGCAGTTGTCATATGTTCTTTTACCCTAAGCCCAAAATAACAAACGGAGTGCACTTAGAAAATATATCTTACCTATAAGGTAGTATCTTAAGTATAATTTCAATTGCATAGGCATTATGAACCAGTGTGGTAGGTGTTTAACCTGTCCTGTCTGAGGCAGTTATTGCTGTGGTGCTCTAATGGTGGTTTTCCTCATCCCTTCTACATCTTTAATTGGAAATCTTTTGTAAAGAAGACTAGTCCCTTTCCCCCATTTATTTGTTTGTTTATGTGTTCACTTTGGGGGGGGGTGTTAATATCAGTGTGGATATGTATTTCATTCTTTGGGTTACAATCCAATACTATTGTTACCTATTTTGTTTTTGAAAATGTTCTAATTTTGGCTATTGGGAGCTTTTTTTAGGCCCTTTCACTATGTCTTGATCTTTTGTTATTTATTTTTAATCACTTCCTTACTTTCTGGCATCACATACCACTCCAGGATTATCCAGTGTTTTCCCTGCCCCAGCCCTGGCATAAACCAGTTTTACAAGGAGCCCCAGTTCCTTTCATTAGAGAATGATATTTAGAAACCAAGCTCATTGCTGCTGGGGTGACACTTCTTCTAGCACCTCTAAGTGGATAGAACTGGGGAATATATGTACCGTAACTCATGCCTATAAACATGTCTCTGTTTATTCCTGTTATATTTGTAGGTATTAAAAAGTCATGAATCCATTTGAATACCCCTATCTCCAATCCAGTACCACGTGGTTCATTCTAGCATTTACGCTTTCCTTGTTTGTAACTTCTTCCTTTGGCAGTGAGAAAGCCAACTCTCAGTTTCTACAGTATATTTATTAGTTCAACCCTAGCATAAAAGGAAAGTAGTTTTAGAATTGCTAGGCCATACCCTTGTGAGGAATAAATTTACCAACTCTAGCAGAGATTGGCCAAGTACAGCTCACAGGCCAAATCCAGCCCAGCACCTGTTTAATTAAGATCCTTGCTTGCCAAGCCGAACATATTTACTGTCAAGTCCTTTATGGAAAAAGTTTGCCAAGCCGTAAGCTAGAGCGTAGAGTTAATGTACATTTCTTTTTGTGTTTAACTTTGAAGTATCCAGTCAGAAAACTGTTTGCCAAAGCTGTTTGGGTCAGCAGCTTTTTGTGATTATGTAATCCCTTTGAAATACATCTAGATTTGTCACATCTTGCATCCCTCCCCACATCCTGTTCGATCTGATTTTTGAAAGTTAACATGCAGTAAAAGTCACTCTGCGATGTACAGTTCTTTGAGTTTTACAACTGTGATGACTCGTGTATTTATCCCCACAATTCCGTACAGAAGTTTTCTCACCCCCCCCCCCTCCGCGCCCCAAGTTCCCTAGTGTTGTTCATTTATATTCAACCCCTCTCTTTACACCTTTATCACTGGCGACCACTAATCTGCTTTCTGTCCCTACAGTTCTGCCTTTTCCAGAGTGCTATATATAAATGGAATTGTGCAAAAGGAGCCTTTTCATGTCGGACTTCTTTCACTTAGCAAAGTGCGTTTAAGATCTAAGCATGTTGCTGTGCTAAGATATTTCCTACCTGGTCTTTTATAGAAAAAGTTTACTGACCCCTGTTATAAAGAATAGAAAGAAATGGAAGAAGATGGGTGGCTTTGTTAGAGATTTGATATAAGAAACAAAGAAAAATTGAAGATGGTTCTGTAATTTTGAATTTGGGTTACTGAGAGAATGTTTTACCTTAGTAAAAATAGTGAAGCCCTATTTGGGGATTGTTCTTAAATGGCCAGATACCTTTTTATAATTCTTCATTATGCGAAACTAGAAAAATGAACATTAAAGTGGTCATGAGTTGGCCAAACAACAAACCCCATCAAAGTGACAATGTATCAGTTTTCATTCTAGTTGCTGGAAAATGGGAGGCATTCAGTAGTAGGAGTCAGAATGCAACCACAGAAGAAAGAGATTTTACATCATTTGGCCTGTATGATTTTCCCTGTGTGAACAAGTGTTGTCCAGAAAGCTCCTCATAAGACAACAATGGAAGTCCTTTCATAATACATATTTTTTTTCAGATAATGTATTATCATTCTAAAATTTCAGATGGTAGAGAGGAAGTGAAGTAACCCTGCAATCCCACATCCTTCAGGATAACTACTGTTAACCTGTTGGGTAATTCCTTTCCGAATTCCTTATGCATATAGATAGAGAGCATCATGCCGTAATACTCTCCTATTAGCTGCTCTTCGATGTAGTAATATATTGTCTATGTCTTTTTTTGTAATACTTTCAGTTCTACTTTATGGTGGCATAATATTCTGTTGTGTAGTTCTGCTGTTATTATATAACCAAACCATTTTTGATGTTAATATACGTGATGGCTAGGTTTTCACTATTAAAACTCAAAGAGCACCATTCTATGCACACATAGTCATAATTTCTTCACTATGGTCCTAGCATAAAGTTCCAGAAGCAGAACTTCTAAGTAAAAAGATGGCTTTTTTATCAGTTGTATTTCTAAGGCTCCATCCAAAAGTAAACACATTTTTTTTTTGACTTTTTAAGCTCAGGAAGTCTGTCAATGATAATTATAAAGGGATAGAACATGGTTGTTTTTGAAGGATGGGGAAGCAGACTAAAGGTAAGGTCATTAACCAAAAAAAAATCGGTATTAAAGAAAAACAGTGAGGAAGCCATAGGCAGTTAAAGATACCATTGTCAACCTGTCTCCATTCTTTTCTGTATCTTGACTGATTTCAGCCCTAGAGGATGAAGTAAAAAGGAAGAGGAGGAATTGATGGGAAAACATCTCAAGTGCCTAATTGGGCCTTTTTGTTTAATCTTCAGAGGCGTGTTCTTTTGACCCCTAGCATGATCAAAAAGAAGATAGCATGTTGCATCTATAAGCAAAAACCTTAGAGAAAGCATTAACTGCACTGTTTATCACTTCTTTTATCTCACATCTTTTATTCATAATTTCTTTACCATTTTCCTAGCATAAATTTCTAGAAGCAGAACTTCTAGATAAAACAATGACATTGAAAATTTTGTGTTTTGAGAGAAGTTTTCACTGGTATTACCAGACATTTTTGAATACTTTCATAAAACTTATTTTCTGTTTTGATCATTTGGTACTTAGCAAATACTACAATGTGCTACTAGTTATTTTATGAGTTTGGTCTCAACATACTCAACTAGTAAAAATTCTTTGAGAGTACTATCTTTAATATCTAGTGGGTATGTTGAAAATTATTTGTTGATTGATTCATGTTACTCAGATATTGATTCTAATGCGTTATACTTTTAATAATCCATAAACACAGGAAGTGGAAAAGTCTGCCATTAAAATATATATAAATTACTCTCACCTTCCTACAGTATGATTAATTTATCATACTTTTGTGGCTAGAACATTTCCATTTCTAAATTGTGCCTATCTGGTTTTCTTTACTACAGTGAAAGACATATCATTTGTCTAGCTGCCAAATCCAGAAAACGTAATTTTTCCTTCTGCTTAAGTTTCTGAGATCCATCCATATCTTTCTATTCCCCAAATTACTTTTGGTACATTTCAGTCTCTTAGGCACTCCAACAGCCTCCTAATTTGTCTACCTACCTTTGGAGTAGTGCCCTACTCCCAAACATTCACTTTGTTACAGCTAGAGAGACTTCTAAACAAAAAAGGAATCTCATGATGTTACTCTGTTTAAGACTCTTTAATGCTCTCCCTTTGCCCTTACAGGGAAAAACTCTGTAGCAGGGCATTTGAGACTCTAGGTTCTGGTCCCGCTTATTTCTCCAGTCTCCTTCAAACCTTTCTATTTCTGTGCTCTGCATTCCAGAATACTAGTTAGACCCTAAATATATAATGTCTTTTCTCTGGCCCTTTTACACTGTGGTGTAAGGCTGAAATTAAGACTCGGTGTTAACGTTGCCTTGACATCTGTAAAATTGGGAGAGCTTTGAATGACCTAACCACAAGTTCCCCTTCCTCCCTGCTGCTGCAGATAAAGAAACCTAGTCTAACAACCCTCTTATCACAAGACCTGGTTCAGTCCTGAAGTAGCAGGCTTCAGTTCCCTGCCAGTGCAAGAAATTATTCAAACAAGCCAAGGGCCACCTCACCCTCTTGTTACTACAAAGCCTACCCCCTACAGCTCCTGCTTATTAATTTGTTCCCAAGAGCAACCGCCGTGTGGCCCTGCATGGCATGTGATGTCCTCTTCACCTGGCTTGTGTAGTTGATGTGACTAAGAAATTGCTGTCAGTCTCATCCGGCTAGTGGTGGGTGTTGTCTGTTCAGTCGTCCACATAACTCTAGGGCAGGAGTCTCTCCCTCACCATAGGGCTGAGGAGGAGGCGAATAAAACCTGCATATGCTATTTATTATGTTTTGGAGGAAAGTTTCTGTTGATCTCACTAAATTCTAATCATCCATTCGGACTCAGAATTGCAAATGAGACGCCCAGCTTCTTTTAATGATCCAATCTCTGCGCTTCATTTAAATTAAAGCCTTTTTTCATGCCACGGACAGTCATGCTACTTCAACCTAGGAAGTGTTTAGCAGGTGTATTAGTCATGGTTTTCCAGAGAAATAGAACAGGGAGAGAGAGAGAGAGAGAGAGAGAGAGAGAGAGAGAGAAAGAGAGAGAGAGAGAGAGGGAGAGAGAGAGAGAGAGATGGGGAAATGTATAATAGGAATTGGCTCATGCAATTACTGAGGCTGAGAAGTCCCAGTATCTGCAGTCTGCAAGCTGGGAAAGCCAGTGGTGTACTTCAGTCTGAATCAGAAGGCCAAAGAGAGCAAATTTGCCCCTCTTCTGACTTTTTGCTCTATTATTCAGGCTCTCAACAGATGGATGGTGCCCACCTGCATTAGTAAGGGTGATCTTAACCCAGTCTGATTCAACTGCTAATTTCTTCTGTAAGCAACCTCACAGACACATCCAGAAATAATGTGTGCCAGCTATCTGGGCATCCCTTAGTCCAGCCAAGTTGGCACATAAAAGTAACCATCACAGGAAAGGAAGAGAGTGTGACCACTTCTCCACTCCCCCACCTTGTTCCAGATCTTCTCAACATCACTTTCCCAGTAGGCTGCCACTGCAACTTCCTGAGTTGGTTCTGGAGGAAGCAAAGGAGGAATGAAAAAAAATCCTAGTTGGCAGGGGCAGATGTAACTCGGTATTTGGTGCCCTCTGAGTATGGCAGATTCCCAATGTTCATTCTTTTTCTCCTGAAATATTTTTGTGGGTTTTTTAGATATTCTCCCTTTGAAAAAAAAACAAAAAACAAAACAAACAAACAAAAACACCAAAGTTCAGCTCTTGTGCTATGAGGTTTGTTTGTCCTGCAGTTGTTCCCTACATTCCCCTGGTCTCGCAGCTACTTCTTCATCGGACAGTATCTCTGAGCTCTTCCTGCTAAAGGCTCCTTGTTCTTGGCAACAAACCCTCCTGAAGAGGGTGTTCCCCTAAAATGATCTTTGTGTGGCTCTTTCCTCCAAAATCTGCGTCTAAGCATAGGAATCATGCCTCTCTGACCTACCAGTGATGGAAAACATAGCCTGCTTTCTTTACTCTGCAGACCCAGATTCAGACATTCCCTTTGGAATTTCTTCAGGTAGTCAAGCCACATACTCCATTAATAAGTTCCCTGACAGAAGAGACAATCCTAAACCCAACGTGTCAGAAGTTCTGAGATCAGCAGGGCTACCATCTCACTCTTCTTCAATTTCACAGCATTCTAAGGGAAGTAAATTGCCAGACGGGCTGATACATCAGCGTCCACCAGACACTGCAGAGATAATAAAAACTTTACCTCAGAAGTACAGAAGGAAACTTGTATCTCAAGAAGAAATTGAATTTATCCAACGTGGAGGTCCAGAATAATCACGGACAATGTGGCTGCTGTTTGTTTAATCAGACAAAGAAGAGTCTTTACAATAAAGGACTTCCAGGGTGACAAATGAGAAATTGAACATTAAACAACTTTAATAAATATTCTGTAAAAAAAAAAAAAAAAGAATGAAGTAGAAAATTTAGACGGACACTTGTATCTCCTAATT
Organism: Balaenoptera physalus; assembly: GCF_965194825.1. Taxonomy (NCBI): domain Eukaryota; kingdom Metazoa; phylum Chordata; class Mammalia; order Artiodactyla; family Balaenopteridae; genus Balaenoptera; species Balaenoptera physalus. The sequence goes on from NC_138884.1 coordinate 10,240,069, forward strand.
TATGTATCTTGGTCAGCTTCTCCACAAGCTTATCTGATTGTTTATATACTTTATAATTATTAAAGTATACGTTTAAAAAAAATGTTTATGTTCTCCAAACTTTAGTAGTCAAACATTCAGTTCTCTCATTGGTACCTTAGTTGATCCATTCAGTAGCCTTGAGGTGAGGAAGAGGCACTATCTCCCCTACCCCAAGAGTGGGGGGTACGTAAAATGCCGCTGTATTTGGATAACATGTGCTAAGGAAATTCTCTTATTTATTAGGTTTATTCAACTACTTACATATCCCTAAATTAGGTAATGAGCCAACAAATGCAAAAATATTTTGGGGGCTTCCCTGGTGGCGCAGTGGTTGAGAATCTGTCTGCTAATGCAGGGGACACGGGTTCGAGCCCTGGTCTGGGAAGATCCCACACGCCACGGAGCAGCTGGGCCCATGCGCCACAACTGCTGAGCCTGCGCGACTGGAGCCCGTGCTCCGCAACAGGAGAGGCCGCGACAGTGAAAGGCCCGCGCACCGCAATGAAGAGCGGCCCCCGCTTGCCGCAGCTAGAGGAAGCCCTCGCACAGAAACGAAGACCCAACACAGCCAAATAAATAAATAAATAAATAAATAAATAAATAAATAATTAAAGGTGCTAATAATTTTTTTTTAAAAAATGGTAAATTAAAAAAAATTTTTTTGGATTGCCTCTTTTGCATATCCTACATAAAATGATTTAGCAAGGTGCTTTGAAATGGAGAGCAGGTGGCATCAATGGTTCTATTTTCCCTTTGGGCCTGATGTAAAACTGGAGCAGATGAAGTGCCATTTTAACATCCTGTTATATTTTGTACCTAAATTTTATTTTCCATGACATTACTGTACATTCTCAACAGTCTGGCTAGACTTTTATCTCTAAAAGAATTTAACTGCAGTCGACCTGCTACATTAACCAAAGATTTTAAAGACAAGTCAGTCATCTGTTTAAAACTGTGTTGAGTATATACTTGCTGAGCTCATTCATATTCATGTTTGGAAATAGTAATATTTTAGGTTGAATCATATGTACCATGATTATTTCAAAATAAATAACTATTTAAATAATATTTGTGATGGATCATTAAAATAGGTCTGATCTTGTGTATTTTAATTTCCACACTCTGGTGGTGACAGCAAAGGCAAGTTTTCCTCCTTTATCATAAAAGGTTTTCTATTTTGAGTGTTACACTCTCACATTCAGCTTCCTTCTTAATCACAAAATAGGTCAGGATAGGCATTAGGAATTCTGAAGAGTTCTTGAACCTCCTGAAATTCTATGTAAAAGTTTATGTATATATTTATAATATGTTATAGGCAACTTAATCTTAGAAGGACAATGCCTTAAAACAAGACATTTTAAAAAGTCAACATGTTTTTTGGTCAAAGAAAACTGAGTGCTACTTAAAAAAAACTGTATATATATCAAAATAATTGTGTTTGTGCACTTATATTGTCATTCTACAAAGGATTTGACTTGACTTTTAGAAATACATTGGATAAAAGAAGATTTTTTAAAAAACGATTTTCAGTTTAAAATTGGAAACATATAGTCTTTTCCCTTCTTCTCAAAGAAATCACAAGAAGTAAACAAGAAAGATAAAATTAAATGCAAATTTCTTCTTCAGTAAAACTAGACAACAGGTGAAACTCCAGACTCAAAAATTGTTGGAAAGGGTTCTACAGGCAGTGAATACTAAACAGCAGAGCTGAAATCAATGAGCACTTCAAGAAATTATAAATTTTTAAATAATCTCAGAGAGGGAAAGTCTGTCTAATTAGGATCCCAAACTTAGAATATATAAAATAAGATTGATAAATTCAATCATATAAAACAACAAAAACAATAATAATAATGAATTTTTTTGCAAGGTAAAACACCTTTAAAGAAAAATGACCAACTAGCAGCAGAATCTTTATTAACAAGTGAAGATATAATTTGTATTTGTTTTATCAAAAAGTCAACTCCAGTTGTCATTTATCTGCTGGAAAAATAATTAAATGCCTCAGTGCAAACAGAGTAAAAAATAGAGGATTCTATCTTCTATTTTCGTTAATATAATTGTACTCCATGTCTCACTTATCAAATTACTCCTCTCTAAATAAGCTGTTTCTTTACTGTCACACGTTAATAACAACACATAATCACTTATACCATCCAGATTTTTCTCAAATATTAAAATAAAAAATTCCAGAAGTAAACACTTCATAAGTTTTAAATTGCATGTTTTTCTGAGTAGTGTGATGAAGTCTTGTGCAGTCTTACTCTGTCGCTGCCAGAATCCCCAACCATCAATATCTTTCTGCTCCTGACATCCAGCCATTGACATCGTTGTGGCTCAATGATCCAGGATCATCCAAAGAAGATGATCTTCCTTCTGACTTATTGATTGGCAGAGGTCAATAGTAGCCTAACACTACGTCACAATACTTGTGTCATTAACCTCAGTTCATCTCATCAGGTAGGAATTTTATCATCTCATATCATCACAAGAAGGGTGAGTTCAGTACAATAAGACACTTTGAGAGACCACATTCACATAAGTTTTATTACAGTATATTGTTATAATTGTTGTATTTTATTATTAGTTGTTGTTAATCTCTTATTGTGCCTAATTTATAAATTAAACTTTATCATAGGTATGTATGTGTAGGAAAAAACATAGTGTATATAGGGTTTGGTATTATCTGTAGTTTTGGACATCCACTGGGGGTCTTGTAATGTATCCCCTGCAGATAAGGGGGGACCACTGTATATAACTTGATGAGTTTGGGAATAAGTATACAACTGTAATACCATCCCCATCATCAAGGGCAGAGACATACCCATCACCTCATAAAGCTTCTTCCTGCCCTTATTATTATTATTGCTTTATTATCGTTATTATTTTAATTATTTTTGTGGTAAGAATGTTTAATGTAGATCTACACTCTTAGAAAATGTTAAGTATACAATGCAATATTGTTAGCTATATGCTCTATGCTGTAAGGTAGATCTCCAGAACTTATTTATCTTGGATAACTAAAACTTTGTATTCTTTGACCAACATCTTCCTATTTCCCTTCCCCCAGACCCTGGCAACTATCATTCTACCCTCTGCTTCTGTAAGTTTGACTATTTCAGATTCCAAATATAAGTGAAATCATGCAGTATTTGTCTTTCTGCATTTGGCTTTTTGCACTTAGCATAGTGTCCAGGTCTATCTCTGTTATCACAAAGGGCAGGCTTTCCTCCTTTTTTATGGCTGAATAATATCCCATTGTATGTATATACCACATTTTCTTTATCCATTCATCTGTCAATGGATATTTAGATCATTTACTTATCGTGGCTATTGTGAATAATGCTTTAATGAACTTGGGGGTGGAGGTTTATCTTGGAGATCCTGATTTCAATACCTTTGGATATATACTCAGAAGTGGGGTTGCTGGATCATATATAAGTTCTATTTTTAATATTTTAAGGAACCTCCATACTGTTTTCAATAATGACTTACAACTTACATTCCTACAAACTGTATACAGGGCTCCCTTTTCTTTACAATCCTCGGTAACACTTGCTATGTTTTGTTTTTAAAATTATTCATGATGGGCCTCACTTTTATATTTGAGTTTCTCAATTTGTTTTATCCACAATAGAAAACAAAGTTCTTTTTTGTGCCATAAAGAATGGCCCCTAAAGAAGACATTAATAGTTGCTCTTTTGACTGTGGGAAATCTCAATAATCCCTCTCTGGAATGATTTTAAGCAATATAACTTCCTGATGGACCTTCTAGGATAAAGTTGTAACAAAATGCACATATGTGTAAAGAAATGGATGTGTTTGCTACATAGAGTTGTTGATTGATAGTCAAGTACATTTTGGAAGATGTCTTTCAAAATTGCCACATTGAGTTTTAGAATAATTCATCTTTAGCTATTATTTCTGCAGTAGTTAGATGGTAGAACAAGTATCCATTGAGGCTAAATCGCTTCATAAGTGATGAGGAGACTAATCATCTCTCCATCCTCTATAGCAAGAAGACAGACATCCAGCATTTTAAAAGAAGTTCAAAAATTAAGCTTTTAATTTAAAAAGGAGGGTGAAAACGTCTCGTTACATGACTCTAAATTATAATGTGATCGGTAGGTGGTTCTTACCCACATTTATTCTTATGGTAGTATTAAAATAGATATTCTATTTAAGTATAAGTCATACAGCTTGTCCCATACCTTCTTCCTCTTTACAGAGTTAAAGGAGAGGAAGTGATGATGGTGATGGTGGTGATGATAGTAACAAGACTAATAGCATCTGACATTTATTGAGCACATACTTTAGGCTAGGCTCTGTGATAAGTCCATTACGTTCATAATGTCACTTAAGCCTCAAAAAAAACCTGTGAGGTAGGTATTATTACTGGTCCCTATTCTACAGAGGGGGAAAATGGATTTTAGAGGGTAACATTCAAAGTCACACAGCTACTATCAGTACATGGCAGCTCCCGATAGTGTGATGCCCAGAATTGTGCACGTGGTAAATTTAGAACAAATTATGCTAAGTCGTGTATCACATTGATTGATTTCCAAATATTGAACTGTCCTTGCATCCCTGGAATAAATCCCCCTTGATCATAGTGTATGATTCTTTTTATATATTGTTGAACTCAGTTTGCTAATATCTTGTTGAGGATTTTTGCATCTATATTCATCAGTGATTTGAACCTGTAATTTTCCTTTTGTGTAGTGGCTGTGTCTGGTTTTGATATCAGGGTAATGGTGGCCCCTTAGAATGAGGTTGGGAGTATTCCCTTCTCTTCAATTTCTTGGAATAGTTTAAGAAAGATAGGTATTATGTCTTCTTTATATGTTTGATAGAATTCCCCTGTGAAGCCATTGAGTCCTGGGTTTTTGTTTGCCGGGAGTTTTTTGTTTGTTTTGTTTTGTTTTTTTTTTTTACTAATTACAAATTCAATTTCACTATTACTGATTAGTCTGCTCACATTGTCTATTTCTTCCTGATTTAGTCTTGGCAGGTTGTATGTTTCTAGAAATTTGACCACTCTTTCTAGGTTGTCTAATTTGTTGACATATAACTGTGTAGTATTCTCATATGATGTTTTGTATCTCTGTGGTATTGGTTGTTGTTTCTCCCCTTTCATTTCTTATTTTGTTTGTGTTCTCTCTCTTTTCTTCTTGACAGGCCTGGCTGAAAGTCTGTCAATTTTGTTTATCTTTCTGAGGAAAAAGCACTTGGTATCATTGACCTTTTCTATTATTCTTTTGGTCTCTATTTTATTTATCCCCTCTCTGATCTTTATTATTTCCTCCTTTTTGTTGACTTTGGCTTTGTTTGTTCTTCTTTTTCTAATTCCTTTAGGTGGAAGTTCAGGTTGACTATTTGAGATTTTTCTTGTTTCTTGAGGTAATACTGTATAGCTATAAAATTCCCTCTTAGAACTGTTTATTCTGCTGTTTTTGGATGGAATGTCCTGTAGATAACTATTAAGTCCAACTGCTGTATTGTGTCATTTAAGACCACTGTTGCTGTATTGATTTTTCTGTCTGGATGATCTGTGCCTTGATGTAAGTGGGTTGTTAAAGTCCCCTTCTATTATTGTATTATTGTCAATTTCTCCCTTTATGTCTGTTAATATTTGCTTTATATACTTAGGTGCTCCTGTATTGGGTGCATATATGTTAACAAGTCTAATATCCTCTTCTTGTGTTGATCCATTTTAAATTATATAATGACCTTCTTTCTCATTGTTATAGACTTCATTTTAAAGTCTATTTTGTCTGATATAAGTATTGCTACCCTCACTTTCTTGACATTTCCATTTGCCCTCACTTTAAGTGTGTGTGTGTGTGTGTGTGTGTGTGTGTGTTTGTGTAGCTCTGAAGAGAGTCTCTTGTAAGCAGCCTATAGATGGGTCTTGTTTATTTATCCAGTCAGCCACCTATCTATCCAGCTCCACCTTTAGATTGGAGCATTTAATCCATTGACATTTAAAGTAAGTATTGACTGGTATATACTTATTGCCATTTAATACTTGTTTTCCAGTTGTTTTTGTACTTTTTGCCTTTTCTTCTTCTTTTAGTTTCTTCCCTTGTGGTTTGATAATTTTCTTTAGTGGTATGTTTCTGTTCCTTTCTGTCTTCTTTCTGTGTATCTATTGTTGATTTTTGATTTGTGGTTACCATGGGGTTCATATATGTTGACCTATAACTATATCTAATTTTTTAAACAGGTAGTCCTTTAAGTTCAAACACATTCTAAAAGATCTACCTTTTTTATATTCCTTTCTCCCACCTTTTATGTATATGATGTCATATTTTACATCTTAATGTCTATCTCTTTATTAATTATTGTAGTTATACTTGATTTTACAATTTTTTGTCTTTTAATCTTTGTACTAGGATCAACTAGTGGCTGATTCTCAGCCTTTACTATATATCTGCCTTTAGTAGTGGGAATTGTTTTCCTCTCCTGTAGGTACTTCTTGTTATAGCATTCTCTTTTCCACTTAGAGAAGACCCTTTAACTTTTCTTTTAGGTTTGGTTTAATATTGATGAACTCTTTTAGTTTTTCCTTGCCTGAGAAGTTCTTTATCTCTCTTTCAATTCTAAATGGTAATCTTGCTGGGTAGAGTATCCTAGGTTGAAGGTTTTTCCCTTTCATCATGTTAAATATATCATGTCACTACTTTCTGGTCTGCAGAGTTTCTGGAGAAAAATCAGCTGATAGCCTTATGGGGGTTTCCTTGTACATGACTTTTTGTTTTTATTTTGCTGCCTTTACAATTCTCTCTTTATATTTATTTTTTACCATTTTAATTATGATATGTCTTGGTATGGATATGTTTGGGTTCATCTTATCTGAGATCCTCTGTGCTTCTTGAACCTGGTTATCTGTTTCCTTCTTCAGGCTTGGGAAGTTTTCAGCCATAATTTTATTCAATACATTTTTGACCCCCTTCTTTCTCTCACTTCTTCTTCTAGAACCCCTATAATGGGAATGTTGGTATGCCTGATAATATCCTAAAGATCCCCTAAACTGTTCTCATTAAAAATTGTTTTTTTCTTTTTGCTGTTCTGATTAGATGATTTCCATTATTCTATCGTCTAGATCACTTATGCATTCTTCTGTATCACTTAGTCTGCTGTTCATTCCTTCTAGTGTGTTTTTCATTTCAGTTATTGTATTCTTCAGTTCTAACTGGTTCTATATTATATTTTCTACTTCCTTGTTAAAAATCTCAGTGTGCTTATCTATTATTTTCCCTAATTCAGTTAGCATTCTTATTACGAATGCTTTGAACTCTTTATCTGGTAAATTGTTTATTTCTGTTTATTAGTTGTTTTTTCAGGGAGTTTCTCTTACTCTTTCAACTGAGACAAATTCCTCTCTCTTCTCATTTTGCTTATCTTTTTCTGTCTCTATGAAATTAGGTGAAACGGTTACCTATGTCGATGTTGATATGGTGTCCTTATGTAGAAGTATTCCTATACAGTCTGCATGTGCCTACTGGCTTTGGTGAGAGCAAGCCACATCTTTCCTCAGGGTGTGCTGGCAGCTATAACCTTGGTAGGATGTGGGGCTGGAGATGGAGGGGCTGAAGCCAGAGCCAGGTATGAGGCAGGGCTTCCCCTCGGTTCAGTGGCCATCGCCACCCCATCGGGGCCAGGATCAGGTCCCAAGTTGCTAGAGAGAGGAAGCCCTAGGTTCAGGACCAAGCTGCCTCAGTTTCCTTTAAGTGTGTGCTCTTGCCCATCCCAGCACCAGCCCCTTTGCCCCAGAGGGGAGCAGTGCCGGAGCAAGAGGGGCTGGTGTGGGTACTCAGTGAGGGTTGTGCATGGGCTGTGGTGGTCTGACTGCTGTCCACACTGCCTCTGAGGCACCGCCTAAGCAACAGCAGTAATGGCTGCCCCCTCCCTGCTCAGACATCACTTAGGGTTTGAGCCTCTGCAGTGTTTCATAGTCGAGCTTTTTCCTCAGGTGTGGCAGCCCTTGCTCTAGTGTGGAGCTGCAACGTGAGGCACGCAGTGCTGGAGCAGTTGCTTGGCTCAGGTTGGGGCACACCCTGTGGTGGTCCTGGGAAATGAGTCAGCCAACCTTACGGTTTCAGTCTGCCCTCTCTGCCCTGCTTTGGGAGAAAGAAAGCGTCTATGTGCATCTCATGGGCTGAATCCAGGCTTCTCACGACCCTCCTATTAGTCCCACCAGCTCTCCAACCAGCCAAGGGGGCTTGTCTTCCAGTTCTCAGACCCCAGGCCTGGGGCACCCAATATGTGGCTTAAACTGCCCACTCCCCAGGGCAGACCTCCACCGGTATATTCTCTCTTTTCCTCTGAGTCCCCTCCCAGGGGCCAGGCCCTGACCTGATCATTTCTCTTCCCTTCCTAGCTGGTTCTATGTGGATCTTTCTTAGAGCCTTGGCTGTACCAGATTCTTTTTGCTAGTCTCCAGTTAGTTTTCAGTGAGAATTGTTATATGTGTAGATGTATTTTTAATGTGTTTGTTGTGAGGAGGTGAGTTCTGTGTCCTCCTATTCCACCATCTTGATTCTAGTCTGGTCACACACAGATTATGTGTTTATATCTTTTATTATGTGTTTAAATCTTTACTACGTGATCATATCTTTTAATGTTCAGATAATGAACGTGAAGAAGTTTTAAAATGTTTCTTAGTTTATACAGATATGTAGTTTCTATTTTTATAAAAAATGTATAGAGTTTTGAGAATATGAAAAAGATATATATGTTTTTACTCTCAAAAGTGTCCTCATCCAGACAACAAATTACATGGTCATTCTTAAATCATCTCATTGAGGCACAACCTGCTCTGTCGGTAGATGTCAGTCCTGACAATGTTATCTAAGCGACAGTCAAGCAGGTGGGGAAAACCAGTTTAGTGCATGTGTATGTATCATAGAGAGTATAATTTGACTTAGAGAAAAGTGTGGCCTCCTTGTAGCCATTTCACCTACTTATACCATAGATTTGTACACAGCTGAAGTTAAGCTGCCTGATTCATGCAGATATTTAAAAATTTGTATAGAAGTGTAAATTATCTTTATAATTTTTTTCTGTCAATTGAATTTGTCCTATTTTCTTTCTAGGTCGTGTGAAGTTAGACTGAAACTATAAATGGAAAATAAAGGATGGTGATTTAATTTTACGAATATGCTGAGGTTAGTAGAAGAATAGTGGTAAGTGATTAAAAAAACTATAAACTCATACACTGGAGACTCAAAATTATACTTGCCTCAAAAAAAAACCTATAAACTCATACACTGGAGAATCAAAATTATACTTGCCTCAAAAAAAAAAACTATAAACTCATACACTGGAGACTCAAAATTATACTTGGTAGAGTTGAGAACCCCAAACTTGATCTAGTAGAAAAATGTTTAGTTATTTGTAGAATTAAGATGAAAATTAAATTCTAGGCAGAATCTCAACGTGTATATATTTACGATGTGCATTTGAGTTGTCAACTGAATTTAATTATCTCTGAATATATTTGTACCTATATATTAGGCATTTCAGATATGCTGTTTATATATTTTATTGACAGGTCACAAAAGGATTATTTCAAACTTTAAGATAAAGTGAACCCAGGGGTTTTTTGGAAGGTGGGTGAAGTCAACTAAGTTGGGTGAAGTTTCCTCCTATATCTCTGCCTTTTTCTATGCTGTTATTTTCCCACTTTCTGTGGTCAAAGGAGATGGCAGTTATGTTCCCAGAATATCCTTTTACTTACCAGAAGTGGTAAGGGAAAGGCTAGGGCTGAATATGATAAAATGTATTTGGAGAAGAAAATCTAAAGTATTTGAAAATTGATAGCATAAAAATAATTTCTCAGGGAAAAATGGTGATTGTAATTTGTAAATTTTAGAGGAAGTTGGGGAAACAGAAATTTTTCAGAATCAAAAGTATAAACTGATCTGTGTGAAAGATCTATGGCAACTTGCCAAAAAGGCTTAGTCTTAGATCAGGAAGAATTCAAAAGTGTAGGAACAATGAAGCTGGGGAAAACCCAACCCGGCACAACAGCTTTGAGATGAAGCTAAAAGGAAATTGACTTGAAACTCAGAGTTGAGGACATTTCCCTGCCATGATCTAGGGAACTGGGGTAAGGTACTCAGTATTCCCGGTAAATATCTCAAACTCTTTAGTTTGCAAGTCAGGGCCCTTTGTGAGATGTCTCAGCCTCTGTTTGTTTGTTCGTCACTGGTTTAATAGCCAGGGTGTATCCAATGAGCAGACATCCAGGGCTGCTCAGTGTCAGGCCCCTGTCTAGGCCTTCCTGTCTCGGTGAGGACTGGGGTCTTGAATTCCACATTACCTAGACCATCCATAACAGCACTTGGAAAATGCACACACTCCTCACATTCGATCAAATGGATCACTTTCTCCATACACTGGCCTCTGATTCCCTCAGCTGGAAGTACTCATACCTTCTTCTAAATCCTAATCTCATTACCGTAGATCTCATTTGGTTACTTAGTGCCTTCTGATTTGATTTGAGCTGTTGATGCATCCCTTTTCCAGGCTGTAAACCCTTGAAAAATAGTCTGTATTTTATTGTTCACAGGGTGAGCCAGCCTTGCCAATAAATATTTGCAGAATAATTAATTAATTATTTAATATATAAGTATTAAAATAGTATAATTATAAAAATAATAGCATAATTAAATGATTACTTGACATGGGTTATTTCTTCATGCAGATTATTGGGCCTTGGGGTCATTAATTAAAAAAAAAAATACCGAGGACTGGAAAGGAAATCATATGGGGAAGGAATTGCTTAATAATTTATATCTGTTCGTGTAACATTACATGAGACTCTAGGCTTGTTTACTTTTTTTTATAGGCTTGTTTACTTCTATCGTATCTGGTTTTTACACTGTAACAAACTTGAAATGGCTGTCTGTTCACTGGATTACAATGGGCAGGTTGAAAAAGTAGAGTTTTTTTTAAGACCTGGAGAACCATAGCCAATCGGAGATATACCTTCTCACCTCTTACCAGAGTGAGTGAGAATAGCTTGTTCTATGGAACAGGGGTCCCCCCTGTTTTGAGGTTTTCTTTGGTAGCTATACCATTTCATCCCATGTTACATTGGTGAAAGCAGCTAGCATGATACTATAATAGATACTCAATAAAAAATTATTTACGTTGTTGTTGAATTACTAAATTCCTCTGCAAGAATTTCCTAGTTATAATCGAAATTGTTTGTCTTTTGCAAACCACCAGCTGTGAACAGGTTGAGCATAATTTAGGAGTACAAATGATACTGTACATACCAGATAATTCTGCTATTTTTTATAGCTAGAGAAATAGCAAGTCAAGCTGACAACTGATTTGGAGCTTTTATTTCCTTTAAAATTCAAATTCTACTGTAAATATTACAATTATAATATCAATTTTAATAATATTATATTTTAATTAAATACATAACATTTAAATAATAATATTTAATTAAGTCCTCAGAAATGGTTCTCTTTAAATATAAGAGAATGCATTTAAATATTCACTTTAAAATTTTTCCTAATATTTAAACAGAGGTTTAGCAAAGTCTTTAAATTGAAATGATATCTTTAAAGTATCTACCAGAGAATTAAGTTAGGATTTGTCGGCACGGACTGATATTTCTATGGCTCTATGCAGTAATACATATGGAAATTACTTAAATGTCATTAGATTTTAAAAATGAGGCCTGCTTATATTGAAGGAAAGAATCAAAAAAGTTGTAGCATCTAAATAAAATATAAAATAAAATAATATAATTTCTAGAATATCTGTGGGTACAGAATGATTCCACAGCATTTCCCCGTTTGTACAGTAGATGTCGCTGCAAAGTTAAAGATGCCTGAGTAGTAAATGCTCTTAGTACACAGGAGGAGTGATTAAGTATTGTTTGGATCTAGTGGTAAAAAAAATGCTAGCTGGAAAAAACGTGCTTTTTCATGGAGTGTGCCCGACTGAAGTCTTTATCAATTAAATGCAGTGTCTCTTCCTATTGGACAGATTTAAAGCCCCTTGAAAGGACAATGTATTTTATTTCTTTATATTATTGTGCCTTTTTTTTCACATCTTAAAATTCCAGCTATGCTTTTTATATGTGGTTTGCAGGTTCTAAGAATAAAAATACCTCATTCATTAAAGGTTAACCAGCTAATTGCTATAAACCTCTGAGATTCTTAGGTGAAAGTTGTTAAATGAAATGCATGGCTAATTGCAATATGTTCCAATCATCGTATTTTTCTTTTAAACAGGGGTAAAAGATTCTCCCTGTACTATCAATAATGCTAACATCATCATGTTTGAATATTACTGCCTAATAGTCAATTAAGGGTGGCGGAGAGCTGCTTCTCTCAATAGGAGGCAGAGAAAGAGGATAAGGGCCTCCCAGCTGCTTTTTCAACTTACCAAAGACTAATTCCAACCTTGAACTGGTGGTTTGATCCCAAGGCAACAGCTGCAAAATATCTCAGGCCCTTGGGCTAAGGGAAGAAAGCACAGGGCTGAGGCCATCCCACTTCCCCAGTTTCAGCACCCACAATGCTTTGAGGAAATCAGCCTCAGGAGCCACGGCCCCAGGCCTTGCTGGGAAAATTGAGCTGGGGTCTATTCATAAGACTTTTTAGACCACATTCATTTTCCCACTAGTTCTGGGTCCAAACATCTGTATCTAATATAGGTGAAAAATGTGTCAGCTCAAATGCCTCTGGGATCCAGGCAAATGACAAAAATGTTTGAATTGGTCCAGACTGCTTGCTCTACCATACTGCATTCTCATTCAAACTTTTGTCAACACCATGTCCACCTGAACATAAATCTGTAAGCCAGTTTTAGCCCCCAGGTCCTTAGCTTTTAACCCCCTGCCCTAATGCTTGGTTTAGATATTTATGTATACTATCTAGAGACAAAGCATTAACTTGGGCCTTTGTGAAAGCAACCAGAGGATTTGTGCAGCCAGACTGAGCTCGCATTCTAATGAAATTCATGCAGCAAGTTTTACACATAATCATGTAGGTAAAATTATAAAGGATGTTGTACAGGATAAAATTATAAAGGGTATAGAGGAGAGTTCTGGTGTCGCTTTCACTTTCTCCTATCTAAGCACCTGGAGATGATTTCTAGTTAGAACAGTTCTGGTTCTGTCTGTCTTGCCTTTTCTGTCACCCTCCACCTGCACTGAACCTCAGTCCCTTGTTTTAGAATCCAAAACATTGTCAGTTAGTTCAGTGAAACATCCCATCGAACCTCCTATACCTGAATTGATAGCACCGACCAAATATTTTACTGAATATAATTTCACAGCATGTATATAACTGAAGGATATTGTTTCTGAAATAAATTGCAATACAGGTTTAATTAGAAGAGCTTATATTTAACTATCTGGAAATTATTGAATTCCAGTAGAAGCCTGAGCAATCTTTTACTCTATCATCTTTCTCCCCAAATAAGTTAAAATAAAATGTGGATAAAAATTAGATTCAGAATTAGCAATATTTCCACTCAAAGTTATTTTCTTTTTCCACATTTCTCTCTATTCCCTACAGCTATGCAGTTTTTTGACAGCTACTTATACTTTATATTTATGATATGTTGCTACAGAATCCTCGTAAATAACATTTTAATTATTGCCCAATATTATTCCATGAAGTCGATTGGACAAAATGTAATTAATCATTTCCTATCGTTAAATAGCTAGTCCTTTTTGCTACCATAAATAATTTTGCAATGAATGTAGACATTCTTTCCTTTAGATAATCCCTAGGAAAATTTGATGCAGATGAGATTACTCTATCAAAGGATACTACCATCTACATAATTTTTGGAATACATAGTAAAAATGACTTCTAAAATATTTATCAATTTACATATACACATTACCAGCATAGATAATTACCTTATTTTTATTTTGCACACTTATTAGGTGTAACATGTTTTCAAAATTTTAATTTCTGATTTCTTTAATTTTTTTCATTTATTTGTTTACTAATTTTTCTTTAGATGTTTCTTTTCAATTTCATGTCTTTTCCTGAAAATATTTTATTAGCTTTTCCTCTTTAGTTATGATATATTTTATTATAAAGAAAGAATAGTTCATAGAATAATCTGTTTATCTTTTCCTCTGTGGTATCTTCTCCCCTCCTTTTTATCAAGATTGTAAATGAGACCACTTTCCTCCAAGGTCTTCTGTTAATTAGTTCATATAATTCTTCCTGGCAGCCAAGCTGTGGGTAATGTCCCTATTTAGTTATTAATCTCCTGGCTTTGTAGGGAAGTCATGTGATAAAAATTATCTTTAATAATTCTCATTAACTTTGAAACACTTGCTGCAAATATGCTATTATTTACTGTCTTAACTAATTTCATTGGGAGTAACTAAAAATAAAAACTTGCTAATAATTGGAACAATCAGAAGTACAGTCAGTTTTGATATAGTGCTGCTCAGCTCTGTGAATTTTAGACTGTTTTTTTCCCTTCAACTTAACTTATTAATATCCAACTCTAAGTACCAAGGAACCAATTCTGAAGTGTTTTTTATTTCCCTAACGATGTAACAAAATCAGTTATTGCTTTATAGAACATACAATTTGTTTTAACCAAACAGCTAATTTTCAACACTAGTTTCTAATTGGTTATTTAAAATGTTAACATTTGCTTTCAAGTTAATTTTCTCTTTTTTCAAAAAAGAGGCCACATGATTTAAGAATTTTTTTGTTTTTCTGAACACGGCTGTCTTTAGAATATTCCAGTGTATACATCAAAGAGTGATATTCTCTTTTTAATGTAAGAATTTGAGAAGATGAGATGATGTCATCAACTTCTTAAATATGAAATGAAATGTGTCTACTTTACCACTCAGAATTCAGTTCAGGAAACATTTTATGCAGAAAGGGATTTACTACAATTTGCTGAGTGTCCCCATACAACTCTCCCAACGACAATTATTGATCTCTTAGGCTTAGTGTACTCACTCAAGTAGACTAAATAGATTGAATATTCACTTAGGCCTTCTTCACACATTTCAGATGTAGTTTTCTTCTTCTTGGTCTTCATCTATAATATCTAACTGATCTCCGAATCAAGAGGTAAGAGAACAGGAGCATGGTGTGGAAGAGATTTCTTAAAGCTCACGACCAATCAGTACCACAGAGAACAAACCACAATTTGATGGAAAGGCAGGACAGAAATCTTTGTATTTCTCCTAGGGTCTCTGCCTACTACCTATTAGGACCAGTGCCTGTTTCACATTAGGCCCACCCTGATTTATTCTAAGCCCTAGACCCCATAGACTGGTGCTTATTGTCATGTCATTATAAGCTATTATTATCTGTTCCTAGAGTGCAAATGAGCCCTTTCCTTTTTAATTCCTTTCTGGGGAAGCACCCCAAGGGAATGATAATTTGCAAAAAATGGCCACATGATTTATTTTTGCCTAATGAGCTTAAGTTCAGTTTTAGGTTTTGAAAAGGAAAAGCTAAAAGGAGCCGAGACTTGCTACGGTTAATTCTAACTGATCATATCAAGGACATTTCATACTCATAGATGACAGAATCTCAGGGTCAGAAGGTATCCTGAGGGTCTTCTACTCAAGTCACACTAGTCTCAGGAGATTGTTGTGAGAAAGAGAAAGAGATCTAGTAAGGAAAACTAGGGACCAGTCTGTGGGAAAGGCTGGAAACAGGAAAACAGGATGGTATAAATGAATGGAGAAGTTCCAGGCTTTCTGGGAGCAGTTTTCAATATCTTTTAATCGAGAAATCTTTGCAAAAATGCATTTCTTTGTGAGGATCCTGTGAGATTTGTTTCTTTGGTATTGTAGTGAAATTGTTAGTGAAGTGACCCACAGGTGACCCACAGCTTAATAGAAATACTGAACCTCTTAAAATGTCATAGAGAAGAAGAGTGCAGGGTTAAGGGTGAAGCGACAGATGTTTCATGCTGGCAACTTTGTTTAATTATGAAATTGCTTCTTTTTGTTTCCTGAGTGAGACTTTCATTTGTCAAACTGCTGATTCTTGTACAATGGCATTATTCCAATATTTTCCTTCAAAAACTAAAATGACTTATATCCTTTTCCCCCTCCTTTCTCCTTAAAATATGGAATTCATATTAAAGTAGCTGTCAGTAATGTCTGCACAATTCTTGGTAGTTCTCTGATGAAATATTCTGGGTACATGGGAATTACACATCATTGTCTTTCAAGTTTTATTGTACAGGAAATTCAGGGAGTAGCAGGAACGCTTTGTTTCTTTAGCAGATACATGTTTGGATTCTCATGACTGTGACTAATAATATATTTTCAACATAGAGCATCTTTTTCCAGGAAAGTGGTTTAGGGAATATATAACTGGAAGATATAATTCTTTGTTGGCTGTTCTTCCTATTGCAGTGTTTTAGGATTATTACTGATCTTTGCCTGTGACCCAACACTGTGTTCCTTCAAGCAATGGAACAAAATAGAATCTGGACACATTCTCCATGTTTAGAAAGAATCGTGTCTTGCTTTGTCTAATGGCTTGTACATGAAAAATCTCTTTATTTCTCCTTGGATTTATTAGCCTTCTAGATTATTAGCCAGCCCCTAAATATAACAGGGCTAGGTTTCTATACTTCCTGTTACCATGATCTGAATCTCTTCTACACTCTTTCCCATGGATCATTAAAGTACATTCCCAAATTTACCTTCAAGTCAACTTTTATGTCTCCTTTTTTCATCTCCTTCTTTATTTCTTGTTTGTAGCATAAAAATTGTCTTTATCTACCTTTGGACTGCTGATTTCTGCTGATCTTGAAAGGTCCAGCACAGTGTCTATGAACTTACCATTCCAGTCTTAAGTGATTGAACTTTTTCCCTAGAAGTTTTTTGAGCACAGACTATGTAAGGGGAGGATGTGCTGAATTGGGATTTATAAAGGGAAATTTAAGGAGCAGAATTTCCAGTGTACTTGGCTATCTCTTTTCCAGGGTGATGTCCTTCTGTCATCGCAAACAAACATTCTCACCTTTTGACACTTACTAGTAGAATATTTGGTCATAGCAGTGAAAAACAATGTTTGCTGTTAAAAGGAAATTTATCACCTATTGTACAAGTTCTGGATGAAGCTTACAGGATGACAGGCGATTTCTGGTAAGAGTATTAACAATGTATTTCCATGGCCACTTAATGGTTTGATCTTAAAATACATATCAAATGTTCCTACTAAATTCTTTTGATTTATTCACTTTCTTAGCTATATGAAAAATTAAGTTGTACTACCTTAGGGTAAAACCTCTTAAGGCAGACATTGTTATCATTGGAATTCTGGTTCGATTATTGAATTCTTTTCCATCACATCGCTAAATATAGCAAAACTAGGAGATAACATATGCCTTAAAACATGCGTTCTAATCCATCAAAGAATCACCATGTAGTTTACAATAGGAATCTCTAAGAGACGAATGAGTAGTTCCTCAAGTATTATTGAATGCACTTGTAGTTAAACATTTATGTATAACGTTAAACCTTCTCTAAGTCAGAGTTCTCTCTGACTTAGATAAATTTAGAATTTATAAATGAAACATTGTACATATTTGCATGATTGTTGAGTTTTAAAATTACTGGAAGTCTCCCTTTTTGTATTAAAAAATTGAAACTAAGTACTAAATACTAATGATTTAGTACCTGCACATTAACTTAGTCATGAATTCGGGACAGAACCCTCTTGTGTACTCACAGTTCTGCAGGGATGCCCACCAATAGGAAGGAGACTCAGTGAGCGATGAGTCCCGGAGCCCAGGGTACTCAGGGGCGAGGCAGCCGAGGGGTACCTCATCGTCTTCATCTTCCACATAGCAATTTAAACTAGTTGTTAAAAAATATGTGGGACATCAAACTTTCTTTTGGAAGAGCCATTGTATCCTAGAAAAAAAACCTCTGCACATTCCATTATTCCATTTCCCTTTCCTATCTTCATTTTAAAGAAAATCTGTCAGAGGAATTCTAAGTTAACCTAAATAGATTTTGAACTTTCCTTTTAAATGCTTAACCTTCTTGATAGCTCTGTTAACAACTACCTTTAAGACTTTTCTAGTTGTAAAACTATTCAATGAGAAGGATACCTGAAAAAAATCAACTTTGGGAGATAGAAGCATATATCTCTTGGAGGGGAGGAAAAGTTTTCCTCCTCTCTCTTAACGTCAGTGGCTGGGTCTGAAAATTAAACCGACAAAGATAGATGGACAGGAGGAAAGCATACAAATTAATTAATATAATTTTTACTTGACACAGCAGCCTCCATAAGGACATGAAGACCCGAAGTAAACCTGAGTATCGTTTTGCTAGCTTTGATGAAGAGTGGACAGCCATGGAGGAACATGATAGATTAAGAAGTATGAGGTAAGTGTAGTAAACTGGGGGGAACTTAGCAAGTGCTGTTCAGTTTCTCCTCGGTGTCCCCTTGTCTTCCCAGATAAGGTTGCTCCTTTCCTCTGAGTATAGGGAGGGCACCTCTCACAGGAGGGTTTTATGATATTTCAGAGGAGAAGGGTTGGAGAAATGTCAGAGTGACCTTCCTGCTTTTGCTATTTTCTCAAATGCTTTCAGCTTAAAATGTTCAATGTGCCAAGGTGCAATACTTTGGGGTAGCTTGTCCTGAACCCCATCACTCTGTTAGTAGAAGCAAAGAATTTAAGACTGAAAAGGTACCTCTCTACTCAGTCTTTAAGAAAATCAATTCCATTCCTGTCTGTTTTACTTCTGTCTTTGGAGCATTTGTTACTTTCCTGCTGGATACCTGTGGAGGGAGGGCTGGGAAGTATGGGAGAAATATACAGAAATATATATGCTTTGGTCCTCAAGGACCTCAGTTTTAGTATTTGTAGAGATGGACATTTGCAGTGCGAAACAGAGGACCATAGAAAGTAGAATGTAATGGTGTATTTAACTGAATATAAACAAGTACTATTTTATAACATGGGCAATTAGTGTTAAAACAGCTATCTATGAAGGATTTGTTTTGATCTAAATCATAAAGTAACTGAAACTTGGTTTTGGTATCTCTTCCTTCTATCAGTGGTTTGCATACTTACTTCTTCCTGTTTCATCCCTACTTTTAACTTTTGCTTGGATCTTTCAACAGTCAGAATGGGCTATGCTAAAATTCCAGTGTAACTACACTTTGCTTTTTCTTCCTCTCCTCCTCCTCCTCCTTTTGTGTCAGAGATTTCTTTTTTTCATTTTATAATTTCAAAATTGGAAAATAGGAAATGAAAACTTTTATATATTTAAGTTAATTTGAGAGTTTTTAATAAAGTGATAGTTCTGGATATTTCCAACACCATTCAGTGAAATATGAAAAAGCTACTGCTAAGATTGTGTTTTCAATAAGTCTTCCTGAAATTTGCATATATTGTACTATGAAATAAAGTTGTCCCACTGTATAAAAAGGCAAAGTAATAAGGGCAGAAATTCAGGCTCGTGATTTCAATATTTAAATTAGAAAGAAAAAAATTCCTCCTGCATTTGTAATGAATGTATATCCTTATTCTTCATGTTCCATTTATTTCCTCATTTATCCCAGTACCTCTAGAGAATCCCTCAGATTATCACTTCCTTTTTTCCTATTATAAAACAGCATGCCCTGTTTTTGAAGAGCTTCTTTGTGGGATAATTTCAAACCTATTTTCTCCAATGGGACAATGAATGCATTTGTGCTTTTTCTATTCAGTTTATCTCTTGTTTACAGGTTCATGAGAAACAAGATTATCACCATTTTCAACTCTCTCTATATTATAGTTTCCTTGACGACCAGCAGAAATCCTTTACTGACTTAGTAATGGTGAATGGGAAGATTGAGCTGAACTAAAAGTTGGGAGAAACCAAGCATTATTTAGATGGAAAAATGGCTAAACTCTAAATTTAGTATGTCGGTATACAATATTAATCTCACAATGAAAAACTGATTTCTGGGATTTTCATGAATTACTCAAAATTCCCTTTTCAATTAATTTAAAGAATATAATTTTCTAAACAGGAACAACCACAGGAGGTTAGGAACTTCACACTGTTACAGGAGAATAGAAGAGATAGCCTTTCCTCCTCAAATTCTATCATTTTTTATTAGGAAAGGAAAAGATCTTGAAACTTCTGGGATGAGGGTTAATCCCTCTGTAAAGACTTCCCAAAAGATTCATCTCCTAATTTGGGGGGGATTGTGGTTATATCACAGAATTAGCACCTTCTCAGGTACTTTTCTGTTTTCTAATTTACCATATAATTGACTGAATTATATCATAAATGCAGTGATTGCAAATTTTGTAAAACTCGTAATGCCTTGCTCACTAATTATTTTGGGTATAATGTATGCCTTACATTTCTACCATGTTTAAAATTCCCTATTTGTTTTGTTGTATTGTTGAAGCAGTAACAATTAGGTACTATAAAATCTTATCAATCAATATGAAGTGAATCCAACTAACATGAAAATGACAAAAAGTCCTTATATTTTTAGGAATAAAACAGCACTGATTTTCAAGTTCTATAAGGGCAGGGAACGTGTCTGCCTTATTCACAGTTGTTCTCAGAGGGTTTGGTATAGTGCCTGGCCTACAATATTGTTGAGATAGTTTTTTTGAGTAATTGAATAGGAGAATTTTTATTAAAAAAAGTCATAACTAGATTTCTATGTACTCTATAACTAGAAGGCTTTCTCCCTATATGTATTCAAATAGAGCCAAATACCATGCAAACACATATATCTTTCAGCAGGAAAAAAGTGCTGGAAGGGTTTTTAGAATACAAAGAGTTCTTGTCTAAAGGACTTTATTAATCATCGTAACCTGGCTGAGATTACTTCGGAATTCAAAATATTAAAGGAATGAATTACTTGCTTTAAAAATGACTAGTATCTATGAGATCATTAAATATCAAATTTGACATTTCAGTAGTCATCAGCTTTTTGCATATTACTTTCTTAGGAAATATTGAACCCATGCACAAAAACATATATACGGTTCTCAATAGCATTTGGTTAGAAACATCAAGACTGATGATTTAGGCTGGTTTTGTCAGAAGGTCTAATCAGCATTAATTTCTTTTTTTAAGATATTATTGAGTAAAAAATTTAGAAATTGATTAAAATGGATGTGTGTTTGAACTACGAGAGCAACGTTAGGAAAATTTTATGGGAAAAAATATCATTAAATTTAGCTAGAGAACCTTGGTTTTCAGGACATTTTCCACTGCCTTTTTAATGAATGACCCACTGAGATTTAATTTATACCAGCTCTGCTGTGCTGTAACAAGCAGCCATTATGTCTCCAAAGCATGAAGTTAATGACATAATGGCTCTTTGGAGTTGGTTATTACCTGCACAGAGATAGTTTTTCTTGTTTAAAGCTAATTAACATGAAAGACAACTTGACCCATTTCAAATGAAATGAGAAGAAAATGGAAATAATGTGTCACAGTGAGGCAGACAATGGAAATTTTAGCCATCAAAGAAAAAATGGAACAAGTGTAAACCACATACACTTTTCACATTATTCTAACTTTGAGAAAAGAAATATCTTTTCAGGGAATATTTTAACTAAGTGGTGCCAGCTGAAATTATTTATTCTTCAGATAGATTCAGCCTAATTCTCTATTATGTATGTGATCCTTGGTATTATATCATTAGTCTAGAAAATGTGACAAGAAATCCATCGAAGGAAGTGAAGAAAGTACATGGAGATAATGTTTAGATATGTAAGCACACTTCTCAATATAGCCTTTCGTAGCTGGGTCTTGGAAGGGGCCTTATTTGAAAAGGGCCCTTGGAAATGCTGAGATTGAGAAACAATCACAAGAAGTTTTATTTCTGTGAGTCCTTCGTTATGGGACTGATAGACGCTTCCAAATAAAAAGTCAAGAACGAAACTTTCTCAGCCTCTGAATTTGGGAGCACCTCGGTATTCATTTGGAGTTCGGACACTGCTGAAAAAGTTTCAAGTTCTTCCATAAATGGAAGCTAAAAGTAAGGCTGAAAATTCCTTTGGCATGTCCAGAGACTTGTAACCTCCTATAGCGGTGGACAAAAAAGCCACCTGGGAGCCAATGTTACAATCAGGTTTCTGAGCTCCATCCCAGAGAGTCTAAGTCCACAGGTCTAGGCAAAGAATCAGTACCCCAGGTAATTCTGTTGTAGGTGGCCTTCACACCACTCCTTAGGAAGCACTGACCTAGAAACAAGACTAAGATGATCAAAATAACTTTGACTATCCAACACTGATCAAAGTTTATAAAATGAATGAGGGAAATAAAGCCCTCCTCCAAATTCTGTTGCTCTCTCTCCATGCAACAGAATAAAGAAAAGGCAGTGATGGCAGGGAAACAGAAACAGAAGCGGTTAATGAGGCTGCAAGATCTCACCTGGAACTGAAGCATAGACCAGTGAAGAGAGAGAGCATGAAACACTATGAGCTAACCGGAAAAGTAAGAGTACCTCTGGTGGATTAGGGATCGAATCACGAATATCAGGGGCGTACTTGGAGCAAAATCTTTAATGCTATTAACCTATTGCATAATGATCTCAGGTTTGATATAGCTTAGAGAAAATTTACCCTTGAAAACACTTAACTGACACTAATAGTTTGTTTGTTTTTGGCAAAGGAAGTAAGTTGATACAGGAAGCCTTCCTGAATTGTCACAAAGAAGTGGAAACATTTAACATTTTATGCATCAAAATTTCATCATATATCTTCGGCTTATTCCTTCTAAATGGAATAATGCAACTAATTCACACATTTTTAAAAACTACCTTCATAGCATGTGTCAAGTAAATGCTTTTTGACAGTGTCATTCCACATGCTTTTTTAATGTTGACTTGTCTTTTATTTTTTTTCAATACAGTATTTATTTTGGAATGCTTTAAGATTCTTAGTAAAGTTGCAAAGATAATAATGGAGAATTTCATATACATCTCAGTTTCTCCTAGCATTCACATCTTACATTACCAGGGCACATTTGTCAAAACTAAGAAACCAACATGGGTGCATTACTATTAACTTGAACAGCAGGATGTCACTGATTTTTCCATCAATGTCTTTTTCTGGTCCAGGATCCAATCCAGGATACCATATAGTATTTAGTCGTCTGGCTTCCTCACTGTCCTCTCGTCTGTGATATTTTCTCATTTTTTCTTTGTTGTTCATGACTTTGGTGGTTTTGAGGAATATTGGTTAGGTATTTTGTAGAATGTCCCTGAACTTGGGTTTGTATAATGTTTTTCTTGTGGCTAGACTGGGGTCATGGGTTTGGGGGAGGAAGACCACATGATGAAATGCTCTTCTCATCATGTCGTATCGGGGGGTTCATGCTATCAACATGACTTATCACTGATAATGTTAACCTTGATCCTCTGGACAAGGTAGTGTTTGCCATGTTGTTACACTGTGAAGTTATTATTTTTCCCTTTGCCTATTCTATTCTTTGGCAGCAAGTCACTAAGTCCACTCCACCCTCAAGGGATAGGGGCATTAAGCTCCATCTCCTGAAGGGGAGGATATCTATATAAGTTATTTGGAATTCTTCTCTAAGAAAGATTTGTCTCTTCTCTATTTGTTTATTTATTTAGTCATGTATATCTGTGTGGAGTCAGGGATATTTATTTTATACTTTGCATTATAACCCAATACTACGTTGTTTTTGTTGTTCAAATTGTTCCAGCTTTGATCAGGGGAACCTCTTGCAGGTGGGCTCCCTCTTACCTTTGACATCCCCCACCCCGCCTTTTAATCCTTCTTCCCTTTCTGGCATAACAAGATGTTACAGGCTTACCATGTATTTGCCTGTCCTGGCCATAGAATTAGTTGTCTTTGATTTTTAACCTCATGAAAACAAAGAGTAAATGTATTTTGTTTTCTATATATAATACCTTATGCAAAATCATGATTGTTTTTGGTGATACTGATGGTACAAGGCCAAGAACAAAATACGATCTTATTAGGTTCATTTCCTGCCAGGCCAAAATGTAATGAATACTCATTTCTGACCTGAAAACATTGTTTGGAAAGTGACAAAAGGGATACTTTAGGATGGACTGCACATTTTCCTTTTCACTTCCTGCCGTTTTGTAGAAATAGTTTGGAGAGAGCGCCGTGGGGAAGGGCGGTGCTTTCACCACTTAACCACCCACAAAATCGGGCATGATCTTGGTCTTTGTTTTGTTCGGGAACCTTAGTTTCCACGGTAAATAGCACTGGCCCCAGACTCCAAACAGCTGAGAACTATTCTTAGCAAAAGATAAAGAAGAATAACTTGCTGCTTTTTTCTTTCTTCTCCCCTCATCTCCCGTTATTTCTTAACTAACATGTGCTAAAAATTCTGGTACTCCCATTATTTCAGCCAACAAATGAGTGGAACTGTCCTCTTACATCCATCTTTCTGAGGTTCTTAATCTTTCTCACAATTGTACCCAAAACAGGTAGAGAGTAATCACAGTTTCTTTCTGTCTTCTGGTACAGTTGGAAATTAAATCAGTGGCTGAGTTTGCCCCCTTTGCCTCTTAACAGTTGGGACATGCATTGCCAAACAGGTAGTGACTATACAGTATAGGTCTGAGAGGTAAGGGTACATTTAAAAAGGACTTTCCTAAAATGGTTTTACTTTAAGTAAGGAAAATAGGGAGGTATTGCCTCCAATAGGAATTAGGAAAGAGAAGCAAATGAATAAATGAGATAAAATACCTCTGCACAGCAAAGGAAAACCATCAACGAAATGAAAGGGCAACCTATGGAATGGGACAAAATATTTGCAAATCATATATCTGACAAAGGGTCAGTATCTAAAATATATAAAGAACTCACAAAACTCAATAGCAAACAATCTGATCAGAAAATGGGCAGAGGAGCTGCATTTTTCCAAAGAAGACATTTTTCCAACAGCTACATGAAAAGGTGATTAACATCACTAATCATCAGGGAAATGCAAATCAAAACCACAATGAGCTATCACCTCACACCTGTCAGAATGGCTCTGGCTATCACCAAAAAGACAAAGTGTTGGCTAGGATGTGGAGAAAAGGGAACTCTTGTGCACTGTTAGTGGGAATGTAAATTAGTGCAACCACTATGGAAAACGGCGTGTAGGTTCCTCAAAAATTAAAAAAAAAAAAAAAATAGAACTACTATATGATCCAGCAGTTTCACTTCTGGGGACGTATATATCCAAAGGAAAGGAAATCACTACCTAGAAGAGATACCTGCACTCCCATATTCATTATAGCATTATTTGTAATAACCAAGACATGGAAACAACCTAGTATGTATAAAATATATAATGTATGTAATATATATATACATACCTTATATATTTCATACATATATGTGATATATATAATGGAACGTATTCAGCTGTAGAAAAGAAGGGAATCCTGCCATTTGTGACAACATGGATGGGCCTTGAGGGCATTGTGTTAAACAAAATTCATCAAAGAGAGAAAGATGAATACTGTATGATCTAACTTATATGAGGAATCTAAAACACCAAAACTCATAGAGAACAGATTGGCAGTTGCCAGAGATAGAAATGGGTGAAAGTGGTCAAAAGGTACAAACTTTGAGTTATAAGATAAATAAGTCCTGGGGATGTAATATACACCATGGTGACTATAGTTAACAGTACTCTTGTATATTTGGAAGTTGTTAGGAAAGTAGATCTTTAAAGTTCTCATGACAAAAAAAATTTGTAACTGTATGTGGTGATGGATTTTAACTAAAGTTACTGTGGTGATCATTTCACAACATATACATATATCTAATCATTATGTTGTATAACTTAATCTAATGCACTGTTGTATGTCAATTATATCTTGATAAAACAGGAAAAAAAAATTTTTGAACACTCTGAATGTGTCTGCCAAATTATCTTACGAGAAATACTTGCCCATGAAAGAAGCCATTTATACTGGGAAAACCACTGTGATTAGTTGGTATATTCACATGTGTAGAAAAACATATTACTGTCAAAATACATCCGTGGAGCTAAAGTACTGGAGCCACCTGAAATAGAGCTCTTGGAATATTTAATCTCAATATACAGTATTTGAGACAGTCAGATACTCCTAAAGATTTTGTGTTCTCTAATATCCTTTCAATTATCTTGATTACGTTTTGGATAAAGGCATAATTAGGTGGTTGTACTAGACTGCAAGGTCTGTTTCAAACTGTGGCAAACACAGACACCAGATTGTCATTAGGATGGCACTAGTAAAAGTGGCTTCTAATACCTAGAGAAATGGACTTTTTGGTCTAAGGTGCCACTGGGGATGTGTGTCAGCAAAAAGGAAAGGAAAACAATATACTGTTTATTCCCTTAGATGAGTGATTTCCACACTTGACTACATTAGAATCACCTGGGAAGTTCTTAAAACTGATGATGCCTGTGTTATAATGTCTGAGATGGGTCTAGGCATTGACATCTTTTAAGGCTTCCTTGGTGATTATAATGTGCAACCAATGTCATAGAACAATATTATCAAATTTTAGTGAACATTTAAAAAAAAAATCTGGATAATTTGTTAACAAGGCAGATTCTTGGGGCCAACTGTAGTACTCATATTTATCGATCAGGTGTAGTGTCCAGAAATTTATACCTTTAAAAAATAAGTCTTCAAGTGCTTTGGTTCATTGCATGATACTTAGATCTTAACTGCCGTAGCTGCTTGTGATGCCAGTCAAGTTGTGGCATCAGCCAAGCCCAGACTTGCACCACTGCCTAGAGCTGGCCAAAGCTCCACGGAACTGCTTGGTTTTCTTTGCAAGCTCTGAGGTCTTCTTTTTTCACTTATGCCCTTTCATCAGCTGTCTAGGTAACTCATCCTTTGACATTCAGCTCATTTACCTACCCTTGGAATTTCTTGACTCCTCCAAGCCCCCTCTCACTCTGCCCCTGTGTCCCCATGTGATTGTCTTATTGTTTTGTAAACCTTAGTATTCTTATCTGTGTTTTCCATGAAACACTAAATTCCTTAGATGACCAACTGTGACTTGCTAAACTTTTATAGTTCTTGTGCCTGCCTCATTTCCTTATCATTGGGTGCCCTCAAAACTCCAAGCCTAATAGACAAACATCATAAATAATTATAATATGTTGTGAAATATTCTCTCTCAATGATAAATGCAGTATGCTGTAGCAATCCAGATTTCTTTCATCAGTAAATTTAATTTATTCATGACATTGCTTCTCCTTCCCCACAATTAGCATGAATAATTCAGAGGAGGCTATGTTCTGTCTAGTTGTGAATGAGAAGTTCACATGCAGTTGACTCAATTTTCTAAGCTATTGGAGAGGAGCAAAAGCAGATAATCCAAAAGTCACTTATATTTGTGTTTGGAATGCGTTTTGACATTTCCTGTGGGAAAAGTGTGGCCGATGATATAGGAATTCACGGTATTTCATACAAAAAATTTGAAGCCGTATGTGTAAGACCCGATTCTCCAGAAGCCAAAAACTGCCCTCCTGTTTGGTTCTCCACACACCACCCATATGGCCTGCTTTCCTGAATACCCCTCTAGGGGTGAGGGAAGCTATCTATTGAAATAAAAAGGAACAAAAAGGGATTGGTGTTCGCGGTGTGCTGTGTGTTTTAATTTAGGACTCCTCCCCCTCAAAGGTAGCTCTCTCCTATTTCTTTCCACATGTGAAAGAATATTCTGTTCATGTCAACAAACGAGTTAATCAAGCAAAATAGGTTGTGATACCCTTAAGATCTTGAATGCAAGCTAAAAGGATCAGGGGTAATTTCTTGGAGTGATAGAGTGGATTTATATTCCCCCCCACAAATATTTAACCGTTTATAGAGAATCTTTTTATTTTTTCGGAAAAATTTTTAGGAGCTCCTACAAATTGGGCAATTTAACTTTCTTCAAATAAGTACTCAGTAGAAAAACACTGTAAATTTACAACATCTGGATGAGAGTTAGTTACCATAGTTTCTATTAGAAGCATAAAAATAGGCTCGTGGATATGTAAATGTGGTAGGTTCTGTATTATGTTCTTTTATCTCTATATGATAGTGGTATATTCCTTAAAGCTGATAAAATTTACAAAGCAGTCATTAAAGTATCCTCATTAAATCTTTGACTTTCATTATGGACGTGATCTGCACATGGACTCTCCAACAATCCCTTTACCTCCCATACCGGGCAACCATAGGGTTCTGGGTAGGCAGAAGCCACGTAGCAAAACCAGATTCTCTTTCTGACTGTGATTGGTTCAGGGAACTTGACAAAAGTTGATCCACTCAGAGGAAAGCCCAGAACTTTTAGTTAATAGCTGGGATGGCAAACGCTCTCCCTTTGGACTAAAAGGAAAAGCACACGTGTCCAGTTGCAGCTGGCAACCATCTTGTGAACTCGAGAGGGGCCAGTCTTGGGACAAAGCTGACAGATTCCTGGTGAAATCTTTCAGTCATCAAATCCAGCTATCCGTGAAGGTAGTCCTCCTCTAGGCTTTTTAGCTGTGTAAATTACTGACTCTATTTTGTACAACAATTTGAGTTTTTTCTCTTATTTGCAACAGGAAAACTCTTAGCAGATATGAGTACCTATGACTGACATGTCTGTCAAACGAGAGAGGAGCAAATGGGTTATTCTAATATGTGACAGAAGAAAAGTAGCTATCTCACAGTAAAATATAAAAGGGTTTACATCCGTGGTGTGGTGTGTTTGAACCAGCCCTTATATGTAAATGCAACCTAGCTGTTCTTGTTCCGTTTTGCATTTCCTTCCTGATCATGACACACTGAGAAAATGTCACACAAAACTTGAGCGACCTATTGGGAAGTAATTTTTCTTTGTAATCTTCTTATGTTGCTTTGCGCTCCAACTGCAACGTTTAGTCATATAATTCAGACTTGAGGGTTCCTTTCAGAAATCCCTTCATTTTATAAATGAGGAGACTGAATCTCAGTGAGGTTGAGATGGAAAAGAACAAGGACAAAGCCTCCTGTCTTCTGATGAGCCCTTTTCCCACTGCACTGTGCTGTCTACAAGGAAAAAATGAAAAAACACATGACTGAGTGACATTAAAAATTAAAAAACACATGACATTGTTCCCTCTCCTGTAAGAGGGTTCTATCTTGTTGCTGTTGCCGTTGCCATTGCCATGTGACTCTCAGAGCTTTCCTGCACTCCCTATTCCATCAGCAGCCTGACCGCATGACTTGCTGAGGTAAATGCGAGTAGATGTGCAGAATCATGGAGGGCAATCGTGTGAGGCAGCTCACTCTTGTACTATTACAGCAAGTCCCAGAGGGTGGCTGTCATTTCATCCTTGGTCCTGGAATGAAAAGACCCATGGAGAAATTCCTCTGCCTGGAGTAGAAATGCAGTTACATTTAACATTAATGGGCAAGAAACATTTGTTAGAGTAAGTCATTGAAAGTTGGGGTGGTTTGTTACTTCAGCAAAGCTGACTAATACTCAGAGGATCAGGAGCAAGTATGCTATATGTTGTAAAATAAAAAAAAAAAGAGGAAAGTCCTGTGCATTTGGAAAACACTGCTTGCATTTCTACGGCTGCTCAAAGGACATAATACTGGCTGGTTTCCCCCTTATGTCATTAACATCTTACAGAGCCTGGGTTAACCTGTTTCTTCAGTTTTGCTAATTGTGAGGAGGAGAAGATATCACATGAACAAATCAAGTTACAGGTAAATAACAACATCTATATTAATACAGCACTTTAAGTCCATCCTGTGGTAGGACACAACGTACTGTATTATATATATTTTTAATGTATCTCAAATTGAACTGTGAGCTCTTAGCAACAACAGGTACTATTTCAGGGACTAAACTCATACAGATTAGGAAGACACAGTTGTTGACCTCAAAGAGGTCAAAGTAGATTGTCTCATTCTTGTTTAGACATTGGGGCATGCAGTAAGACTACTATGGTGTATGAGAGAGAGAGAGAGGGAGAGAGAGAGAGAACACTCGTGAAAGAATATGGCATACTAAGGGTACTATATCTGTTTAGAAAAGCCAGGAAATTTCCAAGAGAATCCAAATGCTAAAGAATAAAAGAAGTTATCAAAATAGGGGAAGGGATCAACATATGCAAAGACAGGGAGTCATTAAGTAATTCCATAGGGCAAATGTGGGGTGACAGGGAGAAACAGAAACATGGGTCCAGCCATGGCAGACTATTTATACTGAGGAACTGGCCTTTATTCTCTGCATAATAAAATGTCACTGAAGGAATATGATCAAAGTACTGACATGGACAGAATTTAGTTTTGCAAATACCTCTTTTTCGGAAGAATGAAGAAAAGAAGATCTGATAACACTGGTAAGAAGACTTTGAAAGTTGTCTGTATTAGTGTGGGTAAGAAATGCCAAGATCTTGCATTAAAAGCAGTGGCTGTGGGATAGAGGCTATGTAAACTTATTTTTAAGGTACACTCTGCTGAATTTTGTGAGGGTTGAGGTAGAAGTCACTCTCCTTAGGCAAAGAGGTATATGGGAAAGTTATGTCAGATATTTTAACGAAAAAAAAAGTGAAACACCCTAATGCAAAGATTTTGGACTTGAGACTAGGAGAGAGTATCATTTACTATCTCCCTGGTCTTAATTATTAATCTTTTCTAAGGCTCAGTTTCCTCACCTGTAAAATGGATACAATAAAGTACTTTTCTTATAAAGTTATAATGACAATGAAATAATATGGAGGATAAAAATATTTTAACCTTCTGACCCGTATAAGGGATTTATAATTTTTTGGTCATGTCTTTTTTTTTTTTTTAACATCTTTATTGGCGTATAATTGCTTTACAATGGTGTGTTAGTTTCTGCTTTATAACAAAGTGAATCAGCTATACATATACATATGTTCCCATATCCCCTCCCTCTTGCGTCTCCCTCCCACCCTCCCTATCCCACCCCTCTAGGTGGTCACAGAGCACCGAGCTGATCTCGCTGTGCTATGCAGCTGCTTCCCACTAGCTATCTGTTTTACATTTGGTAGTGTATATATGTCCATTAGTCATGTCTTTTCCCCCCTAATTCTTATTAATTCTATAATATCAGCCAGGACAGGAAATATGGGAGATTTGGGGTGATAAATGGGGAGGGAGACAATTTCAATTTGAAAATCTAGAATCTGATTTTCTGTAAGATACCCATATGGAAGTATCTGGTAGGTAGTTGGCAATTCAAGGAGGTATCTAGTAGGTGATTAGTAATTCAAGCCTGAGACTTAGAAGAAGGTACTGATGGGAAGTAGGTCATATTAAAATTGATGTCATAGCTATAAATATTGCCAGAGATAATGTATAGAAATAAGAGAAGAGGGACCCCAAAAAATAAGGGACCCCCAAAAAGGATACTGAGAAGGAGTAGCCTGACAGCAACTGGGTAATCAGCATTAAATAATGTTTTATAAAGCAAGGAAGGAGTTTTTAAAAGAAAGGATTTAATTATAGATAAACACTCCAGGTAGAAGGGTATAATAAGTTGAAAGGATCAAATATAGGCAATTATAGAGAAGTTAGATTGAAAGAAGCTACATATATTAGGCAATGAGTTAAAAGTGATCAAATAGAGAACAGTAATTTAAGATTGTTCTTTTCAAACCCTCAAGTGTAAGGGGAAGGAAACTATAAAGACTCCTAGTTGCCTCCTTACTATCAACTCTGTCCTTCTCATTGAGTTACAGAACTCTTACATTATTGGTCATAGTATTATGCCCAGTTTAAAGTGACATCTGCAAGCCCCCATACAATTGGGTGGCTAGTGAGATATGATCGTGAGTCATGGGTGGGAAGCAGTTTCCAGGACAGCTGCTTAAAAGAGCTGCCTCAGCTGGGAGTCATGTCCTTTCCCCTTTGTGTTTCTACCTTCCTGAAATGGGGATGAGATGGCTGAAGTCAGAGCAACCACCGTGGGACCTTGAAAACAATGTCAAGAGAATCTCAGGTACTTCAGCGCTAATATTCTTGAACTCCTGAATCAATGTCATCAACAGTTTACTTCTGTCATGTGAGAAAAATAATTATTTTAAGTCCCTGTTGGAACTCTGTTTTTAGCAGCTGGATGCAATTGTAGTTATAAACTGACAAAGTATAACAGCTAGGTGACATAAGGTTAAAAGAATATGTATATATTCAAAGCAGTGGCTTACAACCTTCTTGAGATTCTTTTCTTTATTTTACTCTTCTTCCCTCAATAGGGAACACTGGTAAATCAGGGTCTGTACTTAACAGATTACACTCGGTAACCTTATTAACACCTGGGCCTGATTGAAATGATTTTGAGCTGATGCTTTAATGCGACAAAACCTTAGGAACCTTAGGAAGGTTAGGAAGATATTCCCAGAACCCTTGGGAACCTTAGGAAGATATTCCCAGAAACCTTAGGAACCTTAGGAAGATATTCCCAGAACCCTTGGGAACCTTAGGAAGATATTCCCAGAAACCTTAGGAACCTTAGGAAGATATTCCCAGAACCCTTGGGAACCTTAGGAAGATATTCCCAGAACCCTTGGGAACCTTAGGAAGGGGTGGTCAAGCATATGGGCAGGTGCTCCTCATCACTGGGAAAGGCAAATTAAAACTGCAATGAGATATCATTACATACTCACTAGGAGGGCTAAAATTAAAAAGACTGATAATACCATGTGCTGGAGAGGATGTGAGCAAATGGACATCTTGTAAAATATGCAGTGACTCTAACACTTGGGAAAAAAGTTGGGCAGATTTTTACAAAGTTAAACTACACTTAGCATAAGACCCAGCAATTCTACTCTTATGCATTTACCTAAGAGACAAGAAAGCATATGTTTTCACAAAGAGCTGTGCATAAATATTCATAGCAGCTTTATTTATAATATTCACAAACTGGAAACAATGCAAATGCACAGCAACAGGTAAACGTATCCACTAATTGTGGTACATCCCACAGTGCGATACCTCTACCTGATGGCTGAGACAGCGGAGGTGCTGATTCTAGCCCACTCCTAAAAGACACAGGAGCTCCTCTGATGGGAGAGTGACCGGAGGATGCCCCCTGGGGCCTGGCCAACGCTTTCCTGGGATTGCATTTTGCCCTCTTGAGTATCTATCTCTCTACCCCCTCCTTCTGACTTCCTCTTTTCTTTTACCTATATCAGAGCTGCATTGTTCTGCAGGATTTCCACGCCTTCTTGGTTCTCTTCCCTTTATCCTTCACGTTATTTCCCCTAGATCTATTTCAGGGCTAGTTCTATCTTGGCATCTACTTCCTCGAGGACGCAAATTAACACGATGAGTGTCTGAGTCAGAGGGTAGGGACATGAAGGAATTTTTGGGTGTAATGGAAAAATGTTTTAGGCTTTATCATTGTGGTGGTTACATGGGTATATTCATTTGTCAAAACACTGAAATGTATACTTAAAGTGAGTGTATTTTATTCCTTAATAAAATTGACTTAAAAGAAAAAATAATTCCAAATGCCATGGCTTACCGGTCAGGTCAGGTAGTGGTTAGATAACATATTTTATACAGACTACAAGGCAAAGGGGATAAACAAAGAATCTGCATAGCGTTGGCAAAACCACAATCTTCACTTATTTAGGAGTTGCATTTATAAATCTTTAGGAATCATAAATCTCCTTTTAAGGATGTTAGGTCACTTTGGTGACTTGCTCATAAGTGGGCATAAAATGGTTAAATAATAAAAGCCCAGATGGCTGTAGCAGGGGTAATATTTGAATGAGACAGAGAAATTACGCTTAAGTGATGGCTTTATACAGTAAAAAAGGGATAAGGGTTTTGGTGGTAGCTTTTTATCTGAAAATTATTTTTCCCCCATAAACCCGGACTGGCTTCTGAATTCATAACCACTGATGGTGCAGGGCGAGAAGATGTGCTGAGGCAGCCTCTGGCATGTTTAACAAAAGCACAGGCACTGGAGGAAGAAGGCAGAGCTAGCACTCATCAGTGTATTTAAATCCTCCCTTTCCTGTCTGTCTTTCCCCCCAGATTGTGACTTACGTGAGCATGATGACCAGGCTTTATCCGTTTTCTCTGTCTCTGGAATAGCTAGCTTACTATGGGCAAGCAATGCATTTTTATTGAATAGATTATTAAAGGAATAGATAACTTTCCATCACAACTCTCCTTCTCACCGGACCATCTTTCCAAACATCTCTTGCTCATTTTGTCCCAGATGAAGCTGAGTACCTATAATGACAAGGTTGTTTTATTGATCTTGTTTTGCTTCATTTACCATCTATTTATTTTACTACCAGGTTTAGCCTTTACTAGAAACTAAGGAGCCAGATCAAAAGAGGATCCTGCTATTGTAATTGAGGTCAGAAAGCTTGTGTTTGGCAAGATCCTGAGTCGGGAGGGTTTGACGCGGCATATAATTGAATCGCTGTGTTGCTCAATCTGGATGCAATCTTTTCAAAGTGACTTTACTACAGCAGAACAATTAGAGAGGTCAAAATCCATCTGATGTAGAATTTTGCATTACATAGCTTTTAAGAAATCCGTAGAGCCACGATGTGAAGAAAACAATAGTTCTCTTTTTTAAAAATAAACTTTTAATTTAAAAATACTTTTTGACTTAGAGAAAAGTTGCAAAGATAGTAGAGTGTTCTAGCTCCCCTAATGATAACATCTTTCATTACTATGGTATCTTTATCACACTAAGAAAACAACTTTGGTTTGTTACTATTAACTGAACTGCAGGCTGTATTCAGATTTCACTAGTTTTTTTCCTAAGGTCCGTTTTCTGTTCATTACCTTTAGTCATCATATCTCCTCAGTCTCCTCCACTGTGTGACAGTTTCTCGAGCTTTCTTTGTTTTTTATGACCTTGTCAGTTTTGAGGAGTACTTTGTAGAGCGTCCTCCAGTGTGGATTTGTCTAATGTTTTTCTCACTGTTAGACTGGGGTCGTGGGCTTTCGGGAGGAAGACCAGAGAGGTGAATTCTCACCACATCCTATCAGGCTACATGCCATTTCCATGATTTACTAGTGATGGTGCTAATCTTAATCATCTGGTCAAGGTAGGGCTTGCCAGGTTTCTCCACTGTGAGGTTACTTCCTCTCCTTGTTTTCCTTGCTCTAAGGAAGCGAGTCACTCCGGGTGGCCCGCCCTTAAAGGTGCGGGGTGATTTAAGCATCATCTCCTGGATAGGGGAGCGTCCAAATGAATTGTTTGAAATTCTTCTGTAAGAAAGAGTCGTCTCTTCTCCCTCATTTGTTTGTTTATGACATCATTTATTTCTATCAGTATGGACCTGAGATATGTATTTTATGCTTTAGGTGATCATCCAATACTGTTGTTTATTTTGTTGTTCAAATTATTCCGATTCTGGCCATTCAGAGCTCTTTCACTTTGGTTCCATTTGACAGGCCCCATCCTTTTCTCTGAACACTTCCTTATTTCCTGGCCCTGTTAAGATGCTCCTGATTGATCATATCTGTTCCCTGCCCCAGCTCTAGAGCCAGCCAGCCATTTCTCCAAAGAGCCCTGGTTCTTTTCATTGGAGAATGGTGTCAGAACCCAAGATCAGAGCACAGGGTAACAGTTTTTTGTTGTTGTTGTTTTTTTAAGAGCATTATTGAAGTTCCACCAGCTACTAATATACCATTATATCTGTTTATGCCTAGTATTTAGCTGAGGGAAGAGTTTTGTTTTATATATTAGATTATTAGGGTTCTCTGTCTTACATTCTTTTCTTTTAGTTCTGTTTACTGTTTTATTTCCTTCTGAATTCTTGTCAGATGAATGGAACTCTGGATTATGGTAGGCATAGTTTTGGCAGCAAGAAACATCTCATTTTGAAAATGAACTTATCCCTGGATTAACTTTTCTCCCAGTAGGGTTGCACCATGGCTGTTAAGTTGTGCAGAGCTTACTGTGTTGAAGAGGCCTGTTACGTAGGCCTGTTATATATTTTCCATATATAAAGGTATATTCATTTGGTGAATTGATCATATTTGGAGTTTGGTCCCCTTCTGTGCCTACTGTTTTATCAGAGAAAGAGCTGATCTATCTTTCAGGAGTGGGCTCATGTTATTCAAGCTTGTAGAAACGGATACACTTCCATAATTCTGATTTATTCATTTACAGTAAGAAATGCAATGATAAGCAAACAAGAATGCTGGTATCAGTAGAATCTTTCCTGTCAAATGTGGTATTCAGGAAGCAATAGTATAATCAGAAGACTTTTGGTGAGCATGGTTCAAAACAAGGGGAGTGTCACAATTTACCTGTTGAATGGCATGCTGTCTAAGTAGCCTGCCTCTAGCTGTTTGGGTCTCTTCTTTGGTCCTCTGGGCTGACAGTTCCCCCTTCTTTTAGCAATTACTCACAACACAATACATGCATGTGGGGAATTTTCTTAATGCAAAATTTCCATCCTACTCCAATTGTACCTTCTCTGAAAATAATTGCCTAGTAACCTTGGTTCAAGATTTTGAAGTTTACAAACTCTTCAGTCACACATTTCAAAAAAGAAAAAAATATATATCAATTTGGGGTTTACTTCTATAAAAGGCTTAAGCACAGATATTGCATGTGGATTTTCCTAGTTTAATCCAGACAGAGCAGATTTTTCCTTTTTACCTAATTCTACTCCCTGACCCGCTATTGTCCACCTCCATACGCCTTCTCCTGGGAGAGACACTTTTCTGTTGTTTACATGAAATTGTGTGAGCATGGGTAAGTTACTTAACTTCCAAAATCCTGTGTTTTCTTATGTGTGAAATGAGAAAAAGTAGTACCACTTCAGAAGGTTGATGTATGGATTAAATTCTCATTTAAAATATATCAAATGTCTTAAAAAATTACTGACAAATAGTAAGCATTCAATAAAGGTTAGCTTCAGTCAGTGGCCCAAAATATCCTCAAACAGCAGCTTAAAACTAGTCAGCATTTCAAATGCTACAGCAACAATCTTCACCCTGACTCAGTGCTGCCCTGTTAAAGACAGGGATAAGCCAGCAATTTTCTACTGAATAAAGACATATGTTGGGCTAACATACTCATATTGGAGGCTGAATTCTCCACATCAATCATCATTGCTGCATAGATGCAGCAATTAATTGCTAAGTCCTTTTATTTTTATTTTTATTTATTTATTTTTTAACATCTTTATTGGAGTATAATTGCTTTACAATGGTGTGTTAGTTTCTGCTTTATAACAAAGTGAATCAGTTATACATATACATATGTTCCCATATCCCCTCCCTCTTGCCTCTCCCTCCCACCCTCCCTATCCCACCTCTCTAGGTGGTCACAAAGCACCAAGCTGATCTCCCTGTGCTATGTGGCTGCTTCCTACTAGCTATCTATTTTACGTTTGGTAGTGTATATATGTCCACGCCACTCTCTCACTTTATCCCAGCTTACCCTTCCCCCTCCCCGTATCCTCAAGTCCATTCTCTAGTAGGTCTGTGTCTTTATTCCCGTCTTGCCACTAGGTTCTTCATGACCTTTTTTTTTTTTTCTTAGATTCCATATATATGTGTTAGCATACTGTATTTGTTTTTCTCTTTCTGACTTACTTCACTCTGTATGACAGACTCTAACTCCATCCACCTCATTACAAATACCTCCATTTCATTTCTTTTTATGGCTGAGTAATATTCCATTGTATATATGTGCCACATCTTTATCCATTCATCCGATGATGGACACTTAGGTTGCTTCCATGTCCTGGCTATTGTAAATAGAGCTGCAATGAACATTGTGGTACATGACTCTTTTTGAATTATGGTTTTCTCAGGGTATATGCCCAGGAGTGGGATTGCTGGGTCATATGGTAGTTCTGTTTTTAGTTTTTTAAGGAACCTCCATACTGTTCTCCATAGTGGCTGTATCAATTTACATTCCCACCAACAGTGCAAGAGTGTTCCCTTTTCTCCACACCCTCTCCAGCATTTATTGCTTCTAGATTTTTTGATGATGGCCATTCTGACTGGTGTGAGATGATATCTCATTGTAGTTTTGATTTGCATTTCTCTAATGATAAATGATGTTGAGCATTCTTTCATGTGTTTGTTGGCAAGTCCTTTTAAATATAAAACTGATGGAAACCAAGAGCAGTTTTTCATAAACATTAATTATTACTCAATAAAAGTGACCAGCAAGGGTTGCCCAGTGTAGATTATGTCCATTAAGATTTTTCTGTGTTAGAAGAAAGGCTTTATATTCATAAATTAATCAATACAGGTACATATTACTATTTTAACTTGATCATTTCAATTCTACAAATAAGCTTACTTTGAGGCAGCTCTATTTGGAAATTGAATGACTAGCCTACAAAACAACAGGGGGTATGGTTGAAAATGACCTTCTTTTATTGTTGTGTCCTAAATGCAGGACTTGTAATGAGGAAAGCCTTGACAAAATGTCATCCACTTGGATTACCGTGCACATGGTAATCTGTCATTCGGATCCTCTGGAGAGCCAAGGAGCAGGCTACTGTACGTCATGTTAACATGTGTTTGTGGAGAGGTATTCACCAAAAGTTATGCTCGACGTCCATAAGGGTCTCCTGGTGGATCCTGAATTTCATCTTTAGTTTCATTAGCCAGATATTGGCTGTTAGAATTATTAGTGCTCTAGGAGGACCCACCCAAGTGTGGTCACCAGTGTCTCCTCCCTGTGGAGCAGACTGTATCTTGGAGACTCATCTGGTCCCCAAACCAGGGGATGTGGGGCACACAGCTGTGTCCTACAAATCACTGTGTCCTAAAATCACTCATGCTTAGTTCTTTTGGGGAATAATTGCTTGTTTTCAATCCCTAAATTTAAACTCACCTCCATTTGGACTTATTTCTCCTGGTTTTTTGTTTTTGGTCTGATTTAAACCCTGAATCCAGGCTGGGGTGTCATTGTCATATTCTGCTCTGTCCCCTTACCCAGTTTGGTTCTCTCAACGCTGACCGCAATCTTTGACTCTAACCGTATTTTTGGCCTTGTGTAGGTTCGGACAACAACTCTCTGTCCTATACTCTTGCCCACTTTGAACTTCTGAAATGTAACCTTGGCCTCCTACTGGGAAAGGATCCTTGTGTATGTCCCTGGTTTTGACCTTATCACCTTGGAAAACAAGCTCAGGATCCATAATCCCAGCTGTTCCAGCCGCACTTCCACGTGGATCACTGAGTCTCACGCGGGCACCAGACAAATGTTCACATATTACACATGATCTAGGTAATGGGGTAACGGTTCTTCTTGAGCACCTCTTCCTTGCTCAGTGGATCATGAGCACTTCTTTCCTGAAAAGTCAGAAAAAGAAACTAGAAACTATGTTATTGCCAATCTTATTTTTCCATCTTAGAGATTTTTGTGAAAAAAGACTGGTAAACAGTAATTAAGTTTATTATTTTTTTTAAAACAAAGACAGTTATCTTGAATTCCTTTCCTTTTCATATTTTCCAAACTCACATAAGTTCTAAAATGTTTGAGGTTACTGTACAGCAGAAACAAACACAACATTGTAAATCAACTATAAGCCAATAAAAATTAATTAAAAAAAAAGAAATACAAATGTCTGCTAGAGAATGGGAAAAAAAAAAAAAAAGACTTCCCTGAACAACAACAAAAATTCATTTTTACCCGTTCTAGACTATTTCTTGAAACATATCCATCTCATGGGGCATTGGAGTTGGCATCCAAAATAAAACCCCTTTTTTGAGAGAAGTCACCATTTTCAATCTGCTTTTCTTGACTGGAGCGATAGTGCTTGATTAGTAACATGCAGGAAAATTGAATATAAATCCTGTCTTTGCTCCTCTCTGTATGTTAACTCTATTCTTTCATATCCCAGTCAGTCTTGCTGGGCTATCTGGTCAAACTCGCATCCTTCAAACTTTGGGACCAATCACCATGGCCAGGAGGATATAATATTATGACTGCCTGACCCTGAGTCATTTACCCAACCCTCTGGCCAGAAACATGGGATATGTTCCCAAAGGAAGGTAGAAGAGGACAGGTCATGTTAAAGCGGGACAAAAACAAATACAGTAACCATGCATCTCTCCACCACTTCCCCCATGCATCCATTCCATAAGTTTATTTAGTACCTAGTGAACCAACACTGGCCTAGGTTCTGAGCTTATAATAAATAGTGATCAAAGTCAATATAATCCCCATCCTCACTGAACTCACAGTTGAGAATTTCTAGCAAACGTTGTGACTAAGCTACCTAACATCTCTGAACTTCCGTGACCTCATCTGTAAAATGAAAGTAATAGTATTTGCCTTTCATGGTTGTTGCGGGGAAAATTAGACATGGCTTCCAGTGTTCAGCATTTAGCAGTTTGAGTTGTGGTGCAGTGCCCGGGGTAGCAGTTGTGGTGTCCCCATTACCTCCAATTCTGCAGTGAGATTTTGAGCATTGTTCCCCTCCGTACAGCTTCCAACCCTGTTCTTTAGCTTTGCTAGAGATTCTGTGCACAACCCAATATCCTTTAATAAATTACCCTCTGATCAAACCAGTTTTGTTTGCTACAAAACACCTTAACTGATAAAGAAAGTGCTTAATAAATGGTAACTATAGTTCCAAATAAAATAAAATAAAATAAAATGTTTGCGGTGATAATTATTCTGATTTCAGTTTTGATAGTTTAAATATATTAAAGTGGGAAATGTGAAAATTCTTATCTTTAAATCAATGAAATATAGTAATAAGATCTATCTTCTAGAATTGCCATAAGTATCATGAGTTTATACATGTAAAGCACTTTACTCAGTGCCTTGTACATGGTGTGCTATTAATTATCTTTTATTATTATTTAATTTCATACTTATAAAATGAATAGTTTGTACCATATGACCTACAATGTCATTACCAATTTTCAAATCTTCAGTCTGAATTTTACCCAAAGTAGGCTCTCCAATGTATCTATGATATTGTTCACTGATTACTCAAAAATATTACATATGTAAAATGTGGATAGCACATACACATTATATATACATATGTAATAACAAGATATGAAAACATAAGTGTATAGTATATCAGGTGATAATAGGAGCAGGAAAAGCAGGGTAAGGGGATGAGGGAGAAATACAGAATGTGGTCCTATTTTAGAAAAAGTTGATCAGAAAAGGCCTCTCTAGTAGGGTGGTATATGCACAGGTATCTGGTTGACACAAGAGAGGAAGCTCTGGGGGTATCCAAGGGTAGAGGGTTCTTCTTTTGTTTCTTAGAAGGAATATATCCAAAGCATACGGTGATCCTTGAGGTCAAGTTGGCAATTCCTTAGTGTCCAACTCGATATAAAGGTTACCTCTCTGCTTTCAGAACAAGAGAGAAGCCATTCAACCTCCCCTAAAGCATGTTACACATGGACTGACCCAAATCCAAGAAGATTAATTTTCAAACAAAAACCCTTGGATAGCTGTGTTCACAGGATAGATATTTAACTTGGTAGGAAAGTTGTCTCTCACATCACTGGCTTAGACCATTAGATATCACCAGTAGATTTTTGTTACCAGATAAAGTTTAGTTTATATGATTAATACAGACTATATCTACATGAAACCAATAATCAAATGTACGTGAAATATCTGTTCCCTTTGCTGTTGTGTATGTTGCCTCATTGAAGGCAAGTAGCCAGAAGCCTGGTAAAAACATGAGGTATGCTATATTTATTATTCATCCGAACAGTGCAATGGAAAGTTTGTAGAAACCATTGATTTATTAACCTATTGATTCATTATCCTTAAATATTTATTGATTATGTGAAAGTCATCATGCTAATAGTAGTGTATTTGAATTTTAGCACAAGTACTGTTATTAATGAGCTGTGTGATCTATGAAAACAGCTTCTCTCTGGGCTTTACGTTTCTCACCAGTTCAAAAATGTGTATTTATTAAGTCCACACTCTATGCCAGGCTTTGTGCTTGGTATTAGGAACAGAGAAATGAATAAGACAACATTGTAAGGGAGATAGGTATGGAAACAATTAAAGCATGCATGTTAAAATTACATCCAAGTTTTCTGTTTAAAAAAAACCCAGAGTGCTAGTGATTAATCTGCCAGGGGAAACAGGATTAGGAACAACTTCAGAGAAGAGACATTTAAAAATTATTAGGAGTCAGTTAGACAAAAAAGTGGAAGAAAGTCATTTTATACAGCTCATTAAGGACAGCTTAAAATTTCATGATTTTAGCAATATACCTTTTAAACTTTTGGAAAAAGACATGGGGCTAGATGATAATAATATCAATTAACCATTAAAAGTGATATTCAGATGCTTTGAAAATGTTGAAAACCTCATAAATAAAACTTCTCATCATATAGATATTTAAAAATTCTGTTTAGGATTCTTTTTTGGCCTTATTTATACATCTCCAACTAGGAATGTTTCTGCCTGAAATGCAGAACTCCCTTTATCATAGAGTAGCTTACTTCTACTAAGTCTTTTGACTAATAGTTCAGAATAATGTCTTGATTTTATTTTATGCCTCCATAGCTACAAGATATAAAAATTTTGCATCATTATATGTAAGTTCACTTAAAATATATTTTTTTCTCTCACTATATGGATTTTTATGAAATACAGAACTAATACCTGTATTTTTTACTGCAATATTGATATATGGTTTATTCCCTCAGTGATTGCTGCGTTTGTTTCAGACACTACAGAATTTACTTTTTATAATATAAATCTTCCTAAACCACACTCCCCCCCCCCCACACCCTGCAAAGTTATCAACAGAGGCATTTGGATTCACAGACATTCTAACAAAAGATTACCCAACATTTTCTCTTATCTTACAATTGGATGTATTCCCTTGGGATAAGACCTCATCCAGAGCTAAGACTGCTCAACCAAATGGATTTTTTAGTTGGCTGAATTCACAGACACTTAGACACATCAACAGAAGAGACTTTGCTTTATCCAGTGACTGTATCAAATAGCTATTGTTAGGATGTTATGGTCTCAGTCAATCAGGACTCAAGAGTCTAAAAAGTTTGATTTCTCTTTAAGAGTCATTTAGAACAGACTTGAGAACACAGAGCCATCCTTGTTCAATAAGAGATGAAGATGGTATGAGATTAAAGGAACTTTTACCTCAATGGAATATGAAAGAAAGAATGGGAGTATATCTCAGACTAATAGACTTTTAGGGTAGGAAGGGTCCTTAGAAATAGTTAAGCAAATGCTCTCACTGCACATATGAGAAAACTGAACTGCAGAAATGTTAAATGCCTTCCAAAAACCATGCAGCCAGTTTTCCTACAAAGGGTCAGAAAGTATATTTAGTGTAGGATTCAAATTCAGACTTTTGACATTATTTACAAATTCATTTATGTAAGGACATAACAAGCTACAATAATAACACTGAAATATATTCATTCCACAAATTTAAATATGCCACAATTCTACAGTCCAGCTCCCTTCACAATTTAAGTACCACTTCCCCCACCCCAGCACTTTCCAATATCCTTTTCCAATACCCTGGAAATTTACAGGTGTACCTTTTAATCGTTATTTTCGTCACTATCCACTTCGAAATAAACCAAATGATGCAGTTTAAAATTTATGAGTTTTGGAGGAAATATATACAGAAAATATAGAGGAAAATAGAGCTGTATGCAGACTGGAACCAAAAAGTCTTTGGAGCTATAAACAAATAAGTTTAGGGTATATCAGTGATATAGTTGAGTTGAAAGGAAAACAAGACTAACATGGCGATGAGTAATCCGTTAATATGTGAGAACTCTGAATAATCCTTCATGGGTGCTTGACTGGAGGGGCAAAGATGACTCTTTCCACAGATACTCTTGTGGAGTAAGGTGGGAGCTGGTTGGCCACTGGGGATCTCAGATGCATATTTATCAAGGCCCCACTGCTGCTACCGCTATGGCTCCTGGGGAAGGGGTGGAAGAGGGAGAATGGCAGTACAAACAACAATTCAAAACTCCCTTTCCTTGTTCTGAATTGGCAGTGTTTTTCTGAGTTCTCACAACATAACTATGGATGACAGAATTCAACAGACTTCTAAGATTGTGGCCTCAGACTTTCTTTATAGATCTCTGTGAACACACTACTGGTTTGGGGTTCATTTCCCAGCCTAAGATGAATAAAATACAGTTGATTTAACCATTAAAAATCTATGATAAAAAAACAAAAAAAATGGTGATTAAAAAGGTTGAAGGAATTGATTACTTAACCAATTATTAAGGCTATTAAAATTTTTCTTTTTCTTTGATATTTTCTATGTCTGTGAGTCTAATTCTGTTTTATAAATAAGTTCATTTATATCATTTTGTAGATTCCACATATAAGTGATATCATATGA
The DNA here is from genome assembly GCF_965194825.1 of Balaenoptera physalus. Lineage (NCBI taxonomy): Eukaryota > Metazoa > Chordata > Mammalia > Artiodactyla > Balaenopteridae > Balaenoptera > Balaenoptera physalus. Next base: position 10,284,365 of record NC_138884.1, read on the forward strand.
TATTTGTTTTTCTCTGACTTACTTCACTTAGTATGATAATAGTTAGGTCCAGCCATGTTGCTGCAAATGGCATTATTCCATTCTTTTTTATGGCTGAGGAATATTCCATTGTGAGTGTGTATATCTATCTATCTATCTCTCTCTCTATATATATATATTTATACATATATACACCACTGTAGGTGTGTGGGTTTATTTCTGCTCTCTCTGTTCTGTTCCATTGATCCATATGTCTATTTTTTGCCAATACCATGCTGTCTTGATTACTGTAGCTTTGTAGTATTGTCTGAAGTCTGGGAGGGTTATGCCTCTAGCTTTGTTCTTTTTCCTCAGCATTGGTTTTATGGTCTTTTATGGTTCTATATAAACTTTAGGATTGTTTGTTCTAGTTCTGTGAAATATGTCATGGGTAATTTGAAAGGGATCACATTAAATCTGTAGATTGCTTTGGGTACTATGGCCATTTTAACAATATTAATTCTTCTAGTCCAAGAGAATGGGTTATCTTTCCCAGATGATTTCTTTAAATCATTTTCAATTTCCTTTTTCAGTGTTTTGTACAAGTCTTTCACCTCCTTGGTCAGGTTTATTCCTAAGTATTTTTACTTTTTTGATTCAATTTTAAAAGGGATTTTTTTTTACTTTTCCTTTCTGATATTTAATTGTTAGTGTAAAGAAATGCAACAGATTTCTGTATGTTAATCTTGTATCCTGCTACATTGCTGAATTTGTTTATCAGTTCTAGTAGTTTTTGTGTGGAGTTTTTAGGGTTTTCTATTTATAGTACCATGTCATCTGCATATAATGACAATTTTACTTCTTCCCTTCCAATTTGGATACCTTTTATTTCTTTTTCTTGTCTGATTGCTGTGGCTAGGACTTCCAATACTATGTTGAAAAGAAGTGGTGGGAGTGGGCATCCTAGTCTTCTTCCAGATTTTAGCATAAATCTGCCAAAGTCAGAGAGCCTCCTGAACAGGGCTCAGATTTCAGCTCCATTTCTGAAGTCACATGGGCCCTGGGAATTGGCTCGATTTCAGCTCTACCTCTGTGTGTGGGCAACCCACCAGGGCTTGCGGGCTCCCAGAGCTCATAGAGAATGAGGTGTGCCTGCTATGAGCGGAAAAAAATGCTTAATATAATTTCTATCCTCTTAAATTTGTCTAGACTTGATTGTGGCCTGGTGTGTAATCTGTTCTGGAGAATGTTCCATGTGCACTTAAAAAGCATGTATTCTGCTGCTTTTGGGTGGAATGTCATATAAATATTAAGTCCAACCAGTCTATTGTGTAATTTAAGACCACTTTTTCTTTATTGATTTTCCGTCTGGATGATCTGGCCATTGATGTGAATTGATTTCCATCTGAATGGAATACTTTTTCCATCCCCTCACTTTTAGTCTGTTGTGTGTTTAGCTCTGAAGTGAGTGTCTTGTAAGCAGAGGTCTTGGTTTTTATCAAATCAGTCACCCTGTGTCTTTTGATTGGAGCATTTAGCCATTGACATTTAAAGTAATTATTGATATGTATGTACTTAGCATTTTGTTACTTGTTTTTCTGGTTGTTTTTGTAGTTTTTCCCTGTTCTTTTCTTCTTCTTTTAGTTTCTTTTCTAGTAGTTTGATGATTTTTTACTGGTACGCTTGTGTTTCTTTCTAATTTTTTGTGTATCTATTGTAGGTTTTTGATTTGTGGTCACCATATATGTTGACCTATATCTACTTGTTTTAAACAGGTAGTCCTTTAAGTTCAAACACATTCTAAAAGATCTATATTTTTTACTCCCCTCCCCAACCTTTTGTGCTTTTGGTGTCATATTTTGCATTTTCATGTTATCACTTTGCTGATTATTCTTGTTGTAGTTGATTTCACAAGTTTTTGCATTTTATCCTTTTTACTACCTTATTTAAGTGGTCGATCCTCATCCTTTATTATACATTTACCTTTACTAGTGGGATTTTCCTTTCCTATAGATTCTTATTTCTTGTTATTGCCTTTTCATTTCCATTTAGAAAGACCCTATAACATTTCTTTTAAGGTCAGTTTAGTATTGATGAACTCTCTTAGTTTTTGCTTGTCTGAGAAGTTCTTTGTATCCCTTTCAGTTCTAAATGATAATCTTGCTGGGTAGAGTATCCTAGGTTGCAGGTTTTTCCCTTTCAGCAGTTTAAATATATCATGTCACTCCCTTCTGGCCTGCAAAGTTTTTGCATAAAAATCAGCTGATAGCCTTATGCAGGTTTCCTTGTATATGACTCTTTGTTTTGCTTGTTGCCTTTAGAATTGTCTCTTTATGTTTAACTTTGATATTTTAATTATGATATGTCTTGGTGTGGGTCTGTTTGTGTTCATCTTGTTTGAGACCATCTATGCTTCCTGTACCTGGATATCTGTTTCCATCTCTAGGTTTGGGAAGTGTTCAGCCATAATTTTATTAAATATATTTTCAACCCCCTTCTCTCTCTCTTTTCTTTCTGGGACCACTATAATGTGAATGTTGGTATGCTTGATGTCCCAGAGGTCTCTTAAACTGTTCTCATTTTTTAAAATTTGTTTTTCTTTTTGGTGTTCCAATAGGGCCATTTCCATTTTTCTATCTTCCAGATCACTTATGCATTCTTCTGTACCAAATAGTCTGCTATTCATTCCTTCTAGTGTCTTTTTCATTTCAGCTATTGTATTCTACAGTTCTGACTGGTTCTTTTTTATCTTTTCTAGTTCCTTGTTAAAATGCTCACTGTGTTCATCTATTCTTTTCCCTAGTTCAGTTAGATTTCTTATTACTAACGCTGTAAACTCCTTATCTGGTAAACTGTTTATTTGTTTCTTTAATTATTTTTTCAGGGTTTTTCTCTTGCTCTTCAGCTGAGACAAATTCCTCTGTCTTCTCATTTTGCTTATCTTTTTCTGTCTCTAGAAATTAGGTGAAACAGTTACCTATGGCAGTCTTGAAGTGGTGTGCTTACATAGGGACATCCCTATACAGTCTGCATGTGCCTGTTGGCTTTGGTGTGAGAGCTGGATTCCAGGTGAACACAAGTCACATCTTTCCTCAGAGTGTGCTGGTAGCTATCACCTTGGTAGGAAGTGGATCTGGAGATGAAGGAGCTAGGGCCAGAGACAGGTGTAAGCTAGGGCTCCCCATATGCTCAGTGGCCATGACCACACTATCACAGGTGGGGGCAAGTCCCAAGTTGCTGGAGCAGAAGCCCCGAGGGTTGGGTCCAAGCTGACTCCACTCCCTTTAAGTGCGTGATCTCCCTGCTCCCAGTACTGGCACCCTTGCCTTTGACCCTGCTTCAGGAACAAGCAAGCTTGTGTGTGCTCTTCACAAGTGGAGCTTAAGCTTCCAGCAGCCCTCCTGTTGGTTCCACCAGCGCTCCAAAGGAAGCTTGTCTTCCCTGTGTTGGACCCCAGGACTGGGGAGCCCAATGTGTGGCTTGAACTGCTTACTCCCCAGGGTGGATCTCCTCCCATGTCATCTCCCTTTTCCTCTGTGTCCCCTCCCAGGGGCACAGGTCCTGACCTGATCACTTCTCTTCCTTTCCTACCCAATTCCTTGTGGCTCTTTCTTATATCCTTGTTTGTACAAGTGACTTTCTGCCCGTTTCTGGTTAGTTTTCAGTGAGACCATTTCCATGTGTAGATGTATTTTTGATGTGTCTGTGTGGGGAGGGGAGTTCCACATCCTCCTATTCCGCCATCTTGATCTCCCAATCTTAGATTTTGTTCTTTTAGTTAGGTCTCCTATGACATTAAACTTTCTTCAAAAGTGCAGTTTTGATTTATGTGACTCTTTTCCTTCTAATTCCATGATTTTGAGGTGTTAATTATTTTCATAATTATATTCTATTTAAAGAATCCAAATAAGAAAAAGAAGACTGATAGTCATTGAATATGGTAGTGCCAAGATAATTTCAATTTCAGTTATTAACTGACCTTTACTAATTCTGCTTTACTCTCTTTATATATGAATTAACACTGATGAGTTCCCTTACTTCAAATGTCCCTCAAAATATTTATAGTTGTTTCTTATTTAAAGAAGTCTCAATACACTGATAGTTAAATTTGTAAAACCAAATATTAGAAGCTAATAAATTTTATCATTAAAAGATTTTTTTCAGTTCACACACAGAAAAGAATGATTATAATGTTCTATTTAAAGAGACCATCTCTAGGACATAAAACATAGTGAATGCTTGCAAAGTTTCAAGCAAATTTTTAAGAACGTTACTATAAAGTGAGTCTCATGTATAATTCTTCTAAATGTTGCTACGACCTCTGTCTGCCCTTTTAGTGTGTCTGTTTTCTTACTGTGGCTAAGCTTACTGAAGTTTAGATGTGAAATGTCTGACATGTATCCTTTGCAGAAGAGTTTTCTAGTATCCTTGGGTTCTCTGCTCTGTTGCAGTTTGCAATGACTGCCCTCCACTGTTGCAGCTCACTTCTCCCCCTTTTGCTGTGCAAATCCCTCTGGAATTAAGAGGGAAAAAAGAAAGCACCAGGTCTACTTCTCTTCTGCTAAGCTCTCTATTCAGCCCCATTATACTGCACAGTTATGTGTGGATTTCTGAAGAATAAGGGCCATTTCAAAAGGAAATTATAGAAAAACCTTCATGGTCAGGAGACTCTATATTCTCATATGATAGTTCTTCCTTCTTTCAGGGACAAATAGTGTTCATAGACTGTGGTTAGCTTTCCTCAGTGAAGTACTACAAGGCTGTGTGTGGCTAAACCCAGCTCATAGTTTATATACAGTTTATACATTTTGCAAGAAAAGAAAAGACATGTAATATTTGTGAATTTCCAGGAAAGGCTTTTTGTCTAAAAAATTGTGTTTCATTGCTTTTTTAGTATTTCTATTAGAGATTAGAATGAAAATTGCCCTTTAATGTATCTAATGAGGTATAGGATGCCCCCCAAGGACTCTTGATTTCTGCTTAGACAGTCATTATGAAAAAGGGTTAGAGCATCTCCGTCCTCCTTTAAAAGAGTTGTCCCCTCCTGCCCACAGAGGTGACCCCAGGTGTGCCCCTAAGTCCAGAGTGAGCCATGCCAACTAAGGGTTCCAGAATTTTATGGATATTCAAGTAAATTCTACCTTTGGCAGAGGTCAAGTAGTAGCTGAACTCTGCTTAGTGTCCCCTTATGTAGGGAACCAATGAGTATTAAGAAGTTTGAGCAGGTATGTCTCTTAGACCTGTAATGTTCATTCTGTTATTATAACTTTTAAAGTTCTATCTAACTTATATTTTGCTTGGCAGTGCAAGGGAAAAGCACCTAAAGACCTTGGTCTCCATGAACAAAATAGAGTTGATTTCTTTCTTTTAAGGAGTGAGGGGCGAGGGAGTCCATCATCAATCCCTCCCCCCTTCTTCTGATACAAGCACCATGTACCCTTACCCCTGCCTCTAGGTGATGTTCCTTAACCACCTTCTGTAGGTACTGTGTGAATGTCCATAGAGTATCCTGTCCACCCAGACCCCTTTCTAGACACCAGGGTTCTCATATGACCCAGTCTGACTAATCACAACCCTCTATTCCTAGAACTAGAGTTGTTTATCACAGGGTGTGTGTTCTAAGCCAGTACAATTCAATTTCTTCTCTGGGATTTTATGTGACCAAGAAGGAAGAGAGAAGCTCTTGTCTCTCTGGGTCGCTAACCTGGGAGAAGGTAAACCCAGAACAGATGATAGATCATGATTTTCCTTCCCTATCCTGCTGTACCTTTGGACAAAATTGTCCATAATGTGGGCAATGAAGTGAACCCACAGAAGGGAGTAGAGACAGGAGTGTAGCATAAATTCCCAGTTCTAGTTCCTCATACTCCCAGGCCTGTTTGGGTCCCTTTACGTTTTCCTTTATTTCCTTGAGTCTTTCAGTTATTCCAGTAGCCTTACAACTCTGAAATGAATTTATCTATCTATCTATCTGTCTATCAACTATCTATCTATCTATCTTCATCATCATCATCTACTTATTTACCTAAGCTAGTTTAAGTTGGGGTTCTTTCATTTAGGATGGGGAGAATCCTTACTAATACAATGCTTTTCTTTGTAAACTCTTTCCCCCATATCCTAACTGGGCTCTTCCACCATCAGGTTTGTATCTGTGCCTCCCAAGCTCTTCACTTTCAAGTGTCTCAGTCTGAAAATCCACTTTGCTCCCTGTATTAGCCTATTTGGGGTGCCAAAGCAAGATACCACAGACTGGGTGGCTTAAACAACTGAAATTTATTTTCTTACAGTTCTGGAGGCTGAAAGTCCAAGATCAAAGTGTTAATAGGTTTGGTTTCAGCTGAAGCCTCTCCACCTGGCTTACAGATGGCCACCTTCTTGCTGTGTCCTCACATGGCTTTTTCTCTGTGCCAGGTATCTCTCTTCCTATAAGGACACCAGTCATACTGGATTAGGCTCTACCCTTATGACCTCATTTGACCTTCATTACCTCCCTAAAGGCTCCATTTCCAAATATGATCACACTGGGGGTTAGGGCTTAAACATTTGACTTTTAAGAGGATACATTTCAGTCTATAACATTCCCCGACTCATGAACATCACTTATTTTCATCGGGAATAAAAATCTTGTTTCTTGGGTTCCAGGTCCCACCCACACAATGAAATGGGCTGAGTCCTGTCGTCTACTCTCTGGAGCTCTGCACTCCCCTGGACGTCACTGGGGCTTATCCTGCCCAGTTTCAAGATAGCACATCTCCCAGGGACAAACATTATTATTATTATCATCATTATTATACCATTATATTATTATATTATTATTACTAGTGCCAGTACTACTACTACTACTACTATTATTATTATTATTATTTTCTGAGAGTAAACGTAACCCCAAGTTGATGGGGGAAAACATTTCTTCCATTAGAAGGGCACCTGCACTGTCCTTGGTGTTAATGAGACCCCATTATTTGTAGAACTTCATTTAATTGCACCTGGGCCTGTCAGAACGATAAAGACTTGCATCAGCCCTTAACCTGGTTTTGTTTTTTTCATTTTCCTAGAGAAGCTTTCCAAACATTATTACATTCCAATTTCTCCCACCTTCAGCCCACATATTTAAACCAGCAGGTTGTCATAAACTAGCTTGTCATGTGGCCGTGTGCCTTTATTCCAGCTACATTCAGCTCCTTAGGGGAAGGCACAGAAAAGGCAGACAGTTGAACTTAACTAGGGATATGGTTATGGTCATAACAGGCTCAAATGGTAGAAAAATGAGGTCATGGAAGTTGAGTGTACGTGCAAGGGAGTACAAATACTGCTGGACTGTGGAATCCAACCTAGTGAATGAGAGAAATGAGGTAGGGAAAGAATGATGACAGCATCAATAGGATGGGTGGTTGAAGACTGTTCAAGCAAACCAGAAAGAGCGGAGGGGGCAGTCAGAGAGGGGACTTTTAAAATTGTGATTTCGAAAGTGTTGCAATTATTAGTAATGGGACAGTTTAGGGCAAGGGTGAGTAAACTTTTAAATAAAGGGCCAGATAGTAAATATTTTCAGCTTTGTAAGCGGTAAGGTCTGTCACAACTATTCACTCTGCCATTGTTACCAGAAAGCAGTCATAGATGATACAAACCTGAATGAACATGGGTGTGCTCCACTGAAAAATACAAAATCCTTGGGCTTCCCTGGTGGCGCAGTGGTTGAGAGTCTGCCTGCCAATGCAGGGGACACGGTTTCGAGCCCTGGTCTGGGAAGAGCCCACATGCCGCGGAGCAACTAGGTCCATGAGCCACAACTACTGAGCCTGCGCATCTGGAGCCTGTGCTGCGCAACAAGAGAGGCCGTGATAGTGAGAGACCCGCGCACCGCGATGAAGAGTGGCCCCCACTTGCCGCAACTAGAGAAAGCCCTCGCACAGAAACGAAGACCCAACACAGCCAAAAATAAAAAATATAAAAATAAATTAAAAATAAATTTAAAAAAAAGAGTGAGAGATAAAAGGTAAAAACTTTAAAAAAAAAACAAAAAAACAAACCAAAATCCATCCTTAGTTGGCAGGCTGTACAAAAACAGGCAGTGGTCTAGATTTGGCTACAGGCCATAGTTTGCCGACCCTCTCGTCTAGATAATAACCATGGATGTAAGTGGCAGAAAGTTCAGTGTAAAACACTGAACTTGAAAAGATTTGAGGACTGAAGAACTAGAAGCCTGAATGAATCATCAACATAGGTGTTAAACTCACCATGAACAATGACATGGATTCTGTAGGAATGAACACTTGAAGCCGAGTGCTAAAATCTTCAGTGAATATAGGGAGTGACCAGGTGAATGGCAGATACCTATGAAAATGAGAGGTGGTATCATGATGATATATGCTTCAAGTAGGTTTGGGATTTTGTTTGTGTTTTGTTTCTTTCTATGGCAAGTGGAGGAACACTGATCTGGAAGCCATGGTGGGGGGCAAGGAGGCTGCCAACCCCACCCACCCCTCATGTTATGTCAGAAGAGGGAGGACATTCTTCACTTTCGAGGCCTGTAGGAAACTTAGTGTCCTCAGGGCATAGCCTGGTTTCAACAGAAGAGAAAGTTACAGGAACATTCAGAGGACTTGAGGATACAAGCTTTTGGCAGATGCCATTGTGGAGGGCACAGTGAGTGAAAAGGCGCTGGAGTGGGGACTTGAGTAAGTGAAGGGGCTTGTACAGAAGGAGATAAGAGTCTGGAGGACTAAGAGTTCTTGTGTCAGAGGAAGAAGTTTGTAGATGCAATGAGCTTAGTCTGCAGGATTTCCTATGAGGAAAAATAATAGTGAGTAATAGATTCTCACGTGGTCTCCTTCTAGATACTGATCTCTTTGGCTGTGAGACAGGCAACATTTTGAAATAGGTCAGGGAAGCAGAGGGGCTGTTTTTCCAGGATGGTGAGCATCCCTGTGGGATTCTCAGCTCCGGCTGAGGTCCCGTGCATCCTTTATCATTATATTCCCAATGTCTAGTACCATTAGTGGCAATCCACCTTTGTAATAAAGACAAATACACAAACAACAATAATAAAAGGCAGAATAAAGGAATGGTGTAAGAAGTGTCTTGACAAAGCAATTGAGGGAGAAAAGAGGGCAAAGTTTATCGGATGAAGAATTCAGGGGAAGACGTCAGAAGGTGATGCCTTTACTGAGACCCCTGGCAGGTGAATTTTTGACGCATCACTGGTGGTGACCCTCATGCTGACTGTGTAGTGACTGAGGGCACCCACGCGCTTGCATGACTGTCTGACGAGGATTGCTCTCAGGCATCCTAGTTACATCTATATGTGTTCAGCGATCAAAATGAAAAGATGCGGTCATTTCAAATTGCTTTTGTTCTTTTGCTATATTTCTCAAGAGATAAGGAGCTAGAAACAGCCAAACAAGTAACAGCAAATTGAAAAACCAAATCATCTCATCTGCTGTCTGCTTTAAAAGGAAGCTGGGGCCCATTTGGAAAGGTATCAAGGGTGGAGACCAAAAAAAAAAAAAAAAAAAAAAAGAATTAGAAGATTATTTCTCCAAGGAAATAATTGGCATTAAAAAAAACTGCCTTCGCCTCCTAGATAAAATAAATTTTGGTGAAATGTCGGTATTGTATAAAACACCATGTTCAGTCAGCCTCTTCATATGTACAATTTAGTCAGTAGAGAGCCTGAGGGCCCTTATAGATATAGAAAGATTTCCTTGTGCTGTCAGAGCAGGAAGGTAATAACTCAATGCTTTCAATTTGGATTTACGCCTTTGGTCTAGTTTTCAATAAAATTATAGCCAAAGGCTAAAATTCTGAAGTTGGTACAAAATTGCTTTAACCCTAAGGGTTCTTTCCCACACTTAGATTCACTTTACCTCAGATTTTTCTATCAGTCTAGATATAACCTGTGATGGAAAATATTCCCTCTTCACAGATATGAGCATAAATGAAGAAGGAGTTCTGGACTTGTCGTGTCAATTAGATCTTTCACTTTAGAAGAATTGTTCCAAACTTGGAGTCTTCATGGATAAAGGTGAGTAATGTTCACCCCCTCCCCTCCAGGGACAGTGCAGAAGCCACCTGAAAGAAAAAAAAATACAAAAAACCCACTTTCTCCATCTGGTTATTTGACCTTATCTTCAATATTATAGAAAAAAATAGTTAACTATTGCTGAGTAATACATTACCCCAAAATGTAACAGCATAAACTAACAGATATTCATGATTACCCAGTTTTGAGGGTCAAGAATCTGAGAGGGTGAGGAATCCGGCTGGTTCTAGCTCGGAGTCTCTGGCGGGGTTGCAGGCGCACTTGTGGCCGGAGCTGCATCATCTACGGGTCCCACTGCAGCTGGAGCATCCAGTTATGAGCTCAGTTCCAGGTTGTTGGCAGGCTTCAGTTCCTGGGGGCCTCCATCTCTTGTCAAGTAAGTCACTTCATAGGCTGCCTGAGAGTCTTTACGACATGGCGAAGGCTTCCCTCAGAGCAAGTGATGAGAGAGAGAAGAACCCAAGACAGAAGCTGTAGTCTATTATAACCTAACTTTGAAAGTGACCTACGATCACCTCTGCCATACTCCCATGGGTCACACAGACCAGCCCTGGCACAGTGTGGGAGGATCTACACAAGGGTGTTAATACCAGGAGGTGGGGATCTTTAGGGACCATCCTGGAGGCTAGCTGTCCACTAATATGAATTCAATTTAATGGTCTGTTATAAAAGAATTGCGTATTTTGGTAAATACAGAAATGGAGACTTAGAGAAAAAAATTTATAGCCGTCTGAGATGCTCACCGTTACAATGTTGGTATATGCACATCCATACAAGGATTTGTTTTGCATATGTTGATCATGTGGTACATACAAAACCGGTTTCTCTGAGTTAACATCTCAAATTAATTAATTCTGTCCATTACAGACAATTGTTTCATTATAGAATGTTTATTTTTTGTCCAGAAATGAGACTCCTTCCTTTCTTTGTGTATAAATTACTCACTCGTACCGAGGCACAGTTTGCAACTTTAGTTCCCAAACCTGCATTCACAGGAAACCTTTGGCTGAGAAACAATGACAGGATGAAGCTTTCCCACCACTAGCCTGGGACTAGGGGGATTTGGGAGTAGAAACGAGGAGGAAGGACAAGGCTAGAATCAGATAAAAAAGGATCTGGAAAAGCCGAAATGGGTCCACAATTAAGGTGAAATGCGGAACACAAGAAAGTGTCGCCTTCCCACAGGGCAGAACTAATTTAGTCCTTCCTCTGCAATACTGTTTCTTGGAAAGTTCTGAAAGAGACTCTCTAGGTGGCAGCTAATGGGGGGGAGGGAGCAGTGCGATAGGGCAGCTCTAATTCGCACCCTCTGGGTGTCAAGCTTTGGCGAATCCCCTGTCTCTCCAGGCAAGGCCAGAGGTGGAGTTAGTGGAGAAGCCATGGGGCATTATGTTATTTCCTGTGGATACTTTATTTTGCTCTTGGCGTCTATTTTTGAAAAAAATCTTTCTTTCCTCCTGAAAACAAAACTCTCCACTTTTTTTTTTTTTTAACTTTTGTGTTTATTTATTTCTTTATTCATTTATTTTTGGCTGAGTTGGGTCTTCGTTTCTGTGCGAGGGCTTTCTCTAGTTGAGGCAAGTGGGGGCCACTCTTCATCGCGGTGCGTGGGCCTCTCACTATCGCAGCCTCTCTTGTTGTGGAGCACAGGCTCCAGACGTGCAGGCTCAGTAATTGTGGCTCACGGGCCTAGTTGCTCCGCGGCGTGTGGGATCTTCCCAGACCAGGGCTCGAACCCGTGTCGCCTGCATTGGCAGGCAGATTCTCAACCACTGCACCACCAGGGAAGGCCCTCTCCACTTTTTTATAACAGATATTAATACAAACCATTGACTTGGTGTTGAGTAATAACAGCTAACTTTTATTGTGTGAAGCTATTGTAAGTACTTAAAATGTTTTATCTTATTTAATCCAACCAACATGGTAATGCTATTATTATCTCACTTCTACAGATGAGGAAAGTGAGACAGAGCATAGTAAGTACCTTGCCCCGAGTCACTAAGCTAGTGAGTGTCAGAGTCTGGCTCCCAAGGGGGCACCCTTATCCACCAAGTACTAGTAGAGCCTTCCCATGCGTCCCAGGTTCTGTGCTAAGCATCATGCATATATTCTCTCACTGTATCTTTATACAACACTGTGAGGTAGGTATTAGTTTCCACATTTTATAGATGGGGAAACTGAGGCACGGGGAAGTTAGTTATCTTGGCCAAGCTCCCTTGGCTGGTACAGAGCTTGTATTCAAACCAAGGTTCATCCAGGCTTCCTCCACTGCTCATGTCCTTATGTTCCCAAGGTAAGGGAACAAATTATTTTATGGTAAGCAGCAGATGCATAGAGAGTACTTCACATTACTTCCATGTAAATTACATAGGAAAAAAGAAATTTGAACAGAGCATACCAACTATATTTTAGACCTTTGGTTTAGTTACCACATGACTTCTTGATTTTCTTAAGGTTCACCATCAGTTATTTCATGTCTCAGATTTAGAAGCAGTACTTATTTTCATAATGAGATTACAGGGAAGATCTGAAGTGTGAATGTGAAAGAACAAAAGTTTCTTCTGATATGATGTCTGGATTTATCCACATAATTCAGTAAATAGTAGAATATACTGCTCTTGATGCAGCATTTTCCACAGGCATGCAAATGCACACATATAAACTTGTAAATACACACACAATGAGGGCACACAATCTTTGACTGGGCTGGTAAATGTGAAATAAATTTGCTGGTAGGTAAATCTAACTGTAAGTTCTATGTTTGCCTGTAGATATTCAGGGGGAGGTTAGGCGCTGGAGAGAGAATAATGTTATGCCTATATTTTTAATATTATATTCATATAAAAGAACTTCAAAAGCTTTCACACGTCTTCATTAATGAAAGGAAGCAGTAGATTAAGGTTCTTTGTAGCAGTGTAAATTATACAATATTTTTGCTGAATGATGTATTTACGTGGTCATACTTAAATACTGCTATGTCTGATGTTTGGCAACATAATACTTGAAATGAACCCAAATGACAGGAAGAACTAGGGACTCATTCCATTTTCCCTTCTGTTTCTTGGCTCAGGTCTTCCCAAACATGGAAATAAACAGCTTATCTGAAACTGGAACACTAACCTTTCTTGAAGCAGGTTTTGTAGCTAAATATTGAAGGCTCACACAATTTCCTTTCTGAAAGAAAGCCATTTATGTACAACCAAGAGTAGGTTGATAAGGGAAAAGCACTAAGAATGCTATGTGTATTTAAGGCAGTACTTTTGTTTTCCACGGATAAACTGCAATGAGGTTAAATATTTCAGGTCACCCCTCACCGTAATTATAAAGTTAGAAAGTATTTTCTCCAGTATATCCCTACTTCTCCTTTCTGTTTTCCTTTTCTTCTCTGGGTTACTGTCTCCTCTTTTTTCCCCACCACTATCACCCCCCAAGTACCCCTGCCCTCCTCCCCTCTAGAGGTATATATAATGATCATAGATTAGACCTTGTAATGAAACCCTCTATCTTCAAGTCCAGACTCTGGACCCATTACTTGAGATGATTCACTTGATTTCTCTGAGGTGTTTTTCTTACTTGCAAGCTGGGAAGAATAATAGTTAATTTCCAAAGTTGTAAGGATTCCCAAAAGATGCTTATGAAATGCTTGATATGTAATAGTTCTGACTCTTAAGATTACCATTACCCAAGCTGTCCCCCTAAAACTACATTTCTACTCTACAATTATTTCTGTTCTCTTCCCTCATCAGTACTCCCATTTCCTCTGTGACTTCATGTCAGATTACTAAATGAGGAAAGGATTAGATGAACTAATTTAAATATGAATTACCAATAACAATGTGTAAACAAATTAATGAACAGTGTGAATTTGATGGGACACAGATATAAAGTTGTTAATCTCTTTTAAAAGTCACTTCCTTCAGCTGTTTTCCATAGAATTTCCATTTCTATTCCTTAGTGATATCTTGGGACAAATCCCATAGTTTTCCTGTCACTCAGTTATTAAACATCAGCTTATATCCAATTTAAATCTTCCTCTTCCCTCCATTAGCAGCAAGACTTTTGGCTCAAAGGAGTTGGAGTTGGGAAGTGAAAAGGTCTGATTTAGGGACTTTTCCCCATCCTCCTTTTTCTGAAGCTCTTTTTCTTCTGGTGTATTCAGGACAGAGAAGTGAGATGGGAGAAGAGAGTCAGTCAAATGATTCTCATTTAGTTGGGGTTGGTCTTTTCCTCTCTTGGCTGTGACAGTTGCCTTGGTGATGACCTCTGAGTGAAAGGTACCAAATGCTGGTTCTCTCCTGGGGTGCATATACAAATGCTCAGGAGACCCTGCAGGAAACTTCCTGCTACATTGTTCTCTGCCATAGAAGATGGGCTGGGCTTTGAACTCTTCCATCCAATGAATCTTTACCAGTATAATTTCAGACAAGGCAGTTGTCCAAGGCGATTTAGGTCGGAGTTTGGGAGAGATTTTGCCACCGTCTGCCAAATTGTACCACTTGGGTAGGCATTGTCTAATCTGTGCATCCACTCCTGGATCGATCCCTCTTTAAGAGAATTGTATTTGTGCTGTCTTTATTTGTTTTTACTACTTCAAAAAACGTGGCAGCAGAGGCAGGCATTTGAAAAGTAAAGGCATTAAGATGGCTGTAACAGAGATGGGAAAAACTGGTAAAATTTGGAACCAACAAAAGCTAAAATATATTCTGTACAGGGAAACCAAAATCTTAGAGACCATATACTTTTAGCATTCCTAATTGCATCTGCTCTGACAATGTGAATACTTTGTACAGAGAAGGAGAATTTTCCTCTTGGGGGTCTTTGGAATCATCAGATTTGTGCTACCAAGAAGTTGACACTCATATTTGACATCTGGGCAAAGAAATGCCCTAGTATCTTTACACTCCATTCATATACCTGAGCAAGGTTATTGATGAAACTTCGATAGATATTATTGCCACTCTAAAACAAATCGTGAGCCAATACTCACTACCAGTAAGTTGTTATGAGAAAGCCTAATTGCACCACAATATAGAACTCAAAGTATTTCACTTGATTGTTTGGTTCTTAACAAGAAATTAAATTTTCAGATTTCTTTTATACAAAGTAGAAATCCTTATTATTATTATTTTGAAGAACCAATATGCCTTAATCGGAAAATGGCTTACGTCTCCATTATGGCAAGAGCAAGGTGGAACAGTCTTTCCCTCATTAGCTAAAACAAAAGAGATTTTGTTTAAGAACAAAAGAGATTTTTGTACACTTACTCGTCTGTGCGTGCACCGCTACTGTAATGAAGTGCCAACACTCTCATTAAGCCATTCCGACAACCTTCAGTATCAACAGCTCCTTTGAAAACCACATATCACGTGTCGTTAGGACTTGTGATTTCCTTCTGGGTCAGTAAAACTGTGACATTTAGGGTCAGCTCACTCTTTACCTACTAACCACTTTGTCACTTGGAAGATGAAACTCCTTTTGGACAACAAAGTCTCTCTTCTTGGTCTTTACCATTCCTTTCTCTTTCTGTTTCCTGTTTAAACTGGCAAATTTCCCTGTGTCCATACTTCAGTCAAATACCCTTTTGCCCTTTGTATTATTTATTTCCATCAGGCATTCTCTTCTGGTTGCTTTCCTGAAATTCATGAAGTATTTGTCCAGATGTTTTTAATAACAGCCTCAAAAACGGACAGCAGCTGCTGCCCAAATGTGTACCTGCTCTGACTAAGAGAGTGAGTCAGGGCTCATTGTGCAAACAGGCCTCACAGCAGCTTCTTTCCTGTGGTACACACATCCCATTTCTCTTACAAGTACTCTGTGGTTCATTCTTTCTCATTTTCCACGCTTGGTTAGTATTGGATATTTAATTAGTAAAGCAATGCATTTAAAACCTATTCTTTGATTATTGTCTGCATTAACAAAATAAAAAGTAGAGCTGAATACAAACCATGAGGTCTACAAAAGGTAGGAAAAAATATTATTTTAGCAAAAGTTTCAAAACCAAAGGTGACTCCACACAAGCTCTAAAATCAGTGTGCATATTCTAAATAATAAGATCTGGTTGGCTTTTTCGTTGTTGTTGAAATTTTACAGAAGCTTACACTAACTCCAAAAGGGATAATTGAGAGAATGAATTTTAATAGTGCTTTTCAAAAGTACTTGAAGGTTCTGAATAAAATAGAATAGGGTTCTATAGGAATATTATATAATTTTTAAACATAAAAATATAGAACATAGTTTTTCAACATAGAAACAACCTGGCATCTTAACAAAGGGAAAACAGTCTCTCAAATTCACTGAGGGTGTTTGTACTGAATGCACATTTTGGCTGGAGGTTGAATGGTCAAATGTTAAAATCAACAGTTGGCCAAGATGGATCACATAACATAGAAAAAACGTCAAATGCAAAAATAAATCTGAACTATTAAATAAAGTCAAATCATTGAAATTTTTTTTTTATAATTTTAGTAATCGTTCTTTAAGGCTTGACATTATAGAACAGAAACATTTTTTTCAGCAATGGCAGCTGGTAGATTGCTCCTATGGTAATGATATTGCACATTAGGGAGGCTACATAGACATTTATTTTCAGCTGAGGTTGTGGAGGAACAAATTCCTTTGTAAATGTATTATTGTAAAACATAGCGATTCACAATTTTAAAGGTTATATTCCATTTATGGTTATTATAAAATACTGGCTATATTCCCTGTGTTGTATTATACATCCTTGTAGCTTATTTATTTTATATGTAGTAGTTTGCACCTCTTAATCCCCTACCCCTATCTTGCCCCTCCTCCTTTGCCTCTCCCCACTGGTAACCAATTTTTTCTCTATGTCTATGAGTCTGTTTCTGTTTTATTATAGTCACTAGTTTTATTTTTTTAGATTCCACAAGTGGTATCATATAGTATTTACCTTTCTCTGTCTGATTTATTTCACTTAGCATAATACCCTCCAAATCCCTCACTGTTGTTGCAAATGGCAACATTTCATTCTTTTTTATGGCTGAGTAATATTCCATTGTGTATACATACCACATCTTTATCCATTCATCTGTTCATGGACACTTAGGTTGCTTCCATATCTTGGCAATTGTAAATAATGCTTCTATGAACATTGGGGTGCATGTATCTTTTCAAATTAGTAGTTTTGTGGGTTTTTTGGATACATACCCAGGAATGGAATTTCTGGGTCATATGGTAGTTCTATTTTTAGTTTTTTTTGATAAACCTCCATACTGTTCTCCATATTTGCTGTACCAATTTACATTTCCATGAACAGTGTATGAGAGTTCCCTTTTCTCCACATTCTTGCCAACATTTGTTATTTGTGGTCTTTTTGATGATAGCCATTCTGACAGGTGTGAGGAGATATCTCACTGTGGTTTTAATTTGCATTTCCCTGATGATTAACTATGTTGAGCATATTTTCATGTGCCTTTTAGCCATCTGTATGTCTTCTTTGGAAAAATGACTATTCAGGTCTTCTGCCCATTTTTTTAAAATCCAGTTGCTTGATTTAAGTATTGCTACCCCAGCTTTCTTTTCATTTCTGTTTGCATGGAATACCATTTACATCTCCTCATTTTCAGTCTGTGTGTCTTTAGATCTGAAGTGAGTCTGCTGTAGGCAGCTCATATGTGGGTCTTGTTTTTGTATCCATTCAGCCACTCTGTGTCTTTTGATTGTAGCATTTAATCCATTTACATAAAGTAATTATTGATATGTATGTTCTTATTGCCATTTTGTTCATTGTTTTGGGGTTATTTTGTAGGTCTTTTTGTTCCTTTCTTCTTCTCTTGTTCTCTTCTTTTGTAATTTGATGACTACCTTTAGTGTTATTTTGGATTCCTTTCTCTTTTTTGTGTGTGTATCTATTATAGATTTTTGGTTTGTGGTTACCCTGAAGTTTAAACATAGCACTTTATGTGTGTTTGTGTGTGTGTGTGTGTGTGTGTGTGTGTGTGTATGATTATTTTAAGTTGCTGATCTCTTAATTTCAAATGCTTTTAACAACTCTGCATTTGTACTCTCCTCCCCTCATGATTACTGTTTCTGATATCATGTTTTACAGCTAATTGTTTTGTGTATCCCGTAACTGCTTATTGTGGATATAGATGATTTTACTACTTTTGTCTTTTAATCTCCCTCCTAGCTTTGTGTGTGGATGATTTCCTACCTTTACTATGTGTTTGCCCTTACCAATGACCTTTTTCTTTTATGATTATCATGTGTCTCATTGTGTCCTTTTCTTTTTCACTTAGAGAAGTTCCTTCAACATTTCTTGCAAAACTGGTTTGGTGGTGCTGAACTCTTTTAGCTTTTGATGGTCTGTGAAGCTTTTGATTTCTTGATCAAATCTGAACAAGACCCTTGCCAGGTAGAATATTCTTGGTTGTAGGTTTTTCCCTTTTATCACTTTAAATATATCATTCCACTCCCTTCTGACCTGCAGAGTTTCTGCTGAAAGGTCAACTAACAGCCTTATGGGAGTTCCCTTGTACATAATGTACTACTTTTCTCTTGGTGGTTTTAATATTCTTTCTTTGTCTTTAACTTCTGCCATTTTAATTACAGTGTGTCTTGGTGTGTTCCTTTTTGGGTTAATCCTGTATGGGACTCTCTGCACTTCCTGAACTTGGATGTCTGTTTCCTTTCCCAGGTTAGGGAAGTTTTCAGCTGCTATGTCTTCAATTATGTTCTCAGCCCCTTTCTGTCTCCCTTCTCCATCTGGGACCCCTATAATACAAATATTAGTACACTTGATATTGCTCCAGAGGTCTTAAACTGTCCCCATTTCTTCTCATTCTTTTTTTCTCTTCAGCATCATTGATCTCTGCTACTCTGTCTTGCTGATCCATTCCTCTGTATCATTTAGTCTATCGTTGATTACTTCTAGTGTATTCTTCATTTCATTTATTGTATTCTTCATCTCTGTTTGGTTGTTCTTTATATTTCCTAACTCTTTGCGGTAAACTCCTAACTTTTTGCTCTATGCATCTATTCTTCTGAGTTCTTTGATCATTCTTACGATTATTGCCTTGAACTCTTTCTTCTGGAAAGGTTGCCTATTGCCACTTCGCTTATTTCTTCTGGAGTTTTATCTTGTTCCTTTGTTTGGAACATGTTTCTGTCACCTTATTTTGCCTAACTTGCTATTTTTATTTTGTATTTTTAACTGGTAGCCTGGTTACATTTCCTGACATTGAAGGAGTGGCCTTTTGTAGGAGTCGTCCTATGCATTCCGGCAGTGTATTCGCCTCTTGTCACCAGACTTATATGCTCTAAGGTTTCCCCCCTGAGGGCTCTGAGGGGCTTTCTGTTGTGGCAGGCTGACTATGTGGGTGGTCTGGTAGGCTTGGCTGGCCTGCCTGTGTGGAGACTGCCAGCTGCTGGCTGGTGGGACAGGGTCATGAAGTGGCTGACTGTGGAACCCTGGGGGCCCCTGGGGCTAGTGCTGGGTTACTGTTGGGCAGAGACAGGGTCCAGGAGACCCCAGGGCTGTTGCTTAACCACTGATGTGTGAAGCCAGGTTCTGGAGTTAGTGCTAGACTACTGGCAGGCAGAGACAGGTCCCGGGGTCTGGTTGCAGGGCCTGTGGGACCCAAAGCAGGTGTTGGACCACTGGAGGGTGGGCTGGCTCTTGAAGCAGTTGTGGCCGCAGGGCCCAGGGCGTCCTGAAGCTTGTGTTGGGCTGTTAGTGGGCAAGGCCCAGGCACAGCAGGTCCCAGGGTAGGATCTGGCCCACTGGTGGGTGGGCCAGGTTATAAGAATGTGGTTTTCTTGCAGCTGGTGTCTGCCCCCTGGTGGGTGGAGCTGGGTGTCTGCTTCTCTGGCTTGAGGGCTCTGGGGTCTTGGGTCTAGGGCCTGTGCACTGGTGCATGGGGCCAGGTTCTGGGCCCTCTGGTGGGCAGGGCCACGTCCAGAGGTGGCTATGGGATCAGGGGTTTTTAAGGCAGCCTGTCGGCAGGTGTGTGGGGCTGTGCCCCTGCTCAGTTAGTTACCTAGCCTGAGGCATCCCAGCACTGGTGCCTGCAGATGGCTTGGCCAGGGTGGGGCTGGGTCCTGGGGCTAATAAGCTGGAGGGAATATTCCAAAATGGCGCTTGCCAGCACCAGCGTCCACGTGGTAGAAGGAGCTCCCACGAATGGCTGCCACCAGTGTCTATGTCCTGAGGGTGAGCTGCAGTTGCCTCTTGCCTCTCCTGGAGACTCTCCAGGATCAGCAAGTGAGTCTGACCCAGGCTCCTAACAAATGACTGCTTCTGTCCTGCGTTCTGGAGGGTGTGCGATTTTGTATGCAACATTGAAGAGTGAAGTCTCTATCTTCCTCAGCCATCTGGGACTCCTGAAAGTTAGCCTGGCTGGTCTTCAAAACTAGATGCTCTGGGGGCTTGTCTTCCTGGTGCAGGACCCCTGGGCTGGGAGCCCGATGTGGGGCTCAGACCTCTCACTTCTTTGAGAGCCTCTGCAGTTGTGATTATTCTGCTTGTGAAATGCCCACCCAGGGATTTGGGATTTGACTATGTTGTGACTCCACCTCTCCTACCCATCTCATTGTAGTTCCTTCTTCAGTTGTGGAAGATCTTGTCTGCTAAGTTCTGGTCTTTTTCACTGATGGTTGTTCTTGCAAATAGTTGTGATTTTGATGTGCTTGTGAGAGGAGCTGAGCTCAGTGGCTTTCTATTCCGCTGTCTTGCACAGTCTCCCCTATCTCTAATGTTTTCACACGCATTTTCTGCTTCACACAATCACTTGAGAAAAATTTGTTCTTAATCCAGGGACCAGAACTTTGGCAATTGAAAAATATGATTGGCTTTCAGGATACTAAAATTTTTCTTGAATTCCTATCTGCCATTCAGGTTTCTATCTATTTCTCATTGGCAAGTATGACATTTCCCTGGAGAGGAATGATGGGAGGTCTGTCCATTACATAGCATGTAAGAAATACTCCCACCCCGTGATATATTGTTTTGATTTCTTCAGCAGGTTTCAGCAAAGGAAAGCTTGGCAAGCAACCATTGGTTTTTAGTATATCCTGAGTGGTTGGTATCGTTATCTGCAAAGTATGTAATACGGTTTGCCTTCTTTTGTTCAAACAGCCTTGAACATGTAATGGCTTTCGTTCTGTCTTGGTTGAACATCTCATATAAGTGCAAGATAAGGCAGTTTAAAATATCTTGATAACATGTAGCTGATTTTTGCTGAGGTGGATTTTCATTGCCATTTTACATCTTATGGTGATTACCAGTATTTTAAATTAAATATTCAGGTGTTCTTAATGAATTTAAAACAGATGGATAGACATCTTATAAAGCAATAGTAAAATGTAAATACGGAATCTAAAGTGCAAATACAGTGACACCGTGTAGTGGTGTCACTGTAGTGTTTTTTCAACCTTTCTTTATGTTTGAAAATTTTTATACTTAGGAAAAATAATAATTCTAAAACAATATGCCTTATACTGTAGGTCAGGATCTCTGGGAAAGACACTGAGATTTGCAAGCAGAAAGTTCACTGGGAGTGCCGAGATGCAATGCCTGTGAGGGATGAAGAAAGCAAAATTGGGCACAGGGAGAAGTTGCACAAGAGGCTTCAGCTGATCCTAAGGGGTGTCTGGAAGCTGGTATAGCGCTTTAGAATACCAGTTGAGTCAAGGGGCCAAAGCTTTTGCACCCCAATGCAACTAGTTATAGATGTAGTCTGCCTGCAGGGAGGGGGTATAACCTTGCATAAGACAGTTTCCTTCAGTAGGAGGCAGCTCATGCGGAAGGACTCAGCAGTAAGCCTCAGCAGTCAATGCTCTTGGCTGCAGGAAGAATGTACCAGAGTATCCACTGTACCTTATTCATATTTTTAATGATGTTAAAATGACTGTGTGTAAAGGTTACCTACATAATCATATAACCATTGATCACATATGAGTTCATATTCAGTTGAAGCCAGAGAGTAACACCATATCTTGGTAGTTCCCATGGCAAAACCAAAGTTTGGTATAACCTATACATATTGGCATTTGGAAAGAGAAATGATATATTTCAGAAAATCAATCTGTAAATTATTTTGAAAAATAAAGCAACTCTGTACAAGTTAAAAGAAATTTTCTTTAATTGACTTGAGAACTGCTAATGCCTTTTATAGAAACTGCTGTCTATGTCCAGTGTGAAAATCTCCATGTTATTTTTCCCCTTCATGACTGAGTCACCTCCTTGAATAAAATTGCAATTAAATGTATAGATATCAAGGTTGATCATCTAAATTTACGAACTAAGTAAGGATATTTTTAAATGACTTTATTTAGTGTGAGAGTTGCTCCCTTCACATCTATCAGAAATTGGACATATGATTTAAATACATTACATTTATTATACCTAGCAAATCTGAGAGATAAGTATTATTATTCATTGAGACATATAGGAAAGTGAGAATTAGATCTGTGATTTTTTTCTGTTTCTCCTTTTTTCATAACTTGCACACTCTGGTGGTCACGGAGCACGGACAGACGTGAGAAGTGCGTGCATCACTGGTAGCTATGTCATTATTTGTGCAGGTAGAGGTTGTAGCTCATAATTCACCAAAGTATAAAAAGCATTTATACTTTGTAGTGGTCACGAGGATGATTTCTTTCTTTTTACCTTTCATTGTGATAAAAAAAACACGTAATATGAGCTCAGTCCTCCTAACAAATGTGTATTGTTAACTTTAAGCACAATGTTGTACACCAGATCTCTAGAAATTTTCCGTCTGGCGTAACTGAAACTTTATATCCACTGAGCAGCAACTCCCCACTTCTGCCTCCTCCCAGCTCTTGGAGCCACCGTTCTACTTTCTGCTTCGACGGG
Source organism: Balaenoptera physalus (assembly GCF_965194825.1). NCBI lineage: Eukaryota > Metazoa > Chordata > Mammalia > Artiodactyla > Balaenopteridae > Balaenoptera > Balaenoptera physalus. The sequence continues at coordinate 10,307,203 of NC_138884.1, forward strand.
TTTGACTCCTTTTGATGCCTCGTATGAGTGGAATCATGTACGGATAGTATTCGTTCTTCAGTCACTGGCTTATCTCACTTAGCAAGATGTCCTCAAGATTCATTCATTTTGTAGCATATGACAGGATTTCCTTCTTTGTATGGCTGAACAATCTTCCATTGTATGTATATACCGCATTTTGTTTATGCTTTTATCTACAGATGAGTATTTAGGTTACTTCCACATCTTGGCTACTGTGAATGATGCTGCAATGAACATGGGAATGCAGATATCAATTTTTTTTTTTTCTCTCTCTTTAACTTTTCTAGATAAATACTCGGAAGTAGGATTGCTGGACCATATGATAGTTTAACTTTTTGAGGAACCTTCATACTGTTTTCCATAACAGCTATGCCATTTTACATTCCCACCAACAATGCACAAGAATTCCAATTTCTCTACAACAGATGATTTCTTACAACATTTGTTTTGGTACTGACTTACAGTGAACCCAGATATTAATTGGGTAGCATCATTGGTAGGTGCCTGGACATCCATCCTAATGTATGGCTGCACTAAAAATCTCCAGGTAAAAGAAAATGATACCTTTCCTTTGTTCTGTACCAGAGTATATGTTGAGGAGCTAGTCCAAGAATCACTGATGTAAAATTCAAAAATGTTGTAACGATCCGTTTGGGTTTTTTTCATTATTATGGAAAAGCAAAAGAACCATGACTTTAGATGCAGTATCTTAATGTGAAAAGATTTATGTGTCAGGAAATTCTGTTAATATTGTAGCTAATAGCAGAACAAAGGACATGTAGTATTCCCTGATGAGACTGTCAGCTGGGGCTTCCATCAAAAATAAGAGGTATTTCTTGAGCACAAAAGCAGCCTTAGGCATCATTTAAATCACTGTGGAGTGGTGTGACTCAGAAGACAGTGAATTCTGAAAGCACACATGTTATTTCTTCCCTTCATGATTGAGTCACTGCCTAACGGAACAGTCCAATTAAACAAGCTGATGTTCTGGGTGTTACTTATGTCTGGGAATCACATTTGGGAAATAAGTACAGGGTCATTGCTAATGAGCATCACCTACTATGCAGTGTGCCATGTGAGATCTTTCTATCAGTGCTACTGACACTAAAACCTGGGATATCACAGTACTGGTGACAGTTTGAAAACAGGATGCTGGAACTCGAGACTATGTCAGCTGAGGTGCTGATAATTGCCAAATGAAATGTAGTGCTGACCTGTTGATAAAAAAAGATTGCCCGAGGCAAAAGTCCTATTCTAGTTTTCTGAAGGATTTATGTACATTTCAAAGAGAAGTACTTATAATTACAAGTTTTCTAAAGTAAATGCTCTGAGAAAAAGAAGTGACGGTAAATCTGTTCCCTTATTTTTAACAGGGAGAATTAAGCCTCTTATTTTAATTTGTATTTGTATTTACATTTCTCATAGGACACATTTCTGGCAAACTCCATCCTTTGACACAAAAGCTCTTGACATTTCTGAGTATTATGACTACTTCTCAACATAAAAAAAAATTCTGTGAACCATATCTCTGAGATAGTAGTTGTATATTTATTACCTATTTATTGAGAAAATACATGGTAATCAAACACTACTATGAATTCAGATACTCTTTTAGATCAATTTTTATTTTTTACTCTAAGTACCATCTACATCCATTTTGAAATGAGTAGCATCTTTATATGCAAAGCATAATGGTTTGTCTGTCAAGCTGTATTCCTTGAAATAACCCAAGGGCTCTCACTCCATCTGAGGCTCAAATATGGAAAACACTAGTAATAACTAAAATAGCTTCTGATCAGCTAAAATTGTTGCTTAAAAGATTACCTAGGCACTGAAATTATTGCATTTCAATATCAAATTGCATTTCAAAATCAATTACTTGATTAACAAGGAATGAGCCCCAGGCTTATTCCCTATTTAGATCTTCCTGATTACAATTTACACAAAATTTGGCAGATCTGATTACCTGAAGTCTCAGACCATTGTAGGGAGGGTCTGCAACAGGGAAGAACTAATAAAAGAACTGTAGAGGATAAAATTGTCATGTTTGAGATAGGCATTATATTTGATATATGACTCACCATGGATCTTCAATAAAGGTTAATTAATATCCAGAAACTTTCACCTAAGAATATAAGAACATGAGTAATACAAATAGATTTTCTTTTCAATTCAGTAGACTTTTTTTTTTTTTTGAGACATTTGATAATTAAAAGAGCTTGCTTTTTACCCTCCACTAACAGTTTTCTTCCCCTGTCAGGAAACCTAATTACATGCGACTCTTGTTTCTCCGCTGAAATTTAAAACTAGATGGTTTTATTTATGGAGTGACTATGGTGCCTTCTGTCTCAGATGGAGTTTCAGTATTTGCCTCTTTAATGTGGCTGCCCGAAGAATGGGAATCTAGGCTTGTGCCAGGGGCTAGGGTTGTGGTAATGCTTGCAGGGTGTTATTTTCCTGAGCTCTGCTAGCAATCATCACTCCTCAGATTTTACTCCTGGGTTGGGGATTATTGGGAAGGACTTGCTGTATGAATGTCCAGCAGTTCTGATAAGATCTCGATGCTGTATGTAGAAATTATTGATTCCTGGAGTGAAATATTTACTTAGAACAAGAATAACCTGCATGTATCAGTCAGAGTTCAGTGCAAACACACATATATATTTATTTATATTTATAAATATTAATATATATATTTATACATATTTATATGTATAAATATATATTTAAAATATATAAATATATATTTACTGTCATATTTGTGCTGACATTTGCACTGTCAACGTTCAGTGCAAATATGTATATAAATATATATATATTTACTGTCTTACATATTTTAAGAGAAAAGGGATATATAATACAGAGATGCAGTGATTAAAAAATTATTGGTGGGACTAGTGTGGGTTTTAGCCCTACCAGAATAGCTTCCTCAACACTGTGCGCTTGACTCTGCACTTTACATTTTAGCCCTGCTAGAGTTAGCTCTGCTAGAGTCTGATGGTAGGAAATTAGGAGGCTGCCTCCTGAACCAGTGAGTTGAAGAACATACCACTGTTGTGGTCACTAGAAAGTCAGGAGGCTACTGCTTCCACCCCAGCTGGTGACCAGAAAGCAAATGACGCTGCAGAAAAGCCTGTGCCTTCATGACTCCACTTCGAAGCAGAAAATAGCCCCAGACAACAGGAAGAAAAATGCTTTTTTCTGTCTTCAAATTTTGGAGGAACTGAATTCTTGTTGGGAACCGTGGGTATAAAGAGAGTCTGGGAAATAAGGTCTTTAGCTTTCCAGCCTCTGTAGTTCAGAAAAGCCCACTAGGAGAAGATGGGCATGAACGCTGAGTGCGGTTAAATTACATTTCATTTACCATGATGATCATATTCAGTAATTAACAAACGTTGGCCCTGAAAGGGAGAGTCCCCTTAATCTTTTTACAAAGGTAGAACCTATGTACCCGAGAAATACAGTGCAATTCTCAAAGCTAGTTAGCAATCTTGCCTGTCTACTGAACTGTCTTAGCCTGGCTTCTCCTGCAAAGTATAACCTGAGACAAGGGTTGTATACAGATGGTTTATTTGGGAAGTGATCTCAGGGATAAAGAGTTGGAGAGTACAACAGCGGAAGTGAGAGCAAATGCAAAGGCTGTAACTGAAAGTGAGTGGAGTTGATCTTGCCCTGCCGGCCTCTGAGAAGCGAGAATAGGGCTCAGAGCTGGCCCCCAGTGGTCAACCCACCAGCTTCCTCAGGCTGTGTGTGTGTCAGGGAAGTTTGCACAGGAGTCCCTCAAGGCGTCAGGGAAGTTTGTACAGGAGTCCCTCAAGGTTAGAGATCCTGGGTAAGAAATCAAAAGTAGGCAATGTAGCTGGGGCAGGTGCTGTCAGGTTGTAGCTGGTGTGTTGGTTGCCTCAGAAGGTTGGAGAAGGTGGGTGACCAGGAAGATGTGAGGGAGGGTATAAAAGGCATTCGATTCTATTCACAGTTTGTACCACACCGTTTCATTCATCGTGTTCAATCTATCACAGAGCCTTTAAGGTAGTATCAGACAATAGTTTCTGTAAAAGACATAATAGCACAGGGTTAGTGAAACACATAAGTACATCCTGAGGCCTTCATCCTATATTAGATGAATGAACTTATGAATAAATGAATGAATGTCTCATCATGAAGATTTGATTTCTATTTGCATGCAGAATATTTATTTGGGAAATGACGCCAGATAGAAAGACTAAGGGACTGGAGACAGTACAACAGAGAAGGAAGGAAAGCCAATGTGAACGTATATTTTAAGTTAGTTACTAAAATGGGTTCCTGGAGTTTGATTCTGCCTTGAACTTCTGAGGAGCTATTAGGAAGAGCCTCAAAATTGACCACCTGAGGGATGGAAGGAGGAAACATCTATTAGCTCTCGTCCTCCCTTGCTCGTGGGTTGCCCCATGGTGTGTTAGCTCCTTCACACACCAAGATCCGTTCTCGCCAGTCCCGTGGGATTGTGGGTTCCCAAAGGTATCCCACACCATGGCCTCAGAGAAGCCCCAGGGCGGTACAGTGGGGCAGGTGAGGTGAGGTGCTGATAGCTGTCAGGTCTAAGCAGGCAAAGCTAGTTGTGGAAGCAAAGGCTAGAGTAAAAGTTGGGCCAAGAGGAGGCAAGGTATGAGAAGTAACCAATACAGGAACTCACATCCCGGCCTCCCTCAAAGCCACTAAAAGTAGGCCTTCTCCTGGACCCCTGCAGTGTCACTAGTGAAAGGTCTTTGGCGTGGAGTGAACTTATGTTTTCAAACTTCCTTTTCTGAACCAAGACAATTGGATATAAGAGTAAACTATGGACATTTTACTGGTATGACTTGAAGAACCTAAAACGTCACACGTCCAAAACCCTTAATTGTTCCCTGTGACCACTCCAAAACTGTCCTTAAAACTGTCTACTCCCTCTCAATAAAGACCACTCTGTTTCTCAGATCGTACCTTGGAGCCATGCTTGAACCCTTTTTCTCCTGTTCCGTGTCCGGCGCACCAGCAATCTTGTTTACCGCACTTTTACAGTGTACTCTAAACCCTCCACTGCACGCCCCATCCTCCACTACCAGACTGGTCCCAGGCAGCCCTGAAACTGTAGGTAATCATTACTTAAATCCTGTAACCTGCCTTCACTAATCGAGGTCGTTAATTGTTGCTGCAAAACACTTGCATGTCCTCCAACCGCACATCACCTAAACAAGATGTTTGCCAGAGTGGTTCTCCAAGAACTTGGAGTCAGCTGTGTCTCGTTCCAGCTGAGCTGGTTAAGATGGGATGGGACCACCGACCCTTCAACTGGGCATGCGTGAGTGTCCGCTCAGTGACCTTTTGAACATGCGGCGGCTGTAGCTTAGTTACGCCTGCGCAGAAGGACAATTATCTCACCTTTTCCCAATCACCTTTCTCCACGCCCCCCACGCCTCAGACCTCCCTGCTTCTTTAGTCTTTAATCCATGAATATGCGGAGCTCCTTGCTTTGGGGCGATGGATCTGAGGCTAGTTCTCCCGTCTTTCTGCTTGGCTGCCTTGTGACTAAACCCTCTCTTTCTGCAAACCTCAGCGTCTCGGCGTTTTGGCTCACTGTGCGATGGGCGAAAACGAGCCTGGTTCAGTAGCAGTACCACCTCTCACGAAGATCATCCCAACAGCTTCTGGACTATTCTTGTTTCCACCCTTGCCTTCTGCAGCCTGTTCTCTGCACAGTGGCCAGAGTGGCTGCATTTAAAAACGGTAAGCCATATCGTTTCCGTTGTCTCAACTCTTCAACTGTTCCCATTAGGTTTCAAATGAAATCCCAAATCCTAGCTATGGCCGTGTGCCTACATGGTCTGCCTCCTGTCCACATCTGTGGGCTCATTTCCTCCCATTCTAGCCCTTGCTCTGTGGTCTCTAATTACTCTTTCCTCCTTGATATTCCTCAAACGTATCAAGAAAATTTCTATTCACACGTTTGCATTTGCAGTTTCTTCTGTTTGGAGTGGTTTATTCTCTCACTTCATTCATACTTCAGTTTATCTCCCAAGGAGACTTCCCAGGACCACCCCTTCTTTAAAGTAGTCTTCCATCATAATATATGCTCTTCTCCTGTTATATTTTTCTTCATAGAACTTATTATCTGTTATATATGTATAAAATATGTTATATATAGACATACACAACATATATATGATAGGTAACATACGTAATATATGATATGTATAAAACATGTGTGTGTCTGTGTATATGTGAATTTGCTTGCTTATTGTCTGTTTCACTTACTAGAATATTGCCACATTAAGGGCATGGATAAAGTTGAATTTACTACTCTATTTCCAGTGTCTAGACGAGTCCTTGGCACATAAGGGTTTAAGTAGTTAATTAAATCAGATAAAATGGCACTTGGGTTGTCAGTAGATTTCCCTTTACCTTTGTGTGCTACTCAGCAGATACTAGTTAATAATGGAAAAAGAAAACGACAACAGCATTTCTGTAGTATTTGACAGCGTCAGCTAACTTTCTGCAAGCAGAGCCCTAGTCACATTTACTTTATGTTCCCCTTATAGTCTGATGAGGGTCTTCTGGAACTACAGTAAGCCAAGTTTCATGATGAATACTCTGTGTTCATCAAAGACATGAAGTCATTTCGCCAGAACTTCGGAGGTAGAACTTGGAGGGTTGTGGAGGACAATTTAGGAGCCTCTCTTGGAAATGGCATACGTGCATTCCACCAACAAGCCACTGGCCAGAATTTAACCCCATGGCCCTACCTAACTGTAGAGGTGGATGGAAAATAGAGTTCAGCTGTGTTCCCAGGAGGAAATGTAACTATTAACTCTGTCACAGCAGATACATGGATGATCTTCTATAATCCTTAAAAATCCTTGGAGATAAGTACTTTATCCTCATTTAGAGATTAAAACTAATCTGACCTTCAGAGAGATGGAGCTACACAACCAAGATCACAAAGCTAATGATTATGTGGCAGATCCAGGGCTTCGTGGATTTAGCTATGATTTTTCCCTGTCGTTTTAGGTACTGGAAATTCCAGACAGCACCAATCACTTTGATGTGGCTGAGTTTGCTCATGATTTTATCTGTGCTTACACATCAGTAAAGAGTGCATATAGACCTCGGACCTGAATTACTGTTATTTTTTTAACATCTTTACTGGAGTGTAATTACTTTACAATGGTGTGTTAGTTTCTGCTTTATAACAAAGTGAATCAGCTATACATATACATATATCCCCATACCTCTTCACTCTTGCGTCTCCCTCACTCCCGCCCTCCCCATCCCACCCCTCTAGGTGGTCACAAAGCACCGAGCTGATCTCCCTGTGCTATGCGGCTGCTTCCCACTAGATATCGGTTTTACATTTGGTAGTGTATATATGTCCATGCCACTCTCTCACTTCGTCCCAGCTTACCCTTCCCCCTCCCCATATCCTCAAGTCCATTCTCTACATCTGTGTCTTTATTCTTGTCTTGACCCTAGGTTCTTCAGAACCATTTTTTTTCTTTAGGTTCCATTTATATGTGTTAGCGTACAGTATTTGTTTTTCTCCTTCTTACTTACTTCACTCTGTATGACAGAATCTAGGTCCATCCACCTCACTGCAAATAACTCAATTTCGTTTCTTTTTATGGCTGAGTAATATTCCATTGTATATATGGGCCACATCTTCTTTATCCATTCATCTGTCGATGGACACTTAGGTTGCTTCCATGTCCTGGCTATTCTAAATAGAGCTGCAATGAACATTGTGCTAAATGACTCTTTTTGAATTATGGTTTTCTAAGGGTATATGCCCAGTAGTGGGATAGCTGGGTCATATGGTAGTTCTATTTTTAGTTTTTTAAGGACCCTCCATATTGTTCTCCATAGTGGCTGTATCAATTTACATTCCCACCAACAGTGCAAGAGGGTTCCCTTTTCTGCACACCCTCCCCAGCATTTATTGTTTGTAGATTTTTTGATAATGACCATTCTGGCTGGTGTGAGGTGATATCTCATTGTAGTTTTGATTTGCATTTCTGTAATGATTAATGATGCTGAGCATTCTTTCATGTGTTTCTTGGCACTCTGTATATCTTCTTTGGAGAAATGTCTGTTTAGGTCTTCTGCCCATTTTTGGATTGGGTTGTTTATTTTTTTGATATTGAGCTGCATGAGCTACTTGTAAATTTTGGAGATTAATCCTTTGTCAGTTTCTTCATTTGTAAATATTTTCTCCCATTCTGAGGGTTGTCTGTTCGTCTTCATTATGGTTTCCTTTGCTGTGCAAAAGCTTTTAAGTTTCGTTAGGTCCCATTTGTTTTTATTTCCATTACGAGGTGGGTCAAAAAGGATCTTGCTGTGATTTATGTCATAGAGTGTTCTGCCTATGTTTTCCTCTAAGAGTTTGATAGTGTCTGGCCTTACATTTAGGTCTTTAATCCATTTTGAGTTTATTTTTGTGTATGGTGTTAGGGACTGTTCTAATTTCATTCTTTTACATGTAGCTGTCCAGTTTTCCCAACACCACTTATTGAGGAGGCTGTCTTTTTTGCAATGTATATTCTTGCCTCCTTTATCAAAAATAAGGTGACCATATGTGTGTGGGTTTATCTCTGGGCTTTCTATCCTGTTCCATTGGTCTATATTTCTGTTTTTGTGCCAGTACCATACTGTCTTGATTACTGGAGCTTTGTAATATAGTCTGGAGTCAGAGAGACTGATTCCTCTAGCTCCGTTTTTCTTTCTCAAGATTGCTTTGGCTATTCGGGGTCTTTTGTGTTTCCATACAAATTGTGAAATTTTTTGTTCTAGTGCTTTGAAAAATGCCATTGGTAGTTTGATTGGGATTGCATTGAATCTGTAGATTACTTTGGGTAATATAATCTTTTTCACAATGTTGATTCTTCCAATCCAAGAACGTGGTATATCTCTCCATCTGTTTGAATCATCTTTAATTTCTTTCATCAGTGTCTTATAGTTTTCTGCATACAGGTCTTTTGTCTCCTCAGGTAGGTTTATTCATAGGTATTTTATTCTTTTTTTTTTGCAGTGGTAAATGGGAGTGTTTCCTTAATTTCTCTTTCAGATTTTTCATCATTAGTGTATAGGAATGCAAGAGATTTCTGTGCATTAATTTTGTATCCTGCTACTTTACCAAATTCATTGATTAGCTCTAGTAGTTTTCTGGTAGAATCTTTAGGATTCTCTCTGTATAGTATCACGTCATGTACAAACAGTGACAGCTTTACTTATTCTTTTCTGATTTGGATTCCTTTTATTTCTTTTTCTTCTCTGATTGCTGTGGCTAAAACTTCCAAAACAATGTTGAATAACAGTGGTGAGAGTGGGCAACCTTGTCTTCTTCCTGATCTTAGAGGAAATGGTTTCAGTTTTTCACCAGTGAGGATGATGTTGGCTGTGGGTTTGTCATATATGGCCTTTATTATGTTGAGGTAGGTTCCCTATATGCCTACTTTCTAAAGAAATTTTGTCAAAAGCTTTTTCTGCATCTATTGAGATGATCACATGGTTTTTTTTTTTTTTAATATTTATTTTTTTTGGCTGTGTTGGGTCTTCATTTCTGTGTGAGGGCTTTCTCTAGTTGCGTCAAGCGGGGGCCACTCTTCATCGCGGTGCATGGGCCTCTCACTGTCACGGCCTCTCTTATTGTGGAGCACAGGCTCCAGATGCGCAGGCTCAGTAGCTGTGGCACACGGACCTAGCTGCTCCATGGCATGTGGGATCTTCCCAGACCAGGGCTCGAATCCGTGTCCCCTGCATTGTCAGGCAGATTCTCAACCACTGTGCCACCAGGAAGCCCAATCATATGGTTTTTATTCTTCAATTTGTTAACATGGTGTATCACATTGATTGATTTGCGTATATTGAAGTATCCTTGCATTCCTGGGATAAACCCCACTTGATCATGTTGTATGATCCTTTTAATGTGCTGTTGGATTCTGTTTGCTAGTATTTTCTTGAGGATTTTTGCATCTATGTTTTCAGTGATATTGGCCTGTAGTTTTCTTTCTTTGTGACATCTTTGTCTGGTTTTGGTATCAGGGTGATGGTGGCCTAATAGAATGAGTTTGGGAGTGTTCCTCCCTCTGCTGTTTTTTGGAAGAGTTTGAGAAGGATAGGTGTTAGCTCTTCTCTAAATGTTTGTGAGAATTCACCTGTGAAACCATCTGGTCCTGGGCTTTTCTTTGCTGGAAGATTTTTAATCACAGTTTCAATTTCAGTGCTTGTGATCAATCTGTTTATATTTTCTGTTTCTTTCTGGTTCAGTCTCGGAAGGTTGTGCTTTTCTGAGAATTTGTCCATTTCTTCCAGGTTGTCCATTTTTTTGGCATAGAGTTGCTTGTAGTAATCTCTCATGATCGTTTGTATTTCTGCAGTGTCAGTTGTTACTTCTCCTTTTTCATTTCTAATTCTGTTGATTTGAGTCTTCTCCATTTTTTCCTTGATGAGTCTGGCTAATGGTTTATCAATTTTATTTATCTTCTCAAAGAACCAGCTTTTAGTTTAATTGATCTTTGCTATTGTTTCCTTCATTTCTTTTTCATTTATTTCTGATCTGATTTTTATGATTTCTTTCCTTCTGCTAACTTTGGGGTTTTTTTGTTTTTCTTTCTCTAATTGCTTTAGGTGTAAGGTTAGGTTGTTTATCTGAGATGTTTCTTGTTTCTTAAGGTAGGATTGTATTGCTATAAACTTCCCTCTTAGAACTGCTTTTGCTTCATCCCATAGGTTTTGGGTCGTCATGTTTTCATTGTCATTTGTTTCTAGGTATGTTTTGATTTCCTCAGTGATCTCTTGGTTATTAACTACTGTATTGTTATACTCCATGTGTTTGTATTTTTTACAGATTTTTTCCTGTAATTGATATCTAGTCTCATAGCATTGTGGTCAGAAAAGATACTTGATACATTTTCAATTTTCTTAAATTTACCAAGGCTTGATTTGTGACCCAAGATATGATCTATCCTGGAGAATGTTCCATGAGCACTTGAGAGGAATGTGTATTCTGTTGTTTTTGGATGGGATGTCCTATAAATATCAATTAAGTCCATCTTGTTTAATGTATCATTGAAAGCTTGTGTTTCCTTATTTATTTTCATTTTGGATGATCTGTTCATTGGTGAAAGTGCGGTGTTAAAGTTCCCTACTATAATTGTGTTACTGTCGATTTCCCCTTTTATGGCTGTTAGCATTTGCCTTATGTATTGAGGTGCTCCTTTGTTGGGTGCATAAATATTTACAATTGTTGTATCTTTTCTTGGATTGATCCCTTGATCATTATGTAGTGTCCTTGTCTCTTGTAATAGTCTTTGTTTTAAAGTCTATTTTGTCTGATATGAGAATTGCTACTCCAGCTGTCTTTTGATTTCCATTTGCATGGAGTATCTTTTTCCATCCCCTCATTTTCAGTCTGTATGTGTCCCTAGGTCTGAAGTGAGTCTCCTGTAGAAAGCATATATACAGGTGTTGTTTTTGTATCCATTCAGTCAGTCTATGTCTTTTACTTGGAGCATTTAATCCATTTACATTTGAGGTAATTATTGATATGTATGTTCCTATTACCATTTTGTTAATTGTTTTGGGTTTGTTTTTGTAGATCTTTTCCTTCTCTTGTGTTTCCTTCCTAGAGAAGTTCCTTTAGCATTTGTTGTAAAGCTGGTTTGGTGGTGCTGAATTCTCTTAGCTTTTGCTTGTCTGTAAAGTTATTAATTTCTCCATCTAATCTGAATGATATCCTTGCTGGGCAGAGTAATCTTTGGAAAAGGTTTTTCCCTTTCATCACTTTAAATAAGGTCCTGCCACTCCCTTCTGGCTTGCAGAGTTTCTGCTGTAAGATCAGCTGTTAACTTTATGGGGATTCCCTTGTATGTTATTTGTTGTTTTTCCCTTGCTGCTTTTAATATTTCTTCTTTGTATTTAATTTTAGATAGTTTGATTAATATGTGTCTTGGCATGTTTCTCCTTGGATTTATCCTGTATGGGACTCTCTGTGCTTCTTGGACTTGAGTTACTATTTCCTTTCCCATATTAGGGAAGTTTTCAACTGTAATCTCTTCAAATATTTTCTCAGTCCCTTTCTTTTTCCCTTCTTCTTCTGGGACCCCTATAATTCGAATGTTGGTGCCTTTAATGTTGTCCCAGTGGTCTCTGAGACTGTCCTCAATTCTTTTCATTCTTTTTTCTTTATTCTGCTCTGCAATATATTTTCCAGTATTTTATCTTCCAGGTCACTTATGCGTTCCTCTGTCTCAGTTATTCTGCTATTGATTCCTTCTAAAGAATTTTTAATTTCATTTATTGTGTTGTTCATCATTGTTTGTTTGCTCTTTAGTTCATCTAGGTCCTTGATAAACGTTTCTTGTATTTTCTCCACTCTATTTCCAGGATTTTGGATCATCTTTACAGTCATTACTCTGAATTGTTTTTCAGGTAGACTGCCTATTTCCTCATCATTTGTTTGGTCTGGTGGCTTTTTACCTTGCTCCTTCATCAGCTGTGTGTTTCTCTGTGTTCTCATTTTGCTTAACTTACTGTGTTTGGGGTCTCCTTTTTGCAGGCTGCAAGTTTGTAGTTCCCATTGTTTTTGGTGTCTGCCCCCAGTGGGTAAGTTTGGTTCAGTGAGTTGTGTAGGCTTCCTGGTGGAGGGGCCTAGTGCTTGTGTTCTGGTGGATGAGGCTGGATCTTGTCTTTCTGGTGGGCAGGACCTCGTCTGGTGGTGTGTTTTGGGGTGTCTGTGGCATTATTATGATTTTAGGCAGCCTCTCTGCTAATCGGTGAGGCTGTGTTCCTGTCTTGCTAGTTGTTTGGCATAGGGTGTCCAGCACTGTAGCTTGCTTGTCATTGAGTGGAGCTGGGTCTTGGTGTTGTGATGCAGATCTCTGGGAGTTTTTTGCCGTTTGATATTACGTGGAGTTGGGAGGTCTCTGGTGGACCAATGTCCTGAACTCGGCTCTCCCACCTCAGAGGCACAGGCCTGACACCCAGTGGGAGCACCAAGACCCTGTCAGCCACACGGCTCAGAATGAAAGGGAGACAAAAAGAAAGAAAGAAAGAAAAAAGAAAGTAAAATAAAATAAAATATTGTTATTAAAATAAAAAATTTAAAAATAAAAAAAAAGAAAGAAAGAAGAGAGCAACCAAACCAAAAAACAAATCCACCAATGATAAGAAGCACTAAAAACTATACTAAAAAAAACCACAAAACTGACAGACCGAACCCTAGGACAAATGATAAAAGCAAAGCTATACAGACAGGTCACACACAGAAGCATACACATACACACTCACAAAAAGAGAAAAAGGAAAAAAAAATATATCTTTGCCCCCAAGGTCCACCGCCTCAATTTGGGATGATTTGTTGTCTATTCAGGTATTCCACAGATACAGGTACATCAAGTTGATTATGGAGATTTAATCCACTGCTCCTGAGGCTGCTGGGAGTGATTTCCCTTTCTCTTTGTTCGTACAGCTCCCAGGGTTCAGCTTTGGATTTGGACCCGCCTCTGCGTGTAGGTCGTCTGAGGGCATCTGTTCTTCGCTCAGACAGGACGGGGTTAAAGGAGCAGCTGATTTGGGGGCTCTGGCTCACTCAGGCCGGGCGGAGGGAGCGGTACGGAGGAGGCGCGGCGAGCCTGCAGCGGCAGAGGCTGACGTGACGTTGCACCAGCCTGAGGCATGCCGTGCGTTCTCCCGGGGAAGTTGTCCCTGGATCACGGGACCCTGGCAGTGGCGGGCTGCACAGGATCCCGGGAGGGGCGGTGTGGAGAGTGACCTGTGCTCACACACAGGCTTCTTGGTGGTGGCAGCAGCAGCCTTAGCGTCTCCTGCCCGCCTCTGGGGTCCGCGCTGGTAGCCGCGGCTCGCGCCCGTCTCTGGAGCTCATTTAGGCGGTGCTCTGAATCCCCTCTCCTCGCGCACCAGGAAACAAAGAGGTAAGAAAAAGTCTCTTGCCTCTTCGTCAGTTCCAGACCTTTTCCCGGACTCCCTCCCAGCTAGCCGTGGCGCACTAGCCCCCTTGAGGCTGTGTTCACGCTGCCAACCCCAGTCCTCTCCCTGGGATCCGACCTCCGAAGCCCGAGCCTCAGCTCCCAGCCCCGCCCGCCCTGGCGGGTGAGCAGACAAGCCTCTCGGGCTGGTGAGGGCTGGTTGGCACCGATCTTCCGTGCGGGAATCTCTCCGCTTTGCCCTCTGCACCCCTGTGGCTGAGCTCTCCTCCGCGGCTCCGAAGCTCCCCCCTCCACCACCCGCAGTCTCCGCCCGTGTAGGGGCTTCTAGTGTGTGGAAACCTTTCCTCCTTCACAGCTCCCTCCCAGAGGTACAGGTCCTGCCCTATTTTTTTGTCTCTGTTTTTTCTTTTTTCTTTTGCCCTACCCAGGTACGTGGGGAGTTTGTTGCCCTTTGGGAGGTCTGAGGTCTTCTGCCAGCGTTCAGTAGGTGTTCTATAGAAGCTGTTCCACATGTAGATGTATTTCTGATGTGTTTGTGGGGAGGAAGGTGATCTCCATGTCTTACTCTTCCACCATCTTGAAGCTCCTCTGAATATTTTTAAAGAGTTTAACATACTGTGATTTTTCTTTATCGTCCAGTCCCAATCACTTTGAGTGCCTTCTTTCATCTTACCAGTCACAGTATTTCAGTACTTTTCATTAATAAAACTAATACAACAAAACTCTTTTCTGCTTTTCCATTAAGTTAGATAACATAGTTAAAATCTTAGTTGATTATCTGAAATACATAGTCTTATTGATTGTTTCTGATTTGTGTCATTTGAATCACTCCCACTTTAATAGAGACATAAGTTATACTTGATTGCCTTCAGTTGCTAAATGCTCATTCTTTGGGAAGAATTATATCCCTGTCAATTAAGGGTAATTAAGCAGAGTATCAATAAAATAATAGACTCAACTTGAATCAGTGAAAGTGTAAAATGTAGTTCAAAGTCTAGTCAGAGAATTAATAGAAAACACCAGCTGTGGGTGCCTTACTTACGTGGAATCTTGGTTACCTAGATGCTGGTCCTCAGCTTTGTAGATACAGAAACTCTGTGAATAGGCCCCTTAAAGATCTCACTCACCAAAGAAATTCATGAGACATTGATGACTAAAAGAATCCTAATTCTTCATTTATAATAAAGTATGCTACCTTCAGTGACTAGAGAACTAATTTCCTTTATCTAGAGCATACCTTCTTGTTTTTAAGACATTGAGGAAACACACTTATAAACCTAATAATTTTATGGGAAATAAAAAATTATGAAATGTTATTAGGTAACTTCAAGAGGACATTTTGTCCAGGAATTGTTAGGACCTAACAATACTTCCACATCACAAAACTAAAACACAAAACAAAACAATAACAACAATAGTTTTCCCCTAGGGAATGGAAAGTACTTGTACATTAAGTATGCTATTTCTGGACTTCCCTGGTGGCACAGTGGTTAAGAATTTGCCTGCCAATGCAGGAGACACGGGTTCGATCCCTGGTCCGGGAAGATCCCACATGCTGCGGAGCAACTAAGCCCGTGTGCCACAGCTACTGAACCTGCACTCTAGAGCCGGTGAGCCCCAACTACTGAGCCCGCGTGCCACAGTTACTGAAGCCCACACGCCTAGAGTCTGTGCTCAGCAACAAGACAAGTCACCGCAATGAGAAGCCCGCGCACTGCAATGAAGAGTAGCCCCTGCTCGCCTCAACTGGAGAAAGCCCGCCCACAACAATGAAGAAGACCCAATGTGGCCAAACATAAATAAATAAAATAAATTAAAAAAAAAAAAAAAAATATATATATATATATATATATATATATACTATTTCTATGCCTTGCAGAGAGTTGGATAAGTACGTGACCAAATTCATGTTATCTCTTTCAACATTTTCTGAGATTCATGTCTGCCATCGAGGCTCCTCTGTTAATATAACATTTCTTTAGAGAGATCACAAACTTTGATAAGATTAGAATCTTCTGCACTCAAAATTGTTTTTAGGGCTTCCCTGGTGGCGTGGTTAAGAATCTGCCTGACAGTGTAGGGGACACGGGTTCAAGCCCTGGTCTGGGAAGATCCCACATGCCACGGAGCAACTAAGCCCATGTGCCACAACTACTGAGCCTGTGCTCTAGAGCCCGTGAGCCACAACTTGTGAAGCCTGCATGCCTAGAGCCCGTGTTCTGCAACAAGAGAAGCCACTGCAGTGAGAAGCCCGTGCACCGCAATGAAGAGTAGCCCCCACTCACCTCAACTAGAGAAAGCTTACACGCAACAATGAGGACCCAATGCAGCCGAAAGAAAAAAACAGAATAAATAAAATAAATAAATTTTTAAAAATATTAAAAAAATTGTTTCTAGGGTAGCAGTATTTTTAGTGGAAAGGACATAGAATTTGAAATTAGGTAAATCTAGGATTAAGCCCATTTAACAGTCATTTATCTGATGATTTTTTTCATTTTATTTCGATGAGAACACAACATGAAATTTACTCTCAACAAATTTGTAAGTGTATGATACATTATTATTGACTGTAGATACAATGGTGTAAAGAAGATCTTTGGAGTTTATTCATTTTGCTTAACTGAAACTTTATACCCCTTGATTAATAACAATTCATTCCCTTCAGCACCTCCCAGCCCCAGGCAACCACTCTTTGATTTCGTGAATTTGACTATTTTCGATACTTCACGTAAGAAGAATTATGTATTTTTTGTCTTTTTGTGACTGATCAATTTCACTTAACATAATGCCCTCAAGATTCATCCGTATGGTCACATATTGCAGAATTTTCCTTCTTTTTTAAAGGCTGAATGGTATTCTACTGTACATATGTATCACATTTTTTTTATCTGTTCATCTGTTGAATGACATTTAGGTTGTTTCCACAGCTTGGCTACTGTGATGTTGCAATAAACATAGGAGTGCTAGTATCTCTCTGAAATCCTGATTTCAGTTCTTCTGGATAAATACCCAGAAGTGGGACTGCTGGATCATAATGGTAGTTTAATTTTTAATTTTTTGAGGAATCTCCCTATTGTTTTCCACAGTGGCTAAACCATTTTTTATTCCCACCAATAGTGTGCAAGTGTTCCAGTTTCTCCATATCTTCATCAATACTTAATGTCATTTTTTTTTTTTTGGTAATAGTCATCCTGATAGATGTGTGCTCATTGTGGTTTTGATTAACATTTCACTGATGATTAGTGGTGTTGAACATCCTTTCATATACCTGTTGGCCATCTGTATGTCTTTATTGAAGAAATGTCTATTCAAATCCTTTGCCCATTTAAAACTTGGATTATTTATTTTTTGCTGTTGAGTTATAGGAGTTATTTATGTATTATAGATATTAACCTCTTATCAGATATATGGTTTGCAGATATTTTCTCCCATTCTGTAGGTTGCCTTTTAATTTTGTTGATCATTTCCTTTGCTATGTAGAAGCTTTTTAGTTTGAGGTAGTCCAACTTGTGTATTTTTGTTTTTTGTTGTCTGTCCTTTTGGTGTCATATCCATGAATCCATTGCTGAGACCAATGTCACGAAGATTTTTGCCTGTGTTTCTTCGAGTAGTTTCATGGTTTTAGGTCTTACTTGCAAGTCTTTAACCCACTGGAATTGATTTTTGTGTATGGTGTAAGATAGGGGTCCAATTTAGTTCCTTTACATATGGATATCCAGTTTTCACAGCCCCATTTGTTGAAGAGACTATATACTTTCTATGCTGTAGATAATACAGCACTTCTCTAGAACCCTCAGAATTTTCTGCTACTGGAACTTACTGTAAACTCCTCATGTATTCTTTTCCTTTCCTAGTTATCTCAAGGACCAAAGCTACTTGAATCACAGCCTGAAACTACTGAGGGATCCTTCCTTCTCTGGGCTCCTTCCTTCTCTGGGCTCCAGTCAAAGCTAGCAGCCTTCTTTGTCATTCAGTAAGTAAGTCAAAGTACTCTTTCTTAATGTAAAATATGCTGTTTCCAGAATCTGAAAATGTGAACCAGACATTATGTGCCTCTCTTTGTGTTGGAAGATCTGAGATGCAAAAATTTCTCCTTTATATTGAGGGTATAGCACAGCATGCCACAGACTACTAGGGGCCTGAAAACTTCACTGATGAGGCAAAACGTTGGATCTTTGTAGAGTGCATTTTCCACCACTGGAACACATTTGTCTTACCTTAGTCTCCAATTTACATTTTAATCCAATTAACATAATGTCATTGATATAGTGGCCAATGTGATGTTCTGTGGAATGTTTATATGGCTGAAGACACTTTGGACTATATTTTTAAAGAAACCAGGAAAATTTACATAGTCTTGGGGTAGGACCATATATGTACACTGTTGGCCATCCTATTTGAATGTGAACTATTTCTGACCCTCCTTATTGATAGGGATGGAAAATAATGCATTCATCAAATCAGTAGCCACTTAACATGTACTGGAGGCTGTGTTAATTTGCTCTAGTATAGATTCCATGTTTGACATAGAAGCTGAAATTTGGGCATCTGCTTGGTTGAGTTTCTAGATTTATTTAATTGTTGTAGGAGTCAGACCTTCGAATTAAGTGGAATATGATGGGGACTGATATCTCTGCATATTTTACATCTTAAGTGTGGCACTAATCTCTTTGATTCCTTTGGTAATGTTATTATTTACTGTATTTACAATCTTGACCAGAGGTGGAGGGGCAATTTTTGAGGCTTCCACTTGGCCTTTTCCTTTATTATTTCTCTTATGTCACAGCTCAAGGAACTGATGTGAGTGTTCTACCAATTACCAGCTATGTCTAGTACAATTATACATTTAGGGACTGGGAAGTAACTGTTGGGTGTGACCACAGCTATGAGCTGAACCTGCTCCAAGATAATATTTATTTCCTAGATAACATCTATTCATATTCTATTAGGGGAGTGATGGTAGCACTTTGGGCTCCCAAATATCAATGCCAATATAGACCCCATATACAAATATTCTCAAAAAGTCTGAAGGTATTTTCTTTTCCCCAGTGTATGGTTAACTAAGTAAATGGCTATAGGTCTCTTTAGGGAAGAATGGAGGAAGTTACTAGTGAGTATACATATCATAGTTTTGTGTGATGCTTCCTCGCAGGAATCCAGATTTTTCTTCAGTCATGAATTCTGAATCTGAGAACTGGCTTATGTCTGAAAATTATGCATGGGATCAATTATAATTTTTCATTGATTTTTTTCACATTTATTATGAATATTATCCAAAACACAGAAAAGTTGAAAGAGTTATGCAGTGGACACTCTTAAGCTCATCACCTAGATTCTAAAATTGATATTTTTCTATAATTATTTATCAACTATTTACACATCATATATTCATTCCTCTATCAATATATCAAATAATTTTTTGATGCTTTCACAGTAGTTCGCTTTATCAGTACCCTTAAACATTTCCAAATGTATATCCTCATCTAGAATTTAATATCTGTGTTAAGATTGTTTTCCATGGCACAGTTCCAAGCAAATCCATACAGTAGGAAAATAACTGTCACATTATTTCTTTTCATCTTCTTTTTGTAAATGTCTACACAGTTTGCATTGCCTGACAAAAGGTTTTTAAATCTATATACCTAGAAAATAAGACAGACAACAGAGTGCTGAAAACAAATGCCGCTTTGGGTTCAGAACAAAATTTCTGCTCTAACAGAAAATAATAGAAAAATTAAGCTATTCTTTTTCATTACATTGACCAGCTTGACAAGCAAAGAAGATCATTTCTAAGATGAAAAATGTGTCTTTGTTTTCATTTGTGTTAGATCCTATTTTCTCTGATGCTTAACAACATTTTTTGGTCTATGTATTTTCTATTTGTCAAATTATGAAGAGTAGTGAGTATTAAAAAGAAACAGTTGTGTTTCAGGTCAAGCCATTTATTGACCATCCAAAGTTTGGCAATGATAAGTAAGACAAGGTAGGTCTTGATGAATCTGGGGGATTTGTTATTTGAACATAATACAAACCAACAAAATAATAACAATAATATGAAGAGAAAGAAAGACATTTGTGGTGGCCTAGGGTTTTATCTTTTTTCCTCCATTACCTCTCATAATACTGACTCTTTCCTCTCCATACACAATTTATTTGGGCCTTCGGATGATGTGGCATAGAGTAAGGATATGGGCCTTGTATTCATGTAGACAAAGATTTGCAAAATGGTTTTGCTGTTTCCCAGCTGTGTACTTGAGGATGTCTCTCACTTTCTCTAAAATTTTTGGTTTTTTTCCAGAAAATCCTGGGAAATAATGCCTAGTTTAGAGTGTACTTTTGAAAATGTTACACAATCAGTAGTTTCTATTGTCATTGATTATGTTATTCAACAGACATTGAGGAGTTATTATATTCAGACACTCTTATGTATCTCAAAAATACAAAGTTGATAAGTCCCTAACCCAAGGCACATGTTGTCTAAAAAAATAAATAAAATTTTAATATAATTAAAATTATATTAATCAATAGTTAACATACATTGTGATAATGCTATAACATAAGAAGACATTGAATGGTAAAGATCTAAAGAGAGAGTGTGATAAGGAATAACATCCAATCTAGCCCTGGGGTTGAGAAGATATGAAAGAAATTGGTGAAATCTTTTAAGAGGAAGTAAGATTTGAGTTACTTCCTGAAGAATGACAGATAGTAGGTGTGGATACGAGAGAGGGATGTTACAGAAAAAAACACCTCTGATATATAAATTCACAAAAGTAAAAAAGAGTATGGCTTGTTTGGGAGTTTTATGTGATTGATACGGAAGTACATGTAGGGACAGTAATAAAGAATGAGAGAAGTAGGCAGGACCCATATGATGAAGGACCTTGAAAGCTTGGTTAAGAAACTTCAGCTTTAAACTAGAGGCCATATGACACCACTAAGGAGTTAAAACAAGAAAATTACAAGAATTTCAGGAAATTCGCTATATCAGGATACAGACTTGAGAATGAAATTGGAGAAACTAGTTATGATATTATTACAGCAGTACAAACATTCTAATTTAAGGAAGTAGTATAAAAGTTGTTAATTGGAGAGAAATTTACATTATATTAAAGAGATAGAATGTATAGGACTTCGGATATGAGTAATGATGGATTAGAATAAAGAAAGATTTGAATTTCTGACTCGTGGGGTGGAGTGGATGGTGCTCTCATTCCTCAGTATAGGGGGCCTAGAAAGAGGGGTGAATTTCAGGAGGAAGATAATGATTTCTTCTTGATAAATATTGAGTTTGGAGTGTTAATGGGACACTCAAGTGGAAAAACTAGGAAATTACACGTGTACGTATATTCACTAAATGTTGATGGGCACATGCACACATGTATAGTTCTGGAGTTTCTGAGAAGGCACAGGGTAAGAGATAAAAGTCAGAATGGAGATTAGTTACAACCTTGCTGTGTATGGGAATGCTAAGGGTAATTTTATTTGCCTAGAAGGAAAGAGAGTGAAAGTTAGAAGCCTGGAGAATACCAACATTTTAAGGTTGAATAGAGAAAGAGTAATGAAGAAAGATGGACTGTTCAGGGAATTTGGAGACTAATGAATATTCATTGTTCATTTGTTTATTCTATGAATGTATATTGAACTTGTTCCTAGTCTGGGTGGACCCCAATTCAGAGTCTGAGATGAAAGTCTGCATTCAATAATATCATTAGAAGTGAGCCCGGAGAGCAGAAGTGAGGAATTAGTGGAGTAAAATAAGAGTGTGTAATCAAGGGAGGGCAGACAGCAGAAGCAAGAAGAACTACAGTCCTGCAGCCTGTGAAATGAAAACCACATTCACAGAAAGATAGACAAAATGAAAAGGCAGAGGACTATGTACCAGATGAAGGACACTAAATGAAGTGGAGATAGGCAACCTTCCAGAAAAAGAATTCAGAATAATGATAGTGAAGATGATCCAGGACCTCGGAAAAAGAATGGAGACAAAGATCGAGAAGATGCAAGAAGTGTTTAACAAAGACCTAGAAGAATTAAAGAACAAACACCAAGAAACATTAAAGAACAAACAAACAGAGATGAACAATACAATAACTGAAATGAAAAATACACTAGAAGGAATCAATAGCAGAATAACTGAGGCAGAAGAACGGATAAGTGACCTGGAAGACAGAATGGTAGAATTCACTGCCGTAGAACAAGAATAAAGAAAAAAGAATGAAAAGAAATGCAGACAGCTTAAGAGACCTCTGGGACAACATTAAATTCACCAACATTCGCATTATAGGGGTCCCAAAAGGAGAAGAGAGAAAGGACCTGAGAAAATAATTGAAGAGATTATAGTCGAAAAATTCCCTAATATCATAAAGGAAATAGCCACCCAAGAACAGGAAGCACAGAGAGTTCCAGGCAGGATAAACCCACAGAGAAACACTGAGACACATAGTAATCAAATTAACAAAAATTAAAGACAAAGAAAAATTATTAAAAGCAACAAGGAAAAAATGACAAATAACATACAAGGGAACTCCCATAAGATTAACAGCTGATTTCTCAGCAGAAACGTTACAAGCCAGAATGGAGTGGCACGATATATTTAAAGTGATGAAAAGGAAGAACCTACAACCAAGGTTACTATACCCAGCAAGGATCTCATTCAGATTCAACGGCGAAATCAAAAGCTTTACAGACAAGCAAAGGCTAAGAGAATTCAGCACCACCAAAGCAGCTCTACAACAAATGCTAAATGAACTTCTCTAAGTGGGAAACACAAGAGAAGAAAAGGACCTACAAAAACAAACCCAAAACAATTAACAAAATGGTAATAGGAACATACATACCGATAATCACCTTAAATGTGAATGGATTAAATGCTCCAACCAAAAGACACAGACTTGCTGAATGGATACAAAATGGATACAAAAACAAGACCCATGCTGTCTACAGGAGACCCACTTCAGACCTAGGGACACATACAGACTGAAAGTGAGGGGATGGAAATAGATATTCCATGCAAATGGAAATCAAAAGAAAGCTGGAGTAGCAATACTCATGTAAGATAAAATAGACTTTAAAATACAGAATGTTACAAGAGACAAGGAAGGACACTACATAATGATCAAGGGATCAATCCAAGAAGAAGATATAAAAATAATAAATATATGTGCACCCAACATAGGAGCACCTCAATACGTAAAGCAAATGCTAACAGCTATAAAAGAGGAAATTGACAGTAACACAATAATAGTGGGGAACTTTAACACCTCACTTACACCAATGGGCAGATCATCCAAACAGAAAATTAATAAGGAAACAGAAGCTTTAAATGACACAATAGACCGGATAGATTTAATTGATATTTATAGGATATTACATCCAAAAACAGCAGATTACACTTTCTTCTCAAGGGCACATGGAACATTCTTCAGGATAGATCACATCTTGGGTCACAAATCAAGCCTCAGTAAATTTAAGAAAACTGAAATCATTTCAAGCATCGTTTCCAACCACAACGCTATGAGATTAGAAATCAATTACAGGGAAAAAAAACATAAAGAACACAAACACATGGAGGCTAAACAATACATTACTAAATAACCAAGAGATCACTGAAGAAATCAAAGAGGAAATCAAAAAATACCTAGAGACAAATGACAATGAAAACACAATGATCCAAAACCCATGGGATGCAGCAAAAGCAGTTCTGAGAGGGAAGTTTATAGCAATACAATCCTACCTCAAGAAACAAGAAAAATCTCAAATACAGAATCTCACCTTACACCTAAAGGAACTAGAGAAAGAGGAACAAACAAAACCCAAAGTTAGTAGAAGGAAAGAAATCACAAAGATCAGAGCAGAAATAAATGAAATAGAAACAAGGGCAAAGATCAATAAGACTAAAAGCTGGTTCTCTGAGAAGATAAACAAAATTGATAAACTTTAGATAAGCTCATGAAGAAAAAGAGGGTGATGACTCAAATCATTAGAATTAGAAATGAAAAAGGAGAAGTTACAATAGGCACTGCAAAAATACAAAGCATCATAAGAGACTACTACAAGCAACTCTATGCCAATAAAATGGACAACCTGGAAGAAATGGACAAATTCTTAGAAAGGTATAACCTTCCAAGACTGAACCAGGAAGAAATAGATAATATGAACAGACCAATCACAAGTAATGAAATTGAAACTGTGATTAAAAATCTTCCAACAAACAAATGTCCAGGACCAGATGGCTTCACAGGTGAATTCTATCAAACATTTAGAGAAGAGCTAACACCCATCCTTCTCAAACTCTTCCAAAAAATTGCAGAGGAAGGAACACTCCCAAACTCATTCTATGAGGCCACCATCACCCTGATACCAAAACCAGACAAAGATACTACAAAGAAAGAAAATTACAGACCAATATCACTGATGAATATAGATGCAAAAAAATCCTCAAAAAATACTAGCAAACGGAATCCAACATCACATTAAAAGGATCATACACCATGATCAAGTGGGATTTATCCCAGGGATGCCAGGATTCTTCAATATATGCAAATCAATCAATGTGATATACCATATTAACAAACTGAAGAATAAAAACCATATGATCATCTCAATAGGTGCAGAAAAAGCTTTTGACAAAATTCAACACCCATTTATGACAAAAACTCTCCAGAAAGTGGACATAGAAGGAACCTATCTCAACATAATAAAGTCCATATACGACAAACCCACAGCAAACATCGTTCTCAATGATGAAGAAATGAAAGCATTTCCTCTAAGATCAGGAAC
This sequence comes from Balaenoptera physalus, assembly GCF_965194825.1. Classification (NCBI taxonomy): domain Eukaryota; kingdom Metazoa; phylum Chordata; class Mammalia; order Artiodactyla; family Balaenopteridae; genus Balaenoptera; species Balaenoptera physalus. Next base: position 10,331,964 of record NC_138884.1, read on the forward strand.
AAGTGTATGATGTCCACTCTTGCCACTATTATTCAACAAAGTTTTTGGAAGTCCCAGCCACAGCAATCAGAGAAGAAAAAAATAATAAAAGGAATCCTAATTGGAAAAGAAGAAGTAAAACTGTCACTGTTTGCAGATGACATGATACTATACATAGAGAATCCTAAAGATGCCACCAGAAAACTACTTGAGCTAATCAGTGAATTTGGTAAAGTTGCAGGACACAAAATTAATGCACAGAAATCTCTTGCAGTCCTCTACACTAACAACAAAAGATCAGAAAGAGAAATTAAGGAAACAATCCCAGTCACCATTGCAACAAAAAGAATAAAATACTTAGGAATAAACCTACCTAAGGAGGTAAAAGACCTGTACTCAGATAACTATAAGACATTGGTGAAAGAAATCAAAGATGACACAAACAGGGGCTTCCCTGGTGGCGCAGTGGTTGAGAATCTGCCTGCTAATGCAGGGGATACGGGTTCGAGCCCTGGCCTGGGAAGATCCCACATGCCGCGGAGCAACTAGGCCCGTGAGCCACAACTACTGAGCCTGCGCGTCTGGAGCCTGTGCTCCGCAACAAGAGAGGCCACGATAGTGAGAGGCCCGTGCACCGCGATGAAGAGTGGCCCCTGCTTGCTGCAACTAGAGGAAACCTTCGCACAGAAACGAAGACCCAACACAGCCAAAAACAATAAATAACTAAATAAATAATAATTAAAGGTGTCAATAATTAAAAAAAAAAAAAAAAGATGACACAAACAGATGGAGAGATATACCATGTTCTTGGATTGGAAGAATCAATATTGTGAAAATGACTCTACTACCCAAAGCAATCTACAGATTCAATGCAATCCCTATCAAATTACCAATGGCATTTTTTACAGAACTAGAACAAAAAATCTTAAAATTTGGAGACACAAAAGACCCTGAATAGCCAAAAAAATCTATTTTTTTAAAATAAATTTATTTGTTTTATTTATTTATTTTTGGCTGCATTGGATCTTTGTTGCTGCACACGGGTTTTCTCTAGTTGCAGTGAGTGGGGGCTACTCTTCATTGCGGTTTGTGGGCTTCTCATTGCGGTGGTTCTCTTGTTGTGGAGCACAGGCTCTAGGTGCGTAGGCTTCAGTAGTTGTGGCATGCGGGCTCTAGAGCACAGGCTCTGTAGTTGTAGCACACGGGCTTAGTTGCTCCGTGGCATGTGGGATCTTCCCGGACCAGGGCTTGAACCTGTGTACCCTGCATTGGCATGCAGATTCTTAAGCAATGCACCACCAGGGAAGTCCCTAGCCAAAGCAATCTTGAGGGAAAGAAAATGGAGCTGGAAGAATCAGACTCCCTGACTTTAGACTATACTACAAAGCTACAGTAATCAAGACAATATGGTACTGGCACAAAAACAGAAATATAGATCAATGGTACAGGATAGAAAGCCCAGCAATAAACCCATGCACCTATGGTCAACTAATCTATGACAAAGGAGGCAAGGATATACAATGGAGAAAAGACAGTCTCTTCAGTAAGTGGTGCTGGGAAAACTGGACAGCTACATGTAAAGGAGTGAAATTAGAACACTCCCTAACGCCGTACACAAAAATAAACTCAAAATGGATTAAAGACCTAAATGTAAGGCCAGACACTATAAAACTCTTAGAGGAAAACATAGGAAGAACACTCTTTGACCTAAATCACAGCAAGATCTTTTTTGACCCACCTCTTAGAGTAATGGAAATAAAAACAAAAATAAACAAATGGGACCTAATGAAACTTCAAAGCTTTTGCACAGCAAAGGAAACTACAAGCAAGATGAAAAGACAACCCTCAGAATGGGAGAAAATATTTGGAATCGAATCAGTGGACAAAGGATTAATCTCCAAAATATATAAACAGCTCATGCATCTCAATATTAAAAAAACAACCCAATCAAAAAATGGGCAGACCTAAGTAGACATCTCTCCAGAAAAGACATACAGATGGCCAAGAGGCACATGAATAGCTGCTCAACATCACTAATTATTAGAGAAATGCAAATCAAAACTACAATGAGGTATCACCTCACACCAGTTAGAATGGGCATCATCAGAAAATCTCCAAACAACAAATGCTGGAGAGGGTGTGGAGAAAAGGGAACCCTCCTGCACTGTTGGTGGGAATATAAATTGATACAGCCACTATGGAGAACAGTATAGAGGTTCCTTAAAAAAACTAAAAATGGAATTACCATATGACACAGCAATCCCACTACTGGGCATATACCCAGAGGAAACCATAATTCAAAAAGACACATGCACCCCAATGTTCATTGCAGCACTATTACAATAGCCATGTCATGGAAGCAACCTAAATGCCCATTGACAGACGAATGGATAAAGAAGAAGTGGTACATATATACAATAGAATATTACTCAGCCATAAAAGGGAACGAAATTGGGTCATTTGTAGAGATGTGGCTGGACCTAGAGACTGTTATACAGAGTGAAGTAAGTCAGAAAAACTAATATCGTATATTAACGCATGCATGTGGAACCTAGAAAAATGGTACAGATGAACCGGTTTACAAGGCAGAAATAGAGACACAGATGTAGAGAGCAAACGTGTGGACGCCAAGGGGGGAAAGCAGGAGGTGTTATTGGTGGTGGAGGGATGAATTGGGAGATTGGAATTGACGTATATACACTAATATGTATAAAATAGATAACTAATAACAACCTGCTGTATAAAAAAATAAATTAATAAAATAGAAAAAGTGTGTTATCAAGATGGCCATCATTGCCTGTAAGCAATGCTTAATCCTCTGAGACCATCTGAGGAACCCTATGAATGTTTCTCAAGACTGTGCACTCCAGGGATGAAAGAGAAACATTTATCTATGAAATTCTGCCTTCCATTTGCCAATGGTAACCCCACAGGTTTTCAACAGCTCATACATCTGGCTTGTACATGTTTGCGTAGATTCACCTGGGAAACCCATACTGTAGCATTAGAAACGCCCTTGGGCAGGAATTGAGAAATAGGTAGGCATGGCCAAGATGACTACTGACAAGTTAAACCTGCACAGATTTGGTTTCTTAAATGGAATAGGGACTGGAATAAGAGGTAGAACTGAGAGGAAAGTGGTACAGAAAAGGGTTTAATATAATCCACTCCCTGTAGGACTCACATCCTCCCTCGTGGGAGGGTTTGTCCAATTCATCAAAGTTTCCTTCAGGATGGGGGCCAGCTGCACCTTGGTGCAGAGAAGCCCTGGGTCAGGAAGGTATGTGGCACTGGCCAATGTGGGATATTGACAGATTACAGATGGGGAAAGCTGATGGAATCCTGTGCCTGGGATGAAGGAGAGGCTGAAAGGACATGAAGTGGTACAAAGAGTTTTCTAATATAAACATCTTCTATGTTCAGTTCCATGGTGAGAAAGATAAGATTGCCCCTACCCTCATGTAATGTACATTCTAGTGGGTGAGACAGACAGAAAATATAAAATAATTGCAAGTGCTGAGATTAGAGGAATAGAGATCTTGGAATAGAGAATTATTTTCCTTACTCTCTATCTCCTTCACTTTTGTGTTTTCCATGCAAACACTTTTGGCAACTAGGCAAGTTTTGTCACTTCCTTTGAATCATCATTTCTATTATGAGTCCAGCAGAGGGCTCTGGAAAAGATTTGCTTGAAACTTGAAGCTGTAAAGCCATTAGATAGTGTGAATAGCTCTGAAACTTCTGGCTTTCCTCCAATATACTCTCCTCCTATTAACAATAAAAAAAGAAAAACAAAGTAAGTAAAATGACAAAAGGAAGAGTGTCCGTTTTCATGACCACTGACGTTTTCCATTCGTTCATATTCCCAATGGGGCAGTGGGTTAGGATTTATTAAAACAAAATATAGATTATATTTAATATATTATATATATTTAAATTTAAACATACTTTATAGATATAAATATATAAAAATGTTATATATTTATATGTAATATACATATATAAAAATTATACATACATAACAAAATTCTCCACTGCCCTTCTCCTTTTAAGGAGGTTTAAACTCAGCATGTTACACACTTAGCTATGTTCATCCCACCTTGTGTCTTTAGGATTCGGGACTTATAAATCATTAAAGTCAATACTTTAGCTTAAATTGTTACATCACAGTTTTGTTTTCAGTCATCTGAAGGACAACAGTGGCAGACAGAATGTGGTTTTGTCTCACTTGGTGACCCTCCCTTGCAAGCACATTTAATTATAACCCTCCTCATTTTGATTATAGTACTTTGTTAATTTGAAATTCTACCTTAATTAATGTAGCTTGCGGTATCTGTAGAAAATCAGGAACCCGTGGTTACGATTTTAATTATAGCATATTTGTTACAGATCTCAGCCAAACATCTCTGAGGACATTCTCCTTTGTGTAAAGTGTCAAGAAATTGGTCTCCCTCTTTTGACTTCATACTGCCTTCTTGAAATATAACCTTTTGGTGACAGCATCCCTTTCCCAGTCTGCATAGTGAGAATTATGAACTGTACTAAGAGGTATTTTGCTAAACTCAGGCATTGAAGCAAATGTGACATTTATAAAATGTCATGACGTGGCATTTTTGAAACACTGAAAGACCTTAGTTTCTAACAAGCTAACATAACTGCATAAAGGTTTTTTGAAAAGAGAAAATACTGAGAAAAAAAGTGAAAAAAATAGTGTATCATTCATAAATATATGCAGTTATTCTAAGATTTTCACAAGTTTAAAATTCTTAGGGATATTACCACTGCCTTTGGATTATTAACCAAAAAATAATGACAGTTATTGCGGAAAGGATAAGGGTAAGGAAGTCTAAGATTCTTCAAATTTGAGTTTTTATGGTTTTATGGTGTTATGATTTGATAAAAAATAATATAATTTACAGTATCTTATAAGCAAAATCATTTGAATTATTTATTTCCAAATTTCATTTCCTACTTATTTCTAAAAGATACTTAATATATTTCAGTTCTAATTACAGAAATGTAGCATATCCAAGGTCCTTATAAGAGAAGTCTGGACATCAGGGATTACATATGTTTGAGGCAATTAATTTATAAAGTTATGAAAGAATATTGAGAGCTAGTATTTCCATGGTCAAACTAGGAGATACATATTGTAATAGATCCTGTATAAGCCCATCACTACAAATGTTTACCAATTAGAGAGTCTCTGTCATAACATTCTTCATGTTATACCCGTGTTTCATTTGATGGCTGAGAATAACTGATGCTAGCCGAGAGTTTCACAGTGGCATGTTTAGCATTTCAGGCCCTGGAGTCAGCCTGTTTTAGTCCAAATCCCAGCTCTGCCACTTACTAGCTGTGTGACCTTGGGCAATTCATTCAACCTATTAGTGTCTCAGGTGTAATAAATAGGTACAATAATGATACCTACCTCAAAGGTTTGTAGTGAATATTGAACAAAAGAAAACATAGTAGCACTTAGAACAGTGTAAATTCTCGGGTATCATCTATTACTGTGTTTACTGTTATTACCCATAGGCATTACTTGCAACAACTAGGTCTTTATGCGAAATACTTTTGTAACCCATCGTGCCAGTGTTCGTGTACACTTTTGCACAACAGAGAAGGAAAAGGAGAGGGTGAGAGGGAGCAAGGGAGGCTGAGAACTGTGAAAATTAACATTTTCATATCAGATATGATAAAATGATATTGCTGTATACAGCAGTCATCCACTGAGTATGTTTTCCTATTTCTCTATGTTAATTCTCTCAATTATTGGCTGATGCCTCAACTCAGTATTCATGTCATTATTTGAGAACTGTGATTGATTGATTGATTGATTGATGGCTGCGTTGGGTCTTCATTGCTGCATGCGGGCTTTCTCTAGTCGCGGCGAGCAGGGGCTACTCTTCGTTGTGGTGCACGGGCTTCTCAATGCGGTGGCTTCTCTTGTTGCGGAGCACGGGCTCTAGGCGCGCAGGCTTCAGTAGTTGTGGCACGTGGGCTCAGTAGTTGTGGCTTGCAGGCTGTAGAGCACAGGCTCAGTAGTTGTGGCACACAGGCTTAGTTGCTCCACGGCATGTGGGGTCTTCCTGGACCAGGACTTAAACCCGTGTCCTCTACATTGGCAGGTGGATTCCCAACCACTGTGCCAGCGGGGAAGCCCCTGAGTGCTGTGATTTTGCAGCCTTACCAGTGAGGCAGGAGACTGAGAACTCCAGTGACCTGCTCACCACTGTTTTCCCCTTGTCTGGACAAGCACACCGCTGGCTCTTCATAAGCACTTAGCAATGAATGGGGCTCTATATTCAGGGATGTATTCTTGAGTAAGTCCCTGCTCTTTCCCCTCAAATCTCCCTCTTCCTCAGCCTACTTGGAAGCGCAAAGACAGAATCATTATTATTCTCATGTATCGTTCACCTCCCCCCTCACCCCGCCTTAACTAGTAGGAGTTTAAGGCCTCAGGACAGAAAAAAAATTATTACTTAGATGGGGAGCTGGCATTGGCAAGAAAACAAAATAATCAAAACTATAAATCACAAATGGATATGCTTAGCCTGTTATGACTAAAACCAAATTATTCACTTAGTGGGAGCCATGACTCAGACAGCATTCCTTCTTTTACTTTTCTCTTCTCTTTGAAATCAGAGTACCTCCAGCTTCCAGCATGGCAAGAAGCTAAACAAATACTATACAGAACAAAAGTAAGAAATACTATAAAATATGTATATAGTATATCAAATAGAATGGAACTTACTCCAATTCTGTTTGGAGTTGGACTTTCAGATATTGACACTGACAGACTCCAAACCTGACCCAACCATGCCATTTAAGACTTGGAGTGCTGACTGCCTTTTTAGGAAACAAATTAGGTCAGTACCCTAGTTTTCTTCTCTACTGGTCATAGCAAGAGTTCTAATGTACCACGTAACCAAGTTCTTACAGGTTATCCTGTGTGGTATAAGTCTGAGGAAGCAGCTCTTATGTGCAGGGTGAATCTTCCTATTTATATGACAGAGGTAACAGTCTAGTCCCAGAGGTGGGGACCAGAGTATAGATCAGAAAGTTACAACAAAAGTACTGGTCATGGGCATACAAAGAAAGCTTAGCGGGTTTAACAGAAAGCCTGAGGTTTAGTGGAAATGAGGCACACCACTAACCCTGGGTAGTTTAAACTGGGCTAAAGATAGCAAAAATTAATCAAGATCCCACCAGCCGGCAGAGCTAAACCTTCTGATGAAAGCATGGCCTGTCCCAGCTGGCATTGGCTGAAGAACACACAGGGCAGTGCCTGGAGAATGAAGGTCTCTGAAAGGCATCAATTAGCACTCAAGGGATTGCCTAGCATAATGCCAAATAATTTTTACATAATTGAGATCTTTACCTTTCATGAATTTATATAAATACACCCGGGTTAGAGTAATGCAAATAAACAAAATAGAAAGTGTCAAATTCTAACAATTTCTTGGGTGCAAGATAAGCTGCTTGGTTGAATTGTTGAACTTCAACAATCCTTAAAACTGCTGAATGTGTAGAAACAAAGCCTGAGAGAGCTGTGCTAATTTTTCTTTAAGATAAAGACCCTCTGTTTTGTTCATAATTGTGACCTTTGACATTATAGAGGAAAGGTTAGTTTCTTCCCCTTCCCAGATGAGCAGGCTGATTAATCATATCTTAGCATTATGGAAAAAGTCCTTCATAAGTATAAGCTCATTTTTAAAATTGTCATCTGAGTGTATGTAATTGTTAATTGCACATTTATCTTTATATCATTTCTAAATTGTTACTGCAGCTAAGTCCCAGTCTATTTGGTATACTATATATGTCTTATAGCATTTCTTACTTTTGTTCTTCATAGTCTTTGCTTAGCTTCTTGCCAACTATAGAACTAAAATTAATCTTTCTTCCATCATTTTATACTTCTGCTCATGTTTTCTTTTGCTATTTGGTGATATACTATATATAGAAGTATCACCAAACAACACATACGTTTTCACCCAATTAACATTTTTCTGAAACATTAGAAATGCTAAAAGTCAGTGTGAGTAAGACGAGTTTTTATAAGTCTTCAAGTTATTCCAGTGCTCAGGGACTCAGAGTATGGAAAATTTTTATGTTTAATTTATTCATTTATCCACCCACCCTGCCCCCCAAAAGATTTAAGTGACTACTTAGCTTTATAAATGACCTAGTGCTTTATGCCTTATTGGAAGGTTTACCTCCATCTAGCAAACATTTAACATTTTTAGGGACACTGACATTTTCTGATGGAATTAGTGATCCCTTACTTATTGTGGAGTTAACACTCTATGTGCCTCAAACTCAGAGTACTGATATATACATGAGGTGCATAGATGTGTGTACAGATGTGTGTTAAAAAGACAGACATAGCTCATGTTACAAAAGAGGGGCACCAATTCAAGCCACATGGGTTTTGTCTTCTCCATTTATAATGATAAAAAGTGAATTATTATACCACAACATTATGTATGGCCTTACATACATAAATTTTGTTTTTGTTTTTTTCATAAATTTTTAAAATGTCCTAAATCTTATCATTCGTTCAGATAATGAGATACACAAAACCACTTTAAAACTCATGCATAGAGGAATTAATTATGTTATTCTAGAGTAAAGTGTTACCCAGCTTGGCAGTGGTTTGTGTTTATGTGGCAAGGCAGTAGCAGAATTGAAAACCTCTGGCGAGTGTATTTCTAGGAATTCTTCATCATTTATAAATATCTCTAAAGAGCTTTGACTGAAAAGTCTAAGTATTATTGTCATTACTGTTTACTACAGTGTCTTTTAAAATCTGCTTTTTTAAGGTAACTGTCTGTGGTGGACATATTTCCATTTTGAGAGAAGGGATCTAAATGATGGTTTCTTAAAAATAAACTTTATTTTAGAATTATTTTAGACTTACAAATGGCAAAGGTAGTACAGATTTCCCATATACCCCATACTCAGTTTCCTCTATTATTTACATCTTACATTAAAGTTCATCCTTTATTAAGACTTCTTTAGTTTTTACCTAATGCCTTTTTGTCTATTCCAGAATCCTACAGGATCCCACATTACCTTTCTTCATCATGTCTCTTCAGGTTCCTCTTGGCTGTGACAGTTTTAGTGACTTCCTTTGTTTTTGATGACCTTGACAGCTGTCAGAAGTACTGGACTGGTATTTGATAGAATGTTCCTCGATTGGAATTTATCTGTTTTTCTTATTATTAGACTGGCATTAGGGCTTTTTGAGAGGAAGAAAACAAAGGTCAAGTGCAATTGTCATCACATCTTATCAAGGGTACCTCATATCCACATAACTGGTTACAACTGGTGTTAACCTTGATTTCCTGGCTGAGGTCGTGTTTCTTAGGTTTCTCCACTGTAAAGTTACTCTTCTCCCCTCTTTCCATATTGTAATCTTTGGAAGTCACCATGGGTAGCACACACGTAAGGAGTGGAGAATTATCCTCTCCCTTCTAGAGAGTGAAGTATCTGGTAAAGTATCTACATAAATTATTTGCAGTAATTCTGCATGGATGATTTGTCTATTCTCCCCCCATTTGTGTATTTACTCAATCATGTATTTAAACCAATATGAATTCGTGGATATTTATTTTGTCCTTTGTGTTATAATCCAATACAATTTTATTGGATTGGCCAAAATGTTCCTTCGGGTTTTTCCATAACATCTTACAGAAAAACTTGAAGGAACCTTTTGGCCAACCCAATACTTATTTTTTGCTCAAAGGCTCATCTTGTATATTTCCTTCCCCAGTCCTAAAATTAGTCATTTCTCCAAGGAATGCTGGTTTTCTTTATAGAGGAATAGTATGCGAACCCAAGATCTGAGCACTGGGTATTCTCATTGCTTCTAGGGTGTCATTTCTTTCAGGTCCTCTCAGCTGACAGAACAAAATATGTGTGTGTATATACACATATCTATAAATATTGCTGTATGTAACCATATGTATCTATAATAGGTGAAACAGGAATGCGTACTGATGTCTAGAACTCGAATTCATTACTACACGAAACATTCTAGCCTTCTCCCATTGCATGCCTGTAACCTCCCACTCCAACACTGAGAAAACTGGTTCCCACCATTGCCATTCATTTACTTAATTGTTCAATTCCATTATACATTTGTAAACAGTTAATAAACAGAAATCTCAATTAATAGAGACAGGAGACCAGAAGGGGGAGCTCTCAGGCCCTGGATCGTAGCAGAGCCCAACAGGAGGAAGGAAGACTCCCCTTCTTCCCTGGCAAGCACTCAGCCAGTGAAAAGCCAGGGACTCTTTGTTTGCCAGAGCCCTCCCAACTTCCTTCTCGTCTCTGTAGTAGTGTTCTCCTTCCCTTGCTGTGGGAGACTTACACATGACTCGTCATGGTTGCAGACCTCAAAATGCAATTCTCTGCTGATCCGGAATAAACCCATCTTTTCTGGAGAAATATCTGGCAGTCTGTTTATTTCAGGTCAACACACGTATTGTGGTTTCAGAATTATTAACATGTACCCCATGGGAAAAACTTCCTCAACTCAAGAACAGCGCTTATGTACAATTCCTTGTCTTTAGTCTTGTCAGTAATGAATATTTATTTAGCTGAGAAGATTTGTAAGCAAAGTGTTGCATATGTGACCTGGTTTCTTTTTCCTGCTTATATTAATGTGAGAGGAAAGAGAGAAATCGAAGGAACTGCTACGCAAAAAGGAACCAGAACTTGAAGATTTGGAAAAATCTCAACATATCCATATTGCAAAAAATGAGAAAGCAAGTTCAACACCAAGGGTGTGGCTGGACGATCACTCCATAAAGAAATTACCCATGATTTTAATGAACAATCTCAGCAGAAGCCAGAAATAGGGATGGGATTATACCAATTATACTGCTAGTTTGAACTGAAGGGAACAGAGATAGGAAGAAATAAAGGAAGACTTTCAGACTCTGGAATTCTCCAGGACCGGACAGTAGTCATCCAGCTGCCAGCATGCTATATCCTGCAAGAAAAGGGAAGAACAACCTGAAAGGCAATTCAGAAAGCATCAGGGCTACCACCAATACCACAGGCCCAGGAGTGAGGCCATTTCCTCCTTAGTTTCAGAGGGGGGCCCACTTCTTTGGTTTCAGCAACCAGGCTGCCCTGCAAAGAGATGAGGCAAGTGAGGTCACTGCCTCAGGGCCCTGGGCGTGATGCTGCCACCCCAGTGGGCCTGGAGGGCAAATCCTTGAGCCAAAGAGGATTATTCTCAAACCTTAAGATCCGTTGGAATTTGCTTTGCTAGGTTTTGGACTTCTTTGGGGCCCATTTCCCCTTTCTTCTTTCCTATTTCTGCCTTTTGGGATGGGAATGCCTATCCTATGCCTGTGCCACCACTGTATTTTAAAAGTGCATAACTTGGTTGGTTTCACAAGTTCACAGCTGGAAATTGTCTCAGGGTGAATCATACCTTAAGTCTCACCCACATCTGATTTAGACGATATGTAGATGATACTTTGGACTTGAAATGGATGCTGGAATATATTGAGACTTTTGGGGAGTTTGGTTTGGGATGAATGTATTTTGCATGTGAGAAAGACATGAATTTTGGGGAGCCAGTGGACAGAATGTTATGGTGTGAATTGTGTCCCTCTAAAAAATTTTATGTTGAAGACTTAACCTCTTTCCTGACTCTGTTTGGAAACAGGGCCTTTAGGGAGATAATTTGTGTTAAATGTGTTCATAAGGGTGGGACTCTTGTCTGATAGGATTGATGTCTTTATAAGAAGAGGAAGAGATACGAGGGAGCTCTCTTTCTCTCTCCACAGAAGAAGGGCCATTTGAGGACCCGCAAGGAGGTGGCTCTCTTCAAGCCAGGAAGAGAACGCTTATCAGAAACTGAATTCTCTTTGGTTCTTTTTTATGATTTCTCTCTTTTTGTTGAACTTTTTTCATGTATTGTTTTCCGGATTTCATTGAGTTGCCTATCTTTGTTCTCTGGAGGCTTGCTGAATTTCTTTAAAATAATTATTTTGAAATCTTTATTAGGCAATTCATAGATCTCCATTTTAGGAGATCAGTTACTGAAGATTTATTGTGTTCCTTTAGTGGTTTCATATTTCCCTGATTTTTTGTGTTCCTTGTAGCCTGCATTGGTGTCTGCTCATTAGAAGAAGCAGTACCTCTGTAGGACTGTATATACTGGCTTCAGTAGGGAAAGACTTTCAGCTGTTGGTGGGCATGAGAATGCCAGCTGGGTGGTGTATGTGGTAGCACCGGGTCTGGGAGCATACAGGTTCTGTGGGTGCTGGATTCAGGGGAATGTAAGGGCACAAGTTCTGGCGGGCATGGCAAGCACCTGGTTCAGAGGTACATGAGGGCACCAGGCCAGTTGCATGTGGGGTTTCTGGGTCTAGTGAGTGTGTGGTGGCACCGAATCCCAAGGATGCACAGTGGTATCTGCTGGGCGGTAGTTTATGGCACTGGTGGTTGGTCTGGGTGTAATAGTTCTGGCTCCAATAAAATGTGGCAATTTGGGCTCCTGGTAGCTCCAGAAGTTAGGGTTCTCATTGGTGAAAACTGTGGGCTTAGCAGCAAAGGCTGTGGGGATCCCTGGCGGTGGGTGGGGCTGCCGGGGTCCTCTTTCTCGCCTTTGTCCTGATGAGGGAACATGAGGCTGAAGGGACTCATCACTGAGCTGCGCCAGCCTGGGAGGTAGAGTGATGCAACTAAAGTCAAATGTTTCCTTCCGCTCTCTTCCGTATGCTTATCCTGGTTCTTTTCCTTCACTGGGTTGCTGCAGCTTCTTAACTGGTCTCTGGAGCTCTCCAGAGCTATTTGTGTCCTGGAAGTTGTTAAATCGTTGTTTTAGTGGGAGACAAATTCTGGGACCTCCAACTCCACCATCTTGCTGATGTAACTTCACCTATTTTTTTTTCTATAGCAGGGAATCCTATGGGCAAGACACATTGCTGCACTTCCATCACCATAAAATTATTTCCTTACTCAGAGGTTATAGATGTGAGAAACTGTAGTGATGAATAAGGAGTTCCACAAATTGCAGTGTTGGCAGAGACATCTTGAGCAAGGAAAGTAAATTTGTATACAGAATACGCATCTATTCCTGTGTCAAAAATGACTGCTGCCTTCCTGATGGAAAGTTCTGTATTTCAGCCTTCTGTTTACGCTGGGGATGGTTCTACATCAGGGGCTTAATTTTAACCTGTGCTGTTGGCAGTTGGCCTTTCTCCCAGATCCGTGGCTACTTAGTATATGTGCCCATTGAGCAAAGACCAGGGTGATTGGGCTACAAAGGAATTTGGATCTCATTACATTCCTGGAAGTGGTAGGTGATCGTGAGGGGTGCTGAGAAGAACTGGCCTCCCTTGTGAGACAATGGACAAAGAAAATCATTTAAAGTTTATGAACCCTTTATAGATAATTTGGAAAATACCAGAAAGCATGTGGAGAAAAAAATTAAGGATGGTTCTATAATGGCAAAGCATTTATCTATACATTGTTGGATGGATTTTTTAAAATTATGAAAAGAAACCCTAGGTTTTGAAAATAATCATTTCCCAAAGCTACGATTTTACCTACGTTTTAAATCTGTGGCTTTCACTGCTAAAGAGATGGTTCACAAAATTATATCTATGAATGCAAGCATGAGCATCTGCTGAGCCTGGCTTGGAAATTGACAATTAGCAGTAAATCAAAGGATTCAGGCAGCCTAATGTTAACGTCATCATTAAAATGAACCAGAAGATTACATTGATCAAATAGGAAAAGAGTACTTAAAACATTAAAACTGTGGGCATTCCTACAAATTGTTACCTCAGAAGGCTATGTGATCATCTCTCCTTTTCAACTAATTGCCAGCACTCAAATGATTTTATTGCTGCGTTGTAATTCCAGATTTAGGTTTAAAGTATTAAAATAGCAGCTGGTTTAAAAGGAACTATGCTTTTTCTCTATCCAGTTTTCTTTGTTTTGAGCTTAGACCCTGAGACTTTAAAACATCTTAGAATCCTTAGGAAGATACTCCTCAAAAAGAACTCTGACAGCACGTCTTTGGTAACATCAGTGTACTTCAAATGACCTTTCACACAAGTCTTTAAAAACCTAGGGTCTCATCCTTCTATCATCATTGTTATTTAACACTGTTCTTTTAATCCTGGCCAAGGCAATCAGCTATAAGGCAGAAATAAAGCATAAATAATAGAAGAAAGAGATAAAAAATTATCACTCTTTCACTATAATATTCTAATTTCACATGTGGAGAAATTGATCACAAAGGGATTGATTGGCTTGGACAAGGTTTAATAGCTCATTAGTGAAAAATCTGGGTTAACAGAGCTGGGTTCAGAAACAAACAGTAGAGATAGACGTTTTGTGTGTGATTTATAATGCATAGAGATGATTACAGAAGAAATAATGTTAAGGCTAATCTTGCAGGCATTTCTTTATTTTTCATTCAGTAAATTTTCTTTTGAGTGCCTGCTTATGAAGAAGTCACTGTGCTAGGCTCTGGGGAGGGAGGGATGGCCTAGGTAGATGCTATCCGTCCCTGCTCTTAAGTTGCCTTCATTCTAGCAGGCGTGCAGGTGTTTCAGATGTTTAATCAAATTAATTATGATTGTGATAAATAATTCCGGGCAGCAAGAAAGAGTGCTAAAAGCACACAAGAGAGGCGGATCTACTTTCTTCTGTGAATTAGAGTAAAACCACGAAGCACAATCCCTTAAGCATTTGGGGAATCCAGATTTTTGTTTCTGGTTTTTGTGTGTGTGTGTTTTTTTGTTTGTTTTTTTACTTTATCCTCTTGAAATAGAGGAAATGATACAATGTTACATTTAGACAAATTGGTGGTCATGGATAAAAATTATACTATAAGTTTTTTAAACTATCATTGGGTAAAAAGCAAGATACAAGAACAGGAAATTGTGATTAAAAGTAGATTCCATGTCTGCCTCTCTATTCCTGCCCTGCAAAGTGGACACAGCGGGGGAAGATGGGGTGGGATGAATTGGGTGATTGGGATTGACATATATACACTGCCATGTGTAAAACAGATAGCTAGTGGGAAACTGCTGTATAGCACAGGGAACTCAGCTCGGTACTCTGTGGTGACCTTGTGGGGGTGGGAGGGAGGTCTAAGAGGGAGGGGACATATGTATACATATAGTTGATTCACTTCATTGTACAGCAGAAACTAACACAACATTGTAAAGCAACTATACCCCTATTTGAAAAAAAAAAGTAGACTCCAGATTTATGAGGTTTTGGGCAAACAGAGGTTTGCTTTTGTCACTGTTAGCTCTCTCAGGAATCATCTCCTAAGCCGTGTTCCTTAAATAGCAAGCAGGCTGCAGGCCTCATGTCATCCTGAATCCTGGCCTTACTGTGTAAGCCATCTGTGACAACACATAGACCTCAGATGGCACTTCCCAGGACATGGCACAATCCCCTGTTCCATTTCTGCCGACGGTGCTCCTCGGGCAAGAAGCAGACGTATCTGAGAAATCAGATAAGATGGATGGCAGTTTATTCAGATTCCAACAGCTTGATCACGGTCATTGTCAGGTATTTGGATGCTTAAGCAAAGACACGCTGGCGATGTTTGAATAAATCCAGAATACTTCTACCTGTGTTGGCACCAAACCATCCCTTCCTCTCCTGATTCAGACAAAGAAATGCTACAAATGTGGACATCAAGATTTAGTAATCTGCCAGAAATAGTTAAAACACTTGCAAAATTAATAATGACTGCTATCATGCTTCAGAGCTGCTATGCCCCAAGGTATTGGTGTACTAGCAGCATATTATTTTTAAAAGAAATGTTAACAGCAGCTTTTTCATTAAAAAAATGCTTCATGTAAAGGAGAGGTAAATGTCACTTTCAGAAAATTCAGTATTTGTGCAATTGATCTGTTTAAATATCTGGGTAGCTAAGTTTTCTGGAGTTAGCTGATTGGTTTATGAAAGTCACTAGATGGCAGTACTTGAATAGTTAGTATGATATTACAGTTCAGATTCAGGTGTGTTTTAAATACCAAAACAAAAAAAGGAAAATAGGAAACTGAGTTCATTCAGTGGTAACTCTGGGTGAGTGTATATCTTGGCATGGGGAAACAGGCTTCCAAAGGTAATACTGAAGCAGTGACAAGATCTCAAAGTTATAGGAGTACTAGAAATTTCCAAATTTCCTACAAAGTAAGTTGCAGTAGATAGAATATTTTTTATTTGTTTGGGGTGTTATAGTTTATAAAGGACTTTCAGAAACATTTTTCTCGTTTAATTCTCACATCAGTCTTGGGATTTAAGTAAGGGTGGTATGATTATCTTCATTTTACCAAAAAGCTGCAGAGTCTCTTTAGGCCAGTAGTCCTAAAGCACTAAGGCTCCTGGTAACATAGAATTGAGGTGGACCATATCTATACCTCCTTGACAAAATCTCACTGTTCCATCTTTTCCTTCTTTTATTGCATTTGTTATGTGACTTGAATTTTATTATAGAAGGAACTGTTTAAATACTTTTGTGACCTAGAAAAATAATTTATTGTTAGCTTTCCAAAATGCAGCCCTCTTTTAATTGACGGATATCTATCGAAAGAAGCTGACCATATCTATTTCTTTCTGGGCCAGCTCAAGTGAACTCTACAGCTATGGAGTGCCTACTGTGAGCTAGGTAGCATTTTAGGTGCTAGTGGTGATAAGGTGAACGAGAGGCCTTTGAGCTGCTCATGATCCTGCCAAGAAAAGAAGCAGGAAAAATCTGACGGTAACGCAACGTGATAAGTGCAGTATTAACAGTTAGAGCAAAATGCTGGGGAGCGCGGAGGCCTGAATGATTAATTCTGCCTAGAGGGGAAGTTTCCTGAACTGCCAATATAAAAGAGATGGGGGAAAAAAAAGAAAACAATGCTCTGATTTTAAGCCTTTTGTTCTGCCTTCAAGAAATATGGGAAGGGACCTTCAAGATGGCAGAGGAGTAAAACGTGGAGATCACCTTCCTTCCCACAAATACATCAAAAATACATCTACATGTGGAACAACTCCTACAGAACACCTACTGAACGCTGGCAGAGGACCTCAGACTTCCCCAAAGGCAAGAAAATCCCCACATACCTGGGTAGGGAAAAGAAAAAAGCAAAAACAGAGACAAAAGAATAGGGACAGGACCTGCACCTCTGGAACGGAGCTGGGAAGGAGGAAAAGTCTCCACACACTAGGAAGCCCCTTCACTGGTGAAGACGGGGATTGGCGGGGAGGAAGCTTCGGAGCCACGGAGGAGAGCGCAGCCACAGGGGTGCGGAGGGCAAAGCGGAGAGATTCCCGCACGGAGGCTCGGCGCTGAGCAGCACTCACCAGCCCGAGAGGCTTGTCTGCTCACCCGCCGGGGCGGGCGGGGCTGGGAGCTGAGGCTCGGGCTGCGGTCGGATCGCAGGGAGAGGACTGGGGTTGGCGGCGTGAACACAGCCTGAAGGGGTTAGTGCGCCACAGCTAGCTGGGAGGGAGTCCGGGAAAAAGCCTGGAACTGCCTAAGAGGCAAGAGACCATTGTTTTGGGGTGCATGAGGAGAGGGGACTCAGAACACCACCTAAACGAGCTCCAGAGACGGGCACGAGCCACGGCTGTCAACTCAGACCCCAGAGACGGGCGTCAAATGCTAACGCTACAGCTGCCGCCACCAAGAATCCTGTGTGCAAGCACAGGTCACTATCTACACCTCTCCTCCCAGGAGCCTGTGCAGCCTGCCACGGCCAGGGTCCCGTGATCCAGGGACAACCACCCCGGGAGAACACACGGCGCACCTCAGGCTGTTGCAACGTCACGCTGGCCTCTGACGCCGCAGGCTCGCCCCGCCTCCTCCGTACCCCTCCCTCCCCGCGGCCTGAGTGAGCCAGAGCCCCCGAAGCAGCTGCTCCTTTAACCCCGTCCTGTCTGGAGCAGAAGCCTGACGGCGACCTACAGGCAGAAGCGGGGCCAAAACCAAAGCTGAACCCCAGGAGCTGTGCGAACAAAGAAGAGAAAGGGAAATCTCTCCCAGCAGCCTCAGGAGCAGCGGATTAAATCCCCACAATAAACTTGAGGTACCCTGCATCTGTGGAATACCTGAATAGACAATGAATCAACCCAAAATTGAAGTGGTGGCTTTGGGAGCAACTGCAGACGTGGGGTTTGCTGTCTGCAACTGTGTCTGATTTTTTATGTTTATCATAGTATAGTTTTTAGCGCTTGTTATCATTGGTGGATTTGTTTATTGGTTTGGTTGCTCTCTTCTTTTTTTCTATTTTCTTATTTTAATAATTAAAAATTTTTTTTAATTTTAATTATTTTATTTTATTGTTATTTTTTCTTTCTTTTTTCTCCCTTTTCTTCTGAGCCGTGTGGCTGACAGTGTCTTGGTGCTCCAGCTGGCTGTCAGGCCTGAGCCTCTGAGGTGAGACAGCCAAGTTCAGGATATTGGACCACCAGAGACGTAGTATCAATTACGTCTGGCCCCACGTAATATCAGTTGGCAGGAGCTCTCCCAGAGATCTCTGTCTCAACAGTAAGACCCAGCTCCACCCAATGGCCAGCAAGCTCCAGTGCTGGACACCCTATGCCAAACAACTAGCAAGACAGGAACACAACCCCACCCGTTAGCAGAGAGGCTGCCTAAAATCATACTAAGTCCACAGACACCCCAAAACACACCACTGGACGCAGCCCTGCCCACCAGAAAGACAGGATCCAGCCTCACCCACCGGAACACAGGCATCAGTCCCCTCCACCAGGAATCCTACACAACTCACTGAACCAACCTTACCCACTGGGGGCAGATGTCAAAAACAACAGGAACTATGAACCTGTAGCCTGCAAAAAGGAGACTCCAAGCACAGTAAGTTAAGCAAAATGGGAAGACAGAGAAATATGCAGCAGATAAAGGAGCAAGGTAAAAACCCACCAGACCAAACAAATGAGGAGGAAATAGGCAGTCTACCTGAAAAACAATTCAGAGTAATGATAGTAAAGTTGATCCAAAACTTGGAAATAGAGTGGAGAAAATACAAGAAACATTTAACAAGGACCTAGAAGAACTAAAGACCAAACTAACAATGATGAACAACACAATAAATGAAATTAAAAATTCTCTAGAAGGAATCAATAGCAGAATAACTGAGGCAGAAGAACAGATAAGTGACCGGGAAGATAAAATAGTGGAAATAACTGCTGCAGAGCAGAATAAAGAAAAAAGAATGAAAAGAATTGAGGACAGTCTCAGAGACCTCTGGGACAACTTTAAATGCACCCACATTTAAATTATAGGAGTCCCGGAGGAGAAGAGAAAAAAAAAGGGAGAAAATATTTGAAGAGATTATAGTTGAAAGCTTCCCTAAAATGGGAAAGGAAGTAGTCAATCAAGTCCAGAAAGCGCAGAGAGTCCCTGCACTTTACAGGATAAATCCAAGGAGAAAGACACCAAAACACATATTAATCAAACTATCAAAAATTAAATACAAAGAAAAAATACTAAAAGCAGCAAGGGAAAAGCAACAAATAACATACAAGGGAATCCCCATAAGGTTAAGAGCTGATCTTTCAGCAGAAACTCTGCAAGCCAGAAGGGCATGGCAAGACATATTTAAAGTGATGAAAGGGAAAAACCTACAACCAAGACTACTTTACCCAGCAAGGATCTCATTCAGATTCGATGGAGTAATTAGAAACCTTTACAGACAAGCAAAAGTTAAGAGAATTCAGCACCACCAAACCAGCTTTACAACAAGTGATAAAGGAACTTCTCTAAGTGGGAAACACAAGAGAAGGAAAAGACCTGCAAAAACAAACCCAAAACAATTAAGAAAATGGTAATAGGAACATACCTATCAATGATTACCTTAAATGTAAATGGATTAAATGGTCCACCAAAAGATATAGACTGGCTGAATGGATATAAAAACAAGACCCATATATATGCTGTCTAAAAGGGAATCACTTCAGACCTAGGGACACATACAGAATGAAAGTGAGGGGATGGAAAAGATACTCCATGCAAAGGGAAATCAAAAGAAAGCTGGAGTAGCAATTCTCATATCAGACAAAATAGACTTTAAATAAAGACTATTATGAGAGACAAAGAAGGACACTACATAATGATCAAGGGCTCAATCCAAGAAGAAGATATAACAATTGCAAATATTTATGCAGCCAACATAGGAGCACCTCAGTACATAAAGCAAATGCTAACAGCCATAAAAGGGGAAATCGACAGTAACACAATAATAGTAGGGGACTTTAACACCTCACTTTCACCAATGGACAGATCATCCAAAATGAAAATAAATAAGGAAACACAAGCTTTAAATGACACATCAGACAAAATGGACTTAATTCATATTTATAGGACATTCCATCCAAAGATATACACTTTCTTCTCAAGAGTTCATGGAACATTCTCCAGGATAGATCATATCTTGGGTCACAAGTCTAGTCTCAGTAATTTAAGAAAATTGAAATTGTATCAAGTGTCTTTTTTGGCCACAACACTATGAGACTAGATATCAACTACAAGAAAAAAACTGTAAAAAATACAAACACATGGAGGCTAAACAATATGCTCCCCAATAACCAAGAGATCACTGAAGAAATCAAAGAGGAAATCAAAAAATACCTAGAAACAAATGACAATGAAAACACGCCGACCCAAAACCTATGGGATGCAGCAAAAGCAGTTCTAAGAGGGAAGTTTCTAACAATACAATCCTACCTCAAGAAACAGGAAAAATATCAAACAAACAACCTACCTTACACCTAAAGGAACTAGAGTAAGAAGAAAAAAACAAAACACGAAAGTTAGCAGAAGGAAAGAAATCATAAAAATCAGATCAGGAATAATTGAAAAACAAATGAAGGAAACAGTAACAAAGATCAATAAAACTAAAAGCTGGTTCTTTGAGAAGATAAACAAAATTGTTAAACTACTAGCCAGACTCATCAAGAAAAAAAGGGAGAAGATTCAAATCAACAGAATTAGAAATGAAAAAGGAGAAGTAACGACTGACCTTCCGTGACTGAACCAGGAAGAAATAGAAAATATAAATAGACCAATAACAAGTAATGAAATTGAAACTGTGTTTTAAAATCTTCCAAGAAACAAAAGCCCAGGACCAGATGGCTTCACAGGCGAATTCTATCAAACATTTAGAGAAGCACTAACACCTATCCTTCTCAAACTGTTCCAAAATATAACAGAGGGAGGAACACTCCCAAACTCTTTCTACAAGGCCAGAATCACCCTGATACCAAAACCAGACCAAGCTGCCACAAAAAAGGAAAACTACAGGCCAATATCACTGATGAACATAGATGCAAAAATCCTCAGCAAAATACTAGCAAACAGAATCCAACAGCACATTAAAAGGATCATACACCATGATCAAGTGGGGTTTATCCCAGGAATGCAAGGATTCTTCAGTATACACAAATCAATCAATCTGATACACCATATTAACAAATTGAAGAAGAAAAACCATATGATAATCTCAATAGATGCAGAAAAAGCTTTCAACAAAATCAACACCCATTTATGATAAAAACTCTCCAGAAAGTAGGCATAGAGGAAACTTACCTCCACATAATAAAGGCCATATATGACAAACCCACAGCCAACATCATTCTCAATGGTGAAAAACTGAAACCTTTTCCTCTAAAATCAGGAACAAGACAGGGATGCCCATTCTCACCACTATTATTTAACATAGCTTTGGAAGTTTTAGCCACAGCAATCAGAGAAGAAAGAGAAATAAAAGGAATCCAAATCAGAAAAGAAGAAGTAAAACTGTCACTGTTAGCAGATGACATGATACTATACATAGAGAATCCTAAAGATGCTACCAGAAAACTACTAGAGCTAAGAAGTGAATTTGGTAAAGTAGCAGGATACAAAATTAATGCACAGAAATATCTTGCATTCCTATACACTAATGATGAAAAATCTGAAAGAGAAATTAAGGAAACACTCCCATTTACCACTGCAACAAAAAGAATAAAACGCCTAGGAATAAACTTACCTAGGAGACAAAAGACCTGTATGCAGAAAACTATAAGACACTGATGAAAGAAATTAAAGATGATACAAACAGATAGAGAGATATACTATGTTCTTGGATTGGAAGAATGAACATTGTGAAAATGACTATACTACCCAAAGTAATCTACAGATTCAATGCAATCCCTATCAAACTACCACTGGCATTTTTCATAGATCTAGAACAAAAAATTTCACAATTTGTATGGAAACACGAAAGACCCCAGATAGCCAAGGCAATCTTGAGAAATAAAAACAGAGCTGGAGGAATCAGGCTCCGTGACTTCCGACTATACTACAAAGTTACAGTAATCAAGACAGAATGGTGCTGGCACAAAAAAAGAAATGTAGATCCATGGAACAGGATAGAAAGCCCGGAGATAAACCCACGCACGTATGGTCACCTTATCTTTGATAAAGGAGGCAAGAATATACAATGGAGAAAAGACAGCCTCTTCAATAAGTGGTGCTGGGAAAACTGGAGAGCTACATGTAAAAGAATGAAATTAAAACACCCCTTAACACCATACACAAAAATAAACTCAAAATGTATTAAAGACCTAAATGTAAGGCCAGACACTATCAAACTCTTAAAGTAAAACATAGGAAGAACACTCTGTGAAATAAATCATAGCAAGATCCTTTTTGACCCACCTCCTAGAGAAATGGAAATAAAAACAAAAATAAACAAATGGGACCTAATGAATCTTAAAAGCTTTTGCACAGCAAAGGAAACCATAAACAAGACAAAAAGACAACCCTCAGAATGGGAGAAAATATTTACAAATGAAGCAACTGACAAAGGATTAATCTCCAACATATGCAAGCAGCTCATGCAGCTCAATATCAAAAAAACAAACAACCCAATCCAAAAATGGGCAGAAGACGTGAATGACATTTCTCCAAAGAAGATATACAGATTGCCAACAAACACATGAAAGGATGCTCAACGTCACTAATCATTAGAGAAATGCAAATCAAAACTACAATGAGGTATCACCTCACACTGATCAGAATGGCCAGCATCAAAACATGTACAAACAATAAATGCTGGAGAGGGTGTGGAGAAAAGGGAACCCTCTTGCACTGTTGGTGGGAATGTAAATGGATACAGCCACTATGGAGAACAGTATGGAGATTTCTTAAAAAACTAAAAATAGAACTACCATACGGCCCAGTAATCCCACTACTGGGCATATACCCTGAGAAAACCATAATTCATAAAGAGTCATGTACCACAATGTTCATTGCAGCTCTATTTACAATAGCCAGGACATGGAAGCAACCTAAGTGTCCATCGACAGATGAATGGATAAAGAAGATGTGGCACATATATACAATGGAATATTACTCAGCCATAAAAAGAAATGGAATTGAGTTATTTGTAGTGAGGTGGATGGACCTAGAGTGTGTCATACAGAATGAAGTAAGTCAGAAAGAGAAAAACAAATACTGTATGGTAACACATACGTAATCTGTGTAATATGTAGTCTAAAAAAAGGTTCTGATGAACCTAGGGGCAGGACAGGAATAAAGCCGCAGATGAGAGAATGGACTTGAGGGCAAGGGGAGGGGGAAGGGTAAGCTGGGACGAAATGAATTGCTTATTGACATATATACACTACCAAATGTAAAATAAATAGCTAGTGAGAAGCAGCTGCATCGCATGGGGTGGTCAGCTCGGTGATTTGTGACGACCCAGAGGGGTGGGATAGGGAGGCTGGGAGGGAGGCGATACGGGGTTATATGTATGCATATAGCTGATTCACTTTGTTATACAGCAGAAACTAACACAACATTGTATAGCAATTATACTCCAATAAAGATGGTAAAAAAAAAATAAAGTACATCTATCAACATTAAAAGAAAAAGAAATATAGGGAAAGACAACATTTAGAAAACAAATACTGTAAGATTTACAAAAAAAGAAAAAAAAAGACATCTCCTGACTTATAGAGTGAGAATCACCTAGTTGGGAAGTTTCCCAAAGTTAATTAAATACACTTTGGAAATGATATTAACTATAATGGAACCTTGTGACTTAAAATTGTTAGTGCCCCCTCAAATAGATGATGTCTATATAACATTCATCATATTGAACCAAATGATAGATGCCACCTGTGCACTTGCCAGCTCTAGAAGCGTAGACTAGTGGTCTAAGCTTGAATTGGTGGTATGCTGGTGACTATTTAATAACTGGCCCCCCTGTAAACAAAACCCTTGATTTACAACATTTGCTGATTTCTGTGGTATAAATACACCCATCATGATCAATTTCAAATTACAAATATAATGTCACCAATTGCAGAGTTGGGAAATGCTGTGCACGTGCGGCTCTTATGAAACAATACAAGCCGATCTGAGCAGGTCCAGAATGCAACACCTAGACTCCTCGTGTCATAACAGGAAGCACTCAACCAGCAATTCTAATTTCTGGCACTGCCGCTAAAGAGCTATGTAAACTCAGGCAATCACTTAAAGTTTGCCATTTAATTTGCTTAAGGTCTGTTGAGCACTCTGTGTTAGGTGCTATGACATGTTTTAGATCCTCTTTACAGTTCTGAAAGTAGACATGATTATGTCCATTTTACAGATGAGAAACTGAAGCTCACAAGCATTAAGTGATTTCTTTCTCATGTGATAATGAGTACCAGAAATACGAAGTGCTGTGGAACTTGAAGGTCTGTTGTCTTGTTAGCGTAAACTAAAATGCCATTCTCTGCTCTCACAATTGGAGCTGTTGGAAGATTTGTTTTGGGAACGATATTTGCTGCATAGCTCTCTTTAGTTCTAGATCCATCCTCATTTACTCGTCAATTGTACCATTTCTTGGGAATATGGGAAGTGTTGTCCAAAGACCAGTTTGTTGAAATGTTTGCCTTTATTTGAAATGTCCTGAAGAGTTTAACTTTTTATTGTTATTGCCCATGAAATACTCCTATTAAAACTGAAGTTTTAATTTTACTGTTTATAATGTAACATTTATTCACTTAAAAATACAGTAGATACAAAAAATAAATTGAGGGGGATAAGGGGTTGGATTGGGAGTTTGAAATTATCAGTTGGAAACTATTATATATAGAATGGATGAACAACAAGGTCCTACTAGATAGCACAGGGAACTATATTCAATATCCTGTGATAAACCATAATGGAAAAGAATATGAAAAAGAATGTATGTATATAAATAACTGAATCATTTTGCTGTACAGTAGAAATTAACACAACATTGTAAATCAACTATACTTCAGTAAGTTTTAAAAAATTGAAAACAAAAGTTTCCCATCAGATAACCTTCATTGTTGTTTAAAAAGCTACAAAAGTATAGAAGTAGAAATTTTGACTACTACAGAAAGATATAAGACAAAACATGATAGCCACTCCCTTCTTCCCATGTCTTTCTCCCCATAGATAATTACTATTCTGGGAAAGATAATTTTCTTGCTCAGTCTGTCTCTCCCTTTCAATTTTAATTGGAAAATAGAGCGCATAGCTTATAAAATGGGGATATGCCCCTCTATTTTTTGTCATAGTTTTTATATGACTGTTAGATGATTTTAGAAAGTCCTTTGTTTTGACTATGAAATGCAAGTCATTTTTTTGCTGCTTGTGACATGTCCCCAAATCATCATTTGATCCTCAATAGCAGAATCATTTAATATTTATAACAAGACTGTTTATATGAGTTGCAATAGCTCTTAAACATTTCTTCTGGGAATTCCCTGGCCATCCAGTGGTTAGGACTTGGTGATTTCACTGCCAAGGGCCCGGGTTTGATTCCTGGGCAGGGAACTAAGATCCCGCAAGCTTCGCGTCATAGCCATAAATACATACATACATACATACATTTCTTCCCAAGCTATTACTTTTATTTTGAATTAATTTGGAATAATCCATTACTGAAAAAAAATCATCCTGTGTTTGGTTTGGTTGCAATAATTTGATGGAATGAATGCTCAGTATTACTTATGACTTCCATAAATAGTCAATACTGTTCCTTCTGAATCTGAATAGGGTGGCCTACAGGCCCTAGGAGGTCTGGTCGCAGGTACCTTTCTGATCCCTTCTCCTACCATTCTACTCTTTCTTCTTTTCTTTGCCAGCCACACTGATCTCCTTGCTTTCCTCAAGGAATGCCAGATGTGCCCAGCTTCAGAACATTTGCTCTCATTTTCCCTGAGTTTGGAGTGTTTTTCCCTCAGCTGTAGGAATGCCTGCACCTCTCACCTCCTTCAGGTCTTCACTCAGATGTTAACTCCCCGCGTACTTTGTTTAAAGTCGTAATCCTCTCACTGCAACGCTTATCCTCCTCACTGCATTGCTTTTCTCCTTATCATTTCCCTGGCACACTATTTTCAGGGGCATTTGTGGTACAAGTGAAGAAGTCTCTGGTCCTTAGCCCCAGTGCTTACTCTTAGGGTGACACAATGGGGGCCAGATCAAATGTCCTACATAAGAAGCTGGACACACCATAGGTGAGAGATCAGGAAAAATATAATACTTCTCTGCTTAGAAAGGGGAAGGAAGAAACTGTCCTCATCCTTGGAAAAGTAATGAGGCCAAATTATAACTTCAAACTTGGGTGTGTAAATAAAATCTCTTTGTGTCTCTGCTTTTCCAGCCTAAGAATATCTCCAAGTTCCTGGCCTTCATTCCTCCTTGAAATCTAAATACTTAGGGAGATAGCCTTCAGTCTTCCTGTGACCCTGGAGCACCTCTAATAAGCTGTATCAGAACAATTAACTAGACAGACTGCTACGGATCTAATTCTCATGGCCTATGAAAAATCTCAGGAGGCTAACTTTCTTCACAGGAAGATTGGAGAAATCCGGGGAAGTTTTATCTCACTGCAGAGCTGCTGGCGAATGCTGTCTTTCAATGACTCTCTCAAAGGTTGTTGCTGTGTTTCATTGCTGATAGTCACACATCATTGCTGATAGTCACACATGCAAGTTCTACCCAGGGTATCTGGAAAAGTGTAAATAATAATTTGTTTCCCGATCTTGTTAAAATTACTGTTCAGAATTTTATAGCATAAATGTAGAACCATGTCTTCTCTACAACTCTGTGAATAGTAATAACAATATTCCTAAATTGTAATCTCTCTAAATGTTGATTGCAACTCTGCCTTCCCCATTGTGTCATCAGTGGGGAACATAGGCAGCGGGTCTCTGGACTGAGCGAGAGCTGTCTTATTTACACTAGTAATGTTTGCCCTTTTTCTGGTGTAGCTTGAGACTGACTGGGGACACTGTCGCACAATGTTACTGCATAGATGACAGGCAAGAGAGGACATAGATCAGAAGGTTGGTTGCATTGTGAGGCAAACGTCTGAAACGCTTCATAGAAGATGAGTGCAGCCACAACTGGAGGACTGCCTGATATGTAGCATGAAGCCTGCAGAGAAGATGGGACAGCTGCCCTGGATTCCAGCAGTGCAGGGCACTCAGGGTAAAGGAAATCTACTGCCACTTTCCTTGGGTTCTGTAAACCAAAGAGGGAACCTGAAGTCAGTAACAGTTGGAATATGGAAGGGAGAGGAATAACCCGTGGCCCACACAGATGGCTCATGCCCAAAGGTCATGGTGGACCTTCGGTAGCTCAGAGCCCTGGACTCGTCCAGTGTGTGCTATGAGCGAGACTCACTCGGTATGGACACATTAGCATCTTTCTGGCGGCCCAGTCTTGTGTGATACCAGCAAATAAATTCCATGCTGGCTAGTGAGAGCGGTCCTATCAGCAGGTCACTTCCTGAAATTGGGCCAAGGGACCCCCGGATGCCTCCATGATCAATCTCATACATTGTCATAGTGGTGCTGGTGGTAGACTTGTACAACACCCTGAAGGAGAAAAAGGGGGACCAGTGACCACAAATGTCCTGGTCTGCATCACCACCCTGATGTTACTGCTGACCCTGGCTCATCCCAGGCACTGGAGAGAGTTCTTTAGGTTGAGGAAGTTTCCTTTTATTCCAAGTTTGTTGATTATTTTTATCATGGAGGGATGTTGAATTTTGTCAGATGCTTTTTCCGTGTCTATTGAAATGACCACATGGTTTTTATCCTTTATTCTATTGGTATGGTATATTAATTGATTTCGGTATGTTAAACCAACGTTGGATAAATTCTACTGGTTCATGGTTATATAATCCTTTTTATATGTTGCTGGGTTTAGTTTGCTAGTATCCAGTTGAAGATTTTTGTGTCTATATTCATAAGAGATATTAGTCTGTAATTTTCTTCTCTTGTAGTGCCTTTGGTGTTGGTATTGGCATTTGTATCAGGGTAATACTGGCATCATGGAATGAGGGAAGTGTTCCCTCTTCTGTTGTTAGGAAGAGTTTGCAAAGAATTTTTCTTTAAATATTTGGTAGAATTTATCAGTGAAATCTTCTGGAGCTGAGCTTATTTGGGGGGGAAGTATTATTACTGATTCAATCTTTTAACACATTATAGATCTTATAAATTTAAAAAAAATTCTTGAGTCATTTTTTGGTGGTCTGTACCTTTCTAAGAATTTAGACTAAACGTAACCTTTAATCAGAGGGAGGACTGTACAGAGGGAGGCCTGTAATTTGTTCTCCTTTTCCCAGTGTCTTAAGGTGGAATGCAAGTATACTGATTTGTGATCTTTCTTCCTTTTTCATTTTGTGAGTTAATTTTTATTCATCTCAAATTACTTTCTAGTTTATCTTGTGATTTCTACTTTGACCTATTGGTTGTTTAGGAGTATGTTGTTTAACTTCCATGTAGTTGTGAATTCTCCAAAATTCTTTAGCAATTGATTTCTAAATTCATTCCATGCTGATCAGAGAACATGTTTTCAATACTTTTGTATGTTTTCAATACTTTTGTATGTTTTCAATACTTTTTAAATTTATTGAAGCTTGTTTTATGGCCTAACATGAGGTCTCTCCTAGAGAATATTCATCATGCACTTGAAAAGAATGATATTCTGTTGTTGCTGGGTGGAGGGTTTTATAGATGTCTGTTAGGTCTAGTGGTTTATAGTGTTGTTCAAGTCACCTATTTCTTTATTCATCTTCTGCTTCGTTATTCTATCTGTTATTAAAGTCTCCAGCTATAGATTGTGTACATCTTTAATTCTGTCAGCTTTTGCTTCATATATTTTGGCTCTCTGTGTTTGTATGTATGTATGTGTGTATATATATATATATATATATGTATGTATTTCCAATTGCTCTATCTTCCTAATTATTTGACCCCTTTATCATTATAAAATGTCTTTCTTTATCTGTAGTAACTTTTTTAAATTTTAAAGTCTATGTTGTCAAGTATTGGTATATATCTTCCAGTTTGATTTGATTGTTGGTTGAATCTTTTTCCATCCTTTCACTTTCAGCCTATTTGTATCTTTGACTTACAAGTGTTTTCCTTATAGACAGCATATAGCTGTATCCTGCTCTTTTATCCAGCCTGATGATCTCAGCCTTTTGATTGGGTTGTCTAATATGTTCATACTGAATGTTATTATTGACATAGTTGAATTTACATCTATTTTACCTTTTGTTTTCTATATGTCTTATGTCTTTTTGGTTCCACTGTTTCTACTTCACTGTTTTCTTTTGTGTTAAGTGAATATTTTCTAGTGTAACACTTTAACTCCTTTAATTATATTTCAAAATTTATTGAGTTATTTTCTTAGCGGTTGTTCTAGGGCTTATGATATGCATCCTAACTTATCAGAATCTACTTCAAACTTATACCAAGTTAATTCCAGTGAGATACAGAAATTTTACCTCTTTATAGCTCCATTCCCTCTTCCTTTTTTGTGCCATTATTATTGCATATATTACATTTATATATGCTACAGATGCAACAATACCTTCTTATAATTGTTACTTTATTAATTCTATGCCTTTTAAAGAAGTTGAGAGAGGAAAGGACAGCAAAAATATATTTATAGTTTGTTATGTTACCTTTTTTTTTTTTTCCCTACCATTTCTTGTTCTCTTCATTTGTTCCTATGGATTCAAGTTACCATTTGGTTACATTTCCTGTCAACGTAGCTTTGTTCCCACACATTCTTTGTGATGTTATTGTCAAATATATTTCTAGATGTTATTGTTCCATGACATAATTATATACATATTGTTTTACACAATTGCTTTTGAAATCAGCTAATGGAAGAAAGGAAAAGAAATATACAATTATACTGTGTTTTATAATTAGATCATTACCTTATTGGTGTTCTTTGTTTTTTATATGTGGATATGAATTTGTCTCTGGTTCCACTTGCTTTCAGCCTGAACAATTTCTTTAGTACTTCTTGTAGAGTGAGTCCACTAGCAACAAGTTCTCTCAGTTTTTGTTTTCATGGGAATGACTTTATTTTGCCTTCATTTTTGAATGTTAGTTTTGCTAGATATAAGATACTTGGTGGATAGTTTTATTTTTTAGTTTTTCCTTTCAGCCCTTGGAATATGATATCCCACTGCTTTTCGGCTTCCATTGTTTCACAGGTAAAGTTAGCTTTTCGCTTATTAGGGCTCCCTTGTGTGTGATGAGTCTGTTTCCCCTACTGCTTTCAGGATTCCTCTTTCTCTTTGCTTTTCAACATTACCACTGTGATCTGTCTGGATGTGGATCTCTTGTATACGGTTATTGAGCTTCTTGGATATGTAGGTTCATGTTTTTCATCAAACTTGGTAATTTTTCAGCCATCATTTCTTCAAAATATTTTTTAGCTCTTGTCACTTTCTCCTCTCCTCTGATACTCTCATTACACAAATGTTGGTAAATTTGATACTACCCTCTCATTCTGTGAGTCTGTTAATTTTTTTCATTCATTTTTCCTCTCTTCTTGAGATGGTTCTTCAAGTTTGTCAGTTCTTTCCTCTGCCAGCTCAAATCTACTACTGGGCAAAATATTTTTTAGCTCTTGTCACTTTCTCCTCTCCTCTGATACTCTCATTACACAAATGTTGGTAAATTTGATACTGCCCTCTCATTCTGTGAGTCTGTTAATTTTTTTCGTTCTTTTTTCCTCTCTTCTTGAGATGGTTCTTCAAGTTTGTCAGTTCTTTCCTCTGCCAGCTCAAATCTACTACTGGGCAACTCTGATAAATTTTTCAGTTTGGTTATATACTTTTCATATAATATGTATGTTTGTATATTTATTTATTTATACACATATATAAATATATATAATTTAAATATATATATATAATTTCTGTCTCTTTATGGATGTTCTCTATTTAATCAGATATTGTCATCATACCTTTGTTTACTTATTGAAGCATGGTTCCCTTTGTTCTTTGAACATATTAATAGTAGCTTCTTGAAGTCTTTGTTTGCTAAGCTGAACATCTGGACCCTGTCAAAGGCAGATTCTGTTGCCTGCTTTTTTTCCTGCTCATAGATCACACTTCTCTGTTTCTTAGAATGTCTTTTAATTTTTGTTGTAAACTGGACTTTTTAGATAATATATCATAACATTTCTGGAAACTGATCCCTCCATTCTGAGGCTTTTTGTTGTTGTTTGCTTGTTTAATATTTTAGTGATTTGGCTAGATTATTTTAGTGAAGTCTTGTTCAGCCTGACCCTCTTTGAGAGATACTGTAGCCCTGGACTGAGAGTTGGGTAGAGGAATCCCCATCTTCTTGGCCACATTCATGCAAAGTGGAGTTTCCATTCTACTTGTTGGAGGGATGGGGAAAGGGGTTATCGTTCAAATGTTACTCACTCTGGTCATTCTTACCAACATTCAATAGATTTTATTAAATGAATGTTTCTTCATTTGCTATATGCCTGTAGGATAATTTAGAGACACTTTAATGGTATTTTAAAAAGTAATTTTCAGCAGTTATGGTTGTTTTGTAGTGAAAAGGTTCTGCAGAGCTGCTCACATCACCATTATGGATGTTGTCTCCTCACATGATATTCAACCAGTAATAGAAGTTAAAATTCATTGAACAGTTAATATTGCTAGAGAGAAGTCCAGGAATTTTACATGTTGTAACTCATGGAATTTTTGCCTCAAGCTTATGAAGTAGTTATTACTATGGTCCCCATTTTATAGATAAAGAATCTGAGGGGCACAGAGTTTGAGTATCTTACACAAGCTGTTGAGTAGAGAGCAAGATTTGAATCCAAGCAAGCAGTCTGGCTCCTAAGCCTGAGCTCTCAACCCTTATGCTATATATTACCATTGCTCAAATAATTCAAAGCCTCAAATTTGCTGACACCCTGCACACAATCACACCAGACCCCCTTCATATTATAACCAAATACTTGCTCCCACAGAATGAAAGTCCTTCAAATGACTTGTATGGCTCCTGACCCACTCAGAAATTAGAATTTTAAAATATGTACAAAATAGTCTTACGTCCTTCATTTCCTCTTATTCTTCTCAGCCCGCCCAAAGGGTCACATGTGTGGTTTGATTCCTTCTTTAGCATCTACACTGGGTCACCTTCCTCTTGAATTGGTGGAACTTCTTAATCACTTCCAATGGTGATTAAGTCTAATTTTAAATCTTTCATGTATCTTATATCTAAAATTCTGCAGGGTAAACAGGTTACCATTACAACTCAGAACCAGATTTTTCTTTGTAGCTTACTTCTTAACCACTGCTTCCTTCAGAAAATAGCATTTTCAGAGCTGAAGTGATGCTCCCAAAGTCTAAAAACATTTTAATAAAAATGCGTGTTCAATGTTTGGAACTGAATTGTGTCCACTCCCCCAGAATTCATCCCCTATGGGACTAATCCCCAATATGACTATATTTGGAGATAAGGATTTTAGAAAGGTAATTAAGGTTAATTGGGGTCATAAGGATGGGGCCCAAATCTGATAGCACTGATGTCTTTATAAGAAAAGGAAGAGACATCAGAGATTGCTTTCTCTCTCCCCACACATGCACAGAGAACATGTGAGGACCCAGAGAGAAGATGGCCATTTACATGTCAGGAAAACTGGCCTCATCAGAAACCAGCCCTGATGGCATCTTGATCTTGGACTTCTAGCCCCCAGAAATCTGAGAAAATAAATTTTTGTTGTTTAAGCCCCCAGTCTGTAGTATTTTGTTATGGCTACTCTGGCAATCTAATACATTAACGTTACCCATATTATCTGGAAGGCAGCTATGCTCACCACTGTATCATCACCGCCAGCTACTCTTATTATTTGAAGGAAATTGGGAAACGGAAAGGGAGCTGAGAGAAAAAAAAAAAAAGACAGAGCTTTGTTGTTTTAGCTTCATTAGGCTATCATTCAATCTTTGCCGTCTCTTTGGAGTCTGCCACCTGTAAACTTAAACGTTATTTGAACAAACCTCCCATTAACGATGTACCTACATAGGGCAGGAGTTTGAAAGTCCACTCTCATACAAATGGCCTTCTCTTAAAGCAGCATCCAAACACTACTACCTCGTGGAAAAATTCAGGTATTTATTGTGGTGTTTACTCCAATCTCTAGGTTTCCCTGAGGTTAATTTTCTCTTTAGGGCTTAAATGTGTAGGCTCTATTTAGGGCATAGCCTGCACACTGGTGGGAAGAAGTGGGAAAAAAAGCCAAGATTTTGGACTTTATTTTGCCTTGAAATTGCCAATTCATGTTCTTTTCTTATTATTTTTATAATTCCAGATGAATCCTAAGGCTTCTTATCCTTGTGTCTGTTGACATCCTAGGCCTGAACCCTCAGATGTCATAGGAAATGCAATGACTTATGCCATGGGCTCTTCCCAGAACCTTTGCTTTTCCCAGCTTCTTAATCTCCCACGTCCTAATAACTTCTCTCATCATGATGTCAGCTTACATCTCACTGTGGCTACCTGTTTTGCCATGAAATGGCCTGAGTGACCCTCTGAACTTGGACTTGGATCTCAGCTCTAGATGAAACCAAAATATGAAGGGAAAACACTTTGGTCTGGGGCAAGGAAACTTTCACCCTCCAACAACCAGCACCACCATCATCCTAAAATCTGCCGATGACCTTTGAGGGACTGCTTTCCCCAGTCAAAACCAGATCTGCTCACTCCATGCAGTTTATAGCCCATCAAGACCATGACACACTAGCATCTTGAAATGTAAAACTCTGACTGTCCAACTCTATCTTTGCTACGACTAGTGAGGTAGAATAATTTTTGACATAGTAATTCATATTTTTTCTTATATTTCCTTATTCCCATCCTCTGCCTTCAAAAAACTGTCAGACTCTAAGCTTCTTTGGCCAATGGGAGGTTTGTGGCATGGTAGAAAACAGAATTTACATGCAAAAATGCAAGACATATCATATCTTGGCTTTTTTTTTTAGTCTAAGCCCTCTGAGGAGATTGTGGTAGGTCTTCTCTGAAGGCGAGCAAGAGAACCTTGGAGGAATAAGAATCTCCTTCAGGAAAAGAGTGATTCTCTGAGATGGGGAGATGGTGAAATCTCTGGGCTTCTTGAATGGCAGACATACATGCCTTGCTCCTTTTTGGGACCCCCATGTAGGTGGTAGAGAGAGGAATGGCTGTGTGATTTCCCAAAGAGTCATTTGCTCTACACAGGAATGAGAGCAGTAGACTTGCAGAATTTGGGAGACAGTGGTACAATGGAAATTTCCATGGTAACTAGCATAGATGCTTTACAGTTGGAAGGGTCGCCAGAATGTCTTGCTAGTGATAAAACCATGAGGGTCATTACACTAAAATAACTGAGGTTAAATTTCAAACCAGCCTGGCCAGGTGAGGATTGACAGATGAAATCAGGTTGGGTTATTGTTAATAAACATATTGGACTCTTTCTTATTGAGATTATAAGCTGAGATTTCTGTGTACTCTCTGGAACTTCACCCATACATGCAGCTGTCCCTACAGTTTGGCATTCCTAAGCAATCCAGATTCAGACTTAGCAAGGAATCTCAAGCCTCATCATCATGAGACCTTGACTTACTCTGCAAGAAACACTGTCAAATTCCTTGCAGTTGCAGGTATCACCACTAGAGGCCTCCCTAAAGTGGAAGCTTCACTGTTGGTGGGGACTTCATCTTCTAAAGCCCTGATCACTGAACATGTACTCACTTTGGTCAGATGAGGTAGAATAGTGGTGTTGATTAATATTTGGGAAGAGTAAAAGAGAAAGAAGGAAAAAAAAAGTGAGGGGAGGATGAAGAAAATGAGAGAATGTGAATATGAACCTACATGTAAACTTTGAGTTTTAAATCAGCACATCACAGACTGTTTATCCCCATGCTACCCAAACCCTCTAGAGTATTGCCTGGGCTCCTGGTGCATCTTTGGGAAGGGATGGAGGAATTCTGAACACCCTCTGGGGTAGTAATGCCAAAAGTATTTGACTCTATCCTTTAGTAGATTGTAAGCAAATGCAACCCAAAACCAGGCATGGAGTTTTATTCAGAGACATATTTGCAGTACCTACCACATTTCTAGACATACAGTAGATACCAGAAATTTTTGTTGAGTGAATGAAGGAGCCATATCTTCAACAGTTATCACAACAGGGGGACACGATTAAGGATCTGAATAATTTAAATGAGAGGCGGTAAGAAATAACCAACCATAGTTTTCTAAGGCACCAGGGAAACTGCTTCAGTCTTATGCCTTTTCTCCACATTTTCTTGTAGACTTTGGTGGAGAGTGTGGATCTCCTGGGTTCAAGTCCTGGTCTTGACACTTACGAACTTTGCGACTCTGTGCTCTCTGGACCTGAGTTTCTTCTGTAATAAAGTAAGTGCATTGTTGTAAAAACCAGATAAAATAGTACCTGTGGAAATATAAAGTAAAAAATATCATATGGTGTTAGGGTGACATTACCACAAATATCAGTGCTTCTTTCTTTACTGTTGAACTAAAAGACCTGATAAAACAACTATTTTTTAGGAGCATCTAAATATCTGTTTGTATGGTACTTACACACACACACACACACAAACACACACACCATCACAAACACATCCCATCCCTCATTCCTCCCCCATACCACACATACATCACAGCTCTGAAAACATTACATTTCTTTCCATATGGCTGGCAACATCTGGTGATTAACAGTTAAATAAAATTAGTGAGACCTTCCATTTTTATTAGTCACGTAGTCATCCATTGGAAGCAATAGCATTTTCCAAAAGATCTGTTTTCTAATTCCCTTAAGTTCCAAGTTTCCCTGGCTGACCTGGCTTTGAACTGTGCTCCCTTGTAGATAAAGGGAAGGTATCTGGCTTCTTATAAAGAGCTAATCTTTCCCTATTCATCTCATTGCAAGACTTCCACTCATCCCCACTGTGCTTGCTATAAATCAGAGGCCCTTCTGCTTTGATGTTTACTTCTTTTTATTTCTTTATCGTCTATAATACCAAATATTCTACTTGTGTGTGTGTGTATTACGTGTGACAAGCTTGTTCTATAGTGAATGCTGATGACTTTCTTAGCCATGGGCATTTTATTGTGATAGCCTCATGTTTAAATTGAAAAATAATTTATACTCCACCATGCCCTGGCAACATCCATTGATACCAATATGGAAATAGTGTGGAATTGGACATTTTCTTGTGACCTATTGCTTAATAAGTTATAAGCATTAGCCTATCAGATCTGACAGTGCTACATAAAGGACAACATAAACGACCATTTGCAATATCAGGTGGCTTACGGTTCAGCATGAATATTTATTATGATTTAATATGAATACTTAATATCCAGTATAAAAGGTTGTATATGTCATTACCAGTAGAATTAAAGATGCCTTGGTGATTTTAACATTTAAAAGTCATAGAGTTTAACAGCTTCACTAGGATCTTCATATTCTAAGTGATTGATTTTAAAGCGCTGTAGGTTTCAAGAGGTGACTAGCAAACTCATTTCAATTGCATTAAACTACAAAGAAAATGAATCCTTAGACACCATCTGGTGATTTATCAAAACAGATAAGAACATTTTCATGCTTACTGTTTCAAATGAAATGAATGCAAAGTAAAAATTTTCTCTTAATACAGTAGGTAAAAATATGCTAATTATTTTTCTTACTTTTAAAATTCTTCCTTCTCCTTCAGACCACGAGTATTATTTAATACTTACTAGCATCCAAGAAGATATCTTAAAATTCCCTAACTCATTTACCCCATTTGAGCAACTTGGCCATGCTTATGCCAGCTGGGTGATGGCACCCTGAAGTCCAACTTTCTGGCTTCCTTTCATATGCCATTCTGCACTTCCATTGTATTGAAAGCAGAAATAAATTTGGCGATGTTACAAGTCTCTGAAATCTTGGAATTTGACCAATTTTTAAGTGATTTGTATGTGTCATGGGTGGCTCAACATAATAAGAAAATAACAACTGCAATGTGTGTAATACTTTATAAAGGACTTTTCACATTCCATATATTCCTAAATTCTTATAACCATTCTGTGAAGCAGCTATCAGTGCTCTCATTTTCTTGGTGAAGAAATTTAAGCTCAGAGCAGTTTAATAAATTGTTTGCAGTCAGAGAGCAAGTAAACAGCAGGATTGTGATTCAATCATAGGACCATTGGTTACATAGTTGATATTCTTTCCACTGCCCCATTTTTACCTTGCAGTCTGGGGTCATTAAAATAATGTAGTGTTTATAATTACCTTGGGAGACTATATGTCCTGGTATGTTGAAAAGAATCCCTGTGTCCATGTAAAAAATGTGAAAAATAACCTGAGCCTTTTGCCTTATGTTCTGAATTCTTGAGTTAGGCCTGCCGACCAGGAGTTGCAGTAAGTGAAAGCGTCTAGGGAAGGATGAGAGTTTATCCTGGCTTGGAGGAGAGTGTGCACCTTGAATGAAATGGCAGAAAAGAGCTAAAGAAATTGCGAGGAGATGATGCTCTATAATTGTCCAAATTTGCTTTCTTAAACTGTGAAGACTGAATATACTAGTTAAAAGAGCTATACAAACTACAAATGGCAACTGGGCCTTTTAGCAATAACACTGTTGGAGAAAGAAAGTCCTAGAGGGAGAGGGTGAGTATTAAGATTATCATCTTGTGGCAGGGATGGAGGTAGAAAAATAAATGCTCAGACCTTTAAAGAGAAAATGATAATTCTGCATCTACATTATTGTCCACTGAGGTTTGAATGCCAGAAGTTCTGAGCCAAGAAAGAGATGGCTTGGGAGATGGAGTATTAGTAATCTACTGCTAATTACCACAAACTTTCAAGGTTTAAAATAACAATGTTTATTATTTCAAAGTTTCTGTGGGTCAAGAATTCTGGTGCAGCTTAGCTGGATGGCTCTGGTTCAGGGTCTCTAATGAGGCTGTAGTCATCTCAGTGCTTGACTGGGGAGAGCGGATCTTCCAAGACGGCTCACTCTCATGGCTGTTGGCTGGAGACCTCAGTTCCTTGCCATATGGGCCTTTCAGAGGCCTGCTTCAGTGTTTTCGTGACACGCAGCTGGCTTCCCCCAGAATGAGTGATCTAAGAGAGGGCCAGGCAAAAGCTACAATGCCTTTTATGACCTAATCTGGGAAATCAGTCACTGTCACTCCCACCACATTCTACTTGTTAGAAGTTAGTCACTAAGTCTGGCCCACACTCAAGGGGAGAAGAATTTGGCTCTACCTTTTCAGAGGAGGACTGAAAAAGGATTTGTGGGCATATTTGAAAATTATTACAGATGGGTTACATTGTGTGCGTGTGTGTGTGTGTGTGTGTGTATGTGAGAGAGAGAAAGAGAGAGAGAGAGAGAGAGATTTAATGCTTAGAATTAGAAAAGGGACTTGAGGCAGCACCGTGTCCCAAACCCTCATTTGACAGAAAAGAAAACAGAGTGAGTTTCAACAATTTCACCAAAACTCATGACTGTTACTGGCAGAGACGGGGCGAGATCCCTATTTGTCTGGCTCCCAGACTCCCATTTTTTCCATTTCCAAATATATGGGCTTAAAAAATATTTTAATCTAGTTTTCCTATGCATTTCGAATAGCATAAAAATTTGCTAAATTAGTTTTAAGAAGGCCTAGGAAACTTAATGACAAGTCTCCATGGTCAGACAGCAAGGCTAAAGCAGCCAGAACGAGGAGTAACAATACATCCCTTCTTCCCTGTTCCATCACCAGAAGAGGCGTCCAACGAGGCTGACCTTGCAATACATGGCGCTAGGATAACAACCAAAAGTCTTACGTCCTCTGCTGAAGCATTTGCTGACTTCATTTCCCCAACAAGTAAAACCGATGGCCCCTTCCTCTGTGTTTTCACCATACATTCTTCTGTTTCAGGAACCCTAAAACTTCGTATCACCTTTCTTTTTACATGTCTACTTCTTCTGCCTTCTAGAACCTGGGCTGTGTCCACTCATTCTGTATTCCCAGTACCTCGCACAATGATTGGTTCGTAATAGGCACAATGATAACATATAATGACAATGATAGCATTGTTTTATGAAATTACTGAGTGCATTTGTCATTTAAAAATAGTTGACATTAATCTAGCTCTTAAAAAGAGGCAAGTTTTGTTTGTTTGTTATAGGACTTCCTACTGTGTGATCACAGGTTACACAACTTCCTAGCCAGACTGCACATTTAAAAATTGTATGTATGTATGTACGTATTTAGATATAATTGAAGTGTAATATGTAAGCTTAAGGTATACAATATACTGATTTGATACATTTACATTGCAATATGGTTGCCACTGTAGCATTATATAACACTCTGTCGTGTCACGTATTATCATTTCTTCTAGTGATGGAAAAAATTGAGATCTAGTCTCTTGGCAAGTTTAATGTTTATAGTACAGTTTTGCTATCTATCAGATGATATATAAGAGTTTGGGACAAGTTCTCATATGGAAATCAAGTAATATCTTTTTTCTTAGTTGGCTTCTCTGTTTGTGGCACCTGTGGCCCAGTTGAAAGTGACATAGAGAGCAGACACCTGACAGTGTCTCGTAGTGAAGTTCTCTTGTGTAATTAATTGGGAGACACAAAGCTTGTGCTACAGAAGAATATGGCACTACTCTTGACCACCACTAGGTGTCCTCTGTCAGTTATTCTAGTCTGTTTCCAATACATTTTCTCTTGATTTCCATCCTTTTTAAATTTCTGTAATTTCACAAGCCAGATATATTTTAATGATTTTTAAAATAATCACCCTTAGAAAAGGCTGATAAAGGCACAATTAAACTTGGGGACCTGTCTGAATTAACTGAGAAGGTATATTAAAATCATGAGAGATGTTCAGATTCTGAAAAGAAGTTTTGTGAATTATTAAAACTTTTTTTTTAGTGACATATTGTTCCCAGCAATTTCCCCAAATGGCTTTTCCTTTCTCCCCCTTATGGCCAGTCTATTTCCTCCCCATATTTATATATTTATTT
Source organism: Balaenoptera physalus (assembly GCF_965194825.1). Lineage (NCBI taxonomy): Eukaryota > Metazoa > Chordata > Mammalia > Artiodactyla > Balaenopteridae > Balaenoptera > Balaenoptera physalus. The sequence continues at coordinate 10,372,303 of NC_138884.1, forward strand.
ATCCACAGAGATGAAGAAAAAGGGCCATCTCCATTTAAACCGAACTGTGTGTATTTCATGTTCTTGGCTTTGAAAATTGTCTTTCATGCTATATGCTTTTCCAGAAATACAAATAATTGGATACTGCTGTAAGTTAAAAGTACATCTAAGTATGTTATAAGAGCAAAGGATGATAAATTGTAGTAAGAGCTGGCTGCTCGTGGGCAAGTAATGTTCACTAAGCACCTCAAAGTTATGTTTTCCGCATTTCTCTAAAGACAATTTTAATTTATGGATTTGGAATAGGATACCCCACTTTTTTTTTTAACATCTTTATTGGAGTATAACTGCTTTATAGTGTCGTGTAGTTTCTGCTGTATAACAAAGTGAATCAGCTATATGCATATGTATATCTCCATATCCCCTCCCTTATGTCTCCTTCCCACCCTCCTTCTCCCACCCCTCTAAGTGGGCACAGAGCACTGAGCTGATCTTCCTTTGCCATACAGCTACTTCCCACTAGCTATCTATTTTACATTTGGTAGTGTATGTATGTCAATGCTACTCTCTTACTTCGTCCCAGCTTACCCTTCCCCCTCCCTGTGCCCTCAAGTTCACTCTCTACATCTGTGTCTTTATTCCTGTCCTGCCTCTAGGTTCATCAGAACCATTTTTTTTCTAGATACCATATATATGTGTTAGCATACGGTATTTGTTTGTCTCTTTCTGACTCACTTCTCTCTGTATGACAGACTCTAGGTCCATCCACTACACTACAAATAACTCAATTTCATTTCTTTTTATGGCTGAGTAATATTCCATTGTATATATGTGCCACATCTTCTTTATCCGTTCATCTGTCAGTGGACACTTAGGTTGCTTCCATGTCCTGGCTATTGTAAATAGTGCTGCAGTGAACATTATGGTACATGACACTTTTTGAATTATGGTTTTCTCAGGATATATGCCCAGTAGTGGGATTGCTGGGTCATATGGTAGTTCTATTTTTAGTTTTTTAAGGAACCTCCACTGTTCTCCATAATGGCTGTATCAATTTACATTCCTACTAACAGTGCAAGAGGGTTCCCTTTTCTCCACACCCTGTCCAGCATTTATTGTTTGTAGATTTTTTGATGGCCATTCGACTGGTGTGAGGTGATACCTCATTGTGGTATTGATTTGCATTTCTCTAATGGTTAGTGATGTTCATCATCCTTTCATGTATTTGTTGGCAATCTGTGTATCTTCTTTGGAGAAATGTCTATTTAGGTCTTCTGCCCATTTTTGGATTGGGTTGTTTGTTTGTCTGATATTGAGCTGCATGAGCTGCTTGTATATTTTGGACATTAATCCTTTGTCAGTTGCTTCGTTTGCAAATATTTCTCCCATTCTGAGGGTTGTCTTTTCGTCTTGTTTATGGTTTCCTTTGCTGTGCAAAAGCTTTTAAGTTTCATTAGGTCCCATTTGTTTATTTTTGTTTTTATTTCCATTTCTCTAGGAAGCAGGTCAAAAAGGATCTTGCTGTGATTTATGTCATAGAGTATTCTTCCTATGTTTTCCTTTAAGAGTTTTACAGTGTCTGGCCTTACATTTAGGTCTTCAATCCATTTTGAGTTTATTTTGGGCATGGTGTTAGGAAGTGTTCTAATTTCATTCTTTTACATGTAGCTGTCCAGTTTTCCCAGCACCACTTATTGAAGAGTCTGTCTTTTCTCCATTGTATTTTCTTGCCTCCTTTGTCAAAGATAAGGTGACTGTATGTGCGTGGGTTTATCTCTGGGCTTTCTATCCTGTTCCATGGATCTATATTTCTTTTTTTGTGCCACTACCATACTGTCTTGATTACTGTAGCTTTGTAGTATATTTGGAAGTCAGGGAGTCTGATTCCTCCAGCTCCATTTCTCTTTCTCAAATTGCTTTGGCTATTTGGGGTCTTTTGTGTTTCCATACAAATTGTGAAATTTTTTGTTCTAGTTCTGTGAAAAATGCCATTGGTTGTTTGATAGTCTACACTGAATCTGTAGACTGCTTTGGGTAGTATAGTCTTTTTCACAATGTTGATTCTTCCAATCCAAGAACATGGTATATCTCTCCATCTGTTTGTATCGTCTTTAATTTCTTTCATGAGTGTCTTATAGTTTTCTGCATACAGAATTTTTGTCTCCTTAGATAAATTCGTAGGTATTTTATTGTTTTCATTGCAGTGGTAAATGGGAGTGTTTCCTTAATTTCTCTTTCAGATTTTTCATTATTAGTGTATAGGAATGCCGGAGATTTCTGTGCATTAATTTTGTATGCTGCTACTTTACCAAATTCATTGATTAGCTCTAATAGGTTTCTGGTAGCATCTGTAGGATTCTCTGTGTATAGTATCATGTCACCTGCAAACAGTGACAGTTTTACTTCTTCTTTTCCGATTTGGATTCCTTTTATTTCTTTTTCTTTCTGATTGCTGTGGCTAAAAGTTCCAAAACTATGTTGAATACTAGTGGTAGGAGTGGGCAACCTTGTCTTGTTCCTGATCATAGAGGAAATAGTTTCAGTTTTTCACCATTGAGAATGATTTTGGCTGTGGGTTTGTCATATATGGCCCTTATTATGCTGAGGTAGGTTCCCTCTGTGCCTGCTTTCTAAAGAGTTTTTAGCATAAATGGGTGTTGAATTCTGTCAAAAGCTTTTTCTGCATCTATTGAGATTATCATATGGTTTTTATCCTTCAATTTGTTAATATGATGTATCACATTGATTGATTTGCGTATATTGAAGAATCCTTGCATTCCTGGGATAAACCCCACTTGACCATGGTGTATGATCCTTTTAATGTGCTGCTAGATTCTGTTTGCTAGTATTTTGTGGAGAATTTTTGCATTTATGTTCATCAGTGATACTGGCCTGTAGTTTTCCTTTTTTGTGACAGCTTTGTCTGGTTTTGGTATCAGGGTGATGGTGGTCTCGTACAATGAGTTTTTGAGTGTTCCTCCCTCTGCTATATTTTGGAACAGTTTGAGAAGGATAGGTGTTAGTGCTTCTCTAAATGTTTGATAGAATTCACCTGTGAAACCATCTGGTCCTGGGCTTTTTTTTGCTGGAAGATTTTTAATCACAGTTTCAATATCAGTGCTTGTGATTGGTCTGTTGTATTATCTGTTTCTTCCTGGTTCAGTCTTGGAAGGTTGTACTTTTCTAAGAATTTGTCCATTTCTTCCAGGTTGTCCATTTTATTGGCATATAGTTGCTTGTAGTTATATCTCATGATCCTTTGTATTTCTGCAGTGTCAGTTGTTACTTCTCCTTTTTCATTTCTAATTCTGTTGATTTGAGTTTTCTCCCTTTTTTTCTTGATGAGTCTGGCTAATGGTTTATCAATTTGGTTTATCTTCTCAAAGAACTAGCTTTTAGTTTTATTGAACTTTGCTATCGTTTCCTTCATTTCTTTTTCATTTATTTCTCATCTGATCTTTATGATTTCTTTCCTTCTGCTAACTTTGGGTTTTTCTTGTTCTTCTTTCTCTAATTGCTTTAGGTGTAAGGTTAGGTTGTTTATTTGAGATGTTTCTTGTTTCTTGAGGTAGGCTTGTATTGCTATAAACTTCCCTCTTAGCACTGCTTTTGCTGCGTCCCATAGGTTTTGGGTCATTGTGTTTTCATCATCATTTGTTTTTAGGTACCTTTTGATATCCTCTTTGATTTATTCAGTGATCTCTTGTCTATTTAGTAGCGTATTGTTTAGCCTCCATGTGTTTTTATTTTTTACAGTTTTTTTCCTGTAATTGATACCTAGTCTCATAGCGTTGTGGTCGGAAAAGATACTTGATACGATTTCAGTTTTCTTAAATTTACCAAGGCTTGATTTGTGGCCCAAGATATGATCTATCCTGGAGAATGTTCCATGAGCACTTGAGAAGAAAGTGTAGTCTGCTGTTTCTGGATTGAATGTCCTATAAATATCGATTAAATCTATCTGGTCTATTGTGTCATTTAAAGCTTCTGTTTCCTTATTTATTTTCATTTTGGATGATCTGTCCATTGGTGTAAGTGAGGTGTTAAAGTCCCCCACTATTATTGTGTTACTGTTGATTTCCCCTTTTATGGCTGTTAGTATTTTCCTTATGTATTGAGGTGCTCCTATGCTGGGTGCATAAATATTTACAATTGTTATATCTTCTTCTTGGAGTGATCCCTTGATCATTATGTAGTGTCCTTCTTTGTCTCTTGTATAGTCTTTGTTTTAAAGTCTATTTTGTCTGATATGAGAATTGCTCCTCCAGCTTTCTTTTGATTTCCATTTGCATGGAATATCTTTTTCCATCCCCTCACTTTCAGTCTGTATGTGTCCCTAGGTGTGAAGTGGGTCTCTTGTAGACAGCATATATATGGGTCTTATTGTTGTATCCATTCAGCCAGTCTATGTCTTTTGCTGGGAGCATTTAATCCATTTACATTTAAGGTAATTATCGATATGTATGTTCCTATTACCATTTACTTAAATATTTTGGGTTTGTTATTTTAGGTCTTCTCCTTCTCTTGTGTTTCCTGCCTAGAGAAGTTCCTTTAGCATTTGTTGTAAAGCTGGTTTTGTCATGCTGAATTCTGTTAACTGTTGCTTTTCTGTAAAGGTTTTAATTTCTCCATTGAATCTGACTGAGATCCTTTCTGGGTAGAGTAATCTTGGTTGTAGATTTTTCCCTTTCAATACTTTAAATATGTCCTGCCACTCCCTTCTGGATTACAGAGTTTCTCCTGAAAGATCAGCTGCTAACCTTATGGGGATTCCCTTGTATGTTATTTATTGTTTTTCCCTTGCTGCTTTTAATATTTTTTCTTTGTATTTAATTTTTGATAGTTTGATTAATATCTCTCTTGGCATGTTTCTCCTTGGATTTATCCTTTATGGGAGTCTCTGCACTTCCTGGACTTGATTGTCTGTTTCCTCTCCCATGTTAGGGATGTTTTCAACTATAATCTCTTCAGATATTTTCTCAGAACATTTTTCTGTCTTCTTCTTCTGGGACCCCTATTATTCAAATGTTGGTGCATTTAATGTTGTCCCAGAGGTCTCTGAGACTGTCCTCAATTATTTTCAAACTTTTTTCTTTATTCTGCTCTGTGGCAATTTTTTCCACTCTTTTATCTTCCAGGCCACTTATCCATTCTTCTTCCTCAGTTATTCTGCTATTGATTCCTTCTAGAGAATTTTTATTTTCATTTATTGTGGTGTTCATTATTGTTTATTTGCTCTTTAGTTCTTCTAGGTCCTTGTTAAACATTTCTTGTGTTTTCTCCATTCTATTTCCGTTATTTTAGATCATCTTTACTCTGATTACTCTGAACTTCTTTTTCAGATTGACTGCCTATTTCCTCTTCATTTGTTTGGTCTGGTGGGTTTTTACCTTGCTACTTCATCTGCTGCATATTTCTCTCTCTTCTCATTTTGTTTAACTTACTGTGTTTAGGATCTCCTTTTTGCAGGCTGCAGTTTTGTAGTTCCTGTTGTTTTTGGTGTCTGCCCCCAGTGGGTGACTTTGGTTCAGTGGCTTGTGTAGGCTTTCTGTTGGAGGGGACTAGTGCCTGTGTTCTGGTGGATGAGACTGAATCTTTTCTTTCTGGTGGATACGACCATGTACGGTGGTGTGTTTCTGGGTGTCTGTGTCCTTATTATGATTTTAGGCACCCTCTCTGCTAATGGGTGGGGTTGTGTTCCTGTCTTGCTAGGTGTTTTGCATGGGGTGTCCAGCACTGGAGCTTGCTGGCTATTCGATGGAGCTGGGTCTTATTGTTGAGACCCAGATCTCTGGGAGAGCTCTCACTGATTGATATTACATGGGGCCAGGAGGTGTCTGGTGGTCTAATGTCCTGGCCTTGTCTCTCCCACCTTGGAGGCTCAGGCCTGACACCTGGCCAGAGCAACAAAACCCTGCCAGCCACAGAAAGAAATCAGTCACAGACAGCAAACCCCAAGACTACGGTTGCTCCCAAAGTCCACTGCCTCAATTTTAGGAACATTTATTGTCTATTCAGGTATTCCTTAGATGCAGAGTTCCTCAAGTTGATTGTGAGGATTTAATCTACTCTTCCTGAGGCTACACAGAAAAATTTCCCTTTCTCTTCTTTGTTCGCACAGCTCCTGGGGTTCAGCTTTGGGTTTGGCCCCGCCTTTGCCTGTAAGCCACCCTCAGGCATCTGTTCCCCACCCAGACAGGAGGGGGTTAAAGCAGTGGCTGATTAGGGCTCTCTTGCTCACTCAGGCCAGGGAGAGGGAGGGGCACCGTAGTCATAATTGGAATGTGGGACGAGCCTGCGGTGGCAGAGGCCGGCATGATGTTGCCGCAGCCTGAGGCATGCTGTGTGTTCTCCTGGGGAAGTTGTCCCTGGATCATGGGACCTTGGCAGTGGCGGGCTGCACAGGCTCCCAGGAGGGGAGGTGTGGAGAGTGACCTGTGCTCACACACAGGCTTCTTGGTGGCGGCAGCAGCAGCAGCCTTAGTATCTCATGCCTGTCTCTGGGGTCCGCGCTGATCGCCGCGGCTCGTGCCCGTCTCTGGAGCTCGTTTAGGCGGTGCTCTGAGTCCCTTCTCCTCGTGCACCCTGAAACAATGGTCTCTTGCCTCTTTGGCAGCTCCAGACTTTTTCCTGGACTCCCTCCTGGCTAGTTGTGGTGCACTAGCCCCTTCAGGCTGTGATCAATGCCGCCAACCCCAGTCCTCTCCCTGGGATCTGACCGAAGCCCGAACCTCAGCTCCCAGCCCCTGCCCGCCCCGACGGTTGAGCAGAGAAGCCTCTCGGGCTGGTGAGTGTTGGTCGGCACTGACCCTCTGTGCAGGAATCTCTCCGCTTTGCCCTCTGCACCCCTGTTGCTGCGCTCTCCTCCATGGCTCCAAAGCTTCCGCCCCCGTACACCCCCCGTCTCCCCCAGTAAAGGGGCTTCCTAGTGTGTGTAAACCTTTCCTCCTTCACGGCTCCCTCCCAGAGGTGCAGGTTCCATCCCCATTCTTTTGTCTCTGTTTTTTCTTTTTTCTTTTGCCCTACCCAGGTACGTGGAGAGTTTCTTGCCTTTTGGGAAGTCTGAGTTCTTCTGCCAGTGTCCAGTAGGTGTTCTATAGGAGTTGTTCCACATGTAGATGTGTTTCTGATGTATTTGTGGGGAAGAAGGTGATCTCCACATCTTACTCCTCTGCCATCTTGAAGGTCCAGTGCTTATGGATTTTTAATTTTTCAATAAAAACCTTTTCTCTTCATTTCTAATCACATATTGAGGGGGGTCCAAGCCAGGAAAAATTTGCGTGCTGTGGAGTTCTAGAGAGCCTTTTAAGTCGGGCTCCAACAAGGGCCCTCCTGCCCAGTGTCAGTCTCACCAATAGACAGATTTTGGTTCAGAAGCAAAGGGCAGCAGTAGTCTTTGATCAGAGAATGGAGAGGTGGGAGCTCACGCTCTAGAGCACATGCTGTCCCCACAGGCAGAGCTGCTTTCCCGGGCTCTCCTCCGCGGGGAGGGGCGGAGTTCTCAGGGTGCACGGTCGTGCTGCCCACAGCACCGGCACCTGTGTACTGGCCATCTTTTCTTACTAACATTAATGCAGCAGCCTCCTAAATGGCATCCTTGCCTGAATCCAGCTTCTCTCAAATCCCTTCTCTGAGCTACAGCAAGAGTGATTTTTCTGAAGAACATATTTGAGATCACTCCCTTACTTAAAGCCATTTAATGGATCTCCATTGCCCTCAGGATAAAGTCCAAAGTTCTTAAAGTGATTTCTGTGGACTTTTATGATCTGGCATTGCCTATTTTCTTATGCCCCATTTCTTTCTACTCCCCCTTCACTACTGAATTCAACCAGAATGAAAGGACTTTAGTTCCATGCTCTTTCTAGCCTCTGGTACGATCTACTCTCATTTCCACACTCTTCTCCTGCGTAGCTCCAATTCGTCCTTCAGGACTCAGTTAAAACACTGATTCATCCCCATCGTCTTCTCTATAATCCCAAGGCTATCTGTAGTTCTCCACTCTCATCTGTTTTTACTCATAAGATTTCTTTTGAAGAATGTTTTTGCCCTATTTAAAATGGAGAAAAAAGAAAAAAAGAACCCTAAGAATACCACTGATCTAGATTTTAGGTTAATCCTTTCATTTTGTATTACAGAGTACATTGTTCTACACCTAGACCTCTGACAAGCAGAACTCCATAGCTGCCTCAGAGAACTTTTAATCTCAGGGTGGAGGGAAGACAGATACATAGAGATAATTATTGAATCATGGAGGAGGTGCACTGGTAGACATATGCATAATGTGTAGATTATCATTCTAGTTTATCATCTATTGTTTTCATGTGTATTGATCAAACTGCAGTGTAAACTCTGTGCACAAAGTGCTTATTTGGTTTCCTTTGTGTGTTCCCTCATTTCTGCTTAATGTCTAGCACAGGGTTTGTCTCATACTAGGACTTTAATAAAACTTACTGATAGGGTGGGGCTAACCTACTGCTTTCTATTTCCGATAAAACAATGAGTGTATGGCTATACCAAGCAAGAAAAGTTAAGCACTTTTTGAATTAGAATACCTCTAATCATATTAAAAATTATAAAAATGAATTTGGAAAGAAATTCTTAGACTTGAAGGGAAGAGTAAGAAAAAATTAATAGTACCTAACACTGAGACATGTGCTCCAAAAGTACTTTATTTATACTATCTAATTTAACAGTCACAATATTCCAATTCTGTCATTATTGTTATCAACACCATTTTGCAGATTAGGATGCTAAAGTACAGACACTTTAAAGAACCTTTCAGTATCACATAGCCAAAAAGTCATGGAGCTGGGATCTGAACCCAGGTAGTCTAACTTGGACACACACATTTAACCAAATTACCATAATCTTCCCATTGAACTCCTTCAGGTCCCAGCCAACAGACCAAAACATCTTTTAGGCCCTCCCTGTTTTTGTTTTAAATTTACTTTATTTTAGGTTTCGGGTTTCTGGTTAGGAACGGAAACATTTCCTTGTATTTTGTATAGCATTCATATTTTTACCACCTGCTGATATTAAAATAATTACAGTGCGCATGATCATATTTTCTCAAACTTCAAATAAAATCAGAATACTTGAAAACCAGATTTTTCTGGAAGAATTGAAAAGAATAATTTAATTAGAAGAAATGAATATTTGATTACTCTGGATAAAATGCAATTGGTATATTTCCCTCAAATAAAACTGTCACTAGCTTAACATCCTTTCTGCATCCTGAAATCTGTTATGCAGTGATTAATGGCTAGGGAAATTTGTTTTCCATCATGCAGAAGCTAACATTAGATAACCTCTACTCATAAGCAGACAGGCTACTTTAAGCTTTCCTTTCATAACTGGGCCAGCTCTCCAGAGAACCCAAGTTCCCTTATTTGGAGATGGATCTATAAATTGACTGATACTCACACATACCAAAAAGGCTTTTGGGAAAGCCGATCTTCCCACATGCTACTCACTGAAAGATAAATGAAGACATTTTTTACAAGGTATTTACTTTTTTGGATGAAAGTATAAGTTTATACTCACATATAAGAACTTGCTGTACTTAGAGTATACTATACTCACATAGATGGTCTTCCTGTACTTCATATACGTATACTATACTATGCTCATGAATTTAGACTCAGGATTCATAGTTCTGCTGTTAGGACAGCCCTATACTACACGTTTTCCTTGCAATATTTATGGTATCTTAGAGATGTTTCAGAATACGGTTTCAGATATCCAAGGAGACAGCTACTCTGGACTTGCAGTCAGCTAAAGGGCAAATGGAAAGCACTATTGCCTCAGAAAATGAAAAAGATTGAGAATGTAAGGATGATAAAGATATTTAAGTAACAAATGGCAACTTAACAAGACAAGCAGTGGTCAAAGGTGAACGAAAATCAGTGAAAAGCTATTGCCTTTTGAAGCATCAGAGAAGTTTCTGCTATGAAGTCTTAATCTTGTTAGGATAAGAATTTGTCAATGAGCTCAGTGGAAAAATTAGATTTTACTTTGACCCATGGTTGGATGAGTTGCAGAATATCTTTCAGGACAAGAAATTAAATAAAAACAAATTCAATTCTTCTTTAATGTGGGACATAAATATTCCCCAGCCACCCTCTTTTATCTTACCAAAAAAAAGGTAAAATGCTACTTAAATTAAGAGCTCTAGGGGATGGGTAAAGGTACTTATCCAGGAAAAAAAAATTTTCCCTCTACCCAATTATTACATGAAATCTTACCACTACTTCTGGTGTTTTCTTAGCTCAGTTGTAGTCTCTTGCATTTTCACAGTCTTTAGATTTCTCAGTCACTCTCACAGACACTGGTTATTTTCTGCTTAATAGCTATTTCCCTCTTCTTACTAATGGAACTCTTTTTTATGTTTGTTCATTTTCGAGTTGTCATTATCCCTACATGTGATGATATACTTCAGGGAATCCTGGCCCTTAACCCAGGGCAGAAATCTTGATAACGCAATTATGTTATTGGATAATTATGGATTGATTAAGCCAATTTTGGTAACTTCATTGCTTATTGATGATGATTGGCTGAGAAGTACCGTGTGACCTAATTCAGGTCAATAAAACTGAGTCAATAAGGCTGAAGAGAAGATGGCTAGGGATTCTGAAAAAGATTTTCTAGATCTTATAACGGCACACAAGGGGTTTATTCTTCCTTTGTTTTGCCTCTGGACATTGCTGTTTATGCATGTACTGTTTGGTATTGCTATACCCATCCGGAGACCACAGTAAGAGCTAGCTGACAAAATGAGAAAAGCAGAATGGAAAATAGGCCTTTCAGTACTGATTTGTTTTTCCACAAGAAATCACAACACTTCATCAAAATAATTTGAAATGGAAGCATGGAGAAATAAAACCAACATCTATTGTTAGACATAGAAAAGAAAATTTCCAGTAGTTTTAAGGAATAAAAGAGGAACTATGTAGTGGCAGAACAAGCCAAGTTGGTAAATTTCCTCCTCATTTCTGGCACATAGCAGGTGCTCAATATTTCAATAACTACTTGGATTCTTGTTGGTCCTTTTGTTTAGTATATTGCTGTATGTGGATGTCCTGTAAATGTGTGAAGCTCCTGCTGTCCTCAAGAACAGTTTCCAGACTTAGATCTCTGCTGCTTGACCTTAGTAATAAATAACGTATGTCAGGAATGTTCCTAAAAGCACCTTTCTACCTCTACATCTTCTTCTGTGACTCTTCATGCCCATTTTAAACTTTAGCTACATGCAATCAGTATATTTCTTTAACAGTGATGCCCTCGCTCATGCATCAGTGCCGCTGTTTATGTATATGGTATAACCCTAAGCTACCTCTGCTGCTACAGTCAGTTCATGGAGCCCCAAAATGGTGTTCATGAGAACTGTGGAGTGCTGAGCAATAGACAGTCTGCCTTCAACCCTGATTGCAAGAATGGAATGACTCTTTCCAAAATAAGAGAAGAAAACCCTTTCCTTCTCTCCAGCAACATAGTCAAGGAGACAAAACCAATACAGCTACAGCTCTGAGCAAAGAGAAGAAAGCTGTTTCAGGGGTTAACAAGGAAAGTATTTAGACAGCAAGCAACTTGCAGAACAGATGGATTAGGGTAGGAGAGGGTAAGAGAGGGAAGCTAAATCTCTGTAGAAGTCATTTGGTTAAGACTTAATTTTTGAAACAAACTGAACAATGGCGTTAGCAGGGACTGGAAAGGAAGTCTTCCCACATGGTAAAGGGAGTGCCTGACAGACGGCACGCACTTGGATCCGGATGCTCACTAGGAGAGTCAGAACCCAGGGGTTAAGGATCCTCACAGTTTTCTTGTGGTGATTCTAATTATTCTCAAAAATATTCTTGCTGTGTTCACAGAATCCCTCCAGGTAATTTTAAGATATAAGTACTTTTCCTGAGTAGCTTGTTCCTACTGTTTTTAATAAGTGCTCTAAATTAGCAAAATAAAACATGTAGGACTCCTTCTTGGTCAGGGTTCCATAAGGAAACAAAAAGCATATTGAATTGGGTTTATTTGAGGGGTTTTTGATAAAAGTCTCACTTACAAAAATATCAGCAAGATGTAGGGAAATCACAAGAGAGAGAGTAAGTCCTCTGGGCTAGTAACAGGATGCTGTTACCACCCCTAGGTTTAAAGGAACCAAAGGGACAGAGCAGTCACTGGAACCCAAAGGCCACCCGGCAGGAGCTGTGACCATTGATAGCGGGGTGCAGCCAGCCCTGAGTGCTCCTGCAGGAAAAAAAGTGAGGGGATAAGCACCTTAATCTCACTCTCTTCCTTCGCTCTGATATTCTGCTGGTGCCTCCCATTGATTGAACCCAACCAGAAGCCAGGAGGCAAAGGAGCTTGTGGATTCAGTTCATGAAGGTCAGTTCCTGGGGCACAGTGCAAGATGGAGAAGAGGGGAGGCCTGACATACCCACCACTATCCCTCTTAGAATGCCTCCTTAGCAAGCCCTAATGATGTAAGCCCGAGTGTACATTTGAACACAGCCTATATTCTGCCTGAAATGCCCCTTCATTCTCCATTCTTCTAAGTCACGACGACCTCCTTTCCCTAACCCAAGCTCCATCTGGCTAAAGATCTAGTTCAAGACTCAAGTCAGGTGTTACCTCCCCTGGGAAGGCAGGAATGATTTGTGCCTATTTTTGATAACCAGCTGAATCAGTTAGAATTAAGATCAGTTGAATCAAACAGAAAACCCAATAAAAGAGTAGTTAAAACATGATAGATGTTTGTTTCTTTCTCATGTAAATTGGATCTACTTAGGAAATCCACAAATCTCTAGAAACTGTCCTGTAGAAAATGAATGAACTCACCCTGAGTACTAGGAGCCTGGGTCCAAGAGGAGGGGGTCTGCAAAGCTTATCATTATCAGTTCACAATTTTAAGATGGAGAGACATTAGTTTCTACAGACTTGTAGAAATATCTAAGGAAGAGTCATGAGGTAATATTGAACCACAGTGAACCATTTTATATTTTAAGAAAACATAATAAGGAAATAAGAACAAGTGGGGGAAAAGGACTTGAGGCACATGGTAAACACATTTTTTTTCTCTCAAGTCTATACAGAAATGTAGTAAGAGAGGAAATCTAATTATGTGAGCTCTTTAAAAATAGCTCTCCCAATAATCCCTCTCCGGTAAGGGTAATTATTGTCCAATTATATGATTTTCCAATTGCAAGTACATTTGAGGACCTGGCATGAGGAGTATGAAGAGTCTGCTAATGATGGTCAGTATTTTCAAACTAAAGTCGACAATTGAACAATGAAGGGGTTATAGGGGCACCAAACCCTGTGTAGTCAAAAATCCACAAGTAACTTCTGACTCCCCCAGAACTTTACTGATAGCCTACAGTTGACCAGAAGTCTTACCAATGACATAAATAGTCGATTAACACACATTTTTTATGTTATATGTATTATATACTGTATTCTTACGATAAAATAAGCTAGAGAAAATAAAATGTTATAAAGAAAATCATAAGGAAGAAGACATACATTTACAGCACTGTACCATACTTAATGATACCGTGAGTTTATGTTGTCTGTTTACAAGATGAATCATCTGTCTGTCAGTACCTACATCCATATTGTCTTATATGATGCAAAACACTGTAGCTCTTATACATATTTCCAACACAAGACATCAAAAATGAAAAGATAATGTGAAAAAGAAATTCACATTTATTTACCGGTATAACCATTCATGCATTGCTAACAAAGGCTAGTGTAATTGATATGATTGCCTCATGGTAGCCTAGCAGATACACTAATGAATGAATTCTTATAAAATTTTTATGGCATACAGTATTACAGTCATATTCATAATACAATATTAGAAACATTGTTATATTAAAAAAAATACACCTGTGCTGATAGGCTCTTTTTTTTTTTTTTAAAGGAAATTCATTTGTAAAGTTTTTTTTTTTTTTTAATTTATTTATTTATTTTTGGCTGTGTTGGGTCTTCGTTTCTGTGCGAGGGCTTTCTCTAGTTGCGGCGAGTGGGGGCCACTCTTCATCGCGGTGCGCGGACCTCTCATTATCACGGCCTCTCTTGTTGCGGAGCATAGGCTCCAGACGCGCAGGCTCAGTAGCTGTGGCTCACGGGCCCAGTTGCTCCGCGGCATGTGGGAATCTTCCCAGACCAGGGCTCGAACCCGTGTCCCCTGCATTGGCAGGCAGATTCTCAACCTCTGCGCCACGAGGGAAGCGCCCTGTGCTGATAGGCTCTTAATACCGTTTTTCTAATTATGAGAAAGAGAGGCATACTGTATGGTAATGTAAGTTTTTGAAAGCAAAGTTATAAAACAGTAAGAAAACGAACACATTATTAATTTTATATTAAATATCGCTCAGTTTATGCCTATATAAGTATAGGCTATCTACTTCAATACAGGTTTTACACATGATGTTCTACAGTATGAATACTTAGGCAATGATAATGATGACACACACACATCTCACACGGTTCTTACCCTACAGGTACTAGATTTTCACACAAAGACACACACACATACACAACAGATAAGTTTATTAACTGCATGGTATGTTGGTTGTTCATTATTCATTAAGCTGCAGTGGATCATAAAGTTCTTTATCCTCGTTGTCTTCATGTTGAGTAGGCTGAGGAGGCGGAGGAAAAGGAGAAGTTGGTCATCTTGCTGTCTCAGGGGTGGCAGAGGTGGCAGAGGGGGCAGGAGAGGCAGATACACTCAGTGTAACTTAACAGAAATACATTGTAATTTTTGTCTGACTTTTTGCATTTTCGTTTCTCTAGAAATGTTTCTATGCGGTCCCAATCCTTCTTTCACTGTTTGATTTGGTTTCAGTGCCCATGTCACGTAGACACGTCTGTGTTATAAAAGAAGTCCAAAGCAGTCTTGAATAATCAGAATACTTTTGCCAGATTGTCTAATGTCAATTTGTTTTCTGGCTCTGCTTCTTCTACATCTTCTTCCTCATTCTCTGGCACTGGTTCAGAGGCACTCGTCTCCATCAAGTCGTCTTCTGTTAATTCCTCTGGTTTGCTGTCTATTAGCTCTTGAATTTCTCTAAGATCCATATCTTGAAACCCTTCATCCCCCACCTTTTTTTTTTTTGCCATATTCACAATCTCTTTTGTAATTTCCTTGATTGGCTCTATCATAAATTCTGTGAAATCATACAGAACATCTGGGCACAGCTTTCTTCAGCAGGAATTTCTTGTTTTGGGTTTGATGGCTTTCATGGCTTTTTCTATAACAAAGGTGGTATCTTCAATGCATAATCCTTCCAGACTTTCATCATGTTTTCTGTGTCGGGGTTCTCTTTCACAGTTTTGACAATCTTTTCCATAGAGTACTGTGTGTAATGAGTCTTAAAGGTCCTTATGACTCTGTGATCTAGAGACTGAATTAGAGGTGTTGTGTTTGAGGGCAAGTAGATCACTTCAGTGCCTTTGGTGTTGAACTCATGGGGTTCTAGGTGGCCAGGGGCATTGTCCAATATCAAAAGAACTTTAAAACTGGCAAGGTACTTCCTGACTTCAGGGTCAAAGCATCGATGGAACCAGTCCAGAAAAAGTGTTCTTCTTCCAGTACAGGCCTTCTTGTTGTACAACCGAAAGATGGTCAGCTGGTGTTTATTTTTTCTCTTCAAGGCTCAGGGCTTAGCAGCTCTATAGATAAGACAGCCCTGATCATAAACCTGACTGCATTTCCACACAACAGCAGAGTAAGCCTATCCCTTCCTGCCTTAAATCCTGGTGCTTGCTTCTATTCCTTATTAATAAATGTTCTTTGTGGCATTTTTCTTTCCCAGAATAGGGCACTTTCATCTGTATTAAAAAAGGATATCAGGGGCTTCCCTGGTGGCGCAGTGGTTGAGAATCTGCCTGCCAATGCGGGGGACACGGGTTCGAGCCCTGGTCTGGGAAGATCCCACGTGCCACGGAGCAACTGGGCCCGTGAGCCACAATTACTGAGCCTGCGCCTCTGGAGCCTGTGCTCCGCAACAAGAGAGGCCGCGATGGTGAGAGGCCCGCGCACCGCGATGAAGAGTGGCCCCCGCTCGCCGCAACTAGAGAAAGCCCTCGCACAGAAACGAAGACCCAACACAGCCATAAATAAATAAATAAATAAATAAATAAATAAATAAATAAATAAATAAAAGAACGTGAATTTCTAAAAAAAAAAAAAAGATATCAGGCAGATATCCTTTCTCCTTAATGATTTCCTTAACGGTGTCTCGGAACTTGTCTGCCGCCTTTTGGTCAGCAGAAGCTGCTTCTTCTGTTATCTTGACAATTTTAAAGCCAAACCTCTTTCTAAAATTATCAAACCATCCTTTGTTAGCATTAAATTCTCCAGCTTTAGATCCTTCACCTTCTTCTTACTTTAAGTTGTCATGTAATAACTTTGCCTTTTCTTGTATCATATTAGAGTCTATAGGTATCCTTTCTTATAGCAATCCTGCAGCCACATAAGCTGCATTTTCAATAAGAGATAAAAAGGTATTTCACCAAAAGTGCAAGGTTTTTGGGCCTCCTGGCATAGCTGCAGTGACAGCTTCACAAATTTCCTTTTCTTTTTTTACAAGGGTCCTCATATCGGATTCATTTATCTTGAAACGGTGGGCAACCCCAGGTGCAGACCTCAACCTATGGTATATATTAAGTAATTCAGCTTTTTCTTGTAATGTTATGACTTTTCTCTGTTTTTTGGGAGCACTTCCAGCATCACTGGAGGTGGCACTTCGTATGGGTCCCATGATGGTACTTAAGGTTTATAGTATTGTACTAAACATGAAGAAAAATACAAAAGAACCATGAGGAATCACTTTTTACTGCGATATACGATTTACTGAAGAGAGGAACTGCTCAGAGGAGATGATTTGTATCACATGGCATTTTAAGTGGATTCTTTCAACACATGAGCTCATTGCAATAGCAATAAGAGGTGGTTACAAAATGATTACTATAGTACAGTATGTTCTACAGTTAATTTTATGCAGTTATGACTTAATACTGCATCTTTACATTTGGGAATGGATCCGTGTAAGGTCTGTAAGTGTTTGTGTTCATAAGTTTTGATAAATTTTAACCTTTATAACAGATTTGTATATATTTTATGGTAGTAAATGATAAAATAGACTACTATCTACATATATTTTATGTGTTCATGACATACCAAATTTTTATTAATTTTTAAAAAACATTTCTAGGCTACACGGGTTCATCTCTGAGTTTTTTCAATTTGTCACAAATCCCAAAAATATTTTCCAATATGTTTATTGAAAAAAATCTATGTATAGGTGAACCTATGTTGTTCAAGTGTTCACTCTACGTGAGCTCTGGGGTAATAGGTGAGTAGAAACCCATTTACTCAGTTCTCCTGAGTAAGTGTCCTAACTGTCAAGTTCATTGGGAAACTATACATCTACAACCAGATACTGCAAACAGGAAAATCAGCTCTCGCTCTTTGTTTCAGCAGCATCAGACCTCATTCAAAAAGAGATATAACATTTGGAGGGACATTTCTGCCATCTACTGTTACTGCCCTGGATTTTATCCGATTATATTGGCTACTTGATTCCCGTATTAACTTCAAGAAAGTGATATTCAGTGGGCTGAGAGAAGAGAGCAATGTCACATGTTTCTCTCAATTCTTGAAAAGATTATTTTAGAACAAGTAAAACTCCTTCTATTTTAAAATTCAGATTATAGAAAATCATTTTAGAGAGGCTGATTTTGCTCATTAGTTGTTTTTTCTTTTTGTAAATCGAGGTATAATTGACATAAAACATATTAGCTTCAGGTATACAATATAATGATTCAATATTTGTATATATTGTGAAATGATCACCATGGTAAGTCTAGTTCATATCTATCGCCATACACAGTTACAAATTTTTTTTCTTGTGAAAAGAACTTTTAAGATTTACTCTCTTAGCAACTTTCAAATGTGCAGTACAGTGTTATTAACTATGGCCACCATGCTGTGCATTACATCCACCCCATGACTTATTTATTTTATAACTAGAACTTTGAACCTTTAACCCCATTTTGCCCACTCACCACCCCACCTCTGGCAACTACCAATCTGTTCTCCATATCTATGAATCTATACGCTTGGGTTTGGGTTTGGTTTTGTTCTAATTCTACATGTAAGTGAGATCATACAGTATTTGTGTTTCTCTGTCTGACTTATTTCACTTAGCATAATGTCTTCAAAATCCATCCATGTTGTTGCAAATGGCAAGATTTCTCTCATTTTTTCTGGATGAAAATATACCATTTTGTGAATATATGTATACATATGTATGTGTATATATATATATATATATGTGTATATACCACATTTTCTTCATTCATTCATCAATAGACACTTAGGTTGTTTCCATATCTTGGCTATTGTAAATAATGCTGCAATGAACACGGAGGTGCACATATCTTTTCAAGTTAGTGTTTTCATTTTCTTTTAATAAATATCCAGAAGTGGGGTTGCTGAATCATATGGTAGTTCTCTATTTTTAATTTTTTAAGAAACTTCCATACTGTTCCATAGTGGCTGCACTAATTTACATTCCCATCAACAGTGCATGAGGGTTCCCTTTTCTCCACATACTTGCCAACAGTTATTTGTTGTATTTTTGATAATAGCCATTCTAACAGGTGTGAGGAGATATCTCATTGTGGTTTTGATTTGCATTCTGTGATGGTGAGTGATGTTGAGCACATTTTCATGTATCTGTTGGTCATCTGTATGTCTTCTTTAAAAAAAAATGTCTATTTAGATACTCTACCCAGTTTTTAATTGGATTATTTGTGTTTTTTGCTATTGAGTTGTATGAGTCTTTGTATATTTTGGATATTCATCTCTTATCAGATATATAATTTGCAAATATTTTCTCCTGTTCTGTAAGTTTGCCTTTTCATTTTGTTGATGGTTCCCTTTGTTATATAGCTGCAGTTCCATTTGTTTATTTTTGATTTTGTTGCCTTTGCTTTTTGATGTCAAATCCAAAAAATCTTTGCCAAGACTGTTATCAAGGAGCTTACTCCCTATGTTTCCTTCTAGGAGTTTTATGGTCTCAGGCCTTATATTCAAGTCTTTAATCCATTTTGAGTCAATTTTTTGTGTGGTGTAAGAGAATAGTCTGTTGGAGCTTTCATCAGGAGCAGAAAGGGGGTTCAATATTTAGACATTGTTCACACTTGAATACCAACTTTACTAGCTCATGAGAGTTCAAGGAAAAAAAAAAAGGAAGAGAGGGAGGGAAAAAAAGATGGAACAGTGGTAGGAAGACAGGAAGAAGAGAATAGGGGAAAGTGGAATGGGGGAGGGAAGGAAGGAAGGAAGAATATCCCTTCAAATCACAAGAGGTGTGTTTGTAAGAGACTGAATGAACTGATTCTGAGGAGTCCTATGGCATTTGAGATTCTATGACAGAAGTTTAAGTTTTTAAAAGATATTTAAAAAGTTGGTAAAGTGATCATTTAAAAGAGAAATGTAATATTGCCTCATTACACTTAGAAACATACTCGATAAAGTTCTGAGTAATTTTATTCAATTGGCAGAGACTCAAACACATTAAACCTATCTATTAAGTCTAAAGAGAAGAGATGAGAATAAAATTCTAACTGTATTTTTTACTGAGTTTGATACCATAATGGAAAAATATCTCTCTCTACACTATTCGTACGCTGTTCTCAGGCTGGCCTTATAGAACTGAATTTAAATTACGCTTGACTATGTAGGAGTTTGCTACAGGTGTTCTGAAAAAGAAACATCTTTCTGGTTTAAATGTTAACTCCCAAATACAAAAGCCCCAGGTTTGCTTTCATATGTCATGGGAAAAATCAGCTAGAAACAGTTTTATCTGTCCTTGAAAAAATGTTTCAAATTGGCTCTGAAGTCTCATCTTCCAGATGGGCAGCCTTACGCAGGCCCTGCTGAGATGGCATATTAAAGACCTAAATATGCTTTCAGTCTACATATGAATTCCCCAGGTTGACAATAAATACTTAAAGAGTTGCTGGTGTGTCACGAAAACAAAACTGCACCTTGTGTCTACGTAGGATGGTTTATAAATAAATCTGTCTTCCACTTTTTCTTATCTAGTCATTTTTATTTAAAGGAGCTAAGCCAGCTGCATTTTCAAGGGCTCACCAGCACGCCGAGCCACATGGTTGAGTTACACTGTCCTCAGACGCTACAAATAAGTGCCACGTATAACCGTGCATATGTTCTATGGGTGCTACGAATATACACATTCATATTTCCCATGGAAAACATTGTTCTCCCTCGGAGACCCAGATGACACAACTCGAGCAGTAGTAAGACTGTAACTGCATTTATTCATTCACGTGCAAACATTGTTCTAGGCACTGCTAAGTACTGGGATCACAAAAATGATAGTGGCAAACATGACAGTCATAGCATTGATATCGACAACTAAATAACCACTGCCGTTGATTGAACAACTACTTTGTGGCAGCATAGCATTTTACATCATTTAGTCTTCTCCAAAATTCTTTCAGGTGGATATAATCTCCTTTTTTTTTTTTTTTTTTTTAATTTAATTAATTTATTTATTTACTTTTGGCTGTGTTGGGTCTTTGTTTCTGTGCGAGGGCTTTCTCTAGTTGTGGCAGGTGGGGGCCACTCTTCATCGAGGTGCGCGGGCCTCTCACTATCGCGGCCTCTCTTGTTGCGGAGCACAGGCTCCAGACGCGCAGGCTCAGTAGTTGTGGCTCACGGGCCTAGTTGCTCCGCGGCATGTGGGATCTTCCCAGACCAGGGCTCGAACCCGTGTCCCCTGCATTAGCAGGCAGATTCTCAACCACTGCGCCACCAGGGAAGCCCTATAATCTCCTTTTTTATAGATATCTTAGGCCCAAAGGCAATGTTTTTATTGTCACACAATGATAAACCATAGAACTAAGATATGGCCTCCAAAGCAGACTTACAATATATTTTTTTAATTCACTTGGAATAAGTCACATAGATTGGCTATAAGGAAGGCCACCTGCACCAAAGATGAACCGGCACCATATTGGATGGTGACAAACTGACCCAAAGAGGCCCTATCTTACAGGGGAAGGATGACTGCTAGGTGCAAAATAATAGGAGAAGGCTGAGGATAGAGGGCAAGGGGGCAATTCAAGTCTAAGTGAGTAATGAAAGGTACAGAACAATACGGTCCCAGTTCTCTGTTACGATTTTTTTTTTTGGAAACTTTCAAGTTCCAGAATTACCAAAGACTTCCTTTATCAAAGGTATTCAGGGTAACAAAGGGAAGATTTACTGTTTATTGAGTGAGTACTAACTCTGAATTAGGAATGGTAGTAAGTGCTTACATACTTTATTTGATTCAGTCCTGCCTGTGAGGTACCTACTGTTGCTCCCATTGTTCACTGAGGCTTGATGAGATGAAGTGGCTTCCTTAAGTTCATGTGGTTCATAAATGTAAAACCAGGATTTGAATCCAATCAGTGACCCTCACCACTACTCCTATTTCCTCCAACATTGCTACCTAACTAATACAAGGGAAGAGGTAACTGGCAAGAAATGTGTTCAATTTGTTTTAAAATTGAGGTACACATGATGTATAACACTGCATTGGTTTCAGGTTATAACAGAATGATTCCATACTTGTGTATATTGTGAAATGATCACCACAATAAGTCTAGTTAGTATCTGTGACCATACATAGTTATAATATGTATTTTTTTTCTTGTGATGAGAACTTTTAAGATTTACTCTAACTTTCAAATATGCAATAAAGTATTAATAACTATGGTCACCACGCTGTATATTTCACCTCATGACTTATTTATTTTCTAATTTGAAGTTTGTACCTTTGGACCCCCTTCACCCATTTCAACCACCCCCTACCCCCTGCCTCCGACAACTAACAATCTGTTCTCTGTATCTATGAGCTTGACTTTTCTTAGAGTCCACATATAAGTGAGGTCATATGGTATTTGTCTTTTCCTGTCTGACTTATTTCACTTAGTATGATAATCTCTGGGTCCATCCATGTTGCTGTGAATGACATTACTTCATTCTTTTTTTTATGGCTGAGTAATATTACCTTGTATATACGTGCCACATCTTCTTTATTCACTCATCTATCAATGGACACTTACGTTGTTTCCATATCTTGACTATTGTAAGTAATGCTGCAATGACTATGGGGGTGAATATATCTTTTCAAGTTAGTGTTTTTGTTTTCTTTGGATAAATACCCAGAAGTGGGATTGCTGGATCAGTTGGTAGTTCTATTTTTAATTTTTTGAGGAACTGCTATACTGTTCCACAGTGGCTACACCAATTTACATTCACACAAGGGCTCCCTTTTCTCCACATCCTTACCAACACTAGTTATTTCTTATCTTTTTGATGATAGCCATTCTAACAGATGTGAGGTGACATCTCATTGTGGTTTTGCTTTGCATTTCCCTGATGATAAGTGATTCTGAGCACCTTTCCACCTACCTGTTGGCCATCCGTATGTTTTCTTTGAAGAAATACCTATTCGGATCCTCTGCCCGGTTTTAAATCAGTTTGTTTGGGGGGGGGGGGGGTTGCTATTGAGTTGTATGAGTTTTTAAGTATTTTGGATATTGACTCCTTATCAGATATAAGACTTGCAAATATTTTCTCCCATTTAGTAGATTGCCTTTTTATTCTGTTGATGATTTCCTTTGCTGTGCAGAAGCTTTCTAGTTTGATGTGGTCCCATTTGTTTATTTATTTAATTATTTACTTTATTTTATTTTTTGCCTTTTGTTGCCTTTGTTTTTGGTAGCAAATCCAAAAAATCATCACCAAGACTGATGGCAAGGAGCTTACTGCCTATGTTTTCTTCTAGGAGTTTTATGGTTTCAAGTCCTACATTCAAGTCTTTAATCCACTTTGAGTTAATTTTTTTATATGGTGTAAGATAATGGCTCAGTTTCATTCTTTTGCATGTGGCTGTCCAACTTTCCAAACACCATTTATTGAAGAGACTGTATCTTCCTCATTGTATTTCCTTAGTCCCTTTGTCATTGACAGTGTGTGCATGAGTTTATTTCTGGGCTCTCTACTCTTTTCCATTGATCTATGTTTCCGTTTTTGTGCAAACATGTACTATTTTGATTACTATAGCTTTGTAATACAGTTTGAAATCACAGAGCGTGATACCTTCTTTTCCACTTTTTACTTAATCTTGCATGCACCTGACACAGCAGCTTTAGACATTCTAGATAGGATACTAATAGAGAAAAAATTGTGTTTACCCAATTATAATAGCAAATAATATTTATTGAGTACTTACTACATTTATTGAGTACTTACTACTTACTATTTATTGAATACTTACTTACTACTTAAGACATGAGTACTTACTACATGTCTTTTTTTTAATACTGACAAAAAACCCATAATATAACTATGTTTATGTTTTCTCACTTTACAGATAGGAAACTGGGAGATATTCATTTATTCCACAAATAGTTATCTATTACAACATAACAAATTACCACAAAGTTAGCAGCTTGGAACAACATAGATTTATTATCTCAGTTGCAGGAATCTAGACATGCCTTAGCTGAGTCCTTTGCTTTCAGGTCTCACAGGCTCCAATCCAGGTGTCAGGCAGAGCCAGAGTCTTATGCAAGGCTCAGTTGAGGAAGGGTCTACCTACCAGCTCTAATGAGTATTGACAAGGTTTACTTCTTGTGAGCTGTTGGACTGAGGGTTGCTTTCTGAACATTAGTCAGAGCTGCTTTCAGTTTCTTGCACTTGGGATTATCCATATAGCTTCATCAAAGCCAGCAAAGAAGAGTCTGCTGGCAAGACAGAAGTTACTCTCTTATGTAACCTAATGACAGAAATGACATTCCATTACTTTTCTAGTATTGGTTACATGCAAGTTGCTAGGTTAGCCCACACGCAAGAGGAGAGTGATATGCAAAGGCTTAAATATCAAGTGGCAGAGATCACTAAGAAACCTCATAGAGTCTGCCCAACACACACAAAAAAATAGCTTTGAGCACCTACTATGTGCTCTAAACTCATTCTGGAGGGACTTAAAGTAGTTAAGCGGATAGCTCAAGGTGAAAAATTAAATAATTAAGGAAAGAAATCAGAAAAAAGAAGTCATTTGGTTGGGGGTTTAAACAGTATCTAAAAGTCTTCTCATAAATAACCCACTACAGAGTAACTTTAGAGCTGTGATAAACTAAAGCTTCACGTCAAAAGAGGAAATGTCATTTACATTCACTGTTAGGCAATAAGGACTGTCCTGTCTCAAAAGGTAGGGCACCTGCCGTAGGTTTAGGTGTGTTTTGCTCGGGAGAATGGAATGTGTTCCAACATTCTAGACTGATGAATATAAAATTATTTATTTGCAGTTATCAATATGTTTTCTTTTCTTTTTAAAAAATTTATTAATAATTTTACTATTGTGGTATAGTTGATTTACAATATTAGTTTCAGGTGTACAATGTAGTGATTCCAAGTTATAATAGATTATACTCCATTTAAGTTATTATAAAATATTGGCTATATTCCCTATGTGGTACATTATATCCTCGTAGCTTATTTGTTTTAAACTTAGTAGTTTATACCTGTTAGTCCCTTACCCTACCTTGCCCCTCCCCCTTTCCCTCACCTACGGATAACCACTAGTTTGTTCTCTATATCTGAGAGTCTGTTTCTGTTTTATTATATTCATTTGTTTGTTTTATTTTTTTAGATTCCACATGTAAGTGATAACACACAAAATCTGTCTTTCCCTGTCTGACTTACTCCACCTAAGCATAATACCCTCCAGGTCAATCCATGTTGTTGCCCTTGGCAAAATTTCATTTTTTTATATGGATGAATAGTATTCCATTGTATACACATATACCACATCTTCTTTATCCGTTCATCTGTCGATGGACACTTAGGTTGCTTCTATATCTTGGCTATTGTAAATAATGTTTCTATGAACATTGGGGTACATGTATCTTTTCGAATTAGTGTCTTTGTTTTCTTTGAATATATACCCAAGAGTGGAATTGCTGGGTCATATGGTAGTTCCATTTTTAGTTTTTTGAGGAACCTCTATACTGTTTTCCATAGTGGCTGCACCAATTTACATTCCTACCAACAGTGCACAAGGGTTCCCTTTTCCCCATGTCCTCACCAACATTTACTATTTGTGGTCTTTTTGATGGTGGTTATTGTGACAGGTATGAGGAGATATATCACTGTGGTTTTGATTTGCGTTTCTCTGGTGATTAGTGATGCTGAGCATCTTTTCATGTGACTGTTTGCCATCATATGTCTGCTTTGGAAAAATGCCTATTCAGGTCTTCTGCCCATTTTTAAATTGGGTTGTTTGTCTTTTTGATATTGAGTTGTGTGAGCTGTTTATATGTTTTAGATATTAACCCTCTATTGGTCATATCATTTGCAAATATTTTATCCCATTCAGTAGGTTGTCTTTTTCTTTTGCTGATGATATCCTTTGCCATGAAAAAGCTTTTAAGTTTAATTAAGCCCCATTTGTTTATTTCTATTTTTTTTCCTTTGCCTTAGGAGACAGATTCAAAAAAATATTGCTACAATTTATGTTAAAGAGTGTTTTGCCTATGTTTTCTTCTAGGAGTTTTATGGTTTCTGGTCTTACATTTATGTCTTTAATCCCTTTTGAGTTTATTTTTCTATATGCTATGAGAAAATGTTCTAATTTCTTTCTTTTATATGTAGCTGTCCAATTTTCCCAGCACCACTTCTTGAAGAAATTGTCTTTACCCCATTTTATATTCTGGTCTCCTTTGTTGTAGACTAATTGACCACTAATGTTTAGGTTTATTTCTGGGCTCTCTATTCTGTTCTAGTGATCTATGTGTCTGTTTTTGGTCCAGTACCATACTGTTTTGATTACTGTAGCTTTGTATTATAGTCTGAAATCAGGGAGCATAATACCTCCAGCTGTGAGCTCCTTTCTCAAGATTCCTTTGGCTATTTGGGTGTCTTTTGTGTTTCCATATAAATTTTAGAATTATTCTAGTTTTGTGAAAAATGCCATTGGTATTTTGATAGGAATTGCATTGAATCTGTAGATTGCCTTGGGTAATATGGTCATTTCAGCATTATTAATTCTTCCAATCCATGAACACAGTATATCTTTCCATATGATTGTGTCATCTTCAATTTCTTTCTTCTCATCATAGTTTTCCTAGTACATGACGTTTACCTCCTTAGTGAGATTTATTCCTAGGATTTTATTCTTTTTGTTGCAATGGTAAATGGCATTTCTTTAAAAATTCCTATTTCTGACAGTTTGTTGTTAGTGTAGAGAAATGCAACAGATTTCTGCATATTAACTTTGTATCCCTCTTTACCCACTTTGTTGAGAGTTTTTATCATAAATGGATATTGAATTTTATCAAAAGCTTTTTCTGAATCTATTGAGATGATCTTATTTTTATTCTTCAGTTTGTTAATGTAGTGTATCACATTAATTACTTTACAGATACTGAACCATTCTTGCATCCCTGGGATAAATCAAATTTGATCGTGATGTGTGATCCTTTTGATGTATTGTTCGATTCAGTTTGCTAATATTTTGTTGAGAATTTTTTCATTCAAGTTCATCAGTGATACTGGCCTGCAATCTTCTTTTTGTGATATCCTTGTTTGGTTTCCTTATTTTTTTGCTAAATTTATGAAAAGGAATGTCATACTTACTTCTCAATGTTTTTGTTGTCATTTTTGCTGTCAGTGAAACATCACTAAGATTGTTAAATTTTCATCTTTTATGGAGTTTAAAAGTCCTTTTAGAGAATATTCAAGTGCAAAAAGAAGTGGGACACATAACCAGCAACTTGGATCAAGTGTACTTCCTGAAGCAAAGTGCTTCTGTTGCTTTTTTGTTTCACAAATGTTTTATATTCATGAAGAAAAATTAGCAAATCAAAATTTCTGCTATTGAATAACCACTAAAACATTTTATAATAGCTCTCTATCCTTTTTTTTCTCTGTATATATATATATATATATATATACTCATAAATTCATGCAATATTTACTTGCTATCGTCATTCTTGAATTTTCTCTTTCTCATATGTGTAGTCGACATTTAAATTATGTCCAGAATTTGACAACTTTCTTCCACATCCACTGCTACTGCTCTAGCCTAGTCCACTGTCATTTCTCCTGACTGATGTCCCTATGTCCCTACTTCCACCTTTACCCCTTACAGTCCATTGTCTACGCAGCAGCCAGTACCATCCTTGTAAATGTATGTCAGTTTATGTAGCTTCATTGCCCAGCATCTTTTACTGGTTTGCCATCTTACACAGAATAGTTAAAATCTTTACATTTTGCCCCAGAAGGCCTTTATGTCTATACCACTTCTTGTCTTTCCCTACTATTTGTCCTCTTGCTCATTCTTTGCTACACTAACTCCTTTGCCATTCTTGAACATACTGCCACATGCTTTCCTGCAAGCCTTTGTACTTGCTTTTTTAATTGCTGAATTAGAACATCTTTCCTCCAACTATCCACATGACTAACTCCTCATTGCTTTCAGATCTCTGCTCACAGAGATCCGTGAGCAGATCTTTACTTTATTAGAGAAACCTTTCTTGACCACCTCCCACTTTCTTACTCTCCGTACCCCTTATCTGATTTTACCTCAGTTCACTCATTATTTATTATTTACTTAATTATTGCTTGTCATCCCCACTAGAATATAAGCTTCTTGAATGAGAGCAGGGACTGGAATTTTTTTAGTTCACTCACTGCTATATCCTTACAGCTGAGAAAAACTCCTGGCATGCATAGGTGCTTGTTAAGTTTTGTTAAATGGATGAATAAACAATTGAATTAAAATATTGATATTAATAACAATAATAAGCCTGAAATACAATAATATTTCACAAAATTTGTTCAATATTAATAAATATAAAACTACATCATCAGGGTTTTTTTCCTACATGCATACTATTCTACTGTATCATACACTATTTTAGCTCACCCATATATATTTTTTTAACATCGTTATTGAAGTATAATTGCTTTACAATGGTGTGTTAGTTTCTGCTTTATAACAAAGTGAATCAGTTATACATATACATAAATCCCCATATCTCTTCCCTCTTGCGTCTCCCTCCCTCCCACCCTCCCTATCCCACCCCTCTAGGTGGTCACAAAACAATGAGCTGATCTCCCTGTGCTATGTGGCTGCTTCCCACTAGCTATCTATTTTACATTTGGTAGTGTATATATGACCATGCCACTGTCTCACTTTGTCCCAGCTTACCCTTCCCCCTCCCCATATCCTCAAGTGCATTCTCTAGTAGGTCTGTGTCTTTATTCCCTTCTTGCCCCTAGGTTCTTCATGACCATTTTTTTGTGTGTTTTTTAGATTCCATATATGTGTGTAAGCATATGGTATTTGTGTTTCTATTTCTGACTTACTTCACTCTGTATGACAGACTCTAAGTCCATCCACCTAACTACAAATAACTCAATTTCGTTCCTTTTTATGGCTGAGTAATATTCCATTGTATATATGTGCCACATCCTCTTTATCCATTCATCCGATGATGGACACTTAGGTTGCTTCCATGTGCTCCCTATTGTAAATAGAGCTGCAGTGAACATTGTGGTACATGACTCTTTTTGAATTATGGTTTTCTCAGGGTATATGCCCAGTAGTGGGATTGCAGGGTCATACGGTAGTTCTATTTTTAGTTTTTTAAGGACCCTCCATACTGTTCTCCATAGTGCTGTATCAATTTACATTCCCACCAACAGTGCAAGAGGGTTTCCTTTTCTCCACACCCTCTCCAGCATTTATTGTTTGTAGATTTTTTGATGATGGCCATTGTGAGTGGTGTGAGATGATATCTCATTGTGGTTTTGATTAGCATTTCTCTAATAATTAATGATGTTGAGCATTCTTTCATGTGTTTGTTGGCAATCTGTATATCTTCCTTGGAGAAATGTCTATTTAGGTCTTCTTCCCAATTTTGGATTGGGTTATTTGTTTTTTTGATATTGAGCTGCATGAGCTGCTTGTAAATTTTGGAGATTAATCCTTTGTCAGTTGCTTCATTTGCAAATATTTTCCCCCATTCTGAGGGTTGTCTTTTCATCTTGTTTATTGTTTCCTTTGATGTGCAAAAGCTTTTAAGGTTCATTAAGTCCCATTTGTTTATTTTTGTTTTTATTTCCATTTCTCTGGGAGGTGGGTCAAAAAGGATCTTGCTGTGATTTATGTCATAGAGTGTTCTGCCTATGTTTTCCTCTAAGAGTTTTATAGTGTCTGGCCTTACATTTTGGTCTTTAATCCATTTGGAGTTGATTTTTGTGAATGGTGTTAGGGAGTGTTCTAATTTCATTCTTTTACATGTAGCTGTCCAGTTTTTCCAGCACCACTTATTGAAGAGGGTGTCTTTTCTCCACTGTATATTCTTGCCTCCTTTATCAAAGAGAAGGGGACCATATGTGCATGGGGTTATCTCTGGGCTTTCTATCCTGTTCCATTCGTCTATAGTTCTGTTTTTGTGCCAGTACCATACTGTCTTGATTACTATAGCTTTGTAGTATAGTCTGAAATCAGGAAGCCTGATTCCTCCAGCTCCGTTTTTCTTTCTCAAGATTGCTTTGGGTATTATGGGTCTTTTGTGTTTCCATACAAATTGTGAAAATTTTCTTTCAGGTTCTGTGAAAAATGCCAGTGGTAGTTTGATAAGGATTGCATTGAATCTGTAGATTTCTTTGGGTAGTATAGTCATTTTCACAATGTTGATTCTTCCAAACCAAGAACACGGTATACCTCTCCATCTGATTTGTATCATCTTTAATTGCTTTCATCAGTGTCTTATAATTTTCTGCATACAGGTCTTTTGTCTCCTTAGGTAGGTTTATTGCTAGATATTTTATTCTTTTTGTTGCAGTGGTAAACGGGAGTGTTTTCTTAATTTCACTTTCAGATTTTTCATCATCAGTGTATAGGAATGCAAGAGATTTCTGTGCATTAATTTTGTATCCTGCAAATTTACCAAATTCATTGATTAGCTCTAGTAGTTTTCTGGTAGCATCTTTAGGATTCTCTATGTATAGTATCATGTCATCTGCAGACAGTGACAGCTTTACTTCTTCTTTTCCGATTTGGATTCCTTTTATTTCTTTTTCTTCTCTGATTGCTGTGCCTAAAACTTCCAAAACTATGTTGAATACTAGTGGTAGGAGTAGGCAACCTTGTCTTGTTCCTGATCTTAGTGGAAATGGTTTCAGTTTTTCACCATTGAGGACAATGTTGGCTGTGGGTTTGTCATATATGGCCTTTGTTATGTTGAGGTAAGTTCCCTCTGTGATGACTTTCTGGAGGGTTTTTATCATAAATGGGTGTTGAATTTTGTGGAAAGCTTTCTCTGCATCTGTTGAGATGATCATATGGTTCTTCTCCTTCAATTTGTTAATATGATGTATCACATTGATTGATTTGCCTATATTGAAGAATCGTTGCATTCCTGGGATAAACCCCACTTGATCATGGTGTATGATCCTTTTAATGTGCTGCTGGATTCTGTTTGCTAGTATTTTGTTGAGGATTTTTGCATCTGTGTTCATCAGTGATATTGGCCTGTAGTTTTCTTTCTTTGTGACATCTTTGTCTGGTTTTGGTATCAGGGTGATGGTGGCCTCATAGAATGAGTTTGGGAGTGTTCCTCCCTCTGGTATATTTTGGAAGAGTTTGAGAAGGATAGGTGTTAGCTCTTCTCTAAATGTTTGATAGAATTCGCCTGTGAAGCCATCTGGTCCTGGGCATTTTTTTGTTGGAAGATTTTTAATCACAGTTTCAATTTCAGTGCTTGTGTTTGGTCTGTTCATATTTTCTATTTCTTCCTGCTTCAGTTTTGGAATGTTGTGCATTTCTAAGAATTTGTCCATTTTTTCCAGGTTGTCCATTTTATTGGCATAGAGTTGCTTGTAGTAATCTCTCATGATCCTTTGTATTTCTGCAGTTTCAGTTGTTACTCCTCCTTTTTCATTTCTAATTCTATTGATTTGCATCTTCTCTGATTTTTTTTTCATGAGTCTGGCTACTGGTTTATCAATTTTGTTTATCTTCTCAAAGAAGCAGCTTTTAGTTTCACGGATCTTTGCTGTCGTTTCCTTCATTTCTTTTTCATTTATTTCTGATCTGATGTTTATGATTTCTTTCCTTCTGCCAACTTTGGGGGTTTTTTGTTCTTCTTTCTCTAATTGCTTTAGGTGTAACGTTAGGTTGTTTATTTGAGATGTTTCTTGTTTCTTAAGGTAGGAATGTATTGCTATAAACTTCCCTCTTAGAACTGCTTTTGCTGCATCCCATAGGTTTTGGGTCATCGTGTTTTCATTGTCATTTGTTTCTAGGTATTTTTTAATTTCCTCTTTGATTTCTTCAGTGATCTCTTGGTTATTAAGTAGTGTATTGTTTAGTCTCCATGTGTTTGTATTTTTACAGATTTTTTCCTGCAGTTGATATCTAGTCTCATAACGTTGTGGTCAGAAAAGTTACTTGGTACAATTTCAATTTTCTTAAATTTACCAAGACTTGATTTGTGACCCAAGATATGATCTATCCTGGAGAATGTTCCATGAGCACTTGAGAAGAAAGTGTATTCTATTGTTTTTGGATGGAATGTCCTATAAATATCAATTAAGTCCATCTTGTTTAATGTATCATTTAAAGCTTGTGTTTCCTTATTTATTTTCATTTTGGATGATCTGTCCATTGGTGAAAGTGGGGTGTTAAAGTCCCCTACTATGATTGTGTTGCTGTCGATTTCTCCTTTATGGCTATTAGTATTTGCCTTATGTATTGAGGTGCTCCTATGTTAGGCCCATAAATATTTAAAATTGTTATATCTTCTTCTTGGATTCATCCCTTGGTCATCATGTAGTGTCTTTCTTTGTCTCTTGTAATAGTCTTTGTTTTAAAGTCTATTTTGTCTTATATAAGAATTGCTACTCCAGCTTTCTTTTCATTTCCATTTGCATGGAATATCTTTTTCCATCCCCTCACTTTCAGTCTGTATGTGTCCCTAGGTATGAAGTGGGTCTCTTGTAGACAGCATATATACGGGTCTTGTTTTTGTATCCATTCAGCCAGTCTGTGTCTTTTGTTTGGAGCATTTAATCCATTTATATTTAAGGTAATTATCGATATGTATTCTCCTATTACCATTTTCTTAATTGTTTTGGGTTTATTATTGTAGGTCGTTTCCATTCTCTTGTGTTTCCTGCCCAGAGAAGTGCCTTTACCATTTATTGTAAAGGTGGTTTGGTGGTGCTGAATTCCCTTAGCCTTTGCTTGTCTGTAAAGGTTTTAATTTCTCCATCGAATCTGAATGAGATCCTTGCTGGGTAGAGTAATCTTTTTGTATGTTTTTGCCTTTCATCACTTTAAATATGTCTTGCCACTCCCTTCTGGCTTGCAGAGTTGCTGCTGAAAGATCAGCTGTTACCCTTATGGGGATTCCCTTGTGTGTTATTTTTTGTTTTTCTCTGCTGCTTTTAATATTTTTTCTTTGTATTTAATTTTTGATAGTTTGATTAATATATGTCCTGGCGTGTTTCTCCTTGGATTTATCCTGTATGGGACTCTCTGTTCTTCCTGGACTTGATTAACTATTTCCTTTCCCATATTAGGGAAGTTTTCAACTATAATCTCTTCAAATATTTTCTCAGTCCCTTTCTTTTTCCCTTCTTCTTCTGGGACCCCTATAATTCGAATATTGGTGCGTTTAATATTGACCCAGAGGTCTCTGAGACTGTCCTCAATTCTTTTCATTCTTTTTTCTTTATTCTGCTCTGCAGCAGTTATTTCCACTATGTTATCTTCCCGGTCCCTTATTCGTTCTTCTGCCTCAGTTATTCTGCTATTGTTCCCTTCTAGAGAATTTTAAATTTCATTT
This sequence comes from Balaenoptera physalus, assembly GCF_965194825.1. Classification (NCBI taxonomy): domain Eukaryota; kingdom Metazoa; phylum Chordata; class Mammalia; order Artiodactyla; family Balaenopteridae; genus Balaenoptera; species Balaenoptera physalus. Next base: position 10,405,234 of record NC_138884.1, read on the forward strand.
ATTGTGTTGTTCATCACTGTTTGTTTGCTCTTTAGTTCTTCTAGGTCCTTGTTAAATGTTTCTTTTATTTTCTCCATTCTATTTCCAAGATTTTGGATCATCTTTACTATCATCATTCTGAATTCTTTTTCAGGTAGACTGCCTATTTCCTATTCATTTGTTAGGTCTGGTGGTTTTTTACCTTGCTCCTTCATCTGTTGTGTGTTTCTCTGTCTTCTCCTTTTGCTTAACTTACTGTGTTTGGAGTCTCCTTTTCGCAGGCTGCAGGTTCATAGTTCCCGTTGTTTTTGGTGTCTGCCCCCAGTGGTTAAGGTTGGTTCAGTGGGTTGTGTAGGCTTCCTGGTGGAGGGGACTGGTGCCTGTATTCTGGTGGATGAGGCTGGATCTTGTCTTTCTGGTGGGCAGGTCCACGTCTGGTGGTGTGTTTTGGGGTGTCTGTGGCCTTATTATGATTCTAGGCAGCCTCTCTGCTAATGGGTGGCTTGTGTTCTTGTCTTGCTAGTTGTTTGGCATACGGTGTCCAGCACTGTTACTTGCTGGTCGTTGAGTGGAGCTGGGTCTTGGCATTGAGATGGAGATCTCTGGGTGGTGTTTGCCATTTGATATTATGTGGAGCTGGGAGGTCTCTTGTGGACCAGTGTCCTGAACTTGGTTCTCCCACCTCAGAGGCACAGCCCTGATGCCTAGCTGGAGCACCAAGAGCCTGTGATCCGCATGGCTCAGAATAAAAGGGAGAAAAAAAAAAAGAAAGAAAGAAAGAAAAGATAAAACAAAATAAAATAAAGTTAGTAAAATAAAAAAGAATTATTAAAAAAATTTTTAAAGTAATAAAAAAAAGGAAAAAAGAAAGAAAGAAGAGAGCAACCAAACGAAAAAACAAATCCACCAATGATAACAAGCACTATAAACTATAGTAAAAAAACAAAAACAAAAACAAAATAAAACAAAAGAACGGACAGATACAACCCTAGGACAAATGGTAAAAGCAAAGCTATACAGACAAAATCACACACAGAAGCATACACATACACACTCACAAAAAGAGAAAAAGGGAAAAATATATATATATCGTTGCTCCCAATGTCCACCTCCTCAATTTGGGATGATTCGTTGTCTATTCAGGTATTCCACAGATGCAGGTACATCAAGTTGATTCTGGAGATTTAATCCCCTGCTCCTGAGGCTGCCGGGAGAGATTTCCCTTTCTCTTCTTTGTTCGCACAGCTCCCGGGGTTCAGCTTTGGATTTGGACCCGCCTCTGCATGTAGGTTGCCTGAGGGCGTCTGTTCTTCGTTCAGACAGGATGGGGTTTAAGGAGCAGCTGATTCGGGGGCTCTGCTCACTCAGGCCGGGGGGAGGGAGGGGTACGGATGCGGGGTGAGCCTGCAGTGGCAGAGGCCAGCGTGACATTGTACCAGCCTGAGGCGCCGTGTGTTCTCCCCTGGAAGTTGTCCCTGGATCATGGGACCCTGGCAGTGGCGGGCTGCACAGGCTCCCGGGAGGGGAGGTGTGGAAAGTGACCTGTGCTCGCACACAGGCTTCTTGGTGGCGGCAGCAGCAGCCTTAGTGTCTCATGCCTGTCTCTGGGGTCCACGCTGATAGCCACGGCTCGCGCCTGTCTCGAGCTCGTTTAGGCGGCATTCTGAATCCCCTCTCCTTGCGCACCACGAAACAGATAGGCAAGAAAAAGTCTATTGCCTCTTAGGCAGCTCCAGACTTTTTCCCGGACTCCCTCCCGGCTAGCTGTGGTGCGCTAACCCCTTCAGGCTGTGTTCACGCCGCCAACCCCAGTCCTCTCCCTGGGATCCGACCTCCGAAGCCCGAGCCTCAGCTCCCAGCCCTGCCCGCCCCGGCGGCTGAGCAGACAAGCCTCTCAGGCTGGTGAGTGCTGGTCGGCACCAATCCTCTGTGCTGGAATCTCTCCACTTTGCCCTCCGCACCCCTGTGGCTGCACTCTCCTCCGTGGCTCCGAAGCTTCCCCCCTCCGCCCCCCGCAGTCTCCGCCCGCGAAGGGGCTTCCTAGTGTGTGGACACCTTTCCTCCTTCACGGCTCCCTCCCACTGGTGCAGGTCCTGTCCCTATTCTTTTGTCTCTGTTGTTTCTTTTTTCTTTTGCCCTACCCAGGTATGTGGGGAGTTTCTTGCCTTTTGGGAGGTCTGAGGTCTTCTGCCAGCGTTAAGTAGGTGTTCTGTAGGGGTTGTTCCACGTGTAGATGTATTTCTGATGTATTTGTGGGGAGGAAGGTGATCTCCGTGTCTTACTCTTCCACCTTCTTGGAGCTTCTCCTCACCCTTATTTTTGTTTTCTTTCCCTGAATTGTCCAGATTATAAATACTAGTATAGCAAAAATATTATACATAAATGTCACAGATACACATATATATTTAGAATAATTTTCTAGCAGTGAAATTGCTAAATCAGAGTATGCTGAGTCAAACAGAGTAATACATACTATAAAAATGTCTGCCAGAAATATGGTTCCAATTTACATTCCTTCCAACAGCATATGAAAATATTAGTTTTTTCACATCCTTGGTAAGACCTAGTATTACCAGGCTTCTAAAACTTTTCCAAACTGAGAAGTACAGTATAGTATGTTTTTCTTTAAAATGTTCATCTCCTCAATTATGAATGAATTTGCACATACTATATTTTTTGAGTTAACATTTTATATATTGGCTCATTGTTTTGTCTTTTGTTAAACAAATTATTTGCCATATGTATTGCAAAATATACTTTAGTTTGTTATTTACATTTCTATTTCATGGTAATTTTTATTTCAATAGAAAAGATTTTAATTTGTTTAATCACATTTATATTTCTAATGAACAAAAAATTCATCTTAAGCAGCTTAAATTCATAAATGGGATCATGCATGATCAAATGTGCTTGGAAACTCAAGTTCAAGACTCCTTGAAACATTTTTTTTAGTATATTTTTCTGCTGTAACCACCTCGAGCATTAAGAGAGATTTGTCAGCATTTCTCAGTATTTTCCATGCTCAGTCATTAAGACTACAAAAACAATTTTAGAATGTCAAGTTGAAACTTCAGGGGTAAATGAAATAAAATTGACCTAGTTATAAGTATTCCAAAGTATTATATTAACTTGGTGCCCTTACTTCATTGGAGACCTGGTTAATCAGCCCACTCCTTCATACTTCTAATCTTTAAATTCCCCCTTTGCTAGTTAAAATCATGCCGTTATATAATATGACTTTTAAAAACTTTAGGGATCACTTCTCTCTTTCATTTCTCAAATGACATTAACAACTTACGTAAGTTGAGTGTCTTGATCAAGATTGTTCTGTAGCAAGATTAAAAACTAGGTCTTTTGATTTTCACACTACATTATGCTTGTCCTCCATGAATCACCAAAGAGATATTTGCTGATTTAATTTTACCTAAGTCTAATTTCTGAAAAAAACAAGAGTAAAATTCTCTGGGGTAGTTGAGACATTAAGGGATAATTCTAGAAGGAACCTGTTTCTTTGTTGATCAGAGTCCAGAATAGGGCTTCTCAGTTGCTTTATTTCCACTCCTAGTGCAGGATGCCAATTTTATTTAGCACTGTCTAGGAGCGGAGAGTCTTTGCATGGAAAAGAAGCAGGAATATAATTCTCATTTTAAACAAATCTGACATAAAAAATAGGGATATTATAAAATAATCCAAATTTCCAAAACCCTGTAAACAACACTAGGACTCAGTATTATAATCCAGGTGACTCAAGATATTCCAGAGAAGGGAGGGCCAGAATGTAGCTGATGAGGGCAAAAGCAAGCATGAGTCAGGTGCAAAAGCAGGGGTCAGGGGAAGATCAAACTGAACAGACATTGGCAGTGGAGTCAGAGATAGATCAGAAAGTCAAACTAGATTTAAAAAATTCATAGGAAAGCAGTCTGATCACTTGGACTGGGCCTCTGGGCCTCACTGTCTCTTTTTAAACATGGTCAAGGGCTGAATGCCTTGGGGAGATGCTTGGTTCCTGGCAGCCCCATTTTTCTTTCATTTGGGATCAACGTTGTTCTCAGTCACTTGGATACCGATGAACTAACCTGTCCTCATTTCATGGCTATTACATGGGCTTTGGGGTCCGAAAAATTCAGATTCAAACCTCATATTAACTATGTAACTTTGGGCAATTTGGTTGAACATTTGAACCTGTATATATATAAAGTTTAATGGATATATAGGGCTTAGCTTCCTGAATGGCACATACTAAGTGCCCAATAACGGATATATAGTGAGTCTATGACTGTTTCTATCATAACTCTAATTTATTAAATTTTTAGATTGTTTTAAAATCTTTTAGTTCATGTTCAGTGGTCCTCTTTTACTTTGGTTTCTCTTTTACTTTGGAAATGTAGGTTAAGGAAAAAAGGACATAAAGGTAATAAAAAGATAAAATACTATTTTGCCCTATAGCTTCTTGTTCAGTGTTTAATTTGGTGCATTGAATAAAAGCAAGTAAAATAAGACAGTAAATCTAATTAGAAAGTGAAGCTGCAATTTGAAAAAATAAATCAATTTTCTAACAAACTATGTCTTAAGAGAGATGAATAAATGACAACAGTGTCCTACAGTCATGTACATAATCCTTTCTTTACTTCTGATTATAATTTCTCTAATTTGTACAAATGACCAGCATTTCCCTGGGGTTTGAGTCTTCCAAGAGACTAATAACAAAAGATTTGTATTCTTGTATTTCAAGATAAACTGCAAATACAGGAGAGTTACATCAGTCCCTGGAATTTAAATATTATAATTACAAACACTCCAAAAATAAGTAAATTTACTAAAGGTGGACATAGTATAAAACCAAGTGTGGTAAGAAAATAAATTCACTTCATGTACAAAATTTTGTATTAGTACTTGCTTAGTATAACATTTCTAAAACTCTCTTGAAATTCAAATATCAGGTTTACCAGACTTATTTCCTAATCTATTTTATTTAGGTGTTATGCAAATTCTTTCATTGTTGAAAAGCTTATTTCTTTTTCAACTTTTGCCTATTCAACAAGTTGTGAAATTTCTTTGAAAAATAAACTGTGGTAAAAATATGAACATTATTATTATATTTTACATGTTTATACTTTTATTTTTATGGCCACTAGTATTCTGATAAGTGGTATATTTCATATGCATGTATACCCTCTTGTTCTTCCCTTTCACTGACTCACATTCACAAAGTAAACCACAACATATCTCCAATTTGGGTTTGTAGCTGTAAATCATATCAACATTTTCCTTGGCTCAAAAGGATTTACTCAAGGTCCTAAGAGAAATCTACATTTTAAGGTTAACATAATTGTAAAGATAAAGGCTCTTGCTACATGGCTATACATTCCCTTTTCAGTATCAGTCAAAAACATTTTGTTTTCAAAGATAAAGCCACTTAGGAGACATGAAGTTCAACTTCACAATGACAATTAAATCCAGTTGTTGCTCTGTAACATCTTTAGGAGCTTCCCAGATATAGTAATCTGAAACTGGCCTCCATACACAGAAGGCGGGGAGAGAGGGAAGAAAGAGGCAGGCTGACGCATATTGGAAGGTGGCAGTTTTAATGAGCAAGGAAACTTCCTTAAGAGGCTTGACTTGGGCAGCCCCAAGACAAGTAGATTTCTGCACCCACCCACCAGAATCTTAAAAGTTTCTATCGAGGCCTCCAATGGGTTCAGTCACATACTCAGTCCAATTAGCCTCAACACCACATTTCTATCTCAAGGCTGTATCCTTAGAGCAGCTTCTGGGAGCCAGGAGGGCAAGCAGAAACACGTTCCAAGAACCGGGGTGGGGGTGGGGAGCCTCCAATTGTCTGGGTTCAGTTTGTGGGTCAACTGGCTGTCATGTCTTTTTGATGACCTCCTCCAACACCAGTGAAATGGGTCTTCTCACACACTGCCCATCTTTAACTAAGAAAAATACTTTATATTAAGATAATTATAATGCCTTTAGTAAGGAAAACTATCTTTGCTGAAAATCTACTAAGTACCAGGATTTTGCTAGACACTTTAGACATTTAGTTTTACTTAATTCCCTGCTTAAAGATGAAGGAACTGAAGCCCAGGATATTTAAATAACTTCGATAAGATCTCATAACCAATAAGCGTTAGACTACCTAGGACTGTATCCAATCTATATGATTAGAAAACCAGTTCTCTTAAATGAATTGACAGAAAAGTTTTTGTAATAAATAATACAAATTTATATATATGGGTGTTATGTGAGCATATGGATATTTTCTGAGCTAAATCATAAAACTGTTATAGAAGCAAGAAATAATAGTACTATAAAATTTCAATCATCTTAATATTTGTAGAAAATATCACTCAATCCTGAATTCTCCTGTTTCCCTTGTGTACCTGCAATTGATATTTGTTTAGGTATCTCAAGATATATTTAAGGATAATACCCAAAAATACAGGCTAGATGTTAATGTAATTAAGGAGAAAAGAAAGTGCTTATATTTTCACACTTAGAAGCTATTAATGGATTGATCACAATCTGTTACCACTTTATTCTTTGAATAAAGAATTAGCATACTTATCACATTTGCAGATAAGATTGTTGATGTGACAAAAATACACTGGAGGAGAGAAGCAAGGTGAAATGATATAGAGAGAGATTATAGAGAGATTAGAAGATTGGGCTAAATCTTTAGAAATTGCATTTAAAAGGAATTAGTATAAATTTTTGTCCTTGGTTCTAAAACTCCAAATCAGCATATTAGGAAAAGATTACTAAATAACAAACAGAGGTGAAGAAAGTATTGATAGAAAAAAAAAAAAAGGAAAATTTATTTTTTTCCTTTAATTATCAGCTCAAGGTACATCAGTAGGTAATGTGGCTCCCTCAAACAGATAAAACCAAAGAAGGGGAAAAAAAAGAATTTCTGTCTGAACTAACAGTTTGTGAAGGAACCACTTCTACTAATAAATGCAGAATCTTCCAGGTTTTAGCAGCTAGTAGCAAATGAGGGCTCTCCAGGTGGGGAAGGGCAGCTGATAAAACAGACCTCATAAGATATTGTTCAATACATTTTGCCTTTTCCTCAGGACTCAACCAATTAGAATACAGAGGCCATCATGAATTTGGATGCCAGTGTGCGTTGCTCCCCTCCAATCCGAGCAAGGACAAAAATATTTATTTTGCATATGCATCATAAAACTGGGCTTGGTTGGAATTTTCAGGGATTTTATTTAACACTAAGAGAAAACAAAAGAAATTATCAGACCTAGAGGGGTGGGATAGGGAGGATGGGAGGGAGGCTCAAGAGGGAGGGGATAAGGGGATATATGTATACATATAGCTGATTCACTTTGTTGTACAACAGAAACTAATGCAACATTGTAAAGCAATTATACTCCAATAAAGATATATTAAAAAAAAAAAAAAGAAAAAGAAATTATCAGAGATCTCAAGAAACAGAAACAGGTTGACTGACAAGATTTGAACCCAAGGCTCAAACACTGCTTTGGTCTAAATGTTGTCCCAAAGGAAAGAAAAGTCTTCTAAATGTCCTCCTAAATGAGCTCACAGAACTCTGTATGTTTTCTCTTTGAGAGTTTTCTCTTTGAGAGTCAGAGTTACCTCTAGTTCTTAGTTTGTCTCCGCTTGGAGAATGCCACTGTTTGATTCATTTTCCAGGAACCAACTGCCAGAATACCTTGTTCTCTTGACACATCTTAATCTTCTCTGATTCAGTTCAGAATTTAAGACTAAGAATCATGAATCTTCTACAGTAATTAGACAGATTTATGTTGCATAAATAACTTCAACTTCACCTTTCAGGTGATTCTGTATCTCCTATACTTTTTGTGCTCCAAAGAGCAACAATATTTTAATTGAAAACGTGTCCTGCAAGACACTCTATAAAAATGGTTTTAGGATTTTAAAAAAGTTTGGGCAGCATCTAACTATGTTCATCCCTCAGAGGGTCATCAGACACAATAGCGTAGTAAAGTTTCTGATGTGTTCTACAACTTAAAAACCTGTTAAATTTAAATTTGCTGAAACTTAAATTAACTGAAATTTTTCCAAGCTAATTTGACCAAAGAACAAATTATGTATATGTGTTCTGTATGTATATAGCACCTATTAACATCTTGTGAAAGATAGTTTGTCCAATATTGCTCTTTAACATCTTGTGAAAGATAGTTTGTCCAATATTGCTCTATCTGAAGAAGTATACGGTCAGATTTTACATGTAAACCTGTAACAAATAGGTCATTCCTTTTGGGAATAAAGTTTCTGGAACAAGATGGGTACTGCTTTATATGTTCAAACACATACTATTTCAGTTTTGAGAACCATTTTTCTAAGTGATCTGGACATATATAAAATTTTTTAAATGAAAAGAACCAAGAGGTTTTATAAAAGTATTGAAATCATGCCCCATGATTTCAGTTTGGAGTAATTAAGGATGGGGTACTTAGCATGCAGAAGAGGGAAATAGGGTGGGAAAATGTCATCGATTGCCTTAATAATTGCATGTGAAATAAATTCATGTCAAACAAGTTTCGTGTATTGTCTCAAGAAAAGAACAAGTGTCTCTAATTAGATCCTATAAAGAGAGAGAATTCACGTCAATATAACAACACTTTATAAGAATTCGAGCTATTTAATGGGCTAACTCCCAAGGATATATGATTCTTATTATTAGGAGAGGGTCTTTGATTCACCTGCATTCCAGATACTTGTACAACTCCTGAAAATTCAAGGTGATTTCTAGAAATACATACTTAACCTAGAAGCATACACATGCACATAATGGCCTAAAAGCATTTGCTGTAGTCTGAGTAGAGATCTTTTCAAAACTCTGTAAATATACAAAGGATGGAGTAATTAGTTCTAACTGGAGAGATTAAACCTGTTTTACAGATAGTTATTCAGCACACTTTAAAAGGTATCTTAGCCAAAATATTTTTTTTGAATACAATTGAAATGTATTGTTGGAAACATTCCATCAAGGAGTTTTTCAGTCCCAGGATTGGTGTCATGAGACAAAGACCACAGATTGAAGGTGCCCCATAACTAGAGGCAAATGGCACTGTTGCTGGACAGTAGTAAGGAATATTAGGACAGTGGCCAAAATACCACATGAAACAGACCAGCCCACACCTCAGTGTACCCTATTGTCAGATTTCCAGTAACCAGAGAGGAGAAAAGTCACCTCAATGGGATCCAACGAGAACCCAAAGCACAGCACAGGGACAGAGGCTTCTTGCCCCACCTCCATGAGGACACGTAAGTTTCCCCTACACCAACACTATCTCAAGAAGTAAGAGGTAGAAAGGGGGCCAACTGTCAGATGACTTCTATTCCTGATGGAGAGTTTATTCATTGGATTGAGTAAACATTTAGCATAGAAAAATTCTAAATTGGAAAAGATTTTTTGTTGTTATTTTTTTACATTTGAACCACGATTTTTTTTATTGAAGTATAGTTGATTTACAATGTTGTTAATTTCTGCTGTACAGCAAAGTGATTCAGTTATATGTATATACATTCTTTTTTAAAAATATTTTTTCCATTATGGTTTATCATAGCATACTGAATATAGTTCCTGGTGCTATATAGTAGGACCTTGTTGTGTATCCATCCATATATAATAGCTTACATCTGCTAACCCCAACCTCCCACTCCATCCCTCCCCCAATCCCCTTCCCCTTGGCAAACACAAGTCTATTCTCTATGTCCATGAGTCTGTTTCTGTTTCGTAGATAGGTTCATTTGAGTCATATTTTAGATTCCACATATAAGTTGATATCATACAGTATTTGTCTTTCTCTTTCTGACTTACTTCACTTAGTATGATAATCTCTAGTTGCATCCGTGTTGCTGCAAACGGCGTTATTTTGTTATTTTTTATGGCTGAGTTGTATTCCACTATATATATGTACCGCATCTTCTTTATCCATTCATCTGTCGATGGGCATTTAGGTTGTTACCATGTCTTGGCTATTGTGAATAGTGCTGCTATGAACATAGGGGTGCATGTATCTTTTTGGATTAGAGTTTTGTCTGGATATATGCCCAAGAATGGGATTGCTGAATCATATGGTAATTCTATTTTTAGTTTTCTGAGGAACCTCCCCACTGTTTTCCATAGTGGCTGTACCAACTTACATTCCCACCAACAGTGTAGGAAGGTTCCCTTTTCTCCACATTCCCTCCAGCATTTGTTATTTGCAGAGTTTTTAAGGATGGCCATTCTGACCGGTGTAAGGTGGTACCTCATTATAGTTTTGATTTGCATTTCTCTAATAATTACCATTGTTGAGCATATTTTCATGTGCCTATTGGCCATTTGTATTTCTACTTTGGAGACATGTCTATTTAGGTCTTCTGCCCATTTTTTGATTGGGTTGTTTGTTTTTTTGTTGTGTTGTGTGAACTGTTTGTATATTTTAGAAATTAAGCCTTTGTCAGTTGCATCGTTTGCAAATATTTTCTCCCATTCTGTGGGTTGTCTTTTTGTTTTGTTTGTGGTTTATTTTCTTAGCCAAAATATTGAAGAGAGGAATATATCTTTAGTTTTATGTTTGCATTATATGATTCTGAGATCTCTTCAACATGGTTGAATTATATGATTTTGAGATCTCTTCAACATCTATTTATTATTAAATTCTGTTTATTTTGTTTAAATTCTATTATATAAAACTATATCAAGATTAATAAGTTAATTTTACCATTCACTTGCATTCTTATATCCGTACTTCTCTTACTGAATTCTATCTGATAAGAATAGGTAAACAAAACACTGTCTAATTTGAATGATATATAACCATTAAATCCAAAGAAAACCCATAGTTAATTATTTTATTGTTCAATATTTTATATTTTTCTTTAAAAAATTTTCTTCTATGGTCAGTCTATTTCTCTATTTATTTTACTGTTTAAAAGTTCTTAAAAGGGCTTATGTAAATATAATCAACAACTTTCACAACCATCATTAATTATGATTCCATTTTACGACTGAAATAATAAATGTACATTTATACTTCAAATTAACTGATAACATTTTATTTTATCTCCAAGTTACCTGTATTTGAAAGTGAATAGTGAGACATTAACAGTATATCAGAAGTATGTATTCTTGTTCCTTGTTCACATCACTGATTTTATTTGCTTAGATGTGATGGTAATCTATACGATAGCATTCATCACACATATGTTGACTGTGCCGAAAATAACATTGCAGCAGGCATTTGGCTATTTGGACTTTCAAAGGTTAAGGCCAAATATGAATCTAAATGTTAGATTTTGGCCAAATGCAGAAGAAAAATCAAAATTTGATACATCCCTAAATTATGTCCATCCTTTGGCAACTGTCCCACAAATCACCATGAGAATTGGGTGGTACTGGTCCAAGATAGAACTAACCGAAAATCACTTGGACCAGAAACGCACCTTGACACAACACTAGGAGCCTGAAAGATATTTATTTGATTGACTTGAATAATATATATATGTACCCTGAGGCCAATGTATAGTACTTGAATGTTTTATCCATTTTAGTTTGCTTACTATGTACTATTTTTCTTTTGCAGTCATTCTAAGATTTTTTAAAGTATTAAATAAATATAAATTTGTAGAATTAGCCTTATTAGTAAAGCTTCTATAATGAAAAATTAAAGCTTTATTTTTTTAACTTAAGCAACACCAATATATTATCATTCTGAAAGGGCAAAAATGATTCTTATTAGTTCTGAAGTACTATTTTAAAGAGATTTTACTATCAGTTCTCATGGAACCAGTACTTGAACAATTTATGAAATTCACTGGCAGGCATTTTTTAAACATAGTTCTGAGTGATTACTGTTTGACACTTGCTTTTTGGAGTAGTTTGACACGGAAATATTTTTTAAAAGGTTGTATTCACCCTGATCATTGACCTGGATTGGCTTAAATGCTAGTTTGATGTGGCTGAATATTGTAGCAATGTTTGGAAGTTGTTGCCTTATGGGCATAGCAGCCTGCTTTCAGAAGGCTCCATACAGAGAGTGAACGGAACCACCTCATTCTGTTGTACATGTCTTTAGGCACATCTGATACAAATCTGTTATAAACCCTGCATTTGTCCTCCAGATCTTGCCCTCTGACCTAGTTGGACTCATGTTGGTATGCGACTTCTGCCATAATAGGATGGTAACAGTTTTCAATAACTCTATACACATTTTTAATGAACATTAAGGACTGAGATCAAAATAGTTGAATGGTCTAAATATCATCTAGTCATAGTTTATACCTTGGGTTTATATTTATTGGGCCAAGGCTGGGCTTTTTCTCCATTGTCCACAGAATTTTCAGCTTCTCTTTATGTACTGTATAGGGGCTATAATAAAGTACAAGGCCGTAGTATGTCTTTATTTTATTTTTTAATTTTTATTTGTGTGTGTGTGTGAGTGAGAGAGAGAGAGAGTGAGCTAGTATGTCTTTAATTACTTTGCTAGTAAGAAATGCAATTGATATCTTTCAGGTCCTTGTTTATTCCAGCACAATCATAAAATCATTCAGAAGGAACAGGAATAATAACACAAAGGGGAAAAAAGATCCAAAAAGTAAATGAAAAAAGATTATCTAAAGGCATATTTGAAAATTAATTGTTACATTATATTAGAAAGACATTCATTACCACTAGAATATATTCTAGAACTGACCCTTCTCCCATTGCCCCCCTAAAAAAACACAACAGCTTACATATTCCAGATATTGTTTTTAGCTTTGAATGTATGATCATTATTTTAGTGTAAATATCTATTTTACATAAAGTTATATTTATAAAACTCATGAATTTTTCTGCAAACAATATCCAAATAAACTACAGCAACAAGATATTATAGAACATTTTAACTTAATCATCACTTATTTTCCTGAGTATTTTTGGAGTAGAAGAAATGACTTTTTTTTTTTTTGCTGCTGTAACTTCCGATTTATTTTTTGCATCATTTCCAACAAACAAACAAACAGAAGTCCTTTCAGTTAAATTCTAAGTACTCTATGAAGTGGTGTTTCCAAATTTCATAATACTGGGTATTTAGAGAAGGGGAACTTATAAATATTATTATTTTAAAGAAGTGTTTTGAAACATTTTTCTAATAAAGATTTATGTATCTACCCTTTTTTTTTTACACACACACACACTGTATTTTATTTTTACAAGAGATAAATAGACTGACACCAAGCATTGTACATGAATGACTACAACAAAAGCAACAATGATTGCAATTACCAAACATGAAACACACTCATACTATGTCATAATATTGACATTCAGTCCAGTAATCCTCCACTGTAACAGGTCCCTTACTTTGCAGTGAAAATTGATTTGTATGTTCTTTGCCTCTGAGTCCTTGTGGGATTTTTTTTTTTTTAATTCAGACAGAAAGTCACAAAAATTATACTCATCCTCATCAGTTCACTCAGTCCCATGTAATTAATTTTATTTTCATCTTGATCTTTTGTTAGCACTTTTATGAGTTCATCAGTTTTTCATTAGAGTTCTGAAAATGCTTATTCATTCAGTTCAGCAGTACAGTCAGTTACCAGAAACCTGTACTTGTCAGAGTCTTTTCCATGAATTTCTTGAAGATGAAACCCTTTTATAGGAACATATTTGCAAAAGCATCAGAGTACACCCAGAACTGTCTGTAAATGACAAAAGACTTAAAAATGACCACAGTTAAAGATTTGATGAAAGTTCATAATAATGCAGTTGACAAGAAAATTAGTTATTTATGAGATATACATTTTAAAGTAATAACTAGGATTATGACTTATAACATTATACCAGAACATATAAGATTTTTAGAAATTTCATGTAGTGTCTGAAACATTTATATTAACATATTTCCATACAAATAACCCCATGAAAGTTAAGTATTAGTTGTTTTGTTTGTTTTTTTTTTTTTTATACTGCATGTTCTTATTAGGCATCAATTTTATACACATCAGTGTATACATGGCAATCCCAATCGCCCAATTCAGCACACCACCATCCCCAGCTCACCGCAGTTTTCCCCCCTTGGTGTCCATATGTCCGTTCTCTACATCTGTGTCTCAACTTCTGCCCTGCAAACCGGCTCATCTGTACCATTTTTCTAGGTTCCATATACATGCGTTAATATACGATATTTGTTTTTCTCTTTCTGACTTACTTCACTCTGTATGACAGTCTCTAGATCCATCCACATCTCAACAAATGACTCAATTTCATTCCTTTTTATGGCTGAGTAATATTCCATTGTATATATGTACCACATCTTCTGTATCCATTCGTCTGTTGATGGGCATTTAGGTTGCTTCCATGACCTGGCTATTGTAAATAGTGCTGCAATGAACATTCGGGTGCATGTGTGTTTTTGAATTATGGTTTTCTCTGGGTAAATGCCCAGTAGTGGGATTGCTGGATCATATGGTAATTCTATTTTTAGTTTTTTAAGGAACCTCCATATTGTTCTCCATAGTGGCTGTATCAATTTACATTCCCACCAACAGTGCAAGAGGGTTCCCTTTTCTCCACACCCTCTCTAGCATTTGTTGTTTGTAGATTTTCTGATGATGCCCATTCTAACAGGAGTGAGGTGATACCTCATTGTAGTTTTGATTTGCATTTCTCTAATAATTAGTGATGTTGAGCATCTTTTCATGTGCTTCATGGCCGTCTGTATGTCTTCTTTGGAGAAATGTCTATTTAGGTCTTCTGCCCATTTTTGGATTGGGGTGTTTGTTTCTTTAATATTGAGCTGAATGAGCTGTTTATATATTTTGGAGATTAATCCTTTGTCCGTTGATTCGTTTGCAAATATTTTCTCCCATTCTGAGGGTTGTCTTTTCGTCTTGTTTATGGTTTCCTTTGCTGTGCAAAAGCTTTGAAGTTTCATTAGGTCCCATTTGTTTATTTTTGTTTTTATTTCCATTACTCTAGGAGGTGGATCAAAAAAGATTTTGCTGTGATTTATGTCAAAGAGTGTTCTTCCTATGTTTTCCTCTAAGAGTTTTATAGTGTCAAGTCTTACATTTAGGTCTCTAATCCATTTTGAGTTTATTTTTGTGTACGGTGTTAGGGAGTATTCTAATTTCATTCTTTTACATGTAGCTGTCCAGTTTTCCCAGCACCACTTATTGAAGAGACTGTCTTTTCTTTTTTTTGCTTTTTTTTCTAGTTCAAGTCCATCAAAATAAAATGAATAATTTTGGTGGTGGAATTATCAGTTTTCTTTCTTATGCCCTGCTGTAGTGATAGAATTTTTTAAATGTCTATTTCTATTTTTAGAAAAAAATCAAATCAGTTTTAAGGAATTGATAACTTAGTAGAACTAAACAAATTCCAAAAATGAATATCAGGAAAAAATTCTGTAATTTGAAATATAATAGTTTTGACTATTTTTTAAGACCTATCATTATATATTTAAAAAAAAATACTTGTTAGGCACCTTTTTTTTTTTTTCAAATGGCAGTTTTGACACAGGAATATCTACATATTCAAAAGTAAAGTGATAGCCAGTTAAGAGATTAAATATCCTTTCAAAACTATAACTGGTTGATATTTGGACTTTCAATTTATTTTGTTTAAAAACATAAAAAACAGTTGTATGTGTTTCTGGTAAGATTGTGGTCATGTAGAATATTAAAACTAATAGGAATCAGACCTCTGCACTTGAAACTACTAATGCTACCTTCTAACTAAATGGGCTAAGGTAATAATCTCAAACAAAGCATACAAATTTGGAAATAGTCTGGGCAAATTGTGCTCCTGAGGCATAATGGTATAGTGGAGGGGCCACAAGTTCTAGGAAAAGCCTAAATGTGTAGATTTCCAGCTTTTCCAACTACTAAGTTTATAACCTTGGACAGTTTGTTCTTACATTTAAATAGACATGATATGATAATTCAGAATTTGATGACTATATCATGTATAAGCCTAGAACAGTGTACAATAGATGGTTTAAAAAAATTAGTTTCCATACTATTATGTGTTTAAACACTTGGGGGGTTGCTACACAGTTAATATGACAGTCATTAAGCACTGTATCATACTAACAATAGTGATAATAACAATAACAACAGTACCATGAAGAAAAAGAAGGAGAAGGAGGCGGAAGATGGAGGGGGAGAAAGAAGAGGAGGAGGAGGAGGAAAGAGAAAGAGAACACGTAGAAGTAGCCAGATTAAGTGTTAGGCATTTATTTGAATAATTTTTAGTTTCTCCAAATGGTTTTCATTTAATACTTTAACTTTTGTATTATTTAGGCATAATTACATTAACATGGGATTTGGAAGTTAGTCTGACTTGGCTGCCATAACAAAACACTGCAATCTGGATGGCTTAAACGACAGACAGTTTTCGTTGTTTATTTTCTCACACTTTGGGAACTGAAAGTACAAGACTGAGGTGCCTACAGGGTTGGTTCCAGAAAAGACCTCTCATTTTGGCTTGTAGACTACCACCTTCTCACTACCCTCATATGGCCTTTCCTCTGTGCACATGTGGGGAAAGAGAGGGCGAGCGAGCTCTGGTGTTTCTTCTGCTTCTGATAAGGAGGCCAATCCTGTTGGATTAGGGCCCCACTCTTATGACCTCATTTAACCTTAAAGGCTCAATGCCTAAATATAGTCATATTGGCAGTTAGGGCTTCAATATACAAATTTGGGGGACATGCAATTCAGTCCAGAACGGGGGTGGAAAACAAAAAGGGGGAGAGGAGTTTTGGTGAGAATTTAGTTGCTTCAAAAGCAAGGAAACTAGTTAGAAACCAAAAGAATCTGGTTTCTCTAATTCACAATGTCATTTACCAACCTCCTGTTCCAGCAAGCAATATTATTTAAAGGCTTGTCCCATGTTGTTTTTTTTCATTTGTATCATTTTGCAAATAATGGACCCTTAACAACTTTATTTTTCATTTCATTTGTTGAAGGAAAATTATAACGTCATCAAGTAAGGGTTTCCTCGCTGACTTTCCATAGTAGACACAAACATTTACACATATTACTTGAGGAAAGGCCTTTTCCTCTCCCATTTTACAATTACAGTTTCCATTAGTGTTTATGACTATTACATTTATCTCCAGAAGCTGTGGTGCTACTACCCTGTCAGCCAAAGCTCTCATCACCACATGGAGAATGTTTGATTTTAATGAAAAACCTGCACAATCACTATGCTGATTGCTTAGCTTGACTACTGACAGCAGCAGCTTTGTTATCACTGGAATTAATGCATTTTTGGACCAACTTTTAATTTCAAGCTGTCTCTGGGGGGCTCCTTAGCGCAGGTAGCAAATATCTGTGCATGAATTGTAGGGCTCGGCCCAGTGGGTCCTCTTGTGATACTCAGTGTTGACAGCCTAGCTTCAGTCTCTACTCCTTGGGAAATTTTCTCCCTTGGATGAGAAAAATGAGTCTAGTTGTTCTGACCTTCATTTTCTATTCCTTCAGGAAAGTAATAAAATTTTTCTTTAGCATTTAATGGAGATGTAGTTATTAGTACTGTTTAATTATATAATTAGATGTAGTTATTAGTTCTTTAAATATTTCTCTTCATATTTTCTTGTTTACCTCATATTTTACTCAACTTTAATGATACAGCAAACTGGGCTTTGTCATCATCTTGAGTACAAAGTTATGAAATGATTTTCTTCTTCAGATATCAATCTGTGTCTTTAATGGATGTTAAGTGATCAGAATCATCAAGGGTTCAACTCTAAAAACAGCTGATATTTTTACTATTTTATTTACCATGTAAATTTATGGCTTTCAACCCTAATGATCATGGACTAAGAGAAGAGCTTTTAATTTTGTCTTTAAAATTAACACATATCTTTGATGCCTTAAATAATTTTAAAAATAAAATTAGGATTTTCCTTATGAGAAAGCTGAGATTTAAAACATTTACCTTAAAAATGATATTGGGTCTTCAAGATTCTCTAATCTTAGCTTTATTTGACTGATTGCTAATCAGTCTTACAGCTATGGTTCTAGGTAGCTGTAGCTGATTATATCTGGGGTTTGCGATGAGGGATATATTGTCTAGAAATCATATTATTGATGAACTGAAATATTAAGGTCTCCTATAATCTTATGGTTCAGTGAACAATGAAAGTGCCTTTAGGGGCTGTAGACCCAAGGAAGGTAATTATCAAGGGGTGGGATTTGGGGCTGCTGGTTGAAATCAAATCCAAATGAGACATAATGAGCCTATCTTGTAAGTAAATATTTGCCAACATGAGTCTTATAGGAAAATTACCATTGTATTCTAAAGCTCCAATACATTAACCTATGAACTAAACTTTTATTTGGGATATATCATTGCCATATAATTTAGCTGTTTTCTTTGCATTAGTATTTATCAATTCATGGACTGACCCATGCTACCTTCTGCCTCCTTTTCACTTAATACTGAGCCTCAAGCTGACAAAGATACCAGGTAGCCCCAATGCCAACCTTCTGGAAGAGGCAGGTTATTAATGATGGATGCCCTAAACATGCCGATCACTCTGTCCTGCCACCTTATTCCAGAAGCTAAAGTGTTTCTTCTTATGTTACAGTAATGCTGAAGACTACTCAGTACCTTTAATTTATTACAGTTCAATATAAACATTTTCTGCTGAAGGAAATAATTTTTTAAAAATTAGAGAAAGCTAATGTGCTATGAAAAAATTCTTGTTTGCCAACTCAGATATGGCTAGCTCTAAGTCCCCATGTCCTTGGTCATTCATAAAGATGGTACCATTATTAAATTGACACAGCTGTATATTTTAGATCAAGGTTCTACTTCTAGCTCTTCACTGAGCCATTATATGATGGTCAAAGTAGGGAGTCAGTTTAGATGCAAAACGAGTTTTCCCACCAACTCTTTTTACTCAACTCTGTCTTTACGACAAAAATTCTACCAGTAGATGGCACTATTTCAGTGAGAAGAGTACACTTTGCCGTAAAAATACACAATTAATTGTTGAATTTGAAAATGAGTGGAATCCTTCACATTTTATTGTGAGTCTCCCCCAATTGATTTGTATTCAAATACCACAAAGAGTCATGAAATCAACACAGATTTCCTCATTCAAGGATGGACAGATACTTGCTTCTGGAACTTAGTGTGTTTTTCAAATGATGGTATAAGGAAAGACATGATAAATTTAAAAGTATTAATTTGAGGACTTTGTTGTCAGCCTTTAAAATGTAAAATATAGGTATATGTATATATAGACATACAAATTTATATATTTTTAAATATAATTCAGTCATTGTTTCCCCAGTGCTTCAGCCAAATGCAGTAAGTATACATTCTGAAGATCTTTTCTTCTCCCAACATATAAATAGTGGTAGATTTAACATGAAAAGCAAAAATTATAAAGATTTAGCTATTTTCAGAAGCAAGACAATCATCTTTGTGGACAATAAATGGAACTGAAACACAAAGAGATAAATGAAGTCAGACCTGCAGGCCTGCCAGCCTTTGGGGCCAGAAACAAGCTGATGCTGCCAGGAAACTTTGATCCTTTTGGGTAATGGAAACTAAATGTACCTCCTGTGGGATAAGGGACAGAACCCTGTTCTCTGCCTGAAATCAAAGACTCCCATTCAAGTGGAAGAAGCTCAAAAAAGCTGGGGCTTGCCCCTACAACTGTTGTCTGAGAAGGAGGAAGGAAAAAGCCTCCCAGTCAAGATCTGAGCCGAGCTGTCTACTGCCTCAATGGCTGGTCTGAGATATTGTCAACATCACTGTGCACAATGGCTCAAAATCACCAGTATTTTGCTGGTTGCCAAGTACAAGCCATTGTAGTACTTGTAGGCTGGAGAGGTGTGGTTGAAATGGAAATTTTGGTCAACATTAGCCTGCAAATCAGTGTTCTTGACCACGTGAGGAAAAATTAAGAAAGAAAGCCAACACACTAAACAATTTAAACAATGAAACATTCTATTTTAGTTTTGGAAGAAAAGAAAAATAGGATTCAAAATTATAGTAATTAAATATTTCCAAATTTTAATAAAGATATGAGTCGTAATCTTGGCAATTAACTTTGAAGGCTAAGCAGGAAAACTAAAAGTATATCCACAGGGAGACACATCCTAGTGAAACTTAAGAATGTCAAAAATAAAGGCAAAAACCTTGAAATCTACCAGAGAAGACAGATCCCCACGAAAGAACCACAGTTAGACTAAAGGTAGACTTCACAAGAGCAACAAAGCATGCCAGAAGACAACGATAACTTACCATTAAAGTGCTGAGGATAAATATTTCCACCTAGGATATATTCAACAGAGAAGGGAAAATGTATTTTCACACACACAGATAGTAAAAGAATTTGCTATCCGTATTTTTCTAGAAAGAATTACTCAAAGGTATACTGTAGCAAGGAGATTAAATCCAGAGAAAAAGAATAGGGAGCATGAAAAAATAGTAAGCCTGAAAACTGGTAAAATACATTGGCAAATTTAACTATTAATTATGAAATAAAAGAATAACCAATCTAGGAGCTAAAAGAGATGAAACTAGAGTACTTGTCAATAGTAGCAGATTGGTTGGATGGGAGGAGGGAGGTAAAGCCAAGATCCTTGCTTGATTTAGGAGGTTGATAAGGAATAATTTTATATATCATAGGAAAAAAATATACAGTCAAAAAATAAAGGGAAACCAAAATGCAGGGAGTGAGCAAAGGGCTTCAAGTTATGTCTTAACCTTTTACACGTTAAAAGACAAAATATATGAAGTAAATATGCCAGAATAGTAACATTTATTGAATGTGGTGGTAGATACATAGGTATAGTATTCTTTATATCATTCTCTCTACTTTTCTGAATGGTGGAAATATTGCAAAATGTAAAATAATACCAAAGGAAAAGAAAAAGAAAAAAATGTATCATCACAGTGTAAATTCATCAGTTCCTCCCCTTCTCAGGCCCTGCTACTGAAGTTTAAGAGATATGAAGCATTTTCCTAGAGCTAAAATATTGGAGATCCCTGAAAAATAGGTTTCCTTAAAGAAATCAAACAAAAAGAAATAAAAATGAAAGATAAAACCTGCTCAATTTATGTTGTATATTATCTGCTCCTTTTCACTTTTGAAATCCTTAGTGTCGTGTTCATTTTACATTTGTTTTAATTAATTTCTGCTAATTAAGCAGATCATCACTGGGGCACTTTGTGCCACATATACTTAAGATTATCTGCCTGCATAAGTACAAATTGAGAATCTTTCTCTAAGCACTAAATTTGCCTTAGGAAATAATACTGCAAGTATTATAATTGTGCACTGTGTGTGTGTGTTTCTATGAATCAGAAAATCTAACTGGACTACTGTGACATTTTGAAAAAACATCTCAATTGGCAGTTTTATTAAAGAAGACAAGTTAGCCTTCTCCCAAATTTAGGGGCTTACACGGATACACATGACTAGTTTGGAACATAAATAAATTTTTTTTTTTTTAATATTTTTTTTTATTTATTATTTATTTTATTATGTTTATTTTTGGCTGTGTTGGGTCTTCGTTTCTTTGCGAGGGCCCTCTCCAGTTGTGGCGAGCGGGGGCCACTCTTCATCGCGGTGCGCAGGCCTCTCACCATCGCGGCCTCTCCCGCTGCGGAGCAGAGGCTCCAGACGCTCAGGCTCAGCAGTTGTGGCTCACGGGCCCAGTCGCTCCGCGGCATGTGGGATCCTCCCAGACCAGGGCTTGAACCCGCGTCCCCCGCATCGGCAGGCAGATTCTCAACCACTGCGCCACCAGGGAAGCCCCTGGAACATAAATAAATTTAAACCTGGGCATATTAAAGGATATTAAGGGATTATTTTTCATAGGAGATATTGTCCAATACCATGCCACCTCTATTTCTGATATAAATGAGATTATTAAAATTTTAGCTTGCATGAAACCAATTAATAATTCTCTTATGGAGGGAAAAAATATCTTATTTTCAGAGGCAGTCACAAATTATACTTGGGTCCTAGACAAAGTAAAAACAAATCTACAGAAAAGCTTTGAATACCAACATGGTTTGAAAGGCCTAATGGGAAAAAATATTCAGTGCAAACCTGGATAAATAAATAGATTAAAAACCATCAGTGGCCTGACTCAAAATGATAGATTGACAATTCTATTCATGTAACAAAAAGGAAATATGAAGCATAAACCTGTAAAACAAGAATGGATTTTGATAATAGGCCAGAATTGTGAAAGAAATCTAGAAGACAGAAACTCAATGGGATCAGATGTTAGAGTAAGGATAGAGAAAATTATGACCAGAATATAGGTAGAGATGTGGTTTTGGATGGGAAAAGGCAGTTCATCCCACAATGCTCAGAGAAATCCCATGTTCAGAGTATACAAAAACACAAAGTAGGAAGGACCTCTAGAACAGTAATCAGGATCATTCAGTAAAGGCTGCATTCAAACAGACTCTGCAGTCAGGACTTTTTCCTGCTCATAATGCTCTTGAATATGGAGTGACTAACAGTGCAGATGATAGGTTCCCTTCATAAGTCAGTGTGTTCCAGAAGGAGAGAGCAGAGACAATTGAGGGAATAAATTAAAGAACAACATTTTCAGAAATAAGAAAAGATATCTCTTTAGATTTACAGGGTCTACCTAGTGTCAAATAGGATCAATAAGAGAAAAGTCATACTTAGACATAGCCTAGAGAAGTTTTAGAACCATAATGTATGAGCTTCCTAGGGCTATTGTAACAAAGTACAGTGTGGCTTAAAGAACAGAAGTCTATTCTCTCACATTTCTGAAGGCTAGAAGTCTTAAATCAAGGTGTTGGTCAGGCCATGTTCTCTTTGAAGGCTCTAGGAGAGGATCTTTCCTCACCTTTTCCCTGGTTCTGATGGTTGCTGACAGTGCTTCGTGCTTCTTGGCTTATAGATACATCACTCCAATCTCTGCCCTTGTTATCACATGGCATTCTTCCTGTGTGTGTTTGTGTCCAAATTCCCCTCTTCTTATAAAGAAATCTGTCATTGGATTAATGCCCACCCTACACTAGTATTAGCTCATTTTAACTTGATAACATCTGCAGAGACTCTATTTCCAAATAAGGTCACATTCACAAGTGCCAGGAGTTAGGACTTGAATATATCTTTTTGGGGAACACAATTCAACCCGCAACACATAAAAACAATTAAAAAAAAAAAAGAAAATCCTCCAGAATGATCATCATCACCAACAAAAAGACAGGTTACTTATAAAGGAATAAAAATAAAATTGACAATCATCTACTCATCAACAGCACTGTATGGGAGAATAAAATGAAATAATGTCTTCAAAGTATTGAAAAGATATAGTTTGAACCTAAAATACTATACCCCCAATAACTATCATTCAAATTGAGGACAAAATAAAGAGTTTTTTCAGTCAGGTAAGTCTTCTAAAAGTTAGCCCCTTGGACAAATTGCTGTTTCTTGGTAGACCCAACCATCATTCCCATCCACTTTTCCCATAGCCTTATAACAGCCAAGGTTGCCCACATTATACATTTCTGGCCAATAATAAATGAAATTTTTTCATTGAGTACCTGGGAAAGTGTTTTTTTTTTTTTCTTGATGCAGATTCTATTCTTTTCTTTTCCTACTAAGGCTTACATGAGACCTGTAACAGTAGCTATTCTGTAACTATGAGGAAAATTGCAGAGATGTCGGCCTAATGTTATGTAGTACTGAACCAACATCTTGTAGTTATAAGACACAAATCCCTATTTGTCTAAACTACTGTTATATGTGTATCTCACTTGCAGACAGGGCATTCCTAATTAATACATTATAGTTAGATCCTTTGAAGTGATTATGTGAAAATTTAATCCAGCAAGTGAAAAAGAGAATCTAAGAGGGAATATAATGGAAGATGAAAACAGTGACGATCAAAGAAATCAGTAAATTTATAGTTAAATATACACAAGTGTTGATGGAATTATGAACAAATTAGTAACATTTTAAAATTTAAATCCAAGAAGTTTTCAAATGATAATTTGGGAGAGTAGTAAAGGAGAGTGCAAATGGTATAATGTTTTTGATGTATTTGGAGAGTCAATATTAACTGTACATATGTAGAATTACACATAGAATTAAGATGGTCACAAAAAGAATAAAAAGGAGATTAACTTCTAAACCAAGAAACACACAATCAAGGAAACACAATTATTCCAGTGAACTGTAGAAAAAGTAAGAAAGAACAAAAAGTGTGGGAAATTAAAAAATGTAAAATAAACTACAGAAATAATTCTGAACATATCACTTCCCATAATAAATATTCAGTAAATTATCAAGAAAAAGAGGGCTAGTCACATTTGGTAGTGGGTGAAATATCCAACCACAAGCTGTTTGCAGGAGACATAAGTAATACAAAATGAATTAAAAAGCTAAAAATAACAAGGTGAAAATAAAAATCTCAGACAACTGGCAACAAGAAGAACAGAAGTGGTAACATAAATAATATACAAAAGAATGTATACCTTCCATACATTTTTGACATCAAATAGTACAGCAACAAGACAAATTAAGCAAAACCTAATAGAAACATAGAGTTAATTTAATAAATTCTCAACTGTAATGGAAGACATAAACATATTTTTCTCAGAAACCAGCAGACTAAAGATATAAAAATAAATTAGAAAGTGAAAGATTGAATAAAGCCATCATAAAGATTTATTTATAGTCATATATTCAACTTTATATCTTTTAAAGCACCCAAGGGATCTTTATTAAAGTTGACTGTACATTAAGTCACTAAGAAATTATTCAAAGCAGAAATTATATCAGTATTTTTTCTATATACAATATATTAAACTAAATTTTTAAAAAGCTGAGAACAGCTGTGAAATTAAAACTTGTCTACGTTAGCATCAATATTTAACAGAATATGTGCGATACTTACAGAAAATAGAAAACATTGTTGGAAAAAATGGAAGCCCTAAATAAATGAAGAGATAGACCATGTTCATGGATTGGAAGACTCAAGATTGTTAAGCTGTAACTTATGCCCATAAATACATTTATGAATAAAAATATTTAACATCAAATGAGCCGAGGGGTTCAGAGAATATATTAAACTCGCATAATGTAAGAATGTAAGAAGAAAAAAATTAATAGATATACAAAATACTTTAAAAACAAAACAAAAAATAGTCTAATCAATAAAAACCAATACTAGTTAATTTAAAGATGAAGAAAGTGGACAACCATTGGTTAATGAAGAAAAAGAAGAAAAATGTGTCAAATTTTGGGAATGAGAAAGGGGACAGAGCTATTGATACAAATTCATATTTTTAATACAAAAATTTACATATAATTTTTAGTGTTTAGTTTGAGAATCTAAATCAAATAGATAAAATTTAAGGAAAATATAAAGTACCAACATGACTCAGGAAGTAGAAAACCCTACTGATTCAATAACTGTGGACAACAACTATATGAGTTAGATATTGTCACTATTATTATAAAAATATTATATCAATATTATTTCCAATTTATAAATTAGTATCTTAAGACACAGAGGGGTTAAGTAACTTGGTTAGGTAACGCAGCTACTAAAAAGTAGAAGTCTGTCTACAAAATCCATGATCTTGAGCACCATATTATCCTATTCAAATAAAATTATGGTTTCATTTCTGCCATAAATAAGATTTTGTGCTATAACTTAAGAAATATCCCTGCATTAAAAAAAGCAAAATTTTTGATTTATTCAACTGTATTTGTCATATTATGACCCATTTACTTCCAATCATCCCAGAAAGTATTAATTTGTCAATTCAATAAGCATTTGTTAAACATCTATTTACCTATCAGGCAAAATGGGCATTCTTGTCCTTGGGAACTCTGTTTAAACCGAGTTAATTTAGGGGACTTCCCTCGTGGTCCAGTGGTTAAGACTCCACACTCCCAATGCAGGGGGCCCGGGTTCGATCCCTGGTCAGGGAACTAGATCCCGCATGCTGCAACTAAAAGAGCCCGCATGCTACAACTAAGACCTCACGTAGACAGATAAGTAAATAAATATTAAAAACAAAACAAAATAAACCAAGTTAATTTATATTGAGTTAATATATCTTAATAATACTTTAATACTAAAGTGTAGTAAGAATAGAAATAATGATGTGAACAAAGTTCATTAGGTGGACAAAAATAGGAATGACTAACTATGTGTGGAAATCAAGAAAGCCATAATTTTCTGAGCATCTACCGAGTTCTAGGAAAAATAACACAATGATGGTAAAAAAAAACTTATCAGAAAACCCTGAAAATATCTAAAAATTATAAAGTATACCATAGTGTTCCTCACAATGAGCAAAAACTGCCATTGATGAAAACCAGGAACTGGAAATTGTAATTTCCTTCAGTTCATTGTTAGAACCAGTTTATCATGAAGACTGGCCTGTCAACTGTTTACGTGACAGCACTTCACGTATGTTAATGTTAAGAGGTAAACGTTTTTACCCATTTTACAGATGGGGTAACTGAGGCCCAGAGACACTCATTACCTTTCTCTAAAGACTATAATTATAGCACATGGAAGGCCTGGAACTAAACTCCACGCTATTCTTTTTGTGTCTGTGAGAGGATAGCGATGGGGAGAGTGCAGGCAGGTGATGTTGCTCTCAGTTGATGATCTTGGAGAAAGACATGGGAATTATGGGAGAGGAGCTCCCTGAGAGTGAGGAACTGCTCTGAAGAGGTAGGGAGGAAGGTCAGGATTAGATATGATTTTAGTCAAGGAGGGATGCGTGCCATCAGGCACACATTTTGGCAGTAGGTTGCTGCTAGTCACGAGGAGCAGATGTCACTGTTAGTGATTTAGTGCTTTTCTACATATGAGAAGATCCAAGGATTTGGGCTCATAAATTCTTCTGCAGAAAATATCTACCCGAAGGCCTACTTTGCCAGTTTTTTCCAGAGCGCAGAGTGCTTCATTCCTGATCTCCGCCCTGAACTCCTTTCAGGGTGTGTTGAAGGTCAGCGACTGCAGTGGCTAGTGACTTAATCCTTGTAGAGGCAGATGGCAAGTGACAATTTTTGGTTGGCAGTAGAAAAAGTCTGGGGAGAAGCTACCGATCTGGAGTATAAAAGAGATAGAAATAGGATGCGCATTGTCTGTGAGAAAGGAGTTGAGCCTTTAATAAGAGTATTTGATATGTGAAAGAGAAAGCTGGTGGGAAGGCAGGTAAATGGCAGAGAAGGGTGACCAGGGGCAGACACAGAAATGTAGCTTTGCAGACATCGATACTCTGCCTAAGGTTTGTGTTTCCTGTGGTCACCTGGGTGGGGACCAAGCAATGCCATACTTAAAGAAACTTTGTCATGTTCAGCTCTGAATGTAGGTAGCTCTGCTTAGAACCAGACATGACTATAAAGACCATATTTTTCCAGGAGTTGCAACTGCTTGAGAACATTATATTAAGCCAGGAGTCATTAAGTGTTGTGGGATAGTCAGGGTGATCTAAAGGGGGACTTCCTGTGGGGCAGAGAATGGGAGACCTCTGCAGAGGAAGCAGGGGACAGGATGAGAAGGGCTGGCAGACAGGTCAGTGGGGTTTCCCTCTCCATTATGCACCTTGGTACATCAGCAGATCATTTGGTCAGAAATAAAAGTTGCTTGGAACATCCTTGAATTTAGGCGGAAGGCCTATAGGCAAAGGAGGGATTCCGGCTTCCAGTGAACCTGGAGTCTCCATCTAAAAATGCATCTGCCCTGAGATCAGATTTGAAATACTAATAAACCCATTTCTCCTGAGATCCTTATATCTCCTATTATTGACATATAACCTAATTTTCTTAATTTTTTTCTTCTTTCAGACAAAAGCCAGCTACAATGGTGAGATGGGAAAAATTTGGTTTGGGCTTGTTTTTCCCAATTCTTGTAACTTTCTTTCTCAGACCCACTCCCCCAAGTGCCTAGAATACTCGTGCTGTCACTCCCAAGTATACCTCACCTCCCGTCATCACAGTTACTTGTCCCTTGTTCATTCCCTTACTAATCCCATTGGGGGAAACCCTTACCTTACCTGTGGGTGATAAAGGTATTATACCTAGCAGGGATGTTTGCATTTTCACTAAAGATACCTAATACCTGAAATCCTTATGATGTGCAAATAGATATTTAAAAGTGGAATTTCAGGTACCCAGGTAGGCTATGTATCAAAGAGATTTGTAAAATTGAAAAAAAAAAATTTTTGTGTGTGATATTTTTAATCTATAAAAACTGAGAGAAATAGACCAAAATTTCTTTTTAGTCCTTATGGGAACTAACACTATTTTGATCTGCATTATGGAATATTGGGAAGATGCATTTCCTCCAGATGCATGCCTAATTCTATTACAAAGGATTACTACAAAGCTACACACCTCATCTGTGCATAAGGCGAGCTCTAGCTACTGCTATCAGATACATAATGCAAATAATGCCAACAACGAATTTTATCACCCTCTACCTACAGGTCAAAGAAGCCATATGAAATGCTATTACAGTTTTCAGGAGAGACATGAGAACACAATTCAACAGATTGTATAGCTTTCCTTCTTTACACTGGAATAACTTTTCTTTATTTTGGAAGGAAGTCCAGAAAGGTGATAGCTGTGACAACTCACCCAGTAAATTAAGATAGCCATCTGTTTAAAAAAAAAAAAAAAAAGTGTTTTTCAAAGGATCAGCAGACAGAAATATAACAAGCACAGCTAGGATTGGTATTTTTAGTAATTGTCATTCTTATTGGAATAATTCCTTTCTGTCACTCTTCAAAGCACAGTACATTCCATTTTTTTATAAGCATGTACATTCTTATTGAACTTTTCATACAACATGACCCATTTCTATCCAATTGCCTCCCTTCTCCATTCTCAAACTAACCTCTGATGACTTCACCACTGGTAGCAATTTAAAGAAATTCCCTGGTTGACATTCTCCATACCAAAATGGTAATTTCTCAATGACAGATGGTATCTAGCCTAATATCAATTATTAATTGGGGAATTTTTTTCTTGTAACAAAAATTCGGCCAAATCAACTAGTTATTGAGCTTCTACCATGTGTTCACATTTGGATGAAAAACTATAAAATGAAAGAAACTAATCGTTTCTGAGTGTCTACTATGGCTTTAGCACTTAAAAATAAATCACCTCACTTGAAATTCAGAGAAGTTAAGCCAGCTTCCCAAAGTCATAAAGATATATAGCTTTGAAGTAATAGATTCAAGGTCAATTTCAACTCTGTATAATTTGAAGACTGAGAAAAGACCCATCATAACATGCTACCTGCAGGCATAGAGAGATCTCTCAAAGTACAGAAAGCTAGGGGCAAGACTACAGAGCAGAGAGAATGCCTAGGTAATCCAAAACATGTCAGATGAACAGGTGAGAGAGCGAGGATATCCCAATTGCCAATAATTCTGTGACAGGAAATGTGGTGGACCTGGCTCTTCTTGAAGCAGGGAGAAGAAAAAGAGACTTCCTATAGATTTATATACTGGGGCTGGAGGTATGGAGTTCGTAGCTGGAAGAATGGTTTCAGTGTTGGGTATGAAGTGCTCTGGACGTCAAAGACAAGCCAGGAGGGGACAATACTGTCACTGAGTCTCTGGGATGCCCCTCGCCACCCCTTCTTCCCAGGATAACAACCCTAGGCTCAAGGTTGTGTCTAACTTCCAGCATCATGGAGTAACCAGTGAGGTTGATTCTTTGGACATTAGAAGAGCAGCGCCCTCTCCCTGAGGCTACAGGCGGGGGCTGTTTCTGAGCAGAGCATGTGGGTGGCATAAATCATTCAACTCCCCCATCATTATCCATATGCATGGAGGAAATGGATGTCTATCTAGAAGAGGAGAACTAAAAATGCTGTATCTGTGAAATGCTCTAACACAGGGGGCGACGGCCTGGGGTGGCGTGGAGTGGCCATAGCTTAATGCAACTCTGGGGAGGAGAGGCACCTTCACACCTCCCTTAGCCACTGAGAAACTACTGCTAGACGAGCCACAGTAGTGTATGCCTCAGTCATTGTGGCTGATTGGTCAACCACCCTCATCCCACAGCAACGTCACACAGCCTTCAGAACAAAAACAGAAACCAGCAAGGAGCCCTTCCCTCCAGGTAAAGGGCCAATCAGAAAGCTGCTGTTCTCTTAGTGGGACGATACTAATAAGGTCAAATACCTTGCAAAAAGTAAATGCCAGATCCTGGTATTTATTAGGAAGTTGTAGACAAGACAGATGAGACATCACTCTTGTTGATTGGAGGTTTAGAGTCAATTAGTTTTTACTTATTAAAAATAACATTTTTGTATCCTAAGCTGATGGGTAGAACAAATCAGTTATGGTATGTACCTTCCTCTAGCATCAGTCTGTCAATTTTTCTATTCAAATACTGTAGAAATCTGACTAGAATAGTAGCTTTCAAATATTTATGAACTTGAACTTAAAATAAGAAGTATGTCTTACATTGTCGAACAGAAAACATATACATACATGTAAAATGGAAATGAAAGCTTCACAAAACAATACTTTCCTTGATCACGTGCAGCATGCTTTAATAGCTTCTTTTATTTTTACAAAAATATTTGTTAAATAGATTGGAACCTGCAGTTAGAAGATCACTGGCTTAGATTAGTCCATCAAAGAGAGACTAAACCTGGCTGGCTATGCTTTGACTGAAAGAATGAACATGTACTGGTTCCATGGAATCACCCCATTTGCAAAGTGTTCATATACATCTTTATAATATACCATTTTAGAATTTTTTGGAACAATTCTAATTATGCTTATGATAAAATTAATATTTTCTCTCTTAAACATCTAATCTCTAGCCCCTTTCTACCTTCCTACATATATCACATTCATGTATTTCTTCAAATTTCACTAACTCTTGTTCTATGATAATGTCTTAGGCTTCTTGAGTGCCTTATTTTATCTATGTATTTTATCTATGTATCTAGACTTGATCTCATTCAAAAAAGTTAGTTGCTCAGATAAAATTCCTTTTCTTTTAATAGACTGTCTTTTTTTTTTTTTTAATTTATTTATTTATCTACTTTTGGCTCTGTTGGGTCTTCGTTTCTGTGCGAGGGCTTTCTCCAGTTGCAGCGAGTGGGGGCCACTCTTCATCGCGGTGCGCGGGCCTCTCACTATCGCGGCCTCTCTCGTTGCGGAGCACAGGCTCCAGACGCGCAGGCTCAGTAGTTGTGGCTCACGGGCTTAGTTGCTCCGCGGCATGTGGGATCTTCCCAGACCAGGGCTCGAACCCGTGTCCCCTGCATTGGCAGGCAGACTCCTAACCACTGCGCCACCAGGGAAGCCCCTAATAGACTTTCTTTTTTAGAGCAGTTTTAGGATGACAGCAAAATTGAGAGGAAGGTAAAGAGGTTCTCATACACTCCCTGTCCTCACACAGGCTTAGCCCTCCCCATTGTCAAAATTTCCTCACCAGATGGCACATTTGTTACAACTGATGGACCTCCATTGACACGTCAGTATCATCCAAAGTCCATAGTTTACATTAGAGTTTACTCTGGTGCTGTACATTCTATAAATTTGGGCAAATCTATAATGTCATGTATCTACTGCTGTAGAATCATACAGAGTAGTTTCATTTCCCTAATGATCCTCTGTTCTTTGCCTACTCATCCCTTGCTCCCCACTAACCGCTGACAATCTCCATAGTTTTACCTTTTCTAGAATATCATATAGCTGGAATCATATAGTATGTAGCTTTGTCTTTCACTTAGTAATATGTGCTTAATATTCCTCCATGTTTTTTCATGACTTGATAGCTCGTTTATTTTTTAGTACTGAATAATATCCCATGTACTGCAGTTTATTTATCCATTCACCTACTGAAGAGCATCTTAGTTGCTTCTAAGTTTTGGCAATTATGAATAAAGTTGCTGTAAATATCTGTGTGCAGGTTTTTGTGTGGACATGTTTTCAACTCCTTTGCATAAACACGAAGGAATATAATTGCTGGACCATATGGTAAAAGCATGTTTAGCTTTGTAAGAAACCACCAAACTGTCTTCCGAAATGGCTGTACCAATTTGCAGTCCCATGAGCAGTGAATAATAATACCCCTTGCTCCATCTCCTTGACAGCATTTGGTGTTGTCAGTGCTCAAGATTTTGTCTGTTCTAATATGTTTATCTCATTTTAATTTGCATTTCCTTGATGGCATATGATGTGGAGCATCTTTTCAGATACTTATTTGCCATCTATCTATCTTCTTTGGTGAGGTGTCTATTAAGGTCTTTGGCCCATTTTAAAATTTATTTGTTGTTTGTTTTCTTATTGTTGAGCTTTAAAGATTCTTTGTGTATTTGGGATAACATTGTTTTACTAGATATGTTTTTTGCAAATATTTCCTCCCAGTCTGTGGTTTGTCTTTTTCTTTTCTTTTTTTAAAGGGCTTTTTAAAAAAATTATTTATTTTTGACTATGTTGGGTCTTCGTTGCTGCGTGCTGGCTTTCTCTAGTTGCAGAGAGCGGGGGCTACTCTTCGTTGCAGTGCGCGGGCTTCTCATTGCAGTGGCTTCTCTTGTTGTGGAGCACGGGCTCTAGGCGCGTGGGCTTCAGCAGTTGTGGCACCCGGATCAGGGCTCGAACCCGTGTCCCCTGCATTGGCAGGTGGATTCTTAACCACTGCGCCACCAGGGAAGTCCTCTTTTAATTTTGTTGACATTTTTGCAGAGCAGAAAGTTTTAATTTGAATGAAGTCCAGCTTATTGATTCTTCCTTTCATGGATCATGATAAATCATTGTGAAGCTCAAGGTCATTTAGATTTTTTCCTGTTATCTTCTAGGAGTTTTACACTTTTGCATTTTACAATTTAGGTCTATGATCCATTTTAAGTTAATTTTTTGTGAAGGGTCTAAGGTCTGTGTCTAGATTCACTTTTTTGCATGTGAATTTCTAGTTGTTGCAGCACCATTAGTTGAAAAGACTGTTTGCTCCATTTTCTTGCCATTGCTCCTTTGTCAAGGAGCACAGAAACACTATATGTGGTTCTATTCCTAGGATCTCTATTCTGTTCTGCTGATCTATTTGCCTATTCTTTTGCCAATACCACCCTGTCTTGATTACTGTAGGTTTACAGTAAGTCTTAAATGAGTATTGTCATTCCTCCAATTTTGCTCTCCTTCGGCATTGTATTAGCTATTCTGGTTTTTACCTCTTCATATAAACTTTAAAATCAGTTTGTCAGTATTCAAAAAATAATATGCTAGGATTTTAATTAGGAATGCAGTGAATCTATAGATCAAGTTGAGAAGAACTGATATCTTGATAATATTGTCTTTCTAGCCATGAACACAAAGTGTATTTCTGTTTATTTAGTTCTATGAATTTGTTCATCAGAGTTTTATAGTTTTCCTCATGTAGATCTTGTACTTATTTTG
Source organism: Balaenoptera physalus (assembly GCF_965194825.1). Taxonomy (NCBI): domain Eukaryota; kingdom Metazoa; phylum Chordata; class Mammalia; order Artiodactyla; family Balaenopteridae; genus Balaenoptera; species Balaenoptera physalus. The sequence goes on from NC_138884.1 coordinate 10,438,598, forward strand.
TTAGATTTATACCTACATATTTCATTTTGGAGGTACTAATGTAAATGGTATTGTATTTTTAATTTCAAATTTTGCTTGTCCATTGCTAGTATATAGGAAACTAATTGCCTTTTGCATATTAACTATGTGTCCTGCCAACTTGCTATAATCACTTATTAGTTCCAGGAGGTTTTTTTGGTCATTTCTTTCCAATTTTTCACAGAGATGATCATGTCATCTGCAAACAAAGACAGTTTAATTTCTTCTTTCCTAATCTGTATACATTTTCTTTTATTTCTTTCTCTCCTCTCCTCTCCTCCCCTCTCCTTTCCTCTCCTTTTCTTGTCATATTGCATTAGCCAGGATATTCAGTAAAACGTTAAAAAGCAGCAGTGACAGCTCGGTTTTGTTCCTGATCTTTGTGGGAAAGCTTCGAGTTTTTCACCATTAACTATAATGTTAGCTATTGGGTTTTTTTGTAGATCTTCTTTTTCAAGTTGAGGATGTTTCTTCTATTCCTAGTTTACTGAGGGTTTTTAAAATCATGAATGGATGTTGAATTTTGTCAAATGCTTTGTCTGCATCTATTGATATTTGATTCTTCTTCTTTGACTTATTGATATAATAGACTACATTAATTGATTTTCCAGTGTTGCATCAGGCCTACGTACCTAGAATAAATTCCACTTGGTCATGATGTATACATTTTTTTATATATTGTTGCACCCAATTTGCTAATATTTTGTTGAGGACTTTTGCTTATGTTAGTCTGTAGTTTTCCTTTTCTTGTAATCTCTTTGTCTGCTTTTGGTATTAGGGGAATGCTGACTTCATAGAATGAGTTAAGAAGTATTCCCTTCTTGTCTATTGATATTTTCTGAAAGAGACTGTAGAGAATTGATAAGACTTATTCCTTAAATATTTGGTAGAATTCACCAGTGAACCCATCTGGGCCTAGTGCTATCTGTTTTGGAATATTATTAATGATTGATTTAATTCCTTTAATAGATATAGGCCTATTCAGATTGTCTGTTTCTTCTTGTGTGAGTTTGTCAGATTGTGTTTTTCAAGAAAGTGGTGCATTTCTTCTGGGTTATCAAATTTGTGGGTACAGAGTTGTTCATAGAATTTTTAAAATTATCCTTTTAAGGTCCATGGGATCTGTAGTGAAGTCCCCTTTTTCACTTCTGATATTAATAACTTGTGTGCTTTTCCTTTTTTTCTTAGTTAGCTCAGCTAGAAGCTTATCAGTATTATTGATCTTTTCAAAAAACCATTTTTTGGCTTAATTAAATCTCTCAATTTCCTACTTTCAATTTTATTGATTTCTGCTCTAATTTTTATTATTTCCTTTCTTATGCTTACTTTGGATTAAATTTGCTCTTTTTTCCTAAGTTAGAAGCTTATGATTGATTTTAGATCTTTCTTTTTTTCTAACATATGCATTCAATGCTGTGATATTTTTCCCTGTATGTACTGCTTTTGCTGCATCACACAAAATTTGATGTTGTGTTATCATTTTCATTTAGTTCAAGATAATTTTTAATTTCTCTTCAAAGTTTTCTGACTCAAGTGTTATTTAGAAGTGTGTTCTTAATATCTAGGTATTTGGGGATTTTCCTGCTATATTTCTGTTATTATTTTCTAGTTCAATTCCATTGTGGTTTGAGAAAAGAAATTGTATGACTCCTGTAATTTTACATTTGTTAAGGTTTATTTTATCACACAGAAAGTGGCCTATCTTGGTGAATATTTCATGTGATCTTGAGAAGAATGTGGGTCCTGCTGTTGTTCAATGAAACAGTTTATAGGTGTCTCTTATATTCAGTTGATAAATGGTATTGTTGAGTTCAACTACGTTCTTACTGATTTTCTACCTTCTGGATGTATTCATTTCTAATAGAGGAATGCTGAAGTCTCCAACTATAATAGTGGATTTGTGTGTTTCTCCTTGCAGTTATATCAGGTTTTGTCTCATGTGTTTCGAAGCTCTGTTGTTAAATGTGTACATGTTAAGGATTTAAAGGCTTCTTGAGAATTGGACCCTTTAGCATTATGTAATGACCCTCTTCATCCCTGAAAACTTTTTGATAATTGTTAGCATGATATATCATTCATTTACTTTTAATCTATATGTATCTTTGTATTTATACTGTGTTTTTTGTAGACAGCATATGGTAGAGTCATGTTCTTTGATCCACTCTGGTAATCTTTGTCTTAAAATTTGTGCATTTATATAGTTAATACTCAACGTGGTTACTGTCATAATTGAATTAATATCTACCATATTGGTTACTTGTTATTTTTTCTGTTTTTGTCTTTTACTCTTTTTCTGCCTTTTACTAAACATTTATTTGATTCCATTTTCTGTCCTTTCTTAGTATGTCAGCTGGTACTTCTTTTTATAATTTTTTTTTTTTTTTTTTTTTTTTTTTTTTACTGCTCACTCTAGAGTTTGCTGTTTACATTTACAACTAATCTAAGTCCACCTCAAATTATGCTGTACTACTCATGGGTAATGCAAATACCTTATAATAACAAAATAATCCTAATTCCTCCCTCCCATCTCTGGTATCATTTCTATCATTTATTTCACTTATTTATGAGCATACATATGAGTGTACATGCATATAAACACACATACATACATATATGCATACCTAATCCAATACATTGTTGCTATAATTATTTTGAAGAAACTATTATCTATTAGATCAATTCAGAATAAGAAAAAAGTTTTAATTTTACCTTATTTCTCCAGTGCTCTTCGTTTCTTTATTTAGATCCAAGTTTCTGATCTATATCATACTGTTTTTACCTAAAGAACTTCTTTTACATTTTCTTACAAGACAGGTCTACTGGCAATACATCTTCTCAGTTTTTGTTTGTCTGAGAAATTCTATATTTTTCCTTAACTTTAAAAAAATTAATGTATAGTTTATTTACAATATTAGTTTCAGGTGTATAGCATAGTAATTCAGTATTTTTGAAGATTATACCCCATTTACAGTTATTATAAAATAATTGCTACATTTTCCTGTACTGCACAATATATCCTTGTAGCTAGTTTATTTTATGTATAGTAGTTTGTATCTCTTAATCCTCTACCTCTATTTGACCCTCCTTAATTCCTCTCCCCACTAGTAACCACTAATTTTATTCTCTAAATCTGTGAGACTGTTTCTGTTTTGTTATATTCATTCTTTGTTTTATTCTTTAGATTCCACATATAAGTGATAACATATAATATTTGCTTTTCTTTTCTGACTTATTTCACTAAGCATAATACCCTCTAGATTCATCCACATTGTTGAAAATGGCAGCATTTCACTTTTTTTATGGATAAGTAATCCTTAATTGTGTAGGTACACCATATCTTCTTTATCCATTCATCTGCTGGTTGACACTTAGATTGCTTCCATATCTTGGTTATTGTAAGTAATGCTGCTATGAACATTGAGGTGCATGTATCTTTTCAAATTAGTGTTTTCATTTTCTTTAGATATATATCCAGGAGTGGAATTGCTGGGTTGTATGGCAGTTCTATTTTCTGATTTTGAGGAACCTCCATACTGTTTTCCATAGTGGCTGCATCAATTTATATTCCCACCAGCAGAGCACTAGGGTTTCCTTTTCTCTATATCCTCACCAACATTTGTTATTTACAGACTTTTTGGTGACTCTGACTGGTGTGAAGTGATATCTCATTGTGGTTTTGATTTCCTTTTCGCTGGTGATTAGTGATGTTGAGCATCTTTTCATGTGCCTGTTGGCCATCTGTATGTCTTCATTGGAAAAATGTCTATTCCCATCTTCTGCTGAATTTTTAATTGGGCTGTTTGTTTTTTGAAATTGAGTCATATGAGTTATTTCTATATTTTGGATATTAATCCTTTATCAGTCATATCATTTGCAAATATTTTCTCCCATTCAGTAGGTTGTCTTTTCACTTTGTCGATGGTTCCCTTTGCTGTGCAAAACTTTTAAGTTTAATTAGGTCACATTTGTTTGTTTTTGCTTTTGTATTCTTTCCCTTAGGAAACAGAACCAAAAAAATATTGCTATGATTTACATTAAAGAGCGTTTTGCTGGGCTTCCCTGGTGGCACAGTGGTTAAGAATCTGTTTGCCAGTGCAGGGGACACGGGTTTGAGCTCTGGTCTGGGAAGATCCCACATGCCGCGGAGCAATTAAGCCCGTGCACCACAACTACTGAGCCTGCGCTTTAGAGCCCGCAAATCACAACTACTGAAGCCCACGTGCCTAGAGCCCATGCTCCACAAAAAGAGAAGCCACGGCAATGAGAAACCCACACACTGCAATGAAGAGTAGCTCACCGCAACTAAAGAAAGCCACGCACAGCAATGAGGACCCAACACAGCCAAAAATAAATAAATTAATTAATTAATTTTTTTTAAAAAAGAGTGTTCTGCTTATGTTCTCTTCTAAGAGTTTTATGGTTTCTGGTCTTACATTTAGGTATTTAATCCATTTTGAGTTTATTTTTGTATATAATGTGAAAAAAATGTTCTACTTTCATTCTTTTACATGTAGCTGTCTAGTGTTCCCAGCATCATTTTTTGAGCAGACTGTCTTTGTCCATTGTATATTCTTGCCTTCTTTGTTGTAGATTAATTGACCATAAGTGCATGGATTTATTTCTGGGGTCTCTATTTGGTTCCATTGATCTACATGTCTGTTTTTATGCCAGAACCATGCTCTTTTGATTATTGTAGCTTTGTAGTATAGTCTGAATAAAGGTAGAATAACAACTTCAGCTTTGTTCTTTTATCTCAAGATTGCTTAGGCAATTCAGGCTCTCTTGGGGTTCCATATAAATTTTAGGATTATTTGTTCTAGTTCTGTGAACAATATCATGGGTATTTCGAAAGGATTGCATTAAATCTGTAGATTGCTTTGGGTAGTATGGTCATTTTAGCAATACTAATTCTCCAATCCACAGACAAGGGATATCTTTCCTTTTTTTTTTTGTATTGTCTTCAATTTCCTTCCTCAATATTTTATAGTTCTCAGTGTCTAGGTCTTTCATCTCCTTGGTTAAGTTTATTCCTAGGTATTTCATTCTTTTTCATGTGATTTTAAATGGGATTGTTTTCTTGCTTTCTATTTCTGATAGTTTATTATTAGTGTATAGAAGAGCAATACACTCTGTGTATTAATCTTTTTTTTTTTTTAAAGTATTTTTTTTTTTAAAGCTTGATGGTATTCACATTGCTTAATTTGTGTCATGCTTTATTTATTTATTTATTTATTTGTTTTATTTATTTATGGCTGTGTTGGGTCTTCGTTTCTGTGCGAGGGCTTTCTCTAGTTGTGGCAAGCGGGGGCCACTCTTCATCGCGGTGCGCGGACCTCTCACCATCACAGCCTCTCTTGTTGCGGAGCACAGGCTCCAGACGCGCAGGCTCAGCAACTGTGGCTCACGGGCCCAGCCGCTCCGCGGCATGTGGGATCGTCCCAGACCAGGGCTCGAACCCGTGTCTCCTGCATTGGCAGGCAGATTCTCAACCACTGCGCCACCAGGGAAGCCCCTCTGTGTATTAATCTTGTATCTTACAACATTACTGAATTCATTTATTAGTTCTAATAGTTTTTCAGTGGAGACTTAAAGGTTTTCTATATAAAGTATCATGTCATCTGCAAATAGGGACAGTTTGACTTCTTTACTTCCAGCTGGATGACATTTTTCCTCTGATTGCTGTGGCTAGGTCTTCCAATACTATGTTAAGTATAAGTGGAGAGAGTGGCATCTTTGCCTTGTTCCTGATTTTAGAGGAAAAGCATTCAGCTTTTTCTCCATTTAGTATTATGTTGACTGTGGGTTTGTCATAAATGGCCTTTATTATGTTGAGATATGTCCCCTCTAGAACAACTTTTTAAAAAAATTTATTTATTTATTATTCATTTGGCTGCATTGGGTCTCAGTTGTGGCACACAGGCTCTTTGTTGCGGTGCACGGGCTTAGTTGCCCTGCAGCATGTGGGATCTTAGTTCCCTGACCAGGGATTGAACCCGCGTCCCCTGCATTGGAAGGAGGATTCTTAACCACTGGACCACCACGGAAGTTCCTAGAACAACTTTGATGAGAATTTTTATCATGAATGGGTGTTGAATTTTGTCAAATGCTTTTTCTGTGTCTATTGAGGTGATCATGTGATTTTTATCCTTCCTTTTGTTAATGTAGTGTATTACAGTGATTGATTTGCATATGTTGAACTATCCTTGGCTCCCTATAATAAGCCTCACCTGATCATGGTGTATGATCCATTTTATACATTGTCGAATTTGGTTTACTAATATTTTGTTGAGGATTTTGGCATCTATAGTCATCAGAAATATTGGCTGGTAGTTTTATTTTTTATTTATTTTTTATCATAGTATTTGGTTTTGATGTCAGTGTAATGGTGGCCTCATAGAATAAATTTGGGAGTATTCCCACCTCTTCATTTTTTTTTGGAACAGTTTAAGAAGGATAGCTATTAGCTCTTCTTTATGTTTGGTAGAATTTCCCTGTGAAGCCTTCCAGTTCTGGACTTCCGTTTGCTGGATTTTTTTTATTACAAATTCAATTTTACTACTAGAGATTGGTCTGTCCAGATTATTTATTTCTTCCTGATTCAGTCTTGGCAGTTTGTATGTTTCTAGAGGTTTGTCCATTTCTTCCAGGTTGTCCAATTTGTTGGCATATGACTGGTCATAGTATTCTCTTATGCTTTTTTGTATGTCTGTGATATAGGCTGTTATTTCTCCTCTTTCATTTCTTATTTTGTTTATTTGGGTCCTCTGTTTTTTTCTTGATGAGCCTTGCTAAAGGCTTATAAATTTTGCTTATATTTTCAGGAAACCAGCTCTTGGTTTTATTTATGTTTCTGTTGTGTTTTTGGTCTCTATCTTATTTATTTCCTCTCTGATCTTTATTATCTCCATCCTTCTGCTGACATTTGGCTGTGTTAGTCTTTTTCTAATTTCTTTAGATGGTAGGTTAGGTTGTTTATTTTATAATTTTCTTGTTTCTTGAGGTAGGTCTGTACTGGTATAAATTTCTCTCTTACAGCTGCTCTTGCTGTGTCCCAAAGATTTTGGTAAGTTTTATTTTTAATTTCATTTGTCTCAAGGTATTTTCTGTTTCCTCTTTGATTTCTTCATTGACCCATTGTTTTTTTTAGTAACATGTTGTTTACTCTCCACACGTTTGTGTTTTTCCCATTTTTCTTTCTTTAGTTGATTTCTAGTTTCATATGATTGTGGTTAGAAAACATGCTTGATATAATTTCTATCCTCTCAAATTTGTTGAAACTTGTTTTGTGACCTAGCATGTAGTCTGTCCTGGAGAATGGTTCATGTGCACTTGAAAAGACTGTGTATTATGCTGTTTTGGGATGGAATGTCCTGTTGATATCTATTAAGTTCAACTGATCTATCGTGTCATTTAATTCCACTGTTGCTTTATTGGTTTTCTGTCTTAATGATCTCTCCATTAAAGTCCACTACTACTATTATATTATTGCCAATTTCTCCCTTTATGTATATCAATATTTGCTTTATATATTTAGGTTCTCCTATATTACCTGCATATATATTAAAAAATGTGATATCCTCTTCTTTTATTGATCCCTTTATCATTATATAATTCCCTTCTTTGTTTTTGTTATGGACTTTGCTTTAAAGTCCATTTTGTCTGATATTAGTATTGCTACCCCCACATGCTTGTCATTTCCATTTGCATGAAATATCTTTTTTCATCCCCTCTCTTTAAGTCTGTGTGTGTCTTTAGCATTGAAGCTAGTCTCTTGTATTCAGCATATAGATGGGTCTTATTTTTTTCTCCAGTCAGCAACCTGTGTCTTTTGATTGGAATATTTAGTTCACTTACATTTAAAGTAATTATTGATAGATACATACTTATTGCCATTTTGTTACTTATTTTCCAGTTGTTTGTGTATCTCTGTTCTTTTCTTCTTCTTTCAGTTTCTTACCTTGTGGTTTGATGATTTGGGGAGGGGTATGCTTGGATTCCTTTCTCATTTTTGTGAGTAGCTTTTTGATTTGTGGTTACTATGGGGTTTGTAAATGTTGACTTATAAATATGTCTACTTCTTTTAAACAGGTAGTCTTTTAAGTTCAAACATTCTAAAACATCTACATTTTTAGTCCCCTCCCTCACCTTTTATGTTTTTAATGTCATATTTTACATCTTCATGTTTGTCCCTTTACTGATTACTGTCATTGTAGTTGATTTTACCTTTTTTTTTTGTCTTTTAAGCTTCGTACTAGCTTATTTAACTGGCTGATCCTCAGCTTTTACTATATTTTTGCCTTTACTAGTGGAATTTTTCCTTTCCTATAGATTCTTCTTGTTGTAGCCTTTTCTTTTCCATGTACATAAGACCATTTAATATTTTTTTTTAGAGTAGGTTTAGTATTGATGAACTCTTAGTTTTTGCTTGTCTGAGAAGTTCTTTATCTCTCGTTGAATTGTAAATGATAATCTTGTTGGGTGGAATGTCCTAGATTGCAGGCTTTTCCCTTTGAGCACTTTAAATATATCATGCCACTGCCTCTGACCTGCAAAGTTTCTGCAGAAAAATCAGCTGATAGCTCCATGGGGGTTCCCTTGTAACTGACACTTTGTTTTCTCTTGCTACCTTTAGAATCCTCTGTTTATCTTTTACTTTTGCCATTTTAATTATCTCTGTGCTTCCTTTACCTGGATATCTGTTTCCTTCTTCAGGTTTGGGGATTTTTCAGCTATCATTTCATCAAATACATTTTCCACAGCTTTCTCCCTCTCTTTTCCTTCTGGTATCCCTATGATGTGAAGGTTGGTGCACCTGATGTTGTTTCCTTGCCCCATTCAGATTCTGTTCTGGGTCTGAGCTGGCTCCATCCATATGCACTGTGCACTCTCCTCAGTTGGTGCAGCCCTTACCCTAGTGTGGAGCTGTGACATGGAGCAAGAGGGTTTGGAGTGGGTGTGTGTTTCAAGCTGGGGCGCACACATGGGTGGTCATGGATGAGGCTCTGACAAAACCCCAGCGGGTTAAGCTCTGTTAAAATAGTGTCTCCTGAGGGTAGACCATGTTAAGGAGAACAGAATGCTCTGGTGTATTTCAGGTTAAATCCTTTTTTCTCCCCCTGCTGGAAGCATGAGGAGAATTTTTTTCTCTGATATTTATTGATACTATGAGAACCTGGTAGAGCTCCAGGAGGTAAAAAATTCACAAGAGTATGGGCACATTTCCCCCACCCACCAATGACTTGGTCTCCTTGGAGGTTTTATTTCTCAAACTTGTTCACACTGAGACTCCAGCAATTCATTAGTTACAGTGCAGATTTTCCTGTCTCGGTACTGGTTCCCATGGAGGATACTGCTGATGGGTTTCTGCTCCAGTAAATCGTGATCCTTTGCGTTTGCCTGTCAGTCTCTCCAATTTGGGGGGCAGTGCTTTTACCTGTGTTCTCACTTCTCTTACAGCTCTAAGAAATGTTGTTGACTTTTCAGTTTATTCAGCTTTTTATACTTACTAGGTAAAAAATTAAGGAGTGTTGTTAGGAAGGAGGGGTGCCTTCCAAGCTTCTTACGTGTAGGACTGGAAATTGGAACACTACAATTTCTTTTAAAATATGTTTTTCTGTTTTTTCCAATGTTAATTTTTACTAAGTTTTTCAAAAATAGAATGTTTGGTTTCAATTTGTCATTGGTGCATTTGGATATTTTTGCAAATAGTGCTATTTTGCTTCTCTACAAAATTCTGCTGACGTATTTTCCAGCCTTCCCTCAGTAGCCACATGCTGAGAATCCTCACTAAAACCTCCCTGCTTATAGTTTTAGACATTTCACAAAACCCAAACATGAACATTAAAACTTATCAAGAGTTATTCATCATTTAAGCCTCTCACATCAAACAGATATTTCTCTTCCTCTGAATTGGCATTCATATAATTCATTTGGTGACTGCTACTTTGTTACTGTTCATAAATATTTATTTAATGTTTGTCACTTAACATTGTGTATGCCAATGGTACTAATATTTCAAGTATATTTTAAAATTTTCACTAGAAGAATTGGTTTAATACCATTTAGTATAGCATTTTGAGGGATTTTAAAAAATGATTACATTTTATTTTCAATTTATTTGTGTCTATTTTAAAATTCATAATTTTGAATCTTTAAATTTATTCATTTTTATTTATTTTTAATTTTATTTCTTGTAATTGGTTAAAATTTATAATAAATGCTTAATTTTTAAGTTGTTCACTTTTAACAATGTGTACACCACCCAAAACAAGAAATAGAACATTTACTTCCCACAGAAAGTTCCCTTGTGTTCCTTTCCAGTCAAATGTTTTTCTTCCCGAAGGCAACCACTTTCTGATTTCTGTGTTAAGAACTATAAGAAGTCTGTGATTTTACTCTTCTTGAAACCTAATAAGTTGTCCTGCCATTTTCACAGATTCTGGCAGAAGATATGAGTTATAATATTAGTGAAACAGTTTTGGATTCTAAGCAAAGAAGCCATGAAAAATGATTATAGCCATTAAAGCAAGGTCAAGGATGAAACCTTATAAGAGATAGTGAACCAATAATAGAAGTCTTCAATGAAATATCATGGACAGGATGTCTTTGTACCCATCCCCAAACTCATTTGTTGAAATCCTAACCCCTCAATGTGATGGTGTTAGGAGGTTTGGCCTTCAGGAGGTAATCGGGTCATGAGGGTGGAGTCCTCATGAATGAGATTAGTGCCCTTATAAGAAGAGACTCAAGAGCTTGCTCAGGCTCTCTGCTTTCTACCATGTGAGGATGCCATGACAAGTCAGCAGACTGCAACCCACAAGAAGGCCATCACTAGAACTCAACCATGCTGGCACCCTGATCTCAGACCTCAAGCCTACTGACTGAGACAGACTGACTTCATGTTTACCAAATGACTTCTAAGATTCTAGGTTTCATTCTTTGATTCTGATTCTTATTTTGAAGTACATTAATTTAAAAGGCAACAGTCCAATCTGGCATATTACAAAATTAGAAAGACATATATGAGATGATCTATATTATGGTCTTATAAGGAAAGTTTTTCCATTTTACAAATTAATATAAAGGTGATCTATAAGTGCCTAAGGTTGACAACCCATAATGAGACCTAAGCTGAGGTGATTGTCATCTTAGAAGAACCAGTACAGCTTGAGGTTAGAGTGATTCAACTGAGTGAATTTGTAATCATGCTTAGTAAAAGGGCATCTCTTTCCTGACAATTGGTTTTGCAATAAATTTTCTCCAAGTTTGGATTATTTTCTTTCAACCATGTTTTTAAAAAAGTAAATGTGATGTACAGAATGATAAGTTACAAAGCCAAGGATAAGTCTATTTCTGGAAAGTGAGCATAGTTCTTGAATAAAAACGCTTTAAGACAGAGTGAAGGACCTAGCCTTCAATTATTGGTTTAATTCAACTCTTAGCACAGTTTTGATAGTTGAGGCAAATGTTCTGTGTCTTTCTTATTAAGCTCAAGTCCTTTTTTTGTTTGTTTGGTAATTGTTGATCAGCATAAAGGGTACTAAAAACAGAGCTTAGAGGATGGATAATTTTTACACTAAAAATAGAGAAAATTGTGTAGGAAGAGGGGATCTGGGCAGCCCTAAAGCAATGGAGAGATGAATAGGCTACATTTGTAGTGGCTAGGTTTGTACAGCTGATTAAGAGATTATTTAAAAATTATACTATTTTTAATATAATTTATCATCTTCGTGAATGTAATCACTTTCCTCCCCCTATTGAAATTCTTTAAAGAAACCAATCATGTTTCAAGTCAATTCCTGTCAGTTTGATACTTTTTTATCACAGAGAGACTACAGAGTGCCCAAATTTGAGGGAGGAGAGCTATGCACACATATTTGTATTTATTTATTCATTTATATATTTTATTTTTCTGTAGTTTAATGATCAATTTTTCTATTTTCATAGTACAAAATGGGTTTCTACCACCTTGGTGGAGAATGTCAGTTGTCCTTTAAGCTAAGAGTGGTCAGATGACACAACCCTGACCAGTGATTCATAAGTGGAAGTCAGTGTGTGGGGCTTTCACGAAGATTTTTAAAGGGATCTGATTTAACTGGTTTGTTCAAATGAAATTATAATCAGAGAAATAATTTTACCATCAGAAATTAATTACTGAAGGCCAGAAGGCTCTTTGTAAGAAAAAAATCAGCATTTTAAATGAAAATCAAACAACAACTTGGAAAGAAACAGAAAAGAGCCTGGGGGACAGGGGGAATATCAAGTAATGGCACTTACTAAGGCAGAGGATTATCCATCAGACTTGAGGAAGTTCATGGCAAAAAGTTTCTCCACTCAGAAATTCTTTTGGATGAAGATTAATTTTGTTTTTCAAAGCTTATTCCATTATTAATTTTAGTGTGCTGTATACTGGCTTTTCCTACCAAGGTTGGAATTTGCATAGTCCATTTCTTTTCAGAATATATCAGGGAGGGTATCTCCTACCCCTCCCAAAGTTGTAGCTACAGCAACAATTATATTCCAGTCTGAGACTCTGTTGAATAAATTTATTTCCCTTTTCAGTAGTGCCGAAATAGCTGAGTCCTAGCTCTAGTGTTTGATTTATTAATTCCTTTTTTCAGTTTGTGTGGTCACTTGTGTTTGGAGGATTTTAGCCTCCTTCTTCACAAAAGAGGTGATTCAATTAAGCAAAAAAGTTAAAAATCAATGCAATACATTTGTGTGACAGTGATAGAATTTGGAGTTTTTCTCCTGGCGGCCTGAGCAGCTTTGACAGAGCCAGTTCTGCTCTGATAGCAACTCTGCACTAAGGGGATGGGCTCCCCGTGCTGCCACTTGGTGCCTCGGTGCCAGCCCCCTGCATCTTGAGTTGTAGTCTGTGAGGAGACACTGGGCGGAACCAACAAGTCATTTCATGTATCTAATCTGTTGATGCTAAAAGAGAATTGCTGCGTCTTCCAGTCAGTACCCAAGCTGTAATTTAAGATGAAATCAAGAGCTTTTTTTACCCCTATTTGCCAGCAAATGAAGACATTACCTAATAATTGCCAAGTAACAATCAATCCCAATACATAGCGGCTTGACACAGCAACTCTTCATTTAGCACACCTATCTCCAAATTAGCAATCTGGGCTGTGCTCAGCTGGGTGGTTTTTCTGGGCTAATCGTGTGTGAATGATATGCTGCTGGGTTGGCTGTGGGCTGGTTGGTCCAGGGTTGCCTGAGCTGAGATAGCTCCTCTCTTCGTGTGAGATTCTCTCATCTCTCATCTCTGGCCTTGTATGCATGGTGGTGGCGGACTTCTGAAAGACAGTGTTACATGCAGGGCCTCTTGAGATCTCGGGTTGGAAATGGCATACTGTCACTCCTACCACATTCTCTTCACCACACCAGCCTAGATCCGGAGAAGAGGAAAAAGCTTCCACCTTTTGAGGGGAGGAGCTGAAAATCACATTGAAAAGGGCATAGACACAGAAAGGAGTGAAGATTTTGTGTCACTTTTGCAAACTACCCCACTTGCCATTGGCCAAGAAGATTGTTTGCAGGTCAACACTGGGAAAACTGATCTTGGTTGAAGGCAGAGACTTAAGTGATACCACATTCAGGTAGGAGATTTCTTACGTGGTGTGGGGTGGTTATAGAGAAGTGCCTACACGTTTATTTCTGCTTTGTCAACAGATTTTACTTTTAAATCACATATTGTTTTGTTGTTACTGTTTTACTGACAGAAACTAAGGAATATCTTTAAACTGTGGCAGCATGCAACTCTATGCTTCAATCAGTATTTAATAAGAATTTCCTTGAAAAGGAAAAAAGGCAAGAGAGATACCTAGACAATCAAGATTGTTTTACTAGATTAGCTTCTTCATGTTGAAAATCTGTCAAGTCTATGATTTGTTCAGATAGCACTTGTTTTTGGTATAATAATGAAATTGTTGCTTTAGTCTACTGTATTCTCCTCTATTATTATTTTGTTCAAGCAGGATACTGTGCTGAATTGAATCATGAAATGAATGTATTGAACAAGATCAACCACAAAAATGTTCTGGGTGTCATCTAAATTTTCATTTCTGTTTGTTCAAATCTTTTTAGTTATTACTTTGATAAGAATGTAATGTTTTTCATTAGACATTAGCTCATAGAGGAAGACAACAAAGCTGAGTTACGTTGGCATAGTTTAATATAATAAAGGAATCATCAGCATCAATAAAAGCAGTGGGCACTACATAGACCTCCCAGTTCTGTTCTTTTACAATGCAATATTTGTTAACTGTTCTCCATATGTTGCTATGAGGCCCAAGGGTTATTCTTTAGCCTGAAAACATTTGAGCATGACTAAAGCAGGTAAAGTAGTAAGCCAAGCAGATATCAGGGGAAGAAAGTCCCAGCAGCTGGAAAGATAGAATTAGGCAGGTTCTTTGTGTTCTCTAGGAACAACAAGCTGATCACTGTAGCTGGAGAAAATTAAGTTGGGGAAAAAAAGAGGAGATTAAGTCAAAGAGGCAAAGTGGAGGCAGCTCATGTAGGTGCTGTAATCCGTTTGACTTTTACTCTGAGTTATGGAAAGACAATTATAGGATTTTGAGCAGAATCCTGGAGTGATTTTGTTTTTGAAGTACAGTTGATTTACAATGTTGTGTTAATTTCTGCTGTACAGCAGAATGATTCAGTTATACATATCCATATATTCTTTTTTATATTCTTTTCCATTGTGGTTTATCACAAGATATTAAATACAGTTCCATGTGCTATACAGTAGGACTTTGTTGTTTATTCATTCTGTATATGTTTTTATTTATAAAAGGATCACTTTTGCATGCTCTGTCAGAATAAAATATATGTGTTGGGGAGTGGTAGTGGATAGACAGCTGTATAATGGAAGCTGGGGGACATGTTAAGAAGTGTGCTCTTTTTTCCTAAATCCATTCCCTGTCCTTCCTTTGATCAGACCTGTAGATTTCCCAGGCTCCTTTGCTAAAAGGTTTCAAGCTGAATTTGATTAAGAATAAACACTGTCATGAAGTTAAAGACAGGAAGAAGGGAGAACCAAGCTCCCTCTCTCTATTTACTTTGGGTTGTACCTCCAGTGGCTGCTGCACATGGTCCTTGGCTAGTTCTTGCTGGACAGACCAGTCTGGTTGCCACTTCAGTTGGGTGATCTTGGCTCTTGGGTTCCAGTAACACTGCCTCTAGGGTTAGGGTAACAGCTGCCTATAGTAACTAATGTCCAGATTATTTTAACTCTTCTATTTGTTCTCTCAGATATTCTAACATTTTTGTAACTAATTGCTTTCTATTAATTCCCCAAAGTAGGTTCTGTTATTCCACTGGACCTTGACTAATAAAGAGGGCTATTAAAATAGTCTAGACTAAAGATGATGGTGGCTTGGAAAAGGATGGTAGCAATGGAAGTGATGAGAAGTCATCAGATCCAAGATACATTTTGTAGGTTGATTCAACGAGATTTCTGATGGGTTCTATGAGTTTTATGAGAGAAACAAGGAGCCAAAAATTACTCTGGTGTTTTGCCTGAGAAATTAAAAGTAGTATTCCCATTAAGATGAGAAAGATGTAGGTAAAGTAAGAGTACAGAGGAGGAAATCGGGAATTCAATTTTGGATATGCTATGTTTGAGATGTCTATTACATACCTCATTGGAGATGTCAAATTTTCACTTGTGTGTGTATGTATATATATATATATATATATATGCATCTGGTGTTCAGAAGAGGGGACCAAACTGGAGATATAAATTTGGAAATCAACAGCTTTTATGGTTATCTATGCAAAGTTATGAGACTAGAGGAGATCATCTAGAAAATGAGCATATATAAAAAAGAGAAGACTATGAAAGTGAATGAGAGCTCCATTTACCACACCTTCAATTATTGAAAATCTTATAAATTAGTGCTCTCCAATACAACTTCCTACAATGATGGAAATGTTCTATATCTGTACTATATGATATAGAGCTGTATTAGTTTTATATTTCTACCATAACAAATTATCTCACACTTGGTGGCTTAAACAATACAAATTTAATATCTTGCAGTTTCATAGGTCAGTAGTCCAACATGGTCTCACCAGGCTAAAATTAAGATGTTGGCAGACTTACATTCCTTTCTAGAGGCTCTAATGGAGAATCCACCTGTTCCGGCTTCTAGAGACCACCTGCATCTCTTGGCTCAGTGCTTCCCTGCAACTTTAAAGGCAGTAAGGCTTGTTGTGTACTTCTCACATCTCATTACTCTGATCTTTTCTTCTGCCTCCTACTTCTACTTTTAAGGACCCTTGTGATTACAGTAGGCCCACCTGGATAATCCAGGCTAATATCCCTATCTCAGCGTCTTTAACCTTAATCACATCCGCAAAGCCCCTTTTGCCTTGTAAGGTAATATATTCACAGGTTCTGGGGATTAGGGTGTGGACATAACTTTGGGGGGTGATTATGAATCACCCAGTGATTCGAGCAGTGTGGCCACTGTCCCTAATGGTGATTGGGCATTTGAAATACGACTCGTGCAGCTGAGAATAGGATATTTTTAACTGTATTTAATTCTAGTTAATTTAAATTAAAATTTAAATACCTGAATGTGGATAGCGGCTGCCTTATTGGATAGCACAGATCTAGAGAAATAAGAGAGTGAATAGAATACGGAAATGTATTGTGATCACAGATCAGCATTAACAGCCACATATGGTTCATAGTCATGTATTTTAAGTAAAACTTTAGCATGGTTGCGAGTATTTCTACAGCCATTGTTTAGCTAGTGATGGCAACCATACACTTGGCTTGAGGAAACATTATCAGAAAAATACAAACCAAGGAAGAAGAAAATTTTGGATTCAAGAAGCAGTGATGAGCAAGGGGCCAGAAAAATGGTCACCTAAATAATTATTGAGGCTGCCGTTCCAAAATTTTAATATAATCCTTAAAGGAGGATTACATAAACTTACATAAACAGTTACTTAAATAAATAATTATAATAATTTATCAGAATTCAAATGATTAATTCTTCACATTGATGGAAAAAATAGATTGAAATATTTTGCTTCAAATTTAAGGATGACTAATAGAATAGTAGAAATAAGACATAGAATATGCAATTCATTTGGGAGAAAGAAGTAACAAAGTTAGATTAAATACAAAAAATTTTTTTTAAATGACAGTCAAAAACATGAATAGAAAATATAACACAAGATGGCAGCAAAAAGTTTAAACATATTGATTAAATTCCCCATCAAAGACAAAGAACATAATTAGCTGTTTTTAAGAGTCACGTTTAAATGACACACAATGATAAAATTTGAGTGGAGAAATCAGAAGCTATACAATAGACAGAAAGAGATTTCAGCAGATGTGGGAGCCATTCTTTCCAGTAGAGTTTTGAATTCACAATGCCTTTGGGACTCAAAACAGCCCAAACACAAATTTAATTTAAAGTGGTCCCCAATTAGTAGTTCCCCAAGATGGCAGAAGCAAATACAAATCCATTTTTTGAGATGGGGGACAGTGTGCCTGGCTGTTACCTGCCCATGAGTCTTCTAAAATAAAGCTTAAAAATCCACATGCCTTTCTATGCGCAGAGATTGCTTTTTTTTTTTCCTTTCAAGAAAGAAAATACTTTGAGAAACAAATATACGTAAAGACAATAGAACCCTGTGCCAGCACCAATATTAATCAAATTAGTTTTCCCTTTCTAATGAAGAAAAAAAAATGACCCCCAGACGTGTGCAAAAAAATCAGCAGCACAAAAGAGAAACACAACCAGATTATAACTTGGTCTCTAAAAGAGACCTATAAAAGGTCTCTAAAAGACTGGATAATTTTGAGGAAATGTTGCTAAAATTTTTTAAAATTTAAAAATTTAAAAACTTTTAAAGACCACAAAGAATGGTCCTCATATTAAGCAAAGTGTAAAATGTGGGCTGATTTTGACTTGTCAAAGGAACATAAGAATAAAAAATCCATCTGAGCTTGATGTTTTTAGAGTCTCAGGGGTTATGGCATTAGACCTATTGAGAAGGAAAGGTAAATTCTAGTACACTACTTGGCTCAGGAGTGAACAGACATAATAATGAAATTACAGTTTGTTGAATTTGAATGTTTTGGTTAAATTTTTGACTAAGCACAGATAAATTAAATGTAATGTTGTTGTCCTTTGAAATTATAATAATGAAGGTATCTACATGAAAGTTTGAGATGAGAAGAAAATTAAATGGTAGGATCAATAATGTCTTATTACACAGAGGGTAGTTCAGATCCTTGTCTAAAGTTATTATCATAAGAAAGATTGGCTTAGGAATATTATTTAAAATTACTAAGGTAACCACAGAGGAGTTAAAAATGACAAAGGCAAGAAGAGACTAATGTGAGCAAATCCTGATCTTTCAAAGAGAGGAAACAACAGATAATGTCTAAAATTGTTAATCCAAAAACCAGATATTATTTTATTCAGAGTTAAGGAGATAACCACCAGAATAGCATAAAATAGAAGTAGAAAAAGTAGTTACCTCTGAGCAATGTAATTATGGATGTTATTATGTTTTATACTGTCAAAATCTGCTTTTAACAAAGAGGAGATATAAAGAGAACAACTTTTTATTTGAAATTTGTATCCTCAGAGAATGTCAAGAAATTAATGTATCCAAAAAAGAATGATAGCTGCTATTTGAAAAAAGCTTTCTTGAAAGTTAAAAATGCCATAGTTTCCTAAAAAAATATTTTCAGGTCTGATTTTCTCTTCAATCTAAGAGTTATTTGAGAAGAGTGTTTTTTTCAGATTAGGTAGATTTATTTATTTTGTTACTTTTTCTGTCTTTTCTTCATTAAACTAGAGTTTTATTGTGCTCAGACAACGTAATGCATTGAAATTCTACTTTTGAGAATTTTTAGAGATTTTCTTTGTAGCTGAGAGATTTTTGTAACTATTCATGAGATTTTTTTAAAAAGTAATTTTTTTTTTTGTCAGGTATAAAGGTTTCTAAAACTTAGCTCTATTATAATACTGTATAATACTGAAATACTGTATTATTTCAAGATACATATAATTATTTCTGAGAGTGGTATGTTAAAGCCTTGACCCTTGTAGCTTCGTTTATTTCTCCCTCAAAATTTTTTTTTTTTTATAAATTTATTTATTTTTTGTTTATTTATTTTTGGCTGCATTGGATCTTCGTTGCTGCACCTGGGCTTTCTGTAGTTGCTGTGAGCGGGGGCTACTCTTCGTTGTGGTGCATGGGCTTCCCATTGCGATGGCTTCTTTTGGTGTGGAGCACGGGCTCTAGGCACGTGGGCTTCAGTAGTTGCGGCACGCAGGCTCAGTAGTTGTGGCCTACGGGCTCTAGAGCGCAGGCTCAGTAATTGTGGTGCGCGGGCTTAGTTGCTCCATGGCATGTGGGATCTTCCTGGACCAGGGATCGAACCCGTGTCCCCTGCATTGGCAGGTGGATTCTCAACCACTGCACCACCAGGGAAGCCCTCTCAAAATTTTTATATTTCAAAGCATGTTGTTTGCAAAACAAAGACCCATTACAATTTCCTATTTAATAAAAATAAAATATCTATTTCAGTCATCAACAATTTTTGTCCATACTTAAAGACTATTATTTTTAGCAGTTTTAGGTTCACAGCAAAATTGAGAAGAAAGTGCAGCATTCCCATATACCTCCTTCCCCCCCAAAACACATAGCTTCCTCTTATCAGCATCCCCCCCCAAAGAGGTACATTTGTTACAAATTGATGAACCTGTGTTGACACATCAGAATCATCCTAAGGCCATGGTTTACATCAAGGTTCACTCTTGGTGTTGTACATTCTATGGATTTGAACAAATGTATAATGACATATATACATCATTATGGTATTTTATATAGAGTATTTTCACTTCCGCCAAAATCCTTTGTGCTCTGCCTATTCATCCCTCCTTCTCCCCAACCTCTGGAAAACCCTGATGATTTTACTGACTCCACAGTTTTACCTTTTCTAGAATGCCGTGTAGTTAGAATTCAAAATATGTAGCCTTTTCAGATTGGCTTCTTTCACTTAGTAATATGCATTTAAGATGTCTTTTCATGGCTAGATAGCTCATTTCTTTTTAGTGCCAAATAGTATTCCATTGTCTGGTTGTACCACAGTTTATTTATCCATTTACCAACTGAAGGATAGTTTGATTGCTTCCAAGTGTTGGCAATTATGAATAAAGCTGTGATAAACATCCATGTGCAGGTTTTTGTGTGGACATAAGTTTCCAACTCCTTTGAGTAAATACCAAGGAACAGGATTGCCGGATCACATGTTAAGAGTATGTTTCGTTTTATAAGAAATGGCCAAACTGTCTTCCAAAGTGTCTGTATTATTTTGAATTCCCACCAATAATGAATGAGAATTCCTATTGCTCCACATCCTTGTCAGCATTTGGTGTCGTCAGTGTTCCAGATCCAGATTTTGGCCATTCACATAGGTGTGTAGTGGTATCTTGTCTTAATTTGCATTTCTTTGATGATATATGATGTGGAGCGTCTTTTCAGATGCTTATTTGTCATCCGTATATCTTCTTTGGTGAAGTGTCTGTTAAGGTCTTCAGCCTATATTTTAATCAGGTTGTTTCCTTATTGTTGACTTCTAAGTGTACTTTGTATATTTTGGATTTCAGCCCTTTATCAGATCTGTCTTTTGCAAATATTTTCTCCCAATCTGTGGCTTGTCTTCTCATTCTCTTGACATTATCTTTCACAGAGCAAAAATTTTAAATTTTAATCAAGTCCAGTTTATCAATGATTTCTTTCATGCAGCATGCCTTTGGTGTTATATCTAAATGCCATTACCATACCCCAAATAATTGAGGTTTTCTCCTATATTATCTTTTAGAAGTTTTAGAGTTTTATGTTTTACGTTTTAGGTCCATGATCCATTTTAGGTTAACTTTTATAAAGCGTGTAAGGTCTCTGTCTAGATTTGTTATTTATCATGTAGATGTCCAGTTGTTGCCATTAATGTTTTCACTTGGCATTTTTTTGTTGTTGGATATAAATGATGTCAGTTATACATTCTTTGATTTTTTTATCTATAGCTAGATATATTTTCCTAATCCTCTATAATTGTTTTAAAATAAAAGGAAGAAGGGGAAGCACTTATAGAATAGTGGAGCAAAACCCTCCAAAACCAATCCTTCACAGAAGCAGCAGAGACACTAGCAAAAATGATCAAAATTAACTTTTCTGGAACTCTGGAAACAAACCAAAAGCTTTTAACAATCCGAAGAAATTTTATTTTAGAAAAATCACTGAATCTTGGTAGAAACTGTGAGCCTTATGGTGTTTTAGATGCCTCATTCCCATTCCCTTCTAACCAGCTCTGTGGCAGTTTTAAAAAGCAACAGATTCGAAACTGCAACCATGGTAGCTGTGAAAACCACCAGTATAGAAGTCAGTAGAGGGGGAAGAAGAGGCTTGGAACTCCCCCCGAATTCCATCCCATTTTATTGTCATCATTTGACCTTTTTGGAAGATACCTGAAAAGATCCACTCTCAAGCCTCATCTTTTTTTTTTTTTAATTAAATGCTAAATCTCTAATCTCCAGCTAATTCAGTAAGCTTTACTGACATGTACTTGGTGACTTTGACTGATGTAGCTGGAAGTGAAAGTCCTCCTAGAACTCTGTTTTAGTCATGTATCCTTCACTTGAATAAGAACCTTATGCAGTCTTGAACATCATTTCTTTTCCATATCTTCTCCCCCCCATTTTTAATTTTTTTATTGAAGTATAGTTGATTTACAATGTGTATATATATATATATATATATATATATATATATATATATATATATATATATATATGCTTCTTTTTTATATTCTTTTCCATTATGGTTTATCTCAGGATATTGAATATAGTTCCCTGTGCTATACAGTAGGACCTTGTTGTTTATCCATTCTATATGTAATAGTTTGCATCTAGGGCTTATCTTTATTTGGCCTGATTTAGAATTTGCTCTGTAAGTATAGTCATATCCCCAGGGTATGTGTCGAAAACAATCATTAATAGTTGTTTAAAATCATAGCTTCCTGAAGTGGAAATACCACTTGGGGCTAATAAAAAGCTGACAGAGAAATTTAAAATGAAAACTGGGGAACAAGAGGACTTTAGAGGACTTTGTAAAGCTCCTGTATTTCCTGGTAATCTAGAAAGCCACAAGCAGGTACAGCATTGTGAATATGCCTAGCAAACACCTGAGAAGGCCCAAGTCTCTCACCTACGGCTGACTTTGAGTCTCTACAACAGGAATTGAAGGTTAAGAGAGAGTTGTAAATTGTCTGCTGGAGTGTTGAAGATGTGCCCAAACATAAACACAGATGCCCTTGCAAAGGCTATAGAACTTATTGGTCTAAGACATTTAAGGAAATCTCAGTATAATCATTAGCTGATCACTAAACTAACTGAACAGAGACTTAAGTGGCTACACATAGCAGAGATCACAGATTAACTGAATTAGTTCAGGAAAGTCACAAACTAGCAAAAGGAAAGTCATAAACTAAAAGAAAAAACAACCACAAACAGCAATAGCAACATATCCTGGAGCGCGGAGGAAGTCTGATTTCTATCTGGTTTCCAGATTTGCCACAATATGTTATTTTGAAAGTTTTATTTCTCAATAAAAAATTGAAACACACAAAGATATAGAAGTGTGCCTCGTACCTAGGGTGGAAAACAATCAACAGAAACTGCCCTTGAGAAAGGCTAGACATTGGACTTACTGGTCAAAGATTTTAAATCAGTGATTATAAATACCTTCAAGAACTAAAGGATACTATATCTAGAGAATGAAAGGAAAGTATGAGAATGATGTCTCCAATAGAATATCAATAAAGAGAAAGAAATAACAACATAGTTAAGTAAAAATATTTTACTTAAACACTAAAATAGGGGCTTCCCTGGTGACGCAGTGGTTGAGAATCTGCCTGCCAATGCAGGGGACACGGGTTCGAGCCCTGGTCTGGGAAGATCCCACATGCCGTGGAGCAACTAAGCCCATGTGCTACAACTACTGAGCCTGCACGTCTGGAGCCTGTGCTCCGCAACGAGAGAGGCCACGATAGTGAGAGACCCGTGCACCGCGATGAAGAGTGGCCCCCGCTTGCCGCAACTAGAGAAAGCCCTCGCACAGAAACAAAGACCCAACACAGCCAAAAATAAAAATAATAAATAAATAATAAATAAATTTAAAAAAAAAAAAAACTAACTAAAATAACGTATATGAGAAACTTACTAGGGGACTCAATAAAAGATTTGTAATGGCAGAAGAAAGAATAAGTGAAATTTAATATAGATCTGTTGTGATTATTCAGTGTAAGGAGCAGAAAGAAAAAATGAAAAAGATGAGTAGAGACCAAGGGACCTGTGGGACACCTTCAGGTGTAACAACATACACAAAGTGGGAGTTCCAACAGGAGAGGAATGAGAGAAAGAGACAGAAGAACTTATAAAATAAATTAGTAGAAAATAATTTTAATGAAAATACCAAAAATTAGTATTAATAGTTGTGAAGTGACAAAATATAAAATAAATATACAAAACCCAATAGTTTTCATATACACAAGTCATTACCAGCCAGATAGTATACTGAGAAAGAAAATGTATAATTCATGATAGTACCTAGTGGGAGAAAAATCTATGAATAAATAAGAGCCTGGAACAAAATATTTGCAGCCTATATAGCAGATTAAGTGTTAATAAACATGCCATAGAAATAAGCATACAAGAGAAATATTACTTATAAATCAGTAAGATGAAGACTTACAATACAATAGAAAAATCACAAAGTATACAAACAAAATTTAGCAGATAATTTAAAGTGAAAAATAAACCACTTTAAAAGTGTGAAAAAGGATCAGCTTTGTGAATAAACAGAGAAATACAAATTACACCAGATCCCATTCTGTGTATAACTGTGCTGTTCAATATGGTAGACACTAGCCACATGCAGCTATTTAAATTTAAAATAATTTAAATAAAATTTAAGATTTGATTCCTTAACCGTGCTAGCCAAATTTCAAGTAATAAATAGCTACATATAGCTAGTGGCTACTGTATTAAATAGCACAAATATAGGACATAATTCCATAATTGCAGAAAATTCTATTAAGAAGAGCTGTCCTGTGAGATTTAAAATGAGGTGGTGGGAAAGGGACCCTGGTTTACTACTGGTGAGAGTATAAATGTGTCTAGTCTTTTTGGAAAGAAATGTGGTAATATCTATCAAAGTTAAAAATGGATTAAGTACATTAAGTTTTAGGAAACTGTATGATAATCATACTTTTACATATATATAAAATATAGTAGGAGGATACTCATACCATTATGTCTGTAATAGCAAGTAATTGGAAATACCCCAAATATGATTAATAAAATTTTAATTTATATAACCTATTAGGTGAAGAAAACAAGTCACAAAACAATATAAATTATATAATAAATCTGTGTGTGTGTGCATGTAGGTGCCTGTCTGTATAAGATCTGTAGGTGTTTATAACTTGAAAGAAATTGGTTTTTAAGGAAACACAGTAAACTTTTATAATGATATGAAGGTCAACCTTAAATGGAGTTAAAGTTTGAAAGAGACTATCGCGTTTTGCTCTTTTTCTGAGGTGTTAGAGTTTTATTCCTTTTATGATTAAAAAAGGGAGGGGTGTTAAAGAAGCAAGGTAGTGGTGGAAACAGTGTCCTAATTTTTTTCCCCACCCTTGTAGAGATTTCACTCATGTCAGGAAAATAGTGTTTGGTAAACATTGCCACATATGCTAAGACATTATGAGTGTCATGCATCCTTTTGTCCTAAAACACTGTTGCATTTAGATGTGGAATTCTCAATAATAAATAATTGCACATACTTGAGAAGAAACGTAAAAGAATGCTTTCATATTTTCTAATGCAGTTCTAAACACAGTGAATTCAAATAGAATTCAATCAGTGGCTTGATTGTATCTATACCAAAACAGCCACAGAATGAGCTACTATGCAGTTCTTCATCTCTAACTGCTGTGTCGTGCTGTTAGCTTTAAGTGTGATTCATCTGTTGAGGGCTCAGGGTGATATATCCACTTATGCAGAGCTATGCTGGTACACAACCAAAAGCATGGAAGAGAAAGTTGAGTAATTGTTTTTGTAGAAGTGAGGAATATACATAAATTATTCTAGCTGGATTTTTAAGTCAACTAACGGAAAAAGATTTCATTTTAACATCAGAGCTTACAGTTAAGGCATTAAAACATATGTCTGGTTCTTTAATATGTGCAAATGATTTTTGGTGGGAAAACATTTACATCTTGTACCTCCTCATCACTTGCATGTTAATTTTAATAATTTTAGTATGTTTCTGATGAGTCACACCTAACATTTGTTAAGACATTTATTTTACTATATACATGATACTTTTATATTTCTTAATTAAATTCCCCTGGATACTCTTAGGAAAATACTATCTGTATATTCTTAACACCATTATGTTGATGGTAAATACTTACATTGAATAAAACAGTAAAATAGTAGAATGTATTTCTGAGACATCCTTCTCTTAAGCCTTTTTAACATTTCTCTCCCCATTTTCATTTACTGCTTCCCCCGCATACACACCCTTAACTCAGGTGTGCTCTTGCGTTAAGGTTCCCATCACCACGGCCCATGAAGAACAGCCGTTCCTTACTGTGGCTTAATGCTTCTTCCAACAAAATTATCATGTGTCTTATAACCACAGGATGTTAGTTTTAGCAGGTTTTCTGCTGGAAAGCAGTGTAAAACATTGGTGGTAACAACAACAAAATCCTTTTCTGAGATGCTTATATCTAGAGGTAACCCATGTGAACAAAAACAATAGCAAAGTTACAGAAAGAGAACCCAGTCAAAGATGTAGAGCCTTTTGAGAGGGAGATCACTGAGGTCCTTTAAGACATACTATGCAAAAGCCCTTCTTGGCCCTGAATGATGTTTTAAATTAAGTATTAAAATTCATATATCCAACTTGTTTTATTTGTAAATGTTGAATTTTTCCCATTCATCATATTCCAACCAAAGAAGAGATGGATATGTTACTAGCTACAGCATTATTTTTGTCCTATAGACGGTAAGACTTGATGCACACGACCTGTCAAAGGCATTTCTGCCAAAGGGCAGTAACAGAAAATTGACACCAGAAATCCTAAGTTCTGGTTACTTACTTAATCCTGAGTCCAGGATTTCAAGGTTATTTGCCAAAAGATGCTTTCTTAAAGTACAACATGAAGGGACTTTATGAAATTCTCCAATAGTACGGAGAATCACTAAGACTGTTCAGAAAAAAATAGTCATCTCTAAAAAGCTGTAGATACAAATACAGCAGCCCCAGAGTTAGAACGATAAAGAATACTTAGATGTCAAGGGGTCCTCTTCAAAAATACACTTGAATTTGTGTTATAAACCCAACCTTCAACTGAGACACTGAGCACGTTTTGTGGCTTCTGTCAGTTACTAGCTGTGTGTTACCCAGGTTACTTAACTAACTACATTGGGCTTCCTTACATCATTTATGGAATGACTCTTTATACCATTTGTGAAATGATGGGGAATGAATAATTGCATTTCTAAAGTCTCCTCCAGCTCTGCCACTGTATGAATTGAGGTTCTCTTCTCCCCCCTCTCTCTAGAGACTTTTTAAAATTAAACCTTTTGTTTTGAGATAATTGTGGATTCACACACCGTTGTAAGGAGTAACACAGAGAGATCCCATGTACTCTTTACCCAGTTTCCTCCAAAGGTAACATCTTGTAAAAATATAGTACAATATTACAACCAGAATACTTACATTGATTCAGTTAAAATACAGAACAGCACACTATAGCTTTGATTCCTTAATATTTATCAGGTAAAGGGATTACAATTAGTGAGAGCTTACTGTATGGTGTGTTTTACATGCTTTCTTTTATTTAGTTCTAAGTATAGACCACTTTAGATGAGGCCCAGCTGAAAGTAGAAGAGTCAGATTCAAGGTCTAGCTGACGTCACAGCCCTCATTCTTTCTACTACAGCATGCTGCCCCTGAAAAAAATCTCCAAGATCTTGTCATTGCTTTACGTGGCATCAAATTGCACTACACATATAACTGGGAATAAATGAGCATCTCTTTCCATCAGGAAAACTTTGCTTATGCAGTTTTGCTGAGCCTCAGATCTAGGAAGATTTAAAACATGCCCAGGTCTAGGTCACCCAGCCCATCAGTCGTTTAGTCAGGATGAAATTTGCAGTGTCTGTCTTCTGGATGCCCTCCTTTCTTTTTCACCTTTTGTACCATAGCCTCATTCTGTGAATGATAAATGATGGCAGAGTGCAGCAGAGAAAGAAGCAAGGACATTGTGGAAGAAGTCATTTGTATGTTCCAAAGGAAGAAAAGTAATTTTACAATAAAATCTGCTCAGATGAGTTATTTATGTTAAAAAAAAAAAAAACCCACACACTATATTACAAAATTATAAATGCAAAGCTGAAAACCATGCTATTTGGACAGTCTTCTACAATCACCCTTCCAATCTTCTGAGGTGTCAAACACCAAAGTCTTTCTGAGCCGCTAGAGACTCAGACTATTTGTGCCTCGGCCCCTTACCGGTACAATATTGGAGTAACAATTAATTTACACAATGAATATGCATTGAACATCTACTGAGCGTCAGAATTAGCATACTGGGGACAAAAACAGCCCCTAACGCCTTTGTAAGGGGGGCACAGAATTTTAATGAATAGTTGTACAGATAGATATATTCCATATGCTTTATGGAGGGAATCCACAGGGTATTATGATAATGCATAAAAGGGCAAATTCATCTGAGAGTTCAGAGGAAACTGTTTAAGGAAGTAACATTTAATATGAGAACTGAAGGTTGAAAGGATAGCTTTCTTTGCTCAGAAGGAGGCCTTGTGGCCCAGGTGCTGGTTTCCTCTGAATGCTTGCGCATTTATTTACCAGTCAATCCTGCCGTCCGCTGAGTCGTTACCTGGGGTCATCAGCTGTAACACTTCCACATGTTCTCTCCTTGTGGCCTGAGCTTCTGCACAACATGGTGGCTGGATTTCAGGGATGAGGAATAAGAGGGAGAAGGAGTTAACGCATGATAAATCTATTGGTAAATCTGTCCCTTAGAGATCAATATGATTGATATTTGACACATAGTTAAACAAGCAAATGGAGATTAAAACATCTAAAATTACATATGTGATAAATATTCCATTTTTTACTAAATAAAAAGTCTGGAATTAAAATGTAGGTTTTGGATCTATAATACCAAAATAGACTTGCAACTTTCTACAACTTGGCTAAAAGGGTTAAGGTGGCAGCTGAACTGTGCCCTATTTTATAGGTTTGAACTATAGCAGTTAATTGCCCTCCATTTTCTGCTCCTGTGAACAAAAAATCATTTGCTTTCTAAATGAGTTGGCTCCATTGACATTAACCCACGTTCACTTCTTTCTCACTGGTGACCTCTGTCTTGCCACTTATTCCTGGGTGAGCAAACCTCATATTACGACTGCAACAAATAACTGCAGCTGTCCTAAAAGAGAGATTCTCAAAGGAAAAAGGGGAACAAGCAGAGAGAAAGGAGAAACAGAACAGCATGGTTAGTGATTGAGTGCCCGGGCTCTGAAGTTAACCACCTGAGTTTGAAATCAAGTTCTACAATTTATCAGTTGTGTGACTTGTTAACTTCTTTGTGCCTTGGTTTCCTTTCTGTGACATAAGGTTTTAAAACTAGAACCCAAAAAATCAAGTTGTTTAAGTATAAGACAAGATAAAGTTTATAAAACACAGCCCAGTGCTTGGCATATTTTAAGCCCTCAGGAAATGTGAGCTATTAGGCCATAATTATTTTTATTAACAAGAAAAGCGGCACCAGTGAGGGTGAGCGCGTGGGGATCTAGGCTGACGTGGGTGTTACCGTATAGATACTCTCCAGCGTTCAATCTTCCAGTGCAGTGGGCATCAGGTAGCCCTGGGAGAGTAGCTTAGTTTCATTGGGAGACAGCATAAGTGCATGGGACACGGGCCTCTCTGTGTACCTGGACCTCTCATACTTCCCCAGGAATTTGATTGGGTTAGTTCCGTTATTATCCACAATGGCCCCGGCATATTCACCTGGACATAGTTACTTTAACTCTGTGTCTAAGCAATTGAGGTTTGTTTGCTTTTGTCTCACGGGCTCAATATAGCATCACTTGTGCTTAAAAGGGAAAAGTGGGCCTGGCAGACTTCTAGAGTTTGATAAATTCTCTCTGAAAATAGGCATGTTTGGGAAACAAGAACACACAGCTGAGTTCCTGTCTACCCCGGAGAGATGAGGAATCCCTCCCTCTGATGCCCTTGTCAGTCAATGGCTGACTGAAAGTGGCCCTGCTCTCTTGTGTAGCTGCCCTTGCTCAGCTTTCCATCCTGGTGACAGTCAAGTCCCAAGTTGACTGTATTCGTCTGGGCTTTGCAAAGGAGCAGAAGCAACAGGATGTATAGAGATAATATAAGAGGAGATTTACTAAGGAAATTTGGCTCATGTGTTCATGGAGGCCAAAGAGTTCCACAATCTGTCATCCATAAGCTAGAGGATCAGGAGAGCCAATAGTATAAGTCAGGCTGAGCCCAAAGACCTGAGAACCAGGGAACCCAATGGTGTAATTCCCTGTCCCAGGCCAGAGTCCTGAGAGCCAGGGGACCACTGGTGTAAGTCCCAGAGTCTGAAGGCCTGAGATCCAGGAGCTCCAGAGTCTGAGGGCAGGAAAAGATGGACGTCCACCTCCAAAAGAGAGAGCAAGAATTCACCTTTCCTTTGCCATTTTTTATTCCATTTGGGCCTTCAAAGGATTGGATGATGCCAGCCCACTTTGGTGAGGGTGGATCTTCTTTACTCGATCTATTGATTCAAATGCTAATCTCTTCTGGAAATACACACATTGTTTCACGCCCAGAAATAACGTTTTACCAGCTGTCTGGGCATCCCTTAGGTCAGTCTAGATGACACATAAAATCACCTATCATGTTGACCAAGTGCCTCTCATTGACTATCATGCTTTTATCTTTGGGACCCAAGGTCAACCCGTCCTATGTCCTTATTTTTTTCACCTGTCACCCAAACATAGACTCCTGGGATTAAATAGTGTTTTGACTTATTCTTATGTCAATACTACTTTATGTTTCTGTTTCATGACCCCATCCTCTCTCTCTTCTATTCTCCCTAAATTCTTTCCCTAAGTCTACCACTCCATTATTAATGAACTTCAGCGATCCTAAAACTCTTCACAAAATATTTTGTGCACTTTGGAGTTAGATGAAATCTTGTTTTCCCTAGAAGACCTTGATTGACCTTTTCTTCTTCCAAGCAAACCTACATATCCTCTCTCTTCTTACCTCTCAGAGTTGAGAGGCAGCATCTGAACATCGTGCACTCCACTGTCACTTAGACTCTTCGTCCTCTGCCTTCTTACAAAAATTACATGCTCTTTCATGGTTCATGCCAATCACCTACGTGATCTCCATCTCTCTTAGGGCTAAAAAGCAACCCAGAAGCTGTTTTTAAACATGGTGTTTAATTCTTTTTTGTAGCTAACATGGTCTAGCTCCAAAACCCGTGGGATTTATGCTGTGAAATTCCTACTGGGGCTTTCCAAAAATTCCACACAACATGGTTTTTTTCCACCTAAAATTGTGATTCACATTTTTAAGTCTGAAACTGTGAAGGATCTGAGATGTTATTCTACTTAGAAGTTAGCTGGCCTTTCTTCTTTCTGTCTATCTATCTATCTACCATCTATCTCTCTCCTAAGAGAAACTGCAGACTTCTGGATGAGAGAAAAGACAGTTTACCCACAGAGCATCTTAGCAGTGCCCTAACTCCCCCTGGGGCAACACAGTGAGGGCCAAGGATCACTTCTGCATGCAGAGGTAACACTATAGAATATGAACCCTGAAATTAGGACAACTAAAACTTATAGGGCAGCTGACACATCTGCCTTCCTCCTCTCCAGAAGGAGACTTTTGCTCTGGAATATAAGCACATTTTCTCCAAGGAGGAGAAGAAAAAGTCTGTAGCTTTTTTTTTTTTTTTTAACATCATTATTGGAGTATATTTGCTTTACAATGGTGTGTTAGTTACTGCTGTATAACAAAGTGAATCAGCTATACATATACATATATCCCCATATCTCCTCCCTCTTGTGTCTCCCTCCCAACCTCCGTATCCCACCCCTCTAATTGGACACAAAGCACCGAGCTAATCTCCCTGTGCTATGCGGCTGCTTCTCACTAGCTATCTATTTTACAATTGGTAGTGTATATATGTCCATGCTACTCTCTCACTTCGTCCCAGCTTACCCTTCCCCCTCCCCGTGTCCTCAAGTCCATTCTCTATGTCTCCATCTTTATTCCTGTCCTGGCCCTAGGTTATTCAGAACCATTTTTTCTTTTTACATTCCATATATATGTGTTAGCATACAGTATTTGCTTTTCTC
Organism: Balaenoptera physalus; assembly: GCF_965194825.1. NCBI lineage: Eukaryota > Metazoa > Chordata > Mammalia > Artiodactyla > Balaenopteridae > Balaenoptera > Balaenoptera physalus. Next base: position 10,470,127 of record NC_138884.1, read on the forward strand.
TTTCTGACTTACTTCACTCTGTATGACAGACTCTAGGTCCATCCACCTCACTACAAATAACTCAATTTCGTTTCTTTTATGGCTGAGTAATATTCCATTGTATATATGTGCCACATCTTCTTTATCCATTCATCTGTCGATGGACACTTAGGTTGCTTCCATGTCCTAGCTATTGTTAATAGTGCTGGAATGAACATTGGGGTGCATATCTCTTTTTGAATTATTGTTTTCTCAGGGTATATGCCAAGTAGTGGGATTGCTGGGTCATATGGTAGTTCTATTTTTAGTTTTTTAAGGAACCTCCATACTGTTCTCCATAGTGGCTGTATCAATTTACATGCCCAGCAAGAGTGCAAGAGGGTTCCCTTTTCTCCACACCCTCTCCAGCATTTATTGTTTGCAGATTTTTTGATGATGGCCATTCTGACTGGTGTGAGGTGATACCTGACTGCAGTTTTGATTTGCATTTCTCTAATGATTAGTGATGTTGAGCATCCTTTCATGTGTTTGTTGACAATTTGTATATCTTTGAAGAAATGTCTATTTAGTCTTCTGCCCATTTTTGGATTGGGTTGTTTGTTTTTTTGATATTGACCTGCATGAGCTGCTTGTATATGTTGAAGATTAATCCTTTGTCAGTTGCTTCATTTGCAAATATTTTCTCCCATTCTGAGGGTTGTCTTTTCGTCTTGTACATGGTTTCCTTTGCTGTGCAAAAGCTTTTAACTTTCATTAGGTCCCATTTGTTTATTTTTGTTTTTATTTCCATTTCTCTAGGAGGAGGATCAAAAAGGATCTCGCTGTGATTTATTTCATAAAGAGTTCTGCCTATGTTTTCCTCTAAGAGATTTATAGTGTCTGGCCTTACATTTAGCTCTTTAATCCATTTTGAGTTGATTTTTGTGTATGGTGTTAGGGAGTGTTCTAATTTCATTCTTTTACATGTAGCTGTCCAGTTTCCCCAGCACCACTTATTGAAGAGGCTGTCTTTTCTCCACTGTATATTCTTGCCTCCTTTATCAAAGATAAGGTGACCATATGTACGTGGGTTTATCTCTGGGCTTTCTATCCTGTTCCATTGATCTACGTTTCTGTTTTTGTGCCAGTACCAAACTGTCTTGATTACTGTAGCTTTGTAATATTGTCTGAAGTCAGGGAGCCTGGTTCCCCCAGCTCCATTTTTCGTTCTCAAGATTGCTTTGGCTATTCGGGGTCTTTTGTGTTTCCATACAAATTGTGAAATTTTTTGTTCTAGTTCTGTGAAAAATGCCAGTGGTAGTTTGATAGGGATTGCATTGAATCTGGAGATTGCTTTGGGTGGTAGAGTCATTTTCACAATATTGATTCTTCCAATCCAAGAACATGGTATATCTCTCCATCTGTTTGTATCATCTTTAATTTCTTTCATCAGTGTCTTATAGTTTTCTGCATACAGGTCTTTTGTCTCCTTAGGTAGGTTTATTCCTAGATATTTTATTCTTTTTGTTGCAATGGTAAATGGGAGTGTTTCCATAATTTCTCTTTCAGATTTTTCATCATTAGTGTATAGGAATGCAAGAGATTTCTGTGCATTAATTTTGTATCCTGCTACTTTACCAAATTCATTGATTAGCTCTAGTAGTTTTCTGGTAGCATCCTTAGGATTCTCTATGTATAGTATCATGTCATCTGCAAACAGTGACAGCTTTACTTTTTCTTTTCTGATTTGGATTCCTTTTATTGCTTTTTCTTCTCTGATTGCTGTGGCTAAAACTTCCAAGACTATGTTGAATAATAGTGGTGAAAGTGGGCAACTTTGCCTTGTTCCTGATCTTAGTGGAAATGCTTTCAGTTTTTCACCATTGAGGATGATGTTGGCTGTGGGTTTGTCATATATGGCCTTTATTATGTTGAGGAACTTCCATCTATGCCTATTTTCTGGAGGGTTTTTATCATAAATGGGTGTTGAATTTTGTCGAAATCTTTCTCTGCATCTATTAAGATGATCATGTGGTTTTTCTCCTTCAATTTGTTAATATGGTGTATCATGTTGATTGATTTGCATATATTGAAGAATCCTTGCATTACTGGGATAAACCCCACTTGATCATACTGTATGATCCTTTTAATGTGCTGTTGGATTCTGTTTGCTAGTATTTTGTTGAGGATTTTTGCATCTATATTCATCAGTGATATTGGCCAGTAGTTTTCTTTCTTTGTGACAACTTTGTCTGGTTTTGGTATCAGGGTGATGGTGGCCTCGTAGAATGAGTTTGGGAGTGTTCCTCCCTCTGCTATATTTTGGAAGAGTTTGAGAAGGATAGATGTTAGCTCTTCTCTAAATGTTTGATAGAATTCGCCTGTGAAGCCATCTGGTCCTGGGCTTTTGTTTGTTGGAAGATTTTTAATCACAGTTTCAATTTCAGTGCTTGTGATTGGTCTGTTCATATTTCCTATTTCTTCCTGGTTCAGTCTCAGAAGGTTGCGCATTTCTAAGAATTTGTCCATTTCTTCCAGGTTGTCCATTTTATTGGCATATAGTTGCTTTTAGTAATCTCTCATTATCCTTTGTATTTCTGCAGTGTCAGTTGTTACTTCTCCTTTTTCATTTCTAATTCTGTTGATTTGAGTTTTCTCCATTTTTTTCTTGATGAGTCTGGCTAATGGCTTATCAATTTTGTTTATTTTCTCAAAGAACCAGCTTTTAGTTTTATTGATCTTTGCTATCATTTCCTTCATTTCTTTTTCATTTATTTCTCATCTGATGTTTATGATTTCTTTCCTTCTGCTAACTTTGGGGGGTTTTTTTTGTTCTTTCTCTAATTGCTTTAGGTGTAAAGTTACCTGCATGAGCTGCTTGTATATGTTGAAGATTAATCCTTTGTCAGTTGCTTCATTTGCAAATATTTTCTCCCATTCTGAGGGTTGTGTTTTTGTCTTCTACATGGTTTCCTTTGCTGTGCAAAAGGAAAAGTTGTTAGGTTGTTTATTTGAGATGTTTCTTGTTTCTTGAGGTAGGATTGTATTGCTATAAACTTCCCTCTTAGAGCTGCTCTTGCTGCATCCCATAGGTTTTGGGTCATGGTGTTTACATTATCATTTGTTTCTAGCTATTTTTTTATTTCCTTTTTGATTCCTTCAGTGATCTCTTGGTTATTTAGTAGTGTATTGTTTAGCCTCCATGTGTTTGTATTTTTTTACAGTTTGTTTTCCTGTAATTGATATCTAGTTTCATTGCTTTGTGGTCAGAAAAGATACTTGATATGATCTCAATTTTCTTAAATTTACCAAGGCTTGATTTGTGACCCAAGATATGATCTATCCTGGAGAATATTCCATGAGCACTTGAGAAGAAAGTGTATTCTCTTGTTTTTGGATGGAATGTCCTATAAATATTAATTAAGTCCATCTTGTTTAATGTATCACTTAAAGCTTGTGTTTCCTTTTTTTAATTTCATTTTGGATGATCTGTCCATTGGGGAAAGTGGGGTGTTAAAGTGCCCTACTGTCGATTTCCCCTTTTATGGCTGTTACCATTTGCCTTATGTATTGAGGTACTCCTATGTTGGGTGGACAAATATTTACAATTGTTACATCTTCTTCTTGGATTAATCCCTTGATCATTATGTAGTGTCCTTCTTTGACTCTCATAATATTCTTTATTTTAAAGTCTATTTTGTCTGATATGAGAATTGCTACTCCAGCTTTCTTTTGATTTCCATTTGCATGGAATATCTTTTTCATCCCCTCACTTTCAGTCTGTATGTGTCCCTAGGTCTGAAGTGGTTCTCTTGTAGACAGCATATATACGGGTCTTGTTTTTGTATCCAATCAGCCAGTCTGTGCTTTTGTGTTGGAGCGTTTAATCACATTTAGGGTAATTATTGATATGTATATACCTATTCCCATTTTCTTAATTGTTTTGGGTTTGTTATTGTAGGTCTTTTCCGTCTCTAGTGTTTCCTGCCTAGAGAAGTTCCTTTAGCATTTGTTGTAAAGCTGGTTTGGTAGTGCTGAATTCTCTTAGCTTTTGCTTGTCTGTAAAGGTTTTAATTTCTCCACTGAATCTTAATGAGATCCTTGCTGGGTAGAGTAATCTTGATTGTAAGTTTTTCCCTTTCACCACTTTAAATATGTCCTGCCACACCCTTCTGGCTTGCAGAGTTTCTGCTGAGAAATCAGCTATTAACTTTATGGCAATTCCCTTGTATGTTATTTGTTTCTTTTCCCTTGCTAATTTTAATATTTTTCTTTGTATTTAATTTTTGATTGCTTAATTAATATGTGTATTGGCATGTTTCTCCTTGGATTTATTCTGTATGGGATTCTCTGCGCTTCGTGGACTTACTGACTATTTCTTTTCCCATATTAGGGAAGTTTTCAAGTATAGTGTCTTGAAATATTTTCTCAGACCCTTTGTTTTTCCCTTCTTCTTCTGGGACCCGTAAAATTCGAATATTTGTGTTTAATGTTGTCTCAGATGTCTGAGACTGTCCTCAATTCTTTTCATTCTTTTTTCTTTATTCTGCTCTGCAGTAGTTATTTCCACTATTTTATCTTCCAGGTCACTTATCCATTCTTCTGCCTGAGTTATTCTGCTATTGATTCCTTCTGGAGAATTTTTAATTTCATTTATTGTGTTTTTCATCATTGCTTGTTTGCTGTTTACTTCTTCTAGGTCCTTGTTAAATGTTTCCTGTATTTTCTCCATTCTATTTGCAAGATTCTGGATATCTTTACTATCATTACTCTGAATTCTTTTTCAGGTAGACTGCCTATTTCCTCTTCATTTGTTTGGTCTTGTGGGTTCTTACTTTGCTCCTTCATCTGCTGTGTATTTCTCTGTCTTCTCCTTTTACTCAACTTACTGTGTTTGGGGTCTCCTTTTTGCGGGCTTCATGTTCGTAGTTCCCATTGTTTTTGGTGTCTGCCACAAGTGGGTAAGGTTGGTTCAGTGCGTTGTGTAGGCTTCCTGGTGCCTATGTTTGGTGGATGAGGCTGGATCTTGTCTTTCTGGTGGGCAGGACCACGTCTGGTGGTGTGTTTTGGGTTGTCTGTGGCCTTATTATGATTTTAGGCAACCTCTCTGCTAATGGTGGGGTTGTGTTCCTGGCTTGCTAGTTGTTTGGCATAGGTTGTCCAGCATTGTAGCTTTCTGGTCATTGAGTGGAGCTGGGTCTTAGCATTGAGGTGGAGGTCTCTGGGACAGCTTTCGCCATTTGATATTACATGGGACTGGGAGGTCTCTGGTGGACCAATTTCCTGAATTCGGCTCTTTCACCTAAGAGGCTCAGACCTGACACCTGGCTGGAGCACCAAAGCCCCGTCAGCCACATGGCTCAGAAGAGAGAAAAGTAAAAAGAAAGAAAGAAAAATAAAATAAAATAAAGGTATTAAAAGAAAAAATTAAAAAATATATTATAAAAAATAAACAAAAAGGAAAGAAAGAAGAGAGCAATGAAACCAATAAACAAATCCACCAATGGTAACAAGCGCTAAGAACTATACTAAAAAAAAGAAAAAAAACAAAAAAAAAATAAACAAAAAAACCAGACAGACAGAATCCTAGGACTAATGGTAAAAGCAAAGCTATACAGACAAAATCACACAAAGAAGCATACCCATACACACTCACCAAAAGTGAAAAAGGAAAAAATAAAAACTATATATATATATAAAACAGAAAAAGGAAGAGAGCAACCAAATCAATAAACAAATCTACCAATGATAATAAACTCTAAATATTAACCTAAGATAAACATAAAACCCGAAAGCAAACCCCAAGTCTACAGTTGCTCCCAAAGTCCACTGCCTTAATTTGGGGATGATTTGTTGTCTATTCAGGTATTCCACAGGTGCAGGGTACATCAAGTTGATTGTGGAGATTTAATCTGCTGCTCCTGAGGCTGCTGGGAGAGATTTCCCTTTCTCTTCTTTGTTCGCACAGCTCCCGGGGTTCAGCTTTGGATTTGGTCCTGCCTCTGCGTGTAGGTTGCCTGAGGGCATCTGTTCCCTGCCCAGATAGGACGGGGTTCAAGGAGCAGCTGATTTGGGGGCTCTGGCTCACTCAGGCCGGGGGAGGGAGGGGCACGGAATGCAGGGTGAGCCTGTGGTGGCAGCGCCCAGCGTGATGTTGCAGCAGCCTGAGGTGCGCTGTGTGTTCTCCCGGGGAGATTGTCGCTGGATCACGGGACCCTGGCAGTGGCAGGCTGCACAGGCTCCTGGGAGGGGAGGTGTGGATAGTGGCCTGTGCTTGCACACAGGCTTCTTGGTGGCGGCAGCAGCAGCCTTAGCGTTTCATGCCCGTCTCTGGTGTACACGCTGAAAGCCGCAGCTTGCGCCCGTCTCTGGAGCTCGTTTATGTGGCGCTCTGAATCCCCTCTCCTCGCACACCCCGAAACAATGGACTCTTGACTCTTAGACAGTTCCAGACTTTTTCCCAGACTCCCTTCAGGCTGTGTTCACGCCGCCAACCCCCGTCCTCTCCCTGGGATCTGACCTCTGAAGCCCGAGCCTCAGCTCCCAGCCCCCGCCCACCCCAGCAGGTGAGCAGACAAGCTTCTTGGGCTGGTGAGTGCTGGTCGGCACCGATCCTCTGTGCGGGAATCTCTCCACTTTGCCCTCCGCACCCCTGTTGCTGCGCTCTCCTCCATGGCTCTGAAGCTTCCTCCCCACCACCCCCCGTCTCCGCCAGTGAAGGGGCTTCCTAGTGTGTGGAAACCTTTCCTCCTTCACAGCTCCCTCCCAGAGGTACAGGTCCCATCCCTATTCTTTTGTCTCTGTTTTTCCTTTTTTCCTTTGCCATACCCAGGTACGTGGGGAGTTTCTTGCCTTTTGGGAAGTCTGAGGTCTTCTGCCAGCGTTTGGTAGGTGTTCTGTAGGAGTTGTTCCACATGTAGATGTATTTTTGATATTTTTTGGGGGAGGAAGGTGATCTCCACGTCTTACTCCTCCACCATCTTGCAGGTGCCCCCAAGTCTCTGGCTTTTATCCAACACTTTGGCGTATAAACAAATGGCCTCAGGGGAGATCTGTATTTAAGATTGCTATTCAATCACTCTTTATTCAGAAAGCCAGGACCATCCAGAAATGTGAGAACAATAGTAGTTTCACAAGACTCTGGCCCAAGTTGTAGAACTGCTTTCATAGCCACATTTTCCTGCCCTGGATCCCACTCACATCTGGCAGTCTTTCATGACATCTACTACAGGTCAGAGCACTATTGTTACCAATGGAATATTCTGCCACAGACCCAAAGATGCTTTCTTCTTAGCTTTCTACACTCCTGATTCCTCTTAGGTGTGAGATGCAGTAATTTTGCAGGGGACATCCCAGCATAGCTTAGACCACTGGGCCCCTCAAAACTTTACCAATATAGTGGGCCCTGATTCTTCATAGGTTTTATTTCCTATCCTCTGGAGTTCATATGCATTTAATCAGAACCTCTAACATATTTGTAACTTCTTGCTCATTTGGTTCTGTTAACGTGATGTTACCCATAGAGCATACTAATGTGGTGTTCTGTAAATGTTCAGATGGTCCAGATCTCTTCTAAATATATTATGATAGATGGCAGGAGAGTTAATGTAGCCCTGAAGCAAGACCATAAAAGTATACTGCTGTCTGTTCCAAATGACTGCAACTTTTTTTTTTCACCTTCCTTCTTAATAGGAATGAAAACAGTTTGTTAGATCAATGGCCACACACCATGTATCTGAGCCCATGTTAAATATCCACATTCTGCATAGCAAACAGAATTTATCTGCTTGATTAGTGAATTAATTTGGGATATAGTGGGGACTCTCACCCCTGCATTTTCTGAGACTTTAATATCTGCCATTCCCTCCAAGATGCAATACTGTTTTTGATTTACTAACTTGGCCAGTGGGGGTGGGTTGGGATGGTGACAGTGTCAGGTGTTTCCATGTGGCCTTTCCCACTACAGTATAATCTACTAATTAGGGGAAGGAACTGTCAACTGAAAAAAAAAAAAAACCACACAACCTAGAAGTTGAGAATTATGTTTTATTTGGTGGATTTTCCAAGGACTGAAGCCCGGAAGATGGCCTCTCAGATAGCTTTGAGGGACTGCTCCAAAGAGATAAGAGAGGAGCCAGGATATATAGGAGCTTTTGCAACAAAAACCAGGGAGTCAGAATATCAAAAGATTAATGTTAATTAAAGAAAACCAGCCATGTCAAGTTAAGGAATTTAGTGCTTTTCTGAGTATGGGAAGATGCACGAGTCTGGGTTCATTGAAATCATTCCTTTGATATGCACCTCAGCTCTGTAGGGCCAGTATCCTGCTTTTCTCTTCTTGGATCCCCTCAGGGTGCACAGCTGGGTGTGGCTGTAGTGTCTGCTGGCTTGATGGCTGCAACATCCTTTGTTTACTGATGTGGCAGGTGACATTTTTCATCCACAGAACTTCTGTGGGAGTCTAAGAACAACCAAGTGTATCCATACCTATGATATTATTCAGGGCCGGGTCCCAGAGAAATGACCACGGGCTGATTCTGGGGACCCAGGGAACTCCCTGTGAGCCAAACTGGGACAATATTGTATTTATTATGGTTCACATTCCCGAGCAGCAAGTTAACTCAGACCCAGCGTCTAATCTTCTTGGAAATATTTCCATACTCCCTTCCTCTTAGTAGATGGTTACTTGAGTAAATGGCTGGACGTGTCTTTGAGGAAAGACCGTGGGGATCGTTCTTCTACATGCTGCCCACTTGCATGGTTTTGCAGGGTCCTTCCTCCTGAGGACTTCAGCCAGTATGTTTCAGATCTGCAAAATGGCTCAGGTCTAGAACCTGAGCAAGAATTTGAAATATTTTATTGGCAGGTGCCCTCAGCTTTCTTTCTTAAATTCTTATATTATATGGATTGAGCAATACCCTTTTGGTTACCCCTCCTAGGTTGCTTTCAGGGAAGCTATGTTTTTTTAACCATTTCCATGGTGCCCTGTGGTTCAGGTCCCTGTCTGCCACTCCAGCCTTGCAGCTCACCGGGTTCATTGTAACAGCCTGGCTTTGAGTTCATTGTAACTTCTGACAGTTAAGTGCCATTACCTAGCCTCTTATTATTTTGGAATTCTATCATTCCTAATTCTATTATTGAACCCACTTGTAATAGAATCTCCTTCTGTTTTCCCCTACTTACAGAGGAAAAGTCATCACTGAGTGTCTTAATGACGCCGGTGCCCCTCTCACTGGAGCATAATTTATCACTTTTGTAGAAGTATCCTCCAACCCAACTCCACCCACGGAACATGCTCAGCTGGTAGAGTTTCTAACTTTCCGTCCATATCCATCTAGATGCCTACTTCCACTATCTGCAGTTATTCCATTTCTATTTCACTTACTGGGGGCCAGTGTTCTCTCCAAACATCTAAGTGTCATCCAAATTAGAATTAGAACCATCTAATTAGCATATTAAGAATTAGCATATTAACACCATCTTCCGGGGTCCTTTCCAGATTATTATGAGAGAATACTCATGTCAGTAGACTCTCCATTAGCCATCCTTCTGTACCATCCACCCTGGCCCCCCAGCTTCACAGTCTGGCACTCTCAGGATCCAGTTCTTTATATCATTTCCAGGCTCCTGTGGTGCGTGTTGGCTAAATCATGCAGTTTTTCAAGATGTAGTCCATTTCCTCTCTTCCAGTCCCAGCACTACACTGGCCATACTCTGATGCAGCTTGATGCTACTACTTGGTCTGGTGCCTAGGAAAGGATGTGGGGCTAGATTCTTATGGTGGGGTAGGGGTACAATCTAGAGGCTGCTGCATTGTCTTCAAGCAAGAGAAAACTGGGAACTTTTGATTCCTCCTCTAACAGGGAGGTGTGGAAACTTCCTGTAGATCCAGAGGGTTCAAGGGGATCTGAAGCTTCAATAATATCTACCCACATGACCCCACCCCATGTCTCAGAGTCTTACAGCTCTCCCGCTGGAGCCTTGACTTGATGTTGTTGAGACTTCAGCCTTCTTTAGAGATGAGCTACTAGCCCAGATCCTCTGCTTTATCTGTCCTAGGTTGTAAAAGATAAGAGTTCCTTTATATGTGGCCTAAGAGGACCTCTGACTGTCATATTTTGCTTTTGATTTGTGAAATTACCCTCAGTCTTTCAGTGTCCTTCCCCATGTATCAGTTACACTCAGCAAGAGCCATCTGATTCCATTGTCCTTAGAATTAGTGCTTCTACGGAACCTTCCAGAAGCCTTGAACCAGGCAGTGCAGTTCCCTTTCCTGGTGTTTCATCCATTTCATCTGGAGAAAATATACTAACGACCAATTGCGTCAAACTTTATTCTGTTTTCTTGTTTGATACCTTTCTTTTCCACTAAGCAAAATTCAAACTGAGTTGTAAGCCCCTACTTCAGTGTTGGGCACAACATAATTGTTTATTAAGTGTGTAAATATTAGATTTCTTTTAGGGGCTGTGTGATGATTTTCACTAACTCCAATAATTTATTCCTTTTTAATATGGTGCACATAGAACCAGGCCAATTTTAATAGCTTATATGTTGGAATTGGATTCTGTCTATTGGAAATAGCTTGCAGCTAAGCCAGTGGTTATCACTGATCGAAAATCTGCCTGGTCAGGCCAGTGTGATGGGTTAGGGTCTGATCAAGATGGCTCCAGGCCATAGCTTTTGCTGAAGCTTATCAGAAGTAGACATTAGGATTCTTGACAGAGCTTCTCTGCATGTGATGAAATAAGCTTCGGTTATACTTCTAGGTTGAAATTAGAATCAACTGTGTCAATATTAGTTGCATCAACCATATTACTTACGTGGAGAAGTCATCACCTTTACACACACACACACACGCATTTCCTGTTAAAATTTTAAAATTGAATTATGACTCACAATGGATACCAGCAAAATTCTGGTAATGTTGCCTTAACCTGTGGAACATAATGGAATCAGTCTTCATAGCCTCCTTTGTCTGTACTCACAGAATCATCTGCCTCTCCTTCCCAGTGTAATTTCTTTCAAGGCAGAATGGCATGCTCTCACAGCGGGGATGCCATTCTAGCTAGTTTTTGTCCTTGAGGTTGAAGGGCAAGGTCTCCAAGTTTAATTGATTTCTTTCTTCCAAAGAAAGAAAGGACAAGAAAGATGGAGGCTAGTGGAAAATCCCTGGCGTTTGCACGGATGTCATTTGCCAGTGTGCAAAACAGCAAGGCTTTCGTCTCCTCACCAACATCCATGCTTGGTTCCTGTCGTCTGTGCACTGCTGGTATCTGGCCCTGAATCTAACACACCACTGAATGTACAAAGGAATCTGTTGTTGTTGGGGGTTTTTTTGGCATTTCTGTTGTTGCTTGAGCCCCACTGATGTTGCTTCAGCTCAGCAGTCAGCTGCTCAGACAAGGAGAGCCTGTCTCTTCATCTTGCAGTTTCCTGTTTCCCACTCTCCACTCCCTTGATCCAACAAAAGGAATTCATTAAAGGAGTTAAGTGTTTGGTTCTTATCAGAGGAGGGAAAACAAATTGAGCTATTTTTGACCACAGAGGTCTTTCACAACAGCCACTGAAGTCAGCTCTTTCCTCACTTACAGTAATCATAAAAAATCAGCCATGGTTTCTACCGGTCACTGCATTATGCCAGCATAGAACTGGCAGAAGAGTAACTATGATTTGCGTGGTTAAAAACCAAGTACAAATTATGTAATTATCTGAAGAACTCATTGTTTTCTTTTGTTCTTTGCTTATTTATGTGCCACTTGTATCATCACTGAATTTCTTGGTAAGTTCTGAATATAAAGGCAAGTAAGGCTGACATATGACTATTCATTTTCCTGGAGAGCAAATTAAAAACTTCTTTACTAACTCCAACAGCAGTCAGTAACAGTAAAGTTCTTTAAAAGCAGTCAGAGCCTCTAATATCTTGTCATGTACGAAAGAAAACCCTAGCTTATTTCTAAAAGGAAACGCCCCATGTATTTTTGATATATATATTATAGAGAAAAGTTAGGTTATTCTTTTATCATACCACTACGTTTTCAACTTTCTATAAAATTTAATAGAGTTGAATGATTACATTTCACGTGCAAAGAACAAACAGGAAAAAAGAAACATTAAAGCCTATTGAGCTTTTTGGTTATTCAAGTATATACATATATATATATATGTATATACTTGAATATGTATATATATTCAGTATATATATATTCAATATATATATTTTTTATATATAAAACTGAATACATTTTGTCATGCTTCTCTCTGTGTATTACAAAGGAAGACTGAGCACATATTTTAGTTGTATCACCGGACCGGGAAATAACCCACTTATAACTGGTGAACGAATATTCTTAAAGGTACAGTCATCAACTTTGATAATCATTAAAATTTAATTAGGTCAACTATCACTCTCTTTTCTTTTTGGCTGTAGGAAATAGCTCTTGGGTTAGTGTCTAGCTGACAACCATTCTCCCTTTTTTGGAAACTGACCCTGGTACAAAAAGGGGGTCTCCACCAGTCATGGCTGTGCTGTGTAGCCTGCTTCATCTGCTGTGGTTGATTGGGTCAGAGGTGGCCACCTCATTTAATCAGTGCCCATTACCTGATCCCAGGAATTTAGGAAGTTGAACTGAGAGACACAGAGGCTGGGAACTTCTGGTAGTTCTTTTATAAATGACAGTGCCCCTGAAGCCTGTGAACTTCAGCAGCTGGTACCTGCTCTGATACCTGATTTACCTGAGACCCAGTTATTCAGCTCTAGCTGAGCTTCTGTGAGATGTGTCAGTATCTTTCTAAGAGTATGTTTACCTGTTTAGCTCCAGTTGGTATCTGTTACTTGCAACCAAATGAAACTCAACTAGTATATTGTCTATTTGTATCATGCGTATACATTTGTTTCCACACTGTAAATATTAATGCCATTTTATATTTCTCCTGCCTATTAACGACAAATACTTTTCTCTGAACATTTGTACTCAAATTAGAATATTTGCATTAACCATAATGAAACAAAATTTCAAGGATATACATATTAGAAAATCCACCTTTAATATTGCAGTTCACTGAATATTGTTGACAAAATATGCCCTTAATCTAAACATACAGAAGATAATCCATCAAAACTAAGTAATTTAAATAAATTCAGTTATTATATTTTTGGATAACTATATTCCTAGAAATCTTATTTCTACTGCTCAGTACACGACCTTAATTTTTGCTAATTCAATGTTCTATCTAACGACACAATGTAAAAGATAGTTGTCAAAGGACACAGGGTAATAAAAATCATCTCAGCATTTTAAATAATGTTACCTGTCTAGCAGAGCTTTTTAACAACATAGATTCTCTAAAATTATTCATAATTCTTTTAAAAATGTACAACCTCTTGCCATTCTACAAATCAGGAGTAAATATCAGCTTCCAAAGCAACCTTTAGGTAACATCAAAATAGCATTTTATAATGAGGAATCAAGTAAGTGATTCCCTGTCTCATTTACTACACACACACAAAAGCCACTTATCAAAAATTCATCTTATTCTTGGTGGATAAAGTAGCAGCTATTTTTGTCCTTTGCTCCCTTGTGTGATTGTTAGCTTTTTCTTATCGTGAAACAAATCTCAAATGCGTATATTCAGTCTCAAGCTTATCATGGGTTCTCCATGAATATTGTTGAATGAAGACTTACCTCTCTGGGAGGCTAATGAAAGAACAGATGCAGGCAAAAACAAGATGGTGCAGCTAGAGGAGAACGCAGAAGCTACAAAACATTAGTGTGAGTAGAGGGAATACAAGAAAAATACCAGTTGTCAGCTTAACTGGAGTCCGTGGATATAATTGAACAGCTGATAAAGTAGGTGGGAAAGAAACGGATGACCTGTAGTCTTATTTTCTTCCTTTAGGTTGCAGCTGTGATTCTTGTAGAAATAAAATGTGTTTCAGATTCATTCATAAGGAACACCAATCCTTATGGTCTTTGTAACAGTAGAAGCAGATACATAGAATGTTTGAGGCTTAGGCAGTATGACAGTGTAGCTCCACTATACTCAAGTTTAATAAGTAGAATGTTTGATTGTTTCTTTTTGGTTTTGTTAGTTTGTTTTGACATAGGTTTACAATGGATTAAATTTCAAATCCTGGTAATCATACCGATAAAATATTGTTCTTGGCTATACTTTTCACATTTTACACAATTTCACCAGTGACTATAATCCCTGGAGCTTTAGGTAAAACATTCTCTCCCTCTCTTTTTTTTTCCTTCCCTGTCTTTTACTGTTCTGATATGTTTTTGTTTGTTTCTTTTTTCTATATACCTGCTGCCAAGCTAGAGAGGAAGTAGTAAGGATCCTGGGACAAAAGAGCCAGGCAACATATTTTTCAAAGGTAATTTGCCCAGATGATTAATTGCGGTCTCAATGATCCAATTGAGACCTACCAGTCAACTTACCCAGTTGTGCAAAACTCTGGTTATTGCTCATTGGAGAGTAGTGTGGCACCACTTTACTCACTAAAAATTGTTTGATTTGAATTGAATTATAAAATCCTCACGTGGTTATCTATCACTGAATATTTAGTTAGGAAGTGAGATCTTAAATTGTCATTCCCCCCAATGTTTTCCTTAGAATATTGGAGCTGGCAGTGCTTCCTAAAGAAGTTTCCCTGGGTAGGTGAGTTTTTGAAATACTGCCTATCACATCACACTCTTAGAGATGAAAAATTAAACTTGATAAATTGAAAAATTTAGATAAAATGCTAAAATGTTAAAGGCTCTGAAAAATACTGCAGTAGAGAAATTTAGTTTATCCATCACATTCTTTTATATCTAACTCCCTAGAAACTGGTCTTTAAAGGAAGAAATTTTATGAAAACAAGATTTTAGGGGGCTTCCCTGGTGGCGCAGTGGTTGAGAATCTGCCTGCCAATGCAGGGGACACGGGTTTGAGCCCTGGTCTGGGAAGATCCCACATGCCGCGGAGCAACTAGGCCTGTGAGCCACAACTACTGAGCCTGCGCGTCTGGAGCTTGTGCTCCGCAACAAGAGAGGCCGCGATAGTGAGAGGCCCACACACCGCGATGAAGAGTGGCCCCCGCTTGCCGCAACTAGAGAAAGCCCTTGCACAGAAACGAAGACCCAGCACAGCCAAAAATAAATAAATAAATAATAAAAAAAATAAAAATAAAAGGAATTCCTAAAAAAAAAAAAAAAAAAAATTTTAGTCAGTGAGTTTGAGATATATCTAGTAATTATACAATGTTATTCTTTAATTTCTTAACCTCTTCTGAGTCAAACCCAATTTAGAAATGGATGAGGACTATAAATGCTTTTAGCCAAAGAAAGCTATATAGACATATGGACATTAAATTTTACATCAAGTTCAAAATTTTGCATATTATTTAAGGGTGATTCTTAAAGTCACCACTGGTGCCATGTTAAGGAAACATGAACCTTTTGGTTCACTCACGAATTAAGCTCCTCTTTGGGTACTACTACCATGAAGCATACTTAGCTATTGATAAAAGTTGTGCAGAGTTTTACTACTGCCCTTTATTCAACGGAATGTGTGCCTTTTGCCCTTGTCATGGCCATTTTGAATCACCTTCAAGTGGAAAGATATAGACATTATCAGAGCACTGAGAGCAAGGGAGCCAAGGTTGATTTTTTTCCCCCTTGTATATATTGTGAATTACAGTATTTAGAATATAAAATTTTAAATACCTTTCTTTAGCAGATAAAGTTCAGAGATATATTAGAATTTCCTTACTGCATTTGTGTTACTGATATTCAAAAGCATAATACTGAGGACTTCAAGTCTGTAAAACATTTCTGAGCTTTGCTGTAGCCCAGGTACAAAATGCATAATGTATTTTGTTAGTGTGAAGTCTATTTCGAATATATTTTTAATATTTTTCTATTACTTTCCTTTTCCTCCATGTAAGTTAGGATGATGTAAGTAAAAAAATAGATTTTCCTTTGCAATTTAATTTAAATTTCTTTGAATCAAAAGGCTTTTTAGGATTGATAATTGCATTGATAATAAAGTTGAAAACTTTATTTCAAACATTTTTCCTTTGTTTTCTTTTGCCCTAAGTTCTTTTTTTTTTTTTTTAAGTTTTTTAAAATTTATTTATTTATTTATTTTTGGCTGTGTTGGGTCTTCATTTCTCTGCAAGGGCTTTCACTAGTTGCGGCAAGTGGGGGCCACTCTTCATCACGGTGCACGGGCCTCTCACTATCGCGGCCTCTCTTGTTGCGGAGCACAGGCTCCACACGCGCAGGCTCAGTAGTTGTGGCTCACGGGCCCAGTTGCTCCGCGGCATGGGGGATCTTCCCAGACCAGGGCTCGAACCTGTGTCTCCTGCATTAGCAGGCAGATTCTCAACCACTGCGCCATGAGGGAAGCCCTGCCCTAAGTTCTTAATGGTCGAGGTTTTTTTTTTTTAACATCTTTATTGGAGTATAATTGCTTTACAATGGTGTCTTAGGTTCTGCTTTATAACAAACTGAATCAGTTATATATATACAAATGTCCCCATATCTCTTCCCTCTTGCGTCTCCCTCCCACCCTCCCTACCCCACCCCTCTAGGTGGTCACAAAGCACAGAGCTGATCTCCCTGTGCTATGCAGCTGCTTCCCACTAGCTATCTAGTTTACATTTGGTAGTGTATATATGTCCATGCCACTCTCTCACTTTATCCCAGTTTACCCTTCCCCCTCCCCGTATGCTCAAGTCCATTCTCTAGTAGGTCTGCATCTTTATTCCCATCTTGCCCCTAGGTTCTTCATGACCATTTTTTTTTAATTCCATATATATGTGTTAGCATACGGTATTTGTTTCTCTCTTTCTGACTTACTTCACTCTGTATGACAGACTCTAGGTCCATCCACCTCACTACAAATAACTCAATTTCATTTCTTTTTATGGCTGAGTAATATTCCATTGTATATATGTGCACGTCTTCTTTATTCATTCATCTGTTGATGGACACTTAGGTTGCCTCTATGTCCTGCCTATTGTAAATAGAGCTGCAATGAACATTTTGGTACATGACTCTTTTTGAATTATTGTTTTCTCAGGGTATATGCCCAGTAGTGGGATTGCTGGGTTGTATGGTAGTTCCATTTTTAGTTTTTTAAGGAACCTCCATACCGTTCTCCATAGTGGCTGTATCAATTTACATTCCCACCAACAGTGCAAGAGGGTTCCCTTTTCTCCACACCCTCTCCAGCATTTATTGTTTGTAGATTTTTTGATGATATCCATTCTGACCGGTGTGAGATGATATCTCATTGTAGTTTTGATTTGCATTTCTCTAATGATTAATGATGTTGAGCATTCTTTCATGTGGTTGTTGGCAATCTGTATATCTTCTTTGGAGAAATGTCTATTTAGGTCTTCTGCCCAATTTTGGATTGGGTTGTTCGGTTTTTTGATATTGAGCTGCATGAGCTGCTTGTAAATCTTGGAGATTAATCCTTTGTCAGTTGCTTCATTTGCAAATATTTTCTCCCATTCTGAGGGTTGTCTTTTTGTCTTGTTTATGGTTTCCTTTGCTGTGCAAAAGCTTTTAAGTTTCATTAGGTCCCATTTGTTTATTTTTGTTTTTATTTCCATTTCTCTAGGAGGTGGGTCAAAAAGGATCTTGCTGTGATTTCTCTCATAGAGTGTTCTGCCTATGTTTTCCTCTAAGAGTTTGATAGTGTCTGGCCTTACATTTCGGTCTTTAATCCATTTTGAGTTGATTTTTGTGTATGGTGTTAGGGAGTGTTCTAATTTCATTCTTTTACATGTAGCTGTCCAGTTTTCCCAGCACCACTTATTGAAGAGGCTGTCTTTTCTCCATTGTATATTCTTGCCTCCTTTATCAAAGATAAGGGGACCATATGTGCATGGGGTTATCTCTGGGCTTTCTATCCTGTTCCATTGATCTATATTTCTGTTTTTGAACCAGTACTATACTGTCTTGATTACTGTAGCTTTGTAATATAGTCTGAAGTCAGGGAGCCTGATTCCTCCAGCTATGTTTTTCTTTCTCAAGATTGCTTTGGTTATTCGAGATCTTTTGTGTTTCCATACAAATTGTGAAATTTTTTGTTCTAGTTCTGTGAAAAATGCCAGTGGTAGTTTGATAGGGATTGCATTGAATCTGTAGATTGCTTTGAGTAGTAGAGTCATTTTCACAATGTTGATTCTTCCAATCCAGGAACATGGTATATCTCTCCATCTATTTGTATCATCTTTAATTTCGTTCATCAGTGTCTTATAGTTTTCTGCATACAGGTCTTTTGTCTCCTTAGGTAGGTTTATTCCTAGATATTTTATTCTTTTTGTTGCAATGGTAAATGGGAGTGTTTTCTTAATTTCACTTTCATATTTTTCATCATTAGTGTATAGGAATGCAAGAGATTTCTGTGCATTAATTTTGTATCCTGCAACTTTACCAAATTCATTGATTAGCTCTAGTAGTTTTCTGGTAGCATCTTCAGGATTCTCTATGTATAGTATCATGTCATCTGCAAACAGTGACAGCTTTACTTCTTCTTTTCTGATTTGGATTCCTTTTATTTCTTTTTCTTCTCTGATTACTGTGGCTAAAACGTCCAAAACTATGTTGAATAATAGTGGTGAGAGTGGGCAGCCTTGCCTTGTTCCTGATCTTAGTGGAAATGCTTTCAGTTTTTCACCATTGAGGGCGATGTTGGCTGTGGGTTTGTCATATTTGGCCTTTTTATGTTGAGGAAAGTTCCCTCTATGCCTACTTTCTGGAGGGTTTTTATCATAAATGGGTGTTGAATTTTGTCGAAATCTTTCTCTGCATCTATTAAGATGATCATGTGGTTTTTCTCCTTCAATTTGTTAATATGGTGTATCATGTTGATTGATTTGCATATATTGAAGAATCCTTGCATTCCTGGGATAAACCCCACTTGATCATACTGTATGATCCTTTTAATGTGCTGTTGGATTCTGTTTGCTAGTATTTTGTTGAGGATTTTTGCATCTGTGTTCATCAGTGATATTGGCCTGTAGTTTTCTTTCTTTGTGACATCTTTGTCTGGTTTTGGTATCAGAGTGATGGTAGCCTCGTAGAATGAGTTTGGGAGTGTTACTCCCTCTGCTATCTTTTGGAAGAGTTTGAGAAGGTTAGGTGTTAGCTCTTCTCTAAATGTTTGATAGAATTCGCCTGTGAAGCCATCTGGTCCTGGGCTTTTGTTTGTTGGAAGATTTTTAATCACAGTTCCAATTTCAGTGCTTGTGATTGGTCTGTTCATATTTTCTATTTCTTCCTGGTTCAGTCTCGGCAGTTTGTGCATTTCTAAGAATTTGTCCATTTCTTCCAGGTTGTCCATTTTATTGACATAGAGTTGCTTGTAATAATCTCTCACGATCCTTTATATTTCTGCAGTGTCAGTTGTTACTTCTCCTTTTTCATTTCTAATTCTGTTGATCTGAGTCTTCTCCCTTTTATTCTTGATAAGTCTGGCTCATGGTTTATCAATTTTGTTTATCTTCTCAAAGAACTAGCTTTTAGTTTTATTGATCTTTCCTATCGTTTCCTTCATTTCTTTTTCCTTTATTTCTGATATGATCTTTAAGATTTCTTTCCTTCTGCTAACTTTGGAGTTTTTTTGTTCTTCTTTCTCTATTTGCTTTAGGTGTAAGGTTAGGTTGTTTATTTGAGATGTTTCTTGTTTCTTAAGGTAGGATTGTAGTGCTATAAACTTCCCTCTTAGAACTCCTTTTGCTGCATCCCATAGGTTTTGGGTCATCGTGTTTTCATTGTCATTTGTTTCTAGGTATTTTTTGATTTCCTCTTTGATTTCTTCAGTGATCTCTTGGTTATTAAGTAGTGTGTTGTTTAGCCTCCATGTGTTTGTATGTCTTACAGATTTTTTCCTGTAATTGATATCTAGTGTCATAGTGTTGTGGTCGGAGAAGATACTTTATATGATTTCAATTTTTTAAAATTTACCACGGCTTGATTTGTGACCCAAGATATGATCTATCCTGGAGAATGTTCTATTAACACCGGGGAAGAATGTGTATTCTGTTGTTTGTGGATGGAATGTCCTATAAATATCATTTAAGTCCATCTTTTTTTTTTTTTTTTTTTTAATTTATTTATTTACTTATTTTTGGCTGTGTTGGGTCTTCGTTTCTGTGCGAGGGCTTTCTCTAGTTGTGGCAAGCGGGGGCCACTCTTCATTGCAGTGCGCAGGCCTCTCACCATCGTGGCCTCTTTTGTTGTGGAGCACAGACTCCAGACGCGCAGGCTCAGCAATCGTGGCTCACGGGCCCAGTTGCTCCGCGGCATGTGGGATCTTCCCATACCAGGGCTCGAACCCGTGTGCCCTGCATTGGCAGGCAGATTCTCAACCACTGCGCCACCAGGGAAGCCCAAGTCCATCTTTTTTTAATGTATCATTTAAAGCTTATGTTTCCTTATTTATCTTCATTTTGGATGATCTGTCCATTGTTGAAAGTGGGGTGTTAAAGTCCCCTACTATGATTGTGTTACTGTCGATTGCCCCTTTATGGCTGTTAGTATTTGCCTTATGTATTGAGGTGCTCCTATGTTGGGTGCATCAATATTTACAATTGTTACATCTTCTTCTTGGAGTAATCCCTTGATCATTATGTAGTGTCCTTCTTTGTCTCTTGTAACAGTCTTTGTTTTAAAGTCTATTTTGTCTGATATGAGAATTGCTACTCCAGCTTTCTTTTGATTTCCATTTGCATGGAATATCTTTTTCCATCCCCTCACTTTCAGTCTGTATGTGTCCCTAGGTCTGATGTGTGTCTCTTGTAGACAGCATATATACGGGTCTTGTTTTTGTATCCATTCAGCTAATCTGTGTCTTTTGGTTGGAGCACTTAATCCGTTTACATTTAAGTTAATTATCGATATGTTTGTTCCTATTACCATTTTATTAATTGTTTTGGATTTATTACTGTAGATCTTTTCCTTCTTTTGTGTTTCCTGCCTAGAGAATTTCCTTTAGCATTTGTTGTAAAGCTGGTTTGGTGGTGCTGAATTCTCTTAGCTTTTGCTTGTCTGTAAACGTTTTAATTTCTCCGTCAAATCTGAATGACATCCTTGCGGGGTAGAGTAATCTTGGTTGTAGGTTTTTCTCCTTCATCACTTTAAATATGTCCTGCCACTCCTTTCTGGCTTGCAGAGTTTCTGCTGAAAGATCAGCTGTTAACCTTATGGGGATCCCATTATGTGTTACTTGTTGTTTTTCCCTTGCTGCTTTTAATATTTTTTCTTGGTATTTAATTTTTGATAGTTTGATTAATATGTGTCTTGGCGTGTTTCTCCTTGGATTTATCCTGTATGGGACTCTCTGTGCTTCCTGGACTTGATTAACTATTTCCTCTCCCATATCAGGGAAGTATTCAACTATAATCTCTTCAAATATTTTCTCAGTCCCTTTCTTTTTCTCTTCTTCTTCTGGGACCCCTATAATTCGAACGTTGGTGCATTTAATGTTGTCCCAGAGGTCTCTGAGACTGTCCTCAGTTCTTTTCATCCTTTTTTCTTTATTCTGCTCTGCAGTAGTTATTTCCCCTATTTTGTCTTCTAGGTCACTTATCCGTTCTTCTGCCTCAGTTATTGTGCTATTGATCCCTTTTAGAGAATTTTTAATTTCATTTATTGTGTTGTTCATCACTGTTTGTTTGATCTTTTCTTGCTCTAGGTCCTTGTTAAACGTTTCTTGTATTTTCTCCATTCTATTTCCAAGATTTTGGATCATCTTTACTATCATTATTCTGAATTCTTTTTCAGGTAGACTGCCTATTTCCTCTTCATTTGTTAGGTCTGGTGGGTTTTTGCCTAGCTTCTTCATCTGCTGTGGGTTTCTCTGTCTTCTCATTTTGCCTAACTTGCTGTGTTTGGGGTCTACTTTTCACAGGCTGCAGGTTCATAGTTCCCATTGTTTTTGGTGTTTGTCCCCAGTGGCTAAGGTTGGTTCAGTGGGTTGTGTAGGCTTCCTGGTGCAGGGTACTAGTGCCTGTGTTCTGGTGGATGAGGCTGGATCTTGTCTTTCTGGGGGGCAGCTCCACATCTGGTGGCATGTTTTGGAGTGTCTGTGACCTTATTATGATTTTAGGCAGCCTCTCTGCTGATGAGTGGGGTTGTGTTCCTATCTTGCTAGTTGTTTGCCATAGGGTGTCCAGCACTGTAGCTTGCTAGTTGTTGAGTGGAGCTGGGTCTTGGTGTTGAGATGGAGATCTCTGGGAGATTTTCGCCATTTAATATTGCATGGAGCTGGGAGGTCACTGGTGGACCAATGTCCTGAACTTGGCTCTCCCACCTCATAGGCACAGCCCTGATGCCTGGCTGGAGCACCAAGAGCCTGTCTTTCACACGGCTCAGAATAAAATGGAGAAATAAAAGAAAGAAAGAAAGAAGAAGATAAAATAAAATAAAATAAAGTTATTAAAATAAAAAATAATTTTTAAGAAAAAATTTTTTAATTAAAAAAAAAAAAACAGACGGAACCCTAGGACAAGTGGTAAAAGCAAAGCTATTTAGACAAAATCACATGCAGAAGCATACACATACACACTCAGAAAATGAGAAAAAGGGGAAAAAATATATAAATCTTTGCTCCCAAAGTCCACCTCCTCAATTTGGGATGATTTGTTGTCTATTCAGGTATTCCACAGATGCAGGTACATCAAGTTGATTGTGGATTAATATGCTGCTCCTGAGGCTGCTGGGAGAGATTTCCCTTTCTCTTCTTTGTTCACACAGCTCCCGGGGTTCAGCTTTGGATTTGGACCCACCTCTGCGTGTAGGTCGCCTGAGAGTGTCTTTTCTTCGCTCAGACAGGAGGGGATAAAGGAGCAGCTGATTCGGGGGCTCTGGCTCACTCAGGCCGGGGGGAGGGAGGGGTACGGATGCGGGGCGAACCTGCGGCGGCAGAGGCCGGCGTGACATTGCAGCAGCCTGAGGAGTGCCGTGCGTTCTCCCGGGGAAGTTGTCCCCGGATCACGGGAGCCTGGCCGTGGCGGGCTGCACAGGCTCCCGGGAGGGGCGGTGTGGAGAGTGACCTGTGCTCGCCCACAGGCTTCTTGGTGGCAGCAGCAGCAGCCTTAGCGTCTCAGGCCCGTCTCTGGGGTCCGCGCTAGTAGCCGCAGCTCGCGCCCGTCTCTGGAGCTCGTTTAGATGGCGCTCTGAATCCCCTCTCCTCGCGCACCAGGAAACAATGGTCTCTTCCCTCTTAGGCAGTTCCAGACCTTTTCCCAGACTCCCTCCCAGCTAGCCGTGGTGCACTAGCCCCTTCAGCCTGTGTTCACACCGCCAACCCCAGTCCTCTCTCTGCAATCCGATTGAAGCCCGAGCCTCAGCCCCCAGCCCCACCCGCCCCGGCGGGTGAGCAGACAAGCCTCTCGGGCTGGTGAGTGCTGCTCGGCGCCGAGCCTCTGTGCGGGAATCTCTCTGCTTTGCCCTCCGCACCCCTGTGGCTGCGCTCTCCTCCATGGCTCCAAAGCTTCCCCCCCTCTGCCACCGGCAGTCTCCGCCCACGAAGGGGCTTCCTAGTGTGTGGAAACCTTTCCTCCTTCCCAGCTCCCTCCCAGAGGTGCAGGTCCTGTCCCTATTATTTTGTCTCTGTTTTTTCTTTTTTCTTTTGCCCTATCCAGGTATGTGGGGAGTTTCTTGCCTTTTGGGAGGTCTGAGGTCTTCTGCCAGCATTCAGTAGGTGTTCTGTAGGAGCTGTTCCACGTGTAGATGTATTTTTGATGTATTTGTGGGGAGGAAGGTGATCTCCGTGTCTTACTCTTCCGCCATCTTGAAGCTCCTGTCCCTGGTCGAGGTTTTGTTTTTTTGTTTTTGGGGTTTGGGTTTTTTTCTTCTCTTTTTATAATATTCATCATAGTAGAATAAGGAATTGCTACATTTAAGCTCAAATGTGTATATTTATTTGGATAATATTTATATCATTTTAATTCTATTACACCTTACTCTTAAAAATTTTACTTTTTTTTATAACACTGCAGACAAGCAATGAAGAAATACTATATGTAATAAAGAGTAATTTAATTATAGTAGAGTTCATTTAATCTTTATAACCAAATATAGTAAATACCATTATTTCTAATTTACATCTAATTTTCAGAGATACAAACCTATTTCCTCGGATAATATAGTTAGCATGTGGTTGAGCTGTAACTTAAGCCCAGGGATTCTGATTTAAAAATAGTCAGTATGTTTTTATTTTTAAAATAATTTCAAAATAACTGGCGGAACAAGTTTTGGGGATGAGGTTGTTGAAATAAATAAGAATTTGCCCTTAGAGAAGCATACTCCTGTGGTTAAAGGCACAATAAATATTGATTTAGTTTGTACAATAGACAGGGATATGTTTCTTCTTAATACTTTTGTGTCTAACTCTTACCTTTGTTTTCCCTTGCTTATATTCCCTGTCCTAGAATCTAGATCCAAGGCATGTCATATAGAAAAACACTCTCATAAGTTTTAATGCATTACACATACACACACACAATTTTATACCTTTTCTAAAGTATATCCATTCCTTAACCTCAAATGTGAAAGGCCTTATGTAGCTGGCCTAGTTTGGAATCTTGTCTCTTGTATATTTGCTGAGTTCACACCTGCTGCTTCTCCATCTGCTACAATTTTAGATCAGTATAGAACCTTCTTGAAATACGTGGAAAATGTCAAACATACTCCCAAAAAAGTACTGTCTTTTTTAAAGCTGATGGTGTCCTGAGATGACTGAGGTTTTTCTTTTCCTAAAGATTAGCACTCCCCTCTTTTGTTTTCAATGATTTAGAGTTTAAAGGATTAAGAATTATTTAAATGATTATTTAAAGGATTAAGACAACTTGGTCATGGTTTAAAGAACAGAGAAATATCATTTTGAAAATAAACATCATTCTACTTGATAGTAGGCACTTGAAAGGTTATCTATGCTGTACTTATAAGATATCAGTTTTATACTTGAATTATATAACAAGTTTTAGTCATGATTTCATATCTGGCAATTGTACAAATGGGTTTCTTTCCATCTCAGTCTTAATACATCCAGTACAAGATATTTGATGTTTAGAAATAACATCTAATAGCTTGAGTCATTCATTCAGATATTTACTCTGAGCAAGTTTCTACTTGGAACTGTACTATGAAAGTTTAAAAATGTGTTCAGTAAGGAACTTGATGAAATTATATTTGTGTGGGTGTACTGGGTCATTCTTAAATACTAAGTTCCTATTGTTTGTGCTTAAAATTTAGACATTGAATTTTGTGTTTATTTTCTTGTACACTTATATGTAAATTTATTATACTTAAATTACTTAAAAATTATATATTTTTCCCCACAAGCAATAAAGAAGTTGTTAGGAGTAATAATGGATATAGTGGTTTAGAGGAAGGAGATAGTGAATCCTAAGTCGGTTGTATAGGAGAATTGTCAAGGTTTCGAGGCATTATTATGCTTCCAGGGTACGTTAGGTTTTAGTGTTAATAACTTTTATCCTTTCTAGAGACATATACTAGAATATTGCCATGAGTTAGGCTGGATTTTGCGTGGAATAGTTTTTGCAGCAATAAAGTATTATTGGTTGAAAGTTTATTTTAATTCTAGCCAAAATGGCAAGACCATGCAATCTTGGGTGTTTGCTTATTTATAAAATGAAGGCATTGGACAATTATAAAGTGATTTTCTGATCCTTAGCCAATCCTCGGCTGTCAGGCAGGGTTTTTTATTTGTTTGTTTGTTTGTTTGTTTACCACTGGGAAGGTGGGATTGGGGAGGAAAGGTGGGATCAATCTTCTGCGAGAGCTGTCGGCACTAATCTGTTTGCTAGACTCTGATATACAGAACTGCTGAGATTGGTTAGTCTTCCTACATCTGTGTTAGATCCTAAATCTTGACTTGGTCTCACTCCTAATTTTTTTGTACCTTTTAACAATCTAGACTCTCTTGAACTGTTCTCTCTTTGCTACCACTTGGGGAATTTCACTATAGCAATCCCATTCCCAACTTCTGTCTGAACTTAACGGAATGAAGGCATCCACCGAAAAGAAAACTAACTAGATAACCACAGGCAACATAAATTCAGTCAAGAGTCCACCTAGGAATTTGAACTTTTTCAAATGTGTGCTTTGAGGATTTTCAGAAAGCACAATGCCAATCAATCAGATTCCTGGAATTCGTATGTTAGGAGGCTTTGATTTTTTTCCCCGAAAGAAAACAAAACAAAGAGTGAACTTCTGCTAAGTGAGTATTGTATCTCAGAGATTGTGAGGTCCAAATACATGAAAAGAATACATTTTTCATATTTTTGTTTTACCTCGGCCTAAGATATGTATGAAATCATTTGGTTCTGGACAAAATTCTCTATATAATCCTTCTTTAAAACTTTAAATTTTTCAAAGTATCAAGATCATGTAAGAACTTGGATTATTATTTTGCCAAACACCTCTGAGTCAAGGCTGACATTTTAGGCTACTGAGTTGACATGATGATAAGGCATTTTAAGTAGAGCTTATTTTTATTCTCTTCAGAACTCCAGCCTTTTGATCTGTAGCCTGACCTTGGTCCTGCCAATTCACAGAAGGCTCCAGAATCCCGCTAAAGAACCCCTCCCTGGCTTTGGGTGGGAGTAGTGCTGCTGTGCTGTCAGAATTCCCTGATGCTTCCTGGATGGACCGTTAGTGCGTTATCATTTATTGGATAGTTTTTTCCCTGTTGCCTATATATCTAGACTTCTTCCCAGCATTTACTTCTTCCCACAGATGTGTGCATTTCAAAATGTTTTTTTCTCCCAATATGTTCTGTACTACAAAGCATCTGAGCCTTCTATACCTGACTGTTGTGAGGTACCTTCACAATTTGTATCGATCACTCCACCGGGCCTTTCCCTTAAGGAAAAGTAATGTTTTTAATTCTGCCACTGCGTAGGCATCACTTGAGGCTTTTCCTTACTGCTCTAGAAACCTAGAAATTCTAAAAATTAAAACATCCATCTCTGTCTATTCTGGTCGTAATGTGGGCCTGCATTAAAGAGGGAGTCAGTGTAGTTTGCCCAGTCACCCATCCTTAGGAGAGCCTGGGGCTTTGACTGTTTCTTCCTCAGGAAAGAACTTGATTATGAATGTCTTTGACTATGGGGAGTTATGATTTGGAAGGGTTCCATTTGACTGTGTTACGTTTTTAAAAGAGCTGTTTGGTCATACATTTCTACTAGACATAAAATAGAAAAAAAAAATGGCTCTTCTGCCCCTCTGCAAAATTATAATAATAAAAATAATCACAAATAACAACAACAATAACAAAATATCTTCTTCCTGCAGGCACTGAAAGTTATACAGTCTTTGTGTTTCACGTTCAGATTTTGGCTACGAAGAAACTTAGATCTAAATGTAGGGTCTAAATATATTGTTCCACACCATATTCTCAATAGGCTTATTTCTCCACTCTCTATAAGTGATGTCTCACTTTTTAAAAAATTTCAGCTTTAGTTTACAGTCCAGAGTGATTTTTTTACTTTGTTCATTGTTATTGTAAGTGAGGTCTGAATATTTTGGATATAGGTTAGATATGAACAAAAAATGCATTGAGAAATCAGAAACATTTTATAGATATTAACTGTTAAAGAACAAAGCATCGACAACTTCATATTGAATGCATTCCACAGTTAAATATGCAAGATTGCAAGACTGGTCTATCTTAAGCTGGTGATAGGTGTATGTGGGAGTAGGGATGGAGAGGTTTATCCCTAAAGAAACTGCTCCAGGAATTCAAGTCAATTGCAAACTGTCAATATGAATTGTCATCTATAAAAAGGTGACTATTATGTGGAAATTATTGTTATTCCAGAAAGAATTGCTTTGAGTAAACTGTCCCTAGGGCATCCAGGAATTGTTGGCATGAAAACAATGACTAAAAACTATGTCTAATGACCTGGAACTAGGTATGATAGTGAAAAACCAAGAGTGTTGGTTTGAGGCGTTTGAATGTCTGTTCTCACTAAGGACAGTGACAAAGCAGCCAGATCAGCACTCCTTAATATTGATTTGCAGAGCTGTTCTTAGACGTGACTGACATGGCTTTGAGTTGTACTAGAATCTTTTTCAGAATGACACCAACTATCCAACAATATTTCCTCTCCAAACATTGCTCTGATAATCAGAACTCAGCATCAGTTATTAACAATATGTAATACACAAATGCTTTAAATCATATTTTTTTTGGTTTTGATAACATTAAGAAAATTATGGAAAAGGTTTTTATCTTAGCTTCATACTTTTACTCATCATTCTCAGGCAAATGGCCTAGCTAAAACCTTGGTACAAGCTGCTGGGGGTGCCCACGGCTGATTGCTGGGGAAGCATGCAAAGAAGACTTGCCAGATCTCTCATCATTCAACATGGCAGTCCATCTTCAACAGCAGGAGTCTGTCCTGCTGAACTACAAATGCTTGGCAGCCTCTCAAGACTTGCCCTGATCATTTCTATACAGATCTGGGTGATGCCTTATATGACAAAAAAATATGTTATAGATGCTCATCTGTCTGGATTTGGTCCTTGGTTATTTTTACCCCAAGAGTTGATCATTGTTATAAAATGTAGTATTGAATAATAATTTTCTGCCACTCTAACTTTGTTCCCTAGGCTGTTTCAGACAGTCCAGTGGGTAAAAGGACAAGTGTGCTTTGTCCTACTGATTGATTTCCAAGCATGCTGCCGAGGATGATCTGACAGCACAGAACCCTGGCAAGCATCTTACCAGCTCACTTGCTTTTTTTTCAGCAGTGATCCTAGGGACTTGCTAAAGACAAAGAGGAAAGAAACAATGTTTTTCCATTGTGACTGTTGGTATTTCTGTTACCTCTCTTATAATGCAGACATTTTCATGTAAAATATTGCCTCCTTTTAGGTAAAAAATGAGAGTTACCAAGTGAGAGGAGTATGGGGGAAGATAATGGGAAATGAATGAGATTTGGGAAATAGATGGAAATTCAAGTGGCTGTTTTTCTCCTTTGTGGTTGATAATAATCTGTTTTAGACTAGTGATATATATATATATATATATATATATATATATATACATACATACATACATATATATATATATATATATATATATATATATATATATATATATACATATACATGCTTGTCTTTTTTTCTAGTGACCAGAACCAAAAATAGTGAACATATGAATATATCATATAAATATAAATATTAAACACATCTCACTTGGATGTGAAGATGTATGACTTGATGAGTATAGCTGGGTCTAAAGATAGATGTGTCCCATAAATACAGTGTTTGGATTTGGTACATATTTATCTCATAGTAAGTAACTTTCTTTGATGCTAGGTGATATTCATACTGGTTATTAAACCATTAAAATCCTCCCATAGCTATTAGTAAATAGTCTCTGCTCAAGTCTCCAGAGTGGCTCTACCATCATCCTAATCCTGATTACTGTTTTATTTATGTATGATTTATTTATTTAGATATAATTGACATATAGCGTTATGTTAGTTTCAGGTGTACAACATAAAGATTGATGTTTGTATATGTTGTGAAATGATCACAATAAGTCTAGTTAACATTCATTACCACAATGTTTCTTCTTGTGATGAGAACTTTTAAGATCTGTTCTTTTAACAACTTTCAAATATACAATATACTATTATTAACTGTAGTCACCATGCTGTATGTTATATTCCCATGACTTAGTTTATTTTATAACTGGAAGGAAGTTTGTACATTTTGACTTCCTTCACCCATTCCACACCCCGCCCCCCCCCCCCCCAACTCACCACCTCTGGAAACCACCTATTTATTCTCTATGGGTTCCATTTTGGGGGTTATTTTTTAGATTCCACATATAAGTGAGATCATACAGTATTTGTCTTTGTCTGATATATCTCACTTAGCATAATACCCTCAAGTTCCATTCATGTTGTCACAGATGGAAAGATTTCCTTCTTTTTATGGCTGAATGGTATGCCATTGTACATACAGTTTACCTTTGAACAATGCAGGGGTTAGGGGGTGCCCATCCTCTGCACAGTCAAGATTTTTATGCAACTTATAATCAAACCCTCCATATCTTCGATTCCGTATCTGTGGATTCAACCAACTGTGGATCATGTAGTACTGTAGTATTTACTATTGAAAAAAAAACACATATAAGTGGATTCCCACAGTTCAAACCCATGTTGTTCAAGGGTCAACTGTATATACCAAATTTTCTTTATCCATTCATCTATTGATGGACACTTAGGTTGCTTCCATATCTATGCTATTGTAAATGACTCTGCTATGAATGTGAAGATGCACCTATCTTTTTTTTTTCTTTTGGCTGCAGTGCCGCAGCTTGAGGGATCTTAGTTCCCTGACCAGGGATCGAACCCATGCCCCCTGCAGTGGAAGCGTGGAGTCTTAACCACTGGACCGCCAGAGAAGTCCTGCATCTATCTTTTTGAGTTAGTGTTTTTGTTTTCTTTGGGTAAATACCCAGAAGTGAGATTGCTGGATCATATGTCAGTTCTATTTTTAATTTTTTGAGGAACCTCCATACTGTTTTCCATAATGGCTACACCAATTTACATTCCCACCAACAGTGCACAAGGGTTCCCTTTTCTCCATATCCTTGCCAACACTTGTTTTCTCTTGTCTTTTTGATAATAGCCATTCCAAGAAGTGTGAGGTGATATCTCCTTCTAGTTTTGATGCACATTTCCCTGATGATTAGTGATGTTGAACACCTTTTCATGTACATGTTGGCCAGCTGTATGTCTTCTTTGGAAAAATGCCTGTTCAGATTTCCTGCCAATTTTTCAATTGAATTATTTGCTATTGAGCTGTGTGAGTCTGTATATATTTTGGATATTAACCTCTTATCAGATATATGATTTGCAAATGTTTTCTCCAATTCAGTAGATTGCTTTTTCATTTAGTTGATGGTTTCTTTTGCTGTGCAGAAGCTTTTTAGTTTGATGTGATCCCACTTGTTTATTTTTGCTTTTATTACCTTTGCTGTCAAATCCAAGGTATAATTGCCAAGACTGATGTCAAGGCCTTACTGCTTATGTTTTTTTCTAGGAATTTTATGGTTTCAGGTCTCACATTCAAGTCTTTCATCCATTTTGAGTTAGTTTTGGTGTATGGTGTCAGATGGTGGTCTAGTTTCATTCTTCTGCATATGGCTGTCCAGTTTTCCCAACACCATTAATTGAAGAGACTGTCCTTTCCCCATTGTATATTCTTGGCTTCTTTGTTGTAAATTAACTGACCCTATATGCATAGATTTATTTCTGGGCCCTCTATTCTGTTCCATTGATCTGTCTGTCTGTTTTTCTGCCAGTACCATACTGTTCTGACTACTATAGTTTTGTAATATAGTTTAAAATCAGGGGGTATGGTGCCTCCAGTTTTGCTCTTCTTTTTTAAGATTGCATTGGCTATTATAACTTTTATATTAGGATATATAAATGAATATATCTATACATTTAAAATATTTATTTCTTATTTATCTTTAAAAATATAGTGTTCTCTACTACTACTACTATCACCACTACCACCACCACTTGTACTAATACTACTAATAGCATCACTGATTCATTGATCACTTACCATAGGCAAGTCATAGTCTTAAGCATTCTACTTATATTAACTCATTTAATCCACACAACACTGCTATGAGGTACTATTATTGTCATCTGCATTTTTACAGACAAGGAAACAGAAACACCAAGAGATTAAGTAACTTGTTCAAAGTAACACAGGTAGTAAATGACATAACTGGGAGTCAAACCTACATAGTCTACTTTTAGAATCCAGGATCCTCACTACTACTCCTGCCAACCTAATTAAGCAAGCACCCCTGATTATTTTTGGAAAAGAATATTGTATTCTTTTCTAAGATAAACACATAGACTTGCTACTATATTTGTTTGGATTTGACTTTACTGGAGCCCAGTTTAGCTTTGACATTTACAGATGGGCTAGCTTTCATCTCACTGCAAGATATAAAGCAACCTGGTATTTAGTCTACCTGCAAAAGGCAGTTAGGAAGCCCTAGAGGAACCTATTTAAAATGCAGCACATTTCCAAGGCACTGTATCTTGCTGTGTTGCCATAGAAACAGTGGGAATTTCTGGTCACTGACCTTTAAGGGAATCTGAGAATACATTTTCATAAGGTTCATAAGAAGAGCTAGCCCAGTGTATTAACTATAGTTGTAGGATCAACTTTGGAAATCCACTATGCAATCCTTCCTGACTTTAGAAGTATATTATATCAGCAAAACCTACTAGAGGCTCAAACTGGACTTTCTGAAGGAATGCTTTTTAACTGCTTCCAATATACCATCTGTACCACTGGATTTAAAATAATCAAAGATAGTGTTGTAGCAGCAAAGAAACATTAAAGAAAATCTTAGATAATTATACAGGAGATATTGGAACTAAAATAATATTTAGAAATAGTTTTGGTGTTATAGCTATTCTATTGCATTTGGATTTCTGAAATCTAGGTTTACTCAAAGGATAAAATAGAGCATTACTATATCAAAAACTATACCTAGAAAATCAAGGCCTAATATAATTTAAAAATATAAATAATTCATTCACTTTCTAGTTTATTCATTTATAAATTCAGCCATTACATTAATAATATGTATAATTGAACAGTTTTATTTATACTTTATATATATGTATGTTTGCCATTTGACAGAAGCTAAGTACCCATGATGCAATAGGAAGATGAGAAAGCCTGCCTTACTGTAGACTACTGTTATTATGTTGATATTTTAATCTTCTACTGAAAATAAATAACTTAGTTCTAGCAACAGGATGTGCATAGTTTAGTTATAAGGAAGGATCATTCAGGGTAATCAGGAGCTGGCTAATTTCTCCTAGAATTAGAAATAAATCTCCGTATACATGAATATGACTTATTCTAGACATAGATGCCTGAAGAAGGCTAGAAATATACTAATAATTATATCTAGAAAAGCAAGGCTACGATCCCATTCTCTAGACTCCTGGGGGGTTACTGACATAGTTGTATGTCCTCACTCTGAGAGATGATGTGACCTAGGGGCTGAGAGCACAGACTCTGGCCCCATATTGATTGGACTTCTGTTTTGGCCACTTCTTAGCTCTGTGGCTATGAGAACATTACTTAGCCTGCAGGTGCCTCTGTTTGCTCATATATAAACTGAGGATAGTACTGGAACTTAGAGATGTTTTGAGAATTAAACAAGTTACTATTGATAAATCACTTACATCTATATTTGACACATAGTAATAAAAAAAAAAGTATCTCCAATTTAAATTCCAGGGACAGAGCAAACAGGGAAGTACCAGCCCTGTTGTACTCCTGCCCAAGATAGAAACAACACAGTGGGATGAACTCATCCCAGATAAAAAGAGTGTGGTGTCAGTGTGGTGGACGGAGGAACCTGTGAAGTTTTCAGTTAGAACATTGCGTTTTTCTTCCGCAGTGTGGATGTGGAAAGCACTATCCCTGAGAGCTAATGGGTGTCCTGAAGCGTGTGTATGTGTCTGTGTGTGCCGATCCAATAGTTAGCCACTGGATGAGCCAGAAGGACGGGGAGTATATCTCATACTGGTGGGAGGTTTTGAAAAAGATCCGACTTGGAATGCCAAACCATGCATTAGACTGTTGTGCTGCCAATTGTGGCCAAAGCCCATCCTGACCTGTTTTGCTAAAGCCCCATGGAGCATATGAGGCTGAATAACTCAGACTTGGGGGGATGATGTCTGCAAAATAAGCCTGGGAGCAGACTAACCCTCAGGCCATTTGTCAGGTAGTTGTCTCCGCAGTGGCTGCGAGACAAGAATCCTGAAAAGGCTTACGTGCCTTGCACACATTTTGTTTAAGTGCTTGGTTCAAGACGACCACTACTGGTGTATATCTTCCCGTGGTATTTTCTATGCACATATTGGTACTGGAAGGCTTCTTGTACAGAAAGGCTGTAATTTTCCATGTGGTTTCCTCATGAATGTATCTAATGAAACAAGAGACTTAACCGCTTCTCTCCAGTTTAAGACTACATACACAGCAGCTTAACACTCTGTAGTCTCTTTCCAATTAGGCAAAAAACTAAGTTTCTGTGGTGATCATGCTGATAGTCATTATATTCATTCTGCCTTCCTTCCTTGCCAATGCCTAATATACATCAAATTACTCATGATTACATATGAGCTGCCTAGCACTTCTAGAATATTTTCTTAAAATTATACTTTCTGTTGGGGACTTTTTAAAGGGGCTGTGCCATTTGTCTCCTGATTAATTAAAAAGCTAAAAAAAAATTATTGATTTGTATAGGTCTTTTGACATTCAAGTTTATTGTCAGCACCTATGGGGAATTAACAGATTTTCCCTAAGTAGAAAAACCTTTCCTAAAGAAATATCCTGGAATTCATATGTTTACCAGAATTTAAAGGAGTCCAAGAGCTTTTTATAAATCTAGAGACATTAAGGCGATTGTTTGGTAGTTCCCAGAGATGTTTAAAGGTACTTCCTGGAAGGAAAAGATTTGATTTAAAAAAAGAAAATCCTGGGTTAAAGTTAAGCAGTTTCTCTCAGAGCCTTTAATGTGCTAATGTTAATGTGCCTTATGAATACCTAAAGAGGATGTAGTCAATATCATTTCTTACACTTCTGTATTCTATGGAACCCACTTTTTTGTTTTATTTATTGATTTATTGAAGTATAGTTGATTTTGATTTACAGTGTTGTTAATTTCTGCTGTACAGAAAAGTGATTCAGTTATACATATATATACATTCTTTTTCATATTCTTTTCCACTATGGTTTATCACAGGATATTGAATATAGACAGCTCCCTGTGCTATACAGTAGGACCTTGTTGTTTATCCATTCCGTATATAATAGTTTGCATCTGCTAATCCCAAATTCCCACTCTATCCCTCCCCACTCCTCCTCCCCCTTGGCAACCACAGGTCTGATCTCTATGTCTGTGAGTCCGTTTCTGTTTCGTAGATAGTTTCATTTGTGTCATATTTTAGATTCCACAAAATGATATCATATGTCTCTTTCTGACTTACTTCAGTTAGTATGATAATCTCTAGGTCCATCCTTGTTCCTGCAAATGGCATTATTTCACTCTGCTTTATGGCTGTGTATTGGGTTGGCCAAAAAGTTCATTTGTGAAAAACCCACACAAACATTTTGGCCAGCCCAGTATATATGTACCACATCTTCTTTATCCATTTATCTGTCGATGGACATTTAGGTTGCTTCCAAGTCTTGGCTATTGTGAACAGTTGCTATGAACACAGGGGTGCATATATATCTTTTTGAATTATAGCTTTGTCTGGATATATGCCCAGGAGTGGGATTGCAGGATCATATGGTAGTTCTATTTTTAGTTTTCTGAGGAACCTCCATACTGTTTTCCATAGTGGCTGCACCAACTTACTTACATTTCCACCAACAACAGTGTAGGAGGGGAACCCACTTTTTTAGTAAGGCCTCTTAAGGTACTAGTGTACATCAGAACATATTTTGGGCAGTGCTGCTTCAGGGAATTCCCACAGTAAAGGGTTAATGTTTCATCTCGTCTTTTTAAACTCCTCTAAAATCTATCCTCCTTCAAATGGCCATTAGGAACTTTATATTTAAGTTAATTGTGTCAGCTCTCATTGCATGTTGTTTATAGGCATGGTTTTATTATTAAAGTGAGATGGGATAAAAATAAGATTTTTGTAATGAGAACATTTTATTTTAATTTTCACCATTTATATACAAACACAAGATAAGAAAACACATCACAAAACTAACATTTTATAGTTAATATTTATAGGTGCATAGTTTCATGCTCACGTATTTAAGTACTGTATGTATTAAATTTCACAATACATCAATATATTTAGAATCATTAAAAGACACATTAAAATCTTATAATATATGCTAGTAAATCACTCACAATTTTTCAACATCAGCAACAAAAAATTAGTGAAGATTTAGAAATAAGTGGTAGTCACTTAGGTGTTTTTAATTTAATTTAACATTTTAGATTTGAAGCCACAATATCCACAGCACACAGAGACCCTGCTATCATATATTAGGTGAGAGGGAAGCACCGAAATGCTGAGGAGTTGGGGCAGATACAGATACTCCAATCACTGCTGATGGAAGACTTCAAAACACACTGAAAACTTTGAGAATATGTCATGACGGGGCACGTTGGAACTGAGCACTTGTACCGGGTGAAACATCTGTCAGCAGATCTCAGGAAACTGGGAGCAAAAATACTTCTTAGGCTTCAGGTTCGTAGTCCTGATACCCTTCCTAATAACAGGAAAATCGGAAAGACAACACGAAGTTTTAGTGTAAGTGACCAGTAATCAGGGCTTTAGGGCAAATGAGATGGGACATGGCTTGCCACTTTGAATAAAGGTTATAGTCTTAACAGTTCTGGAACTATTCTGCTATATCCAGTATAATTTTCTTTCTTTTTAATAGTTTTGTCTTCCTGTCAAATATAAAAGTGAATTATTATTCTTGTGGTCAGCGTTAGGGTGTCTGAATTCTACTTCCACATGCACCATTTAATAATCATATGACCTAGTCCTGTAGGACTCAGTAGCCGGTCTATCTTATCTGGCTCTCATTTTCTTCAACTAAAGTGTTTGTTAGTTTCTTTCTAAGAAATCACCTGATTGATTTGGTTCTACAACATTTAAAGGCAAGTCACATTTTCTCTCCTTTTACTTTCCCAGTTGGGAATATCATCTTCATCTGTGGCTTCAATTATTACTATTTCAAAGCTCCTCCTCTCCCCCTATAATACTTGGGTAACATATACAATAAAAATATTGATGGTCTTAACCAAAGTGGCCAGATTAGTCCTCCTAAAAAACAACTCTAATAATATCAGAATCCTGCTTAAAAACATATTTTCAATAACTCAAGCTGCTTTCTGAATGAAGTACAAACTTTAAATGGTCAGGTTTTTCCAGTACTTTACAATTTGTCTTTGACCCATCTCTGCAGCCTTCATCTGTCACTATTCTCAAAGCTTGAACCACATTTAATTACTCACTGTGCCTCAGACATATCCACATGCACTCTCAGACACGCATGCCTTGGAGTTTTCCTTGTGTTAGAATGTCCTCCCTTCATTTCGGCCTATCATATCTCCCACCCCTTCCCACGCAGATCACTACCACCTCTGCTATAAAACTTCTCCCGATTGACCTAAAGAAATCTTGTAAAATGTTAACCTTTTTTGTGCATCGTGTATACTTTTGCCCCTGTGATGCCTGGTGCATAAAAGGCAGTCAGTAATGTTTGTTAAGGGTATCATGAGGAATAAATGAAGGGATACACTTGTATTTGTTTTTCAAACCTACTAGAGTGTAAACTCCTTGCATCCTGGTACTAACAATTACTCTTCCTGTATTTCTATAGTGTTTATTAGCATCGTGCCATGTACAAAAAGACCCCCAAATATTGGTAAAATTAATTAGGCAAATAATTTAAGCTCAATTTCTGCAAATGGAATGATTATCAATATGCCTTTTAATAATGCCATGAAAAAGAAGAATAACCTAACTACAACACAACTTAACTCAATGTTTAATGGTGATGTCCGGTCTTGATATCAGGGTAATATTGTTCTCATAGAATTGGTTAGGGAGTGCTCTCTCTTCTATTTTTTGGATGATAAGTTAATTGGCATTAATTGTAATTAGTGGTATTTCTTCTTCTTTAAATGTTTGGTTAAAATTCACCAGTGAAGCCATCTGGTCCTGGAATTCTCTCCCTGGCTGGGTTTTTAAATAATTCATTCTTTTTTAATTAGAAATCTAATCTATTCAGATTTCCTATTTCTTCCTGAGTCAGTTTCATTCACCTAAAAGTATTTTCTAATTTCTCTTGTGATACCTTTTCTATTAAAGAAACTTACTTTCAAATTAAAGTATGCTGTTTAAAATGCTAGACTGAAATGTATCCATTATTGCAAACTATGCATTTATCATATTTCTACTCTCTAATTTTTTTGAGTAACTTTTATTTAACTATGCATTTATCATATTTCTACTCTCTAATTTTTTTGAGTAACTTTTATTTTACTATGCAAACATCTCACTAGAAATGTATGGCAAATAATAATTACTACTTATGGCATTTAGTTGACTTCTCTAACTTTCCATTTTGGCATTTGTTTTAGAAGGTAAAGTTTCTAGTAAAATAATTCTTCAACGTAGGGGCCAGCAGTCTCTTTCTGTAAAAGGCCAGGCTGTAAATATTTTAGGCTGTGTGGGCCACATACCGTCTCTATCCGTGCTGTTGCCTTTTTTTTTTTTTTTTTTTAACTCTTTACAAACGTAAAAACCATTCATAGCTTGAAAGCTGTCCACACAATACATGTCCTGGATGTGGCTAACGCGCATGTAGAGAGTAAGTCATTCTCTTTAAGGACAAACATAAGGGAAGTCTGACAGTGACAGATTTGGGGTACTGATTATGGGACCCAACTCGAACTCTTAAACTTTATTTTCGGAGTTGCATGTGTATAAACTCTTACCTCTGAAGGCATTTCATAAGCCTCATTGTCAGGATCTACAGGTGTATCTTCCAGAATTCCTTCCTGGGAGGCTCCTTCACTCTAGAATTTAAATGAAAAGCATTCAAAGACTTTGAGGAGGTACCATTATTCACTTTTAAAAATCACAATCATATTTTGGAAAAAATCTTATATACAGTACTGGAAGGGATGTAATAAAAATGGCACTCCTTAGTATCACTGCTAGCACTCTAAACTATACAGCGCCTTTGGTAAAACATCGAGGCAACAGGTGTTATTAACGCTAAAAATGTACAATTTTTTGGCCAAGTAACGCACCATTCGGGAAACAGTCCAAAGCTAGAGAACAAAGGTGTTTCTCACAGGATCAATGACAGAAGTAAAAATTGTTAACCTAAATACTCAATGGATGATGAAGAATTAGGAAGATTATCATTCAACAATTCAATAGATTATTATGAAAACATCTATTACTATGACATAAAAATTATTATATAAAAAATAAGAACTTCTTTATGATACAATGTTTAGCAGTATATAAATGTTGTATATATTATGGATACAGCCTAGGTAGAATTCAGATACAAAGGTGAAACAGATTGGAGGAAGACACAAGTACTTTTTGTTCAGTAGCTATGCATGTTTTTACCTTTTTGTAAGTTTTTAACTTATATAACCATTTATAATGTAAAAGCATACATATTTTATACTTTATTTCTAATAACGGCAAAGAAACAAATTTAAAAAACAAATTTCAAGACGGAAACCATACATATTTGGCAGAAGAAAAATCAACTATTTGGTCAGTTTTCCAATTTTCTCTCCTTAGGATACCACAAATTCAACCTGTTGTGGTC
Organism: Balaenoptera physalus; assembly: GCF_965194825.1. Classification (NCBI taxonomy): domain Eukaryota; kingdom Metazoa; phylum Chordata; class Mammalia; order Artiodactyla; family Balaenopteridae; genus Balaenoptera; species Balaenoptera physalus. The sequence continues at coordinate 10,509,516 of NC_138884.1, forward strand.
ATGGTTTTATTAGTGTTCTTCATTAAATACCTTTTGTTGCTTTGCATTTATTCCAGAAAAGGGACTGTAAAAAGAAGTGACTGAAAATTAAAAGAGCAGGGAGGCAATATGAGCCTATATGAACTTGCTCAAAGATATCAAATAGTCCCTCAGTCAATGTGGCTTCTGGTTAAAACTATGCCTGATGTAAATAACATCTCCCCATGTCTTCATCTTGAAAATACTTACTTACAGGTAGGGAAAGGGATAAGGAAATGGATGACGGTGAGAAAACGTCAAACTAAAGCTCATTCTTACATTAGCTGGGCAGAGAAGCTTAGAGATCATCCACCTCTGCCTAACTCCTGTTTTATAAATTTTAAAAGTCCAAGTTATTTATAAATTAAATAAGATATAAACCATCCCCAAAATACCTTACTTCTAAACATGGAGTAAAGGTACTGTTTTCAGTGTTTCACCTCTTGGTTCAAGTCAAGAACATAGGTTCTGCTGATTGGTGGTTAGACACTAGGGCTGTAATATCACAAGACTTGAGTTCAGATCCTAGCTTCTACAGATTCTAGATCTTCTGTGATGCTGAACAAGTTTCTTAAGCTTTCTCTAAGCATCAAATAGCCTTAGTGATAAAATGGGGCAGCAATACCTCTTTTAAATTGGGAGGAGCCAATGACATCATTAGTCCTCTCATTAGTATTTAGATAACTTTTAGTGATAGTCAAGTATGAGGAAAATAAGGTAAATTTCCTGTTTCTCTGCATTTTAAGCTTTTAGGGATTTATTTTTCTAACCTAATTTGTTAAAAGATTTTGATATAGACTGGACAAGTAAATATGCAGAACTGACTTGCTTTCTATCACAAATGAGGTGCTAATTATACAACTAAGACTGGTGAATGTTATTGGATATGTGTGTGTTTGTGTATTTGGGTGTGTCTGTTGCATTCTTCAAAGGTCATCCAAGTAACGGTCAATGTTGCTGGTGAATTCTTTGGCTAGATTGATCATGTATTGGGATCAAGTGAAATCCATCCCTATTAATTTTAAATAATGACTTACTTAGGTTGCAAGTACATAATAACTGCTATTTTTAAAAGTATATGTATTTCTGAGCATGTATTTACCTAATCTTTAAAACCATACTCCAAATATCTACAGTTTATAAAGTAAAATATGTATCACTTGTGGGTAAGGATTTGAGAAGCCACAGAGGAAATGCTAATATAATATTTAAAAAGAAGTCAAATAAGTGATGAGACAGAAAGTCAGCTACAAAAGTAAAGACACATAAATAAATGGGAAAAAGAGGAAACAAGTGAAATATAAATACCAGGATGGTCAATAAGTATCAACATGTCACAAGAAGACGCCTATACTTTCAGGTATCTTTACTCACTAAAGGAATAAATATGTGTTGCTTTCACAAGTTTGCTAGACTTTGTGTTGTTCTCTGGTGAATGAGATTATTGATTTCATTAAGATAAAAATACATTAATATTAATAAACTATCATTAAGGTTTAAACTGTATTATATGAAGTGGAACTAGCTCATAGACCTCCCATGAGGCAGGCTATCCTTAGCCACATCTTGCCAAGGAAATTTGGCTTTAGAGGTTTAGTAATTTGCTCAAACTAGCAGAGGTGTCTCCAGACTCTGTGCCCTTAACCACTATCCTGAGCTTCTTCCCCGAAAGAATTTTGGCATTCAAAATGTTTTCTTTAACTATCTATAGATTTCAGAAACTGAGAAATAGTACATTCTCTCACGTCCCTGACTATGCCTTGCCTATTCCTTTAAGACCCAGTTAAGAGTCTATTCCTGCTAAACACAATTATCTTATAATTTGATTGCTGAAACCCATCAAAGAAGTTTATTCAGAAGCACTGTATGCTCTGTGGGGCCATTATACCTTTCATACTATCAAAGTTTACCCAGAAGGAAAAAACAAACAAAAAGCATTAGTTAAAGCACAAGTGAGAATTGCCTTTGTTTATCAAAACACTGATGAATTCTCTAGTGTGTAGAAAGAAACCACCCCAAGGGCATGGCTAGAGAAACCAGTGAGGATTAAGGAAATAGTGGGGATGAAGTTGCAGAATAAAAGATAATTACTCAAAATCCTTTAAGAACAGGGGTGTATGATGTTCAATTTCCTATTTTTCTATCCAGTCTTGTGCTGCAATATAATTTCACCATCCTACCGTATCCTTCACACATAGCCTGTTGGCCCTAAATATTCACTAAAGTGCTACCCAGTGGTCAGAATAGGACGCTGCAGTATGAGGAAAGCACAGCATAGGTAGGAGATGGATTATATAATGGAAGCAAGAAATTAGAACCAGAACTGACCAGGAAAAATGTAATCACAGGAAAACCATCAAACATGTATCTTGCCTTTCCTATACAAACTGTACCTTAGCACATCATTGGATGCAATCAGCAAATTTTGGACTGTGGGAAAAGATACAGGACAAATACCTACTTCAACAAGTAAACTGCAAGAAAAACAAAAGTTTTGGGAAACATATAGATTAAAGTGGACTTCAGAGAGCATTAGAAAATTACAACTTAAGCACCTTATTTCACTCTTATTTGGAATCCTGTTTTCAGAAAAGAGAAACAAATATGAGATGTGGGAATTTAAACACTGACTGGATATTTAATTAAAGAGTTACTGTCTACTTTTAAAATGTGATATTATATTTGGGTTTTACTTAAAGAAAGTCCATAAATTAAAAAAAAATAATAATCAAATGTTTTTAGATCAAATAAGATATCTAGGTATTGCTTTGAAATTATCCAGGTTTGGGTTGGGAGAAGTGAATAGGCTGTAGAAGAAACAGGAGTCTATGTGGTGGTGATTGGTTGCATTTGAAGGGGAGCATAGTATGCACCCTAAAATGTGGCAGGTGGATTAATGTGAACTGAAGGCAATCGAGGCGCAGCAGACTCAGGAAGAGCTTTTTACATCCTCCGTAACTGCCTAAAAGAATGCAGATTAGAGGCCTGTACCAGAAAGAGAGCTTTCACCAGAGAGAACTTTTTGTTTATCTGAAAGCATCATCTACATGGCAGGGAAAGCATGTGATTACCAAAGATCTGCTCTTCTCATCTTCCTGTAATCGTCCTCCTCCCCTTTGAAGCTCTGACCCCTATCCCATTCTTTAGCTCAGGGTATTATATAAACCTTAATTGCCCGACTGCCTTTGAGTTCCATATCTTTGTGGGGCTCTCATACATGTGAAATTAAATTTGTTTTTCTCCTGTTAATGTGTCTTATGTCAATGTAGTTACGAGATCAACCAAAGAACCTATAAGGAATGAAGGGAAAATTTTTCCTCCCCAATAGTTTGGTGCCGAATGTGGGGCTCTCCTTTGGCTGGACATTGCTTGTTCTGGGGTTGCTGCAGCTGAGAGATCCCAGAAGCTCTGGTAGAAGGTAAGAATCCTAACCACATCAGTCTCCTGGATCTCTGCCTGCAGGATCTGGTGGAAGCAAGAGCAGGGAGAATCCTTTTCCTTCTTCTAGATTTAGATTAGCAGGAGACATCATTTGTGTGAGTCAGTTCCTTTGGTATAGTGACTCTGGTAAAGATTTGTTGTGAGTATTCTGGTTTTCTATTGATTCCTTTCCTCCTAGGTCACTGTTTTCTTTTGTCTTTTGTGTTGTTTGTCATAAGGAGGAAAATCATAGGGTTGAATACAGGCATAGGTCCTATAAGCTTGTTGTTTGAGCTAGCCTTACAGACTGGTGAGTTCATGATTCTCACCAGACTGGCATCTCTTTAGACAAGCTTTGCTGTGGTTCCCCTATATTAAAGACAACAACAACAACAGAGATGAAGTATTCTTTTTGTCTTGTTCAGCCCCATCTGCCTGTTTTAACTTCCCTTTCCTGTTAAGATCTGCAGAAAGCACTCTGTGCAGATCACCAGGCCCAGGGTATAAAGATTACTTGTGTAAATCATGAAAGCCAGGAGATGAATTTAGCAGAATCACTTGGGATGGGTGGTAGGGCTGGCTTCGCTGCCCCTTACAACTCCTTCTACTTTTCCATCTACTTTTCTGATTACAAGGCCCTGTAATCAGGTTCTGCCAGCTTCAGGCTTTCCTATGCAATGTCCCTTGCAAATGTTTTCTGGATCCCCAATGTAAGAATTCATGTCTATGGATGGGGGTAGTTCTATTAAATTACAAAACCCTTTTACCTCTACTTTCAGTTCCTACCAAATTTAGGGAGGAGTTAAAAAGATTAATGTACATTCACAATCCCACTTACAGCTGCCAAGGTGTGTTTTTCCCCTCCATAAAATTATTTTGGATTATATATAATAAAATTATGTTGTAGTTAACAGACAAAACAGACAGCTCCTGGCGGTGGCGGGGAACTCTCACAGAAGAAACAGATGACCCAGGCCCTCCTATAAATGATCAGGAAATGGATCAGCTTGAGGCCAATATTCAGGGGCTAATAGAAGCAACAGTAGAGGTTTTTTCCTCCTGAAGTGAACTGGTCCAAGACTGAATTGTACATTCAGGAAAAGGAAAACATTTGAAGGCCTTTGTTAAAGACTTTATCCAGACTTTTAAAAGGCATACTGCATTAAACCCTGAAGCTCCAGAACATAGAAATCTTTTGATTTCCATCTTCTCTGGAAATCTCCCTGATATAAGGAAGCAAATTAAAGATAATGTAGTTGGATGGGTGGGCCAGCCCCTTGATATTATTCAGGCTGCAACCCAATCTTCGAGGAATTAAAATCAACTGTCCTTATCTTGCAAACCTTTGCAAAACCAGAAATGCAGCTCTAGAAACAATTCAAAACACACCTATCTTTACCAACCCCCAAACCTCCCCTAGTCATCTCAAAATGCTTGCACATATTGTAAAAAATCAGGACATTGGAACAGAAGTGTTCTAAAAAGAAGGAAAATAGTAATTACCCTAGACTTCTGATAATTATAGAGAAACATATTCCAAAACTCCTTGGAGACAACTCACATTCTTTCTTTGTCCCTTGAAGATGTAAATCTTCCATGTCTTTGAAATGTAAACACCCCAAGGATATAACTAATACACAGCCCACAATCCTCTGAGACTGAAGTAAACAAAAGGGGGGCTGGGGGGAGAGGCTTTTAAAAGTAAAACACAAACTGCTATAAAATTTCCCTTGCCGAAAATTTAATCCACAGCTTCCATAAGATTACTTATTTCGGACAAATAAAAGTCCTTGCCACAAAAATTAAAGCATTTTACTAGCCATTTGAGTGGTAACCTTCACTTGTTCCATCTTCCAGAAACACACTTTGGATTTAACTGTTATTTACGAACTAATGAGTTTTGAACTGTTGTACCTGATTCTTGGCTAAAATTTAGGGTCCCTGTTTGTATCTGTGTGTTTATATGTGTCTATGGATGTATGTTATGTATATGTGATATATTTCTACTTCTGGATGGTATTGCCAAAATTAGTTTGCCAAAAAAAAAAAAAAATTAACTGACTTTGTTTAACTGGCTTAAAGAAAAACATGCACTTACCAATTTAAATATTTTTAAACAAACAATCTGAAATATAATAGACACTAACCCAAATGCTTTTCAAGTTCATGTGGTCTGGGACAATCTTAGGTAAATAAAAGCTAGTTTAAGTTTGTTGGTTTAATTAAAATCGGCATGTCTTTAGAGTTTTCAGCATTAAATATAATTTATTCTACCTAGGTTTACTAAAAGTCAAATAAGCTCATGTTGTCTCTGTTACAGAATTTGTCAGAAAGAAAAATAACCTAAGATGATGGCTAGTTGCTTTAATGTCTCATGAAATTTTATGAGTAATCTAAATATGATGGTTAAGAACAAGTGAATTAAATAATTTTAGGGGAGATAAAAATTTTAAGTGAACTTTTCAAAAATAATTATGGTTTATGATATGTCTACTTAAATAGTTTTCTAAATCTCTTTGGTAATTTAGAGTTTTGCTATGTCAAGTTAAATGATGGAAATTCATTGAGGTCATTTCCAAATAAGATAAAATACAGAACATAGGTTTATCCACTTTTGGCTTCTTATTACAGAGAAACTAAAGATATTTGGATCTGTCAGTAAAATGTCTTGTGTCACATTAAAAAAAAAAATTGTACTATGAGAAAGCATATACTTCTAGAAATTATGAAATGTACTCCTAAATTTGCCAGTCTATGGAATGATAGTATGACAGTTCACAATTGCTTACTTAGTTTTCACTAGATATTAAAGTTTCCAAGAGTTAAGAATTCTAATTAATATACGTAATTGAAACTACTAGAAATAAAAGAAAAAAACTCTGTATGCAAGGGAATAAGATGTGTTTTTGGCTAAGAAAAGGCATGAGGTATGGAGATATGTTTTTATTAAGAGAAAAAGACTAATTTTGTCCTAAAATAAAGTAACTAATTATTTCAGAATGAGAAAGCAGAAAATAAAAGACAAACTAAGTGGATATACAAAGTTGGGGAGAAAGGGAGGGAGGGAAGGAGAGGAAAAGAGAATTTTGCCTTGTGTAGTCAAACTGGCTAAAATTGAATGAATTTATTATAAATATTTAAATAATAAGCTTTAATAACAACAGTATACTTATATTTGTATAAAACTAAAACTTAATTTTCTTTCATCTGCTAAAAGAACAAGATTTTCTTAGACTAGTCTGCTCTTCATAAGACTGTGAAAGGTTAAAGATTCTGTATTTTATCAAAATAATTTATTGTGTTTCATGTTCTCTTTATCAAGTCTTTGATTACTTAAGAAAACTGAGTCTTCTCTATTAAAAGAACTCATTTTTTTTTAACAATTATGTAACTTTCTATATCTGCCTGCGAAGTATTTTGTTGTCACTTTGGTTAAATGGATGACTAAATATTGTACCACAATGACCTATGATCCTATTTGAATCCCCCAAATCAAATTCTAAATGAAATCTTTTTGTCCTTGAAATAATTGGGATTTTCAAGAGGGTCCCTGGAACATCCCAAAAGATTGGTTCTCTCACTTTATATTTAAAAAAAAAAAGGAGAGAGAGATGTTAAACTAGTTAAGTTTATTTGATGTTAAATTACATGGTAAGTATTGTCAGGCAAGAAGTAATACTAAACCTTCTTTATGTTGTATTTCTATGGATGTATGTTATTAATATGTGTTCCAGAAATTGTATAAAATTCCTAAAAATGATATGTACTGTTTTCAGTCACAATTCCAGTTATTACTTAAAAATGTTGTATATCACAAAAATAATCAAATTTCCTTATCAACTGCATTATAATGAACTCTCATCAAATCTTTAATTGTGACTTTTCTTTTGTCATTAACAGACAGTTACTCTTTTACGCTGATGCTTTGGAAAAGGTTTCTTGCAAAAGTGCTTCACCTTCAAGAAACTCCTGGAAAGGAATCTAACAAGTACAGGTTTTTGATAACTTTCTGATCATACCACTAAACTGGGTAAGAATTTGCATTAATCTAATGGAGAAACTGACGGCTTCATAAAACTGCTAACAAAAGATCAGTATCAGTAAGAATTAATTACATGGGAGTGAATGACTGATGAGGATGAGAACAACTTTTATGACTTTTTGTTTGAAATATTCTTGGTTCCTTGGTTTTGTTTTGCTAGATTTAAGGAAACCTTTTTCTTTCTCTCTTAAGCTATTAGCAATTTGGTAAATATACCTTTGTGAACAAAGATACAACAATTACTTTTTCTCACTATCTGATCCCTCCAGAATTTGGAGACTCTTAGTGAGTATTCTTATTTTCATGGCATTACAATTATTTGCATAAGTTCAATAGGAATCTGTCCTCATAACATGACACAATTGGAAACATTGGTTATACACCAAGACTTTGACTGGAATGTCATATTTGAGAATGTGCACAGAGTCAGATATGACCAGACAGGTTTAAGGAACTAAGGGTGACTTTATGGAGCCAGTAATGCCCCCTTGAAAAACCAGCCTGGTACCCTCCTTACAGGGTTCCTGGCAGCCTTATCAGATGAGTAAGGAAAGTCACTTCCTGGCAGGTGCAGGAACCTCAAGATATCTTGGGGACCTCAAGAGGAGAAGAATTACCCCAAATATATAGGTATTGCAGGCAAAGTCTGATGGTAAGTCCTTGGCTTGGCTGCCTAGCCTCCAAAGGAGTTTAAAAGTTAAATCTGAGATTCCTTATGAAAGGTTCCAACAAAGCAGATTTAAAAGAGCCTATATGGTCAGCCACTATTCTTGTTGCACTTATGTAAATAATAAGGCCAAGTCTGTTGAAACTAGACTTAATTTGCAGAGACATTAGTCTTACCATGGTTATCTTTGGTAGAAATGAAGCTAACTGTAGAGAGAAAAATTATGTCTCAGTCATATACCTTTGTGGATATCATATTCTAGTGCTGTTAATTGTCTTTGAGGTTTTGTTTTCTACCTGTTAACTGGACTGGATCTTGAATTCTTCTAGTTTCCTTCAATATTTGGCTAAAACTCTCCAAGCTAACATTTCCAACTTTTACCCACTTTTTGACTTGGAATCACTATGAACAAAAACTGCTCTCTTCCTGAAGCTCTGCAAACTAAATGTGAACAACTTGATATAAACTTCCCAGAAATCATCACAGCAGCTCATGTATAGATAGTCTTTATGCCTGTTGCGGTGTGGGTTTATAGTCTGCTCCAAACATTAACCTTTGCTTTTCTTTTGTCTCCACAGAAATGCTTTTTTATTGAATGAATATCTAATTGCTTGCACAATATAGGCCTAACTTTGGGAGCCCAACTGCGTCACTGCCTTCTGAAATGAGACAACTCTTTAACTGAATTGACCTATTCTCAGGACTCAGACACTGGTTCAGTGAAAGGAGCAATCTACCAGCTCAACTTCTGGACTGTGAAACTTCCTGGAGAAGTTTTAAAGGTGGGACTGAAGAGGAGCAGAATGGGCCACCCCAAAACGTGCTACTTTGTCAGGTAGATTATTTTAAGCTGAAAGCAGTTAAGGCCCAGCAGACCCAGAAGAGCTTTCTGCCCCTGCCCTTAACTGCCTAAAACAATTTAGACAGGGAGGGGAGGAGACAAGATGGTGGAGTGGAAGGCCTTGAGCTCACCCCCTCTCACAAAAACAGCAAAATCACAACTAACTGCTGAACAACCATCGACAAAAAAGACTGGAAACTACCGAAAAAGATATTCTACATCGAAAGACAAAGAAGAAGCCACAACAAGATGGTAGGAGGAGCACTTTCGTGATATAATCCAATCTCATACCTGCCAGTTGGGCGACCCACAAACAGGAAAATAATTATATCACAGAGGTTCTCCCACTGGAGTGAGACTTCTCAGCCCCACATCAGGCTCCCCATTCTGAGGGTCTGGAATCGGGAGGAGGAGCCCCCCCAGAGCATTTTGCTTTGAAGGCCAGCGTGGCTTGAGTGCAGGAGCTCCACAGAACTGGGGGAAACAGAGACTCCACTCTTGGAGGGTGCACACAAGGTTTCACGTGCACTGGGACCCAGGGCAAAGCAGTGACTCCACAGGAGCCTGAGCCAGGCCTACCTGCGAGTCCTGGATGCTCTCCCGGGGAGATGGGGGTCAACTGTGGCTCACTGTGGGGACAGGGACACTGGTGGTGGAGGCCCCAGAGAATGATCATTGGCGTGATCTCTCCTGGAGGTCACCATTTTGGCACCGAGACCCAGCCCCACTCAACGGTATGCAGGCTCCAGTGCTGGGACACCTCAGGCCAAACAACTAATAGGCTGGGAACACAGCCCCACCCATCAGCAGACAGGCTGCCTAAAGTCATCCTGAGCCACAGCCACTTCTAACACACCACTTGACCCAGCCCTGCCCACCTGAGGGGCAAGACCCAGTTCCACCCACCAGTGAGCAGGCACCAGAAGCAAGAGGAACTACAATCCTGCAGCCTACAGAATGGAGACCACAAACACAGGAAGTTAGACAAAGTGAGATGGTAGAGAAATATGCTCCAGATGAAGGAACAAGATAAAACTAAGTGAAGTGGAGAGAGGCAATCTACCTGAAAAAGAATTCAGAGTAGTAATAGTGAGGATGATCCAAGATCTCGGAAAAAGAATGGAGTCGCAGACCAAGAAAATACAGGAAATGTTTAACACATTATTGACCGGGGGATTTTTACAGAAACTAATGCCTGTGGCTGTAATACATCTCCGGTCAAAAAATGTGTTAACAAACAGAGAGCTAGAAGATTTAAAGAACAAACAGAGATGAACAATATGATAACTGAAATGAAATGAAAAATACACTAGAAGTTACCAATAGCAGAATAAATGAGGCAGAAGAACAAACAAGTGAGCTGGAAGAGATTGGTGGAAATCACTGCCATATGGTGCTGGCATGAAAACAGACATACAGATCAATGGAACAGGATAGAAAGCCCAGAAATAAACCCATGCACCTATGGTCAATTAATCTACAACAAAGGAGGCAAGAATATACAATGGAGAAAAGACAGTCTCTTCAATAAGTGGTGCTGGGAAAACTGAACAGCTACATGTGAAAGAATGAAATTAGAACATTCTCTAACAAACACCATACACAAAAATAAACTCAAAATGGATTAAAGACCTAAATATAAGACCGGATACTATAAAACTCATAGAGGAAAACATACGCAGAACACTCTTTGACATAAATCACAGCAATATCTTTTTGAATCCACCTCCTACAGTAATGAAAATAAAAACAAAAATAAACAAATGGGACCTAATTAAACTTAAAAGCTTTTGCACTGCATAAACAAAATGAAAAGATAAACCACAGAATGGGAGAAAATATTTGCAAATGAAGGGATTAATCTCCAAAATATACAAACAGCTCACGCAGCTCAATATCAAAAAAAAACCCCAAACAACCCTATCGAAAAATGGGCAGAAGGCCTAAATAGACATTTCTCCAAAGAAGGCATACATATGGCCAATAGGCACATGAAAAGATGCTCAACAGAGCCAATTATTAGAGAAATGCAAATCAAAACTACAGTGAGGTATCACCTCACACTGGTCAGAATGGCCATCATCAAAAAGTATACAAATAATAAATGCTGGAGAGGATGTACAGAAAAGGGAACCCTTCTACACTGTTGCTGGAATGTAAGTTGGTACAGCCACTATGGAAAACAGTATGGAGGTTCCTCAGAAAACTAAAAATAGAATGACAATATGATCCAGCAATCCCACTGTGGGCATATATCCAGACAAAACTATAATTGAAAAAGATACATGCACCCCTATCTATGTTCATAGCAGCACTATTTACAATAGCCAGGACATGAAACCAACTGAAATGTCCATCAACAGATGAATGGATAAATAAGATGTGGTACATATATACAATGGAATACTACTCAGCCATAAAAAACAATGAAATAATGCCATTTGCAGCAACATGGATGCAACTAGAGATTATCATACTAAGTGAAGTCATAAAGAGAAAGACAAATACCACATGATATCACTTATATGTGGAATCTAAAATATGGCACAAATGAACCTATCTACAAAACAGAAAGAGGCTCACAGACATAGAGAACAGACTTGTAGGTGCCAAGACGGGGTGGGGGAGGGATGGACTGGGAGTTTGGGGTTAGTAGATGCAAAGTATGTCATACAGAATGGATAAACAACAAGGTCCTATTGTATAGCACAGGGAATTATATTCAATATCCCGGGATAAACCATAATGGTAAAGAATATAAAAGAGAATGTATATATGTGTATAACTGAGTCACTCTGCTGTACAGCAGAGATTAACACAACATGGTAAATTAACTATGCTTCAATTAAGAAAATAATAAATTAAAAAATAATTTAAAAACACAATCCCATTTTAATTAAATGGTACTTTTAGAGAAACTAGTCTTATACAGAAATATGTATTTAGAAGCTATTCATGCTCTACTTTGGATAATCTGTTAGCATATTACTCATTTTCTTGCCTTTTGCTCTTCTAACTCTTTCTTTAGTCTTGGCAATCCCTTCAGAAAGAAAGAGGGAGAGAGAGGATGATAAAGTGAACAGATGAAATGAGAACTAGTTTGACTGTTTTTAATAAAAGGTTTGGGATGGGGGGAGAGAGTAAAGCTAATACATTAAACCTATTTTAGTGTTATTTTTGGATGTTCTTTATCAGTATCCTTGAATCTAGTTTTAAATACATTCAGCCATAAATTATAAAATAACTAGTCTATTAATTGGTCTATAAATCAGGAATCAGTGTGAAATCATTTTTTAGAAGAAATTTTCATTACATAGCAAAGAAGTAGTATTCTATCTTAAATCTTCACCCTTGGTAAGCATAACAAGTACCTCAGTGACTGCCATATTTATGAAAGTGGCATATAATTAGCTGACTCACCTAATAAGACTTCACAGCAGAGCAAAAATTGCCAGCTTTTCTCATGTTACTTGGATATAGACCTAGTTGCAAATACTAATACACAGTAGGAAGTCTGGGGATAAAGTATTTTCAGTTTTCATGTCCAAAGATTAATCCTCCTCGTCCATTAATAAAATAATATTATTATATATGTCAAAATATATATTTATATTTGCTTATTATTTAAGTTTGCATGGATAGAATTCTTGAAGATCAGCCCCTTGGCTAGTACTTGAATAAGATATCATCAAAGTGAAAGTGGGTCAGCCTGAGGAAGATCCACTCTTCTGTTGAGCCCAGAAGGAGACAGTTCTTTCATCTTTGCAAATGCATTGATATTTGGAGGCGAGTCTAAAACTAGCAACTGGGGGAGGAATCAGTGGGGAGTGCAGGTTTTGACAAAGAGAGAGATAGCGAGTCTGCTTTCATATCTTAGGGAACCTAGGGAAAGCTGAAAGGCTCCTGGGAAGGAGGAAATTCCTGTGAAGAGCATAGTGAACCAAGGCTTCAGTGTCTGCTTTCAAAAACAAGTGGGAAACTGGTCTTAACACCTGACTGGGAGAAAATACTTCAGGCAAAACAAACTGCTCATACATGAAAGGGTGGATAGGACCCATAGGGCTCTGAAGCAGAGAGAGAAGGCAAGAGCTTCAAGATTGGTGCATGTGAAACCCAGAAAAAGAAGCTTAAAGAATGAGTAAAGATCTGCCTTCTTCATGTAAGAGAGGAAAGACTAGGAAAAGCTATAAGAAAGGCAGAGCAGGAACACAGTACAGTCATGCACAGGTGGTAACCTGAGGTTCCACGAGTCTCCATGCTACTGGGAACAGATGCCAGTCCAGTGTGAAGGGCTTTCAAGATCTGGAAGGAAAACTCTTCAAGAGGATCTCAGCCTTCAAGTTGCAATATCTTTGTTTAGCATCTAAGATGGGATGCGGAGGGAACAATGCCCCACAGACCACAGTAGTCAATTTCAATAGATGTTGCAGTTACTCTACCCTATAATTTCAACCATTGTGCAACACATTAGTTGTGGTTGTTTCTTTTGGTTACTTAGAAAAGCTTTCCTCTATGCTTGTCTCAACAAATCTGAGATAACACAGAATTTACTTAGAAGAGTATCAAGAAAGATAATGGGATGGGTATATCCTCAGAAGATCATTCAAATGAAGTATTGTTAAGTACTGTTAAGCTTAATTTTAGATCTTACTCTTACATGGAATAACAATAATAGGTAAGGTTCATTTAGTGTGTACTCTGTATTTGTACTGTTCCAAGAGTTTTACATGCATTATTTCATTTTAAAAACCAACTACAGGAGGAGCTTCAAGATGGCAGAAGAGTAAGACGCGGAGGTCACCTTCCTCTCCACAAATACATCAGAAATACAGCTACATGTGGAACAACTCCTACAGAACACCTACTGAACGCTGACAGAAGACCTCAGACCTCCCAAAAGGCAAGAAACTCCCCACGTACCTATGTAGGGCAAAAGAAAAAAGAAAAAACAAAGACAGAAGAATAGGGACGGGACCTGCATCAGTGGGAGGGAGCTGTGAAGGAGGAAAGGTGTCCACACACTAGGAGTCCCTTCGCAGGCAGAGACTGTGGGTGGCGGAGGGGGGAGCTTCGGAGCCACGGAGGAGAGCGCAGCCACAGGGGTGCGGAGGGCAAAGCGGAGAGATTCCCGCACAGAGGAGCGGCGCCGACCAGCACTCACCAGCCCGAGAGGCATGTCTGCTCCCCCGCTGGGGCGGGCAGAGCTGGGAGCTGAGGCTCTGGCTTCTGTCAGATCGCAGGGAGAGGACTGGGGTTGACGGCGTGAACACAGCCTGAAGGGGGCTAGTGCGCCACGGCTAGCCGGGAGGGAGTCCGGGAAAAGGTCTGCAGCTGCCGAAGAGACAAGAGACTTTTTCGTCCCTCTTTGTTTCCTGGTGCACGAGGAGAGGGGATTCAGAGCGCCGCTTAAATGAGCTCCAGAGATGGGCGCGAGCCGCGGCCATCAGTGCGGACCCCAGAGACGGGCATGAGACGCTAAGGCTGCTGCTGCCGCCACCAGGAAGCCTGTGTGCGAGCACAGGTCACTCTCCACACCTCCCCTCCTGGGGGTCTGTGCAGCCCGCCACCGCCAGGCTCCCGTGATCTGGGGACAACTTCCCCGGGAGAACGCACGGCGCGCCTCAGGCTGGTGCAACGTCACGACACCTCTGACGCCGCAGGCTCGCCCCGCATCCGTACCCCTTCCTCCCCCCGCCTGAGTGAGCCAGAGCCCCCGAAGCAGCTGCTCCTTTAACCCCGTCCTGTCTGCGCGAAGAACAGATGCCCTCAGGTGACCTACACGCAGAGGCGGGTCCAAATCCAAAGCTGAACCCCAGGAGCTGTGCGAACAAAGAAGAGAAAGGGAAATCTCTCCCAGCAGCCTCAGAAGCAGCGGATTAAAGCTCCACAGTCAACTGGATGTACCCTGCATCAGTGGAAAACCTGAATGGACTACAAATATCCCAAATTGAGGAGGTGGACTTTGGGAGCAAAGATATATATTTTTTTCCCTTTTTCTCTTTTTGTGAGTGTGTATGTGGATGCTTCTGTGTGTGACTTGGTCTGTATAGCCTTGCTTTTACCATTTGTCCTAGGGTTCTGTCCGTCTGTATTTTTTTTTTTTTTTACTTTTTAAAATTTTTTTCTTAATTATTTTTTACTTTAATAACTTCATTTTATTTTATCTTACTTTATTTTATTTTATCCTCTTTCTTTTTTTCTTTCTATTTTTTTCTACCTTTTATTCTGAGCCGTGTGGATGAAAGACTCTTGGTGCTGCATCCAGGCATCAGGGCAGTGGCTCTGAAGAGGGAGAGCCAACTTCATGACACTGGTCCACAAGAGACCTCCCAGCCCCACATAATACCAAATGGTGAAAATCTCCCAGGGATCTCCATCTCAACGCCAAGACCCAGCTTCACTCAACGACTGGCAAGCTACAGTGCTGGACACCCTATGCCAAACAACTAGCAAGACAGGAACACAACCCCATCCATTAGCAGAGAGGCTGCCAAAAATAATAATAAGGCCACAGACACCCCAAAATACACCACCAGAAGTGGACCTGCCCACCAGAAAGACAAGATCCAGCCTCATCCACCAGAACACAGGCACCAGTCCCCTCCACCAGGAAGCCTACACAACCCACTGACCCAACCTTAGCCACTGGAGACAGACAAAAAAAACAACGGGAACTATGAACGAGCAGCCTGCGAACAGGAGACCCCAAACACAGAAAGTTAAGCAAACTGACAAGACAGAAAAACACACAGCAGATGAAGGAGCAAGGTAAAAACCCACCAGACCTAACAAATGAAGAAGAAATAGGCAGTCTACCTGAAAAAGAATTCAGCATAATGATAGTAAAGATGATCCAAAATCTTGGAAATAGAATGCAGAAAATACAAGAAATGTTTAACAAGGACCTAGAAGAACTAAAGAGCAAACAAACAATGATGAACAACACAATAAATGAAAATAAAAATTCTCTAGAAGGGATCAATAGCAGAATAACTGAGGCAGAAGAACGGATAAGTCACCTGGAAGATAAAATAGTGGAAATAACTACTGCAGAGCACAATAAAGAAAAAAGAATGAAAAGAATTCAGGACAGTCTCAAAGACCTCTGGGACAACATTAAACGCACCAACATTCAAATTATAGGGCTTCCAGAAGAAGAAGAGAAAAGGAAAGGGACTGAGAAAATATTTGAAGAGATTATAGTTGAAAACTTCCCTGATATGGGAAAGGAAACAGTTAATCGAGTCCAGGAAGCACAGAGAGTCCCATACAAGATAAATCCAAGGAGAAACATGCCAAGACACATATTAATGAAACTATCAAAAATTAAATACAAAGAAAAAATATTAAAAGCAGCAAGGGAAAAACAACAAATACACACAAGGGAATCCCCATAAGGTTAACAGCTGATCTTTCAGCAGAAACTCTGCAAGCCAGCAGGGAGTGGCAGGACAAATTTAAAGTGATGAAGGAGAAAAACCTACAACCAAGATTACTCTACCCAGCAAGGATCTCATTCAGATTTGACGGAGAAATTAAAACCTTTACAGACTAGCAAAAGCTAAGAGAATTCAGCACCACCAAACCAGCTTTACAACAAACACTAAAGGAACTTCTCTAGGCAGGAAACACAAGAGAAGGAAAAGGCCTACAATAACAAACGCAGAACAATTAAGAAAATGGGAATAGGAACATACATATCAATAATTACCTTAAATATAAATGGATTAAATGCTCCAACCAAAAGACACAGACTGGCTGAATGGATATAAAAACAAGACCGGTATATATGCTGTCTACAAGAGACCCACTTCAGACCTAGGGAAACATACAGACTGAAAGTGATGGAATGAAAAAGATATTCCATGCAAATGGAAATCAAAAGAAAGCTGGAGTAGCAATTCTCATATCAGACAAAATAGATTTTAAAATAAAGACTATTATAAGAGACAAAGAAGGACACTACATAATGATCAAGGGATTGATCCAAGAAGAAGATATAACAATTGTAAATATTTATGCACCCCACATAGGAGCACCTCAATACATAAGGCAAATACTAACAGCCATAAAGGTAAATCGACAGTAACACAATCATAGTAGGGGACTTTAACACCCCACTTTCACCAATGGACAGATCATCCAAAATGAAAATAAATAAGGAAACAGAACCTTTAAATGATACATTAAACAAGATGGATTTAATTGATATTTATAGGACATTCCATCCAGAAACAACAGAATTCTTCTCAACTGCACATGGAACATTCTCCAGGATAGATCATACCTTGGGTCACAAATCAAGCCTTGGTAAATTTAAGAAAATTGAAATCATCAAGTATCTTTTCCAACCACAACACTATGACACTAGATATCAATTACAGTAAAATATCTGTAAGAAATACAAACACATGGAGGCTAAACAACACACTACTTAATAACCAAGAGATCACTGAAGAAACCAAGGAGGAAATAAAAAAATACCTAGAAACAAATGAGAATGAAAACAAGATGACCCAAAACCTATGGGATGCAGCAAAAGCAGTTCGAAGAGGGAAGTTTATAGCAATACAATCCTACCTTAAGAAACAAGAAACGTCTCAAATAAACAACCTAACCTTACACCTAAAGCAATTAGAGAAAGAACAAAAAAACACCAAAGTTAGCAGAAGGAAAGAAATCATAAAGATCTGATCAGAAATAAATGAAAAAGAAATGAAGCAAACGATAGCAAAGTTCAATAAAATTAAAAGCTGGTTCTTTGAGAAGATAAACCAAAATGATAAACCATTAGCCAGACTCATCAAGAAAAAAAGGGAGAAGACTCAAATCAATAGAATTAGAAATGAGAAAGGAGAAGTAACAACTGACACTGCAGAAATACAAAGGATCATGAGAGATTACTACAAGCAACTCTATACCAATAAAATGGACAACCTGGAAGAAATGGACAGATTTTTAGAAATGCACAACCTGCCGAGACTGAACCAGGAAGAAATAGAAAATATGAACAGACCAATCACAAGCACTGAAATTGAAACTGTGATTAAAAATCTTCCAACAAACAAAAGCCCAGGACCAGATGGCTTCACAGCGAATTCTATCAAACATTTACAGAAGAGCTAACACCTATCCTTCTCAAACTCTTCCAAAATATAGCAGAGGGAGGAACACTCCCAAACTCACTCTATGAGGCCACCATCACCCTGATACCAAAACCAGACAAAGATGTCACAAAGAAAGAAAACTACAGACCAATACCACTGATGAACATAGATGCACAAATCCTCAACAAAATACTAGCAAACAGAATCGAAAAGCACATTAAAAGGATCATACACCATGATCAAGTGGGGTTTATCCCAGGAATGCAAGGATTCTTCAATATAGGCAAATCAATCAATGTGATACACCATATTAACAAATTGAAGGAGATAAACCATATGATCATCTCAATAGATGCAGAGAAAGCTTTTGAAAAAATTCAACACTGATTTATGATAAAAAACCTGCAGAAAGTAGGCATAGAGGGAACTTCCCTCAACATAATAAAGGCCATGTATGACAACCCCACAGCCAACATCGTCCTCACTGGTGAAAAACTGAAACCATTTCCACTAAGATCAGGAACAAGAGAAGGTTGCCCACTCTCACCACTATTATTCAACATAGTTTTGGAAGTTATAGCCACAGCAATCAGAGAAGAAAAAGAAATAAAAGGAATCCAAATCAGAAAAGAAGAAGTAAAGTTGTCACTGTTTTCAGATGACATGATACTATACAGAGAATCCTAGGATGCTACCAGAAAACTACTAGAGCTAATCAATGAATTTGATAAAGTACCAGGATACAAAATTAATGCACAGAAATCTCTAGCATTCCTATACACTAATGATGAAAAATCTGAAAGTGAAATTAAGAAAACACTCCCATTTACCACTGCAACACAAAGAATAATATATCTAGGAATTAACCTACCTAAGGAGACAAAAAACCTGTATGCAGAAAACTATAAGACAATGATGAAAGAAATTAAGGATGATACAAATATATGGAGAGATATACCATGTTCTTGGATTGGAAGATCAACATTGTGAAAATGACTCTACTACCCAAAGCAATCTACAGATTCAATGCAATCCCTATCAAACTACGACTGGCATTTTTCACAGAACTAGAACAAAAAATTTCACAATTTGTATGGAAACACAAAAGACCCCGAATAGCCAAAGCAATCTTGAGAAAGAAAAACGGAGCTGGAGGAATCAGGTTCCCTGACTTCAGACTACATTACAAAGCTACAGTAATCAAGACAGTATGGCACTGGCACAAAAACAGAAATATAGATCAATGGAACAGGATAGAAAGCCCAGAGACAAACCCACGCACATATGGTCACCTTATCTTTGATAAAGGAGGCAAGAATATATAGTGGAGAAAAGACAGCCTCTTCAATTAGTGTTGCTGGGAAAACTGGACAGGTACATGTAAAAGTATGAAATTAGAACACTCTCTAACACCAAACAGAAAAATAAAATGGATTAAAGACCTAAATGTAAGGCCAGACACTATCAAACTCTTAGAGGAAAACATTGGCAGAACACTCCATGACATAAATCACAGCAAGATCCTTTTTGACCCACCTCCTAGAGAAATGGAAATAAAAACAAAAATAAACAAATGGAACCTAATGAAACTTAAAAGCTTTTGCACAGCAAAGGAAACCATAAACAAGACTAAAAGAGAACCCTCAGAATGGGAGAAAATATTTGCAAATGAAGCAACTGACAAAGGATTAATCTCCAAAATTTACAAGCAGCCCATGCAGCCGAATATCAAAGAAACAAACAACCCAATCCAAAACTGGGCAGAAGACCTAAATAGACATTTCTCCAAAGAAGATATACAGATTCCCAACAAACACATGAAAGAATGTTCAACATCATTAATCATTAGAGAAATGCAAATCAAAACTACAATGAGATATCATCTCACACCAGTCAGAATGGCCATCATCAAAAAATCTACAAACAATAAATGCTGGAGAGGGTGTGGAGAAAAGGGAACGCTCCTGCACTACTGGTGGGAATGTAAATTGATACAGCCACTATGGAGAACAGTGTGGAGATTTCTTAAAAAACTAAAAATAGAACTACCATACAACCCAGCAATCCCACTACTGGGCATATACCCTGAGAAAACAATAATTCAAAAAGAGTCATGTACCAAAATGTTCATTGCAGCTCTATTTACAATAGGCAGGACATGGAAGCAACCTAAGTGTCCATCAACAGATGAATGAATAAAGAAGATGTGGCACAAATATACAATGGAATATTACTCAGCCATAAAAAGAAATGAAATTGAGTTACCTCTAGTGAGGTGGATGGACCTAGAGTCTGTCATACAGAGTGAAGTAAGTCAGAAAGAGAAAAACAAATACAGTATGCTAACACATATATATGGAATCTAAGAAAAAAAAAAAACGGTCATGAAGAACCTAGGGGCAAGACAGGAATAAAGACACAGATCTACTAGAGAATGGACTTGAGGATATGGGGAGGGGGTAGGGTAAGCTGTGATAAAGTGAGAGAGTGGCATGGACATATATACACTACCATACGTAAAATAGATAGCTAGAGGGAAGCAGCAGCAGAACACAGGGAGATCAGCTTGGTGCTTTGTGACCACCTAGAGGGGTGGGATAGGGAGGGTGGGAGGGAAGGAGACACAAGAGGGAAGAGATATGGGAACATATGTATATGTGTAACTGATTCACTTTGTTATAAAGCAGAAACTAACACACCATTGTAAAGCAATTATACTCCAATAAAGATGTTAAAAAAAAAAAAAAGCAACTACAGTTATTTACTTTTTCAATTAATGAACAGACAGGCCGTGTAGCTCCAAAACCCGAACTCCTAGCTACGATGAAATATTATTTATCAAATTTCTTGACAAAAACTTCTTACTAAAACATTAAGTTGAGCTGCTAACAGAAGGTAAAATTCAGTTTTAAAAAATTAATACTCTCAATATGCAATGTAAAATATGTTATGAGTAAATATTGAGCTATCTCTACTATTATTTAAATGTTTGTCACCATTTTATCAGAAAAAAGTTAGAGGCTGAAAGAATTGTTGATATATATGTGAGTGGTATATTTACAAGAGCAAAAATCAGACAGAATATCATTTTAACCACAGGTTATTAAATCTGCAAACACTAAACTGATTAACTTTTTGTTACTGGGTAAAATAGCTTATTATGAATTCAATGCATAACATTTTTCAGGTTTAGACTTTTCCATTAGAGTGGTTCTTACAGAATATAATGATAAAATTGTCAGAAATAAATTGTTCATATTTTTCCCCTAAATATGTGGCACAGAAATTACAGTTTTCACAATGGTTTGAAACACCATCACTTGAGTTTCTTTCTTCACTCCTTTTGACCAATCAATGAAACTTTTGCCTGGGGCACAGGCCTACTCTTCCTAGCTTTATACTGGAAATGGTCATCTCTCCCAATCCCCAGCAACAGAATTTATCATTCTCATGATAAAAAGTAATGATCCAGGGACTTCCCTGGTGGCACAGTGGTTAAGAATCCGCCTGCCAATGCAGGGGACACGGGTTCGAGCCCTGGTCCGGGAAGATCCCACAAGCCGCGGAGCAACTGAGCCCATGTGCTACGACTACTGAGCCTGCGTCCCTAGAGCCCGTGCTCCACAATAATAGAAGCCACCGCAATCAGAAGACTGCGTACCGCAATGAAGAGTAGTCCCTGCTCAACGCAACTCGAGAAAGCCGCGAGCAGCAGTGAAGACCCAATGCAGCCATAAATAAATAAATAAATAAATAAATAAATTTTTTTTTAAAAAGTAATAATCCAGTAAGTCTCTGGGCAGATGTTACACTTAGTTATGATGTTTTATTGACCCTGCATTATTCCACAGAGAATTTGGAGAGGAATAAAAGATTATTTCCTTATCACAACAAATGAATAGCCTTTGCTTTGTCTAACACTGTCTTTTTTCTACCTTTAATTAAAGCACTAAATGTTTATTTGTGTTCTTTTAATTACTTTTAAAGCATCCATTATTTCTGGATTATATTATTGAACTCTCAGTAAATCAATATAGCGCTCTGTATTTATTTTTTTCAACCATTCTCGCTTCTTTAATTTGGTTCATTTATATCTCCCTTTGGGTTTTTTTTTTTGTTTTTTTTTTTGAGTAGAACTCCTGATTTTTATGTCAGAGGGAGAAAAAACAAAGAACACACAGAATATTCTGTATTTAAGATGCTGCAACTGTCTCAATGGTCTCAAGGAGTAGGTGGGGTGGGTACATGCTTGTGTGTGAGTGTGTGTATGAGTGTGTGTGTTGGAAAACTGTATACTGAGGATAATTCCTAATTCTAGTTCTGCTGAGAAACTGAAACTGGCTGCACAATCACTGTAAACACCTTGTACAATAGTCCCTTTCCTCTAACAACTGTGTGTACTATTTGTAGTTTGGAAGCACAGAAGAAAATACGCTTTAAAGTGCATGGGATATGGTGGCAGACTGACCTAGTGGCAGATGATATCCGTGAGATTTTGAGCAATTTAGATGTCTCAACTGGAATATGGTAATGATAAAACCTTTCTCAGAGTGTTGTACTAAATGAGGTGATAAACATAAATTAGCCTATAATGACCACAGCACACATAGTACCAAATACTTACTGAGCATCTACTAGGCAGCTAAACTGTCTTAAGTACTTTATTTTTGTTATCTAAATAGCCTAATAAATGCACATCATATATTGTCTCAATACATATTACCTATTGTTTTTGTTATAGACTTTCATCTTCTTGCTAATTTTTTTTTTTTAATGCTTTTCTTGGAAAAGACTGAAACAAACAAAAACCTTAAGAATGACTGCTTTTCCCTTATCTGACTGGCCACCTTTGACTCCCCGATGAACTGCAGTGTTTTGCTTTGCTCAAACTGGTGCACAGGCTCTCCTCTTTGTTCCCTTTCTCTCAGCTGCCTAGAAACACAGCCGAAAACTTTTGTACCAAATGATAGATGGGCCTGTTACACCCTGAGTACATCCTTGTGATTTAGATAAGAGGCAAATGCTACAGAACTATCAGTGCAAATGCTACAAATACAATGTTCTAATTGTGTTTAACTGAAGACTTTGAAGCAGAAGCAGTGTTATATTTAGACCATATCAAGGGTGAGAAATATTCACAGAACCAGTACTTGAAGATAAATATACTGTTCTTGATATTTATAATGTTGGTAAAGAAACACCTCTTATCCTTGCAATAACTAGCTTCTCATAAATGAAGCAGAACAAGTTATATATTAAAATCCCTGACTTTTCCTTTGTAGACTCTTGGGTCAACCTCACAAAAGGGTCAGTACTGTACCTGTGAAACTCTAGACTGCTAGATCAGTCAATTATAACCTCGTCATAAAAAATAAAACACAGGGAAAATATAGAGAACTGAGATCTTAGAAGTGGCAAATACCAATAGTGTAACATTACTACAGATTTTCCTTGACGTACAACGGGGGTTACAACCCAATAAACCCTACGTAAGTTGACAACCTCCTATATGGAAAATGCATTTAATACAACTAATCTACCCAACATCACAACTTAGCCTAGCCTACCTTAAATGTGTTCAGAGCAATTACATTAGCCTACAGCGGGGCAAAATAATCTAACACAAAGCCTATCTTATAATATAGTATTAAATATCTCATGTAGTATATTGAACGCTGTCATGAAAGTGAAAAACAGAATGGGTGTACAGCTATAGAACGGTTGTGTGTTGGTTGTTTACCCTCCTAATCGCATGGCTGACTGGGAGCTATGCTAGCTGCCACCGCCCAGCATCATGAGAGAGTATCGTACTGCGTACTGCTGGCCTTGGAAAAGATCAGAATTCAAAATACGGTTTCTACTGAATGCATATCACTTTCACACCATCATAAAGTCAAAAAATCCTAAGTTGAACCATCATAAGTCAGGGGCTGTGATATACTGTCATAAATACAATCACTGGTAGCATTGTGACTTGCTTCCAAAAATGTGCAATATATTTGTGTTTAAAGGGCTATAAGATTTTGGAAGGCAAATTTAGAATTAAGTTGTTCTGTATTAAGAACTGACCTTAAAATGATGATTTCTGTCATACTGTTTATCCATGAGCACCTCCAAATTTTGATTGAAAACTATGATCCAGAAAAATGTTTCTCTACAGCCTAATTCAGAGATAGAGATTCTATGGTTTGTGTTATATTACCAAATATGCAATCATATTGCCAATATTAACCTACTCAACTAATCAAAAGAAAGTAATTAGCAGTATAAATCCAATCAACATAATTATGTATAGTACTTATATCAGGAATCATAGACTGTACAACGCTATATAAATGCTAGATAAATAAAAAGTTAGATAAATAAAAGTAAAACACAAGGTAGTAAATGTGATAAAAGGGCATAAGGAAAGTTAAAGTAAAATGTTCAGAATGGGGTATGATGACTTCTGGCTAGAGGAAACATCGTTAGAACTGGGTCTGAATATTCTGGTTAGACTGGGAACTTCAGGGAAAGGACACATCATGGACAAAACAGAGTGGCCGGGAAGTGAATTTGTCTGGCTGGAGAATAGGGTATGAAGATAGAGGAGTATCCTGATAGCCATTCAGTAGGGTTTAAACATTCAAAAATTGTTCTGTGTATCACACAGAAAAGTTATACAGTACATATTTTGTTTGAAAAAGAATGTTCTGGAAACGATGTACAGAACAGTTTGGAAGGAAGGGAAGCAGAGATGAATGGATCATGTAGGGGATTAGTCACAGCAGTAATCCGGAGAGAGGTAATGAGATGACTAGAGGAACGGGAGTGGAAATGGAGCCAAGGGATTGGTGTTGAGAGCTACTGTAGAAGTTGAATGGACAGAATTTAGCAACTGTTATTTATGACTGTGATAACTCAGATTTTATCCTACTTGCAAGCTAACAAGTTAGCCTGCCACAGCTTTACGGATGCTGGCCAAAGACACAAGAGTCCTTGACCAAAGGGACAGGGACAAATGACTTTAATCCTCATAATAAAAGCAGTAGCCAGCGTATCATCATTTTCTTGACCAGATTCCACAAGCCCTAATTCCCACAGAGAGGTTCAGGTAATGCCTACACAGCCAGTGGGTTGCATTATAGAAGAGGAATCCACGGCTTAAGCAACCTGAATCTTTTATAATCGCCAGTTAACATGTCTTTCCTTTGCCCCAGAAAGAGACACTATCTCTACCCAAGGCTGTAAGCACATCCGCCCTTTGTTTTAGAGAGAGAAACTATTTCTCTCTTCCAAGCTGTTCACTGTACAAAAATCCTTGAAACATAGCCTCAAATACAAGGCACAAGGTGCCTTGCTTGCAAAATGTGCAGAAATGTGAGCTACTTGTTCTCTCAGCACTGCTTGGATGTGGGCAAATGACATAGGACATGGGATAAAAACAACCAGGTTTTGAGTTTGACTGACTAGGAAAATGGGGACCATTATTATAGCAATATAGTAAAAGAGGAGGAAGTAGATTTTAAGGGCCAAGTCATTTTTTGCTATGTTGAGTCTGAGGTGCTTCCGTAAATATATGTTGAAAATGTGATACTAGAGTTAAGACTTCAGCAACATAGAGATATGTTTTGAATATTTACTCCATAGAGGTATTTGAGGAAGTTGTCAGGGCTCAGAAAACTAAGAAACAGACGCAAGTGAAGAAAAGACAAGCTGGCATCACATGAAGAACCTTCTGAGTTAGGAGGCATGGCAGGAAAAAGAGGGAAAAAGCTAAGGCAAAGTAAGAGATGGAGTATGAAAAACAGCTAGCAACAGTGTTTCAGCAGCTAAATGAAAAAGGCCTTTTACTAATGGGTTGGTACTACTGCTAGCAGTTTCAAGCAATGAAAAAAGAAAAGGAGGAAGAGAACCACATTACATGTACTTTCAGTATTAAGCATTTTTTGCTTGGGGGATGCATGTATGTTTATTAAACGTTTGTTTAAGTTTGTTGAATAGTCCAGAAAAAGATGGAGGAAAAAGTCAAATTTCAGGTGATAAAGAATAAGCAAGACCACTGGAGGCCATGACAGCAGACAAAATTTTGTGAGGCTATGAGTAGGGAACGTTGTTGGGACATTTAATTTTGAGACCAACAGGATTTGAGATGAGTAGGGTTTTTGATTTTTGTTTGCTATTCTAAAGAAACGAAGAGGCTTATTAACGATTTCAATAGGAGCAGAATTTCACAATTCTGAGAGGGCAGAGAGGGGTTGGTTCATAGAATAAGATCTCAAAAGACAGAGAAAGGGATGGAGTCAAGAACACGGGTGATGTTTACTTTGGGAGAGGCAGGACACATTAACATGCAAAAACCTTTCTAGATGGAGACAAGAGAACTCAAAGGAGCCTGCAGCAAGAAGTCCCTATTTTCTAGGTAAGATAGTAATGAGATCACACAGATGAAATGCTTAGGGGTGGAAAAGACAGGGGAGGGGACTTATATTTATTAAATAATCTTGTAAAGTAGTCAGTCATCCCATTTTATTGATGATAAACACGAATGTCAGAGATTACATTTTTGCCTAAAGTCACAAAAAGATGATGAATAGTCAAGGTGGGTTCAAAACCTTATCAATCTTATGCTAAAGCTAAGTTTTTAATTGTTGTGGTCTTTAGGGAAGTGGACCACAGTGGACTCTGAAAAATAAAATATCAATCAGAAAGTAATAAAACAACTGCTGAGAAGCTGGGAGTGCCAAGTGGAATCTGGGTATCATCACTTGTTAGTTGAATCAACCAGCCCAATATCCTGATTTTCTTTAGCCTAAATTTTGAGGCTTTCACATGGGCTGAAACAGTTCATTGTGAACTGTTTTACAGCAATAATGTAAGAGTGCTCAACAGATAAAGAAGTGAAAAACCACCACTGCCTCAGAGAGTTCTACTGCCAGTTTCTCCTCTAGGCTGACCTTCTGGGCCTTATAGCTAGTTTGTCAACAAAGAATCTGGCTGGCCCAGATTATCTGACATTAACTAAAAGCCAAATCTAAAACACATAAATAATACCATACGTGTCTACAAAACCACCTTCTAGTCAACCAAATTTCTAAATCATACAATAAAAATTTTTAAGTAATTCCAAGTATTTGGAAACAAGAAAAAAGTCACTTTGACATAAAATTGACATATATAAAGGAGACTATGCATAATGCATTTTTAAATGAAATTCAAACTTGAAATTTGACTTTTAAGATAAAAACAATTCAATATAAATCTATATTTAATTATTCTGAATATTATATATGTTTTAACCTCCTTCTAAACAAACTTGTTTTGGTTACCTTCATTTTAGATTCCTCTTAATTTTGTTTAATTTTGATATCTCTGAAATTTAAGTCCAGGGAACTATTCCATCTTCTGTCACCCTAACCTTTCTAAGTGCTGGCATTCTTTTATTCGGTGTGGCTTTCCTATTTCCATTTTTTACATCTCAAAGCATAACTTGGTGTGGAGTGTCCATGAATCCCATCTCCGTGGAAACCAAGACATAGGCAGCAGAAAGGTGATTTTGTAAGAAAGTCCACTAGAGCAGAAGAGCCAGTGCACACAATTTACTTTCCTAGCAGACTCAGCAACTTACCCTGGAAAAGAACGTCTGCCTCTGTTGAATTTTACTAGGCAAATGGAATATTTGAAGGCCGTTGGATGTTTCAAACAAAACAAAACAAAAGGTAGAACTGTGTTGGTGTTCTCACGTGCTTATGCCCAGAAAGTAGCAGGCTGAGCTTCCCTGTGACTAACTGGTATCACAGTGCAATTCCTGCCCAGAACTGACAATCCAGTCATTTTAAAGCTTTTCATCATCATCACACTGTAATTGCTATAAAGTATAAAATAACTACTTTTTATAAGAAACTTTAAAAAAATCTCTGTGTAAACAGATAAAAGTGGTTCCTGCCCATCATTCCCTGTCCCCCAGTACCGGGGACTTAGGCGCATCAAAGGAATTCATGGAGCTCCTTGGAGCAGGTGTGAAAACCGCAATGATCAACTACATCAATGTTTCCCTCAAAAGAGAGATACCAACATTTTACTTCAGGAAAAAAGCAGCCTGATATAATAGAATATCACTAGTTAAGAAACTTCTCGAAGCCACTTTCAAGGTACTGTCGATAAATTATTGTAATTTGACAGATTATCTAATCTATATGTCACCTGCATACCTGTAAAATGAGACTTTCAAAACACACATACCCACCAGTTACACACAGGTGTTTTAAAACAAGTGTTCCCCGAGTATCTAAATGTGAAAGCTTAGATCTTCAATTTTACGTTCTTCACAGACAAGCACAATATGTATTGAATGGATTAATAAATTAACAAACAAGATTGACATGGGTTAATCTGAATCACATTCAGAACAGAAATCATTTCCATAAATATTTAAAGATGAACCTGCACATCCATTACCCTTAAACCTCTCTGTAACTGATATCCCAATTTCACTCTTAGTAGCTATTCAGCCTTAGGTGTTAAGCACACCTCTCTCCTCTGGTCTTCTCTTTCAATTTCACAGCTACTTCTGGCAGGAAAGACAACTGCCTTTGTGAGTGTGAATACATAACACTGTGGAGTGCAAGGCACCTGAGAAAAGAGGATGCCAAGATAGGGAAAAAGACAGGGAGCTGGAAACATAACATCTATGCATTTGTCTGCTTATAATCTAATTTATATGTCAGTCATTTTAAAAAGAATAGAAGGTGTTTAGAAAGTCAGTGTTGCCTCTGGCTGTACTTCATGCTGTGGCCACTTAATACGAAGTAGTGTCCTTACTTGGTATCACAAAGGACAATTTAGAATCGAGAGCTCAATCTCTAAGGACGGTTTATGCGCTCTATCTTGAGGCACACCAAGGAGAGAGTTTATCATTTTCAGAAAACACTACCATTATTCAAGTTAGAAAGAGGGCTGATGGAAAATTTATTATTTTTTTTAAGATTTAGAAAGATCATGAAGGCAAGCTGGCTTTTAATAAAAAATATTTTTATGCATTTCCTGAGTGACTGAATTTATAAAGTCCAGAAACTCAGCTGATAGCTTAAGCTTTTTTTTTTTTTTTTAAATTACAATGGGGGAAACCTGAATATCATTTGGACTATCAGTTGCGAAATTAAACAAAAGGGAAGTTTTGCTAATGGGTGATTTTAATATTCGTGAATGTGAGGGTTCAGCGTTTTCTCCAATGTTTCCCCCAGCAAGACCACTAATTAATGATCATCTTTACAAACGGAACATGTCATTGAGAATATTTTTTTTCTTTGTCAAGAGTTAATACTTATTTTGAATATGTTTCATTATTCCACTCCATTTTTCTCTGTTTATTTCTACCTGAAAATTTCTTGATTTTCTTTTCATTCAGTCCTCTTATTCTCACTACAGGATTTTTAAAAGCCTGGTTTACTATATTGAAATCCTCCAACCATGAAGTCAGCAATGTTTTGATTTGATCCATCTAACATTAGGCTGAATTTGTGAAGCTTAGACATCAACATGAAAGAAAAGATTTTTTTTTAAATAAAATGCCTGAGTCAAAATGAGAGGTCAAATTTTTACAGGGTGTTTTGCGTCTTGAAAATCTTCCTGCTGTAATTATCTGAAGCCCTTTGCTAATCATTAAGGGACTCTTGTAATTGTCCCTTTTCTCTACATTAATTAAGACAGGATCATTGGAGACACGTTGCTGTTCTGCATCTTTAAGTATTTTTAGTTCTTCATTATCAAAAGAGAAAAAAATGCATTAAGAAACAGCTTGCTTCTCAGCCAAATTTTCTGATATACAGATATTCTCAAAAAGGTCTCTGGAATGGGCGTTAATCTTATTTCTGCACTTTTTTTTAAAAGAAGGTCATTATGAATTTTACACATATTTTTTAACCTGTAATGTACTTTTCTGATTTGATTTCAATTGAGCTAGTAAAGAAATAGGAATCAGGTGCTTGCTGCAATCAAGATGCCAAAGAAGTTATATTTACACTATATCACAGCTTAGGTAGACGAGAAGAAAACTGATAATTGATTAGCCCCAGGGCAATTCAGATCTACCGAGAGGGGCCTTCCCCACTTAATGCAGTGATAGGAGATCCTGGCTCCTGGCTATAGGGATGCGAACCAGAGTATATCCAGTCCTAACCTTGGGAGGATGTCATTGCATTGTGCTGCATTAAAATAAAAATACAAACGAAAGCAAGCAAACTGAGTGATAAGAAGCTGCTTCATTTTCCTTCATATTATTTTTTTCTAAGGCCAGCTCACATGCCCAGTAGAAGAGAAAGGATCTGAGAGAAGTAACATAGAAGTCTTCTTGTAAGCACCCGTAGATCGCAGAACAGGGCACGCACCTAGGACTTGCTTCGTAAGTTTTCATCGAGTGACTGTACCTCACCTGTGAATTCTTCCATGATATCCTCTGTCGGGGCTCCTCTGTCCCCTGGGTGCGCCCCTGAACACCTTCCCCGTAGACGTAGTTCAGCAGAAGCTGCCCATTTCGAACCTACTGGTGTAGGCTGGTGTCCTCTACTGCGTTGTAAGTTCCCAAGAGCAGGGATGACATTATATTCATCTTTTCCTTCTACAGTTCGTTGCCCAGTGCCGAGCAAATAATACCAAGTAAAAAATTTTTTTTTTTTAAAA
This sequence comes from Balaenoptera physalus, assembly GCF_965194825.1. Lineage (NCBI taxonomy): Eukaryota > Metazoa > Chordata > Mammalia > Artiodactyla > Balaenopteridae > Balaenoptera > Balaenoptera physalus. The sequence goes on from NC_138884.1 coordinate 10,540,268, forward strand.
ATGAATAAACTAATGTATATAAAACACCAGTGGAGAAAACAGAAAATCAGTTACTAAAAAATTCACTCAATTTAGTTGTTTTAAAATAGGAATCCCTCAGTGATTTATATAGCAGAAATTAGGATTCAGATCCAAGTAAGAAGAGATACTATCACCCCATAAAGATAGCACAATGTGTTGTATGTTAAAAATATATTGTGTGATACTACGTTTTCACACAATTTTAAAAACGTATTTACCTTTTATGTTTAGTTATAAAACATTAACACCAATATGCATGGGTAACACCTGAGGTCCTCATTATAAATGCAGAGTCCCAGGCTTTTGCATACACATTGACTGGTAAGTCTCCTTTTTTTTGAGAAAAGGACCTTTTATCTGGGGAGAAAAAAAGATAATCAGCTTTTCTGAGAGAAAAGCCTTGATCCCTGTGGCTCTATCACCCAAGGCAGTGAGAGCGACCTTCACTCTTTAACCCTTACTCCCTTGCAAAAGAAACTCCCAAATCTCATTACACATGGTGCATTTTCTATTCTTGGTGTTATCTATGGGACTCCCACAGCAGCTTAGGAATCTGGATAAAGAAAGAAAGTACCAATCTTAAAGTACTTAATAATAAAAAGAGCAGCCTTTCAGAATTACAAAAAATGAATGGGTATACACAATGTTTTAACTGAAAGTGTCTTGACAATAGAATGAAATTGTAGGCTAGATATTAATAGTATATAATATATACATTTATAAAAATTTACCACTTGTTAAGATACTTATTGGGGGCTTTACCATAACTGTAGGAGGTAGGTGCTAGGATGAGGTCCACTCTACAGACATAACTAGTTTACCCCACTTCTCTCAACTTCTAGGAAATGGAACCAGAAAGCTTGGCTGCAGAAGATATACTCTGAACTACCAGGCCGCATCGCCTCTCAAAACAAGCCTGGGTGTATGTGGGTGTGTGTTTAGACATATATGCATACCTGGGAGCTATTTGTGTCAAAACTGTCTACTACTGTTTACCTTAATGGTTGGAATTCAGGCAAATGGGACAATATTTATACCTTGAATACCGTTAAAATTTTAGCAGAATTAGTTAACAGTTTTATCCCTGTGTATCTCAGCAGTACATTTAAAATATAACAGTTAGATGGGAACTTTTATAACTGTGTGATTCAAACACAAGTACAAGAAATATTGAAGAAAAAAAAAACTTGCTCCAATTACCATCTACTCCTAAGTCTCTCCTTCCCTCTGGATTTGATGTTAAATCGTGCCACATTTCTCAGAAACTAATATCTTACAACTGACTTCTAAGAAAGGGTTTAGAAAAAGAAAAAAAAAAGTTTGAGTACAATGCAAGCCTCTATTATAATACTGTTTCATTCTCCTATTATCTCTCATTAGAGCATACCACCTGCTCTAAAATTAGTTAATAACGGTTTCTCGGCATATTTCGTTTTGTTAATACACAAATACACAAATGCATCTGTAAATATACACACACAAGCACACATACATACATATATATATATATATATCATAGACTAGAATGCTTTCTTGGAGGGGTTTTGGGGCCTATGTGATGTCTGTTATTTAAATTTTCATAGTACTTGCACACATGAGAAAAGTAAAAACTGGGGAATAAAGAAAGGAGATGTTTTAATAATCATTGATGACCTGTTAAAAATAACATTTAAATGTTCTTTAAATGATTATTAAAACATCTAAAAGAAAACATCTCAGTTAGACTGTGATTAACTATTTGATTTGAGCCCAAATACCTTGAAGTTGTAAATTAAGTTTTGTCCAGTAGAATACGTAATCCCAAAGGTTACAGCTTGTTTGGCCAGTAAAATATTAACTGGTTTTGTATTTATTAGCCAATTCATTTCAGAATTCCTTTGACTCACTGTTTCTATAATCTTTATTCCTCAAATTCTCCTTTGAACCAGCTTAGTGGTTCCCATATTAATTAGCCAGTTGAACAAAACCTTTGACATGCATTCATTTTATTTTTGTGTGAAACATTTTTTACTTTGTGAAAACTATAACACACTATAGAAAGACCAATTGCTAAGTTTACTTGAAGCATTGTTGAATCGTCTTTGTCCTTTTTAGTTTTAACATTCTGTATTATTTCAGATGATTTAAAAACTCAGAAAATATTTGGGGCTCATATTTATAGTCTTCCTAAGTAGTATAATCTGTTACCTAAATTAGGTTAAGTAAACTTCCTTGAACATTTTCATCCTTTAAAGGTAAATACATGAAAAAAGAGCTATGTTCCAAATCTCTAAGCCATACTCAATATACTAACTCCTTACTTAGGAACTCAGCAAGAATAGGTGGATTTTTTTAAAAAAATACATCCCATAGGGTGTTGCTATAAATTATTTTTATAAATTATACTGTCTCTTTCATTTCCCTTTTTATTTGGAACGTATTACATACTCTGGTGGTTTCAGAGAAAGCATGTAGGTCATTCCAAGCATCTTTTCTGGAGAGTACAGGTGTGACAAAGTATGAACAAGAACAATGGCTACCCAACCAATCAAGTGGCCTCCGAAGGACAAAAACCAGAGCATCTAAAGCCATGAAGGCGTCTGACCACTGAGGAAGCCCTAGGGAAGTGGCCTCTCCATTTCCTCCTTCAAAAGCTTTGCATATGGAACATCTATCTGCTCTCCTACAGAGATGAGGGAACGCCCTAGACAACTCCTCCTCCTCCCCTCCACATTCCCCAGTTTACATACACACCCAAGGAGATTAATTAACACTTATTCCAGGAAGAAACACAGACACTAGCATCCGATATTGGAATAGTCCTTGGTGAATAACTATAACACTTACAGAGGGAGAGGGAGATATTTTGAGAGAGGAAACAAGCATTGGACTTTATTGCTTAAAGTCAAAAGACATTGGTATTTGTGGTAGAAGTATGAACAAAACATACTTTTTTTGAAAAACAGAAATATGAACAAAGCAATGTAATTTTGTACTAAGTATCTACTGTTTTTGTGGCAATGGCCTGTCACTTTAAAAGGCTTACATAAAATGAACAATTGGATCTAAAACAGCTACTATTATAGCATGCTCTGAAGATCTGACCACCTTCAACAAATGGGTAGCTGTGATCCTACAGGCAGGCACGTAACTAGAGATGCACAAGTAGAATGGTGTTCCTTTTAAGTATAATATAAATCATTTTATATAATATAGTTATAAACATATAGTTTGTTTTTTCAAAACAAAATACAGTCAGATTTAAAATTACTCTGAGACGAACACTTGACAATTTAAATTCAAGAGTCCTTGTCTTTTGAAGGAAACGATGAAAGCAAATGCTTTCGAGAACTTGGCTGTTATCCGAGCCATTTCAATAGTCAAATTCCACATTCACTTCTGAGTGATGACTTTGGAAGCTGTCAGGACATACCAGTTATAAGTTTTCTATTTATAGAGTTACTTTCTTCAAAGAAACAAAGTGTTTTATGTACATACCTAACAATTTCTTTCCAGGAAGATAAACTCAATAGGTATTGAGATGTTTCCCACTTGTTGAGTTGCATCCATGCAATAAATCCCATGTTTAGCAATGTTCCCCAATAAAGCTTAATATTTATAAACTCATGCATATCCAAATTTCCATTAGAAGATTTTTACATTGTGAAAATGGATATATAGCATTTTGTGGCCCAAAGCATCACACAGTTCCATTGTTGTTGTTGTTTCTTTTTTGTTTGTTTCTTTCTTGCACATTTTTTGGTCATAAATCATAGATGACATAAATAGGGCAATCTTAATTCCCTTTGCATAAAATTTCAATGCCTTCGCATAGCTTATACAGAAATCCAAACTTTTTCACCATAAGATCTGAAATATCTACAGCCTCTATCTCCTCCTTCCACTCTCATATTCCCTATATTCTAGGTACTCTGGTCATTTCATGCCATTAAAATCACCAAATTCTCCCATCCTCAGGGCCTTCACATGTCAGCTTGTTCTGCCCTATACTTCTGTCTCACATTCTAATCACCCCATCCCCAAACATTCTCTGCTCACATGGTTTACCCCTTCTTGCCTTTCTGATCTCAATTTAAATGTGACCTTCCTATATAAACTTTCCATAAACTGAACTGACTGAATCCAAATGGTTAATGGGTTTCCATTCTTATTACACATTCTCTGTGCATCTATTTTATAATGCTTTGGGAAAAAAATGAGAAGGAGGTGGTCTCAGGAGAACGGAAGTACTGGCGTAAAGGTGCAAAAGGGGAAACAGTATCTGTTCCGCCACCTGGCTCTAGGGATCTTAAGGAGGGGAAGAGAGAGAGAAAACTGCAGCAGATGCTGAAGGTGCCCGTTTGATTGACATAATTGAAGTCCTCAGGGCACAAGAGGCAAGGTCACTGGCAAGGGTATCAGTGGCATGATTCCTCCCTTAGTAACTCAAGGGCAGCAGATTCCAAAAAGGAAAGGAAAGCAGATGAAAGTGAGCAGACTTGTTCTTGAGCACATGTGAGGTACCCTTGGAGACTGCAATAAATCACTGGGAGACTGAGGGGAGGTTTAGGCCCTGCAGATGGAACTCTGCAATGGAGAGGAATATTGTTTATCCTCAGGCTGTTCAGATCCGAAGACACTTAGGTCAAGTAAATGACCCCTGGGATGGTAACAGTCAGCGATTATCTGCAGTTACAGATCTGTCTCTATACTAAACCAGATAACAGCATCCAGGAATTATCAAAAGCCACAAATCAATCCCAGTGTCTTATCATGAAATCACATAGTGCTTTTCCCTTTCCTCATGGCTACTTAATGGATACTGGCAAGCTGTCAAATAAACAAACAGAAGTGAGGATAAATGATGCTCCCCAAATATAAGGTGAGACATCAGTCAGACTTAGTATGGTCAGGAAATTTAGTCTGGTTTTTAGCTAGCTTTATTTTAGCACAGCCATAAATCTAGCTGTAATTAGTCTCTAACTTCAATGACTCAATACATTTAAGCATTTCACTTGACACTCAACCGTGAAAAACTGCAACTGATTTGACACTAGTAATGTGCTCTCATTCGCGTGCATATGATGCTGTCAGTACGACATGTGCTTTCAGTATCTGGATTTTTTCTTGTGATACTGATGGACTATCACGAACCACCTTATATCTCTCCTAGTTTCCTCTGGCCTAATAGGATGCATTTGAGGGGCAAGTGAACATGGTAGATAGAGCCTGTGGGCATTGGTTAGATTTCTCCCTCAATATGAAACAAATTAGCTTCTACTGACACTCAACAGAGCATGGGAATAATTTTTATTATTTTTTAAATAAAGTTACCTACTTGAAACATCACCCCAGTCAATGAAGACACTGTATCTTCTATAACTGATCGTAAAGATTATTTTTAGCTGAGATATGACAAGCAAATTGCTGTTTTAATCACTGGGATTACCATTTAAAATAGATAGTAAGCATTTACTTTTGAATCTGGAAACAAATTAAAGCAAATAGTATTTCATATCTAAATCACATTTAACATGTTTTAAAATGGATAGTAATTTTTTTTTAAACTTTAAAAATGTATTTGATATGTGTGGGTATTCCTGCACCTGAGCAAGATTTTCACTTCTCCAGGGATTTTTATTGACCCACAGAATCATAATAACAGGGCTGTGTAAAATTTCATCAAGTGCTAATTTAACATCTAAGTTTTTATTAATTGATTTGTAAAGGAGACAACAATGAGATTCAAAGGAAGAGGCACCATCTGTGGACAGCTCCATTTCCAGATTCAAGAAAACTAATAAAACATTTACAGCACTGAGAGTGAATCAGATGGGGTATGTACTCGTCTGTGTGGCCATATTGCATAGTGGGGGGTGGGGTGGGGGTGGGTGTCAGGGTAATAAAGTTCAGTCATCCATTTAGTCTCCAGTTGGAGCTCAGGCAACTGTAATTTGTACTTATGATGATAAATTTCTGAAAACGATGCAGTATTTGTAGACCATGTTAAAAATTATTCAGTGGAACTAGAAAATTACCTATTTTGAAAATAAAAACGCACAAATATTCAAATGCAAGAGAAACTGGAAGATTTAAAATGCTTGTTTTAAATAGAATTATCATAAAATTTTGATAGAAAATAGCTCAGCATATATTTGTTAATATTATATGCTATTTTCATTTCATCAGTTCTACTAAGGCAAATACATGATTTTTTGTATACAAAAAAAAAAAACCCTTCAGGAAGTATACTCTGACCACAGGGTAAAATTTTTTATGATTATTAGCATGGGGAAAGTGTAAACAGGTAGATACTTTTCATAATTTTAAATTATTAAATATATTTAATAGAAAGGAAATCTGATTTTACAAATAACTTGAAACCTTAAATATATATGTGACCTCAAAGCACACAATGTTACTTTGTCCTGAGAATAACAGCTTTAAAAGAATTTAGGCTTAAATATTCTCCTAAATGCTTTGTCAGACTTAAACTATAGTCCCTCAGAGCTCTTGACAAAAGGGAATAGAAAGAAGCAAAGATTTTACAGAGCTCAGGGAAAGTTGAAAGATGGCCTGTGTCATCTATTCCTTACATTTTTGAAGAGTAAACGGTAAACGGTTTTCCAGAGAGCCTGCAAAATTGCTAAAATTAAATGTTTGGACGTAAATGTGGAATGCAGAATTAGCTACCCTATTTTTAATTTGGCATTTTCAAAGGCAAATTAAAAGGAAATATATATATTTTAAAGTACTCAACTGTAAAATGGATATTATAGGAGACCTAGACTTATAAGAATAATATGTTTTAAAGGCTCTAGATGTCACACAATATAAGTATATTTACAAATAACGATTTTGTTTTCCTTTTAAGTGTAATTGTCTAAAATTTTCAATACTCTCCCCCCTTTTGACCTATGATATCTTGACATTCAGCAAATGGGTAAGCAAAAAATTAAGTGGAATAATTGGAAAGAACCATTAAATAATCAATATCTGATAACTTAGTAATGTGAGATAAGAATTTTATGCATTATTTGGGCTTATAAACTAGGTCCTTTTTATAGATATTTGCTCTTATTCTAGTCATTCTCCAAATAATTTTTAGGCACTAATTACAAAAGATGGCCAGAAATGGAAATTCTGTGTATATAATAAAGTCAGGTCGTCATTCAATAAAATCAGGTCTATATACCAGAAAAGACCTTTACCTTCAGGCTAAGGCAATCTGGACTGCACAAATATATTTCTTGTTGGAACCATTTCCGTCTATAGTCCTTAAACATTTCACACACATTTACTCTGGGGGTTTGGTTTATTACTTCTCTTCACTCCCAGTCTCTTAAGCACTGGCATCACACTTGCAGAAATATCTCTACATAAGACATTTTTGACGGAATGAGAAAGATTAAAATATAGATGTTTATTTCAGAGATGTTGAAATAGTTTATAAAAACTCTCTATGAGGAATACATGCATAATGTAATCTATCAGGAAAGAGCAATGCTATCTTTAAATAAAAACAGTATGTGTGTGTTCTGAAAGGTTGGACTTCACTGTTCTGTGTCACTTTTTTAAGGCGTGCTTGAATCAAAACCGACAGCTTTGGCTTGAAATAGGCTTTAAAACAATGTCTGTTTTAATGCAATGAATTCCGACATGAAATTTGCTGGAGCTGGCCAGGATACCCGCTACGAGTCAAAATGTTTATGGCAGGGAAGAAAGACCTGAAATGTAGGCATTTAGGGGGTTGCTATGATAGTTATTCTAAACAGTTGAGTTCAAAATTGTATTTGTCAATTCTATTATCAAATATTATAAAACATGAGGTAAAAATAGATGTTAGGTAATTGAAAAGACTACAATAAAACTTATTTCAGAAAACTGCTGGTTTCCTAATATATGCACAGTTTTCAGTGTCTTTGGAACTGTGAACTCTGCCAGTGAGATGAGCAGGTGATGGGCAGATGGGTGGGTGATATCATCTATTACACAGGCAGAAATCAAAGTCTTCCTTTTCACTTTACAAGCTGTCTGGGAAGAAGGTGTGTGTGTGTGTGTGTGTGTGTGTGTAATGGGGAGCTGCAGGAGATTAATTTGTAAGCCAGTATCTGATGCAAAAACAGACATTTACTAAGTCATCTATGAGGAGACGTTTCAATAAGAGCTGAGCATTCATATAAATCTTCAGGGACCCAGATTCTCTCAAGTGTGACAGAATACTCATCTTAACTGCAAGCACTCCTATTTTAAAAGATTACATTTGGCAAATGGCTCTGGCGTTTTGAGTTCTGCTCAGTGCCAGGTTTGTTTTCAATCTGATTAACATTATCTAATGACAATAAAAAATGACCTGTAATTAAAACCTCTTTAAAATTTTCTATGTGAGTCCCACCATGGATGTTCTTTTTAAGAATGATCTCTAAAACACTTAAGGTGATTATAGAAGAGATGTCTTGGAAGCCATAGAAAATAACCATTGTTCAATGCTGGTCTGTGCACCATTAGGAATACTATATGAGAGGACAAAAATTTATCCCAGAAAAAGGATATCATCTAGCCGCCAGAATCCAACTGGATTCAGTATAAGTGAGCAATGCATGAAACAGACTTGTGGTTTAAAACAGTGATGTGCAAGGTGCATAGTCTAAGGTCCTCACTCAATTAATTCCATTACCTAATCTGTTTGACATTTAATCTTTGTATAGTACAGTGTGTGAAAAAATCCCTGTTATAGGATTCTAGACATACATTACATAGTTCTCTAATTGTGCTTGCATAATCACAAACAAGTGGGCAAACCCCTTGCTGGGCTATATCAGCATCTCTACCTACACGTCCACACTGATTTTGTGAATTTTGCAGTAATTTATATTGGGAATGGCTCCCCCCATGTAGGGCCCTTGGAAATAAATAGTGCTGAATTAACTGAGACACTTTTCATATTCTCATGTAATAAGAAAATCTAACCAATAATCCTTCTTTTGAGGCATTCATACAGAAATGTTTGTAGAAAAAAAGTTATGTTGTTTACTTTGGCATTCTTTTTATGAGAAGAAAAAAAAAACAAAGGTTATATCTACAGAGAGGGAACAATCTAAATCACAGACACATTTATTCATATGTTTCCAGACCTGTGACTGAACTCATTTTAAATAATGCTTTCATTTATAATCTAGCCCCTCTCTTCTGTAATAGGATGGTTTTATACAATTATACTATCATCATTTCCATTATTTATAGTTACACACATCTTCCACCTAATTTACCCTTTTAATCCTATTTATTTGCTAATATTTTGGTATATTTATTATCTTTATATATAAATACAATCTACCAGCATTAGGCAGGAAATATTTAAGAGACCCCAAACTTTTTTATGCCAAGAAAGATAGTGGTTTGCCAAGAACCACAAGCTTTTTGAACTTAACTTTGATCTGTGCCAGCTGCAGGTTTGGGAGAGGGCTGTCTGAAGTGATGAATGGGTCAGTCGAATGTCCAGTGGGTTATTCTTTCTTGTGGCACCTGACCTAGAATTGTTGCCTTTCCTCATAAAACCATGACAGACAAACACCATGAACCTGGGTAGGCACAGCTTTCACTATCCTAAAAGACTAGTTGATATGTGTTATATGAATAGAGAACTAGAAGTGTTATCTGAACAGTATGGCCACAGTGGATAGAAATGAGAGTGGAGAGCAGACTGGATGTGTGTCTAGATATGGCTTGGAGCCAAAGGACGGCTATTAGAGGCACTCCTAAAACGGCATGTACTATTTGGGAACTGGGTCGAGAAAGCCTATAATTGCATATCTACTCTGTCTACACAGCACTCATTCACCAGAGAGCTCTTCCAAGAAAAGAGAGGACAGTGCATAAAATTTCATTTCTTTCTCAACCCCGAAGTACATAAAACTTGGCATGAGATATTTTCCAGCTAAAAAAACAGTCATAAGTTCTAGCATCAGCTTGAATGTCTCCCACATCCATTTTCTGTGACAATAAAGGGATGAAGCCATTTGTACTTTATGCACATTTGTTACATCTTATTCTTTGTTTTTCATTTAGATAAATAGGCCTTTATACCCTAGGTACTATAGGAAATCCCAAAGCTCAGACAATCACTAATGAGAGTGGAAGGAGTTAACCATCACGAAAGCTGAAGTCGCAGCTCCTCCGCAACACTGCTCAGGGTTCATGTAACAGTGTCACCAGTGGAGCAGCTATTCAGTCAGCTTTATTGGAACCTGAGTCTCACATCCTAAATCTGAAATGTCTCTTCTTAACAAAGATGGTAACTTTATGCTTTGCAAAAAAAAAACAAAAAACAAGAAAAATCCTCAAACATTTTTTTAAAATTAATCAACCCTTTGTCTTTTCTCAGACCTTTTCTCTTCATCTTCTTAGGATCTTTGATAATATTTGAAGGATAAGCTACGTAACAGTGTAAACTCTAGGCTAAGTACAATGCCTTATACTTCACAGGCACTCAAATATTTTTTCAGTAAATGAATAAGTGAAGTTTGAATAAGAAATTGTACTGTAAATCGTAAACTGAATTTAAAATGGGTTGAGAGTTAATCTCTAAATTAACTGAATTACATAGGGTTAAGCTCACTGATAAATTTTCACTACTAAATTTCACATTGTTCATTAAGGAAAGGTGGTGTTGGAGAGTTATAGAGTTGATGGGTGAATTATCTATAGATCCTAATATACCCAGAGAACATGAGCTTTCCTAACATGTAACTTTTAAAATATAAATTCCAGAACATTTAAAGCTGTAACACTTTTTGATTAGTCTTTTAAGAAACTTCAGATCAACTTCAATATTTGCTTTCCATAAGGAAAAGCCTATTAATATGCACAACATAACAAAATTTATAAATCATATGTACTACTGCAAGAAATCTGTTAAGAGTGAAATTATGATTATAAAAATCAGCAGACCCAAACAAATGAATACATCTTTCAATAAAGCTTATAGGTACCAAAGGACATTCAGCTTCAAAAACCCTACCTGTGGAAAATAGAATGGAAAATGATAAAAGGACCAAAGCTGTAACTGGTAACATAATTGCTGCCTAACGACAAACTAATTTATTTTAATAGCTATGATGGAACCAGTAAGTTGTCTTTTTTAACCTTAGCTAAAGAATATTTATACACACCTTGCTATGCAGAACTATCCTACACAAGATCATACTCTTGAAGAAAAAGGAACTGGGGAGATATGAAAGTTCTCATTTTCTAATCCCAGCAGATATTATTTCATTGATATTCCATGTATGTATAAATTCACATAGAGCATGAATATTCCTTGTAGATCAGTTTTACTGACAATCAAATTGCACAAATCATTTTAGGGCTATGTGGTACCTAGAGATACTGTACTGTTAATTGGCATCATTAAGTAACATTTTGAAATTATGTTGAGTGTAAATGTACTAGCTGAAGGTTTGATTGGATACTGATAAATCACAGACTTGATCTCTAAAGAGATGAAATTCATATCTTAATAGGATTTATCCTTACATTATCTGTCACAAATTTGGAACCCATTTCTTTTAATTTGCAACTTATATTGGAAAATTAAACTATTATTTTAATAATTAACAGATGAGTTTGAAATTCAATGCTCCCCATGGCTGCCTCTTATCTTTTGGGCTTCTTATTGATTCTTTTTAGGGATAAGTATTCTGTGGAAACCAAATGCTATGGTTGCCCTAATTTTTAAATCCCAAATTTCTAATTTGCATTTTGGCAAAAGAGGCCAAAAACCCAAGAATAGTCTTTTTGATCTGTCCTTCCCTTCTCCAAGATCCTGCAAGACCTGGGGCTGCATTCTTCCTCTCACTGAAGGTTTACCCTTTACCATCATCTTTTATTCTTCCATCACTGTCTCCATTCATCCTGTAGCCAATTCTTTCCAGGGCATTCTCTAACCTCTATTTTATAGCTATACCTCTCTGTCTATCAGAACATTTAAAACATGGATATAAAGTTAATAGTCTTCCCGTTCTTTAGGAGGAGGAGTCAAGATGGTGGTGTGGGAAGACGCGGAGTTAGCGTCTCTCCAAAACTAGGGCGCCTGCCAGCAGCTGGTGGGGGACTCTGACCCCCAAGGAGATGGGAGGAACCCCAGAGTGAACTGTAGGAGGTAGGGGGACCGAGGGGGGAGGAGAAGTGGAGGCCAGACAAGATGCGCGCCCCTGGGGCTGGGGAGATCAGGAGAGGCAGGCGGGATGGGCCCTGTGGGAGAAGCAGGAGAGAATGAGGGCGACTGCCCAGCCCACTCAAGCCCAGGGAGTCTGCTGAGCTCCCAGGCCGATCCCCTGCCCTCCAAGCCCCCTCCAGGTCACGTGGGTGCTGGGGGCATAGGAAGGTGGCTGAGGGGAGATCAGGAGAGGCAGGCAGGAGGGGCCCTCTGGGAGTAGTTGGTGAGCAGAGGGTGACTGCCCCACCCACTCGGGCCCGGGGAGCCTGCTGGGCTCCCAGGTGAGGTCCCCTGCCCTCTGAGACCAGGGCTGGGGGGCACGGCCCCAGGGCCTTTTCCAGCCCTGTGGGTCCTGAGCATTGGCCCCGCCCACCACCCAAACCTTGCCCTTGCTTGGCGCAGCTCTCCACAGCCAAGGCCTTCCAGCCTCCCCTCCCCCCTTTTTTTTTCCCTTCTCCTCTTTTTTACTATTGTGGTACTGATGTATCCAGTTGTTGATTCATCTATAATTTTATTTTTACATTCTTTCTAACATATCTGTTAGTTTCCTAGTCTAATTTCAGTTTTTACTTTGTTATTGTTCTTTTTTTTTTTTTTGGCCACCCCACTCGGCTTGCGGGATCTTGATTGGCGAGCCCGGGGTTGGGCGGAGGCTCCTGCGGTGGGAGCTCTGAGTCCGAACAACTGGACTAACAGAGAACCTCAGACCCCAGGGAATATTCATTGGAGTGAGGTCTCACAGAGTTCCTCATCTCAGCAACAAGACCCAGCTCTACCCAATAGCCTACAAACTCGAGTGTTGGAAGCCTCAGGTCAAACAATCAGTAGGACAGGAACACAATCCCACTCATTAAAAAAAAAAAAAAAATGAGATGGGAAAAAAATATGTCACAGATGAAGGAGCAAGGTAAAAACCTACAAGACCAAATAAATGAAGAGGAAATAGGCAGTCTACCTGAAAAAGAATTCAGAGTAATGATAGTATAGATGATCCAGAATCTCAGAAATAGAATGGAAGCACGGACTGAGAAAATACAAGAAATGTTTAACAAAGAACTAGAAGAACTAAAGAACAAACAGAGATGAACAACACAATAATTAAAATGAAAAATACATTAGAAGGAATAAATAACAGAATAACGGAGGCAGAAGAACGAATAAGTGAGCTGGAAGACAAAATGGTGGAAATAACTGCCGAGAAGCAGAATAAAGAAAAAAGAATGAAAAGAATTGAGGACAATCTCAAGGACTTCTGGGACAACACTAAACACACCAACATTCGAATTATAGGAGTCCCAGAAGAAGAAAAGAAAAAGAAAGGGTCTGAGAAAATATTTGAAGAGATTATAGTGGAAAACTTCCCTAAAATGGGAAAGAAAATAGTCACCCAAGTCCAGGAAGCACAGAGAGTCCCATACAGGATAAACCCGAGGAAAAACACACCAAGACATATTAATCAAACTAACAAAAATTAAATTCAAACAAAAAATATTAAAAGCAGTAAGAGAAAAACAAAAAATAACATACAAAGGAATCCCCATAAGGTTATCAGCTGGTTTTTCAGTGCAAACCCTGCAGACCAGAAGGGAGTGGCAGGATATACTTAAAGTGATGAAAGAGAAAAACCTATAACCAAGATTACTCTAGGCAGCAAGGATCTCATTCAGATATGACGGAGAAATTAAAACCTTTACAGACAAGCAAAAGCTAAGAGAATTCAGCACCACCAAACCAGCTTTACAACAAATGCTAAAGGAACTTCTCTAGGCAGGAAACACAACAGACAGAAAAGACACACAAAAACAAACCCCAAACAATAAAGAAAATGGTAATAGGAACATACATATCAATAATAACTTTGAATGTAAGTGGATTATATGCTCCAACCAAAAGACACAGACTGGCTGAATGGATACAAAAACAAGACCCATATATATGCTGTCTACAAGAGACCCACTTCAGACCTAGGGACACATACAGACTGAAAGTGAAGGGATGTAAAAATATATTCCATGCAAATGGAAATCAAAAGAAAGCTGGAATAGCAATACTCGTATCAGATAAAATAGACTTTAAAATAAAGACTGTTACAAGAGATAAGGAGGGACACTACATAATAATCAAAGGATCGATCCAAGAAGAAGATATAACGATTATAAATGTTTATGCACCCAACATAGGAGCACCTCAATACATAAGGCAAATGCTAACAACCATGAAAGGAGAAATCAACAGTAACATAATAATAGTAGGGGAACTTAACACCCCACTTACACCAATGGACAGATCATCCAAACAGAAATTATAAAAGGAAACACAAGCTTTAAATGACACAATAGACCAGATAGGTCTAATTGATATTTATAGAACATTCCACCCAAAAGTGGCAGAATGCACTTTCTTCTCAAGTGCACATGGAACATTCTCCAGGATAGATCACATTTTGGGTTACAAATCAAGCCCTGGAAAATTTAAGAAAATTGAAATCATATCAAGCATCTTTTCTGACCACAGCACTATGAAATTGGAAATGAATTACAGGAAAAAAATTGTAAAAAACACAAATACATGGAGGCTAAACAGTGTGCTACTAAAAAACCAAGAGCTCACTGAAGAAATAAAAAAATACATAGAAACAAATGACAGTGAAAACATGATGACCCAAAACCTATGGGATGTAGCAAAAGCAGTTCTAAGAGGGAAGTTTATAGAAACAAGAAAAATCTCAAATAAATAATCTAACTCTACACTTAAAACAACTAGAGAAAGAAGAACAAAGGAAACCCAAAGTCAGTAGAAAGAAAGAAATCATAAAGACCAGAGCAGAAATAAATGAAATAGAAACAAAGAACACAATAGCAAAGATCAATAAAATTAAAAGCTAGTTCTTTGAGAAGATAAACAAAATTGATAAACCCTTAGCCAGACTCATCAAGAAAAAAAGGGAGAGGACGCAAATCAATAAAATTAGAAATGAAAAAGGAGAAATCACAACTGACACTGCAGAAATACAAAGGATTATAAGAGACTACTACAAACAACTATATGCCAATAAAATGGACAACCACGAAGAAATGGATAAATTCTTGGAAAGGTATAATTTTCCAAGACTGAACCAGGAAGAATTAGAAAATATAAACAGACCTATCACAAATAATGAAATTGAAACCGTAATTAAAATCTTCCAACAAACAAAAGTCCAGGACCAGATGGCTTCACAGCGAATTCTATCAAACGTTTACAGAAAAGCTAACACCGATCCTTCTCAAACGCTTCCAAAAAATTGCAGAGGGAGAAAAACTCCCAAATTCATTCTATGAAGCCACCATCACCCTGATACCAAAACCAGACAAAGACATCACAAAAAAAGAAAAGTATAGAACAATGTCACTGATGAACATAGATGCAAAAATCCTAAACAAAATACTAGCAAACAGAATCCAACAGCACATTGAAAGGATCATACACCATGATCAAGTGGGATTTATCCCAGGGATGCAAGGATTCTTCAATATATGCAAATCAATCAATGAGATACACCACATTAACAAATTAAGGGATAAAAACCATATGATCATCTCAATAGATGCAGAAAAAGCTTCTGACAAAATTCAACACCCATTTATGATAAAAACTCTCCAGAAAATGGGCATAGAGGGAACCTACCTCAACATAATAAAGGCCATATATGACAAACCCACAGCAAGCATCATACTCAACGGTGAAAAACTGAAAGCATTCCCACTAGGATCAGGAACAAGACAAGGATGTCCACTCTTGCCACTATTATTCAACATAGTTTTGGAAGTCCTAGCCACAGCAATCAGAGAAGAAATAAAAGGAATATAAATTGGAAAAGAAGAAAAACTGTCACTATTTGCCGATGACATGATACTGTACATAGAAAATCCTAAAGATGCCACCAGAAAAGTACTAGAACTAATCAATGAATTTGGTAAGGTTGCAGGATACAAAATTAATGCACAGAAATCTCTGGCATTCCTATACACCAACAACGAAAAGTCAGAAAGAGAAATTAAGGAAACAAACCCATTTACCATCACAATAAAAAGAATAAAATACCCAGGAATAAACCTACCTAAGGAGGCAAAAGACTTGTACTCAGAAAACTATAAAACACTGATGAAAGAAATCAAAGATGACATAAACAGATGGAGAAATATGCCATGTTCTTGGATTGGAAGAATCAATATTGTGAAAATGACTATACTACCCAAAGCAATCTACAGATTCAATGCAATCCCTATCAAACTACCAATGGCATTCTTCATGGAATTAGAACAAAAAAATCTTACAATTTGTATGGAAACACAAAACACCCAGAATAGCCAAAGCAATCTTGAGAAAGAAAAATGGAGTTGGAGGAATCAGGTTCCCCAACTTCAAAATATACCACAAAGCTACAGTAATCAAGACAGTATGGTCCTGGCACTAAAATAGAAATATAGATCAATGGTACAGGACAGAATGCCCAGAGATAAACCCACGCATGTATGGGCACCTAATTTATGATAAAGGAGGCAAGAACATACAATGGAGAAAAGACAGCCTCTTCAATAAGTTGTGCTGGGAAAACTGGACAGCTACATGTAAAAGAATGAAATTAGAACACTACCTAACACCATACACAAAAATAAACTCAAAATGGATTAAAGACTTAAATGTAAGACCAGACACTATAAAACTTTTAGAGGAAAACATAGGAAAAACACTCTTTGACATAAACCACAGCAAGACTTTTTTCGACCCACCTCCTAGAGTAACAGAAATAAAAACAAAAATAAACAAATGGGAGTTAATTAAACTTAAAAGCTTCTGCACAGCAAAGGAAACCATAAACAAGACGAAAAGACAACCCCCAGAATGGGAGAAAATATTTGCAAATGAAACAACAAACAAAGGATTAATCTCCAAAATATACAAACAGCTCATGGAGCTCAATATCAAAAAAACAAACAATCCAGTTAAAAAATGGGCAGAAGACCTAAATAGACATTTCACCAAGGAAGACATACAGATGGCCAAGAGGCACATGAAAAGATGCTCAGCATCACTAATCATTCGAGAAATGCAAATCAGAACTACAATGAGGTATCATCTCATGCCGGTCAGAATGGCCATTATCAAAAAAGCTAGAAACAATAAATGCTTGAAAGGGTGTAGTGAAAAGGGAACCCTCCTACACTGTTGGTGGGAATGTAAATTGATACAACCACTGTGGAAAACAGTATGGAGGTTCCTTAAAAAACTAAGAATAGAAATACCATATGACCCAGCAATCCCACTACTGGGCATAGACTCTGAGAAAACCATAATTCAAAAAGAGTCGTGTACCACAATGTTCATTGCAGCACTATTTACAATAGCCAGAACATGAAACCAACCTAAATGTCCATCGACAGATGAATGGATAAAGAAGATGTGGCACATATATACAATGGAATATTACTCAGCCATGAAAAGAAACGAAATTGAGTTATTTGTAGTGAGGTGGATGGACCTAGAGTCTATCATACAGAGTGAAGTAAGTCAGAAAGAGAAAAACAAATACCATATGGTAACGCATATATGTGGAATCTAAAAAAAAAAAAAAAAGGTAGTGATGAACCTAGTTGCAGGGCAGGAATAAAGAGGTAGGCATAGAGAATGGACTTGATGACATGGGGTGGGAGGGGGAAGCTGGGGCGAAGCGAGAGTAGCATCGACATATATACACTACCAAACGTGAAACAGTTGGCTGGTGGGCAGCAGCTGCATGGCACAGGGAGATCAGCTTGTTGCCTTGCGATGACCTAGAGGGGTGGGATAGGGAGGGTGGGAAGGAGGCTCAAGAGGGAGGGGATATGGGGACGTTTATGCATATAGCTGATTCGCTTTGTTGTGCAACAGAAACTAACACAGTATTGTGAAGTAATTATACTCCAATAAAGACCTATTAAAAAAAAATAATCTGCCCTTTATAGTAATAACCACCACTGACTTTGCAGTTGTTACCCTAAACACTTATTTGGCACTTAGCAAGTGTACTATGCCACACTTTATTTAAATCCTATGAAGTAGGGGTAATTTTTATCCTCATTTCACACATGAAGAAACTGAGGCACATAAAGATTAAGATACCTTGCCCAAAATCTCATAGCTGGCAAATGGTCTGACTGTAAAAATGAAGC
Source organism: Balaenoptera physalus (assembly GCF_965194825.1). NCBI lineage: Eukaryota > Metazoa > Chordata > Mammalia > Artiodactyla > Balaenopteridae > Balaenoptera > Balaenoptera physalus. The sequence continues at coordinate 10,558,676 of NC_138884.1, forward strand.
TTTCAACCACTGTATTGTGAGACTTCCTGTGTATCACTATAAACCTTTCATTGCATGGTCTTTACATTTGGGATCTTCCGCTTTAAATTTATTCATCATGCACTCATGACACTACGTTCTCAATGGCATTGGAAGTCAATAGCAAAAAATTAGGCTGCGGAAGAAAATAAAGCTAGGCCTCGGGTACCTGACTGTTAACAAGAGGTGTGAACTTTATTTTGCTTGGGGTGGCAAGTCACTGAGGGGTTCTAGCTAGGGACATGCAGACTCGCACTGTGGAGGACTCTGAGGCCACGGGAGAGGTGAGGGGGCCCTGAACGTCGTTAAGGTTGATACGCTTGGGAGGAAGGACAGCATCAGAAAACATTTGGAAAGGGACATCTTCTAGGCACCTGTGACTGCCTGGATGGAGGATGCGGGAGCTGTTGGCTGCTACATCCCAAACACTGAGGACGATCATGGCCACAGCATCAGAGAAGCGGTCTTGCTTCTGGCCCTGCTCTCAGTGCCACTCTCGGCCTAGACCCACCGCCCTCCTACCCCCAGTGGCTGCCTCCCCACGCAACCGAACTCCAATTTCTCAGTCACCCAACGGATCTGGGTCGTAGAAACGGGAAAGAACATGGTTAAGCCTGAGGCTGCTGGGCCGTGAGCGATCAGGTAGTTCGGCTGTATGTTTGCTTATGTTTTGGTGAATATCTCAGTCATGGACAGATCTGTTCCAAATAATGTTCTTTATAACAAAAGTCTGGTCGAAAACAGGATTTAAATGGTTCCTTATATCTACAAGTAAAACTCTTCTTTGCATCAAAGCAGTCTTCAGAATAGCATGGATGCTGACCTAATTCAGGTAATTATCACAGTCATGCTCTGTAACTTAAGGGGCTCCATAAATTAAACATACACACACAAGTACTATGTAATTAAAATCATGTGACTTGCAAGACACTTGCCTAGTTGCAAAAGTAAAATAGGTGTCATAACTCATTGACCTCTATTACTTCAGCAGAAAAGCTGATCTTAAAATGCATTTTTTTCCTAGCTCTACTTATGAAATCCTGTGACAAGCCATACTTCATACCAGACAGGTGAGCCCCAGTTAGAAGAAGTCCAGAGTCACGTAAGTTAATGCTCAACTAGCTCAAGAAAGTATCAGGAGATCGGGTAAGAAGCAAAATGTACTAACTCAGGATGCAAAACAATAATATGAAAAACAACAACAAAAAAGTTAGGTACATAAGTATATTTGTCTATGTGCACATACAGAAAAATTTCTGGAATGGTACATGCAAAACTTACAGTAGTAGTTTTAATAAAATAAAATATGTATTTTGGATGAAAATATAATTTGTTTTAAAAAATGGTTTACTGCATATGTTTATGGTTTGGGCAGTAGGGGGAACAGAAGACAACAATATAAGAAAAGGCAGATCAAGCCAGGGGCGAGCACAGAGACCAGCACAGAGTAGGTAGTTCGTGAATAGCTTGGGAGTGAAAGTCAGGGTAGCAGCAGGTAGGGCTTTTATGCAAGTGACACATAAGTTGACTTGGCAAGATGCTGCATCTAAGTCATGGCTTTGACTCAGGTGCTGACTTAGAATATTCCCGGGAAGCGCAGGCCTATATAATAAAAACCTACTGCACACAGAATTCCCTGGACTTAATATCTCTCCAAATCACAAGAATTTAGACTGCTTAGAGGGGAAAATTGCTTTCACTTAGCTAGGCACCTGGGCTGGATCAGGTGACTCTCAAAGCTGGGGCTGGAGGGTGTCTACATCCTTCAAGAAATTCTTTGCAGCCAAATAAAGGACTCTACCTCTTCCCCATCAGTGCATCTTTATCTCAACATGGAGGCAAGAAGCCTGACATCCAGGGTTCTAAAGACGCAGGTATGCTCTCTCATTTGAAGCTAGAGTGAAACAGTCATGTCCTAAAACCATTTGCCAAGACTCCAGAAAAGCTCTCTTAAACAGACTGGTAATTTTTCCATTTCTGTCACTTAGGAGGATTTTAGGGACATAACTCTGATAATTCCACTCTTTATCTCCAGAAAGGTGATAAAATCCAATACTCACTGAATGCTCACTAACTGCCAGGCACTTTTCTAAACACTTTACACATTACAGCTTGTTTATTTGGAGTATTCCTATTGTCCTTCACTTGGGAGATTTGGGAGAGAAGCACAGTGACGTGCCCAAGATGGCAGAGTTGGTAAATGGGAAAGCAAAACTCTAGCACCAGTAATGCAACCTGGAGACCCTTGTCTTAACACTTTTACTATATGCCTCCTAAGAAATCAGGGCAAATTAAAAGTACACCATGTCCTATTAATTTGAAATAGGCAGAAGAAATATTAGGAAAAAAAAATCTGATATTCAACAGAAACAGTAAGTATAAAACACAGTTTGTTTAAACAAAGTGGTCTTTTTATGAACTTGGCATGAAAAAATTTAAGTGTGCTTTGGTTATCATTTTTCCTAATCTGTGACTGAGTGGCCTTTGTTCACTGAAATACTGCACATGCTTTCTCCCTCTGTTGTAGGTGTGTTTATTTCGATTCAGATACCACAGGCCTACAGGTATCTGCAAATTGTTTCATTTTGTTGTTGCATTTCACCATTGTGAAAAAGCACAGGAAATAGGTGTATCTGTAACCATGCCCTTCCATATCTATAAATAAGACCTTGTTATATAATGCGAAGAGATGAAACAATGCCATACTGGTTAATCTATAAACTAAGATAAAACCACCATTTGAAAATAAAGCTTAGTAAGTAGATACATGGGTAACACTAAGTTTATGACTTGCCTTTTAATGTTCAGATTGCAAATAAATTTGGGAGCTAATGTTCCGATTGCAAATAAATTTTGGAGCTAATGGTTAAAAGCATGAGCTTTGAGCTGGACATGTTGCGAATTCTAAATACTAGGTCTTTGATCAAAGGCAAGTTATTTTTAACTTCTCGAAATGCCTACATCCTAGGTTATTGTGAAGATTAAATGGCATAATACATGTAAAGGACATAATCCAGTGCCTGGTACATACTGAATGCTCAATATGTCAGTGATAATAATGATTTGCTAACAAGTCATAGTAAACTCAGTAGTTTACAATACTGTGTTCCTTTGGTTCAATGACCCACAATTGTCCATATTTTTTTTGGCTTCTGATACTGGGATACATTTTTTAAATTAGTGTGCATATTCCCCTCTCTGTCCATCTCCTCAAATTCTTACAGTAATACTGTTAAGTCCATAGTATACATTATTATTAGGTGTCAGATTCAAGAACATATAGAATTAGTATTATGCTGTATGTTTGGTCCAATGGCAGAAATCTAAGGGCAGTTAACCAAGACATAAAGAGAGATTCTTGGTTGCTCTGAAGATTTACCCTTCAAAGCTGCTATGTATTTTGTTACATCACCTCCAACAAAACTAATTCTGTTCCTTGTACATATTCTTATTCAACTCTTCAGCAAACATCTGCCTTGTTACCAGCATAGCACAAAGTGTTGGAGATTCCGGGAGGAATAAGATGGTATCCCTGACCTTCAGGATCTTGAAGCCCAGTAGGGGTAACACACACATGAAGACAGTCTTACAACATAGTTGTTTTCTGTAGCAATAGATGGGGATCCAAGGAATGAAATTATTTGGAGGAGTGAGGGATTTCCTTGAGGAATTCTCACTACATGTTTGAATATAATTAAAGTGTCTAGCCACTGGTAGATGACAAATTTATGATTTGGGAAGTCATGTGATCTCCTTGGTCTTAAAAGATATTGAGGGTCTTTCTCACTCAAATAGGGTGACACTGTTAATCCTTAAAGGGAAATTGCTCCCAATCACAAATTCCCTGCCTCCTAGAATCTCTCTGAGCCTCAGATGAGTGTGTGGAGGGAAGGACCTGCTGATCTAAGAATATCTCCAGTGTCAGAGAAGCAGAGAGACAAGCATAGACCAAGAGGCACAATCTTTAGACAGCTGTTGCCCGTGTGGGTAAGAATCTTGACATTTGAAGTGTTCACTGAACTAAATTTCTTGCTGGATATTCCTCCCACAAAATCTGAGGAATAGAAAAATGGGTGTGGACCTATGTTTGAAAGTGATGAGAATTTACTGTAATTCATTTAATTCTTTGTAGATAACCTCTTTTAAGTTATCATTGCTTCTGTAGGTTTATATGCTTACAATTGATTAAGCAAGAACAGATTTGAAAATACAGAACAAAAAAAATTGTTTTAATTTCAGAAGTAGATTCTTCTCCTCCATGAACAATTGGCATTCTGTTTCTATTTCATCTTAGGCTGAAATTGCATTTTTGTCATTTGATTTCACATGCATTTTAATGCTTGCTGAAAGATTTAAACAAAAATATTGGGTAGTGAAATTGAGAAAGAAATAAAGTAAACAAATAGCTGGCTACAAAACTGACCTTATAAGTCTCCCAGTCTATTCAAAATATACCAGATATTTACATGGAGAAGTAACTGCTTTATAAAGTTATTTAAATTTAAAATAAAAATGCATAGCTATGAATGTATAGCTATAAACTGGTAAAAAAAAGTTTAGATATGTTTAACCCTTTTCTTGTTCTACTTATATATATGTATATAATACATATATATTATGTATATATTATATGGTTCTCTATCTTCAAATCTGCTCTTGCTTAATCAATTGTAAACATCTTGAAGTTTCTATGCCTCTGAGCATAGATTATCTTTAAGATTCAAGATTCATGTTTATCTGGGTGGAGTTACAGAGTTGCCTTGGTAACAGCTACTTTCATCAAACTGAGAGTTAATAATGGAAAATTTTTAAAATGCAGATGCCAAAGTAGGGCAGTGTAGGGAAAAAAATGTTTTAAGTTACTTTTTTCCTATATCTATTTTACATTACAAAATTTGTTATTACTTCTAGAAATTTGTGAATGTTTAAAATATGTACATATATGAAGTCCTTATTATTGAAATAATCAACTTAAAATTATGAAATGTAAAAACAAAAAACAAAAAACAGAATGGTATATGACCAAAAAGGCAAAGGACCCTTACTGTGAAAAACAAGAGGGGTCACATATAATCGTGATAATGCTTCTTGCTTCCTATTACTGGTGAATAGAATTCTATACCCAGAACCAGAACAGTTCTGGCATTTGGTCTAGAATCATTTTGAAGGGTAAGCCTGGAGCTGCGATACTAAGCACAGACAATTTGGCATTTGGCTCCAAAAATATGCTCAGAATTTGTTATTTCTTCCCTCAGCAACAGGCTCTCAGCCAAATAATTTTTAACCAAATCTCAGAGCCCAATTTTGCTTCAACTACTGAGATCCTATTTCAAGTTGCTGTCAAGATATGGGGGAAAGTGAAATATCAATACCAACACTTGTGAGATCCCAAGACTAAATCCATACAAATCCTGTTTCTGCATTAAAAAATAAAAAAGATACTGAGGGAAGAAAGTGTGATATTATTGAGCCACTTAATCAGTTTCCTCCAACTTAAAGTCCAAACGGGTAAGTTTTTTTGGTTTCTTTGTTTTTAAATCTAGACTTGGTAGAAGACAAAGCATAGACATTTTAAACAACATATTAAAACTTCTACTATAGTGAATCACTTAAAATCTAAATCTTGGACTTTCCTTAGACTGAGTCTTCAATTCAGTTTTTATAAAAAGTAAAATTTGAATTTTATTTCTAAAAGGGGCAGGAGAAAGAAGTGAGTAAAAACACTTTGTCTCTTTCTTGCTTTTAATACTGATATTCAATTCTTTTGACACTATGTAAAAATTCTGTTTTTTCTTTCCAAATGATAGTAGAATGAAGCATTTTCCTTTAATGTATAACTGATAAAATTTAGAGTTACAAAGTATCTTCTACCTCCTGGTGTAACTGTGTAGCTGAATTTCTTTAAGCTTTTTTTCCCCCTCCAAATATGAAACTGTTCCACATCTTAGCTATGTCTTAAATTAGAAGTCAAGATCTAGTACCAACTTCAATTTAATCTCTTCTAAAATTTTAAATATAATAAATATGGTTTGATGTTCCAAACATGTCATGTTTGCTGGCCTATAACAGTTGTATTGAGTTTTCATTGAATAAAATATATATTTCCCTTAAAATTTTTTGTTTTTATAATCATGTCTCATAACCCACCTCTGAATCCATGAACATGTGTGCAGGTAGATAACACAAAGATCCATGAGAAAGACTTTCAGTGTGGTATGCTCTTTCTGTTTCTTTTTCAATAGCATTAACTTACATTTCAAATTATTATAATTCATTCTGTTTTTCACAATTCATCAAATAATACTTTATGAAATGAAAAGAGATCACCACATAGTTCACAGAACTACATTTTAAAAGTAATAATGAATTTTAAATTCCTACTTTGGCAACAAAACTCATAATCTTTTCTAAATTCTTTTAGTATTATGCCTACTTAATTTTCCTTTATGATTTTTAATTATATAGTTTCCTATTGCTGCTGTAACAAAATACCAAAAATGTAGTGGCTAAAACAACAGAAATGTGTATCTTACAGTTCTGCAGGTCAGAAGTCTGAAATGGGTCTCACCGGGTTAATATGAAGGTGTCAGCAGGGCTGCACTTCTTCGTAGAAGTTCTAGAGTAGAAACCAGTTCCCGTGTGTTCCAGCTTCCTGAGTCTACCCACATTCCTTGGCATATGCCTCTTTTGGCGTATGGCTTTTCTTGGAAAGCCAGCAATGGCTGTTCGAGCCTTTCTCAAGCGTCATCACTCTAACACTGACTCTTCTGCATCCCTCTCTCATTTTATAAGAACCCCTGTGATTACATTGGCCACACCTGGATAATCCTGGTACCCTCCCCATCGCTGGGTCAGCTGATTAGCAAACTTAATTCCATCTGCAACCTTATTTCCCTTTTTCGTAACATAAAACATTCACAGGTTCCAGGGATTAGGATGTGGACCTCTTTAGGGGGTGGGAAACCGGGAGGGGGGCGCATTAGTCTGCCCACAATATTAATATATCATTCTTAAAAGAAAGACAAAGTCTGTTTTGTAAATAATATTTTTTCTCAGTATTATGTCTTCCCTTCACTCAGGAATTTAGTTAGAAATTAAGATTAATAAATATTAATTAAATAGTAAAAAGTACCAGTACTAGCACTAAGTCATACAAACTGATCCTAATATTTTAATAATATTAAGTAATGGCACTTGTGTTGCATCTGATGCTAATTTACTATAGTTCTTACCTATCAGTAGATGATTTATATCTGGTTATCTTTTCTTAATTCCAGGTCTTTCCCACAAACACAGAAAAGAGTCTACTATGACACAAATTAAAAAGTCATCGTCTCACCATTTCTCTGTATTCTTTCTCTTCAACAGACTCCATGACTGGAACTATTACACTATAGTAGATCTAAAAATCACTGGGCCACCTTCTTTTGGAATTCTTTCCTTGTTTTTAATTAGTATAGAGTATAAATTTATATTTTATCATATCTTCAAGTGACCAATATTCTACCTGAAGTGGTCAGGGATTCATTTATCCCCCAAATTATAAAAGTGTTCCAAGATTTCACCGAGGACTAATCATTGGGAGATAGAAGTCTGCCTGTTTTTCTCTCTCATGCATTCTGCTAAAACAAACACACACACATACACACACCAGGTTCTGCTAATTATCATTTCTTTGGTTCCAAATCATCCCCCAATCCTAAATCACCTGTGTCCACACCAATCTTTTTTTTTAACATCTTTATTGAAGTATAATTGCTTTACAATGTTGTGTTAGTTCCTGCTGTATAACAAAGTGAATCAGCTATATGTATACATATATCCCCATATCTCCTCCCTCTTGAGCCTCCCTCCACCTTCCCTATCCCACCCCTCTAGGTGGTCACAAAGCACCCAGCTGATATCCCTGTGCTATGTGGCTGCTTCCCACTAGCTATCTATTTTACATTTGGTAGTGTATGTATGTCGATGCTACTCTCTCACTTTGTCCCAGCTTACCCTTCCCCCTCCCCGTGTCCTCAAGTCCATTCTCTATGTCTGCGTCTTTATTCCTGTCCTGCCCCTAGGTTCATCAGAACCATTTTTTTTTTTAGATTCCATATATATGTGTTAGCATACAGTATTTGTTTTTCTCTTTCTGATTTACTTCACTCTGTATGACAGACTCTAGGTCCATCCACCTCACTACAAATAACTCAATTTCATTTCTCTTTATGGCTGAGTAATATTCCATTGTATACATGTGCCACATCTTCTTTAGCCATTCATCCTAGATGGGCATTTAGGTTGCTTCCATGTCCTAGCTATTATTAATAGTGCTGGAATGAACATTGGGGTGCATGACTCTTTTTGAATTATGGTTTTCTCAGGGTATATGCCCAGTAGTGTGACTGCTGGGTCATATGGTAGTTCTATTTTTAGTTTTTAAGGAATCTCCATACTGTTCTCCATAGTGGCTGTATCTATTTACATTCCCACCAACAGTGCAAGAGGGTTCCCTTTTCTCCACACCCTCAAGTGGCAGGACATATTTAAAGTGATGAAAGGGAAAGACCTACAACCAAGATTACTCTACCCAGCAAGGATCTCATTCAGATTCAATGGAGAAATTAAAAACTTTACAGACAAGCAAAAGTTAAGAGAATTCAGCACCACCAAACCAGCTTTACAACAAATGTTATGGGAACGTCTCTAGGCAGGAAACACAAGAGAAGGAAAAGACCTACAAAAACAAACCCAAAACAACTGAGAAAATGGTAATAGGGACATGCATATCGATAATTACCTTAAATGTAAATGGATTAAATGCTCCAACCAAAAGACATAGACTGGCCAAATGGATACAAAAACAAGACCCGTATAAATGCCGTCCACACCAATCTTATTTGCCTACCAGTCCCTTGTCAAATTACTTCCTTCAATAGTACCTCCATTTACGATGTGCTGCTTTCCTGATGCATAGTAACAGATGAGATGTTGAGACAAAGGAGAGAAAGGGCATTACTCTCATCTGTCTGGAGAGCAAGTAACCAGCAAATTGTCCCCCATTTAAGGGAAGCTGTCTTCACCTCAATATATTTTCAAGATATTTCAAAATTGCAACATATCGTGTTCAGTTACTTTGCTTTCATCCATTATAGAAAAGATCAACTTTTAGATTGAGGCAATACAAGCTGAGAAATTTTTACTGGGATGGCCTTCGTGTTTGAGAGCTGACTGCTGCTTCAACAATACTTCACCCGTAACTCTTCCTCTGTATTCATTTAGGGAAGTTTGATTCTGGAACACATAAACAGCTGTGTTTCTCCTGAACTACGACCACATTTATAGGTGGATAAATCATAGATTTTTCTCGATTTTGATGGCATTTTCTTCTTCATGCACTACATACTGGCCCTGAAGACTGCATGTTTTAAAATGTTCAGAATTATTTGGATCACTGATTGCTGACTGTAGAAAAGTAAACAGTAAAACATATAACAGCATTAACACTAATTTGAAAGGGAAACATTTTCCAACTAGCAAAATATGAGTATAGATATAAAGATCATGGACAAAAGTCACAAAGCACACTGCCAGCAAAGAATTGAACCAGGTCTCCCCCGCCCAAAGAAATCTGCTTAGTGCTTTAAAAAAATGTTTATTCCTAATATTTATACTTGTTTACACACTTCCAAAATATAAATGTTTATTTGTTTCATCTAAGAGACAAGTAGGAGGGACACCCAGAATTTTTTGATATAAGTATTTAAAAAGTTTATCCACACTCAGATGGAGGGGTGAGTAAAAAAAAAAAAGAAAAAAAAAGAAAAAAGGAGAATAAACAATAAACTACTTCTTTTTTTCTCCCTCTCCTTTCATATCAAGTCTGTTAAATCCTCTTGATTATATATCATAAGCATCATGCATTGGTTTAAGATGACATTTTTCTCATACCTGCCTCATTATTCATCAGAATGGTCTTCTTGACTTTAGTTTTGCTGCCTGTAAGTCAGACCTCAATATTGGTGGGAAGGCACCACTAAAACACAAATCTTAAGGCCCTTCAGGGGCTTCTCATCACCTGTGGGATAAAGTTAACTCTCTCTAACCGGAGATCTAGGCCCCCAGCATTCTTATCTCAACTCCTGCCTCTCTTCCACATGCCTCCTCTTTCTAACTGACTCAGAGTCAGGAAAGGCACAACACAGCTTACCTTTTCTTGAATTTAATTTGTGCTCTTTGCCGCCCATGCTTTTGTGCATGTTAATCCATTGGTCCAGCATGCCTTCACTAACCTGTATACAAGGGGAACCATGGTTCAGAACAAAAGGAACATCAAAAGTGCCACTCCTCATAGTTGCTTGCCAATTCCTCTGATGTCAGCCAGTGCCGGATGCACAATTTCTTAAGGGCTTTGATTAATTTTGTGTCAGCACCTTGCCTTAAGTATGCTGTGCCTTCTCACCTTCTGCCTAGGGGTTTCTCCAGCGCCAAAGTTAAGATGGGACCCCTGCAGAATTGCAGAGCTAATACCCTAATGGCAGCTCTCAAACAATGGGACACAGGACCTGATGGATAAATGTTTCTTCCTCTTTTCCTTCAGGCAGATAATTCAGGGAAGCTGTCTACATGGTTCTTGAGAGGCTGCTGAGACTTAAAGGCCCCACTGCATCCAACAGCATACCTTCATACTAGCTTTTTCTCCTGACCTGCCACACTCTTTCCTTTTCCCTGGGATTACCACCCAAATCAACTACCTGCATTCTGCACTGTATATCAGACTCTGCTTTGGAAGAATCTGACAAAGCTAAGAGAAGGCCCAGAACACAACCTGCTTCTACGCTCCCAGGTCTCTGAACCTACTCCTATCACAGAACTCATCACAGAAATTTCTTTAAGTGTGAGGTTTCTCTCATTCGTCTTTGAATCTCTAGTGTTAATTCAGTCCCTGACGAACTACAAATGTTCAGTAAATGACGATTAAATGATGAACTCATAATTCTTATTCATGGACTTTTTGTTAAACTGCAAACTTTAGGAAACAGATACAGACCTGTAAAACACACCTGCAAGTGTTAGAGCACCTAGTACTGACAACTCAAAAATATTTATGAAACAAAAGAAAATGAAGGAAGCTGACTCACCAAAAGAAGAGACATGGCCAAAGTCTGGAGAAAAGATACATTGCCCCAGTGTAACTTCTGATAAGTTGTAAGAGAGAAAGAAAAACAAGACAGGTACCTTTTCTCAGCCTTCACATCTAGAGGTATTAACCTGGAGGGGGAAAAAGTGTGGTCTGAAGAAACAAGGGACTAAAGCAAGTGTGTCTTTCATCTCTCTCAGAGTCAGCCTTGCTGCAAAGCAGCCCCAAGACAGCCCTGCCTGGACAAATCACTAGCACTCTGACAATTTATATTTTTATTCTTCAAGATCCACGGCTATAAATATCTAGTGCTTCCCAAGTTGTCTTCTTTGTCTTTTAAAGTTTCAGGAAAACATTACAGGAGAGCATGGATACTGATGATTTGCTGGAACATGCATAGTTCAGGGTCCTTTTGACCCTCTGATTGCGCAGCCAGAGTGAATTGTTACTTGGGGTCTCCCTATAGGATGTTCACTAATCCACCTACGAAAGTTCATGAGATTTGTAATAATCAACCCAGAGTCTTCTGACCATTCCTTTGTCGGCATTCTGAAGGTTTGAAAATGAATTCTATACTTGTGTGATTGCACATAAAATACTATAAAACTTTTTACTTGAAGGTAAAATTCATGCATATTCTTACTACTATTTTAGCAATAGCCTTAAACTAATATTGTTTATTCAGATGTAAATGTAGATTCCAGTACAGTGGCTGGAGTGCACAGAAGTACGCCTTATCAAGGTTTGGAGAAAAGACCACTAGCAGTGGTACAAAAATGTGTAATTATGTGACTAGCATCATTATAAACACACAGAAGACAAAGTTGAAGTATTTTTATAATCATATCACATTTCAAATGATCTGAAATATTTTATATAATAAATACTTCAAAATTATAATTACTTAATTCCAAAAATATTTATTATAACATTTCTATTTTTTATGGAAAAAATAATTTTATCCAGTTGTAAATGTTTCAGGTTAGGGGAACAATTTATTTGCTTGAAGTATTTATGAAGATACATGGTAATGGTAAAAATTTATTAAAACATAAGGTAAAAGTTCTACCCACACTTAGACACATGACTAGAGAAAAAAGTCAATAAGCTTTTCATCTAGAGTTCTGGGGGTAAGTAGAATTCACTTGTTTTACTGGCCTAGGATTGTAGTGGAGTTTAGAGGCAATGAAACTGGCTGGACTACTCTTTTGTCAAATCAGGGTATATGAAAAAGGTTGTGAAGATTTATATTTTTTACAGTCCTTGGCTGAAATGATAAGTTGCAGGCATTTTACTCTGTCCAAAAGCAAGTATTAGGCTTGATTAGCTCAAATACTCAAATTTTCATTCACTCCTAATGACACTTAGGCATTCTTCACACCTCTCGTTCTCTCTCTCTCACCCTTCTCACACCCAAGTTGTTAACTTTTTTCTCTGTTCTCACATCTGCAATCTGGTTCAGACCTTCGGTAATCTCACACCTATACTTGTGCTTACGTTTCTTAATTGGAATTCCCATCTCTAGTCTCTTATTTCAATATGTGTCATCTAGAGCTTTGTTTCTGAAATTGAATTCGATTTCACCACACCTCTGTTGAAAAACTGTCAATGTGTCCATATTCCTACTGGCTAGAGTTCAAATTCACATCACACAAAGAGTCACTCACCACGTGGCCCAAGCCACTTCCCAGCTTCACCTCTGGGTACCCCCTCTTGGGCTCTCAGCAAGCTGTTGAGGATATAAAAGTGAACCCAATAGCCATTGCTCTCAGTGAGCTCATAGTCTGACTGGGGAGATGAATAAGCAGATCACTGTAAAACAGTCTGGCAAGCGCAAGGTCAGGAGTGTGCACGTGGGAGCAAAGAGAAGGGATATATATAATAAGCCAGACTAGGAGAAGGAGAGGTTCAGGAGGACTTCCTGGAGAAGGCAATGCCTGCGGGAGTTTGAAGTGCGGGGAAGAGTTGTTAAGAGAAGGGGAAAGAAGGCAAAGGAAAACAGCACATGGCACCAAGGTAGGAAAAGCCTGGTTAGATGCAGTCTGGTGCTGCTAACGTTCAACAACCCTTCTGTGAAGCTTTTTACAATCTTCTCGTTCAGAGTTCAAATCTTGACTCTCAGCATTCTCGCATCACTTTATACTTACTTCCATTATTGTACTCTCACATTTATTCTAATACTTTGAGCTGCCATGACACCATTCATCGTTGTTTCTCAAACCCATACTGTGAACCGCACAAGTGTTTTGTGCATGTAGACGTTGCATAAGATTGGGTGGTTCAGTGGGTCTGGAAATTTAAAACCTTCTATTGTGGACTCAGAGAGATAAAAGTCCCTGTTATTAAGATGCACATGTTCATAAACTATCCTTGTAATTATATTAAATCTTGAAAATTATGTTTAAAACTCAGAGGCTAGAAGATTAAAATCAAAAAACATATTCCCAAGAACTAAATATTTGGGGTCTCAAACTACTGTGAGATTAGCTATAATGAAAAACAAATGACCCCTCACCATTTCTCTGAAACTCCTGTAATTCCTGGACCCACTGATTTCCCATGAGGTTTACCTACCTCTCAGTTTCCAAAACCAGCCTGACTTAAGGCTCTAGACAATTAAGCAGCTTCAAATGCCTACCTACGATATTTCTATTGATATACTGGATCTCTCCCCTATTTCTCTGCCCGTAATATGTCCTTAATTAACTTCTCTTTGTTGGAGTCAGACCTGGGAGGCATCAGACACCAGGTCCCCTTCCTATGAGGCTCATCATGCAAGTACCTGGGAACTGATCACTGGGCATCTACCTTTGTATCTCAGTCTCCTGGAATAATTATCTGTTTACAAGCTAATGGTAGCCACCTGGCTCACAGAATCATCTCCTTGCTATCTGTGTCCCGTAATACACATAAAAACCCCTGTATGGCATACAAGGTTCTGTCCCGAGAGGGTGTTCTTAAGCCTATATTCCAGAGACATAGTTCCCCTGCCCGAGGTGCCTCAATTTGTACACCTAGGATCCTGCCTTGAATTCCGCTTCTCAATGCCAAGTTCCTGTGCCCACTTATTAGGCTGGGTCCATGCCACGTTCCTGTGGAAATAGAAACCCACTCCTTAATGATCATCCAGGAGGTACGATCATGGCCCTCCCTCCCTGCTGCACAGATGTTTACTGGTGTGTGTGTGTGTGTGTGTGTTTGGTTTTCACTGGTTCCCTGAGGAAGACCTTTCATGGATCTCATCCACGTGCTTTGCCACCTTTTGGTAAACCCTAAATGCAGAGTTCTGATGCCACTGAGTTTTCTGACCAATGTTATACATCTTAGACAATGGTTCTTTTTGCTGCCTATTATGAGCTGTACATCCCTAGTTCAAACCTGAACACAAAGATAACAAATGTCAAAGATGACAAAAATTCTAAAGAGTTTTTAGGAAACATCTGAATGTACAGAACAGTCTGTGGTCAATACCTCAAAACCAATAACAAATATTTCACATATTATTTATAATGGGGACCTTAAGAAACACTACATCAGCTTATCATTTTGTAAAAGTCCATCAATGAGTATCATGCAAATTAATTTTCAAAAGTCTTTCTAAATCCACTTCATAAAATAGGAGAAATACTTTTTAAAAATTATCAATATTATGCATGGGCCATTGTTAGCAAAATTTTTTTATCTTAAAAGAAACAATTTTTTAATTATTTGACTGCCAGTTAGAATATGTAAATAATCACTCCAAAATCTTGAGATTTCAGATGAATCTATTACGGCCTTCAAATTATCATTCCTACCTCTAACTTCTCTCTCCAAAGCATTCTGTGCGTTGCCATCAGATTCATTATTTGAAAGCTTCAATTTCCTCATGTTATTTCTCTCATTAAAATTTTTCAAGGATCTGATCAAACTTCCCTATTGTATGTAGTTCCCAGACAAAAAAATCCTTTACTATAATTATTTATTTTTCTCCAAAATTATTGTTTATAACACTCACATATTTATTTTATTTATGAATGCACTGATTTCATTATTTATTAAATAATTAAAATATTAGTCATATTAAGGGATTTTAAAAAATTAATTCGTTCATTCATCTCGCCTTATCAATTAGACTATAAAGCCTTAAGGGCAGTTGAGTAGAGGCCCAAATGATTGCTGAATTCAATTATACGTCTTTATATAGAGAGCCTCACATATAGGGACTCCCATATGCACTTACAGAGCATACAAAATCAATAGCAAATCAGCTGATTGCTTCATCAACTGGCTATAGTTTGTAACAAGGCTTGCATTAACAATATCTTGTAGGAAAAGTGTGAAATACGTTTCACTATCCTGTAAAAATGCAACTGGAAGTCGTGTGGTTTCCTAGTTTATACTCTGTGTATAAAGTCAAAGCCTTTATTGACTCATAGCTTCACACCAGGTATCACTCTTCGACACAAGGGGAGAGCATCTCTAAGCCTGACTAGTTGCATTGCCACACAAACTGTGGTCACAAGAGAGGTAGACATCTCAGTGCCATTCAACACCACTCACAGAAAAAGCAAATTATATGTCCCAGTGACTACAGAAACCTGATTATAGCTCACACTTAATGTTAAACAAGAGGCCCTCTTCTTATATTCTCAGTTAAATGGCTCTATAGTAAGACAATAGTGCAGTATTTTACCTAATGA
The DNA here is from genome assembly GCF_965194825.1 of Balaenoptera physalus. Taxonomy (NCBI): domain Eukaryota; kingdom Metazoa; phylum Chordata; class Mammalia; order Artiodactyla; family Balaenopteridae; genus Balaenoptera; species Balaenoptera physalus. Next base: position 10,574,501 of record NC_138884.1, read on the forward strand.
CAGTGGCACCCCACTTTCCTTCACTTTAGGATTATACACTGGCTTTAGATATTTTTAAAAAAATCCTTCACGCTTTGCTTCACACCATGCACAAAAAAGGAAAACATTTCCTAATATTTATTTTATAAACTTAATTCTCAAAGGGGAGATTGCCAAATACCTGACTTTTGCTATTTTTCTGCCAGATACATGTCTTTTATAAACACTTAAAACTCATCAACTTAAGTAGCAAAAATGTCGTTTGGTTCCTCTCTCCATCTCAGAAGGGAGTATTTCATTCGGAATTCATCATTAAAAATAATGATGTGGAAGGTGTTACTTTCACAGTTTTCTTGTCTTTAAATATGGTGACATTATTTTAGTAATGTGAGAAGGAGTATAATCTAGAAAAGAGAAAACTCTTTAGATTTGAGAACAGATGGCTAATAATCACGACAGCAAAGAACATAACGAAGGTTAATGACCTACATGCTGAACTTCTTTTAATTTTTACAAGCCATTACCAACTGAAAATATCCGGTTTTAGCTGAACCAACACTTACAAGTCTTTTTTAAAAATTTCTTTAAACCTTTAGAACGGTACTCTTGCCACTGGTCTCTCTGGAGCGCCAGCAGGAACCCGTGTGGTTAGTCCTTTGTGAATACAAGGTGCATCCACACGGACTTGGTGGTTTCTGAATGCTTGGGAGACAGGTAATGTCAGACTAACACCTTAACTACAAATTCTTCTAGAATTATTTTACTTCTTATCATTCCAAGCCTACTTCTAATTGCCCTTGGACTAACTGCCCCCTCCATCAATGGTTAAATTATTATTTATCTGCTAACTAAGGCTACTCTAAGGTTCTATCATAAAATGTTGGAAGAATCAGGTAAGACAAAAAATTATGCTTATGCCATTTATCAACAGAATGTTAAGAAAGATTTTTAAGAATGAGAACGGTAGTTCCAGGCTCCAGTTGTCTGATATATTTCACCAGGGAACAGGAATGACAAACAGGTTGGGTCTGCAATGAAATTTCAAGGTCAGACTTCTACTCCGCTATTTAAATTTTTTTACAGAGGTGACTTGAGAAAATACACATTTCTCCCTAATCATTACATACATACTTTTGGTGGATCAGACACTCTTCCTTGAGCCTGGTGATCTCATATCATTACCTGCAACTATTGTTCTTATGGTCAAGTGAATGGGCCACTGGCAATCAAGCCAAACGAATTCTGCTTTCATACCCAGTTTTAGCATCTATAAGTGTGGCTTTTGAATGGCAGAAAAGATATATTTTCTAGAGTCTACATTTAGGTATAGTTAAGGTTACATTGTGGGAAAAACTTTTCATCATTTTTCATTCACAAAGGGGATGAAAAATAATTTAAACATTTCATTATCTCTAGCTTCAATATCGGCCTTTACCAAAATTTTAAAATATTTCTTTTGAAGAAGAACAACATATTTGCATTCAATCTTAAAAGTCTAACATGTAAATGGATGCTTAGGAAAGCATATTCTTAACTGTGCGTTTATAAACTGTACAAAGATACCTTTATTTAATAACAGGCCTTTTTCCAGGATAAATGTCTTAAGACAGCTGTTTTTTCCTTTTTTTAACACTGATTTTCAGTATGGGGTGGGGAATAATAAAATCAACTTATTATTTATATGAGGCATATATTTTTCAATGTCTGTATTTGAAACACTTTAAACTATAAATTTGGCATAGACAGTATTATAGATTATGGTCTATGATTTATAGTAATCTTTGGGTCATTTTTCTGAGTTACTTTCATGAGTGAAGAAACAAAGTTACCAAGAGAATAATCTATGGTACAGAAATAACTTTGAACAATAAGAAACTTGAAGTACAACAAAGAGGCCAGGGTCTGGGCTAGACAAGATAAAAGGAAATACACTAAAAAAGGAAGAAAAAGAAAAGAGTATGCTATGGCTCTCCCCAGATTCCTCCATGACAGAATAAGAGAAACTAAATCTAAGGGCAACTCAATAGCAGTCAGTAATTATCAGCTGAAGGAATGGATAGAAAGGTGGACGGATGGATGGATGGATGGATGGACGCTTGTGTCTGGTGACCCTTGGCCATCTTGCATAAGCAGTCCAAACCTCTTAGACAAATTCCATGTGACGTGCTTCTTTCCCTTGTGAGTAAAATGGACATAAGCACAGGCATTAGGAGAACATGGGACTGCAACATTCAGATTGCTATAATAAGGGGAAGGGAAAAAAAACACGAAGGTTCTTGTTGAAGAAAAATTTTGTACACTTGATAATGTATAATATTTCTAATAATCAACAGAGAAACCCTGCCTTGGAGAGAAATGTTTATACTGGATGTTGTCACTATCAATCATCTTGCAGCAAAAGGAGAGAGGATGACAATAATTTTTTTTTAAGGTCTTTGTAAGATGGGTTGGAAATGGGGGACAGAGGAATTGTATCTCCACTGCTCAAAAATATGAAACATCAAGGAAAGGACGTCAACAGCAGAAAGGGTCTTCATTACTTTCAAAACAAAGAAGCCTTAGTAATAAGACTATAGCATTAGGGAAAGCAATACTTATTCTAGCACCCATCCTACTACCTGCTAGTTTTATGACCTTGGCCAAGTCACTTGATTACTCTGGGTCTAAAAATGAATCTGAAGATGAGGGCCTGTGGTGGTCCATTCCAATGCTAAGACTGATGATTCTGCATTCACAGTTACATTTGAAAACTTCCCTGGCATTTCTGAAGCTTCCCAAGGCTATCAGGAATTTAGTATATGTTTATAAGACATTCATGGTAGTATTTTCTAAACATAACACTACCACGTGTGTAAAGAGATGTCTTCATTAAAATTTCTCTTAAGTTGTTCCTTCCCAAAGTAGTGGAAGCTGAACAAATCTTAGAAACTCATTTAGAATTCGTGATTATTCTACTTGACTAAATTTAAGATTCCAACAATCTTCCTTTTAGAATAACAATAAATTTTATTTTAAATATCTGAAAAGCAATTTAGTCATTTTCATCCATATGCATAAATTCACCTTAAAGTAACTCTTTTTTAGAAATATGGAATGGCACTATTAACAATATTTATCAAGCAATGTTTACTCTTCCAAGAGTGAGGGAAGAGAATGTGAAAGTCTAGCAACATAAAAGAGACTGATCCCACACATCATGTAATACAGATTTGGAAGATGGGGTGGCAACATTTTATTAGTAAAGAAACAACCTGTTCTTTAGAGCCAGAACATTGAATTCTCTGGTTTCCTCCTTCTAGCCCCACTATGCCTCTGGCATCATATAACTGCTGCCAATCAACTGCATCCAGAAGGTGGGATAAGATGCCAAATTACCCTTTCGGCAACATTCCAGAAATTCTCAGATGGCTCTTTCCTTTTCCCGCTTTAAAACAGTATCATATGAGCTAGGTTTATTTTGAAATGTCCATGAAAAACAAGTCAGATTTTTCCTGAAATTGGGCCCTCTTGGAGTTAAATGTTTTTGAAGATGCTTCGTATAAGTCCATTTGTTCATTTTATTATTTTTAATCTTGTTCATATATCTGTCCTCTAAAAAGAGCTTGAAAATTTCACCATGTTCTGACATTACTGTAGAAATATATCCTATTTATTGAAAGACAGAGGTCAATATATTTATTCATTAATTTTAAGAAATGTTAGAGGAAAACTAATATAACCTGAAAGTGATACTAAAGGTCACTCAATGAAGTTGAGCATTTTTCAAAAACTAACGATAATAATAAAAAATATATAGTTTTACCACTTGTAAACTGCATGTTTTCATTTGATTCTCACAACCACTGTGCTAGATAGATAATATTATCCTCTTATAACACAGAAAATTTACGGAGGATAGTGTTTTATCACTTGTAAAGTGAATATGTTTTCATTTGATTCCCACAACTACTGTGCTAGATAGATAATATTATCCTCTTATAACACAGAAAATTTACAGAGGGTAAATGGCATGAATTAAGTCAGAGAGCTCTGAAAATATGTGATGATTATAATTCCTAAATTATTTCTATAGGATCAGCTATTTCCTTTGATATCAAAAGATATATTCAGTTACATGACTTTGTAAAATTCTGCTAATTCTTTAGTGACCTCGTATGTGTTTGTTCAGGAAACTACTGCAAAAACAAGAGGTGAATACATTAAAAATGAGAAATATTTACTAAGTATAATACATTTATTGTACATCAAAAATTTTTCAATATTTTTAGCAGCAGATATGCATCTTCAATATTCTCCAATCTCTTCTAAGAATTAATGAAGATATAAACAAAAATTTAAATTTAAAGATGTTCATCAAAACATTATTTATAATACATAAAATTACAAATAAAGTGTGGTACTGTATTCATAAGTAAATTGAGACCCACGTAATTTGATCATAGGCACAGTAGTAGTTAGGGACAGATCTGGAACTCAAATTATGTTAGCCATCTCTAGATATAGAATTCTCTGTAACAGAACACTCTTTATACTGCAGAACTGCAGAACTCTAACTGCAGAACTGATGGTTTGCTTAATTGTTTGTTGGATATGGGTATGGATTTATGTGTAATTGTGATTTAAATTATTATTTTTTTAAGTTAAAAGAAAGGGGAGAGTAAATAGATTATAGTGCAGCCATACAACAGTAGGTTGCTATGCTGCCACACGTACCAAATGCTAGATAATACATTTCATTTTAAATATATTTTCAAGGTAGAGAAGAAATGTACCTCAACATAATAAAGTTTATATATGACAGGCCAACACCTAACGTCATACTCAGTCGTGAAAAACTGAGGCTTTCCCACTAAGGTCAGGAAAAAGACAAGTATGCCCACTCTCACCACTTCTACTCAACACAGTATAGAAATCCTAGCCAGAGCAGTTAGGCAAGGAAAAGAAATAAAAGGCATTCAAATTGGAAAGAAGATAAATCGCCTCCATTCGCAAACGATATGATCTTATATATAGAAAACTCTAAAGACCACAAAAAAACTATTAAAACTAATAAACAATTCGGTAAAGTTGCAGTTTACAAAATCAACATGCAAAATCAGTTGTGTTTATATACACTAACAACAACTATCCAAAAAATAAATTAAGAAAACTAACCCATTTACAATAGCATCAAAAAGAACAAAATACTTAGGAATAAATTTAACCAAGGAGGTGAAAGATGTGTCCACTGAAAATTTCAAGACATTGATGAAATAAATTGAAGACAAATAAATGAAAGATATCCTGTGTTCATGGATTGAGAGAATTAATACTGTCAAGTGCTCCCCAAAGCAATCTACAGATTCAATGTAATCCCTATTAAAATTCCAATGGCATTTTTCACAGAAATAGAAATAGAAAAATAATCCTAAATTTCCTATGAAATCACAAAAGGCCCTGAATAGCCAAAGCAATCTTAAGAAAGAACAAAGTTGGAAGCATCACACTTACAGATTTCAAACTATATTACAAAGCTATAGTAATTAAAATAGTATGCCACTGGAATTAAAAACAGACACATAGATCACTGGAACAGAATAAAGAGTCCAGAAATAAACCACCTCATATATGACCAAGTAATTTTTCACAGAGACCCCCAAGAACACACAATGGGGAAAAGATAGTCTATTCAATAAATGGTGTTGGGAAAACTGGATATCCACATTCAAAGCAATGAAACTGGACTCCTATACTACTCAAAAAAAAAAAAAAAAAGAAAAAAGAAACACAAACAATATATGCTCTCCCTGCCCACCTATGTGTGTGTGTATGTGTGTGTGTGTGTGTGTGTGTGTGTGTGTGTTTCCGGCATGGTGGTACATTAACCTAAATAGTCCAATATGTACATCCCCGAAACAAAAAGATTCTTCTACACTGACACGATACAACTCAAAACCAGGAAGTCAACAGTGATACAACACTACCATGAAGGCAGAGTATACTGAAATTATTATATACTTATTGTTTGCTCAAGTACTTGTTCAGTGTGACAAATATTATGATCACTCTGGCTGCATGTTTCACCCACCATCTCTGCACCCCTCCATCCCCTCTCCCACTTCTTTGGTTGCTGGGCACACCGCAGTTAACCCCTGCAGGGCAATCCCTTCCCACAGCCTTGCTTAGACATCCAGCGCCCATGTTAACATGTCTCCATACCAAGAGGGAAGGGAAATGAGGGAAGGAAAGGAAAATGAGAAGAGCAAGGGAAGGTGATGAATTAATTAATTTTTAATTAAAGCTACATGAAAGGAAATGTTAGCAAGTGACATTTTTGAAAGTTAGTAGTAAAAACATCCCCCAGAGACTACCTAATGTGGACATGTATATTTCTTTCAAAATTCTATCTGAATTGAAAAGAAGAGCTGAAAGGACTGAGAAACCGGAATTGGCTGCCTGGACTTATAATTCTCTTTGATGACCAGCATCTTTTTACTACCTCTCTAAATAGCAGGATTAAGCACACAAAGATGAATGCTTCACTCAGATTGAAATCTAAATCTTTCTTCTTTTGTTCCCTTAATTGTAAAGTATGTTCCTGGGCTTGAGACCGTCTAAAGGTGGCATGAGGACACTGAACATTTTTTTCAATTGTCAAGTAGCATAACTCAGATGACCAACAAGATCCTAATTATGTGGGCCTAATGTTTTCACCTTTTCATTTCCTTTATCACAAACCAAAACGCTGCTTACTTATAAAATATATGTGTAAGCCAACATGATTTTTTTGTCGAAGCAAAGCTTTTCTCTGAAATCTAGCTACAGAAGAAAAGAGGTTTATAGGAGGTGTATAGTACACATTCAGAAACATTTTGCCTCATAAATGTTTGGTAAATGCTTCACTTCTATGTAGGAGGTATGAGATTCATGCTAAAAATACACTCCCTTCTTTGATTATTCACAATAGATGCCAAAAATTCTCACAAACAAAGACAGGGCTGACAGGACAGTATCTTATTTAAGATGCAATAATCATTTAGATTTTATATACAATTTCAACATTTATCCATTATGTTGAATAATCTTATAAAAATCTCCTGATTAATGTACTACATACAAAATTTTATCAAGTACTTTGATAAATTAACAAAAACTACAAGTTTTCTTCAGTATCTGTAATACTACTACCAAACTGGGCTGAAAAGAACCAATACATGTGAGGATAAATAAGAAAACAAATTATGACTTAACAATTATAACAGGAAGAGAACATTGTTACCTAGGGCACTGTCTCCTCAATTATGAATGTGTTTCCTCCAAAAATGTGTTTGTAAGTCATGTGCTGGAATGAAGACCTTATTTCCAACACAGGAATTAAATGAAGAGGATTTTTTAGTTCCCAAGGCAAATCCAAAACAGTCTCTCTTATTTATTATGTCATGAGACTATGACACTGTATTATTGGTACTACTATCTAACCAAGAAACCCAAAAGTTCATTCTCAAGACCCAGGTTTCTCTACTAGCTCTAGTTGTCCTAGTTCTCCATAGTAGGTTTTTCTAGGTCTCAATAGGAAGATGAGAAGTCCCAAGGTTCTAGGCAGGAGGGGGTTCCCAGGGTAAAAGGAAAGATGCTGCAGATAGGGACTGAGTCTTCATGAGCAACCATGGGCAGTATGTGTGGTCTGGTTCTTGGTAGGTAGTGAATGCTACCTAAATCTCTGTGTGCTAGGTCTTTAGCAGCAATTGGCAGGTAAAGGACCACATCTTTGATGACAAGTGATGGTCAAAGAAAAGTGAGAACTACAGGCAATGAATAAGGACAATGGAAGGGTGGAAGGATAATTCTAGCAGTAGCTTATGTGGGTAACTGAATCCCAGCCTCGGGAAAATCACCTCTGCCATTAATATACACACACACACACACACAGACACACACACACACACACACACACACGCACACACACAGCATGTATCAATTCAATACCCTAAATGGAACACTGCAAGCTAGTTCAAAATACTAGTTACTATTCAATATTTTTAACTGCCCTAATTCAGTATTTTATGCTATGCTCTCTGCCATTAGTGAGAATGATTTGTACTCTGTGTATTTAAGTGATGCTTTGGTGTATAATGCCTATTAAAGATTTTGTGCTAGGTAATATTTGTGGTCTTGTCTCACCTTTCTCAGGAGACTCACTGACAAAATTGAAACAGCTCAGCATGTCATATGGAAAACTCTCTTAGAAAATAAAGGTCAAAGATTAAGTATGATAGTCATTGAATTAATTTGTTTTTCTTAAGAGGAGTTACTCCACAGGTCAACACTAATGTCACTGACAGATACGTTTCTCATCTTGTTCTCCGGGTGTGAGGAGAACAAGTTGTTGATTTCCTTCAGTGGCAGTTTTCGTGTCTCAGAAGAATATATTCATAAATTCTGCACAGCTGTGATTTAGTAGTGTGACAAAAACGAAGAATGCGTTCCTTTTCCACAAAGAAAACAAAGTACAAATCTTCTCCCTTCATCACCCTCCCCCAACATAAATACTTAGCCTGGTGAAGGGTTTTTTACCCCAACCGTTTGCAAAGGTAATGATATACTGCTGCCTCAAAATCATGCTGATTGAAATTTTCAAGCTTTGTGTAAATATACCTACTGCCGAATTGCTGGCTTCTATGTTATATGGCAATGGTTCCTACAGGTAAAATTATCTTACAAACAAGTAATTTTGACCTGACTACCCTCAAACATAAATATTGAGCCCTCCAAATTGCTTTTATTTATAAAAATTAAAAGGGCTCAAAAATGAAAAGGGCTTTCCAACTTCAGGAAAACAAATCTTTCACTTGTACTAATACATCACAAAAATTTCTCACCTTTGGATGGTTTGTATTGTGGACACGTTTTGAAGAGAAATAGACATATAGAATCTGTTATCTGTGTTTACTTCTAGAATGCTTATATTTTAATATTTTGTTTTTTATTTTTATTCTTTTATTTTTTTAATTTTATTTATTTTATTTTTGACTGCACTGGGTCTTAGTTGCAGCACATGGGATCTTCGTTGCAGCATGTGGGATCTTTTGTCGTGGCGCGCATGCTTCTCTCTAGTTGTGACGTGCGGGTTTTTTTCTCTCTCTAGTTGTGGTGTGCGGGCTCCAGAGGATGTAGGCTCTGTAGTTTGCGGCACGCAGTCTCTCTAGTTGAGGTGTGTGGGCTCAGTAGTTGTGGCGTGAGGGCTTAGTTGCCCCGCGGCATGTGGGATCTTGGTTCCCCAACCAGGGATTGAACCCGCGTCCCCTTCATTGGAAGGAGGATTCTTTACCATTGGACCACCAGGGAAGTCCCTATATTTAATGTTTTTTAAATGAGTGTTTCTGATCTCATACATTTAGAATACTTGTATTGGGGTGGCCAAAAAGTTCGTTCAGGTTTTTCTGTAAGATGTTACGGAAAAATCCAAATGAACTTTTTGGCCAACCCAAATAATATAACAGCAAATTTCCACTGTGGAGACAAGGAAAAGTTATACAATTTTACAGCTGGAAAGAACCTCAGAGATCCTGTAACACACGTCCTCATTTTTACAAATGGAAACAGGGTATGTGAGTCTGAGTGACCTGCTTAAGCCGTAAGCTAGTGGTATAACTGACTTATTAGGTCTATCTTGTTCAATTTCTCCCTGGTGAAATCTAGTGATGCAGTTCCTTCACAGCAGCCCAGCATCTGGCCAGAGAATCATTCTGTGGACACTCCCTGATATTAACACCACCTCCTTGGTTTACTTCTGGTATAGTTATTTATTCCCATTGCTAATTCCCTGGTCATGACCCTGTCACTTGTATATAAAGTGTGTCAACCTATTCTCTTGATACTTCCATCATCTCTTTATTCTTATACACAGAGTAGTCAGAGTCTAATCTATCCTTTAGCTTGCATTTTCCTCTTAAAGGCCTACCATACATCTCATACGGCCTTTTAAATTAGATTTAATCCAATAAGACATTCAGTTTTCCTTAATTTGATAGCTGTTATCTACCGTTATATCCTCTGTTATAACGTCTATTTCAGCAAGGAAATCTTCTTATACCTCCTTACGTGTATGCCATTTGTTTTAGTGCCTAAATTTTGATTATAATGATAATATTATAGCATCTATTACTTATGTCAAACACTGTTCTTAGTGCTTTGAATCCATTCACTTCTTTAGCATTTACAATAATACCATAGATATTATTTGTCACATTTACATTTTATTGTTCTATAATGTAAGTATTTTGTTAGAGTTTTACTCTATTGTGGCAGTAATGAATTATCACACATTCAGTGGCTTAAAACCACACATATTTATTAGCTTAGACTTCTGTATAAATCTGACAGGCGTCTCACTGGGTTAAAACCAAGGTGTTGGCAGGGATGTGTTGATTTCTGGAGGCTCTAGGGGAGAATCTGCTTCCTTTTGCCTTTTCTAGCTTCTTAAGGTCATTCTTTGTTCTTATCATGACACAGTATCCCATATATTATACCTATTTTTTATTTATTGTTTGCCTAACCTCTGCGAAAATGTCAGTTCCTTAATGGCAGGACTTTTTATTTGTTCTGTTTGTAGCTGTATTCTAGTGCCTTAAAACAATGTCTGATACATAATGGGCACACAGTCTACATTTTGAATGAGCCAAAAGTTTTGTTCTGTCACTTAATAGCTATGTTATCTGGGGGAATACAGACTTTTAAAGCCTAATTTTCTCATATGTAAACTGGCGGTATTAACACCAAGATGGTGTTCTGAGGATTCATTGAGGTTATGTTTGTGAATTCCTGAAGCTTAGAGCCTGGCATATAGTATGAACAATTAGTATTATTATTATTAAGTAAAACAGCATTCTGTTTCATTTTCTTCAGAGCATCTACACCTATCCAAATTACTTTGTTTGTTTATTTCTTTACTCATTTATTAATTGTCGCATGAAAGCAGAATCTTATATGCTTTGCCTCTGTACCTCTAGTACCCAGAGTAGGAACTGGTACAAAGTAGGAGTTGAAGAATGTTGAATTAATGTTACTTGTGTAGGTAAAGAACCTTAGGGGCCTTTTATTCTACCACTTAAAGCTGTGTCCACTATTATGCTGACTTTGTTGTGTGTCCATACGGATTCAGTTTCAGAACCTAAAATCCGATGTAGAGCGGTGGTTGAGTTGACGGTGGGGATGGGAGAAGCTTTGAATTCTCCCTATTGTAAAAGTTCTTAATGTTTTATGTGTTACTTAACCCTAGTAGAACCTGATGAAAGCCATGAACACTTCCCTCAAATTTCACATCCCTACCACAGCACAGTATTTTGCATAAATGTCCAAAGGACCACTGAGGTCCTAAAGACTCTCCACTGATCAAAGAGATGTTCACAAGTCTCAGATAAAGAACCTTAAAACAGGCTCTTACCTACAGGTTATAGTGTGTTACTAATACGATACAGAATGTTGATGCAGCAGGAATAGGCTATGGTGACAGAAAGCAGGCAGCAAGTTATTATTATAGTCTAGGTGAAATATTCTGAAGACCTGAATTGACACTGTCATGGTGGGGTTAGAGAAAAGACTTAAGCAAAGTCAAGTCAGTGGTCTGAGTGCTCTGGAGAGTGAGGGAGAAAAAAATCGTCCCTGACTCCAACATTGCTCTCCTCCGCAGATCCGTATTTTGTATATTTTTTACTTAAAATGAAAACAGTTAACAATATTAGCTATAAGAAGAACTTGTGAATAAAGAAATAAAAGTTCAGGAGCATTTTAATGAACTTTTCCTCTATTTACTTCCCACATAATAAGCTTAAAGCTATTTTAGTTCTCATCACATTACAATCCAGGCCTCATTCACCACATGATTATTATTTGGGGATTCTTTGATCTATAAAGAGTGGACTTGACAACTGTTAAAAAAGTCCATAGGACTTCCCTGGTGGCACAGTGGTTAAGAATCCACCTGCCAATGCAGGGGACACAGGTTCGAGCCCTGGTCCGGGAAGATCCCACACGCCACGGAGCAGCCAAGCCCGTGCACCACAACTACTGATCCTGCGCTCTAGAGCCCGCAAGCCACAACTACTGAGCCCGTGTGCCACAACTACTGAGGCCCACGTGCCTAGAGCCCGTGCTCCACAACAAGAGAAGCCACCGCAATGAGAAGCCTGCACACCACAGTGAAGAGTAGCCCCCTCTCGCTGCAACTAGAGAAAGCCTGTACACAGCAAGGAAGACCCAACACAGCCAAAAATAAATAAATAAAATTAATTAATTAAAAAAAAAAAGTCCATAATACATGCTCCCATGGAACTGCTTCAAGTAACACTGCAATACAGTATTATACCTAGAAATATCACCAAGTCATGCAATGAACATAGTATTCCTACTTCCATTGTCAGGGTGTCAGGAAGGACCCTGAGCTACTTGATCATCAGATAGAGGAAAAGTCAGCTGTTTCATTTCACTGGACATAGCCACTACTGCTTACAGGTCCGGGTAAGTCTTTTTCAATTTGGATGGGGGACTGACACTTAAAATTGCTTCTAATATATATTGGCTGGATAGACTAAAATTTTTTAAATTTCTCTTCTTTAATATTACAAGACAAAATAACTCCTCATCACAGACAAAAAAGTCCAATTTGGAAGCCTTCAATGAAACTAATTTACATTAAGATACAAAAATCTAGCTTGATATCTGCCCCTATTAAAGGTGGTGAGATCATTCATCAAAATATCACTTCATGGAAAGATACTGAAGCTCTTAATTTTTTTCTTACTTTTCACCTAATGGAAAAGTATTTAGGATGATTATTGAAAGACAAATTTTAGAAAGAAATACCTCCAGCTTTCCTAAAATTTATGTCAAACTCAGCATTATTTATTTTACAAAATAAAAAGTCATAACTTTTACTTTTTATTAAAAAAATATAAAGCAAAAGAGAAGTAACTCACTAAATAACAATTGATTTCATTTGCGGCTCCTCTCTACTTAAGGACTTTGTAAAATGCTGTGGATTTTTTTAAAATGAGAAGGGTGCAACCCTTGCCTTCAGGAAGTTCCTTGTCAAATTTTGGAAATAAATTATTTAACAAAGTTACTATTTGTCAAAAGCCATAATATTTATGACAAGCTATGTGGAGCACGCCCAGGGAGCACCAAGCAACCAGAGGGGAAAATGTGGGGCAACAGAGGCAAGAGATGAGGTGGGAGAGAAGGCCTGAACTGGCACACAGAGGGTCTTGTACAGCCAGGTTGATGCCTAGGAACGCATCCTGAATCTGAAGGAGAGACGTCCACGGGGGTTAAGCAGGTAACAACCCTGACAATTATGAGACATGGATTTGGATACAGCAGCAGAAAGAAAAAAAGAGACGAGTTGGAAATACAATACTGCAATTGTCCATCTAAGAGATTTTGAAGTCTTAAGACGAATTCCAGAAATATGGTATCTAGAAAGTAAAATCACAGAACGTTATGACTGACTAAGGTGAGAGAAGGGAGGGAGAGGAAGAGCTGAAGGTGACTGAAACAAAAGACTGCAGGAGGAGGAGAGGGGAAAGTTAGGGGGAGGAAGATCAGTTCACCACAGGCCCAGTGATGGAAAATCACCCCTGCATAACCAACGCAACCCTATTCCACATGTTCTGAAAGCTCAGTATCTCATCTAGCACAGAGATCCTTCCTAGTTTACTTGTTTAGACTCTTCAATAGATCTTCAAGGTTTTATTTCCCTGGACAAATCATCTAACCCTTTTGTAGATCCACTATTTTTGTAGATCCACTATTTTATAATGGGAAAATACTGTAACCCTTTCAAAATGTATGTTATTAGTAGACCTTTTAAAGTTTATTAATTTAGGACAAGGTCCATCTTCTCCTCCCTTGCTAAATGTCACATGTTTCATTCATCTTCTCCAAGTTGACTTCTGCTGTGCTGATCACAGGGTAACAAATTTTTGGAAGGAAGGGTGATTTTAGATTGTTCTCATATATAAAGGAGAGCCTGTGACTTTAAAAGGTCAATTATATTGAGGTATAATTTGCCTACAATAATATACACACATTTTAAATGTACATTTCTAGAGTTCCGATGTATTAGTAATCCCATATAACCACCGGCACACTGAAGAAGTCATATATTTTCACTGTCTCCCCAAAATTTCATTTATGCCTTTTGCTCGTTAATTCCCTCCCCCTACCTCCACAGTGGCCCAGTGTGGTAGTAATGAAGGTACACCTCTCAGGTCTCTACTCAAAAGTCTATTCGGGGCAAGGAGTGCTGTCAGTTTCCCACTGCAGCAGCGATGAGATCCACTGCAGTATAAGAACTAAGGCCAGGCTCCAGCCAATGACTGAGAACAGCAATAAAACTAGGACCTGGACATTTCTGCCCAGTGCATGACTCCTCAAAGAGCAATCTTTGTACCAGACAGAGCTCCCCACTGGAAGCCAGGACATCCCCGGAGCTGCACTGCAGCCTGAGGCTCTTGTCGCCCAATTCTCCCTTCTGCCTCTTCTTAAACAGGTCACAAACCTACATGGTGGTCTCAAGGCGCTCCCAGCCTCCTTTTGCTCCCATTCTCCCTTTACCCTTCACAGGTATTGCCCCCAATAGATCTCTTGTAATTCTATCACCGTCTTAGCATGTGCTTCCTGGATGACTTCCCAAGGCTTCCTGCATTGACACTCCACCTCCAACAGCCACTGATCTACTTTTTGTCACTGAAGATGAGATGTGTGTTTTCCATGATTATAGTATGTACTCATTTGTGCTTGGCTTCTTTCACTCAGCACGACAATTTGGGGGCTTATCCGTCTTGCTGAGGTTATCAGGAGTTAATTCCATTTTTGTTGCTAAGTAGTATTCTACTGTGTGAATATAACAAAACTGTTGACTGACAATTGGGTTGTTACCAGTTGGAACTAGTAAGAGTGAAGCTGCCATGAACATTTCTGTATAAGTCTCTGTACAGACATATTTTTCATTAATCTTAGTTAAATACGTAGCAGTGAAACTACTGGTCATGAATTGTGTGTTCAACTTTATAGAAAACTGCTAACCGCTTTTCTAATGTTACTACAGCATTTTACAATCTCATCAGAAGTATGCAAAAATTCTAGCTGTTGCACATCTTTGACAACCTTGGTAATAATGGTTTTTTTCATTCTAGCTATTACAGTGGATATGTAGTGGTATCTCATTGTGGCTTTATCTTACATCTCTCTATTGACCAATGAAGGTGAGCATTATATGTCTTATTTTGCCCATTAAAAATTTTTTTTCATATTGAGTTGGAAGAGTCATTTAAATATTCTTCATACAAGTGTTTTACCAAGACACACTTGGTAACTTTCCATTGTTTACCTACAAGTTTTATCTGAAATATTAACTTTAGCTTTATTGATAGAGAAGAAGCTAAGATTTTTAAAGGACCGAGATACCAATAGCAATACCTAACATTTTTTGAGAGCTTACTATGCACCATTTATATTCTAAGTGCTTAATCTCATTGAATCCTCATAGCAACACTCTGGAATTTATTACTATTATCACTTTTCAGATAAGAACCAGAAGTACAGCATATATGTAACTTTGCACCAGAGGGCGGCACAGGCTTCCTGGCTCTAGATCCAACACTCTACACTGTATCACTCCTTATGGAAGAAGACCTATTTTTATTGAGCCATTTAGAGATTCCATAATGTTTCATCAAAGTGTTAACATTTAGGTTAAAAACAGCAAAAGTTGGGACACAAACTCAAACACCCCAGGGATTTGAACTATTAGGAGAATAATGAGCACTTAAAACATGCAATCAAACTGTGCAACATGCAGCACACAACCCAAAGTGTTCCTGGAAATCTCAGTGCCATAAAAAGGTAATCGTAGAAGACAAGGATACATTTGAATACTATGTATTCATTTTAAGGAAAATTTTCACTGAGACAGCAAATTAAAAGGAATATGAAGATGTATAAAGATGCTCAGAATTCTGCTCGTGAAAAAATTTCTTGAGTTAAGTATTCAGATAACTTGGGTCCTCTCCTGTAGCCTTACAAGTTAGTCTGAAGATGAAAACCTGTAACTAACCTGCACTCTCATATTACCATTGTTAAACAGATACACATAAGGAACAAGTTTAAAAGTAATGTACCATCAAGAAATATTAATATTTTATCTAATCACATTACTCGCAGTACACATTAAATACTCATGTGCTTTACTGTCTAGGGCAGCACTGTCCAATATAATTACCATGTGAGTCATATATGTAATTTAAAATTTTCTCATTGCCACCTTAAAATGTAAAAAGAAACAGATGAATTTTATATTTTGTTTAACGTACCATTCAAAATATTACAGTTTTGACATGTAATCTACATAAAATTCTTGAGAAATTTTATGGGTTTTTTTTC
This sequence comes from Balaenoptera physalus, assembly GCF_965194825.1. Lineage (NCBI taxonomy): Eukaryota > Metazoa > Chordata > Mammalia > Artiodactyla > Balaenopteridae > Balaenoptera > Balaenoptera physalus. The sequence goes on from NC_138884.1 coordinate 10,590,899, forward strand.
ATACTAAGTCTTTGAAATCAAGTGTGCATTTTACACCTGCATCTCAATTCAGGCTGACTACATTTCAAGTGTTTAATAGCAACACGAGTTTAACGTCTACCGTATTGGACAGTGCAGGGGTAGAAATCAACAGGAAACATTTATTAAGTACCTATCATACGCAAAAAAAAAAATTGTATTAGCTACTAAGGAAACCAAGAGGAAAAAAATCACAGTGCACCACTAAAGTAATTACAAGGAAGTTGAAAAAAAGATTTTGTACTGAAAAGATAATTGACGCAATGCAGCCATCTCTGAGAAGTTCAGCAGAAGTAGTAGAGGGCAGGTTCTGTATGAATTTATGGCAGGGAATTTTGAGATCCTGGGCAAAAATGTGTCTTAAATATGTGAGATTTAAGAAAGGGTTTTAGGTATAGAAGATACACACATACACAGAAGTAGGAAAAGCCTGATATATCTGGTGACAGTGGATGAGGCATCATTAGAGACTTCATAAGCTAGATATTGAACTTGGTGGGTGTTCAAAGGTTGGCCAGCTCTTAAGCATATGAATAAACAAATGCAGAAAGATATAACATTGGAACAAAAAAATGTAAACACTAAAATATCAGTCTAATGACATAAACGTTGGCTTCTAATGAATGAGAAGCCAGTTAAATGTGGTTGAATGGGATATGATGTGTGAGGTGGAACATACGGCAGCTAAAACTTTACTGGGAGGAAAAGGAGAGCCACAGGTTGATGAGCTGAGAGCCTAGTGCACTGATGTAGGCATAAGCTGATGAGAGTCTTATCCAAACCACAATGGAAGAGATTGGAGAAATAATGGAAAAGATAAGGATCCCAGAATCATTTTATGGCTAAATGTGGGAAAGAGGGTATTATGAATACACCAAAGGTTTATATTGTGGGTCAAAGGGAAAATACTTGTGTCAATGGTGATAAATCAATGGAGGGATTCCTTGTTTGCAGTAAAGATTAAGTTCAACTTTAGAGTTGATGAAATCAAAGTGATAGTGTGATATCTAAGTAAATATGTTCAGTGGACAAAGACATATGAGCGTGTATATTAGGAAAGAGATCCTGCTAGAAACATGCAAAAAAATAGTCATGAGAATATCTGACATTGCTGAGAGAGAGAGCAAAACTCAGAGGACAGTGAGTCAGGAATCTATATAACATTAAAATAACGGCCTTCACTGTGAAAATGTGAGAAACAGTTTTTGTAGAGAATGTTCTAGGGAATAAACTAGAGAAGAAAAAAAATGAATCCAATATCAGCTAGGTAGAAAGGCCATGCATATTGGTGTGTGCAAACATACAGTTGCATAAATGTCAAGTTTACTATCGTATGTGGCTATATTACTATGTACACGATAGCCTTTAACAGTACATAAATGAAAGCAATCGAGGATTGCCCGTGTAGTCATGAAATCCTTTGTTCTATTATATTCTTGTCCATGTTTTGTGTAACATGACTGCCTGTAATCTGAGTACTGTGTGTGCTCTTTATTAATAAATCCTTGTATAAATCTCACAGGGATTTTTCTAAAGACAAACCTGGCCTGCCAAATATTATACACTCCAGGTTGAATTTTAATAAATTCCATAAAACGTTACCAAACATAGTTTTGAGACTTTTATATTTTCAGTGTTATTTCTTCCCATGTCTTCCATTTTTATTGGTTTCTTTTGTGGATATACTGGTTTCTTCCTTTTACCCTTCAGAAACTCTCTCCACCCTACTCTTATTCTGTGGTGATAATAATGTGATACTTTATTATGACTAAAGTCCAGAGTTTACCTTAGGGTTTACTCTTTGTGTTGCATAGTTCTGTGAGTTCTAATAAATATATAAGGCCATGTATCCATCATTACAGTATCATTATACATAGTTTCACTTCCCTGAACATCCTCTGTTCTCTACCTATTCAGTCATGCCTCTGTCCTTACCCTAACCTCTGGCAACCACTGGTCTTTTTATTGTTCTATACTTTTTTCTTTTCCAGAATGTCATATGGTTGGAATCACATAGTATGTAGGCTTTTCAAACTGGCCTATTTCACTTAGAAATATGCATTTAACGTTCGTCCATGTGTTTTGTGGCTTGATAGCTCATTTCTTTTTCTCACCACATAATCTTTCATTGTCTGAATGTACCAAAGTTTATCCATTTACCTACGGAAGGATGTCTTAGTTTCTCCCAAGTTTTGGGACTTATCTGTAAAGCTTCTAGAAACATCTATGGGCAGGATTTTGTGAGAATATATTTTCAACTCCATTGGGTAAATGTCAAGGATAAGATTGCTGGATCACATGAGAAGAGTAGGTTTAGTTTTGTAAGAAACAGCCAAACTGTCTTCCAAAGTGACTGCACCACTTTGCATTCCCACCAGCAACAACTGGTAGTTCTTATTGCTTCACATCCTTCCCAGTACTAGGCACTGTCAATGTTTTGGATTTTAGTCATTCTAATAGGTGTGTAGTGGGCTTTACAGTTTGATAGCTATTTTGTGGATAGGCATATGGCCAAGGAAAGATCGGGGTACCAAAGGTTCTGCTTTTCTATGATGGTGATGAGGAAATGTATTGAAATTACAAAAAGGCTGTATGCTAAATATAAAGAATTTTCTAACAGTTAAACTGTTTAGCTAAGGAGTGGTTGAAGAAAGCTGACTTAATGATGTACATAGGATATAAACCTTTCCCCATGCATTCTTGCATTGATATCAATGTTTCATTTGGTGAAGATATAAGCACTAATGGCTGTCAGTACCTGCTAATTGTTAGCAAGTTTGAGTAGCAGGACACTTTTTCTGGTACATACGAATACACAGATGAGAATCATGTGATACAAGATGTGAAACTCTCCTGGGACATGCAACGATCTCTATGATGTAGTGGGGCAAGCACTGAGCTTTGCATCACTGAGTTTCGGTTGGTTCCATCTGAGCCACTCACTAATCATGTAACCTTGGTTCATCTGATTTCTTCAAGCCTCAAAAATGAATTTGTGAAAAGGAAAATACATTCTTTTTTTCTACTCATCTTACTGTGAAGCTCTTGTAACAAGAACAACAAGCACTTAATAACTATGCTCTATGTCTGACACTAGGCGAACAACTGGAGAATCACAAAGCACCATGTATAAGATAAGGTCGTATCAGTGATGGTCTTTACCCTAAAGAGTTCACCGTGTGGCAGGGAAGTTCACAACTAAGTACAGCACAGTATGATCAGTGCTGTAGTTGTGGTACTACACATGTCCTCTGGAGCACTAAGGAAGAACGGGAGAGAACTATAAATATGAAACTCTCTTGTGCCAGGTTCTGGGCCCACATTTACCCCAGGTGGTCACCACATCTCTGAGATGTGAATTTTATTATTCTCATTTCATGTAAATGATGACTGAATAACAAAGCACTTTACTCATGGTTACACAGCTAATGACTGTAGTGTAATTCCATTCTTCATGGAGAACTGGAGAAAGCTACATCCTATATCCTGAACTGCAGTGGCCATTTCTAAAACTCAAATTTCTAGAACTCAAACTATACCACATACAATAGATTACTCTGTTGACAGTAGGAAAATGTGGGAACTCTTTACATGGTGATCCTTAAGGGCAAGATTCCTATTTACTCAAGAATTAGTTTTAGATATTGGCCCTGTGCTCATATTGCTGTTTTACGTTTTTCTCCTATCAACCAAAAAAAGAAAAGAAAAATACACATAACAACCTCATTCTATTTGTGACCTTCATTACCAATCAAGAGTGAATAGAATATCAAGATAAATTTGTTGCAGATTTAGTATCCTCTCTGTCTCATTTTCATGGTTGCCCAGAAGCTAAGAGGCTTGGAATGATTCCAGCCTGATAAGGAGAAAAAGACATGGAACTCAGTGTCTAGAGTCTAAAATAGATCTGGGAAAACTACTCCTTTAGCATTACTGAGATTTGTCAGAATAACTGTTACACAGAGATGGATGTTCTTTTTTCCTAAGATGTAAGAACATTTCTTGTTCATTCTTATACCCTAAAAGTTACCATAGCATATGGCACTGCACAGAAATTCATTAAATATTAGTTGACTATTAGATGTGAAAAGAGGTAGTAAGATAAATAGGACCTCATATAATTTTCATGGGCTCTTTAAGTTCTATATTTGCCTATAAGGTTGCTTTTTAAAGAGTTTTGCTGTTGCAGTCATTACTGGTTGCTATCTAGGGAATCACCTTCAACCTTCATTGAAAATACAGTGTTTAAAAAGAATGAAAACTAAGAAAGCAAATTGTGTTTAACATAGACCACATGAAGGATCTGAAATGAGCACATAAAAAATGGCAAGTTTTAATATCTAGACAATAATTAGTTCTGAAAAGAAGAATTGACTGTACCAACTAGTGAGAAGTGTGCCTGAATAAAACCAAACAATGGTATTCTCAGAAACAATGCACCTTAGAAAAGTTAATATCAGCCAAGTACGTTATAACAGTATCATGCCAACTTTTCTCTCAGTGAGATGTAGAGAAAACAACGTATCTCTAACAGGAAAAACTCCAATGTTATATTAACTGGGGACTGCATTTTAAATATTTTAAAACAGATTCCCTAAAGAAACAAATACAGCTCTAAAAAAATAACGAATAAACCTTCTATCAATAATCTGAAAAGGAACACATAGAAAACACATTAAGAAAGAAATATTTAGAATTGAGAGAGAAGCTCATAGGTACTAACATTAAAAGCAAGTTGCAGGAGGGAGGCCCAAGAGGGAGGGGATATATGTATACATATAGCTGATTCACTTCGTTGTACAGCAGAAACTAACACACCATTGTAAAGCAACTATATCCCAATTAAAAAAAGCAAGTTGTAAATCAATTTGAACAACAAATAATACAGACATATAATTAAAGTAAAAGGGAAGAAATCATGAAAAATAGTACATGAATAAACATTTTCAAAAGCACATTTTACCAAGTTTTAAAAATTATTAAAAAAAAAAGGAATTAACCGTGAGGGCAGCAAAAACCATCTCTTTCTATGTGTTTGGCTGATTTGGGTTCAAAGTTTGGGTAGAGATCAACTAAATGAACATCTTGGACTGAAATAATTCCACAAAAAATACAATGAATAAATCAAACAAAATTTGGCACACTGATTCACATAACCAATTTCCCAAAATTTTTGATGTGGCAGATAGTATGAGCTCCAAATGAATATCCAAATTTACCTGGGCATAAAAAAAGTACAGATGATCGCCATCACTATGGTTGCCATGACCTCTACCTTTGTGAGGCTGTATGGAGAGGGGCACAATGGTCTGCTCTCGGGCTCCTCAAATTTGACTCTATCAGTTAGAAGGGGTCTGAGCACAGGAAGTGAAAGGGGCTGTGGTCCTCAAGTCATCTTGCTCACACAATTTTCCCTGGCATCGAGATCTGAGAGATATATTTTGGATTAAGAAAGAGCAAATATATGCAAATTTTGCTTTGGCTGTGAAGCTAGTGGCCCTTGCACATAATTTTCCTATAGATAGGATACCTATTGATTCCCTCCTACAAAGGAGGAATTGTTAAACGAAAATGGTTTCAGCCAGATCAGACATTACAGGAGGCAGAATTTATCTGTGGTTTTCAATGAATCTTATTTACTGGAAAGAAAATCTATCACACCCAAAGATACACCCTGAAATTAGAATATTCTGGATAAACCAGTATAACCTAGAGAGAAAATAAGTTACAAAGCCTTTCTCTTGAATCTTGATCAAAATTCAGAGATGACTACTCCACATCACAAAAGCTATCTAGTTCTTTTTTTTTTAACGTTTTTATTGGAGTATAATTGCTTTACAATTGTATGTCACTTTCTGCTTTATAACGAAGTGAATCAGTTATACATATACATATATCCCCATATCTCTTCCCTCTTGCGTCTCCCTTCCTCCCACCCTCCCTATCCCACCCTTCTAGCTGGTCACAAAGCACCGAGCTGATCTCCCTGTGCTATGCGGATGCTTCCCACTACCTATCTACTTTACGTTTGGTACTGTATATATGTCCATATATACACTACCACTCTCTCACTTTGTCCCAGCTTACCCTTCCCCCTCCCCGTGTCCTCAAATCCATTCTCTAGTAGGTCTGCCTCTTTATTCCCGTCTTGCCCCTAGGTTCTTCATGATCTTTTTTTTTTTTTTAGATATATGTGTTAGCATACGGTATTTGTTTTTCTCTTTCTTACTTACTTCACTCTGTATGACAGATTCTAGGTCCATCCACCTCACTACAAATAACTCAATTTCATTCCTTTTTATGGCTGAGTAATATTCCATTGTATACATGTGCCACATCTTCTTTATCCATTCACATGTCGATGGACACTTAGGTTGCTTCCATGTCCTGCCTATTGTAAACAGAGCTGCAATGAACATTGTGGTACATGACTCTTTTTGAATTATGGTTTTCTCAGGGTATATGCCCAGTAGTGGGATTGCTGGGTTGTACGGTAGTTCTATTTTTAGGTTTTTAAGGAACCTCCATACTGTTCTCCATAGTGGCTGTATCAATTTACATTCCCACCAACAGTGTATGAGGGTTCCCTTTTCTCTACACCTTCTCCAGCATTTATTGTTTCTAGATTTTTTGATCATGGCCATTCTGACCGGTGTGAGGTGATATTGCATTATAGTTTTGATTTGCATTTCTCTAATGATTAATGATGTTGAGCATTCTTTCATGTGTTTGTTGGCAATCTGTATATCTTCTTTGGAGAAATGTCTATTTAGGTCTTCTGCCCATTTTTGGATTGGGTTGTTTGTTTTTTTGATATTGAGCTGCATGAGCTGTTTACATATTTTGGAGTTTAATCCTTTGTCAGCTGCTTCATTTGCAAATATTTTCTCCCATTCTGAGGGCTGTCTTTTCATCTTGTTTATGGTTTCCTTTGCTGTGCAAAAGCTTTTAAGTTTAGCTATCTAGTTCTTAATGTTTTTCTCTGCTCTTAGTGAAATCTGTATTGCTGAAGTATTCCAGAAGAAATAAGTAAAGAAGTCTGTTGTCTCAGCCAGTACCGCTCAGAGTTCCACATGGCTGATGAATCCAGGCAGTGACAAATGACACCCTGTTCCTCAGTGTGAAGCCTTTCCCTCCCTCTCATCGTCTTGCGACTGAACACCGTCAGATTTCCATACAGAGGAAAGACATTTCAGAGCTGTCATCCTTGCATAAAAGGCAAAAGCAGGGGGGAAGTTCCTTTTTCAATCTGCCTAAACATTTCATTTTATTATTTATATATCAGTTACCACGTGAAAGCCCTGAGCGTGTGTTTGGATATAAAACGTGGAAAGTTGTTTTGGAAGGCATTACTTTCAAAGGAAAACATATAGTGAAAAGTCAGAAGCAAAGGATCATCCCTTTTCAAGAGCAATGGGAAGCTTCCTGCCTTGTTGGTCTTAATCTTCTTTCTGGCATTTTATGCTCACCAACTGCTTAATATTGGATGCCTGTGGTTCTGCCCATCTGTTCAACAGTCGTTCTAATTTATGTGGTTTACTAAGAAAATGGTTATTGCAAAATGAATAATGTATAGTGATAAGCAATTTTGAAATCTCCAGGATTTACCTTATAATTGAAATGGTTGCTTTGTTCTTGAGAAAGTTAATTTCATGTATCCATGTACCATCAACTAGAGTGGTTATAAAAGTATGGAAAAGCCAAAACTTTTGTGATAAGTAGGAAGGATACAAGTCATTTCATTAGAACAGGCTCATATTCTATAATATACCAAATTAATAATATGCACCAAAATCACATGGAAATCTGAAGGAGAGAATATCTGCCATTTCACACATTCTTTATTTTTTTTTAACATCTTTATTGGCGTATAATTGCTTTACAATGGTGTGTTAGTTTCTGCTTTATAACAAAGTGAATCAGTTATACATATACATATATCCCCATATCTCTTCCCTCTTGCATCTCCCTCCCTCCCACCCCTCTAGTTGGTCACAAAGCACCGACCTGATCTCCCCAGGCTATGTGGCTGCTTCCCACTAGCTATCTATTTTACGTTTGGTAGTGTATACATGTCCATGCCACTCTCTCACTTTGTCCCAGCTTACCCTTCCCCCTCCCCATATCCTCAAGTCCATTCTCTAGTAGATCTGTGTCTTTATTACCGTCTTGCCACTAGGTTCTTCATGACTTTTTTTTTTTTTTTTAGATTCCATATATATGTGTTAGCATACAGTATTTGTTTTTCTCTTTCTGACTTACTTCACTCTGTATGACAGACTCGAGGTCCATCCACCTCACTACAAATAACTCAATTTCGTTTCTTTTTATGGCTGAGTAATATTCCATTGTATATACGTGCCACATCTTCTTTATCCATTCATCTGTCGATGGACATTTAGGTTGCTTCCATGTCCTGGCTGTTGTAAATAGAGCTGCAATGAACATTGTGGTACATGACTCTTTTTGAATTATGGTTTTCTCAGGGTATATGCCCAGTATTGGGATTGCTGGGTCGTATGGTAGTTCTATTTTTAGTTTTTCAAGAAACCTCCATACTGTTCTCCATAGTGGCTGTATCAGTTTACATTCCCACCAACAATGCAAGATGGTTCCCTTTTCTCCACACCCTCTCATTTCACACATTCTTACAGTTTGTCTTTTTAAAATTAGGATCAGAAATTCTGGGTAGTTGTTTTTTTTTAAAGGAAACTGTAGCATTTGTATTTGCTTTTAGAAGAAGGAAACAGTTCATATTTAAATGAATAAAACTCATTTTACATGTATTTCGTGAGTATTGGAAATGTGCTTGGCAGGTCTGAAGAACAGCAAGAAGCCCAGTGTAGCTGGAGGGCAGTGTATCAGGGGTAAAGGGACAGGAAATGAAACTTAATGAAAACCAGACGACATAGGGCCTGTACCCAGAGGAAGGATCTGGATTCATTCTATGTGTGATGGGAGGCCACTGGGTGACTGAGAACAGGGGAGGGATGATTTGGTTTGTTTCAAAAGAATTACTGTGGTGAAGAACAGACTATCTAGGTTGTGTGAGTGGAATCAGGGAGATCAGTTAAGAGGCGAGGGAAGGAATGTAGGTGAGAAATGATGAGGGCCTGACCTAGGGTGGTGGCAGTGGAAAAGGGAGACATGGGGAGACCAGGCATATATTTTGAAATACAGGTAAACTGATTAGCTAAAGGCCTGGATGGAGGATGTGAAAGGATAAGAAGGTTTTGGCCTGATCAGCCAAATATGTATGCTATATCTGCAAACGCTAAGAGGACTAAGTGAGGTGAAATTACTGTGCATTTCAGTAGTTAGGGAAAGTTTTTGGAGTTCCGAAGGCTTGAGCTGGGCTTTTTAGCCTGGATAAAATTCAGACAGGAGGCATAAAGCCCTCTCAAAGGTAAGGCAGGATTAAAAGTTACATATTCTGTTAAGTAACTGGAAGGTATTTTGAAGACACTTGTCTGCCTTGACTGAAGAGTTTTCTTGAGTAATTGTGAAACATACGGTTGAAAAGAAAGGAAGGCTGGATAAAGAAGGGCCTTGAATAACAGGATTAGACCTTGGGGCTTCATTCTATGGGTAACAACAGCCACTGGCTAACCTGGCTAGTAACTTTCAAATTTCCAGTATACTATATCAAAGGAAGTACTGCCAAAAGCCATTTCATGTATTCCAAAGATAGAGATTTATGGAGATGCATTTATAAAATGGTTGAATTCTGAGAAGATCAGGAAGATTTCTAAAGAAAACGCTACCATAAATCACATTTTACACACATACAATCCACACCCACATTCTCACACACACACACACACACACACACTCTGAACCACCCGTCATAACATGAGCACCTCCCACCCCATAAGTCTTTGCAGTTTCTTTTTATAAAGGAATCAATTAGTTTCAAATAAGGAAAAGGAATGTGTAAAGGAGGAAAGAAATTTCATTCTTTCTATAAAGAATGAAAACACAAATATTTGTTAGATATAAGAAATATACTTTCTTTCTCAAATAGTTCCAGGATATTTATCACCTAAAAACTAGGCACTTTGTGGAATTTTTTACCCCCTTAAAGCCTTAATTTTTTTTCTTATAGTTGCCTATATTTTTTAAGTGTGAAAAACTAATTTCTATTTGCAACTGAATTTACTTCCAAATACATACATTAATTGTTCAATCCTTGTTACCTTTCAATAAACCTTAGGTCCAAAAATATAAATTTATTTCAAAATGTGACCCTCAGCATTTGGAATGATCAGATCTGCTAGTTACTATTAACCAAAGGCAGTACCTATTAACGAGATGATACTGGAGGTTATAGAGAGTCTAAAGAATGTAAGGTCCTCCCAGCCCAGGGACAAGGCCTTTGTTCCTATGTAAAATAAATTGAACACTGTGGATGGAGTTATCTAATTCCAATAGAAATAAACCGACTATAGTAAAAAGTCTATCAAAAAAGTGACACTTTTACAACTTCTTAGATATTATGAGACAGGTTAACAAAAACATTGAAAGGTTATTTGTAAGCTTGGGGATTTGGGCATGTTGTGGCTAAACCATATTGAAATGAGAAAGGCAAAGTTTTTAGGATACATGAATATAAGAGGATGACAGCCTTCTCAGAGCCCAAAATATTTATAATCAGATTTTGTTATAATATTTGGCAAAGTCAGATTGTGAGTAAGGCCCTAAATGATCAGATATACTTGCCAAAAATGAGAGAACAAAGAAATGATTCAATTCACTTGGACAGAACACCCCATTACTCCTCGAAAATCTTTGTTAAAATTTATCTTGAAATTTGGATGTGGAAACCAATATTATTAGATAGCAGAATAGAACTGCTGAGATAGTATGTTAATTTGGTTTGATAACTGTGATCAAGAGGAATAAATGGAAGAAGTGTATTAAACCAGATATTTTGAGAAATAATAAGAGACTGTGAGTGCTATGATACCTCACTCAGAGACAGCCTTCCTTCAAACCTGAAGGGAAGAGAAGGAGGTTGGGGAAGAAATCTTCAAGCAGGGTCCACAATATTAATACACTAATAGACTCCTACATATACTCATCATGATTAACAGCTAGATGTCAATGCCTAGAGCATAAGAAATTGGTCTTATACATCTCTATATTTCTGATGATGCCTGGCACAGGAGTTTACACATAGCATGATTTTAATAAATATGAATCAGATGAATGGATGAATAAATAGACAGGTGAAGGATGAACAGCACATACTACAACGGTATTTTCAGTATCTATGAAGCTAAGATGATTTTTTTAAATCAGTAGAACAAAGGTAAGCAGGAAGTAGGGCACTAGGAAAGAAATTAGTCTCTTTAAGTTCTCATTATGGTTAAAGCAGGAGAATGCTTAGTCACATAAATGTTGAATAGTGTGGAATATTACAAATACCGTTTCTTATGCTTTTGTCATGAATTCAATACATACTTATTAAAGGAAATTGAAGAAAGTGTAAGTAAGCAAAGGGAAACAATAAAATGACTACAATCCGTGACCCAGAAATAGTCACTCAGTTGCAGTGTTTCCTCAAGGAGGGCTTTTTGTGGTTGGTACGATGCCTGGGGATCACTACTGGTATTTAACAAGTAAGGCCCAGGGCTGGGAAACATCCCACAGTGAATGAGAGAGTTCCCCAAAGCAAAGAATTATCCAGCTGGAAATGCAAAGAGTGCTTCACTGAGAGAAACTGAGAGCCGGGTGCATTCACCTCAGATCTTTGTACACACGTATAACACACACGGTTGTTTTTGATAAAAATAGGTTATACTATACAAACTGTTCATATTGTTTTATTATACGTTGTTTTCGCTTAACGCAGCAAGAGCTTCCTTCCTCTCCATCAATTATTCTTTTACACCAACATTTTGATGACTGCTCAGAGTAACCACAGTACGGATCAACCACAATGCATTTCACTACGTCTCTACTGTCAACCTTCTAGCATTTTTGAAAAATTTAATATTATAATCAATGATGAGGTGAGCATCCTTCTATTTAAGTTTATGATCATTTAAATTCTTTGAAATTGTTGATTTAAAGAATATGCATAATTTCAATGCTTTTAATAGAGATTTCCAACACATCCTCAAGAATGATTTGTATCAGTTTTTCTCCAACCATATTGTTGGAAGGACATTCACCCAGGACATCAGTGGCTGTGTGGACTGAAAACCAGAACCCATCAAGAGCAAGGATATTCCTGCCCCCATCCCTTGTCCTTTCACCCTTTGCAGACCTACCATCCCATTTCAAGTGAACTTGGGGAGAGGGAACTTGGAGCTCATGTTAAGCTCTGGCAACAAATAAATCTTGAATTTGATTGAATATTTATACAAGGAGTCTGTTTTATACCAAAAATAACTAAAATAAGATTAAATACAAGTCCTTAAACATTAAACTAGGCCTTAGCGCTTATCATGAAGGTGCCAAAGTCAGATGAGCATGGGGTTGTTCCTCCTCTGGAACTGCTCCCATTCTAGAAAATTAGCTTGAGGAGAACCTCTCTGGCCTCTTCCCTTTGATGGACTTCCTCGCCTTTCAGTAAAAGGGAAAAGGGCCAAGAAGATGCCTCCGCCAATTTTCACAGTTGCAAGCTACTTAGACCTGCCCCCACCTGGGAGCTTTTTCAGGATTTGGTACCAAAGCTTCATATGAACAGAGTCCTTTCCTTGGCCTTGTCCCAAGGGATCTTATAGAAAATGGGTATAAAAGAAGAGGATTTGGACACAGGGTGCTGAGTCCGGGTAATCTCTCTAAGTACCTCTAATCCAGAACCAAAAAACAAGGCTTATTAAGAAGAGGAGGAAAAGAGTGAGTGGGGACAGTTTCAGTTAGCCTGGGGCATCTCAAACCTGTGTTCCACAGAGTACCCAGAACTACTCTCCATGGGTTTTGCATCAAAAAGCAATAGGAAAGACAGCAACTATATCCCTAACACAACATATTAGGGCTCTAGATTTTCTTTAGCTTAAAAGAGATTTTTAACTTTGTTTACTCCAGTGTTTCCGAAAATTGTTTCTTTCTAATTATAACATGTGTGTAATATCAGTGGAACCGTACTGGGGAAATCGAACACAAAATAATAGTAGTATGACTTTATTTTATTTAGTAGACTGTTCAGTGAATCGTTTTTCCCTTTTTTGTGTTTACAATTTACTCGTTAAATATCATCAAAATATAAACAAATATAGAAGAGACCTCCTATAATCATATATCTAACACAACTTAGAGAAAACGTAGGCTCCTCTTAGCAAAATGTTATAACTACAATGCATTGCAGTTGGTTGTTTATCTTTTGTCTGCCATACCTCATTTCGTTCACACTCCGACTCTGTGCAGTGACTGGCCAGTTACAGATGAGTAGGTTTGGTTTAGAAAGGTTAAATGAGTTGCCAGAAGTCTGGCAATGCGGAATTGAACAAACTGGCCTAAAATTCAAGCCATTAAACACAGACTCAAAACATTTTGAACTCATTTAATCCAATTTAATCTAATTTCACAGAGGAGAAAATCCATGCTTAGAGGGGTAAAATGGCATCATCCAAAGAGACAAGACCAACTCCATGTTCCCTGACTTAAAGCACATGCCCTCAGCACTAAGCCGTGCTTCTCCTATAGCTGACCAAATCCAATGGTGTGGGTAAACCAGGAACCCAGTACAAAGATAGAGGCCAGCTGGCTATCATGGTGGATGAAACAACAGATAGAGAGCAGCTTTAGTCAGAACACTTGTGATCTGCATCAAACACAAATGTTCGCTTCCCTTTGCAGGAAGAATACCATGGAAGAAGGATTGCTACTATAAGCAGTTATTAGTATTTAGTGGAGATTATTATTTTTAAAGGTGCCTATTTTACATATGTTGCAATGTTAGAAATTAAAGGTGAAGTATTTTTAAAGACATTATATGCTTTGCATGATAATTATATTAAGCCCCAAATTCAGGGACATAAGTAGGAAGCATGTGCCTCCTCCATTTCTGCTACAGACAGTATATAATACACAATCCACTGAGTAAAAACTGGGGCCTTAAGGCAAAGCTGTATGTACCAGAAAACCCGTGTGGCAAGAAATAGTACAGTGTATAATGAAAGGGCAATTTTCTGCTTTTTTGAGGATCCCCAACAATCAAATAGGACAAAATGTGTATACGTGTTAATTGGAGATGATTTGCTAATATGGCTTCTCAGACTTACATCATCCCCTTGTAAGCATAGACAGTTAAATTCTATGTGATTTTCTTAAATTATAAATTCACATTATTCTTCACAATCCCCAAAGCTGCAACTGAATTCATTCTTATGATTTGAGTTCCAAATACATTCATCATACTACGTAGTTGTGAAGAACACACAAGAAAAATAAGATAGCTTCCACCTCTAATCAGGAAGATAAAATATATATTCTTTCTATTTTTTTTTCGTTCATTCAATTGTTTATTTACTCAACAAACATAATTTCTGTCTCAGTGTTCTTTGTATTAATGTACACGATAGCTTTAATAAGAATTAAATAATACTTTTCTTAATACATCTGTTTAGTGACACCAGAATTACCTGGTAAAGAGGAATATTTAAATTGTAAGATATACAAATGTTTGGTAAAGTTTTAATTAAGTTTTTTATAAAAGACTTACCACATATTTGAGTTGACAAACTACTCACTTTCCCCTCATAGAAGAACAATTAGATTGATAAGATGAATCGCCCAACTCTAGCTCCCATAATTACGTATTCGCATGCACAATTGGCATCTCATTTATCTTATTTCTGTTCCTCTAAAATTCAAGTAAACATATTTTGTTCTAGATTTGTGTATATTTGGAATATTTTGAGAACCTAGGACCTCTTTTTCTATTGTCTCTTGATAAAGCAAACACCAACATCAAACATCCCCCTGAAAATTAGAAAACTAAAAGCCTTTCTTTCAAGGGACAAAAATATCAAATTATTCTTACTTTTTAGGAACACACAAGTTGATCATCATTGAAGTGTGGAATAAGATTACTGTATATCATAATAAATAAACACACCTTATTTCTTTTATTCCTGCCACTTAAAATTATTGTTACTAATGTTGTTTTTCATTGAATTACAAGGTGGAAATATGGCTCAGATGGTAATAGAGCTTTTAAAAAAACACCTAAATTTGAAATCATCTGACACATAATAGTATCTGATTAATGAAACACTATCCAAAATATCATGTCATCTTTGCATGTGAAGGGACGGTAGCAATACACGTTAGCCACAAGCGCAATGACAATGAGCTCATAAAAGTATGAGTATTGCTCTCACACTGCATTCAGCAAAATTGCAATCCATGTTAAGCATTTATGAAGGAATAAACCAATCACACAAATATGATTTAAAGCTATCTGTTGGTGTGCCTTGGAGCAGTTCTATCATACCCTTCTTATAATATATTTCTCTAACAAACAAAACTATCATCACAATTGGTTTTCTGAAGACTGAAATTGGATCTGTACTCATGTATGTATTGCAGGGTTGTAATGCTTACACATTATTGTTTTATGACAATTTTTAAATTTACTGTTTATTGTTGTACTACATAATGCTTACACTGGTCCTAGGATTCAGGTGGAAGTGTTTTATATTTTAGCTGTGTCTGAACAGCTAAAATATTGTAGCTCTTATCTCTGTGTGCAGTAATTTCACAGTCTACTGACAAAAACAAAATTTAAAGATAATATTTACTGAGAGGATAAGTCTCTCTCATTTGTAACAGAAAGCACTTTTTTTCCCTATAATGGATATATACTTGTTACAAATACATGTTCTCAAAGACCAGAGATGCTCGTTCTTCCCTGGGGTAAATACATCGGTCGCCTGCCTGGATTGCACATTTCCTGAAGGCAGGAGCCGTCCACGTGTTATTCGCCTTTGTATTCCCCACAGTGCCCAGCTGGGCATCAGCACATACCAAGTACCCATTAAAGGACTGAATGCTATTGAATTTTAATGAAAATTTAACCGTAAGCCTATGTCCCTTACAATCTTATATATAATTATAGGGTGCTTTCCTACTTACAACCTTACAAGATTAAGGGTCATTAAGAATCATGATTCATCCATCCTGAACCCAGTGGAATATTATTAGATACACAGAAATCCCATCATAATAGACGAGTTTTTTAGTGGAGACATTTTACGTAACACCAGTAGACTTTCATACGAGTACAGAATATTGACTTCTACATACCACATTGCAAACTATTACTGATCATATTCATTTTGAAACAAATCAATTAGGTCAATTAGTTTTTTTCTTTATTTACCAAATTATGCTTTCATCTAAGATTACAATGATATTAGCCGTATACACTGCTTCCACCACAAACACAAATCAGGCAGAGCATTGTGCCTCAGAAGTTTTAGTTTAGGTTTAAATACAACTAACAGTCATTTTGGTTATGTTCTAAGGTCAAGCACAAGGCAAGACTCAAACTTCTAATTATTTGAGAAAATACATTGTATCAATCATTAATAAATATTAAAGGAAAAAGTTTACTGTAAATTAAAATACTTCACTAATATTGACATCTCTTATTACCTTCTTATAAACAATATTAAGATCACATCTGTGATATGTGTATGCTTCTTCAAAGAAGTCTGAAAGGTTACCCGTGACCTTTGGCTTATTTGTGAAATCAGCATCAAATGAGCTGGCTGATGCCAACATTCATCATCTGATTAATCATTTAATTAGAAGGTCCGTAACACTCAAGTGTTTAAAAATAAGTTTGCATCAAGCTAAACACAATAGCTCTGGTAAGTCAAAGGAAATAAGGACACTTAAATGTTATAGATCACAATGTCAAATCTGAAATTTTTCATTTCTGCTTTGTTTTAGTCACCTAGCACACATTTGGTGAGCTATCCTCTTACAAATTAAGGCAGGATTACAGATTATGCATGCTTCTATACATTTGACATCAATATTTTCTGGGTAACTGTGCTGGGGATATTAAAAATTGTTTATAATATGATCTAATTTTTCCAAAATGGCACTGTTCAGGAACTTTATTATGGTTCTGAAGAAAAAAATAAACAGATGAAACCTGAATATTTCAAGTATCTGAGGCCATAAATATTTCAAGCTTATTTCTTCCATAAAACCTATTCATCTCCATGTAGATAGGGCAGTGCCTAAATGGGATGTGATAATGAAGTTGACTGCTGTACTATTTGTCAGGCAGTGGCTTTATAGCTTATTCAGAGCTTTCACTCTCTACATGTGCAGAAAATTACAAAAATATAAACCTCAGGGACACTGAGGACCCAACTGTTCTAGGGCATTCCAGATAGCATTAAAGAGATGCTCATGTATTCAGTAAGGACTTATTTGAGCAGCAAACACATGCAGAGCACTATTGAGGGGTCAGAATGGAGCAAATGCCGTAGTGAACCGCTGTATATTGTAAACACAGACGCACTACATAATAACTCTTACTCAAGTGCCTTTCTTTTATAATATTCTTGGTACAAGAAGATCATTTGTTCTCAGTAGAAGTGGGAAACATAAATTTTATTTATATAACATCACTGTTTCTTTGAACTTAAAACTTGAATACCTCTGCCAATGCATTTGTAGCTTGTTTCTATTGTGCTAATCAGGTGAATGAGCTTCAGGAAATGAACTGTATGGCTGGTAACCTCTTGTGTGTATATAGGTAAAAACAGAAATCAGTAGATGTATTATTCTGATGTATTAAATAAAGAAGCTAATCATACTTGATTACAAAAAATTCTTAAAATTCGGGACATCCTATTTGTCCTTTAATCTAGTATCTTATATTTAGAAATTATTACTAAGGGTGGCTTCATTCATATGATCAAATTCACAAAAACATTTAGGTATCTGTGGTCATACCTCTCATCAAAAAGAGATGAGTACACCAGAACAAGCATTCCCGAAGAGATGAATTTAGCAAATAGAAAGAGAAAAATAAAAATGAGTACTAGAGCTCTTGGTTTTAAAAAAACACAAGAAAACACAAAAGGCAGGAAAGAAAGAAAAGAGAGAGGAAAGGGAGGGAGGGAGGGAGGGAGGAAGGAAGGAAGGGAGGGAGGGAGGGAGGAAGAAAGAGAAAGAAAGAAAGAAAGAAAGAAAGAAAGAAAGAAAGAAAGAAAGAAAGAAAGAAAGAAAGAGAGAGAGAGAGAGAGAGAGAGAGAAAGAAAGAAAGAAAGAAAGAAAGAAAGAAAGAAAGAAAGAAAGAAAGAAAGAAAGAAAGAAAGAAAGAAAGAAAGAAAAGAAAGAAAGAAAGAAAGAAAAAGAAAGAAAAAGGAAGGCAGAAAAGAAGGAAGGAAGGAAGGAAGGAAGAAGGGAGGGAGAAAGAAAGGAAGGAAGGAAGGAAGGAAGGGAGGAAGGGAGGAAGGGAGGAAGGAAGGAAGGGAGGGAGGGAGAAAGGAAAGAAGATTTGTCCCCTCACCAATCAGGGAATGATGGGCCAAATACCCTCAAAGGGCATGCGGACTGAACACCAATGCAGCCAGTCCTTTTGCAGTGTTCCTGATATTCAAAGGGAGAAACCAACGACCAAGATAATGGCACAGCCACTAATGCACTTCAACAAGCTAACACCTAGTAGCCCTGCTTATCACATTCCTCTTCCACCAAGCCGTGTGAAATGCATCACTGAATCTTGTTGATATTACTTCCTGTGTAGTCTTTGAATTAATCCATTTCTTTCTTTTTCCCTCACCAACACCTTGGTATTCACAATCATCTCCTCTTTCTATCATAGCCCACTAACTGGTCCCTGGTTTCCTCTCTTTCCTCTTTTTAATCTGTTTCCCACCCTACAGGCAGAGACATCATTTCCACAGGCAAATTTATAACCTGACATCCAGATTAAGTGTTTAAAATGCTTTAATAGGTTCCTTTATTTTTAGAACAAAGAACAATGTTTTTATCATGGCCAACTGTGACGTGGCCCGGCTACATCCTTATTTTCTCTGGTCCCAGCTGTCCTCTTTGATTTGCCATGCTCCCCTCCTACCACATTATATTTCCTCTTGCTGATGCTTTTGCCTGGAATGCTTTTCCTCTAACTCTCACTTCTGAAAATTGCTAGTCATGTTTTGGATCTCAGTTCAAACATCACTTCCCCAGGGAAGCCTTTGTATTGCCCTCACCCTCACCCTTACCCTGCAGTAGCTGGGTCAAGTCTCTAGTTAGATATTCTTGGCATTATGTACTCCATTGCATTTATCACAGTTTATAACTACACATTTACTGTATGGTGATTAGATGATTACTACTGATTTCTGTCACTAGACTATAAGCACAATGAAGAGAAAAACTGTATGGTTTTCTTATCATTTTAACCTCAATATCTAGCAAAGTTTCTGGCACACAGTGAGCAAGCATTATTTCTTCAATGAATAATGAGTGTCAAAATGGGGGTCACTAACAAGTGGTTAAAGCAACAATAAAGTGCTTATTTCCATTCACCAGCATCACTTTGATAAGAGTTTGAAGGATTAAATTATTTCAAATTTCATAACGAACAAATTCAACAATTTTGTTTAAATTCGGGAATTTTTGGCATCCCGTAGATGTGGCCAAAATGAAAGTTTAGTAGCATCTTCCTTGAATTATTACAGAAACTCAGAACTTTACTGCTAAATTGGGATTTAACAATTTTCTAGTATATCCCTCATTATACAAGAAAGAGTCTTATGAGATCTTCAAAAGGTCATTTAGCCTGTTCGTGACAGAGCAGGGATGAAAATCAGCCATTTAAACTCCCAGTTCAATTTTTTTTGCTACAACTATGCTGTAATTTCTAGGTTTATGGCTTCATTTTCATATTAGAAATCTGTAAGACCCTACAAGTACCCATAAGAGAAATATCTCCAAATGGTTAATTTTGTCACATCATTTAGATTTCTGCTTTAAAAAACATTAAAATAAAGAGCAATATTTTTAGAAAGGTAAAAAGCAAGCCCAATTTTGTAAGAAATGAAACATTTTCATGCCTTATTTGCAATTCACACTGTACGCCTTAAATGAGGGTGAGATGCAGACGGTACGTGCTTCCCTGGTTTCTTAATATTCTGAAGTAAAGAATTTTCCCAGTTAAACCTGGTTGTCCAAATTTCACTTATGCAAAACCAAAAGGAAGGTAAATTTTGACGAAGGGGTTGGAGAAATGACATTAGTAGATGGAAAAGCACTGGTGGTATCCAGTCTATTACAATTGGCTGTGTGACCTTGGACTGCTTACTTCCCCTCTGTAAATTTCCTCATTTGTACAATCAGGAAACTGATCTAAATCATGGGCTCTGCCTGTTGATGGGCTTTCATGATCCCACTAAGCCCTCTGGTGTGTGTATGTGAGTGTACATTTTTCTGGGAAGAGGGTTCATAGTTTCTATTATGTTGGCAAGGATCTGGGACACAAAACACATTAACTGCCTTTGTGCTAAAATCTTGAGGGTCCCTCTGAACTTTGGAAATGGAATAAAGCTGTACATAGAATTATAATTTCAGATGGAAACAGGAATTAGTATAATTATTAGCATGAGTAATAAGATAGTTTGAAAAGCACAGTCTGTACAAAGGAATACTGCTATCATCGACCATACATTCAAGTATTAGCTGAAGAACTTCACTGGAAGCCCAGTCCAGATTTTCCAGAAGTAGCATCAATTGTCCCAGACAATGTAACTACATGTGATAAAATCTCAATATGTCACAGGCTTTCAGTCCTTCCTTTTTATTGACATTTTAATGATCCATCAAGGTAGGCCTGCTACATAGGATTACACGGAGTGGAAACAATCCAGTGTAGTCTGTCAGCAAATAAAGATACTTTGTTATAGTTTGCAGGATATCTATTCCAAAACATTTTGATGGTAATTTTTGGGTGGTTGAAGAGCCATGGTTGCTATAGTACACAGATATTTACTGAAGACACAGAAATAAAAGTCACTCTGCTTATCACTGATTTCCTTCCTTCTTTTCCTTCTTAATGTAATAAATATTCCTTAATTGTCTCCTATGTGTCAGGGCACTCTTCTAGACACTTGTGAAATATCAGTGAACAAACTAATATCTTCTACTTTCGTGGTGCTTACATTTCAGAACGGGAGAAATAAAATAAACGATATGCATAAAAATAAGTTAGCTATTATTTTTAAAGGTGATAAATGCTTTGGCCAAAAATAAAAAAAGAAAGAATAGGGAAATTAGGAATACCAGAGATGAGGAGAATGGTTCCAATTTTAAATAGGTCAGAGTAGGCCTCACTGAGAAGGTGCTGATGAGTGAAGACCTGAGGAGATGAGGGAGTGAGGCAAAGGTATAATCTTGGGGAAGAGCTTTCCAGACAGTGGGAAGAGTCAAGGCAAGGGTATGCTTGATGTGTTCAAGGAATAGCAAGGAGGCACTTTGGCAGGGAAAAAGCAAAACTCATTCTGCTGCTAATCATGTTACTGACAACGGTTTAATCTCAAAAATATACAAACAGCTCGTACAACTCAACAACAACAAAAAACAAACAACCCAATCAAAAAATGGGCAGAAGACCTTAATAGTCATTTCTCCAAAGAAGATCTACGGCCAGTAGGCACATGAAAAGATGCTCTACATCACTAATTATTAGAGAAATGCAAATCAAACCTATAATGAGGTATCACCTCACACCAGCCAGAACGGCCATCATTAAAAAGTCTACAAATAACAAATGCTGGAGAGGGTGTGGAGAAAAGGGAACCCTCCTACACTGTTGGTGGGAATGTAAGCTGGTGCAGCCACTATGGAAAACAGTGTGGAGGTTCCTCAGAAAACTAAAAATTGAATGACCATATGATCCAGCAATCCCACTCCTTGGCATATACCCAGACAAAATTATAATTCAAAAATATTACATGCACCCCTATGTTCATAACAGCACTCTTCACCATAGCCAAAACATGCAAACAACCTAAATGTCCATCAACAGATGAATCGATAAAGAAGATGTGGTACCTATATACAATGGAATACTACTCTGTCATAAAAAAGAACGAAATAATGCCATTTGCAGCAACATGGATGTAACTAGAGATTATCATACTAAGTGAAGTAAGTCAGAAAGAGAAAGACAAATACCATATGATATCACTTATATGTGGAATCTAAAATATGGCACGAATGAACCCATCTACACAACAGAAACAGACTCACAGACATAGAGAACAGACTTGTGGCTGCCGAGGGAGAGGTGGGGAGGGAGAGGGATGCACTAGGAGTCTGGGGTTGGTAAGTGAAAACTATCACATTAAGAATGGATAAACAACAAGGTCCTACTGTATAGCACAGGGAACTATATCCAATCTCTTGGGATAAACCATAATGGAAAAGAGGATTAAAAAAGAATGTATTTATGGATATAACTGAGTCACTCTGCCATACAGCAGAGATTGCCACAGCATTGTAAATCAACTACACTTCAGTTAAAAAAAGAATCATTCTGCTGCTGTGGTCAGGAAATTTGTAAAATTTCATCTTCCAGTTGACACTTCATTGTCTATTGCTTACTTGTTTAAAATGAAAGTCATAATAACTCTTGAATAATCTTCCTAGAGTCTCACATTTGTCAAGAAAGGCAAAGTCAGAATTCTTCTGAGAATTTAAAAACCACCCCAAAACAAGGATCTCTGGTTGGTAATGTAGTTTAAGTCTCTCAGTTTCCACAGACATATATTTGGCAATGAACTGTTATGTAATAAGCAAATCTGCCCTTTAATAAGAGATGATGTCACTATAAAGAAATCAAGTAAAAGATCTTCATTTTTGAACATTTAGAGATCGGGCACAAAGCATTTGCTATATTCCAACAAAGGGAAATTCCAAGATTCATAGCTAACATAAAAGCACCCATTCTTTCTGAATGTCACTGTTCTTTGGGGCATTTGTTAAACTGTCCATTTCATTAAGTTTTTTCCAGAAAATAAAACAATCATGATTATTGTACAATTTTCATGGCATTTATCTGGGTGAATACCTCCAAAAAGAACACACATATAAAGATAGTACATTTTTATGAGGGAAGGTCAGTCAGCCCTCCCACAAGTAAGCATCTTATTCCTGCCTAGCGCCTTGCCTGAAAACTCACCGCGATCCACAAGCTTACATATAAAACAAAAAAATGTACACAGCCATACCTTGCCCAACTGATCCTTTTTGCCAAAGCCAGTGGCAGCTGCAATGCTCCCTGCTCCTTCCACTGTCTTCTGTGCTACTGCAGTCACCCCTGTCACCACTGCCTCTCCAACATTTGTCACTTGCTCTTTGGTCTTCTCAGCCACTGGAATAAATCAAGAATGACAGATTAAGGGATGATGGACCGATCGCCACTTAAAATAATTTCATTTCCACTAGACATCAACTTCTAAAGGCCTATATTTGCACACGTAGATAACTAAAGAGTCAGAAGAAATAAAAGCTACCGAGATTTCTAAGTGAGCGTGGCTTAGCCAAACATATCAACAGAATCTTTGCTAAGATAGTCTGTTGTAATCATGCAGATATTAAGAGGTGTTTCAAGCTTAATGATCACAAATTTAGAACCATAAGCAATTTCAGTTTGGTTTACTTTTTATTAAGGAAAGTTTACAGAAAGCAATGCTTACAGGGGCAGTTGTATCAAACTTAGCATGAAATTTATTTCTTTATTTCCATTTCAATGCCAATTCTTTGATCTCACTCAGCATGTTTGTTTCATCACACCTTCTAAGTCACAGAACACATATGTGCTCTCACACGTCAGAAATAAACAAGAGTAAGGGAAGATTACGAAGGAACTTTGATCCTTTTATGAAACATCAGGTAGTTGAAACAGAAGGGGTTTTAGTGATGAGATTGATTTTCAACCATTTTAATGGGAACAAAAGAGCTAGACATAAAGTATGAAAATGAAATGGTTTGTTGAGCACACTTGCAAGTTCTTTTCATTAAAAAAATATGCGGACTGCCCTGGTGGCACAGTGGTTAAGAATCCGCCTGCCAATGCAGAGGACACGGGTTCGAGCCCTGGTCCGGGAAGATCCCACATGCCACGGAGCAACTAAGCCCGTGCGCCACAGCTACTGAGCCTGCATTCTAGAGCCCACGAGCCACCACTACTGAGCCTACATGCCACAACTACTGAATCCTGTGCGCCTAGAGCCTGTGCTCCACAAGAGAAGCCACCGCAAATAGAAGCCCATGCACTGCAACGAAGAATAGCCCCCGCTCACCACAACTAGAGAAAGCCTGCGTGCAGCAACAAAGACCCAACGCAGCCAAAAATAAATAAATAAATAAATTTATTAAAAAAAAAAATATATATATATATATATAATATGGTGATTCAGTAGGTTTTTAAAAATAAGTTAAAATTTTAAGAGGGTATAAACAGTTTGGGATTAGACTTAGAAGAGATTTAATCTCACATCAAAAATTCTCTAAGACTATATCTGATATAACTGTTGATTTAATCTTTCTATATTACCTCCATACAAATAATAAAGGAAGTTGCAATTAAAAAGTTTGTTTCAATTAAATGAAGAGTTTTATGAAAAAGAGGTAAAAGATGAGATTCTGCACTGTTAACAATTTCAAGGTCAAGAGAGAAACAAAACAACCCTTCACCTAAACTTTATAACATTTACACTCATAAAGCCTGGGTCTTGCATTCTTACCTTTATCTATGTAATGTCTGCCATCTTTTCTGAGGAATTCGATGAGTTGCACTATGTTAGCTATTAAGTGTTATGGGCTAGTCACATGATTATTGTACAGATTTCATGTCACCAGTTGGGAGAGGCCAATGATTAAACAGTAATCGTGTGGACAAAACAACTGGGTTCTGAAAACACTATGTAGGTCAAGGAAGCTGAAGAGGTCTGTGAGGACAAAGAGTCTCACTCCTCAGTCTAGGCAATGTGGGGAAGCAGAAGTGACCCTACAGTCTAAAACCAGGACGAGTTCACAACAGGTGATATGGTTGATGCCTGCTAACTAGTCATGGCTATTCTCAATGCAAAGTTCAGTTTAAATGCCGGTGAAAAGCTGTACTGGAAATCTCATGTTTTTAAACATTTACAGAATGTTGATGCTTTAAAAATAGTGAATTATGGGCTTTAAGTTTTCATTTTTTTCTTTTCTAAGAACATGAATAGAAAATTTTACTTGAAAATGAACATTTCTTGTTACAAAATCACAAAGACAAATATAAATTTTGATCTTTTTACAGACTCATGTTTCTGCCAGCCACGAAACTTTATTTTTATAATTCTAGATTTACATACATATACACTTTTTTAATGCACATAAACTGCACAGTAAAATGCACTTTGTACTTCATTATAATTTTATTAGATCTTATCACTGTAAGAATAAGTAAATTAGTTACATTACAAAATGGCAGAGTTTACATATAGCAATGACAGACACATTTTAAAAGATTTCTGTAGGACTTGATTTATCTAGTAGATTATTCACTGACCTTGAACTCCTTTGTTAAAACCCACCTCAAATGTCAACCTCCATGTTAAAAACCACTCCTCCCAACAAATGTCCTTGTTCCTCCTCCTGTGATCCCATAAAATTTTAGGCATATCTTTACTACTGAACTGTTGTTTTGCACCATAATTGTTCCTTGCCCAGTATGTCTCTCCACCTCCAGCATGCACATATGTGTGTGCGTATACAAACACACACACACACACACATACACACACGAACCCCAAAATCCATGTTTACATTTTGTCACTCTGGAGAAGACTCAAAATTTCTGACTTTGTCAACAGTTATCCTTGCAGCGCATCTCCACAGTCTCCATTAGATGGTAGTATTAGTTGTATTCTTTAATTTTTACCACAGGCTCTGAACCTTGAAACGTGCTTATCTGCTTTCTCAACCACATGGATTCTCCTTCAACTATTAAAATGGAAAGCTGTTACTCTACATAGGCTCCCTTCATACAGCATAGTCTACAACTGTCTGATATCCATTTCTTATAAAAATCATACTTCATAACATCCCATTTACAGAAGGTCCCTAGAGGGCAGTTTATATATATCTTGGATTGCAACAGAGGAAACGTAAGCTGAATACTTGTTTTTTTAATTTGATGATTAACTTAATTTTTTTTAACATCTTTATTGGAGTATAATTGCTTTACAATGTTTTGTTAGTTTCTGCTGTATAACAAAGTGAATCAGCTATACATATACATATATCCCCATATCTCCTCCCTCTTGCGTCTCCCTCCCACCCTCCCTATCCCACTCCTCTAGGTGGTCACAAAGCACAGAGCTGATCTCCCTGTGCTATGCGGCTGCTTCCCACTAGCTATCTATTTTACATTTGCTAGTGTATATATGTCAATGCTACTCTCTCACTTCGTCCTAGCTTACCCTTCTCGCTCCCCATGTCCTCAAGTCCATTCTTGAGGTCGGCGTCTTTATTTCTGTCCTGCCCCGAGGTTCTTCAGAACCATTTATTCTTTTTAGATTCCATATATATGTGTTAGCATACAGTATTTGTTTTTCTCTTTCTGACTTACTTCACCCTGTATGACAGACTCTAGGTCCCTCCACCTCACTACAAATAACTCAATTTTGTTTCTTTTATGGCTGAATAATATTCCATTGTATATATGTGCCACATCTTCTTTATCCATTCATCTGTTGATGGACACCTAGGTTGCTTCCATGTCCTGCCTGTTGTAAATAGTGCTGTAATGAACAATGTGGTACAAGACTCTCTTTGAATTATGGTTTTCTCAGGGTATATGCCCAGTAGTGGGATTGCTGGGTCATACGGTATTTCTATTTTTAGGTTTTTAAGGACCCTCCATACTGTTCGCCATAGTGGCTGTATCAATTTACATTCCCACCAACAGTGCAAGAGGGTTCCCTTTTCTCTACATCCTCTCCAGCATTTATTGTTTCTAGATTTTTTGATCATGGCCATTCTGACCAGTGTGAGGTGATATCGCATTGTAGTTTTGATTTGCATTTCTCTAATGATTAGTGATGTTGAGCATCCTTTCATGTGTTTGTTGGCAATCTGTATATCTTCTTTGGAGAAATGTCGATTTAGGTCTTCTGCCCATTTTTGGATTGGGTTGTTTGTTTTTTTGATATTGAGCTGCATGAGCTACCTGTATATTTTGGAGATTAATCCTTTGTCAGTTGTTTCATTTGCAAATATTTTCTCCCATTATGAGGGTTGTCTTTTTGTCTTGTTTATGGTTTCCTTTGCTGTACAAAAGCTTTTAAGTTTCATTAGGTCCCATTTTTATTTTTGTTTTATTTTCATTTCTCTAGGAGGTGGGTCACAAAGGATCTTGCTGTGATTTATGTCATAGAGTGTTCTGCCTATGTTTTCCCCTAAGAATTTTATAGTGTCTGGCCTTACATTTAGGTCTTTAAGCCATTTTGAGTTTATTTTTCTGTATGGTGTTAGGAAGTGTTGTAATTTCCTTCTTTTACATGTAGCTGTCCAGTTTTCCCAGCAACACTTATTGAAGAGGCTGTCTTTTCTCCATTGTATATGCTTGCCTCCTTTATCAAGAATAAGGTGACCATATGTGCGTGGGTTTATCTCTGGGTTTTCTATCTTGTTCCATTGATCTATATTTCTTTTTTTGTGCCAGTACCATACTGTCTTGATTACTGTAGCTTTGTAGTATAGTCAGAAGTCCAGGAGCCTGATTCCTCCAGCTCCATTTTTCTTTCTCAAGATTGTTTTGGCTACTTGGGGTCTTTTGTGTTTCCATACAAATTGTGAAATATTTTGTTCTAGTTCTGTGAAAAATTCCATTGGTAGTTTGATAGGGATTGCATTGAATCTGTAGATTGCTTTGGGTAGTAGAGACATTTTCACAATGTTGATTCTTGTAATCCAAGAACATGGTATATGTCTCCATCTGTTTGAATCATTAATTTCTTTCATCAGTGTCTTATAGTTTTCTGCATACAGGTCTTTTGTCTCCTTAGGTAGGTTTAATCCTAGGTATTTTGTTCTTTTTGTTGCAATGGTAAATGGGAGTGTTTCCTTAATATCTCTTTCAGATTATTCGTCGTTAGAAAATAGGAATGCAAGAGATTTCTGTGCATTAATTTTGTTTCCTGCTACTTCACCAAATTCATTGATTAGCTCTAGTAGTTTTCTGGTGGCATCTTTAGGGTTCTCTATGTATAGTATCATGTCATCTGCAAACAGTGACAGTTTTACTTCTTCTTTTCCAATTTGGATTCCTTTTATTTCTTTTTCTTCTCCGATTGCTGTGGCTAAAACTTCCAAAACTATGTTGAATGATAGTGGTGAGAGTGAGCAACCTTGTCTTGTTCCTGATCTTAGTGGAAATGCTTTCAGTTTTTCACCATTGAGAACGCTGTTGCCTGTGGGTTTGTCATATATGCCCTTTATTATGTTGAGGTAAGTTCTCTCTATGCCTACTTTCTGGAAAGTTTTTATCATAAATGGGTGTTGAATTTTGTCAAAAGCTTTTTCTTCATCTATTGAGGGTATCATATGGTTTTTATCCTTCAATTTGTTAATATGGTGTATCAAATTGATTGATTTGTGTATATTGATGAATCCTTGCATTCCTGGGATAAACCCCACTTGATCATGGTGTATGATCCTTCTAATGTGCTGTTGGATTCTGTTTGCTAGTATTTTGTTGAGGATTTTTGCATCTGTGTTCATCAGTGATATTGGCCTGTAGTTTTCTTTTTTTGTGACAGCTTTGTCTGGTTTTGGTATCAGTGTGATGGTGGCCTCAAAGAATGAGTTTGGCAGT
Organism: Balaenoptera physalus; assembly: GCF_965194825.1. Classification (NCBI taxonomy): domain Eukaryota; kingdom Metazoa; phylum Chordata; class Mammalia; order Artiodactyla; family Balaenopteridae; genus Balaenoptera; species Balaenoptera physalus. Next base: position 10,619,760 of record NC_138884.1, read on the forward strand.
GTTCCTCCCTCTACTATATTTTGGAAGAGTTTGAGATGGATAGATGTTAGCTCTTCTCTAAATGTTTGACAGAATTTGCCTGTGAATCCATCTGGTCCTGGGCTTTTGTTTGTTGGAAGATTTTTAATCACAGTCTCTATTTCATTGCTTGTGATTAGTCTGTTTATATTTTCTATTTCTTCCTGGTTCAGTCTCAGAAGGTTGTGCTTGTCTAAGAATTTGTCCATTTCTTCCAGGTTGTCCATTTTATTGGCATATAGTTGCTTGTAGTAATCTCTCATGATCCTTTGTGTTTCTGCAGTTCAGTTGTTACTTCTCCTTTTTCATTTCTAATTCTACTGGTTTGAGTTTTCTCCCCTTTTTTCTTGATGAGTCTGTCTAATGGTTTATTAATTTTGTTGATCTTCTTAAAGAACCAGGTTTTAGTTTTATTGATCTTTGCTACTGTTTCCTTCATATCTTTTTCATTTATTTTTGATCTGATCTTTATGATTTCTTTCCTTCTACTAACTTTGGGGTTTTTTTGGTTCTTCTTTCTCTAATTGCTTTAGGTGTAAGGTTAGGTTGTTTATTTGAGATGTTTCTTGTTTCTTGAGGAAGGACTGTATTGCTATAAACTTCCCTCTCAGAACTGCTTCTGCTTCATCCCATAGGTTTTGGGTCATTGTGTTTTCATTGTCATTTGTTTCTAGGTATTTTTTGCCTTCCTCTTTGATTTCTTCAGTGGTCTCTTGGTTATTTATAGCATATTGTTTAGCCTCCATGTGTTTGTATTTTTTATAGTTTTTTTTTCCTGTAATTGATATCTAGTCTCATACCGTTGTGGTCAGAAAAGATACTTGATACGATTTCAATTTTCTTAAATATACCAAGGCTTGATTTGTGACCCAAGATATGATCTATCCTGGAGAATGTTCCATGAGCACTTGAGAAGAATGTGTATTCTGCTGTTTTTGGATGGAATGTCTATAAATATCAATTAAGTCCATCTTGTTTAACGTGTCATTTAAAGCTTGTGTTTCCTTATTTCTTTTCATTTTGATCTGTCCATTGGTGAGAGTGGGGTGTTAAAGTCCCCTACTATGATTGTGTTACTGTCGATTTCCCCTTTTATGGCTGTTAGCATTTGCCTTATGTATTGAGGTGCTCCTATGTTGGCTACATAAATATTTACAACTGTTCTATCTTCTTCTTGGATTGATCCCTTGATCATTATGTAGTGTCCTTCTTGGTCTCTTGTAATAGTCTTTATTTTAAAGTCTATTTTGTCTGATGTGAGAATTGCTACTCCAGCTTTCTTTTGATTTTGCATGGAATATCTTTTTCCATCCCCTCACTTTCACTCTGTAGGTGTCCCTAGGTCTGAAGTGGGTCTCTTGTAGACAGCATATGTACGTGTCTTCTTTTTGTATCCATTCAGCCAGTCTATGTCTTTTGGTTGGAGCATTTAATCCATTTACATGTAAGGTAGTTTTCAATATGTATGTTCCTATTACCATTTTCTTATCGTTTTTCGTTTGTTATTGTAGGTCTTTTCCTTCTCTTGTGTTTCCTGCCTAGAGAAGTTCCTTTAGCATTTGCTGTAAAGCTGGTTTGCTGGTGCTGAATTCTCTTAGCTTTTCCTTGTCCATAAAATTTTAATTTCTCCATCGAATCTGAATGAGATCCTTGCTGGGTAGTCTTGGCTGTAGGTTTTTCCCTTTCATCACTTAAATATGTTCTGCCACTCCCTTCTGGCTTGCAGAGTTTCTGCTGAAAGATCAGATGTTAACCTTATGGGGAGTCCCTTGTATGTTATTTGTTGCTTTTCCCTTGCTGCTTTTAATATTTTTTCTTTGTGTTTAATTTTTGATAGTTTGATTAGTATGTGTCTTGGCGTGTTTCTCCTTGGATTTATCCTATTTGGGACTCTCTGCACTTCCTTGACTTGAATGACTATTTGCTTTCCTATATTAGGGAAGTTTTCAACTATAATCTCTTCAAATATTGTCTCAGTCCCTTTCGTTTTCTCTTCTTCTTCTGGGACCCCTGTAGTTCGAATGTTGGTGTATTTAATGTTGTCCCAGAGGTCTCTGAGACTGTCTTTAATTCTTTTCATTCTTTTTTCTTTATTCTGCTCTGCGGTAGTTATTTCTACTGTTTAATCTTCCAGGTCACTTATCCGTTCTTCTGTCACAGTTATTCTGCTATTGATTCTTTGTAGAGAATATTTTATTTCATTTATTGTGTTGTTCATCATTGTTTGGTCTTTAGTTCATCTAGGTCCTCATTAAACATTTCTTGTATTTTCTCCATTCTATTTCCAAGATTTTGGATCATCTTTACTATCATTACTCTGAATTCTTTTTCAGGTAGACTGCCTATTACCTCTGCATTTGTTTGGTCTGGTGTGTTTTTACTTTGCTCCTTCATCTTCTGCGTATTTCTCTGTCTCCTCATTTTGCTTAACTTACTGTGTTTGGGGTCTCCTTTTCACATGCTGCAGGTTCATAGTTCCCGTTGTTTTTGGTGTCTGCCCCCCGTGGGTAAGATTGGTTCAGTGGCTTATGTAGGCTACCTGGCGGAGGGGACTGGTGCCTGTGTTCCGGTGGGTTAGGCTGGATCTTGTCTTTCTGGTGGGTAGGACCGCATCTGATGGTGTGTTTTGGGGTGTCTGTGAACTTATTATGATTTTAGGCAGCCTCTCTGCTAATGAGTGGGGTTGTGTTCCTGTCTTGCTAGTTGTTTTGCATGGGGTGTCCAGCACTGGAGCCTGCTGGTCACTGAATGGAGCTGGGTCTTAGCATTGAGATGGAGATCTCTGGGAGAGCTCTCACCAATTGATATTACGTGGGGCCAGGAGGTCTCTGGTGGACCAATGTCCTGAACTCGGCTCTCCCACCTCAGAGGCTCAGGCCTGACACCAGGCCGGAGCACTAAGACCCTGTCAGCCACACGGCTCAGAAGAAAAGGGAGGGGAAAAAAAGAAAGAAAGAAAATAAATAAAATAAAATAAAATGAAGTTATTAAAATAAAATATAAAATATTATTAAAATTTTTTTAAAGTAAAAAAAAAAGAAAGAGAGCAACCATACCAATAAACAAATCCACCAATGATAACAAGCGCTAAAAACTATACTAAGATAAACATAAAAATCAAAAACTAGTCAGTAGCATACAGCAAATCCCAAGTCTACATTTGCTCCCAAAGTCCACAGCCTCGATTTTGGGAATCCTAACCACAAGGCCACCAGGGAACTCCCTGTTTTAATTTTATACCCTAATTTTTTATCAAAAATATGTATAAAATAGTCATATAAATACTTTTCTCCACTAGCTGCAAAAATGTAGCTCAAGATAGATCCACTATAAAGTGATAGTAAGTAACACCTAGATAATATATACTATTTGCCTTCAGTAGTCTATGTATTTATATATATTCATTCTTTTACAGATGAGGAAACTGAATCACATAGAGGTTATGAATCTTGCAGAAAAATCACACAGCTAGTAAGGGGTAAGCAGAAATTCGAACTAAAGAGGTCTTGCTCCAGTGTTTATGGCCTTAACCACAATACTGTATTAATATTCCCGTTTGATTTTCCCAATTTCTATTTTATAATTTATCAATAGGAGCATGTTATTTTTCTGAAGCCTTGTTATGTTTACTGTTTTCTGATGATATGAATTATATTTCTGATTATATCTCTTCTTTTACCACACCTGTCAGAAAGCTTGGAGTACGTACAAAATGAAACTCAATCACAGCAAGTCTGTGGGCTTTTAAAGTTGTTAAATTGTGATTTTTCCCTTGATTTTTCTATTTCTATCATTATCCTCCTCCTCTTCCTCCTTATCTCCACCATAATTTTCATAATTTTTGCTATTCATTTATTGTAATCTTCTTACAGACTTATTCAAAATCTTGGTGAAATTAGGCCAAACAGAGATAAATACAATAAGTAATTTACTGATCATCCCAAGGGTGTTTCCTAAAATGTCTTCTGAATCATCAAGGAAATGTTATAATTCGTATATTGTAGTGTCAGAATATTTCAATATACACTACAGAAAATTTTAATTCATTCCTTGTAAATGGCAATCCTTATATGATATTTATGCTATTGGTTTGCCAAGAACACTAAGTTGGTCTGAATACTCAAATCTACACTACTATAAATTAAACAATTAAACTGGTTAATTCAGTCATCATTCTTGACAGTTACACACATTGTGCTTTATTTATTTACAACAAATACTTAAACTATTTAAAAATATTTAATAAAGAATCAAGATTTTAAAAAAAGATTAAAAAAAAAAAAAAGAATCAAGATTAAACAAAGCTGATGTACACTCTGAATGATCAGTGCTAGGGCTATACTGCTTACTAGGTATTTTCAGTATCATCCCTGGATATAAGCTCCACGAAGCTTACCTGTTGTCACACCATGAACCACTCCTTCCTTAGTTTTGGATCCTATAAAAACAAACAAATTGAAACCATAAGTCTCAAAGTCGCCTTTACTGCTAATGAGCTACTTTGAAATACATCTAATGGAAAAACAGTATCTCAATCTTCAGAAGCCCATGTGTTAAGATATCCTCAGGGGGGCAAAAAATCTAAAACAAAGAAATCCAGCAATCACTACAACAAGTAGAAGAAAGCAATGCTAACAGGATACTTTCCAATACGATTTTAGCACACACTGATGACTTTTCAACCCGTGTCCCACTTCACACCTCAACTTACAGAAGGGGAAAAAAATGGTGAGATAACACTGGGGCTGGGTGGGAAGGTGATTTTGGATTCAGAACTGCAGAAGCTCTACCAAAGTACAATACAAAAGAGAGATTAGGTAACCCATGAAACATAAACAGATGGGGGAGGGAGAGGAGGAATTCACATTTGTTGAACACCTATTATGTAAAAGGTATTTTACATCTCATCTCATTTAAGTTTTGTAATACCCATTTCATATCATGCCCATTTTATTCCATATGCAGCAATTACAAATTAAAGTTAAATGATTTGCCTAAAATCACATAGGTAATAACTGGCTACAACCACATTCAAATTAAGGGCTCTATGACCCTAAGCCCATATTTTCTACGAAGCCAGGCAAACCTTTAGAAGGAATGCAGTATTTTATCATTCAAGTATGATTAATGCCAGCTTCAAGAAGTGGCAAGATAGGAATTTTCCCCAAATCTTGACCATTACTAAGCTTTTACACAAGTAATTTATTAATATGTGTCATTATAACTAAGTTTGTGAACAATTTTATTCATAAGCCCTTTAATGTTGGATTTTTTAGTGTAATTGATACCAGCTTTTTCACAAAATGTTTTTGAAGAAAATAACAACAAAATGAAGATTCATTTGAAAACTACCCTATAAGTCAAATAAAGTAGTTCTATTAGACAGAGAAGAATGTAAGGAAATTAGGCCATAATAACTTGGAAATGATTTAAACCTATATTTGGATATTAAGATAGTCACCAATCTTCAGTTTAAAAACGCACTGACTTATAAACCCTTACTGAGTATACTAGAAATAACTGTAAACACATTTTACAACAGGAAAAAAGGGTAAGAGAGCCTCAGTTCCTTATCAAATAAAAATCCTTACCAATAAAATTAATATATAAGATTAATTAAATAATCTCTAAGAAGCTGGTTCTTAAACTGGAGAGTGCAGCAGAATCAATCAAGTGGAAGCAAGGTTAAAAAATGTTGACTATTGAGTCAGAGTTTCAATATTCAGTAAATATCAGGTACAGATATTTGCATTTTTAATAATCCTCATGATCTAATGCAGGTAATACACGGATCAAATTTGAGAAACACTGGTCTGAGGCAGTTTCTAGTTCCAAATTTATTTAGAAGTACATATCAATGATATAAATAATATGATGATCAATAAGATGATTTAAATAAATATACATGATCATATTGAAAATTTTCATTGAATTTTTTAATAAAAATATATAAATAAGGCATTAAGTATAACTTGCATGCATTATATTTAAACTTGCACTGTACAAAACAGTCCAGCTAAGTTTCTACATTTAATAAAGCAATTTAAGTATATTTAAGAACTTCCAATTTGAATGTATTTAAGGACCTCTAATAAATATACAGCATAAAATGAAATACAGCCTTGTAGTTAAGAAAGTGAGCTCTGGATTCTGATTTTCTGGATTTAAATCTTCACTTCACTACATAATAAACAAATACACATCACACGATCAACATGAAGATCAAAGCAAATAATACATGTACAGGTCTTAAAACAGTGTTTAGTACACAGTACTTAGTAAGTGATAATTGTTATTATTTTTCTTATATAATATTTGTAAAGAGATTTTCAGTTTAAAACACAGGACAAATCACCATATCATAAACTCATATAAATGAAATTGTGCAGTTGTTAAATATGTTAAAGGTTACAGGATAGTATTTTACATATATGCAGTATGAAGTGTGTGTGTTTGTGTGTGTGTGTATTTTTCAGGCAATGATCACTTTGCATAGTATTGTGGAATCATAAAATGACTGCACACAAGCTGAGGTGAAGCTATAGAAAGTGATCTTAATAATCAATGAGGAAAATTCTGATTAATCAGTGATAGAAATGACTGTTGTTCCATGACCTTTAAAATTTTCTGTCAAAACATTAAAAATTCTTCTAGTCATTTAAAAATGTACAGGGAAATTAAAAACTAAGTAAAGTAATATTTATTTTGTGTACTGTAATTTAAAACATTGAAAAGTGTTTTATTTCTCTGTAAAAAACTTATGAGTGGTTTAAACAGTGCTTGTCTTCTCCCCATTGTATAACTTTCAATATTGAGCTGAGGATCTTTTCTAGGTCTTAGAAAATTGTCACACTCCTTCATAAGTTTGGGTCAGTTTCCAAAATCTTAGCTTTTGTATTTTTAATGTCATGATGTATCTCTGATGGTTTCTTTCATGTGAGGTGTTTATATGGCACCACTTCCTCTGGGACAGCTTCAGCCTACTCATCACAAACACATTTTCCATGTGTGTTGATACCTTCACCTTCGAGAAGTTCCTCTGGCTGCATATCAAGAGTCTCCTGAGCAGCAGTATCCACATTCTCAGTCGGCTATTTCTTCTATAAATACATTTATGTCTGATTCAAATTTTACTTTCAGCATTTTTCACTTCATTTCTTTGCTGACATTCACTCCTTTGGTCAATTTCCTCTTCCAATTATGCATTTTTGTAAAATATCATCTGTGTTTATCATTGGGAGGCAAGGAGGTAACATACCTATGGGCTTTGCTGTCTGTACGAACTGAATAACAGATCATACAGCCACTGTATGTTACAGCAGACTGATCACAAATAAACTTTGAAAGAAGTGATGTGATTTGGCCATGGATCATAATGAGTTTCTGTTACTTATGTAGTGATTGTGGGCTAAAGAGCTAGGAGCAAAGTTTGTACTTTATGTAATGACTCACAGTTTATGTATTGCGGTGATAGAAATTTGAACTGTATTGTTAGGGACTGGTTTTATTTAACTGGTTGTGGTAACTGAAGTTCATGTATACTGGAACTATGCAAAGTGAGAAAAACCTGTATTTAAGAGAATATTTCTTATCACTACCCACCTGCCACTCCTTGAACCCCTTATTTCAAAAAATGACTAGTAAAAAGAAATTTTTAACAGTTGGCCTGTGGTCTTTCCTCTCTACCTCAGTTATAACTGATAATTTGATCTTTGGCTAAATCATGGAATGTATCCTGAATTAAAGATATGTGAAAGTCTTGATGAGGTGGCTTTGCATCAAACCAATCACCTTTTTTTGCTGTCATAATTCTTCATTAGTATATGTTATTGATGATTAACCTTTAATTGATGAGTAATCTGTAATTGAAAAGATATAGCTACAAAATAGGTGCCAAGTGGCTATGTGACTAGTAACATGGATAGATGGATGGATGGATGGATGGATAGACAGACAGATAGATAGATAGGTAGGTAGGTAGATCTCATAATAGATATAGCTGAAGGGACACTAGATCTGATGGCTTCCCTGAGCTGAGGTGGCCCACACCCATTCCCCTCTTGTCTTTCAGGACTTCACAAAGCTACAGAGTGGAGAAGATCAGAAGTAATGCCTAATCTTTGCAAGGACTCAGTTATGCTATTGTGCATGTTATGTTGACTATCTGAATACGGTGGATGTGAAGCATATTGTGACTTGGGAGTTTGATATCAATCCACAGTCTTGACAACTGCTACTTACTGAGCAGAATGTCATTGGAAGGGTTTTGAAGATCATTTTCTTGCCTTTACTGTTACAATACTTGACATTATATAAAAAGAACTACTTTTTTGTTTTTTGCTTTTGAATTTGACTCTCAATTTATAATTTCTATGCTATTTGATTGAGAAATTTTTTGTCCATTAAATTGAAGTAAGTTGATTGAAAATTTATGTACAAACATATCACAAAAGGAGAAAAAAAATCACAAATATAACACTGATTCTTATGGTGATTCTTCAATTAGTTAAAAGATAGTTGTCCAAAGTATAATACTGTAAAGGAATGAGGTTACTTTTCTCATGAGGCTTAAGAAAACCATGTGCCAAACTTCTTCAGCCATAAGTGAAATTAGAAAAATTTCCTTAGGCATTTCTAATCTTTCAAGCTAGTTATTGATAATAGTTCTTGTAATGAAGGATGAAATGATAGAAAGAAAATATATTGACAAAGTAATTATTCTGTTAGAGAGTTTATTTGACAGTAATAACCATGGCTCCTATATATAAAAGAGTGCTTTACAAAAATTCTCAATGAAATATTAACAAATCAAACCCAACAATGTATAAAAAGAATTATATACCACAGTCAAGTGGGATGTATCATAGGTATGAAAGGCTGGTTCAGCGTTTGAAAGTCAATTAAGTAATTCATCACATCAGCAGGCTTAAAAAGACAAATCACATGATCACATTAATAGATGCAGAAAGAGCATTTGACAAAATCCAACACTTATTTGTGATTAAAAAAACTCCAGTAAACTAGAAATAGTGGGGAACTTTCTCAACTTGATAAAGAATATCTACCAAAAAACCTACAGCTAACATCATATTTCATGGTGAGACACTAGAAGCTTTCCTACTAAGACCAAGAACAAAGCAAGAATATCCCCTTTCACCACTTCTTTCAACATCATACAGGAAGCCCTAGCTAATGCAATAAAACAAGGAAATATAAGGTATCAGATTGGGAAAGAAGAAATGAAAATGTCAAGAATCAACAAAAAAAATCCCCTGGAGCTAATAAGTTACTACAGAAAGGTTGCAGGATACAAGGTTAAAAAGTCAATCACCTTCCTATCTACCAGTAATGAACAAGTGGAATTTGAAATTAAAAACACAATACCATTTAACATTAGCACCAAAAAAAATAAAACGCCTGCATATAAATTTTACAGAATATATACAAGATCTATATGAGAAAAACTACAACGCTCTGATAACAAAATCAAAGAACTATATAAATGGAGAGCTAGCTATTCCATGTTCATGGATAAAAGATACAATATTATCAAGATGTCAGCTCTTCCCAACTTGATTTATAGTTCAATGTAATCTTAATCAAAATCCCAGCCAGTTACTTTGTGAATGTTGACAAACTGATTCTAAAGTTTGTGTGGAGAGGCAAAAGGCCAAAAATAGCCAAAATGGTATTGAAGAATAAAATTAGAGGACTGACACTACCAAACTTCAAGACTTACTATAAAGCTACAGTAATCAAGACAATGTGATATTGGTAAAAGAATAAACAAATAGATCAAGGGAGCAGAGAAGAGAGCCCAGAAATACACCGACATAAATATAATCAATGGTGTTTTGATAAAGGAAAAAAGGCAGTAAAATGAAGCAAAGACAGTCTTTTAAACAAACGGTGCTAGAACAACTGGACATCTACATGCAAAAAATAATTCTATACACCAACTTTACACCCTTCACAAACAAAAAACCCAGTATAGATCACAGCCTTAAATGTAAAATGTGAAACTATAAAACTCCTAGAAGATCACACAGGAAAAAATCTACATAACCTTGAGTACGGCAATGACATTTTAGCTATAACACCAAAGACACACTTCATGAAATAAATCATTAATAAGCTGGAACTCATTTAAATTAAAAACTTCTGTGAAAGACAATGTCAAGAGAATGGGAAAACAATCTACAAACAGGAAAATATTCATGAAAGATATATCTGAAAAAGAACTGTTATCCAAAATAGACAAAGAACTCTTAAAAATCAACAAGAAAGCAAATAACCTGATTAAAAAATGGACCAAAGATCTTAACAGACACCTCATCAAACAAGATGTGCAGGTGGCAGAGAAGCATTTGAAAAGATGCTCCACATCCTATGTCATCAGGGAAATGCAAATTAAAATAACAATGAGATGCCACTACACACGTATTAGCATGGCCAAAATCCAGAACACTGACAACATCAAATATTGCTGGGCAAGTAGAGCAACAGGAACTGTCATTAATTGCTGGTGGGAATACAAAACAGTGCAGCCCCTGCAGAAGACAGTTTGATGGTTTCTTTAAAAACTAAACATATTTTTACCATATGACCCAGCAACTGTGCTCCTTGGTATTTACCCAAAGGAGCTGAAAAGTTATGTCCACACAAAAACCTGCGCAGATTTATTCATAATTGCCAAAACTTGGAAGCAACCAGATGTCCTTCAGAAGGTGAATGGATAGACAAACTGTGATACATTGAGACAACAGAATATTATTTGGCACTAAAAAGAAATGAGCCATTAAAAGACATGGAAGAACTTTAAATACATACTATTAAGTGAAAGAAGCCAATCTGAACAGACTACATAATATATGATTCCAATGATATGACATTTTGGAAAAGGCAAAACTATGGAAAGAAAAAGATCAGTGGTTGCCTGGGGCCGGGGGACACTGAAAATATTCTATAAGATATTATAATGATGAATACATATCATGATACATTTGTCCAAACTCATAGAATATACTATACCAAGAGCAAACCCGAATGGAAACTATGGACTTTGGATGATTATGATGTGTCAGTGTAGGTCCATCAGTTGTAACAAATGTACCATCTAGTGAAGGATGTTGGTAATGGGAGAGGCTATGAATGTATGGGGGGAGGGGGTACATGGGAAACCTCTGTATCTTCATCTCAATTTCTCTGTTAACTTAAAAACTGCTATAAAAAATAAAGTCTTTAATTTTTTAAAAGTATGTGTTATTATTCATATGTTCTGCTTTATTATGACATTCTCGCAAAAACTCTGCAAGGTAGTTGTATTTATCCAAATCATATTTTTACAAATGAGGAAAGTGATGCTCAGATATGTTAAGTTACTTCCCCAGTATCCTAGGGGTAATAAGTGGTGTAGCCTGGAGTGGAATTTAAGTTTGACGTCAAATCTATGTTTTTTTCTCCTTTATCAGGAGTCAGCAAACTACAGCCTATGAGCCAAATAAGCTCCCCAGCTGTTTCAGTAAGTAACGTTTTATTGGAACACAGCCACCCTAATTATTGTCTATGGCTGCTTTCACACTATAAGAGCAAAGTTGAGCAGATGAAACATATATCATAGCCTAAAATATTCACTATCTACCCCTTTAAGGAAAAAGCTTGCCAACACCTGAACTATATTACTATGTCTTCACATGGTCACTCTTCATCCTGAATCCTGTATTTGTATTCAACTTTCAATTGACTTTAAAACATAACTGATAAACAGTTTATAGAATGCACCATGTGTTAAATACCAAAATAAACATTGAAGATGATTTTTAAAAAACACGTGTCACATAAACAAATTAAAACTTCATATAATAATCTCAGAACAAATAACAGAATTAATCTCTAAAAAGTAAAATAATTTTATTTGCCCAAACTCATAGTTGACAATGAAAACAAATACAACGCTTTCCAGATGATAATCCTGCTTATTACCTGGAAAACTGCAATGTATTAATTTAATAGTCAGTATTTTCTGGGCTCCTTAAAAACTAATAAAGTGGATATTATCATACTAAAAAAACCTTTAAAGTTAGTAAGTTATAAAGTAACTGAAATCAAAGAATAGTTGCAAGCATGCACTTGCACAACTTGGAAAACTGAGGACAAATATAAAGATATTGATTATCTGCATGTCACTGATTCAGTACCCCAAATTCCATCTAAAAAGATAGAATCCACACTTCACAAAAAAACTTGAAGTTAACTCATCAATTTTTTCTCTCTTGTAACATCTTTTAATCCAATGAAGATATGTTTTAAGGTAAAGAGTAATTTAACTAGAGATTTGTGGTAAGATTAAGCCAACGTAAAAAGAGTCTATGAACAGTGAGAAAAAAATATGAGAAGGATTCATAAAAATCGTTCCAAGTATAACTTTTCTCCAGCCCATCGATGTTGGAGAGACGGTGTAGCTTTCTTTCACCCCACAGACACAGGCAGAGTATTCTAAATATGTTCATCCTCCACTTTATTGCTCATCGTTTGGCTACCGTTGCTACAGCTGCTGCCAGAGAATGTGGAAGAGCTCAGAGGAGAAAGAGGAGAGGCAGAATGGGCAGTGGGTGAGTGTACGTGTGTGCATGTGTCTATTCCTACAGATTAGTGTGTGCCTACTTCTTCCCCAAAGAGTTTGAGGTGATTTGTAAAATAACACCCAACCTAACACAGTTCATGAGAGTCAGGGTCTGTAAGAATACTCCAAGGTGGGAATTTATAAACAAGTAGAAATAATAAGCATCAATCTCATCATTTATTGTGTGTATCGCTTGATAAATGAAATATATAAATGTCTCGGAGATATCAGCAGCCTTCAAGCACTTTCTTGAGCTTAGTCCCCAGCTTACCAAGTGGTAGCAAGAAGTAACTCCACCAAAGACTTTTTTGTCCTTTCCTTTTTAGGGCCACAGAAGGTCTCTCTTTACATATCTCAAGGTCATATCAAAGTCTTATTTTTAAATTGGAATACACTAAAATTAGCATATATTATACATGATGATAAAAGAAATCAAAAGCCCATGGATGAGTTTGATTCTTAAAATAGTCTCGATTATTTTTTAAGACTGAGTTTTAAAAACTGTCCTCGGAGCTATAGTTACTTATGCATAGAAACATTCATTTTAAAAAAGAAACCAAGTCCTAAGTATTATTGCAAAATTAAATAAGCTGGAGAAACAAAATAGCCCCACTTTTTACTGTAGCCCAAACATACACACACATTCACCTACCTACACATACCTCTGATTCAGTCCATCATTTTGACAAGTGAAGATGCAGAACTGAATCAAGTGGGAAACACCAGCATTTAAAACATGAGTCATCCTAACGCATCAGTCATAAATAAATAACGAAGTGACACTTGGGTCTTACCTACCTACGTAGAGAACACCCTCTTTTGTCTTTTCCGCTGCTTCTGCTACACCCTGCTTGGTTTTTTCAGCAGCGGCCACGACTCCCTCCTTGGCCTTTGAAAGTCCTTTCATGAATACATCCATGGCTGATGAATTCCTTTACACCGCACTGGAGAACACAAAATACACTTTGAGAACTTCTGGGTAAAACCAAACGAAATTAGAACCACCCAAGGTAAAAACCACTGAAAGATCAGTAGACTCCCCAAAAGTGTGGGATTCTTTTAAGTGTAGCTCCATTTCCACCATCGGACAAAGCAGCCTTCTTTTTTTTTTTTTTTTTTTTTAGCTTTTGCATTAAAAATGTAGCATCTCCCATCCATCTTGGCTGGTAAAAGTCTAGCCGCCTCAACATGGATTAGGATGAATCATCTGAGCTGTTCTTACAGCCTTTCCGAAGTGGAATCACATGAAAAGATGGACCCCTCTTTTAACTTCCCGGGGTCCAAATGGTAACAGTATAACTTAGAAGTGCGTTTAGAAGACAGGTCACAGGAAAAGCAAAGGGAGCTGGAGGCACGGGGTCAGGGACACTCTTAAAATAAATTCCCGAAGGCGGCTAACAGGTCAAACGTCAAGAGGGCAAGGGAGGGAACTGCTCACTCTGGGCGTGGCTGAACCTCAGCCCCCGCCCCCGCGCCCCGCACCCTAATCCAGCCCACCACGCACCCTGCCCTCGGCCATCGGCCCTGCGCACGCAGGCGCGCGTTCACACCCGCGGGCAGCCTCGGGACGCGCGCCAGCTGCCCGAGGGGGCGTCCTCCGCGCGCTGAACCCGCCAGCCACCCGGCGCCCGCACCTGTTAACCCCTTACCACCTGCTGGCTTGCCCGCTTTGCTCTTCCGTTTAATGATCTGCCAAACACAGCTTGTTTACTTAACAGAGAGAACGGATTGCGGGATTTAAGGAAAGCGGAAAATAAAAGTTGAATACTCATACTCCATCGGGCATCCTCGCCTTTCCCAAAGAAACAGCTTACCCCTGAGAATCCGGACCTCTCAGCCTCTGAGGACGAGAAGCGGGGAGTTCCGGAGGCAGAAGGCAAGCCAGGTGAATTTACTTTCCGCGAGCTCACCGTTAGGGGTAAGAACCAACCTCCGCGAGAGACTCGACTACGGCGGGTCCTCACTGCAGCAGCACCAACCCCGCCGCCCGGGCGTTCGCAATGACTCTTCTCGCACCGGGTTTTCTCCACGATTTCCCAAGCTGCCCGTTTAGATCCACAGGTACTTACCTGATTCCCTCGGCTCCTCAGAACTCGGATTCTTCCCCCACCCGCACTTTTAAAAAATGTAAAACAATTCCCAAATATTATTTAAGTGGGAAGAGGGAGGATGCAGAGCGCACAGGAAGGGTGGAGGTGGCACCAGAAGAGGGGTGGTCCCCAGAGGAGGCGGCTGTCAGCATAACCGTGCGAGGAGAGGCTGGGGGCGTGGGACGCCAGCCCGCAAACCCGGCGTCGAGTTGCCACTCCCCGTCCCCCGCACGGGAGGATCCGGGAGAAGAAGACAGGAGGTCGCAAGGGAAGGCAGGGGAAAGAGCGCCGAGGACGCTAAAGGCAGGGCTCGGTCCCCGGCTCAGCTCGAAGGCCGGCACACAGCTCACCCCGCGTGGCCGCGCTCGCTCGCTCGCCCCCTCTCCTTCTCCTCCTCGCGGTCCTTCCTTCTCCTCCCCCTCGTCCTCCTCCTCCTCCTGCGCTCGCCGCCCCCGCAGCTGATTTGTCAGCTCCTCGCCCCGCCCCTCCCCGGCGCTCGCCGCTTTCCGCGCCGCGTGCTCTTCCCTCCGCTTCTCGGCTGGCGATGGGGGGCGGAGGAAGGCGGTCCCTCCAACTCCAGCAGCCCGCCAGGTCCTGGGAGACGGGAAGGTGGGGCGTGCTGGGGCTCACTGCAAGTCCGGGGTCACGGGGGCTCTTGCGGAGATTCGGACCGGTTAGGCTTGGACTGATGTCTCTCCCTCTTTCCCATCCCCCCACCTCCTTCCCCGTCTCCGCCTTTCCCTCTGGCTCCTCACGGGACCCCCACGTCAGAACCAGCCTGGGGAAGTGCAAGTCTGGGGGAATCGACCCCCAAAGATAGAGGCAGCCTCTCGGGGAGCTGCGGAAGGAGACAGGCAGCTTAGGAAGGGTGTTCCCTCCGGCCCTGCCAAGAGCACGTTTCCCGCGGGTCGCTGAAATCTGATTAATGGTCGTAGGACACAGCGTTAACGATGCTTTTGTTTAAAGAGCCTCCAGATGTACGCTTGCTCTTAACCTCTCGTGAGCCCGAAATGGTCTTGCGGGTGGAGAGAAGACTAGTAAAGAAGAGTTACAGGTTGAAGAGGCGGGAGGAGGCTCGTCAAAGCCTCTTCCCGCCCCACTCTCACCATTTTCTTTTCCACCAACCAGCGGCTGCCAGACGCTGCTTTTCCTATCAGGGGAACAAGGAAGGAATAGTCCCCAGCCGTCGAAACCAAGCGGCTGTAAGGCTTTTCGTTCTCAGAATGGAATTTACTTTCCAGATTCGAGGGCCTGGCTGGAAGGGACAAAGCCAGCGTGATTGAGTCGCCTGACCCGGCAGATCCAATTTCTTCCGCCCCTTCTGCAAAGGGAGATGCTTACACACCACTCACCTTTCCGGTTTCTGATTCCCGTTGTCCTCGGTGCTGACACGCTACCGCATCCCACACACAGACACACAGGCAGACACTCGCACGGGTTTCAAGACAATTTTTGCATTGCTTAACACAGTTTCACCTTTCAGAGCTGGAGGGAAAACAGCTGTTCTGGATCACACCGGAACGGAGACCCAAGCGCCTCCCCGTAACAGATCTGCCTCTGCTTTTTTTGCCTGGGATGGGAGGGTGCTTTTAGAACTGGAAGAGGAAAAGAAGTCTTTGCTGTATGTTTTTTTGTTTGTGTTGTGTTTATTTTTTGTAGGAAAAAAAAAAAAGCTTTCTCTGATCCTTGCATTCACATTCTGAAATGTGAGTAAAAAGGAATTTAAATCTACAAAACAACCATTTGAAACCAAAGGAGACTGGAAGCAAGTGTATTTGTTGCTTAAACAACTCCTTGCACTATCGGTGGGCCCATTTGAAAAGCAGCCTTTCCAGAACGCTCATATTTTGTTTCCTTGGGATCAGAGAAAGTAGGTTAAACTTGGGAGTTGGTTTGCTTTCTGGCTTTGAGAGCTGGAACAAGTTATGTCCTTCTTTTTCTGTTCAGTTTTCTCTTGTGAAGGGAGATGAACCAAAATGATCCCTCTTTTTTCAACTTTTTCTTATGGGAAATGTTCAAACATAGACAAAAGTAGAGAGAATAAAGAACTCTCAGTGGAATATTACCCAACTTCCGCTATTTTCCAATGCACGATTCATCTATATTCTCAGCCACTCCCCATTTTTACCACTACTCCCTTCCCCCATTTTTCTTTACTAAATCCCCAAAATGGCATGTATCTTTTCATCTGTAAGCAATTAAGCATGCATCCATAAAATATAAGAACTATTTTTAAATAAACACAATAATGTTTCGATGGCCTTTTTTAAAATATAAGTAAAATTTACATGCAGTCATATGCTCATCTCTTTAGTGTTCCTTTAAATCAGTTTTGAAAAATATGTGCATTAGTGTTACCCTCACCATTGTGAAGAAATAAAATATTTTCGTCCACCAGAAAGTTCCCTCACGCCCCTTTTAGTTGTACATATTCTAGAATTTCATAAAAATAAGACCATACATTATGAACATTTTTTTTTTGTATGTCTCTGGCTCCTTTCACTCAGCCTAATACCTGTGAAGTTCATTCATGTTGTTGCATGAATCGATAGTGTTTCTTTTTATTGCTTCCAAATGTTTCTTTTTATTACTGCCAATAATAAATGTTTTCCATTGTGACCCATCACAACTAGTTATTTAATATAAATATTTGATGAATATTTAATATTCAATTATATGACATATTTATAGGTTAACAGAGACCTCCTTGAGAAGTCAAAGGGGTGAATAAAGTGACAGATATTTTAGGCCCTGTGCAGACCAATGAGAGAATTATTTTCAAGCGGTTGTTACATTTTTGTGCTTCTTATAGGTACGATTCCACACCCTTATATGATACATTATGCTTGGCAAAGGACTAATGTATGATCATTTAATCATAACAAGTGAGTAAGTTAAGTTTTATTATGTATCTTTTGTAGACAGGGAATCTGAAGCTCAAAGAATTTTGGTAAAACGCAGAAATTGCATAGCTCTTAAGCGGCAAAGCTGAGATAATCCAGCAGGAACTGTTCCAAAAGGCACAACTGTCTCCTGAATTGGCAGTAATCCCTGGAACCTTGCAGATTGGGCATGGCATAGGGTGGGAGGTAAAAAGTGGGACCCAGTTCTGTTAGAAATAGCATTTGAATTTGGAGGTGACAATGGAAATCAAGGAGAATTTATGTTCTAAAACATTGCATTCATATTTGAAATGTTGCCATTTCTATATTGGTAATTATAGGGGAAGATAACTCCTCATCACCCACACGCAAAAAAAGAAAATTATAAATTAATTTTTTGTCATTTAAAATTTTAAGTCTATGTTTTACTCCTCTTTTTTTTTTTACCTTTCAAAACTCTTCACATTATTATTATTATTTTTTAACATCTTTATTAGAGTATAATTGCTTTACGATGGTGTGTTAGTTTCTGCTTTTAAACAAAGTGAATCAGTTATACATTTACATATGTCCCTGTATCTCTTCCTTCTTGTGTACTCCTCTTTTCATCCCTCAAAGTGCCTTGAACAAGTAAGCATTCAATAAACTTTTAATTACTGGTGATATTAATAGCGACATTTCTTATATTCTACCTGTATTCTCTTAGCTCAGTATTCCTAAGGAGGCAGAACAACTCAAGGACAAAGAAGGGAACCGAAAGTTAATAGATTTTTTTTTTCTTTTCATCATTAGGTGACAACATAGCCTTGAGAAAATTTGTAACTGTTTGAATATAACTTTAAAATTTAAACTACAAAAAAAAAAAAAAATTAACTCATTGAATGGCCTGTACCTCATAAGGAATATAGAAGGATAACCTATTGGGAGGCATTACTGACGTGCATATTTTGTTAATGACTACACTCATGTTTGGTTTTCTCTTTGACAAATGAAATCTAAATATTTTGCTACTTTTTAATAGGATTGTTTTATCTGCGTTTAATAGAGTAATTTAGCTAAAGATTAACAGTCTATGAAATGCATGATTAACCTAGGCTCTCTTTGTCTTCCCCATAAAACAACTGATTTTTTAGGTGTGCCATGTGGTAAGCTTGAGCTGCAAAGTGGAACGACATGAAAAATAAGGAAGCTTCCCGTGACCATATACTAAAGGAAGGATAAGAATTGATTCAGTGTGTTTAAGTAAGGAAAATACAATCTTTACTATCTTTGAATAATATTCCATATTTGTTGTGAACACAAGGAGCAATGTAATGTCAATTCTTGGGCCCCTTGTTTCTTATTCTCTGTCTGCACCTTCCTCTCATCTTCAGTAGATGTATGGAAAACAGGAGGTAGTGAGATCTTGGTAGGCTTCTCTTGTAATTTCATAGTGGGCACAGAAGGGAAGCCTAATGCATACAGTTGGGATGGCATTGTGTGTGATTTTGGAAAGGGGTTGCACTTGAGACAGGGTTACTCCAAAGAAATATGAAAAACAATAAAGAAGACATAGAGGGTTCAGAGAAGATTATTTAATTTGACCCCATGGACAACTTCATGTTGTTTCTACAATACCACATGCAGCAAAAATTAATGGACATTTATTCCAGCACAATGTATTTATCATATTTATTAATACTGTAGTATATCCTCAATAATGTCGAATGACCATAAATTGTAACCACAAGAAAGTGCCATGTGAGATATGTAAAATTCAATTGGACATCATTTTAAATATCCCTGTGGTTTTTGGTGCTAAGAATATTAAGACATGCAAGATTCTATGATTAAAGACTTTAAAGCTAGATAGAAAAGATGTTTAAATATTTGGGGATCCAAAAGTTCAAATAGATGGCCAACAGGCACATGAACAAATGCTCAACATCACTATTTATTAGAGAAATGCAAATCAAAACCACGGTGAGGTACCATCTTACACTGGTCAGAATGGCCATCATCAAAAGGTGTATAAATAATAAATGCTGGAGAGAGTGTGGAGAAAAGGGAACCCTCCTACCCTGTTGGTTGGAATGTAAATTGGTGCAGCCACTTTGGAAAACAGTATGGAGGTTCCTTTAAAAACTAAAAATAGAGTTGCCATATGATCCAGCAATTCCAGTTTTGGGCATATATCCAGAAAAGACGAAAACACTAATTTGAAAAGATACACACACCACAATGTTCATAGCAGCAATATTTACAATAACCAAGGCATGGAAGCAGCCCAAATGTCCATCGACATATATATACAATGGAATACTATTCAGTCATAAAAATGAATGAAATAATGCCATTTGCAGCAACATGGATAGACCTAGAGAGTATCATACTAAGTAAGTCAGACAAAGACAAATATCATATAATATCACTTATATGTGGAATCTAAAAAAATGATGCAAATGAACTTATTTATGAAACAGAAATAGATTCGCAGACACAGAAAATGAACTTATGGTTATCAAAGGGGAAAGGCAGAGGGAGGGATAAATTGGGAATTTGAGATTAACGTATACACACTACTATATATAAAATAGATTAAAAAAACAAGGATCTACTGTATAGCACAGGGAACTATATTCAATATCATGTAATAATCTATAATGGAAAAGGAATCTGAAAAAGAATATATATATTCTGAATCACTTTGCTGTAGACCTGAAACATCGTAAATCAACTATACTTCAATTTAAAAAATTTTTTTAATTAAAAATGAAACAAACAAAAAATTCAAATAACTTTAATATTTGAAGGGAAAACATATTCATGAACTCAAGAAGTGAGTAAGCATGGTAGACTTCAGAAAGTAGAGGAACTGGGTACAGGTTAAATGCAGGGACTTATCTAGGCTCTACTACTTGGTAGCAGGACTGAGAGCAAGTATCCAAACTCTCTAGCCTCTAATTTTCTTATCTGTAAAATGGGGATGACATCTTGTGTGATTGTTGTAAGGAATAAATAACATGCTTTTTAGGAAAGAACCACGCACAATGGAATCTCTCAATACAAGTAGCCATTATTGTTATCTAGCCTCTATATTTTAGGGTGCCCTAGGAAACACTTTTTTCCTTGCAGTAGTTTTCAACATTATTCCCAGCCCTCCCCAACCTCCCTTCCCACCACAACACATCTGAGGTATCTGATGCCTCCCCATCAATAACTTTGCCTTACTATGGCAAGTAAAACATTTCCAACCAAGGGTGGAAGTTGTGGGGAGATTAGCGTGTGGGGAGTCAAGAGACATTGATAGAGGTCATTAGCGGAAAATCTGCCAATATCTCTTTTCTCTCCTTAATGTGTAGATTACAGTAACAACATCACTCATGGTAATCTGCTTCAGGAGCCTGAAAAAATAGAGAAATAGAAATATATCACTGTCTTTACTGATAGTTTTACATTCTTGGAACCTGGTTTCTTTAAAGGGGTGGTGGCAGAGTTCTGTATGAATTATGTTAATTTTCTAAGGGAGAAAAATAAAATGATACAACAAGTGGTGTTCCAAGTTTGCCAGACTCATTGTGACAGCAACCCTGAAGGCTTCAGAATGAATATCCAGTTCAGAGATAAACTCAGCCTCCAATGTTCCACCTGAGTGAAGAATGGACAGACTGATGGGACAGTGACAGATCGACTTATACTTTTCAACAGCACCTGTGTGCAGAAAGGCACAAAATAAATGGATGAAGAAACATTTCAGGAAAATGTATAACGTTTTTGTATGATGTGTTGAACTGAAGTTATAATGCTTCATAAACAGAAAAATCATAACAAATTAGCAAAAGGACTGTGTTTCTTATAATACCATAATTATCAAGGCATCTGATATACTTTCCTCTGTAGATAATTTAACAGTATGAAGTGACATTTAAGAAATTTTCTTCAACACTGTATAAAAAGCACATCACTAATGTTTTGAAAGCTAGTTATCCCACCTAAAATTGGAAATTTATATTATTAAGAGAGTAAGACAAGAAAAAAAGAAATTATTTCTTTTTTTTTTTATTATTAATTTGGTTGCACCGGGTCTTATTTATTTATTTATTTTTATATTTATTTTTGGCTGTGTCGGGTCTTCGTTTCTGTGCGAGGGCTTTCTCTAGTTGTGGCAAGCGGGGGCCCCTCTTCATCGCGGTGCGCGGGCCTCTCACTATCACGGCCTCTCCTGTTGCGGAGCACAGGCTCCAGACGCGCAGGCTCAGTAGTTGTGGCTCACGGGTCCAGTTGCTCCGCGGCATGTGGGATCCTCCCAGACCAGGGCTCGAACCCGTGTCCCCTGCATTGGCAGGCAGATTCTCAACCACTGCGCCACGAGGGAAGCCCCAAGAAATTATTTCTTAATGGTTACTTGATAAGTACGTTAACATCAAAACATATCCATGTAAATAAACACAGAGTTGTAATATCATTTTGCCTAAATATATTACACTGTATCATGTATTTAATCAATTGTCTAATTTTAATTTATTTTTGTTACTTTTTATAAATATAACGAGTTTTTTTTCTATTATCTTCACAAAAGAAGGACAAGAACTTGTCTATATATTCAGTCTAATAATTTTTTCATATATAAAGTATTATGAATGAGTTCCTTTTAAATCAACTTCTCTATGGTAAACAATGATTGTTCTTTAAGTCACAGATTCTTTTCTGAGCCTATTTCCATTTAAATTCCCCTTAACTTTCCTCCTTAAAATATTGGACTAAATGCTTTCAGTTTCTGTTTTAGTTTTTTAGATCAGGATAAGAAGAAACTCCAAGTTATCAGATTACCACAAAGAAGGATTTTTTAAATAGTACTGGCTATTAAACTTATGAAAATGATTAAAAAACAAAGTTGTGTATTTTTATTTTACATTACCAAAATTTAAAGTGCAGAAATAGACTGCCTAAATATGTAAATCTCCAATTTCTACAGGAAATCTAGATGTTTCATAGATATGTCTTCAAATACATGTCTAAGAAAGAAAAAAATAATATTCAGACATCTTCACATAATGTAATCATCAAAAGGAAAAAACTGATTTATATAAAAAATTTAACTGATATTACTCAAATGTGTGCAGCTAATTTTCAAGGAAGGAAAGAGCATATACTTACAAGATCATCAAGATGTAGACAAAAAAATATAATACACAAACACATATACACATAATGCAGATGTTATATACAGTAAAGAAAGAATAGTAGTCAAGTGCCAGGTGCTTTCAATATAAAAGGGACCTCTGTTTAATGTCTTAGTTTATCTCTATGAGAGTCTTTGGCAACAATCAATTAATTGAGAATTCAATCTTCTTGATCATCTTGGATTATGGTCTTAACCTGCAGGAAACATTTAAATAATTAAAAAACACTCTCAACATATGTTAAAAATCAATGGATTGCCATGACAGGACAGACTGAAATGACAGTCTATAAATATAATTCTCCTTTATTTTTTGTTGTTACATGAAAAGTATATGCTCATTAAAGAGAAGTATATAAATGCATATAAGAAAAAGGAAAAAAATAAAATATCAGTATGTCCAGCAACATGGGATAACCTGTTGACTCTATTAAAAATTACCTTTTATAAAAAAATTTTAAAATATATATATATCAAAACCATTCAATATGTCCATACCTTTGACTGCAATTCACTGCTAGAAATACATCCTTAGAAAAAAAGTCATATTCTCAAAGAAATGTATTTTATGCTGTTTTATACAGCTGTATGAATGTTCCTGCATTTTAGACAAAAAGATTTACCAATGCCATTTTCCAAGTTACATTTCTGATGAGGTAGTTATCTAAGGTCACTTCCTCTTTATGTGATATGTAACACAACTAGTAAACGACGAGCCATGTTGTCTCCATATTCTTTCTTCTTAAGCAGCGCACAATGCAGCCCCAAATGCTTGCCGTTGACCTTTTTCTCTGCTTGCTCTTTGCTCTTGAAAAGATAAGGGTTATCTATACCAACCTCACAACTTGGTGAAAATGGACTGAAATAATGTATATAAATAATTATTTTGATGGTATGTGAAAGAACTGATTCTACTTAACTTATAAAGCATATTTTAGGGGGAAAAAAAAAGCAGGCTAATCAATCATTTTACTGCTCTTCTCCTGAGACAAATGCTGCATATGGTGAAATCATGCGTGCAGAAGTGAGGGATAGATTTTAGTTCTGGACATAGAAGAGCTACTAACTTTAGGAAAAAGACAATGAGGTTATAAAAACTTTTCCAGTTAAGCAGAAAAACACCAAGACAAAGGTCAAACAACAAAAAAAATTTTTTTTTACTTACAAGCAAAGGAGAATTGGCCCAAGAGTATCTTGTATATATTACTAATTTCTCAAAATAATTTATTTAAAACCATTCAGTTTTATTGTCTGTAAAATTAAAACTTTAAGAAATGATTGGCATCAAGAAGTGAAGCTGAAGGAGTTCGAGTCAGCCATTCACAACATATACATAGTATATGCTGTTGTATTTTAAACTAGACATCTAAGGAAGTTTGAAAATTTGAAACAAATTAGAAGAGCCAAAAGTTGTCAGAGATGAAAATATTTAAAGACATTAAAAATTATTTTGTCCAAGACAATGCTCTTCCCTTCCCTATCATTAAAGTCACCTCTATTAGAATAGCTTCCCCCAAAATCTATCAAATTGCATCAGTACTGCCAGCTGTATCTTGGGAGCCATCAACTGAAATAGCTGAAGAGCTTTCAACGTTGTTTGCATATATACAATATCTAGTTAATAATCATATATATATATATGTCTGTCATTAAAAGAGTTGTTTAACATTAAGTGTATTTAAAATACACTGTTTTTCTTCAGGAAATTTAAAATCTTGACTGAGAATCTTGCCAGTGGTGAGGGTTCCCTATCTTTATTACAAAGCTGTGGGATGCATGTTGCAATGGTACACAGAGACTTATCTGAAGATGAGCAGAGTTTCTCAGGCATCTTTTAATATCATGGCCTAAAAACGACCTAGCAGAGCGGCAGAGGAGAGCAGTAGCGAAGCAAGGCAAGTGCTTCTCTCCATTGTGGAAAGGGTCAGAATCTGAGAGACCGCTCTCCAAGGAGAAACGTCTAGATAAAGTCACTTGTCCCTATCAGAAAGGAGCATAGTCTTTAACTCCTACCCAAACAAAAGGACACTGCAGAACATGTATTCTATTGATTCCTGCTTATAACAACTAATAACATCCATGGAATTATTTTTTGCATGATATTTTTTTCTATAAAAGTATTGGTTTTTTGGCCTGGATGATTTACGCCCTCATGATTACTATAATCCTACTTCTCAAGATTTCTTCCACATCGTTCCTCTCCCCAAGAAAAAATGAATTTAACACCTTTCTGAGTAGAGCTTAATTGCATAGAAAGAAAGTTACACCTTTTAGAGTGCTAATTAGAGATGGTAATAATATGACAGGTCTCATCTAAAATCCTTTCGAATTATTCTATCAGGGCTGGAATGGTGTTGAGCTTCTGCACGCTTGCCAGATATGAACATTTAGTTTATCTATGGATTTAGAGAAGGCATCATGAAGAAATTTCCCATATGTGAACTGTGTATCCTGATTGACATATTGAGACCTTTAATGAAGGTAGAGCAATACAGAAATCTCTCTGAATACGTAGAGGATAGAATGCAGAAGTTTTACATAATTAGGCAGCCTGTCATTTAGTCAGGATTTTTCTTTCCCTCTTTTCACCCTAACCTTTCCCTCTTTCAGTTTTGTCTTTTTATTTCTCATGACCTTCTCTTTCTAAAATACTGGTCTTCATTTACCAAGGCACTAACAGCTAGTAGAATTAATATCCCAAGTGTTATGGGCTGAATCATGTCCCTCCCAAACTTGTATGTGGAAGTCTTAACCTCCAGCACTTCAGAATATGACTGTAGTTGGAAAGAGCATCTTGAAAGAGGTAACTAAGGTTAAATGAGGTCACGGAAGTGGGCTTAATCCAATATAACTGGTGGCCTTATTAGAAGAAGAGGTTAGGATACAAACACACACACAGGGAAGACAATGTGAGGACACCGGAGGAAGACAACCAGCTATAAGCCAAGGAGAGAGACCTTAGCTGGAACCAACCCTTCTGACACACTGATCTCAGACTTCTAGCCCCAGAAAAATGAGAAATAAATTTCTGTTATTTAAGCCACCCACTCTGTGACATTTTGTTACGGTAGCTCTAGATAACATACTTCAGAATGCTGGTCATATTTTCAAATAAAACTATGTAGCTACACAATGAGACTTGTCATCATACTTTTCCCAGGAAATCTGAAGTTTGTAGAAACTATGGGACTGGCCCAAGATTAACCAACCAGTATCACCCCAGTGGGTGATGTGGAGGCTGCAATTTTCCTACACACACTAATCCCTTCGTCTACTCTCTCATAATTAAATATGCCAGGGAATAAAATACGTAAGTGCTTGTGTTGTATTTTACAGGCTTCAGAGGGTGGAGAACAAAATCTGGGGGTAAAGAACAAAAACTGGCACTATGAATACTTTAAAATAAATATGTACAACCAAAAATAACGTTTCAAAGCTTGAATTTAAGGCTCTGAAACCATTCTATCCAATATCATATGACTTACCATTTCAGCTCTCATTCTTAAAAAAGGTGCGGTGGACAGGTTAACCTAAAAATCATTGGTGTTTAGGACTGAGGATTTGAAGAACTGAATTATAATCAGGTTATAAAGAATATAGTGTCTGATTTCACCACCCTTATTATAACCAGCTGGAAGATCAAAGGCATCCATTAACTCTTAAACTTTCTATCCTGCAGGACTTTCATTTCCAAACTGTCCAGACACTTCAATAGAAGGTGTGCGTGTTCACTGCTAACTAGGGCACAGATGATAGAGAGCATCATTTATAGTCTAAGGCATTCATCTTTTACATGTATTTTTCTGGACTTTGAAATTCTGATGGTGGACCTAGGTGTTACTAAATATTCAGTTCATACAATGGCTATTTATCGAACAAATGAGACCCACTCTTTCTTTTATCTTTGGTGCCTGGCATATGTGTCCAGGGGAAGGATCCAGGAGGTTCCCAAGCACTTCTTCACCCCTTGATTTCCAGTTTCCAGGATTCAGTCTCTCCTTGGATTCCAATGTTTCCTTTTGCAGGAAACTGTCCACTTACCCAAGGGAATCCTGCCAGGGACCAGGGTTCTGCTTTGATTTTGACAGAACTTATCTTGAAAACCTGGCAATTTGCTCCAAAAGCTTCCTAAAGGCAGACTGCTGCACTTGTGAGATGATTTAAATGCTATTTTGATTTTGATCCAAAATATTATTCAAAAAATTATTAGAGAAATGCAAATCAAAACAACAATGAGATATCACCTCACACATGTCAGTATGGCTATCATCAAAAAGTTTACAAATGCTGGAGAAGATGTGGAGAAAAGGGAACCCTTGTACACTGTTGGTGGGAATGCCAATTGGTGCAGCCAATGTGGAAAACAGTATGGCGGGTCCTCAAAAAACTAAAAATAGAACTGCTATATGAGCCAGCAATTCCAATCCTGGGTATATCTGGAAAAAATAAAAACACTAATTTGAAAATATGCCTGCACCCCAGTGGTCATAGCAGCACTATTTGCAAAAGCCAAAATATGGAAGCAACCCAAGTGTCCATCAACAGACAAATAGATAAATAAGATGTGGTGTGTATATATATACACACACACACACACACACACACATATATATATGTATATATAGTGTAATATTACTCAGTTATAAAAAAGAGTGAAATACTGTCATTAGCAGCAACATGGATGGGCCTAGAGAATATTATGCTTAGTGAAATAAGTCAGACAAAGAAAGACAAATACTGTATGATATCACTTACATGTAGAATCTAAAAAATAACACAAATGTATATGCAAAACAGAAACAGGCTCACAGATATAGAAAACAACCTAGTGGTTACCAATGGGGGGGCAAATAGGGGTATGGGATTAAGATATACAAACTACTATGTACAAAATAGATAAACAACAAGGATATATTGTAAAGCAGAGGTAATTATACCTATCATCTTCTAATAATTTTAAGGGACTATAATCTGTAGAGTTCATTGAATCACTGTGCTGTACTCCTGAAATTAATATAATATTGTAAATCAATTATGTTGAATCACTGTGCTGTACACCTGAAATTAATATAATACTGTAAATCAATTATACTTCAATAAAAATATTGTATCATTCTAGTTTGGCTATTTAAAATTTTCATTAGAATAAGATTGGTTCAGGCATTTAATTCTTTCCCTTTTCTTATCCAGTTTTCTACTTTACTGTTTTTTATTATTCATACTCTCCTATTAATAAAACAAACTTATCCAGATGATAAAATTGTTTATTTTTATAGGGTGAAGAAACATCAGAATAGTAAAGAACAACTTTGAAGCACTCACTCATCTTTCTTCATTCTTTTTACTTGGCTGTTGGATTGTTTATTTCCCAGACTCAGTTCTGTAGCCGTCAATCCTGGCAAAAACACTTTTCAAAGACAGAATTATTGGAAACGCCAAAAAGAAAATGAAAATGTGAGAGCTGCCATCCAGCAGGGTGTAGATTCATGGATTCCTTGGGGAAAATTAGAATACTCTGGTTATTGTGTTAATTTTATACTATATTTCTCAAATTTCCTGTCCTTCCAACTGTGATAGAATGTGCTTTGTGTTCTGCTATGTATATTCAGTGACAAAACTGTGATTCAAGTGAAACTTTAAAATAAATGCAGCCTCATAGGCGCTAAAAAGAGACACCATGAACAGAGATGATTACAGAAGCAGGAAAAATTTTGGTAACATGAAGGGCTAGTTTCTTTATATACTAAAATCATATATTTATGTGCCTAATCAAATCACTATCACGTTTTCCATCACTGGATGCAGTAAATAGAGGAGCTTGATTTCAACATTGGGCAGATTCAGGATACAGGACTCTGCTGTACGAATAAATACCAAAGCAGAGTATTTATGCAGATGATAATAATAATAATAATTTATTAATAATAATAGTTTATAATAATAAATTATTCATCATTTTACAGAGTCCTAACAGAAGATATATCTTATTAATGAATATTTATAGAGTTTTGATAAAAAGTAATAATTTATCAGAACTAATGCTGACTTTAGCACTAGATCCTCATATTTGGGTAATTAATTGAACAGATGATGATAATTCAACAGTCCTCTGATTGTATTTAGATCAAGATATTTAACATTGGGCTTCCCTGGTGGCACAGTGGTTGAGAATCTGCCTGCCAATGCAGGGGACACGGGTTCGAGCCCTGGTCTGGGAAGATCCCACATGCCGCGGAGCAACTGGGCCCGTGAGCCACAACCACTGAGCCTGCGCGTCTGGAGCCTGTGCTCCGCAACTAGAGAGGCCGCGATAGTGAGAGGCCCGCGCACCGCGATGAAGAGTGGCCCCTGCTCGCCACAACTAGAGAAAACCCTAGCACAGAAACGAAGACCCAACACAGACAAAAAAATAATAATAATAATTAATTAATTGAATTTTAAAAAAAGATATTGAATTGAAAATTATACAACAACATTAATTTGTTTTCCATGAATACCAGATACTCAATTCTTTGTTGATGGAGTATTACAAAAAAAGCACACATTAATACCTGGGTAACTAAATTTGCTGGAAAAAAGTGATGATAAGAAAGATTTTGCTAAACTTACGAAGTGTCACTCTGCCAGTTACAAAGCTACTGCTGTTAAGTCCAAGTTTATTTTTCCTTTCTTTTTTCTCTGGTACTGGGGCTAGGACCCACAGATCATGTTCCCTTGCCTGCTGACTTTCTGTTTGGATTCTGCCAAATGGGGACCTTAGAGGCATAATAGATGCAGGGGAGAAGGGATTTGACCCTTCTTACTTGATGCTGTCGTCAGTGTCACCCAACTCCAGCCATCTTTGTTCATTCCAGCAGCAGCGATCGGTCCTCATCTCTAGCTTTGTTCTTAATTTCCAGAACCAATCTCATTGCTCCCCTCTGGGTTTCCAGGACCAGGAGGGCAGCGCCCTCTCCTCAGATGTCTGAGGCCCTACAATGAGGGACTCTTCTCCTGGGCTTCTGACTTATCAGCACCAGCCACTAGGCATATTCTCTGTTGAAAACTAACTATTGTTCCCGTTTTCCTGACTAAAACTTTATCGATCTACTGAGTGATTTAGGTAAAACAAAGTTAAGACTATTCTGATCTAGTGAAAATAAAATTATAGAATAGTTTACAAAAAGTTTATCTTAGGAACATAAAAAACAGATTGAATAAACAAAGTTTTTAGGTTATTGGTCTTATCTGATACCTAAAATAATTAATATTAAGCATATTAATTAATCAAATGCACAATAATATTTTAGTATTTTTTAAATATTATTTTTGTAGTTCTTTCAATGAGGCAAGAAAAAGTAATCTTTAGTCTCTGCCTCAGTAACTGATTTAAAAATTTGAATTAGGAGGATATGAGCAAAAAGGTTTAATTCTTTTAGAACTGCTCAGTGGAAATTCTGCTTAAACGTATCGATGTATAGAATTCTGTTTTACTATTCCTGCACAAAAGTCTGAAAACTAACGCTCTCGCTATCTAGTATAGCACAGTCAATGCACAAGGATAATTTGACTGAAAACATGTTTTCTCCAAATCACAGATTAAAAAAAAAACTTGAGGTAGTTTCTTGCCTTTCCCTATCTGGATGTAAAACAAACAAGAAAATGTACAGATTAAGAACCCACCACCTCTCACAGGGAAAAAGAGAAGGGATAGTATTTCTTGAACACTCATTGACAGCAGGCAATATTCTCATTGCTTCATTATAGCATTTAACCCTCACATTAAATTTTGAGGTACGAATCATTAGTCACTTTCTTTCTTTTACTTGGAACATGAGGAAACTGAGTCCTTAGAGGGCTTCAAGTGTCAGCCCCGGATCTGAACCAGATCTCCTGCCTCCAATCCCAGTGTCTTTTCTATTAATGCATTTCTAGCCTGGTTGGTACTTAGCACAGTCATGACATGAAACTGTGAGCCCAATTTGTAGTTGCCAACATGAGTCGCTTCTCTATTACATAACATTTTCAGAATGCACCAAGTTATCACACTGTTATCCCAGGGGCATTTCCCATTTCCCTCCTACTTCCTCCCTTTTCTCCCCCTCTTGCTTCTCCTCATTATTCATTTCTCAAATGCTTGTTTTTAAGATCTGTGAAAAGCTCAAGAGTTGCTTTCCTACTAATGTATAGTCATTTTTTTAATCGTGCAACATATAACTTTGAAATATATCTATATATCTGTAAGTGTATGTGGACATATAAATATACACGCATGTATATAAGTACATGTATTTATGGTGATCAGTAGGAGTTCATAACAACTGTCATAATTTCCTCAGCTATATTCGTTTCTAAAATGGCTGGTCTCACAGTAGATCCATTTGGTCTTTTAACTGGCATACAGTCTAAATTAAAGTACATGATCACATTAAGAATACCAAATTAAATCATTTGTGTTTGACATTTTGTTTAGTATCAATTTTTGAGAAAAATTTTAACTCCTACTCTTTTCAGAAACAGTCGAGTATATTAATAGATAGGTCTAATGTTTCTTTGAACTGACTTTAGTAATTTAATAGAGCTCTTGCTCAAATGCTTCAGTTGTATCACATATTTGTTGCTCCTTCTTTAAGACAACAAATTACTTTTTATTATTTATTGACAAAACACTTGAACTTTTAAAATTTTTGAACTATGTCCTCAGTTCTTTGAGATTTAAATTTTAAAAACATTGTAGTGTTTTTCACCTGATTTCACATTTTAACTTTCAGAGCTAGCAGGTGTTAAAACTCTCAAAGTGGCAAGAGGAGATTTGACATGCATTAACACTCAGTGTTTACTTCAGATATGAACAACTCCCACAGGACAAAGTGCCAGACTGTTTTTATCCAGGGAATATGCTGAATTCAGAGGAACCAGCAGTAAACATACTGAATTCATAATGCTAGATTTAAAGCTAGACCTTAAGTGATCAAAATGAAAAATGGACACTTCCAGCAACTTTCTCAGTCAACACGAAATGTCCACAAGAAAGAATAACATTTCAAGTGGTTAAAGTCGGATTTTTTTCCCCAGAGTAATAACTCCATATAAGACTACTGGCTCATGACCTTTCACGATGATGTCATCACCAGGATAAGCAAGTATTTTTTCTCTTATCTACAAACACCGTCTTCCCCTAGCCTCATATCTAACTGACATTGACTATCCAGTAGACTATGCTCTTAGGGTTAGGAGCAGTCCAGACCAGTTTATCAACCAACCTTAAAAATGTACACACTATTGGAAAGCTTTATGCTTTAGGTTTAACATAAATATGCACATGTTTAGAATAGCTAAACTGTTGCTACTCGGGTAAAATTCAATAAATATTATTACCAACTGTAACTGCCAGAAAATCCTTACAGGACCTAAAATGATATTTATAAATTTATGCTTCATTGCAGGAAAGTGATACAATATAGCAAGAACAGTAAAGTAAGTATATTCATCAGAGCCAAAGACTGTATTCCAATAAGGGGTCCACAAAGGTCAAGTGCAGGCTCCCACCGTCGTCCCCTCTGTAAGGGCTGTCTACTGCCTCTCTTGGATTAGGAACAACCTACATGGGCACAGAATTCCTCTGAACCAGGGAGTGTAATATGGAATCTAGGTCAGGTTTCTTATACTTTGCTGGTCATCTAGGTATATTCTTGTTACGTAACCATCCCCAATGGCATAACACTTCAGGGGTCTCACGGAGGCTAGGTGGAAATCATTGAACTTATCGTTCTTAACGAACAATACTGACAAGCTGATACAAACCCCCTGAAACTTATCTCACCCTCATGGTTACAGAACAATACTACTCATCACCACGTTTCATGCCTTGACTACGTGTCAGAGACATGCAGGTAGATCTCCTACTCTAGCCCAACCACGAAGGCCAGTTGCAGGGTCACTGGAATTAGCTATTATGGGGCAGAGTGTTCATAAAAAATTTGTGAAGCTTGGTGATGCTCCCTGTTTGTTTATACTCACTGGTTCAGAGGGAGAAGGAGAGGAGCTGACACCTGACCTCTCTGGGCCCCTTGTCAGGAGACAGTCTTTGGCTCAGATGTTTTACTTCTTCTAACGTTGTTGCTATACTGCACCACTTTCCTGAAATAAAACATAACTTTTTAAACATTATCCTTTTGGGTCCCCTAAATTTTCTTTAGCAGTGAAACCCTGTCTAACCTGGAGTTCCCAAGTCATTGGGAAACATACAAACATACAATGAACTTCCTTAAACCTACCCCTAAACCGAAATCCTTCATTAGTCTGAAGTTCCTTTTCTTGTCTGAATGCTGCCTGGCCATTTCCTTTCTATGCATGCCTCCTGGCAGAGACTTTTCTTTGTCCACAACCTCCTCCCATGAACCACTTTATGTCGCTTTCTAGTGATTGGCCTTATGTAATTGGATTAGGAGTGGATTCATGGCATCGGTCCAGGTAGGCAGCAGTTTTCTTCAGGGAATTTTAGAGAGAGAAGGACAACTGGTTAGTCAGTTGTCCTTGGGAAAATAAACTGGAAGGTCAGTCTGGTTTTCCTGTTGAGGTAGCCATGATTAGCCATGGCCAAGCAGATTGAGTGATCCAAGAAGCCAATTTACAGAGACAGAAGAGAAGAATTAAAGGGAAAGTCATTTGGCCACACAGAGGGAATGAGAGTGATAGAGCATCGCTGCCCAGTGACCTTCCCAAATTCATGGACCTGCTTATGCTTCCCAGAACTAAGTTATACAATATTATCCCACATACCTAAATTCCACTTTACATAGGGTAGCCAGAATGGATTATTAAAAGAATATTCTTAGCATAAACACCATAATCTCCTTAATAAATTCCTACTCATTCTTGAAAACCCAACTCAGACTTGCCTTTTGCTGGGAATCTTATTCTGATTTGCATAATTTCTTTCCTTTTGTTTTCCCTATTTTTAATTACCGCCTCCTCAGTATTATTCTTTATAGATGGTATATGCTTATACTTTTCATACATAATTATATAGAACATAGCATTTTATAATTATTTCTTTAACAGGTTATTGACTGTGACTTTCCCGTATTCCCAGAATTTTGTCAAAGACCCCAAACTGAAGAATAAACAGTGCAAGCACCCACATTCTAAAGAGATTCACCAACAACTCGGGTTAGACACTTTTCTCCAGAATTTACTTAAAGAAAAACTATTTCTTTTAATTCTTTATCATGGAGATAAGGAGAGATCTGGACAGCTAAGTCAGAACTTGCTCCAAGAAAAGATGTCCAGAACAAGAGACTGTGTCTATTGCCCTTGTTGGATGGTTGCTGAGCTGCAGGATCTACAGATTCACCTGGTGTGGTCAACAAAATTGAGTTTTGACATGGATCCATTTAAGTTAAGAGGGGGATGCAGACATGGTGACTGGAGCCAGTTTCTGATCTAGACATTTCTGAAGGTGGAAACCACATGTCACCTGAAGTCCTTGGAGGGACAGTGATGGCGTGTGCCTGAGAAAACTTGGAAAAGCATCTCTCCATTACAGTTCCCTGCAGTCCCGGAGCAAGTGAGATCATACTCCAGTACTTCCTGTGCCTCCAGTGAAGGAGCACAGAGGTTGCAGAAGGGCGCTATAGGGCTCCTGGCAGAGTCACTAATGAGGCACGTGGAGTAGGGCTATCATGTGAGGGACGACACCTCTCCTCCATCAGGAAAAGAGACCAGGAATAAGTGACACTGCCCACAAATGCTACGCAGAGAGCCAAGTATTGGCAAAGGCTACAATTAACTGATAGAATCCGAAGAAAACAAATGGGTCTGGGATGTGCACACACCATGTACAGGCAACCAGTGCCTAAATTCATCTCTGCGAACTCCAAAGGACGGGGAGGGAGGGGTACCTCCAGAGACACCATCCTCCCTCTTCTCACTACAGGTCTTTGGAGCTACAGGTCTGGCCTAATGTGGGGGAAGAGGAAGTTTGAAGTGGTTATGCTACCGAAGCTTTAACATCTCCTGGACTGAATTTAATAACTGAAATGTGTCAGAAAGTTATCATTTCTACCCAGATTCTGTTCAGGTATCGGAAAGAGAAAATGGGCATATTATGGTTAAAGGCAATAAAGGACATCTTTAAAGCTTCACATTTATATTCAATCAAGGTGAGGTTGCTCCATCAAGTGGCTACCTTGGTTGACAAGTTTGTCTTGCCCTCTGGAGCCATGAGTCCTTGAACAGAGCTTGGCTTATTCAGGTCGGTATTCACAGTTCCTTGCCCAGAACTCGAAACCTAGAAGAACTAACTCCAATAAACGTGGGTTGTAACTGAATAAACGTGTACACATTATGCCAAGGTTTTGTCAAAGGCACTATTGAACTCAGTTATGCATATCTTAACATATTTCTTATGCTTTTCAGTCCTTACAATCCAAGGCCGGCTTATAGCATTTTTAACTGTTGATAATCCTCTACACTTCGAAATCCTCCAGCCCTAAGTTTCTACAACATGGTTCTTCTATGATTATTTTCCTACTTTTCTTCTTGGTCTTCTTTACAGACTCCCCTCTCTCTGTGTATTTATTACTCCTCTAAAGTTTATTTCTCACCCTGATGTTCTCATTTTGTTGAATGGCAGCATACACCAAACACTGAATTCTTCAAAATAAAAACCTGTAACTTATTGGATGATCATCTCTTTCTTCACCCTTCATATCCAGTTAGTAAGTCCTTCAGATCTACCTCCTTAATATTTTATCCATCATCGATCTCCTCCCACTTTCCAGAGTGGAGTCTAAATGTACACCCTGTTTCACTTTTGTAGATCTCTGGAATAATTTTTGCCGCCCAAGACAAGTACCTCCCTCCTTCAATATGGCCACCACACTGCCATCAGGCTGCTCTTTCTGAATTTCCATAATTCTCATGCCCTTCCCTCAACTCACAGACATCAGAGACTGACCATCGTTTATAGCAACTGGCCAATAATCCTCTCTGGGCTTGGCCTCTGTGTACCTGTTTAGCCTCCTCAATGGCTCCTCTTATGTCCTCCTCCAGTTCTACTGAATAGTTATTCCTTTCCGAGTGTGCATATTTCATACCTCCACGCCCAGACCTGAGAGAGCCTCTCCCAAATTGTCCCTCAGAGAAACAATGGCACATCTTCCAGGATTCCGTTCAAGAGTCCTTTCTTTCATAAAGCCATTATTTTCTCTCCATTCCCTGATGTTTGATCACTTCCTCTTTTGTGCCCTTACTGTACCTTGAATCTAATTACAGCGTCTTCTTGTAACACTTGTGCCCTTATTTGGTCACATGTCTGTTTTTTCAGTTTTTCTGGCTCCAAGCATTACCAGGGCATTGCTCAGCTAGTACATATTAAGTGGTCAATAACAGTTTGGTGAAAGAGTAAATATGCATGTTAAAAAGGTCAAAAATCCATATATACACTACCAAATGTAAAATAGATAACTAGTGGGAAGCAGCCGCATAGCACAGGGAGATCAGCTCGGTGCTTTGTGACTACCTAGAGGGATGGGATGGGGAGGGTGGGAGGGAGGGAGATGCAAGAGGGAAGAGAAATGGGAACATATTGTATATGTATAACTGATTCACTTTGTTATAAAGCAGAAGCTAACACACCATTGTAAGGCAATTATACTTCAATAAAGATGTTAAAAAAAAAAAAAAAAAAAAAAAAAGGTCAAAAATCATATGGCTATACCCAGTAATCCGAGGATGATACACGTAGACTGTCACTAATACAAAACTTTAATTTTAAATACAACTATTCAAAATTTGATAATCATCATTAAATGCCTATTCACTGCCAAACATGGTATTGAATACTAGAGGTACAAAAATATTTAAGACACAATCCATGATTTTGATGCACTCAGATTTTACAACAGACAAATCAGGCTGTGAGATCAAGCTTGTCTCTCCTAATAGAAGGACTCAGAGTGTGAGTGAAGACTTTGTATATACAAAATATAGAATTTAAACTAAATAATGAAAGCAATGAAAAGGGTAATTACATAATTTACTATTCAAACCACATACTCGTTAAGAGCAAAAGGAAGCACTACAAATAATCGTACTAGCACAACAGATGTAAAACTGGACTGTCTACATTTGGACAGACATTTGAGATGTATGTTTATCCTAATGATAGGGAGAATGATAGAGAGTTCAAACAAGGGAGAAATGTAATCAATGTAATCTGATTCGTTTTGCTTAAAGAGCACACTCTGATGTTATCCTGTAGATGTTTGAAAACTACATTCAGGGAAATCAGTTAGGAAGTTGTTAAAATTGTCTAGAAAGAAATTATGAGAACTAAAGAGAAGGCATTGGCAGTGGGAATATAAAGGGAGAAAATAGATTTAAGAAACACAGGAGATACCATGGATATGATTTAAGGAGATCTTGGATGTGAGAACAGAAGGAGAGGGAGAAGTCAAATGACTTTCTGATCTCTGTGTTGGAAGTATGTAAGGATGTTAAGAAACTCTAATAAGAAGATGGCTCCAAGATATATTTGGTAATGCTTTAAGTTAATGAACTTTTTATTTAAAAGAAAGTATATGAGACAAATCTATTTTGCTATGGAAAATGTGATCTGGACTAATTTGAATAAAGCATGCTATTTATAATAGTTATACAACATATAAATTTATTATCTCTCGAAACATATTTAGCAGTTTAAAAATAGATGCAAATTTTATCTTAAAATACTCTTAAAAACCTTTCCTGATCTGTGAAACTGGCCTTAGCATTCACAGGTCACTGTGTGTACTATTCTGTTACAATACCTATGACTATTGGGGTATACGCACTTCCAATCCAGGGAACACACCCTATTATTCTTTCTTCCCAGTGCTTTGTCAAATGCCCAGAGGCATTAGGCACACAGTAAATACTTGTAACTTGAAGTAAACATGGTGTAGACAATTTTATAGAAAAT
Source organism: Balaenoptera physalus (assembly GCF_965194825.1). Classification (NCBI taxonomy): domain Eukaryota; kingdom Metazoa; phylum Chordata; class Mammalia; order Artiodactyla; family Balaenopteridae; genus Balaenoptera; species Balaenoptera physalus. The sequence continues at coordinate 10,657,477 of NC_138884.1, forward strand.
GGCATTTCAAGGTTTTAAGTTAGAATGCTGGTTTCATTGTGTGCCTGTTATTTGCCATGTACTGGTTTGGAGCAAAGACCTGCTTACAATCTAAGGTCAGAGGCAGTTAATTAAGAATTATATAATATAAGGTAGAGGTAATTAATTTTAAAAGAAATAAAGCAGAAGAATGGATTGGAGAGTTCCTGGAGGGAGGGGAGTGGCCATTTTTGATGGAGTGGTCAGAGAAAGACTCCTGGGAAATGATAACTAAACAGAGAACCGACAGAAGGGACAGAGTGAAGATGTAAAAATATGAATACCGATCTAGGCGGAAGGAATAGTGTGAACACTGCTAAGACAGAACATCTTCCATTCCTTACGGAGACTTTGTCTTTGGCACTTGGAGCTTCTCTGGGTTCTCCGGCAGCAGCGGGGGCTCCAGCTGTTTGGATGGGAAGGAGAAGACGACTGTTTTGGTGAGTAGATTTGGATGGACGTACAAAGCAGAGCAGGCTAAGGGCTCTGGGGAAAAGAGTTCTATGAGGACCGAAAGGAGACTAGGGGTCCAGAGGGAAGGAGGGGGGGTGAGAAGAGAGACCTATAGGTAGAAAACAGGCTGATTCTGGGTGTAAATTAGGGTTCAGGGATGAGCATTTCCCTAAACATAGAATACAATAGAGAAAATACCTAGTGAAAAAAAAATTACAACTTTATTTTTAACCATATAGTTAGATCTTATTTCTATATGCAGAAATAGTTAAAGATGAAGAAAATATCGATATTAGATTTCCTTTTCTCCCTACATAATGCTAAGTAAAGTGTTTTGGTTGATTTTCCTCTGAATATACTAAATCGGTGGTTTTCAGTCAGCCTGGGCTGAGGCCCAAGAATGTGCATTTCTAGCTCCTTCCCCAGGTGATGGTGACGCACTGGCCCAGGAAGGATACTTAGAAAACCTCTGAACTAAGCTGGTTGAAACATCCAAGGCGCTGATGTCAAGGAAACACAAGTTAAAGTAAATGACAATTTTACTATTTTAATTTAAGTTTCTTTTAGCACCTAGACTATGAAAATTAGTTTTTCTTTATATTAATCCTGTGGATGTGTTAAGTTATAAACATACTATGATTGCACCACTCAAATAAAAGTAGAGATTGCTAACACCAATGGTAAGTGTTGATTGATATTCTATTATGGCTCACGCAGTGACCTTAGTGCTTTAAATTAATTAACCTCATTCAATCCTCTGAACTGTATTGGGTATTAATAATGATATTCACTTTGCAGATAAGGCAACAGAATCACAAAGCCATAGGTTAGGGCGAAGGACCCTGATTGGGCTGATCTAGAGTCTTGTTCTTTTCCACACACTCTTGTTCTGCTTCAGGCAATGAAGCCGACAACATATTCACATAGGAGTCATGGACATAACCTGGAGCTACTGCTCCTCTTTTTCTAGCACGAATGTTCCCTGCTTTGAAATATCAGGGGTTTTTGGCAGTATCACAGTGTAACAGCATGTTGTTAATCCAATAAAAAGCATACGGAGTTGCTGTGCATATTTATATATTTAAACAACACTGGGTATTTTACTCTTGGTATGGTCCACAATTTGTTCCGTAGACAATAATAGAGGCTCATTTAAATGTGTGTTTATAGGGTCTGTGGAAAGATCCCAAATGGGGAAGCAGGAGCTATATCTCAGGAATGCATGACAATGCTGTAAATTCCAGTTTGAATGCTGACCTCCTCTCACGAGTCAGGGGAGATCTGTGGTTGAAATTAATCTTGAAACAGAGGTTATTTAAAGCAGAGCAGAAGTAAGATTGAGCCTTTTCCAGGTGGCTTTTAATTAGGAAGCTTTTCATATGCATCACTCTTTGTTGACATAGGAAGTGAATGTGTACAACTGAGGTATTTGAACCTTCAAACGGGTAGCGAGGGAGCTAAAAAGTATGATTTAAGTGAGTCAGTTTCGTAGGCATTACTTATAAGATGATCAGAAGAGAACAAGGATTGGAGAGTGGGGAGGGTGAACGAAACACTCTTCATTACATACATATTGCTTTGAGACTCACTTCCGATTATTGGGACCAAGGTATTAGCAGGTGAGAGGAGAAGTACATGAACTTTTTAAATTTCATTTTGGCGGCTGAAGGAAAAGGTAGCTATTTCTATTATTAGGGTCAAACAGTCTTCCCACATTTCTTGCATTTCCTTAAGGAGAGATGTTCCCTAAATTCTCCTGAATTCTTTCCCTAACACTTACTCTGCCCCAGGGGAGATGGGGCAATTTAAACAATGGTAAAACTGGGAAAGATACCTTATTAGGCTTGGTTCAACCTCTTCCTATTAACACTTTGGGGAAAGATATATTTTTTTAATTTCTTCATGACAGAACTCTGTACGTACCCTTAACCCTGCTGCCCTTTGGAGTACCTTCCTCAAAATTCTCTAAATCCTTCTCCCTCCAGCATCGGGATCTGTCAACAGAGCTTTCCAGAAGGGGCACTCACAGCCTAGAAAAGGATTGCTGTTGATCAGTCCCTTCTCCCTACCCTCCAACCCTCTAGTTCTGTTCCATGTGGAGTTGACCAGATGCCCTAAGAATCCCGAGGCTCATGTTTATAGCTTTGTTCTGTGACCCTCTGGTCAGGACAGATCCAGGAGGGCACCATGGCACCACTTCGAGAAGCATTTCTTTAGTGAGATCCTGCACAATTGGACAGTCAGAATCTATCTCGCTAATACGCCTTATTTTGGTGACCCACTCATGTTGGACATAGGACCAGTTCAAGGCTCTGGGCTAGCTACCAACTATGGCTGGCTCCGGGGTCTTGAGCCATATGTCTGAGCTCTTGCAAGCCCTCTCGCCTGTCCACGTTTCCTTCAGGGTGCCACTTCTGGTCTACAGCACTAGGAGAGACCGAAGGGCTGAAAGGCATCCTCTGCCCTGTGTGCCCTCCGGCCACTGTGGTACTCACTCGGCAGCCTCCGTGTCACCAGCCAGACAGACCTCCAGACACCGGGGTAGCTGCACCTATCTCCTCTGAGGGCTTCCAAGACATCTGCTCTACATCACCTATGGGTCTTTCTGATACACGTCCTCTCTTGCTTCTCCTCAGTGTGGTGAGGTCATGTTCTCATGAATGGTCTGAAACCGAGTGGGGGTGGAATGCACATTTTGGCACAAATATGGCTGCCGTTCTTGCTCTGTCCCTGGCCCTTCCCCAATCCTCCCTCTGGTGGTGGTGTGTAAGAGGCAGGGTGAAGTCAGCATTGAAGGAGATCACGCTCTGAAAGTTTAGTGGTTATATCCTAAAGAGTTCAAGAGGAGACACGACCGGAAGATGTGTTGTTCTAAGTTCACAACATAAAATTCCAAACAGTAAATTTAACTGTTTACTGTTAAGAGGGAAAGGAACTGTGGTTGACATTTCCCTGCATATTCAAAGACTTGCAGGAGTGGTTCTCATCAACAAAACACAGGAACAACCTTTGAATGTCTTTGGAAGCTAGTATTCATTCACAGACAGCATCACGAGTAATTCTGTAAGGAGCATTAAATAAATGGTATTAGGGAACTGTAAAGGCAAGCCTCTTGCATCTTGAAACTTAATAGGGCATGTAGTAATAGTGTAAAAAAGTTTTCTTTAAAAGAAAGTGAGGAGATCATTTGTTGCTGTATGGTTTAGGGAAAAATTCACAACAGAGATCCTTCAGATCAATCTTTGTGGATAATTGTAAAGAAAATGATAGAGAAAGGGTAGGCATTTTAAATGAAGGGAAAAGAGGTGTGTAGAGCAGATCTAGAAAATCCACAGTCCATTTGGACTAAAATAGACCAAATTTGGACAATACCAAAAAAATATATAATGTTAGATGGCCAATTCCCCCACTGTTTTTGCAAGTGCAGGAATTTGGTCTTAATTCTCTGTGAATGAAAATGTTTAGGGATTTCCCTGGTGGTCCAGCAGTTAAGACTCCGCGCTTCCAATGCACGTTCCAATGCAGGGGAAGAGGGTTGGATCCATGGTGGGGAACTGAGATCCCACATGCCCCGCGGTGTGGCCAAAAAAAAAAAAAGTGTTTAGTCTATAGCCTAGAGTAAAATATGCTTTCGATTTGTTGAACTGAGTAGAAGCAGAGTTCAGTGTTGGGCCTTAAAATCCTTGAATATGTTTGTATGTATGTTGTGGGGTGTGTATGTTTCAGGGAAGGTCCAGAGATATGGACATGCACTAGAAAAAGCTGATGGTCTGCGTGGAATGAGTTGTATGAGCAGCAACAAAAGGTAGGGACTATGCGGAAGCCGATGCTGGACAGTTCAGATCAAGAGCAAGCTGAACTGGAGGGTTCCATGGAGAGGAGGGGCCCAACATAAACAACAAGCCCATATGTGCGCTACAAAAATCATACGGTAATCTGAATTAGTTTTTCTCTTGGGCATCTGGGGGAATGGCGGTAGCTTCAATTGCGAAAAAGGAGGTAGGAAAATACTTGGGCTATAAGGAAACCTGAAATAGTTTTTCTTTTTTTCAACATTTTAATGAATCCTTGGATTAAATATTTCCTTCCATGCTTGCCTTTTGAAGCTGTAGATCACCACTTGTGAACGTAGGGTGTGCTTTCTCTAAGACAGCCTGGAGCCGGTGCAAAGAGGTGGTGGGACTTTATCATTTCCTGACACATAGTGAGTCCTTGATATCTCAGTGTTCCTGCTATTTAGTTTAAACGCTGAGTGTAACCATATCTAAGTTGGGAGGTGATATACTCTGACTTGAGGTAAAGTTGATAAGGCTGAATGTGAAAGACTAAAAACAAGTCACATTCAAACTATTTTCCCTGTCTTTCTGTATGTAATATCAGTAATATATTAGCCATAACACCAATAAAACTCTGAATAAGTATTTCTAGTATATTTAAGACTAGACTTTTTAAAAAACCTTTTTGTTTTGAAATATGAAATTTACAAAAGAGTTGTAAAGTACCAAGAGTTCCTGTGTATCTCTCACTCAGTTTTCCCTAGTGTTAACATTTTATATAACCATGGTGCATTTATCAAAAAACTAAATATTTAAAAATTTTTTTTGAAATCTGAAAGTTTGAACTGTGGTCAAAAGTTTAAAACTTGCCTTATCTTTTACAACTTATACCCATTTATCCATATATACATCTTATTCATGCATATGTCATAAACAAAATGTTTTTCTGAATATATGGGCTGTAACATTTTGTGGACTATAAAAACATAACCTTAATCTGTAGGTTATTTTTTTTTTAACTTTTTTTTGACTGCACCTCAGGGCTTGTGGGATCTTCCCCGACCAGGAATTGAACCCAGGCCACCACAGTGAAAGCCCAGAATCCTAACCACTATGCCACCAGGGAAGTTCGGTAGGTTACTTTAAATACCTAGTGAACTTGCACTTGGTCATGTTCTCTTTGAGTTGGCTCACACCTAGTAAAATGACTTATTCTGTTACTGAATTGCCAATGAAAATTATAAGTAGTTCAACCAATACATTCAAATTTAAATTTCTCCCATTAAGACCTTTAAATTTTATTTCAAATTACTCATTGTGAAAATAAGATGAAAATTTAATTAAATCAAATAAATTACAGAGCTGCTAAAAATTTGTCAAATTAGTCAAAACTGTAATCTTTGCCAACTGAGAAACAAATATTCCTTTATACTCTGGCTATTAAACAAACCCTACAGCAAGTTTTCAAAATACATGCTTAGAATTGTATCATTTATGCTGTGAAAATAATGCACATATTTCAACTATTCCAGTTACCATAACAACAAAGTATACTGCATTTTCCCATTTTTCAGTTTCATTCAAACTCATTTGGATTTGATTGCCACAACCAATAACGAGAAAGACAATCAGTACAGCATTTGTACTTCCACTCTGGTTTTTTGACATTGGTTACATAGTTTTGTGGGTTGAGAAATGCTCTGGGCTAATGTCCAGGCAGAGTGGAGAAAGGTATATTTTCTATAATCTCTTGCAGTTAGGTGTGATGTAAGATTAAGTTCTGGCCAATTATACGTTAGCATAAGTGTCACATGACAGCTTCTGGAACCCTCTATAAAAGACAGCTGGTGCACACCTTTTGGCTTCCTTTTCTTCTTCATATATTTCTGCATATAAATCCTGAAACACAGATATGGTGCTGTGTTTTCTTATTGCTTTGAGTTTTGATGCTCACTTCCATTTTGGACCCTGAGGACATGGGCTATATACTAGAGATGGCAGAACCGTGGATTAGATGTAGTTTTGTCTCTGAGAACTTTCTGGAATCCAGTTGCCATCCCAGCACTTGACTGTCTCTGAATTTCTCCACAGGACAGAAATTATTCCCATCTTATTTAAGCCATTGTTATTGACATTTTGCATTTTTCTGTTGTTTGCAGTTGAAGGGAATCCTAATGTGACACATCTGTATGAAGAGTGGAAATAGGAAAGTAGCACTAGATATCTATATTTTTCAAGAAAGATTGATCTTTCTTCATTCATGTATGTACTTACCTGTCACCTGTAAACACTTGGGTTTGCTACTTCCGCTACTGCTCTTATTCTCTGGGTGGGTTCTAGATGGTTAATAGGATGCCAGCAGCTGTCACCCCTGCCCTTACCTGAGTCCTCCTCAGCTCCCAATCTACCTTACACACTACTGAGTTTTGTCTTGGTTTGTTGGTTCATTTGCTCGTTTGTTTTTGAAAACAAACATCATGACATCCCAGTATAATAACATCCTAGAGTCCTGCACAACCAAGAATGGGGAGTGATTTACTTAAAGCTTTTTGTTTTTCATTTCTGGGAAAATAGATAAATTTAGTTAACTCTTATTACTCTTGATGTGATTAAATCAGCAGAGCAAATGTACACTGTTTATAGTACAGTCAAAATACTTGAACAAACCATTTATATAAATGCAGTAGAGAAGGGAAAATAGAGAATATATAAACTGCAGTGGAGGTCTCTTCTAAGCTACACGTGCAGCAATATTCTGATATAGAAAAGAGAAAATAGAAAAAATACATTAAAGGGGATTTTAAAAGTTTAGTTATATTCGAAATCTATTCTGTCAAGTATAATAAGAATTTGAAAAGAATGAGGTAGGAAACATGGAAAAGGATAAATTATTAACACTTTGCTAAGTGATGAGAACAGAGCCATATGATAATTCACTGTTCAGTGATAAAGAAAATAGAAAGGAAAAGTGTGTTTTTAAGGAAAAAGGATATAAACAAGTGGGATGACTATAATCATTCAAGAGAATATTTTAGGCTAAATTTCCAAAATGTTGTTCTAAGAAAAGCACCTGGCACAACAGCATGGCATATCACTGGGAATATTGAAAGTGAGATGTAACAGAACACATAAACAGATAAGCACCTCAAATTGGCAACGCTACCTCTGGCGCTACCTGAAGCTCCAGGATGCACTAGAAGAGGGGAGCCAACGGAATGAAGCTGCTGACTCTAAATTCTTCTACTAAAGAACTAATGTTCTTGGCAAAATTCTATGGTAAATGAATCTGTTCTTCCTACACCAAACTGGACTGTCTCTGTTCTGTGAGAACTTTTTTTTTTTTTTCCATCTCTCTTCCTTGTCCTCAACTCTTTCCACATATTCTACCCTAGACTATAGCTCTTGAGGAAAAAAAAAAAAAAGGCGGGCTTCCCTGGTGGCGCAGTGGTTGAGAATCTGACTGCCAATGCAGGGGACACGGGTTCGAGCCCTGGTCTGGGAAGATCCCACGTGCCGCGGAGCAACTGGGCCCGTGAGCCACAACTACTGAGCCTGCGCGTCTGGAGCCTGTGCTCCACAACAAGAGAGGCCGTGATAGTGAGAGGCCCGTGCACCGCGATGAAGAGTGGCCCCCGCTTGCCACAACTAGAGAAAGCCCTCACAGAGAAACGAAGACCCAACACAGCCATAAATAAATAAAAATAAATAAATTTAAAAAACAAAAAAAACAAAACACAGAGGCCCCCCATCACTGCTCATGAAACCATTGCTTAAAAAAAAAAAAAAAAAAAAAGGCGATTTGGCAAATTTTATATTTTATTTTACCTTTTAAAATCTCTGTGACTGCCTTGGGTTTCCCAGTGGCTACTTAGTCCTTCTGTTCTTCAGTGCAGCCTTTTCCCTCACGACCCATCCTAATCCCTACTGATGCTCAGAGGAGATTATCCTGGTTTAACAGTGGAGCATTCCAGTGCTATTAGTGTCATCAATTAGATTATGAGTTTGACTTCATTTGTTTTGATGCTAATGCCTCTAAAATTTGAGCAATCAGCTTTTCAACTGCTGTCAGTCATTAATTCTGAAAGAACAGTATTTTGTCCAAGATATTGCAGACATTTTTCTTCAAGACTTATTGTCAGTAAAACTGTATTTCCTGAATTAAAGCTAATTGTGTTTCCGAGGCTAAGACAGTCATTATGAGTTAAAAAAAAAAAAAAAAAAAAAAAAGAAAAAAATTGTAAAGTGAATATAGAACTTGATACTGCCATCTGTTATTTAAAAACAAAATTTCATGTGCCTTAAACCTACAATTTCTTTCTCTAATTTTCAAGAAAAAATAGTATAGGATCCATTTAGCTCATGTTGTCAATCCATTAAAAAGAGAAAAATATGGTGCTTTATTCACACTATATTTCTGAAATTGGATTCAAGTGCATGTGCCATTTCTTTTATACTGTATAACATGTGTCATAGTTTTGAAATTGCTACAAATATAAATATTATATAAGTATCTATTTCAAAGTTAACAACTATTTAAAAAGATACTTAGTTCAATGAAAATGAACTAAAAATGAAAAGCAAAATAGCAGATATAGGAGATACTAAGGATTGTTTCAAAAGATAATAAACCTTAATTTGTATACAAATGTTAAAGATGAGAATGGCTTTTTGTTCTGAACAATGACGATAATCAATTATGAATGATCATGTAACTATGGCAATACATAAATTTATATTTTAGACTTGGAAGAATAAAATTCAGTATTTTAAAATATTCAACTTGTTTAGCAATGTGAATTATATAATTTCCTCTTTGTTTAAATAAAATATCAGAAAACTTCAAATACTCTATGTAATTAATATTATAGAAGCAGATAAAACTGAAAGAATGACTTTATTCATTCACTAAAAATATTTATTTGTAGATTCTTATACAAAATAATTTTTATAAAAATATATAAATATATTTTAATTATTTGGATGATACAAGAAAAATATTTTTATGTGATTATCTGTTTAATTGCTGTAGTTTTTGTTTTTATTTTGCCAGAAGATATTAAGTACTAATAATAGCAAAATCAACTTACAAAATGAATGTTGGTATTGCAGAGGAAAAAGAAAATTCAAATTATATATGATTGTTGTCTGTGATTATTTATTACTAAAAAAATCCTGAGTTTATTTCAGTATGTTAAAAAATAAAACAATTCTACAATTGACTCTGTGTCTTGCTTAAATAAAAGCAAAATTCCAAAGAAATATGTTAAATCCTCTATTTTATTTTCTCTTTCATAATCAGCTAATATTCTGTATATACAAATTATTTATTACTTCATCTCTGTCACCTTCTTCTTCCCAGTTTGTCTAAAAGATTTGTTGGTGTAATGAATTTGTTAACATATTAACAGATAAAAGGAGAGCCAGGAAAGTTCTGAACAATTTAGGTTTGTGATGTTACAAAACTATCCATAGTTTGAGCAACATTTCAAATTATTTATGCTGTTGATTACAGAGGTGGTTTAACATTCCATAGTAGGTAATTTCAACTTGGCTTAAGTCAGAGTCTTTTCTAATGTTATTACATGGAAATTGTAGTGGAATTGTAAAACTACTTTTTAGAATTAGATTCTTACCTATAGTTATTCTAAAAGTGGAAATGGTAAGAAATAGAAAAGTCCCATTTATTTTTTCCAGAATGAACAAACATGTTCATCTCCTTGACACTACTGATAGCTCACATAAGGAAAGATTTCATGAGGATTATTTTCTTCTCTTATGTTTAGCTGTATATGACATTCATTGGTAATAATCTCACAGTAATGAATTAACTTTAGAGTATTTTTAATATAACCTGACAAATCAGTATATGAACCCAAATGTTTAAACAAGTCCTCAGTCTTACATGTCTTAAGCAGATATAGACCCCAAAGGAAGATGGATTAGCAAATTTCTAATTTCATCCAAGATGGAGTAACAGGGATTGGCTTTATCCCCTTGCTCGATACAACTAAAAAAATTAGAAAAATATATGGAACAATGGCTTTCTGGACATTGGATATCAGGCAACAGTGATCAGTGATACATGAGAAACAAATGAAGTGAGTCCTATGGTTGCCTGAGATTACTACCTGGAGAAAGGGTCCAGGCCATGGCATGGGGAGCTGAGGGTTCTCTTTGAGTTACGTGAATGGAATTGGGTGACTGGAGAAGCAAAGGCGGTGAGAGTTTGCAGGGCAGAGTAGTGGAGAGAGAGACGTGCACAAACAGAAAACACCAGAGTTCTGTAGAGGGTCATCCTCAAGTGCTCAGTTGAGTACTACTGAACATATACATCTGAGGAAGCAATCTGAGGCCAGGGAGAAAACCATGCAGAAGATTGAGAGGAAACAAACTCCTAAGAACACATAGGGCCAGGAATAGCGTGTGTTCTTAATACACAGAGCGGAAAACCACACTATTTCACAAGGCATCAGAGTATAAGGAATGGTCTTGCCTCAGCAGTCAAGAAAAATTAGCCCTTAACTAAGTGCTTCTCTGGTTCTGCCTCACAAATACAAGAAGCAAGAACTGAAACGGACGCACTGTTTCCAAGTAACTTAATCGTATCCCAGAACAACACTTAAGAATATTTAAAGGAATTCGACAAGGAAAAATTTACAATGTCTGACACACTGTTGAGATTTATGAGGCATGCAAAGATAAAATAAAAAACAATTCATGTGATGAGAAAAGTAAATCCATTAAAATGATTCTGAAATGACACAGAAGATCTAGTAGACAAAAATACTGAACACTTTTAACTGTATTCCATATGGTTAATAAGCTAGAGGTAAGATTAACATGATAAGTATAGACATAGAAGATATAAAAAAGACACAAGGTGAACAATATCTAAGATGGAAAATACACTGGATGGGATTAATAGCAGATTAAACATTGCAGAAGAAAAGATGAGTCAACTTGAAGACATAGTACTAGAAATGATCCATAATGAAAGAGTGAAAAGCAAGTGAAAAAAAATTTAACAAAGCATCAGTGAACTGTGGGATAATTTCAAGTGGTCACATATATGTGTAACTGAAATCTTTAAAGGTAGAGAAAGAAAAAATACATATATATATATAGATGTATTTGAAGAAATAATGGTCATTTCCCCCAAAATTTGATGAAAACTTTAAACCCACAGATCCAAGAACTGCAAGCACAGGAAACATGAAAAATACACCAGTGCATATCATTACCAAATTGCTTAAAACTAGTAATAAAGAAAACTTTTAAAAGCAGCCAGAGAACACAGATAACTTCATATAGGAGAACAAAGATAAAGATGTCAATAGATCTTTTTTTTTTTTGTCAGAAACAATGCAAAATGCAAGCTAGAAGACTTTGGAGTAACATCTTTATAGTACTAAAAGAAAAAACTATTAACCTAGAATTCTTCACCCAGCCAAAATATCTCTCAGACGGAATCTTGTGCTGTGAAAAGTTGTCTGAGATATTTCTGAACCAGCAGAATGGTTCTGTGCTTCTTGGCCTGTCTAGGATGAACCACATTTGCAACACTGCCCTTCTTCCTTCAGCACCCTCTCCCATTCTCCAAATTCTTGTCTGGTAAACATTGGTAAAAATATAACAATTGCTGTATTTCTACTCTTCTATCTTTCAGAATCTGCCCTATTAATTTAGTCAGCAATACTGGAACTATGGAGGTGCCTTCATAGAGTTTACATTCTTTTTTTAATTGAAGTATAGTTGATTTACAATGTTGTGTTAGTTTTAGGTGTACAGCAAAGTGATTCAGATATATATATTCTTTTTCAGATTCTTTTCCCTTATAGGTTATCATAAAACACTGAGTATAGTTCCCTGTGCTATACAGTAGGTCCTTGTTGGTTATCTATTTTATATATAGTAGTGTGTATATGTTAATCCCAAACTCCTCATTTGTCCCTACCCACCTCTTTCCCCTTTGGTAACCATAATTTTGCTTTCTATGCCTGTGGGTCTATTTCTTTTTTATAAATAAATTCACTTGTATCATTTATTTTTTTAGATTCCACATATAAGCAATATCATATATTTGTCTTTCTCTGTCTGACTTACTTCACTCAGTATAATAATCTCTAGGTCCATCCATATTGCTGCAAATGACATTATTTCATTCTTTTTTCATGGCTAAGTAAGCGTTTACATTCTTGTTGGGAGGGGGCCAACAACATACAAAATTATAAGTATATTGTATAGTATATGAGATGATAAAAATAAAGTAGAGAAAAAAAACTATTAGGGCAGGGGAGGTGGGTGTTGCTATTTTAAATTAAATAATCAGATTTAATGTATTACATGGTGACTATAATCAACAACACTACTGTATCATTGAAATTTGCTGAGAGTAGAACTTAAAAGTTTTCACACACATAAAAGGTAAGTCTACGAGGTGATGGATGTGTTAACTTGATGGGGGAATCCTTTTGCAGAATATAATTATATCAAATCATCAAGTTGTGCACTTTAAATATCTTACCATTTTATGTGTCAATTATACCACAAATTAAAAATCACAAAAATAGATAAGTAAAATTAAATAATCAGTGAATGCCTCAATGGTAGGACAAATAAGGAAGACCTGAAGGAGTAAGGAAGCAAGCTATGTGGTGACCTGGGGAAAAGTGTTCCTAGCAGAAGAAATAGCCTGTGCACAGTCCTGAGGTAACAGCATCCAAGGAGGCCAGCGTGGTGCCCACAGGGAGGCGAGTTGTGGTCAGATGTGGTCAGGACTTAGCTGTATGGCCTCATCCACCATTCTATAAAGGCAATCAAGTGGTCTACAGACAGTGACACAAATCGTTACGGTGGAATTCTTTGGTCTAAATCACCTTCTGCGCGAGAAGTAAAGTAAATAAGCAAAACAAATGGCAGTTTTAAAACTATCAGCATTTCTTTTTTTATGCATTTCTAAGCAATTTTTCATTGCTTTTGCATTCAGTCCTCCTTTAAAAAATATATTTAGAAAAAAAGAAAATAATAAAATAAACTCCCACATGCCCTAGACCCAAATGAAAGTATCAAGATTGTGACAAAATTCTGGTCATTATTCTTTTTTCCTTTATTGAAATATATTAAAGCAATTCCAGATCTAGTCATTTCATCCCTCTACTTTAATCTGTATCTCTAAAAATAAAGCCATACTCATAAGTAACTACCAAACCTTTATCACATGTAACTATATCAGATTATTCCTGTTTATCAGATACCCAGTCCATAGCCAAATTTCTCTGATTTTTCAAAATGGGTTTTGCAATTGCTTTGTTTGCACCAATCCCCAAACTCAGTGGCACTTCTTTAATAGAAATGACCATTTTACTGTTCATATAGTTTTTCCTTGAATCTACTTATTTTAAAGTATTTTAATCTTCTTAAGCACTAAATCAGAGAATTGAGCAGTTAATTATAATCATAAGCATCCTACATTCTGCATCATCTGTAACTTTAAATGAGGAGGCTCAAAAATAATGCACTGGTATTATTTGTATTATTGTTACTACTAAAGCAACTAATTCGTTATACTATCACCTCTATCACATATCTGCTGTTTTATTATTTTTTTAAAATCATAGAGGGCTTAGCTTACACACATAAAGCTCAGATACATTTAAATGTTACATGAAATAGCTAGAGAAAAGAAAATGGAAAAAGCAGACAGGGTGATAACAGCATAGAAAATGAAAATGATCCCAGCAGGGATAAATGGAGCCCCAGGTTTCTTTCAAATAAGCATTTATTCCACATATTACAATTAGAAATGGTAGGTTTTAGTTCCAGTATTATTGTGACACGTTTACAAAGCAGCATTGACTTAGGTCACATGAAGACTTAGCAATAAAATCTGTCAGGATTTTTACAAAGCCTTCCCTTTTTCCTTCAAATATTTCCCTAAAGGTTACACGTGTTTTTATAAAAATTAAGCGTTCCTATCCCTTTTTGGCTCAAAATCAATGATAGTACTTTCTCTTTATGTATGTGTTATTTTACTTTTCTCTATTAAACACTCTTCAAGAGCAAACCAGGTGGTGTAGAGAATGTTCAAAATTATTTGATGCTGATGACCTCATTTTTCAAATACCAGAAAAATATGATTTTGTGTCATTTTCCATTGCACATTACTGAACTCAACCTTAATCATTTCCTCCTCCTTTTCCCACAATCATATGCTGACTGATGGTAAATTTATCCATGTCATTCAAGTTTGAGGGAGAGGGGATTTGAAAATTCTAAGATATTCAAGTCACCATATAAATTTTTCATAATATAAATTGATCTCTGACTGACATTGAATATTATAACATCAATTTCCTGCAACTAGAATTGTTTTTCCATCTTTGCAGGTATGCTTTGACTGTAAAATATTGTACAGTCCTCCACTCTTACAGATAAACTTTATTCTACATCAGTTAATTTTTGGTGGTCTGATTTTTTTTTCTTTCCTATGATCCAGTGTAGTCCCTGGATTCTTTTCTATCAAAATTTCTATGGATTATTTAATAGAGAAAAATACTTGCTTTCAACTAACTTGTGTCTTTAATTTAAAAAATGAGTCGTTGTGTTCACTCAAGGATGTATCTCTCACATGGATGGTTTATTTCTCCCCCCTAGGCTGGAGATTTGGCTTAGAAATACGCAAAGATAGAGATAAAATAGATATTATTATTGATAATAACTTTATCTAATATTTACTGAATTAGAGACATAAATGTCAGAGTCAACTGGACATAGGTGATATTAAGAATTTTTGGATATGAGATGACGTCTAAGTACTAAATGGAGACAGGGAATGCAAGGGGACCACGTACTGTACTAAGCTAGGGGACGCTCTAACTTTAGATGTTGGGAGCATAGGAGGAGTAAGAAACAGACTTGGGAAAGACTGGCCAATGAGATGAGATGAAAATTCAGGACAGTCTTATTTCCCACATTCCAAGTGAAGAAAGCATTTCTAGAAAGATCGTGGCACCAACATGTGAAATGCTGCTGATCACTTGAATAAGAGGAAGCCTGAGAATTGACCATTAGTATTTGGCAAAAAAGAGGTCACCAAGAAGCCAGGTCAAGGCAAGCTTGAGAATATCTGATTCAACTGAAATGAGAAGCAATAAAAACCTTCCTCTTGGTAGGGGTGTGGGAAGACCAGGGGGTAAAGAAGTGGACATGTGGAGGATAGTCCACTGGTTTTCTGAAAAAAAAAGAACAGAGAATTGGGTTATTTTGAAAGCACAAAGTTTAGGAAGGATTTTCCTTTCTTTCTTTCTTACTTTCTTCTTTTCCATGTTTACATCGACAAAGACATCTATTAACGAAGAAATATATGATTTTGCCAACTTCAAAATTTTTTATTTTATTTATTTTACCTACCATTACCCAATGGCTCACTGAAACACAAATCAAATGGTAAATATATTGAAAGTAATTTACCAAATCTTATCAAAATTACTCAGGTTGTTAAAAATGGTTTTAGAGTAGACAAACAATTTTAAAGGGCTGAATGTTACTTGAAAGAAACATTTCATTTCATTTTATCAAAAAATGTTTTGCTTTATATCCTAAAAGGCTACAGAATGAAGCATGGCCATAAATATTTCAGTTAAGAATATCTAAACTTTGATGCTAAAATGACACTTACAGTATTTAGAAAATAATGTAGAAAAAAACAAAAACCGAGAGAAAACCAGGAAAGTGTGATATTCCCAAATTAATAATAAAGCAGTATTCAAAGGCTTTTACTTTGGCCCTACTAGATAAATTTGGGAAAATGCTAAGTGCTATAGGAGACACTCAGAAGTATGAGGCATGGTTCTACACATCAAACAACATACAGATAGAGTTGGGAAGATAAGGAGTATGAATAGGAAGATAATATTGCAAAGCAGTAAATAAGTGGGCAGTGTAGACAGTAAGTGCCATAAAGCTCAGGGTAAAAACAAACAAAAACAACAACAACAAAACAACTATAAGCTAGAATCATTGGTTAAGTCTTCTGTAAGGGCAGTAAATGAAAAGCATGTGTAGAATCTGGAAAGGCAAATAAAATGGGAAAGAACATTCCCAGAAAAGAGAAGAAAATTTTGGAGTAATTTGGTAACAATTTAATTAAAAATATTCTCCTTGACTCCTATTGTGTTACATGTTTAAGAGCAGAAATACAAAAATAATGATGATCACACACAATGGAATGACTATAATCAAAAAGACAGAAAATTACAGGTGTTGATGAGGATGTGGGGAAAATGGAACCCTCCATACATTGCTGGTGGGTATGTAAAATATTGTAATCACTTTGAAAAAACATCTAATATCTACTTAATGCACTGTGGTGTCATAAGTGGGAGGGAAATCCAAAAGGGAGGGAATATATGTCTATGTATGGCTGATTCATTTTGCTGTGCAGTAGAAGCTAACACAACATTGTAAAGCAACTATACTCCAATAAAAATTAATTTTAAAAAATCTAACAGTTACTCAAAAACAGAGAGTTGCTTTATCACCCAGCAATTCTACTCTTAGGTGAATTGAGACAGATGTCTACACAAACTTATACACATATGCTCATAGCAGCATTATTTATTATAGCCAAAAAAAAGAGAAATAACCCAAACCTCCATTAACTGATGAATGGATAAACAAAATGTAGTATATATACACAAGCAAATATTATTCAGCCTAAGAAAAGAATGAAGTACTGGTACATGCTACAGCAGGAGTGAACCTTGAAAACATTATGCTAAGTGAAAGAAGCCAGACACCAAAGGCCACATATAGTATGATTCCATTTATAGGAAATATACAGAACAGGCAAATCCATAGTGACAAAAAGTAGATTCGTTTTTGCTAGGGGTTCAGGGGAGAATGGGGACTTACTGCTAATGGGCTGGGGTTTCTTTATGGGATGATGAAAATGTTCTGGAAATAGATAATGTTGATGGTTGTACAGCCTTGTGAATATACTAAAAACCACTGAAGTGTAGACTTCAAAAATGTGAATTTTATAGCATGTGAATTATATCTTAATTTCTTAAGTGGGAGACATTACAAAGTCATAAAAAAAGATGAAGACATTCTGCATGTCTTTGTGTGTTTGGGAGTCACATAGAAGTTGATGCAGAAGATGGGGAGATACTGAATAGACAAGGCTGACTAAGGAGGAGACATAAATAAAGTTGATAAGATGGGTTACGCCAATCAATACCAAGAATTAGAAAAGACTGAAAGATCCAAGTCAACTTAGTACAGGCTACGATATGTGAAGAAAGCATTATTATGTACACCCCATTTAAGAGGTAAGGAAACAGAAGTACCTGAGTAGTTTGCCCAAGATACAGCAAATAAATGATAGTCAGTTGACCTCAGATTTGACTGATTCCAGACTCAACACCCATGACTATTCTTTCTTCCCTTGAATAATGACATTTTATCTTGATGACATTTCTGATAAAAATAAAATAACTTTTAGAGTACCAAATTTTATTCTTTTCCCATTATAAGATGAAAAATTAAATTTGAGTTATATTTTATTAGTACACTAGTTTCTTAGGAGCCAGCTGAGAAACACTTCACCAAGTGCAAGAGAAATGTCAACTTTTTAGCATGATTTATTCTTTTTGAAGCTGAATAATTCTAATAGAGGATTGTATAGAACACTCCACTTTTCTTAGACTTTACCAAATATATCTAAGAAGGTATGAAATTATATCTATAATAGAGACGCAAGCAAAGAGGGAAATTGGGGCACTGGGAAGAGGATGTATATTTTTATAGTCCTAGTCAAGGTCATTTAAACCAAAGCATAATATTTGATGTTTTTTTCTGTCTTCAACCATAAATTGTTAAGGTGCTATTCAAGAAACAGTCTCATTATTAAGATATTTTTGCCTTCTTTTGTTCTGTTATCTTTTAGTCATAATCATAGGAAAAACTTGCCTTAAAAATAGTAACTTTTCGGGCTTCCCTGGTGGCGCAGTGGTTAAGAATCCGCCTGCCAGTGCAGGCGACACGGGTTCGAGCCCTGGTCTGGGAAGAGCGCATATGCCGCGGAGCAACTAGGCCCGTGAGCCACAATTACTGAGCCTGCGCGTCTGGAGCCTGTGCTCCACAACAAGAGCGGCTGCGATAGTGAGAGACCTGCGCACCGCGATGAAGAGTGGCCCCCGATTGCCACAACTAGAGAAAGCCCTCTCACAGAAACAAAGACCCAACACAGCCATAAATAAATAAATAAATAAATTTTTAAAAAAAAGTAACTTTTCCATAATTACTTATTTATTGATTGATTCAACCTTCAAAATTATTTTCAAAGACAGTCTACAACGTCTGAAGCTCTGTGTCAGTTACTATGTTAGTTAGCATTTGAGTTGGATGTCCATCACTGGAAATTCTCATTAACTGTGAATTAAACTGGATAGAAGTTTACTTCTCTCTCTTACTCAGGAAGTCTGGATATGGTCAGCCTAGCATTGGAATGATAATCATGATGTCCGGGACCCAGGTGTGTCCATGCTAACGTTTTGCCCTCCGTGAATTTTGATTTCTCGTTATTTTCATGATAACAGGTGATTGTCAGATCTCCAGATATTCCATCCAGCAGGAAGGAGGGAGAGGTAAAGAAAGATGCAAGCGCATTTCTTTCCTTTAAGATACTTTCTGGCAGTTGGGCACACAATTTCTGCTTACAACACACTGAACTTAGTCACATGGCCGTGACTGACTGCAGGGAAAATGAGGATGTGTAGCCTTTATTCTGGGTGATACAGCTAAAAATAAGGTGTTCTATTACTATGGAAAAGAGGGAAATAAATATTTGCAGATGTTGCAGTTCAAGTTCCCTGGGAAGCATAACCTGAGATGAAGATTATTTCCAAGGGAGTTTATTAGAGAGTGTTCCTGGGATCAACACTTTATGGAAGGTTGGGGAAGGGAATGGCTGTGGATAGAGGGAGAAGATGAGCTGCTCTTCAGTCCCAACAAAGACTTAAGCCAATCCCACTAAGAGTTGTCCATAGTTGCAGTGAGGGGGAGTGGTCGGTCTTTATATTTCAACTTTGGTCATTTGCTGCAGGCTGTTGCTGGGAAGTATGATATTGGGCAAGACTGTTCTCTTCAGCTGAGAACATTCCCAAAGAAGACTGACAGTTGAGGGCTGTCTTCCAGCAGTTGGGAGAAAATTCTCCATTCCTGAAAAGGGGCCTGGGTGGTATATCACAGCATCTACCATAGCAGACTGCTAGAGGTATCTACGCTATGGAGGATAAAATATGAAATACAAAACGCATTTTGCCCTGGACAAATGAGGACCTTACCTCCCAGTTACACTCCAAAGAACTCTAACGTAAGGTTGGAAGAATTAAGTGTTTAAAGAGAAATACAAATGAAGAGGGATGGGTTTTCAGAGGGTAATTTTAATCCACTCAATTTACAATTTACAATTCTTATTAAGCACCTACTGTATGTGAGATACCATGCTAGGCAATATGATAAAACAAATGAATGTGACGGTGTGTTCCTTTGCCATCGTGGGATTTAGTGACTCATTTGGGAGAATGACTGAAAACAAGTAAATAAGTGAAATAACAGCTAATTGTGACATGTGGTGGAAAGGAAATAAACAGTAAATGAATGACTAATTGTGCAATATATATTGAACGAGATGCTCATAGGAAAGAGGGAACTACATAAGCTGAGAATTAATTGTGAGAAGGAAGCAGCCTCTGGAAGAACAGGAAGACAGATTTCTAAGCAAGGGGTCTAAAAAAAAGTTCAATGACAAAGTGACAAGTTTGAGAACTAAGAGAGCACCTGCTTGACTGGGACACAGTAGCAAAGAAGAGAGTGGTGTGAGATGAGACTGGAGTGGTAAGAAGATCATTCAGTGCCTGAGAATCTGGGTGGTATTCTAGGCACAATGGAAGACAATGATTTAACATATTATGTATGAAAGCATACATAATATGATTAACACTGTACATAAGTTACCTCTGGCTCAGTGGAGAAAGTGATATTTAGGGATTAAAAAGATTCAGAAAACTTGAAATTACTTTTGAGAACTGCTTTCACCAATTATTTAATAAACACATAAATGTGCCACACTCTAGAGATACAGTGATGAGATAAAAAGACAAAATCTCTTGCCTCATGAAGTTTAATTTTCCATAAAGAGATTCTCTATCTCTATCACTCTCTCTATGCACAAACATGAATTTATAACAATGAAAGGATGAAAAGTAATCTCTGAATAACTCCCATAGCTCTTCATTTATTTTTGCTTTTTTAAAAATGTTATTCTTTTACCTTGTATTAGAATTATTTGGGATACAAACACACACTCACTATCTCTATATATACTAAATTATGTATATATCCTACATGCTGTACGTGTGTATTATGTATATATGTGCATATATTATGTATATGCAGTATAGATACTATATATAGTATATATAATACTCCATAGATGTTATTTATAATATGCTTATGCTAAATTATGCATTAATATAGAGCTTTCATGTTTTTTTAAATATTTGAGTAAAAATATTTTTACTAGAATAATTTATAGTGTAATCTTAATTTTGTCATGCCCAATACTGTGTATCAAACCCACAGGATATTCTCTGTTGAATTCACAAACTTGTGTTCATATGTTTTTATAAAAATAATTTCATATTTTTATTTTAATAAATTATTATTTAATTTAATTTATTTATTTATGCATTTTTTGGCCATGCCACGTGGCTGATGGGATCTTAGGTCCCCGGCCAGTGATTGAACCTGTGCCCCCTGCAGTGGAAGTTTGAAGTCAACCACTGGGCCACCAGGGAAGTTCCAACAATTATTATTTTAAATATCCTCATCTTTTTCAATTTTATGTGAAAATATGTGTCTAATCAAGCATAATTTCTTATTTTAAAATATAAGTTCAAGTCAAATGTTAGTGTCAAGGCAAAAACATTTTCCTTTACCTATGACTAATTATTATTTAATTCATTCTATTTGTGATAGATACCTATAAAGCAATTCAGAAGTTTTCTAGATTGACTCTAAATAGGATAGGTTAGTGGAATGTAGAGCTGAATGCAGTGCTCTTTTAGAGGTTGTATTTTCATAAAATCTGTGAATGAATTTTGGATTATTTCACATGAGAGATTTATGATACTTTGTTATGGTTCTACCCATTTCATAATAGTCGGGTAGCTATTGGAATGCTTACATCATTAAAGAAAAAAGAACATTTGTTTTCTTTTCAAAAGGTATAAACAATTTTTGGACATGAAGCATGCAAATATTTGAACTATAAATGGAATTTAAATTAAAAAAAGAACACTGTTCTAGTTGTTTTTTTGTTTTTTGTTTTGTTTGTTTATTGCTAAATAGAATTTGTGTGTGTGTGTCTCAAAAGCAGAACATTGAAAACTCACTGGAATTTAGGTACACTTCCATCCATATGCCTTTAAACTTTCAAAAGTGTTTTGGACGGAGATCTACATGTGCTATAATCTGGAGACTTTTTCAACAGTGAAGCTCTTGGTTGGGGAGTCTCAGCTGATCAGAGAGAGAAAAATCTTCAAGGGATCAAAATATACATGGGAATGAACTCAAACTTATGTCAAAGCTTCGAGCTACAGAAGGGAACTCCACATTATTTACTGATCAGCAATCATGTGCACGATTGGGCCTGAGGAATTCAAAAGACAACAAAGCACAGGGCCCTTCCCACCAGCTTGCAGAGGAAAACCTATTTACTCAACAGAAGAAATGCTACAAATGCTGAAACAGAGGCAGAAGCTAAGTGTAAAGAGATTCAGCTGACTGAAACTTCTCCACGCTCTAGAAAAATTCTGTCAGAGATGCAGACTCCCAAGAACTCATTTTCCATCCACTCTCTGGAGCTGGGTGAGAAACTATAGAATGCCTTAGCAAAGAATTAGAGCAGATTTTATCAGTGAGGAGTGGCTGACTGTGAAATGCTCTCAGTAATGCAACCCAGGTCTGCAGTAATGGTGTTAACACAAAGCTAGATCAGGTTACCCTAGCTTCCACCATTTTTTTTTTTCTTGTTTCCAAATCTGGTAGAATTAAGTCTAAATCTTAATAAATAAGATTTATATATTATGTCTGTTTTCAATATTGGCTTAAATATTATTAATTAACAAAATGTAATGCCATCAAGATTTTTGAGAAAACTCTCTTAGCCTTGCATTAGTAAGAACACTTTCATCGCAGTGGCTAAACCTCCAGGTAGGATAACACTTTTTAGTAAGAGCCTTAGGCTCACATCAACACTGAAAGGACAGTTGGCGGGCTGGGGGTCAGTGCCCTCAGGCATCTTAGTTGCTCCCTCTCTGGGCTTCTGTTGCTAGGCGCTCACAGAAAGAATAATGGCAGGGCTATTGCAAGGGTGTTTTTCCCCTTGCCCTTCTTAAGCTCCTGTTTCTCTGGTTCTGAAAATAAGTGACTATTTGGAAACAGCCTACAAAGAGGCCAACAGAGGTTTCCACATGCTTCCATCTAGTTTATATCCCTGGGCAAAGAATTTTAAGGTAAGAGCTACCAAGGATTTTTTCTAAATTAACATTCTGCTTGAAAGAATTTTTTTTAAACAGAAGTTTGCTACTGTTGCCTCTAATGAGATTACAGGTCTATTTTAAGTATTAATAGTGTTAGTATTTGTGGGACATATAATAAATTTATTTTCTAAAGCATTAATTTTCCTTTAAAATATGTGGCATTTATCATAATCCAGTAGGAGCTTGTGTAGAGAAAAACTTTTTGGCAGAAATTAACAATATATATGAAAACAGCCTGAAAAAAAGCATTTATGTTGAAAACTGTTATTATGTTATTATTGCTTATGGCACAATTATTTAGCTATTTCTTTAATTGATAGACTAAATCAACTACTAAATCAATAGACTTTGTACTGTGAAACTGTTAATCTTTCGGACAATAGAATGTTGCGGCTTTAATTTTACAGATATTCTGATTGCTCTGGATATAGAAACCTTGGAGAAGGACATTTGGTGCATTTGCAAATTTGACTGCTTTCTTTTGTTTTGAAACCAAGCTCTGTGTTAACTATTTAAACCAGTTTTCTAATATAACAGAAATTGACCTCTGTGTGTCAACAAAAACTAAGAATCTAACTTAATACATGAGATCAGGGTAACCTGGAAAGAGGGCAAAGCCTCAGAGTTAAAGGATCTGGGTTCAAATGGCGGTTCTGTCACTTTTCAGCTGCCATGCCTTGGGCGGTTACTTGACTTCTTGGTAAAACGGGGATTATGAGTCACATATCAGGAGTTGTTAGAGAAATAAAACAACAGTTTATGTGCCACTTAAGATAATGCTTAGCACAGAGGCAGTGCGTACTAAGCTAACAATTATTATAATTATCAGAAGTTAAATCAGCGTTAATCTTTCTATTGGCATAAGAAGGAAAAACAAAATTTATGTGTCCAACAAAAATTTGTAAAACAGATGAACCACACAGAAGGCTTTCTGGTGCTTTGAGTAAGAATAATCTTTCCTTGAAGATCAAAGGAATCCACGAATAGGTGGGTCCAAGCTCTTACTTTGTCAAGAGTAGAGAGAATATAATGGAAATTAAGCATAGGGTTGATAAAATATAGCTCTGGTTTCTTGATATAGTAACATCCCAACTTTGACCAGTATATTACTTTACATTGTATAAAAAGTCTCATGTGCACTGACCCATGTAATCATTGGAAGGAGAATACAGATGAGATAACTGAAGCGTAGCAGGATCAAGGGACATGTCTAAGATCATACCAGCAGTCCATGACAGAGCAAGGATGAGAAAGAAGATCTCAGGTTCCAACCTGAGATTATTTGCCATGCTGCCTTCTTTCTACACTGCACTGCCTATGGTTCTAAAAGAAATAGTTAAAGAATTTGGAGAGAAGGGGTCCATGAAAATATGAGAAAAACTATGTGCTTTGTTAGGGTAGATGTTTTTGGAAGAGAGATTTATCTACTGGGATTTAGGAGCAGAAGTACTGATAAACTTAAGGGAAAGTCATTTCTTGACTGCTTCAATGCAAATCCAGAGAGTCCCTTTACCTATAGTCATAGGGATGTTTTGAATGGATAATTCCTTGTCTTATTTCTTCAGTTTAACCAGCGATACAGAGATGTGCATACTCTAAGCTAAGCAATGAACTGTTACTGCCAATGGAGACAATTTCTTAATTTTATTGGTGTGTGTGCTAATGTCTAGTTAAAGTTTAAATTCCAATCTGGCAAAACTGCATTTGTAAAGTTGAAGCAAATGCATTTGTAACAGATTTCTTAAATTTAGGAACTGTTTATTCGAAGATATTAAAGGATCTAAGGTAACGTGGCTGTTTTCTAGTTATGACATATGATATCTTCAAAACTTGAGAATTACTCTTAGATGTACTTGTTTTGTTAAAATGATTTCTTTCTAACTGTAAAAGCAAGTGTTCTCATTTTGTGTAAATGCTTCTGTGTGTATGAATAAGTTATACGCCTTTTCTTTCTTTTTTTTTTTTTTTAATGAAGGCTTGAGATAAGAATGTTAAAGCTGTTTTGTGTTTGTCAAAGTTGCCCATGGTGAATGTAAGATGTCTTTTTTTTTTAATTTACTCTATTGTTTCTCTGTTTTATTTTTATTGAGATATAATTGACATAACACTGTATTAGTTTCAGGTGTACAACATAATGATTCAATATATGTAAATATTGTGACACAACCAACACAGTAAGTCTAGTTAACAACTGTGACCACATGTAGTTACAATATTTTTTCTTGTGATAAGGACTTTTAAGATCTCTCTTAGCAAATTTCAAATATACAATACAGTATTATTAACTATAGTCACCATGTTGAACATAATATCCCCAGGACCTACTTATTTTATAATTGGAAGTTTGTACCTTTTGACACCCTTCAACTATGTCATGCCCCTCCCATCCCCCGCCTCTGGCAATCACCAATCTGTTCTTTCTCTCTATCTATGAGTTCAGGGGTTTGGTTTGGTTTGGTTTAGTTGTTTTTTTTTTTTTTTTTTTAGATTCCAAAAATAAGTGAGATCATACAATATTTGTCTCTCTCTGTTTGACTTATTTCACTTAGCATAATACACTTAGTCATTCCATGTTGTCACAAATGGCAGGATTCCCTTCCTTTATATGGCTAAATAATATTCCATTGTGTATATCATATATAGAACTTTGCATGGTATTTCCTTATTTATCCATTTTTTTTAACATTTTTATTGGAGTATAATTGCTTTACAATGTTCTGTTAGTTTCTGCTGTATAACAAAGTGAATCAGTTATACATACACATATATCCCCATATGCCCTCCCTCTTGCATCTCCCTCCCACCCTCCCTATCCCACCCCTCTAGGTGGTCACAAAGCACCGAGCTAATCTCCCTGTGCTGCTTCCCACTAGCTATCTATTTTACATTTGGTAGTGTATATATGTCCATGCCACTCTCTCACTTCGTCCCAGCTTACCCTTCCCCCTCCCCATGTCCTCAAGTCCATTCTCTAGTAGGTCTGCGTCTTTATTCCCATCTTGCCCCTAGGTTCTTCATGACTTTTTTTTTTTTTTTTTTAGATTCCATATATATGTGTTAGCATACAGTATTTGTTTGTCATACTGTCCTGATTACTGTAGCTTTGTAGTATAGTCTGAAGTAAGGGAGCCTGATTCCTCCAGCTCCGTTTTTCTTTCTCAAGATTGCTTTAGCTATTCAGGGTCTTTTTGTTTCCATACAAATTGTGAATTTTTTTGTTCTAGATCTGTGGAAAATACCATTGGTAGTTTGATAGGGATTGCACTGAATCTGTAGATTGCTTTGGGTCATACAGTCATTTTCACAATGTTGATTCTTCCAATCCAAGAACAGGGTATATCTCTCTATCTGTTCATATCATCTTTAATTTCTTTCATCAGTGTCTTATAGTTTTCTGCATACAGATCTTTTGTCTTCTAAGGTAGGTTTAATCCTAGGTATTTTATTCTTTTTGTTGCAGTGGTAAATGGGAGTATTTCCTTAGTTTCTCTTTCAGATTTTTCATCATTAGTGTATAGGACTGCAAGCAATTTCTGTGCATTAATTTTGTATCCTGCTACTTTACCAAATTCATTGATTAGCTCTGGTAGTTTTCTGGTGGCATCTTTAGGATTCTCTATGTATAGTATCGTGTCATCTGCAAACAGTGACAGTTTTACTTCTTTTCCAATTTCAATTCCTTTTATTTCTTTTTCTTCTCCAATTGCCGTGGCGAAAACTTCCAAAACTATGTTGAATAATAGTGGTGAGAGTGGGTAACCGGGTCTTATTCCTGATCTTAGAGGAAATGGTTTCAGTTTTTCACCATTGAGAACAATGTTTGCTGTGGGTTTGACATATATGGCCTTTATTATGTTGAGGTAGGTTCCCTCTATGCCTACTTTCTGGAGAGTTTTTATCATAAATGGGTGAATTTAGTCAAAAGTTTTTCTGTATCTATTGAGATGATCATATGGTTTTTATCCTTCAATTTGTTAATATGGTGTATCACATTGATTGATTTGCAAATATTGAAGAATCCTTGCATTCCTAGGATAAACCCCACTTGATCATGGTGTATGATCCTTTTAATGTGCTGTTCGATTCTATTTGCTAGTATTTTGTTGAGGATTTTTGCATCTATGTTCATCAGTGAGATTGGCCTGTAGTTTTCTTTTTTTGTGACATCTTTGTTTGGTTTTGGTATCAGGGTGATGGTGGCCTTATAGAATGAGCTTGGGAGTGTTCCTCCCTCTGCTGTATTTTGGAAGAGTTTGAGAAGGATAGGTGTTAGCTCTTCTCCAAATGTTTGATAGAATTCGCCTGTGAAGCCATCTGGTCCTGGGCTTTTCTTTGTTGGAAGATTTTTCATCACAGTTTCAAATTCAGTGCTTGTGATTGGTCTGTTTATATTGTCTATTTCTTCCTGGTTCAGTCTTGAAAGGTTGTGCTTTTCTAAGAATTTGTCCATTTCTTCCAGGTTGGCCATTTTACTGGCATATTGTTGCCTGTAGTAGTCCCTCATGATCCTTTGTATTGCTGAAGTGTCAGTTGTTACTTCTCCATTTTCATTTCTAATTTTGTTGATTTGAGTCTTCTCCCTTTTTTTCTTGATGAGCCTGGTTAATGGTTTATCAATTTTGTTTATCTTCTCAAAGAACCAGCTTTTAGATTACTCGATCTTTGCTATCATTTCTTTCATTTCTTTTTCATTTATTTCTGATTTGATCATTATGATTTCTTTCCTTCTGGTAACTTTGGGTTTTTTTTTTTTTTTTCTGTCTCTAATTGCTTTAGGTGTAAGGTTTGGCTGTTTATTTGAGATTTTTGTTGTTTCTTGAGGTAAGTTTGTATTGCTATAAGCTTCCCTCTTAGAACAGCTTTTGCCACATCCCATAGGTTTTGGGTCATTGTGTTTTCATTGTCATTTGTTTCTAGGTATATTTTCATTTCCTCTTTGATTTCTTCAGTGGTCTCTTGGTTATTTAGTAGCATATTGTTTACTCTCCATATGTTTGCATTTTTTACAGTTTTTTTCCTGTAATTGATATCTAGTCTCATAGCACTGTGGTCAGAATAGATACTTGATGCGATTTCAATTTTCTTAAATTTACTAAGGCTCGATTTGTGACCCAAGATATGATCTATCCTGGAGAATGTTCTGTGAGCACTTGTGAAGAAAGTGTATTCTGTTGTTTATGGATGGAATGTCCTATAAATATCAATTAAGTCCATCTTGTTTAATGTGTCATTTAAAGCTTGTGTTTCCTTATATATTTGCATTTTGGATGATCTGTCCATTGGTGAAAGTGGGGTGTTAAAGTCCCCTACTATGATTGTGTTACTGTCGATTTCCCCTTTTATGGCTGTTAGCATTTGCCTTATGTATTGAGGTGCTTCTAAGTTGGGGATATAAATATTTACAACTGTTATATCTTCTTCTTGGTTTATTCCTTGATCATTATGTAGTGTCCTTCTTTGTCTCTTGTAGTAGTCTTTATTTTAAAGTCTATTTTGTCTGATATGAAAATTGCTATTCCAGCTTTCTTTTGATTTCCATTTGCATGGAATATCTTTTTCCATCCCCTCACTTTTAGTCTGTATGTGTCCCTAGGTCTGAAGTGGGTCTCTTTTAGATAGCATATATACGGGTCCTGTTTTGTATCCATTCAGCTAGTCTGTGTCTTTTGGTTGGAGCATTTAATCCATTTACATTCAAGGTAATTATCGATATGTACGTTCTTATTATCATTTTCTTAATTGTTTTTTGTTTGTTTTTGTAGGTCTTTTCCTTCTCTTGTGTTTCCTGCCTAGACAAGTTCCTTTAGCGTTTGTTGTAAAGTTGGTTTGGTGGTGATGAATTCTCTTAACTTTTGCTCGTCTGTAAAGGTTTTAGTTTCTCCATCGAATCTGAATAGGATCCTTGCTGAGTAGAGTAATCTTGGTTGTAGGTTTTTCCCTTTCATCACTTTAAATATGTCCTGCCACTCCCTTCTGGCTTGCAGAGTTTCTGCTGAAAGATCAGCTGTTAACTTTATGGGGATTCCCTTGTATGTTATTTGTTGCTTTTCCCTTTCTGCTTTTAATATTTTTTCTTTGTATTTAATTTTTGATAGTTTGATTAATATGTGTCTTGGCGTGTTTCTCCTTGGATTTATCCTGTATGGGACTCTCTGTGCTTCCTGGACTTGATTGACTATTTTTTTTCCCATCTTAGGGAAGTTTTCAACTATAATCTCTTCAAATATTTTCTCGGACACTTTCTTTTTCTCTTCTTCTTCTGGGACCCCTATAATTCGAATGTTGGTGCATTTAATGTTGTCTCAGAGGTCTCTAAGACTGTCCTCAATTCTTTTCATTCTTTTTTTCTTTATTCTGCTCTGTGGTAATTATTTCCACTATTTTATCTTCCAGGTCACTTATCCATTCTTCTGCCTCAGTTATTCTGCTATTGATTCTGTCTAGAGAATTTTAAATTTCATTTATTGTGTTGTTCATCATTGTTTGTTTGGTCTTCAGTTCTTCTAGGTCCTTGTTAAACGTTTCTTGTATTTCCTCCATTCTATTTCCAAGATTTTGGATCATCTTTACTATCATTACTCTGAATTCTTTTTCAGGTAGACTGCCTATTTCCTCTTCAGTTTTTGGTCTGGTGGGTTTTTACCTTGTGCCTTCACCTGCTGCATATTTCTCTGTCTTCTCATTTTGTTTAACTTACTGTGTTTGGGGTCTCTTTTTCACATGCTGCAAGTTTGTAGTTCCTGTTGTCTTTGGTGTCTGCCCTCAGTAGGTAAGGTTGGTTCAGTGGCTTGTGTAGGCTTCCTGGTAGAGGGAACTGGTGACTGTGTTCTGGTGGGTGGGGCCGGATCTTGTCTTTCTGGTGGGCAGGGCCGCGTCTGGTGGTGTGTTTTGGGGGTGTTTGCACTTAGTGTGACTTTAGGCTGCCTCTCTGCTAATGGGTGGGGTGGTGTTCCTGTCTTGCTAGTTGTTTGGCATGAGGCATCCAGCACTGGAGCCTGCTGGCCATTGGGTGGAGCTGGGTCTTAGCTTTGAGACAGAGATATCTGGGAGAGCTCTCGCCAACTGATATTATGTGGGGCTGGGAGGTCTCTGGTAGACCAATGTCCTGAACTTGGCTCTTCCACCTCAGAAGCTCAGGCCTGACCTCAGGCCAGAGCACCAAGACCCAGTCAGCCACAGGGCTCAGAAGAAAAGGGAGAAAAAAAGACAGAATAGTAAATAAATAAAATCCATAAAATAAAAAATAAATTATTAAAATAAAAAAGTCATAAAAAAAGAGAGTAATCAAACGGATAAACGAATCCACCAATGATAACAAGTGCTAAAAACTATACTAAGATAAACATAAAAATCAGAAAGAAATCAGTTACAGACAGCAAACCCCAAGTCTACAGTTGCTCCCAAAGTCCACTGCCTCAATTTGGGATGATTCGTTGTCTATTCAGGTATTCCACAGATGCAGGTACATCAAGCTGATTGTGGGGATTTAATCCGCTGCTCCTGAGGCTGCTGGGAGAGATTTCCCTTTCTCTTCTCTGTTTGCACAGCTCCCGGGGTTCAGCTTTGGATTTGGCTCCGCCTCTGCGTGTAGGTCGCCCTCAGGCTTGTGCTCCAGACAGGACGGGGTTAAAGCAGCAGCTGATTGGGGGCTCTGGCTCACTCAGGCTTGGGGGAGGGAGGGGTACGGTAGTTATAATTGGAATGTGGGGTAAGCCTGTGGCGGCAGAGGCCAACATGACATTGCAACAGCCTGAGGCACACTGTGTGTTCTCCCGGGGAAGTTGTTCCTGGATCACTGGACCCTGGCAGTTGCAGGCTACACAGGCTACCACAGAGGTGTGGATAGTGACCTTTGCTTGCACACAGGCTTCTTGGTGGCTGCAGCAGCAGTGTTAGCATTTCATGCCTGTCTCTGGGGTCCAAGCTGATAGCTGTGGCTTGCTCCCATCTCTGGAGCTCATTTAGGCTGTGCTCTGCCTTCTGTGGGCAGACAGTGGAGGAATCCCCTCTCCTCGCGCACCAGGAAACAAAGAGGTAAGAAAAAGTCTCTTGTCTCTTCGGCAGCTCCAGACTTTTTCCCAGACTCCCTCCCGGCTAGCCGTGGCGCACTAGCCCCTTCAGGCTGTGTTCACGCAGCCAACCCCAGTCCTCTCCCTGCGATCCGACCTCCGAAGCCCGAGCCTCAGCTCCCAGCCCCGCCCACCCCGGCGGGTGAGCAGACAAGCCTCTCGGGCTGGTGAGTGCTGGTCGGCACCGATCCTCCGTGCGGGAATGTCTCCGCTTTGCCCTCCGCACCCCTGTGGCTGCGCTCTCCTCCGTGGCTCCGAAGCTCCCCCCTCCGCCACCCGCCGTCTCCGCCCGCAAAGGGGCTCCTAGTGTGTGGAAAGCTTTCCTCCTTCACGGCTCCCTCCCACTGGCGCAGGGCCCGTCCCTATTCTTTTGTCTCTGTGTTTTCTTTTTTCTTTTGCTCTACCCAGGTACGTGGGCAGTTTCTTGCCTTTGGGGAAGTCTGAGGTCCTCTGCCAGCATTCAGTAGGTGTTCTGTAGGAGTTGTTCCACCTGTAGATTTATTTTTGATGTATTTGTGGGGAGGAAGGTGATCTCCATGTCTTACTCCTCCGCTGTCTTGAAGGTCCCCCCAAGATGTCTTATTCTAATCAGTTCTATTATTACTACTCTGATAATGGCTTTACTAGCATTGATTTATATTTTTACCCAGTTATATACTGTATACCTTCTTCAATGCATTGTGTTATTGCAAGTTGTATACTGAATCCATTTCTGCAGGTCTACTTTTTAACTTACAATTTTGCTTTTGGGAACTGAACAGTAATGATACAACTAATGAAGGAGCTGAGTATAGTAAGTTATGCATCACAATTGCTGAGAATCCTTCAGATGAATGTAAAGTGCTTTGTGAGCTATTTTTGTTCTGATTAGAACACTGGTTTATAACATCTGGTCATTTCCTAAATTTATTACTCATGAGAGTTTGTTAGCAGCTGGGATAGCTCTAAATTTAAGCTAAGCTTATTTAAATTAAGCTATTATATTAAGCCATTTCCTGCTGCTTAAGAAAAGTAAACCTTTCAGAAAAATTACTTTCATATTTTGGTTCTATATGTTATAATCACATTTCTGTAGAATGACCACACTTCTTTAATTCCTCTAAGATGGGAGGATATTATTGGCTTTTCATTTTTCTATTTTAAGTGAGTTTTGTCATGGTAAAAAAAAAACAACAACAACAAACAAAAACTGTTGGATTGCTAGTCAACTACTTATTTTATATATATATAAAATAAATGATATATATATATGTCATGCGTAGTTAGTTGGAAACAGCACTTAACATTTTTTCCAGTTTAATAAAATTAGAACAAATCTTCTAAGCTCTAAATTTTACTAAGATGGTTGTAAGAGAATGTGTATGAAGACAAAATTAGGTATAGAAGGACTACTGACTCCATTTTACAAACCCAGGATTTTAGTCCTGATTCTAACAGCAAAATTTTCTCAGTGTCCTACTGTATTTTTTCTTTCATGTTCTAGGCATACTAAATTTTTGGTAAATATCCATTCAATTGAAGTTGACTTTTACCCTGAAGATCATCTCTGCTCTACAGATGAATGTAAATATTAGATTTGTTGTATTTGATAAAGGAAAGATTGTACACTTAATATAAGAAAGTTCAACACACTGTTAAGAAGGGACAAATGTTCTTGATTTCAAGCTTATTAAATTCTTTTTCTTGCACTTAAAAAAATTAATGTGTAAGTTACATACAATAAAATACACAGCTCTTAAGTGATTTGACAATTGTGTATAATCAGTACTCACAACCCAAAGCAAAATGTAAAATATTTACATCATCTAAGAAAGATCTTTCATGTCCTTTTCCAATAAATCCTCCTCCCCCCAGAAAAAACTACTGTCTGATTTCTACCACCATAAATTAGTGCTTCCTATTCTTGGATATCATATAGATAGAACTGTGTTCTCTTCTATCTTTTCCGTCTCAGATCTCTCATTCAACATATTGATTTTGAGGCTCATTCATGTTACTGCATATATCAGTACTTCATTCTTTTTTGTTGCAAAGTAGTGTTCCACTGTATGAACATTTCAGTCTTCATTTATATCTTCTTCTCTTGATGGACATTTGGGTTGTTTCCAGTTTGGGGCTACTAATATGAATAAGGCTGCTCTTAATACTCTTGTACAGATCTTTTTGTGGACACGTTTTTATTTCTCTTGGGTAGATATCTCAGTGTAAAATTCCTCTATCAAGGGTGAGATAAATATTTAAACTTTATAATTGTCTCACAGTTCTCCAAAGTGGTAGTACCATTTCACACTTCTACTGGAAATATATGAGAGTTCTGATTGCTTTACCCCCTTCCAACATTGGGTGTTGTCTTTTTAAATTTCAGTTCCTCTAATGGTAGTAAAATGGTATCTCATTATAGTTTTAATTGTTTTGCTTTGTTCTGATAACAAAAAATGCTGGGTACCTTTGCATGTGTATGGTAGCCATTTGTGTATCTTTTTTGTTATGTGTCTGTTCAAGGCTTTTGCCAACTTATTAACTGGATTATTTGTCTTTTTATTATTTATTTATAGGAATTCACTTTACATTCTGGATAGCTAATTTGTTCAAATATCTGAATTTCTACCATTTTTTCGCCATGGGGTCACGATATAATAGCCTTTTACATAGTGTTCTTATTTAGTTATTTTTGTTTTCATGTCTGTGAAGGACATTAGTCTGTGGTTTTGTTTTTATTGAAGTATTTGGTTTTGTAATATTTTGTATTAGTGTTTTCCTGACCTCATGAATTGAGTTGGAATATATTACTTCCTTTTTTAAAAGAGCTCATGAAGACATAATATTTCTTCTTTAAATGTTTGATAGAACCTACTAGTGAAACCATCTGGGCCTGGAGTTTTCTTTGTTGGGAAGTTTATTATGAATGGTGCTTTTTAGATTTTTTTATGATTCTTTCTATGAATTTTAGTAAGTTTTTTAAAAAATAATATATCTTTTTCATTTAAATTGTCAAATATATTGGCATGTGGGTCTTCTGGAGAAAAATCCGATTAGGTTTTGCCTACTGAAGGTATCTTTATTTCTCCTTTACTTTTATGGATATTTTTACTAGATAGATATAAAATTCTAAATTAACTGTTTTTTTTCCTTTGAGTACTTTAAAGATGTCATTCCACTGTCTTCTCTCATTCATTGTATTTAATAAAAAGTCAACCATAATTGTTGTACCCTTTATGTAATTGTGACTTTTTAGAAAAATTATTGAGTGCTTTCAAAATTTTCTTTGGTGTTTCAGGATTTTACCTACAGTATGTCCAGGCACAATTTCCTTCTCAGGGTTTTCTGAACTTCTTTAGTGTTTGGGTTAATGTGTTTCACCTATTTTGGAAAATTCTTATCTATTATCTTTTAAAATTTTATCTTTTGTCCTCATCTCTTTCTTTTCTTCTTTTTCTTTTATTTATTCCTATTATATCTATGTTATACCATATGAAAATGTTCCACAGATCTCAGGCACTGTTCCTTTTGTCTACACCTTTATCTTTTTTGTGTTTCAGTTTGGACAATTTATTTTTGACTTGTCTTCAAATTAGCCAGTTGTTTTCTTTGGTATTTCCACAGTGCTATTAAGCTTATCAAATTAATTCTTTATTTCTGATATCATATTTTTTGTTTCTAGCATTTCCATTTTCTTTATAGTTTTTGTCTCTGCTGAAATTCCCTTTCAGACATGCTGCCCTCATTCTAGAAAAGTTAGGTTAAATTCTCTGTCAGTACATCTAATATCTGAGCCTTTTCTGGATTTTTTTCTACTGATGTTTTCTTTCTCGACTATGGGTCACATTTTCTTGTTTCTTCATTTGTCTCATAATTTTTGAGAGGCATTATGTGTAAAAGAACTGTAGTAAATAATATTTACCTCAGAGAAGGGCATACCTTTTCTCCTGTCAGGCCTCTAGCACCAATTTGTAGTGAGCTCGGTTTAATCTAAACTGAGTTGTTGCATCTTTTATTAGTTTTAACTCACTATAGTTTTTAAATACTTTGAGAGCGTGAGCAGTATTTTCCTTTCAACTAAGCTTAAGATCTGAGCAGAAACAAAGCTCCAGAGAGTTCTTTATTCTTTGCAATACAGAAAAAGCTCTCTGAACTTTGTGTGTTATAAGACCTAAAATTAAGGTTTACTATCATATGCTGCCTTGACATGTGAAACCCCAAGGGCTTCATATGGCCTAACCACAAGTTCCCTTCCCCACTCTGCTCCAGCGGATAAGGTCCCCTGGCCAAATAATTCTCCTTATCAAGGGGACCAGGCGCAGTTCCTGCTTGTCCCTGAGTAGTGGATTTCAGTTCTCTGCCAGACTGTAGAATTACTCAAACAAGCCAATTGCATCTGCCAGTGAGAGCCGGGGGGGGGGGGTGGGGGGTGGGGGGGGTGGGGGGCGGGGAACCTATACTCTTGATATTACACAACCTGCCTCTTACAGCTCCTGGCTGTTTGCTCTGTTCTCAAGTGCAACCCCTGTGTCGCCCTGCATGGTGTGTGGTGTCTTCCTTCCCAGCTCTGTGAATATATGTATAAACTGCTACCAATCTCATTCATCCAGTATCAGGTGTCATGTTCTGCCACCCCCATAACCTTAGGGTGGGAATTCCTTCCTCACCAGTGAAGAGGAGATGATTAAAACACTGTGGGAGATCTCCTACTTTACAGTAAAAAATCTATTTTTTTCATCTCTGATGAGTTATCTTTCTTCCCCAGAACCACCCCTGGATTTCTACACCATGGAAGATATTTCTCCGACCTTTTGCCGTATCACCTGCCTTTGGGGGACCACTGAAGTGTGCTCAGTGAAGACCTGGCATGCCTCAAAGTTATTTTTTTTCTATTCTCTTGCCCTTTACCCAGCCTATGGAGGGTTATGGCAGTGACTTAGTGGAGACTAAGTTCTCCTCTGTTAGCCTTCTCTTGTCACTACCCCAGGGAAGGGATGGGGGCTGAGGCTGCTTATACAAACCTTGTGAGTGTGGAAGCCTAAGCTCTCCATTCAGCCTTTGCAGGCAGGGACGGGGCAGCACCACAGTTCTTTCTGTGGTATTTTGTGCTAGTAGAGCAGTTATTGTCTAATAAGATTTCTGTCTTTCTATGTTGACTGTTTTCTGGTCCTTTGGCTTTTCTTGGGTTTTTTTTTTTTTTTTTTCCCCTTGGGTTTTTTTATTGTTCATGCCATTGGTGTTTCTAGTTTGCCAAATTCTCCAGTACTCAGTCTGGGAGGTATGAGGCAAAAAGAAAATCCAGAGAACCCAATGCTGTGTTGTTCCTTGGGTCTCCTAGCCAATCTGCCTTCTTTTCTTCACCTTTCAGAGTCTTATGTTTGTTTTACATATAGTGTCCAGGATTTTAGATGTACTTAGCAGGAGGAATAGGGAAAAGTATGTCTATTCCATAGTTCCAGAAGCAGAAGTCACTAATGATAATCACTCAATGACCAGACGTAACTTTCATGAAGGTAAAGAAAATGTTATTTCTAAAATGTGCAAAAGAAATTAGTCTTAAAGACTTTTTAAATTAACTTTTTCAAGTGTATTGCTCTACTTAAATTGGAAATATAAAATAAGCAATAGTATAGTTTTGCATCCTACCAATATAAACATTTGCTTATGAAGGATATTTGGTCATCTTTTATCAATTTGTTCTTAATGTTCTTAATTATAAAGTTAAAATTTTTATGTTATTACAAAATATGTTGTTTTTTCCTGACAAACTAATACATTTCTCTCATTTAATATTAAGAATTATATGACTCATTATACTTCCATATTCCCTTTTCTACCAGCCTACTTAGACCTAAATTTTACTCTTAATTTCAATTTGTTGCACACCTGAGATTTTTCTGGCATAATTACCCTTTCTTATACAGCCCTTAGACTTTGCTTTATAGTTCTCATGTGTCTGCAATGGTTTCAAAATAAACTGTTTCAAATATACTTTGAAAACAGATGAGGTAGAAACAATGGGCTTTCTGAGTTTTACTTAGGAAGGACTTTCAAGAGGTAATCTGATTGAAAGGGTATTCTAGGAGATCTTTTGAAGCTGTATTCATAAAGGGAGTACCTTGTGTTTATTTACATTGCTTTTTTTTTTTTCTTTTGTGTGGCTATGAGTTGGGGAAATAGATCCTCCTCTCTAACCCCTGACAGGTGCTACTACAGATGTATAGAAGTACATTCATAGTTTTATCCATTCATGTATTTGATAAATATTTATTGAATGCCTACCAAACACTGTTCTAGATGCCGGGGATGTAGCAGTCTTATACTGTCCTGGAGGTTCCAATCTAACAAATGAAAGGAGCATATTATCTGTGCTGTCAAGGATAAGGCAATGTCATCACTTACAACACTGCACAGGAATTGAAAAAGGCACCCAACCAAAAAGAATAAAAGAAAAAGGCACCCAACCAAAAAGAATAAAAAGTAAAGATTAGACTAAAAGCAAACGTATAAACACAACACTTCCCCTCTAATTCCATAAATTTGAACAAATAGAAATCATAATGTTATTAGCATTATCTCACTATATGGTTTAGCTGTGAAATAAAAGCTAAATATTGAGTTAAAAACAATAGAGAAAATGAATTTAAGATAATTTGAAAATTATTTTCTCTAGATTTTTGTAAACTTAGATGTTCACTATTTCTTTTGGGGGCATATTTTCAGATGGTGGAAAGAACCAGAATTGGACATACATATCTATCAATTACCAGTGTGTTACCCTAGGAAGTTACTTAACTTCTTTAAGCCTGATTTTCTCTCAGTAAAATGAGAGTTGGATACTTACTTGGCATGATTAGGAGAATTAAATAATATGCCAAATTTAACTTATTTAGCACATTGCTTAGCTCATCAAAATCACATGTAAATCTGTTTCAGTCCTTCCCCCAGCCCTTTTACCATATGGTTATAACCCCCTTGGGTCCACATATAAATGTAACACGTTTTTAATACTTTCAACCAACAGAAAATCGAAGAAAGCTTAGAGCATTGTTTTCTGCAATTATCTTTTGACAGTGACAATTTATGGAGAAGGGCTGTAGCGAAGTATTATTTTAAAAGTTTCATACTATTTTAAGAAAATAATAATTTCTCATGTAAGAAAGAAAGAAAGAAGCTGCTAAGAAGTCCTATTAATCTAGTGGAAGTTATTTCTTACTCCCAATATTTTACAAAGGATAATAACTCTTGCAGCCATAAAAATGGCTTTAAATAATACATGGCACCATCTACAAACCATGAAATCCTTAATCTAAGATTCTCTTTTAACTCATATTTATATTTTTGTTTCAACTTAATAACATTTTTGTTTTTTCTTATGATTAGAAAACTAAAATAATAATGTATAATAAATTAAATAATAATACATTAGAGGGCTTCCCTGGTGGCGCAGTGGTTAAGAATCCACCTGCCAATGCAGGGGACACAGGTTCGAGCCCTGGTCCGGGAAGATCCCACATGCCGTGGAGCAACTAAGCCCATGCGCCACAACTACTGACCCTGTGCTCTAGAGCCCACGAGCCACAACTACCAAGCCCGTACATCACAACTATTGAAGCCTGCACACCTAGAGCCCGTGCTCTGCAACGAGAGAAGCCACCACAATGAGAAGCCCGCGCACCACAACGAAGAGTAGCCCCTGCTCGCCACAACTAGAGAAAGCCCGTGCTCAGCGACAAAGACCCAAAGCAACCAAAAATAAATAAATAAATTTATTTTAAAAAATAATAATACATAAGAAAAAGAAAACTGAAATAAACCCATTATATCATCACCTAGAGAGAACCACTTTTGCAATACGTATTCAATCTTTTGTTTATGGTACAATGAAAAATGACATAAAAACCTCCTGATAGCACATAATATAATGAGTTTCATAGTTTCTTTCTTATAAATTACTCAGTGGGAAAAAAAGGCAATAGGGTAAAACATAATTTAATGTAAAAAATTTAGCAGGCACAGGGATGTAGCAGAATGATGGGGTCCAGGTATACAAAAATCTGATGATATAGTTTAATCCAAGGATAGTATTTAGAGTAGTTACAAAAATGATTGCGTATTCTTTAGGCAATAATCCGAGGAATATTATTTTTTAACTGTTATTTGATAAGTATTAATGAGTCTCAGAAAGCAGTTTCTCTGACAGTTTCTGGAGTACAGATACTTTTTGTCTCCAGTTAAGGGAAGATCAATACATCTAAAACCATCAGATGAGCTGGGGCTTCTCTGGGGAGTTACAGCACAAGATGGCTTAGTGAATTGATAATGAGATACAGAACCTTTAGCCTTTTGATTGCAAGGTCACTTGTAAGCTAGGATAAGAGTAACCAAAATCATTATTGGTCATTACCTTACGGGAGGAGGAATGAATTGCTTAGCTCAGTTCAGTTTTTATTACCATTTAAGAGCCATTTGTTATCACTTATACATCCAATGAGTGACCCTTTACCACTCAAGTTCACTTGTCCTAAACAGGATCAAGATGTTTTTTTCAAATCATAGAAGCAAAAAAATCTACGTGTGTCATTATTCTGGTTGTTTCTTAAACTTTCAAGATGGTTTCTTCATCGACTTTTACTAAATCTAGGAAAATGGATTTAAAATTGTACACTAAATAGAAATACTTTACCTGGATTTTTCTAATTACTATTCTGCTCTAAGCCAAAGATAGTTGCTTGTGTCTTTTCCAGATTAAGAAGCTGTAATGTCTTTTTCTTAGTACTGAAAACCATGTCTGTGTTGTGAAAATTATGCAGTTTCATCACCCTTTTTAGTTATTAATTGCTGCCTGGATTGTCTGTGCTGGACCTTTCTGCTCTTTTACTAACGCAAAGTTTGTGGGATTGTTCCGTGATATATCCGAGAAACAGATGTTTTGTAATCCATGTCAAAGTCAACTGGGGTTGCTGCTGACTCCTGTGTATCATAGTTTAAATAACCTGACACTATACACTCTCTAATATGTCGACAATATGCTTGTATAAGTGAATGGCAAAGA
The DNA here is from genome assembly GCF_965194825.1 of Balaenoptera physalus. Taxonomy (NCBI): domain Eukaryota; kingdom Metazoa; phylum Chordata; class Mammalia; order Artiodactyla; family Balaenopteridae; genus Balaenoptera; species Balaenoptera physalus. The sequence continues at coordinate 10,697,435 of NC_138884.1, forward strand.
TTAAGGGGAGAAAAGAGTATTAACACCAAAAAGTTAGTAGTTCAGAGGAAAACTAGGTCTTTTTTCAAATCCCGGTGTCCTGTATCCAGGATTAGAGACAAGCGTATATATCTACAATAATATATAACCAAATAGTCACGAGGCTTCCAATTTTCCAGTCCTGAAAGAAAACATTCCATGACTGAATATTTAACAAGAACTTAATGCCACACATAGAAGTTGACAGAAAGATTAATTACACAGAGATCTAGCCTTCAGATAATGTACACGGGCCACGAGCAAATTGAGAGCCAAGAATATTCTTGCTTTATAATCTCATCACCTAAGCGGGTACCTTACTAAAGCTGACTGAGGGTTTGGGTAATTACTAAATGAATGAATGAAGGAAGAAAGGAATGGATGGATGGATGAACTGTTCCAGCTTGTTACTTGTACGTCTGAAAAGTTTGCTATGGAATATTTTACAGATGAGAGAACTTAATGGAAGTCTGAGAATCAGACATTTGTTGGAGTAGTGAAATCATAAATCCCATGAAGCACCTCTACTGGGAAAACAACCATAGAAAAGTCTTTGATCAATTTAGTTCCTCTTTTCTGCAGCTGTTATATTTTGCACTACAGAAGAAGTACAAAAACTGATCCCAGTTTAATTTATTTTCATGTGACTCCACTTTTTTTCATCCCTTCCTTAGTGGTAAAATACTAATCACCCCCAACCACTAGAAGATAAGGATTAGAAAATAGAGGAAGTAAATTTCTGATTATTCGTTCCATTAATTGGTTCTAATAGAAATTTGGAGAGCATAATTTAAAGTGATTTTCTTATATACTCGCATAATTCAATAATTTATGCTTTTCTTTTCTATTATCATCATTGAGATTAACTTCAAATAATGCTACAGCTGAAGTGTATATATAAAAATAGGGAGGTATATATATTTTTCACAGTTCAGCCTGTGATGTGTGAAAGAGCAGAGACATTGCAGATGAGTTTTTGTTTACGTGTGTACATGCACATATGTCCTTGAACAAAATGTGGCTCTCTGGATGGGGCACAGTGGAAAGGAAGCATCACAAAACTTTCTCAAGTTCCTTGTATAGCAGAACAAAATGATAAACTCCTTGACTCAGCCCATCCAAACAAAATTCCATTATCAACGTGAAATTTCTCTTCAAAATCAGCAACACATGAAATATGAGTGAACCTAGGAAAGTTACTTCATGTTTCTCTCATGGGTTTTCCTGATAATAATTGCCTGTGTTTTTCCATTTACCCTTAGCTTCGTCAGACACCCTTCACTGCTTCCATAGATCATCCTACCAGAGGTCACAGATCACACAGAACCTACAGAAACAGGAAATCAAACTTCCTGAGTCCACTACAAAACACAGAAACCTGTTTCCTCTACACATCTCAAATTGGCAAAGCTCTGTCTTCGCAGATTCAGTGTGGAAGCAGCCACCGAAAAGGCTCGAAGGACTTTATCCCCCTCCCGATTTCACATGAGCTTTCTAGCTTCAAACTACTGAAATGAAAGGAGCAATGCTATTCATCCTGCTTTCTAGTTTATGGAGTGGGGGCATTGGGCTTAACAACACTACACATACTTGGACTACACCCGAGGATGAGAAGTCCTGGAACTCCCAGACCTCTGCTCCGGTTCCTCTGAGCAAAATACAAAGTCTTCAGGGGCAGCCAACCACCCGGATCACATCCGTGGAGATGGCCACAGCTCCCGAGGCAAGCACTTCCAAAGAGAGTCTTCTGAAATCAACACTGCTTCCCTCAGAGACAAGTGCATCTCCCGAGCGTGTGAGAAACCCAACTCCCACACCCACAGGGAAGACAGAAGCGGTACTGAAGTTACAAACTCTTGCCCTCCCGGCCAAATCGAGCATCAGGTTCAGTCCTAAAGCAGAGTCAGTGGTCCTTTCCAACTCCACCCTGAAATTTCTTCAGAGCTTTGCCAGAAAGTCGGATGAACAAACCATTTCTCTAAACTCGGTTAGAGGCGTGGGAAATCGATCCCCACGGGAAACGTACCTCAGCAGAGGTGACAGCCCTGGAAGCCAAAGAACCAGCTACCAAAAATCGAGCTTTGAAACAACTAGAGGAAAGTAAGAAACATTCTTTTCTTTTTTCTTTCTAACTATAAGGTTTATAAGATTGCAAGCTAACAGTTGTCTCACTTCCAGAAAAGGATTTCATGTCCAAGATGAAACCAGATCATATTTCAGTTAGGTGAGGTAATTAAGTGTTACCTTATCTAAAAGGGAAAAGATGAACAAACAAAATGCAGCAATTTATTTTAATTGAAGTGGTCGAAGTTACTAATAGAGGTGCTTTAACTGGGGATAGTCGGTAACAAACAATGTAACCTCACAGTGACTGTTAGTTAATTCAGATCAAGGGTATGTTGGTTGTGCTGAGAATTACACGCACAACATGAAAGAAAAAATGTCAATACAGTTAAGATGTGAACAGATTTAAAAACTGAAACAGCCTGCACTGTGGAAAGTATATGGTTATCAAGCTCAAACTAAGCAGAGCTAGGTTGGAATCCTGGCTCCAGTACTGTCTAGATCCTTGACTTGAGCAAGTCAATTGATGTCCCTGAATCTCAGTTTCTTCATTTGTAAAATACAGGTATGGTATAAGGAGTACAGATAAAACTACCAAATTTGCAGGGTTATCATGCAAGATTCAAATTAATGAGATGTGCTTAGACACATGCTTCACACAGAATAGGTACTCAACAAGTCATATTTTACTGGTACCATTATACTGAATTATGCCATCATTATGAATGTGTTGACTAGAAAGGCCAATTTTTCAAATTGATTTTGATTTAAAATTAGAGAAAATTCAATTTGAATTGTTGAAGCAAAATAATAAAACAAAGCTTAAAAGAGTATCATTAAAGAAGTCTTTCAAAAGGACCAAAAAACAAAAACAAAACCCTGGAAAATGCACGTCAATGTTCTATTCATTTAATGTTCAAAGTTAAACACCTGACTATATAAAATAATTCAAGTTAATAATAGCAACTAACACCTGCTATATGAAAGGCATTGTGTTAACACTGTTGTTGATATAAACATGAGACACTGGGAAGTATATAAGCCAATAGATTTGTATTTATGTATTCTTTATTATTCAAATCCATTTTTTACTGTATTTCAAAGGTTATGGAATTTTTGAAAACATGAATGTAAATTTGATTTTATAAAAACTTATTAACATGGTGGAATTTGGAACAGGCCAACGTACTGTAAAAACAAATGCTACAGATTACAAAATGTTCAACTTAGGATAGATAGACTGTCTAAAACAGACATTTTAACAGATATAAATTAAACTTTCTCATGTTTAGGAACAACAGAATGTGGTCTATTAAGTAAAAAACGTAATTTATTGAGAGTCTTTTCTGAGTCATGTATAAGATCATTTCTATTAATCATATTTTGTTAGACTATGATTTAATTTTTTAAACCAATTATATAGAAATCTTACGCACTCATAGGAAATGATTTGAACCTTTTAGAGATGTTATTATAAAGGGATTTTTCAATAGACTAGTAACTAAAACCAAAAGAAGGAAACAGTTGAAAGTAAAATACCAATTAAATTTTACATAGCATATGGAAAGTGGCATATGGTTGTTTCATAATTAGAACTAGTAATTGATAATTTGATGAATACTAGTTTTTAAATAAATGCTAGTTGTTTTATCCAAAGACCTCACTGTCAAAGCTTATGAACCCTTACTTATTTGATGACTGTTTATACATTGCTGGTCTCGGGGGAAACATAGAATTTTTAAAATAAAAATAATTCCTGCTCCCAAGGAATGTGTTATATAAAAAGCAAGCACCAACATATCTCAGATTTTTAAAAATTCATGGTATGTTAGGAGGAAACAAGATATTAAAGTGTAACTTGCTGAGCAGAACTCCATCCCATGCATTTTCCAATGAAAAGAATCTTAAATTATTTCTAGAGAAAAGAACTAACTGTACTTAGAGATTCTACATCCTGAGGTCCTAGAGAGTTAAGATTCTCTTTGGTAAAAGTTTTCTTTTTTTTTATAAATTCATTTATTTATTTATTTTTGGCTGCATTGGGTCTTCATTGCTGTGTGCAGGCTTTCTCTAGTTGTGGCGAGGGGGGGCTACTCTTTGTTGCGGTGCGCGGGCTTCTCATTGCGGTGGCTTCTCTTGTTGCAGAGCACGGGCTCTTCGTGTGCGGGCGTCCGTAGTTGTGGCATGTGGGCTCAGTAGTTGTGGCTCACGGGCTCTAGAGCGCAGGCTCAGTAGTTGTGGCGCACAGGCTTAGCTGCTCCACGGCATGTGGGATCTTCCTGGACCAGGGCTCGAACCCGTGTCCCCTGCATTGGCAGGCGGATTCCTAACCACTGCACCACCAGGGAAGTCCCGGTAATAGTTTTCATTAAGTATTCATTCATTAAGTAATACTTACTTCATTAAGTCCCAGACTTCTTACTCATTAGCCACGCAATTGATAATGGTATTAGAGAAAACTTAGGTCCCTCTATTATGGACACAGTGCTGATGCAAAGAAGCCTTGGTAAGGTCAAAAGAGGTCTTTCATATTTTCATTTGATTAGCAAATAATAATAATAGCAAACACTTTACGGCATTTTTCCTAGTACTGTACTATTCTGAGTGTGTGTGAGTATATGTATATATACACACACACACACACACTCACATATTTTCAATCCTTTAATCATAACCATAATTCCATGAAGAAGATTCTGTGACTACTTCATTATAGAGAGGTTAAGAAAATTAACTAGGGTCACTTAGCTAGTAAATCCCAGGACAGAAATTCAAACCCAGGCTGGCTGGCTTCAGAGATGTAGCTCTCAATCCATACGTCATACTCCTTCAGCAAATACAGTCTATTATCCCAACTGGGAAAATACAAGTGGCCAGTTTATTTCCCCACTTCTTAGGCTTCAGAGGCTATGCTTTGCCTCCAGAATAAATTCCAGATTTCATTCGCAGTCGGTCATACAATGGCATCCTTGACCTGGCTCCTGCCAACCTCCCCAGCCTCATCTTCTGTGACTTTCTGGCCATTAAAATTTGTAGTTTTCTATCCACAATATGCTGTTTGTTAAACCTGTCTTTGTTCCCTGTTTGTCCCTCTGGCTAGCATGGTCTTCTTTTCCCATCACCTACTTCTTTTACACCTGATAATAATACCACCAGGAAGCTTTCTCAGGCTCAGTTACGTGGCCCCTCTACCTGTTCATATAGCTCTCTTTGAATTCTTCTATCACCGCACTTACAATGGTATGTTATAATTACAGTGAACTTGTGATCTCCTTGCGTTTAGGGACATATTTTCAGTGCTAGTAAAGTGTTTGGTTTACAATAAGTACACAGTATTTAACAAACTGAATGTAAAGTTTATGGATCTATATGTGAATATATAGATGAATCCTTCCCAAAGAAATATTTTTGTATAATAAAACCTTGTTGACTTGGGATAAACTCATCTTAGGTTTTGGGGTTTTTTTCCTTACTATTTTTGGAATTTTATAGTGGTTCTATGTAAAAGGAATACTTCTGTCAATAGAATTTTTCTGGCATATTTTTGTCTCATCTTGTACTTTCCCTCATCTTACCACCACAGGAACTCCTGGCTACACCAGAGCTGTGGTTTCCTGTCTGGCACAGTGGGTGTTGGTCAGTGACCAAGCACTTTGAAACAGGCAGGATAAAAAGAAGAAATTGGGATTAATGCATTTAGGTATTGAACCAATATTTGCTGAGGACCTAATATGTCCCCAGCATTGTGCTTGTGCTGAGGGTAAAACAGTGAAGACAAACTCCTACCTGTTCTGTCCTCATGGAATCTGCAGTCCAGTGGGAAAAGGGAAATGGGGAGGAAAAACGGTACATCACAAATGCTGATGTTGAATCAAAATGGTGATGAACAAACATTCTGAACGAAGTTTATGAGAGTACATAACAGGATGAGTGGCCTACCCCGGAGGTTATGAGCCTTCCCTGAGAGGATAGTAGGTGAAACGAGATACTGATAGGCATTACCTGCCTACCTAACTTCTCTCACAATCCCAACCCCTGCACACACGTACTTGAATCTTCATCTCAGTGAACGGCTAGTTCCATAACTAGAAACCTTGGGTATATCCTTTATACTTTTTCTCTCCTGGCCTTTATATAATCAATCAAGGAGTCTTCTTGGTGTTCCCTCCAATATCCCCCAAATCTGCCAACTTCTCTCCACCTTCACCACACCATGCTATTCTTAACCACCATTATCTACCACTTAGTCTCCTAACTTGTCCACGTTTCCACTCTTGCCTCCACACGAGTGTGAGATCTTTCAAACTTTTTTTATTGAATACGTTTGACATAGAACATTGTATACATTTAAGGTATTTAAGCTTTAATTCAGGTTAATGCGTTTCATTGGATGTAAGATTTCATCTACTGTGATGTGATTTTATGTACTAATCAGAAAGTATGACATTATTTAAAGTTTTTAGATTTATCTCAGAGTTTTTATATCACTTTTGCCTCCTTGAAATGAAGATATAAATGAAACTGGTTAAGACATTTCTAAGGCAATGCAATAACTACTGTCTGACCAGTAGTGACTAAAATATATCATTGATTTCAAAATATATTCCTGATTTCAGAGATGTCTTAAAACCTGTGAAGTTTAGTATTTTGCTCACATGCTCAAAATCACTTAGTAGCTTTCAATACATTTAGAATAAAGTCCTAAATCCTCACCATGCACACGGGGTCCTGCCTGACATGACCCCTGCCTATCTTTATGATCTCATTTTCTACCATGCTCCAAGCTCGCTCCACTCAATCTCCTCCAGCCACACTGGCCTTCCTCCTGGTTACTGACCATGTCAAGTTAATACATATCTCAAGGAAACTCCTGTTTGCACTTGAGAGAAGGCTCTTCCCTCAGCATTTAGACAAATGACTCCTTTTCTTACGCAACTCGAGCTTTAATGTCCCTCCCTCAAGTAGACCGTCTCTGACCACCCAGTGGAAAGTTGCCATCCTTATCTTATCACCCCAATTTTTTCTTCAGAGCATTTATTTGAAATTATTGGGTCTATATATGCAGACAGTTGTGTATTTTATATTTTTCCACAAAATACATTCTGTGAAAATAGGACCCTTGCCCTTCTTACTTATTATTATTCTATTCACTGCCAACAATAGTGCCATGCACATAGAGAGAGCTCCACAAAACTCTGTGGAATGACTGATTATTGGATGGATTTGGAGTTCACAGCGGAGATAAAAACTAGAAATATAAGTTTGGGAAATATGAGAACTATAGAAATATGGATGCTCAATTGAGGAGTTTTTCTTTCTTTTCTTTTTTTTTTTTTTTTTAATGAAAGGGAGGAGGGAGAGAGGGCAGAAATAAGAGCTCTTCTAGAGAGTTTCCCACTTACTTGTTTGTCATTGTATTTTATTTTGCATATAGAATGGCCATAAATATGGTAAAATGTTAATGAAATGGCCAGAAGGGAAAAGTTGAATATGAAACAAGATGAATACTATATATGCTGAGTTTATTGACTTTATTTATTTTAGAATTTCATTTGTTTATTCTTTCTATAAGCCATATAACTTGCTTTATGTACAAATAGGTGGCTCAAGTTAAATGAATTATGATTTCTAATATGTCTAACATGATAAATTCTACAAGTCTTTTATTAAACCACTTGTAAATAGAAAATTTAAATTTTAAAATTTAATGGTTTAAAATTACAAAAACTAACCATTAAATTAATTCTGCTGCCTATCGTAATATGCATTTTTCTGCTTAATTCTGTAAATTATGAGGTTTTAAATGTGAAAAATCTGGTCAATTAAATTCTGAGGTCATCTTAGTCCATTCAGGCTGTTATAACAAAATGAGCGACTGGGTTCCTTATAAACAACAGAAATTTATTTCTCACAGTTCTGGAAGCTGGAAACCCAGGAAAAGGTTGCCAGCATGGCCAGTAAGGGCTCTTTTTCAGATTCCCGACTTCTCATTGTACTTCCACATGGTGGAAGGCATGAGGGATCTCCCTAGGGCCACTTTTATAAGGGCACTAATCCCTTATACCTAACCACATCCCCAAATCCCCATCTCTCAATATTATCATAATGGGAATTTGGATGTCAACAAATGAATTTTGGGGGGACACAAACATTCAGTCTCTATCATGTGTAGTTTGCAAAGTTCTTATCGGTGGCCTAGTAGCATCCAAGGGGATTATTCTCACACGCTGTTAAATTCTAAAAAGAAACACACCATTATATTAAAGAGTATTTTTTATGTCCTTGAGAAATAGATGTATCTACTACATTACTGCCAGTGAAAATACTAAAGTATATTCTGTATCTCAGTTTTTTTCTCATTAATCATTTCCTTTTTTATTTCTTTGATATTTCTACTCACTAAATTGCTGCTGAATATACACATACATATTGTATGATACATGCCAGAATTTAAGGAGTGATTAAACAAGAAATGTTTGTACACCTTCTGTTTCTTTAAATACCAAAATATTAATTTAAAAATGTGTTATTTGGGGAAATGCTAAAAGAGTCAGTTTACAGGAACAACTGGTTTAAGTATAGAATTAAGCATCACAGCACCTATTAGCCTGCCTTTCCCGAGGCTCTGTGGTCTGCACACTGGGAAAGTCTGACACCTACTGGAATAGAATTTACAATGTCCCTGAATACGTTGAAGTAACAGGATGGGGAAAAGAAACAAAAAAATAAAATTAGGTGAAATAAAACAAGTTTGTGAAAAAAGTTTAATTAAGGTATCTTTAAGAATTGTTTCTTAAGTATAACATATGTATTTTTATATCTAATTCAGTGCACCTCTTAAAAATGTACTGTCATTGGCTTTAAAACTTTGAAAATAGGTTGGATCCAAAAAGCAAACTCCATGCACATCCTGAGAGGGGGACACACTCAGCTCATTCTCCTAAAATATTACACTGAGAAATTATTAGTCGTATTATTATTGTATGTACACAATGATTTGTGACTCTGAGGTACTACACAGCATATATCATTAAAAACTCAATTACATTCACTACACTGTGCCCACCATGGAAGGCAAATAAGTGATGCCTGACAAAAGATTTTTATTGCAAAAGTTGGTATATAAAAGGGGTTTCATCTTAAAACCTAAATTAACCAGATAATTAAAGTATCAGAAATTCCCCATAATCTGAGCTTTTCATGATTGCCTCTCAAGATTTGTTTCAAATATTTACATGATTCTTTTATAAAACTAATACTTCTATCCCAGTTTATATATTATATAGACTTTTGAAAAAGGATGGACTATATAAAGGTATTTACACTAAAATAAAATGAACCACAATATTTTTTTAATTTGAAAATAGTCATTTTCTTAAGGAGATTTGTATCAAGGTGGACTTATCTTTTGGACTAATAGCCAAAACTAAATATAAAAAGTCTAATGCTTTATTTGTGTGGGATTTACATATTAAGAATCTTTTTACTAAATCTAAATGCTTACTTCCAATTTCTGTTAATATTTCTTTCACACTGGGTATATTTCCTTTCTCATTTATGACTGATGAACTACCTGTAATTCCTGGTCTCTCATAATAATTAATTATTAATAATTTCATCTTTTTAGTTTGATTGAAAAAATAAAGATTCCTATAAAGATTACATAACATTTAGGAAGTATTTTTGTTCATAACTACTTAAGACTATAGAGACATTTAGAATATATTTCTTCTGAAAGCTAAGCCTCATCATATGAATTGAACATCACCAATAATAGTCTTCTGTCATGGTTTTCTGGAACTTATTATTGACCTGATATACATAAGCAATTATGGTTAAGATGAATTTATCAGGTCATTACAGAAGCAAGAAAGGAGCAATCTCTACTTGTGTACGAGGCCAAAAACAAAATGGGAGATATATACATACATATATATAGCTATATAGGTATCTATTCCCTTCATAAAAAATCCTACTGAGCTCTCTGACTCATGTAGGCATTACCAGCAGCAGCAAGTATTTTACATACATTAAGTCATTTAATCTCACAACAATCCTGTGAGGTAGGTAGGTAATATTATTATACGTATTGTGTAGATGAGGAAGCCACATTTAATAAACAAGCTAATGGCTAATAAGTTGTTTCATTTTCTCTTGTTCCTCATTGAATCCCTAAGTTCATCTCAATAAGGGGATGACAGGAAACAAAGTCAAAATGTCCTTAAATACATCGTCTCCCCAAGCAGAAAATCTTCTCCAACGTCCAGGAGAAAATTACATATCATTGGCTAGTTTATGGAGGGGAGTTTGCTGGTTTACCTTGATTTCTAGTGAATAGCCTCAGGACTTGGTATTTTCATGCTATCGTGTCATTTCAAATCACAGCTTATGAATATAAATGTTTAAACATTGTCTTCTACGAACAGGATGACAAGCAATTTATTAATCTGTGTTCTAAGGACTAGTATAAATAAATAACATTAATTCTTAGATTGATGCCTTCTATTTCTTAAGGAAAATACTTGTCATGGTCATTATTTAAATAAATCCTTTGTTGCTTCAGTCCACTCTCAATTCAGGATAAGAATGGATATGTTTGGACCAGGGTTTGGTCAGGGTACACTTCAAATGGCAAATGACCAATTAATGGAATCTTTGTTTTTAATTTAGTGTTTTCACGGCTCCTTGGAAGACTGGATTTCTAAAATGTTTCAATCAAAAGTACAGTGATTGTTTACTTACAATGCTTTTCTTAGTTCATTATCCACAAGACTTCAAGTTGTCTATGTCAAAATAGAATCCTTTTCTCCCTTTTGTTTTGTAAGTTCTGCAAGCCAGTCTCATGTTCATAAATAACAAAAGATGTCTGCTTTTTCTTCAAACAAACATTTTACCTATTAACTTGGAAAATCCAAAGGATCAATACAAGCTTTTTTCAGTACATGTTGCTGCACAAAAGCAACAGTGTTATTACCATTAAAGAGAATCCCAAATGCAGTCTGCTGTTTGGAGTGTTCGGACCCCACAGAAAGCTCAATACTTCAAAGAAACTGCTCTCCGTCCGCCATAATCACTCTGGAAAAGTACAAAGGATTTCTAGATTTAAGCAAAATGCTTGTCTGGGATCATTACATTTGCTTTTATACTTGCCTGTCACCATTTCACCATGCTGAATTTTCTGTTTTTAAACTTATATTTTCAGATTATTTCGTTTTAAATTTATATTTACATTTTTAACATCCCTTAATGAGCTTATTTCATCGGTAGCATAAACCTAATTACAAGTCACACCAGGGGCTCTTTGGCTGTGGATTGTTCTTCCAATTTACACTGGATCAAAGATTGCTGGGCCACCGGCAATCTGCTTTTTTGCCTACTCAACTATTTTAGTCATGAAATGGTTTTACTATTTAGGGTTTTAAACAATCTCTGCAGGTGACACGGCAGAGATTTAGTCTCACAAACAATATCTTTCTGTTTGTCTATCTATCTTTCTAACAACCATCTCTTTTCTTTTTTTTCAGTACCCAGGGTATGTAGGGATGGTGGTACTTTTTTCCTGCCTCGCCCTGTGCCCTCCATAGTCATTCAGCCAATGCTCACGTGACAGACAATTTGTGCTTCTGATGAAGTTAGACATTCTCTGTAATTAGGCTAATCAGTGGATTTGCAGGAGAAATCTATTTTTAAAATATCCCTTTATCATGGTGTCTTTATTAATTTTAAAATGTTTATTTTCTGTTCTTGCCATACTTAGTTTCACATTATTTTTCCAAGTATCACCATGCTTGAACAAAATGTGCCAACGTGTCTTTTTATGCCTTTATGGAACTGAATTTTCAAACTTCTCATTTGAAAGAACCTTGCACAATAAGCTGTATAGTGCTCAATTTATCTGCCTTAGACAGATGAATGACTGAGTCAGCTTTATTTGTAGAGGGACATTTGGTCCAAAGAGGCCTAAATATTCCAAAGCAGATGTTTACTAACTTTAGTGACTCTACTCTGGGGAAAAATGTGTTCCTTCTTTGTTTTTTAACATTTAGGTTGACTTTTACATTATTTTAATTATAATAATAATTATTATTTTAAGCAGCATAGAGTTCTTATGTTTTACTGATTTAGTGGCATACATCTCATATTAATTTGAACTCAGTGATTTGATTTTACAGTCATGTAGCATTTCCTTTAGTACTACATTTTGTAAATCATTTCTGCCTCTACCCTTGATTAAAAACCTCAGAAAACAAATGAGAGGGAAGAATATAAATTTAACATAACAAGGTACATATTCACCATAGGGAAAAAATGACAGAAACAGAAAAATAAAGAGAAAAAAATCATGTATAATCCAATCATTCAATCTATAGTTATTAAGAACTTTCTACAGTTTAATATAGGATGTTTTATAATAAAATAACTGGTATTACAACCAGAAATGAGGCTGATTTTTGTTTTCCTAAACAGTATCTATATGATTTTGGATGGCTTCTACCAGAATGTCATCTAAAAATAGGTACTTTAATAAAGGCTGTTTTTGCCTGATCATGGCATTTTTGTGGCAAATGGCCTACTTTGATGCTGTTAAAGTTTCTCAGCTTCACTGGAGCGTGGTCAATTCATATTCCTCCACTATCTTATATGTTGAAGACAGTAAGCATACATGGATGGATATAAACAAAGGTTTTTAGAAACAGGCTTGAGAAAATTTATGGCTATAATATGGTCTAATTGATAAGACATGTGGGTCAGAACAGCAATTCAGCTAAATCTTTCTGTAAGGCAGGATTTATTTGTTATTCTTAATCATATCATTTAAAATTGTGCTATATCTGATACAAAATAAATGTATTATAATACCTAATTTTACCATATGTATCCCTAACAGTGTATCATTCACTTTTATTTTTTAGCTTTATGTAAGAAAAAACCATTGTATGGTATTATTTCTGTAACTTGCTTGCATCACACAAGTTTATTATAAGTTAAATTTGGGTTATTGAATATTACAGTTCATTTGTTTAACTGGTGAATAATATCTATGTGTAAATATTTCAGTGTATTTCTCCATTCTATGGTAAATAGACATTTAAACTACTTTTAGGTTTTGATAGTTATGAATAATGCTTGCTACTATAAATACTCAGATAACATGATTCCTGGAACACATGTGCAAGAGTTTCTCTAAAGTATATATCTAGAAGTGTAACTGCTGGGTCAGTATACGCATGTTCATTATTACATGATATTAACACACTGTTTTTCAAAGTGGTTTTACCATATATTTCTACCAACAGTATATATGAGATTGCAGTTCTCTATCTCTGAACACGTGAGATTGTCAAATTCTCAAAATTTGCTTATTTGGCGACATACACCAAGAGCCTGGAAAGGCCTTTCTTAGCCTTCATGAATTGGGCCTGGTGTCAACCAGCAGCTTTACCAGAAACTCGAGGTCTGTGTGATGCAGCAATGTTGGCTGCACCTGGAAAGCCCTTGAGTTCATGGGAGAAGAAGGAAGGCACATCTGGGGACTCAAAGCACACTTCTTCCTTTATAGGAAGCACCTCGGCACACTAGAGGCTTGCCCCCTCAAAGGCTTTCCCCCTTAGTGCGATTCTGAGGGGTTAGCCAGCCCCTCTGAGAATGGAGGTTTGGAGAGAGAGAGCATGAGACTCCTAAGTCACAGCTCGGTCAAGAGCCCAGGTTTTAAACGCAAGAGCTGAGAACAGTCTGTGGGTTGCAAATCTCTAGAAAAGGACCTTCCCTCACTCCCCTCAAAAAGCGGAGGGAGGGACTTCCCTGGTGGCGCAGTGGTTAAGAATCCGCCTGCCAATGAAGGGGACACGGGTTCGATCCCTGGTCTGGGAAGATCCCATGTGCCGCGGGGCAACTAAGCCCGTGCGCCACAACTACTGAGCCTGCACTCTAGAGCCCGCGAGCCACAACTACTGAGCCCGTGTGCCACAACTACTGAAGCCCACGCGCCTAGAGCCTGAGCTCCGCAACAAGAGAAGCCACCACAATGAGAAGCCCATGCACTGCAAAGAAGGGTAGCCCCCGCTCGATGCAACTAGAGAAAGCCCATGCACAGCAACGAAGACCCAACGCAGCCAAAAATAAAAATAAATTAATTAAAAAAAAAAAAAAGAAGCAGAGGGAAATCAACCAGCCTCAAGAGCCGTGAGAGAGAAAGCAAGAACCTGAGGGTTTAGGAACCAATTCCATCTCCTAGTTTGGTTTCTGGAAAGAAGCAAGCCAATATAGCAGCGACTGTCTACAACTTGGCTATAAGAATTCCCTGAGAAGCCACCGAGGAGAAAGTCTCCCAGATGACCTCCGTTGTTTGTTCCTCCTGGCAAAGTTTCCTATTTTACATACATATTTACACACTTAAAAGCAGTTCAATGCCTGCTAGCTTGGCTCATACAAAAGAGGGTTAAAATTCTCACTGAGGAAAAACCAAAATGTGTCCGATTGTATAAAGGCCTCTTCCCTTGCAAGAAACAGGGAGACAGCTGATTTCCTCCCATTTTTCCTCTCTTTTGCAAAAGAAGTCTTAACTGTAAGTTCATGTTGTAATTCGAAGACCCATTCTCAGGCCATTTTCCCCCTGACTCTAGCCGATGTTGGAGCTAGGCAGTGTTACAAAAGAAAGTCATTTTCTTCTTTTTCATAACTCCAGTATACCATATACAGTAGGAAGTCATATAGAATTAAGAACATAATACGTTACCATTTATAGAATAAAAGCACGTAGCTAAAAGAGCCACATTATCCGAAAGGACAGGTACAAACTTACTGATAAGAGTTCTATAACCAGTTGATTCTTAGACATTATCTCCATTAGAAAACATTATCTCCATCTTCAAAATACTTCAACCCTCTCCAGCCACTCTCAGATGTGTTTAATACTTAAGAGAATTCTTAGTGAGATTGTTGAAAATAGCTCTTATCAAGTTCTGTCTGTGTTTTGGAAGATTTTTTTGCTTTGCTTTACAGTTGGATAAATGTAGGCCAAGTCTGACCACCATATTCATTATTTAAACGGCAAGTAATTATACACAATTCCACTTTGTCCTGTTACTGCCTTAACAATCTCAACCTTCCTTAAATCCCTATTTGTCTAATAACATTGTCCCACCTGTTTTGTTTCTTTAGTCTCTGCCTTTCATTAACTCACTCTAAAGACACAGGTGTGCTTTTTATTCCATGCTGACCACCAATTTGGAAATAGACGATTTTTCTCCTAGCTCCCATTTCACTAATTTTACTTCTTATATTTCCTATTTAATTTTACCGTGCTTACTCCTTAGACTGACTGGTATGATCACATGTTTCTTCTTTTCCCTTCCTGTTAAATTAGCAGGTATATCGTTGACATACCCCATTTTGGAAGGGCTTTTTCTCAGGATGACCAGAGCAAAATGACACCAAGGAGGCGTCTTGGGTGGATATTCCTCTAACCCAGGCACAGAACATGTTCTGGAGTGGAGAGTTTTCCTGATTTACAGTCCCTCATTTCTCCCTTATCCTCTCACACAACATGGTAATCAGGGCAGGTTCCATTAAGAACACACACCTGTATCTATACCTCCAGGCGATCATATTAGGCATGGGTGAAAAACCAACCCTTGCGTAAAGCAAGATTTCCAGTCAGGGAGCAATGTCTTACCTCCTGATTCAGAGGACCCTCACTAATATCAGGTTTAATATTTTGCTACAGTCATCCACGAGCCAACCCCTATTAACCAATCCTAACAAAACAGACATAGACAAACACGGACAAAGAAATCCAAAGTCTTAGGACTCAATCCTTTGAGTACCTCAGCAGCTGTAGCCTTTTATACTGTCTCCCTTAGGTTGGGAATCTAACCCACAATCCTGAGAAGGTTATTAGACAACTTTAGGTGCTGGCACATTTTAACAATGTTACTCACCCAAAAGACATCCGATCCAGGAGCGGTTTCTTCTCTCAAAAGTGAAAGTAGCACCAAGGAGCCTGGAGGGCAGCAGCGGGAGGCAGCAACGTGACAGCTGACCCTCTAGACAAGTTTGGTCTGGGTGACCGCTCAGGGTGGGTGACGAGGGCCTGCGCTCTGCCAGGGGCTGCGGTGCCTTTGGCAGGCAGTCATGAGATTTACATCCCTCTGTGGTGACCAACACTGCTACCGAGCAAGGGCTCCTTGCCCGATGCGCACAGAAGCCAATACCAAGGCACCGGCTTTTGAGAAAATAAAAGCTCTACTGCGAGATCGACTGGCAAGGAAACAGGAAGCAAGGCTCTCGCATCTGTCTTCTCCATCCAGGGCTCGGGATGAAGTTTAGGGGATTAGGGAAATTTCAAACTTGGAAGCTGATTGGCTAGTCTTGAATTAGTCCATATAAGCTCCCACTGTGGCTGGGAGCCAGATTTTCCTTGTTGAAGAACTTCTCATTTCATAAAAGCCTCAACACGTCTATTCTTTGAGTTCCATAGACTGAAGATTCTCGGCTCTGGGGTTATCCTGGACACATGGGTTCCTGTTTTGCACATGCCCAGGGCTGTCTGTAAAATAACTCAAGGTCTGATTAATCAGCATCCTCTTGAAGGATGCAAAACCAGTTTAAGCTGGTCAATGTTTTACATGCTGTTAAATTTAACAAGAACAATGTTATTTTTCCTATTATAAACAGTATCTTTTTAAAATTTGTTGTTAGCACATCAAACTATAACTGATCTTAACCGCATGGCTAAACTTTTTTATTAATTATAAAACATTTTATATTGATCTTCACTAAATTGATGAACTCATTCATTATAATCATTTACATATAGACTCCTTTATATTTTCTTTATTCACAGTCATATCACCTGCTGCTAATAACAGTTATTGTTTTCCTCTTTTTCGATCCTTACATGATTTATTTGTTTGTTTATTTATTTATTTATTTATTTTCATCTTACTGCACATTGTTCAATGGAAGTAACAGATCTAGGTCCGAGTCACTACCTCAGTCTAATATTGATATCTGCATAAGGGCAATTTTGGATTTTGACTTAGCTTATAGCTAAACAATAGAGATTCTGGTTTTAGCTCTGATTTAGTCTTAATTTACTTTTATCTTACAGTGTTTCTTTATGGTCCATGAGTACAGTAATGAAGTAACATATGTTTTCTGTCATTTCTAGATATTTTAAAGCCAGATATCAAGTTTTCAATGTATCTGATACACAGTACTGACAGTAGATATAGGTCTATGCAAATAACTTTGGTGAAAAGAATTCTTTCTGACAATAATTTTTTTTCTAACAAAAATGATCTCTTCCTTAGGAACTGGTGTGCTTATGTACATACCAGATTATCTCCAACAGTGATATTGGACAACCAAGTCACTTATGTTCCAACTGGCAGAGGGCCCTGTGGCTGGACCAGTGGACCCTGTCCTCAGAGGTATGTAATATTTCTTGAAAATACCCACTTCTTGTACCATAATCATGTGTGGCCTGGAATATATAGAGAAAGTTAATCATGCCAGGTACACATAAGTATAGTAGGGTCAGGGTAGGGTCATCACATTAAACTGGAAGTATGATCTTAAATAAGTTAAAATGCAGAAACTAATTATACTTGCCTCATGTGGGTGTTTTTAGGGTATGTGAGATAAATGGAGTAATATGTTTAGCCTAGTGCCTGGTACTCTGTGAGTCTTCAGTGAGCGTTAACTCAAGTTTGTTTCTATTTTTACTATTACTATTACTTTTATTCTATGACCTGACCAACAATCCTGTCCTTTAAGTCCATTAAATTCATGCACAGTTTTAAAGGGCTATTGATAATTTCCCTTTCATACTAGGCCAAAGAGAAGTCCATAACTTCGCAAGCCACTAATTGCTATTATGCATGGTAAAGCAGCTAAGTAGGGCCTTTCTTCTTGTGTCTATTGTAATGACTTATTTAGGGTTTTTGTTTTAATTATGTAATTGTCCTAAAATGTGGGGCTGAGTCATTGATAAATTCTCTGAATTCGTACAGTCACAGTAGCTCAGCTGGGGGTGTTTCAGGAACGCCTGCAATAAAAACTAAAATTGTCATTCAGGCCATGATGGCTAATGTTATACAAATAGTCATACAAATAACTCAGGCAGTGAATCTGACACATTGGCAATCTGGAACAGTGTGCAATAAGGATATATAAAATCAAGGTGTTTTGTAGTCCCTAAAGGAATAGCTAGGGCTCATGGTCCAGAGAGCTAAGCATGTCTTAGGGATTTGGGAGAGCTGAGCTCCAGTTATGTTTCTGGCATTTACTCCCTTTGTGACAATTTCCTAGTCAACCTGAGATACAAAGAATGCACTGTTAATTCTTTAGTAATGAAACTATTACCAGAGTAACCCCCATCATACTGCCCTTCTGAGTTCAAGGTGAGCTTTTCTCTCTCTTTAAACAAACTAGAAATAGGTATCTTTATTCTCATTTCTTATCTTTCTCTGCATTTGGATGGCTCTCTCCATGCACTCACTATTTCAGTGCATATGCAATGTTTGTCACTTTTTCTTTCTGTCTGAGACACATACACCTGCGATCCAGTTTGCCAAAGCAGGAACACTGAGTCCAATAATAATGCAACTAACCGCTTGAGTTCACCCTAATAAACTCTAAAGAATCCTTTCCAAACTACCTTACTTCCTGTTTAGCACTAGCTGTTGGACTAGATATGATATTTCACTGGACAGAGTTATTTGCTGAGTATAATTTACAGAAATAAACACAGATGAATGATTAGCCTACTTTCAGAGATGGAAGGAGTCTTACAGATCATTTTAAAATTGAGGAATAATTTCACACATAATTAATTGCCCATCAGGTTATAGCAGACTAAAACCCAGTCTGTTATAATATATAATCCATGAGAGTGACTACTGTTGTCTCCACATAGTCATACGTAACAAACTCTAGATAATTATAGGAGAGGCTAACCCATGCAGAGTGGATTAAAATCCTAGCTCGATAACTTTTAGATGTGGGACTTTCAGCAAGTATTCCATCTCTCTGTTCCTCAGGTTCCTCGTCAGCAAGTCAAGAGAACAATAATACTTTCCTCATAGAACTAATGTGAGGATTAAACAAGATAATGCATGCCCATTTCATAGAATCATTTGATAGATATTAGCTAAATATTGAAGTCATGGGGATAAGAATAATATGGCCAAATTGTATTTATGATTTACATTTACATACATAAGGCCATTAGGGCCATTCACTTCTTATATTGATTGTTAATTTGAAATGTTATAGTTTCTTCATTTCCCTTTCATGGTTTCTTCTCAAAAACAACATTTTCTCATGTTAGATCCTTTTCCCTCCTCCACCTCCCTCTCAGAGAAATACTATATGAGAGAAACAATAGGTAGTACAATTTAAAAACTTGAGATATGAGAAAGCGCAGGTTGAAATCACAGTGGAATATCTAATTTGTTTTGAGTTATTTGATATTGATCTGGAGGAAAACAGATTCTTTTAACTATAATGATATAAGAAATAAGAACTAAAAAAATTATTCCCATAAACTATTTAAAAATTAGAATTAAAATAAGTTTTAACATTGGTTTAATGAAAAGCATTATCAAGGGAAAAGTTATAGTATCTTTAGAAAACATAATGATAGGTATAAATTTAAAATACCAAAGAGTATAAACCTTAATGCTTTTTGTAATGTACTTAAGGAAATCTGTTTGACAATAATATTGATGATGAAGATTATTATAATAAGAAGAACAGATAACACTTACTGAATGCTTATTTTTTTTTAAATATTTACTTATTTATTTGGTTGCATGGTGTCTTAGTTGTGGCAGGTGGGCTCCTTAGTTGTGGCATGCAAACTCTTAACTGTAGCATGCATGTGGGATCTGCTGACCAGGGGTCGAACCTGTGCCCCCTGCATTGGGAATGTAGAGTCTTATCCACTGCACCACCAGGGAAGTCCCTGAATGCTTATTATTATATTCCAGGTATCATCCCAAACACTTTATTCCAGTTGATAATTTAATGTGAGACAAATAATCTGTTTTCCCCCAACTGCTCTCCTCTCTAGATCTCAGAAGATATCAAATCCTGTGTACAGGATGCAACATAAAATTGTTACCTCATTAGAATGGAAGTGCTGTCCTGGATTCAGTGGACCAAAATGTCAGTTAGAAGGTATATTCTAATACTAATTTCATAATAACAATGAGAAGCATAAAACTTCTAAAGAATAAGCAACTGATTCCAGTGATAAAAAGAGTTGCAATTTATCCTTTGAACAAAGTTAATTAACATGTAGCCAAACTATCAAGACTGTTACTTTCTTTGAGCTTCCTAATTTAGTAGCTGTGATATCTCATAAGCTATCCTTTAACTTCTCTCATCATTTTTATGTTGGTTTCACAGGATGACTAATTGGAGCCCTGACTACATATCTTACTGTTTCTTAGCTATATGGCATAGACACATACCTTGTTAAAATATCAGAAATCCTAATTGTATATTTTTAAATAAACTGTCATTAGAAGTGACCCTATGTAAAAATAAGATTACCCTCTAGTTTTGTTCCAGTTCAGTTATTTGAAATAAGATTGTCTATAAATGAAATTCAGTTGTAAAGGATATACCAATATGACATGAATAATTCTGCTTTTAAAAAAATATCCTAATGGAGCCATTTTTTCAACAGATTTTAAGGATTTTCTGGTGGCAAGGCTGATCAAATACATGGTAACCTGCTGTGGCCTAACATCCATGTGACTATTATTTTGCTTTGGGCTTTAAACAGGTTTCCTTTGAAAAATAAGATATGGCATCAGCATACATATTTTAAATGAACGAATATTACAAGGAAGGCTATTAGCGGTAGTGGGGAATTCAATCAGCAGTGTAAGAGACTGTGATTAAAAATTAATGTAAGTGTGGAGAAACCATTATGATTCACATTTAAAAAAAAGGAAGTTGTAATATAAAAGCTCTAGGAAACCTGCAGTTTAGTTAAGGATATTATATATGGTTCTTCTAGCCCATTCGTTGAGAATCTATAGGCAAATTTCACTGTAACGCTATTTATTCTGGATATGGCCTTAATTTCAAAGATGTTATAAAAATTTAATACATTTCCAGAGTACAGCATGAATGTGCACTTCATTTATAACCAGTAAAATAAAGTTTTAAACAAAATATCATCTATACCAAAAATATTTGCAAACAAGATACTTTACCATATTCTAAAAAAAAAAAAAACTCCAAATATGATCCTGCTTTCAAAGGATTTCTAATTTCCATGAGGTACACAGATACACTCACAGTGGTAAAACCTATTTGTTTATAGTCTGTGTATGTCAGACGGTTATGAGTTCTGGAGAGTATTTAGAATTATATTTCTAAAGTTTAAGATTAATTTTTATATTTCTCTCCTTATGAAAAAGGCTTATTAATTCCATAATCATTTCTTAAATATGCAGTGTTTGTTCGCAATATACCCTTCTAGAAATTTCGAATGTCGTTCCGCACCCTGTCATACATAAGGGACAGACAGCAAAGTCTGTATGTCAAAGAATGTCATGGTGTCCAGCTGATGAAGACTGTGCTGCCTCATGCTTCTTCCTTTTACACCTGCTAATCGATTATTAATCACTATGATGGACTGTATATGCCTAGGAGGGAAAAACATAGAATTCCATCATAATAAATATACACACAAGAAACAAGACTGGTTGATAGTTTTGAATACCTGCTACGTACTATTTTTCCCTTTTTTGAAAGAGTATTATATGAAATATTTAAATGGAATTCAAACAGTTTAGCTTTGATTGCTTACTAACACCTCATGTTCTAATGGAAGCAACCTGGGGATATCTTTAATACTGGATTCACAAATCGTTATCTTGAATCCCCATTAACAAAAATGTCCCAGAACAGTTCTATGACTTTCCGTCACAATAGTGTAACTAGAATTACTCATAATTCAGGTATCTGCTGATTAAGCTGCTGTGGGAAGGACTTCTTTCTATTGAAATCTATGGTAGGAATAATTTTCTGATGGCAGATATGCCCATTGTGTCACTTTGTCAAACAATCAACTCTAATACAACTGTGATTCCACAAGAACCTACTGTTGCTCCCTACGATATCCTGACCATCCTAGTCTTCACTTTTATTGAAGTACATAAAAGCTGTTGAATTTTTTATTACTGCAATTGATGCACTGGTAGTATCAAGAGCTACTGAGTCCCTTTGTCCCTTGAACCATTCTTCATTATCTCATCTATCCTTGGAGCAGGGGGTGGGGAGGTGCACATATTTTCCTTCTGATTCCTACCCAATTATGTGCCAAGGTCCCCCTCCCCTCTTCATCACACTTTATATATGTGCCAACAGTCTTTTATTCTTATGTGGGAGAGAAAATTGTCAGGTTTCCTTTGACAGCACTCTCTACACTGTCTCATATGACAAGCAGCTCCAAATATGGCAAGAATAATCAGTGTGGCTGATCCATTCTTTAAATCTCTTTAGAGCCCTCAAGGGTTTGGAAAACCTGGTCATGTAGCTACCGTGATAATTACTTCAGTGCTAGTCCTTTACAACAAGAGGAAATTATTTTATTCACAGAAAATTTGTGAACTATTACATGAATTTCACAACTCCCTGTTTCCCCAACAAGTTTCCTCCCCACAACAAAATTAATTTCATAATAGAAAAAGTAACAATTTTAATATAAATTACAGCAGGGAGGTCTTTTTAAATATACAAAAAAATCAATAGATCAGGAATAAAATGGAATTGCTGGCAACTGTACTCTTGTTTATTTCTCCTCCTTCACTTTCTACCCCTCTCTTTTTCTTTTTCTGTCTCTCTCTCTCTCTCCATAGACCCAACCCCAATCTGTTCGGAAAGGATGTTGTGATTCAAAATTCGGGTCCAAAGAATTTGAAAAAGAACAGATCCATGTATATATATAACTGAATCACTTTGCTGTACACCTGACACTAACACAACATTGTTAATCACCTATACTCCAATATAAAATAAAGAGTTAAAAAAGAGTCCATGGGGCAATTATTCCTGTTGTCTTATTCTCCAATATGCTGTTTATAATATTACTAACCCTCCACACATGCTCTTTTTGCTGCAACTCAGATAATCAAAATTCTGGTAATAAGTTCTAGATCAGTTTATTAGAAACATTAGTCATACTGTCAAGAAGAAACTAAGTTTTAAGAAGTCTAAGTGAATAGAGTTTTGCTGGGAAAAAAAGGAGCATTAAGTCCAATGGCAAAATAACAGTTTTTATATATTTTACATTTGTTATATCTTTTTGAGGGTCAACGAGTTTGTCTCAGAAAGGGAGATAGATTTGTGATATGGTATGCGAGAAAATTTTTTGAAATGTCAGTAACAACATACTTTTTAAGCCAATTTTATAAAAGTGCAATAATTTGCTTTTCCAGTAGATGTCTCTAAAACGTTCTAAAGTAGTACAAGGAAATTGTGGCTTTGCTCTAATGACACAAAGTACAGGAATTTAAGTTCAAATAATGTTAGATCAGAGAGGAGGAAAAAAAAAAACTTCTTTGCAAATCTGTTTTTAAAAAATCCAGTCAGCATACAGTATTTGTTTTTCTCTTTCTGACTTACTTCACCCTGTATGACAGACTCTAGGTCCATCCACCTCACTACAAATAACTCAATTTCATTTCTTTTTATGGCTGAGTAATATTCCGTTGTATATATGTGCCACATGGAAAGCAGCTTCATAGCACAGGGAGATCAGCTTGATGCTTTGTGACCGCCTAGAGGGGCGGGATAGGGTAGATGGGAGGGAGACACAAGAGGGAAGGGATATGGGGATATATGTATATGTATAGCTGATTCACTTTGTTATACAGCAGAAACTAACACAACATTGTAAAGTGATTATACTCCAATAAAGATGTTAAAAAAAATAAAAAAACAAAAAACAAAACAAAAGAAAATCTAGTCAGCTTTAATCAGATCCTCTATGTAGGGAAAAGGTATTTTATAAAATTGTGCTTTATAAAATCTATCACAGTTATTATGAATGTTAAAAAATGCAATTATGCAGTAATTGGAATAAACTAACCCTGCCATATGTTATGAATATATAAAAATATTTCATTTCACAAGTGTGCACTAATTCAATAAATTATGTAAGAGCTATTGTAACTAACATTTTAAATATGGGGCTTCTCTAGTAAGATTATTTTAAATATTACTCCAATTACTATGCCATAAAAGTTATAATATTTAAAATAGAAAAAACCCTGTATTTCTTATATTTTTGCATATCTGGTTCTCCTCGGTGGTGATTAATGCTTTCCTCTTTGAAAAAGAACATTACCTCCTTAATTTCAAAGATGTAGGCATCTTGCTCAATAAAATTATGATACATTTAGTCAAAAAACACCAGGGACCTTTGTTGCATAAAACTGCATTCTACTGTTAAACTACTAAATCTCGGTAAATCTTTACATATGTACTGAATATCATCATGCAAGCATTCAGTTGATATCAAAGAATCAGCTGGAAACCAGTCTTGTCAAGCCACATAGGAAAGTTTCTGTTTCTAAGGCAGAGAGAGCAAGCTTCCTCATTACTGAGTTGCCATTAATGACTTCCACGATATGCCTCAAAGGCCTGGAAGGAAAAAAAAAAACTCACAAATAATACCTGTCTAATTAAAAAAAAGAAAGGAAGAAAAAGCACCTAATAAGAAAACGGTTGCTCTTGACACTTGCTGACCTTGCTTCTCTAAGTCCTTGATCCACCAAGATCAGAGTTTCTAGTGCAAGGAGAAAAGAGTAATTGTATTGGGAGAAGAGAAAAAAGAAATCCAATTTTTAAAATATATTGAATTTTTTTAAAAATGAGAAGTCCATAAAGATCTCTGGAAATTATTTGACTTAAATAAATGCCCTTCTGTCTCAGCTCCAATATCTTAGAAAGGATCAAAAAAAAGAGACAGAAATTTGGGCCCTATGGAACAAAGCAAAGGTCTGTGCTTAAGTGCAAGATAAGATACATTGCCTGGAAAACTAGAATCGTGGCAGTCCTGTGGTAGAGAATACGTGGGGAAGACAGAAAGATTGCTAAATGGAAAAATAAAAGAGCATCGATCAACCAGGAATTTTATCACAGGAGAGTAAGTGACTCCGCTGTCAGAGATGGTATCAGTGCTTCTGCACCAGCTAAATACTGAGAAATAAATCGGGATGAATGCACGTATTGAACTCCAGTCAACAAACAGAGCTAAGAAACGATAACAAACTATTGAATTTGCTAAACAGGTATTTCAGGTTTTCACAGACCCCATCCAATGAATTCCAGAGAAAAGAGGTTCATATGACAATTGGATCTCAAAGATCTTTGTGTGATGCTTAACAGTTGTTTCTTTTACAATTAGGAGTACAATTTCCTCACCTATTTCCTCCTAAAACGATTAATTTAAAAATAACTATAGCTAAGAGCAAATGGGAAGTTTTATGCACACACACACACACACACACAATCACATTAGTTTTGGTAATTCAATATTGAAAGGATTTTTCCAATTACATTTTCTTTCAAATCAGTCTCTTCAAAACTTTACAAAAATATGGAGAAATTTTTATTTTTATTTCATAGATATTGTATTTCCACATACTGAGGAGTGAATCACCAAAAATGAGTATGCAAGAAAACTAAAGACTTCCACTCAATACTTCTATGTGTTCATCTTTATCCCTTTCAATTTGTTTCTTTTTTCCTTCCTGAAAGCTTTATTTAATTTCTCTTCTCCTACTTGTCACTGATTTTAAAATTTTTTCTTATCTTTTTAGTTTTTATTTCTAATTTGCTGATTTTCTCTAGTATGTCACTTTCTATTCTCTCATTTGCAATGCAATAGGATTGTTCCAGATTGCATGAATAAAACTTATTTGAAATTCTTTTGACCCTAAGGTCAATAGAAAATTACTCTTGAATTCTTTTTGTTTACCTCCTTTCTGTTCTTGACCCTTTCCCTCTAACCTAGGTTTGTTTTCACTTCTTGCGCATTCAGGATCTTGCCTGGGCCGAGTGGCAAAGAGAGAACTATGACTTGATGAATTCCCCCGCCTCAAATAGGAATGGAGTACACATAAAATACCCCCTACTTCCTCTTGTGTGAGTGTGAGTGTGAGTGTGTGTGCGTGTGTGCGCGTGATTCCCTGCTTTGCCAGTACTTTTCAAATGGAGACTATTCAATGAAATGCAATGTAATCATCTCTGCATTAACTGTACAAGATGTAATACTTTGTAAAGAGATGAAGAGACCCAATTTCATTAGAATATGATAATGCAATATAAAATAATGCCTTATGATTTATAATACAGCTTTAGCATAGTATGTTGAACCCCTGGAAATAAACCCTATGTAAAATGCTGTTGTGGTTTCTATTGAGGTTGCTCCACTTTAGTCAGGATCATGAGCGCCTCAACCAATCTGCCTCTTGATTATGAGGATGGGGTAAGAAAGGGCAGGGGTCATATTCAAACATTTGACAACTGACTCAGTATCAATTAATATATACATTAATATAAAAATCAAAAATTAAGGATGCATTACTTTTTATTTTCTTAAGTTAATGCATATGTTATCTATATTATAAACTACATACCAAGTAATATAAGCCATAACACAAATCACTCATCGTTTATCATCCAAATAATTTCTAAACAGTTTATTAATTTCTACAAATTATTGGTGTGCTCTTTCTTTTGACATGGATGACACCAGCTAAATGATGTCAGAGAGATGATTTAATATAGGTGACCGCCTCCATCTCCTTTAGAGATTTCTCCATCAGATTTGGAGCCATTAGGTGACAGGACATCTCAGTATGTTTATAATTTCTTTTAACATCAGTGATATTGCCATCCTGCTGATTTATCTACTAGCCACTACTGAGTTAACAGTGATTGCATTCCTTTTTTTTCAGTCCTTAAATAGTGTGTGCATTTTTAAATATTCAGTATATTTATTATTAACTAAATCATAAAGATTCTTGTAGGAATGTCCTATTTAATTAATTCATAGAGCTTTGCAAACATCGTTTGGTCAAATTTAGGGCATCATAAATCAAGGAACTTAAACATTTATTATACTTTTGAGTTTTGTCATAAAAATTTCATTTTCATATGATTTATTAGAAAATCTATGTTTTCTCATGTACTTTATCCCTTATTAATATTTGTGTCAAATAGTATGTATAAACATTTTTCATATGTAAAATATCTTTTATCAGTTTTCAAGTTATCTCCAGTTTAAAAAGGGGAATATTATTTTCCCTTATAAAGTTAAAAAAGGATTGACATTTCTATTAGACTGTCATTTCTGAAAACCAATTCTCTTTTTTCTTTTTGTAAAAAAGCTTGTTTTCCAAATGCTAAACGTAAAACTGATTTGAAATGATATTCTTATATCAGAATTATTTTGTCAGGTAACTTCCATAATGTTTTTCTTTTCTGAAATGATCTACTATTTCAATTACATGATAATGTTAAAAGTTCTAATTTTTTCTAAATATTTTTATTTTATTGATTTTTATTAACATACTTGATAAAGTGTTTTTGAAGGTTTTTATTTCAAAAGCTTTGCTTAACTTGAAAATTTTTATTATTACAAAAGCTTATTTCATGAGACTAATTTCATAAAGTTCTTTAATATTTTTCTCTTGATCACAAATGAATTTTAACAGAAATTGAATGCCATTATGAGGACAAATAAGTCTAGTAATTTTTATTTTACTTTTTTTTATAGGCTTGTATTGTAGTTTTATTTAGATCAGTATTGAGGGTTTACTTTTTTTTTATTAATTTATTTATTTATTTATTTTTGGCTGCGTTGGGTCTTCATTGCTGCACACGGGCTTTCTCTAGTTGCGGCGAGCAGGGGCTACTCTTTGTTGCGGTGCGCAGGCTTCTCATTGCAGTGGCTTCTCTTGTTGTGGAGCATGGGCTCTAGGGCATGTGGGCTTCAGTAGTTGTGGCTCCTGGGCCTTAAAGCTCAGGCTCAGTAGTTGTGGTTCACAGGCTTAGTTGCTGGGCGGCATATGGTATCTTCCCGGACCAGGGCTCGAACCCACGTCCCCTGCATTGGCAGGCGGATTCTTAACCACTATGCCACCAGGGAAACCCAATTTTTATTTTAAATGATACAAATTTATATCATTATTTGAAATCAACATTTATATATTAAGTAAAAATAGTCCACTAATTTTTATTGAAAATCAAGTTGATTTTATTTCAAAAATACAAATTACATTTTTAAATTGAATTGATTCTTGATATTGATTTGATATTTTTGACTTTGATATTTTATATCTCAAAAGATGTCCCAGACTAACTGATTTTTGCACTGTATATTAGATAATCCAGGACTAGGTTTATTATTGAAAACATTTCTGTTTTTTTCTCAGATTCAAAAAATTCCAACTCATGATATCTAAAAGAAATACTTTGAAAATTTAAACTTTTGTCTCTTCCAGTGTTTTTAGTAATTGATTATAAATTCTTTAATAATATTCAGCAAAAATTATGTGCTGAGGACAATTAGTACCAGCAAGTAAACTAAAGTAAGTACCAAACAATTTGGAAATTCTAACTACTACATAAATCACACATAATGATAAACTGATGATTCTGCCAAAACATAGAATGTTTCGTAAGATCTATGTAGTGCATGAAACGGGCCCAACAAACTGCTAGCTCTGAAAAACGGTTCTCGGATGTTATTATAATAGGAATTCCATACATTTATCATGTATCCTACAAGATGTATCTTTTATCTTTATCATGTATCCACCATTAACGGGATAAGTTAATATTTTGATTTTTATAATTAATTTTATCAGTTATTACAATTTATCATTATATGTTTGCCAATAGGTATGGCTGTATTTCAGTATTTTAATAATTGCTAGGTCACATTGGTGCATACTGACTAAATACAGCTTTGGAGTTGGGGTATGTGGAATGTTACCAGGTGGGAGTGAGGAGCTATAGCCTAGGTTGTGAGTGGAAAGGCCCTTTTATTTCTGAGACATTCTAAAATTGTAAGTGGACTCTAGATCTGATTGCTGGGGAGGTGGCTCAAACACTTCACATGCATCCATGCTTAGGAGTGCCTCCTCAGGGATCTTGTGTCCTAACGACAGAGAGAATAATATCATCTATACTAGGGAGTCGGGAAATGTGACAATCATCCTCCACATCCACCCCACTTCACTTACTCCTTGTAAAGGCCCGCTTCTCTATGGAATGGTAGGAGACTAAAGGTTTTTATTCACTAGAGTTTTAATAAACCAAGTCTTTAACATATGCTCTTGTTATCAACAAGCACTTACGACTGTTGAAAAATCTCTGAAGATCAATTTCTGGATTGCAATTTTTAACTTAAACATCTGGTATTTTCTGCCTTACACCATTGAATTTACTTATTAGAATTAGAAAATTTTGAAATTTGTTCTAAATTAGTGCTTCTTAACCAGGGTCATGCATCGAAATCGCCTGCAGAGTTTAAAAAACTCTGTACACACAAGCTCAATTCCCCAGAACAGAGTTACTGAATCATAATCTTCAGATGGGTGGGAGGGGGATGGACAGAACATTGACACTTAGTGTTTCAAAGTTAACAGATGCTTCTGATTTACACCCATGATGAAAAACCACTATTCTAAAGAAACGTAAAAAAACAAAGCAAAAGCATAGTATGCATGAAAAGTTAATGATAGAAAAAGACATTTGAAGAGCAACCTTGTTTGTATGTCACAAAACAATATGGTCTTTGTTTTTACCATAATTACGCATTGCTTCCTAACAAAGTCTTCTGCCTACCAAGTCATGGTATGCATTTCAATGCACCAGCCCTTTTTGTTTTCCTATGATCTAGCTCAAAATGGTAAGCAGTAAAAAAATGAAAAGACCAATTGTTCATTCTGTTAAATCCACCTGTTCCTTTTGCTGTAACACTTACAAGTCTGTATCCTGAACACTCTTCCACTGCTAAGAGAAACAGGGAAGGTAGCGAGGTGGGAAGTTGCTAAGGAAGATGTGTCTTGATGCTCTACTCCAGTGGTTCTCAAACTTTCATGTGCATTGGAATCAGCTGGAGAGCTTGTTAAAGCACACATTGCTGCCTCACTCCAGAGTTTCTTAAATTAGCAGGTCTGGGATGGGGCCCAGAAGTTGTATTTTTAAAAGTTCCCAGGTGATGTTGATACTGATTCAGAGACCCTGGTTTGAGAATCATTGCTTTACTCTCTGGTAACCCTCCTGGGTAGATAGATTTTAGCTGCCAGGAAAATGCTTTATTACATCATCTAAGAAGGAACCTTGATTTTAAAAACCATACAATTATTTAGCAGATATATTTGTATGAATTAATTTGAATTTGGGCTATAAGAACTTTATTACCAGGATCTAGCAGAAATTTAATACTTTTCACCACCTACTGCAGCCCTCAAATACATACACTTTTCCCCAAGCTACAGATTGTCTTCTTCCACCAAATAAATCAACAGTTATGCAGGACCATCTATTATGCAGTGGAGAAAAAGAAGAAACAAAATCAAAGCAAAAACCTTGGACATGAATGGAGATTCATTAATTTAGCTCAGTGCCCTGAAGAAAGCAATGCAAAATTCAATCTAACAAGAGAGACTAACTCAAATTAGTGACAAATATGTTTTCTATGGAGTAGAGATGCTTTAGTATTATTGTCCCAGCTACATATGCCTTAGGGAGCATAACATGTACCAGAGGTGCAGTTTCATTGGTACATAATTTCACATGGGAAGAAGCACAGTCAGACACCAAACGCTTGTTTTCTCACGTCTGATATGCAGACTTCCATGAATAAATTTGTTCATTAGAAGTCTGCAAATTACAGACATACATTACTTGATGTGTTCCATATGTTTAATAAATCTTCCCTCTAAATTGTTTTCCCCAATGAAAAATTATATTGCCATTTAAAATATTACTTGATTCATGGGAAATGAGAAGCAATTCTTTAATAGAGTAAATTTATTCTATAAGAATTTCTATTTTTCTGAAATTTCACTGACTTTACAGGTTGATCCCCTCGAGACATGCCCTATAATGGTTTACTTTTACATGCAGTCCTTATGTTTTGAGCCTATGTATTTCTTAAAAATCTGGGAACAACCCATTTAAGCGGCACTATTATGCAGGTATTGTTTTAGTAAAGAAGCTGTAGCTCTCCCTTACTTCCAAGTGGCCACCAGTTGGAAACTGCATTGTTAAACAAGCCATCTTTGTGACAGCCCACTTAGAAAGCTGCTCTAGCTTTTAACACAGCTGATTTTAAATTTCCTCTCAATCATGCTGGCAGTTTACACACCCCGGTTTACACGGCTTCCCCAAACTACCACCCATTTTCACCTAAAAGGAAACCTTAATAATTTTATTTTTTCCAAACAGAACTAGAGTCTTGCACTTCCAACACCAATGTGGGAGGGAGCACATCACCCTGTGGGTGGGGGCGGAGCCTCTTATTCTGCAATCATCGCTGACCATCAAGCTTCCGTGCACGGGAAAAGGCACATCAGCCATATTGCTGCTCAGGACTGGAGAAAATGAGGCGGTCCCAGTGCTTAACTCTCTCCTCTTTTTGCTTCCGTCTAGCCCAGCAACAACAGCAGCTGATACACAGTAACCAGGCTGAGAGTCACGACGCAGGTGGCAGAGGGACGCCCGAGCAGCAGCAACAAGATTGTGGTGACCCAGGTCACAGACTCTAATTACTGCCATCCCTACCCCAATCATTGTCAACACTATTTATGATGACTGCCAAACAAGACATCAGTTGGTTGTCAAACGTTTGATGGTGACATTAACATACCTCTCGATCCTTTGCTGTTTGCATGTTGGGAGGAACTGTGGGTGAGCTGCACGTTCACAGCCTGAAGGGAACATGTGTAATTATTGGAGCTCTGTGTGCAGACACAGAAGGAGAATAAAAATGCTGTCATACTAGGTTGTAAGGAAATCACAGGTTTCCAAAACTAAATCAAACTTTTGCCCTGCAAAGAGTACAGTCATGGAAGAACCTTGACATGGATGGAAGGACTGGATCATTTTAAGGGAGCTAAGAAGGCTCCCTTCCCTCGGTTGAGAAGAGATCACTAAGGGGTATTGCTCACTGACTAGGGCAAAGAATGTGGCTCAGAATCAACAAGAACCTCGTGTTGATCTAAAGTTGGCATGTTACATATTTTCTCATCTTTCTAATCATAAATATTTTACCATTCCTTTTAGACTTAACCTCATCTCTTAGAAACATAAAGTGGGTTACTGCTAAAAACATCTCACTAGGTTTGGCATATATCTTCTCATACAAAATAAGGCACCCAAATTGAGAAATCTGATTTAAGGGGATCTCTTTAAGAATGCAGGTGAATATAGCTTAGGATCTGTACTCAAATTTTTTTAAGGGATTGAAATTCAGTATTTTCACAAGATACCATAAAATCCTCCTTGAACTATTGAAACGCATGTGTAATGGCATGGAAAGTATCATTGCTTTATAAAGTGATTCTAACCAAATTCTGAATCTCTTTACCTCTCTAAAGAATACCTCAGTAAAGAATAAAATTCTCAGAATATAGATACAAACTACATATATACATGTAGTATATATACATATGTGTGTGTGTATATATATATGGTTACACCTATTTAATGCTGGAGCATTGGATTTGAAAGCAGAAGATAAAGCATTAGCTCTGTAACCTCAAGCAAGGTATTTCAGTTTTCTGACCCTCAATTTCCTCATCTATTGAGAGTTTAACAACAACTCTTTAAGGTTAGCAAAAGAGAGACTGAAAATTCTGGACAAAGTTAAAACATTTTAGAAATCTAAGATATTAGAATGCTTTTTACAAATTTCTACCGCTAAATATTAGTATAAAAGTCAGGATGCCATTTGCTAAGTGCATGTAATCTATATTTTCAAATATGAAGTGCAAACATGGCTTATTTGAATTACCCTTCAATCTATCATGAAATCTGAGTGGTTTTTAAATATGTACTTTTAAACGTTTCCTATTTTCTCTTCTTCTATATGCAGCGGTGACACAAAAAATGACAGACCAGCTGAACTACCAGGCAATGAAACTGACCCTTCTGCAGAAGAAGATTGACAATATTTCTTCAGCCGTGAGTGATATAAGGAACACATCCTCCTCACTAGAAGGGAAAATCAGTGAAGATAAAGGCAGGGAATTTCAATCTTTTCTAAAAGGTAAAAGTAAAATAAATTATTCATTCAGTTGAGGCAAACAGCAAATGACTCATTTATCTTTTCTCACATCATTTTGGGATCTTTGCTTTAGATTGGGTGATAGAGAAGTCTAAGATTTTTTTTGAATAAGATACTTTTAAATCCCTCTATTTCTGAAATAACTCGAAGCATCTAAATATTTTTTACTAATATAGTCAACTTTTTGACTGAATATTTCATCTGATTTATTGACATTATGTACCTAGTTACAGTCTAACTTGTATTCCTTTATAGTTAAAATGAGCCATACTTAATCTGCTTCCATTGTGGTTCGCAGCTCAAGATAAAGATGAGGTTAAGGGATGATTATCAGGGACAGCTAGATCCATGGTTATCTTAATGTTGATGAAGATATTGAGGATAAATCTAAAGTGCATTATTATCCCAGAAAGTATCTCGCTCATGGAATATAATCAATAAAATATATTCTAAAACATATCAGGTTGTTATTCATAGAAATGTGAGTCAGTTTTGCCTGAATTTTGTGCTCTTAAAATAGCAGGCTGTGTTCCTTTCTGGAGGAGCTACAGGATGATCCATTTCCTGCTAATCTGAGTTGTCAGAATTCATTTTCTTGTGGTTGTAGGACTGAGGTTCCATTTTCTTGATGACTGTAAGCTGGCTTTTTCCCAGCTTCTGGAAGCCACTGCATTTCTTGGCTTGTGGCCTTGTTGAGCCCTCATGGCAGCTCTCAGACCCACTCTTCTGCCTTCTTCTTCCTCTTTAAGGACTCATATGATTACATTGGACCTATCTGGATAATCCGGGATAATCTCCTCATTTCAAGGTTCTTAACCTTAATCACATATGTCAAGGCCCTTGTGCCATGGAAGGTAACGTATTCACAGGTTAAGGGAATTAGGGTGTGAACATCTTAGGTGGGGCAGCATTTTTCTGCCTACCAGAGAGACTTATGCTGAATATATAGTGAGTAATAGCTATGGGAGAGTTAAGTACAATACAGTGGGACCCCTTGATAGTTTCAATAAATCCAGTCTTAGACTTCAGGGAAGGTTTCTGCAAAGAAAAACCACCTCAACTGATAATGGATCAGGAAGAGTTAATTCGGCAGAGGTTTCAGGTAGGGCACAGATATTCTAGACAAGTATTTTGGTTACTAGGAGCATCTCAATTCAATGGGCTTATTGTTTGTTCCCAAGTCTCAGGATTATTGGTCCCTTTCACTTTGTTTTATACATAAAACATACTCACTGTACACCCCATTTCTATCACTCACAAGTTATTTTTTCTCTATTTTATGTGGTTCACAGGTAAGAGAAATAAAAAGGTGATTTCCATATCCTTTACCAGTACAGAGCAATCATGATTTTTTTTTAATCATGTAAATTATTGGTGCTATTAACCGACTGAAAGAAAGACTCTGTCCTACATTTCTGGCATGCTCCCTGTGGCTAAAACTTACCCATGGCAAGCATGAGAGAGGAATGTATTTTCCCTGAAGTGAGCATGAGAAAGAAGTCAAATAGGAACAGTACATAATTGACTATAACCATAGTAATGCAATTTGTTTAGCAAAATTTGGTTATCATAACCTGAGAGAATTAGGCCTGTCAACAGCTTTTTGTGAAACTACTAACAAAAATTCTGACCCTGACATGGGAAAAAATACACACTCATAGCAACAACAACAGTATTCCCTCTTCAACAGGACATGTTAATCATGTACTGAGCACAGTCAATTAATGAGAACCAGATGGCTTGTAGTTAATGAATGTTTATACAGGAAACAAAAACTAAATTCACCCCCAAGGTACTGTGCTTTCCTAAAACCACGACCCCTTCTCTCGCTTACTCTACATCCAAGTTGAGAAGCACTGCTTCATCTGCTAGTAGCCAACGAAACTGTTCAAAATCAAATGCCCCAGCACCTTAAGAAGTATCTGACTCTTACGAATAGGCCATGCATTCACAACCACAGAAGGGACATGCCCAGGTGTTTGATATCAAATATATCTGTTGTTACCAAATACAATATCAAATCGTTTAGGAAGTAGAAGCACATGAGTCACATGAAACAGAATCAGATAGAGTTCAAATGATGTGCCCACTCATATATTGACATAAAGCACTTTGATGTATCTTTGCAAAATCAGATTCTTGCACAGTTGTTTCTTTAGTAACAAATTATAGAAATATTATCTGAAAAGCGTGTTTTCCTGAAACAAGCTTTTAAGCTAATAATCTGATTCCTTTTCAGACACTGCTGTGATTTTTACCCTTTGCCCAATGTAGTTTTCCATTGAAGTTTTTTTTTTTTTCTCTGTTTTTACTTACATTAAATACATCGGTAAATCAGCAGTCGCATTCTGTTACCATGATTGTTATGTTGGGAGAGGAAGAAAGGGGAAAAAAGGCAAATGCTTTCTTAGAAGCCAAAAAAGAAAAAAGATACCCCCCCTTAAAAAAAAAAAAATCAGAAGAAAAAAATGAAGAGCTGGGAAATAAAAACTAAGATTCCCTAAGCCCAACAGAGCTCCAAGGAAAGCAGAAGAGCTAATAGGAAGTAGAAGGAAGGCAGCAGATAGGCCCAGAAGCTAAGGCCAATCCTGTTCCTAAGGGGGGCAGGGGAGGGGAGAAGAAGCCTGGAGAAATGGTTTCCCAGCCCCAAGGCAATGAAACAGCTTCCCTACTGCTCCATGGGGAAAACTACACAGACAAAGAACTTCATTTCTAAGAAACTTAAGGGAGCTGTCGTAGTTCTTCCACTTGTAAGGATGCAGTGGCTGCTTTGGGGGGCTAGTGGGTGCTGGGAAAAGGAGGGGAAAATGTGTATGTGTTTCAGGGCCATGGGAACTAAGGCTGCCCCTGGTGAAGGAAGGGAATTTAGGCGTAAGTGGGAGAACCTAAGCTGGGTCCTTCAGAATCTCAGCTTCATGGATTTCGCAGCTTCTCTGGGACAGGAGGCAGTCTGCAAGCCAAAAGGGCAGAAAGGTTCCAATCCTAGGTCACTATGGCCTCTCCTATCTTATTTCCTCCAATTTCCTCAAAACCCTGGGCTAGAACAAGAAGGGATTTAGAGTTCTCTCTTGCCTTGATGGCTTCCCAAAGACATCTTAAAATACCTGATGAGGGGTGTGAAGAGAGACTAGAGATTTAGAAAGGACCAGCGTCCTCTGGTGATGTGAGACAGTTGTGAGGGACCCTCAGTGCCCGCCGTTCCCTGTCCACAGGAACAGGTGTTATGATACTAGGGGGCCACAAGTAGGCCTCTGTGGTGCTACCCCCCTAGTGGTACGCGGATTAAACCACTGGTTGCATGGGGGACGGGTTTGGGGGCTAAGCATGGAGGGACCAAACCGAAGATACTAACAAAGGAGAAAAGATATAGGGCCTGATGGGAGGCGGGGGGCAGAACAGACTGTACAGTGGGAATAAAGATCATACCTATTTACAGGGAAGTAGAAAAGACGTGGTAATGGGTGGATCAAATTGAATGGGAACCCTGGGAAAGGACAGAAAACTCCTCCTTCTTGCTGACTCCTCTTGACTCCCCTACAATGGCCTGTGCTAGCCTGAGACTGCTCTCCAGTTGCTCGGTTAATTCCCCAGGAAAGGTAAACCTACACCCAAGAGTTAGGCTGGCCAGAATATAGGTGAAGTAAGAATCAGAGTTGGAGGAAGCTAGCAGGGGAGATTGGGCTAGAGTAGCTGCCACCGGTACTGTTCTCTACAGCCCCTCCCCAAACCTCATATACACCTCGGATTCCACTTAATTACAAAGTTAAGAGGGCAGGTAGATCAATCACAACCCCCATAAAACAGTATCACAACTGAACTACCATCAATTAAAGTGCAAACTGCAGAGGGATACAGTGTCTGGGGCTGAGGCAATCCGAGGGCCAGAGAGAAAAAAGTGCATATGTGTAAGTCAGAGGATGGGTATCGGAAACTGGTCGCTCCATTTAGATCACAGATGCAGGCAACTAGTGAAGATTCTTTGGAGGACTCTGGGGTCCAGAATCTCCCCCACTGTGGGGGAGAAGCTACCTAAGAGGCTGGGTGAGGGGAAAGTAAGCCTTGGAAGAGTTCCTGAGCCACAGATGACACTGCATCTCCACCTCTGCCCAGTTAGCTAACAACAAGACTCCAGCCTGGTGCCGGAGAGCTTGCCTTCCCGTTCTCACCTCTACCTAGAAACACCCTCCACAAGGCCAACTCAGTGTTTTCGAATATGAGAAACTCCAACCAAATGAAAACAAAAAGGAAATGTTTCCTTACTCCCCTCTGCTCTGAGGCTTACTTTCCCCCAGGGCCCCTAATGTGACTGAACTGGAAACCTCCTTCCTCACTTCCTGGGTTCGCTACCTTCTCCATCCCAGGGAGGGGAAGAAAAAGGGGATCAAGAACAAAGACTGACCAAAAGCAGAAGGGGAAGGGGCGGGAGACAAAAAAAAGTTTTCTGAAAAAAATGGGGACGAGGAGGAGGAGGAAAGAGAAGTAGGTCACTCTCTTGCACCTATAATACAAAGTGAAGAAAGTTTGTTTTGGAAGGTAAGTCCTGGGGGATCTGAGCCCCAAGCCCCAGAGCAGGGGTAGGAGGCCAGTGGCAACAGCTGCCTGGTGTTGTTGCTGAAGCGTTACAAAGTGCCGTGACGGAGCTGTCAAGAGGCAGCCCTTGGGAGTCAGGGCCCCGTGTGCTGTTACCGTAGGGGCTGTGTGCTGAGCAGTGGGGATGGAGGTTATTTCTTGGCTCTCGTGCTAGCTCCATACTTGTTTGCCTCTAGCCACCCCTCAGGTGCTACAACACTGGCTCTTGTTCTGCTGGGACTGCTCACGGAGATCCACACCCTGGCTTCGGCCTGCTGCACCCCCCAGATCCTGGGGTTCGCTCTTTGGCAACTTCTTAGCTATTGCCAGGAAGAGATCGTTCACGTTCTTAGCTGTCTTGGCTGAAGTCTCCACAAACAATAAGCTGTTGTCACCTGCACACGCCTGGGCCTCTTCGTACTCCACCACGCGCTTGTTGGCCAGGTCAGCTTCGTTCCCCGCCAGGGCAATAACAATGCTAGGACTGGCCTGTCGCTGTAGTTCCTTTACCCATGTCTTTGCTCGGGCCAAGTTTTCCTGATTAGTAGTGTCATGAACCACAGTTGCAGCTTGGGCACCTCTGTAGTACACGGCGGCCAAGCTATGGTATCGCTCCTGCCCCGCTGTGTCCCACATCTCAGACTTGACTGTTGTGTCATCTAGACAAACCGACTGGGTGAGGAAGGCCGCTCCAGTGACTCTCTCCTGGTACTCGTGGAACTGCCCTTTGACAAAACGTAATTCCAGGCTAGACTTCCCCACTGCAGACTCACCCAGCAGGACCAGTTTGAACTGGCATATTTTGTTGGCCTGGGGCTGCCCACTGGGCCTGGCTGTGCTTCTGCTAGTCATGGCTAGATTATAAGAGTGGGAAAGGGAGGGGGATGCCACAAAGTGGCAGAGGGGGGAGGGGGAGGGGGAGGAGGAGGGGGAGGAGGAGGGGGAGAAGGAGGGGGAGGGGGAGGGGGAGGAGGAGGGGGAGAAGGAGGGGGAGGGGGAGGAGGAGGGGAAGAAGGAGGGGAGGGGGAGGGGGAGGGGCGGGGACTTCCAGGCTTCAACAGTCCTGGGGCTCCGTCTCCCCGGTGGGGCCCAAGCCTGTGTCTGCAGCTCAGCCAAACCCTCCTCCTCCTCCTCCCCCTCCTCCTCCCACTCCCCCTCCTCCTCCCCTCCCCCTCCTCCCACTCCCCCTCCTCCTCCCCTCCCCCTCCCCCTCCCCCTCCTCCTCCTCACCCTGGGGTGGGGCCCCAGCCTCCATTGAAGTTTTAAAGCATGAGAGTACCTTCTAATTTTTACTTTGATTGTTTACTTTTTTTCCTAATTAATTTGATCATGATTCTGTACTGAATTTTACCTGTTACAGTGTTTTTGCCTATTTCATTCTTTTTCTGACTTTCAGGTCATGTAGTTTTTCTCTTGCTGAAGTTAAAATCTGTTGTTATTGTCCACAATTAACTAATTAATTTAATTATGCTTAAGTTTTATTTTACCTTGTCAATCTTGAAGAACATTTTAAGCCAAAATTATGAGGTTATAAAACTTAGGGAAGTCTGATTCCTAACATTAATTATTTTATTGTGTTTCATCTAGTTGTTTTTGTCATGATAATTAAAGACAATTTTAACTAACAGGAAATGACTAAATGATCCTGTAGAAAGTGCAATAAAAATAACTTTGCTATTAAGCAGTGCCTTACACTCAGTGAAGCTAATATATTCTATTTTAAGTATAAGAAATCTAATTTTCCACATTTCATTTTCTGTGTAGCATCTAGAATGTGCTCAACGAAGATTTGTTGTATAAATGAGTGACATGTCAAATGCTAAGTAAAATTTAGAGAATAAAAATACTTTAAAACCTTTCATGTTAGTAAATGCAAAAGTTAGGACTGTTTCAGTATAATTTATCTTAACTGCAGCTATTTAATCTTTTCTAAGCCTTTCCTTAGTACTTTGGTGCTGTGTGTCACTGATTACTATTTCATACTTCACATGCTTTTATTACTTTTTTCTATTACATACAAGTTGATTTTCACTTACTTATAGTTTTTAGACTTTTAAGTTTATATCAGTTTCTACTAGGTTTAGAAATGTAAAACAAATTTTTGTACTCTGGAAATCCTAGACCCTAAAGATCAATTAAAAACATGCATCTTTAAGATCTAGGATTTCCAAGGAAATATTTATCCATTCACAGCTTTGTCTTTGTACCACATTAATTAGTATCAAGACTCTCAAGCAATACATCATTCTATCTGGTATAATTGCTCTTTCACAATATGTTTTATGTAGGTCTCTCAAGCAACTTAAATACTTTTTAAAACTTGCTTACAAAATAGAGACATGTAGAGACTATGTATTTTTATCCTATAATCATCTTTCTTGAATAGACTTCATAGTAGCCATAATTTACTTCACAATACCCCATTGTACAGACCTTCCTGATTAAAATGCTTTGTATTATGTTGCCTGTATTTTACCTTATAGATACTGGCTACATTGGCTACATGTTTGAATGAACATATCTTCCATTTATATCTGTTTCATTGCCATGTACTATAAATATGCCTCAAGCATGTTTTATTTTTCCCGTTTTCTGTTTTTGTATGTAACAGGTTTGTTTCTTTGTTTTTACATGTTTGAATATTTATTTCCTGTTCTAAGTAGTTCTGAATAGTTCAAGACCCTTTTCTTCTTTTTCCTTTTTTTTTTTTCTAATGCTACGTTTATAACTATCCATAATTCTGGCTCGTGATCATTCTATTCTTTCTAAAGGGGAGATACTAGTATGTGCTTCATTAGTGGCAAGTTTCCTCTCCTCTTTTTGTTAAGAATTAATGTCATGATATTGTAAATCAACTATATTTCAATAGAAATATTTTAAAAAAGAATTATCAAACTAAAAATAAATAAATAAAATCACCTAAAAAATTAATGTCATATTATGAGAGTCAATGTGGCTCTTAAATTTCTGTCATTTGACTTAGTTTTGTGATCCTCAAACCTCTCATTATTTTTATTTTATTGTTATTATGAACTATTGTTGAATCTTGTGATTATTACTTCATATTGTTCCTCCTCTGGGAACCTCATTAAATTTCATCTCTGCAGTCAATATATTAAATTTTATAAGCTTGAAACACAAGTTCTGAAACCTAATTACAGTTGACCCTTGATCAACATAGGTTTGAACCTCCTGGGTCCACTTACATAAGCAGACTTTTTTCAATGGTAAATACTACAGCGCTACACAATCCCCAGTCGGTTGCTTGAATCTAAGGATGTGGAACTGTGGATTCAGAGGAACCTTGGATATAATGGAGGGCCAGCTATAAATTATATGTGGAGTTTTAGCTGTGCAGAGGGTCGGCACTCCAATCCCTGCATTGTTCAAGGGTCAACTGTACTAGAAACCTAATAAACAGTCATGAGCTAACATCAGGTATTATTTACTAAGGCAGAAAGCCCCAAACCATTTATTTTTATACAAGACTAAGGCTAGAATCATTGCATACAAGGCTGTATTAACTGAAGTCGGTAGTAGTTCCTTTATGCCTTTGTCCAGAGAACCTTAGTTCTATGATTCTAGCATGTTCCCAGCAACTGATTTTTTCCCTCAGACTTATCAGTTAAGAGGGTGACCACCTTATATGAACTCTAGTAATTTTTTTAAAATTTCATAAGTAAATGCAGTCAAGAGATATTTTTATTATTTCATGTCATTTATGTTTAGTCTCAAACTTTTATCTTTTTAGAGCTATCTAAAGTTTACATTATTAAAATCATGT
Organism: Balaenoptera physalus; assembly: GCF_965194825.1. Taxonomy (NCBI): domain Eukaryota; kingdom Metazoa; phylum Chordata; class Mammalia; order Artiodactyla; family Balaenopteridae; genus Balaenoptera; species Balaenoptera physalus. The sequence continues at coordinate 10,739,206 of NC_138884.1, forward strand.
ATCATTTATTGTTGTTTATTATTTCTTTCTCCAGGTCTAAAATCCAAAAGCATTAATGATCTGGTGAAAGATATAGTAAGAGAACAATTTAAAATTTTTCAAAATGACATGCAGGAGACCATAGCGCAGCTCTTCAAGACGGTATCAACTCTCTCAGAGGACCTTGAAAACACCAGACAGATAATTCGACAAGTTAATGAAACCGTGGTTTCAGTAGCAGTCCAGCAAAAGTCTGTTTTAATGCAAGAAAACAGGCCCACTTCGACTGATATACTGGATCTAAAAAATCGCATTGTGAATGTAAGACAAGAAATGACTTTTGCATGTGAGAAGCCTATTAAAGAACTAGAAGCAAAGCAGACTCATTTAGAAGGTGCTCTAGAACAGGAGCGCTCAAGGAGCATTCTGTATTATGAATCCCTCAACAAGACCCTTTCTAAAATGAAGGACGTGCAGGAGCATCTTTTATCAACGGAACAAGTATCAAATCAGAAGAGTGTTCCAGCCGCTGAATCAGTTAGCGATAACGTCACTGAATACATGTCTACTCTACATGAGACTGTAAAGAAGCAGGGTTTGATGCTGCTGCATATGTTCGATGATTTGCACACCCAAGACAGCAAGATTAACAATCTCACCCTTGCTTTGGAGATGGAGAAAGAATCTGTCAGGGAGGAATGTGAAGACATGTTATCCAAGTGCAGAGATGATTTTAAATTTCAAATTAAGGACACAGAAGAGAATTTACAAGTTTTAAACCAAACATTGGTTGAGGTTCTCTTTCCAATGGACAATAAGATGGATAAAATGAATGAGCAACTAAATGATTTGACTTACGATATGGAGATTCTTCAACCCTTGCTCGAGCAGGGAGCACCGTTTAGAGAGACAATGACATATGAGCAACCAAAAGACGTAGTAGCTACAAAGAAAAAAGTGGAAAATTTGATTACTGCTGTTAGCAGTCTAAATTTGCTTATCAAAGAACTTACAAAAAGATACAACTTACTTAGAAATGAAGTACAGAGTCGTGGGGATTCCTTAGACAGACGCATCAATGAACATGCCTTAGAAATGGAAGATGGTCTAAATAAGACAATAACTATTATAAATAATGCCATTGACTTCATTCAAGATAACTACATGCTAAAAGAGACTTTAAATACAACAAAGTATAATCCTGAGGTCCATCACAAATGTATCCAAAATATGGAAACTGTTTTGACATTTATTTCTCAATTCCAACGTTTGAATGAGTCTATTGAGATTTTGGTCAATGACAATCAGAGATATAACTTTGTTCTGCAAGTTGCCAAGGCCCTTGCATATATTCCTAAAGATGAAAAACTAAGTCTGTCCAACTTTCAAAAGATTTCTCAAATGATCAATGAAACCAGTTCCCAAGTGATAAAATACCAGCAAAATATGAGTCATTTGGAGGAAAAAATACTCTCAGCCACAAAAATTTCCAAAGATTTTGAAACTCGGTTGCAAGGCGTTGAGTCTAAAGTGACCAAGACGCTCATACCTTATTATGTTTCACTAAAAAAAGGCTTTGTAGCTACAAATGAGAGAGACCAGGCTCTACAACTGCAGGTACTAAATTCCAGATTTAAAGCCCTGGAAGCAAAATCCATTCATCTTTCCATTAATTTCTCTTTACTTAACAAGACTCTCTATGAAGCTTTAACAATATGTCATGATGCTTCTACAAGTATATCAGAACTGAATGCTACAATACCCAAGAGGATAAAAGGTTCCCTACCAGATATTCAGCTTCTTCAGAAAGGTCTCACAGAATTTGTGGAATCAGTGATTGAAATGAAAACTCAAATTGCCCTATCTAATTTAACTCGGTATATAAATCAAGCATTGTCTGGTAGTCTTGCAAATATTGTCAAGTCACAGAAGCAAATAAAGCCATTGCTGAAGAAACCCAATACACTTAAGAAACCAACAGTGAATGTGACCACTGTCCTGATGGGCCGGACCCAAAGAAACACAGACAGCATTCTACTTCCTGGTAAGCTATTGTTAAAAAATAACTTTTAATCTCTTTTCCTATTTAAGTGGTGTTTAGTAGGTCTGTATGGTTTAGCAAGAGCATAAGATATAAAGAGCACTTACTTAAACTTGAGTAAATAGTTAAGAAATTCAAAGATCCCTGATATATTATTTGAATCTGATTTTATCCTATATAAAGCAGGCATCAATACAAAACAACTGTTTATAGTGTAAATATTTTTCTACATGTTTCTTAACTTTTTATCTGACAAGACCCCTATAAAACAATCAAGTTTGCCCTTGTAGAACATTTTTCTTTGCATGTGTAATTAAAGGAAGCTATTAGACAATGAGCTCCCTGATGAGTAAGACCAGATTGTATCCTATTCATTTTGGTGTTACCTGGCAAAGTGTCAGTATGCAATAGGAACTCAGTGAATATCTGTTGAATGACTGTCTGGCTGAGCGAAGGTACAGTGAGCAGGTATTCAGTTTGGGCAGATCACAGAAGGCCTTGAATGACAAGCTAAGTATCTTAGTCCCTTTGGGCTGCTTTAACAAAACGCCACAGACTGGGTAGCTTAGAAACAACAGAAATTTATTTCTCGACGTTTTAGAGACTGGAAAGTCCAAAATCAGGGTGCCAACATAGTCACATTCCGGTGAGGGCCCTCTTCCAGGTTCACTTGGTTCCAGTAATTGCATGCTGTGTCCTCACATGGCAGAAGGGGTGAGGGAACTCTGGGGGGTCTCTTTTATAAGAACACTAATCCCATTCATGAGGGCTCCATCCTTATCTCTTAAGCACCTCCAAAGGCCCCACCTCCTAATATCAGCAACTCTGGAAGTTATGATATCAACATATACATTTTGGGGAGATACATTCAAGGCATGCAGACATGATTTTGTAAAGAGTGGTCTTCGAAAATTTCAAGCAGAGCATTGGGTATGGTGAGAACTGTGTCTCAGAAGCACGAAGCTAGCAGTAGTGTGTAGTATGACCACAGAGAAGAAATCAGAGATACCAGTTAGGACACTATTGGCAAGATCAATGGGAGCCAGATCTTAGGAAGAGGTAGTTGAATCAGAGGAGATGGGTATGAATAGTGTCATGAAAGTAATATCACCAGAAACAGAAAGATTGTGGGAAAATTAATGGTCTAAGGAACAACAAATCATGATTCTGGTCCTAGTTATTTCCATATGTTTCTGTGTAGCCTTGAGTAATTCACCTCTCTGGGTCTCGGCTTCTTCCTTTTATGTGATGGGATTGCAATAGGTATTTTTCTGAGCTCACTAGTAGAAATATGTTGCAGGCTGGATTGCTGTAAAAAAACATGAGCTTTTCGCAGCCTGAATACACAGCACTTTGGGAGGGGAGAGATCTAGAATATACTGAGGTTTTGCATTTGGGAAATGAGAGGGTAGAAGTACCATTGACAGATGTTGTAAACACCAGAGAAGCATACATTTGGGAAGAAAGAAGAATTTAGTGTAGTGCATATAAACTACTTAATAGTCTCGCTGTATGAAAGAAGTGTTTTATTAAGATGTCTGGCATATGAGTAATATTAAATAATCTTTCCACAATGAAAAGAATAGCTACGGACTCTTACTAAAAGAAATGACAGTGAACCTCTCATATGAGTCTGCTGTTAAAATATACACTCATTTGGATGAATTTTGAATTTTATTGCTTTTTCATTACAAAAGGGTAATCATTATCCTCCTTAATATGACCCTTCATGTTTAATCTCTGAATGTTCAGATAATATGAAAAATCACAGAATAATACAAAGTTGAGTTGTCTCTTGACAATTTAAACTATTTTATTTATTTATGACTCCTTCCAAATTAATCTGACCCAGGAGGACTAATCTTACCATGTGGGATCACAGAACAAATTATTTAGGCTTACATGTTTCCAAGAGAAAAGTAGTATTTCAGTACAAGATGTTCTTACAATAATAATTTTAGGAAAAATATTGAGTTGTTCTTTCTTCATACTACTTTAATCCTTGGTCCTCTTGTGGCCACTGCAAATGAGTTTCAGTTAAACTCCACAGGATGTGTGATCATACACCAGGCGAACTGTGTCATTTTTTTTTCCCTTAAACCAAAAAATACCCGTATCTATCCAGTAAGTATAAATTTAAATAGCTTCAAAATTAATTGACTTGAGACTCAATAGAACATAAGAAATAATAAACTTTTAGAGTACAAAGAATGCATGTTAGGAGCTTATAAAAATTGCATTGAGATATTTATATCAAGTTGACTCAATATTGGGCTTAATGGGCTAATAATTAACTTAGTACTGATTCTCTTTTTTTAATGATGCCTGGATATAATTGTTTCTTGTTCCTTTATTTACTGTAAGTAGAATTTTTATAGGCCTCAAGTTAATAATTAATTAAAAGTTCTTTATCTTTGTAAAGATAACCCATAATGATGTCAGGGCAATAACGGTATATTGGTCTAATTTCATATGGGGGGCAGATATTCACTGTATCCAGGATCAGCAACAAAAATGTGTGAGGCCCTTTCAAGTGGATGCGTAGGTATGTGTGCTCATTAAGCCAGCTCTGCTTCTATGGGTCATAAAACTGATGGTATTCACTGAACAGCTGAGCAGGTAAAGTCTGTGCAAGATAATAAAACCAGTGGACTCAGGCTAAATTCTCCTCTAAGAATAAACCAATTGCAAAATAAACTACTCCCTTTGATACCAACTGTGAGACACACTGACACACTAGTTAAATTTGGCTGTGTTTCCTCTGACTTTTCCTATGATACTGTAAATACTGTCTAGCCACATTACTCCCCTACCTAACACCAGAAGGTAATTTATCACGATTTTACAAATCTCACAATAATATTATTCAGATTATAGCCACTATCATTTGCAGAATAAATGCAGTTTGTAGAAAGAAAAACCACAGAAACATAGTTTTTAAAATTTAATCTTTTTTTCTCTTTTTTTAAATTGAAGTATAGTCGATTTATAATATAGTGTTAGTTTCAGGTGTACAGCACAGCGATTCACTTATACGGTTATACATATATGTTCTTTTTTAGATTCTTTTCCCTTATAGGTTATTACAAAATGTTGAGTATAGTTCCCTGTGCTATACAGTAGGTCCTTGCTGTTTGTCTATTTTATATAGTGTGTATATGTTAATCCCAATCCTCATTTATCCCTCCTCCCTCCCCCTTTCCCCTTTGGTAACCATAAGTTTGTTTTCTATGTCTGTGAGTCGCTTTCTGTTTAATCTTAATTTGAATAACTGATAACCTCCTTTGAAGCCTAATAATAGTAATACTATAATGACGTAATATTGGATACCATTTATTAACACTTACTACATCCCAGGCACTGTAAAAATTCTACTACATATGTTCTTTCATTTAATATCTAGGAGGTAGCTATCATTATTCTTATTTTGAAGATGAGTAAACTAACCCTCAGAGAGATGAACTAAGGTATCCTGCCTAAGGTCATGCAACTAGTAAGTGATGGAGCCTGACTCCTGGTCTGTTGGACTCAGGGCTCCGCTCAACGACTGTACTGAAGTAGATTGTGACGTCTATTCACCTGCCTTTCTCTTCCTTCTGCTTGTGTTTGATGAATCATATCTATCTCAGAGTCTGGCCATATCTGAATATTCCGTATGGCCAGAGTTGATATTCCCAGGGAGTTTGCTTTCTTGAGGATCCAAATATTACCACTTGTTTCTGCATTGACCAGAAGGAAGTAAAAGGGATACTTTCAGTTTAGCTTTTCTGTGTCAATGGCCAGTGGGCAGTTGTCATTGAAAGTTGGCATCAGTTGTTCACCATATCTTCTTCTTTTTTTTTTTTTTTAATTTATTTTAATTTATTTATTTTTGGCTGCGTTGGGTCTTCGTTGCTGCGCGTGGGCTTTCTCTAATTGCGGCGAGCGGGGGCTACTCTTTGTTGAGGTGCACAGGCTTCTCATTGCGGTGGCTTCTCTTGTTGCAGAGCACAGGCTCTAGGCGCACAGGCTTCAGTTGCTGTGGCACGTGGGTTCAGTAGTTGTGGCTTGTGGGCTCTAGAGCACAGGCTCAGTAGTTGTGGCGCACGGGCTTAGTTGCTCCGCGGCATGTGGGATCTTCCTGGACCAGGGCTTGAACCCGTGTCCCCTGCATTGGCAGGCGGATTCTCAACCACTGCGCCACCAGGGAAGCCCCACACCATATTTTCTTTGAGCTGATGCAGTAGGAGGTAACATTCAGAGTTCTCTTCCATATCGCTTTCTTCTGAGCCATTCCCACATTCAGTTATGCTAATTATGATTCCTCTCAGGCCAATGCTGATAAACTGTTCTGGTCGAATCCCTAAATATTTGATTTGTTTCTAAACAATAGTCCAGTAGACACCAAGAGGATTTTATTTCCTCTTTGAAGATTTGTTTGTGGAGCAATTGGCAGATTTGACCCTGCAGAGCAGGTTTGGCTGCTTGCCTTGCAAGAGGAGCTGAATCCTGAACTGAATTGTTGTAACGATGTCAGCAGCATGGCTGAGGATGCGCCCTCCGCTCGTGAGACCATGGACTTTTCATTTTAACCGTTCCTCCAGTATTTACCAAGTATATTTAACTCGCCTTAATAAACCTCTTGTATTCATCACTGTCACTTTAACTACTCTTCTTAAGAAAGACTACATTCTGTAACAGATTTGGCAGTATACCAAATACAACTTTTTAAATTATCATTTCTGTGAATATAAGCAATTTAAAAGAAAAACTAAGAACCTAGTGAATATTTTACTGTCTTACATCACTTTAAAACCATTTCTAAATTTTGTGACACAGCATAGAGGCAGTTGTGATGACTAAGAAGCACTGAACTTGGAATCAGGAAAACAAAGTTTAAGTCCTGACTAGCAATGTGTTTATTTGTAAAAGTCATTTATTTTTCTAAAACTTACTTTCCCCATTTATAAAATTAGAATAACATATCTACCTTACAAAGTTTGAGAATCAAAGAAATCAACTTTCATACAGTGTATTATTGAGGTAGTTATGACTATATGATACAATTTTCTCAGCTATATTCAATGTTTATATTTTATTTTCTCTAAAAATTTCACTTAATATTTGATACGTAATTATTTCCATGTAGCAACATAATTTAAATGCTCATGGTATTCCATTGTTCCATCTTTAATTTATGTCACTGTGTTTTAAACTCAGCAAATGTTGATAAATGAGCTTATGCTTACCACATAATAAATCAAAAAGAACAGGATTAAAAATATAAAGGCTTAAATGTATAAAAATGCATGGGTACTGACAAGCACTAAAAAATATCCACAAAAGTTTTAATAAGAGTTTTTTCCAAGGTATTTCAGCTCTTTATATGCTTTTCCACATCATAAAAATAAACATTCTCACATATACCTCAGGATAAGTTGACTTCTATACAAAATATTGAATATAAGCTAATTAAATTTTGAAGGATAGCTACTTGAATTGACTTTAGAATGTGTTTTGTAAGGTATCCAAAATGACACACAAGCTTGCTATGCTAGAAGCATTCATGGGATTCAGCATTTAGTTATACACACAGCTAAGGATTATTATAGTGAAATAATAGATGATAGGATCAGCAAGGGGAAAGACCCAGGCAGAGTCTGGAGAAATCCATGCATAGGCTTTCTTATGCTCTCTCCCTCCCATGAGGGGGTGTACTTCTATGTGTTCTGTTTTCCAGTCACCAAAAAATGCAGTCACATGTGTGCAATTTTTCTGCCCAGAGAAGACCCTCAGATATTAAGCTCTCAAGGGTTTTATTGGGGCTCACACTGTTATAACAATGTACCATAGATAAGGTGGCTTATAGTCAAGGGAAATTCACTTCTCACAGTTTTGAGATCAGGCTGGCATGGTCAGGTTCTGATGAGAGCCCTCTTCTGGATTGCAGACTGTCAACTTCTTGTTTTATTCTCACATGGCAGAAAGGGAAGGAGTGAGAAAGTTCTCTGGGGTTCCTTTTAAAAGGGCACTAATCCTATTCATGAAGGCGCCACCCTAAATACCTAAATGACCTAAATACCTCCCACAGGCCCCACCTCCTAGTACCATCACCTGGGGAGTGAGGAATTCCACCTATGAGTTTGTGGGGGACACAAACATTCAGTCCATAATAGGGCTGGTCACGTAGGCACCCTCTGTTGAGCACATACCAAAACTCCATACTCTAAAAGGAAAGTAGACATTCAGCATAAACCATATAGCTTCTCCGAAGAGTCAGGGCACTGCAAAAGACACTTTTTAAATAGTTAGAGAATAGAGAGAAGCCAAGTTCCCAGGCATAGATCAAGGGAAAATCCTTGCAAGTCGGCCTTTCTAAAGGCAGCAGTCTCAGGCCTGTTATATTGACTCTTTTCTGCTCATGATATTAAAGATATTCTTTGTGTCAGAGTTGGTTAGCAAACCTGTCTTCTGGGGACAGCCTCCCCAGTATGTGTCAATAAAACATATCAGTATTGAAAAGAATATTAAATGAACTAGTTTTTGTTCATTGTTCCCTGGGAGAAGAAAAGACTCCCCTAGCTTTCCAGAGGATGCCCCTTTGTAAGGAAGGATGACAGTTGAAGAGAGGATGCTGACAAAATTGACAATCCTTTCCTGCTTCATGTCTTGCAATAAAGTGACCATGGTACCTAAGGTGAACAGTCAGAAACTCATGCATTTGACACTCACATCTGAACCAAAATTTATGACACATGGTCTGACAATAAAAAGGAAATGGGACAGGATACCAGGTTCCATTTACATAGTCACTGCATATGCTGGGATTCGTTTTCTAACAAGAATCACAGGAGCTATTTCTCAACAATAGACTCTTTCTTTGACACCAAATTTGATTATTAACTGGTCTGTAATTAAATACACTGAATAGATGTCTTTCCACCAGTCCCTGACAACACTGTAAGTTCAAAATTGCACATGATAGTATTATTTTGTGCTGTATTGATTATCAAACATGAAAAAGAATGTGCTGGGATTATTAAATCACAGATTGTGACCATGTGGCACAGCAGTTTGAGTGGACATGATACTCGCATCTTGACAAAAAAATTGCAGCATAAAAAAATAGCTCTGCCGTATATTAACTGCGTATGAAATTTGAAAAACATACCCTAAAAGTTGTAATTGCCAGTTTTACTATACACAGCCTCAAAGTGCATCTGAATGGAAATAATAAGTATTTTATTATAAATTTAATTTGAATTATTCAAAGCTGTTTATTCTGAATATCATTGTTTTAGGGGAAAATATCACATGGCACTTTGTTGATACTGTGGATTAATGAAAACTCAAGTCTCTTCACCTCTCGAACAAATTACCAGAAAAATTATTACACGGTGTTTGGACAGCTAAAGAAATCAGTGAAAGAAAGTTATTGTGTGTCACTGTGCCAGAGTCATATAGGAATTAAAATACACACCTAACTTTTACAAAAAAGGAAATCAATTTTTATAGTTAATCAACAGTCCTTTAAGAACTCTTTTCTAGGCTTTATAACCCTAAGCAAGTGTTAAATTTAAAAATTTTCATGGATATTTAGATTCGAGAGGCATCAGCACAAATATTGTGCCAATAAAATCAGGTATCGTTATAGATGCTTTGGATACATCATAACATTTTAAAAAATTTCTATCTTCTTGGAGTTTACACTCTAGCAAGGATAGAGAAAAAAAAACATAAGTAAAAATGTAAATTACATAGTATGTTAAAAGGTGATAAGTATTATGCATAAAAGAAAAAGCAGAGAAAGGTAGAGAAGCAGAGTTTTGTGGGATGTGCTGAGTGTGTTGGGAGCCAAGTGCAGCATTATTAAATAAGATGGTGGGATAGGCTTCAACTGTGGGAAAAATAGTGAATTCTGCAGGCAACTGGGGATATAATGGAAACTTTGTTATTTTGTTGTAACAAAAGTTGACAGTGGAAGATGTACCTATAGAGTAATGTGATATTTGGTTGTTATGTTTTATGTTTTAAAATTTTTTCCATGTGCTTTTGAACACTATGTTGTTATAATGCTGTTTTGAATGTGAAAGAAAAGAAACATGCCACAGCATATACTAAGCACTAAATGAATGTTATAGGAGTTCATTATCATAAGAGTTTCGTGTCTTACTGAGAACTGGATGTTTGGGCAAATCTCATGGAAGAGGTAGCTTTGGGCTGAGCATTTATTCAACCATTTACACATTGTGTTGAGTATAATATGTTTAAATTCATCCTGTTGGTAACAATTAAAAATTTTTGAGCAGGAGTATGACGTCACCTTGTATGTGCATTATTAAGATTTATTTTGAGTTCATTCACAGATCAGTTAGAAAATTATTACAGCAGCCCTGGCTTGAATAGATTAAGACTTCAAATAGTGATAGAGAAAGGAACAAAATGGAAGCTAGGAATGTTAGTTAAAAGTGAATATATATTTAGTAGAAAACAGCTAATTGAAAATACAAACTCTTAGAATAAAGAATAACACCAAAGTTTAAATAAAGCATCAGTGATGGGAAGTTGGTCATTCCATTAATGGAAATAGGAAGGTTAAGGAGGAAGTACAGTTGTACACAGGAGGAGAAGTTTATTCTGTGATACATGAGTTTAAAGATCTCTTATCCCTATGGAAATATCCAGAAGTCATTTACAAATGTAGGTCTGGAACCAAAAGAGGGCTTGTAGCTAAAAAGTGGAAATTATTGCACAGAGGTGATATCTGAGGGCAAAGAAGTGAATTAGGTAGCTAGAGAAAAAGAAGAGAACTGAAGACAGAAACATGGAGATTTCCTTTATTTGAAGAGAGCACTGGGGTTGGGGGAGGAGTAATCAGCACCATCAGAACAAGGAAAGTGCGTGATTCTCTGAACTCAAAGTCTTTAAGAAAAAGAAAAAGACAAAAAGACATAATGATGTAGGAGACCTGTGCAAACAAAATAATAGAAGTAAAAATATTGGGGAGAGGTTTGTTTTTTTATGGTATGGTTTACCTAGAGTTCAGTTCACTGTTTTTGATGTGCAGTCTATGAATTCTGACAGATGTGTAGTCACGCAATCACCACAACAATCAAGATGAAGAACAGTTCCATCACCCCCCAAAATTCTCTTACGTAACTCTGTAGTCAAACCCTACCTCCACTCCCAGCCACTGGCAACCAGTGATCTGTTTTCTTCCCTTACCCTTTTATCTCTTCCAGGCTATTTTTTAAATTAAATCATACACTGTGTGTAAGCTTTTGAGTCTGGCTTCTTTCACTTAGTATAATATGTTTCAGATCCGTCCATGTTGTTGCATGTATTCCTTTTCATCACCAAGTAGTAGTCCATTGTATGGCTGTACTACAGTTTGTTTACCCATTTAGTAGCTGAAGGATATGTTGGCTGTTTTCAGTTTGAGGTGATTGTGAATAAAGTTGCTATAAACATTCACATACAGGTTTTTGTGTACACATATGTTTTCATTTCTCTAGTTAATATGTACCAGTAGCATAGCTTGGTTGTAAGATAAGTACAGTTTTAACTTTATAAGGACAGGCCAATCACTTGCTATTTCCATGAATAATGTAGGAGAATTCTAATTGCCCCACAACCTTGCCAGCACTTGGCACTGTCAATTTTGTTTATTTTACCATTTTAATAAGTGTATTACTGTATCTAATTGTGATTTTATTTTGCATTTGCCTAATGACTAACGTTGTTGAGCATATTTCAATATATTTGCCATTTTTAATACTTCTTTTGATTGAAGATTATGAGAAAAAGGCAAAACAGATGATAATATCAAATAAAAAACATTAAATTTTCTGGGTCATAGCTTAAGATAAATGAAAACAGTTTAATGACAAGGGTTATAGTAAATCATCTGGGACAGGGCTACTTCATTTGGTAAAGATTGCTGATATGATTAAATGAGCTTTAAATTATATTTGAAAGGTTGAGAAAAAAGATCCCAGAAACAATATCAAGAACAACAGATGTGATTTAAAAAGAAGAACAAAAATTAAAACTGACAATTGAGGGAAAAGTAGTAAAGATGGTTGGAAACAATATTTCCATCTGTCTATACACCAATGAACAGAATATGAGTGATTTGAGCAATGAATTTGAAGATTTAATATAAACAACTGTTCACATTTCTAGAAGTTGTTGAAAAGGGACATATGAAGTATTTTTAGAGCAATGGAAGGATAAGCATTATTTGATAGGTATAATTTTGATAAATGATGCAACAGAATAGCATTGAAAATTAATGTATCCATTGGTATGAGGGTGAAAACATGTTAGAGAGCATTGGCATCAGGAGGAAAGATAAAGAAAAATTCTAATGTTGTGTGGATACAGTATTTACAGCAGATACTGGTGGATTTGTATAATGTTTTCCTCTGTGTATGACAAAACTCACCCAGAGGCAGTGATAGGTCTCCTCAGTAACCTGCTGCAAACTCCATTCTGCCCTAAGCAGGGATCAGAGTTATCTGCCCTCTACAACGTTACTGTTTAAATGAAGAAATAAAAAAATAAAATACTGATGCTAAAATAGAACTAAGCTTTACAAATTTAAAAATAATTTAAATAAGTAATTAAGAAAAGTAAAACATTATGTTATGTAAAACATATTATATATGACATGTTAGGGGTACTATAAATAAAAATAGAAGACATCAATATAAAGTGCCCTTTCATTTTATTCATCAAATACCTATCGAATAAGTGCTGAATGAGCGCCAAGAAAGGTTGAGTGGACAGAGTAGTAAATTCAACACAATCCCTCTTCTCATGGAGTTCAGACATTAAGCAAGTAATTAAAATAAAGAATGGTAAATATTGGCAAAGACAGTGTTTTGAAAATGTAAGGAGCTCTTCAATCAGTTCAAATTTAACATGAATATTTATGAAATATGGAAGTAGGATTAATAGAAAAGTGTAACTTGAGCACACATTAGGGCACAGAAAGCAAAGACCAGAACAAATTGAGACTTATGAAACATTCTAAGACAGTGGTAAAAGAATGTTAGTCATGTTCAGAGCAGGGAAATGAATATTAAAAGATTAGTTATACTCTTTGCACAAGATAGTAGAATGTTGAGTTGGCATAACTTAACTAATTGTACGATCTCCAACAAAGAAAATAAATGGACTGAAAGGAGTTTAAGAGGTTATGGAAGCCCAAGGTAGAAGCTGTGGAGTTTGCTTGAAATAATTCTATGTCTCTAGAAAAACATGCCAGTGACATCATAGCAACAAACTCTACGTGATGTTTGAGAAACTGTGATGAAGGGATAAGAGTATTAGATTAAGGATGAGGTCATCTACTCCATCTTCCATTGATTTGTTTATTCAACTTTAAAAAGACAATTTAGCACTTCTATATGTCAGGCACTGTGCTAGTCAATAGTGACACAAAGTTTAAGAAATGGAGGACCTGAGCCCTCACCTCACAAAAGCCCACACTCATTGGAAGTAAGAACAAGTGAGCAGTTACAGTAGGGTATGATCAATTCAACAGAACTTCAGAGCATCAGACAACAAATAAGAGAGAGAATTCACACAATTAATTCTATCAAAAGGGATGAGGAAAGCTGTCAGAAAGAAAATGATGCTTTATTGGAGTCTGATTTTTGCTGTTAATTCAAGAAGAAATTGCCTATTGAACACAAATATGTACAGAAACTTATTATAAAGGTACCTAACCATTTTTTAAGTATTTTAGTAATAAAGTAAAAAAATATGAGTCAGATGATATACAAAAGTAGATTTGTAGCTGGTTGTATAATGAAATACAAATAGTAACTTTGTATTTCAAACATAAATACAAACATAACTTTAAATGGAGTATAGTTTGTTAAAATATTGCATCGTTATATTGTACACCTGAAACTAATAACATAACACTGTAAATCAACTACACTTCAAAAAAATTTTTTTAATCCTAATTATACAGGCATGCAGTTTGGTCACATTTTATATGAATTAGAATTATTAAATATGAGGTAGAATTATTTAAAATATTTATAGATCTCACTCTTGAGACAAATGTTAAAACAAATAACCCTAAATTTAAAAATCATCAGTGACCATGATTTGAAATGAGTGAATTGTAAACTGTTTACACAATTTCCACAAGGTGGAGCCATAGTGGTAACTGTGGCCAGTAATGTATTCTTCCAACCTTTTCTCTCCACATAATTATGAATTATGTTTATAACCATATTCACAATTTGAGGCTTCCTAAATAACTGAAATTATTCTATATCTAATAAGTGAACTGAAACTTGCCGTCTTCAGCAAATCAAACATATTGGGGATTTACCCCACTCTTTTACTGCTGTCTAATATTCCTTGATGAAAAGATACTATAATTCATTTAATAAGTCCCTCATCAGTGGTCATGTAGGTGTCCTACAATTTTTCACTAGTGCAAGTAATATCATAAAGAACTTTCTTAAATAATTATCTTTGTATACATATGCAAGGGTGTCTGGAATATATATTCTGGCCAGGAGAAATTTCTGGCTCCAAAGCAAATGAACCTTTTAAATTCTGTCAAATATGGTCAAATTGTCCTATTCGAAGGTTCCAACAATATAAGCTCTAACCAACATTGTATGAGAATGCCCATTTTCCTTCATATTGTATGATTATTTTGTTTTTAAATGTTGCCACCTGATAAAATGTTGTTGATGGTAATTTGTTATTCCTTAATTAGTAGTGAGGTTGAATAAGTTTTGAAAATTTTAATGAGCTTTTGTAGTTTTTTTTTTTTAATTTTATTTATTTATTTATTTTTGGCTGCGCTGGGTCTTCGTTTCTGTGCGAAGACTTTCTCTAGTTGTGGCGAGCGGGGGCCACTCTTCATCGCGGTGCGCGGGCCTCTCACTATCGCGGCCTCTCTTGTTGCGGAGCACAGGCTCCAGACGCGCAGGCTCAGTAGTTGTGGCTCACAGGCCCAGTCGCTCCACGGCATGTGGGATCTTCCCAGACCAGGGCTCGAACCCGTGTCTCCTGCATTGGCAGGCAGATTCTCAACCACTGCGCCACCAGGGAAGCCTGCTTTTGTAGTTTTTGTTCAATGATTTGCTAGTTCATATTATTGGCCCACTTTTCACTATTTTTACAGGGTTACATACTTTTTCTTCTGGATTAGTCAGAACTTTTCATTTGCTATAATTAGTCATTAGATTGTTGTAGCTGTTAAAAAAATAGTTTCTCTTAATCTGGCACTTTGAAATTCAATAATGGGTGGTTTTCATTGCAAATGAGTTTTAATTCTTAGGTCATCAAATGTCAGGATTTTTCTTTTATGGCCTCTGGGTTTTGTTTATTTTGTTTGTGTTGAAAGAGCTTTCCAAAATTTTAAAGCTCAACAAAGATACTCTCTTTATTTGATTGTAATGCAATCATGTATGTTTTTTTCACATTTAGTATTTTTGCACACATGGAATTTATATTTTTATGGATATCCAATTAGCTTAGCACCATTTACTGAATAGACTTTTTTTTTTTTCTCCAATGATTTGAAATATTACTTTTGTCATGTACTGGTTCCAAATATACATGATTGTGTGTCCAGATAGTCTATCTGTTCTCCAGTTGACCAAAATCTTAATATTTATCACACATAAATGCAGTGAATCACAGAATTAGTCCCACTTCCAAAAAGCAGGAAAGGGCTTCAGAAGAAGCAGCTCAGGTAGTTCAGAGATTCGCATGAAGTCCCATGATTACATTGGTGGGTGTCCTGGGCCTGGGAATGCATTTTCCTTATTTCTAATTCTGCTGCAAACTATGATTTGAGATCAACAGGAAAATAGGTCACTTTTACCCTCTTTTATCTTGATTCTTTTTCAGTAACAGAGGAGTATTCAGACTGTAGTAGATCCCCATGCCAGAACGGGGGCACATGTATAAATGGAAGAACTAGCTTTATCTGTGCTTGCCGACATCCTTTTACTGGTCACAACTGTACTGTCAAGGTGGTGGAAGAAAATACTTTAGCTCCAGGTAAGAAAGTACACGCATCCTTGGATTTGCTCAATGTCATAAAAACAGTTTTTGAACTGTTTACGAATGAATGTTTAGACCTGCTTCATCTGGACTCACTTGAGGATTAATTCCTTTTACTTCTCAAATTAACTGAATAACATACATGATTTTGTCAGGTAAACTCATTGATATACACTAGTTGAAATTTTCAATATTGGTATAATAGAGGCAGTTTATTGAAAACTCCCCCCCACTTATTTTTTTCCTAGTGCATCTTAAAAGAAAATACATATATATATGTATATATATGTCGAACTAGTATAAACTTTTTCTCCTCAAACAAGTTGTTAAAGAATACGTCTTTGATTCATATCAGATCTGATCCTTTAAATGAAGCCATAATAAGTGAATAGCAGTATGTCTTCTATGAAGGTCGAGTTCATAGTGTCATTTTGACTGGCTAAGGGCTGTTAGAACATGCTCAGATGTATTGAGTAGAACAAGATGCCTTTTTGCCCATTTACTTTCGTAAGTATTGGTTGCTATAGATTTACTTCCAGAGTGTACCATTTCTGATTTTTATACAAGAAAATGTGTGCAGGGCTTAAAATATATTCTCTTTAAAATGACAGCAAAAAATGTGTTGCAGATCAGCCTTTTCTTAATAGTGCGCTGCATAATAAAGAGTAAATTTTTTAGTCTGTTTTTAAATCTCAGCCTTTGTAAGTACATTTGGCATTAATTACATAGAAGATGGCTTTTGTCTACTTCTCGATTGTGCATACAATTTCATTGGGTTTCTGTTTTAGCCTCTAGAAACTGTTTGACAAGGTGCTGGAAAAATTGTTTCTGCATCATGTCAGCTTTAATTCCTGCAAGAGGCTTTAAAACATTCTGACATACCATAATAATCATAGAGTGCTTTCAATTCCTTCATCTCTGGAGAGATCAAAGCAACATGCAAATTAATCTTTGAGGCATTTCTATGAGGAAGGTATTGAGTGTTACTTCCATTCTATCCTGATCTAAAGGGAGAAACAGTTTCAGAGAGGCTAAGCAATTTTGGGTAGTTCAGGCAAGAAAAGGGGCAAACACCCAAACACATATGCCCTTGTTAAGTCTGATGAATGGCCTTTTTTCTTCTACTAACACTTTTTGTAACCGAGATAAAATGATAAAGATATAAACAGAACAAGATCAAAACATGAAAATTAACTCTTTCCATTTTTTTCCGCTAACAGATTTTTCAAAAGGATCTTACAGATATGCACCGATGGTGGCATTTTTTGCATCTCATACATATGGAATGACTACACCTGGTCCTATCTTATTTAATAACTTGGATGTCAACTATGGAGCCTCATATACTCCAAGAACTGGAAAATTCAGAATCCCCTATCTTGGGGTGTATGTTTTTAAGTATACCATTGAGTCATCTAGTGCTCATATCTCTGGATTTTTAGTGGTTGATGGAGTAGACAAGCTTGCATTTGAGTCTGAAAGTATTAACAGTGAGATATGCTGTGATAGGGTTTTGACTGGGGATGCCTTATTAGAATTAAATTATGGGCAGGAAGTGTGGTTGCACCTTGTAAAAGGAACAATTCCAGCCAAATTTCCCCCTGCTACTACATTTAGTGGTTACTTATTATACCGTACATAAATTAGTGTGAAAGACAGACTGTCACCTTTACTGAGAAGCAGCCAGTGTTTTTATTTATCTTTGCATGCACATTTGCTCTGTTTTTGGTTTTTCCACATGAATGAAAACCAACTTCTTTTTAAAATCTGAGTAAGGCTGCAAGTTTGTTTATTTCATAAAATTATTTGAATATGTTTTGGACAACCTGTATATGGAGTTCTTGCTCCTAAGGAGATTTAGCAGCATGGAAAACAGAGTGCATTTGTTAGCATAAACATTCCTATTTTTGTCTTTTCATGTTAAGGCATTTCAGTGTAAAAGGAATATTATAAAATGACAATCACTCAATATTGCCAGTCACAGTAGTCTTTCCAATAGAACATTTAACTTTTGTTATTCTCTGTGTACATAAATATATAACATATGTTTCTTAAATTCACAAATTCAAATAAAGTACTCAAAGACCAAGAAGTGTTCTTTTAACTTTGATTTTTATTCTTTACTGTTGAGTTGATTAATTTTACATATTAAAATTTTTATTTGTAATGAGAATTTTTAAAGCTGAATTAGAAACTTAAAATATGCTTAACTATTGTTCCCTTCCTAAACTATATTCAATATCCTGTGATCAACCATAATGAAAAATTTGAAAAAAAATATATATATGTATTACTGAATCACTTTGTTGTACTCCAGAAACTAACACAACATTGTAAATCAATTATACTTCAATAAAATTTTTAAAAAACTATTGTTCCCTTCCTATAATTAGAGAATAAAGTAGTACTTGACACATTTGAACACTTCACCCAAGTCTAAAGATACAGAAGTGGATATTTTACCTGCCTCCATCATACAATATCTATAGGGGAAAAAAAATAACACTTTTCTCTAATGAGTATCCTGTGGTAACACATGCAGATCTGCCTTATTCTTATAACAGGTGCATATATGCCATGGTGATACTACAATTTATGGATTTATGGGACGCTCCCTCTGCTTTGGTTTTCTTCTAAGCAACTTATACTGATTCCTTACAAAAGCTTTTATAAGGTGGGTATTATTATCATCATTTTTATGGTTGAACAGTGACTGACTACGGAATGGACCAAGCTTCACAAGTAGGAAGGACTGAGGCAGTATTTAGAATCAGCCATTCTTCTCCAGCATCCACATCCATCCTTTCTGTATGTTACCTCCTAAGATGTACCATAATTGATTTAATAATGCCTTATGAAGGCCATTTGGATTATCTCCAATGTTTCATTATAACAATGTTATTGTAGTGAACACCCTTAAACATATATTCCCTATACATTTAACAAGATAATTTTGAACAAGAAATTCCTATAAGTTATCCTAAAAATAATAAGTAAGAAGTTTTTGGTATGGCAAACATTTTTCATGAATTAATTACTTTAATGCTTACTATAATCCTATGAATAACATACTAACCGTTTGAGATATGTATCATGTATTATTCTCTTTACACTTATGAGGAACAGAGGCACGAAGAAGGTAATTTTCCCAATAGTTCAGCAAACTGTTAGAATTTCAGGAACAAAGGATAAGCATATATTTTTATTTTCTAACGTACTATCAAGGTGCTCTTGAAAGGATTTGTACCACTCCATAGGCCCAGTTTGCTCATGTTTAAAGAGTACTCATTACCCCCAACACATACTCATCAAAACTCACAATTTTAAAAAATATTGCGGGGCTTCCCTGGTGGCGCAGTGGTTGAGAGTCTGCCTGCCAATGCAGGGGACACGGGTTCGAGCCCTGGTCTGGGAAGATTCCACATGCCACAGAGCAACTAGGCCCGTGAGCCACAACTACTGAGCCTGCGCGTCTGGAGCCTGTGCTCCGCAACAAGAGAGGCCACGACGGTGAGAGGCCCACGCACTGCGATGAAGAGTGGCCCCCGCTCGCCACAACTAGAGAAAGCCCACGCACAGAAACAAAGACCCAACACAGCCAAAAAATTAATTAATTAATTAATTAATTAAAAAAAAAAATCTTCCAACGCACGAAAGTCCAGGACCAGATGGCTTCAAAGGTGAATTCTATCAAATATTTAGAGAAGAGCTAACACTGATCCTTCTCAAACTTTTCCAAAAAATTGCAGAGGGAGGAACACTCCCAAATTCATTCTACAAAGCCACCATCACCCTGATACCAAAACCAGAAAAAGATATCACAAAAAAAGAAAATTATAGACCAACATCACTGATTAACATAGGTGCAAAAATCCTGAACAAAATACTAGCAAAGAGAATCCAACAACATATTAAAAGGACCATACACCATGATCAAGAGAGAGGCCCGTGCAACGCGATGAAGAGTGGTCCCCGCTTGCCACAACTAGAGAAAGCCCTCGCACAGAAGCGAAGACCCAACACAGCAATCAATCAATCAATCAATAAGAATGTGAATTTCTTTAAAAAAAAAAAAAAAAAGGACAGAGACAGACATTTAAAAAAAAAAAATATCGCCAATCTCAAAAGTGAAAATATTATCTCCTCGTAGCAGAAACATAAAAGTTTTTCAAATTTGCTAAAACTTGAAAGCATATGTTCGGACAAACAGTTTTACACAAATGTTCAGTGTAACTTTATTTATAATAGCCAAAAACTAGGTTCCACCCACACGTCCAGCAATAGATGAATAGTTAAGCAAACTCTGGCATACCCATACAGCAGAGGACTGCCAATCAATAAAAGGGAATGAACACACTACAACACATATCACAGATAATCTGTAGAAGATTTCAAACTGCAGCCTAATGAAACTTGAACAACCCTGCAGGTACGTGTGAAGTGAGTATTGCCCATCAGAATGTCTCATGCTGAGCCAAAATAGCTGTGCCTTCATAGCTGAGCCTCAGTACACTGGGGAAGAGTGTGAGCCAGATGCTGACGAGTGAAGGCTGAATGATTGACAATTTCTATTCTGTGTAAATGTGTCATTTTCAAAAATATTGGGAAAGTTTTGATAATTTCTTTAGTCCCTGCCTGAAATTACATCACAATCTACAGGAGAGGCAGGTGGGAGGGGCCCTCCAGGACCTGAGGATTGGGAGAGGAGTGGAGGACGTTTGCCCCACCCACTCGAGCCTGGGAAATCTGCTGAGCACCTAGGCTGGTCCCCCACCCTCTGAGACCAGAGGCAGGAGACCTGCCTGGGCCCGTTCTGTTCTGTTGAGCCTAAGCTCCACACCCCACACCCCCCAGGGCCTTTTGCAGCCCCATGGGTGCTAAGTATAGGCCCCGCCCACTGCCAAAAACCCACCCCTGCTTAGGCCCCACCCTCCACAGCAAGGCCTTTCCCCTCCCATTTTTTTTCTTCTCCTCTTTTTTACTATTGTGGTTTTGTTTCACCTTCCAGTTGTTGTTTCATCTATATTTTTATTTTTATATTCTTTCTAACATATCTGTTAGTTTCCTAGTCTAATTCTATTTTTTACTTTTTTATTGTTCTCCCTTTTTTTTTTTTTTTTTTTGCCACCCCATGTGGCTTGCAGGATCTTGGTTCATGAGCCAGAGGTCGGGCTGAAGCTGCTGCGGTGGGAGCTCCAAGTCCAAACCACTGGACTAACAGAGAACCTCAGACCCCAGGGAATATTCATCGGAGTGAGGTCTCCTGGAGGTCCTCATCTCGACACCAAGACCCAGGTCTACCCAACAGCCTAGAAACTCCACTGTTGGAATCCTCAGGCCAAACAATCAGTAGGACAGGAACACAATCCCACTCATCCAAAAAAAAAAAGAGAGAGACAGCAAAAAAATATGTCACAGATGAAGGAGCAAGGTCAAAACCTACAAGACCAAATAAATGAAGGGGAAATAGGCAATCTACTTGAAAAAGAATTCAGAGTAATGATAGTAAAGATGATCCAGAATCTCGGAAAAAGAATGGAGGCACAGATTGAGAAAATACAAGAAATGTTTAACAAAGATCTAGAAGAACTAAAGAACAAACAAACAGAGATGAACAACACAACAACTGAAATGAAAAATACACTAAAAGGAATCAATAACAGAATATCTGAGGCAGAAGAACAAATAAGTGAACTGGAAGACAAAATGGTGGAAATAACTGACAAGGAGCAGAATAAAGAAAAAAAATGAGAAGAATCGAAGACAATCTCAGAGACTTCTGGGACAACACTAAATGCACTAACATTCGAATTATAGGGCTCCCAGAAGAGGAAGAGAAAAAAAAAGGGCCTGAGAAAGTATTCGAAGAGATTATAGTGGAAAACTTCCCTAACATGGGAAAGGAAATAGTCACCCAAGTCCAGGAAGCACAGAGAGTCCCATACAGGATAAACCCTAGGAGAAACATACCAAGATACATATTAATCAAACTAACAAAAATTAACTTCAAAGAAAAATTATTAGAAGCAGCAAGGGAAAAACAAAAAATAACATACAAATGGATCCCCATAAGGTTATCAGCTGATTTTTCAGCAGAAACTCTGCAGGCCAGAAGGGAGTGGCAGGATATACTTAAAGTCATGAAAGAGAAAAACCTACAACCAAGATCACTCTACCCAGCAAGGATCTCATACAGATTCAACGGAGAAATCAAAAGCTTTTCAGACAAGCAAAAAACCAGCTTTACAACAAATGCTAAAGAAACTTCTCTAGGTGGGAACACAAGAGAAGAAAAAAACCCACGAAAACAAACCCAGAACAATTAAGAAAATGGTAATAGGAACATACATATCGATAATAACTTTGAATGTAAATGGATTAAATGCCCCAAACAAAAGATACAGACTGGCTGAATGGATACAGAAACAAGACCCATATATATGCTGTCTACAAGAGACCCACTTCAGACCTAGGGATGCATAGAGAGTGAAGGTGAAGGGATTGTAAAATATATGCCATGCAAATGGAAATCAAAAGAAAGCTGGAGTAGCACTACTTATATCAGATAAAATAGACCTTAAAATAAAGACTGTTACAAGAGATAAAGAAGGACACTACATAATGATCATGGGATCAATCCATGAAAAAGATATAATAATTATAAATGTTTATGCACCCAACGTAGGAGCACCTCAATACATAAGGCAAATGCTAACAACTATGAAAGTGGAAATTGACAGTAACACAATAATAGTAGGCGACGTTAACACCCCACTTACACCAATGGACAGATCATCCAAACAGAAAATAAATAAGGAAACACAAGCTTTAAATGACACCATAGACAAGCTAGATTTAACTGATATTTATAGAACATTCCACCTGAAAGTGGCAGAATACACTTTCTTCTCAGGTGCACATGGAACATTCTCCAGGATAGATCACATCTTGGGTCACAAATCAAGCCTCGGAAAATTTAAGAAAATTGAAATAGTATCAAGCATCTTTTCTGACCACAATGCTATGAGATTGGAAATCAATTACAGGAAAAAAAAAACTGTAAAAAACACAAATACATGGAGGCTAAACAGTGCACTACTACATAACCAAGAGATCACTGAAGAAATCGAAGAAGAAATTAAAAAATACGTAGAAAGAAATGACAATGAAAACACGAGGACCCAAAACCTATGGGATGCAGCAAAAGCAGTTCTAAGAGGGAAGTTTATAGCAATTCAATCTCACCTCAAGAAAGAAGAAAAATCTCAAATAAACAATCTAACCCTACACCTAAAGCAACTAAGAAGAACAGAGAAAACCCAAAGTCAGTAGAAGGAAAGAAATCATAAAGATCAGAGCAGAAATAAATGAAATAGAAATGAAGAAAACAATAGCAAAGATCAATAAAACTAAAATCTGGTTCTCTGAGAAGATAAACAAAACTGATAAACCCTTAGACAGACTCATCAAGAAAAAAAGGGAGAGGACGCAAATCAATAAAATGAGAAATGAAAAAGGAGAAATCATAAATGACACTGCAGAAATACAAAGGATTATAAGAGGCTACTACAAACAACTATATGCCAATAAAATGGACAACCATGAAGAAATGGACAAATTCTTGGAAAGGTACAATTTTCCAAGACTGAACCAGAAGGAATTAGAAAATATAAACAGACCTATCACAAGTAATGAAATTGGAACTGTAATTAAAGATCTTCCAACACACAAAAGTCCAGGACCAGATGGCTTCACAGGTGAATTCTATCAAATATTTAGAGAAGAGCTAACACTGATCCTTCTCAAACTTCCAAAAAATTGCAGAGGGAGAAACACTCCCAAATTCATTCTACAAAGCCACCATAACCCTGATACCAAAACCAGACAAAGACATCACAAAAAAAGAAAATTATAGACCAACATCACTGATTAACATAGGTGCAAAAATCCTGAACAAAATACTAGCAAACAGAATCCAACAACATATTAAAAGGATCATACACCATGATCAAGTGAGATTTATCCTAGGGATGCAAGGATTCTTCAATATAAGTAAATCAATCAATGTGATACACCATATTAACATATTAAGGAATAAAAACCATATGATCATCTCAATAGATACAGAAAAAGCTTTTGACAAAATTCAACACCCATTTATGATAAAAACTCTCCAGGAATTGGGCATAGAGGGAACCTACCTCAACATAATAAAGGCCATGTATGACAAACATCATACTCAGTGGTGAAAAACTGAAAGCATTTCCATTAACAATGGCAACAAGACAAGGATGTCCACTCTCACCACTATTATTCAACATAGATTTGGAAGTCCTAGCCGTGGCAATCAGAGAAGAAAAAGAAACGAATACAAATTGGAAAGGAAGAAGTAAAACTGTCACTGTTTGCAGATGACATGATACTATACATAGAGAATCCTAAAGATGCTACCAGAAAACTACTAGAGCTAATCAATGAATTTGGTAAAGTAGCAGGACACAAAATTAATGCACAGAAATCTCTTGCATTCCTATACACTAATGATGAAAAATCTGAAAGAGAAATTAAGGAAACACTCCCATTTACCACTGCAACAAAAAGAATAAAATACCTAGGAATAAACCTACTTAAGGAGACGAAAGACCTGTATGCAGAAAACTATAAGACACTGATGAAAGAAATTAAAGACTATACAAGCAGATGGAGAGATATACCATGTTCTTGGATTGGAAGAATCAACATTGTGAAAATGACTCTACTACCCAAAGCAATCTACAGATTCAATGCAATCCCTATCAAACTACTACTGGCATTTTTCACAGAACTAGAACAAAAAATTTCACAATTTGTATGGAAACACAAAAGACCCTGAATAGGCAAAGCAATCTTGAGAAAGAAAAACGGAGCTGGAGGAATCAGGCTCCCTGACTTCAGACTATAATACAAAGCTACAGTAATCAAGACAGTATGGTACTGGCACAAAAACAGAAATATAGACCAAAGGAACAGGATAGAAATCCCAGAGATAAACCCATGCAAATATGGTCACCTCATCTTTGATAAAGGAGGCAAGAATATACAGTGGAGAAAAGACAGCCTCTTCAATAAGTGGTGCTGGGAAAACTGGAAAGCTACATGTAAAAGAATGAAATTAGAGCACTCCCTAACACCATACACAAAAGTAAACTCAAAATGGATTAAAGACCTAAATGTAAGGCCAGACACTATAAAACTCTTAGAGGAAAACATAAGTAGAACACTCTATGACATAAATCACAGCAAGATTTTTTTTGACCCACCTCCTAGAGAAATGGAAATAAAAACAAAAATAAACAAATGGGGCCTAATGAAACTTAATAGCTTTTGCACAACAAAGGAAACCATAAACAAGACGAAAAGACGACCCTCAGAATGGGAGAAAATATTTGCAAACGAAGCAACTGAGAAAGGATTAACCTCCAAAATACACAAGCAGCTCATGCAGTTCAATATCAAAAAAACAAATAACCCAATCCAAAAATGGGCAGAAGACCTAAATAGACATTTCTCCAAAGAAGATATACAGATTGCCAACAAACACATGAAAGGATGCTCAACCTCACTAATCATTAGAGAAATGCAAACTAAAACCACAATGAGGTATCACCTCACACCATTCAGAATGGCCAACATCAAAAAATCTACAAACAATAAATGGTGGAGAGGATGTGGAGAAAAGGGAACCCTCTTGCACAGTTGGTGGGAATATAAATTGATACAGCCACTATGGAGAACAGTATGGAGGTTCCTTAAAAAACTAAAAATAGAATTACCATATGACCCAGCAATCCCACTACTGGGCCTATACCCTGAGAAAACCATAATTCAAAAAGAGACATGTACCACAATGTTTACTGCAGCACTATTTACAATAGCCAGGACATGGAAGCAACCTAAGTGTCCATCGACAGATGAATGGATAAAGAAGATGTGGCACGTATATACAATGGAATATTACTCAGCCATAAAAAGAAATGAAATTGAGCTATTTGTAGTGAGGTGGATGGACCTAGAGTCTGTCATACAGAGTGAAGTAAGTCAGAAAGAGAAAAACAAATACCATATGCTAACGCATATACATGGAATCTGAAAACAAACAAAAAAATGGCACTGATGAACCTAGTGGCAGGGCAGGAATAAAGACCTAGACGTAGAGAATGGACTTGAGGACACGGTTGGGGAGGGGGAAGCTGGGGCGAAGTGAGAGTAGCATTAACATATATACACTACCGAATGTGAAACAGTTAGCTAGTGGGAAGGAGCAGTATAGCACAGGGAGATCAGCTCGGTGCTTTGTGACCACCTAGAGGGGTGGGACAGGGAAGGTGGGAGGGAGGCTCAAGAGGGAGGGGATATGGGGATATATGTATATGTATAGCTGATTCACTTTGTTGTACAACAGAAACTAACACAGTATTGTTAGCAGTTATACTCCAATAAAGATCTATTACAAATAAATAAAAAATAAAAAATAAAAATAATTTTTTTTTTATTTCTTCAAGTACTCCTAGATTAAACAGATTTTTTTTCTTCCAAATATACTTCAACAGATACCAGTGATTTCAATGTCCTGCCTTTTCTGTAATATTAACAAGAACAGAAGGAAGTAAATCATTTGACAATATTTGTCATTGCCATGCACAATTTAATTTTTGATTTCGTAATTAGATAATTTAGAACATTTAGCACTAAATGATGCTTCGGTGTTTGGAGTTTTAATTACTAATATTATCCTTTATTTTTATACATATTTGTATAAAAACACAGTTAAATGACAAATTGCCACCAATAGCCAAAAAGCATTTTAGCCACTTCTAAGTTGCTGTGACCTTGTCTCGGTATCTTTTAAAAAGTCACCCAGTAAAATGTAGGACAGCTGAGCAATATATTTCTAATCATCATGATCAAACTTTCCATGTATAAAAAATGTAACACTGAGATTCTCTTGTTTTTTCCTATGGAGACAGCAGACTTTAAAGGATATTATTTTCTAGATTGAATTCCAGAGCTCTTCTCTCTCACCAGACCTTCTTGCCCAGCAAACTCTCAAAGCATACTAAGACTCTAATTACTGATGACAATTTCATACCCATTCATTCATCAATTATTTAATAAACACCTACTTCATGACAGGCAGGATAAATCATATATTAACTAATGTAAAAATAAGTATCAAGTAAATCAGTACAGATAGATACTGCATTTTAAATACATTACTCAGAGTCATGCTGGGATTCACTCCACCAAATTGTGAGTAGTTCCCTAAGGATAGGAAATGTATCTTTAATAACCAACCCCTCTTGTTTCTGCACCTCTGACTGAACTTCCATTACTTGCTTTTGGATCACTCTAAGAATTAAGAAACTTCATATTCGAAGCCAAGTGTGCCTACATTGCTCTTTCTTACTGTCTCTTACCAAATTTCTCATTTTGGTAGAATGGGCTAATATCATTTGGGCATTAAGATGCTAAAAATAAGCCATATTGATTTTCGGTTGACTGGTTTAATGCTCTTAAAGGGGATTTTTTGACATTGTTCATCTGTTTCAAAATATAAATTTACTGAATTGAATGAATTTCTAATTTGTAGAAGTTCAGTTATATAGAAACATTTTATATATAATACATATATTTATATTACATCTACATTCAGTTATGTTATATATATATAACTTAAGGTTTTCACTTACCTAATATATATCTAATATAAATATTTTTCTATCTAATATACATAAATTATGTATATTATACATATAAAACTTCAGATGTTTATCATGTACTTTTTATCCAGGTCTAAAGAAAATGGGTATACAACTTGGTACTTTAAAAAAAAAATTGCTATGGTTTATTACTGTCAACTTTTTCACATTAGAAACTAGCTGAGTAATAATCTTTGTCTTCAAAAGCAATTTTTGATGCAATAAAATTCTCCTTATTCAAAATAGTTTGCCTATCCTCTATCCTTGCAAGCATGTGTGGGATGCATTAGAGCAGAAATGAT
Organism: Balaenoptera physalus; assembly: GCF_965194825.1. Classification (NCBI taxonomy): domain Eukaryota; kingdom Metazoa; phylum Chordata; class Mammalia; order Artiodactyla; family Balaenopteridae; genus Balaenoptera; species Balaenoptera physalus. The sequence goes on from NC_138884.1 coordinate 10,767,294, forward strand.
AGCCCGCCCTTCCTAGATTGTACATTGAGTTAGGTTGATCTTCCCTGTAAGAGGCAGAGATGTTTGCTGCCCCAGTGGTTTCAAACCCAGGGTTTCATCAATGAGCAGAGGAGTGTTATACAGCACCTTCCCTTGGGAGCTTTTATCACAGCTCAGTGAGAACCTTCAATGAGCTATACTGCGTTTGTACTTGGAGAAAAACAACAACAAAGTAGTGTTCATTTCTCTGGGCTGACATCCTGATTAAACAATCCCAAACTCTGGGAAAATGTCCAAATTTAGGATTTTTTTAGTACTTTTATTCGTGGGTTTCTTCATGAAATATCAAAGCCCAGACTTTGGTCAAAACATTTCCCAGGTACCAAGTGTCGGATGTAGTAATATTTAGTATTACGTAGTAATATTTAGAATATTTTAAAATGTTATTCCCATATTTTATAAAATATTAGTCCATAGCAGATCCTGATTGTAACATGATTTTCTGTTGGATTCAAATAAATACTTATATCAAGCCCATTGAAGACTACAGTTAAAATGCTACAAGACTGCAACCTAGGAGTTAGTGGGTTTTTTTCAATGTATTTAAATCTACATCCAAATATTTGGATTCAAACACTTGAATTCCCTACACCTTTTAGATTCAAACAAATACTATATCAAGTCCACTCAGGTTAAGAATGAAAATACTACATGACACAACCCGAGGGGTGAGTGTTCTTATAAATACTACTCTACTTTGCTTACTTTAGGCACTAGTGAAGAAATTGACTAGATTCTTCTTACCAGGAAACAGACAATTACAGATAGTTTCTAAAATTACAGATAGTTTCTAAAATTTTTTTGGTAACTCACTTTCCTCCATTGATCTTTGCTGTCACCATCATCACCACCAAAGCATTTAATTGTACATAATGTGTATAAAGAGGACTGCACATCTATTTCTTCATCTATATGAAATTTGTGAATTAAGGATGACAATAATTTGCCAGAAAACATGTGTAGAAAAAAATCCACTTATTTGTACCACCTAGCCATTTCCAAAAATCATTTGAGGTGGCTAGATGAATAATATATGATAGGAAAAATATTAAACTTTAACAAAGAGAGTTGCTACTTACACATCCAATATATGTCAAGAACATGTGCTTTTCTTATCCTAATTTCTTAGATATACTCACATGTACTACTTTTCAAGATTTGTCACAGAGTAATCTTGTGCTTAACACAGAATACTCTACAGAGATGCTTCCCGCAATCTGAAACCCTCTTTCAATCTCCTACTGCACCTGATTCCCTACCCCACCATCATAGAATTGCTGTTTAACGAACATGTTTAGATCTCTTTAATCCTGCTGAGGAGGCAGCTAAATAGTGTGGAAATTATTCTGTAGATGAAATTTAAAAGACTCTCCAGAGATTACATGTCTTTTTAATGCTACTTTCATTGCCCTTTCTGAAGCCTGTCATTAAGTTTTTGAATCATGATTCTATTTCATAAACACTAATTCTCGTTCCTTTAAATGGTTGGCAAACTGACAGGTCATCCATGGGTTTTAGCCTTTCACAGAGCTCCATATTAACAGCAAACTGTGAACTCTACCCCACTCAATGAATGGAAGCAATAAACAAAGACGATCACTGAATGTCTGTATAATTTTGGCTTCTCTCATCCCATGTGGTATACTCAAAGTAGAGCATATTTGAGAAAGCAACCACACATCATCATTACCAACAGCAACCACCAACATGCCCTAAAGGCATTTTTGGGTATCACAAAGGAACCTATCTTTTTATATTTCAGAAATACATTGTAAATATTACTGGAGCAGTATCAGTACCTGAAAACTGATTCTGTAGCGTATTCTGAAAAATGGGCAGACTGAGATGCCTATAAGGCATCTTACAATAGAATTCCGTGAGGTCGGGTACCATTTGCCCATCAATAAAGTTCTTGGCACTGCAGCTAGTGGAAGATCACTGAGATCAGTAAATACACAGAATATATTGTAAACTGAAAAGAATTAAATGTCTTAAATTTATTAATTAAATTTTACTAACAGAAAATTTTCTAGTAAAATTCATTTTACTTATTTTAATGGAACAAAAATAATTTGAATATTCAAATTTGTGATCACCAACCCCAAAACTAGTCCTGATTTTTTTTTTTTTTTTTGATGTAGAGATTTAAAATGTGACATCTATATTTGGCTAATGTTGTTACCTTTGTTAGACAGAGGTTTTAGCCCTGTGATGAAGGCATTGAATTTTCTTAAATTTTCTGAAAATTTTCTCATTCTGGGCTGTAACAAACGGCTACTTATTTGCCCTAGATACATCCTTAATACACTGATGCAGTTTTGCCAGCAAGTTATGTCTTCTTCACACCAATGGAAAAATTATCTTGGCAAGTGACCTTGTGAGGAAACTATTTGCAAGAAGGTAAAAGAGCTACCACCTCAGGGAGAACGACTACTTTCACTAGTAAGTAATTACGCAGAATTTGAATTGCCATTCCCTTTTTGAAGTACACATCACACCAAGTTACTAACCTCCCTTGTATCACTACAGTTTAAAAGTCATAACATCATTTTTTCCCCTACAACTGTAAAATCAAAAGCAACACAGACTACAAAGAGAAAGCTCCTAAATATTTTCTTTCCCTCTTGCTTCTGGCAGCTATCTGACGGAAAATGTATGGAGACAAGAGAAAGAAGAAAGATCAAAACAGAAATAAGGAGGAGGAAAAGGAAGATGATAGAAGGAGGATGCCCATGAGAGGAGGAGTGGTAAGAGGGAGAAGAAAACACTAGAGCCCAATTGGTTACTGTCGAGAGACAGAGTACATGGTCAGACACAGGGTGAGACAGCATGGAGGAGTGAAAACCACCTGAGATGTAAGGTACTGGCACCATTTCATCAACTTACCTCTAAGCCCAGACGACATCGTTACCCAGCAAGGACTTGCTGCCTCTCACACACAGAAGCAAATACTTCGGCACTGGCTTCTGAGAAAATAAAGAGCCTTATTCTGAGGTCCACCAGCAAGGAGACAGGAAACAGGGCTCAAATCTGTCTTCCTGCTCTAGGCTTCAGGGTGAAATTCAAGGGGTTTGGGGAATTTCAAACTTGGAAGCTGACTGGCTAGTCTCAAAGCAGTCCATATAAACTACTCGTGCTGCTGGAAGCCAGATTTTCCTTACTGAAGGAATTTTTGATTGCTAAAGGGTTCTGGTGGCAACACTTCTATTCTTTGGGTTCCATAGACGGAAGATCCTTGACTCTGGGGTTATCCAGGAGACATGAGTTCTCACCTTGCACATGCCCAGTGCTGTTTATGTAAAATAACTCAAGGTTTGATTAATCAACAGCCTATTCAAGGAGGCAACACCAGTTTAAGCTGATCAGTGCTTTACCAGCTGTTTCAGTTTGATTAATCAACAACCTATTTAAGAAGACAAACTGGTTTAAGCCGGTCAATGTTTTACGCAGTGTTTCAAAGTGTTTTCTCTAGCAGAGAAAGTGTACAAGCTCTATCATTACTGTCTCTCCTCACTCCAGCCGCCTTTTTGAAAACCTGTAACTTTGTCTTGAAAAAACTTTAACATTGTCCTTTGGGCTTTGTGGAATACTATTCTCTGAGTAATGTAACACCAGCTTCACAAATTAGGAAGCAAAGGGGAAAGTATTACTCCCTCATTCCAAAAATTCTTTATGATTGTTTTCTCATATTTTCCCTCTTGGTTCTTGAAACTTGGTAATGTGTCTAAGAAGAGAAAAAGTTAGCATTCCCGCAAATTTTCTTTTAGCGGCATTTTAAGATTATTTCCTGGTATAACATGATTATTAGTGTGTTTATTCAGCATACTCTTTGAAGTCCTATGAGGCAGGTCTGCACGTTAAAACAAACGGCATGAATGGGTAACGTGGGCACATTTTCAACAAATGAAGCTTATGCTCCAGTAATGCTAAGAATTGCCAAGCATCTAAACTGGCATTGCTGCTGAATAAATGTAGGAAGTTAGCAAATATGAACTTTCTATATGTTTTCTGAGATCTAAAAGCGAAGAAAATGCTATCGAATTTTTAAAAATTTAGAGTTAGTGGCTTTAAAATGAATCTGCATTTAATTCAGATTGCTTTTAATATAAAGTATAATATGTTCTGTATAAATATTGATCATAAAATGATGTCATAATATGCATGTCTCTCTCCCCCAGATTTCTCTCTTTTTTCTTAAAAGATAAAAGAAATTTCCACCTAAAGTAACATTTCATTGATTTCAGCCTGCATGTCTTTTGGAAAAGGAAAGAATTTGATAATCAAATGTGTTACATAAATAATTAACTGTAGGGGTGGAGTTTGGGAGAGGAAGTTCTTTATAAAATCTCAGAACAGATATCAGAGGCACATAATTCTGATTTTCCCTTCCTGAAATATAACAATATCCGGGATTAAAATGACAATTTTTTCAGCGTAAATGGAAAGACATTCTGGAAGGTACATTATTTTATTTTCCAACCCTTTTGTTGGAAAAGGCAAAGAAATAAGGGCAATTCTATTCCTTTTTCTTGCCCACTTTAAATCTTACCTTGACCTCTAGATTCACCCTTCCTGTGTTTCTCGGCAACTCCCCACATTTCCTCAGGAGCCTCTCAAACTGCTGTCATTTACCCAGCAACCAAGACAGTTCCAGGTGCAGACGAATGGCCTCTGCAAGACCTGAGAACCAGCCAAGACCTAATTGCCTCTCTCCAGGTCCCATTGGCAGGAGCTTTCATTCATTTCTCCCCCTACAACCACTCCTTTTCTAGGAAAGCAAGCCTCGAGGCAGGATATCACCTTCTCATTACCCAACAGCTTGGCGAGCTGCAGGAACCTCTGAGCGTTAGTCTGAGAATGTCTGGCCTAGCGAGTGACAGGAAGAGCTTTGGTCTTAAACTTCCACGATTCTGCTTCTCCTTTTGCAGGTCCCTTCTATTTCCCTTTTCTTTTGCCTTTGCCCTCCGCCTCTTCCTCCTCCTCTCCTTTTGGTTTTCTAACTGCCTGTGTTTTCTCTATTTACCCCTGTTGGCCTCTTCTTTCACTTTCATGATCTCTTCGGCTCTCTCCTTTGTCCTGCTTTTTCCTCCCCACTCTCCATTTCTTACGCACATTTCCATAAACCATCATTTAAAGAATGTACAGATTATAAAGTCCTGCTGTCCCTTTTTTCCCTATTTTATTTTTTGCCCCATATTTTCTAAGGTACAAGAATAATTCAAAACAAAACACTCTCTAGGAAATTCTATATTTTTAATGAAATTTATTTTCATTGTGTAATAGACCTGAGGGAAGCCCAATTGTATTTTCTTTTTTGCAAGTATTACTACTAATGTTCTGTTCAATAGGATTCTGTAACTGTCTAAATTAATTAAACTGCCATCTGGGTAGTATATTTCAAAGAAATAATGTAACATTGTTATTTACAAATTGCATCCAGTTTAAGCATAGATTTTACTTATTTAGGTGAAATATTTATCTTATGCAGAGAAATACTTTACTTATTTAGGTGAACTATTTGTCATGTGCAAAAAAAATATGGAATGAATGACCAAAAAAAAAAAAAAAAAGGACTGTATATGGCCACCTTTATAATCAAGTAATATGAAAATAATACACAACTAAATAACATGATTTGTAGTAGGAGATGAGGCAATCCTTGGGGTAAATTAGCCACTAAACAAAAAATGTCTCAGTCAAAAGAATTTCTTCCTAAGTATCAGAAGCCTTTTGAATGTACAGAGCTTACATTATTGAAAATCAGTACAGTTCAATCGATGAAGATTAAGCATGATGAATGCTTGATTGTCTCAGATGAAATCACATGTGCTGAGAGAACATCTGTTACAGCCTTCCTGTTATTTTATTGCAAATTTACAACCTATTGCAACTAAAATAACATGATTAAAATTATAGACATTTTGAATAAAGGCTAATTTATAGACCTCTCTAAATAATCAAACTTATTGCTCAAAGGACCAAAATTTTAAAAAAGAAAAGATTTCTGAAACTCTATACGTGTTGCTTTTCATTACAAAGAAACACTGGTATTTGGTATCTACATTCAGGCATAGCTACTATAGGGGGGAAAAAAAAAAGGAATCCCAGAATCAGAAATCTTCAATGTTCACTTATTTGTTATATTTATTAAAGTTATTTCACAGACAGTTAATCTTGGTTTTTCCTGTTTGCAATACCCACAAGGACTAACCCAATGGTCAACATATAGTAGACATTTATTTAGTATTTGTTTACTGAACACGTGACTTGAATAAAAATGTCTGAATAAAGTGTTCATAAGGTCATGTTTTAGGCAAGTACAAATGTTTCATGTTGCCTAAGAAAGTAACTAAAATTACTTCAAACAGAAAGATGCCATAAAGATTTGTATAATTTATACATGCAGGTGTGTGAAATAGTAAGTGTAATATTTAATGTTTATAAAAACAATCTCCCTTATACAATTGGAGTTTCCTGTAATCTGTCTGTTCTGTGTAACAATTAAACCTATGGAACTGGGTCGACTCCAAATTAAAGGCTATAAAAACCATTTGTAAACCACAGCTTGACTATTTGCATACTGTTAACTAAAAGTTCCAATTTCATTATTTATTTACCTTAAATCAGATTTTCTGACTAGAATTAATTATAGATTTAGGAGCCAAGATGGTCAGGAGTTTCTTTAACAAAGCTTGAAATCAGTTGTCAGTTGGTCAAACCCAGAGGTCACACCTGTTTTATGGGAGAGGCAGTCTATTAGGGGGGCCGATCTTATGGGCATGGATTGCTGAGTTCAAACTCCAGTTATGAGCACTGGACTCTTTGTGCCTCATTTTCTTTATCTGTAAATAGACATAAAAGTAGTTCCTACTTATTATTAAGATTTTTATACAGATTAAATATGATGGTGCATGTAAAACGTTAAATGCAATGATTAACACCTAGTAAGTACTCAATAAATGATGGGCTTAGCACTGTGATGTTGGAAAGAAGATTGTGAAGGGTAAAGGGGAAGGTACAGAAAAGGGGAGGAGACAAATAGCAAGCTCGCAACTACTGTTGGATTCAAGTTTTAACAAAGAAATAAAAAGCAATTATTAGTACAGTAAGAAAGCTTATGAAAACGGATAAGACAAAATATACCCGGTTACCAGAAGAAACTTGCATAGTCATCATGTAACAGACTGAAAAACTGAAAGAAAAATAAGTACAAAGAAACCCTTGCACACTGCATAGCGTACTTCTGAAATGAAATGTATCCTTAGCCTGTGGTAATACATCAGTGTTTGGGGGAAACATAGAAAATGAGGACATATGAAGAAGAAAATGCAACAGGAAATTATTTGTTGAACTTCAAACGCTATATTAATTCTTCACCTTTCTTTAGGTCATAGTGACACAAACCTCGCAGGGGTGTAAAAAAGTTTTATCTACAAAAGGATATGAAAAAAAACACTGCTGAAATGAAAAAGGATTTCTCATATAGGTAAATTTTTAAAAATTGAGATATAATTGACATATAACATTATATTAGTTTCAGAAGTATAAATAAGTTGCTAAATAAAGTTTTAGCCTGATTATTTGGCTTTTTTTCTTTTTTTTTTTTGTGGCTGTGTTGGGTCTTCGTTGCTGCGCGCGGGCTTTCTCTAGTTGGCGGTGAGCGGGCCTACTCTTCCTTGTGGTGCAAGGGCTTCTCATTGTGGTGGCTTCTCTTGTTGTGGAGCACAGGCTCTAGGCGCACAGGCTTCAGTAGTTGTGGTGCGTGTGGGCTCAGTAGTTGTGGCTCGCGGGCTCTAGAGTGCAGGCTCAGTAGTTGTGGCGTACGGGCTTAGTTGCTCTGTGGCATGTGGGATCTTCCCAGACCAGGGCTTGAACCCGTGCTCCCTGCATTGGCAGGCGGATTCTTAACCACTGCACCACCAGGGAAGCCCTATTTGGCTTTTTAAAATCAGTTTTACCATAGTATTTATATCTTCTTTAGGTATTATATTAACCATAGTGTCAAGATAACAGATTACATAGAACATATAGAAGTTAAAGCTATTGAACTTCACAAACTGTTCTAATATATCAAAACTGCATGAAAATTAAGAAAATCATTTTATATTGCTAAGAATTGTTTGGTTCAGTAGTGGTAAAATGTTTCCCTAAAATTTCTTGATTTATCTAAAGTAAGAATTTTTAAATGTTGGATTAAACATATTTTCCCCCGCTCTAGCACACTAGAAAAGACCCGAAAGAAAAAGTAGAGCGGGAGCAATTAAATAAAAGATTTTTTTTTAATTAAGTAATTTATTTATTTTTGGCTGTGTTGGGTCTTCGTTTCTGTGCGAGGGCTTTCTCTAGTTGTGGCAAGTGGGGGCCACTCTTCATCACGGCGCGTGGGCCTCTCACTATCGTGGCCTCTCTTGTTGCGGAGCACAGGTTCCAGACGTGCAGGCCCAGCAGTTGTGGCTCATGGGCCCAGCTGCTCTGTGGCATGTGGGATCTTCCCAGACCAGGGCTTGAACCCGTGTCCCCTGCATTGGCAGGCAGATTCTCAACCACTGCGCTACCAGGGAAGCCCAAAATAAAAGATTTTTAAGGAGGTAGAATGCATAATATTCACAAGATTGCTTAGCTCAAAACCTGACTCTGCCACTTACTGGCTATGTGACCTTAGGTTAGTCACTTAATCTCTCTGAGCCTCAGTTTCATCTTCTGTAAAATGAGTGGTAATAATATTTACCTCATAGGGTTGGTGCAGGGATTAAATTAATAGACATACAGCATTTAGAATATTAGCTGGCACATAATCAGTACTCTTGAAATATCCACTATTAGCGTTTCTGGAATTTCACTTAAAGGTGATGGCAAAAAATAAATGAAATAATCTTAAAGTTAAAAGAATGATAAAAACTTTTTGGACATCAGTACAGTGTTGCTCAGAGTTGTATACTCCAATTTATTATCTAACAAATTATTTGTTTCTAATCTCAGAGATTTCACTTTAAACAAAGATTTTGAGATTCCCAGAACATCTCACTTGAAACAAATATAAGGAAAAAACTACAGGAAATATTTTATTAAGAATATCTTGAGTAAGCTAATGTAGAACAGAAACATTCAGATAGTACTAAAATGATTTCCATTTATCTCTGTTGCCCACCTGAAGCTTTTTCTAGTATCTAGTCTATGGTACAGGTAAATCACAGATTTCAAACTTAATCCACTTGGATTCCTGCATGCTTGATTTAGTTATTTTTCACTCAAACACAAGGTCAGAAAAGATCTAATTAGCTATTTTACAAAGTGGTTAAATCCACTGTGATGTTGTGATGTAATAGAAATAGATATTTGGTTTTTATCCACAGTTCCTGGCATAGAGCTTCTAAAACCCTCATCATTTCTTGAATGATAAGGCTGAGTGGATTGTCTTTTGTAATTCATAATAAGTCCCTTTCAACTATACCTGAGTATATGTTAATGACATGACTGGTGGCTGGAACCCCTAGATAGCTTTCGGATAAGGTTCTGGTTGCCAGAGGGACCAACCATATGATTAGAGGCCTGAACCTTTCAGTTCCATTCACCGGACTTCCAGGGATGGGAGAGGGGCTGGGGACTGATCTAATCACCATAAGCCAGTGATCTAATCGATCATGCCTAGACAACAGAACCTCCACAAAAACCTTGAACAAAGGGATTCGGAGAGCTTCTGGGTTGATGAATGCATTCTTGAGTGCCAGGAGGATGGTGTACCCCAAACTTCATGGAAACAGAAGCTCCTGCACTTGGAACCCTTCCAGTGCCTCTTCATCTGGCTATTCATTTGCGTCCTTTAGAGTATCCTTTACAATAAGCTGGTAATAATAAGTAGAGTTTTTTCCTGAATTCTGTGAGCCATTATAGTAAATTATTAAAACTGAGGAGGTGGTTGTGGAAACCCCCAGTTTGCAGCCAAGTCAGACAAGAGTGTGGGTGACCTGGGGACCTACTACTTGTGATTGGCATCTAAAGATGGAGGGCAGTCAGGTGGGACTGATCCCTTAAGCTGTGGGTCTGGGTAGATAATGACAGAATTGGTGTAGGAACTGAGTTGGTGTCCACAGAGAATTGGAGAATTGCTTGGTATGGAAAATCCACACATTTGGTGTCAGAAGTGTTCCATGGAGGTAAAAACAGATCATAGTAGTAGACCACTGTAAAGAACGAAGGAGGGCTTCCCTGTTGGTGCAGTGGTTAAGAATCCACCTGCCAATGCAGAGAGCACGGGTTCAATCCCTGATCCGGGAAGATCCCACGTGCCGCGGAACAGCTAAGTCCGTGCGCCACAACTACTGAGACTGCGCTCTAGAGCCCGTGAGCCACAACTACTGAAGCCCTGCGAGCCTAGAGCCCGTGCTCCGCAAGAAGAGAAGCCACCGCAATGAGAAGCCCGTGGGCACTGCAACGAAGCGTAGCCCCTCCTCGTTGTAACTAGAGAAAGCCCGCGCGCAGCAACGAAGACCCAACGCAGCCAAAAATAAATAAATAAATTTATTTAGAAAAAAAAGAACAAAGGAATATTGATGAAAGAATAAGTATATTAAAGCAATGGAACACACCTCGACAGTGAGTGCAATTAGGTGGAGTAAAATGGGAATAGAACTAGGCTGAGACTGACTCTGTTGTCGAGTGACCGACTCAGATTAGTGATTTGGCAAAGAGAGAAAAGAGCAGCAAGGTGAGAATGGACAACATATTCACAGAAGATACGGTTTCTTTTGTCATATACATATACATCTGAAAAGTTGAAATATTGAAAAAAAAAACACTGGGAGAAAATAATTTTGCACTCTAGATTTCCCACCTGTTTTTGAAATGCACGTGTATCATTAACCCCTAGGAAATCAGTCATACTGTGTTTGGGGGAAAAGCTGGGTACTTAAAATGAGAGCATAGACAGAAGAAGATGTAATAGATTACTTTCTGAAATTCAGAATTCTCTTATCTTTATGCTGTTGTATAAAGCAAGTAAATACCTTGTTCCATTTAGAGTTGAAAGTAATAACATCAACATGAACTATAACATGGGTTTATAGATTTAAAATATCTTTATTCACAAAGCACTGAGCTGATCTCCCTGTGCTATGGGGCTGCTTCCCATTAGCTATCGGTTTTACATTTGGTAGTGTATATATGTCCATGCCGCTCTCTCACTTTGTCCCAGCTTACCCTCCCCCCTCCCCATGTCCTCAAGTCCATTCTCTAGTAGGTCTGCGTTTTTATTCCCATCCTGCCAATTATACTCCAATAAAGATGTTAAAAAAAAAAAAAGATTATAAACACAGGAAAAAAAAAATAAAAAATAAACTATCTTTATTATATATCTCAGATTTGGAGAAAAATCACAATTTTTTGTTTTATTATATGATATTTGTTCCCTTTACTATATCAAAATGTTGGGGAAAAATTCAACTTAACATCAAATATGTGAGAGAAGGATCAAATAACTTGCTAGGTGTAGTAATATGACTCTCAGACCAGGAACGCAGGGTCAAATCCATTTCCCTTTCTCCTAGAATTGGTTCTGCCCAAGCTAAACTTAACTTCTGAATTCATGATCCTATACAAGGTACACAACACTCTGGGAAATGTAATTCAGTCCCTCTTCTCAATCCCCATGCCCCCATCTTCTGCCCTTTATGCCTGCTTCTCTTTTGGAAAGCAGTTGCCCAAGCAGAGTCCTTTCTAAATCATTGGGAATAAAAATTTCTTCAGTTAGTTTGGTCTCATTATTTGATTTGTCATGAATTAAGAGACAATACAAAGAGAAGATGCACAATCAGAGGGTGTCAAGCTTTTTGAAATTATTCCAAAAAATCCATTTATATATTACACTAAGCTACCATAGCTCTTAAGCCATACAATGGACTGCACAGTTAATTCTTTGAAAAAAAAAGAAAAATAATGCACCAGCATATATTTCCTTTCCATTGAGGATAACATAACTGCTTCATGCAAAAAAAAAATCACTAAAAAGAAGGAGTTCTCTTGTTGGTTTTTAAAATTTATTAAGTTAGTTTTACAGTTAAAAATCCTCAAAATATTGAAAAACTGAAGGAGAATAAGGTGATAACTGCCCCATTATATTTCATAGTCTTTGACCCTCCAGAAACCCTGATGCTATCAGATGTAAGCTTTTCACTTATCTGCAGCTTTCTTTTCTCTGGGAGGAAACAAATCAGTAATTACGTGCACAAGTTAGATCCAGTTACATTAACAGTAGAAATTGAAAGAGAAGAGTGTTTCATGGAGGGTGGTCTGGGGATTATCTCCCCTCTGGATACTTATTGGACAAGGGGTTAACCACATAATGAGAAGCCCATTCTACTTTAAGCCACATAGATTGTTCCCAATATTGAGGTAAAATACATTTCCCTGTTATTTTCACAAGTTCGTTTAGTTCTGCCGTGCAGAGTCATATAGAAGATAATTTCTACATTCTTGCTATGGCTTGTTAATATCTCTTTTAGAATGTCATACCCAGAAGGGAATGCTGAGCTCCAAGGACCAGTTCAAACACCACGTGGTAGGATGCTCAAAAGCTATGCCTAACAGGAATCGTCGGGGGTGTGGCAGCTTTTTGACACTGAGATTGCTCATGTCCACCCCTTAACACTTCCAGTTTCCCTGGGAGTGTCGCTCAAGGATCATTTGACATAGGACTGTAGCCATCTTGTTCCACTATTGTAGCAGCTGAGACCTAAAAGGAGTCTAGAGCCATTCCACATTAAGATATTCTATACAAGAAAATGGAACACTAAACTTAATCATGTAAAACTTTGAGCAACGATCATCAAACTCTATTAATTATGTGGTTATAAACATGATTAATATGTAGCCATAAACGTAATTAATATAAAATGTATTGTTATGGGTTGAATCGAGTCCCCCTCAAAATTCATATGTTGAAATCATAATCCTCAGTACCTCAGAATGTAATTGTATTTGGAGATAAGGTCTTTAAGAAGTGATTAAGTTAAAATGAGGTCTTGAGGGTGGGTCTTAATCCACTGACTGGTGTCCTTATAATAAGAGAAGCACCGGTACTGAGGAAAGACCATGTGAGGACACAGCAAGAAGAGACCATGGGCAAACCTATGGGAGAGGCCTCAGAAGGAACCAAACCCGTGAACGTCTTGATCTTAGACTTCATGCCTCCAGATGAAATAAATTTCCGTTGCTTAAGCCACTTAGTCTGTGGAATTTTGTTATGGCAGCCCTAGGACACTAATACGTGTATATTCTATATAGTTATTTCTATAATTATTATACATATACATGTATTTTTGATTATATACAGTAATAAATACATTAATATATAACAATTAACATAAATTGATATATAACATTAATATTTATATAATATATATTTAGTTATATATAATTAAAAGAGTTTGATAACATTAAACCTATGTCTATATCATCTATATCTTATCTATAATATGTTCCAGTGGGGTGAATTCCCTTAGAAGAAACAATATTAAGGTCAGTATCACTTGCTTATGTCAGTAATAAATTTTTATAAGTTTTCATCTATCCTGGAAAACACTAACTGTGAATTGAAAAAACAATAGAATGCAGAGATCATTCCTTATAGACAGCTTGTAGGGGACATATAATTCTACTTTGCTACCAAGCAATTTGCCTTTTCTAGCCAAGAGCATTTTCAAGAGTGCTGACAACACACTTACACAATTGCCTCCAACCTAACAAACTTAATGAGAAATTTCTATCTGTGTTTTGATCTTCCCACAGCATCGCGGCTGCCTCTCTCAGAAGAATGTACCAATCATTTGCTCACGTATGCTGATATCAGCATGCTGTCAACCTCCACGTTGTTGGACAGGTCTATTGTATTTGCATCCTTAATCATGGGTCCTCACATTCTCATAGAGCATACGTTTTTCCTTAAATAAAGCTTATTCTTTGCTCATGCAGTACATATGGTACCTTATTGTTAATATTGCCAAGCATTTTCCCATTCGTTTTAAAGATATCGTTAAGACCCATGGGATCTAATTCTTGAGAAAAAGTGGCTCCAGAATTGTTGAATCTAATTTATATTTTCCTTCCAAGACCATCATTCTGAAGTACAGTTTCAGCTGACATTATTCTGTTGATGATATGTGAGTTTATTTTTCATCTCTCAAAGAGCAATTTAAAAATTGATGAAGTACCTGAGTGTCATTTGTAAAGTAAAATTGTGGGAATCATTCCATCACCTGAATGGTGCTTTATAATTCTCACTTTCATAGGAATTGTGTTTACTCCATAGTTATAGGGATATTTTGATTCATATATTTTAGTGACAGCAGGAAACTTCACTGGATTCTACCATAGTGCAGGTGTCAAATATTTTGGTACTCTACTTCTTTAAAATCTTACGTAAGTGATATCTTAAAATGACATTATAAGGCATCTTATATACAATAACCATTTAAAACTCAAAATTAGCCTACCAGTAAGATATTATTATCCTGATTTTACATAAGCAGTTACTGAGAGACTATTCACTAATCTGAACTGGATGTCAGAGGAAAGATATGAACCATATCTGACTCCAAAATCCACTCTCTTGCCTACTGTGCTACACGAATACATAACTCTCACTAAAATAATTGTGAAGCAGTTCTATTTGGGCTCTGCATTGTAAGATTTTTATCTTAAGGTTGATGTTATTTAATAAACCACGTTGTTCAAAACCCTTATTTAAAATTATACAACTGACTGATCAGGTGATTAAAATCAAGCATGAAAAATGGTTGGGTAAGCCTGATCACAATAGAAAAAATTTGATATTTTGTTATTAAAATTAATGATTGGAGGGCATTCCCAAGACAGCAGAGCAGAAAGATGCTGAGTTCACCTCTTCTCACAAGCACACCAAAATGATGACTATTTACAGAGCAACTATCAGTGAAAAAGACAAGAACCTACCAGAAAAGATCTTCTCCAACTAAGGGTATAAAGAAGGGACCACAAGGAGATGTGAGGAGGGGCTGAGTCACGGTATCGTCCAGGCCCACACCCTCGGGTGGGTGACCCACAAATGGGAGAATGATTTGCAGAGGTTCTCCTCGAGCAGCAAGGTGTTTGAGCCCCATACCAGGCTCCCCAGTGTGGGAGTTCTGCCCCAGGAAGATAGGCCCCCCCCCAGTGTTCGGCTTTGAAGGCCACCTTGCTTACTTTCGGGAGACACAGAGGGCTGTGGGAAGCAGACACTCCACTCAAAGAGTATCACAAAATCTCACGCGCTCCAGGACCCTGGGCAGCAGAGGTCATTGGATAGGAGCCTGGGTCAGGCCCACCTGCTGATCTTGGAGAGTCTCCCAGGGAGGCAGGAAGCAAGCGGAGCTCACTCACCCTCGGGATGTAGACCCAGGCGGCAGCCGTTTGGGGAACTCCTTCTACCACAATACTGGTGTTGGCAAGCGATGGTTTGGAATCCTCCCTCCAGCTTATTAGCCTCAGGCCAAGCAACTAACTGAGCAGGGCCACAGCCCCCCACACCAGCACACAGGCTTCTCAGAAAACCCCTGAGCCCACAGCCTGCCCAGGACGCCATGCTGCCTACCAGAGGGTGCAGCCTGGGACCCAGCTCTGCCCGCCAGTGGGCAGGCAACAGCTCCAGAATCCCCTGGGGCCTGATGCCACCAGCAAGCCTGCTCTAGACTCTGGGACCAGACACACCACCCAGAGGGCAGATGCCAGCCCCAGAACAACCACAGCTCCACAGCCTGCGGTGGCAGGACCCCGCCTACCCACCAGCAGGCCAGCACCAGCCTTTGGACTGATGAGCCCTGGTCCCACCCACCAAAGGTCCACACAAGCTTCAGGACACCCCAGATCCTGCAGCAAGCTGTGGCAGGAACTGGCCGTACCAACCAGTGGTCCGACGCCAGGTTTGGGACCCCTGGATCCTGCAACCAGACCCCAGGATGCAGCTCTGCCCGCCAGTGAGCCAGCACTAGCTCTGGGGCCCCCTGGGATTTTACAGCCCGCCACCTTTTGACCCGGACCCTACAACCAGGCAGGGTCTGGGACGGGGACCAGCCACATCTGCTAGACCACCCACAGTAGTCAGCCCACCAGAACAGAAGGACCCAGGCAGCCCACATTCTTGAGAACAAAATCATAAGACGAGAATCAGAACATGGTGTTTGTTAAGCTCAGCTTTCAGACAAGGTATGGTGGGGCTGAGCACGTTAAGAAATGGAAAAGTTTCTTCAATAGATATTTACAAGTGAGGTTTCCAAATAGCATTGGAACTGACCCAATTATTTTGAAGATATGCTGATATTATCTCTTCATCCCTCCCTGGGGCAACTTTGAGTGACTGTCAAATAAACAACTTGAATTTGAGTATTTTCCTCTTGTACTATACGGTTTTTTCACTTAATAGAAATGATGTGACATTTGGAAAAGTCTGCAGTGATAACTGACAACAGCAGTTTTACCATTTCAACACCCTCTGTGGTATGATTTAATCACCCAAGACATTGTTTTTAACTTTTTTTTCTCCCTTTGGCTAGGAAACCTTACGTGTGGAACAAATATACAAATAAAATGGAAAAGAGTGTACTGCAGTGATTGTAAAAAAAAATGGTTTGGAAGCATGAAAACCCTGCTAATGTTGCCTGCTCCTTCAACAGGAGGGATCTTGGCCACACAAGGCTTATTTCTCTCTCTCCTGGTGTGAGGGGAAATAATGTTTCATTATCTGAATGATTAATACATTGACACACTGATCAACACCACTGTTTTCAAACATTGTTTCTTTAAAAGAAGAAAAAAAAAATTTCATTCAAAAAAAAAAAAGTTGGAACAAGTCTAACCAAAAAAAAAAACAAAGAGAATAAAATTTTCCAGAGCCCTTAGGAAAATTGTCCACACATCCCAGTTAAGAAACATTAATTGGAGTCACTACATCCTTAATCTAACAAAACATTTTAAAGTATGAATTAGCACTATAAATGAGAAGTTTCATCTGTACAACTGTTAAAAATAATTTTTCGGTTTATCATCCAAATAAAACCACAAATTCATGATTTCTTTTCGAATCTTTGATCTCCAGTCTCCGTAATTCATGAATCTCTAGTTTGCCTATACAAAACCAGAAAAAAAGTGTCCTTCTGCTTCTAATTCAGTGTGAGGTTTCTGCAGCAAGGGGCTGGCATCTGGCTTCAGTCCTGTCTGTTATTAGGTAAGTCTGTGTAGGTCACTTCAACTCTGCATCTTTTCCCTCATGAACAAGGAGAGTTACATTTAATGTTCTCTGAGGACTTGTGGTCAGCCAAATGATGTCCCTCTCCCCTGAACATAAACCCTGGAACGTGTAAAAGTTAGCTAATATGGCAGATGTGCTTAAGGTAATGATCCTGAGATTGGGAGATTATCTCAGATTATCTGGTGAGCCCCAAATGTAATCACAGCATCTTTATAAGAAGGAGGCAGAGGGATAGTTGGTACAGAAGAGGACAAGGCAATGTGATCATGGAGTGATACAGCCACAAGCCAAGGAATGCCAGGGTCACAAGAAGCTGGAAGAAGGGAGGAACAGATCCTTCCCTAAAGCCTCTGGAGGGAGTACGTGTCAGCAGGTGTCTGCTGACACCTTATTTTGGCCCAAGAAACTGATTTTAGACTCCTGATCTCCAGAACTGTGACAATAAATTTCTGTTGTTTAAAGCAAACACGTTTTTGATAATTTGTTACAGCAACCCTATGAAACTAATACAGGATCTTTCCAGTTTTAAAATCGTATGAGTAACAAAAACATATCGAAGATGTGAGAGTCAATAAGCATTCAAAATAACTTGCTTTTACTAACTAAAATTCTAAACTACTACTTGGGTGTTAAGAGCTCTGGGCTTCTTGATGTCTATGAATCTGTTTGGTGAAGAGATTGGCTCTGATTTTTATTTTTTTACACTTATTTGAATGCTTTTTACTTGAAAAATAAAACTAGCCATTTGTTACTAGTCTGGAACTGATCTAATGTCTAACTTACGAGGCTTACACTACAATCTCCTATAATATAGGATTTTCCTGACCTTTGTTATTTCCTATCCTGCAACTCATCCTGTGGCCTACTCAACATTTCCTATTTACTGAGGGACCAGTCAGTTGTTTGGATATCCAATTCATTCAACAAATATTTCTTAGGAAATAACTCTTTCTGTTTTCTACTATTTTTAATTCTTCACCCAGCTCTCACTCTTCAACAGCTCTGATTGCTGCCTCCACCATTCTGGTAAAGCTATTTTTTTTCAAGGTCACTAATATCCTCCATATTGCCAAATACAAGAGACACATACCTGTTCTCTTCTTACCTTCACCCCAGCAGTATTGAACATAGTT
Source organism: Balaenoptera physalus (assembly GCF_965194825.1). Taxonomy (NCBI): domain Eukaryota; kingdom Metazoa; phylum Chordata; class Mammalia; order Artiodactyla; family Balaenopteridae; genus Balaenoptera; species Balaenoptera physalus. The sequence continues at coordinate 10,785,720 of NC_138884.1, forward strand.
GATTTCCTTTCTCAATCATGAAACAATTTCCTCTTTGACTTCTACATCACCATGCCCTCCTGCCCATCTTTGATGGCTCCCTGACATATATCTGAACTTCAGATTCACAAATCCATCTGCAAGATTCATGGCTCCTCTTGAGTACCTAATGGCATCTGAAATTTAAATTGTGCAGAAAAGACTTTACTTTTCTACTTGCACGCTCCCCTTCCCATCTGTTCTTTCTCTGGCATTCCCTGTCTTAGTAAATGCGGCCATCATCTCCCAGCTTGCTCCAACCAGAAATCTATTATCTTTAATACTTCCTTTTCCTTTAAACACCATGTTAGATCTATCACCTAATTTTGTACATTATGACAAATATGTTTTCTATTAAATCATGCCTCTCCATTTCCATGGCCACCATTGTTTCTTGTCTGGACTACCTCCTTCCAATCTCGCCTGTGTCCAACCCATTCTCCATTAGGCAGCCAGGTTGATCTTTAGATAAGCTTACTTGCTTTCTTGAACATCCTAATTTCCTCTAGATATAATTTTATAAATGAAATCCATGCCTAATCTAGCCCCTTCCTGTTTCTCCAAACTCATCTCAAACACTCCATCACATGCACAATGAACACTCAAGAATTTCTTCAGTTTCTCTAAATGTCAAGTTTTCTAACTGACATTTCTTTCTACATGGTACATTCCTCCAACCCCACCTCCAGCTACTCCTATGTATGACTTTTCTCAGGGGTTTTGTTTTTGGTTTTTTTTTTTTGTAGCATCGTGGCCTGTAAGATCTTAATTCTCCGACCAGAGATTGAACCCGTGCCCCCTGCAGTGGAAGTGCGGAGTCCTAACCATTGGACCACCAGGGAATTGCCACCACGTGTGACTTTTTATTCTAACTTCAGCTTACATTTTACCTCTTTAGAGACATTGTCCCTGACCACCCAATACAGAAGGAAAGGAAGAGAGAAAGAAAGAAAAAGAAAGAAAGAAAGAAAGAAAGAAAGAAAGAAAGAAAGAAAGAAAGAAAGAAAGAAAGAAAGAAAGAAAGAAAGAAAAGAAAGAAAGAAGGAAGGAAAGAAGGAAGGAAGGAAGGAAGAAACCTCCCCAGTTGTTCTCTATCAGGCACCCTATTTGCTATTGTTCCATTATTTTATTTATTTAGTTATTATTTACCTGTTTCCCTTACTAGACTGTAAGTCCCATGACTTACAAGGGTGAGACCTCATTAGTCTCTGTAAATGTTTTGTTTTTACTGTGTTTTCTTTTCACTGTTATTAAAATTTTATGTGTACAGAGTTTTTTTTTTTAATTTTTATTGGATTATAGTTGATTTACAATGTTGTGTTAGTTTCAGGTGTACAACAAAATGAATCAGTTTTACCTATACATATATCCACTCTTTTTTTTTTAGATTCTTTTCCCATATAGGTCATTACAGAGTATTGAGTAGAGTTCCCTGTGCTATACAGCAGGTTCTTATTAGTTACTATTTTATATATAGTAGAGTGTATATGTCAATCCCAATCTCCCAATTTACCCCTCCCCTCCACTTTATCCCCCGGTAACCATAAGTTTGTTTTCTGCATCTGTGACTCTACCTCTGTTTTGTAAATAAGTTCATTTGTACCCTTTTTTTTTAGATTCCACATATAAGCGATATCATATGATATTCATCTTTCTGTGTCTGACTTACTTCACTCAGTATGACAATCTAGAGGTCCATCCATGTTGCTGCAAATGGCATTATTTTGTTCTTTTTTATGTCTGAGGAATATTCCATTGTATATATGTACTGCATCTTCTTTATCCATTCCTCTGTTGATGGACATTTATGTTGCTTCCATGTCCTGGCTATTGTAATAGTGCTGCAATGAACATTGGGGTGCCTGTATCTTTTCGAATTATGGTTTTCTCCAGGTATATGCAGAAGTTTTAAAAAGAAATAAATGCATAGGTTTGGTAACAAAGCAATCCCCTGGACGCTTTCCCCACATATCTCCTTTTCATAGGCAATGATGTTCATCACTTTTAACTGATTACTGTGGTATTTAACTCCATGGTTTTCATCAACATGTTGGTATTCCTACTTCTTGATATTTCAGTTTTAGGAATCATTTGATCAGTTGCTACTGTGGAAGGTGAGCCCCACAAATACACAACCATCCCATTACTAATCCTCCCAATATAGCTATGGCATTTGGTTGATTAGATTAATATTTTTGTTTACATTACGATGATTATGCAAATGCTAGTAACAGATGAGTTTTCTCTGGAGTTAATTATCTTCTTTGTTTGCTTAGTTTTCTCTATACTCATCACTAATTCAATCCCAAACCTTTTGCCAAATGTTTAAATCTTCTCCTAAATGATCAGATTTATAAGTCATTCTATCAATTTCATTTTTTTGACTCCAATCTAGTCTCATTGCCCTCTTGGCCTGGTGCACAGCTGCCATCCGGGGACTCTTTGTACTCTCATTGTGGGGATTCCTTTCATGTCTTTCCAAATAGAATCCATTCAGTGTTTTCCTCTTGCTTGTTTCAGTCCTTTGTTTGAATCATCTTCTCCAGCTTTCATAGAAAGAGTACAAGGGACATAATTCTTTGCTACCCTACATGACTAAAATATCTTTATTCTATCCTCATCCTTGATTGAGTGTGGTTTGATCTCGAATTCTCAGTTTAAAACAACTTTCCTTCCGCAATCTTAGCATGTTGTCCATGATCTTTCAATGTGATCACGGAGAAATTCAAAGTTGTTTTGACCCTTCACCCTTTGTTAGTGTCCCTCCATTTTTTTTTTTCTTTTCCTCTCTGAAAGCTTATAGAAGTTTCTCTTTGTCCAGAGTGTTCTGAATATTCACTATGTGTCTAGGTATGGATTTATTTGTATCCATTAATTCGGGCACTCCATGAAAAGAAGGGAAGGATAAAAGTAGCTGAAATGGCAAAACTGAGGTAATTTCTCTTGGAGTTCATTTTTCAAATAAGGTAAAGTGTCCTACCAAGGCCCACAAGAATTGTTTGGAAAGTTATTCAAGTCTATTGTGGAAAATGGCAATGAGTTCTTATTAGGCAAGTTTATTCTTATCTCAAAATAAGAAAATGGGCCTCTTTGGATCATGAGAATAGCTGAAGGCCCAAAAGTTTGAGAACTTGTTGCCAGTTTGAGAATTAACACACAGCTTGCAAGTATTTTCACATTTCATAGTAATGTGCTAGACATCTATGCAGGACTTGTAAAGCAGGTGATCAAAAATCAACTTTGTACACTTAGCCATTACTTCTTCCTGTGCCATTCCCTCTTTGAATTCTAAAAGTCTGAAGTTGAATGAACAGGAGAGAAAGAGTTTCTTGGAAGAAAGCTAGTGAACTACTGCAGCATTTTCTCCTCCCTTTCCCTTTTCTCCCAGCAGAAGAAAGGATCAGGTTATTGGCCTTTTAACATGAGCAAATCGAGTGGGTAGTCAGGAGGACTACTCAGAGAGTTTGACTTGTACTGCCTAGAGTTTTGGGGAGGTACTACGTCAGTGTCATTCACATCTGGAAAAGTTTTAAAATGAGATATTACAGATAACTAGCTTTTCTGATCTTAAAGTAAATAGAGGTGACTATTGGAAACAAAAACTATATCTGCAGGCCTGCAGGTGGGCTCAGGATTAATGTTTTCCCTGAGCCAGAGTCACCTTGAAGGGACCTTCCCCAAGAGGGTGATAGCCTGACACAAGGGACCGTAGGAGTAAAAGGATAGATGTGGGGAGGGGATGCAACAAGAACTCAGCCAGGTATATATCACTCGTGTAAAAAAAAAAAAAAAAGTACATTGTGCAAGTCCTCACAGAAATGACCAAGAGTGAAAATCAGCTTCGAACAAAGGCCAACCATAAAAAGCTTCAAAACCAGATTGCATCAGTACTGGTAAATATCAACAGATTCCCAATCCATCCAGTACCGTAGTTGTTTGTATTGCTGCTTAAATAGGTCCAGATATGACCATTAGGAACTCCTTCAGATTGGATCCTATGACCTTTCAATCTGACCCCACCGTTTTTTCTTTTTTGGGCATGGGTTTGTACATTCTGGCACCGTGAGATGCTCTAGGCTTCTCTTGCATTTTTCTCAGCACAGCCCTGGAATCAGCTTCTCCAAGGAATTCTGGGTCCTTTTATTGGAGAATGTGTTCAAAACCAAGATCTAGATGCTGGGTGTGCTCTTTGACAAAGAGCTAGTCACTGCTTCCAGACCCTCTCAGTGTTTGAGCTAGGAAATATATGCATGTACCCCGAACCTTTACTCACATACGTACACTTATGTTTTTTATCTATCTATTTGTAAATAACTATTTGTAATTAGTTCCGCTGATTCCTATCTAATGCAGTACCGCAGGGTGCATTCTAGCATTCCCCTTTTGCTTATTGGTAACCTCTTTCTCAGACAGTAAAAAAAAGTATTTAAACCCTTTAAAGGGCTTTCCGCTGTACTCAGAACATTATTTGCACGGATTACAAGCCCTGTATGATCAGTCCTGCTTACTCTACTTACTGTTATATATTCGACTCTGAGTTCATTGGCCTCATTTCCTTTATTTGAAAGCCCCTGTTCTCTTATGAATCTAGTTATTTGCCCTAGAGATGCCCTCCTTCTGTTTTTTCTTTTGCTGGCTCAACTCAAGTCACCTCGTCTAAGAAGGAGAACTTCCCTGACCATGACCAACAGTGGCACTCTCCATATACCTCTGTCATATCATCCTGGTGACCCTTTTTATTGCACTCAACAGTAACTGAAACTTTCTTTTGTTCTGGTTCACTTGTTTATATTCTCTCTCCTCAACTGGAATGTGTTGTGACAGAAGGGACCCATTTCTGTTTTCCTGACAGCTACCTCACCAGAGCATAGAATAGCTCCTGGCATGTGATAGAGACTTAATAAATATTTAGAGAATTACTCATAGAATGACTGACAGTCAGCAATGGGAGTTTATTCTATCAGGATTGGACACAATGAGTCTGCTATAGTATCAATTTATGCAATTATGACCATTCAGTATCTCCTGTATGGGAAAAGAAAGGTGGAACTACACTGATCTAGGGTTGTCATTTTGCCAAAGGGACACAACAAAAAGATAATAGGATAAGGCTGTTCTTGAACATTGGCAAGAAAGAAGCTGGCTGGCAGGAGAGGAGGATGCATAGCATGGAGGACGATATGGACATGAACTTTCCAGAATTACTAGTCAAAGTAGTATGCTGCTGGTGGGGGTGAGAGGGAAAAGAGTGGGGAGGCAAAAGGACTTAGACCTATCCAAAATGACATATTCTGTATCGAATAGCACAGGTGGGCAGCAAATAATGTCATTTGTAATTTCCTGGCCTCTACCAAGTTTTGGAAAGGGTAGCAGTCTCTGATGCTTACAGAAGATAGATGTCTTGGGACTCCATAGGAATAAACATTGGTCAGCTTCTGAATTCCTAATTAGTACATAGTTGTCTTGATAGGACACCTAAGGCATTATCATGCAAGCAGCTACGATAAACTCGATTTTTTTTTTTTTTTTTTTTAATTTATGGCTGTGTTGGGTCTTTGTTTCTGTGCGAGGGCTTTCTCTAGTTGCGGCAAGCGGGGGCCACTCTTCATCGCGGTGCGCAGGTCTCTCACTGTCGTGGCCTCTCTTGTTGCGGAGCACAGGCTCCAGACGCGCAGGCTCAGTAGCTGTGGCTCACGGGCCTAGTTGCTCCGCGGCGTGTGGGATCTTCCCAGACCAGGGCTCGAACCCGTGTCCCCTGCATTGGCAGGCGGATTCTTAACCACTGTGCCACCAGGGAAGTCCGATAAACTCAATTTTTGTCTTCCTCCAGCCCCTATGGAGACGCATCTTGCTAGAATGAATTCTTCCTGGTGGCTGTCATTAGATCAATGAATGCAGTCCCTGCCTTTTCCTGCTGTAATTAACTCTGTGCTGTCTGGTCATTCCGCAAGAATAAGTTTTAAAATCATCTGTGCTTAGACGAAGATATAGCTGGCAGATGATTTTCAAGGTTAATAATAAAAAATTAGAAAGAGGGACCAATAATATGTGATCCGTGACCTAGTCTGATGGGAATAAGCAAAAAAACAAAATGAACAAACAAACAACAGCAACAAAAACCTTAAAAAACCCAAACTGTACAGAATGCCCAGAACCTAATAGAAAGAATGGAATAAGACATAGGTTGTTTTTTCTTCTGAACTTCATGATCTCTTTCAGGCTACTAAAGTACAATTTACTTCACTAGAAGTAATTTACTAAATGTATTCTGGAGGAATCTCTGAGTCCATGTATCACTGAAAATGAGCAATTTGTTCCTTTCTTGTAGTAACAAGCTCAACAAATTATATAGAAATAGGGGAACAAGAAATGTCATTAAATATATTGAATTGGTTGAAGTGGCAGTTTTCAGACTGTGTTCCAAGGTCAGAGGCCACTTGATGAAGGGTAAAGCAGGGGCAGCTTCAAGTAGCTCGGCTCCACTTTTATCTGTTTTCTATATTGAGCTTCTCCATGAGATTAAATTTAAAAACAGGATTCTGCTCTAAAATGAATTAGAAAATCATTGGTCTTCTAAGGATAGAAAAAAGGAACATTTTAAAAATATACACACAACTATTTTCAAATATACTATATATCAAAAACATAATATTTTAAACTTCTGTAGCTATCATTTAAAAACATTCTCATTTATTTGACTTAGTAATTTTGAAATAAACAGGAAGTAAGAAAGAGAAAAAGAGAGGGAGGGAGCGAGAAAGACAGAAATGTTGGGCTGGATTCCAGTTCCAACTTATTCATCTTTTAAGCAAACGTTCTTTGACAATTCCCCTTAAAGTCTAAGACTACATGAAAATAGATTTTAAATAGACATGTAATTATTCGTTTTTATTCATAAACCTAATAAAACATTGCTTTAAAAAAAAAGAAAATTTCCCCAGAAGGATGAACCAGGTGACACTAAAATATAACTAGAATATACTAGGCACTCTATGAATATTTGTTAAATAAATAAATGATGAATAAAGCTTCAGGAGAAGATGTAAAACTATAATTTCATCTACTCATTCAAATGCAAGATGATTATTAAACTTTTGTGAAAATATATATTTCCTCACATTGTCAGGAAAAATTTTATCTATCTTTGGATCTCCAAAAAGACTTGATTCTCTCTCTCTTTTTTAAATTATGGTGAAATTCACATAACATAAACTTAACCAGTTTAAAGTGAACGATTCAGTAGCATGTAGTACATTTACAATGTTGTGTAACTCCAATCTGTACCCCATGTCAAAACATTTTCATCACCTCAGAGAAAACCCCCATGCCCATTAAGAAATCACTCCCCATTTCCTGCTCTCCTCAGTCCCTGGCAACCAGCAATTTGTTTTCTGACTCCATGGATTTATCTATTTTGAATATTTCATATAAATGGAATCATGCAAAAATGTGACTTGTTCCATCTGATGTATTTCACTTAACATAATATTTTCAAGGTTCATCCATGTTGTAGCATATTCAGTACTTTAATCCTTTTTATTACTAAAAGTATTCCATTGTTTGTATACACCACATCGTATATATCCATTCATCTGTTGATGACATTTGGACTGAATCCACCTTTAGCTATTGTAAATAGTGCTGCTATGCACATTCATTTACAAGTGTTTCCTTGGGTACCTGTTTTCAGTTTTCCAGAGCATATACCTAGGAATGTTGCTGGGTCATATGGTAATTCTATTTTTAATTTTTTGAGGAACTGCCAAACTGTTTATCACAGTGGCTGTACCATTTTACATTCCCCCAGCAAAATATGAGTGTTCCAATTTCTCCATATCCTCACCAGCACCTGTTATTTTTCATCTGGTTGTCTTTTAATCAAACATTTTTGTGATTAAATATAATTATTGGTTTAATAGAATAAATTATTCAAAAAAGGATTTTCTTTTTCGTAGAATTCCTTCGCTATTTTTCCAGAATTGAATTTCTTGCTCCTCTTTATTCAACATATATAAAAGAATAGTTTCTGGGCTTCCCTGGTGGCGCAGTGGTTGAGAATCTGCCTGCTAATGCAGGGGACACGGGTTTGAGCCCTGGTCTGGGAAGATCCCACATGCCGCGGAGCAACTGGGCCCGTGAGCCACAACTACTGAGCCTGCGCGTCTGGAGCCTGTGCTCCGCAACAAGAGAGGCCGCGATAGTGAGAGGCCCGCGCACCGTGATGAAGAGTGGCCCCGCTTGCCGCAGCTAGAGAAAGCCCTCGCGCAGAAACGAAGACCCAACACAGCCAAAAATAAATAAATAAATTAATTAATTAAAAAAAAAAAAAAAAGAAAAATGTATCGGTAATTAAAAAAAAAAAAAAAAGAATAGTTTCTGGCTTTATTAAGGCCCAGATGTAGAATACCATACCGTTATACCGTAGGGACCTATTTTCTTTAAACGGAATGCGAGGATTCATTAGGATCCCAGGTAACATTCCTAGTCGTTTTTACCCCTTCCCACTCCAGTCTCATGATGCTGTATGTTTCCTCCTCTACTAAATGGTTTTGCTGTAGAGTATCTAGGTCCGTTCCGGTGAACATGGGGAGAGACTAGGGAACAGAAACACAAAGATGAGAATTAGAAAATATTTTTCAAAAATCACAGTTCGAACAGGTATATCATACTATATGCTGTTTCACATATGCACACCAAATTATTTCATAGCACAAGAAAATGTAGGTCTCAGAACAATCAAACATGAATGTTTTGGTCCATCTTTGGACACTTTACCATTATTTTATGTGATGTCACTGGTAATTTTGCTTTTTGTTCATATAATTTTATTTTTCTGCTCCATGGCTACTTTATCATCTAGAATCAGTTGTTTAGGTGACACTAATGTGGCCACATATCAGTTTAATACATTTCTGCTCAAGCAGTGATAAGTCACACACCGCCTGCCAAGCACTGTAACCGATCGCCAAGCAGACGATTTTGACAGGCTGTTCCCAGGAGATTCCTGCGCTGCAGTTTGTAACAGGCGGTTGCCCAGCAGGATCACAGTCTAGGAATGTAAACCCAAAAGCAAGGATGAAAAAAGAGAGAAATAAAGGATGAAAGTGACTAAGCACAGAATAAAACCTTTAAAAGTTAGAAGTGTTGAAAGATTATAACACCATGAGCACAGGAGAGAAACATTATAAAGAGTATGGCCTCAGAATTAAAAAGAGATGTTAAAAATACTGTACCACATTAGGAACAATGAAAATTAAATATGACAAACATAAATTCAGAAAATGACAAGGGGGAAAACACATAGCATTTGGCAATTTTTGCCAAACAAGTTGGAAGGATAGAGGATACAAAGCCTAACGTAGCAGAAATAAGCAAGGAAACACAAGTGGTACACAAGCAAAGCAATAATTCCTAGAGGCTGTAGCCCATTGATAGAACACACTTTCCCTGTATGAAGCACAGGGTTTCAGTCTCATCATCACCTGTTTATGTGCACTTACAGGAGCTCAATCAATATTTATTGGTTCTGTAAGAAACAAAGACATGTTTTACATATGTTTTACATATGTAAAACATAAAGAAAAAAACTTTTTTCTTCTTCTAACCTGTGGAAACATATTAATTTGTATGTGTTGATATTTCCTAAAACTGTCCTTCCTCTGAGACAGAATAATGTGCCTTTACCGTATGATGTAGTTACCAGGAAATAACACCAAGTAAACCACATAAATATAACCAAAGGAAAGCTTGCTTCTTTCAAGACTCCTGTTAAGAGTTGTAAGCTGGACTTCAGAAGTGGGATGAGGGTCCCCAACAGTTTGCTCCCAATTGACTCAGAGTAATGTGGCAGGTGGGAGGACCACAGACACATTCTGCTTCCTCCTGTCACACTGAACAGCTTGGAGAACTTACAAGCAAAGAAACCAGGGCTGTTGCCTTGAATCCTGTTCAAGAGGAAGACAAAGCGCCTTTGTGCTTGCTTCTGCCCAAGGGAGAGTCCTGTGGGCACAGGATCTGTTACAGAAAACCTGCCTAGAAGAAAGCATATTTGAGATCAGACTCTGGGTAACTGGAGAGTCAAGCTTTTGTGTGATGCTGGAACCCACAGGGGACAGCCCTGATTTGATTTGTACATATCTGCTCTCTCTAAACTGTGCAGTTACACCTTCTTTAGGTGAAGACACCGAAGCTGGCTTTGTGGTAGAAAATGATTTTAGTGTTACACTTGCTCACTAATTTTTATGAGTTGCAGAACAGAACAAGATAGAGTCACAAAGCCCGAAAGTCCATGGACATAGAAAAAAATGACCAAATAGTTCTTTGAAGAGTGGATGGAAAAATATTGGATAGTTGTACTAAAGTGGAGGTGGTGGTGAATGCATAAGAATCAAAAGAAGTTTGAGTAAGAAGCACCAAGGAACTATTAAAAATACCTCTTGGAGAAGACTATTGTAACAATTTAAAAGAGTATGTCCTCTAATTCTAGAAATTCCACCTTTAATTATTTAGAATTTAAATATAATCTTGTATTTACCTACCACATGGATTCATTCTTTAACAACCAGTTTACATAAAACCTATCCAAGATGATTCACAACAAATTTATCTAACAGTTACAGAGACATAGTGTGATTAGCTGTTCACACAGAATAAATTGGTTTCCATTATAGCCATTAATAGATATGTTAAAAGTAAGGTATTTCTGACATCTATAAGTTTAAGGTATAACAGAACTAAGCATAGACAGATCTGATTCAGAAATCATTAGGTAAATGATGTTGCTTGCCTGGTCAGCCCACATGTACAAATATGGGGGTTGTTTTTGTGGTTACAACTATGAGTTTGGCACATGAGTCCGGATATCTCTCTCAAGGTCAACACAATAATGTCGATAATCATTGATGAAATATTATGTATTTGGAATTGGATAATGGAATGAACAGGTTATAATTTACTAACCAGAGCAGATGTTGTATAACAAATTCAAATAATATGCAGATATAATTACCATGACATTCTTGCTAATCACCAATACCTTCTTACTTAGTCATTGAAAACACCTTAGCCCAACATACTAATGGTTCTATGAGGATCCTTTTGTCCTTTCTCCTTCTGTTTCCTCATTTTGTGATAATTTATATTCTACATAGGATTTTGGAAATAATATAATATCTGTACCATAGGATTTTGCTGAAACATGTCAGTCAGATTGAGCATTTCCTTTTTATCAGAATTAATGAGAAAGTTTCAAAACTTCTCAGCAATTGAGAAAACATGGGCCTTTAGCCAGACCAACCTGGGTTTGAATCTTAGTTCTATAGCCTCAGTCAAGTGACATAACCTCTCTAACTCTTGGGCTCCTCCATGCAAAATGAGACTATCTACTATCCAAGCTTGTGTTAGGATCAGGACACCTTACTCAAGGCCTGGTGAGTACTTGAGTACTTGTACTTGTACCCACTTCCAAGAATGGGTACTTGGAAAATGGCAGATTTTTGTTTGTTTTTTATCCCTCCAATTGTTCTAGGTTCAATCTTAAAATTGCGATGATTTTCTTCCCCAAACAGATTTTACTAATCCAATTTTCATTGCTCTAGTCCTTTAATAAATTGTTGACACAAATATCCATGCAAGAAAAGACATTCTGGCAGTAAGGTTCTATCAGGTGTGTACTAACATATTTAGTGTGTCTTCACTATGTCAAAGGGAAATGAGTTCAAAAAGCGGTTCTTTTGCTAAATTCTGAATTATAATTTCATTATTTATTTTAAAACTACTATATATGTTTTCACACGTATCAAATCCATGGAATTTTATCACCCCTTAAAAACTACTGATTCACAGAGCTCCTATTTGCACATATGCTATGTCAACCCATTTATGAATCTCAAACTTACACCTTAATCTCCACTAAAATTACATAATTCATGCAGGACACATGCATGAAGTAAATTTCATTAAAGACTTTGGTGGGAGTGAGGGCGTTGAGAGAGGCTGACACTGAAGCAACAGCAACAACTTCCAATCAGATATTGACAACTCTGTTCTTTAAAATCCCTTTGGCTCCCATGCCACTTGGGGTTTCTCACTGGCACTTTGTTCCACATAGGGCCCATACTTAAACGAACTCACTCAGTCCTTCTCATTCCCACCTCATTTTCCTCTGCTCTTTTCCCCCAGGCCCTTCCCTAATTCAGTCTCTCAAATTGTTTTCTAGAGGAGACCTTTCATGTCGCACATCAGAGTATTATCTAAAGACCTTAGTTGGCAATAGTCATTAAATTCCCTTAGGAAATGTTGGCCTAGCTGTCTTTGCTAAAAGGCACATTTGAACCAGTTTGGTCTTGTAGTGGGCACTATGGTGTGGCACCAAGATCCCCCATCAGGAAGGAAAGACTTCTCCCCTAGCCGTTGGTAGTGTTGTCTCTGTGAGCCCCAGAATTGGCTCAGGTGAAGACAGTCTCCTTGACCAAGGGCAGCCCAGAGCTAATGATTGGTCTGTGTATGAAGGTCTTGGCCCCTTGTAACTGAGCAGGACCCTATGAGGCCTTCCCAGAATAGACCCCACCCGTGTCCTCCGCCTGCCTTTTGTCTGTAGAAAAACTGTAGTCAAAGAATACATCTAATCAGAGAAGTGAGAAAATGCAGAAAGAAAGGAAAACAGTCAAGCGAAACAAAATAATAATACTTTAGCCATTAAACAAAGTCAAGGACCTTTAGTTCTTCCTCAAGGACTATAGATAATATTTCGAGCCATGTCCTTTGAGCTGTTCTGCAGGTACTGAAACCCCCATCAGGTGGGAGAAGTGAACTGTGTGCTGCCCACAAGCACATAGACCCCAGACCGGCTGGAACCAGAAGGTTGATGATGCTGGCTCCCGATTACCTCACCACCAACCAATCAGAGGAACGTCCACGAACCGATCATGCCCTGCTCCTTGAACACTAGAAGACTCTTCACTCCGCCCTCCAGGACAGGACACACAGTTTTTGAGGGCATTAGCCTGCTGTGGCCCCCTTTGCCTGGCAAAGCAATAAAGCTATTTCTTTCTGCTTCACCCCAAAGTTTGTCTCCAAGATTTAATCCAGCACCAGTGAACAGAGGCCAAATTTTGGCAACACCCTCATTTAAACTCAGGACTGTTGGTGGGCCATCTCAGCCTCTGTGCTCCCTATGGGGCCAGCTGACTGACTGAGCTGAAGACTTAGATGTGGCTATGTTGCCACTCAGTCTTTTCCTCTGCTCAGTCCTGCTTTCCTCTCTTTTCTTTCCACAGTTGTCAATCTAGAGTCCACTCTGTAATAAACCTTATGGAAAAAAAGTGGATCTCAGAGTCTGCTTCCCAGCCAATCCAACGTGCAAAAGTCCCTTACTAGTTAAGAATATGAAATGAGTAAGATAAAAATGTTTGAGAGGGATGGAGAAAATAAAATTGTGGAGAGACCCAAAACTTTGTTTAGGAAAATAGAAGTGTGAAGAGGAATAATCTTATTTCAACATTTAAGAATGAAAAATTCAGTTGTAACATCTTGGCAGTATCAGCCTGGTATTAAGAGAGCAAGTAGCAATTGATGGAGATAAAATAGTAAGAAAGGAAATGACCCAAATAGAAAAGTTTCATTACATAACAGGAATATTTCTCTGCAGCAGTCAGAATGGCATAGTGGCACATAGTAGGGTTTAAATTATCTTTGTCTTTCCAGTAGTTTTGAAGTACACAATGCTGTACTTTCATGAGACAATTTTTGGCTTATTGATTACGAGCCCAAAGATTCTTATTTTGCACCTAAATATAGAAGCAGAAGATAAATGCCTGATCATGAAAACTAGGAATATTTTAACAACCTATTTGAAAAATGATTCCCCAGAGACATTGACTGTGAAAACCATTGAAAGATATTTCCTTGGTTTTGGTCACGGTAGGTTCACATCTGGCATTTGGTCAATCACTCATTAAATATTAATTAGCATTATTTATGCAATTTCAATGCTCTTTTACCCTTTTAATGGGAGAAACCTGAAGAAAAGGGCTCTTCAAAGGACGTTAGGTTCTTCTCACTGATCTGCAGATTGCTTATCCAATTTAAATAAATTTGTTTTTCTCATTTCCCTTTACCTTAAGCCTGAAGTAGCAACAGTTAATTAAACACAAAGGAAAGATCTTTACTTCTCAGCATGGAATTTTTTCCAAATAAAGTTATCCAGTTAATTTTTATAAATGTAAAGAAGAAATCACTACACTACTGAGCATTTTCTGAGTCTGCATTTTCAGCTTTTTTAAATATATAGACTAATTTTAAAATAACATAACTCTAAAACTGAAGAGTTTTATACACAGAAAGCTGTGCATATGTCTAGCAATAGCTAAAACATGCTACACAAAGTTGGCTCCTTAACGTTCCAAGAGTTTAAAAACCATTTAGCAACAATGCAGGGATCTGGAAATATTATGGAATAGTAACATCTTCATGAAATAATAAAATTCTTTTTTCAATACATATTTGAGCCTCTGCTGTGTGTCAAGCATTGTGGACAAAGGGTTTCAGAAGTAAATATGACCTCCTGCCCACTCAGCAGGAGCTCGCCTTCTAGTGAGGAGACTAATGAAAAGTTAGCAATTATAATACAGGGAGAAAAGTACTGCAGTGGACCTAGCACAAAGAGTAGAGAGAGGGAGGATCTAATTCATCCTGAGGAATGGGGCACGATCAAGAAACACTTGCTCTTAGAGCCTAGAGTAACAAGTTAGTCATACACAGGTGTGGAGTGAAAAGAGGGAATAAGACTAGGATAAGAAGAAGCAAGAGTGAGGCTTCCCTGGTGGCACAGTGGTTGAGAATCTGCCTGCCAATGCAGGGGACACGGGTTCGAGCCCTGGTCTGGGAAGATCCCACATGCCGTGGAGCAACTAGGCCCGTGAGCCACAATTACTGAGCCTGCGCGTCTGGAGCCTGTGCTCTGCAACAAGAGAGGCCGCAATAGTGAGAGGCCCGCGCACCGCGATGAAGAGTGGCCCCCGCTCGCGGCAACTAGAGAAAGCCCTCGTACAGAAACGAAGACCCAACACAGCCAAAATAAATAAATTAATTAATTAATTTAAAAAAAAAGAAGCAAGAGATTGTTCAAAACTGAGAATGGCCAGTGTGTCTACATCTTTGAGCAAAAGATGTGTGTGTGTTTGTGTGTGTGTGTGTGTGTTCATGGCAGCAGCTCAGGCTGAATATACATCTAGTGAGAAATCAGCGAAGGGTCTTGAATGCTCTGTTAAGAATTTTAACTTTATCCTGAAGTCCATGGGGACCCAGTGAAAGATATTCCAGATATTCTAAGTATCTAACTCAGGAAAGATAAAAGCAGCCAGGGCTTTAAGAGACTGATGGAGGTTAATCTGTTCCATACTCATGGCCCTGGGGCAGGGCAGGGGATTGTACTGCTAATTCTTTCCAGTGGCCTTGGTTTTACCCAACAGGAAAGACCAGTCCTCCTTAGACAGCCTATACCAGAGCTCCTCACACAAGAATCACCTGAATATCTGCTTTAATTGGTCCAAGGAGGTCTCTGGGTATGGGGTGTTTTTACTGTTGTTGTTGTTGTTTTTTAGCCCTTTAGGTGACTCCAAAGGGCAGTAAAGGTTGGAGTTGCTAACTTTCCCTAAATCATGGAAGGAAATGAATAAAAATAGAAAGTTGTGAGGTTTATAAAGAATGGAAGACAATCGAACTATGATGTTCAGCTATGTGAGGTTTGCATATCCCCCAGAGTCTAATGCTTAGTAAGTGCTTAACAGGGGTTGTCACAAATGAACACATTTAAAAGGAAGGTTTATAAGCTAAAGTAGAAGAATTAGATAAAGTCAGTGTTGAGGGCTATCATTCCCCCAAGACACTCTGTGAATACTGTTCTTCAAACATCCTCTGAATTTTTATACATTTCTGCCTTTGATACCTAGAATAAACACTCCCAAACTATTCACATGGGAACATCTTATCCTTGCTTCAAGGCTGTTTTGCTCGGTCTTTCCCAAAGCCACTTTCACATCCAGGAAAGAAGAGATCGTTGCCTTTGCTAGGCTCCTCCAGGAGTGCTATGACTTGGATAAAGCACTAACCACTGCTGTCCTTGCTGGACTGTGCACTCCAGGAAGACTAAGTCACCTTGAATCCCCTCTGCAGTGCCCAGTAGCAAATGTCTGTTGCATAGCTTTGAGTACGTAAAGGAGAAAAAGAAAGTTGCAGATTATATATTCAAAGATGCATAATGGGAAAGGTAGGTGAGCAGAGAGCAAAAGGGATGAAAGTCATTCTGAGACCTATTTTCCCAAACTGAGAGACTACACAGAGAGTTGGGAGAAAAAGAACTATGATTGTTACTCAATATCACAATGTTGACAGGGAGGGAAATCATCGTGCATTTCTATCTGTGGTGGACTTGGGCTTGAGTGGCAAAGGATAGAAGGTTCCTCAATCCCAGTTTTCAATTGCATCAAGCAACTGAAGTATGGGAGTGAACAGGTCCTCAGGGAAATTCTCAAAACTATTTGTGATCTAAATAATAAACAATTACTTGGTGAAACTCAGAACGGTTTAACTATAATCTACTATTTTGTGACTTCTACAAAGTAAGAAGCTTTTCTTTCTATCTTCCTTCCTTCCTTCCTTCCTTCTTTCTTTTCTTTTCTTTTTGACTTGAGACTTTGGGGAGCACAGGCAAGGCAAAACCCCAAAATCTTGTGCCACTTTGGATAGGAAAAACAAAAACAAACAAAAGCAAAACTAAAACCACTATGTGTGGTATACTGTTACCTCCCTGTTCCTGAAAGCATATGTTCAGATTCAGTCTCTAATCACACCTGTGGTAACAGGGCCCATATGTCCCCTCCACACCTATGGGCATGAATAATCCGCATAGGCTTGTATTGGGCATTTTGTCTTTGATTTTCTTTGTCATTTATTTCTGAAATTACATTTAGCAAATCAAATCTATACTTTTCCTTAATGTATGTTGTGGTTATGTTGGGAAAGAAGTAAGAATATTCTATCTTCTTTTAGATAGCAGTATCTCTACCATTTGAAGATTTTTTTTTATTTTGTAAATAATACAAAATCTGTACCCTAGGCTGTTTGTAATGTGCTAGAGATTAATATGCCTCTGGGTTATTATAATATTTGCTAAAAATGGAAGACATATAGATTAGATGTTTGAGATTCAAAATATACAAACATAATATGTAGGATATAATCAAACTTAAGTCTTCATATTTTATTTTCTACTACAGAAAATCACTATAAAAGACTTTCTTATTAAGGATTAAGTAAAACTGAATAAAGGCCCAGCTTCTTACTTTGTCCCTCTTTCCTGCTGATCTGATTTAAACGAAGTTCAGATGTCAAAGCCACTGTTGAGATAAAATAAGGAGTTTGATTTGATCCTGCCATCGATATACTGTGCAACCATGGAGGAGGCCTTTAACCTTTTTGAAATTCGCATTCACTAAGTCAAAAAGGACTTTATTATGAGGTTAATAAGATTGTGTCTGTAACATATTTTAAGCGCTTTTATTTTCAGAATGATAAGCAAACATGAGGTTTTATTATCATTATCATTATCATTGGCTTCAAAGGGAATTTGGCTTTCATAGCTCAGTGGGGTGAAAAAAGATAAGAAGCTGGCTACTGGTGTTCAAATAAACATCAGGGTTAAAAATTCAAGGAGAAGGTGAAGAGACAGAGGGAGAAAAACCTCATTTCACTGATACATCAGTGATGAGAGTCAGCTTGAGCAAGATTGAATCCTAAATAAACTAACAACAGGGCAAAACATACATATCTCATCTCCTCTCCCCTCTCTCTCTCTCTCTCTCACACACACACACACACACACACACACACACACGCACCGGCTCATGTGTAATATATTATTCATGCTCCCATGTTAAATTCAAAAGGTAGTAAAATTAAACGTATTCCTGACTGCTTTTCTTAATGCATGTGTTCATGGCATTTACCTCATGCTTAATGTTGTATATATTAATGAAAAATATAGCAGACCACTTCTGTTAGATTAGCCCACAACAATTTGGTCCTAAGAAGTAATACCTGTAATCTCTCAATTTGAGATGGATGATAATTTTGAAAAGAAAATCTTAACCTTCTAGGGCTGTTGGTTCTCCCATGGTAGTGAAATCAAAAGTGACACATTTTTAAAATGGTTTAATATTTGCATTTTTTTTTAGCTCAACTGAGAGCAAAAAGAAAAATCTGCCTCATATATCTAATACTGCTCACTGAAATGTAAATCACGGTAAATGATACATGTAGAAATAAATGGATAAACAGCAGAAAAAATAAAAATGTATTAACTCTATGCAGCCATTCGTCTTCTGAGAGCCTGAGTAAAGCTTAAGTCAGAAACAATTAAATGGACTGAAGCTTTAACAGTGACTTTTGAACTGCTTGAATTAACAAAATCAATCCCCAGAAATTAAGCTATCAGTGATCTATGATACAATTAAGTTCCATAATCAAAAAATGCTACAGTGCAGCAGTGTCACTTGTGCTATTTCTAACACTGAATTTTAAGTACTGCTGGCTAACTCTTCCTGCAGGGTTGTGTAAAACTCCATCTGGCACACTAGACACTAACACTATGATACACGGTTTCTTTTCCGTTCTTCAATTTAGGCTGACATCTGGTGGTCTAGGGAAACGACAAGTAATGCTTCTGAATGTAAGCCAATTCACAAATGTGGTGTTTTTCAGTTTTCCCTTTGTCTTTCTGAAGTGCTTGAAATTGCCACCAAACCAGTTAATTACATGGAAATTCACACAAAATAACTATTTAAACGGCAGGACAATAAGGGTGAAGAAAGTGACTTTCGTGTGATGAATTATATACATGGAAGTACACCGAACTCTGTAGTGACTAAAAAGCATCAATAGAAAGCACCATATATCGGCCAATTAGACCCACTCAGAAAGGGTACTATTTAACGGCGCCATGCTGGGGATCGTAATGGGAATGTGGTACATGTCAGATTTCCTTCTTTCTCTTGTCAGGATCGTTGGAGGGAGGGAAGCGAAGAGAATGAGGGGGAGGGGGGGAAGAAGCTACTGTGTATAGTCAGAAATTGATGTTTAAACAGGCATAAGGTAGCGTTCAAAAGCATTTATCTTTTAGTTTTTCTTTGGGAGGAAGGGGCACTTCCTGTAGTTTGTGGGCATCCAGATGGTAAAACACAGTGGGCCAGAAGCAAGAGCAATTCAATTCTCCCTGTGCCGAGGATTAAAAAAAAACATATACCCAATTAACTTACTGTCGGGTATTCCATGGAGGAGTAGAATGTTCACTGTCGACCCTATGACGTTCATACCAGTTAAGAAAAATAAAAAAGCACCCTGATTTTTCTTGCTTTCAGCACTTAGCTATATCATTTGTAGTGTTTTGACCATGAAGAGACTTAATAAATGGGCATTTTTGTGTTCAGATCTGATTACTATTTTTCTGTGTGTGTGTCTCTTACAGTGATTCTAACTAGTACAGAAAATAAATGTAATACCGGCTTGACTTTGTTCTATCTCCGTATTTATAACAGGTTCTAGATTGACAGAATTATGGGCAAAGCTCCCTCTCATGGAAAACAACCACACAATAAAACAAAACAACAAAAAACAAACAAACAAAAAATGACTTTAACCTTGTCCAAGAAAGACCATTGTGAATATTTGCTTTGCTCTGTTTCCACTTACCCTTGTGACTCTGAAAAGGTTATTGGAAGGAGTGCCAATTACATTGGTGTTTTGAAATATGGCCAGTTCCTCTAGGAAGTACCGCAAGCTGCCAATGCCCAATTCCAGAAAGGTCACTGAGAAGTTCAAATGAAATTGCTTTTAGTTTGGTTTACTATAAAACTCACCTGAGCTGAAATGAGTAAGCGAAAGGTGAAGTGTTTCCATCTACTCTTCCCAGTCCTTTCTTCCCTTTAAGAGTGAAGTTTAGTTCTAATCAGTAGCCGTAAGTTCTCTCAAGAAAGGAGGATTTTATTTTCTTTTAATAAGCTTAAAACTATTATATAAACTTTTAAAGGGGGGAAAGAATGAATACACGTCTGTAAAGAAAAGTCTACAACAAATTATCAACTGGAAAAGCAGTGCCATTCAGCAGACTTCATGTGACTCTTACATTTATGAAGGGCTGTGGCAGAGGAAAATTTAGACTGTGATTTTAGGAGCGCTCAGAGAGTCTTTGTATCTCTCACAAATATCTTACATTGATTGCTAACAAAAGTGATCTCAAAGCTAGACATTGGCTTTTATTTTTTTGGCTTTGGATTTTGTAGCCTCCTTGAATGTAAATATTTTCCCCCAAAATCACTTTTTGAAATATAAGTCTTATTTTTATCAGTCTAATTTCCTCTAGAAAAAAAATTTTTTTTCACAAATGTAATTTCCATTTCTTCTAGTTACTCCAGTCTAGGGATAAATATGGTGTCATGTTCAGACTAAATAAAACTATTTCTTTGAAAACATAGTATTTTATGTTCTTCAAAGACTGTTTCACATACTAGGCAGAGTCCCAAGAAGTGGCTCATGTGTACCCCTGGATAAGCCGTCTATTCTGAGACCCCCATTCTGAGCAACCCATAGGAAACCTCCTCATCACCTCTACCAGCACCACTCCTCACTGCCACCTACTATCACCTCTCTCACCACTGCTTCCGGCTGAGACTGACCTGGCTGGTGCCAACAAAACCCACAAATGCCGGCACCAGGTCATAAGATGGGAACACTTCTGCTGTTGTCCACGGAAGATGGTGTGGCTTTGGCATTGGAGCACAATGGCAAATCCTCTTCTAATTTCAGATTTAGGTTTCCTTCCTTCCCTCCTTCCTCCCTTCCTTCCTTTATCAAGGAAAGTATTGCTCAACTAATAATGTTTAGATGCTAAGCTATTTACATAGAATGGAAATATAGTTACCATGTAATTTTGTAATATGATCCCAAGCTTTTAAAAATACAGGGCGTGGGGCTTCCCTGGTGGCGCAGTGGTTGAGAATCTGCCTGCCAATGCAGGGGACACGGGTTCGAGCCCTGGTCTGGGAAGATCCCACATGCCGCAGAGCAACTAGGCCCGTGAGCCACAATTACTGAGCCTGCGCGTCTGGAGCCTGTGCTCCGCAATAAGAGAGGCCACGATAGTGAGAGGCCCGCCCACTGTGATGAAGAGTAGCCCCCACTTGCCGCAACTAGAGAAAGCCTGCACAGAAACGAAGATCCCAACACAGCCAAAATAAATAAATAAATAAATAAATAAATAAATAAATAAATAAAATTTTTAAAAAAACAAAAAACTACACAGACCCATTTTTGAAACTTATAAACAAATGATAGCATAATAAAATAAATGCTGGGCAAAATGTAAAGATCAAATAATATACTGCTATGTTTACGTATATGAATTATTTTAGTGTTCCCCTTATTTTTTTCAAAACTTATATGAAGCATGATTTACAGATGTTGCCAGGAAGGGAAAGGGGAGAGGGAATCATTGAATCAATAATCACTGAATACTTTGTTTTTCACATTGTCCACAAATTCTCATGAGATTGTGGGAAGGGGAGGACAAATGTAACATTTTTTTTTTCAATATAACTGTTAATGAAATGGCTTCATTGCTTGTCTCCTATAAGATATAGAAGTCATAAAAAGGGAACTAGAAATGTGGAATATGTTTTTAAAAGTAGATTTATTGTATGTTGCAAGTTTGGTTTTATGTAAAAATACAGAGACTATGTTTATATATTAAGGAACATCTATAATACATACATTCATTAATGTTTGAATGCCATTATTTTAAAATAACAATCATTTCATTTTTTAATGAAACTTGACTCTTTAACAAATGAAATTCAGTTTAATATTAGTTCATAGGTCTTAGGGGTTCATTCCAGAAATGTAGAGCACTTTCTGTAACTCTAGCAGTTGGACCCATTATATGCTTCTAGGTTTAAGATACAGGAACCCTGGTTTTGGACCAGGGCTACTGTGCCAGTGTGTCTGGATGTATACACACAAGGTGGCTCATCTTAGTAAGCAGGTTCATTTCCAGATGGTTAGCTTGAGTAGACAGTGAGATTAGATGACTCTTGTCAGGAAGCCAAGAATTCCTGGGATGGTCCAATATTTGTGTTCCAGAAAGCAATACCTGGATGAAGGTAGCTGTCATGGCTGCTGAAATTTCCTTGGTACAGAGGGAGCCAAGTAGCTCTCCTCTGCTGACAGGCTGGGTTTTTGCTGTTATTGTTGTTTTGGTTTTTTTTTTTACCTGCATAGTCACAGCAAGGATTAAAATGGTTAGCATTTGTT
Organism: Balaenoptera physalus; assembly: GCF_965194825.1. Classification (NCBI taxonomy): domain Eukaryota; kingdom Metazoa; phylum Chordata; class Mammalia; order Artiodactyla; family Balaenopteridae; genus Balaenoptera; species Balaenoptera physalus. The sequence goes on from NC_138884.1 coordinate 10,808,100, forward strand.
TCTCTCCTTTGAGAGCCAGTGCTTTTCCTGCCCAGCTGTCTGTAGTTCCAGAAGCCATTATGCATGAGGTTGCAGAAGCCAAGTAGCAGTTTCCTTGATTGATTCCTGAAAACTTTTCCTTCCCTCATCTTTCATTCCTAGATGTTCACATGGCCTCACTATGGGAGCCAGAACCCAGACAATGAGTCAGCCAAGGTCCGATTAAGGTTTCCTAAATGTAGTGGTTGAATAGTAGTGATTAAGCCTGCCTTAAACATACCTGGCACAGTTGGAAAGACATTACTTTCCCTTCTCACATATGTAACCTGGAATTTCCATCATTAGAATCATCATTTGATTGAAGGTATTATCACTGTAAAAACAAAATTATGCACCAATCACTATGCTATACATTGGAGATAAAAGATGACCAAGGAATTGTCTAACCATTACTATGTAATGAGATAATGTTCAGTAGAAATACAGGAAGGAAGAATATGCCTAGGAGGGGCTTCTCTGGTGGCGCAGTGGTTAAGAATCCGCCTGCCAATGCAGGGGACACGGGTTCGAGCCCTGGTCCGGGAAGACCCCACATGCCGCAGAGCAACTAAGCCCGGGTGCCACAACTACTGAGCCTGCGCTCTAGAGCCCGTGCTCCGCAACAAGGGAAGCCACCGCAATGAGAAGCCTGCGCACCGCAACGAAGAGCAGCCCTGGCTCGCTGCAACTAGAGAAAGCCCGCGCGCAGCAACGAAGACCAAACGCAGCTAAAAATAAATAAGTAATTTATTAAAAAAAAAAAAAAAAAAAGAATCTCCCTAGGCAAGAGAAGGGAGTCAGTGAAACTAAGACAAGGAATGAGTGCATTTAGCAGGTAGAGAGAAAAGCATGATGTTTCAGGGAAAAAAAATAATTAAATAGCACAACCTGCGAAAGTAATGGGAAATGAGAAAGTTAATAGTGTGATCAAATTTCCAGCAACGTGGAAGGTAAATTTTAATGCTGAGGGCTGAGAAAGCAGTTAGGACATAGATGTAAAGAGCTGATTGAGATGGAGAAGTACCATTGAGAGTGGAGAAGAAGGGCCAGGAGTGAGAGGCATTCAGGAAGGGATATACCTATGTTTAGGGGTGGGGACCTCCTTTGGAAGAACTTCCGTGATCATAGTATAAGGGATATGTGCACTGGATCAGTTACGTATCAAATTGCAGAAGTTGAAGGAATATAGCACTTGGACAGGTAAGTTCAAGGGGCAAGATAAGAATCTAGGACTTGCTCAAGGAAGAGAAGGGACCCCTGGCTTGGGCCTGTAGGAACAGAGCAGTAAGGGCATCAAATTCACAGCAGTGTGCAAAGAAGTTCAAGTGTGCAGAGCATCTTTTTCCCAACTGCTGAATTACATTGCAGTACTAACAATTTCTCAAATACTAGCAGCTAACATTTCTATTATTTAATTTCTGATTATTAACTATGTTAGCTCGTGATTCACCGTATATTGTGGCCCTTTTGCAACCATTTGAGAAAATGAAAGTAATTCTTTACCATTTTGTTTCCAAAATTGAGTATCTAGCATGGTACTGGTGGTTTATAAAGACAGCACCAATATTCTTAAAGAATTTTTCCATGAGAATTTAACCAATGAATAATTTTAAGTATTATTTTCTACTGAAATTATACAGATAAATTATTGATGAGAGCACAAAATGCACATAAAACATAGGACTTAGAATTAACTTAAGGTGAGAGGTCAATTCTCAAGGCTACATGTTTATTTCTCTCTGCTGCAGGGAACAATTCAGTGAAATATTTCAAATAATTTCCATTAAGATATATTCCAAATAACATTAATTTTCTAGCTGAAAGTGAAAATATTTAAGTATATTCATAGCTAATCAAGTCAAAAGAGTGAAAACTGGTAAGTAATGTGTTACCTACCAGTAAGTATTTTGTCTTATTCCAGTACCTCTAATGGGACTAAGCAAATAATGTCCCATCATCTTTCTCACAGTCAAAAGCATTCACAGTGGTGCTGGTAGGCAGAGAGAAAAGATGACCATTGGATTAAGGTTGGAATTGGTTGGGGCATTGGTGGTGAAAGCTTTCTCTCTTTAATGCAGTGAGGTTATCTCAGCCCACAAAATCCCACTATTTGAACTTCTGTTTAGTTTTAAAAAAGAATATTTTTTTCTTACTATGATACTTGATTTCCATTTCAGCAATGCTATCACACTGTAACATAGTAGCCGTTACTGACAGTATTTGAACATAATGAGATTGAATGCTTCTTTTCATTCGCCAAAACCATGCTTCCAGTTCAAGACCTCATTCATTCTTGTCTTATTTACTATAATAACCTCCTGACTGTTCTCTTTGCCTTTAATCTATCCTGACTTGAATCCATCATTCTGTCTGCTTAATCTTCCTTTAATACCATTCTTCTCTTGCTTCTCTCTTTATCAAAAACTTCAATACCTCTCAACTCTGCATTTCAAAAAATATTTAAAATTCTTTAGATCAACTCTTTGCAGCATTTTGGGTTCTTGCTCCAAGTAATCTGTTAATCTGCTGAAAATCATAGACCCTCTCCCAATAAAACTGCAATTATCTTTACATTTGCACCAAAGTTCCATAAAATGTCCAGCTAATTCACAAGACCATGAAACAGCTAGGAATAAAAACCCTTGTCTTTCATTTATTTAACAAATATTAGTAGACTTTATTACATGTCAGTCACTGTTCTAGGTACTGAAGATAAAGTAGTAAACTTTTATATAAAATTCCTATCCTTATTTGGTTATATTCTGGTGTGGGGAGGTAGACAATAAAGAAGATAAATAAATAATATATATAGTATGTGATACAGTGATGAGTGTCAAGGAGAAAATAAAAATCAGAGAAGTAGGAGAAATCAGAGACATCCTGAAGGGCAGTTGAGAAATTAAATAGGTCAACCAGGGAAGGTCTTCTTGAGAAAGTGGTTATTAAGCAAAAACCTGAAGGAAGTGAGTGAGTTAACCACAAAACTATTTGGGGAAAGTATCCAGGCATTGGAATTAGTAAGTGCAAAGGACCTGAGGTGAGCATGTTTGGCAAGTTTAAAGACCAAACAGAAGACCATAAGAGCTGTAGTGGAGAGAACGAGGAGGTGAGTAATTAGGAATGAAGTCAGAGAGTAACATTATATGTAGGGCCTTATAAGTCATAGTAAATACTCTAAGGACTGTGGTGTTTGAGTGAGATGTCAGTCTTCAAGGCATGTTCAAATTTCTCCACAGCTGGTTTTAGCCAACTTTTTGTCTCAACTGTGACTGCTCTCCAAACCATATAATTATATTTAATCCTCACAACGTAAAATTAAACCACTTGCATCTATACACATACATACATACACATATGCACACATAAATACACACATATGCATATATACATATAGTTTTAAGTGTGTATGTAGGTAGGTATGCAAAAATATTTTCCTGTCTTTCATAATTAGTAATTAACTCATGCAAACTAAAATTTCAAAATTAACACAGAACCAAAATGATATTTGATCTTTATGGCTTATAAATCACACACAGGTTTAAGAAAATAGTATTTATCACACTGTTACCAAGGCAGAAAAAAATCATATCAGATAATTCATGTTATAGTAACTGCTGAATAAAAGTGTTTTCTTATTCAAAACATTAAGTTTTAGCAATTAATCCAACCACATAGTGTTTTAAGGCCATTAAATAAAGATTCAGACTTCTTGGAGTATTTATTTACCATCTATTATGTTCCAGGGATCTTGCTATGGACTGGAGATTCAATGATATGTCAATTAAATGATTTTGCTGCATAATAAACTACTTAAAAACTTAGTGACCTAAAAACAACAAACTTTTATTCTTTCTCTTGAGCCACAAGATCCACTGGGCAATTCTTTTGGTCTGAATCAGTTTGGGTGATGTCTGTGGTCAGGTAGTGTCTTAGCTGGCGCTGTTTGGTCTAGGATGACCACCAGCAGTGTGCTTGGGCTCGGGGGCTACAGCAGAGATAACTCAGCTCAGTCATATGTGATCACTCATCCTCCAGGAGACTAGAGTGGACTTCTTGACGGGGGACAATCACAGTGACCGCAGGAGCAGCAAAAAGGGAAACCCCACAGTGCAAGTGCTTTTCAAGCTTTTCTGCTTACGTCATATTTGCTATTGCATTGGCCAAAGCAAGTGATATGGCCAAGCCTGGAGTCAGTGTGGGAGGTGACAAGTGGAGGCCATTATTGCAATACAGTACCATAAACAGAGCATTGCTGAAGGTGACAATTACAGTAGATGCTCTCTCTTACAGTAGTAGCAACAAGACATTTAATATTGCAACATTCATGAGTGACATTTTGAAGAAAAGCCAAAATGCAAGTCAAATTTTGTAAAACAGCTTTTTTTTTTTTCCTAAAGAAAGTTATTCTTCAGGGAAAGATGTTACTAAGAATAGCGTCTATTTGTTGACTACATTTTCTAATTTAACATTTACAGAAAATCTGCCAGGTAGCAAGTATTATTCCTTTTGCATAGACAGTAATTTGAGGGTCTCAGGGGTTAAGTTACTTGTCCAAAGTTACTTAGCACGTTTTGAAATCAGGATTTAAGCTGAGGACCTACTGAATATAAACTCTATGCTCTTTTCTCTCTCTCTTCCTCTGTAATAGAAAGAACATGGGCTAGGAATCGAGAAAAAAGATGCATTCTTGGCTAGACATACTTTCCTCATGTACACAACATTTTACCTCCTAAATTCTCTTGACTCCATCCTCTGCTTTCCATCTTGCCCTCTGTCACCCTAACCCAAGCTGATAGCCTTTGCCTGGATTATTACAGTGACCAATACCAGAGGAACTTTTTCAAAATTTATATCTGCTCATGTTCCCCTTCCTAAAATCTTTTAATGGTCTCTCTCTCCCTCTCCCTTTCTCTCTCTGTCTCTACCTCAGTTACAAAACATCACAAGACTGCCAGGTCTGGCCCCTAACTCCCTTTCTAGACTTCATGCTCCAGACACAAGCCTTCCTTCAGCAATCGATAAATCAGTCAATTCAACCAGTAAGTATGTTTTGAATGACTACTATGTATCTGTCTGTGGTATGTGGTATACACCAGAAAAATTTGGTATACATCAGACAAATATTGTTGCCCTCAACAGAACCTACGTTCTAGCTGAAGAGTCAATTAATACACAATAAATATTTATATATAAATAAATTATAAACTATGTGGAAAAGTGATATCTTATGGGGAGAAGAAAAAAGAGTAATCACACCACATAAAGCAGTACTGGAGGATAGAGTGGAGCAGATGATAGTGTTATGGAAAATACGGTGGTCAGGAGACACTTCACTGAGAATGTCCACCTGACGTATGTTAAGGAGCTGGCTGAGGAGATATCGCAAGGATGAGGGCTAGAGCATTAAGGGTTGAGGAAGCAAGCTCAGCCTGCTCAGAGGATGGCAGGGAGGACAGTGTAACTGATACTGAGTGGGGAGGGGGAGCATTGGAGAAATGTCAAAGAGCTACTGGGGGCTTTGTAGACCACCCACCATGGGGCCTTTCTACTTACAATGTTCTCTCCCTTATTTGGTTAATTCCTACTCATAATTCAGCCCTTAGCTCAAGTTTACTTCTGCTAGAAGATTTTCCTGATCAAGTCAAGTAAGGTACCCTATTGTAGGTTCTCACAGCACTATGGATTTCTCTTGTATTATTTATCACAGGTGTGCTTTATCTTTTTTGACATGATTATTTTGTAGTATTTGTACATTCTCTGAGGCTGTAAGCTCCATGAGGGCTAGGACTATTTCTGCCTGTGCCTGCCAAAAACTCCACAGCACGTATCACAGTGTCAAAAATCCAATAGATGTGCACTAAATTGTGTTGAGATAATCAGTAAATGAAGTAAATATTAAGCACTTGCTATGGAGTGACACAGCAGAGTAAATCTGAACAAGTCACATCCATGAGCCAGGCTTCCACTTCTTCCATGTTAAATGGGGAGTTGGACTGAGCTATCTCCAAGATCACATAAGGATATACAATTTGGTGATTCTGTGAGAAAGATTTAATATATTGCCTTCTAATATATTAAAGAGTTAGTATAGTCCTAGTTGTTCTAATGCTTTTACAAAGAGATATTATTTTAAATAAACTTTGTTATGGGCCAAGTTGTGAACCTTCCAAAATTTATATGTTGATTTCCTAAAATTCAATACCTCAGAATGTGAGTGTATGTGGAGATAGAGCCTTAAAGAGTTAATTAAGGTAAAATCAGGTAACCTGGGTGAACCCAAATACAATATGACTGGTGTCCTAAGAAAAGGATTTTAGGACACAGACAATACAGGGATGACCATGTGAAGACACAGTGAGAAGATTGCTATGTACAAGCTATGTTTTTTAGGTTTCCCCTATATCTTTTCTCTCTTCTTCTGGTAAAAGCAGCCAAAATTCATTTCAGGGAACTGGCACAACTCCACTGTGTATGGTCTTGCTAAGACTTTAACTCAAGCCAAAGTTTGGGCACTTAACCCAAATAGGCGGATCAGACTCTGTCTTTGTTTGTAGAATATCTCCAGCCATTTAAATATTGAGAGGAAAATCTCAAGAACAGAAAGGAAAAAGTAATTTGTAATCTAGACACTGTGAGCCAAAGTAAACAGTAGTGGTGAAGCCATGGATGGAATGTTCATGTCCCCCCCAATTTATATATTGAAACCTAGTCTCCAGTGTGATGGAGTGGGTCTTTTGGGAGGTGATTAGGTCATGAGGATGGAGCCCTCAGGAATGGGATTAGTTCCTTTATAAAAGAGACCACAGAGAGCTCCCTTACCCCTTTCACCATGTGAGGACACAGTGAGAAGATGGCCACAATAGGAACCAGGAAGAAAGCCCTCACCAAACACTGAGTCTGCTGGCACCCTGATCTTGGACTTCCCAGCATCCTGAACAGTGAGAAGTCAATGTTTGTTGTTGTAGCCACCCAATCTACGGTAATTGTGTGTTAGTAGCTCAAACAGACTAAGATAGGCAGGTTAATTATAATTTTACAATTCATTATATACATGATTAGAGTCTTATGGATGAACGTATACTAAAATATGAAGTTCATTTTGTTTCTTCTCAGGGGAGTGAAGATTCTCCTGAATTGCCTGGAAATAGAGCTTCAAATTAAGAGCCGAAAGTTTGGGAGTACCCACGTACCGTGCCACTCCTGTGAGACAGTTACCTCATCCAGAGCCCATCCCCTCACGCACAGCTCTCTACGCGTGAGTAGAGAAATGCTCAGCTGTTAGGGAATGGGGTGGATGTACGGACAAAGACAGACCAGGTGGCGAGTGTGATCAAGTTGCTGTCTGGAAACTGTCGATGAAGTATGGTAAGGAACAATGCAGGAACAAATCGGAGGTTCTTGAAACAATTAGTGCTGTTGGTCAAAATCTACAGAACTTTGGTTCTAAAGTTTTCCAATGCCTCCAGGATTTATCTACCAAGGAAAATTATACTGTAAAAATAGATTGCTTAAATACACAAGGCTGTGGTTTTTTTTCCATTATGTATGGTTGCTTGATACAATTAATTTAATTTTTAAAAATTAAAAATCACTTCTGACTGTAGACGCTTACCTTTCTTGAACATTCTAATTTATTTTTAAAGAAAAATGACACTCAGTAGCATGAATATTATGATAACTAACTACTCTGCGCCATTGAATTTCAAAGAAAACCAAAATAACCTAGACAACGAAAAAAAAAAAAAAAAAGGAATAAAACCCAGAATCCTTAATCTTACTAAAGCATGCAACTGCCTATAATATTCCAATATGGATGGCCAGCTGTGGTACCCCAGAGCACTTCTTGGATATTTGAAATGAGACTGAAAAGCAGTCTCATTGTCTTCACACAGCAAACTGGAAAAGGCCCTCTAAAACTAGCTACTAGCAACATCTCTTTCTGAAAGTATACTACTACAGAGCATGCCCCACACCCAAATCCCTCCTAAAGAAATGACTGTCCCAAGAGGAAGTCTAGCTATATTAGAAATTTCACCTCTGTATATAATATTAAGTGGAAGATGTACATTCCCACACAGCAGCCATTACTTCCCTTTACCTCAGTGTTAACTTAGATTTCACCACAGTTTACGGTTCATTGCAAATGGAGTAGATAACCTGCAAGTGTGAATATCTGTTCATGCCTCAGTGAGGCACCCTCTGTTGTTAACAGGTTTTACACATTGTTTCAAATTTGGCTTTCAGCCTTTCCAACATCTTCACACAGAATGTGAATACCAATGGCAATACCCGTAATTTTCCTTTTTGTGTTTTTGCCATCTAACGCTAAGCTGTCACCCCTTGAGTTCCATTCCCTTTATTTGGTACACAGCTTGACCCTATTTTGTTATATTCATCAGAATTTAGCCTCCATCTGCATGGTTCTTTTTCTGATCCAACTGTGTCATAAGCCTTGCTGTATTTCCTCTGTCTCAAGACACTTTTACATCTTGCAGTATTACCCTTCCATCTGGCAAATGGTCCTCTATGATTTTTTACTTATCAAGAAAGGCACGCTCCCTTGTTCACGAGATTTTGTTTATTATATGTATATTTTCCACATATATTAAAATCATTGCCTGTCTCCTCAACATTACTTTTTGGTAGATAGTATTTTTTTGAGGAAATAGAAACATGAAGCCTGAATAAGCTTGTTGTCTGTTAAAGATGTTAGGCCAGTAAGAAATAAACCCACTGATGAATATCCCTGTTACTGGGTTCCACTGGGATTCATTGACTACTAGTGTGGCTACATGGTAAACTCAGTACTTCTATAAATAGAAGCCATTACCCTCTTAGAAAATCTTAACTACTGTTCAAAAATTAACTACAGGTATACCTAACAAGGATAAATATCCAACATCATTAAGCAAATATGAAAGTGAAGTGAAAATGAAAAAAAAATAATTAAAATATAAGAAGTAGATTGTCAATTTCTATTGAGTAGCCAGACTGCTAGATACTAAACGTTAACTTATGGGGTTTTTTTCCCTCCTAAAAGAGGTAGAGAGAATGCTTTGGAATTAAGTTCCCTATTCTTCAATCCTATCATTCTAGCCACAGTAATGCAGCACAGCTTGCTACTTTATTAGGGGCAATGTAAGCGACTTAGACTTGGATTCTACTTCTCCGTCATTTGTTAACTTTTAACTATAATCATATCATTTAACTTTCCCATTCCCCATTTCTTCATATTCCAAGTGAAAGAATTGTAGTATTTGATATCCCAGTTATACAACTCTGTGATGACATAACTACCACACGTTTCTCCTCTCCTATTTCTTACCCCTTAACCCCAATTCTCTAAAATTCCCCAGTTTCTTTCTAACTCATTAATTCGTTTTGTGACTATTCTTCAAATTTATAAATTTATATAATTTTTAATTAAAAATAATGTATTATTGTGTGTGCCCTCAGGAAACCCACTTTCAGTAGGTATACCAGCCGGTAGAGCATAGCTCTTAAAAAGCTAATGATAGGGAAAGATCACCTAATTGACCTGTTTATTTTATATATTTAGAAACTGAGGGTCAAATAGATTAAGTAACTGATTAAAGTTCTTAACTATTTGGTAGCAGCATAAGGAGGAGATTCCCATTTATATGTTTTTTGCTATACATTTCCCTCCTTTCCGAATTCCCTCCAATCTGTTAATATTGTTGGGTTGGGGTTTTTTTAAGAAAAAATTGTATGCTGTACTCTCAGACTAATGCTTCATGGTCAACTTGTTATGAACCATGATCATAAGCCATTTTTTTCTGCCAGATTTATGGGATATTTTTGTTTTCCCTCCTAATGCACAGCTCCACAGTTGTCTTTATCGAACTACATCCTGTATCTGATTATTTCTTTATGAAACGATGGTTTCTTCCAATCTTTATGACCTTACTTAATCTTTCTGGGCCTCAGTTTTCTCATTAGCAAAATAAGGGACTTTCAGTGAATTAACTCCTGAGGCACCTTTTACTTCCAAAGCACCATTTTCCAAACTGGGCCTGAATCTATGCCACTTTCAGATTTTAAAAATGTGTTCTGTATTTTATCATCCAGACACTTGATGAGAAGTGTCCCAAATCAACTCTTCCAAGACACCATTTGTCACATTCTCCTGAAGTTGACATTAATGCATTGATCACATCCTTACTACTCATTTATATTTTCTCTAAGTGTTTTTAGTTCAGGGGACATTTGTCTGTCGATGTTTTACAAAATTCCTGGGGCAGAATTAATTTTATTTTCTGTATCTTTATTTTTTTTTTTTTAATTTTGCTTTTTCAAATTGATGAGCTTATACGGATTTATTTTTTATATTATTTCCAAGACTTTAAAAAGACGGAAATGTTAAATCAGCTCAATTCAGTTTAAAAGAGAAATATTCTATTGATTCCAGGAATACCAAATTTATCTAGTTTTAAGATTGAGAGACAAATGGACTGTAGTTATTGTCAGAGGCTTACAAAGCTTAAATTCATCTTGTAAAGTAATTTAGCTTTACTTTGTCTCCTAGAACTTTGATGGAATTAACCAAATTAGATGTGTAAGCTTCATTATTTTTTAACAAATTAATATAAAATTTTGAACAGTAAAAAAAAACATTGTTATTTCCCAATAACTTCATTTAGCTTTGCTATAAACTGCAATACCAAACTTGCCTGCAGTTCTTTCAAGACATTTACTGAATTAATTCAAATCTGTTTTGCTCCGTCTGTAAAATGACTGAATATAATGTGCTGTTCTGCTTCCAGGATTTCGTTTCTGTCTCTAGAAAGAGACTCTGATCTTAACTTTGCCAGCAGAGGGCACATACACATATCCTTCTTTGTTTCTTCTAATCTACAAAAAGGAAATTTTTAAGAAGCCTCATTTGAGGTTCTATAACATATTACCTTATTGGAACTGAGTCTAACTGAAAAAAGAAAACAACACAGACAGCACATTAAGATTTTCTTTGCAAAGTCTAATGCCTGAATGAAAACCAAGAGACACTGGAATACTACTGCCACTGAACCAGAACATCAGTTTAATATATCTATTTTTGCGCTGCGAAATGTTGGGGGGATTTTACTGTTCGTTTTGTTCTGGTCATATTTTGATCTGGCCTTTCTGCTTTTAGTATTCAATTCCGGACTTAGAATTAACAAAGAAGTGGTCAACTAACACTTATTTACGTGTTCATTTATTTGTAGAATTAGCGAAAATTCAACCAACCAATAATCTATGTTTTAGCCTAAAGTTGCTGTAATAAACACATATGCAGAATATCGAATTTAATTGGACAGTTATTTAAATGTTTCTGAGAGAAGGAGCAATAAAAATCAGGCTGTTGACCATTTTGGTTAATGGCGTAACAACAGTCGTGAACATTTTAATCTTCTGGCTGCTTACAATGAACGGATAGAATGGTAGCATTTTTTACACTGTCAGCTATGTGAGCACAGTGGAGCATCTGTAATTTCAACATTATGCATATGCATCATGTAATTATATAATTGCAGATACGTTGTGCCTGCACACATCGAAAGGTTATGCTTTTAAAATGGAAAAGTAATGTAGAAAAGCAGAAGTCAGAGGCTCATGTGCTGATATCCATCTCCAGCAGCATAAATTTTAAGGATTTTGTATAAGCCACTGTACAGACTGACTTGCACCAAAACCAATCCAAGAACTCACAAATGGATGTTCAAATGCTAAGTCAACTTTTTTAAAATTCTAATGCATTAGGTCAAGATGCTAATTAATCTTTACAGGTTAGTCTAAACTTTAGTATATGTGGAACAAGAGTCACTGTGATTTTTTTTTATTGAGATGTATAAATCAGGACACTTTGGACTTACTTTAAAAAATAAGTTATTGGAAACTTAAACACAGAAAAATATTAATAATAATGTAAGAGTTCAGTTCAAAGCTTAGATTCTGCTATTTTTAAGTTTTTCTAGCAAAAGATAATCAAAAGTGATTGTCGTAGGAGGAGAGACACGGTTCCAGACAAAAGAAGCAAAAACACCCTGAGAATATGAGACTATTTCCATTCATAAGGAGGGCTTTTTCCAAATAAAGTCTTTCCTGATTGGGAACCCTGATAACTCCCTCCATAAAGAGTTATTTTTTCCAAGTAAAGTCTTTTCCAATAGAGCCCAATTCCAATTGCCACCCCAATTGTAAGGTCACTGAGATTACTATTAATGATACCACACATTTCGTCAGCTCCAAAAATCTTAAGCAATGTTTTAAAATTTACAGATTTATGTATAGCTTTAGTTAACATCTACATATATAATTATAAGTGATAATGCTTAATTATGATTTTTAAAAAGACCTAGTGCTTGTAGCCCATTTTAATGTCTCTCTCTCTGTCTCTCTTTGATAAAATAGAGACTCTACAGTCTTAAAAAATTGAATCTAACATCCATGAACTGGAATGCTGAGTAGAAAAGAGAGAAATAAATTGTAAGAACACAGAATAATCAGGAAGGTTAAGTGCCTCACAAAGAAACAGACTGTACACACTGTGAGTACCTATGTCATGTATGGTTTCCTCCCTAGCTGACAAACATCAGGCTCAAAACAATGCTTCTCTGGTAATATTACTTGTTTTTTCTCTCTCCATCTTCATCTGTCTACCTTTTCTGTCTTTCTTTCTCCTTTTGCTAAACTGGATTACAGAATCATAATTTGCTGAATTTATAGCTAATACCTTAGGTATATATCATTTTACTTTAAAATCTGGCCAGTATCATGGAAAATTAATACGCTATTACTATGGCATGCATGGAGCACCAAGGCCTTAAGGAGGAGGTATCGGACCAGGACTCAGTGCTCCTAATTTTTTGTAATTTACACTATGGAACTGGACCAACCTATCATCTTTCTTTAAGTCTCAGTTTACTTTACTTCCTGAAACAAAAGAACAGAACAAAAGCAAAATCTGGTTCAAATTTCTATGGCTGGCTTAAATTGTTAGTGTAACATAATTATTTACAATTTGTACTACTCTGGCTCATACAGACGTTTTCAAATGTGCAGCAATTGACTTCTCCTTTAGCAATAAGGTAGTGGGAAAAAACAAGAAACTTGTGGTGGTTCCTTAAGGTATGAACCTACTGGGGTTTTCCAAGATATGATTTATCCTGAAATAGAGAAAGAGAACTAGAACATAAACATTGATACTACACCAATTAAATGAATGCATTTATCATTCTAACCAATAAATTTATTTTTAAATTATTATTATTCATGTTTGCTTTTTAACCTCTTAGGTTGTGTGAACCAACAATCCGAAGTGGATAAGTCAATTAATACCTTCACCTGAAAGAGCTAAAAAAAGAATACTTTCTTTAGTTACCTGGGTAGCTTTTTATTAATCATATTATTTTGAGGTATTACTCATTTTGGAAGTGGGTGAATATTACGGACATATATTTATTTCTGTCCTATCTCAAATCTGCCTTGATGTAAACTAAACCTCTTATATGGAAGTGGGTATTCGATTGCTTTTATGGTAATTATTTTGTGTTAATGATTAAACAGTACAATATATATGTTATAATTACAATGTGATAAAATCCTTAATCAATTTATTAGAGTTAAAGAAATGGAGCTGGCTGAAGGCAGAGAAAGCATCATGGAGGTCCCCAGCTATAGGTGAACTTTCTGCTGGCCACCAGAAGGTTGCAGGTTCGTGGAGGTCTGCTATTTAAAAGATGGAGAGTATATATACCTTGAGGTTGACAGAAGGGCATTGTTAGTAGTGATGATGGGAGGTGTGATGATAGAATCTAATTAGGTGGTTGCTAGCATGTTGGAAACAAAAGGAAGATCATATCTATTCAGAAGCTAAAATGTGCTAATACCAAATTAGATGCTTAGTCAATATAACCACCACTGCATGTGGTTAAGTGCTTATACCTCAGAGAAGCAGTTAATTATCTCTCTTCAATTTACCAGTCTCTGCTTGAAACCCAACTTTAGCCATATATTTAATGCCATAGTTGAGGAAGACGCAGGTTTTTTTCCCCTGTATGAAACATAATCAATCTATTTCTTCCCCAGAGAGTGACATTTAATCACCCCTGTGTTACTAGGCTTATGACTTGGGATTATGATTATTATTCTCATTTGCCTTGGAGGCTTTGTGCTTTCAAAGCCTTTATAGCAAATCACATACCCACGCAGAAAGGTCCGCTGATCACCGGTTCCCCAGCACCCTTTATCAAGTGGGTCCTGAAGAAACTTCTTCATATTTCCTAGTGCATGGTTTTAAGTTGTTTGTTATTCTATACAGAGTAGATGCAGGCCACACACAAAAACATTTCAATTTCTAATTGTATATCTGAGTCAACTTTATAAATTTGATATCTAAAAATAACACTTTGGTCAAGATTATTGGTTATTTTTTATATCCTCTTGATTTTTTATGCTTTAAAAACGGATGGAAATGACTTAAAGAGGATGAATAATATTGTCTGATGTCCAAGAATGTATGTATACTTTCTTTTAAGGAAATCCAAGGGCTTTATAGACAATAAAAATGTCAATATTCTAAGGTCTCTATTTACTGAACCACTGTTGAAAGACTAATGTATCAAATAAAACATAGAGGAAAATGCATTACATAATTTTGTCAGTAAAAATTTTTTCTTGGGTACATCTCAATGTCTTTTTAGTTTTTTTTTAATATAACAATTCAATTAATATTTATTTTAGCACCTACAAGCCACTGTACTAGTGAATTTAGGCATTTGGAAATAATAATATCTCAGTAGTAAGCCCTTCCTCTGCCAAACATTGCACTGTTTTACATCTCATTTTTCCTCAAAGAACTGCACAAAATGAGTATTACTATTAACTCTGTTCATTGATGGGAAAATTGAGATACAGAGAGGGTTAACTAATTTACCCAAAGTCACACAGCTTATAAATGATTTATCCTGTATTTGGACATAAGTAGTATAACTCCAGAGCTTTACGCTTTTTATTTTTGAAAATGAATCTACTCTCTTCCCTTATCTATCTAAACTGAGTTTTTCCTATTTCTGCTTTTTAAAAGAAGATTTAGAATTGTAATAAACCAAAACCAAAACCAAACCAAACAAACACAAAACCTGAAATGTATTCACTGCTAGTATAATTCAATTATTTGCTATGCTTTCTTTGGTAATTTGTTTAAAAAGTCATTTACTTGTTCTAAAAACAACACACACACACACACACACACACACACACACACACACACATTCCATGTTATTTGGGTAACGTAATACACAGCAAACATCTACAGTCAGCTGCATTAATTTGTGGTGCCCAATGTGAAATGAAAATATGGAGTTCCTTGTTCAAAAATTAAGAATTTTGAGATGGAGACAGATAAGTATTAAACCAAATGAGACTGCATAGGTCACATGCTCATGATGCTGGCTCTGGCAAGAAACTAGCATTGCTCACTGAAGACCTTCTATTGTCAGAGTAACCTGTGAGCCAAAGAGATTCCTGGGAGACACAAAAGGCCACGAGAATAGATAAAATGTTGGTTGTATTAGCTTGTCTTTCTATCAGTGAAAATCTTCTTGAATACAATGTGTAGGACATATGGCCACAGAGAGTTTTTCTGTTAACAATTTTTACGAAGCAGATGCAAATATTTAACTGAGAGTTGAGTATGTTCCAAAGAGATTCATTTCTTTTCTTTTTTTTGGCATGTGTATGTCCAGCTACTCCAACATCACATGTTAAAGACTATCTTTTATCCATTGTATTGCCTTTCTCCTTGGTCATAAATCAATTGACTAAATTTCTGTAGCTTGGTTCCTTATTCTGTTCCATTGATCTGTTTGTCTATTCTTTCACCAAGACCACACTAACTTTACAGTAAGTCCTGAATACTGTAGTTTTATAGTAAGTCTTGAAGTGTGGTAGTGTCAGTGCTCCAAATTTGTTCTTCTCCTTAAATATTATGTGGTTATTTGGGGTCTTTTACCTTCCCATATAAACTATAGAATCAGTTATTCAATATCCACAAAATAATTTGCTGGGATTTTGATTGGAATTGTATTGACCCTATAGATCAACTTGTTAAGACTGGACATCTTAACAATATTGAGTCTTCCTATCCATGAATACGGAATATCTCTCCGATTATTTTGCCCTTCTTTGATTTCTTTCATCAGAGTTTTGTAGTTTTCCTCATGTAGCTCTTGTACATATATTGTTAGATTTATACCTAAGTATTTCATGTTTTTGGTCCTAATGTCAATGATATTGCATTTTTAATCTCAAATTCCACATGTTTATTGCTGGCATATAGGAAAATGATTGACTTTTAACCTTGTATACTGCAACCTTGTTATAATCACTTATTAGTTCCAGGAGTTTTTTTGCCCGTTCTTTTAAATTTTCTACATAGATGACCATCATCTGTGAAGAAAGATAGTTTTATTCTTCCTTCTCAATCTGTATACTTTTTATTTCCTTTTCTTTTCTTATTGCACTAACTAGGACTTCAGGTATGATGTTAAAGAGCAGCGATGAGAGGGGATATACTTGCCTTTTCCTGATCTTAGTGGGAAATCTTCAAGTTTCTCACTATAAGTATAATGTGAGTTGCAGGGTTTTTGTAGATATTCTTTATCAAGTTGAGGAACTTCTCCTCTATTTCTAGTTTACTGAGAGCTTTTATTATGAATGGATGTTGGCTTTTGTCAAGTGCTTTCTGCATCTGTTGATATAATCATGTGATTATTCTTCTTTAGCTTGTTGATGTGATAGGTTACATTTATTGATTTTGAATGTTGAACCGGCCTTGCACACCTGGGATAAATCTTACTTGCTTTGGGCCTACAATTCTTCTTATACATTGTTGGAGTCAACTGCCTAATATTTTGTAGAGGATTTTTACATCTATGTTCATGAAAGATATTGATCTGTATTTTTCTTTTCTTGCAATGTCTTTGTCTGATTTTGAGTTAGGAAAAATTCTCTCTCTTCCATCTTCTGAAAGAGACTGTAGAGAATTAGTATAATTTCTTCCTTAAATATGTGGTAGAATTCACCAGTGAACCCATCTGGGTCTGGTGCCTTCTGTCTTAGAAAGTTATTGATTGTTGATTTAATTTATTTAATAAATATAGGCCTATTAATATTGTCTATTTCTTCTTGTCTGAGTTTTGACAGATTGTGTCTTTCAAGAAATTGGTCCATTTCATCTAGGTTATCAAATTTGTGGGCATAGAGTTGTTCATAGTGTCACTTTATTATCCTTTTAATGTCCATGGGATCTGTAGTGATATTCTCTCTTTCGTTTCTGTTATTAGTAATGTGTGTCCTCTTTTTTTTTTGCTTAGCACAGCTAGAGGCTTATTGATTTTATTGCTCTTTTCAAAGAACTACCTTTTGTTTGTTTGTTTGTTTTTGACCACAGACCTGTCCCATCTGAGCCTCCAATGATTCTTCAATTACAATAGGTTTTCCTTCTCCAGCATTGGTTCCTGCAAAGGTATTTACTTGGGTATTTCTGCTCCAATAAGTTGTGCCTTTTTGTATCCAGCCTGTCTGTCTCTCCAATTTGGGGGGCAGTGGTTTGCCCTGGGACCTCACTTCTCTGACAGATCCGAGAAGAGATGTTGATTTGTCTGTTTGTTCAGCTTTTTACTTGTTGTTAGGACACAGTGACAACCTCCAAGCTCCTTACATGTGAACATGAAAGCCAGAGTCTAAAGGTAGTTTTAACCCACAAAGCAGGATTTTTATGACAAAAACTTATAATAAAAGAAGTCTGAAAAAATTTTTAAACCATATGTATCATTGCCACTCTAATTCCAAAGTCTTGAGATTTCATATTTTGTTTAATGTCATTTGCATTTTCTAATTTGCTTTTATCAGGTTTATCCTGTCAATCAATAAGTATACTATAAGCCAACATGATAGTCTAAAATGTTACCTCCCTCACGTGATTTACTTAGACTGATTTTCTTTAACCAAATGATTAATCAAATATACAATTCTAATTGATTCTAGAGCGTATTAGTTAAAATAATTTTCAATATTTTTTATTAAAAGGCTACATGACTATAATTTCTAAGGCTTTTTCCCCAACAATTTAACAAACATTTTTATTTCATGCCCAGATTCCAGTTAAATGTGCAAAACAGCAAGGAATGATTTATATATATAAACATATATATATGTATATATATATAAATTAAAATCCTTAGAAGAACAAAATTAATAAGTATTTATCAGGATATATCTCTGAATTAAACACTACAATAAACAATTATTACATGATAAATTTATATTCAACTTAAAAAATAAAACTTTATGAATTACATACAATAAAATTTAGGCAACCAAAGTAACCCATACACAGGGTGTGTTACACTGTTTCCTCTTCCCTTAACCTCCATTCAGTGAGCCAGGAAAAAAGTGCTTGCAAGAGACAGAAAACGTAAGGACATTTTCTCTTGTTTTATCAAAAAGAAAACCAGACTGTTTCCTGCTTTCACTCATATATAGTTTTGCACATGAATGCATATAGCCAATAAAGCAGCAGTGTTTTCTTTTTCTATCTTTATTTATTATTAAATACTTAGTCTTCATTGAAAGACACTCTTTTGTGTTAAGAGGGTTAGGTCAAGTGGGTTTAGGAATCTTCAGTCATAGTTTTCAGCACCACATAGTTCTTGGAAGGGAAGGAATGCACGTGACTGATAGTCCAAGCACGAAACACATAAAGAAGAGAATGTCATCACCGCCATGAAAAACCTCTTTGAATGGCAGTGATGGGTCTATAAAATATGAGCAAAGCAGACAGAGTTCCTATTCTCCAGTAACATAGCAGTAAATAACAGAGGTTGCGCCTTAGAAACATCCTTGATGCATGATCTGGAATTCTTAACACAAACTCAAGTATGTCTGATAGCTCTTAATGGTTCATGTGAAATAATGAGAGAGCTGTAATTTCATTATCCTGAGAAAATCCTGTTTAAGTTAAGTAGAACATTGTGTTTTGCTTTATCTTTTACTCAATCACTTTTACCTTCTGGAAGGTAGTGGGAGGCTAGGATGACAAAAGAGGGATAAAAATACATTGGCCTAATTGTCTACATCTCATTGGTCCTTCAGTATGTTCATGATAATGCATTTATATCTTTGTCTCTGGCTTCATATGCACCCACAGAAGTTCTTTGTCTTCCTGGTAACCTTAACTGGGGACTCTTCAAAAATAATTTCCATCTTAACATCCATCCAACTGAATGAAGCCTCTGCTGAGAAGTATGCAAACAAAAAAGTTTACCTAAGAACATTTCTCTGTATATGAAAGGAGAAACACAGTTTGTAAAGGAAAAGCTGAAAACCCCTTATTTCTTGATAGAAGGAAGTTTTATATGAGGTAGATTAAGGCAGAAATTTTGACGTACTTGGAATAATTTAGAAAATTACTGCATGGAATGGTTTCATGTTGAGTTGAATACGGAAGAAAGCAAATAAAAATGTACCAAAAATATTGTTTGCTTTTGGAAATGGCAAAGAAGAAATATAAAATATTGAAGACAAATATAAATTAAAATCGTTTTCAACATATTCAGATTTATCATTTTAAGTAAGAAAAAAATGAAAATATTGATAATAGAAGGATAGAAAGACAGATAAATAGATATATAGATAGGCGGGTGGATAGGCAGGCATGTAGCATGGTCAGTCATAGCCAAATGTTCTGCCGTGAAAAAAGGAGAACAATTTAGAGGTTTCTTATTGACGACCCATACATGCATCTATACTAGTTTCCAAGAAGAAAAGTAATTATTAGTTTGTAATACTTACAAAGTGACAATACTAAGAGTATAACCACCTTACTTGAATTAAAGACTCTGCCTTTCTCTTTGATTTGAAACAATGGATAAATTACTAAGACTTTTTGCCATATGGTTTCTCCATTGTGAAAGTTGATAATGTTGACTTTCTCACAGAGACTGTGAAAAGTAATGAGATAATAATGTGATTCTAAGGTTGAGATAGATGTCCAAAAAATGCCACATTACTTACCATAATGAGAAGAAAAATGCTTGTGCTATAAAGCAAAATCACCTTTGTTCAACTAAATGCAAGACAACTGACCTATCATCTAAAAATTTTCCCCCATTTCATACAAAGGTGGGATTTTATTTTGAAGAGGAATTTCCTGTATAATACATTTTCTTAAAAGATAAAGTAAATTAGAACCAAAGCACATGCAAAGCTATTTAATAGCTAATAACCACAAATCTTCAGCTAAACATTCCTTATCACAAGAGACATTATTGCACTATTACTTGTAATCTCACCTGTGCCTGATTGCTCTAACACTGCTTAATACACTGCTGCCAATGGTTATTGACAAGTAAATTATCACAGTGTCATCATTTTCTTTTGAATAAATAAACAAATGATAAAACAGCTAACTCTTACCTGCCTGGCACATAGCAAACACTCTCAAAATGATGGCTATTATACTTGCAAGACACTGTTCTGAGTCATCCATTAAATTCTAAGAATGATTTACATATACTCTTATTGAAGCTTTCAGTAACCCTATATGGGAAATGGTTTATTATTACCATTTTACAGATGAGTAAACTAAGACATAGAGAGGTTAAATAATTGGCAAATGTGTTAGTCAAGGTTCTCCAGGGAAACAGAAGCAATAGGAAAGAAAAATATATGGAGATTTATTATGAGGAACTGGCTCACACAATTATGGAAGCCGAGAAGTCTCAAGACCTGTTGTCTGCAAGCTGGAGACCTAGGAAAGGTGGTGGTGTAATTTAGTCCAAGTCCAATGGCCTGAGAACCAGGGGAGCCAATGGTATAAGTCCCAGTCCAAGGGCAAAAGAAGATGAGACGAGATGTTACAGCTCATGCAGTGAAGCAGAAAAACAAGGGGCAAATTCCTCCTGTCTTCACTTTTTGTTCTGTTCAGGCCCTCAAAAGATTGGATGACGCCCGCCCACACCGGGGAGGGCAGTTTACTGAGTCTGCGGATTCACATGCTAATCTCATCCAAAGACACCCTCACAGACACACCAGAAATAATGTTTAACCTGAGTACCCCATGGCCCTTCAAGTTGACACATAAAATCAATCATCACAACCAAAGTCCCCTAAGTAACTGGCTCTACAGAGTCTGGGCTCTTAACCGTCATGCTCAGCTGCCATTGCCATATACAACATACAGTTTGATGCAGAATTAATGAAATCTGTTAAATTCTAAGATTTAGCAAATGTTGAATACGCAAGTTTAGAAACACATTTATGACGCATAAACTAAGTAATATTTTCCGAAATATCAGACTCAGTTTGATATCATTAAATTTTATTAAAATGTTATTAAATATTCACTAACTGAAAACTCAGAAAGTCTGTAAATCTGTAAGAGAATTACAATCCACTAAGTGTTTAAGAACATTTGAATAACATTTTAAGGAAAAACAACCTCCATAATTGGATTAAAATACTAGCAGCAAGATCACTTTTTATAAACCTCTTTTGGATAGATTTCTATGTGGAACACATTTGAGACATATGACTGTAGAGTTTGATGTCCATCCCCAAATTGCCCTCTTGTAGGCATTCCCTTCTTTAGGACCCTAGGACTCTGGGGAATGAACAGTTTGAGAACCTAATCTTAGACTAAACTAATCATTTTAGGATTTATAAATATTACCTCGAACGTGAAAAATTGTAAATCTATTTTACAGAAAAAGCAGGTAGCAATTATATAGCCATATAAGAATATACAAAAATATTTGCCTCAAAATTGCAAGTATCATTTTGTTCGTCTGAGAAAATGATTTTGAATTGCCTCCGTCACTAACCACTTTATTTTATTCTGGTCGGTTTTCACATACTGTAACGTCTCACTTTTTATGTAGTGGTTTTATTATATTTTCTCTTTTGCCCGTATTTTTTTCTTTTCTTTGTTAGCATTGGTGAAATAAGAACAGTGTACCCAAATCATAATTCCTGAACACAGTTATCTGAATGGCTAGGAAAAAATGTATATGTTTAAGTGTTGAATTAACTCATCTTCCCTTGCCTAGAAGTCTGGCTGGAGTGGGTCACCTCTGGCCCCAAAGCCACTCCACAAATGCATATTGAGTATCTGCTCTGAACCAGGAAATGGATCTGTCAAGCCAATGCCTTATGATCTGTTTTTAGCGAGTTTTAGACTGGGATAGAAATTCTAGGTTTTACAGCTACTTCAGGGAGGTAGATAAAGATAAGTTAGCAAGGGGTGGGCCTACATGTAATGAAGATATGAGGGAACAGAGAGAAATTCCTGAATTGGGTTGTAAGTGGTGAATATGGGCGGACAAAATGTCTATACATGGGGGAAATGGAACAGAAAGGAGTGGCACCAGGCATATTAGTTATACAATTAAAATATTAAGGTCACGCCAATTGTACTACATCTATTAAGCCACTACTAAGTGCCCTTTTTTCTAGTAGACACTATGAGATATCAAGTGCATACAATTTTGTGAAATGGTTTCCTTGGATACATGTAGTCCTGACAACTGATTTGAATTTAAATTCATGAACACCATCTAACCATAATTCCTTAACAAATTCACTTTCCCAATCTCTATCCAATTATTAGGTTCTTTATAAACAAGTGCTTATGGAAGCTGTAGCCCAAATTTCTGGATGGCAACCTAATTATAGGAAACAGCCTAGCCTTGTAGTCAGACAATGGGGTCTTAACTTGGCTTCCTCATTTCTTAGCTCTGTGACCTCAAGTAAGTAAAATAACCCTCATCTCAAAAAAAATACAGCTAATAATAGGTACCCCACCTGGTTGCTATTAGAATTAACAGGAATGCACACATAGTGAGCCTAAAAAGTGTCAGAGAAAAAAAGCATCCAGTACAGGACACAGTATTCAAGAATTCTACTAACTTGGTAAAAACCAATAAAGCCTACCTAAATATTTCAACATGGAATTCAAGGTGTACTGATGGAGATTTTATATATTTTGAAATGTATATTTTCTTGGAGCAGAGGCCCCAGAAATAAAAGATGTGAGAAAAATCCAGAGGAAGATGCAGGGCAGTGAGAGAGCAGTCAGTTTTCTATTTTGGGATCAGCAAGAGATGGGCATTAATAGTCTCTTTCACATTGTGTTTTTGCTGAAGAAATACTTAGCATAAAAATCGTCTGGATTAAGGCAGATATAGGGCTTCCCTTAGGTTGCTCTTGGCAGAACTGTTTTGAGTGGACTTGGAGGGCCCAAATTTTAAGGAGATTAAGCCAGTGGAAATAGGCCTGATAGGACCCTGGTTATCTCTTTGTATCCAGTATGACAAGCCTTATTCACAGTAAAGCAATTTCTGATGACATTTATTTTTTCCAGTTTTACTTTAAATTGATTTAAGTAACAAAGTGATAATCGTGGGCATGAGAGAGAGATCTTCATATCCAGGAAGAAAAATGTAAAAGCTTAGCCACAGCTGATGTTCGGTTTGGGGATTTAGGGAAAATCTGTGACACATTCCTTCTGTGGATGACTTCCATCCCAAGGCAGCCAGTATCTGTGTGATTGCATTTGAATGCTAACACCTGTAACTTTTAGAAAGGGTCTTTAACACCAGCTTTTCCTGGTATAGAAACTATTTGAAATGGAGAGAACTCACATTTTCCTCACCTTTCTAAGTCTGCCATTAGGGGGGTGGGGGGAAGGGAATTGTTTACTCTTTACCACCTGCTTTTGCTTCTGCTCAGAGGCCTGACTGCCTCCCTTCTTCCTAATAAACAGAGGGGGATTGTATTGACCAATTCATTTTCAAAGAGACTTAAAAAGGCATTAAGCATTTGTTTTTCTCTTTCTGACTTACTTCACTCTGTATGACAGACTCTAGGTCCATCCACCTCACTACAAATAACTCAATTTCGTTTCTTTTTATGGCTGACACATATATATGGAATCTAAGAAAAAAAAAAAAAAAAAGGTCATGAAGAACCTAGGGGCAAGACGGGAATAAAGACACAGACCTACTAGAGAATGGACTTGAGGATATGGGGAGAGGGAGAGGTGAGATGTGACAGGGTGAGAGAGTGTCATGGACATATATACACTACCAAACGTAAAATAGATAGCTAGTGGGAAGCAGCCGCGTAGCACAGGGAGATCAGCTCGGTGCTTTGTGACCACCTAGAGGGGTGGGATAGGGAGGGTGGGAGGGAGGGAGACGCAAGAGGGAAGAGATATGGGGATATATGTATATGTATAACTGCTTCACTTTGTTATACAGCAGAAACTAACACACCATTGTAAAGAAATTATACTCCAATAAAGATGTTAAAAAAAAAAAAGGCATTAAGCACTCAATTCTCACATAGGGTCCAACCCGAGCCTCTCCCTTAACTCTTTTGCCTGAGAAGAACCAGAAAGCAATATTCACATAAAACATATTCACTCAGGAAACAGACAGTGGTATTGCTTTATTTACTGATATTTACCACGTTAGCAGGATTCTTGAATACTATGTCCCATACTGGTTGCTTTTTATTACTTTCCTTCTTCCCCATTTCCCTTCTGTGTTTCAACATTTGAAATTTTATAATGGTTAAGGTTTATTTACTTTTATATATGTTGTCTTAAAGGCTTTGGAGAAAAGCTAATTCAAAATCTCACTAAAAAATTAAAATGCTTACCAAGGTAGTCATAGAGGCAAAGGAATAACTTGCTCAAATATTATTGTTTCTTTTGACCAATGTTTTCCTTTCAATGATAATGACATTTTTGACAGTCAAGGTCATTTATTGTATGCACCTAATAGAAAAGTCCATATTGTTAAATTTTATTTCTCTTTGATGTAAAATGTATTACGTGAGGAAAACAATGGCTTTTCTTTTTCATTACCTTTCTAGTTTAGAATATAAACCATTCATCTCAGGACACCTGAATGATTGAAAGATAGCTAATCACTGATTAAAAACTCACTTCAGATTCTAATTCCTATATGTTTCAACAAAAATACAACATATTCTTGAATTTTCTCACTTATTACTTAGTATAAAATCTTAATCAAGGAAACAGTTGTACAAAGAAGTTGTATCATTAGCTCATTTTAAAATGCAATTTTATTTTAAAAGCTATGGATAATTAAAACAGCAATTGGCCTCATCTGCTTAGCTACCTATATCTCATTTTTCTAAACTGTAGTCTTCTATTCTATATTTTTATTTTACCAAAGCAAGACCCCCCCGCAAGAGCCAACAAACTTCACATTTTGATTCTTACCTGTAAAGAGAGAAACTATATTTATAAAAGCCTGAATAATTGTACTGTTATATGTGAAGAGTGACCACAACATTACTGAAAGAACCAATTACATATTGTTGATTTCCTTCTCGTTTTAATTTACCTCTTTCAAAAGGTGATGATTGGGCTTCCCTGGTGGCGCAGTGGTTGAGAGTCTGCCTGCCAATGCAGGGGACACGGGTTCGAGCCCTGGTCTGGGAAGATCCCACATGCCGCGGAGCAACTGGGCCCGTGAGCCACAACTACTGAGCCTGCGCGTCTGGAGCCTGTGCTCCGCAACAAGAGAGGCCGCGATAGTGAGAGACCCGCGCACCGTGATGAAGAGTGGCCCCCGCTCGCCGCAACTGGAGAAAGCCCTCGCACAGAAACGAAGACCCAACACAGCCATAAATAAAGAATCCTGGTCAAAAAAGGTGATGATTTACTTTCTTCTAGAAATACAAAAGGAGAAATGCCAAAAGACAGTACCAGAGTAAATCTTTATTGACTTCATTTCTAATAAAAAATAAATTGGATCTAAAAGTGATTTTTTTCCAACATGGCATAACATTAGAAAGTCTGGCAATGTTGGAATAAATTCATCTTAAATACAATTAGAAAGAAAATTCAAATGAATAGATATTGTCCAGGTTAATCCAGGGTTGAGGTAGTCATGTAGTTATGTGGACATGTAGGAGAGCAATTTAGCATCAAGAAGAAACT
The DNA here is from genome assembly GCF_965194825.1 of Balaenoptera physalus. Lineage (NCBI taxonomy): Eukaryota > Metazoa > Chordata > Mammalia > Artiodactyla > Balaenopteridae > Balaenoptera > Balaenoptera physalus. Next base: position 10,834,153 of record NC_138884.1, read on the forward strand.
CCAGTTTGGATCTACGGCTCTGGTTCTACTTAATAGATGTGTGCAGGTTTGTAAAATTATAATCCTCTTGAGCCTTTAGCTTCTCCATCTGTAAACCTCTGTCAGAGCTGTTTTGGGATAAATACTTATATTTTTTAAAAAAGTAAAAATAAAAGCCTTGAAAAGTATAACAAAATTTAAATTATAAAGAAATAAAAATGACATATCACGATAATGTTCTCTTTTTTCCTTTGTATTTTTATAAGTAAAATTGAAATTTCAATACTGTAGTTAAGTTAGCAGGTGCAATTTCCTCAGAACAATTGACTTGCTCATATCATTATGTTGCTTTATCTGCTGTCTTTCTAGAATTTTCCTTTACAAAATTTAATTCCATTACAGCTCTCTAATATTGCTACTCTATTACCATAGTCTTCATTAATACATAATTGTCCTTACTCCTTCTGCATATTTCTTTCTTTCTTTCTTTTTGGCTGTGTTGGGTCTTTTTTGCTGCGCACGGGCTTTCTGTAGTTGCGGCGAGCAGGGGCTACTCTTCGTTGTGGTGCGCAGGCTTCTCATTGCGGTGGCTTCTCTTGCTGCGGAGCACAGGCTCTAGGCACATGAGCTTCAGTAGTTGTGGCACGTGTGTTCAGTAGTTGTGGCACGTGGGCTCAGTAGTTGTGGCTTGTGGGCTCTAGAGCGCAGGCTCAGTAGTTGTGGCACACGGGCTTAGGTGCTCCATGGCACGTGGGATCTTCATGGACCAGGGCTCGAACCCATGTCCCCCGTATTGACAGGTGGATTCTTAACCACTACGCCACCAGGGAGGTCCCTCCATATTTCTTTTTGCTGAAGACTAACATAAAATTGCAGTTCATTAATGATGCCATTATAAAAATCCTTGTTTATTTGATTACTTCCCGCACGTATCTATGAACCTCCCCTTTCCTGATTTTCTTCCCTGATCTAGTTATGTTTATTTCTTATTGCCTTCATCTTTTTTATGTTATAATTTTTTACACAACTGAAATCAGTTTATATTTAAAAGACCAGGATGTATCTGTACCTGAATAGATCATAAAAAAGCTTGTATGCTGTAGGTATTTAGATCAGGAATAATCACATTAGATAACATTCATAACACTCCAAAGGGGATTTAAGGACCAAGGGGAGTCAAAAGGAAGATTTCAGGACAAGATATGTACCTAAAATTCAGATTGAAATCGAAATAGCATATTGACAAAACAACAGAGGGGAAAATCACCAAAACAGGGGAAAACACCAACAATCAATAAGCTGCCTATTCAGAATCATGAAGACCTTACAGCTAGAATACTGGCCAGAGAGTTTCCTTTTAACCAGGTTGTTGCTGCTGCTGCTGTTGTTTTCCCACGGTCTTTGGATTTGGTGCTGCTTTTATACATGTACCTAAAATGAAGTGAAATCCCTGCCTAGAGAATTAGTGAATTAAGGAGTGATCATTAGTCTTTACAAAACACTTTATCTTGCAGATATTAACCTCTCTATTTTGAAACAACAACAACAGCAACAAAATGTCTTCTGAAGACTTTTGATTGTTTGTTTGTTTGAGGACTGTTTCACCATACTTAGCCAAGGTGGTATCTTGACTTTTCAGGATTCCCAGTAGATGGAAAACCATGGCAATAGTTGACACCTCTTCTCCCAGATGCTTTTGTGAGTTTCTTGGCAAACTTCCACTCCTAAACCTTTTGCCCTTCCTACCAACCCCTTGCCAATGACCCTACCAAATACCTCTAGGTTTGGGGGCAACTTTGAAGGTTTTCAGATAAATACTTTCTTGCTTTCCACACCCACTTACTTTTTTCCCTGATTTATTTTTACAGATAAGATAGTTTCGTTTTGTTTTGTTTCTGAAAATGTAATAAAAGTCAAATGTGTCTGCCACTGTAAATTCTGTGAAATGACTCGGTCTAAATGAATTATGGCAGCAAATCTTCTCATTGAGTAGCCATCTTACAATTTGTTTATGTTTACATCTTCATCTAAGAAGTATCTTCCTAGATCTCAAAAATCCTTGTAAATGGACATCATCCATAGATGCCTTTTCTACTACATTTTACCATCAAAACTGGGCTTTTCTTAGGCTCTTTTCTGACCAGCCTTTAGTGAATGAAATCACAGTTCATGACATGTATGCTTGAATTAGTTTCTGAAGACTATGGTAATAGGGAAGAGAAAGTGTTTTGTTATTATTATTATTGTAAATAATAACCAACATCTGCATAATACTGTATAGATTTGAATGTGCTGGCACATGAATTACCTCATTAAATGAGACAAATGAGGAAATTCACAGTTAATAATTTCAATTCCTGAATGAGATAGTTTAATTTTCCCTTCTCGTTACCAGACTTGAGGAGCGTGTCTATTAAGTTCATGTTCATTATCTGTGAGGATTCCAAATGCAGCTGGAATGGAGAACTGAAGTGAAGAAGAGTGACGTACTGTCAAGCTGTGTGATTAGAAAACAGAAAATGATTTTGGCAACAATATAAGTCATGAGAAATTACAGGATGGCGATAGATACACTGAAGCAAGAAGCCAGAAAAAAATAACTAAACTTTATAAAGCAAGTGAAAAGCATTACAGCATTAGAATAATAAATTAAGATATTAATACCCTTTTAGAACTTGCTTGATATGAAAACATATACATAGATAGATAGGAAGATTTGATTGGAGCTGCTTATGGAAAGATACACAATGGAAGAAATCACTCAACCAATATCAGCTAAAATTAATTTGACGTTTTTGCAATATAAAGCCTATAGTTATATACCTTCCCCCTAATTCTCTAATTTGAAATATTTCTCACCGTACAATTGAAAAATATTTATATTATTCCAACACCAATAACTGAAGGATAAATCCCTCTGTAACTGGAAAACATGACACCCTCCTTGAATCCTTCTACACCATCCTCATACACCAGCCCTCCAACCTCCCAACCCTAATTATCAAAGAATATAAGATGGAGATCTTGGAATTCTTTAGATAAATTCTTAGAATACGCAAAAGTCTGCTGAATTTAAGGGTAGGAACCAAAGAATACTGAATATGTAAGAAAATTAAGGATTTATTGTTACTATTTGGTTTGGTTTGGTTTTGGGGGAGGGGGACCTCTGAGTGAGGTAGAGAAGAAAGGGAAGGAACACTGAAGAAAAGAGGAGGGAAAAAATAGAAAATGAATCTGGAAAAGAGAAAGATGAAAGGAGAACCAGAACAACAGCAAAAGAGTCAACAAGAAAGCCAAACAGAATGGTGGGAAGCTAAGGCATGAGTTCTGGAAATATCTATAGAGATTTTTAAAAATGATGTTTAATATTCAACTTAGTTTGCATTGCAATAATGTACATTTTCAAGCCCCAAATCTTTTGTGATGTTATGCACAGAAAGTCTTCCTGTGAGCGTTAATTGTGGTGTAAGTGTGTGTGTGCATGTGTCTGAGTGTGTAAAGTGCAAAAAAAAGAAAGAGTTAGAAATGGATAGTTGCGTGTATTATAAATGATGAATTTAGAATATTAGTAAAATAGGAAGAACAGCAAACAAATAATTGAAAAAATAATAAAGTTAAACATTATATAATTTAATGCTTTCTTGGTGCTGGCTCCCTATGGAAAAAGCCAGCATTAAATGTTGGGTTTTGATTCATAAGGGAAAACCAGATACCGTCATAGCATAACACCGCCCATTAAACACTAGTTAGATTGGCTGATAAGTCAGTTTTTTAATATTTAGAATGCTCAAGAACCTCACCAGAATGTCTCTGCCTCCCTAGGGGCCAGGGGTTGTGCCTGTGTATGTGGCATGTATATCTGTTTTAGGCTGAGGCAGGTGGGTCTGGATAAGCTCTCATGGCTACCTTTGCACCAAACTTCACTTTCAATGATTTAGTTCAGTGTCCTTATTCATCCAGACAGGCAATCTAACTCTTTCCTTCCATATTCTTAAATACTGTGGGACACTAATAAAAAGTAGTAAATTCTATCTGGATACTCTTTAAATTCTAATTAGAACTGCATTTTGACTGAAAGGTCTGAAAAAGCCAAATAGGTCATTCTTTAATGATAGGATATGTTCCACCTTGACAGCTTGAAGTAGAGGGAGAATAAAGAGAAGTTACCAAGACGAAAGCTAATTTGTTTATCTATAATTCCAACCTCACTCATGGCCAAATATTTTTTATTCTTGCCTTCCTGAACTGCCACTAGATTTCCATCCAGAAGAAATATTATGTACCTATTATAACTTTTTTGTTCCATGCATGCATCTGGGAATAATTACCTTTGAATTATCTTGATTCTAGATTTCAAAACAAACTAACACCCATGGGTTTTCTCTTGACTGATATTTAGTTCTAATTGTATTCTGTATTGAGTGGAGTTTTGTGGTAGAGAGCAGATTCCTTGGTAGCTAGTTTGAAAATAAGAGGATTTATTCCTGGCTCTGAAATGACTTACAGACTTTGGGGGAACGCTAAAGAAACTGATTTAAAGCTGAACTTTGAGGTTTGAATCCTAAAGTCATACAGCTTCCAGGAAGGGGTCCTAAATCCATACAGTAGAGGTGGACGGTTCAGGAGTCTACTAGCCTGGAAAGGGTGGGAATGTGTGGAGTCAGGGAGTTGACTAGTAAATTAGGAAGCTATTGCTACAGTTTCTGACTTCAAAATACATCACTATCACTACAATGTGTATGAATAAAATGAATGCTTCCTGGTTAGTTCCTCTTCATAGATGTCCTTCTTCTGATTTCAGGTCAAGAGGATCCAGCTATTGGTGGAAATTAAATCACATAGAGAAACTTCAAGGAGTCTGGTAAGTGTGGCCTTTACTTTCCAGCCCCTGCACACTTAAAAGTGGAAGGAATGTGTTTTTGAGTGAGCCAATTCACGGTACCAGCCACATATTCTTCTTGGCTGTGGCCTCAGGAATTTAGTAGAGTAATATTTTCTATTAATTAAAATATTTAGAATAACCAGTACTTGTGAATAAAACATGGGAATAAAATTTGAAAATCCTTACTAATATTAGGGAAGAATGGCATGTAACCTTGAATAACATAGATTTATGGTTCTCAATTAGTGTTCTACATCCTTTACAGGGACATTTGGAAATGTGCGGGAACATTGCTGGTTCTCACAATGACTGGGGAATGCTATGGGCATTTGCTGGACGAGGACCAGAGGCAATACACTGGACTTTAATAAAATCTGACACAATGAGGAATTACCCTACCTTAAATGCCAATGGCCTCCCTCTTCAGAAATATTGTCATGAGTAATCTCCAAATAATTTCAGTGGCCTACTTCATCATCAGAAAAATTTGCTGACTTGAGTTTTATCTACTCTCTTATGGAAGGGTACATACCCAGATGAATATTTCCTATGTATGGAAATAGGTTTATAAAAAGGAGCATGAATAAAATAGGTTAATATTTTATGAACAAAAGAAATCATTTGATTTTAGTAAATAGTGGTTCTCAAAGGATGTTCATTTAACCAGCAGCATTAGCATCACCTGGGCACTTGTTACAGAAATGAAAATCTCTGGGCCCTGAGCTACTGAATCGGAAACTCTGGGATTGGGGCCCAGCAATTTGTGTATTAACAAGCCCTCTAGGTGATTTTTATATACTTTAAACTTTGACAACTGCTGGAATAAAAGCATCAAGGAGTGAATGCTGTAATAGTTTGGTGTATTTAGAGAAGCTTAGTTTTCATCTGCGATGAGTGTGTTAAACGGAAAGAAACATTTTATAATAAATTGGCCTGCATTGGGGAAATCTTTAGCCCCTCTAACAGCAATTCCTCCTAGGCATAATATCCAAGAATACATGGAGAAGGATAGATTTAAAACATGACCCACACTAGGGAATTTACACCAGAGAAACCCCAAAATGAGGTGTATTAGTTTTCTGTGGATGCTATAAAAATTAACCACAAACTTAAGTTCACAGCTTAATTATCTCACAGTTTCTGTAGATCAAAAGACTCACATGGGTCTTACTAGGCTAAAATCAAGAAGTTCACCAGGGTCGCATTTCTTACTGGAGCCTCTGCAGAGGACTCTGCTTCCCAGCTCATTCATGTTGTTGGCCAAATTCAGTTCCTTGAAGTTGCAGGACTGAGATCTCCGTTTCCTAGTTACCTATCAGCAACCACCTTTGCTCCTAGAGGCCTCTATCTAGTTCATGCAAACAGCCACCTATATCAAGTCCTTCTCACACTTGAAATCTCTGACTTTACCTGTTGCTGTTCCTGTTCTGCCTTCCTTTTCCACTGTATCTATCTGACTCCAGCCAGAGAATGTTTGTTGATTGTAAGGGATCATGTGGCTAGAGTGGGCCCATCTGGATAATCTAGGTTACTCTCCTTATTTTAAGGTCCATAGCCTCAATTACATCTGCAAAGTCCTTTTTTTTTTTTTTTTTTCTATGTAACATAATGTATTCACAGGTTCCAGGGATTAAGACAGGAACATTTTTGGAGAACGATGATTCAGCCTGCCATGTGGGGGAATTAATTCATTCATGCCTTCAGCTACAGCGTTAACCGTGCCAGGCTCTGCAGTGTAAAAAAAAAAAAAAAAAAGAATGCTATAGTTCTCTATTTCAAGGATTTTACAGTCTAGACTGTGTAGAATCAGATGAGGGAATCAGAGAGAGATATCTTATTAATGATACAATTCACCTGAAATAGTGATTCCTAGATATACTATAATCCTTATGTTAATAAAGATTAAATAATGAGTCTCAGGCAGCAGAATTTCAACGGCAAGTATTTCCATTTAGAAAATCTATCCGCTTATCATGGTCCCAGTTAGGGGGCCTTGGTACCATCTTGGTCTCCAGATCTGGTGAGGATCAGGAGGCAGTGACTCAGTCATTAAACCTAAATAAGGCACTGAGGCATCATGAGTGAAACTAGTGAAAACTTAGAAATAGAGACCAAGGGGGAAACATAGTGGTAGAACTCAACCATATAGTAGTAAAAAGGAAGAGGATACTGGGATTTGGGGGAACTATGCACATACAGAGGAATTTCCCTTGGTGGTTCTGGGTGTTGTGTCTGACTGGTACTAAAGAGACTTAAGGGAACAAGTTAGGAGAACAGCGGTCATTACTGGGTGTGTTTAGGAGCGACATAAGCTTGTGTGCCGACACCTGCTCCAGGGTTCTGAAGCAGAAAAGGACTGATCCTGGAGATTGTGCCAGGAGGCCATGAACTCACGGAACTTGACCATCCTTAACTACATTCTATGTGGATTGGGCAATTCTCTGTCAAACTGGAAGCTTTTCTCTGTATTTTAGATAAAAGGTGTAAAGATGGGTAAAACAAGATGCCAGGTGGTAATGGCAGCTGAGAATTTAAGGTCTGGAACATGAAAGATGTTTTTGGAAACAGATTCATGTCACATGGGTCAACAGTACTTTGCTGAATTCAGCTTTTTAAGATGATTGTGGGCTTGAATATATTATTTTCCATCTTTCTTTCCTTCCTTCCTTTCCATTGTAATATGGATTGTATTAGTATCTTTTACAATAATCCATTAGAGAGAAAATTATGAGGAGAGTTGGGAATCTTCAAATGTTTTTCATTTTTAGTGACTAGAACAGAGGGTGATATTAGTATATGCCAAGCCCAGATACCTTACTTTTTGCCCTGCTCAGCACATTTTGCTTCCTAAATAGAGGACATCCATTTCTCCCCCAGAAATGGGGCATTTTGTATGAAAACAAAGAAAAATTCAATGATTTCCAAAAGATTATATTTTTTAGTGAGAAAATAACAGCTAGAATATCACTATACGATTCCTACTCTCCCAATCTTTTTCTCTCATTAAAGTGAAAAAGCAAAGGAAAGAGATAAAAGATTTATCCTATTTATATCGACAAATCTTTCCTACTGATGTAAAGTGAGAGAAAGGAGAGAGCCAAAGCAGGTCTTTTGGGAGAGCCTCTGATTCAGGAAATAGCACCCTAGAAGCTTCTGAGAAGTAAAGATAAAAGAGAGGAGTTGATAGGGGAGAAAAAATAGTTATGAGCGTGGGAAGGAATTGCCTTTGAGATTTTTTAAGAGTCACATTTCTAAGAGTTTTGAGACTTTTCTAATGAATGAGCTTGACTTTTAAATAGCCATTGGCATGTATGTACATTGATTATTGCTTCTATTTCAATTTTGTATTAGAAATCCCATCAGAGAAGCAGTCTATTGCTTGTAACAATCTAACCTGATGCAGGTAACAGAAAGTCAATCCTCAAGAGGGCATTACCCAACCCTGGAGCTGAGGCTCCGGTTTCCGTTGACCTTTGGGGATCAAATCTCACTTCCCATTGTGTCCTAGTTGCCATGCATTATGCAAGACTAAGTGATATCTGGCAGTTCTGATGCTATATTTAATTGTATCTGTTCACATTATGGTTTTATTGCCAATTGGATTCTGAATCTTTATATTATTCGGGGGGCACAAGATCATGGATATTGAGGACAGAGGTTTATGCCTGGATTTTTGGCTCATGCCAGATGTGACCCTCCATAAATTAGTTACCTTTCTCTTGATTCAGCAAGAACTGCAATCTATGTTGGCTTGTGGCAAAGCTAACCGCAGGTGGTTTCCACGTGAGATGTAGGTTCCATATAATTTGTTGTGTTTTCCTGTGAATCTTATGTGAATTAGCTTTTACCTCATAAACCACAGAGAAGAGAAATTTCTAAAGATTGTTATAAAGCACTTGGGTTAAAAAGTGTGTATTGCTATGGAAATACTAACTAATGATAATAACTATTGGAATAGAGATTGAGGGACTAAAAATAGCTCACTCCAGGCAAAATTGAGCATGTTCTTTTAATTGTGCTAGTATTATACAGAAAAAATAAGCAAAGATTTTAAGATAATATGTTTTATTCAACAGCCTCACTGACATAATTCTCTTGGGTCTTCTCATTTGAGATTGCCTCTGCTAATTGCTTTAACATTTTCCAACAAGTATATTACAGAGCCAAGAATGAATGCCCAGTGTCCAAACCACTGATGCTTGGGGCAGGTGGGCCACAGCTGCATGAGACATAAAAATCACAGCTGGAATGCTGTTCTTCTTTGTCTAATTCTAAATATTTTATCTTAAAATATAGTGCTCAATTCTGGAAATATGACTATACTTATTCTTTAGGAAAACTGTCCAATATTCCTAATTTTTCTACACTTTTAAATGAAACCCTGAAAACTTACATTATAGTTTTGCTAATCCTGACAATTATTATTTCTTTTACACCATAAATAATTATGAGAATTCCACCTTTCTTTTAAATTTGTTTAATTCACTTAGTTGATTTCCAGTCATATAAAGTCTACCATTTTATTTTATTTTTTTAATTTTATTTATTTTTTCTTTTTCTTTTTCTTTTTGGCTGTGTTGGGTCTTAGTTGCAGCACATGGGGTCTTCGTTGAGGCATGTGGGATCTTTTGTTGCGGCGCGGGCTCTTCATTGTGGTGTGCGGGCTTCTCTCTAGTTGTGGCATGTGGGTTTTCTCTCTCTAGTTGTGGTGCACAGGCTCCAGGGCACGTGGTCTCTGTAGTTTGCAGCACGCGGGCTCTCTTGTTGAGGCATGCGAGCTCAGTAGTTGTGGTGCAAGGGCTTAGTTGCCCCGAGGCATGTGAGATCTTAGTTCCCTGACAAGGGATGGAACCCATGTCCCCTGCGTTGGAAGGCGGATTCTTTACCACTGGACCACCAGGGAAGTCGCAAGTCTACCATTTTATAAACAAGAATATAATAATGTTGGAAAGTAAAGCTATAGGTTACCACATATAGTTTCTAATATAGCAAAGCCATATCTGAACAGAATTTATTCTGAATCTGATAAAAAACAAAACATGGGTCAAACATAAAGACAAACACGTTTAATAAAACAGTGTATAACTTTGCTAGTTTTTGATTTATAAGAAAATTACACATAGAAACACTAAATTGATTCTTATTTTATTAAATAATAATATGATATACAATAATTTTACCCAATACACTTGATCAGATACCTATTCAGAATTCTATTTTCTAAGGAATTAAAGCAAAGAATCCAAAGAGACAAGTTGATTTTATTTAACTTTCAAGCAAAGAAAATTATTTAATTTATGGGAAAGTTCTTTTTCTGGGCATTTGCCTGTTTTCTTCTTTATTACCACTTGATTGCTTTTCTTCCATGGGCTGTTTCTCACTGCCCTATTTTTCCTACTTCTTTAATAAGAAAAGACTCCTGGAAAGCATAATTAACATCTTCAAGTGGATATAAAAGTCTTAGCTTCCTACTAGATAATACAGGCATTCTAGTGCCAAAATTCTATTTTAAAAATGTTGTTATGTCTATTTCCACTCAATTTGAAGGCTGGGGTAGAAAGGCCTTAAGATTTTGTTAAAGAGTGTTGCTGCTAGTAATCCCTGGCGTAGATAGATAATTCACTTAGAAATATTGTCTTAAAAAATTAAAAAATCAACTTTAGTTATTTTAAAATACTAATGAGTGCTCTTTACATGGTAGAGCTGATACAAGTTTGTGAATTTCCTATTTACTCAATCTCACTGTCTTTTCTATTGGGCATGAAACACATATATATCTAGCATCACCTGCCATTACATTGTTATTGATGAGAGGTATCAATTGCTTGCAAATAGAATCATTCTTCATTATAAGAGGCAAAGATCCATCCCTCAATCCCTTTCTCTCTTTCTCTTAAATGATATGTGTCTTTTCCTTAACCAGTTTCCTTGGAATATATCATTATTATGGGATGGATGTTTACGCCTTCCAAAATTTAATGTTGAAGCCCCAGTGTGGTGGTATTTGGAGATGGGGTCTTCGGGAGGTAATTAGGGTTGGATGAGGGCATGATGGTGTGGCACCCATGATGGGATTAGTGCCCTTATGAGAAGAGACACCAGAGAGCTTGTTTTCTCTCCCTCTCCCTCATTCTCTCTCTCTCTCTTCCCCTCATCCCCTACCCCCACCTTACCTTGTGAGGACACAGGGAGAAGACAGCAGTCTGCTAGCCAGGAAGAGAGCTCTCACCAGAACTCGACCATGTGGGCACCCTGATCTCGGACATCCAGCCTCAGAACTGTGAGAAATAAATGTTTGTTGTTAATAAGCCACCCAGTCAGTCTACGGTATTTTGTTGTAGCAGCCCAAAAGGACTAAGACACAGCCCAAGCTAACCCAATCATAGTATTCATTTTTTATTCCAAATAGGTTTAACAAGGACATATTCAATCTAAGCAGCTTTCTTGACCATACCTCTTCCACTAAAGGCATGTTTACAACCATAATTCAATGACTTAGTGCTTTCATTCTTCTGTGTATTTACTTAGCATTAATGTTTTAGCAGGAGACAATGGTGCCTTGCAAATACTGCAAATGTTTTAATACTATAACACTCAACAAGATGCAGACTCTTGCATATGCATTTTGAAAGGTGGAAAAGACTAAATTTCTAAAGAGGTGGGTGATAAATTCTAAAACTGAAAATTTGTTTATTTCTAGACAATAAAAGATATTATGTAAAACTATGTTTTTTAAAACTGTGTCTGTATTCTTCTCACTACTATTATAAAACTGTTCATTGCCTTGCAAATTGACTACAGTATTCATTACAAAGTGAAATAATAAATAGAAACAATGAAAAGAACGTTTCCTAATAAGGATAATTTATTTGTGTCTAGAGAATTTATTATACTTCCATGCACTGCTATTCCTGAGTTGAGCAGCATTTACCTCCCCATAGCTGAGACAAGCTTACAGTTTTTTAATCAGAGGAAACTAGCGATTTTACTATTTTAACTAGATTATAATATATAGTCTTGTTGTTTTTGCCACAAAGCCCTGGCTGCTGAACTGTGATATCTGTCATTGGCATGATCATGTAGTGGGGCAAAAAATAAGAATGTTCTTGTATATGTGCAACTCCATATGCATCTTTTAGAACATTCCAATAAATCTCATGTTATTATCCATGAGAAATTTAACTAGGCTAATTGACCACATGGAGCAAATTAGTGTAAACCTCGTTTATTTAATATAGTCATGAGAAATTGAAAATGTCTTTTTTAATTATCCAACATAGAAAGGCCACAAAAGTCTTACTAGGGAATTTTTAATGTGACATATAACCGGTTGATATATTAATTAAAATTAAGTCTGTATATTATATACATGCATATTATATATACATATATACCAAAATAAAATGTTGGCTAATAGAAAATGCTATGAAAAATAAATATCAGCTTATTAATTATAATCCAATTTAAATCATTTAATTCTAAAGCTATATATATATTAGGTCTATTGAATTTTATGTTTCAATAAAAGTGTGTTCATAGAAAACCTTTTATGAAGTCTATGTCTGAATATAACAATTTCTCAATAATCTGATCATGGGAAATAAAATACTTTTCCTCTGTTAATAGTTATTATTGTCTTTAATAATGTCATGATATAATAAATACAGAAATAAAATAATCATTATTGATTTGGCCTTAATTAATAGTAAAATTACAGTAAAATTTTTACTAACTTACACTAGTGAAAGAGAAAGAACAGTAAATTGATGGAATTCAGAATCATAAAAAAAATTTTAAAGAATTATGGTTTTATTATGTTCACAAAGATATCAAAAGTAGGTTAACAAAGTGATATCAAATGTCCTGAGAAACACTAACTTAATAGATAAAGGGGAATGACTTATACAGTTTCTCATTTATCATGACTTATTATTAATAACATCTTTAGATTTTATTCTCTTAAACAGTTTAGACATGCTCCTTGCAAACACTATTACCAAGGCTTAATTTTTTTTTAAAGCTAGCTGTATTGCCAGGGGTTAGATATAAGCTCCGGAAAAAGAAAAATAGACTCTTTGCATTCCACCCTCAAAACCAGCTCCTTCTGACAGCATAAAAGAGAACATATTATTCCCGCTTCCCTAGGGATAAAAGAAATTTTCTGGTAACTGAAATCAGGATCTTACAAGACATATACTTGATACAGGTAAAAGCTATAATTCAGGTAATGTGTACAATTTCTAGTCAAGTTCTAGGAAAGTTATTGTGGCTAATCTAAATATTGCCTAGAATACACAAATGACATCTGACTTACTTATGAAATACATTTTTTAATCTTTCTTTAGAAATTTGAGATTGACACAAGGAAGTCTATTACCACTGCCTATTACCTATCTTCTCCCTAGGACTTGGGTGAGAGATGAATTCACTCAATCACTATTTTAAGAAAGATTAAATGAAAGCTTTGCTTTGTGCCAGGCACTGAGCAAGGTGCTGAGTATACAGTTCAGAACAGATACAGTCTTCCTCCTCCACAGAGTTAAACGAAAGAGCTAGAAACTAAACAATTTGTAATACAAATAAATAATTACAGTTGCTATAATGCTATGAAGGAAAAAATAAAGATGTTATCATTGAAATGGTTCACCTGGATCCCAAACAGAGGACTCTGCAAGGATTTGGCCGTGTTTTTCTATCCAGGAATGATCAAGAGAGAGAAATCTTAAACCCAAAGGACATCATTAAACTAGTCGTTAGAGAGAACACTTGTTCTAAAGCACACATAATTTCTTAGGCTTTACCTGTGGCTTAAGTGAAATGAATCTTAGTATCCTCTCTCTCTCTTTTTTCTGTTTCTATTCACAAAACCATATTTTGATTACCAACTTAGAATTCCTGGTACTAACTTTACACTGGGAAGGAAATGCTCTGGACAACACACACAAATATTTTAGTCACTGGAAAAATTTTTCCACATTAGAATGTAATATGTGAGTACAAGAAACTGGTTTTTTTTCCCCCAGCTTTATTGAGATATGATTGACATATATCATATATAAGTTTAAGGTATACAACGTGATGATTTGATACATGTGTATATCGCGGAATAATTATTACAATAAGGTTAGTTAACACTTCCATCACCTCACATAATTACCATTTTTTATAGTGAGAACATTTAAAATCTACTCTCTTAGCAACTTTCAAGTATGTAGTGCAGTATTGTTAACCAGATTCCCCAAGCTGTACATTAGGTCCCCAGAATTTATTTGTCTTAGAACTAGAAGTTTGTACCCTTTGACCAACACCTTCCCATTCCACAAACCTCCCACCCTCAGCTCCTGTTTCTATGTGTTTGGATTTTTTAGATTCCACATATAAGTGAGATCATACAGTATTTTTCTTTCTCTGCCTGACTTTTTTCACTTAGTATAATGCCCTCAAGTTCCATTCATTTTGTCATAAAAAGCAGAATTTTCTTCATTTTTATGGTTGAATAAAATTCCACTGCGTATATATACCACATCTTTTTTATCCATCATCTGTCGATGGTCATTTAAGTTGCTTCCATATCTTGGCTATTGTGAATAATGTTACAGTGAACATGCAGGGGTGCAGATATCTTTTCAAGATAGTGATTTTATTTCCTTCAGACATATACCCAGAACTGGGATTGCTGGATCCTATCATAATTTTATTTTTAATTTAAAAGAAAAATTTTTGAGGAAATGTCATACTGTTTTCAGAAGGAGTCAGCCTGTGCTAGAGTGTGCCAGGGCTGGGCTCTGTGGTGAAGTTGGGTGCCCACTTCACTCTCCTCCTCCCACCAGGAGGATGTCTGTTTCTGTACTGGGCTGTCTGGGCTTGGGGAAGCGATGGTGGGGCTAACCTATCTTTCCTACCCTCATCAATGCATCTTTCCTTATTTCTATGCTTCACTTAGGTGCTGTAATCCCTCACCTATATTTGTAGCTCTTGGTAAGGTATTTTCATGCACAGAAAGTTGTTCAAATTGGTGTTGTTTGTTCTGTTTTTGACATGAAGTTTGGATGTGGCGGTGGCTGACGCCTTTTCCCTATATCTGTTATTTTTCCTTTTTTCTTTCATAAGGAGGGAACTATACTGCCAGCCTTTCTCTACCCTCACATTATCTCTTCCCCTGGGAGAAACAGTGAGTTAATTTGATAGGATCTTGGAATGAGAAACTTGGCATGTTGTTCATCTCCTTTGACTACCCTCTATCTTTCCCAAGGAAGCATCCATTGACTTCACTTCTGCCTATCTAATTCGTCATAAAAAGCTAATCATTTCTATATTAGTGATAGTTTAAATCTAACTTCTAAAGAAAATAAACTGGAAATTTGTCATTAGGTGCCTTCCCATATGATAAAGAGTATGTTTACATTAATTTTTAAATTATTCATCAAAAAGCAAACAAAAGTATTTTAAAAACACCTGAGGTTAGCATAGAGCTCTTAGGGATCTATAAACCTGAGTAAGTAATGCGATCCTCAATAGTAAGTAATACTAATAAAATAAATAATTTATTGTAAAAAGGAGGGTTTTTCTTTTTACAGACTTTTTTTTTTTTTTTTCAGGGTGTTTCTGTGACTACTAGATGAGGTCATGCTTGCAGAGCGCTTTGCATGCAGTGCACAGTGAGCACTCAGTGTGAGTTATCATTTTTATTACCCATAATACCACGGCTAAGGGATCACTGATGCTAACATTTTTATTTATTTATTTATTTATTTTATTTTTGGCTGTGTTGGCTCTTTGTCTCTGTGCGAGGGCTTTCTCCAGTTGCGGCGAGTGGGGGCCCCTCTTCATCGCGGTGCGCGGGCCTCTCACTATCACGGCCTCTCTTGTTGCGGAGCACAGGCTCCAGACGCACAGGCTCAGTAATTGTGGCTCACGGGCCTAGTTGCTCCGCGGTATGTGGGACCTTCCCAGACCAGGGCTTGAACCCGTGTCCCCTGCATTGGCAGGCAGATTCTCAACCACTGCGCCACCAGGGAAGCCCCCTTTTTACAGACTTTTTGGCATTATGTTAAACTTAGACATTTAAGAGATTTGAAATTTGTGTATAAATAAACACAGATGTATCTTGATTAAAAGGGCAATTCTATTAATTTTTAAACACTTTGATTTATGTCAGAGAGCGCTCTGCCTATGTTTTCCTCTAGGAGTTTTATAGTATCAGGTCTTACATTTGGGTCTTTAATCCATTTTGAGTTTATTTTTGTGTAGGGTGGTAGAGAATGTTCTAATTTCATTCTTTTATGTGTAGCTGTCCAGTTTTCTCAGCACCACTTAATGAAGAGACTGTCTTTTTCCATGGTATAGTCTCGCTTCCTTTGTCATAGATTAACTCAGCGGTCCCCGACCTTTTTGGCAAGAGGGAGCTGTTTCGTGGAAGATAGTTTTGCCATGGACCAGGGTGGAGTGGGGGCACAGCTCAGGCGGTAATGCGAATGATGGGGAGCAATGGGGAGCCCCAGATGAAGCTTCGCTCGCTTGTCTGCTGCTCACCTCCTGCTGTGCGGCCCGGTTCCTAACAGGCCGAGGCACCGTAAGTGCGTGGGTTTATTTCTGGGCTTTCTATTCTGTTCCATTGATCTATACGTCTGTTTTTGTGCCAGTACCATACTGTTTATTACTCACCCATAAAAAAGAATGAAATAATGCTGTTTGCAGCAACATGGATGGACCCTAGAGATTATCATGCTGAGTGAAGTACGTCAAAGACAAATATCATATAATATCACTTACATGTGGAATCTAAAAAAAGATACAAATCTAAAAAATGATACAAATGAACTTACTTACAGACTCACAGACATAGAAAACAAACTTGTGGTTACCAAAGGGGAGGGAGGGAGGGATAAATTAGGAGTCTGGGATTAACAGATACACATTCATATATATAAAATAGATAAAAAACAAGGACCTACTGTATAGCACAGGGAACTCTACTCACTATGTTGTAATAACCTATAATGAAAAATAATCTGAAAAAAGTATATATTGGATTGGCCAAAAAGTTCGTTCGGCTTTTTCATAAGATGTTAGAGAGAGATATATCTGAATCACTTGCCTGTGCACCTGAAACTAACACAACATTGTAAATCAACTACACTTCAATAAAAATTTTTTTAATTTAAAATACTTAACATCTTCACATTTTGTTAAATGCGAATTTATACATATTGAACTAGCCAAGCTATTGACCATAGGTGAAGCTAGACTTTGAAAAAGAAGCTAGAGGTGAATACTTGTGATACTTGTTTGTTTTGCTATTTAGAAACAGAGAGACCTCCTTTTTAACATTTTCTGTTGTGTCTGTCATGTATATTCACTGAGCCATAATATTTATCTCACCCACACACTCATAATTTGTCTACAAATATTACATACCATATTTAACTTGTGAGCTTTTGCCTTCACTTGGCCTAGTCCTATAAAACTATGTGGAGGGCTTCCCTGGTGGCGCACTGGTTGAGAATCTGCCTGCCAATGCAGGGGACACGGGTTCGAGCCCTGGTCTGGGAAGATCCCACACGCCGCGGAGCAACTAGGCCCGTGAGCCACAACTACTGAGCCTGCATGTCTGGAGCCTGTGCTCCGCAACAAGAGAGGCCGCAATAGTGAGAGGCCCGCGCACCGCGATGAAGAGTGGCCCCCGCTTGCCACAACTAGAGAAAGCCCTCGCACAGAAACGAAGACCCAACACAGGCAAAAATAAATAAATAAATAAATAAATAAATAAAGGAGTTCCTTTTTTAAAAAAAACAAAACAACTATGTGGACTCTTAAATTGTTATCTAATAGGCTGTTAGAGGACTAGAGACCAATGTTCTGGATACCAATCAACTGCTATTGCTTCCATGGAAGTAGGGAGACTCTTGCCATATTACATATTCTCTGGGAGAAAAAAATAGTCAACCTTCATCTTGAACAATTTTCCACAAATATTATTTGTACTTAGCTTGTTTGTTTTATGTTCACCTTTGAAAAATGACAAAAATTTAAAAACTATGAAAGAGGGTGCTTATTAAGGAACAAATGGCTATCACGTGATTTTCTTTTTGAAAAAAATTATCAAGTGAACAATATTTTTAAATAAAACAGCAGAAGAAAAAACTGAATTTTACACCACAAAAAAAACCCCCTGCTTTGTACAAACCATCTGGGTAAACAATAGCTGGAACAAGAGCAGAGAAGTGAAAGCAGTAACTTTGTTCCATTTTACCTTCTTATTCTATTCTTTGAAGTCAGTATTTTAATTGACTGCCTGAGCTAGCAACCTCCAAGCTCCCAGTCAGAGATGGTACTCTCAGACCCCTTCACAAATCTGTGGAGTCGTGCTGTGTTCAACCTTTTAAATGATGGTAAGAATTGAACACATCTATTCCAGCTTCCTGTTTCGTAAAGAGGACAAACTATTTGTTGTGACCTGCACTGTGAAGGGGAGACTTACTTGCTTAAAAATATCTCCTTCAGGAGTAGACAAGTGAAATTCCCAGATTCCTAAAAGTAGAGAGTAAGGATTCATGAACAGATTTCTGAAATTTTGTCTGTTACTGTTTTATTGTTGTTGTTTAAGAGCCATTTGTTAGAACAGAGAGGCCTTTTGGAAAATAAAATACCTTAACTTTCTATCATCCTGTGGGTGTTTACATGATTATAATGCTGAATCCTATTAACAAATCTTTAAGCTCCTACAAACATGATATACAGGTTGACTATTTGAAGGGGGAAATACTTGGAAGAAAGATATGGGATTAGTTTCTGTAAGCTGGGGAGTCAATCTAGTTAACTAGAGGTAAATATTTCCTGCTCTCCACTTTCTAGGCTCTTTATAGGATTGCATGTCCTGTGTCCCTCATAGTTGGGTAAATCGTATGACTAGTTTTGGCCAAGGAATGTGAATGGAAATAGTGTGTGCCAATTTTATGGCAGAGCATAGAGGGTTCTCTGTCGTCCTCTTTCCTTTTAACCTGATCATACAATGTTCCAGAAGGTAGCTATGCTGGCTGCTCTGGGGCTCCCAGACAATTCTCAGAGGACATGCACCTTGAGAGAAAAATAAACCTTTTGTTTCCAGTCACTGTGATTTGAGTTTATTATGCAGCATAACAAAGTCAAACCTGATTAATATATAACCAAACTTCAATAATTCTTTTAGGACCTGACTCTTCCTGAAGATGTGAATGATTAGTCAAACTATATGTACTTTGTCCCATATGGAAATACAGAATGATGAGGCCACTTTATACTGTGTATCCTTTAACAATTAAAAAAATCATTTTCACATATATTATCTCACTTATTTTGTAAAATAGTCCTCTTAGAAAACATGAGGAATTATTATTATTATTACCACTGTGAATAAATTGAGGTTAAAAATAGTTGAATAATTTGCTATTCAGTCACAGAGCCAAGACTTAAATACTCAGATACATTACAATTTGTTCTTCCTCTCCTTCCAGCACTTTCTTTTTCCAAAATCATCAAAAGCATTGTGAATACCCAAAAGGTCTAAGTCATATGCAGAGTTAACAGACCAGATCCTATAATGCGAAGTTAGATAAACTAAAAAAGAAATGTCCTCCATTAGGATGAAGTCCATGACCACTGAGGACCTTAATTACAGAGCCAGGATCTTTACATGTAGTAAAGATACATAGTCATTGATTCTGTGCAAGAGGGAACTAGTACAAAATAACACATATTATGAATAACCTCTTTATTTAAAAAATATGGAAAAACCACCAAGAATGTTGGCTCTACAGCCCCCCCCCCCCAAAGTAGCATTATATGTTTTCTTGAAATTAGGAGTATGGAAATCATGCAGTAAAACTGAAGAAGCTAGTTTTATCATTTTTATTGGGGGCCACTGGAACAAGTCATATTCACAGAAATTCTCTGCATTTCTGTGAATCCTAAGAGAATTCTTGAAAAATAGTAAATAATTACTGATTAGAATGGGGGTGGGATAAGGGAGCAGTAAGAGGAATAACAAAAGTACCATTTAAGTATTATTTTTAAGAAGAATAAAAGAGACAAAACCACAAATAATAATGAACCCTGTGCATTCCTTAACATCTAGCATGCTATCAAAATTGTATGAATTTTGCCTAAATGGATGCTTAAGACTTGGTGTTCATAGGAAATGCTTCCGAGATTTGAAGAAAAATCTGTCTTTTGTCTTAAGAGTGACTCAAATGTTTATAGCAATACAGTGGCAATTCTGCAGGCGAACCTGTCACTATCTTCGCGTCTAGCCAGGTGTGAATCACAAAGCCTGCATATGCGATTTCCATCACAATGGAAATAAGGAATAAATGAGGTTATTAAATGTAAACTGTCTTAAATGAAACACTTTAACATCCTTCTCTTCAAAGACAATCATAGTTTTTGTTACTAGCCAAGCTTATTTTTTTTAATTGGCAATTCTATGGAGTATCTCAATTTGAATATCAATTTAAGATTCAAGATAAAGTGGTATCTCATTTACCATGTTTTTATAGTAAATATGAATTATGCACATGGACCATTTAAATATTTGTGTTTTCTCACAAAAATTTAGAGTGTAGGCTTGCACACAAAAATAGTCACTTAAAAGTCTCTTCAATTTAATTGTTCCATGCTATCAATTACCTGTGTATATATGTATACAGAATAAGAAGCTTTTCCATCTGAAGGGATTAAGAAACATTTTATTAATACTAGAAATCTATATTCCAGATTTAGAGTACCTGCACCTGTGCCTGCACCTGTTTATTAAGGATCAGAAAAGAAACAGCAGATACTTTCAGGTTTCAGGGGGTAAAGAATAGGATTTTCCCTACCTCGGCAGGAACAAGCTGTAAGAATATGTACCCCTGATATTAGTCAATTCCCAGCTATTAAGGTTTCCTTCAGTATAGTTGATTAATTAGATTTTTTAAAAGTCAGGCAATTTACACCTGTGATATCATACATCTCTTGAGGCTGATGGACCTGAAATCCTTAGGATGTTAAGAGATCCTCCAGGGCAGGAGCAGGAGGGGGAGAGAACAATTCCATGATCTGGTGCAGTCACACTTTTCTATAATGCGTATGGTTTATGTAAATGTTCCATTAACCGGAATGAGTTCTGGAGTACAAGTATCAACAAGGGCTGGAGGCATATGGCAGTGATTGTAAAAGACATTTCTGAAAGCTCTGCTCTGGTTAAAGCTTCAGCCAGCTTGCGTAGAGATTTTATTCTATCCTGTGAAAACAACTGGTGGACACTAGTGAGAACAGAGTGTATCTGAGTACGAGCCTATAGGCCATACAAGTATCTTTAAAGAACTGAACTTAAGTACATCAATGTCCTAATAGGAAATACAGTTTACTTCACATAGTAAGTGTCAATAGTTGAGAAGGAGATCGGAGAGGAGGCTGTGGCCTGGGACCCAGAATAAGCGTGAGTGAGAACACTAAGTAAAGAGAAAGCGTCTTTACAGGTTAAAAAAAAATCTGCTTGATTCAAGTATTGCAAATACCCTAATTCATTTTAATTTAATAGTTCTAAGATAGTTGTTTTCATTGTTTACCAATGGATTGGGGAATGCTAAAGAAAATTTTAAAATCTGAACAAATATTTTAGAAGTTATCCTAACAACTCAGAGATTGAATTTAAATGGGAATCAGTTTCTCGAACTTCTAATTTATATTTCTTCCCAGGAAGTGATAACACCTTAAGTACAATAATGAACTAAATGGAGTCTTAGCTTTTCTTCTTCTCACAATATATATGGGTTTTTTCCTTGTTTGACAAAGTCATTAGAAGCAATAAAAAAAATCAACCTCCAAAACTTCACTGTGGCCATCACTGGCAAAGCTACCATAAACTTTCTCTTAATAAAAATAAATTGTTCAGTTTTCCATTTCAGTGAACAAGAACACTCACCCAGAAAATGAAGTTTATGTATAATCTATCAATCTAGATGAGATGGCGTCTTGGCCATGAGGGCAGCAAAGAGCTCTGGATAAGAAATATGAAAATCTGAGTTTCAGTTTTTCTCTGTCTCTTGCACTATAACTAGGACATTGCAGAAATGTAGGATCAAAGTTCCTTGTCCACAATGTTAGAACTAAGTTATTTTCTAATTTTATGAACTATGAGTGCCACGAGGGTGTTCTAGAGGTACCTGATGTAAACTTACTCAGCAGAATTAAGGCCCCTAAGGTTCTAAAACCTTTCATTTGACTCATTTGGCAAATATCACTTGGACTGAGGGAAAATAACTATTAGTTGGAGGCTTCTGGACCCTTCATTAGCATTCCCATCCCTCGTTCACTATACATGTTAAGTCTAGATCAATACCTAAATCTATGGGAGACGATGCTAAGAAATGCTGTTAGTGTAAATTTATTCACTGATCGATGTAATCAAACATTCAACAAGTATTTACTGAGTAATAATTATTTTTATGGCACCATTTTACACAGACTGTATACAAGAAGAAATTCTGTGCTGTCACAGAGCTTAGGTTATATTAAATGCTAGTGTACTTCATAGCAAGGATGGTTAGATCCACGTATCAGCAGTCTGATCTGGAAAGAGACCCCATTCCAGACATTACTGCCAAAGAAAAAGGCCATGGCCTTGACAAGGCATGGTGGAAGGCATAGCTGCTGAGATTCACCAACAACCAAAACTGGACTGTAAGTTTTCAAAATATATGTTCCCTGATATGTCAATATTAATTATGTTTATTATGAATAATTATACCTGAGAAAAGTAATTGGACTATCATTAAGCCCAGAATAATTATGTTTCAGGTCTAAAAGAAAATTTTTGATTATTTAAAAACTTATCTTTAATTGTGAGCATACAAACCTGTAAATATACAATATTTATACCAGCTAGCTTTTGGCAAGAATTCTACGTCTTTTTTTGTTCCTTTGTTTTTTCTACTCTCTCTAGCCCCAATTTTCAGCATCTTCTCCTCCTTTTCTGAGACTCTGGTTCCTCGAATATCCAGTTCCAGAGGAAAAGTTCTCATGAATACATTCACAATAGATGTCAGGGGATTGGCTAAAATACATCTAAAGGTGAATGTGAATTTTAAGAAGCAAATAGAGGAAGACAATGCATAACATAATAAATATCTTGTTAATAGTAGATTCTCAGGCATCCAATGAGAAGTTGTTTCAGGGAGAATGAATATAGAGAGGAGTCCCTAATTTGCTTATGAATGACATCCATGGTTCCTCCATAGTTGTTTAATTCATTACACAAACATTTATTGAACATGCTTTATGTAACAGGTATCTGGTCTACTGGTGGAGACACACATACACACACACACAATTCCTATTCTTATGGACCTCACTCAGAGTGAGAGCAGCAACTGCTTTGGTCTGCCAATACCTTCTCTCCATCATTTACCGGCATGAATTAACCCTAGGATAAGCCAATCACAATTGTTTACATTACAGTCAGTCATTTTCGTTTGTCTGATGAGGGGTAGAGGAGGCAATGCACCAATGATTTCCTTTATGAGGACTTTTAGAATGTATTTGAAGCTAGATTACTACATACTAGTGTCTACAAGAAGATAGACAAACTCCAGCTGGTGTGACCTCCACAACTGTCCTGGATCCAATCTATACTGAGGATTACTTGATTATCTCTTCTCTTTATTCTTGGAAAAATAACTGGCATCTTATCAATACTTCCCTTTTTTGCTTTCAATTGAAGAACGTGAATTTTTACAAAGAGTGTACATAGAACTAAGATGCTAATCAAATCATTATGAATATTGTAACGTATGCCATGGAAGAAAAATGACACGGAGTTATGGGTCCTTGTAAACAGGGATAAAATAGTTTGGAAGTTTAATAGGAGGTATCCTTAAGAAAATGACATTAAATGTGTGTTACATTCCAGGTAGGTGAAGAAATGGGTCTAAAATTGCTTATTCTTAATTAATTAATTTAGAATTTGAACCTAGCTCTGTTAACATGGTTTCAGTGCCATTTTCTTGAAACAAATCATGGAAACTTTAGGCCTCTGAAATCCAGTTTCCTAGCAATTTAGTATCTTCTGGAGTTTTGATGACTGCCAGGTGAGGGGAAGTGAAGCATATTATATGATACCACTTAAGTTCACCCTGCTAGAGATGTAACTCTTCCCCCGGGGAAATAATACAGAATCTAGATCAGGAGAAGAAAAACACAAAGCTCTTTTTGTCTATCTATTAGCAACTGGTTCCATCTTAGGGTTGCCTCATAGAATTCTTGTAATCTAGTAGACATGAGTTCAGAGGCCACTTTGCCTTAGAAGGAAGTACTAAGTCAGCAATTCTTCTTATTTGTTGGTGGGAGGACAAAAAATGGCCCATGCAAAGTGTGGGGAGTAATGTTGGTAATGTGTACTCTGCTATCTTCCCCTGGCAATAGTCCCAACCAGTGTAGATAGTCAAAAAATAAAGCTATAATTTGGATCTAAAAGTTTGGAGAATGTGAGACAGTTATAATCCTCTAGAACACTTGTTACTTCTGGATAAACCCTTTTTCTCATGAGAAAGAATGAAATCATTTTGGATCCTTGTCTCTTTATTATATTATCACATCTTTGAAAAACATCTTGAGATCAGGAAAATGTTGAGAACAGCGAATGGAAATAAAGAACCAGAATTTATGGCTAGAGCCATAAAAATACTGTTTTTTCTTTTAAGACAGCAAACTTTTTGTTGATGTTTAGATACACTGATCAGTTTGCATTATAACCAGTTTATTCATAATTAGCAAGAACTACTATCTATCCAGCACTGACTTTTGTCAGAAAACATTAGCTTCATTTAATCCTAATAACAATTCTATGAAGCAACTATTATTACCACTATCACCAGTTTTAGAATGAAGAAATGGACAGTTTAAATAGCCTGGCAAAGGTCACAGAGTTAAAAAGTACTAGAGGTATGATTAAAAATTTCTATCAGATGCCAAAGCCCATGCTTCTCCCATAGTACTAACCTGACTTCTAGGGGTTGAGTGTGATTTTTAACATCATACATATGTGTTTATTTATTCCTACATTTATACTGACATTTGCAAATTTTATAAAATTACCTTCAACCCATATTGCAATTAGGATAACAGGGGTTATGGTGAGACACTCCCAACATTTATATAGAAGATTGCCCTCAGGAGAGTTCACTTCATCAAATCCACATAAAATTGCTATGATTAGCTATCTGCATTAGAAAATCAAAATGCTGTCCATCAGCTGAGTGTTAATGTTAAGAACACAGGAGATCTGAGAATCACTTCAGAGACAATACTTTTTGTATCTGTAATCGACCACATGGAGATGGAACTGGTTGAACCTATTTGGAAAAAGACTGTGGGAAGAGAAAAGAGGTGCTGAGCCATGAAAGCATGAGAAAAGGAAAGTCTCAGAAGCAAACACTGGCAGAGCATCTCCTCCCTGCTGTGGATGGAATGAATATTTGCTAAGCAGGATCAAGTAGGAAGGTGTCCTTTGCAAGAGCATCCCCCTAGTAGGTGAAAGAACTCAGGCTACCTTAGCTAAATGTCACTTAAGATAAACTGACTTTTGTTCTGATGCCAATCTCACTACTGTGGTTGGCCAATTTAAGTATTCTGGTCAAATTAATGGTTGTAAAGTAATGTATTGATATTCTGGTTTATGTTCAGCTTCTGTGTGCTGGTTAATATGAGTCTATTTCTACAAATGAGAGAAAATGAGAAGTTATCTCTTGTTCTGCAGATTAAACCCTGACTATAGTGAATCAAATTGGTAAAGGCCAATTTCTGGGAACTTTCTGAACAAGCAGACACCTATGTCCATGTTACCCTCTT
Organism: Balaenoptera physalus; assembly: GCF_965194825.1. NCBI lineage: Eukaryota > Metazoa > Chordata > Mammalia > Artiodactyla > Balaenopteridae > Balaenoptera > Balaenoptera physalus. The sequence goes on from NC_138884.1 coordinate 10,859,879, forward strand.
TCATCTTATTTTTCACATTTTTTAAGACTTTTACAATTCCTATAGGTATTTTTTTATTGGAGTATAGTTGATTTACAATGTTGTGTTAGTTTCAGGTGTACAGCAAAGTGATTCAGTTATACATATACATATATTCATTCTTTTCCCATATAGGTTATTACAGAATATTGAGTAGAGTTCCCTGTCCTGTATAGTAGGTCCTTGTTGGTTATCCATTTTATATATATTAGTGTGCATATGTTAATCCCAAACTCCTAATTTATTCCCCCCGCCACGTTTCCCCTTTGGTAACGATGAGTTTGCTTTTGAAATCTGTGAGTCTGTTTCTGTTTTATAAATAAGTTCATTTATATCATTTATTAAAAAATTAGATTCCACTTATGAATGATATCATATGATATTTGTCTTTGTCTGACTTACTTCACTTCGTATAATCTCTATGTCCATCCATGTTGCTGCAAATGGAATTATTTCATTCTTTATTTTGTCTGAGGAACATTCCATTGTATATATGTACCACATCTCCTTTATCCATTCCTCTGTTGATGGACACTTAGGTTGCTTCCATGTCCTGGCTATTGTAAATAGTGCTGCAATGAACAATGGGATGCATGTATCTTTTTGAGTTCTGGTTTTCTCAGGATGTATGACCAGGAGTGGGATTGCTGGACCATATGGTAGTTCTATTTTTAGTTTTTTAAGGAACCTCCATACTGTTCTCCATAGTGGCTGTACCAATTTACATTCCCACCAACAGTGTAGGAGGGTTCCCTTTTCTCCACACCCTCTCCAGCATTCATTGTTTGTAGACTTTCTGATGATGCCCATTCTGACCTCATTGTACTTTTAAATTACATTTCTCTGATAATTAGTAATGTTGAACATCTTTTCATGTGCTTTTTGTCTATCTGTATGTCTTCTTTGGAGAAATGTCTATTTAGATCTTCTGCCCATTTTTTGATTGGGTTTTTTTTGACATAGAGCTGCATGAGCCGTTTGTATATTTTGGAGATTAATCCTTTGTCGGTCACTTTGTTTGCAAATATTTTCTCCCATCCTTGTCTTTTCGTTTTGTTTACGGTTTCCTTTGCTGTGCAAAAGCTTCTAAGTTTAATTAGGTCCCATTTGTTTATTTTTGTTTTTATTTTCATTACTCTAGGAGGTGGATTGAAAAAGATACTGCTGTGATTTATGTCAAAGTGTGTTCTGCCTACGTTTTCCTCTGAGAGTTTTACAGTGTCCAGCCTTACATTTCGGTCTTTGATCCTTTTTGAGTTTACTTTTGTGTACGGTATTAGAGAATGTTCTAATTTCATTCTTTTACATGTAGCTGTTACAATTCCTGTATGTATTAATAACTATATCATGGGTACCAAAAACCATGTAGTAGAAGTTGCCTGTTAACGCATTTGGGGTACTTCACTCTGGCCTAAATCATCTATTCTAAGGGATTTTCTCCTATCCTCTAATCTCACCCACCCAAGGTATGTACTGACGAAGAAAAAAAGAATTTTGCAAAAATTTTGGTTTATACATACGTATATATTTCTAACTAAGATGTGTGTATAGGGTGATGCAGAACTGAAAAAGGATTCCATGAATTTATGATTTTCAAACTTATTTTCGAATTCTGTTAGAATGAATGATTATACCCCTTTAACATGATACAGTAAAGAAAATAATTTTGATAATCATTATCTTTGAATGATATAAAAACTCCAGGTATTGAGGGGAAGCAGGATTCTGCTTATCCCACTGTGCTTCTCCGCACTGGCATTCACGCTTCTTTATTACACTAACAATCTCTGCAGAGGAAGCTAATCAAAGGCTATGCAAACTGAAACCTATGGGATGGAGACTGAAACCAGAGGTCTCCTTTGAGGGCTTCCTAACGTATTGCATCTTTAGTCTTGTTACTTGGTTGCCTCCTCCTGCCGGCCTCCACCCCTTCCTTTCACCATCACTTCCCTCACTCATAAGAACCACAGATGGAAAAAGGCATGGCTCACTGATGTCTGGCAGTCATTAGCTCATGTATGCCACATTCAAAGGGACCCTTAGTTCTGTCCTACTAACAATGTGTTGAGTTTAAAAACTGGGGCTGGTGGTAGCCTACTGCTTCCTCCCCTGTTCCCCATAACCTTATTCTCTATTTCTTGCTCACTGTTGAGTCGGGCAATTCAACATAAATGTCAGTGTATTTTCTACAGGTGCAGAATATGTTACGCTATTCCACAAGAAATTAGCCCCACTATCCATTGGTAGCTATTTACTGTTACTGAAGAGAAAAATAATACACGCACATACACACATGCAAAAATGCACCCTTGTGGAAGCTCTGAGGGAAATAAAATAAAAAGAGTAAGAGATATGAGAGTAGTTCTAGAAGTGGCACTTGATAAAGAAACAGAAGTGTCAGCTCTACAAAGTAAAATACTCAATAGGGAGGAAGATTGCTTATTTCAGAATTCTTACAGCCATGGGATCCTCATTTAGCTTGGTGGCTTGCTGATCAGTAAAGAAAATGACTGGAAATGCACTTGAGTTTGACTAAAACAGATTGCCTGAGATCTGGAAGTCAAGACGTTTCTTGCCTGGTATCACATCACAATGTCCCCTATACCTCCTTTGCCTGGCTAGAAGCAACTGTAATCAGTAATTCTATATTGAAAAACAAACGTCATTTGGCAAATTACAACTATCATTCAAACCAAAGGTGTCTATATAATATTTATCAAAAGAAAAATAGTTTTTGCATTTTCCTATTTAGCATCAACAATCACTAGAACACATTAAAGAACATTTGTATCTCAAAACATTTCTACCTTTTTTAAAGTTTAGGTACATTATGTGATTTGTCATCAGTGTGAATTCTTTTTCACGTTTATGTCACAGTGTCTGACATCTCTTGCAAGAAACCAAGAGACAAATGAGGACTAAAAAAAATGAGGGATTATATCTACAACTTAGATGTATTTAAATGAGGGATTATATCTACAACTTAGATGTGATCCCTAAAAAAAAGGAGGGATTATATCTACAACTTAGATGTATTTAAATGAGGGATTATATCTACAACTTAGATGTGATCCCTAAAAAAAATGAGGGATTATATCTACAATTTAGATGTATTTTAACTCTCAGGTGGCTTTGTACCCGCAAAAACAAAACAAACAAACAAAAATCCACCCTGGATTTATAACATAGTTCTAAAAATTTAGATTTATTGTTTCGTTTTAGTCTCATGAAAGTGCTAACTTTTATTGTTTCTTTGTGCAAATGAAAAAGCTAGGCAGGAAAATAAAGTGGCCTGTTCACTGCCACAGGGCTACTCAGTGGATGAGTGGACACAGCCCGAGAGAAAATTCAAATTCTTTTCTGTGTAACCAAGTCCTTTTTGTCTCCCCTTCTCTTCCATGAATATAGAAAACCTGAAATCTGGTAGCTGATCATAAAAGAGAAGGAGATATAAGTTAATATAAGACGTTTTCTCAGTAAATAGAGAAGTGTGCTTACATCACTAAAGATGAAGCTTTTCATAAAGAATGAAAGGTTTAAGTCTCTTAATTCCATCTGGAGGTTCAGATTAATTATCCTTTTCAGTCAAGGTCGCTGACAGTGTAAAGAATTTACAGGTCCCCTAGAGCCAAGTGTTATCTTTCTCATACAGCAACCATGGATGCTTAAGTAAATCAATACGTGGCAATTAGCAGGTAATTGGCATGATTTTTAAGTAGAAATAAGATATGATGATCCTGCTGTAGTCCACATCTGGCCAGCCATGGGTGAACAACTGCTGCTCTCTTGCTGTTGTAATAAAAAGATCCATTTCAACAGAGAGAGAAAAAGGGTTATCAAAAAATGGAAAAAAAAATCAGGATACACAATTTTCAAATTTCGCTGCTTTTAAAAATTATGTGACTCAATTTTATATATTTTTTGAATAGCATGCCTCTAGAGAAGAGTGATTTCTGTAATGCTGTATTTTTTATTTTAATAGACTTATTTTGTGGAGCAGTGTTAAGTTTACAGAAAAATTAAGGAGAAAGTACAGAGAGTTCCAATTTACACACACACACACGTTTCCCTATTATTAATATATCAATATCTTGCATTAGTGTGGTACATTTGTTACAAAAATATTGAGACACTATTCTTAAAGTCCACAGTTTACATTAGGGTTCACTCTTTGTGTTGTACAATTCTATAGGTTTTGAGAAATGCATAATGCCATGTATCTGCTGTGTATCAAAGAGAGTACTTTCACTGACCCAAAATTCCCATGTGCTCTACCCCGTACTTCTAGATAAGATTCTGTTATATTGTATTGTTATGTATGAAACTCTAATGTGATCGTATCTTGACCTTAAAATTCTATTTTATAGGTATCGCAAGATTGATTTAGGAGCTAGAATAGTGTGATTTCTTAGAACATCTTTGATATTCTTTCATGAATATACATCATTTCCATAAATTGTTTGTGAGTACTACTGTAACAAAGTGAGATTTTAAAACCTTGTCCTTAACTCGAAGAATTTGCAATTTAGTACAGATTAATAAATGAATGGATGAAAAGTTAAATAATACAAGGCATCAGATGGCAGGCTAGAAAGCAGTAGGATTAAGTGCTGAATGAGTGACACTGATAAAATTGGGGAGGGTTCAATGGAGCAATGGCACACAGGGGCATGAGGTTCAGAGAAAGGATCAGTGGATTAGGAGGGACTTGAAGAGGAGAGGGATATGGACAGTTTAACGGAAGGGAGGACATTCAAGGCAGGTGAAAGAGCTTGGTCAAGACTGGATGGAGCGCGATTTGTACGTTGTGTATCTAGGCTGCTCTCGGAGCGCAGGAAGTTTGTGAGGCTGCATTTGGTCCCATCCCATCTACCAAACGCCTTTGCTCACATTCCTCACTGAGAACGTACCAATGTCCTGGTGGCACTACAGAAGCATCCCCTCTGCTCCTAAGACTGACAGTTTTTGCCTTCTCAGCTCTCCTTACCTCAACCCTAGAAAATCTCTTCCTAGTATAGACAAAGCCTTTATCACTTCATAATACTATGTGCAGGAATTCCAATATGGCCTTAAGCTTTCAGGGAAAATAGATAAAAGGGAAGTAAATGTCTCTCTCTTTTTTTCTTTTCCTAGTCTGCTTCAAATGCCCTCTAAGGCAAAGAAGTACAGGGATCTCCATGTTTGGGGGTGGTTTAGGGCAAAAGGAAGAAAGGGGAAATATAGGGAGGAAAAAACCCCACAAAACTTAGGTTAATATCTCAAAAACCCCATCTTATTACAGAAATAACCAGACTCAAATACTATCCCAAATTTGTTTCACAATTAATTTCAGAACCAGAAATGTCTGATGTAACTAAGATACATCTGGTTCCCATCTCCTAGAAATGTTGAAAGGAATTTCTAATGACAAGGGACAAAGGACTGAGGAATGAATGACTCATATTAATAGACTTCAAAAATGAGGCAGCTTAAGAGGCAACAGGACAGGTTTAACAAGGGGGCCCCGGGACAGGAAGTTAGCTTCAGAGAGATTTGGCCAGGAAGACTTTCTGTCTAGGGAAACAGATTGGATTTCCAATCTGTTTGGATTTCCCCAACAGGGAAGTCTTGGGCCATTAGTGCAAGAAGCAAGTTGTTAAGTTACGGAAGTAAATTACATTAGGATAAAAATAAGTATCCTAGGTTGATGTGAGCAATTTGTAACATGTAAACCTTTAAGAATTTGAAAAGACAGTAAAAAGTCTGTGTTGTGATCAAGGACACAAGCTCTGCCCCTTAATAAAGATATTTCCTGCTTTATATAATTGAAACAAGGTAAAAGAGTCCCAGAGGCAGGCATTCATGATGCCAGGGCAGACAACTCAGATGTGCCAGGTGTGAAGTAGGGATAGATGAGCAGAGATTAGATGCAGGCTACTTAAAAGGAAACTATTTATCTACTCACAGCACTTCTAACACCAAATGTGTGGGTTTTCCACATCAAACAATTTTCCAGTTCTTTGTGAACACCACCTGGGTGTCCCACAATTTAATTCATTCTGACACTACCTCAAGTTAGCACAGGTGCCTCACGTTAAGGGCTCAGTCCCACAAGATTCCCCCCATTTCAGACAACGATTGCAAGTTGTATGTTCCCAGATTACCCACACTCTGTCCAACTTGTCTACAAACTGCGTGTTCTCAAGACCCCCTCCTCAGGTTTGATAATTTGCTCCCTGAATGACTGATACAACTCGGGGAAACATTTACTTATGTTTACTGGCTTGTTATTAAGGATACTACAAAAATACAGATCAATAGGCAGATGAAGAGGTACATAGGGCAAGGTCTGGGATGGTGCTGAGTGCAGAAGTTTTTGACCCATGGAGTTGGAATGCAAAATCCTTCTGGCACATGGATGTAAGCTCTCCAAACCCTGTCATTTAGGGATATGGAGACTTTATCATGTAAGTGTGATGGATGATTAACTCAATTTCCAGCTCCTCTTCCCTTCCCCACGGAGGGGGTAAGGGTGAGGCTAAAATTTCCAAACTTCTAATTATGGCTTGGTCTTTCTGGTGCCCAGCCTTCATCTAGAGGGCCCACCAAGCATCTCCTCATTAGAACAAACGTTTCTCCTATCACCCAGGAAATTCCAAGGGATTTAGGAGCCCTGTATCAGGATTCAAATTGGGGCCCATGACCAAATATTAAAACAAAGATGACCCTAGCATCCCTATCACTCAGGAAATTGTAAGGGTTTTAGGAACGCTCTGCCGGGAATAAGGGACAGAGATTGAATATATATTTCTTACTATGTCACACTACTATGTTTGTATTGTGTTCGTCTGAGTCAGAAAGGAAATGCTCGTGGCTTTTTAGTTTCACTTACACTCAGAAATGCAGTCTTCAGTATCTATCACACTGTCTGTTCCTAGCACACTGCGCGAAACACAGTGGCCATTTAGTAAATATCTGGTAAATAAATCCAGGATTTTAATGTGGATATAACTAATGGAGGAGTCCCAGTTCACTGATAGCTTTTTTTTTTAGTAGATTAAAACAACCTACATTTATTATCTCACAGTTCCTGTGGGTCAGAGTCTGGGTACTGTTTAGCCAGCTTCCCTGCTTTGGGTCTCATCAGGTGACAAATAATGTGTGAGTGGGCTGCATTCTTTTCAGGAATGCACCACTTCCAAGCTGTTCCAAGTGGCTGTTGGCAGAATTCAATTCAGTTGCTGGCAGTTATAGGACTGAGGTCCTTGTTTTCTTGCTTTTGTCAGGTGGGGACCCCCTCATCTGCTAGAGGCTCCCTGCAGGAGCTTTCACAACATGGCAGCTTGCATCTTCAAGGCTGTCAGGATAACTTCTCTTTAAGGCTTTCAACTGATTAAGCCATGCCCACCTAGAATAATCTCCCTTTTGATTAACTCAGAATTAACGAATTTGGGACCTTATTTACACCTGCAAAATCCATTCACCTTTGCCATATCCTCATCATGGAATTTTAGAATTCAGCCTGGATCAAGGGAAAATTGTCCAAAGTTCCCCTCTGATGTCAGCTTGTAGAAAATATTACAATATTATTGTCATTTCTAATATTTTAGCTAAATGGAGATATCACAGACAACAAATTTGTAAATTTTAATCACATGACCAGGTATCATAAAATCATTGAAATATTAGAGAATAAATAGAAAAATACATTAGTCCAATTCCTTCTATCTACAAATACAATTTGTTCTCCATTACCCAAAATTCTTTTTGGAAATATAAGCATTCAGCATTAAATGGAATTATTTAAAAGTGCTTGAGACTAGAGATTAACTGAGTTTTATTGACATTATCACAGAAACTCAAAATCAGGTCAACCAAACAATTTTACTCACATCACAACCCCTTTTTTCCGATCTGAAGAGAGCATGATGAATGTACCATCATTTGGGTCATAGACACTCAGCTATTTTTCTGCAGATACTACTTGAATGAACATTTTGATATGTGAAAATGCAAGGTTAGCTCTTTTCTTGATTTCATTTTATTATTGTTGAAGTGTTCAGTTATAAGACAGAGTATATTTCCTGGAAATACTTTTAAACCATTCTTTAAGGTGGGGTACTTTTTCTATGGGGTAGGATAGGTGATTTATATTAGTTTTAACACTGTCGCTTGAAATTTTTATGTGCTCAACCTGCAAAGAAGGAACTTTCAGAAAATAAAAGTATGTCAGTGGGGAAACTCACAGTGATTGTTCTCTGCTGGAAGGATTAAATAAATGTAGAGTTCCAAGCAGGCTTAGGCAGTGAACTGTAAAAGACTAAGAAAATGTGAGGGTAAAATAATCTATCTTCCATCACCAACTGATCGTGTTGCCAGTGCCATACTCTGGAAGTAGCAATGAGGTTACCTCTTCTTTTCTCTGCCTCTCCAGCAGCTGAGAGTTGGAGCCCTTTCTACCAACACCTGCCGACAAATCAGGGCACTGCTCACCGTTAGTAACAGGATAAGGCACGTAACCTAAGAGCCTGGCCACCCTCTGTTATCTCTTTCCACATGAAGTTTCCTTATAACTTGTAATACCTGCCTCACAGGTTTGTTGCTAAGAGTCTGACAAGAGAATATTTACAGAAGTGTTTTGTAAACAATAATCTATGTAAATGTCACTTATTTATAATGTAGCCCAGGAAGTACACAGACATATATATATGTTTGTGTGTTTGTATATATATATATATGCATATTACACATATATATGCATATACACACACTGTAAGAATATAAATCAATTCCTTCTCTTCACAGCAAAATCATTTTTAAAAACTCGTCTGATAATTCCGTGAACTTGTATAGTGTCTTTCCTCTTGTGTACTCTGAAAGGGTTTTATAGTAAAATAAAATAAAACTTAAAGTCTGTAACACTCCAGAAGCTTAACTAAGGTCTTTCATAGGTTAATGCCTCATTTATTTCTCAAAACAACCATATGACATAGGTATCATTATTTTAATTAACGAAGGAGAAAAGTAAATGCCAGGGGCTTTCATTAAATTTTTAATAATTGTATTCTTGATTCAGACATAAGAGGAGAAACGCCACATGAAGGAGCCACACCTTTGGGTTTACGGTAATTAAAACCACAAGCTGACGGCTGAGATATGTATAAGAATTTATTTGATAAATAGGTGTTATTTTCCTCGCCAGTAGTTGAGGAAATTGAAGGTTAGGAGCTTTTAATAATTGTCCAATTTGAAGATTCGATCAGATAGGCTTGAGCTAAAATTTGTGGTACTTATATTTACTTATTTATTCAATATATTTCTAGAGGATCTTCTAAGACAGAAGTTCTGAGCAAAATTGCCATAGTCATTGCTATCATGGAGTTTGCAGCTGAAGGGGAGAAACAGAAACTAATCTACTAATCAAACAAGAAAATGTAACTGACTTACCATTCAAGTCTCAGCAAAATGTCTCCCTTGAGAACCCCTTCCCATCTCCACAAATGGTGTGGCCTCCTCCCTTCACCACCACCCTGTTAGACTGTCCTAGCAGCACTTATTTGTCTGTTGACTTGGGTTTTTGTTTATTTATTGCATGTATCCCACTAGAATAGAAGCTCTTGAGAGCAGGGATCTTATCTGACTAATTGACTGTTGTTCCCCAGCGCCTGGAATCATGCCTGTCTGTCCTATAATTTAATTATTCATTAAATGTTTGTTGAAAGAAGAGAGGAAGGAAGAAGGGCTCCTGAGGGGAAGTACAGAGTGCTGTGAGAATGTATTTTGTTTACCTGATAGGAGAAATCAGAGATATTTGAGGAAGTCACACTTGAATTGCAAATCTGATGAATGAGGTCCTAAAGGAATAGACAGAGAGAGAGAGTATATATGCGTGTGTGTGTAGAAAGAGGGCAGCAGGGAGTTTTACAAAGAGCAGGGAGTGTGTGCAAAGGCCTGTGGTCCAAAAGAACATGTCAAATAAAGAAGAGAAAGAAGGCCAAGGGCAATTTACGTGCACAGTGTGGCAGAAGTAGGTTGGGCCAGGGCCTTGTAGCAATTTTGACTTTATCTGGAGAGCAATGAGGAGCAACTGAAATATTTGAACCAGGAAGGAAGTATAATGATGTTTGCATTTTCAGCAAGATCCTTTTTTTGATATGGAGAGAAGAGAGGAGAGGGACAGAGCAGCTGCAGAGATCCCGGTTTAGAGTCTCTGAAATAGTCTAGAAATGAGGCCAAAGATGTTGGATGACCTTTGATGATGGCAATAAGAAAAGTGGTTGAACTCATGAGCTCTTTACAAGAGAAAACTATTCAGAATCTGTGATAGAGGGGAAACACAGGGCAGAGGAGCTGGCGATGGCGGGGAGCCCTAACAGGTTTCTGGCCTGTGCAGTAGAATGGATGGTGATGTTATCTCTGACAGCGAGCGTGGCAGAGGAGGGGGAACGCGTGGCGTGGATCTCTGCCTCTTCTTTGTATGGGGGTATCTCCTCGGTCTTGAAAGGTTTGGTTAGGGCAGAGCCACGTGCCTTCACTTCAGTCTGCTCTGCACAGGAACCATCATATTGCTTACTTTCAATAATTATTTTTTGAACTAGAAAAGCCTACATCCATATGACTACAAATCTTGAACTAATTTCTGAAAATGTTCATGTTATTAAATAAATTCTTCATAGATGTCAAGTTCCAGATAGTGTTTTTAACTATGCTAACTATACTAATCCTAAAGATAAAAAAGACATTCACCCTCACGAGAAATTTTCTTCTCATTTTAGACTCAAGAATAATATCTTGAAAAATATAAGTATCTCTTTTCATTTTAACACACCTATCTGAACATTCCCAAGAGTTTCAAAGAATGAAGGGGGAAAACTGGAAATGGATAAACATTGGAATAAGAACAACCAGCACCTAAACTGTGAAAGTAGAATAGGATCTCATTATATAAGAAGAATTACAAAACCCACAGCACAAAGGAGGTCTGTGTCTTTTCTTTTGATGTTCCTGTGTAGTGAAACTGCAATTAGTGGTAATAGGAGTTGCATGTGTAGCTCAAAGGGGCTTGATGCAAGATTGCAGCAGGGTACAAAATGGTACAAGCAAAATCCCGTTTTCATTACCAACATATAATTTCATTGTCTCCTTTAGATAGCATAATTTTTCTGTTATCAGAATTCCCCCAACCTATTACATCACAAATGGATTATAAATGCATTATAAATTCATCCAAGCTGATAAAAAATCAAATGCAGCAAATTGACTTGAAGGGAACGAAGGGTTTAGAAAATGGTGGTCAAGTTGTATATGAAATGTTGCCTACTCTCCTGCTCTTATGGTTTCAAATAATACATGCTTATGCATAAAGACAAATACTCTGATCTGATATAGAAGCATCTTTTTTTTTTAGGTTCTGGTTTTAATATGCTAGATTTTTCTTAAGCAATGGCAATCCCTTAAATTTTATAATCTGGCATTCATTCATTCCTTCCTATAATAGGTTCTGTAGCATTTTCCTAGAATTGATCTGCTTTTAACACTCTTGCTTAGTTCTGTGTAGAACTTGCATACATGTTAACATGCATTACAAACATTTAAAGAAGCATAATCATTTAAATCGATATAAATATCATATGTGTATATAATAGATGTATAGATATGTAACTAAACCAGATGGTTCTCCACACTGAGAATTTATTTATATACACATGATAGCACAGTACACAAATAAAGCTTTTTAGTTATAAGCAAATTTGTTAAGCATATCATAGTATTCGTGCTATTTCTCTTCCTTAAAAAGTATAAAAGTATTTAACCATTTAATCTTTTAAGTTAAATGTCCTCCATTTATTCAGGCAGTTTCTATTCTCCTCTGCATTTTAATGCCAATCTTTCTGTCACAGAATAAAATAATAAATTTATTTTCACCCTATACAAGATTTTTGTGTTCATTATGTAATACACAATAAACTTTAATTCATGTTAATAATTCTGCTAAGAATATCATGGTGAAAATGGGCATAAACTTGAACATTGCATCTCCTTTATTACCCTCTAATTTATTAAGTTACTTGCTTAAATATATGAAATGGTGTCACAGATTTACTTTCACTACAATTTAAAAGTAAGGCAAAACAGTCCCTTTATTCTGCCTACTTCCAACCTGAACTTAAAAGTCCTTATTTTCTGGGTAATCAGGGGAAAACTTGTTCAATTGGTTTTAAATTTAATTTGAGCAAAAATCTAATCTCTTTATGAGATGTTTACTCTCTTTAAATAAAAATTCTCAGACTTTCAGTCACTCTGCTGACATCCTCTGTTCTCTCTAAGACAGCATCGGTTTAACGGAAAAGTGGTGCTCAGACCTGCCGAGGTTTCTGGGATCTACTCTGCTCTGCCCCTGTTTACCTGGTGCCTATGTAACCTGTTGAACTCTTTACCAGTGATCATGACAGGCTCCCATCCTCTTTTCAGTCTTTGTTCTCAAACAGGAACCAACTAAAATCCTTACCTTACCTTTTGCTGGGGAGGGGTGTAGAAAGAGGAGATCCTGAAGGTAGAAGCTGTCTGAGAACCAAGAGGTGTAATAAATGGAAACTGTCAACTTTCCACTACCGAATCCACAAAGCCACCTACATCTGCACCTGACTTTTTTCTTATCTCTTGTTACAGTGCAGTTGATTCTATTAGAATCACCTGGAGGGCTTATTAAATCCTAGATTTCTGGGTTCCACCACAGAGTTTCTGATTCAGTAGGTCCTTGATAGGTCCTGCTAATTTGCAGAGCTAATATTCCCAAGTGTTGCTAATGCTTCTGGTCTAGGGCCCTCACTATGAGAACCACTGCAATGAGGAAGTTTTACTCTGTATCAAAGATACACTGCATCCCATCCTTTTCCTTCTTCTCAGAAATCTTGCTTCATCAGTCCTTCCTTCTATTTCTCTAGTTTTCAATCTCTTACTTTCTGGGGAATCCTTTGAATCAGCACACAGGCATGGTCTACGCTGTGTATCTTACAAAATACAAAACAAAACGCACACATAACTACAGATAGCTTTCTTGGACCCAAGATGCCTCTCTGGCTACCATATGATCTCCACAAAGCCACAGTTCTTGGAGGAGTTTTCTACTCAGGCTGTAGCTCTTCACTACCTTTTGTTTTTTACTAGCTTTGTACAATCTGGGTTCTGCTTTTGCTACTTCTACTATTATACCATAACTGCTGATCTGGCTAATCTAAGTAAATTTTATACTTTTATGGCACTATTTCAGTTATTCTTAGGTAGGACAAAATTTTAAAAGAAATGAACATTTCAGAGAATTTTATAATTTGTAGAATTATGTTCCAACTTGCTCTGCCACTTACAAGTTGGGTAATTATATGTAAATGCTTAATCTTTTTGAGGCTCAATATTCACCCATGTTAACTAGAGTTAATGATGTCTGTCTTGCTAGATTATTTTGAGGTTAGAGCCACTGCACATATAATGCCTAGAATAGTGCTTGGAATGTAAGCAGTAACTAATAATAACAATAGAAATGATAATCTAATTTTGACAGAACACAGAAAAATCAGAGTTTGAGTTTGTGCTTTGTCACCGACTATCAGAATGCAAGAGGGTGATAGCACTGATTTTTTTAAGTGGAGTGTTTATTATATGTCAATTCTAATGAATCCAAGGAATGCTTTACTATGAATTAAGCAGATCACTTGTTGAAAAGGTACCTTATCATCTAACATCCTGTAGACAGGCCACGATGGCTCTTGAACCACTAGAACTGAAGAACTGTCTCATTAACCAAGAGTTATCCAAAGGGATCCTCTGGGTGCTAAATATATTCCTCCCAATGACTGCATTGTAACCACACCCGCGTCTTCTCATGATCAAAGTCAGCTAGCCTTTGTGGAATTGATGGGCTTGACAGAACCACCTCATCTTCACCAGAACCCAGCAACTCACCAGGAGCTGTTTTTTCAGAAGCTCAACTCTTCTCCTCTGAGATGGCTCCAGAACCACAGGGGGCCACAATACGTATCCTGTCGGGCTTGTCATGAACCACACGCATCATCTTTTCTCACCCCAGATGCCTACAATATCACAGCATCTACAGACCGTGTGCCCTAAGCAGTAGTGGTCCCTTCACTCCAGCCTGGGTCTGGGCTGAACTCCTGTCCTGTTCTGTGCTCTAATCACAACTGGCAGCTTTTCATGTCATCCAGTGTAGGGGCCAGAGTAGTATTCCCAGCTGTGGCATATTCTGCCTCCAGAACTGAAAGAGGCTTGCCAGGGATTGTGCTTCCTTCTTTGTAGCGGAAGATGTGAGGGGCAATAATTTTTTTTTTTCTTTGAAGTGGTTGGCCCAGTGTTCCTCAGACAACAGGACTTTTAGAAATTTCGGAGGTGCAGCAGACCCCTGAAACCTTGCTTACCTCTCACCCTCTGGAGCACATTTGTCTCCTAAAGCCTGCAACATAGTTGTCATTTCTTGTTTATTTGGTTCTATTAGCATGATGTTATCAGTATAATGTGCCAGCAGGATGTTCTTCAGGATGTGTGCCAGTCCAGATTTCTTTGACAGAGGGAGAAAGTGTTAGCATAACCCTGGGGCAAGACTGCAAATGTATACTATTGTCACTTCCAAGTGAATGATAATTGTTTCTATTCCTCTTTCTGAAAAGGGTAAAAAAGGAACACATTTTGCAGATCAAAGGCTTTATACCATGGTCCTGAGGCTGTGTTTATCTGTGCTGGCAAAGATAGCACATCTAGCATATCAACTGCAATGAGGGCTACTGCTTGACTGAGTTTGACTGTTGGCCTCCAGGAAACATCTCGATTTTGTAGGCACCAGACTTGTGATTTAAACGGAGATACGTTGGGATCACTAGACCTGCCTTCTTTAGGGCCAGTAATCTCTGCCATCTCTCATGCAATGCGATACTGGTTTTGGTTTACAGTCTTGGCTGGGAGAGCGGTTTCAGAGGCCCCACTCGGCTTTCCACACTACTACAGGACTCAGGCAAGGAAAATAGTATAGAGGCAGTGCTGATTACCAAATATATCCATTTCAAGTGTAATATTGAGAAATGGGGGCATTACTGGGTGGGCTCATGAATGAGTGGACAATTGTGGGCTAGACCTGGGCCAAGACTCCATTTAACACCTGGCCCTATATGCCCCTTCTTCAACAGGGGGGGGTCATCAGGACACTTTAGTTCCCCAGCGTTCAACGTCAACAAGGATCTTATGCCAATGACCTAGAAATGTTTAGGTATTCTCTTTTCCTCAATGAATAGATGAAGATTAGCATGTTAGAAGTTTAGAAGGGAGTGCTACGGAAAGGCAGATGATAAAGCAAGATTGAACAGAGGGAGAAGTTGGGCTGCAGTGCAGTTTCAGCAAAGACCTCAGATGATCATACATGGAGCTCTGAAGGTTGCCCTTTCAAGTTGTCCCACATTACGGCGAGGAGACAGGCCTTTCTACTCCCCCTTCAATAGCTCATTGGATTGGAGGCTTTCCTCAGGAATGGGGTTGGACCTTGGACAAGGTAGCTCTCTAGGTGAAGGTAATTTCCTGAAAGGGCTGAGAACTGAGAACTGTCAGCACACAACACTCCCACCAACTGAGGAAAAATTTCAGCTCCAAAGGTGGATCTGAATATCACAATATGCCCTGAATCTTCCATTATCCAACCCTGGGGAAATGTTCATTCTAGAATTATACCAGGTGCTCGAAATCATAAATAGAGAATAAATCTAAAGTCACCTTCAAAACATTGCCTCTGAAGAGTTTGCTACCCTTGGGATTTTGTTCTTGTAATAATGATGTTTGGGTTTTTTTGTTTGTTTTTTGTTTTGTTTTGTTTTTGGCCACACCACATGGCTCGTGGGATCTTAGTTCCCCGACCAGGGATTGAACCCGGACCCTCAGCTGTTGAGAGTGCAGAGCCCTAACCACTGGACTGCCAGGGAATTCCCAATTACGTTTTATTTTGTTTTTTACTTTTTAAGATTGTGGTAAACTATGCATAACATAAAACTTACCCTCAAATATTTTCTAAGTGTATGATTCAGTGGCATTAAGTACATTCACAATGTTGTATAACAATTACCACTATCCAATTCCAGAACTTTTTCATCATCCTAAAGAGAACTTTTGTGCCCATTAAACAATAACTCCGTTCCTTCTCCCCAAGCCCCTGACAACCACCAATCTACTTTCTGTCTCTATGAATCTGCATATTCTAGGTACCACATATAAGTGGAATCATACAATATTTATTCTTTTGTGTCTGGCTTATTTCACTTAGCACAATGTTTTTAAGGTTCTTCTACCTTGTAGCATGTGTCAGAATTTCATTCCGTTTTAAGGCTGAAGAATATTCCATTATGTATATATTATACATATGCAATAGTCCATTATATATATATATATATATATATATATATATATACACACACATATATATTAGACTTTATCTATTCATCTGTTGATGAACATTTGGTTTCCACCATTTGACTGTTCTGAATGATGCTGTTATGAACAATAGTGTACAAATGTCTGCTTGAGTCCCTGTTTTTAATTCTCTTGGGTATATAGCCAGGCGTGGAATTACTGAACTAAATAGCTATATTTTAAACGATAGCAATACATAATATTTGTTTTATTCAAAATGTTCACTACTGAAAGAGTATAGTTCTTATTGTAGACAAAATTATATTCATTTAATAAATTTGCTTTTATTTATTGAATATATGCCAATTTGCTGAGTACCTTATATGTATTATATCTTAGATAATTGCTGGCAGATAATAAGTACAAATTAAATGGTATGATTGATATTCACTACTATTATTATCTCACTGAATCCTTACAGTAACATCTGAAGGAAGAGTATAAATATTTTTATGCTAAATGTATTAAATGGAATAACGGGCTTGGACAGGTTAATAAGTTGCCTAAGGTCACGCAGATCCATGGTAGCAGAGCCAGGCTGCATCCAGAAGTCTTTGCCTCAAAGACTATGCTCTGAACTATTATCCTTACTTATACTTAGAGAACTGTTAGATCTTTCGCCTTATATTTAAAGACCTCATACTTACTTTAAAAATGTATTTAATTACTTTAAAGTGTGGAATTCCCTAAGGGGAATTTCGTGTTTTTATTTGTTTGCTTTTGCTACAGCATATTCATATATCTGATAAAAATATCAGTAAATAATTATCAAGTAAATTATTTTAGTATAAGCATTTTGATAGTCATAACAGTGCTTTTTTTCCCCTATTTATCCTCTAATTCCATGAGAGAACATGGAATATAGGACTAGCCTAAGATGTGTATAATTTTTCATTTTCATGTATGTGAGAACTGGAAGCAAATCAATTTTCTTCCCGAGATTTTTTCAATTAATAGACGTTGTAACATTTTAGAGTTTTTAGGCAATTTCTCAGAAATATTATTTTATTTAGAACAAGTAGAAAGTTATTTGAAACTACTTCATTGGGACTTCCCTGGTGGCGCAGTGGTTAAGAATCCGCCTGCCAATGCAGAGCACATAGGTTCGAGCCCTGGTCCGGGAAGACCCCACATGCCGCACAGCAACTAAGCCCGGGCGCCACAACTACTGAGCCCACGTGCCACAACTACTGAAGCCCGCATGCCTAGAGCCTGTATTCCACAACAAGAGAAGCCACTTTAATGAGAAGCCCGTGCACCGCAATGAAGAGTAGCTCCCGCTCGCCGCAACTAGACAAAGCCTGTGCACAGCAACAAAGACCCAATGCAGCCAAAAATAAATAAGTAAATAAATAAATTTATATTAAAAAAAAGAAAATACTTCATTATCTTCTTTTTCAGAAACACAAAGCATATTTATCAGATAGTTAATTCTGTTTACACACCGGCAATTTGTTTTAAATCAAAATAAAGAGAAAAATAATTTAACTTTGCTTTTACCATAATTATTTAAAACTCATTTGCCTATAATTATTTTAGGAGAAAAAATTTCACATAATTAATAAAATGTATAGTTATTTGTTCCCTAGTTTGCTAATAGATTTACGGGCAAGCAACCATGCACAAAAAGCCAGTTTAACAAGACAATCTTTAAAAAAAAAAGTTTCTCTACACAAAAATATAGCTAAAAACTATATTAAGAAAAATGTGCAAAATGTTAAATGGTAGTTACATTTCTATTCTATTGGTTTTTACATTTTGTAAGAGATATTTTATAAAGTGGCATAGATATCTGTCTGAAGAAATCAAGTTAAATCGAGGGAAAAAGTTTCAAGGGCAATTTGCTTTCATATTGTATCGAATTTAGGGTACAATCTTTGGTCAGCATGCTGCTTTTTGGTATCAGTTTGTTCCTTAATGGAATTTTCTTATTACATTATTTATTCTTATTTTAAAACGATTATATCTCTACCTGACTGTGGTTTGGCTGTATGAAAACTGGAATAAGGAAGGTAACATATAGCTGAGATTTTTTAAGAATTTATCAGACGTTTCAAACCATAAGTAACATATATCATGATAATTTAATGGCATTATTAAGTGTATACAACCCAAATTTAAACACTTAGCATCTAATCACAGCTTCACTTGAAATTGATATGCAAATTTCGTTTACATGTCAATACTTCTCACTCTTCGATGATTTAGAACAGTATTTTCTAAAATAAATTTGTCAAGCTTTGTCTCTTCAAATGTTTGGTCAAAAAAGTTTGGGGGGGACTTCCCTGGTGGCGCAGTGGTTAAGAATCCGCCTGCCAATGCAGAGCACATAGGTTCGAGCCCTGGTCCGGGAAGATCCCACATGCCACAGAGCAACGAAGCCCATGCGCCACAACTACTGAGCCTGCGCACCTAGAGCCCGTGAGCCACAACTACTGAGCCCGCGTGCTGCAACTACTGAAGCCAGCGTACCTAGAGCCCGTGCTCCGCAACAAGAGAAGCCACCGCAATGAGAAGCCCGCGCACCGCAACGAAGAGTAACCCCCGCTAGCCGCAACTAGAGAAAGCCTGCGCGCAGAAACGAAGACACAACACAGCCACAAATAAAAATAAATAAAATAAACAAATTTATATTAAAAAAAAGTTTGGGGAATTCCCCACAATTACCTCTTTTCAGCGAATGACTGCACACATTAGTCTACAGATCACTCTATGCAGTCTTGCAGTAAGTAAATTCAATTAATGTACTAATTCAAAAAATCCGAAACCCTGATTTAGAAATTACATATATATGTGGAAGACTCTTAACCTCTGTGGAGTCCAACCTGGCAAATAACAGTAAAATAGAAAGCAAAAAAAAAATGTCTTTGGATTTAATATTGGTATAAATAAATATTTGCTTAAATATATTGTCACCTGCACTAAGCTTTAGTATGAGGAGTATTAAGTCACTAGCAAGATTTCATTCAGTTGACAGGATTTCTAAATTAACTCCTTTAATTGTTATATGTCAAGCATATTAAACAAATGAAGTACCTGGTGCTGAAAAAATTAGTTACAGGTCATAAAGCTCAGGATTAAATATATTGAATAATTCAGAAACAATGAACTTTTTGAACTAAGATGAGAACTTAAGAAATTTTGCTATATTATATAAATTGAAGTGTCCACATTTTTATATTCTTAGCAGAAAACAGGTAAACTTAAACTGTAATATTTTATAAAATTAGATAACTGATTTAGTGTCTAATATTTATTTTTAAAATGAACTTGGTTTATTCATAAATCTACTAGCATTTTGGGAAGAGACTTTATAAGAAAAAGAAGAATTACATGAAATAATGTCACGGTCAGGGGAAAGAATAATTTGATCATAACATTGATCAGGCAATGTGTTATAACTTTCTACAGAAAAGAGAAGATGCACTGAACATCATTTAGATATTTTTCTGTGTGCTTTTCATATAAAAAGTATATATCAGAAGAACCTCCTTTTTATTTAAAAAGTAAGAAATGTTTGCATTAGATATATGAACATCTAAGATCTGATATAATTTTTTTATGTACCTGGAATCCATTGATTGAATAGCAAGAAAGCACTCTTCCTTCTCCTTTACCTCACCTAAATTCTAAACTTCATTTGTAAGATGCCCTGTATCTCTCAGTTCTATTAGAAAAAATAAAGCTCACCTTGTTACCTAACAGTATTTTTGAGTATCCGTTTAATGTCCATGCCAGTGATGGAGTGCTACATATGCTTGAACATACTTCCTCACTACACCTTAAGTGGTCTGAGTTATTCAAAAAGGTCATTGGGGACCTTTATGGGAGGTCTAATAACAACTGGCATGGAATCTGAACAAACTGATAAGAAAGAAGAAGGCAGATGGAGAACAAAGTATCAGCTTTATTACTGTATTTATTACTTTACTACTATGTTGGAGAATGTACTTAGCATAAGAACTGAATGAGATCCCTAACTAAACTTCAAATTTAAACAGACCTAAGCACCTAATTCTGGGTAAGACTTATGGGTTAGAAGTACTGAGGAGAATTTGTGCTACATGCAGGCATCTGGCTCCCAGAGGAAAAAAAAGAGATGAGCTAATTTAAGCATACTTAATTTTGTTTTCTTAAACTGACCAGTTAGGTGACTCACACTCTTTCCTTTGAGGCAGAATGAATTCAGTTCCCTCAATGTGGAAATAAACATGAGGAGTTTGGATGATGTGTTCTCCCTTAACGGTGTTATCTGAATGATATTTGAGGAGGCAAATGCGATGTCACTGAACATAGATCAACTCTTTTTTTTTTTTTTTTTTTTTTTTAGATCAACTCTTAAATGAAGAGATGTTGGTAAGAGTTTGGTTCTACCATTCAGATGCTGTTTTACCTTGAAGATGTCAAAACTACCCAAGCTCCAGTTTTCTCATTTGTAAATTAATAATAATAATAATGTCTAACTTTGTTAAAATAACAATGTTATTTTAAGGGTTAAAACAAATAATGCATGTGAAAATGCATGAAAAATACAATATTATTATTATATTATTAGGTGGTATAGGTCAGTCAAGAGTTATTGAGCACCTTACTAAGCATTGGAGATGTAAAGATGAACAAGATAGTCTCTGACCTTGGGTCTCATGTAAGAATAAAAAATTAAACAGATCATTTCAGGGAAAGGGCAGTAATAAGAAATGGTCTGAGTGCTTATGGGTGCACTGAAGTCTCATTCATTAAGAACTCATGGGAATATTTAAGTCAGTTACAAATTTTGATATAGATCACATGAATCCATTGAAGAAACAACAGCTAAGCTTTATGTACACAGCTTTCTTTCTATACTTACCTTGCTCTCTAACCGACATTTATATGAACATAAATGATATGAATCTAAACATTGAACTATTGAGGTCTTGTCATGGGGTGGTAGCATTGGATTTATCAACATCAGGTTGTATATTGTGAAAAACTAGGGAGCATGGCACAAGATCAGAATGCTTATGGGTCAGGACTGACATCTGAGATGAAAGCCAAAGCTAAGAGATTCTTCCCATTATAGTAAGAGCTGTGAAATTTCAAAAGGAAGAACCTGTGCAGTAGCCTAGGGTCAAAACCAAATAGGGACTAAAAATCCCAGGAAAACACACAGGAACTATAGACTTGCACAGAAGAAGATTAATTTCTTGAACTAATTTCAACTCATCTCACTTTCTAAAATGAAAGCTATCTTAGACAGGCAGCTGGAAATACTAGATGAAAGTACTGTTTAGCCTACTTTTTTCAAATTTCTCCCATTTTAAAAGTGTGATAAAATATACATAACGTAAAACTTACCATTTTAACAATTTAAAATGTACAACTTGGTAACATTAAGTACATTACAGTGTTGTACAACCATCACCACTATCCATTTGCATAACTTTTTCATCATCCCAAATAGAAACACTGTAGCCATCAAACAGTATCTCCCCATTCTTCCCTTCCTCCAGCCCCTGGTTACCTCTATTCTACTTTCTGTATTTATGAATTTGCCTATTACAGATACCTAATATAGTGGAATAATACTTTTGTGTTTAGCTTACTTCACTTCGCATAAAGTTTTTGATGTTCCTCCGTGTTGTAGCATGTGTCAGAATTTCATTCCTTTTTAAAGCTGAATACTATTCTACTGTGTGTGTATACCACTTTTTAAAAAACTACATTCATCTGTTGATAGACATTTGGGTTGTTTTCACCTTTTGGCTATTGTGAATAATGCTGCCATGAACATTGATGTACAAATATCTGTTGAGTCCATGATTTTCATTTTCGGGGGTATACACTCATAAGTGGAATTGCTGATTTATATGGCAACTTTATTGTTTAATTTTTGGAGAAACCACTATACTATTTTCCACAATGGTTACACCATTTTGCATTCCCACCAGCAATGCATGAGGTTACAATTTCCCTATATCCTCACCAAGACTTATTATTTTCTGTTTTTTGTTTGCTTTTTTTTTGTACCAAATTTATTTTTATTTTTTTAAATTAATTAATTAATTAATTTATTTTTGGCTGTGTTGGGTCTTCGTTTCTGTGCAAGGGCTTTCTCTAGTTGCGGCAAGCGGGGGCCACTCTTCATCGCGGTGCGGGGGCCTCTCACTATCGCGGCCTCTCTTGTTGTGGAGCACAGGCTCCAGACGCGCAGGCTCAGCAGTTGTGGCTCACGGGCCTAGTTGCTCTGCGGCATATGGGATCTTCCCAGACGAGGGCTCGAACCCGTGTCCCCTGCATTGGCAAGCAGATTCTCAACCACTGCGCCACCAGGGAAGCCCTGTTTGCTTGTTTTTTAATTATAGCCATCCTAATGGGTGTGAACTGGTATCTCATTGTGATTTTGATTTGCATTCCCCTAATGATTAACACTGGTAAGCATCTTTTCATGTACCTATTGGTCATTTGTGTATCTTCTCTGGAGAAATGTCTATTCAAATCCTTTGCCTGTTTTTGAATTGGGTTGTTTGCTTTTTGTTGTTGAGTTGTAGGTGTTCTTTTTATAGTCTTCATATTAATCTTTTATCAGATATATGATTGGCAAATATTTTCTCTCATTCTGTGGGTCATCTTCTCATCTTCTTGATAGTGTTCTTTGGTGTACAGATGTTTTAAATTTGATGAAGTCCAATTTATCAATTCTTTCTTCTGTTGCCTGTGCCTTTGGTATCATATCCAAGAAATCATTGCCAGCCTACTTTTTAAAGTAAGAAAACAATAAATAAAAACTGCAACAATGCTCAATTAGCTTTTGCAGTGTTATTTATTATTTATTTTAATTTTTACTTTATTACTGTGTTATTCCCAAATTTAAAAGATGAACTCTTTCTGCTCATTGTAAACTTGAAAAAATATTTTTATGACATTCATGAAATGCTATAATGACTGGTCTGTTTGTAGTGATATATGAAAAAGACTGATTTTATTACCAATGGGGAAAATTGGCAAATATCTTGTCTTTATTTTCAAATCTCAGTGTAATTTACAGGTTAATTGTGCAAACACAAAGTATTTAGATTGGAGGAGTTCCTCTCTCTATATTGCTATTGATCTAAATCCACATGAAGAAAAAAGGCATTAATTTGAGGGCAAAGAGGTGCCAGAAATGATTTATAGATTTTTATGGAGTGTGAGGAAATGGACATCACTATCAGATAGTTTTTATGAATACTAAGGATAAAATTCTGAAGGAACTAGGCTACAAAACAATCACTTCACAGAAGCAAATATTGACATAAAACCAATATGTCTTGTTCTTCAGTGAATGGTAGAGATGAATCATGGGGATTATTCAATATCATTGCTATGAGCAAGATGGTCTAACCAAAGCTATCTTCCAAGGATATTAAAGCTCCTTTTGTGCTCTAAAAGTACTCTAAATTCCTGAAGCAAGAATCTGAAATAAGCTGGACTCACCCTCATAAACAGAATGCAAAAGTCACCTGTCTGTTTCAGATGAATGACCTTCATATTTACCTACCCAAATGTATCTGTTTAGAAGGACATATGAACAGTGTTAAACTGTCCTTGTTTGCCGGAATTTGTATTAAGAAGGCTAGAAGCCACCAACAGAAAAACAAATTCAGTTCAAATAGGAGATGCGGAAGAAGAATATAGACACATATGTTCTTATCAAAAAATTAGAGCACAAAGATTAATGTTTCAATATGAAAGAAAATTTTGGCTGTTGCTCTTAGTCATCATAATAAAGATAAATATCTGACAACAGTAGACAGGCAATGATTTGAACGGTGGGATTTGGATGGCAGAGAAAGCAGGTGCACTTTTTATATATTTTTTAAAAGAATCAATTTCAGTTTTCATACATAGTTTGATAGCACATAAGAAAATGTTTTGTGGTGTTCCCTCTTTGATCCCTGAGGTTATGTGAGCTCAGTAAAAAATTAGATTAAAATCAAATATGTAAAAATCTTTATTATTTCTTCCTGCAACCTTACTTAGAATTGCTCCTTAGATGAAGAGCAAACCATTTCCTTCAACATTTTATTTCTCCAGAAATATTACTCTCATTCTTCCAATTAAGAGGATCGCAGAAGGTCAACCCATTCTAGCCTATTGTCGCCTTCTTCAGATACATCCAAGAATTCACTAATGTAATAAGTAGGATTTTTCTGAAAACACCAACTACCTGGCATATTTCTCCTACAGGGTTTATAATTAAGAGAATTGTTTTCCAGGCACCTTAGCATGGTTGTGGGTTTTATTTTATTCAAAATGACATCTAGTACCGGTCATAATCTGAATTGCAGCAGGGCAGAGCAGGAGATGGAGATATATGAGGATGGTGATTATTCATAACTGCTATGTTAAGAAACAGAATAAAGAAAGACTTTTTCCAGTACTCAAAAAATGATACTTTCTTAGCTGAAACTGATTTTATATTTTGAAGTTTTTTCCTCTATATAAATATGATTTTCTGGTAGCTCATCAAATTTCAGCTTCTATAATATGTCTGAAATTCAGGTGGATTCCAGAATACTAGCTTTAGACTCTCTCTCTCTCTCTCAAAAAAAAAAAAACGGAAAACAAATAGGTATAAAGGAAATACAATAAAATGATAGTTTAAATAAAAACATTAATATTTAAGGAGAGAAATGAATATTCACCATGACATATATTTATATAAAATATATAAAATATATTTATATATGATACAAAAACATAAAAGTCATTGTCATACACCACACTAAAAACTACTTCAGTGTAGTTAAGTACAACGCCTACACATATTGTTCCATTTTCCTGATCTGTGTTATCTCTGGGCCTGGAAAATAGCACCTTTATATGTGCTTTATATCAACTTTATATGTGATCCAAGCAATATGCTGATCATCTAGGGGGTCTGAGCTAAACTAAGTGGTTTAGCGAAGTGTTGGATCAAATTACTTCCACACTGCCATTATCTGAAGGAGCAGGACAAGGGTTAACCTACTGCATTGATGACTAATATTCAGCTGTGCGAGCATCAAATAACTCTGCACAGTAATGTTAAAGGTCTTCCTGACTCAAAGGCATATTTGTTCCGAAAGGGTTTGCATTTATTTGGTCAAGGGTAGAAAGTTTGGTTGTTGACCAGCTTGAGGTCACAGGGTAGGATTAGCTATTCGTAAGGAATGCACATCTTGTTTTCATTATGAAGAAGGTATAAAAAAACTTTAAAAAGGCAGGAAGACCTGAAAACAAATGACTAGCTTGACTCCAACCCTTGCTACCAACATATTTTTCCGTATCAATTCATTTTCAAAACAAAACAAAATCTTTGGACTGTTTTAGGAAGTCCATCATGCTTTGCTCAGTTACAATCTTTTTGTTTTTAACCTCTGGCCAGAGGGGTGCTTGGGCCAGAGAGAAGTTAAATCTTTCTTTCCCGAGTCTTTGGAAGTCATCAGCTTGGTTTGTCGGCTGCCAGTTCGTGGTCTTTTATCTAACGATGTGGTGATCACAGCTGATTTTCATGTCACATGTGCAATCTATGATAAGCCGGAAAATCATTTTGTGTCTTGGGAAATGGATTAAATTCAAAAAGGCATTCATCATTGCTTTGACATTGACTTACATTTTAGTGTTTAGCATGATATATTATTTGTCAGTTAAAAACAAAAATTAACAATGTTGGTGCTCTTTTTGTAAAGTTCTTGGTGCATATTATACTCTGTGAAGTAGTTTTAAAGATAGATATTTCACTATTAATGGTTTTAACCCTCTGGTGGTCCATATTGAAAATCTGTTTCAAAAAGAAAATGTTCGTCTATTATACAGAGGCACTTTTTAGGATTAACACTATTAAAAAGAAAAGTGTTTTCTTTGGCTGTGAATAAAATAAGAATATTTTATTCCTATTTGCCTTGCAAAAGATAGTCTCTTGGAAATTTTAGTTTTAGTATTTAAATTTCATGTACAAAAGAAATTTCCTTTATATATCAAATATGTATGTCATTTTTTGAAGGTATGTTTAAATATAGAAATAAAAGTGCCACCAGAAAACACAATACGAAAAACTAAAATGTATCTGCTATCAAGTATTCATTTTTTCATTAGTTCAACAATTTTTTTTAAATGTCTATCAAATTCCAGACACTGTGCTAGGTCTGGAATTTTTAACAGTGGGGAAAAAAACCAAAACAAAACCTTGAGGTCCCTTCCCTCACAATGAGATAACAATAAGAAAAATAAGTAAAATATATAGCATGTTAGTGATAAAGGGTAAGAAAGAGAGGCAAGAGGGTAAGGAAAGTGCCTGTGTACAGGGCAGGGTCTCAGGGGTTGATGGTGATACAAACAGGGTGGAAGAAAATCTTCACTGGAAAGATGGCATTTAATAAAGCCCTGATGGAGGTGAGGATGCCAGACACATGATTTCTGGAGGAGGAGCCTCCCTGATGGAGGGACAAATGCCCTGAGGCAGGACTGCACCAGCATGGCATCAGCATGGTAGAGCAAAGCGAGCTAAGAGGATAGAAGGAGATAAAAGGTCGATGAGGCCAGAGAAGTGAGAGGGGCCAGATATGGCAGACCTTATTCTTCATTAGGAAACCATTGCAGGGTTGTGAGCAGAGGAGTGATATTGCTTGACCTACATTTTGACATGATTGCTTTGTCGTAAATAAACTGCCAAAGACAGAGAAGGGAAATCAGTAAGGAGATTATTGTAAAAATCAATAATATGTTTTTAGAAGATAACATTTACACACACAAAATTAATAGAAAATAATGCAAAGGAGGATATAATCACGCTGCTACATGATCACCGTTTTGGTTATCTTTAATGAATTGCCCAGCACTACCAAAGTTGCTTCACACTTTTCTTTCCCTAAGACTGAAACATCTATTGTGTAACGAACAAAAAATTGCCTCCTGCTTTATGAAAAATGTTCATTCATTCCTTCAATAAAAATTTATTGTGCATCAAATATATGCCAGGCATAAAGATAGTCACTAGGGATATAAAGATGAATAACAAATAGCCTTTCTACAAAATTCTCACAGTCTCATGAGCAAAACAGAAATATTAAAAGATGTATGTAGTAATACAATTTAGAAACACAACGTCAGAGATATGTCCAGGGCATTACTGAAACACAAAGTATATACAGAGTAAGGACATGTATTTTAACCTAGGCAATCAGGAAAAGTTTCTAAGTATTGTTCTGAGTAGATTTTACTCTCTTAAAACTCTGGTCCTAACACCCTAATACATAGGAAAGCTATACACCTAGGAAATAGTTTTTAGAGATTTAAGAGAATTGAGTTTTCTCTTAGATATCCAGGATTCATTTAAAATGTTTCAGACAAACAACTTCAAAAAGTTGACTTATTGTATACTCAATTTCATTTTTTTCCTCTTGCCCTCATGTCATTAGTATCACCTGTAAAAACGGAAAGTTTGCATCAAAGTCTGTGAATTTCTGACCATCAATTCATTTCTGGAAATTATCCAAATTTGTCTTTATAATGATAGTTTGCTGCTCCCTAATGATGAGATGGTCACAACTGATTCTTATATCACTCATGAAAATCTATGAGAGACTACAAAATCATGCAGTGTACTGGGGGAAAAGAAATGACATTTTCAATAACAATCATTAATAGAAGGTGAAATTCGTTCACCGAAAAGAAGAAACACAGGACTAACAGGTTCTTCTGTGTCTCCACCTATCAGAAAATTGCCATAGACTTAATGAGT
The DNA here is from genome assembly GCF_965194825.1 of Balaenoptera physalus. Classification (NCBI taxonomy): domain Eukaryota; kingdom Metazoa; phylum Chordata; class Mammalia; order Artiodactyla; family Balaenopteridae; genus Balaenoptera; species Balaenoptera physalus. Next base: position 10,888,077 of record NC_138884.1, read on the forward strand.
TTGATTTCAGCAAGGTGTTAGATGGATACCCCATGTGAATCTGGTTTGGAAATTTTATCCAAATGTGTTAATAGATAACATCAACTTGGAGGGCTATGGTCTTAGTTCTATGGCACACATTTTTGACTTTGGCTTTATTTGGCTTTTTCACTCTTATACCAATAATATTGAAAGGACCCATTTCAAAGTACCTGCCAAACACACCAAGTGCTCAGTAGCACACAAAGATATGAAAATTTTATCAAATTATAGATGATACAAAACTGGGATTAAGTCTTATCTAAATTAAAATACCTATGGTCAAAATAATCTGGGGACTTCCCTGGTGGCACAGTGGTTTAGAATCCGCCTGCCAATGCAGGGGACACAGGTTCGAGCCCTGGTCCAGGAAGATCCCACATGCCACAGAGCAACTAAGCCCGTGCGCTACAACTACTGAGCCTGTGCTCTAGAACCCGCGAGCCACAACTACTGAGCCTGCATGCCACAACTACTGAAGCCCACGCGCCTAGAGCCTGTGCTCCGCAACAGGAGAAGCCACCGCAATGAGAAGCCTGTGCACTGCAACGAAGAGCAGTCCCCGCTCACCACAGCTAGAGAAAGCCCGTGCGTAGCAACAAAGACCCAACGCAGCCAAAAATTATAAATAAATAAATAAATAAAATTAAAAAAAAATAATCTGAATAGTTTGGAATGATGGCACAAATTCTGTAGAAATAAGTTATAAACCTACATTAAAAATCAGTGGAATAAAAAAAGATAATAGAATTTCTAGGCTGAAACAGCTACCTTTTCCTCATTTACTCTTCCCATTTTCCCATAGAAATTCTTCAAAAAACACCCAAGAAGAAACAACATTGTAACAGCATTGGTAACTACGTATGCTAATTAAGTTGTACCTAACAGGGATAGGCATTAAGTTGGTCAGAGAAGAGTTCCAGGCACCCTTTGATGAAGCTCTATCTCAGGAACACACAGACATCAACATAGGTATCCATTTAACCCATATCTACTGAACACTCACTATGTTCTGAGAACAAGCCAAACTCTAGAATTGGAAAGGTGAGAAAGCACAGTTCCTGCTCTCAAGGAACTTATTGTCTAATGGGAAGGATAAAAAACGAAAACCAGCAAATGTCAAGAGATATTTAAGGGTAGTACGTTGGATGCAGCTTAGAAGGGACGTCTAACCAGGCTTGGAAGAGTCAGAGGGATGCTTTTGGATGTGTTATGTGATGGTCTGAAACAAAATTGGGAGCCAGGTAGAAGGCGGTAGTGGTGCGTGTGTGTTTAGCAGTGTGTATAGTGTAGTGCAGTGTGGTCTGATGAGAGGATGGGGAAAGGCGGTAAAGAGTTTTTAAGGTTGAGTGACCAGCGTGTGCAAAGGCTTGGAAGTCAGAGAAGGACTATAAATAGTTGGTGGAATGAGGGTAAAGAGTACAAAATTCTGGGAGAGTGATGAACAGTGAAGCTATAGTAATAATCAGAGGCCAATGGTAAAGGTCTTCTATGCCACCCTGAGAAGTTTGGACTTTAGACTACTTTTATGGGAAGCATTTATATGGTTTTAATCATGGAATGATATGATTAGATTTGCATTTTATAAAACTAAATTAGCTACAGATTGGAAGAGGGATTGGAATGGGGGCAGGCTGCTGTAAGAGACTAGTTAGGGGGGTGTGGCAGAAATTTGTGCTAGCTGTGATGGTGGCCTGGATGAAGGTAATTGCTATTGGAATAGAAAGCAACAAATGCATTAAAGAGAGATTAAATAGAAATTACAATATTCAGAGAGAATACATTAAAAGAGAATAACTACCTCTTGTTAATCAGTTAAGTAGAGAATATCAGGAAGAAGGATTCATTAGAATAATATCAGGGATTTTGAGCTGGGCAAACACGTAGACTATATCAACCTTTTAAATCAGGAGAAGTGTATTTGGAGAATGCAGGAGCAATGTTCCATTGCCATTTACTTGCCTAAATATTTGAAATTTTGGAATAAAGCAATTGACCTTATTCCCTGAAACATTGTTTTTAAAGTGGTGCTGGGAAAACTGGACAGTTACATGTAAAAGAATGAAATTAGAACATTCTCTGACACCACATACAAAAATAAACTCAAAATGGATTAAAGACCTAAACGTAAGATCGAATGCTGTAAAACTCCTAGAGGAAAACATAGGTAGAACACTCTTTTACATGAGTCGCAGCAATATTTTTTTGGATCTGTCTCCTAGAGTAATGGAAATAAAAGCAAAAATAAACAAAGCGGACCTAATTAAACTTAAAAGCTTTTGCACAGCAAAGGAAACCAGAAACAAAACAAAAAGACAACTTATGGACTGGGAGAAAATATTTGCAAATGACGCTACCGACAAGGGATTAATTTCCAAAATATACAAACAGTTCATACAGCTTAATATCAAACAAACAACCCAGTCAAAAGAAGGACAGAAGACCTAAATAGACATTTCTTTAAAGAAGACATACAGATGGCCAATAGGCACATGAAAAGATGCTCAGTATCACTAATTATTAGAGAAATGCAAGTCAAAACTACAATGAGGTATCACCTCACACCAGTCAGAATGGCCATCATTAAAAAGTCTACAAATAATAAATGTGGGAGAGGGTGTGGAGAAGAGGAACCCTCCTACACTGTTGGAAGGAATGTAAATTGGTACAGCCACTGTATAGAGATTCCTTAAAAAATTAAAAATAGAGTTACCATATGATCAAGAATCCCATTCCTGGTCATATATCCAGAGAAAACTCTAATTCAAAAAGATATATGCACTCCAATGATCATAGCATCACTATTTCCAACAGCCAAGACATGAAAACAACCTAAATGTCCACTGACAGATAAATGGATAAAGAAGATGTGGTATATACATAAAATGGAATATTTCTCAGCCATAAAAAAGAATAAAATTAAAATTTGTGCAGCAACACAAATGGACCTAGAGATTATCATATTAAGTGAAGTAAGTCTGACAGAGAAAGACAAATATCATATGATACCACTTCTATGTGAAATCTAAAAAAACGAACTTATTTACAAAACACAAACAGACTCACAGACATAGAAAACAAACTTGTGGTTACCAAAGTGGATAGCAGGAGTCAGGGAGAGAGATAAATTAGGAGTTAGGGATTAACATATACACACAAGTATATATAAAATAGATAAACAAGGACCTACTTTACAGCCCAGGGAGCTATAGTCAATACTTTATAATAATCTATAATTGAAAAGAATCTGAAAAAGAATAGAGATATATACATACATGTATGATTGAATCACCCTGCTGTACACCTGAAACTAACACAACATTGTAAATTAACTATATACTTCAATTAAAAAAAATGGTTCCTAAAAAGCATAGCTTTAGTGAATAGATATGATTCTCCACAAATCTAGGTTACATTTTTATCCAGAGGTGATAACTCAGAGTTCTCAATAGTAGGAAGGTTAGGTTAGGGCATAATGTGGGACTAATAGAGGACCAGGAAGAGTGGGGTTAACATTAAAGCTAGCCTGGGACTTTCTACCATGAAACCCATCACTGCACAATAGTGGAGGGGGTGTTACACCTTCTAGGGACTGTTAGGTTAGAAGATCTCTAGAAAATAACTAGCTGCAAATTTTCCTGCTCCTTTGAACAGGATCCCTAGTGTGCAGTATGCTCAGCTCAGGTGAATGTTATAGTTCATTTTTTTTTTTTTTTTTGAGGGTAGCTCCTGTTCCCTTACAATTTAGTTCCTTTTTAGTATTTACGTTTATACACCATTTAGGAAAAAGAGGGAATACAAAGGAAGTTAAAAGTAGCAAAGTGGGGAAACTGTGATGTTTTACAAAACCTTATAAAACTAAATGTCTTGATTGTAATTAAGAGAGAGAGAGAGACAGAGAGATCCAAGGAGACCAAGAAAACAAAGAAAGATAATGTGATAGTGAATGGGCCTGGCAGTGAGAGATGGGCTGGAAGAGAGATAAGGGAACTGATTGAGATCTGAAAAGCACTTTTATCTGCTTTGAAATCTCTAATTTTTCCATTCAAAGTGCACAGCAGTACAGTTTTGCAAAATTTGTGGAGTTTGGTAAACGTTCCAAATAAGGATAGTCAGATACAGTATTCAAGGTCACTTTACCCATACTTTATTCTGACGGCTGAAATTAGGTGGAATACTGATAATAGAAGAAGAGCAGCTTTCAGGATTGACTGAGGCTCTACAATTATCATTCTTTCTAACCAAAACCCCTGTTTCCTGATGTTCAGATCAGTGAAAAAGAGGTTATTTTTAAGTTTATCCTTTTCTGATTTAAAGGAAAACTATGACACTGAATGGAAAAGCAGGTCTCCTTTGTCTTTTTTAAAATGTATATTTAGATAACTTCCCTACTTAATATTTATGCCATGCATACATCTTTCATGAATTAAAACACTAAAGAATCAAAAAGCTTCATGATATGTTTACCATTAACACTTATTAAACTAGAAAAAAAAACCAACTAGAAACACAGTATTTTTGCTCCAGGGTTAATAATTTCTTTACAATAAACACTTGGTTGTTAACTGTATATTACTTATGTAATTAACCTAATGAAATTTCTGGCCTTTGCATTTTTATACAAATTTACTACAGCACGATTGAATGAGAAGTATTGTCAATTGACAGTGCTATGAACCAACCTCAGTTTCACCTCAGATGTTTTCCTTTTCACCCTCTTTAACTCACTAAACTTTAATGTTACTTGAGCCCCATCCAAATTTAGCAGAAGGCTACATCTTCTGAATTTGAATCTTGCTTCCATAGATTTCTTAACCTTCTTAATATCTCTTATACCTGGCTGCTGTGAAGATTTAATGGAATAACATATGCTAGCTCTTTTTTCTCAATCAAGTATCCTGTTTTAACTAAAACATATACTCCACCTGTCGTTTCTCAATTTTTAGCCCTACTATGCTCTGTGAAGCCTCTGTCTGGGAAAAGGAGGCAAAAAACCCTAGAAGAAATGGTTGCTTTCCTTTGCAGTGCTTATGCTAGATTATAAATTCTGTAAAGCAAATTTTAAGTGACATAAAACAGAGAAAAGCACTTACATATATATTTAGAAAGAAATGCAGAAATAGATATTTATGGCAACTATTAATATTGCCATCCTTATAAATAGCTGCAATTATCTTCTGCTAAAGGCAAAAAGTGAGTCAAATGTAAATGATCAGCTTCTTCTCCACACACACCCACACACACATATACACACGTACTGAGCTGTCTACATGCCTTCTAGGAACCAAACAAGATGTTGTTGATTGTTAAGCAGGTCCTATTTAAGTTCATCCTGAGTCACTAGCACAAATGCAAAAAGAGTTTTGGAAACTTGATATGAAAGTGAACTTGCTGCTTTTTAAAAATGTGCACACATTTATACCAGACTGGAAAAGGATGAACTGACGTCATGTATGTATTGCAATAATAATAATGACAACCGCTAAAAATTCCACTTGTACTCTCAGTGATACAATTTATTCTGGCATAATTCAGTGTTCATCATTTATTGTAGTAGCCACAAATTCAGCCTATGTTTTCATCATGAACATCTCTTCTTTAAGCCCTTATATTTTAAAATGTATTTTAATATTTTAGCTTTAATTGTGATGGAATTTCAACTAAATACTATGATGGTTTGTTAATTACAAATTCTTTCTGAAGGCAGCTGTTTACTTCTCTGCAACTTATAGCCTTTTAAACCTACTCAGATCAGCTTTGAAATATATAATTATGAAGCTTAAAAGTAATTTGTAATAATCATATTTCTAAGATAATCTTGCATTTCAGATATGAATGTAGTAACATTCAAACTACATCACTAATATTATTTGGCATGAATTTCAAAAAACTACACTGCTCGTTCGCTTTTTTACTTTAATATTGTCATCATACAGATCACACAAAGGATTTTTTTCCCCTGGAGGCCAGCCTTTAAATTCAACAGCTAGTAGTATTAAAAGGCTAGTGGGGGTTGGGAGGGGGGCTGAATATGTAGAGAGAATATAGGACTGAACAGAAGCTCAGGCAGAGAAAAACACCTCCTGTGTGTAACAAATAAATAGTACAAGATTTCACTTGTACCTCAAGACAACCCACTAAGGCTTATATTAAACAGACAATGAAGGACTTTGACCGTAATGCTACGGAATTCACTGTGGCTGTTTTAATATTCTGTAGGTATTGTGCTAGTATGGGTGAAATAGCTGTCATTTAACATAGGGAGCTTTAAGCAACATATAGTGATATGTGAAAAAAGAATTATATTTCTTCTATTGGCTTCAGATACAATCAAAAGACTTCATCTATGAGAAGCAGATTTTTAAACAAAGAGTTATGAAAATGAAAGCGTACGTAGGGAGTATTTTCTTTTAGATCCCTTTTCAGTGTTTCAAATTAGCTTTTATTTCCCAGTCATTTCTATGATATTTACATTCAGGTAGCTGAATCAGCAAAGGGGTTATTAGAACAGACTAGAAATGGAAATGATTTGCTCAGAGATCCCTGGCAGTAAAAGCTTCAGTACAGCGGTGCAATGCTAAATGAATTGCATGCTGGTGGGGCGAGGGTACTACAATTCCGTGTTCTTCATTTCCCCCACTTCCTACTTCTGTTACTGCAGATGGAAGTAGACTCACTGAAACTTACGACTGACATAGAGAATTATTCGTTTTCACACAAACTCTCTAAGTCTCTAGGGACCAATATTTTTTAGCCTTTATAAAAACCCAGGAATAATCCCCTCCCTGCCTCTGACATATAAATTGTGTTGAATTTTTAATTTTGCTAATGATGTCCCAGAATATGGTGGGCATATTCTGGGATATTGGAAATATCTTGGATTAAAAGAAGATGTTTTTGTTTTGACATCAAGAATAAATATGTCAGTTAAGTAGAAAGTAGTCAATGAACCAGAAAAGGGAAGACATACGGAAGCATAAAATAAAATGTTTAAGCTTTATTCTTCCCCTAGACCACTAAGCTCCAAACACATTGGCTTAGTTTCTGTTCCTCCTACATACGAATATAGCAGACTGGTTTCCACCGTAGGGTCTCTGAACTACTTGCAGCTGGCTCCTCCTGTCACTCAGACCACAATTTAAATATACTTTCAAAGCGAGTCCTCTCCTGACACACCCAAACCAAAGAAGTCACCCAATCCTACACTGAGCATGACTTTCCTCTCTTGTCCTCATAGCATTGATCATTCCATGAAATTATCTTATGTATTTGTTTATTCATTTGTTATCTTTCTGCTTTCCTGCCCTACCCCATTCTTCTGCTGACTGGAATGTAAACTCTAGGAAAGCAAGAATCCTACCTTCCTTGTCTACTCTTTTATCTCCAGTCCGGTCTTAGAATAGTGATTGACAAATCCTAGGTGTTCAGTAAATATTTGTTGAATACTTGGAAATGTTACTTCTTAACAGATGTTATGTTTAGAAACTAAAGCTAGCTATATTGTGGCAAATTCCAAAAAATGTAATTTGTGTTTTTCAACACTTGTTTCTACTAGAGAGGGTAATTTGGAGTTATTCTGACATATATTTAGTTGTACAATACATTAGAGAAACTTATATATTCACTGATTTAACAGTTTAGCTTTGGTGCATATTAATAACAATAGATATCATACACTGAATACTTGTTAGGTACTGTGCTAAACATTCCCATGCCCTCTTATTTAATTCCTTCAGAAACCCAATGATAGTAAACACTACTGTCATTTTATACACGTGGAAACTGAGGACTAATGAGGTTAAGTAACTCACCCAAAGTTGCTCTGCTGATAAAAAGTGAAGCAAGGATTGGATGCCAGTTCTGTGGAACCTGCAATGTAGTGAACTTAACCATTGCATTTTATGGCCTCTTCTTGGATATTATGTCTATATATGTTTCCTTTTTTTACACAGTAGGGCCATATTTTTAGTTTTTCATAAAATATGCCCTCTGTTTAAGCAACAAGGTACATATCTCTCCCCACTTTTTAGTTTTGGTTATTGTTTTGTTTTGTTGAAGTAGAGGTGTGCACTATCTAATCATAATTTTTCTCTTTTAACCAAGGCTGAAGTAGTCTGTGAATATAGAAGAATGTGAAAGGAAATAATTCAAATGGTGGCGCTATTTCCATGATGGCATTAGAATGCTGCCTAATCAGCATATATTCCCTGAAAAACTCTGTCTACTATATCATATTATCGTGTGGGAAACTGGTCTAAGAATTTGGAGGCAGGCTTTCAGATGTGGAAATAATGTACTCATCAACTGGCAGCTTAATTCTTACAAATAGAGTTACATGCTTAACTCAGTAAAGGAATTAATAAGGGTGGATTGATTTCATTTGTGGTTGATTTTACTTGTGCTTGATTTTACTGCAAAATATATTCATTATGGTTAAGATATTTGAAGAAATAACGCAATATCCACCATGTGAGTAGGGCCTCAGTTGAAGGTTAGTCATTATGATGATAATAAAGAAGAGAAAGAAATAGGAGTGGGAGGAATAGTAACAAGAAGAAAGAAGGGTAGCAGGAGGAAGAGAAGAGAGTAAGTTATTGAAAGTATAGAAAACAAAGGAAAATATTTTATTTATATTTAAAAACATTTTCTAAACATATTTTTTAAATCAAGGAATCCTTTCCTCTGAAAAGTATTATATAGACGTATTTGTATACTGCTATATATTCTGCAAAAAATTTAAATACCTGCAGTTACCTGGGTTACAGACCTACAATACTTTAAAAATGTTAAGTTAAGGGGAAAAAAACACCTTTAGTGAGAGCTGTCTCACAAACTGTTAAATGTACTAATATGATTCTATAGGTTTCATAGAGTGCTAAATGGAACAACATTTAGGGACATAAATTCTTGCAGACTGTTGAGGCATAACTTGTTATTGCTCTGGAGATGTAAAACCACTCTCATTTTTAATTTATTTTTGTTAATGAACATTTTTTTAATGTGGTAGTGCATTCTACATGCTTCAACACTTATGCTTCCCTTTAAAAAATATTTTTCAAGAAGTAGTTAATCGTCTAGGCTCTACTTCTCCTAGGTTCTCCTGAACTTAACAGTGAACTTAACTGTGAACTTAACACAGTGAACACAGATGTGCCTTCATCAGAAGAAAAATACCAAATTGAACAGATAACATAGGAATCAGTCTCACGCCCTGAATTGGAAGAGCAGGTGAGTCACGTTATTACAAATAACACATTAATAAATGTCCAGATACATTAATGTCCAGATAAATAGCATTAATCTGGACATTATAATTATAAAGAGTGCTTTTTTTGTAGGTAACCTAATGATATAGCTGTATGATCAGATTTTATCAAGTTGTACTTCTAAAAGACCTAAGTTAACGCATAATCCTTAAAAATTTAGATATGAATCACATTTAAGCAGATGCTCATTGTTTATAGTCAATGCTCATATATGTTTATATATAAAGGATATAGACCCTTAGAGATTTTATAACTTGACATCTAAATATCAAAAAGTTCAAACACCTATCTTTCTTTAGATGGATTTTTCGAGAAGAAATTTCCCAAGTGTGTGCTTGCTTTAAGCAGTCAATAACACCCTGACCTATTTTGAGGCTGTTGTTTTATGCAGGATATGGATAAAAATAGAACTGCCTAAAAAAATTTATGACATAAAAATATTGAGTGAAATATGTACAGTAGCATACCTACTCGAGTTCAGGAAGACTCATGATTCAATTTAAACTTGCAGATTGTCTGCTTCTAATTGGTATCTCCGCTAAGTAGTAGCCCCAGGGTTTGCACCAAACATATAACTTAACTTTTCCAACATACACTGTTTCTGCAAGACAGTACATTATCTTCTTTATTTAGGCATTTTACTTGAACATACGATTTCAAAACCAAAAAATTAATGTTTTGATGTCAACTAAATACAAAAGTAAATCAGTTAGAAATTGACTAGAAAATTGTGTTTTTTTTCCACCTGTCAAGTCTCAAGATTAAAAACAAATGATGGAACTGTAAGTTTTCATTTTTATGGTTCTCAGGAAAGGAATATATATATCCACTGTGTTATTTCCATGAGCAGAGACTCTGAAATATATAGGTGGCATAAATATTTTCCATAATGTCCATATGAATCTGGAAAAACATTTAAGACTTCTGAGTGCTCAATCTTATTTTAAATTAGTAATAAAAATAAAAAATAAAATGTGTAAAGATAGTTTCATACATTTAATGTTTATTAAAATAATACCCCCAAATGAAAGGTTACTTGAATACTAGAAAATTAGCAAATATTTATTAAACACAAAGAATGGAATAATTATTTTGCTGCCATTTGCCTAACAAAGTTTATATACTTAAGCAAGATATATTTTTTAGAACTCAGGCCAGATATTAACATTTGATAGGAATCCTTCCCTGAAAATCCACCCTTTAAATTTGGATTATTTATACCTATGTTATATAATACAAAACCTCCTATTTTGCACATACTGTAGCCCTTTCACACAGTTTCGTAATTGTTTATTTATTTGTCTTTCCTAATATATTCTCAGCTCTTTGAACGATAACTTTTATTTCTCTATATCCATGGTTTAGTACTCTGCTTAGCATATTGCCACTGTTTAATTAAAGTTTGTGAATATTTCATAATTCACCTTTGTATTAGCTGCTGGCACATAGCAGACACTCAACAAACATTTGTGGACTGAATGAATAAATGAATGAATGCCATCTGCTTTTAGAATTACTGTGAAGACACATTTCTCAATTATCACATGCCTCATAAATACTGAGATTAATTAGAAAACATCCCACACAAAATCTTTTAAAAGTTTTTATAAAATGACAAGTATCTGTTTTTGTTTTTCAGAATAGTGAGTGAAGGTAGTGTTGAAACCCTCTCTGTCTCCTGTTTTACTTCTTGTATGTGTTTCTATCATGCTTTTATTCTATGACTTATTCTTCATCTAACAAATATTTATTAAGGGTCACTATAAACAATGTACCTCTCTAGGTACAGGGCGATGGGAGGGGTGGGGGGAGTGGGAAAACAGAAACACCCCTGTCCTCATTATCTTTTATTTTAGTGGGGAAAACAGACAATAAGCAAAAATAAGTACATACAGTATGCATTGTTTTAGAGATAAATGCTAAGGAAAAATAAAGCTGGCAAGGGGGCTCAGACATGGATGTGAGCATGTGTGTGGAGTGGAGTTACTATTTTAGATGCAATGGCAGAGAAGGCTTCAATGAAGTGACATTTGAGCAAAGTCTGAAAGAAAGTAAGGAAGTTCTCCTGCGTGTATCCAGGAAGAGAATCCACAGAGAGAAATGCAACAGCAAATAGTGGTGGTGGTATGGGGTCATGGTGAGGGGGATTATGATGTGCAGGGCCTATAGGCCATTTTAACAACTTTTACTCTCCATGAGATGGGATGCCACTGTAGGATTTTGAGCAGAACAGTGGCGTGATCTGACTTAGATTTTAACACGCCAGTTCTGCCCACTGTTTTGAGAATATGAGGGACAAAGTTAAGGTAGAGATCAGAAGGCTATCACAGTTACCTAGGTGAAAGATGATGGTGGCATAAACTGGGTTATACGGTGAAAGTTTTGAGAAGCGGTTGGAATACTCTATATAATGTGAACATAAAGTCAGCAGGATTTGCTGACATGTTAGATGCGCATTGTAAGAGAAAAAGAGAAACTAGGAATGACCCAAAGGTCTTCAACACAAACAATTGCAAGAATAGAAGTTGCCATTGACCATGATGAGGAAGACTGCATACAGAACAGGTTTTCAGAAGAATTCAGAGGCTTTGTATATTTTTAAGCTTGAGAGGCTTCTGTAAGCGAGCAGAGACGTCAAGTTGAAAGTCAGACATGGGTTAGGAGTTCAGGGCTAGAGATACAAACGTGGATGTCATAAGCATTCAGATGGTACTAAAACTCTGAGCCTGAATGAGATCACCAAAGAAATGAGTATAAAGAGAAAACAAAAGTTTACGTCTTGTGTCTTGGAACATTCCAAATGCAGAGGTCATCGAGGTGAGTTGAATAAAAACAGGGCACTGTGGCGTCCCAGAAGCCAAATGGAAGAAATGTTTCAAATGGAAGGAAATGACTAAAATTAACATGTTAATTTAAGATTTAGTGACTCTGACTCTTCTCTTTCCTCACCATCTACATCTAGTCCTCAGTACTCCTTTGGTTTTTTCCTACAAAATATATTCATGTAAGTGTGAGTCCCAACAGAAAGGCAGAACCAACACGAGTGATATGGGATAAGGGATTTATGATAGGGGTCAGACCTTACGCAACCGTGGGAGTTGGGCAGAAGTCTATGGAAGTCTGTTGCCGCTGCTCTAATGGTGGACTTAAAGTCACTGAGAACTGGCAATTGGGAAGAAAAGCTGTGTGGATTGGTGGTCAGCTGGGACAGACTGGAATCCTCAGGATAAACTGGATTTCCAAAAGACAATCTCTACCCACATCAGCTAAGACAAGCTGTATAAAGTGTACCCCTAAAGGACCATCTCTGCCTACATCTGTCTCTTGCTACCTCCAATTTCAGCATGACAAGGGATATGCAGATAGTGATATGCAGAAAGAACCTTTACAATGGACCTCCCACGAACTTGTACACACACACTCTGAGAGGGTAAAGGAAATCTGGCAGGAGCTCAGGGAGCTGCAGGGGCAGCTGCTGCCCCAAACTAAACAAGGTGAGGTAGCAGATCAAGGAGCACGAGCTGCAAGACCCCCTGGTTCCCTACACTGTTCCTCAGCGCATAACATAGCTGCTGCCTCATTTCTTCCTTACGAATCTCATGAAGACTTCTCTTTCGGCCAACCTTAGTGCAGAACCATATCAGGAAGGGAATTCTGGGAAATACAATTCCAGTTTTAGCTACATCAACACAGTACAAAGTCACTCCAATCCAAAATCCACTAAAGTAAAATGAGGACTGAGAATTAACTATCGTAATCATTTGCTGTAATACGTCTATTGTTGGACTGTTATTTCCTTGAAAGCAAGGAGTAACTGCTTTTATACCCTTTTTGTTCCACAGTACATTGTATTCTAATTATTTGTTTCTATGACTATCTTAATTGCAAGTATTTTCCCTCAATTTTGGTATTCCTAATATTTAGTTTGTTTAACATCTGCAATACAAATCTGCTGAGTGACTAAAATCCCTTCACATTTACTTTCCTATGATTCTAAGTAAAGATGTTTTATAGATACTAAAGAACACAAGATTGGTGAGAAATTAGCACGGTTTATCTAGATTTTCAAATTATTCTCATGTATCCCGTTAGTGAAATGCTCCTTCAGTATGCCTAAACTGACTCTCGGCCTGTCACTTTTATCTTGGTTTTCTAGGAAAAAAAAATCAATATGTCACTTGTTGATGCATGACTACATAAATGATTGTGATTTATTTATGTAGGAATTCTCTGCATTCAGGACTACTTGTGGAGTTATTTCATGACGAGTTTTGCTTTTCTCCCCTCTTTTATTTTTATCCTTTCAGATTATTGTTCAGTATTTACTTCCTATGATTCAACCTTGTACCATAAACATCTGATGACCAAAATCTCATGTTATATTTCAGAGATGTGACATTCTATTGGCTGGAACTTCCACCCATAAACATGCTACAATATATGGAGAAAACAATATAAGGAGAAAACTAATTAACTAATAAATATTTATTAATGAGTCCAAAAGGTAAATATGGTGATACAAAGTACTTTATCTCATTCCCAACATCAGTTAAAGCTCTTGGGGACAGATGAGTTTATTCTGAGGTTTCTTGTATCTTCCACAGTCTTGACCTTTGTTATGGTCTGAACATTTGTGTTCTCCCAAAATTCACATGTTGAAATCCTAATGCCCAATGTAATAGAATTAGGAGTTGGGGCTTTTGGAGGTGCTTAGGTCATGAGGGTCCACCCTCATGAATGAAATTAGTGTTCTTATAAAGGAGACCCCACAGAAATCCCTTGCTGCTTCCACCATGAGAGGACACAGTTAGAAGGCACTGATTCTGAATCAGGAAGAGACCTCTCACCAGAACATGACTATACTGTTTCCTTGATCTTGGACTTCCCAGTCTCCAGAACTATGAGCAATAAATTCCTGTTGTTTACAAGCCACCTAGTCTATTGTATTTTATTACAACAGCTGAACCGACTAAGACAACCTGCTGTGGTGCTGCATCAAAGCTCACCACACTGCTTCATATGACTGAATAGTACTTGGTTGAGTGGCTACAGTGAAGCCTGCAACCTTCATTTTTAAAGTCAAGTCAGAAGAAAGATAACATATGAAAGACTGAGAATGGTGTGGAGGAAAATAAAGGCTCCTGAAGGAATAATGAACAATAAGGCTTCACCATGACACATAATTTTCAGGAAATGATAAAGAGAATAAAACGTCAGTCATATGCACCACCCCTTGTGTCACTTGAGGACACATTATTTTGCTTCGACTAGGCCCTGATATGATGAGCAAATAAGTCATGGGCCCACCATTGGCTTATAGTCTAGTGGGAACGTTTTCTCCGGTCGGCAGAAGAAGTTAAAGATTTGAAGCCTGAGGATATAAGCTGCTGTTGCTGGCTTGAAGATGGAGGGAGGCACACGTAAAAGAAAAAGAGATCTCAGCTGTATAACTGCAAGAAACTGAACTCTGTCAACAACCAGAAAGAGCTGGGAGGCTGATTTGTGCCGCAGAACCCCTAGATGAGAACTCAGTCTGGCTAACACCTTGATTTCAGGCTTGTGATAATGAGCGGAGAACTAGCCACACCTCGCCAGAATTCTGGCCTGCAAAACTGTGATCTAATAAATTGCTACTTATTTTAAGCCACTGTGTTTGCAGTAATTTGGTATGCAGCAATAACAATTAATATAGCTTGTTTCTGCTCCACATGGCTGGCTGGAGTAGATAGATTTGGAGCTGGAGATCTATTACCAAAATGGCTCACTTACATGGCTGGCAAATTGGTGCTGGTTTTATGTGGCGTCTGTCAGATGGTGCTGTGGGATAAAGGCATCAGTTCCTCTCCATGTGGGCCTTTCCATAGTTGGCATGGCTTCTGTACAGCAGGTGATTAGCTTCCATGAGCAACAGTCCCTGGGAACAAGGATAAAGTAAATGGCAATTTTATGACCTAGGCTAGGAAATTATACAACGTCGTCCATATTCTAGTGGTGGCAGTCACAAAAGTCTGCTCAGGTTTAAGAGAAAGGGACATAATCCTTACCACTCCATCACAACAGTTTCAACGTCGTACTGTAAGAAGTACATAAAAATGAGATGGAATAGTTTGTATTTGAAACATATAATTACATAGTGATTTAATGACTCACTCCTATCTCAATACCCATTTGTTTGTTAAAATGTTAACATTTGAAGGAAACTTGTAAGTGATAACAGTACAAAGAAAAGCATCATTGCACCAAAGGTAAGTCAGGGATGTGAATGTGTTTGGATATATAAGTCCCATAATGACAAATGTCAAGAACACATGCTAACTTTAAATTTCTAGAAGATATTCAAGATGTTATGGAGAGTGAAAATGAAAACTAAGATCTATTTGAGTGCTAATGTCTTATTTTAAGTTTAAACTATGTTGTTAACTTGATTTATGCTACCACTGATTTCTTGAACACTTGTTCAATATATAGCAATTAATATATAGCAATATGTAGCATTAACCATAGTTACATCTCCTACATTGCATATTTTGGTTTGTATTTTATGTAAATGCTATGAAACCAGGAAAACATTAAATATTATATAATAAATATTATATAATATTTAGGCAACTTTTTCATTACAGAATTAAGCACTCATTTAGGTTGATTTTTTCCCAGAAAGTGAATAAAATTCAATGTTGTTTTTATATACAGAATATAATGGTAAGTAAATATAAAGCAATAATAGTAGTCCTTAGCAGATCTAGACTGAATAGAAATATACAAATTATTCCTCTTCACCTTCTACATTTGGATGATTAAAAAATAATTGAATCTCATTACTGTGTGAACAAGACATAAGGAAACCACAATTCAATTTATGATAGCATATGCATTCATTACTTAAGTTAAAATTATGGTCAACAATGTATAGATTTGGCAAAATAAACATTATTTCCACTTTGTGTAACTTCCTAAGGGTAGAATTTCACAATATAAGAGAAGCTTTATATAAGTGACAAAGGCTAGGAAATGCATTTTTCACATTTTAATTACAATTCACATGTCTGTATCTCCTGCTGTGATGTTTTGTTAAAAAGACATCTCATTTGTGAAACTGCCAGTATAGAAATTGACAGATGGCAAGACCAGTTTCCAACCTGCTTAAGTACTGGTTTAATATGGTTTAGATTATTTTATTAGCATTGTCTATTTTTACTATATATCTAAATAGTAAAGAGTACTATTACAATTTTGTTGTAGTTCTTCCATTGTTATAATTAGATCTATTTATATGATTCACAGATTTATTGTTACAGTTTCAGATTTTATCAATATACTATTTTTAGAGACGATTTAACTGATGATCTCTCTAAAAAAATGTGTCAAGTTCTATTTATTTTAATGAAATGCCTACAAACACATAGATGCCTAGGGACAATCATAATAGAAGAACTCAAATGTCCAATGAAAAAAATCACTTTGATAGATGTAACTCATAGACATCAACAAATGAACCATTAACTGGGTTAAATATTTTTTTAAAAATATTGCAAACAGAACAAAACAAGTATTCAAACACGAAAATTAATCCATATGAAGATGAGAAATCCTGAGATCATTTTCCGTAAGACCTCATTGATCACATTTGGAAATAGTAACAAAGATAAGGAAATTATATACACGGAAAAGTTTCTACTGGTGAATCTGCTTATAAAGACTCCTTTGGTTCTATGTTGATAAACATTATTTTTAACACAGTTTACCTCCCTTAAATAATAGAGAGACATAAATTCAGAGAACATCAGCGTTGACGTTAGTTCTCTCCTCCTTCTGCCACCTCAACTTTTTTCAGCCCTCTAAACTGGATATTCTCCTCTGGAAATTAAGGATTTCCTCAGTTGCTGAGTAGCGATGCCTCCCCACATCCTCTGCTTTCCATCCCGTCAGCCCATGGGCTTAGAATTAGCTCGATTTGTAAACCTGGGATATGGTAGCCCAGTGACAAGGACAGTGACATGCTTTCACCTTAATAGTCTTGCTACCACATCTGCTCCTTGGGACGAATCCTTGGTGTCTGTGTAGCTCCCAGATCAAAGACAGCTCATGCAGTGAGTATTTTGACCCAGTCATCTGGGCTTAGCTTCTGGAGAGGATTCCCCTCTGAAATCCTGGGCAGTTGACCTGCTTGCCCTTTTAGTTTCCTCCACAGAGCAAGGGCAACGATGGAACCTGCTGTTCTGTCACCAGGCACAATTTCTGCTGCAAAAGGACAATTTACCAAGAGTAGGAGTCATTACCAGATTTCTGAAAAATAATTCTATCTTAATTTTTTTCTGCTAGTGCCCTGTCTACCTGACAGGTTGCCCCAGTTAAGAGAGTTTTTCACATTAAAATAGACTTTTTCCTGTGCTCTCTGGACCCCAAACTGCAGTTGAGTCTTTTCTCCTCTCTCCTGTCTCACACTTTCTTATCGGTCCTTGATCTTGAATCCAGTGCAAACTTCAGCCTCAATCTCCATTCGAGGTTCCTGTTGCTATAAGGTACCCATAATGCCACCTTAATTTTACAACAGTTGTCACAAAAATATATTTTACCTTTAAGTGATATGGAAAAAATCCAAAATGTTAACACCATATTCAAAAAAAAATTTTTTTTTTCTTTTATACTATTAGGATAAAGCAAAGGGGAGAAGTGGTCTTCATTTAACTTTCTTCATAATGACTGGATAATCATGATAGAGTATGAAGTAAATCAAAGGATGATAAAAGAACTAGGACAGAAAAAATGCAACTTAAAAATTTTTTTTTCTGATACTTCATCCACAAACATTGTTTTGCAAATGTTTTAAAGTTAATTCATTTTCTAAAACATCTTATGACTTTTATTATTATAGTAGTAGGGGTTGGAATGAAAAATTATCTCCCTTATTTCCCTAGGCACTAATTTTACTTTTTAGGTACCATTACTGAAAACTTCTAATTTGGCTTATCACTTCAGTGGGAATTCAGTGCACATAAGGGGCACATATGTAATTGGCAACCTAATTTTTCTGCTTTCATCAAATGGTACAATGCCAAATCTGCATTGAAGTTGCCAGTTAAATGCACTTGGAACCAAACAGCAGCAAGCATAAGAGATGAAAATGAACAAACTGGAAAGAGTCATTAACTTTCTGTTTTCCTATCACAACACAAATTGTATCAGGAAAATGTAGCAAAGTGGGAAATTCTACTTGAAACATTAAGCAATCTTAAAAGAGAATAATTCATTTACTTAACTTCTGAAATGTTGTTCATTATAATTTATAAATGGGGTTTCTGGTACAGATTTTTTTTTTCAACAAAAAATATGAAATAGTTAAAATGAATCAAATTTTCAGAAGTGTATTTTAGGTTATATATTTTCATATGGCTTATTGGTCCAGTGTATATGAATTCTGGCCTTTATTTGGCAAGCAAAATTGTTATAAAATTAAGGAAGGAATGTTGGCTTTACTTAATATCTTAATGAATAAAGGCAATTGACAGATTTTCATGGTTCTCACTAATTATGAATGCAATTGAGTGTGAAAATTACAATCAGTTGTGGTTACCAAAAGTGCCCTTGAAATATCTGGTCTAATGTATAATTCTGAACTGTGTAATATAGAGTCATTATTAAATTACCGTTATTGGTGACAATTAAATAGAGAACTGGGACGATAAAAACCCCAAAAACTTGCCAATATGATTTCACCTCCTTAAAGGTGAAAAACTTTTTTCTTAAATGCCTATTCATAGCTCTTAAATAAACTACATATTTATTTGCTAGGTTCAAAGTTCAGATCAGGAATATGTCTTCTACAAAATTTCATTTTGCAGTGATAGCAGGATTCCTTTAGTAAGGACTTCAGGGAAGAGTTTCCTGACTTTTTCATCTATAAATCCAAGTAGTAAGGGCTTTTTAAATCCTTGCCTAACCCTAATAAGGTGGACAGTTTTGTAAACCGTTCTTGCATTAGAAAAAGGAGGGAAGTAGAAGGAAAATGCTGAGGGGTTGTAGATCAGCTTACTCCATAATTATTGAAAGCTATAAAGAAACTGTTAAGACTCTCAACTAAGCCAGGTGGTCTGAATGGGTGGGAGTATGGACAGTAGTGCAAGGCAGACTTAGGTTGAGTTCCAGGTGCACCACTTAATTTGTATGAGACCTAATGTTAACTACCTAACCTCCCCAAACCTGACTTTCCTGATCTACAAAATTGAAGACATGGTAATAGCTTTTTCACAGGGCCTACACACATTGAATCTCAACATCCTTTGTTAGTATATCCATTTAACAATGCTTGATCAAGGGAGCTATCATGTCCTGTATTTTTATGTTATTGATCTATTTGTCCACTGGTCCCAACTTTGCTGCCCTTTTTTGATTATATACTTAAGCCACTTTTAATGGATTCTAAACTCTTTGTATGAGACATGGAAGAATTAGGGCAAAAGAAAATTGATGGTAAAGGTAAAATATATGGAGAATATATTATGAGCTGGCATACACCAAAAACCTGAGGACATAGCAGTGGACATAGCTACTAATAAAGAGAGGAGATATAATAACCGAGTTGTCAGCCCTAGCCTCCTAGATGTTCTTAATTTCCTTTTGTCACGTTTATGAAAAAAATGTTTTCCACAGTTGTCACCCCAAAGCAGGGTTGTCCCCAAACCAAAATCCACATCGACCACTAATACTCAAAAAGTACACCTTGCTTTTACACTCAATATATTTACATTTCAGAAGTCAGACTATGACCAGATTATTTAGAACGCACACACACACACACAAACTTGAAAGAAGCATAGATTGCTTGATTCCTGGAAGCTGTTTGCCAATACAGTAGTGCACCAGATCACAAAGATCCTACAATCTGGGCAGGAGGCTAGTTAGAGGGTAAGGGAGGTGATGTCAGGTGTACAAACTTAGCACTGGGGATGTATTTTCTATCTAGAAATGGTCCTACAAGCCACCAAAATTGGTTAAAAAATGTTTCCAACACACACACACAGAGTTAAACGCACTCCGTCTGCCTTATTGCCTGCTAAAGACATAAATATACAGGAGTGGCGATAAAGAAGGGGATGAATGGGAGAGTTCAGAACCCAGGGCAAATCTAAAAGGAAATGAGGCAGTGCAATAGGAGAAAGGACCAAGGGAAAATAAATTAGGTAAGCAACAGCACCATGCATCAGAAGTCTTCTCCACCACTAAACTGGCAAAATATCTCTAGAGGGCCATCAGTCAAATGATGTCAAAATGGTAACTGGTTCTGTATGTAATCCCCGTGT
Source organism: Balaenoptera physalus (assembly GCF_965194825.1). Classification (NCBI taxonomy): domain Eukaryota; kingdom Metazoa; phylum Chordata; class Mammalia; order Artiodactyla; family Balaenopteridae; genus Balaenoptera; species Balaenoptera physalus. The sequence goes on from NC_138884.1 coordinate 10,908,661, forward strand.
TGTTGAGAACCTTATGTGCAGGAACACAAGTTCCACTCCAGGCCACAGTCCCACTGCTTCCATTATCCTACGGAAGAACTGACTGCTGTAAATATTTGTTGGGAGGTGTCATCTGTTAAGAGAAAGGAAGCCAGGTTTCTTGCTGCCTTTGAGGTAAGAGATGTGTCAGGATGTGAATAGCCTGGGTGAAAAGGAAAAGAGGAGGAAGCCTCACAGTTTCCTCCCTGAGAGGTGGAAGAGAAAGAAAATAGCATCCGTGGTTTGGAGAGAAAAGATACAGTGCATTTTCAGCATTCCCGCGGCCCCTTCGCAGAGCTTCAGATTCTCCCTCTCTTCCACTTTTGCCCTGCCAATACACTTGGACTCGACGCACTCATGAGGATGGGCTGAGTGCAAAGCCAAGTCAGCACGACCGGATACGGCTTCCCCTAAAATGAAAACTCAGCAACGGGCCAGCACTGGGTGTGCGCGTGTTAACGCAAGAGTATGCGTGCGCGGTAACCCGCGGCCTCAGTTGGCCGGGCGCCGTGCTCTGAGCCATCCACGCCCCGCCCCAGTTTAACTCCTCCCCCCGCCCCAGTTTAACTCCTCCCCCTCCCCCCTCCCCCCAACCCCGCTCCTATAAAAGCTGCGCTCGCCGCCGCCCTCCTCAGTCAGGGAGCGCGGCCTAGCCGGGAGGTGGCTCTCTCGTCCCCCACTCAGTCACACTCCGCGCACTCACACACTTGGAAGCGCCTCCCCACGTCCCTCCCCTGCCCTCCTCTTGCTCTGCTCTTCCCTCTCTCACCACGAACGGTCGCCGACCGACTGCCAGTCCGCCTCTCGCCCTCTCCCTGTCTCCACAACATGACTGCCTGGGAAGCGGTGGCTCAGGCAGAGCAGCTCTGCTGGCGCAGGCAGGAGGAGCAGGATTATTAAATAACGCAGCTCGACTCCGTGCAGCTGGGAGTGGAGAGAAGGAGCCCAACGGCCAAGAAGGGGAGGGAGGGCAGAGGAGGGGGACCGGGAAAGACAAGCCCCGCGCTCCGAAGACAGAAATCCCCGCGTGCCCGGGAGAAGCCTAACAAGCGCCGCGGAGCCCTCCAGGTAGTAACGCCGCCGGTGCCCCCGCGCCCGGAGGGTCGCGCTTCGCGTCGCCGCGGCACTGGCGCTGGCCTCCGGCGGACGCGCGAGGACCGCCCGGCGGCTGGCCGCGCCGTGCCCGGGCCGCCCCGGAGCAGCCCGCGCGCAGGCCAGGGGCGCCGGCCGTGGGCCCGGCGTGCGCGGCGCGGAGACCTGGCCTCGCGGGCGGGGTGGGAGGGAGGCGGACGGGCTCGCTTCGCCGCCGGCGCGCGACTCCTCGCGTGCTGCGTGGCCTTTTTCTCCGCGCTCTTGAGCGCTCGGCTCCCCGCGGCCGCCACTCCGGGGCGATGCGGAGCGCGGCCGGCCGAGAAGGCAAGAGTTGGCGCAGGCTGTTGGCCGCTCCCCTCCGTCGCCGCTCGCTTCCCGCAGGTAGGGGCGGCCGGGCAGCGCTGACGCCGGGGGCTGCGGGCGCCCGGGCGGGGGCGGCGGCGGCGGGGGAGGGGGAAGAGGAGGGAGGGGGCGGGGAGCCGCAGTGCCCGAGCCTGGACGGCCTCTTGCCTCCACCCGCTCGTTCTCCGGCGCTGGCTTCCTGGGTTGGGGGCGAGACGCTCCCCAGCGGCGGCAGGAACAGCAGCGACTTAGCGTGAACAAATTGCTTTGTGGTGGCGTGTCGAGGGCTCCGGGGAGGGGTGTGTGTGTGTGTGTGTGTGTGTGTGTGTTTTCGCGCTCCTGACTAATCAAAGCGTTGGTTCCCTGGGAAAGGCAATCAGTCCCGATCTGAAACCGCAGGTGTCCCCGTGCCCCGCCTCCCCCCACCTTTTGGCATGTGTCCCAGGACTCGTACACGCAGTGCCATCAGGGGCAGGTGTCGAGATGGGGTGACGGAGGGATTTGTGAATGGTGCTGCTCTGCGCGTGCAGGCTGAGTCTTGCTGATGTAGAGGAGGAGGTATCCAGAGTGAGAAGAAAGGCTATTTATGGCAAAGAGTTGTGAAATTTCTGCGGGTTTCCTTGCGTGGTTCCTGAGCTGCTCTCTCGCCCTCTCGCCTCCTCTCTCTCTCTCTCTGTTCCTCTCTCCCATCTCTCCCCTTTTGTTTCTCAGAATTAGAGAAGCAATTCTGCTTTCCATTTCCCCTCCCCACCGTGGGACATTGAATAGGAGGTGAAGGAAGTCAGAAAATCACTTGTCATTTTACAGGTAGAAAAAAAATGCTTCTTAGAAGTTACTTATCTCTTGCCCCTTAATGTTTGCATGTACTTATTCTCCACTCCTCCTACCTCTTCAGGCCACCAATAACAACACCTACAGACAGAAAGTACCTACTTGGTTTCAGCAGCTTTCATGTCTAATCTCTTTACAGTTGGATACCTTCCCAGTGATATGTAACACGTATCCTCCATTTCTACCCCTAAGAAAGGCTATTAAAAATAATGCCCACACATTTTACCATAAAGCTGGTTTTATTAAAAGCCTTGGGGAAGAAAGAGAAGCAGACACCTAGGTGAGTTTATATCGAGTATTACTGATGAGAATTAGAACTAGCTATTAAGAAAAGACCTAAAATACTATTAATCTATTAATCTAGTCTACAACATAATTAATTTGTTTCGGTTTCTTTTGCTCTTTGCTTTATGACAGGCAAAAATTCCAAAGACATGACTTGAAGCTTGGAGATGCCTTAGGACAGTGTCTGCCAACTATGCTTTAGCAACTTTATGTTTGTTCTTAAAAGTAGCAACCTGTGTTTTCATAGATCCGATGACAGGGTTGTGACGGAGATAGTAGGACAGTGTCCTTATTATTTTAAATTGGGATGTCTTTAAGCACCTGCCAAGTACAATGTTTTTAAAGCATTGAAATTCCATATTGCAACCACCGGTTCAGTAATTTCACGGAGAAGAAAGAGAAGTAGACTGACCAACTTATTGTCAGAGTGATTTGTCTTCATTTGGTATTAATTAAGGAGCTCCTTATTTTGATCAAAACATGCCAACTGTTGTTGTTGTTTTTTTCCAGTGCGAAAGTAGCTTTCCTTAACAGTCCTGTTTATTTGGAAGACAAAGCAGTGTTAAGGATTTGTTATTTTGATTTGGTTAGATTCATGTTGGTTTAAAATACGTTTTTAGCATTGGAGCATGTGCAGTTTTTATATATCACATTAAAACTTGAACTGGGCGCCGCACTCTGAGGGCTGTTACCTTCACTTTCCTGAATCATTGGAATGTAGAAATAATGGGGAATTTTAAAATGTGCTTGATGAATTATTTTATTGCAGTCATTAAAAGTCACATTTATGAATACTTCTTTGACACCATCAGAGAATCAGCAACTGTTTATTATTTTAATGATGATTTTTTTACTGTAGAATGTTAATTTATATCAAACTTGTGAAGTAGAAAATGAAAAAAATATTATATTTTATAGATATTGAACTCCTTATTGCATTTTATCACATAGTGTTCATAATAAAGGGCCTGTCATGTGCAAGATACTATCTAGGTACTGTGGAGGAACATAAGACTTACTTGCTTCCTGCCCTTCAGGAGCTTACTCTCCAGTTGGGGGCAAGTCTGATGCGCATGGTTGAACAGAGTTAACAGCCCTTGGCAATAAGAGATTGCATGTCTAATGAAGACTGCAGGAGTTCAGAGCATGACAATAACGTTTCATACTGGACTTTGTCTGAAAAGACTTCTGGGGTAGGTAAGACTTGCTTGCTTTTGATCTTAAAGGATGAATAGGATTAGTGGCTTGTGGATGAGAATATAAGGTATAAGATGTAAGTCTCCTGGGATTGTAGAAAAGAACAAAAGATATAAGAAAGATAAGTTTGTTTTGAAATAGATTTTGGTATTGCAAAGTGGTTGAATTTGTTGTGCAAAGTGCAGGTGAGTCTGTTTTTGATGAACAACATTCTGTACGCTGCATTCTTGGAATTGTCAATATTTCTGTACCTCAGAAGACAAATTTTTGATTTTATCTTGCCTTTCAATGAAAAATGTGCTTTACATGCATTTATAGAGAATAATTACTCTAAATATTTAAATATACCGCATCACACTAAAGTATTGCATTTCATATTAATAACAAGGTGGCACGTACATGAAGTGAGGTGTTTGAGTTACATCCTTAGCCAGCCCTCCTTAGATTTGCTCTAAAGGAAAGAGTATGAGATATGTAAAAGAACAACTGTATTCATAGTGAGCAGTCATTGAATGCTTAATATTTTATGCGTATAAAATGTGTAACTCATTAATATATTTTCTATAATATTTTTATTTTAAAGTTATTAGAATGCATCTGCATAATAGTTAATCTGTCCTTACATTATTTTCCATGAATATATAGCTATGATGTAGGGCCTATGGGGAACAATTTTAGAATTGCAGTGACAGTTTTAAAGATGTTTTAATTGTCTTCTGGTAAATAGATTGTATTACTAATAAGAGCATGCTCTGTCCCTGAGCATTTTGAACTTAGTTATTTGCTCTTTGTATATATATTTGTTTATATCTATAAAAACAAACACAAAACTGTTTAAAATGCATTTACCCATTTTAAGACCACAAGGGGAAAGATCTGAATTGACATTGAGCCTGTCTATTCATTATGACACCTGAGAAATATGGTGACAATAAGGAAATAGTACAAATATTAGATATTACTTTCAATAAATAACAGAGTAGAATTACTTTCAGATTAGTTGAATTAAAAGATTTGCATATATATTTTGTCAACAGTGAATAGATAAGAGATATTACAGAAGTGAAAATCCTATTAAATCACCTATTTCATATTCATGCAGGAATGGGATGATTTCCAGTGTAGTCAAAGTACAGACCAGTATATCTGTTAATTGGTCTCTTTTGAGTTTGGTTTTGGACTGTATGTCACAGGTGTATCACTTTGATAATCTCTCCTACTGTATGACTGACAGCTTCTGCATGATTTCCTTACTGGATAGTGACAAAATCTATTTGCTTTATATTGAGGACGTATGCTTCTATCAGCAATATTATCTTCACTATGCGAGAGTGTCAGTTAACAATAAAACATGAAGTCTGCGGTGGGAGAAGCAGTGAGAAAAGATGAGGAGATTGATGAAAGACACTAACAAAAGAAGCATACTTCAATATGTAGCTTAAACTAAATATAAAAATGTAAAGCTGACCAGTCTAAGCTGCAGTTGATACAGTACCAGCATATTGCTATCAGTTCTCACTTTAAAATGACTGTGTTTCATTTTAAGCTGTTTTCATATGTGGGCTAAACAAAATGGTAAAAAAAAAAAGTGGTGGTTGAAAATGTTTACTAGGGTCTGTGGTATTACAATAAAAATACCCATTTCTGCTTAGGTCTTTGACAGATAAAGTTTGTTGTTTGGCCAAATTCCTGGCCCTATATTTAGATTAACTTAAAATGTACTTTTTCGTTTTGCGTTATTTACACTGTACTAACAATTTTGAAATTTTAATTAAACTTATTAAAATATTTGAACACTGTAACTGTGTTCTGATACCAAATGAAATCTAAATGTTATTTATAAGGAAACATTTTATTACCTAATGGCAAATTCTTAACCTAGAGCAGTAGTTCTCAAAATGTGGTTCCCTGAGCTGTAGCACCAGTGAACTCGTTAAAATACAATTCCACTGAATGATTGAATCAGAAACTCTGCGGTGGGGTCCCCTACGTGATTCTCACACGCTCTAAAGTTTGAGAACCACTGACCTAGAATATTTTATACTGAAACTTGAAGACTGTGTTTTCTACCTATTTTGTGTCTAAATACTTTCCTCAATTGGTAGAGATAACTAAGCTTTAACTATTTAGACCTAGAAAATATTACATTCTCCATCAGAAGAATTACATCTTAATTAAAAAACAAAAACAAAAATGACTTTCTAATTCCTGTGCACATATTTGTTGTTGATTGGGGAAGCAATACGTAAGTGTGGAATTTAACTGGACAGTAATGGCCTCAGACTGACCTTATTGGTAGTCATTTATAAGGCAAAAAATATGCACAGTGTACAAAGGTTGACCATTTTTTGTTTAGTTTTGTTGACTCATGTGATATTTTTCATCTTGGCATTTATAATCATCTTCTCTGTGTAAGACTACAGTTACTTTAGCAGCTCAACAATAGTTTCACCAGTGTGGAATGTTCTCTCAAATGTTCTTACTACTAAAATAAATTTTAGACCACATCTGTACATCCTTCAAGATTAAAGATAATGTGTTCAAATCCTGTATCTCTCTTAGTATCCTTCTCCCTCACTTCGTCCTCCCTCCCCCCCCAACTCCCCCCACCCCTGGCTTTCAGATATGAGCTCAATCATCCCTTCCCTAAGGAAACCTTCCTTGGCCTCCTTTGCTACATTAGTTGCCCTGTTATATATTGTTTTAGTTCCGTGTTCTTCTACCTTGTGGTACTCATTGCAGTTTAATTTTATGTGTATTTGTGTGATTGGTTCAGAATCATCAGGATTTAACGGTGGCCAACACATAAATAAATATTGGTTGAATAACTGTCTGCCTTCATTCTAAGGGTATTTTATGTTTTTCCAAAGACTGACGCTTTAAAAAATATTTTAAAATAAAGGGAGTCCTGGAATATATGTAAACACGGGCGTTTTCCTTTATTTTTTGCAAATGATGAGATGTTTATTAACAGCAGCAGCAGCAATGGCTATAATGTGCTGAACATGTCTTCCATGATAAGCACTTTATATATGTTATGCCATGCAATTCTCCTAACATTATAAAGTTTTGTGCGTATTTTAGAGATGGGGAAACCGACACTCTGTTCTGTGCTCTGCCAAAGCTACCGACACCAAACATTGTTTTTTTTTTTTTTTTTTTTTACAATGATGAAGAAATTATGAAACCAGTGGACAGAAAACGTGAAGGAGTGTATTTTCTTCTTATTCCTGATTTGACTCAGGGCCCAGCAATATCTGTGCATTACTCACGGTGTTGCCACTATCTTCAGCAGTGCTGTTGTTGCTTCTTGGGTGATTGGAAGAAGTGATGGAGGACTTGTAAGGGTGATGCTCCCGTCTTCTTATTGCTCTTTTCAGTACTGATATTTTTTACCGTCAGTGCCACTCAATCACAATTCTTTTACCCCAGCTGGTCAGAATCTCCCAACTTATTAGTGGAAATTTAAGATGTAACCAAGTATAATTTTAAGAATGAGTGCCTTTATGCAGAGAATATTAATATATTAGATATTCTTCATATTTGGAGATATGCAGCTTATCTTCTGGAAAAGTTCACACAGAGCTTTGAGAACCTTGCTCAAGCAAAGTTGACCTTAGGTGCGGTCTATTGATTCAACTGTCTCCCATGAGAAAAAAAAATTATATGATCATATCAGTTTAGTTTCTTTTGGCTTTTAATCTTCAACTTATTTATTTAAATGTGGGTTTAGTCAATGTTCAAATGTTTGAAGCAAAGGGCATATTTAAAAATATTTAAATATTCTAATTCTGTAGAAGTCCATGGACAGTTAAATGTGGTTATTCTGAAGCCCTCTGCTAGACTAATGGACAAAGTTATATATTTCATAATGTGTTTAAATCAGTCAATAACATGAATAAAAGTATATGCCTAATATCAAAAGGAAAAAAATTGGTGTTTCACTGAGTGTGTCTCTTAGGTGAGAGATTTTGTAGATTTTGTCAGAATCTGTTCTCTGTTGCTGGAATTGTTTAATCATTAACTGGAACCTTAGCCATGCCCCTGATTTAGGACCAACCCTTCTGTGTAGCGGGAAGACTGACTGGCTTCTCGCCCAACACTTTGGGACTTAACATCAAGCCACCCTTGCTGTCCAGCTCTAATGTTATAATGTATTTATAGTAATGCCTCTTTCTTGTAACCGAAACTGATTTCTCACCTAATGTTTTCCCCTGCATCTTGATAACTTACTCGATATCACCGTTTCTCATCGCATTTGAGCAAGGCCTTTCTTTTCTTTTGACAGAGCCTTCTTTATTTCTTTAAGTACTTGGATCATGCCTCTGAGACCACCTCACTTCCTGAGCCCTTTCATCTGCCAGCAGATTCCCCCCCGGCTGCCCCTAGTAATTACTTCCCTGGCTGTCATTTCCAGCTCTTAGAGGTGTGCTTCATTTCCAGGGCTCACTCTTGGACCTCCATGATGCCACACACTTATGGCATATTGCCCCACCCCCAGATACACAGGTTGGTTGGACTTTTTGGAAGGACTTACAGCTGGGGTTGTATAGTGCTTTTCAGACTACAGGGCAAGTCTAATTCCAGGTTCTGACCATCACCAGACTGCCTCATTTTGCTACATGTTACCTTCCCTTATCTGGCTGTGCCCCACTACAGAGCTACCTCATTCATCATCATTGACAGCAAACATTTTGTAAATGCTTATTATGAATAAGTCAGTCTGTTTCAAGAAGACTGTACCTCTTATGGTTCCTTAACAGCTTAATCCACGTAAGTGGAATACAGATTCTTCCATGTCTTGTTTGATTCTTTAGTGTTTTCCTGTTTATCTTATTCTAAGTCAGTTGTTTATTTCAAGATGATCTGGCTCTTCTCCATTCTCTTGTGTAACCTTATTTGAATATGATATGTTTGGAATGTCAAACAGCTGAAGAAACATACTTCAGACTCTGTGATGCCTTCTCTGATTTTCCCCATTTGTTAATGCAACCTAGAGGTATTCCTTTGTTCAGGACGTGTTTTTTAAGCCAGGTGTACTAGCTTAATTCAACTTTTCTGGGAGTCTTAGTGATACACCTTCCTCATCAACCAGATTCAGACTGGCATGTCATATTTCTTACGTATCTGTTCACTGCAGTGAACTCTTTCCTGGAAAGTTAAATACTGTGATTCTGTTAGCGAGTTGTTATTGTTGTGTGTTTGGCTTTTTTGGTTTTTGTTTGGTTTTGGCAGTAGCAGCAAATGATACATCGTAAACCGATGTAAGGTTTACAGATAAAATCAAAACAAATGTAAAAACATGACAGAAATAAATGCAGATGTAGGCTTTGACATTCTAGGCAATTCTTCCTCAAGTATTTTTGTTTGTTTGATTGTTTTTTGTTATTTATAGGTATACAGATTACCAGAACATTAAGTCATTAAGTCAGAATATATGAAATGTGTTTAGTGAGTACTCTTTTCTAACACACAGTATTCTTTAGAACATCCAGAAAAAGCTTGAAAGGGAAAAGACATCAGATGAGAAGGTTAAGAAAAGGAAAAACATACCTCTAAACCATACCTCTAAATAAAACTCAAATTCAGTATTAGAAATGCAGACTAAGAGTAACTGATTTCAGGTAAAGTTCCAAAATATCTTATTGATAACAAAACCAATGGGTCTGTACACCAGGATTCCTAAATTTTCAAAGGAATGTTACCTACTGGGCAGATAGCTCAAGAATAGTTATTTGACTTTGTTTTCAATTTTTAATACTATATTCATGTGCAAACAGACCCAAGAAAACTAAACGTATTCACTAATAAGTGAGTTACTTAAAAGTTAGAATGTACCTCTTATAGCAGTAATTTTAAACATAAAGTATGGATTTCTAAACAGGGCCATCAAAAAATCATTACAGATTTGTACACAGCAAACATATAAACTTATAGCAACATTATGGTTAAAATTAACTTTGAGGGATAGTTCCTACAGTGTACCTCAAGATGTAAATATGGTGGTATTGAGAGATATCTTCTTCAACAACACCAGTCAACCTTTTGAAAGAATGAAGGGCCCTGCAGTGGGAGGGTCTGAGCTGATCAGAGGGAGAGTGTAATATGAAGCATCCCAGGGGGAAATCGTGACGGTGCCAGGTCCAAGTGCTGCTCAAAACACTGAAGGGATGAAGACACTATAGCATTAACTATCTAGTGAAGAGCAGGAAGGAATTGCCACCCAGGATATTTCTGAGGAGCATCAGGTTCATTGGATGATGACACACAAAACATAGCCCCAGAAGTCTAATGCAGGAAATGATTGGATGATATATTTTAAAAGCCAAAGAGTTTGAATTTGAATATAAGATAGATTGGTGAATTTGAAGTTCTGGAGCTCCTTCAGCCCCCCTTCCAATCTGCTAGACCCCAGTCTCTCCAGTCACCTTTGAGGCAAGGGAGCTATCCAGGGTACTAGACTCTTGCCAAAATCCTCTCTTGCAAAACTGTGCAAAATACTTGTTTGTTTTTGTTTTTGCTAATCATAGAGCCTGACATTGCAGATGCTGCATCATTCACTTGGAATGACTAACCTTCCTTCATTTAGCTTATTCCAGTGGGTCCTTCAAGGCTCAATTCAAATGTAAAATTCAAGGGTGCTTATCTCAACCCCATGTAAGAAACCTATTCTGAGTTTCAGTAACAGCGTGTGTATATATCATTATCAAATCTCCATTTAAAGTATCATAATTCACTGCTTGCTTGTGCTTCATGCCCACTGGATTGTGAACTTAATGAGGGCAGGTGTTTTGTGCTGTATTCTCTTTTTCAAGCAGCTCATCTAACTCTGTGATGTGAAGATGCTCAGTAATTGATAAATGAATGAATACTGCTTAAGAGTGACTTGAATACTGTACATCCTATGTGAACTCTTCCCAGTGCTAATCACATCTAGGCTCACTTTGAATACTGCCCTCCATGGCTTTTTCATGGACTGAAAATGTGTTCTTAACTTGGAACCAAGTAACCTAAAGTGGCCACAAGTCTTGAAAAAAGTGAAAGGAATGGAGGAACTATGGCATACATACCATGGGCGCTAGGGGAAAGCAAGGTTTAAGGAAAGTAGTAGCATAGGCTGATGTGGAGATTGGGGGCCAAAGGACTGTCTGGCTTGTCATGTCCTCAAACAAGCATCCTGAACATCCACCCCATATTCATTTTCTAAGGCTTCTGGAACGTGGGATCTCCTCTCAGTTCCTATAGCCCAGATACACATTTTGAAATGTTTGCAAATCTTAGGCCATGTGAGGCTGTTAGGATTCTTTGAGAAAACAAATATTACTAGTACCTGTGTATATATTGATTAATGAAACATACGGTTTCTGTCCTCCTGAAGCTTACAGTCTAGTTCCCAATTGAAAGTGCCCACATTATCCATGGTACTTGGTGAGAATGGAACTTGGTAGACTTTTCTCTGTCTTCTTATAGCCACATTAGTGACTTCCTGGACTGCCGTAAAAGTAAGTGTGCTTGTTTGCAGTACTCCACCCTCACACATGTCATTGCTCTGAATGTTCAGTGTGGCAATAAGTGACAATGTCATCATAGAAAAACTCTTTTGTTTACATGGAAGTCATCCTGTCACTGGTGTGGTATTGACTTACTGATCACTTTTACATGATGTAGGTAAATTGTGTACCTGTCTATATCTTCCCTTATCGGGACAGTGCAAGAATGGTTTAGGTACCACAATTTTCCTTTTGGTCAAAAATTCTCTGTATTTCAAGTGCATGAACCATAGAAAATGGTTGTGGGGCCTTTTCATGGGGGATATTTTCACTTTATAATTCTGCTTTTCACGTTTTTGAAGTATAACTACTATCTATCCTGTACATCATGCTGTTTCTCTTTCCTGTTTTGATTTTTTTCTTTTACCTATTGCCAGCAGGAATGTTTCAATTATGAAGCATAAAAAGAAAAGCTATAGTTTTTAGTGATTTTTACCCCTTGGGAAAGCTAGTTATATAACTCAGAGAAAAATATGGAGTCAGAATAACTTAGATGTAAAAGAAAGAATTTTAAAAAGTGCTAAAATATGAATAAAGCAAAAGTTTTCTATAACCATCTTAAATAAACTCATAGTTTGGAAAACTGATAATTCTTTTACTAAGTATTTAGAATTATGCCAAATAATATCATCATTAATTTTAGAGATTAAAAATTGCTAGTCATTTTCTTTTTTTTTGAAGTTTTGAATTTTATTTTATTTATTTTTTTATACAGCAGGTTCTTATAAGTTATCCATTTTATACATATTAGTGTATATATATCAATCCCAATCTCCCAATTGCTAGTCATTTTCTAATAATACTAGAGATGAAAGACTCCTATAAAAACTGTGGTTTGGTTGCAGCTATTTGCCTACTCACTCTTACTATTTACCTTCAGAGCTCGCTAAAAAGTGCTTATGGACAAGAGTGCCAGATCCTGCTGTTCTTCAGCATATCGGACCAGGTGAAGAAATTGAAGCACAGAGAAGTTAAGTAACTTGACCAATATAGAAATCTATTAAATGAAGAACCAGGATTCAAACCAGAGGGCAGACAGCAGAAACAAGAAGAACTACAATCCTGGAGCCTGTGGAACAAAAACCACATTCACAGAAAGATAGACAAGATGAAAAGGTATAGGGCTATGTACCAGATGAAGGAACAAGATAAAACCCCAGGAAAACAACTAAATGAAATGGAGATAGGCCATCTTCCAGAAAAAGAATTCATAATAATGATAGTGAAGATGATCCAGGACCTCGGAAAAAGAATGGAGGCAAAGATCGAGAAGATGCAAGAAATGTTTAACAAAGATCTAGAAGAATTAAGGAACAAACAAACAGAGATGAACAATACAGTAACTGAAATGAAAACTACACTAGAAGGAGTCAATAGCAGAATAAATGAGGCAGAAGAATAGATAAGTGACGTGGAAGACAGAATGGTGGAATTCACTGCTGCAGAACAGAATAAAGAAAAAAGAATGAAAAGAAATGAAGACAGCTTAAGAGACCTCTGGGACAACATTAAATGCAACAACATTCGCATTATAGGGGTCCCAGAAGGAGGAGAGAGAAAGGACCCGAGAAAATATTTGAATAGATTATAGTCAAAAACTTCCGTAACATGGGAAAGGAAATAGCCACCCAAATCCAGGAAGTGCAGAGAGTCCCATACAGGATAAACCCAAGGAGAAAGACACAGAGACACATAGTAATCAAATTGGCAAAAATTAAAGACAAAGAAAAATTATTGAAAGCTGCAAGGGAAAAATGACAACATACAAGGGAACTCCTATAAGGTTAACAGCTGATTTCTCAGCAGAAACTGTACAAGCCAGAAGGGAGTGGCATGATATACTTAAAGTGATGAAAGGGAAGAACCTACAACCAAGATTACTCTACCCGGCAAGGATTTCATTTAGATTTGATGGAGAAATCAAAAGCTTTACAGACAAGCAAAAGCTAAGAGAATTCAGCACCACCAAACCAGCTCTACAACAAACGCTAAAAGAACTTCTCTAAGTGGGAAACATAAGAAAAGAAAAGGACCGACAAAAACCCAAAACAATTAAGAAAATGGTCATAGGAACATACATATCAATAATTACCTTAAACGTGAATGTATTAAATGCTCCAACCCAAAGACACAGGCTTGCTGAATGGATACAAAAACAAGACCCATATATATGCTGTCTACAAGAGACCCACTTCAGACCTAGGGACACATACAGATTGAAAGTGAGGGGATGGAAAAAGATATTCCATGCAAATGGAAATCAAAAGAAAGCTGGAGTAGCACTACTCATATCAGATAAAATAGACTTTAAAATAAAGACTATTACAAGAGATAAAGAAGGACACTACATAATGATCAAGGGATCAATCCAAGAAGAAGATATAACAATTATAAATATATATGCACCCAACATAGGAGCAACTCAACACATAAGGCAAATGCTAACAACCATGAAGGCGGAAATCGGCAGTAACACAATCATAGTGGGGGACTTTAACATCTCGCGTACACCAATGGACAGATCATCCAAACAGAAAATTAATAAGGAAACACAAGCTTTAAATGACACAATAGACCAGATAGATGTAATTGATATTTATAGGACATTCCATCCAAAAACAGCAGATTCCACTTTCTTCTCAAGTGCGCACGGAACATTCTCCAGGATAGATCACACCTTGGGTCACAAATCAAGCCTCAGTACATTTAAGAAAATTGAAATCATATCAAGTATCTTTTCTGACTACAGTGCTATGAGATTAGAAATCAATTACAGGGAAAAAAATGTAAAAAACACAAACACATGGAGGCTAAACAATATGTTACTAAATAACCAGGAGATCACTGAAGAAATCAAAGAGGAAATGAAAAAATACCTAGAGACAAATGACAATGAAAACAAAACGATCCAAAACCTATGGGATGCAGCAAAAGCAGTTCTAAGAGGGAAGTTTATAGCTATACAAGCTGACCTCAAGAAACAAGAAAAATCTCAAACAATCTAATCTTACACCTAAAGGAACTAGAGAAAGAAAAACAAACAAAACCCAAAGTTAGCAGAAGGAAAGAAATCATAAAGATCAGAGCAGAAATAAAAAGAAACAAAGAAAACAGTAGCAAAGATCAATAAAACTAAAAGCTGGTTCTTTGAGAAGATAAACAAAATTGATAAACCATTAGCCAGACTCATCAAGAAAAAGAGGGAGCGGACTCAAATCAGTAAAGTTAGAAATGAAAAAGGAGAAGTTACAACAGACACCGCAGAAATACAAAGCATCTTAAGAGACTACTACAAGCAACTCCATGCCAATAAAATGGACAACCTGGAAGAAATGGACAAATTCTTAGAAAGGTATAACCTTCCAAGACTGAACCAGGAAGAAATAGAAAATATGAACAGCCCAATCACAAGTAATGAAATTGAAACTGTGATTAAAAATCTTCCAACAAACAAAAGTCCAGGACCAGATGGCTTCACAGATGAATTCTATCAAACATTTAGAGAAGAGCTAACACCCATCCTTCTCAAACTCTTCCAAAAAATTGCTGAGGAAGGAAAACTCCCAGACTCATTCTATGAGGCCACCATCACCCTGATACCAAGACCAGACAAAGATACTACAAAAACAGAAATTACAGACCAATATCACTGATGAATATAGATGCAAAAATCCTCAACAAAATACTAGCAAACAGAATCCAACAACACACTAAAAGGATCATACACCATGATCAAGTGGGATTTCTCCCAGAGATGCAAGGATTCTTCAATATACGCAAATCAATCAATGTGATACACTATGTTAACAAATTGAAGAATAAAAACCATATGATCATCTCAATAGATGCAGAAAAAGCTTTTGACAAAATTCAACACCCATTTATGATAAAAACTCTCCAGAAAGTGGGCATAGAGGGAACGTACCTCAACATAATAAAGGCCATATACGACAAACCCACAGCAAACATCATTCTCAATGGTGAAAAACTGAAAGCGTTTCCTCTAAGATCAGGAACAAGACAAGGATGTCCACTCTCACCACTATTATTCAACATAGTTTTGGAAGTCCTAGGCATGGCAATCAGAGAAAAAGAAATCAAAAGGAATACAAATTTGAAACGAAGAAGTAAAACTGTCACTGTTTGCAGATGACATGATACTATACATAGAGAATACTAAAAATGCCACCAGAAAACTACAAGAGCTAATTAATGAATTTGGTAAAGTTGCAGGATACAAAATGAATGCACAGAAATCTCTTGCATTCCTATACACTAATGATGAAAAATCTGAAAGAGAAATTAAGGAAATGCTCCCATTTACCATTGCAACAAAAAGAATAAAATACCCAGGAATAAACCTACTTAGGGAGACAAAAGACCTGTATGCAGAAAAGTATAAGACACTGCTGAAAGAAATTGAACATGATACCAACAGATGGTGAGATATACCATGTTCTTGAATTGGAAGAATCAATATTGTGAAAATGACCATACTACCCAAAGCAATCTACAGATTCAATGCAATCCCTATCAGATTACCAATGGCATTTTTTACAGAACTAGATCAAAAAATCTTAAAATTTGTATGGAGACACAAAAGACCCCGAATAGCCAAAGCAGTCTTGAGGGAAAAAAACAGAGCTGGAGGAATCAGACTCCCTGACTTCAGATTACACTAGAAAGCTACGGTAAGACAGTATGGTACTGGCACAAAAACAGAAATATAGATCAATGGAACAGGATAGAAAGCCCAGAGATAAACCCACGCACCTATGGTCAACTAATCTATGACAAAGGAGGCAAGGATATACAATGGAGAAAAGACAGTCTCTTCAGTAAGTGGTGCTGGGAAAACTGTACAGCTACATGTAAAAGAATGAAATTAGAACACTCCCTAACACCATACACAAAAATAAACTAAAAAGGATTAGAGACCTAAATGTAAGACCGGGCACTATAAAACTCTTAGAGGAAAACATAGGAAGAACACTCTTTGACATAAATCACAGCAAGATATTTTTTGATCCACCTCCTATAGTAATGGAAATAAAAACAAAAATAAACAAATGGGACCCAATGAAACTTCAAAGCTTTTGCACAGCAAAGGAAACCATAAACAAGACGAAAAGACAACCCTCAGAATGGGAGAAAATATTTGCAAATGAATCATTGGACAAAGGATTAATATCCAAAATATATAAACAGCTCATTCAGCTCAATATTAAAAAAACAACCCAATCCAAAAATGGGCAGAAGACCTAAATAGACATTTCTCCAAAGAAGACATACAGATGGCCAAGAGGCACATGAAATCTGCTCAACATCACTAATTATTAGAGAAATGCAAATCAAAACTACAATGAGGTATATCACCTCACACCAGTTAGAATGGGCATCATCAGAAAATCTACAAACAAATGCTGGAGAGGGTGTGGAGAAAATGGAACCCTCTTGCATTGTTGGTGGGAATGTACATTGACACAGCCACTCTGGAGAGCAGTATGGAAGTTCCTTAAAGAACTAAAAATAGAATTACCATATGACCCAGCAGTCCCACTACTGGGCATATACCCAGAGAAAACCATAATTCAAAAAGACACATGCACCCCAATGTTCATTGCAGCACTATTTACCATGGCCAGGTCATGGAAGCAACCTAAATGCCCAGCGACAGACAAATGGATAAAGAAGATGTGGTAGATATATACAATGGAATATTACTCAGCCATAAAAAGGAACGAACTTGGGTCAGTTGTAGAGACGTGGATGGATCTAGAGACTGTCATACAGAGTGAAGTAAGTCAGAAAGAGAAAAACAAATATCGTATATTAACGCATATATGTGGAACCTAGAAAATGGTACCGATGAACCAGTTTGCAGAGCAGAAATTGAGACACAGATGTAGAGAACAAACGTATGGACACCAAGGGGGGAAAGTGGTGGGGGGTGGTGGTGGTGGTGTGATGAATTGGGCGATTGGGATTGACATGTATACACGGATGTGTATAAAATGGATGACTAATATGAAAAAATAAAAATAAAAAATAAACAAAAAAACCCAAACTATGGTTTAATCCATCTAAAAGAAAAGTTGCCTTAAAACTCTCAAGAGTACATATGATGTGTGCTCACAGTTTAGGTGTTTTATAATGTAACTGTTAGGAGAACGAGGTGAAGTTTAGGAATCATGTGAATCATTTGTGTTGTGTAAGCCCAGCCCTAGGACTCCTCAGCTCTCAGTCAAACCTTGGACTCCTTAGGGACCAAAAGTGATGATTGCCTCTGGTTTAGACTGTGGTCATGAAAAGATGAGGGCCTGCTGTGATTACATTCTTCTTTTCTTCTTCAGCATAATAAAGTAATGCAGTTTCCCCCCTCGACCAAAACCGGTTTAAGTGCCTGTACCAATATCACTGAATTAAAATTTTTTTGACATTGTTTGACATTAAGTCAAAACTTGGATCAATCTTTGTTAAATATGTATATGTACAAACATACACATGTATATAGTAATGTGGTTTCTTATAATGGGATTTGTCTTACAAAATTTTTTCCTAATAATGCAGGTGTTTTTTAGTCCTTTTTTTTTTTTTTTTTTTTTTTTTGAGGGGAACACGTGAATCAGTTAGTGCTCTTCAGAAAAACAGAACCAATTGTGTATATATCCATATCACCTGTCTACAAGAAGATTCGTTTTAAGGAATTAGTTTGTGTGATTGTGGTGGCTGGCAAATCTGAAATCTGTAGGGCAAACCAGCAGGCTGGAAACTCAGGCAGGATTTCTGTGTTACAGTTTGGGGCAGAATTCCTTCATCTCCAGGAAATTTCAGTTTTTGCTTTTAGGCCTTCAACTGATTCAGTGAGACCCACCCACGTTATTGAAGGTGATCTGCTTTACTTAATGTCAGAAGATTATAGACATTAATCATGTTTACAAAATACTTTTCACAGCAACATCTAGATTAGTGTCTGACCAAACAGTTGGGCACCATAGCTAAGCCAAAATTTCACATACCATTTAACCATCACAGAGGGTGAGGGATAATATGCTAACAAGCCCTTTCTAGTTTACGTGGTAAGTTTGTGCATACATTTTTTTTCCTTTGGCCAGATACACTTTAGCGTTGGTCATTTATTCGTATTTGTAGGCATAGGTCGTCATTCATCTGTTCCTTATACGTTTTGTAATCATTTATTAAGCATGCACTGTTTACGAGAGACAATACTGGGCAACTGAATAACTTCAAAAAGTGAATGACAGAGGCTAAATCTTCTAAGTGTTTTAATTCTAGTGGAAGAGCCGTAAGGATAATAGATGACTGTATGATAAGTAAATCTGCAGAGTGGAAATGTGTGTTCTTCAACCATGTCAATTAAATGCCATTTCCCCCGTGAGCAATCAAAAAATAATTCATGGCAATGGTTAATATGCCAAGTGACCATGCTTATTAGTTTAAGGGCGACTCATATGTAAAATTGAATTATGAAAGTATGCTTGCCCACTGCAGGTCAACTTCATTTAGACAGTGTTGGCCATGCATGCATTCAGTTGAGCACATTAAAAGATTTGTATTTGTATTCAGCTTATGCAAAGGTGATTCAGTATATACTCAAACAGGTCTGACAAGTGGGCTGTCGTGTTTTATTGATAATCTTGTACTTTATATAGCATAGAGCAATAAATATTTTTCTTACAGCCTCCAAATGGTTGTTTGCTCATAGCACTTTCTCCTTCCAAAACTACATTTTATTTTTATTTTATTATTCAATGAATGTGAACTTGTCTGCCTGGCTTTTGAGGCCCTCTGTAAACTCGCCACACTTTACTAATCCAAACATAGATCTTCCACTTTGTTAAGGTCACGTAACTTAGAACACTCTCACATACGCAGCATATGCATTTAATCCTTTCTGTTTATGCACGTCTCAGCTGTCATTACAGGCCTGGCTCCATGAAACCCTCCATGACGGCTCTAACCCGCCTAGGGAGTTTCCTTTGCTGCACTCTGCATTGCGAGCAATACCTAGTTGGCACCAGACAATTAAGTACAGTCTGTTCTGCTATAATGCATTTTTCTGTAATGTGAATGAGCTCCTACAGGATTGGTAAATAGGGGAATTACGTTAGTAAAATGTGGAAGCTGGTTCATGTGTGATTTCTCCCCAGCATAATATTCAGCTTTACCAGGTAATTATAGCTGCACGCAAAGTATACTAATACAGGCAAATGCAATAGAGGAATACCCTTTTCACCTAACTACTTTCACCTTTTGTATAAAACAGGAAAAAGTTTATGTATTTCCTGTATTATTTCTTTTTTTTAATTAAAGGTTTTACATGTCTTTTTAGGCATACAGCGTTTTTATAAAAATTGTTTTGGTTTTGTTTAGAACTTTGTGTTATAAATACATAGATTTTTGAGTGTTTCTGCAAAGCCCTAATTTTGGGGTATAAGCTCTGTGGTATTTATTGTCCAGTTTTTCAGAATGAAAGAACACATATGTTGCAGTAGCAGGAATTGAGAAAATTTACTTCAAATCACTCAATATTTATTGAGCATCCACTCTGTTGCCAGACACTAGTGTTGATGTTGGATGTATGAAAAATGAACAAGGCTTACTTTTGAGTACCTAGGAGACTAAGCCAGATTCCTGTATGATGGTGGTTCTTTTGCTTACTTAGCTCAGTGGACTAGGACGAAGAGAGAATATAAGAAGTAACTGTGGCATTTGTGTGTGTTCCTCATACTGCCTGGAATGCTCTCTCATTCATGCTTTCTTTAGCCAGTTTCTTCCCAAGCTTCATCTCTCAATTCGAACATCTTTTCTTTATACTATTTTAATCTCACATGGCATGAGGTACCTTTCTTTTATAGCACTTAAGGTAGCTGTTATTTTCAATTCTTTGTGACATTATTTAGATAATATTTTTCTTAGACTGCTCCATGAGAACAGAGATCATGTTTATTTATTCCCATTGTTGTATTCTTATTTTCTGGCAAGTAGGTAAACAAACACAAACACACACAACAGGTATTAATATATATAATAAATGTAATACATATTATATAGATATGTATAGCAGGTATTCATTCACTAATTTTTTATTTGTGTGAATGGATTTCTTTATTTTTTAACTACTGAACTTTAAATATTCTTCCCGGAATGAATAATTTTTTTTCTATCCATGTCACTTTTGTATCACCACTTTCCTGGTAGTGTATGAATTTGTTGAAATTTTTGGCTTATATTTTTATTTTATACATTTTAATTAAATATAGAAATAAAAATATTTTAGGCCTCAGAATTTCTTACGTTTATATTTTCTAGAAATTGCAAAATGTTTTAAGAAACGCACAGAGCTTGGAGAAACTTAGAGAAGTATAGAACAGTATTTTTATTATTTATTTTTCTACTTAGTATTTGAGTGAGAAGGATGACTTGAACAAGGCCCTTAAAATAAAAATCTAAAAGAAGTAATTGACAATTTTGGAGGAAAATATTGATATTTTTAATGAAAGTTAAGAATATCTGAATATCAAAGGGCACCATAAGTTAACAGACAAATCACAGACAAGAAGAAAATATTTGCAAGGAGTATAAGTGGTTAAGTACCCAGACTATATAAGAAAGGCACCAACCCAACAGTAGTATGATCAACTATCCAATAGAAAAAAAAATAGAGTAAAAGATATATACTGGCAGGTTCTTCACATTATGCTTTTTCTCATGTTTAAATTTAACAAATGAAAAGAATATGGTCTTTACAGCATGTTTTTCCTCCTAAAATCATCTGTCCTACAGTACTTATTACTTCCGATTTTGTCTGGAAGAACAGTTACCATCGTGTTGTAAGTTTGGTCCTCCAGCTTTTACTTGGTTCAAGGAATAGAGCACAAAAGAGCTGTGAGTTAAATAATAAAAGACAGGTGGGGATTGGAAGATTAATATACTATTGATAATTCTGTTAACTTTCAACTGTTATTGACGTTGGCTAAGATAAATCAGTGTACCTTTATATTAGCCAATTTTGATGTGACCAGAGAATGTTCATAAAATACCTTAATAGTTGATGATTATTTATCCAAATGGTGATGTATCTATTAGAACAGCATGCTTTTGAAAATATTACACTAGAAGATGATCAGTTTTCCTTAACTTGAAGATGTGGCACTGCTTTGGCCTGTCTCTGACTTTTGCTGAATCAGCATCAATGCTGCTATTAATCTCTGAAAAAAACACACAGATAACTTCCCTTTTAAGACACTATGATATCCTTAAAAAAGTATTTTTAATATAGGATTAACCATTCATTTTCATGATCTTAATAATTTACGAAGTTAAACCATAGTGTTTCTTTTGATTGTCTTCAGGCTACTACTTGTATTTTGGTTTGTTTATTTATTTATTTACTGGTTTATTGATTTATTTATTTACTATTTAATTTACTTTCAGAACTTTGTTTACAAACTTATAAACTTAACAGTTATTGAGTATCTTTTATGTGCAAGACACTGTGCTAAGTGCTCAACTTCATGCTCTCATTTTATTCTTAAGACAAATCAATGAGATAGGTTGTTTTTAATTTCCATTTTTGGTTGTAAAAATTGAGGCATAGAAAAATCAGACAATTTGTCAGTGACTGCATAGCTTGTGTGTGATGGAATAACTTATTTCATCTCATCTATGTAGCTGCTTATTATATCAAATAAAGTATTGCATTATAAAAATTCTTTTACAAACCAGAGGTTATTTTTGGCTTATTAAAATATGCACCTAGTACCTATAGATGTACAAGTAATGTTGGCAATGATCAAGCACCTAAGAGGCTAATATAAATTATTCTGAAAAAATAACTTTATTAAATATATGCTTCAAAACCACTAGTATTTGACGAAATCAGTGTACTGGAAGCAAGAGGCTTAAAGTCCTAAAAAAACTCCATGACAAAATTATTTCAGGTTTGAAAATGAAATGAATACATAAATACACATAAATACTTAAAGTAATTTTCACATTTATATAGAAAAACAGAAAGACCATGCCATTGGGTATACTAATGTGACTTCATTAAAAGAAAAATAGTACTGCATGTGATTGTGAACTTATGATATGTAGGTTAGAATGTGAGTAATTTTGAGCAAGATAACTTACTAGAAGATTGTTTCAAGAGTGAATTTTAGTAACTTAACTTTTTAAGTTACAGGCACCTTTTGGGAGTTGAGGAAACTAAATAGCTCCTTTTTCCCCCCTAAATAAGCATATGTGCATAAACAAAAAAAATAGTGCTTGTAAGTTCTAGTAGTTTGTAGATTGCCTAGAGTGTCCATGGATTTACTTTGAAAAACTCAGTACTCGTCTCTTGAAAATATTCAATCAGAAAAAAATAATAATTATGTAAAAATCTTTTGCATTGTTAGTATACTTGGGTCGACAATGTAGTAAAAAAAATTGCACAAAGGAATGCATATTCTATAGAAAATGTAGATTTTATAGTGCAAGGTTGGTACAGATTTGCTCCTGACATTGGAGCAAAGGACATTTTGATCAGAGAGAATCAGAGGAAGGGATCTATCTGCCTTCAGTAGCAAGCACAACCACAGCATTCCTCAGGAGAAGTTTTATTAGTCTGTAAACTGCTTTCCCAAACTCGATCTCATTTGAGCCTCACTGGACAGTTATTTTGATTTCCTGTGATCTCACTGTTAATTCATGCTTCTGGCTTTAGCTGAACTATTCTTTGCTCTATCACCTTCCCTTGTGCTATCAAGCTGAACCTCTAACCCGAACTCATCTGTACATCTGCTTTCCATAGGGTGTAGGAATACTGTATTTCGATTTCTGGAGTCATTTTTCTGGATGCTTTGTTTTACAAGTAGGTCACATCCTTAATAAAAGATGTGAGTAGTAAAATATATTTTAGAATGTAAAAGGTATTTTGATTTTGGAAAAACTTTATGTTTCTTGTGGCACCTATTTCAGAAATCCAGTAATATTTTTAAAAATTTATTTATTTATTTATGTTTGGCTGCATTGGGTCTTCATTGCTGCGTGTGGGCTTTTCTCTAGTTGCAGCGAGCGGGGGCTGTTCTTTGTTGCGGTGCATGGGCTTCACACTGTGGTGGCTTCTCTCGTTGGGGAGCACGGGCTCTAGGCGTGCAGGCTTCAGTAGCTGTGGCATGTAGGCTCAGTAGTTGTGGCTCACGGGCTCTAGAGTGCAGGCTCAGTAGTTGTGGCGCACGGGCTTAGTTTTTCCGCGGCATGTGGAATCTTCCCAGACCAGGGCTCGAACCCATGTCCCCTGCATTGGCAGGCAGGTTCTTAACCACCGTGCCACCAGGGAAGTCCAGAAATCCAGTAATATTTATAATAGCAGGTAATAGCCAATACTGATATCATTTTTAGGATATACCAGCCACTGGTATGTATGTTACACATATTAACTCATTTAGTCCCCACAATAACCTGATGGACTGGTGGTAATTTTCTTGTTTTACAGATGAGGATTTTGAGGCTTAGAAATGTTAAGTAAATAACCCAAGTTCACACAGAAAGTAGTAGAGCAGGAGCCAATCTATGAGGTAGGGCCCAGAATCCATGCTCTTAAACTCTTCACTGTATAGACGTGGAGCCTAGCTATAGTTTTCTTCATGAACATTTGCATATTTCGTTCTAGTGAAGAGAAGCCTTTTGGTAGCCCTTTCAAAAATAGTGGAAGTCTGACATTG
This sequence comes from Balaenoptera physalus, assembly GCF_965194825.1. Lineage (NCBI taxonomy): Eukaryota > Metazoa > Chordata > Mammalia > Artiodactyla > Balaenopteridae > Balaenoptera > Balaenoptera physalus. The sequence goes on from NC_138884.1 coordinate 10,932,707, forward strand.
GTGAAATTGTCTACTTCTTTTTCATTGCTAATTAAAGAATATAGTTGACTCCAGTACATATTGGAGGTAGTGCTATTAACCCAGCATCAACTGGGAAATAAGTTAGAGTAGCTGGACGAGTAGATTTCAAGGCAAACAATGAATGATTCTTTAAAAAAATGTGTTCACCTTTGGGAGAAGGAAGTAACTGATTTTAGAAATAAACTTATGAATAACTTTGTCCTCTGTACGACAGTTTTAGAGAAAAGTGTTCATAGTGATCAAACCATGAAATTTTAGATAATTTTTTAAAATCAGAACTACGCTTGTTCTTAGCTGAAAATTTTATTATCACAAACCTGTTGATCTTGAAGTTATTTAGAACTTTGCTTAAAATATTTAGTGACACAGGAAAAATAGAAACATGCAATAAAGGGGAAAAATATTTTTCAGATTCAAGTTGTCTTTATTATTCTTAAAATCAAACACCTTATGGTTTTTTAACTTTTTAAAATTTTAAAATTAAAAAAATTTTTAAATTAAAAAATTTTTTTCTTTTTTATTTTATTTTATTTTTAACATTTTTATTGGAGTATAATTGCTTTACAGTGGTGTGTTAGTTTCTGCTTTATAACAAAGTGAATCAGTTATACATATACATATATATCCCCATATCTCTTCCCTCTTGCGTCTCCCTCCCTCCCACCCTCCCTATCCCACCCACATCTTACGTTTTTCAGTGTAAAATAATTAGAAACTTTATAGATAGTATAATATCATAAGAAAGTCTGAAATCATCAGTGTTTATGCTGACTTTCTGAGCCATGTTCAATTTTTCAGAGGAATAAAAATCAGTATTAATTAGTCTGTGTTTTAAATTTGTTTTTCTGTTCTTTTTGAATAGGTTTCCCATAGTAATGTCAATCGCAAATGTGGGGAAAATGAGGGGTTTCACACATTTCTAATAAGTTATTGCCTGGTCATTGGTGGGGACAAGTTTTCAATCCTGCCTCTTGCCACTTTAAATGAAAGAGATGCATGATTTGTTACCAGTTATGTATGTGTAGAAACTCACCTTTTTCAAAAAAAGATCATAACTAGCTTGTGAAGTGTTCTGAACATAAAAACATTTATTTGTACTTGTACCTCACGCATCTTCATCACCCCTGTCAGTGTCCTGAATATAATCAGCAGTATGTTGTTAAAACCAGTTCTGGGCTTCCCTGGTGGCGCAGCGGTTGAGAATCTGCCTGCTAATGCAGGGGACACGGGTTCGAGCCCTGGTCTGGGAGGATCCCACATGCTGCGGAGCAACTAGGCCCGTGAGCCACAGCTACTGAGCCTGCGCGTCTGGAGTCTGTGCTCCGCAGCAAGAGAGGCCGCGATGGTGAGAGGCCCGCGCACCGCGATGAAGAGTGGTCCCCGCTTGCCACAACTGGAGAAAGCCCTCGCACAGAAACGAAGACCCAACACAGCCATTAATAGATAGATAAATAAATAAATAAATAAATAAATAAAATTAAAAAAAAAAAAAACAGTTCTGACCACCATGATCTTTTTATGTATAGGACATTGTAATTATTAAAAAGAAAGACCGATATCTTACTAAGTAAGCCATGTTTTACTCAATCTAAATACCTTTATAGAAAACACATGTGACGTAGCGTGTAGGTTTAGTGTTTATACATATGGCTTTAATAACTTGTCTATTTAAGGATCTACATAATTATTCAGTGAACGAATATATATATATACACATATATATACAATATTTCTCATCATTTTAGCATTATTTTATTGTTTTGTGGTTGGGGTTTATTTAAAGTACCATCATTAAGGTCTTATTGAATGGATTATTTTTTTTCTCTCCCTCATAAAAATAAAGCATTTGATTCAATAAAAGGTTCCACAACCATGCTCTGGGTTGACAAAGACTTGCTTGGTTGATTAGCATGAATGAGAATATGAAAGATTTAAAGCAAAGCTGTCAAAGCAATTAGAACTAAAGTCCTCCTATCGCTGAATAATGAAAACCGTGCCTGGGACACTTACAAATGTATCTAAGAAAATTGTTACTTATGCAAAATGAAATGATAGTGAAAAAAAGAAATGGAATAATAAAAGCCAAAAGGGGTAAAATTGTCCAGGTAGTGTTTTAATATATTCTTACTACTATATTTTAGAATTATTAAAAAACATGATACAGGGTTTCTGCAAAAAGGTATATTTATAATGTTCAATTTAGGAATTGCTTATTTAGATGCAATATGTTCCATATCTAATTGTTAGAAAATGTTTAATTTTAACACGATTCTATAGGATTTATAAAATCTACCATTTGGAATTTTTTTCTTACAGCTTAACATTTAAATCAGTCATTTAAAATGGAATACATATATTCAAGCTACAAAAGAGATTAATAGGAATTTAATATTTAGTATATACTTTTCTCTTAATGCTTTTCAATTTTAATAATCTAGAATACATTAATAGAGTTTCAGGATATTTCGTGTGGTTAAGAAGAGTCATGGTGCAAAGAATACAATTGGAGAGAATACTTAGATAATCATTTTATATTTTATTAAAACAATTGCTCCTAGGAGATAATTACATAAATTGATATTTTTCCATTTGTTCAGCTTTTCAGTATTAAACAGTTATTTATCCTATTTTTGCAATGTGTAAGGCATTGTGAAAAATACTGAGATGAATTAGACATGGATCTGGCACAGATTGGCTTGTGTTCTAAGGAAGGTAGTTATGACAAATATACTATACCTTAATGCATTAAATAGATTGAATGTAAATGCCATTAAAGTGCATATAAAAAGCGATGGGATTTTAAAGGAGAGATTATGTTCATCTATAGATTGATTAGTTGTAGGCAAAAACACTTTAAATTGATATATATACACATACTTCATGATCAAATTCAAATACAAAGTATCTTAACACAGGGAATTTGTTGTTCAAGTACAGTTCATTCACAGCTTCTGCTTTCTTTCTCTCTGAGGTGGGTTATCAGCTCTGCTCCTTTCCTTGACCGGTAGGAGCATGGCAGGAGTGAATTCTGAGACTCACAACTGTGCGTAACAATCTCTAGAAGAAGAAATACTGCCCTAGTACTTCAAGGAAGCACTCTAAGATCTGCCTTGATTGGAGTGCCTAGGATACATGTTTACTCTTCACCTGTGGCCTGGATGAGGGAATGTGCATATTGGCATAAGTGAACCAAGGCTCATCCTTGGAGTTGGAAATGAGGTTTGATTTTCCCTGAGTATTCATTTGCGTGGGGAGAGTTTTGGACATACTGCACTGAAAATCCATGTGCTACTGGAGAATGGATTATGAGTAGGCAAGTAGGCAGCCTGCAGTGTCCACTGAAGTGTGATTTAGACATCCAAACATCAGAAAGGGCATTTGGGCGGCGTAGATTATGTGAACATGTGCAAGACAGAAAAGATCACGAATGTGCCGAGAGCACTGATGATTTCAATTCAGGTGGGTAGAGTATGCCTGAAGGGAAGTTGTAGGAAATAACAGCAAAAGGGTAAATTGAGATCAGGTGGTAGAATACCTTGAAAGCTGGGCAGTGGAATTTGGAATTTATTCTGTAGATCATGGGAAACACTCAGCATTTTGAGCAGTAGATCAGTAAGCTCAGAGTTGCTATTAGGTTTTAAGTTTGCCAGTGCCTGGTTTTAAAGAAAAGGTATTGCAAGTGAATCATAGTTCTTTCCTTTAGCACTTGGTTAAATGTTGATGTCATATTCTGACATGGGGGAGAAGACATGGGGAAGTTTGTTAATGTCTAGCTTAGGTGTCTAGGAAGATGGTTGTTTATTTACTAGAAAGAGAAAGCACAGTAGGGAAAAATCTGAAGGGGGAATTGATAAGGATTCAATATTTGGATGCATTGAATTACCTACTTATGGAGCCATTGAATGATGGAATCCTTAGAGTTCAGTTTTTCAAAGCTTTTTATTTTACACAGAATGTAGTGACTTTGTTCACGTTGCTTTACATTTCGGCTAGTTTTTACATCCAGTTCTCTTGACTGTAAGCTCCGTATTCTGTCCATTTTAACATAGCTGCCTCCATGTTTGATATACCGATTGGTATGTTTTGCCAAAATAATAAATATTGCTTAACATTTATTGAGAATCACTTTAATTCAGGAATTGCGTCAAGCCATTTTTACTTTTATTAATTGTACTTACATGATAAGTGTGATAATTAAAATCTTAGTATCTAATGTTACTGAATACTTAGAACATGATCTTTCACTGTGTCAAGCAATTTGCATGTATTATATACTGTGTATTAATGTATTCTACCCTCTGGTAGGTAGAATTGTTATTCTCATTTTACAGATTGGAAAATATCAGGTTTATGTAACATGTTTAAGATCACACAACCTGAAGGGCAGAGCAGTATTTGAATCCATAGAATTCTTGCACTCAAACCAGTGCACATGGGCACCTTCAAAGTGAATCCTTAAAATGGTATTATAGATGGAGGAGAGAAGGTAGACTGGAGAGAGCTGCACTTGGAAGTTAGGAATTTGAGACTAAAAATTCATCTAGAGGTCAGGCCTAACAGGGCTGATGATATAGTTATCACAGTAATGTACACTAAGATGGAAATTGAAGCTATGAACTTGGGTTGTATATATAAGGGAGAGATTAGAGAAAGAGAAGAGAAGGGGGTTAGAGTCAGAATTGGGGTGATAGAATAATACTGAGCAAATAAAAAGTTCAGAGAACCATCAAGAGTTCAATGATAACAAATGCAATGGAGATGAGATTTTTTGAAACAAAGAAGTTGGGCAGATTCTCCAATGCTACAAGAAAAGCCTATTAGGGCTGATGACTAGGAGGTCATTGGAGGCCTCTTGGGACACTAGTTTTTATCAAGTGACAGTTACAGAAAGCAGTGGAAACAAGGTGAATGAATGAGTGCAATGCCTATTTATAGTCTGGAGAGAGATTCCATTGGAGAGGGAAATCTTGAAGAATCACAAGGGAGATAAGATAGGTAATGAAGCTTGATATGGAGGCTATGGGAAGAAATAGATGGAAAACACTAGTGGAAAAAATAGTTCTACAAAGGCAGACTAGAAAAAAAAGAGATAGATGGAGATTTAGATAACAAATTATGAAGTAAAGCGAAATTGGTAACAATCTCATTGATGGTCTCAGTGCTCTCAGTATAGTATGTGACTAAACCATCACTGTACTTTGCTGTGATGTTTTTACCAAATACCACATATACCGCAATTAATAAATTCCCTAGAAACAAAGACTTAAAATTCAAATCCTGCTGTGAAAGAGATAAGCTACCAAAAATATAAATCATGCAAAATAAAACTGCCTGCCCATGCAGATACTTAATCAAAATGTACACCTTGTAATGTCATATCCTAAGTGAATGTAAAGAGGAAAGTGAATTTACTCTGTAAACTTGTGAATTCGTCAAGTTTCCTCTTGTCTATTTGCTCATCCTGTGTTCTTTTCCTTCTGGCTGAAGACTTTTGCTTGAGTTCTTGCAGGTATACATATCCACCTTCTCTTTTCACCCTTCCTTCATGGAAAATAAGAGCAGATTTCATAGTCAGTTTATAATAATAGTTAATATTTATTTAGCACTTACTATGTCCCAGGCACTGTTCTAGTGGCTTAGACATAATAAATCATTTATTTCTCCAACCAGCTCTGAGTTAGATTTTATTTTTATACAAATGTTCTCAGCATTTACATACTTGTTGTCAGATTAGCTGGTTGCATTTTACTATAATTAGTTCAAACACAATCACTATAATAATCACTTTTAAACTGTATGTAAAAATGAGAAATTAAAGGACTCCTTTTGTAAAATTGATTTTTTTGAGCAAGTAGAGAAATGTTGCATTGGATAGAAAGACTATCTATATCAGGTCTACTCTCCAGGTTCAGAAGGTAAAAAGCAAACAAAGAGCTGCAGTATCTTGGAATGTGGAGTGTAGTGAAGTGGGAAAGGCATACGTTGGTGAAGTTGTAGATGTAGAAGGTGTAAGCCATGTTTTCTCAGGCTGACCCTTTTTTTGACTTGGGAAGCTCAACCTTACCTATTTCCTCCCTGAGTGCAAAACAGAAGGGCTTTCCTTTAGTAACATGCTTTCCCTTTTTCTGTTCTCATATTGAAAGATTGATATTTTACGTATTTACATATTTTATGCATTCTGGCATAATAAATTCTCATGTTCCATTAATATTTAATGATTGTAATAGCATAATCTATAAATATATGAATATGTATTCCACTTATCATTTCTACATCTGATAATGACATTTTGGACAAATAAGTATTTAATTAAAATGAGTTCTTAATGCTTGTATTTCTCCTTTTGTTTGTAAAAGTTAACAACAGTGCATTGTATATTTCAATTGGAAAAATCTTCTAAAACTAATCCTTTATTTAAGTGAGAGTGCCAGTACCCTAAACAGTATTCTAGTAATCTGAAAAAAAAGTTAAGACATCAAAACCCTAACAGTGGTAGGAAGTGACTTGAGCAGTGACAAGAAGAGAGTCCAATGAGTCATAAACTAAATTAATTCAGAAGCAGCAGGGTGCTGCAAAGATGTGGTTTCTACCTTTCAATCTGTGACAAAAAACAATTCCTTTTGTTCTTCTGTGGTATATGAGGATAGCCTCATGTGATTTTTTTCTATTGAATTTGCAATATTCAGTATTTGAATATGAAAGTAAGAAGAACTATGTTCTTTAAAAATGGTGGATTAGAGTATGTCAGGAACAGTGGCTTAGATAAGTGTGCTAATATTTAAGGTCACTAGATCACCACTTAATTGAATCTAAAACAGTTTATGTCTTTGCCCAGGGAGTAAGAAACTAAGGAAATTATTCAGATATGTCATAATTCAAGGTTATTTTTATTCATGTGTTTGGATTTATTATATTTTTATGTATTTCAAGAGAAGCATATGATTATTTTCAATTTTTGTGCCTTTTAGGGATGGCTGTGTACTCACATTCAAATAAAATCATCTTTAAATTTGTGCTTTCTCATACATCATTAATGAAATATTTTGTGACATATTTAGTTTATGATGCAAAATTTAATCATGTTGTTAAAGACAGGTAAATGTGATAAATTAGTTTTTAATGTACTAAATAGAGATAATAAAATATTTCTTAATAATTGTATTTGGTGGTTGAGTGAATAGCTTTTGTAGAAAGAGAACAACATTCTTAATTGACTCAATGTATTCATTTTAGTTTCCTAGGCTTTAGATTTGGTTTACTTTGTGCATCTGTCTGCTATAATTATTCTTTCTGTACTGATGAAAATATGGGGGAAGTTATATTTTTACTTTTGATCAAAGAATTTAATAGTTCCTTCTATCAGTGCATAGAGAAATAAAGAGGACTTCAACTTTTAGTTTATAAATCTCCAGTTTTTCTACATATTATTGATAATTCATACTGATTAAATATTTGCTTTCTGCCTAAAACTTTTCTAGATACCTTACATGTATTATCTAGTTTAATTCACAATATGACAAGAAGTATTTTCTATTATTATTCCTATTTTACAATGAGATATCTGAGAGAGAGGAAGTTTAAGTCACTTTACTGAGCTCACCCAGATGGTAAGGGAAGGAGGCCTGGATTATTGTAAATTCTTCAACTTATCCCAAATTTGCCACCCAAAGAAGGTTAGTACCATTAAGTTAATGGACATTTGAGAACCTCATCATAACACCTGACTTTTTGGATTTGTCAGTAATAAAGTGGGAATGAAAATAGGGGGTGAAAGTATATTCAGTAGGAATGCTTCCGTTGTTGGCCTTGACATTCTGGAAAGGAGAGCATTTCTTTTGAAATTTTTGAAAATTTCTAGCCATTTCTACTGAACATTCCCTTTGGCAAGGGATTGAATTTGGATGCACTTTATTTCACTTTCAGAGCTGGATATGTGCTGCTGTCACGGTTTATATTTGTCAGGGGCTGACAAGCACTTTTACGATGTCACACGTCAACAAGAGGCTATCGGCACTTGTGATTGCTTCCTGAATTACTTACTACCTTCTATTAACCTAATGGTTCTCAAACTTTGCTTAGTAGCGTTTCAGAAGCTACATGAAGGTATTCCTTAACACGAATTGAATTAGGAAGATTTTTTAAAAATCACTTAGGAAAATAGTAGCTACAATTTCTTAAATTCTTAAGGTTTAAAATTTTTTTCTTCAAATTTTGGCTCCGACTATTGCTTGTCTATGGCAGAAACTATTCTTGCAGTTACATGTATATTTTGAAACAAAAAATTTATATTCAGTTATTTAAGGTATAATGACAATCAAAATATTCGAGGAATAGTTGTAATTTTTTTTCTTCAATAGTTGTTGGCTAAAGAAGAATTCATACTTGGGTTGCTGGGCTAATAAGGTCTTCTTTTTGGTTATCAGGATAATGGATAGGGGTCTAAAGTAGCAGAGATGGTAGATTGATTTACATAAGAAAGAACACACAGTTTACTGGGTATTTTTAGATTATAGATAGTAATCTATAATCTAAAATAATAAGTTCAGAAATAGAGGAGGAAAATTAGAGGTAGTCTAAAATTCTTACAGAAATAGAAGAAGAAATTGTGAAGCAGCTACTGTATGTTAAATGCAACTTTGTCTAAAGAGGTTTTTTTGTTGTTGTTGATAGTTTACTGTTTGTTGTATAGAAATCTAAATTCTCTCACTCACTCATCCCCTTATCCCATTCTCCACAATTACCTTTTGCTGCTTCTTGACAATTGGTAAAACTTGCATTCTTTTTAGATTTTCTTTTTTGAATCTTTTAGACTTGGATTGGTGTTTTATGAATATGAAAGCATACAGAGATAAACCATAAGACACAACGATGAGGGTCAAAATAGTATTTGATGTGGTTTTTACCCAAACCACAAAGACATATAGGTGTTTCACAACTTGAACACTTTGAAAACCAGTAATTACATCTTTCGTCCCCTGGATTCTAATCCTCAGCTCCAAGGCTGCATCCATGATCTACTTGGTACTGTTTGTGAGTATCTAGAATCCTGACCTTAGTGTAATGCTCATGTCTTGTCATTGGTAGAATATTCTCTGATGCCAGCTGTGCCAAGGATTATTTCACTAAACCCAACCACCAGTGGTATACCTACACTTGGAAGTCAGTAAAGGACTATTTGTTTAAAACGTGCCTAAAACTCTTCTAAATGCTATAAGAATAGGAAAAAAAAAATGACTTACGTTCCTAAGAATTTTAATCTCCTTGTTGATTTGGTTATGGTTACGCCCAAAATGTTTAGTTTGGGAAATGTGGTGTGAATTGGAATTCCTGGAACTACACTAGTATTATCCTATTAAGGACCCACTCCTTTGAGGATGGCTAAGAATTGAACTATCTTGGAAAGGAGAAGAAACTCCTGATAACTCTGTAATCAGATGTACAACAATAAATGAGAACTCTGACTTCATGGAGTCAAAGTTTATCTATTGAAGGAGACAGATATGTAAACAGATTATAATTGCATATTTCTATCATAATGGTATACAAATGTGGTAAATGCTAAAATAGGGGCAGCACAAGACATTAATCGGTGAGTTGTTTTAACCTTAAAGGGCCGGTTGACATAGGGAGCAAATAAATCTGAATTGGGTTGAAAATTTTGTAGTGAGTTCAAGGAATAGAAGTATAATTGAGATGATAAAATAGAATGAGTGAAACCAGAGGATCATTAGTTCAATATTAAAATTTCTAGGGAAAGCCAGGTTAAAGCTGGAGATGTTGATTTCCAGAATTTAAGAATGAAGATTCAAGATATGAGTTCACAAGTATAACCCATACTACAAGTAATAGGAAAATTAAAATAGCTACATATAGGAAAAATAAGTATGTGATCTTAGATTATAGAATAGTACACCATATACTTAGAACCTTGACATAGCAGTTTTTGGAACTAGGGCCCTTAAGGAGGTATTTTCTTTAACTCATTGAAAGTTTATAGCATTTTTTAAAATCACAGAATAATTCTTAGATTTTAACTCTCTAGCTACTGTCAGTCTAAGTGAAATGCATATATAAGTTTAAAGAATATATTTCAATTAAGCCTTCCTTTTTTGATTTCTAAAATAATTTTACAATAATAATCAGATGCAGTAAAAACAGATCTAAGGCAAAAGGACCTAATTGCATTAGTGTAGTCAAATTACAGGTATTTTTCTTGCAAATGTTAAAAGAATTCTAAAGTGTTTAAAACTTATTTAAAGGATCATCTTATACAAGTTGATTTAAATAGTATATAATTAACCTATATAGTTGGTTTAATTAATTTACCAGTGTTTAATCAATTTAGGATGATGATATTCTTAGACTGAGGCCACATAATTTTTTAGGTAGGATTTTTTTTGTTTTATTTTTTAATTCCTGAGACAGTTGCTGGTTGGAAGCATCAATTTAGTGGAATTCTTAGACTTTAATGAAACATAACCTTATGTTATCTTCTTATATATATTTATTATAATAGATAGTCATATAAATGATTTCACCTTGCATTATGAAACCAGGTAAAATAAAGTTAATCAATAAATTTTGGAGTTTCCATATTTCTCTATATACTTGCAAATTCAAAGAATTGCAAAGATGCTAGATAATAAAGCATTAACAAAGTTAATCATTTAAAGTATTTATGTTTTAATCTATTTTAAGTATGTAATTACTTCCTAAATATATTTTTCAACCACAATCATTAGAAATGTATTGATTTTGAAGATATTATCACAGAGGTAAGAATATACAGTGAATTCAAGATATTTATAAGAATTTTGTCAATAAGGGTGTAAATTTTCATTTTATCAGTGGCTATCCACACAATGATGAGTAGTTATTTATACAAAAAGATAATGAGAAAGACAGTTTGGGGTAAGTTTAATTGAGATACGAGAAAAATAATTTACTCTCCGGAAGGAAAAGGGTATCATCTGAAAAACCATGGAGTTGCTATAAACTGTCATGTTGCTGAAATGCATTAATTTATAGGTCTCTGTACACCACAGCACAAGATTTAATGTGAAGCATGAGAGCAGCCTCTTTCATTCTCAGTATATACTCAACATTTCTTCCTTCCTCATTAGTTAACCTCTGTCTGTGTTTCCTTACTTGTTGGTTTCTGTGGGTATGAATCACTGGGTTCCTCTGTGTATTTATCTAGTGTTTCTTTCATGTTTCATTCTTCGTTCTTAGCATAAACCCTTTTATTTAATTTTCCAGGCTGAATTTTCTATGACAATCCACTTGTGCTGGGCTCTCCTCTCCTTTCCTCTTCTCTCTTACCCTCCCTCTTCTCTCTGTCCTGATGATGTTTTTATCTCCCCTAGCCTCCAATCTGGTTCAGCTCCAACATTCTCTTTGACTCTCATTCATTTCCAGGTTCCTCTGAAGTTCCCAGATTTCCTCACAGTCCCAGCATCTTGGTTTCTGCCTAGTCACCTGCCCATCTCACTCTAGTGAAATGTGTCTATTTCCAGTCAAAAGTGTCCAGAACTTTCCCCCTGGGAGACAGGTGGTGTATCTACAAATAATTGACCTTATGCTAATGTTTCTATCTCAAAAATTAGATTTCTATAGAAACGGTACTTGGGCATCCAAAAAGATTTAATACCTTCTGTTATATTATGGGTAAGGTTTATATTATTTTTGTCATTGTTGTTTTTCCCCTACAGACTAACTTATTGATATGTAGCCATGACTATGTGAAAAGAACCTTGAAATATCTCTCTGTTCTCTAACCCTAGACATGCCTGACTTAATAGCTAACATTCTTTTACCATCTGCCTGGCACTAAACTCAGCAATTTTAAAATGTTTTTAAAATATTTAGATTAAGAAATCCCCCAGTTTCTTTTGAGTGTTTACTCAAACTAAAATCTCAAAAATATTGTTATTAAAAAGTTCCTTTTAAAACCTAACCTAAATGCTCATTGTGCCAATCTGCCCTCATGAAAACAGAATATTCCTAACTTAAAGTAATGAGTTACTGCTGTTAAACGCTCACTCAGCCTTCTGTTGCCTACAATACATTCTTTTCTTAAAAACCTTTTTGTTCATACCCTTATTAATTTGGGTTTCTGTTGGTAATCTGCCAGTGTAACTTCCAAATAATAAAGATGTTTTAAGTTAAAAACACTTCAGAAGTTTTTCTTCCCTTAGATACACATTCCACCTGTAAGTCCCTTGAAGTTGTTACAATTATTATAGTCTGTGGGGATTAGTATATTGTAAGGAGATTACTAGACTTCATTACTTAGCAGCACAGTGAGAGAGGGTGCACCGTGAGAATACAGAGCAATAAATGTTTGAGTTGTACAATTAGAAGAGTTCTAGATAAACATGTTGTGTTCCAGCACCCTCTTTAAAACATAACTAATTTTTAGAGTACTACTTCATATATACTATTTGCTGTAAGGGATAGAGAATACAGAAAAAATGCAAGGCATGATTTCCATTCTCAAGAATTCTATATTCATTTCAAAGAATGGATGTGTTCATGTTTGTATAAGAATTCTAGAGAATTATCTGATCAACAGCATTATTTTAATAATAAAGGCAGAGAAACTGAGGATCCAGTTTCTGGAAATCAAATGGTTACCAAAGGTTATACAGGTAGGAAGTGACAGAGATGAAATTCAGATTTGTCTGGGTGAACAGGTTATGCTCTTTCTTCGTGTTAAATCGACTGGATAAAAAAAGAGATGATCACATGTGAAATAACATTGAATCCTTATGTGATGATGACTTCAACTGTTAGTATAGTCTCTAGTTGCTCTAGGAGAACTCAGGGAGTGTTAAAGTAAACTGGAAAGGCTTCCTTCATGGAAGAGATGAGAATTGAGTTGTATTTTGAAGTGGAGTAGAATAAACATACACAGGAGGAAAGATGAAATAGGAGGAGTTGGTTCAGAGGCAAGCATGTAAGTAAAGATAGGCTATTTGTGTAGTTCACATGTAGAAACGAGTAAGTAGAATTTTTCAGCTTATAATGGAAAGGCTCTTTTAACAATAGCTGAGAAATAGGATTGGAAGGACATAATTGTAGTAGCTGCATTGATCATATACTAGTTATGGGTACCGTTAATCACTTTAAATATACTAATTCATTTAACCTGCAGAAAAACTGCTATATCAGAGGGTTACTGTAATTAATTCCAGTTTATGGATAAGAAAATGGTTGTGCAGAGAGGGGGCTTTCAGGGGTCTGAGATAACATCCTCCTTCCAGGTCAGCCTCTGTCCAATGGCCATTGTTCAAGGTCTCAAACACAGAAGCCCACTGCAGGGGCCAGTGTCACTATGGAAGAGCACAGACCCCACGTAAAGGGATTGTTCTAAGGCAGTTGTGGGCACATAGGAAGGCCAGGACAGACACCTGATTTCTTTTTCTTTTTATTCAAGTCAGAAACACCATACCTACATGATTAAACTATTTCCATTGGTAGAGCGGCTGATAGGTTTGTTTAATATCTAAAGTTACTCTGTAATCCTGAGTAAGGGGGCAAAAAGAGGTGGGTATAGAAACATCTTCTAATAAGTGCTCTGAGGTGCCTAGAAGGCCAGAATGCTCATAGTATGAGGAATACAAAGATATAAGAATCATCTGCATGTGGTAGAAGTTTACAGCTAGTTTAAAGCATAAACCATACCAAAAGTCCATCATTAAGAATGTAAACAAATGCCATTTGATGAACCAGATTTGCCCTCCAACTTGAAACAGCAAAAAACAGACAAAAATATATGCAACACCTGTTTTCAAGACCCTGGACATCAGCCACCAAAGAAAAATGGACCATAAAAGTTTGAGAACAAATTAGGGGAGCCTTAAAAGGTCCTCAGTTTTAGTGCCTTGAGAGTTTCCAAGTCTTGAGGCATGGAGGGGAAACTTAGGGGGAGTCCAGTGAATTTTCTGTAATGAAGAGACAGAGTTGAGTGTCTGGGAAGACAGCAAGGGCTAGAGATTGCAGGACACGGTATCGAATCCCTCAGGTATTCAGCTGAGAACTAAGGAGCAAATGTTTTTGACGAAACTACCTGAGGCCAATAAAAGAAATAACTAAAAAAGATAGAGGTAACAGTTCCTGATACTCACACAGGTCTAGAAATAGTACCTGTTCCCAATAGCCACATGCCTATTAGAATGACTACAATTAAGAGCCTGACATAACAAGTGTTACTGAGAATGTGGAACAACTGGAATCCTCATACACCGCTGGTAGGAGTATAAATTGGTACCACCATTTTGGAATGCAGTTTGTTAGATTCTTAAAAAGTCAAACACATTTCTACTTACGACCTTTCTGTATTTCCATACATAAGTATTTACCCAAGAGAGATGGAAGCATATATTTATAAAGACTTGTACACAAACATTCGTAACAGTTTTAATTGAAAGAGCAGAAACTGGGAACACAGTGAATGGCCATCAACAAGTAAATGGATAAATTTTGGTATATCCTCACAGTGGACTATTACTAAGCAATACAAGGAATTGGGCCATCGATACCTGCTACAATGTGTCAGTGTGAATGGATATCACAATAATTGCACTGAGTGGAAGGAGCCAGATTAAAAATGTGTATAGTATGTTATGCAATTTGTATAAAAATCTAGAAAATGAAAACAGTACATAGTAATAAAAATAAGATCATCACTTCTCTGGGGAAAGGGTGAGGTGTGCACTGGCCAGGAAGGATGGGAAGGAGAGATTATATAAAGGATGAGGAAACTTTTAGAGATGATAGATATGTTCATTGTCTTGATTGTGGTGATGGTTTCATAAGTGCATACATATGCCAAAACTTACCAATTACTACAACTTAAATATGTGCAGATTACTGTGTCAGTTATCTCTCCAAAAGCTAAAAAAAAGGTTATAAGCAAATGATATTTGGCAAATGAAGGATAGACACAGTAGGTGCAATAGTTATGTAGAAGAGTGTGTGAGAGAAATAGAGAATATAAATCACCTTCAACTAAGGAAAGCTATGCAAAGGAGGTGAGGTATGTGTTAGGACTAAAAAGTAAACATTTTGGTAGGTAGATGAAAGATGAATGGGGATGTGTTCAATGTAAATAGTGTCATCAAAGTGGAAAAAATCATGGAATTTTCATTGGTTGAATAGGCTATGATCTCAACTAGAGTGATCCCAACTGGTAATAGAGAGAGGTGGATAAAGTGGGGAAATGGGTTGGAACTTCTGAATGACAGAAAAAGGAGTTTTTATCAAAATGGATAAGCCCTCTGAGGGAAGGAGCTTGTTGCCAGAAAAGCAAAGGGCACCAAACCAAGTCTGCAGAAGAACTGAAGTTAAGTAAATTCAGGAAAAAAATAGTTATAAAGATTTTTTTAAAGGAGTGGATATAGAGGAGCATGCAGTCCTCACAATATTAAAGAGGCCATTTGGTAAAAGAGCTTCAGAAACAAGGATACATTTTTTGAAACATTGGAAGAGAAGTTCTAGAGAAGAGGAGGAATGAAAGGTCCATGGCTTTAGCAATGAGAAGATGTTAGTTTCTTAAATAAACACGGTGAATGGGTCTCTACTAGAAACTGTGTTGAACATATCCCATTATCAAGAGGTCTTCTGTCACAGAGAAAGACTGCCCCGTTGAGGTTGGTGATTTCTGTGAGGGGAATTTGCGGAGGGCAAATTTAGCCTGATATTTCTTCGATAAAATGTTGGCTTGCTTTTTGGACCTACTGTGGGTACCCAGAAGCTCTTGAGGACCCCTAGAACCATTCCAGCTGTTGTTAACACCGTGATCCAAAATTGTTTTGGCATCTCGGGATGAGGGCTGTCTGGGAGACCTTAAAATTACGAGGGACACAGATTTCCCCTTTTGGGCGTCAGTGGGAACCAGGCAATTCTGAAGAGTATAATAAATAAAATGTAGTTTAGGACGCTGTGTTGTTCTCTGGGTACAGATTAGTTAGGCTGCTGCTGTATGTCACATTCTTATGTCATAATAGAACAACCTGCTGTTGATAAATGAGTTAGCATTACATTATGGGCAAAATGTGAGCAGAGAGGTTGCAAAGTTGTGTTGGTACATGAAGCAAGGGTACGGAGCTGAAGTGACAGGCTTAACCAGCAGTACCTAAAAAGTGCTTGCTGGCAAAATTTACCATGATATTTTCAGATAAACTGTGCATCCAGGACGCATGGAGAATGACAAGATAGTGAATATCATCTCTGAATGTGAATCATGTTAGATAATATGCTCAGCTATCAAAGACCAGTTCATTTTAAAATAAGCCATATTTTCCTGTAGTTGCAGGGCAAGAGAAGAGAAAATAGTTTATAAAGGGAATGAAGATGTTGATCTCTGACAGCCTATCTTTTCAGTCTAAGTGAAAACATCAGCTATAGCACCAATGGCAACAAACTTAACAATTTCCCTTCTTATTTGAAAGGTTCCTTGGTCATTTAAAGCGCTTTTACCATAGGATGAATGAACTAGGCTTTTGGTTTCATCTCCACATCTCTAATCAAGAGTGGGTGGCCCCTGTTTGAGGAGTCAAATCATCATTTCAGATGTTGAGAATACTGGTGATGAAGTATTAGACTTAGAGACTTTTCTATGAATATGTTATAGGTATTACCAAAGTAGTCAGCGAGACTCATTCACTCTTATTTCTATCATATCTCTTCCCACAAACCTCCTCAAAACATCACCTGTCTTCACCCCTGAAAAAAATCACTCTGATGTTGAGGGCTAAATGCATCACTGGATTTGTAAGCCTAGAATCAAGGGAGCTATTATTGCTTTTTTTTTTTTTTTTTTTTAACAAGACTAGTTCTTTTTGCACATTTTTCATTATAAACTGTGCTGAAAGCATAAGGTTTTGCATATCAAGTCATAAAATATGTTATATTTCAAGAATGAACAGTTCTGGTTATTCTGGCCATGCTTTATTCACATGATCAGAGCAGGTATGGCAAGTAGCGCTGATTGTGTAGATGGAAATCTGGAGTACTAAATTTTTTGGAATGCATTATTTTATGTTGAAAGTAAATTTTTTTAGTGTGTTTGAATCTAAAATGCAGCAATTTAGTATAATTGACTGAATTTAGACACAAACAGGAAAGTATTCCTAGGATTTTTGCAAAATTGGCATTACAGAATTTTTTTTGCTTTAAAGGTTATTGAAATTACAGTAAAAATATAAAAAAATACAGTAACTAGCAGGACAATTAGACAGCTTTCATAAATGGAAACAATTTGTTCTAACAGAAAATATTTTTCTCTATTTCTGCTACCCCCTCCTGTTTTTTAGGTCCGTGTTCTAATTAGGAACTTTATGTTGGCTTTTTTGAAAGATCAAATATTTGATGTTAATTTTTGTTTGAAGTAGTGAAGGCTTTGCTAGAAAACTATGAGCTCAAAATGTGGTATTTATTATAGTGTTGTGTGTCCTTACTGAGGAAAATTGAATGTAAATAAGTGTTAATGAGTGTCCTGTGTGTCCTATAAAGAATAATTCATTCCCACTCAATAAATGAGAAAAGCCAGGGATGCACTATGATAAACAGTACCAAATGAACATGCTGGACTTATGACAACAATAGTGTAGGCACAATAATAAATCCTTGAAAGACTATTATAATTCTTCTAAGACTTATGGAATGATCATTTTGATCCTAGGGAGAGAAGTTTGGGGTGATTAAATTACGTGCATAATTTTTAAGAGGGTTTATATTGTTCTAATGAAATTCTTTATGATCTGTTCTCCAAATGTGAAATTATTTTGCTATATGGATAAATAGTAGTCTTTGAAATTGTCTAAATAAGCACTGAATGCTCAGGGTTGTTTTTTCTCATCATTTATACTGATGGAGAAACTTTCACACACTAGCACACACACAAACACGCAACACACGCTGACATCCTCAGGGAGATTTTTGTTTTAGTTTCCTGTAGATTCTGAAGTCTTTCTAGTGATGCTGTTGTAAGCAGTTATTCCTGTTAGTTTTACACAGCTATTGCTTTGTGGTGTAAGAAAATATTGGAACTGCTATATAAAAATAAATAAATAAAAGTCAAATTTAAAAAAAAAAGAAAATATTGGGGGGTTGACCAAAAAATTCGTTCGGGTTTTCTATGTGATGTTATGGAAAAACCTGAATGAACTTTTTGGCCAACCCACTAGTACTCTGGGACACTGAAGGAACAATCAGACCAAGTGATCAATTTTCTTTTCTTAAAGAAAATATTTGAGTGAAAGCCTTTGACATGGTATGTTTAGAGGAAAAAGTAAAAGAAAATAGATATAGCCCAGAGATAAGCTAAGAGTAACATCTGGAGTAAGTAGATAATTTGACAAGAATGGAAAGTTATCTACCTGCATGTCCCCAACCTGTACAAGATATTTTCTGAGGTATAACCAAAAGTATTTTAACTGTTTTCCTATGAGCAGTTCTAATCATGGATGTCCAGTAACTTCCTTTGAATTGTTCTTACATAGTCTAATTGCTGTTTTTATAAGAAATTTTTTCCTAATGTTTAACCCAGTTTTCCTTTATCCACTTTAACTCCATTACTTCTAGCTGGTGTAATCACAAACACACTAACAAGCCTTTCATGGTTTTGTTTCTCCACAAATCTGAAACCTTCATTGTTTTGTATCTTTGTCATTTTTTATAAGGCATATCTAAGATAAATATGCAAAATGCTATCCTATCAAGTTAGAAAAGTTGAAGCACCTCTAATGTATAATTTAAAGAAAAGAGAGAGGAAAAATGTTAAATTAGGCTGAATTTCCTTATGACTACTAAACATTTTTCCCATGAATGTATTTGGTTTTCTAAAACAGGAAAGTCATTGGAGATATACTAATATTATTATTATATTCTGTTTTTGCTTTTGTTACATTTAGTGGAGAAAACTAAAGATAGTTTTAGACATTTTACAAGCCTTTTAATTGTGTTGGCTTTAAACTTGGAACAAACTTTTAGAGTTTATATTTTTTAGAGCTGGAACAAAGTTTGTTAAATACATAAGACAACTCTAAAAATTAAGAGTAAAGAGATAATTTATCTCCTTCCTAAAACTCTTCCCTCTGTGTCCTCATTATTATGAGTCAGCCACCTTCTTAAAAATCCTGTTTTGAATCTCTGTGTTAGTACATTCTCTCTTTCAGTCACCTACCCTCTCACCATCTCACAATCTGACCCACCAGCATCATTCCCATTAAGGGTTGAGAAACTTAGAAAAGAAATATATAGGTATTCAGTAAGCATTCATGGATTTGATAACAAATAACACTTAACAGTGAACACCGTCATATAAATGAAAAGTGGCTGTGACTGTAGGTGGAGAGCTAATTACGTGGGTTTGAATAGTTATTCTACCATTGCACAAGCTGACGACTTTTGTGCAAGTTACTTAACCTCTGTGCCTCAATGTGTTGTCTGCAAGTTGAGTGTAACAGTAATCTCTACTTCACGTGTTGTTGTGAGGATCAAATGAATTAATATTTACAAAAGCACTTAGAAAATTTCCTGGCACAGAGTAAGCACTTACTCATAATTATCTAGTGGTGGTAGTAATAGTAATTCATAGAAAATGTGATTTATTTTTTCACCAAGCAAAAAAATATGGGCAATGTAATATACAGAAGTGAATGAAATTTTGATACACGCTACACCATGGATGAAAGTTAAACACACTCTTCTAAAGGAAATAAGCCAGACACAAAAGCCATCAATATCTCTTTCCCTGTCTTCTTCCATCTTTGCTTTCTCTATCTGTCTGCAACCCATCTCAAGAGAAAAATGGAAGGAAAAGGATATGGAGAATATTTAAGAAAGAAGCAGGAGAAAGAAGGAAGAGAAGAAGCAAAATAGTGAGGCAGAGGAAGAGGTGCAGGAGAGGGGGTTAATCTGCCTTTTCTGTGGCTTTAAAGAACTCTTCAGTTTTATTTCCCTTGATTGAAACTTCAAAAGGCAACTTTCTGACTAAAAAAATTAAATTTCCCAGTAATTTTAGTCCTCACCAATATATGAATTGGAAGACGCTGTGATAGCTTCCAGATTTACTGACAAAAGAAAGATTCTGGGCTGGTATAGAAGACAGAACTGGTGGTCAGCTGACTGCCTTCATCTGTCCTTCTCTACTTCTCTCAGTCTTCTGAGAGTGAAAGAAAGGCACATTCCATAAAGGAAGTCATTTGGTGAATGAACATCTAAAGGTTGGACTGAGAAAAAATGGGGGTTGGAATCACAGGATTTGGGATAAAATAAGGGGTCATGTGACAATAACTGGTTATTTGTTTATAGAGTCTCTGTGCACAGAATATC
Organism: Balaenoptera physalus; assembly: GCF_965194825.1. Lineage (NCBI taxonomy): Eukaryota > Metazoa > Chordata > Mammalia > Artiodactyla > Balaenopteridae > Balaenoptera > Balaenoptera physalus. Next base: position 10,953,068 of record NC_138884.1, read on the forward strand.
TTAAATCTGTTAATTTGCCTAGAGGAAAAGAAGGATGATGATGGTTAGACGTTTTGGAGATAAAAGTTTTCCTATATTAACGTTAGAAAAAAAATACTAAAGCTGACTTTAGTTATGTACCACAAATAAATCGTTTTGTTTCATATTTTTTCTTTGAATCTGAGGTGCAGTTGAGTTGTCTTTGCCTGATTATTATTAAATTTGACTTCTTGTACTTTAGAAAATAAGGGTTATGGTTTTAAAACATTAAGAATATATTTGCCTTTAATTTGATCCACTTTACTTGACCTAAAAGAAATAGAAATCAGATTATCTATGATTATGATGAATAGGATTTTCTAGGAAGTGAAATTGGTTCAGTCAGAGCAATTATTGTTTTTCATTGTTGTTAGCCCAGGAGAAGTAGAGCCAGTCTTTCTGCTATTCTTTACAGATGTCTCTCAGATATTATAGTCAATTTTCCTTACCCAGAGGTGATGGAGGCATTTCAAGATAAATTGTTAAACTATCAGAGGGTTACATGTGGATAATGATGAGAGTCTTTGGTAAAAATCACAATGTCTGAAGCAAATTTTTCAGGAAAGGAATTGACAAAGCTTTTCTTATTTAAGCAATTGCATATGATTGAGTATCATTGGATAATTTTTAGTAAAACTTGTTTTCCTCCATTTTGGAAAGGAGGATTTGAGGAAACAGTATAAGCTCGGAGAAAAGATGGACTTTAAAAAAAATTTTAAGACCTTATTTTTTTAAGAGCAGATTTAGGTTTACAATAAAATTGAGAGGAAGATACAGAGATTTCCCATATACTCTCTGCCCCCCCCCCCACATGTATAGCTTCTCCATTATCAACATAACTCACCAAATTGCACATTTTTTATCAAGGATGAGCTTATACTGACACATCAGTCATAATCACCCAAAGTCTGTACTTTACCTAAGAGGTCACTCTTGGTGTTTGTATATTCAGTGGGTTTAGGCAAATGTGTAGTGACATATATCTATCAGTATAATATCATACAGAGTATTTTCACCACCCTAAAAATCCTCTGTGCTCTGCTTATTTATCACCCCTGCCTGGCAACCACTGATCTTTTTATTGTCTTAATAGTTTTGCCTTTCCCAGAATGTCATGAAGTTGGAATCTTACAGGATACAGCCTTCTCAGATTGGCATCTTTCACTTAAGAATAGAAAGATTGACTTTTGAAAAAGTAAATATACACCTAACACTTTGATGAAATATACACTTAATACCCTGTCCTGAAAGAAAATCACATTCATCACTGACATATGAATGGAAGAACATGTTCAAAAATGGGTTTAATAAGAGAAAGTATTAACTTTCTTTCTACTGATGTTTACTTTTTAAAAATTATATTTAATTAAATTATATTTGATTTTAAATAAATTATTGCTGAAATGAAAGTAATCCGTTTATAGTTAAACAGAAAAGAAAGAACTTTATTTTTAAATAACTCCTTTCCCCTTTCTCCAAATTTTATGTCCTCAGTTTTCTCAGTTGGTATAATAGTAAAAGGAAAACATAAAATAGGAGTTTCCTATACATTATCATTCTGAAATAGGAAACTTCTGAAAAATTATTGGTGGATCTCAAGGAAATGTTTGAATTATGACATGTAAGATGATGCTGAATCAAATATTCAGTATTCTTTATAAGCAAAATTACAAATTAGACGGTTTGTCTTAATTTTCCTTGTTAGATTTCCTTTCCAATTGTATATTTCCTTTGGCCCTGTGACCTCCAACACACACACACACACAGGCACACACACGTACACACACACACGCTCTACCCTGTGTTCTGTCTTAACCATGGAACCATCTAGTAGTATCCCTACTATCCCATTAGTAGGGATAATTACTAATGTCTTACTATGGGTGTAAACTGATAATGGTTTAGGTACTGTCAAAGGAAAGCCAGAGCTGGAACAGTAGTTAAACTGGTAAAAAACAGATTCTATTCAGATCTGTTGCAATAGGGGGAAGGAGATGGCAGTGTAGAACTGGGCTCCATTCTGAATACTGCAGAGAAAAGTGGGGACTTACAGCCAAGGAGTGGAGTGGTCGTCAGTGGGTGGAAAATTGCTAAGAGGAAACATCAGGGGCTAGGGGATCTGGCGAAACTGTTAAAATAGGACTCTTGCTGATCAGGCCAGAAGGATCAGACATCACCGGTGAGGGGGATGGTAGAAGATGAGGAGCTTCATTAGATATTGAGAGTGATCAGATACCAAGGGTGGGGATTCCGATTTAGCAGAAATCTTGATGAAACTGGATTTCATAAGGAAGTGTGCAGATGGACCCATGAGAAGATTCAGGAGTCTGACTAAAGTTTGCTTAAGCAAAGAATCTTTGTCAGTACAAAGTCTATGATGATTTATTTGCATTTTATAGAAGGAGAAGTGTGGAGAAGTTGGAAAGTGAGATTGGAATGATAATCTCATAGTGCAGTTAACTCTGGGTGAAAACCTCTCAAAATCACTCATCTTCCTTGCCAAGGGTGTCAGTGCTCTTCTCCCACTACATGTGTATGGGCACGTGCGTACACACACACACACACACACACACACAGAGGCACGTGATAGTGGAATGAATAATGAATTATGAACTTCTGAAAAGGTATTCACCCAGCTGTACAACTATTCTGACCTGAGCTTTTTCACTACTAGATTTTTTTTAACCCTCAAAGGTAGCCTTTGCCAAGCTTTAAATGTTTCATAAGGGCAACGCTAGAAATTATTGTAAATTAAGTTCTCTTCTGTTGTCGCAATGGGGCAATGTCAAGCACCAATTCATTTTACTGCAAATCATATATTTGAAGGACGTTTTCACAAATATTTGAATGAAACTTCCTCTTCAGGGTAGTCGTTTATTAATTTGAGAAACTGTATTTAGATTGTATCTATGTGATACAAAGTTGCCAGGTAAAGATGGACTAATCATTAAATAATGCTATAAAATTGTAAAACTGTATGTGTTATTTGTACTTCCTCTAGAAAAGAACACAGTATTTTGAGGAGTATTATAACACACATCTGAGTGGAAATATGTCCCCAGTGGCTTCTTTGTGCCTGAAATATCCAGCACTAGTCGAGAAATGGCATATAGGAGTGGAAATTCTGTTAAATTGTGAACATATCTCTTGAAACCAGTAAGACATTTAGCCATGCCTTATAAAGTAACATGTTTGTGCATATTTGATTATTATATTAGTTGTTTGTCACATTAGAAGGTAGAAAACAGAACACTGAGGGAATAAGACAGGGGACGTGAGGCTTTCATTTGAAGCAAAACACAGTACTGGCCAATCCTAAAGCATATTGATCTATGTTAGGAACCCCTGTTGGGAGTTGGCCAGGAACAAATTTCCAAGTAATATCAAAATGATTTGTGGAGATGGTTCAGGATCTGACTTTGACTTCTTAAATTATTTTTTTTTAGAGAGTAAGTACTCGTTATACCCAGATGTATATTTATTTAAAGATAATGTTGAAGTGTGGGGATTAGAGGAACTTGACAATAGAACCTTCTGACAAATAATATTCTGAAGAGACAGTGGGATAGACTGAAGACTTAGTATTTTGTTGAAGCTTTTTATTAATTGAGTAAAAGTGAAAGATTTCTATGCTTTTAACATCTAGCTCTCATGAATGGCTAGAAAAGTCAAAACTGTAAAATTGTTCTGAACCTAAGCAGGTAAAATTCTCGCTTTGCCTGCCCAAGGTTTGACATACCTGATTCAGTTTTTGGACTCCCAGGATGAGAAGTATGAACACTGAAAAGGAATCACAGTACGGTGATCTGTCTTTTCGGTGCAGTTGGGTGGGGCGGTGTGAAGGCAGAGGGAGGGAGCTTGCAGGAATGAGCGGTGGAAACGAGACTTCCGCTGCTTAGAAGAATGATGTCCTTTCCAGTCCAGACTGAGATAATCCTTTAGTTATTGCTGTAGCTCTGGATTTTTCACGTAGTTTGGAACAAAAGAAACAGCAATTCTTATTTCTGTGCCACAAATGCCTCATTCTCTAGGCTGTGACATAAATTTGAAGTTACTTGGCTTGGGGAGCAGGAGTGAGGCTAATCCGCCTCAGTTTGTAAAGTGACCTGAGGGCACTGCTCACCTGAGTGTCACTCACCGTTAGATCTCCAGCGCCAGTCAAGGTGTGTGGAACAAGGTTGGCAGTCCAGCAGTACTGAGCGAAGGACTGACCTGAGGTAGGCCTCCACACCGTCACGGTTTGTTCAGATTAGGAGTCTCCAAGCCTTTGTGAGGAGAAACTGCTTTTTTTATTTCCATGAGGCCTTGATTTAAACATGCATTCACTCAACACATGTTTTATGAGGACCTCCTCTGTGTTTTATTGAGATATGATTGACATATTATGTAGGTTTAAATATGTACAGTGTGTTGGTTTGATACATTTATGTATTGCAGTATGATTACCACCTTAGCAGTTAACACCCCTATGGTGTCACATATTTGTTATTTTTTTTTGTGGTGAGAACCATTAAGCTTTCGTTTCTTAGCAACTTTGAAGTATATAATACAGTATTGTTGACTATATTTACTATGCTGTGCATTAGATCTTTAGAACTTATGTCCTAGCTGCAAGTTTGTACCCTTAAACATCATCTGCCCAATTTCCCGACTCCGCAGCCCCTGGTAATCACCAATCTACTCTTGGTTTTTATGAGTTCAGCATTTTTAGATTGTACACATAAGTGATATCATACACTGTTTTTTCCTCTGTCTGACTTATCTCACTTAGCTTAATACTCTCAAGGTTCATCCATGTTGTTGCAAATGGCAGGATTTCCCTCTTTCTCATGACTGATAATATTCCGGTGGGTGTGTGTGTGTGTGTGTGTGTGTGTGTGTGTGTGTGTGTGTGTGTTTTCTTTATCCATTCATTCCTTGTCGGATGCTTAAGATTGTTTCCATATCTTGGCTATTGTGAATAATGCTGTTATGAACATGGCTATGCAGAGATCTCTTCCAGATACTGATTTCAATTCCTTCAGATATATACCCAGGAGTGGGGTTACTGGATCGTATGGTAGATTAATTTTTAATTTTTTAGGAACCTCCCTACTGTTTTCCATAATGGCTGTACCATTTTACGGTCCCAACAACAACGTACAAAGGCTCCCTTTTCTCCACATCTTTGCCAGCATTTGTGTCTCTTGTCTTTTTGGTAATAGCCATCCTAACAGGTGTGAGGTGATATCTCATTGTGGTTTTCATTTGTATTCCTGAGATGATTAGTGATATTGAGCATTTTTTCATATTACCTATTGGCCAGTTGCATGTCTTCTTTGGAAAAGTGTCTATTCAGGTCCTTTGCCCATTTTTAACTGGAAAATTAGCTTTTTTGCTGTTGAGTTGTATGAGTCCTTTATATATTTTGGATATTAGCCCCTTATCAGATATACGGTTTGTGAATATTTTCTCGCATACTGTAGGTTGCCTTTTCAATTTATTGATTGTTTGCTGTATAGAAGCTCTTTAATTTAATGCAGTCCAACTTGCTTATTTCAGATTTTGTTGCCTGTGCTTTTGATACCTTATCCAAGAAATTATTGCCAAGGCCAGTGTCAGGGATCTTTTTCCCTATGTGTTCTTCTAGAAGTTTTACAGATTCTGTTCTTTCATTTAAGCTTTTGATCCACTTCAAGTTATTTTTTGTGAGTGGTATAAAGTAGGGGTCTAATTTTATCTTTTGCATGTAGATATCCAGTTTTCCCAACACCATTTATTGAAGAGAGTCTCTTTTCCCCATTGTGTGTTTTTGGCATTCGTGTCAAAAATTAGTTTACCATACATGTATGGGTTTATGTCTGGACTGTATTCTGTTCCACTAGTCTATGTACCTGTTTTTATGCCAGTACCATAGTGTTTTGATCACTATAGCTTTGTAATATAGCTTGAAATTAGGTAGTGTGATGCCTCTAGTTTTGTTCATCTTTCTCAGGATTGCTTTGGCTCTTCACTGTCTTTTGTGGTTCCAAACAAATTTTAGGATAGTGTTTTCTATTTCTGTGAAAAATGCCGTTGGGATTGTGATTGTGATTGCATTGAATCTGTAGATCTCTTTGGGTAGCATTATGGATATTTTCACACTATTAATTCTCCCATTTTAAGAACATGGGACATTTTCCCATTTATTTGTGTCTTTAATCTATTTCATAAATGTCTTACAGTTTTCATTTTCCAGATATTTTTCCTCCTTTGTTATATTTAACCCTAAGTATTTAATTGATTTAGATGCCGTTGCAAATGGGATTGCTTTCTTAATTTCTCTGTCAGATAATTTGTTGTTAGTGTTTAGAAATGCAACTGATTTCTATATATTGATTTTGTATACTGCAACTTTACTGAATTCATTTATTAGTTTTGACAGTTTTTAGTGGCATCTTTAGAGTTTACTGTATATAAGATCCTGTCACCTGCAAACAGCAATAATTTTACTTCTTCCTTTCTGATATGGATGCCTTTTATTAATTTTTCTTGCCTAATTGCTCTGGGTAGGACTTCCAATACTATGTTAAATAGAAGTGGCAAGAGAGGGCACCCCTGTCTTATTCCTAAACTTAGAGGAAAGAATCTTAAATTTATCGCTGAGTTTGATGTTAGCTGTCGGCTTTTCACATATGGCGTTTTTTTATGCTGAGGAACGTTCCTTTTGTACCCAATTTGTTGAGCTTTTTTTTTTATCATGAAAGGATTTTTTAAAAATAATTTATTAATTAATCTTGTTATTTATTTTGGCTGCACCAGGTCTTAGTTGTAGCATGCGGACTCTTAGTTGCAGCATGCATGTGGGATCTAGTTCCCCAAACAGGGATGGAACCTGGGCCCCCCTGCATTGGGAGCGCAGAGTCTTACCCATTGAACCACCTGGGAAGTCCCGAAAGGATGTTTTTTATCAAATTCTTTTCCCACATCTGTGGAGATGACCATATGATTTTTATTTTTCATTCTGTTAATGTGGTGTATCATATATATTGATTTGAGTATGTTGAACTATCCTTGCATCTGTGGAGTAAATCCCACTTGATCCTGCTGAATGATCCTCTTATGTAATAAATGATTTTTTTTTTTCTGGCAACTGCTGTGATATAGATAAAATTTATGATAGCTACTGAAGATAAAACAGTGAACATGGTCTCATCATATCTCTCTTAGATGATTGCTGGAAAGGCAAAAATCATTTTTAAATGTTGATTTTGATAGATACTTAGAAAAAGAAGTCAGATGTACAATGTGGGAACACGATGAACAGAGGAGTAAGTTTGCCTTGTCATTAGGGAAAGCATCTCAGAGGACAGGACATTTGAGACCTAAAGAAAATGGGGGAGCCGGTTACAAAGTACTAAGGGGGGAAGTGCTGACACAAAGAGACTGCTGTTTGTATTCCCTTCCACTCTGAGGTACTCTGTAAAGCTCGAGAGGGAAGATGTTAAATAATGTCCCTCAGTCATGAAGCAAACGTTTAGTTTCGTTCAACGGACTGGACTATACATACATGGAATATATAATCTCCTAGTTTAAAGTGTCTAAAATAAAGTGATTTTTTGGTAATTGAATGTGTACTTAAAGTAGTGTGCTTTATACACTTTCAAGGAAGTGAGTGAGGCATTATTATTGAGGAAGGCATTCTGTTTTCACAGAGGATCATTGCATTCTTTCTTGTGGAGACGAGCCTAACACAGACAACATGGTGCTTTTGCTATAGCAGGTGCTCAGAGTGTTTGCTGAGTTGAATTGCAGCTCATATTGTGCCATATTAGGTTTCTCACAATTAGACATTTTCATACGGAGTTGCAGAATTACCCATTTCCAAGGAATATATGCATTCAACAGCTCTTAACTATCTCACATATCTAAGAGTAGAACAGACCAATGCTTCTCGGATCTTGCTCACCAAAAAATAATTTGCTTAGGACACTATCTTTAGGCAAATATTATTATTTCTACTTTAGAGAGGAAGAAACTGAAAGGTTAAGGAACTTGCTCACAGTCCTACAGCACGTTTCATTTTTTATATGGTGTTTGTATCATAAAGAAAAAATGCTTACTGTCTTCCTCAAGGGATATGTGTCAGATGGTTATATTCCTGTGGGGTAAGTTTAAATCATTTGTACATGTCTTCCAGGAAGTCAGTGGCACAGCTGTATATAAGACCTAAGGTGTTTGACCCTGGGTGACTTTGAACTCTGCTTTTAGAATCAAAAGCAAACATTGTGACTCATTTTAGTAAATATCAGTGTCTTTCTGAAGCCTTAGAGAGGGAAAAGATGTCAGATATCATAAAGTATGAATTAGAAACCACCGATGAGTAGCCTGCTCCTAGTCTTGAGAACAGGTTAAGTATCTATCATTTAACAATATGAAAAGTACACATATACATATGAACCACCATTAGTAAATCCACGTTTTGAATGTTCTCGGAAACCTTAATAGAAGCGTGGTTTCTTTAGGGCTGTCTCCTCTATTCTAAGAATCTCGAATTTGTCTTCATGTTAGGATATAGGCAAAACTGCCAAGCTTACTCTTTTGTTTTCTATTTTTGCCTTTTTCCCTCCTCCCGTTCTCTGTTGCTTTGTATCCTCAAAGCACAACTTCTCAGCCTGAGATTTCCTCATTTTCCTCCTCTTGGTGCACCAGAAGCCTCTTTTGTGTGGTAGCCTAGATAAAGTCTACAAGCTGAGCACCTACTCTTTGTTTGTATCTCTTTCTGCATCCTTTTTTCCCTCTCTTCTTTGCTCTGATAATCTGATAAGTTAATATTCCTTATGGTTTTAATGACTGCTAATAGATGAATGCATTTGAATGACTGTTAATGGCTTAATCTGCTCTACCGCCTGGGTAAAATATTTGCATTTTAAAAGGGCTTTTTAGAATCATAACCTTATTTAAAGAGATGACTCAGTGTGAGAATCTAAAACCTGTTGACAGGTCACTAGGGAGAAGTACCATTTTAGATTTTTTTTTTTTATATTTTAATATCTCTGAGAACAAGGATACATTCCCAAAATTGGTGCGATAATAAAACACTCTCATAGTATAATTGGAAGCATTCTTTTTTCATTCTTAGTGATGCATAAAATAACAGTGTGTCTTAAAATCAATGACATCTTAGATTTGATGAAATATGGTAGCTATATTTTGCCGCCCTTCAAACTATGCCTTGTGGTGAGTGGTAACTACCTTCCTTATTACACTTCACTCTCACACACAAACTCACTTCTGCATAAACTAAACACACATAAATAAACATGTATCCCAGCACCACTGGACTATGGACGTTCCCTAATTGGCTGCTGTGGAAGCGTCAATTAAAATGGGTTTTTTTGTGTTTTATGGGCCATATTAAAGAAGCTTCATAAACTTGGTTTGAGAACATTTATAAGACATTTGCACTGGAAATTATATTTTACTTATAACATTTATTTGCTATTTAAAAATGTCTTTTATAATACTTTGATTCTCTTTATTCTGTCTCACTTTGCTTTGAGAGAGAAGTGATAAATATGAGTAAATAAATACCACAGATGAATATAGTGTCTTAAAGGACTGGCTATCCCCTGAAAGCTGAAAAGGCTTTGTATCTGTAATTACCGATCATGTGATACACACTTTCAAATAAAAGAGTTAGTGTCATTTTTTTCTTTTTGGAAGACATTAGAAACAATTGCAGAATAAAAAGCAAGCTCATCAACAGGAAAAAAAAATCAGTCAGAAAATTGGCTAAAATTCAGTTCTTTGTGCTCTTGAGGCTGAAAGCTGTAGCTGAAAGAAAGCTCTCCAATTTTCTACCATGCAAATCCATTGCCTCCTTTTAGATTGGTTTACTCTTTTGAAGCAGTTAAGTAGTAGCATTCCTTGGCAAGAATAACATTTGTTTAAAAAATTCTTTGCAAATTCTGTTTATCCATTCTTTCTGTCTCCCACTCTACTCCATTGCCCTCCCTCTACCACCAGCTTCACAAACCCACTTGGGTTATGAGGTGTGGACACTTACATATATTCCTTTAGGATATCTTTTCATTTTATTTCCTTTTAAGTTTAAAATTGGGATAGTGGAGTTAAGGACTTTTAAAAAATGCAATACCAGTCATATTTTTCGCTAGTGACAATGAGTATATATTTTTTTCAGTATTCTTTTTGAGTGAACAGGGTTTTTATCATCATAGTCTTATATTTAGAAGTTTTCCAAAGGTTTGAAAGTAGGATTGGATTTGGAAGGGCCACTGTTAACGCATATATTTTGTAGGTTGCAGAATATATGGTGAAATTTGAAAATATCAAGATCTGTTATTTTCATTGACTTCTCAGTATATATGGCACTTCGTAAAATTATAAACACTCTAGTAGCTGTGAAATGTTATTATTAAATCATTAGCTCCTTCTTAATATCTCAGCCTGGATTAGTGTTTTTCACATTAACAATTTTCAAAGAGAAGTGACCTGAGTAAGTGAGAAATAGGACAGGAAACTGTTACTGTCAGAACCTGATGCAGTGCTGATAAGTAATGGCAAGAGAAGGTTGCTACAAGCAAATAAACAGGGTTTGAGGGTATGGACTCAGAAAACAGATTTCACCTTCTTTATATTGTTGCCTAGGGTTAGCCCAGGGGCTTTGGAAATGAATGGCTGGCCTGTGGCTGACAGCAGTGTTGCAAAAATTAACATCATTTTAACATACAAATCTGTACCTTTTGAAATCTTTGACTGCATTTTCAAGTGAAACTAAATCCTTTAGCTGCCATGCTGTCACAATAAGGAAGGAGGTGTGTATTTGGAAGGTACCCACGAAAGCCTGTCAGACCAAGGATCTGTGAAATGTGGTTTTGTCAAGAAAGGCACCTGTGAGTCTATTACAGGTACAATACGGTGTGATCTATAATGAATCTCCATCCCTAGAGAGCTCTTAAAATAGAAGAGATAGCCAAGTCTTTGGATGGTTTTAGCATTAAACTGCCTAAAGGAAAGGATCTCCGCACACGACCTCCCAATGCCCCTTTTAACTTTGTAATTCTAAGATAGTTGGCTTATGAAGTGCACTGAGCATATAAATGTGTGCAGGTATGTTTAGTGTATGTATATAGATATGTGTATATATGTATATTTGTGTGTGTGTAAAAACATGTCTACCATAGTAACATTATCTATGTTTAATATTTTTATGCTTTTTTCTTACCCTGTTACTCTGTGCAGAATTTATTCTCTCTCCCCCTCCATCCTTTCTTTTCTCTGTCCATATATTTGCTTTATATGCAAAAATGTATTACTTTTGCAGTTGGATGGCAAACACATGTGGTTCCTGAAGGTTTAGTTTCTTCATTGAATGATTTTATCCCCGATATTTTCCTAAAGGAGAGCTATGTGTGTCTGTTTAAGTATTATTGGCAGAGGATGAAAGGAATATATGAGTTTTGTTGTTTACTAGGAGAAAGAAACATACACAGTTTAGTATGGTGACACTTGATATTTATATTTACCACTAGAGAAGGAGCATGTGGGGTAGAATCAACATTTACTTCTACTTTGTTATTGTCTGTGGAACCATAAAGGGTCTTCTGGAATAGTCTTTCTGATAGAGGCGTAAGATGCAGAGAATGAAACATTTATGATTGTGATTTGGCTTTAATGTTTAATAACTATAGTTGATCAGAAAGCTGAAGTACAAAAAATGCCATGTGACTTAGCAAGCACATATAGAACAATGAATAAAACCACCCAGCTCTGGGTCAGACACTTACTACAGAGAAGACTCCTCCTGAAAAGTAAATATGAGCATTCCTATCCATGTTTGCATTCATGACGAAAAACAATTATGTTCCATCGTAATTCCTATGACAGTCATTGTGGGGAAAGTTCAAAGCCTTGTACATTATTGAGTTCAGAACCTCCTCTGTAGCTGTTTCTTGATAATGAGATTATCTGTCCACAAGGAGCTGGTCATGGTCAGAAGACAGAGATTTCATCAGAATGCAGAAAATTGCTTACAGATCTTTGCTACTTTTACTTATGCTAAAGGAAAAAGCATTTTATTTCTTAGCTCTCCAATATTCCTCCTCACATTTTAACATCACAGTAGCTATTCCTAGGGTGTGTGTGTGTGTGTGTGTGTACAAATTCTAAAGGACAGGCAATTCCTGTCCACTTGCTCACAGGTAATACTGATAGTATCTCACTTAGCCCAAACCCTGTTTTGGCCTGCATTTGCTGCTTTTGCCAAACTGCCATCTGGTTACTCTGTATCCCTCGTCAGCTCTCTTATGTGATTAGGAAAGAACACTTCTTTGGGCAAGGTGCTAGGTGCAGCTGTTCATAGGAACCAAGGATCTCTTCCTGGTACTTGGAACAAAATGATTATCATCAGCAATAACTTGAAAATAGAAAATTTGAAACTCTACTCATATAATACATAAAAATTTATGTTTATATAGCTAATACAAATTGAAAAAGAACACCAGGGTGTATGTTCTGTTCTTAAAAAAATCAAAAGAGTCTAATGAGAATCGAATGTTATGTTTAAAAATATTTAAGGAACATTGCTTTGCCTCTAATTGCTGGTTTCTCTATGGACTAACTTGATTGAGCAATTATGTATGTTCATAATTTATTAAGTTGTTGTAGGGTTTATAGAAAAAGCGGAGGACATGGCTGGGCAAGCCCTCCCAGTGCAGGGCTCTCTAGAAAACTATTGCCAGATGCTGCTTAGAGTAGGTTAGATAAGGCCTCTTTCTCACTGTGTCTCTGCCTATTATATATAAAACTGCACTGTTATAATCTGAGCATGAGTGAGTATAAAATTGGTGAGAAGCCTATCTACCAGAATGAGATAGGTGGTCAGAAAGAGGTTATTTGCTTGCCAAGTTGGCCTGGACTGCGTGGCCCTTTGTTGGCCAGGATCATTTAATCCATGACAAGAGAGTAAAGCAGAAGTTACTAAGAGGAAGTGGAGAGACTGGAGAGAGGGGCAGTTGTTTTACCGCACTTGCAGAGTGTGTGAAGGACATGGTGGAGAAGGATGAGAGGGCTGGTCTTTAACTGGCCTTTCACCCACAGTGACTCCATCCACTTATGAAAAGCATCCCAGCAATGTCATGGGTTCTGGATAACCAGCTATCTCCTATCTGGGGAAGGAGCTGATAAAGAGTTAGGGAGAGGGACTGATAGTATTTCCTCCAATAGTCTATTCTAGCGAAGAGTGGAAATTGCATCATTTTTATAAAGTGGAAACATGAGGAGAGAAGGATTCATCACAATAACTCTTCCTGCCTTTAAGAAATTTACCATCTTTTTGGGTGAATCCAGACAAATTAAAACAAAGCAATAATAAATAATACTTTCCAGTATGGACTAAGGAGCTAAACTTTGACTTTTAGAATGTGAGTATTTTCTACTATACATTAAAAACATTGCATTGAGTTAGAGTATATGTAAAGGAATTGTCCCTCTAATCTGTATTTACCAAAACCAACAGAAAAAAGGTCTCCACGCTAGTTATAAAGGTATAAAAATAACAGAATGGAGAGAAAATGAAATAAAATAAAAGCACATCTTACTAAGTTATTCAGTAAACATTCATTCAGTTTTTATTTTGAGAAGCGGTATTGCAATAGAGGTTGGGAATTTCAGCTTTGGAGCCATGAAGTCCTGGGTTTGAATTCCACAGCTGTCACACAGTAATTGTATATAACCTTGAAAAAAATAACTAACATCACTAAGACTGTTTTCTTATATGACAAATGGGGATAATAATATGCTTAACTATTAAGACGGTTGTGAAGAAAATACGCAAGTCACCTAGTGCATGGTTCCTGGCCCGTAACAGTTAATAATGAAGATGATTTATATTGCCAGTAGTGGATGGAACACAGTAGGTGAAAATAAAATCTCTCTTTTGAGTAGGAGGTGGTTTGCTAGGGTAGGAAGTTAGTAAAAACTTTTTGGAAGTGTTATGTTTCTAGAGGATTAGGTCAGAATAGAAAGCAATAGAAATAATTTAATAAAGTATACCACTAATATTTTCCTTCGTGTCATAAAAGTATGTAGACATCTATAAAATAGAAACAAGAACAAAAACATTTTTTCTTTCTGGAGAACAGTTTGTGCACCACAAATAACTAAATCTTAAAACAAATTTTATCAGGATGCCCGTTATCACTTCAGCATCCAAACGACACTCCATTGAGAATCTCAGGAGCACTTCATAGGTACTGAGGGCAGTGGCATGTCATTGTTTTCTAACGTCCATGATTTTATTTTGGTAAAAAAAGTGAAATCTGATATTCTTCAGGTGGATGTGTAAGGAACCATGGATGTGTAATTCTGAATAATAAGACTAATACTCAGGGTCATATGAGAGACCCAGCCTCCTATAGCCACCCTGAAGGCAGGGCCAGGTCTGTTTTGTCCACAGACAAGCCTCAAGTGTGTAACATGTTGCTGGCACGTAGCTGGTGTTCAGTAAACTATAGATTTGTTAAACGAGTGAGAAATCTGTGGTCATACTTCATATATTGTACTACCTAGAGGGCCATTGCCTAGTGCGGCAGTTAAGGACATTGAGTTTGGAATTTAAGAGTTAAGTATGAAAACAAGAGATTTAGGGGATCTTGGAGACATTTTTCTGCTCAAGAAGTTATTTTGTAGATTAAGATAATAGAGACAAAATCATTTGCGGAGCTGTGAAGTTGCAGTACATATTCTTGAAAGTAATTACTTCATTGGATCACCTAGCTACATAGTTTTATCTACTGCATACAGTTCTTTAATCTCATCCGTACCTGCGCTCCCTCGAGTGTTCCCCGAGAAAGCCACTTAACGTTATTTATTTCTTGCTCAATAGCACTAATATTCCAGTTACTTTTAAATAGCGGTCATTAAAAGCTTAGAACACTTTAACCTGCAGGAAGGCATTTATTCATTTTTAAATTGTACCTCACCTGATAAAAAGGATGAAAAACAAGAAAAAGAATAGATGAGGACAATGCCCATTGGTGTATTCAATCTATTGTGTTTGGTGCCTAGAACAAAGAAGCTCAAGTTAAAAATATGCAATAGAAAATTCGAAATCAGACTTTGATGTTATTTCCTATATAACATATTAGGTGCTCGTGAGGGGCATTTTAAATATTTATGTATTTAAATATTTATACTGTATCAACTGTAGATTTAGTAAACATTATGTCTTTCATTCAGTTAAAATTCATTAAGTTTTTATGGAATGTGTTGGTGTATTAATTTGGGTTCTTTCTGTACGTCCAGTGGATCAGTCCTCGCAATAGGATGCCTTAGGAAGACTTCCTGGCTTTTATTCTAGGACAGTGACATTATGGTTAGAAGATCAGAGTTTGGAATAACTAGCCTGGATCAGAATTCCAGACCACTTACTTATCAGAAACTTAATTTTCTGCGATTTATTTAACCTAAGCCTCAATATTCTCATCCATAAAGTGGGCGTACTATTGTCCATACCACACTACTGTTATGAAGATTAAATAAAATTATGATTTGAAGGGCAGTTGGTAAAGTATCCAGCATATCAATCATGCTCAGTAGCTGGCAGCTCTTGTCATTTATGTACTGGTTAGTTTGAACTTTATTAGTGTTAGTTATCTATATAAATAGATCAATTATGTATACTGAATCTTATTATACTTTAAATAATGAGAGGTTGAGACTTAATGGTATTTTGAATGTCCCCCAGCTTTAAAGCATATGATTCTTTAAAGTCTGAATTCTGCTAAATAACTTGTGTGATGTGTATACAAAGTAGGCTATGTAAATATGGAATTTATTGAACTGTAGAGTATTTGATCTCATTTTTCACTTTTTATTGATGCTATTACTTTGTGACTGGTTAATCCCTCTGAATAGCTAGAAGGCCGAAGTTTAATAGATTGTTTAAATAAAAGCACATTTTGTTTTTCAAAAACTGGACCAAAAAAACCATGGACACTCTGAACTTACTAGCTAAACCAAGAGCAGATCAGAACACTTACATAGCGTAAAAGGAAGTAATTCTCAGTCTTAGTATAATCTTAGTAAGTTGGTTACCCTTCTGAAGAAAATCTAGAAATAGTATTTTGGAAGTGTACTAAGTTCTCCTGCGAGGTTCAGGAACATAGGAAATGTTCTCACGTAAAATACAAGAAAGGTTGAAATGAAAACTCTGTATTGTCTGTGTAACTGCCTTAAAATAATCAATGATCTATCCCAAATCAAGTCCCTTTTAGCCAGCTTTTAGGTTTATAATTGTTAGATTAACTTATAGACATGCCTATCACCATTTAATAAAAGAGAATCTTTAAAAATTAAGTAATCTTAGCCCACGGTTTTATGTGTTCAATAGTTGAAGCAATAGTATATAAGGCATTTGAGTATTTCAAGTAACTGTAACCTTTTTCAGAGGCAACAGTGAAATATGAGTTGCTGTAACATACAGGATTGATACTGTGTCACAATAGAAATAGAAACAGATTTTTTAAAGATTTCTATACCATGGTGAAATGTTTTTTGACACTTGCTGTTGCAAATTGAGACCTAATGTTGGGTCTAACATGAAATTTTAGTCAACTTCATCTTGGTGAATTTCAACTCCAGAAGGATTCAGCTTTTGCAAAAAACTTCAATTCACCATCTACAGTCAGCAGTAAAAGAGATGTTTACTGACCTTTAAATTTCAAAGAACTATTTCAAATCAATCATATAAGAGACCTTTTGTTGGTAATGCACAAACCCATCAGTCTAAAAAGAGCACCTCCTTTGAAGAATCAATAGATTCTTTTCAGAAATATCTATTCACAAGGCTTTGTATGAACAAGATAGTTTTGCTAGCTTAAAAGCCTTTGAAACCTTTTAGATTATTATAATTTTTCCATTTTTTGTCACTATCGTTTGGTTATCTTTAATTTGGTTACAACTTTAAACTCATTTTTTCAACAGATTTATCTTTTACTTGTCAGTCTTTTTACTAATCTCCTTCTGTGCTTGTAACTTTTGCAAGAGAGTCTGATACACAGAAATTCAGAGATTGTCCTGATCTTTTGTTAGGAATCCATTGTTGTATCTGTTGAAGTCAGCAGTCTTCAGGTTTACAAATATTGATTTTGAAGTAGGTTTGTAATTTTGATGTTTTCTTTTTCTGAGATTTCTAAACTTAAAATACTTAAAAATAACATTTTAACATAGAAAATGTAATCAAAATATTATGAGCCAAATCCATAAATATTTTAACATTTTATTAGTGTGAAGAGAAGAATTGATCTACAGGTTTTATTGGACTTCCACTTGTTATTTCCCTTTTCTTCAAATATAGAACATCTAAAGGCTATGGTAATATTTGCTAAAAATCCTATTTAATTATTGAATTATCCCTTTTATTTTTCCCTAGAGTATTATCTAAACTTGCTTTAATAGAGGTACTTTATAATTGCCACCATGGTTAATAATTTTGTTTGAAATGAAACCATTTTTCTATGTAGTAGAAAAAATTATTTTATAATTAAAAATTTGTGCAAGCCCAGCTATACTGTAACTAACTTTTTCAGCCCTCTCCTTTTCCTCTTTTCTCAAGGAAAGTAAAACTGATTGCACAAAAATATATATATGAGGGAGACTTCGGATAATCGGTGCTTAATTCATCCAGTTTAATATTTCTCCTAAATACTTAAGTAATTTAAAATATACTAACATAATAGTCAGAGCGTTGGTTTCCAAGGATCTTAACCACCAGTGTTTATTCTTTGTCAAGCATAAAGATTGAGTTGGTGTAATATACTGCAATTTGTCTGGTTTGGACTATCTCTGATATCTCCCTTTTTTTTTTTTAAACATCTTTATTGAAGTATAATTGCCTTACAATGGTGTGTTAGCTTCTGCTTTATAACAAAGTGAATCAGTTATACATATACAATATGTTCCCATTTCTCTTCCCTCTTGCATCTCCCTCCCTCCCACCCTCCCCATCCCACCCCTCTAGGTGGTCACAAAGCACCGAGCTGATCTCCCTGTGCTATGCGGCTGCTTCCCACTAGCTATCTATTTTACATTTGGTAGTGTATATATGTCCATGACACTCTCTCACCCCGTCACATCTCACCCCTCCCCCTCCCCATATCCTCAAGTCCATTCTCTAGTAGGTCTGTGTCTTTATTCCCGTCTTGCCACTAGGTTCTTCATGGCCTTTTTTTTTTCTCCTTAGATTCCGTATATATGTGTTAGCATACTGTATTTGTTTTTCTCTTTCTGACTTACTTCACTCTGTATGACAGACTCTAACTCCATCCACCTCATTACAAATACCTCCATTTCATTTCTTTTTATGGCTGAGTAATATTCCATTGTATGTATGTGCCACATCTTCTTTATCCATTCATCTGTCGATGGACATTTAGGTTGCTTCCATGTCCTGGCTATTGTAAATAGAGCTGCAATGAACATTTTGGTACATGACTCTTTTTGACCTATGGTTTTCTCAGGGTATATGCCCAGTAGTGGGATTGCTGGGTCGTATGGTAGTTCTATTTGTAGTTTTTTAAGGAACCTCCATACTGTTCTCCATAGTGGCCGTATCAATTTACATTCCCACCAACAGTGCAAGAGTGTTCCCTTTCCTCCACACCCTCTGCAGCATTTATTGTTTCTAGATTTTTTGATGATGGCCATTCTGACCGGTGTGAGATGATATCTCATTGTAGTTTTGATTTGCATTTCTCTAATGATTAATGATGTTGAGCATTCTTTCATGTGTCTGTAGGCCATCTGTATATCTTCTTTGGAGAAATGTCTATTTAGGTCTTCTGCCCATTTTTGGATTGGGTTGTTCGTTTTTTTGTTATTGAGCTGCATGAGCTGCTTGTAAATCTTGGAGATTAATCCTTTGTCAGTTGCTTCATTTGCAAATATTTTCTCCCATTCTGATGGTTGTCTTTTGGTCTTGTTTATGGTTTCCTTTGCTGTGCTGTGTTTCCATACAAATTGTGAAATTTTTTGTTCTAGTTCTGTGGAAAATGCCAGTGGTAGTTTGATAGGGATTGCATTGAATCTGTAGATTGCTTTGGGTAGTAGAGTCATTTTCACAATGTTGATTCTTCCAATCCAGGAACATGGTATATCTCTCCATCTATTTGTATCATCTTTAATTTCTTTCATCAGTGTCTTATAATTTTCTGCATACAGGTCTTTTGTCTCCTTAGGTCGGTTTATTCCTAGATATTTTATTCTTTTTGTTGCAATGGTAAACGGGAGTGTTTTCTTAATTTCACTTTCAGATTTTTCGTCATTAGTGTATAGAAATGCAAGAGATTTCTGTGCATTAATTAATTTTGTATCCTGCTACTTTACCAAATTCATTGATTAGCTCTAGGAGTTTTCTGGTAGCATCTTTAGGATTCTCTATGTATAGTATCATGTCATCTGCAAATAGTGACAGCTTTACTTCTTCTTTTCCGATTTGGATTCCTTTTATTTCTTTGTCTTCTCTGATTGCTGTGGCTAACACTTCCAAAACTATGTTGAATAATAGTGGTGAGAGTGGGCAACCTTGTCTTGTTCCTGATCTTAGTGGAAATGGTTTCAGTTTTTCACCATTGAGGACAATGTTGGCTGTGGGTTTGTCATATATGGCCTTTATTATGTTGAGGAAAGTTCCCTCTATGCCTACTTTCTGCAGGGCTTTTATCATAAGTAGGTGTTGAATTTTGTCGAAAGCTTTCTCTGCATCTGTTGAGATGATCATATGGTTTTTCTCCTTCAATTTGTTAATATGGTGTATCACATTGATTGATTTGCGTATATTGAAGAATCCTTGCATTCCTGGGATAAACCCCACTTGATCATGGTGTATGATCCTTTTAATGTGCTGTTGGATTCTGTTTGCTAGTATTTTGTTGAGGATTTTTGCATCTATGTTCATCAGTGATATTGGCCTGTAGTTTTCTTTCTTTGTGACATCTTTGTCTGGTTTTGGTATCAGGGTGATGGTGGCCCCGTAGAATGAGTTTGGGAGTGTTCCTCCCTCTGCAATATTTTGGAAGAGTTTGAGAAGGATAGGTGTTAGCTCTTCTCTAAATGTTTGGTAGAATTCGCCTGTGAAGCCATCTGGTCCTGGGCTTTTGTTTGTTGGAAGGTTTTTCATCACAGTTTCAATTTCAGTGCTTGTGATTGGTCTGTTCATATTTTCTATTTCTTCCTGGTTCAGTCTCGGCAGTTTGTGCATTTCTAAAAATCTGTCCATTTCTTCCAGGTTGTCCATTTTATCGGCATAGCGTTGCTTGTAGTAATCTCTCATGATCGTTTGTATTTCTGCAGTGTCAGTGGTTACTTCTCCTTTTTCATTTCTAATTCTATTGATTTGAGTCTTCTCCCTTTTTCTCTTGATGAGTCTGGCTAATGGTTTATCAATTTTGTTTATCTTCTCAAAGAACCAGCTTTTAGTTTCATTGATTTTTGCTATTGTTTCCTTCATTTCTTTTTCATTTATTTCTGACCTAATCTTTATGATTTCTTTCCTTCTGCTGGCTTTGGGGTTTTTTGGTTCTTCTTTCTCTAATTGCTTTAGGTGCAAGGTTAGGTTGTTTATTCGAGATGTTTCCTGTTTCTTGAGGTAGGCTTGTATTGCTATAAACTTCCCTCTTAGCACTGCTTTTGCTGCGTCCCATAGGTTTTGGGTCGTCGTATCTCCATTGTCATTTGTTTCTAGGTATTTTTTGATTTCCCCTTTGATTTCTTCAGTGATCACTTCGTTATTAAGTAGTGTATTGTGTAGCCTCCATGTGTTTGTATTTTTTACAGATCTTTTCCTGTAATTGATATCTAGTCTTATAGCATTGTGGTCGGAAAAGATACTTGATACGATTTCAATTTTCTTAAATTTACCAAGGCTTGATTTGTGACCCAAGATATGATCTATCCTGGAGAATGTTCCATGAGCACTTGAGAAAAATGTGTATTCTGTTGTTTTTGGGTGGAATGTCCTATAAATATCAGTTAAGTCCATCTTGTTTAATGTATCATTTAAAGCTTGTGTTTCCTTATTTATTTTCCTTTTGGATGATCTGTCCATTGGTGAAAGTGGGGTGTTAAAGTCCCCTACTGTGATTGTGTTGCTGTCGATTTCCCCTTTTATGGCTGTTAGTATTTGCCTTATGTATTGAGGTGCTCCTATGTTGGGTGCATAAATATTTACAATTGTTATACCTTCCTCTTGGATCGATCCCTTGATCATTATATAGTGTCCTTCTTTGTCTCTTGTAATAGTCTTTATTTTAAAGTCTATTTTGTCTGATATGAGAATTGCTACTCCAGCTTTCTTTTGATTTCCATTTGCATGGAATATCTTTTTCCATCCCCTCACTTTCAGTCTATATGTGTCTCTAGGTCTGAAGTGGGTCTCTTGTAGACAGCATATATATGGGTCTTGTTTTTGTATCCATTCAGCCAGCCTGTGTCTTTTGGTGGGACCATTTAATCCATTTACATTCAAGGTAATTATCGATATGTATGTTCCTATTCCCATTTTCTTAAATGTTTTGGGTTTGTTATTGTAGGTGTTTTCCTTCTCTTGTGTTTCTTGCCTAGAGAAGTTCCTTTAGCATTTGTTGTAAAGCTGGTTTGGTGGTGCTGAACTCTCTCAGCTTTTGCTTGTCTGTAAAGGTTTTAATTTCTCCATCACATCTGAATGAGATCCTTGCTGGGTAGAGTAATCTTGGTTGTAGGTTTTTCTCCTTCATCACTTTAAGTATATCCTGCCACTCCCTTCTGGCTTGCAGAGTTTCTGCTAAAAGATCAGATGTTAACCTTATGGGGATTCCCTTGTGTGTTATTTGTTGTTTTTCCCTTGCTGCTTTTAATATGTTTTCCTTATATTTAATTTTTGACAGTTTGATTAATATGTGTCTTGGCGTGTTTCTCCTTGGGTTTATCCTGTATGGGACTCTCTGTGCTTCCAGGACTTGATTAACTATTTCCTTTCCCATATTAGGGAAGTTTTCAACTATAATCTCTTCAAATATTTTCTCAGTCCCTTTCTTTTTCTCTTCTTCTTCTGGGACCCCTATAATTCGAATGTTGGTGCGTTTAATGTTGTCCCAGAGGTCTCTGAGACTGTCCTCAGTTCTTTTCATTCTTTTTTCTTTATCCTGCTCTGCAGTAGTTATTTCCACCATTTTATCTTCCAGGTCACTTATCCTTTCTTCTGCCTCAGTTATTCTGCTATTGATCCCATCTAGAGTATTTTTAATTTCATTTATTGTGTTTTTCATCGTTGCTTGTTTCTTCTTTAGTTCTTCTACGTCCTTGTTAAATGTTTCTTGCATTTTGTCTATTCTATTTCCAAGATTTTGGATCATCCTTACTATCATTATTCTGAATTCTTTTTCAGGTAGACTACCTATTTCCTCTTCATTTGTTAAGTCTGGTGTGTTTTGACCCTGCTCCTTCATCTGCTGTGTGTTTTTCTGTCGTCTCATTTTGCTTATCTTAGTGTGTTTGGGGTCTCCTTTTCACAGGCTGCAGGTTCGTAGTTCCCGTTGTTTTTGGTATCTGTCCCCAGTGGCTAGGGTTGGTTCAGTGGGTTGTGTAGGCTTCCTGGTGGAGGGAACTAGTGCCTGATTTCTGGTGGATGAGGCTGGATCTTGTCTTTCTGGTGGGCACGTCCACGTCTGGTGGTGTATTTTGGGGTGTCTGTGGCCTTATTATGATTTTAGGCAGCCTCTCTGCTAATGGATGGGGCTGTGTTCCTGTCTTGCTAGTTGTTTGGCATAGGGTGTCCAGCACTGTAGCTTGCTGGTCATTGAGTGATGCTGGGTCTTGATGTTGAGATGGAGATCTCTGAGAGATTTTTGCCGTTTGGTATTACGTGGAGCTGGGAGGTGTCTTGTGGACCAGTGTCCTGAAGTTGGCTCTCCCACCTCAGAGGTACGGCCCTGATGCCTGGCTGGAGCACCAAGAGCCTTTCGTCCACATGGCTCAGAGTAAAAGGGAGAAAAAATAGAAAGAAAGAAAGAAAGAGGCTATAATATAGTGAAGTAAAATAAAGCTATTATAAAGCAAAGCTATATAGACAAAATCTCACCCAGAAGCATATACATATACACTCACAAAAAAAGGAAAAGGGGAAAAATTAATATATCCTGCTCCCAAAGTCCACCTCCTGAATTTGGGATGATTCGTTGTCTATTCAGGTATTCAAGAGATGCAGGCACATCAAGTTGTTTGTGGAGTTTTAATCCGCTGCTTCTGAGGCTGCTGGGAGAGATTTCCCCTTCTCTTCTCTGTTCGCACAGCTCCTGGGGTTCAGCTTTGGATTTGGACCCGCCTCTGCGTGCAGGTCGCCTGAGGGCGTCTGTTCTTCGCTCAGACAGGACGGGGTTAAAGGAGCAGCTGCTTCGGGGGCTCTGGCTCACTCAGGCCGGGGGGAGGGAGGGGTACGGAGGAGGCGGGGCGAGCCTGCGGCGTCAGAGGCGTCGTGACGTTGCAGCAGCCTGAGGCGCGCAGTGCGTTCTCCCGGGGAAGTTGTCCCTGGATCACCGGACCCTGGCCGTGGCGGGCTGCACAGGCTCCCGGGAGGGGCGGTGTGGAGAGTGACCTGTGCTCGCACACAGGATTTTTGGAGGCGGCAGCAGCAGCCCCAGCGTCTCATGCCCGTCTCTGGGGTCCGCGCTGATCGCCGCGGCTCGCGCCAGTCTCTGGAGTTCGTTTAGGCGGCGCTCTGAATCCCCTCTCCTTGTGCGCCGCGAAACAAAGAGGCAAGAAAAAGTCTCTTGCCTCTTCGGCAGCTGCAGACCTTTTCCCGGTCTCCCTCCCAGCCAGCTGTGGTGCGCTAACCCCTTCAGGCTGTGTTCACGCAGCCAGCCTCAGTCCTCTCCCTGCAATCCGACCGAAGCCCGAGCCTCAGCTCCCAGCCCCGCCCGCCCCGGCGGCTGAGCAGACAAGCCTCTCGGGCTGGTGAGTGCTGCTCGGTGCTGAGCCTCTGTGCGGGAACCTCTCCGCTTTGCCCTCCGCACCCCTGTGGCTGCGCTCTCCTCTGCGGCTCCGAAGCTCCCCCCTCCGCCACCCGCAGTCTCCGCCCGCAAAGGGGCTTCCTAGTGTGTGGACACCTTTCCTCCTTCACGGCTCCCTCCCACTGGTGCAGGTCCCGTCCCTATTCTTTTGTCTCTGTTATTTCTTTTTTTTTTTGCCCTACCCAAGTACGGGGGGAAGTTTCTTGCCTTTTGGGAGGTCGGATGTTTTCTGCCAGCGTTCAGTGGGTGTTCTGTAGGAGCAGTTCCACGTGTAGATGTATTTCTACTGTATCTGTGGGAAGGAAGGTGATCTCCGCGTCTTACTCTTCCGCCATCTTCTCCACAAGCCCTGATATCTCCCTTTATATTGTTACAGATCCATGTTGTGTTGCTTTCACAAAGTGTTAGAATTAATTGTTCACTTGTTTTTTAAAGCAATGGTAGTTTTGGAGTGCCACACCTTGTGAATTTGTGTGTGTGTATTAGTCAACAGAGGAGGCCACGCGTATAATGTTGCTACAGTTTCTTCTTTATCATACACTGGGATATAATCCCTTTGAGTTTTATTTTTAGGAAATTAAGAGCAGTAGAAAGGCAGAATTTCTCAGAACCATGGGGTCATGAAGTCCTAGCACTTGTGAAAGTTGTGAGCTTGGGTTTCAATTGATTTGGGGTTTTTTTCCACATTTGTTTATAGTAATAATGATAGTTACCTTATGTTGAAAACCTTAATGTGCCAGTCTCCCTACCTGTATTATTTCTAATGCTTACAAATCTTGGTATTTGCTTCTCACAGAAAAGCAATCCTGGATTCATTTAAGTAATATTGAATAGCAAGTGGAAGAGTTAGGGTTCAGATTCATGGTGTTTTGACTCCATCGCAGTATTTTTCCCATTACATTATTAACTCTGCCCCTCTATTCCCAGCTTGACACACATATATACACACACACACACACACACACGCACACTTCCTTTCTGACTGCTGCTAGCCTGATTCCTAGCTCTCTAATCCCCTCCAAGGTAAAGCCATGATGGCATAATGTGTCATTTCCTTCCCACAGTCCGTGCCCCAGGACCATCCCACACCTAAAATACTTTCTCAAAGTAAACAGAACCTTCCTATCCCAGATTTAATTCCTTCTGACACTGCTTCTTAAATTATATTGAGGATTATATAATTGATAATGGCTTACTGTATTATTTTTCATAAATACTGTATCACTGATTTCAAAGGAACCTTTACTACTTTAACCAAGAATAATAACTGGACATACAAATATCTTGATACTTATTTGAGATCTTTTAAAATTTCAGGATTCTTTCAGCAACTGGAAAGTCATAGGACAAGCAGAGAAGCCCACTTTGCTTATGACAAGGACCATTCTAGAGCATTCAGTGCTTATTGCTACAAAGTTATGGTAGCTCCTTAGGAACATATTGATAAGTGTATTAACAAAAAGTAACTTGACTTGGGAAGTTTTTTTTTTTAAATTAATTTATTTTATTTTATGTATTTTTTGGCTGTGTTGGGTCTTTGTTGCTGCGCACTGTCTTTCTCTAGTTGTGGCGAGCAGGGGCTACTCTTCATTGCGGTGCACGGGCTTCTCACTGTGGTGGCTGGCTTCTCTTGTTGCGGAGCACGGGCTCCAGGCATGTGGGCTTCAGTAGTTGTGGCACTTGTGCTCAGTAGTTGTGGCTCGCAGGCTCTAGAGCGCAGGCTCAGTAGTTGTGGCGCATGGGCTTAAGTTGCTTCGTGGTATGTGGGATCTTCCCGGACCAGGGCTTGAACCCGTGTGCCCTGCATTGACAGACGGATTCTTAACTACTGCGCCACCAGGGAAGCCCTGCAAGTTTCTTTTTAACGTGGTATTATGTTACCAAGAGACTGTATGAAGTGTATTACTAATCTAACATCATTAAATGCAGTTAATTTTTGTTGTTTGTGGATTATTATTTTACTATTTATGCAGTTCCTACTATGTGCCATGTATGATGGTGCTTTCTATAACTATAGAGATGAATGGGAAATGCTTTTTGTCCTTAAGAATGTCACAGTCTGTGGGGAAAATCAACAGCAATTTTTATTTAACATTTATGGTGCAATATATTTATTTCCCAAAGGAGTACTTCCAAAGGTTTCACAATAAGACTGTATAACTCCCTTCACACTCTGTCTGGGAATGTTATGAAGGAGGTTGGACAGAAATCCCTCAGTTTGTCTCAATATGGACATATTGAGTGCATGGTACATATATATGCTGATGGAGTTGCAGGAACAGTTTTGGCTATGCCATCCCCTTACTATTATTAATGTATATATACAGTTTAAACTCTAATTTCAGAACCTGTTTACTAATTAAAAGAAATAGTTCAATATCTATTTGATGTAATAAAGCATATTTATTTGTATTCAAATTAAGCTTTTCTACGTTCCCTGTAGATTGTAGACACCTGCTACAAAGAAGCATGATGCAGCAATAAGGACAATAAATTAGTGGAAGTTATTACATAATTAGTACTGAATATTATCTAATTGAATAAAATGGGTGGTAGACACCAAAGTTGCTGTATAGAAGTATAGTGCAAACCACATGTGTATTTTAAGTTTTCTAGTAGCCATATTTTAAAAAGTAAAGTGAAATAGGTAAAATTAATAATATATTTATTTAACCTAATATATCTACAATATTATCATTTCAACATGTAATTAGTATAAAAATTTATGAGACAATTTATTTTATTTTTTTTTTTACTAAATCTTTGAAATCGATGTGCTTTACACTTACCTGTCAATTTGAACTAGCCACATTTACAGTGCCAGTATGTGGCCGGTGGCTACTGTACTGGAAATTGCTGGACAAGTTTAGCATTGCAGATGTTCAAAGAAAGTTTAGATCCAGCAAGAGTAGAGGCGTATAGAATATGTAACACTTATTCTGAGTCCTAGAAGTTTAGCAGAATTTATGTTGATGGAAAGAAGGGAATATCTAGCAATAAGGAGGAATGCTAGGTTTTAAAACATAACTTGCTGAAAATGATCGTCATAGTTCCAGCTGTTGAGCGGATTACCAGTTTACAATATGCTTCATGTTACTATTAAGGAAGGTCACTATACAAATTAAGGAATATGATAATATGTTATTCTTACTATATTTTAAAGAACATTGGACAAAACTTTGCCAAAGGAGTATTCAGCTAAGTATTAATCTTTCAAGATATTATATGTAAATAGAGTTTTTTGGTTTAAGTGTCAGCAACTAAAAAACCCTGCTTGGTGATTCCCAATGAATCCTGGCATACTAAGTTTTCTTGAACGTCTTGTAAAGAAACCTTTTTAATTCTGCATAATCCAGTCTTCCCAAAGTTGCTGAACGGAGGGGTCTTATTGTGAAACATATAACTTGGGAGCACTGCTCTAATATATTTTCTATTTTAGAAAGTCTGTGCAAGTCTGTGTATGAAGAGTGTTTTATCACTTCTAGAATTTAGGAATACTTTAATTATGTCTTTCTAATTACATAGCAATCTGTCACATTTCGTTAGATGATGATATATATTCATTTATTCACTGAAATTACTACCTATCTTCTCATCTATGGAAATGTATTTTTCGTGAACCACAGCTGCTTATGTGATTTCTAATGACTCATGTAAATTGATAAATGATAGGCAGAGTACTTTGTTAGTACCTCATTAAATATTCTGCTGTTAAAAGGCCCAGGAATATTTGCAATCTGTGTTTGATTATCCACTGATTTTTAACAGATTTTCAGAAAATTACAGGGGACTCTAAATTTTTCATTAGTTTTTTATTTTTTAAATTTATAGTTACTTAACATTGCCAAGGACTTGCCTGAGGTTTGTCTTCAGAAAAAACTATGATCTCTATAGATATTCTTTTGTCCTGATAGAGGATAAAATTTGCCGCATTACTTTGTTATAAACAAGTAAATATTTAAAGCAAAGTACTTGTTTTCTTTTCTTATGTATTGTTTTGTTATGTATGTTTTGCCATGTACTGACAATATATGGAAATATTTGCCTGGTAACAGTTTCAGGTCTTCTTATTTTTATCCTTCCAGAAGATGCCCAGAGGCCTACTTGTGATAAGAAATGGTGCCCATCACAGTGACCATTTGGATAGTCTTCTATTCCTTATTGCTACCTTTCACTGTATACAGATGCTGTAAAGGACAGTCCACTGAAACAGATAGCTATGTGGATACGGAAGGCAATAGATGCTAAGTGTTCCGGTCATGGGAACTCAAGTGAGGGGCGCCCAGAGCCAAACCTAGCACAAAGGAGTATACTTACCCTTGGAGCACCTTCCTTTGAAGTACTGGCATAGACAGGGATCTGGGCGTACGAAGCCAGGATTTAGCAGTGAGCAGCAAAGTGGGAAAGATGATGGAGGAGCGGAACCCACAGCACCCAGCGCTCAAGTTCAGGAAGAGAGACAGCAGCGTAGCCACACCAGGCTCTTTTGCGTGAAGTGGAAGTCTGACCGTTCCCCCCTTTGAACTGCGTGTGTCCTGATTACCGGAGGGGTCCATGACGCAACTCCCGCCCTCCACATACACACACAGACACACACACACACACAAACCTTTAGTTACGAACCTTGCTCAAAGTATAATACTGGCTTTCCTTCTGATCTAATCAGTGGGATCCTAAGACAGTTCTACTTTTACTTAAGAATAATAGAATGTATAATACAATCACATATTTGCAGTGTGTGTATTACACTTTAAATTTCAGTTTTCCTTTACTTTGGGCCAGATTAAATCCTTAGAATTTCCTCTCCAAACTAAATTTCTCTGAATGATTAAGCTTGTTGTGTTTGTCTGTTGCTGTTGTTTAAACATTTTTGATATAGTCTTGTTTTAATCACTTTAAGAATTAATCTTTGTCAATGATCATCAAAGGCCTACCACATTTAATTTAATTACCACCCCCCCCCCCCAAAGACTGAGTAAAACCATCTCATTCTATGGTGGTTTTTATTTCTTTTTTTTGTTGTTGCTGTCATTCTTCAAAGTCAGTTTGTCTTGGTATTAAAATTGCTGCAGCTTTTCTCTGTCAGTATCTTGCTGTTTCTCTATGCTCTAATCTAAACATGGTAAAAAATTAGACTTCCTGCTTACTACTAACCAGGGGAATCCCTTCTTTGCCCTTCCATGCTCTGTTTGCACTCTGTTTTCAATAGCCCAAGAAACAGCTCTGTAGGTGAAAGGTCTTTTGTTAAAAAGAAGGAAATTGAACAGCCATTTCCTCTTTCCTTCTTTGACATGCACCTGCAAACAAGTCGTCTATGCTTCTGTCTTTTTAAAAAAATGCATCAATTGTTGTTTCAGAGAACTTACCTTTGAAAAATTTACACAAATGTAATGAAAATTAATGCTTTAAACTGTGCATTCAGTATGTTGTTTCTTAAAATTGAATTGTAAGGTTTAAACAGTTGTCTTCATCTGCATTGCTTATAGCTAATTTCTGTGTGTAGTTTCAGGTATTCCGCTATAATTTCTATATACAATTGAATGACACATATGACAAAACTCTCAGTGATTGATTTTGTTAGGCAGTAGTTTTGAGAAGTGTAGGATATTTAAAATTATTATTTAAAACATTTAATTATTTATATTAAGTTTTAGTTAATGGTCAAAAGGTAAAGGATGTAAAATTAATAAAATAGTTTTTGTAGAGCTCAGATGCCTATGAGTGAAATTTAGCAGAGAAGTGATATTCAAATCCCATTGACACTGTGAAAATAAACCATTCGGTTTCATATAAACAATATTTAAATAAGCCTTCCAGAATCTTTCATGATTTTCTTAATAATGAGAAATATATATGCATGTGTTAACAATGGCATAGTTTTATTTTCCAGATTTTCTTTTTATAAATTGAGTGGCTAAAAAAATAATTATTTAAAGAATATATTCTAGAACTGAAATAGTTTACTTTAACATTTAATCCTGTCATTGATTGCTATCAAAATAATTCTATCTTTCACAGTTATGCTTTTGTTATATGACTTAATTAGCATTATGGTAATCATATTGTCTTATGGGAAAGGTGTATTTTTTTATTTAAATTGTGTATATTCTCACACATTCAACATTTTACATTTCCCTTAAATGGTCCACTAAGTGTTAAAAAAAAAAAAAAGTCCGGTTTCATAGATATTTTATTTTGTATAATCTTATAACAATGGCTAGTAATTTAGTAGCTTTTCTGTGCATCACTGAAATAAAAATAAACTTCTTGAAGAATTCTTTTAAGCTGTTCCTAGAACAAGTAAAAGCATTTGAGATCTCCATGTGCTGTAAGATCAACACATCTTCAATTCTGCTGTAAGTTCTGCAAGCCTAGAAATTTGTGGGTTACTCAAATCCCTGGTCCTTTTAACTTTTTGTAAGTGACGTCTCTGTTGTTGATGCCTCGTGGTTCAGCCAAGCTATGGTTAGTCCTGCACCATGGCTGCATCATTCCCAGCAATTCAAGGGAAGGAGAATGATTACATAACTGCTATACTTACATTCAGAGTGAGTAAGAATGGGGATTTGGGGGTGTTGCTCAGGGAGCTACTGTTTGACCATGGCATATTCACATGAAACTCTTGTGTTTTACTGGATACAAGAAAGTCACTAAGTCTAGCCCAGATTCAAGAATAGGGCCAGTTGACTCTGCCTCCAAATGGAGAGAGTGGCAAAATCACATTGAAGAAGAGATGGTGGGATGGGAGTATTCTTACAGCCATCTTTGGAAAATGTAATCTGCTACAATAGGTTACCCTAAGAAACTTTAGTTTCAGTCTGTAGGTGATTGAGAGTTATTGAATAACATTATTTAAGGATAATAATATAATTAAAAACATGTTTTATTAAGTTTACTGATAAATTGTTGAGCGAAATAAGATGATCAAGGAAGTTCACTGTGTTTTGTTTTTGCTTTTTCTTTTCCTTAGAGAGTTCAGGAGTCTTTTGAGCATGTCTATAGGCAGAATGGAAAGAAGTAAAAAAAAAAAAAAAAATCAAATAATCTTAGAGGTGAGAGGGAACCCAGAATACTTCTTTAATGAGACAGAGTCCTTCCAGTAATTTATCTAACTTCGCTTGGTGGAATGCCAAGTTTAAATGCAGGCATCAACCAGATGTCAGCCCTTTGGCTATCTGAATACAATTCTCATCAAATACTTGCTTTCATTAAGTAGAAAAATTTCAAGATGTATCATCAAATTGGGCACCTTCTTCTAGAAACTCTTTGATGTGTCTATGAAACTTTAATCAAAGCATCTTATATGGACACAGACCTACTAGAGAATGGACTTGAGGATATGGGGAGGGGGAAGGGTAAGCTGTGACAAAGTGAGAGAGTGTCATGGACATATATACACTACCAAATGTAAAATAGATAGCTAATGGGAAGCAGCCGCATAGCACAGGGAGATCAGCTCGGTGCTTTGTGACCACCTAGAGGGGTGGGATAAGGAGGGTGGGAGGGAGGGAGATGCAAGAGGGAAGAGATATGGGAACATATGTATATGTATAACTGATTCACTTTGTTATAAAGCAGAAACTAACACACCATTGTACAGCAATTATACTCCAATAAAGATGTTAAAAAAAAAAAAGCATCTTATATGTAGTCCAGAGATTTTTAAATTACCATAAGGTATTGTCATTTTGAATTCCTAAATATTCACTGTAAAAAGCCCAAGTTTTGAAGATTACTCAAAAGCAGCTGTATTTGTTTGGATTGTCAGATATGTCAATATACAAATTAGTTGTGTTTACTTAAATATGTGATGGAAACTGATCATTTGAGTGTCTAATACTTATAGCATTTTGATTGGAAATATTTTTGTTACTACTGAATATTAAAAAGTTGATAATTTCATTTTAAGGTGATTTAGATTTTCTATTTTGTTTATATCATGTTTGCTTCTTTTATGCTCTTTCACTCAAAAAGAGTAGAGACTTTCTCATAGAGGTAAATGCATTTGGAGGATTGGTTTTGTTTTTTTTTTTTTTAATTTTCTAGGAACACAGAGACAAAGTAGAAATGGTTTCAACCCTGAATAAACTACGTTATATATTTAATCATATTAGAAAGTTGTTTACCAACAATATTTCATGTCTGACTTAACTGCAAATTAATGATATTGGAGAGCTTTGAATTCTTAACTTCTAAAGAGTGTTAACATATGGTATGTGTGACAGTGACAAGTGCTGAGGAGAAAAGTAAAGTAGGATGAGGGGAAATAGGAATGCAATAGTGGTTGCATTTTCATATAAGATATTCAGGGAAGGTCTTTCTGAAAAGGTAACATTTGAGCAGAGATCTTTGGGTGGCAAATTTGTGGGAAGAATATTTCAGGCAAAGAGAACATCAAGTGCAAGTCTTCCTGGCAGGAGAGTATGTGGCTTGCTGGAGATGAGTGAAGAGGAAAGTGTGTCTGTAGCAGGGAGGCCCCATGAGAGATGAGGCCCAATGTGTGTATGGGGGGAGTTAGGTTATGAAAGACCTATGGAAGGGCTTTGGCTTTTATTCTCTGTGATATAGGAAAGGTAATGAGTGTTTTTAAAAAAGGGTGTGAGAAGGTCAACTTTGTATTTAACAGGTGCACTCTGGCTTTGGTGTTGGAAGTACCTTGGTAGCAGGGTAATCAGGAGAATGCAGATGGTAGCTTTGATGAGGGTGGTAGTGGTGGCAGAAGAGTCACATTGAATTGCTAGAGAAGTAATGTGAGGTGTGAGAGAAAGGGACCTTGTGGATGATTGGTTTATAGGCTGGACTGCAAAGAGGGACTTGCCAGTTACCGAGATGAAGAGGTGTATGAGATGAATAGGTATTTGGGCAAGACCAGGTGTTTACTTTGAGACATGTTAAGATTGAGATGTCTATTAGACATCCAAGTTGAAATATCGAGTAGGCCATAGAATATGTGAATCTGGGTTTCAGAGGCTAGGTTCAGGCTAGAAATACAGATTTGGGAGTTACATAGTATAAAACTGACCTTGAAAGTGTGGAACTAGGTGAGATCAGCTGGGGAAGAGGTGTGCCTAAGAAAGAGGAGAGGTTCAAAAGCTGTGGAGGTTGTGGAAGTGCTGAGGAAGAGCTAGCAAGTGCATCTGGAAGGAGAAGCCAAGGAGAGAGCAGAGGAGCCAGCAGTGTGTTGTACCGGAAGCCAGCTGAAGAAAGGAATTAGTCGGGAAGGGATTAGTCTACTCTGACAGATGCCTGCTCATAGGTCTTAAATAAGATGAAAACTGAATTTAACCGAGGTCTTAGCAGTATAGAGATTAGTGATTACCTTGACAAAAACTGCTTACCTGAAATGGTGGTGATTTAAAAAACTGGTTGATGTATGTTTAGGAGAATATAGGAGATGCAGAATTGGTTTCCAATTGCAAGTGTGAGCAACTCTTTTTGAGTAGTTTTGCTATAAAAGAGAGAAGAAAAATAAGACAGTAGCTAGACAGAGGGAGGAATGAAGGGATTTTTGTTTGTTTCTAAGAGTGACTACATTATGCTTTCAGGGGATACCTTGATGGAATAATCCAGAAGAGAAGATGAAGTTAAATGCGGAGTTAAGAAAGAGGACAGTTTTTTCTGGAGTGAGGCCACTGAGTAGCTGAGAGGGGATGGAATGCAGTGCAAATGTGGAAGAATTGGCCTTGGATGAGCACATGAAGTCTTCATCCTTAGTCATGGGAAGGAAGGCAGACTGCGTGGGCGCAGGGGCCGGTGGGTTGGAGATGTGAGACCGGAAGTCTGGGGAAGTTCTTCTCACAATGCTTCTGTTTTTAGTGATAGACCAATCTCAGAGTGAGGATGTAGGAGGAGATATCGGAGGTTTGAAAGGAGAGGAAAAGGTATGAATAGATCATCTAGGTGAGTTGGAGAGGGACGGACTGATAGGATTCCTGGAGAGCACTTAGGGACACACTGGAGGTTAAACCCTGTGAGTCTAAAGTATAGTCAGCACAGTGATCCATGATTCTTTGTTCACAAAAATGAATGAACTGTGCACATTTCTCATCTCTTTTAGCAGAATCTAGCCTCGTAGTTGCTCGGTCATTACAAGGCAATGGAAGACCAATTTATTTCCTAAGAAGAGCATTCTATTGGAAGATCTAGCCTAGTCAGTGGATTTGATAAGTAGCGAAGATACCATCTGAGTTTTTACTTAATTCAGTCTTGGGTGAAGCACACGCTGATATTTGAACTATCTTATAGACCTTTGAGATACTGGACTTTAGAGATAATCTTCAGAGCATTTTCCTTATTTTATAAATGAAGAAACTGAGATCTAGAGAAGTTAAAGGAATCCCCTATCTTCTACTGAGAATCTTACATTACTTTTTACAGAGAGTTTTCAAAATTGTTGTAAGTATGCTTTACCAAGATTTACATTTAATTTTAATTTTATTCCTTCCAATAGCGTTTGGTTTTTCAATTTGTGTTTGATTGTACAGTTATGTAAATTCCTTTTGACAGATTTATTATGAGGCGGAGAAAGATGAGTAAGAACTCCATTTTAAAAAGCTCATTAATTTTAAAGAAATGTGTCATGAATGAATGTTTTGAGCACTATATTTTTCTTTTTACATTATTCTGGATGAATAGAATTCTGTCAAAAGAAATAGGTTATTTAAAGTGATTAGATAGAAGTTATACAAAAATTCTTTGAAGCGTGTGTACTGTTCCCAAGAAAGAGGTTAAATGCAATACTCAGCTAGTGAAGCATTATCATTAACAATACAAGATTACATTGTAGCCCTTCTTTACAAAGCTAGCTATAAAAAATGATTTCTTTTAAAAGGATTTTCAAAGTGTCTTTCACTTGGGTGAGCATTTAGTAAATCAAAGTCCTCTCACCAATGTATATATTTCTTAAGCATATTGACTTGGAAAAGGATGTTCTTGATCTACTTGTTTACAAGAAGTATAACCAGTCACATTCTGCTTTTAGCATATTAGCAAGTTTAATGATGGGTGAGTAAGCCATCATGTACACATTTCAAAATAAGCTGACTTTCCTGAAGTTCAGAAAAAACACAGTTGATCTCAGTTTAAAAATACACAGCAGTACTTTTGCATGCCCACTTTAAAAAATCAATGTTCTGTCTACTGGATAGCAATTATACGTTTTGGAAGTATGTTTATATAATAAACACATCAGGCTGATAAACAACTGAATGTAAAGATAGGATTTAGGTTAGGGAAGGTGGTTAGGGAGGCCTAAAACTCTTTTCTCCCCTAGAAACAGGACACTATTGATCATGTGGGGATCAAAGTAGCTACTTTAATAATGGGCTAGGCATGTCCCAGTAGTTTCTCAGATATAGAACTTTCTGGCACAGGTGCAGTGGAAAACATGGCTTTAAAAAAAAAAAAAAAAGGCTTCTTTTTTAATGAAACAAATTCCAAAGATACACAGTCAGGCTTAAGTTGTGCAGTGCACAGGCATGGAGGCTAAGTTGAAAGTCTGTAGCTCCTGCCCTGGATCTAACCTTTGAGCACCACCACCCCCATCCCCACCCCATGGGACCACTGTCCAGGTACTTCTACTACATGGAAACATGAAGCAGACCAGAGGGCAGGAGCAGGATGGGAGACTGCCAGGGTCAGCGTGCTGCAGGGTCAGAAGACAGAGGCTACACGATGAGCATGAGTGTGCGTGTGTGTGTGTTGTGTTCTGTATTCATGCGGATAATGAACTACACGCACCCACGTGTGAAAAATTCTGATGGATAAAATTCGTGACTGTTTATCCCTGAAGAGATACGAATAAGTTGGTAGAGAGGAACAGGACTTTTTCTACGACACAGAGCCTTGCTACTCAAATGTGAGGTGGCACTTCTGTCAGCAGCAGTAGCGTCACCTGGAAGCTTGTTAGAAATGCAGAATCTCAGGCTCCATCCCTGACCTGCTGAGTCAGAGTGTGCTTTTTAAAAAATATCCCTCTCCACTGCCAGGTGACTGGTTTGAGCATTGCATTTCAGAAGCACTTCTCTAGATGCCAAATGTGTTGTTATAAGTTCCTTCTTCAGTGAACTAAGGCATAATGTAGGGAAAGAGTAGAAGGAGTTCTGATTACAGTTGGAGTTCATACTCTTCGGTTGTCAGGTGTCTAGTGTTTTTGAAATAGCCTAAGTGATTCCAGGGAAAGGAAGTGTTTTGAGCTCATTCAACCACAAAACTGAAAGTTACAGCATCCTGTTTTTAAGATATACATGTTAGAGTTCCATCTGTCATTTGTAAAGGAAACTTCCATGCCTAAATGTTTAAAAAGGTTTTAAAAATAAGAGATAAAATACTAAACTTATTACAAGGAGATCTGGCTTTAATCACTTAGTTATGTGCAACTAGCTACGTAATAAGGGCAGGTGATAACCTCGCAGGGTCTTGATTTCCTCAGGAGTAGTTTGCTATTCATGGGCTGGAAATGGGGTTGGAACTCCAGAGGACATAGAGTATGCAAATTAAAGTAAGGACGATAAGAAAACCTGAAACTTTTGAATAAATTAAAGTTGAGTATTGTGCCTGGAATGTAGGGTGTCTGTGAAGGTCTTTGTATAGTGTTAGTGATGGGGAAGGGGGGTTTTATCGGTGAGATATGAGGTTGGTGATCAAGGCATTTTATACCCTCTGAAAGGGTTTGAAATTTAGCCCAAGGCCAAAAGAAGTTTGGAAGGGTTTAGGAAAAGGACGGAAGTTGGCATTTTAGAAAGCTAATACTGGCTTTAATGCAAAAAATGAGAGTCAACAAGACCATAGACAAAGAAGTTAGGTAAGACCTATTTGAATAATGTAGGCCAGAATGATGGTAACATGAATTACAGATATAGAATTAGGGAAGGGGAGAAATGAGCTGTTTAGGAGGAAGAATCTGTAAGACGCACTGACTGATGGGAAGGAGGAAACTGTCATGGCTAATTCCTGTTTTGAGCCTTAAAAACATGATTGGAAATACAGAAGGGGTAGGTTTGGAAGGAACTGATTGATTCTGTTTTTATCAAGTTATTTTTTAAGACTGAACATCCAGTTATAAATTTCTTGTTAACAGATATTCGTTCCTTAAATATTTAACTATCTTGAGATAATCATACTTTCTATATCATTTATTCTCATTCTAATTATTATATACATGTATGTGCCTTCAAATCTACATCCTCAGTCTAGATCAATCACCCGAACTACAGCCCCAAATATACTCGTGAGGTTAAATTTATTTTCAATAAAAATTGTGCTTTGCTATTCATTGGAAATATAAGATTTTTCAGATCCTGCTACTTATATATGGCATATGAAATGTTATTCAGTTTTAGATATTGAGAAACATAATTATTTTGGGGCAAGGATTGTGATGGGACTTTAGTGTCACTTTTGTACCTAAAAACACCACCTTAGAAATACCCCATGCTCAAGTAAATAGTTATTGAATTAAACATTGAAAATCTAAGTTGTCAAATTGCTTCTATAAATAAGGAATGAGCAAATGGGTCTACTGGAAATCAGCATAATGATGAATAAATAAGGAAAATGTTATTAAATATTTCTGTGATACTATTATTTCTTTATCTCGAGATTACTAAAACCAGGTAATTCAAAACATTTGATTTCATCACTTCAGCTCTTATGTAATAGAAATAAAATTTTAATAATGAAAAACTGGCCTTCTCTGATGCTTGTTTACCCATGGCCTTCTCCTCCCTTTTTTGACTTTGTCAGCTGTGTCATTTTCCCCTGCACATGAATATCTGTTTACATTTCTTCTTAATTTATTTTTGATTTTGGAAAATATAGGTAACTATTAAGTATATGTAATGTGCTATGTCTTTTTCAGTGACTTTAGCTATCGTTCTTTGAAAGATTTTAATAAAAAGGATTTCTGACAACATAACAAAACAGAAATCAGGTTTTATAGACTTCACCATATGTGAAGTATGTATCCTGTCTGAGAAAAAATTTAAGCATCCAGCACCTTTTCTGTGTCCACC
Source organism: Balaenoptera physalus (assembly GCF_965194825.1). Taxonomy (NCBI): domain Eukaryota; kingdom Metazoa; phylum Chordata; class Mammalia; order Artiodactyla; family Balaenopteridae; genus Balaenoptera; species Balaenoptera physalus. The sequence continues at coordinate 10,991,121 of NC_138884.1, forward strand.
TTAGCTAGCCAATCTTGTGTATTTACAACAGCAATGACATTGATGAATCACTTTAATTTACCCGGCGACCGACAGTTTGCCAGGACTATCTGTAAGAACCAGCTAGAGCTGGTCCTGATCATTACAGATATGTGTATTGTTTCAAAAAAGTGTACCTGACCAGAAGCAGCTTAGATGTACCATTGTACCACAGATGTAGAAATACATATTTTAGTATCCTGCTGATTTTTATTTTTCTCTTGTTCATTTCTCTTTTTTATGGAAAATTCAATACCTGTACAAATCTATGCTAATTTAGTTATTTGATAGAATTAATTGTGATGCAATTTGGCCTTTTCAAGTATGGAGGATAGTTTTTAAATTAAATCTGTATAATCGGGATTGATTTTTAGAAAACAATATTATTTTTATGCCATTTTATGTACTTTAAAGTAAGAAGCATTATTTTGAAAATAGCAAGTTGTGGTGTCAATTTTTCACTTAAATAGTTTAAACCTTAGGTAAGGACTAGGAAATAGAATATATGACTCACAAGGTATTATAGAATTTTAGTGAAGATATGTGTAATAGAGGTATAAGAAATGATAATCTTGGGAACACCAAGGAGGGAGAATTTAATCATTATACATATAATATGCAGAAGTCACTCTTGATGCTTAGCATGTATGGAATTTATATCTTTTTAAAATGTATTCAGAGCTAACATTATATTTAAGTGGACTAGATATCTTGTCTATGTGATTATGTGGTGCTATTATAGAATTTTAAAAATTCAGCATATTTATACAGCACCTATCATATGCCAAGATGTATACCAGACGTCTTCATATGTAAGCAGTGCACTAGACATCGTATTGTAACACAGGATGGGATCTAATGTCCTCCAAATGCCTTCTATTATCTCTTTTTGATCCCTGAAACTCTACTGATCAGACCTCAAAACTTAAACCTTTATCACTAATATATATGTGTATGTGTATACACACACACATATGTATATGTGTATGTGTGTATTTTTAAATTAAATTCCTGAGAGGAGTTATTTCTTAAGTCTTCATAAATTCCTACCATAGGGTCAGGTGTGAATGGTTATTGCCTCTTCTGTAAGTAGGCTTTGACAGAGGAAGTAGAAATGATTTTAGAGGCCTTGACTATTTGAACTGAGCTGGTAGAGGACCAAAAATTAGAGCCGAATGATAAAGAACTCTTTGTTTATTTGTTTTTCTTACATTACATATCAAAAAGGACTGGTCCTGGCTACTTTTTACTATGGTTAATTGAAGAAAGCATAGCTTATATGTTAGAAAAATCAAATCCATACCAAAACCCTAAGTTATTTTTTGTTTTTGGTTTGTTTTTCTGTGTAATAGTGTAAGGATGACTCATGTGTTTTCACTTTATAACAGTAATACAAGCACACAAAAACATCAAAGAGTGAATCGCTCAGTCTAGTTTAGCAAAGTAATTGGATGCATGGGAATGATTTCTGGGGTGGGGATATCTATGAGAATAGCCTGGATTAACAGAGAAAGTTGTGACAGCTTCATGAAACCCCTAACTGAGTGAAGTCCAATTTTTGCCAGTATTTTTGTGTGCTTTCCCATTTTCTGCCATAACTCTCTGTGTCAAGGTGGAAACTGGATATATCTTTGTAGAAAGAAAGGTAACACCTCATTTACCTACTTAGGAAATGTGTGTGTTCAATAGGTTTCCGGTACTTCTTAAATATTTACAAGGCATATTCTAAGCATTGACTATGAAATCTCAATAATGACTTTTCCTGTCAAGGAAATCTCCTTCCCTTAATTGTGTGAACAGTCTCTCCAGAGATTCTCTTTCAGCCCAAGAAAGCTTGAACATTCATTACCTTGTTTTATTATTTAAGTCTGTGGGCATAGGACTGGGATAGATGATAGTGCTAAGTAGTATATAAAATTATATTTGAAACAATATAATTTTAGTTTATTTTAGCAAGTGAATGGGTGCACTATGTTGTCACCCTACTCCGACTTCTACTTATTAGAGACCTTCCCACCAAATGGGCCAATACCAAACTTAGGTAATAGAGGCCAGGCTGAAAAAGCAGAGCCTCAGGCAGAATATAAACCATATCCATAATAGATAAGGTGCCTGTAAAAAAATACTGTCCAAACTGGAACACTTTGAGAGTAGAGGGCACTGTTAATAATAGTGCTGAAACAACATGTATAAACTAGGAGTGTCTCAAGTGAACTGGGACATATGGTTACCCCAATGATAGAATTAATATAATTATTGAGACTAGATGAGTGAGGCTACATTTTATTAAGAGTTGGTGGTCAGAAAAGATGCTTGATCTGATTTCAATTTTCTGAGGCTTGATTTGTGACCCAAGATGTGATCTATCCTGGAGAATGTTCCATTTGCACTTGAGAAGAAAGTGTATGCTGCTACTTTTGGGTGGAATGTCCTATAAATATCAATTAAATCTATCTGGTCTGTTGTGTCATTTAACGCTTGTGTTTCCTTATTTATTTTCTGTTTGGGATATCTGTCTATTGATGTAAGTGGGGTGTTAAAGTCCCCTACTATTATTGTGTTACTGTCGATTTCCCCCTTTATGATTGTTAGAATTTGCCTTAGGTATTGAGGTGCTCCTATGTTGGGTGCATAAATATTTATAATTGTTATATCTTCTTTTCTCACCACAACGCTGTGAGATTAGAAATCAGTTACAGGAAAAAAACTGTAAAAAACACAAATACATGGAGGCTAAACAGTGTGCTACTAAATAACCAAGAGATCACTGCAGAGATCAAAGAAGAAATAAAAAATACATAGAAACAAACGACAATGAAAACACGATGACCCAAAACCTATGGGACGCAGCAAAAGTAGTTCCTAGGAGAGAAGTTTATAGCAATTCAGTCTCACCTCAAGAAACAAGAAAAATCTCAAACAATCTACCTTACACCTAAAGCAACTAGAGAAAGAAGAACAAAGAAAACCCAAAGTCAGTAGAAGGAAAGAAATCATAAAGATCAGAGCAGAAAAAAATGAAATAACAATGAAGAAAACAGTACCAAAGGTCAATAAAACTAAAAGTTGATTCTTTGAGAAGATAAACAAAATTGATAAACCTTGAGCCAGACTCATCAAGAAAAAAAGTGAGAGTTCAGAAATCAATAAAATTAGAAATGAAAAAGGAGAAATCACAACTGACACTGCAGAAATACAAAGGATTATAAGAGGCTACTATAAACAACTACACGCCAATAAAATGGACAACCATGAAGAAATGGACAAATTTTGGAAAGGTACAATTTTCCAAGACTGACCCAGGAAGAATTAGAAAATATAAACAGACCTATCGCAAGTAATGAAATTGCAACTGTAATTAAAAATCTTCCAACAAACAAAAGTCCAGGATCAGATGGCCTCACAGGCAAATTCTATCAAACATTTAAAGAAGAGCTAACACCTGTCTTCCTCAAACTCGTCCAAAAATTGCAGAAGGAGGGACACTCCCAAATTCATTCTATGAGGCCACCATCACCCTGATACCAAAACCAGACAAATATGTCACAAAGAAAGAAAACGACAGGCCAATATCACTGATGAACATAGATGCAAAAATCCTCAACAAAATACTAGCAAACAGAATCCAACAACACATTAAAAGGATCATACACCATGATCAGGTGGGATTTATCCCAGGAATACAAGGATTCTTCAATATACAAAAGGCGATCAGTGTGGTGCACCGTATTGGTAAATTAAGGAATATAAACCATATGGTCATCTCAGTAGATGCAGAAAAAGCTTTTGACAAAATTCAACACCCATTTATGATAAAAACTCTCCAGAAAATGGGCACAGAGGGAATCTAGCTCAACATAATAAAGACCATATGTGACAAGCCCACAGCAAACATCATTCTCAATGGTGAAAAACTGAAAGCATTTCCATTAACATCGGGAGCAAGACAACGATGTCCACTCTCACCGCTCTTGTTCAACATAGGTTTGGAAGTCCTAGCCACATCAATCAGAGAAGAAAAAGAAATAAAAGGAATACAAATTGGAAAAGAAGAAGTAAAATTGTCACAGTTTGCAGATGACATGATACTCTACATAGAAAATCCTGAAGATGCCACCAGAATACTACTAGAACTAATCAATGAATTTGGTAAGGTTGCAGGATACAAAATTAATGCACAGAAATCTCTTGCATTCTTATACACTAACAACAAAAAATCAGAAATTAAGGAAATAATCCCATTTACCATCACAATAAAAAGAGTAAAATACTCAGGAATAAACCTACCGAAGAAGGCAAAAGACTTGTATTCAGAAAACTATAAAACACTGATGAAAGAAATCAAAGGTGACATTAACAGATGGAGAAATATGCCATGTTCCTGGATTGGAATAATCAATATTGTGAAAATAACTATATTTCCCAAAGCAATCTACAGATTCAATGCAATCCCTATCAAACTACGAATGGCATTCTTCACAGAATTAGAACCAAAAATTTCACAACTTGTATGGAAACACAAAAGACCCCGAATAGACAAAGCAATCTTGAGAAAGAAAAACTGAGCTGGAGGAATCAGGCTCCCCAAATTCAAACTATACTACAAAGCTAAGTAATCAAGACAGTATGGTCCTGGCACAAAAACAGAAATATAGATCAATGAAATATATAGTTCAACAGGATAGAAAGCCCAGAGATAAAACCCACACACATATTGTCACCTAATTTATGACAAAGGAGGCAAGAACATACAATGGAGAAAAGGCAGCCTCTTCAATAAGTGGTGCTGGGATAACTGGACAGCTGCATGTAAGAGAATGAAATTAGAACACACCCTAACACCATACATAAAAACAAACTCAAAATGGATTAAAGACCTAAATGTAAGACCAGACATTATAAAACTCTTAGAGGAAAACATAGAAAAAATACTCTTTGACATAAACCACAGCAATATCTTTTTTGACCCACCTCCTAGGGAAAACAAAAGTAAATAAATGGGACCTAATTAAACTTCAAAGCCTTTGCACAGCATAGGAAACCATAAGCAATATGAAAAGGCAACCCTCAGAATGGGAGAAATTTTTGTAAATGAAGCAACGGACAAAGGATTAATCTCCAAAATATACAAACAGCTCATGGAACTCAATATCAAAAAAACAAACAACCCAATCCAAAAATGGGCAGAAGACCTAAATAGACATTTCTCCAAAGAAGATATACAGATTGCCAACAAACACATGAAAAGATGCTCAACATCACTAATCATTAGAGAAATGCAAATCAAAACCACAATGAGGTATCTATCACCTCACACCAGTCAGAATGTCCATCATCAAAAAAATCTGCAAACAATAAATGCTGGAGAGGGTGTGGAGAAAAGGGAACCCTTTTCCACTGTTGGTGGGAATGTAAATTGATACAGCTACTATGGAGAACAGTATGGAGGGTCCTTAAAAAACTAAAAATAGAACTACCATACGACCCAGCAATCCCACTGCTGGGTATATACCCTGAGAAAACCATAATTCAAAAGGACACATGTACCCCAGTGTTCATTGCAGCACTGTTTACAATAGCCAGGATATGGAAACAACCTAAATGTACAACGACAGATGAATGGATAAAGGAGATGTGGTACATATATACAGTGGAATATTAGCCATGAAAAGGATCGAAATTGGGTCATTTGTAGAGATGTGGATGGACCTAGAGTCTGTCATACGGAGTGAAGTAAGCCAGAAACAGAAAAAACAAATATCGTATATTGACACATATATGTGGAATGTAGAAAAATGGTACATATGAACCTATTTGCAGGGCAGGAATGGAAAGGCAGAGGTAGAGAACGGAGTTGTGGACATGGTGGGGAAGGGGAGGGGGGTACGAATTGGGAAATTAGTTTGACATAAATACACTACCATGTGTAAAAGAGATAGCTAGTGGGAACCTGCTGTATAGCACAGGGAGTTCAGCTCGGTGCTCTGTGATGACCCAGATAGGGGGGATGGGGAGGGGTGGGAGGGAGGTCCAAGAGGAAGGGGATATAGGTAAACATATAGCTGATTCACTTCATTGTACAGCAGAAACTAACACAACATTGTAAAGCAATTATACTCCAATAAAAAAAAAAAGTTGGTGGTCATGTGAATGGATAGGCAACCCTGGTTTAAAGGCACAGGGTCAGGCAGACATGTCCCATATTTGGACAGTGATATATTTAAGTGGGATCTTTCTAGGACTGTCTTTTACTAAGAGAGTGTCTTGGTTCTGGTTAGCATATTAAAAAGAGAAGCATGTATAAAAGATTTGGAATTTAAAGTATACTTTCATCCACTCCAGTCTTTTGTGCTCCTGTAATTAATTTTCCTTACTTCTCTTTCACCTCATAATTCATGCCACCACATTTAAACGTTCCTTATTGTTGGTAGTAGGAATTATATGCTTAGTTTGGAGGATGATCTTTTTAATAGCATTCTTTCTGTTCTTAAAGGCAAGTTTGGACTTGGCTGGATTTAGCAATTGCTTTGAAAATTTGGTTTAGCATATTGTTTCCAAATGAAAATATGGGAATTAGAACAAGACAACAGATCATACAACTAGCACATGCTATTTTATATTGGTATTTAAATTTCAAAGTGCTTTTTTGTCCCTTTGTCACTACAGCACTTTAGAAATATTTAATGTGATTTTCCTTACACCTTTTTATATTTCATATTTATATCTTTCATAATTACATGAATATCTTTCATACTTATATAATTTCATATCAGGACTCTTAAAAAACATGCTCTCTGTGTTTTTTATTTTTTTGAAATTTTTATTGAGCTAATTTGAGATTCATATGCAGTTGTCACATACAGAGATTCCATGAGCCCTTTGCTCAGTTTCCCTCAGTGCTAAATTTTGCAAAGTTATAATACAATATTGCATCCAAAATATTTTCATTGATACACTCTACCAACCTTATTCAGATTTTGCCAGTTTTGCACGTACTTATTTGTGTCTGTGTGTGTGTTTAGTTCTATACACTTTTCCCACATATGTAGGTCGGTCAAGGTATTGAACAGTTCCATCACCACAAGGGTTCCTCCTGTTGCCCTTATATGACCATGCCCACCTCCGTTCTACCCCACCCACCCTATTCCTAACCCCAGGCAACCAACTGATATGTTCTGCATTTTAAAAATTTTATTTCAAAAATGTTACATTCATGGAATAACATAGTATGTAACCTTTTTTGGATTGACTTTCTCTGTGTTTAAAACAATATGTATCTTTTCACTATATACTTTTGGTCATAAGACTGTAAGAATGTGACAAAAGACAGTATTTAACAATGTTTATTAGAGATTCAGGATAATGTATATTATCCTGAAAATATATTTCACTATATTTTAACATATATGGAAATAATTACTCTTCATTATTTGTATTAATGGAGGGAGCTGAGAGCCAATTAAGTGGTTAAGAGTACTATAGAATAAAAAAAAGTATGTGTCTGTGGGTCACAGAAATACTGATTGCATTGGCTTTTAACATGAGAGATTCATGTGAACATTGATCTCTGGAGTGTAATATGGACAAGGTATTCTCAGGGGTGTCACAAGTAGAGAGAAAAAGGTGGATTTAGGGTCAGAACACCTAGTAATTTACAGTATCTTGAATATGTTTTATGACATCGAAGGACCCATACTGGAGGGAGTGTGTTACGTGTGGACACTATTAATCTAGTGATTTTAGTAACATGATTTTACATATCTAGAAGAAGCCATATAACTAAAAAAATTCTGTTTGGCATTGAATATGAGATAGGTAACGGACGCTTGCTCAGTTATAGGCCTCAAATTATTGAACGTCTTTTGTGTCCTTTCTCAACTTATGTGCTTACGAGAAAGGAAATAAAATTATTATTCCTTGGCTATTATTAAAAAGTTGATATAACAAGTGTTGGCAAGGATGTGGAGAAAAGGGAAGTCTTGTGCACCGCTGGAGGGAATTAAATTGGTACAGCCACTATAGAAAACAGTATGGAGGTTCCTCAAAAACAATTAAAGATAGAATTATGATATGATTCAGCAGTCTCACTTCTGTATCTGAAGGAAACAGAATCACTATCTTGAAGAGTCTCACTTCTGAGTATGTATCTGAAGGAAATAGAATCACTATCTTGAGGTATCTGCACCCCTTTGTTCATTACAGCATTATTCACAATAGCCAAGATATGGAAACAACCTAAGTATCCATCAGCAGATGAATGGATAAAGAAGACAATGGATGAATGTCACTCAGCCACAAAAAAATAAGGAAATCCTGCCATTTGTGAGAGCATGGATGGACCTTGAGGGCAGTATGCTAAGTGAAATAAGTCAGACAAAGACAAATACTGGATGGTCTCACTTATATGTGAAGTCTAAAAAAAGCCAAACTCATAAAAACAGGTTGGTGGTTGCCAGGGCCTTGGGGTTGGAAACACATGGAGATGTTGCTCAAAGGGTGCGAACTTCCAGTTATAAGATGGAAAAGTTCTGAGGATCTAATGTATGGCATGGTGATTGTACCTAACAGGTATTGTATTGTACACTTCAAAGTTGCTAAGAGAGTAAATGTTAAATGTTTCATCAAAAAAAAGTTAATTATCTGCGATGATGGAGGTGGTAACTAACCTTATTGTGGTAATCATTTCACAGTATATACATGTATCAAATCATCATGTTATGTGCTCTAAACTTACATGATGATGTATGTCAATTTTATCTTAATAAAGCTGGAAAAAAGAGGGAGAAAACCAACAACAAGACACCCCACCCAAATCCAAAATTAATATTCTTGACAATAAGATCTTGATGACTTCATAAACTTAGATAACGTCTTGTTTGTTTAAGAATTCTCAGTGATCAGTTAGGTAAAACATGTTCAGTAAATGTGTGTTGAATAACTGCAGTTTATTAGATTGGAAAGTTGTTCTCTGTAAATCTGTATCATGCTAGTACTTTTAAAAAATCAATCATTAATTAATTAATTAGTAAAGAGGTAGGGTGGAATTTCTTGGTAGCAACATGGTTCAAATCTTGCCGATCAGGGATTTTATATTTAGCTGTGTACTAACCAGCTAATCATTGTGAGTTGAGTTAGAGCTCCAGCATTCGCCAGAAGACAGAGAAAAGGCGGACTCCTGCTACAAGGGGATCTTCAGGGTTTGCATTTTTGTTCACTTTATTTCATTGTTCTTTTCTATTTGCATTGTTTTGGGGGATGCCCTTATCAGCTCACAAATATTTGAGGTGATTTTAAAGACACTGTTGTAAAGCATTGGCTGTAATGCATTGTTCAGGGTGCTGCACTGTTCAATGAAAATAGGCTTAAATTGAAAATCCCTGGCACCATTGAAAGTGGTCTTTGTGGCAGGAAGTCTCTTATATAGTATTATCATCATCTGTGTTTTATCATTTGCTATTCTAGTCCCTGACTTGGATACCCAAGAAGCCCTCTCTCCAAACTCCCTCATACATAACTTCCAAATCATAAGACGAGCCCAAGGTGCTCTGACAAAATTTGGTTCATGTCATCCTGCTTCTCCCCTTCTAATAACTCACCTTTCTTGAGTCCAGAGTGGCCTTCAGGTACCTCTCTTGAAGTTAAAAAGGAAAGCTAACAGAATTTTTAAAAAAAACAAAAAACAAAACAAAAAACCCCCCAACAAAGCCAAACTACAAACCCCCAGTCATGAGTAGGATAAATTCCCTTAGATCCATTACCTCATTTGATTTTCATGTCAACCCCAAAAGGTTGATATTATATTCTCAATTTGACAGTTGAGAAAATGAGGTTTTTATGAAAGCTGTGGAACTAGACCAGAGTCATAACAGCTAGTGATGCTGGAACTGGTCCTTGGTTTCATTTCATTAAAACTGTAAAGTTACACTGCTAAGTTATTAATGAATTAGGTTGCCACAGGAAAATAATTTCTCTTTCCTTCATTTTCTTTGTTATAGAACCTACTTGCTCTGTTTGGGCCGTCACTTCTTTTTGCTCTATTTCTTTTTTCCTCATTTCTGTCTCTTCTCATTCCCTGAAGATTGATGCTTCAGATGTACTGGGTTTATAACAGCTTTGCCTCAGTGGTGGATAAACTTAGCCATAAACACTTTGCTGCTCCTCTCATCAAGAGGTGGAATCTATTTCTTCCCATCTTTAGTCTAGGAGATAGTTCTGTGACCTGCTTTCAGGACACTACTTATTTTTCAGCTGTGAGGAGTATAATTAGCTGACAGGTATAGCTGCAGAACCTGTAGAATCCTTTGTAGCATTCAAGCTAAGGCACTGCTCTTCAGTTCGTCTTCCAACCATGGACAGAGCGGGGCTATTTCTGCCAGTGCAGGCCTCTCCTGTACCCTGTCTTTTCTCTGCAGCTCTCCGTTACTAGGTTGGTCAAGACTTCCTGAGATCTGCACTGCATTTCTTATACTGTTCTCCTAGATTCTTCTTCTTACCCTCTTTCAGAAGTGTAGGATCTGCTTTGTGGTCTGAGAAGGCTTCCCATGCATTATCCTCTTTTCTTCCTTGTTATCATTCATAGGTGTTACTCTTCAATAAACATCTTTATTCCTAATTCTGGCTTAGCATCTGCTTCTGTTAGGATCTGAGCAAGATGCGATGGACAAAACTAAACTGAGAGATGGATCAGTTTAGAAAAATTTTAAGGTCTCTTCTAACTCAGCAATCCTATAATATTATGCTGTGCCATCTAATGGCTCCCAGGTGGAGTTGGATAATCATTTTATAGCAATTCTAAGAAGTAAGGCAAGAGATACCTTTTGGGGTAGAGAAGGCACCTGTCTAAATCACAAACTTTATATTTTGGGAAATATTTTCTTCAAAATTGCAAAGGTGCATTTGGTCTTAAAATGTAATTCATTTGCTAATATTTGTAACTATCTGGAGTAATTTAAATCTACTAAAGAGCACAAAAAGATGGAAATACATCAGTGTCTAGTAAAAGATGTCTATTTAAATTAAGCTGCTTGCAACACACATGTTTTCTGGACAGATAGCACCAACATTGAAGATGATTAAAGAAAGCAGTATAGAAAAAGTGTCAATTCTGGTGCTATTTATTATAATTTGGAAAATAATCTTCCAGTACATCCCAATCTTACATAATTAGCACATAACAAAGTAACAAATAATAATAATCAGCTTTGAAATATGGACACTATTAAATTATGCATCTCTTGAATATATGTGGAATTCCAGAAGAAATTAAAATGTACTGAAATTATCTTATTAATCTTGAGTTGGAATGAAGTTCTTTAAAGTTTTTTAATGTTGTGCTTATGTCAAATGAATGTAGAACAAATGCTTACTTTGAAGGTTTGAAATTAAAAAATTCAGAAAATATGATTATTAGGCCAGCCTGTGTTTCCCAGACCTCCTCTGTTTATTACAGGCGATAAAACTAGGGCAAAAAGCAGCAGCCAAAATATAACGTGCCTTTGTGGTCATGCATACTCCAACTTCTCTCATGTTCTTTTGAGATAAATTCTGGAATCCCTGGGTATATCCCATGATATTTAGTAATAGGATATTGCTGTCATGGCGCGTGGAGTTTTTGATTTGCCTTCTATTTTTAAAGCCACCTTTATTGAGCCTCTATCATCTGCCAGATAGTACACCAAGTTCTTCAAGTAAATCACCTCATTACTATCACAACAATCATATTAGATATGGGATATTATTGTTTCCATTTTGCACTCAAGGAATCTGAGGGTTAGAGAGGTTAGACAACATGACCCATGTCACCGTGGTGCATAAGAATGGCGGTGCCTGGGTTGTAACTTAGCTGCGGCTGGCTGCAAGGTCTGCGCTGTCATAACTGCCGTGTTACCTAGACTTCTCTCTTCTCCTACTTGCTCTTCTGTTGTGTCAGCCACTGAGAGTCAAAAGTGCCACTAGTCAGCGTGGAAGACACTGCTGTTGCTCTGCCGCCGCTGAGACACAGGCTGTGGGTGCCCAAGGTGCAGGGAGCTGATGTGCAGGGGGCCGAAGGAGCTCTCGTCGCTGCCAAACGTGCTGTTATCACTGACTGCACTGCTGCTGTCATTAGTGCTGCTGCCCACACCGCCGGCCGAGCTGATGCCTTGGGCTCTCAGGGTCTCAGGGCGATTCTGTAGACAGGCAGCTGCTTGTAGATTCCACTTGCTCACTACCTGTAGATCCTGTGCCGTAGGACTCAGGCTTACGTCCACGGAGCCTGGGATGGAAGACGATGGGGGGTATGTTTTGTCTTCCCCGACATCTGGGGCAGCTGGCCTTGAACCAAACACATGTACTTCGGTTTTCTCTTTTCTCTTCTTCCTTAGAGGCTCTTTCTTCTTGCATGCCATGCCCCACCAGCCCTGGAAGCATGAGCATAAACCCTTGAACCTTAGAATGAACGTAATTTAGTCTTAATGCGGAAGCCCCACTACATTGGATGTTTCAGTTTGAAAAATATAAAGAGCCCTTATATTTTATAATCATGAATATATACTTAGCTGTGCAAGAATTGAATCATGCTAATTATTAAAGAATTGCTATAAACCACTTTGATCTCCAGCAAGGGTGGTTTCAGTTTGATTTACATTATTTGTAAGAAAAAATAATTACTAGAGCCCAGAAAGTCAAATCTTTCTTTGAAGCTCTATCAATATTCATACAACTCATATCAAAAGGCGTACAGGGACAAGGTGATTTTGTTGGCGGGGTGATTCTTTTTTACTTTTGCTTCCAACCCTAACTCAAAAGGAGGGCAGTGTTGTCTCAAAGCTGGAAAATAAGGAAATAGCATGAAAATTTACAAACCTCTACTCGTTAAAAACATAAAAAATAAGGAATTTTTAACTGAAGGAAAAGAATGTCACATTGCTGAATTCTTTACCATCTTAACTGAAAGCAAAAACCTGTTTGAAGTTTTTAATTGAGAAAAGCATATGGGGGAAAAGAGCTCTAAGTTCTATGCCAGAAGTGTTTCTTTTTCTTTTATTGCTTACAACTAGTCCAGAAAGAAAAAAAATAGTTGTGTCAGGATCCTCTTCTTAAGGACTATTTTTTTCCCTTAAGGATAAAGCTGTCAATTTTCATGTTTGAGTACAGTTCAAGTTTATATTTCCATTCTACGTGCAATAATAATTGAGAGTTTTATGTTTTTTCTTCCAGTTTTATCAAGATATGATTAGAGTATCATTGACTTACAACACTATGTTAGTTTCTGTTACACAACGTAGTGCTTTGATATTTCTGTACATTTCAAAATGATCACCACGATAAGTCTAGTTACCATCTCTCACCATACAGAGATGTAGCATTATTATTAACTATATTCCGCACAGTGTACACTTCTCAAGGTGACTCATTTATTTTGCAGCGAGAACTTTGTACCTCTTAATCTCCCTCACCTGTTTCACCTGCTTTATGTTTTATTAATTAAGAAAATGGGGATTGGTAAATAATACTTAAGCACATACGTTTCAGACAGGGTGAGCTTCTTGATTTGTCAGATGTATGGATTTATAGAATGAATTTGCATTCAGTACTTTTATTTCCAGTAAATTGCATGAGGAATGTAGTTTATTTAACAAATGTAAATATGTGAATTTTGAATATATTTATATATTTAAAGTTATCCTAACACATACATGTTAGGATGTTGTTTTTTACGTGTGTAATGTACATTTTTTCTTCTTAATTGATTTTAAAAATTTTAAAATTGAAGTGAAAGAAAAATATGTTAGTCTTTGAAAAACAACCTAATAATGTTATTGTGTTTAAACATCATACATAGATACCTGTTTTGTTATTTTCTGAGATACATGCCAGAGTATATTGTAAAGAATTCTATCTCTGGATAAAATAAAATTCCAGAAGCAGTGCAGAGAAAAATAAAGTATAGTTGCCTCATATTTCTGATCCTCCTTACTTTTTAGTTTTTAGTGGGAATTTATGCCTCTTCCATAAAGGGGCTAATGTTCTAATGTAGTTAAAATTGTAGAGGAAGAGCTCTTAAAAGTTTGTAGGATGACAAATGACATTTATAAATATTAGTGTTTATTAGTATTTAATATCCTTTCTATTGTCTGCACTTAATGTTTCCATCTCATTTCAACAGTATGTGTAAGAAATGGCTGGTCCTTTCCTAGATAGTTTTATTCCTCCTTGTGCTGTAAACCTGTTTAGGCAGATAAGGTTTGCAAGTAGCTGAATTCAGAGTTCATATTGGAGTAGACTGGTGGGAATATTTCTCAATAGTTTTTCAAGGAAATACTAACTACTTTATCCTATATATTGAAATTATTTTTATCTTTACTATATACAACCATAGAAAACTTTAGTTCATGAATTCTTAGAAAATTAAAACAAAGCAAAACAATGCTTTGGAAAACAATCAATTAAAACCATAAATGGTGTAGGGAATCCCTGGAAATAGAAATGCTACCAAATGCTACTACAGAGTGGATTTTTTTAATGTCTGAATTCAGTAACCTGTGAAAGGAGAACTTTTAAATTGAAAATAATGACAGCGCCTTAATTATGGTGATTTTATTGAAAGCCTGCTACTGCAATAATAAGGTGCATTTTAGGTTTCCAGAGCCATGGCAGCTGTCAAAAACCAACAATTTTTCCCTGAGAATAGGTTTGGTGTAATGTTTTTCAAGGGCAAGTTGCTCAGCTCTTGTCTCAGTGAGCACAGCTAGTTAATATTCAGCAGTTTTCTTAATCAAAATTGTATGTCCTGTTCCCTAGAGTGTTTGTTAAAGTGATTGTGTGTTTATCAGAGCCTTCAACAGCAGAAACAGAATATTCCTAGACGAGGTGTTGGTAATGAGAACCTATATTTTCCCAGGGTGCTGATAAGAAATAGAAAATGCTGTCAAAATACATTGTTTGTAAAAAAAAAAAAAATAATTACTATAGCTCAAAAAGTCAAACCTTTCTTTGAAGCCCTTGTACTTTCTATTACTTCAGTTGTTTACTTAGGACAGTGGGGCAGCAGGTGTATGGTGATATCCTACTATAAACTCCAGGAATTTCATGCTAGTGACCAAATAGTCTGGGGAGCTATTAATCATTGCTTCTGTTGGATGGCTGATTAAGGTTCTTCACAACATGTTTCCTTTAGATTACAGAAAGTTCTTAATGAAGTAAAGCTTGGGGGGCATTAGAGAGCTCAATCCGGCATTCTGCACATGGTGGGGAAAGCAAGCGTTGCCAGAAGTAAAATAATGCAACAGCTAACGTTTTCCATGAAATACAGTGTCTAAGATGCAGGTTTTGTTACTGCTTTTGTTTTTTACCTCAAATTATTTTACATTGCCAGGTGATACTGAGCTGGAAGCAGAGCTATCCTGTTGGGTATGACTTTTCTTTCCAAGGGTGGTACCTACCACTTAGACACACATGCGCGCACGCGCACACACCTCTTTCTCTCCCTCTCTCTCTCTCCCCTCCTTGAAATAATCAAGGATACATTGTTTGAAAAATAGGGTCCCTGTAAAACTAAGAAGAACATTTTGTATATTATTTGTTTTGTCTCCAGTTGAATTCTATGAGGAATGAAGTCTTCTGCAAACAGTTCATTTTAATTAGTATGTTGGTAGATTCTCCTGTAGAATCGTACATTCACTAATAAAAAGTTTTCCGCCATTGTTTCACATAATAAAACGTGTACTTTGAACATTAATTAGGAAACAATGCACCTAAAACCCATCGGAGTTAATCTCTGTAAAAAATAATTTTTTTGAAGGTTATAGCCAGGGATATTGATCACTTCAGTGATACTGAGACAAGTACTGCGCTTTATGTATTGATCTTTGACATAGAAAGATGGGTACATTAATGTAAAAAATTGATTGTTGCTATGTATTTGAAACTTAAGCCACATTATTTGCTGATATTCAAAATAACTAATTTACTTGGTATTGTTATGTGTAGTTAATTAATTTCTAACTACTTTTTAGATAAATTGATCATTTCATATTTTAATTTATTCTAAGTTGTAGCTTATAATTGTTTCAAAATGTGAATCACAGATTGATTTGATACCAGTTTTTGGTAGAATTGTGGATCAGTCAGTCCAGTCAGGAGATGGAAACCATAGAAGGTTAAACAAGAGTTTAATATAAAAAATTATTAAATTGTGACAACAGAGTAACTATGCGATATAGGGAAACTTATGCAATATCCTGGGGCCAAGGGAGTGTACCAAGGAAGGACAAACTCGGAAGAGGTTCAGATCTTTGGAGAAAAGGTATAATTCATCCCATTGGATAGCAGAGAAGTTCATGGGTTTGGTCACACATCTGGAGGTGGTCCCCAGTTGCTGGATAACATGGCAGCAGAGAGAGCAGGAGGAGCCCTGGCAATCAAACCAGAGATGGCGTGTCAGAGGGCGTGGGCCCCCTCCAGGTTGCTCGTCGGGCAGAGTCCTCACTGCAAAGGAACTGAGGACCTGTAGTGGGACCATCAGGAGTTCAGACAGGTAGCACCCAGGCCTACACAGGCAATTCTGGCCTTGGCGCGGGTTGTGAGATTGGCGAGGAGTCATGCATTCTGAGCTCCATGTGTGGCCGGGGTAGAGCTCCACTAAATGTGTTCACAGTCACATCCAGACCACTGATCTCCCCCCGCAACCAGCAGAAACCTCGGGAGAGCCCCTTCTTTCTCTGGTATCCCTCCAGCTTTCTCTATCAGGAAAGGTCAACAGTGTGCTTATTATAAAGAAGAAATGCTTAAAGGAATTCCACTTATGATCACAAAGGATATATCTATTGGAGGGTGCATTCAGAGCTGGAAGGCAGTTAATTCATAACTGGCATACATTGCATCTCATTTAGATGTAGTTGTAGTTAATGTTGTAACAAAACCGATAATTCTGTTACCAATGTCATGTTCTCTACAGGTGCCCTAGTTTTAGCCCCTTGTACTTGTCTATCCTGATTAGTCGCATTATCCATGTTTTCAGTAGCTGAGAGCTTAAGACTGTGCTTAGTTTTCACTGTATCTTGTATACACACCATGCATAGCTCTCTGCAGTGGTATAGGAGCCCGTCTACATATGCCACTGTATGTATTCCCACATTCTTTAGATTGAGTGTTTGAGCAACCTCAGTGGGAAAGACTCATGGAGTATCAATAAACTTCTAATTTGAGCCATTTAGATCTCTTTTATAAGCAAGTGAGGAAACTACTTACCCCTAGAGTCTGAACTAGAAATAGCACGCAGTTCATTTGGCAAAGCTAAAGAGCGATATTGATTTTGAGGCACTGAGGAACACGCAAGTGCATAGATGAGTTTTTTACTAGGTATTTTTTTCTCTGCTATTAGTACAACTATTATTGTAGTTAAGGTGAGAAAAAGTTATTATTAGTGACTGCTTCCTGGTGTTCTATAGATGCTATTACTTACATTTATATTCATATACTGTTGTGATCATATATCAATGAGCTGTCAACTATGTATATGTAAGAGAGAGGTATACAGGTATACACGTGTCAAGGTGTTTAACAAGATGTATACTAATTAATAATTCTTTGATAAAACTGGTTTATTGTGAACCACAGTAACAGCTGTGTGCTAAATCACTCACAATATTTATGTCTATTATTGCTTTAACATAGGAATTAACACTGGCAAGCAAATTTTTTTTCTAGCACCCAGGACATAGAACAGTTTTATTATAAGTGGTTTACTCTTTCTTAGGTTAAAGGAAAAAAAAGTCTTTGATGGAAATACTGTAATTGCTTTGACAATTTGTTTTGTATTTATAATCTTTCCTCAGGGTGGGTGCTTTTTCTACCCCCTTTAGGGAAAAGAAGGAAGGAGGGAGTATTTTATCATACATGTTAAAAAATTTCCAACATGAATAAATCCAACAGATAAATTGCTTGCAATTACATTTTTAAAAGAGCGTTTCAGGAACATAAGCATTGAAAAGCTAATACTTAAGTACAAATGGTTCATTTGTCGTGTGGAAAATAGGTGATGCTATAAAAGCCATTATGATCCACCCTTATAAAATGAGTAATGGAATAATTATAGGAAAAGAAATATGCTTTGCTGTGAAAGCATTTTCTGAAATCTTGTAACATTAAGGTAAAATCTACTAACCCTGAATTCAATGCGTAATAATAAGGTCTATGAATGAATTCATCTCCATCTACCATGAATATAACAAAGTATTCCATGTTGAAGTGGATGTAAGAGCAATATAAGATACTACTCCCAATTTTAAGGAGCTTGAAGTCTTTAGCTTTTTAACTGTAGATATTTTGTTTGTTTCTGCCACAGTACCAAGAAACGTACGAAATAATTGAGTCAAAAATACATAACTCATTTAAACAAAAAAGAGTAAAAAAAGAGTTAAATGATGGAAAAGAACATGGGGCTAATAAATGGTAGGTTATCAGTTAACAGACATTCACAAAGTGCATCATTTCCATGGCTCTGTGAACTTTAAGCTTGAAAGCAATAAGTTTATTTTTCCTTTGGTTATAAAGGGGTAACAAGTAATTATAGACACCATTTATTGAGTGTACTCTAAGTACAAGACTGATATGCGCAGAATTGATATGCGATTTTTATACTAGGCCTCTAAGATACACATTATTTGGAACCTCTTAGTTTTAAATGGAAGTTCAGACACAACAGGAGATTTGCACATGGTCACACAGCCAAAAGTATGAACAGAGATACCAATTCTGGTTTGCACATCCCCAAAGCCAGGCCCATTCCACTACACAGTTTGGCTTCTAAAAGTTAAAAATAATTAAAGCATTTACTTCTTTAGATGTTAAGGAATTGATAATTTTAATAACTTCCATGTTGAATTTAAAGACTGAAAATTCAGCTGGTAATTTCTATTTGATTTATAGTCACTCAGCTTTTACTTCTGTTCCCTCTAAAGTAGTTGAAAACTAAAATGTGATATAAGTGAGCAAGGTGAATATAATTTTTGAAAATCATTTCTTTCCTACATCTGGGAACCTTCCTTTTGCTATTGAGGCTTTCACTGGTATTTCTGTGTTTCCCTCATGGCTTGCGTAACAAAAACTGTGTTGACTTCATCTTTGTGGCTTATTTCCAGATTCTTATTTCTCTAACGTTACTTCTTAAATATTACAGGAATGAAAATAATAATCATCACAATAGTGAATTTTCACATTTCCCTTTCATTTTCTATCATCCCATTATACCAATAAATATATTGAGTATTTTCAGGTTTATTTCTTACCTCTTCAATTAGAAGGTAAGCTACTTAAAGGTTGTGTCACCATTTTCTCTTAATGAGGGAGGCTGTACACAGAGGTTACTTATATAATAAATATTATAGATTAAACATCTGATTATTCTGAGTAGGGGGAGTGTTATGAAATCAGGTTTTGGTAATTCTAACAAGATGTTTGATAGACTTGGTTTCTGAACTTCTTGGCAAGATTAGTCCATTATGATAATATGCATATTTTGCAAGTTTGGAATAAGAAATATTGCATTCTCATTAGTAAGAGCCCTGACAAATGGTCCAACATTAGAAAAATTCATCAAATTTTTTACAGTGAGGTGGTGTGATATCATCGGGAAGAGGTTAAATGCTTTGCCAGAAAGATCCAGAAACAAGTCTAAGCTCTAAAAATTCCTTAGAAATATGCTTAGAGGCATCATGGCTGAGTGAATAGAGAACGAGCTTTAGAGTTACATGACCTGGGTTTGAATTCCAACTCTATCATTAGCTCTATGAATTTAGCCAAGTTAAGTAATCTCACTAAACCATGTTTCTTCACCTATGAAATAAAAATAATAGCATCTCTCCCTATAAGGTTTTTGTGAGGATTAACTAGAATGATAAATGAAAAGTATCTAGAACAAAGAAGTTGCTGAACAAATGCAGCTACTTTCAGTTTTAAATATCAAAGTCTATTTGATGCAGATTATTTGATGTACTGAAGATTATTAATTTTCTGAGTATTGTGGGGAGAAAATCAAAGAGATTTTAACTATCACAGAAAGCCTACTTGTTCCCTAGTATGGCTATTAAAAACTGTGAATAGCATTTTAAAAACATTTTGAATTCTATCTTTAAGGTAAACATGTACAGTGACTTTTAGTTCTTGGGAAAATTTAGTCTGATGTTGTTTTGGGCTCTTAGGTTAATTAGTCTCTTCATCTGAAAGAGTTAAGCTGCTGGTGACTGACCTTTTCTCTAAGCTAATGGGTGTGTTAGGATCTTTAATCTGCTTCCTTTTAGTTTCCTTCTCTTAAGTCACAGAGTTCAGGAATAAGACATTCTTTGGTGAGTTGTGTTTATTACATGCTCGTATAACAGCCCATTGTTATTTAAGAATTAACTGTAGAGTTTTTATTCCTATGTATTATAAAAATCAGAACAATTGTGCAAAAATGAGCATTATACATCAAGATAATATTTGTTACATTTTCAAGTGAGTGAATTGATCTATATGTGAAGAATTTTTAGTTGAAATAGTTGTTTAGTGATTTTGACCCTCTTACTGAGTTCCTTCAGGCCAACTTCATACATTCTGTCTTCCTTCTGGTGTTTGTAAAATGGTCAATTGGAATGATTATGTTCAGCTTTGAAGTTCTAGGCCCATCGATCTAATAAAAATGTCCCAGAACACATTGTGAAATGTTTTTAACCAGACGGAGTCTAGTAACCTAGAGAAATTGGACAGAACAAGTAACTTTCCTTTTTTTTCTCAGGGAGTAAATATAGACAGAAGTTATAGAGAAGATGATTAAGACTGATCTCTAAATATTCAGTCATCCTAAAATAGTTATCCCTCTCACAGAAGGGAGCATTATTATTTACTAGGATTACGAACCAGTTGATCACCTGACATCTTGTGGCTGATTGTGGGTTGGTGAGGGAATGAAAAAAGCCTTTGTGAAGCATCGGCATCTTCACAGTTGCATTTCACAGATAACAGTTTTGATTTTCAGCACTTTTTGTGCTTAAAAATAATGTGTGTGTGTTTGTGTGTGTATCTTAACTTTGAACATGAGAAAATTAAACCTCAGACAAGTCAAATATTTTTCAAGGTCATATAGTTTAAAATTGACAAATGGAATTTCAACCCAGTTTAGTCTGATTTCAAATTCTCATCTTTGCTGCCATGTGCCTTTGTTTCTGAACTTCATTATAATTTTAAGTGCCTTGCTGACTGAATTACAAATGAATATGTTTGTCTTGTTCTCAATAAAAATTCATTCACTTCTGTAATATTGAGTGTCTGCTGGTGCTTAGTATTCTAGTCACTAGGGATACAGCAGTGAACAAGATGGACACAGTCCTTGCTTTCAGGAAGATTATTTTCTAGTTGGGAAGGACACCAATAATCAGTTGGGGGAAAAAAGCAATAAAAATATCAGGTATTCAGAAGTTCAGTGGTAGAAAATTAAAATGAGGTAATGTGGCTGAGAGTGACTGAGCAGCCTCTTTGGATTGATTAGTCAGGGAAGGTCTCCTAAGGATGTGATATTTAAAACAGGTGTTACTGGCCAAAAAGAGTCAGTCACATGACAACTGAGACTGGGGGAGGAGGTTGTTAATCAGGGCAAAGAACCTAAGTGTTCCTGATAGAAATAGTAGAGTTGTGGTGATGAGGTTAGAAGGCAGGCCTGGGTCAGGTCACGTAAGGGTATAGAATTTATGTGCAACTAGAAGCAGCCATATGGAATTAATTAGAAAATGGACATGAAGGTAACTCTTGTAGGTCTGTGGAGTGTGATTGTGGAGGCAAGAATGGAAACAGAGATCCCGGAGAAGAGTTGTGTGCTATTGCCAAACTAGGGGTAAAGCCGTGTGGCTTCCACTGAAATGGGCTAGATGTGGGTGGTGAATAAAAAGAGGAAGCATTAATATTGTTAAAATGACCATAGTACCCAAAGCAATCTCCAGATTAAATGTGATCCCATCAAATTACCCATGACATTTTTCACAGGACTAGAACAAATAATCCTAAAATTTATATGGAACCATAAAAAACCCAGAATTGCCAAAGCAATCCTGAGGAAAACTGGAGGCATGACCCTCCCAGATTTCAGACAGTAGTACAAAGCTACAGTAATCAGAACAGCATGATACTGTCACAAAAAACAGACAGGGGTCAATGGAACAGAATAGAGAGCCCAGAAATAAACCCACACACCTACGGTCAATTAATATTTGACAAAGGAGGCAAGAATATACAATGGAGAAAAGACAGTCTCTTCAGCAAGTAGTGTTGGGAAAGCTGGACAGCTGCATGTAACTCAGTGAAGCTAGAAAATTACCTCATACCATACACAAAAATAAACTCAAAATGGCTTAAAGACTTAAATATAAGATGTGACACCATAAAACTCCTACAAGAGAACATAGGTGAAACATTCTCTGACATAAGTCTTAGCAGTGTTTTCTTAGGTTAGTCTCCCAAGGCGATAGAAATAAAAGCAAAAATAAGCAAATGGGACCTAATCAAACTTACAAGCTTTTGCACAGCAAAGGAAACCATAAACAAAATGAAAAGACAATCTATGGAATGGGAGACAATAATTTGCAAACTATGCAACCTTCAAGGGCTTAATTTCCAAAGTATACAGATAGCATACAACTCAATAACAAAAAAACAAACAACCAAATCAAAAAATGGGCAGGGGCTTCCCTGGTGGCGCAGTGGTTGAGAATCTGCCTGCTAATGCAGGGGACACGGGTTCGAGCCCTGGCCTGGGAAGATCCCACATGCCGCGGAGCAACTAGGCCCGTGAGCCACAACTACTGAGCCTGCGCGTCTGGAGCCTGTGCTCCGCAACAAGAGAGGCCGCGATAGTGAGAGGCCCGCGCACCGCGATGAAGAGTGGCCCCCGCTTGCCGCAACTAGAGAAAGCCTTCGCACAGAAACGAAGACCCAACACAGCCAAAAATAAATAAATAAATAATAATTAAAAAAAAAAAATGGGCAGAAGACCTAAATAGACATTTCACCAAAGAAGACATACAGATGGCCATTTGGCACATGAAAAGATGTTCAACACCACTAATTATTAGAGAAATGCAAATCAAAACTACAATGAGGTATCACCTCACACTGGTCAGAATGGCCATCATCAAAAAATCTACAAACAATAAATGCTGGAGAGGGTGCTGGTAAAGGGAACCCTCTTACACTGTTGGTTGGAAGGAAATTGATACAGTCACTGTGGAGCACAGTACGGAGGTTCCTTAAAAGACTAAAAATAAAGTTACCATATGATCCAGCAATCCCATTCCTGGGCATATAGCCAGAGAAAACTTTAATTTGAAAAGATACATGCACCCCAATGTTCATAGCAGCACATTACAATAATCAAGACGTGAAAGCAATCTAAATGTCCATGGACAGATGAATGAATAAAGAAGGTGTGGTACACACACACACACACACACACACACACACACAATGGACTATTATTCATAAAAAATAATGAAAATGCCATTTGAAGCAACATGGATGGACCTAGAGATTATCATACTAGGGAAAGTAAGTCAGAGAAAGACAAATATCATAGTATATCACTTATATGTGGAATCTGAATTATTATACAAATGAACTTATTTACAAAACAAAGAGACCCACAGACATAGAAAACACACTTATGGTAACCAAAGGGGAAAGGGGGTGGGGGAGGGATAAATTTGGAGTTTGAGATTAGCAGATTCAAACTATTGTATATAAAATAAACAACAGAGACCTACTGTATAGCACAGGGAACTATATTCAATATCCTGTAATAAACCATAACGGAAAAGAATATGAAAAAGAATATACATATATGTGTATAACTGAATCACTTTGCTGTACACCAGGGACAAACACAACATTGTAAATTAACTATACTTCAATAAAAAAAAAAGAGGAATCCTGGATAACCCCATTGACTTTTTTTAGTATGTTGGTGGATGATGGTACAGTTTATTGAGAAGGGAGAACAGATTTGATGGTTGGAGTGAGAAAGTCACGGTTTATTAGGGTCAAGTTAAGTTTAAATATTAGTTTGAACCATGTGAAATTACTTGTATTCAATTTTTGACTGTCAAAAGTGGTAATTTCTTATAGCTCAACCTAATACTTAATAGACATTCTTGCAGAGATTTAAAATAGGCCACTGCACATCTAAGTCTGAAGTACTAGGAGGCAATCTGGGTCGAATACATAGATTTGAGAGTCATCACTGTGGGAACAGATGAGGTAAAGAAAAAAAAAAAGGAGTATGTATATATAGCAAAGAACAGGGTCCAGGATGATCCAAAGTGGAAGCAAGATGAATTGTATGGGTTGGCGAGATGTGGGAAGTTACTAATGAGGTCCTTTTCCTTGCTTGTTTGCGATTATCTGACCCTCATTTACTTCTGTGTATTTTTGTTGGTATCTGAATGTGAAACCTAAGCTCTATTTGCTTACACATTTTGCATCCTATTGGTTAAGTGAGCCTTGGGCTATTTTGAAGTGTTCTGTATTTTATTTTATTTTATTTATTTTATATTTTATTTTTTAAAATAAGATTCGTGTGGTACAGTGGAGTCTGGGGGATAAACAGATGGTGGAGATGATAAATAGAACTTTCATAGCCAAAATGGCTCTTTCTTGCTTTATTTTTTTGCCAAGAATGTAGCTTTCCCACCTGTGTCAACATGCATCTGCACACACACACAAATCATCAAAAACATGAATTTAGGATTTGGTATAACTTCTGATTTTTTCCTACCAAACATAGTGTATTTGGGGGCATTTTTAAAAGTATCTATGCATCATTAATCAGAAACTAAATCAGATTAGAAACTAAAAGAATATACTGGATATAGAAAACACTTTTATGAGCCAGTAGTTTGGGTTTACATATAAATGTTTTAACTACATATTACCAGAGTTAGTTATCAAAATTGATATGTGCCTCAGCAAACAATGGGCAAGAAAGTGCTATCAAATTTTGATCTATTACAGAGTTAAGGAAAGGTAAAGGAACTAGTTATAGTTGTTGATACATACTGGTTACTATCTGAATAATAATTCACAATAATCTCAGGAAGTTATAGATAGAAAATATAGCCTAGCAAAAGTATTGAAGAAAAACTTGCTGTGAAAATTGGAGTGCTCTGAATACTAAACTAACACTTTTCACACCATCAGATTTTATTTTAAAGTATAATTTTGCAAAGAATTAAACAAATTATTTGTTGTAAAAATTGGATTCCAATCTGAAAAATAACTAAAAAAAAAAGGTAATTTAAAATTTGTATTACTACTTCTCCAGATTTATGGTGAATTTTGAAAACATCTGTTTTTATCCCAAGAGAGAATGGAAGTGACCATCATAGCAAATGTAAATCTAGACTAGATAAACATATAAAATTAGAAATATATAATAAACATATTACATATTTATAGGGAGATATTGGGGATACTAAATGGATTGTACAGTTGTTTTCATATGTAGTATCTATGAAATATATATATATGAAAAAAAAAATATAGACTGGTTCCTATTTATGTTTTGCTTGCTTTAAAGGAAAGCATAATTGATCTGATTTTTAGAATGAAGCAGTTTCTCATCATGTATTAGAGGATATCATTTACTATAAAATTTCCAATACTGCCAACATATTTTTTTGGTCAAAAAATGTAACAGAGAAAACAAAATTTTAAAAATTATTTTCATTGTTTACATTTCCAAAATGAAATACTGGCAGGGGTGTATATTAGGTTATAACATAGTTTGAACAAATTGGCAAACATATTTAATTGTTTTATTGATGATTAGGTTTATAGGTCTCATAGTTCTTCTGTATGTAAGTGTTGAAAGTGAAAAATATGCAAATAAACAACCGAACCTTACACCTGAAGGAACTAGAGAAAGAACAAACAAAACCCAAAGTTAAGAGGAGGACAGAAATCATAAAGATCAGAGCAGAAATAAATGAAGTAGAGATGAAGAAAACAATAGAAAAGATCAATGAAACTAAAAGGTGGTTCTTTGAGAAGATAAACAAAATTGATAAACTTATAGCCAGACTCATCAAGAAAAAGGGGGAGAGGGCTCAAATCAATAAAATCAGAAACAAAAAAGGAGACATTACAATGGACATCACAGAAATCAAAGGATCATAAAAGACTGCTACAAGCAACTATATGCCAAAAAATGGACAACCTAGAAGAAATGGACAAATTCTTAGAAAGGTGCAATCTCCCAAGACTGAACCAGGAAGAAACAGAAAATATGAACTGATCATTCACAAGTACTGAAATTGAAACTGATTTAAAAACTTCCAACAAACAAAAGTCCAGGACCAGATGGCTTCACAGGCGAATTCCATCAAACATTTAGGGAAGAGATAATATCTGTGCTTCTCAAACTATTCCAAAAAATCTCAGAGGAAGGAACACTTACATACTCATTCTGTGAGGCCTCCATCACCCTGATACCAAAACCAGACAAAGATACCACAAAAAAAGAAAATTATAGGCCAGTATCACTGATGAGTATAGATGCAAAAATCCTCAAGAAAATACTAGCAAACCACATCCAACAATACATGAGAAGGATCATACACCATGATCAAGTGGCATTTATCTCAGGGATGCAAGGATTTTTCAATATCTGCAAAGCAATCAGTGTGATACACCACATCAACAAACTGAAGAATAAAAACCATGTGATCATTTCAATAGATGTAGAAAAAGCTTCTGAAAAAATTCAACATCTGTTTATGATAAAAAATCTCCAGAAAGTGGGCATAGAGGGAACATACCTCAACACAGTAAAGGCCATATATGACAAACCCACAGCAAAAATCATTCTCAATGGTGAAAAGCTCAAAGCACTTGCTCTAAGATCAGGAACAAGACAAGGATGTCCACTCTCGCCACTTTTATTCAACATAGTTTTGGAAGTCCTAGCCATGGCAGAGAAGAAAAAGAAATAAAAGGAATCCAGATGGAAAAGAAGAAGTAAAACTCACTGTTTGCAGATGACATGATATTATACATAGAAAATCCTAAAGATGCTACCAGAAAACTACTAGAGCTCAACAATGAATTTGGTAAAGTTGCAGGATGCAAAATTAATACACAGAAATCTGTTGCATTTCTATATACTAACGAAAGACCAGAAAGAGAAATTAAAGAAACAATCCCGTTTATCATTGCATCAAAAAGAGTAAAATACCTAAGAATAAACCTACCTAAGGAGACAAAAGACCTGTACTCCGAAAACTATAAGACACTGATGAAGGAAACAGAAGAAGACACAAACAGATGGAAAGATATACCATGTTCTTGGATTGGAAGAATCAATATTGTCAAAATGACTATACTACCCAAGGCAATCTACAGATTCAGTGCACTCCCTATCAAATTACCTATGACATTTTTCACAGGACTAGAACAAAAAAATCTTAAAATTTGTATGGAAACACAAAAGACCCCAAATAGCCAAGCAATCTTGAGAAAGAAAAATGGCGCAGGAGAAATAAGGCTCCCTGACTTCAGACTATACTATAAAGTTACAGTAATCAAAACAGTATGGTACTGGCAAAAAAACAGAAATATAGATCAATGGAACAGGATAAAATCCCAGAAATAAGCCCACACATCTACGGTCAATCTACGACAAAGGAGGCAAGAATATACAGTGGAGAAAAGACAGTCTTCAATAAATGGTGCTGGGAAAACTGGGCAGCTACGTGTAAAAAAAGGGAGATTAGAACATTGTTTAACACCATACACAAAAATAAACTCAAAATGGATTAAAGACCTAAATGTAAGACTGGAAATGTTTTTCCTCTCTAAAACTCTTAGAGGAAAATATAGGCAGAACACTCTTTGACATAATCACAGCAATATCTTTTTTGATCTATCTCCTAGAGTAAGGGAAACAAAAATAAAACAAACATAAATAAAACAAAAGTAAACAAATGGGACCTAATCAAACTTAAAAGCTTTTGCACAGCAAAGGAAACCATAAACAAAATGAAAAGACAGCCCACAGGATGGGAAAAAATATTTGCAAATGGTGTGACTGACAAGGAATTAATCTCCAAAATTTACAAACAGCTCATGCAGCTCGACATCAAAACAAACAACCCAATCAAAGAATAGGCAGAAGACCTAAATAGACATTTCTCCAAAGAAGACATACCGATGGCCAAGAGGCACATGAAAAGATGCTCAACATCACTAACTATTAGAGAAATGCAAATCAAAACTACAATGAGATATCTCACACCAGTCAGAATGGCCATCATCAAAAAGTCTACAAACAATAAATGCTGGCGAGGGAGTGGAGAAAAGGGAACTCTCCTACACACTTGGTGGGAATGCTAATTGGTGCAGCCACTATGGAGAACAGTATGGAGGTTCCTTAGGAAACAGAATAGAGCTACCATATGATCCAGCAATCGCACTCCTGGGCATATTCCAGAGAAAACCATGGTTCAAAAGGGTACATGTACCCCAGTCTGCATTGCAGTGCTGTTTACAATAACCAAGACATGCAAGCGACTAAATGTCCATCGACAGAAGAATGGGTAAAGAATATGTGGTACATATATAGAATGGAATATTACCCAGCCATTAAAAAGAAGGAAATAATGCCATTTGCAGCAACATGGATGGACCTGGAGACTATCATACTAAGTGAAGTAAGTCAGAGAAAGACAAATATATGATATTGCTTGTATGGGGAAGGGAAACAATATGATGCAAAGTTATTTACAAAACAGAAACAGACTCACAGACTTAGAGAATGAACTTATGGTTACCAGGGGGAAAGGGTGAGGAGGAGGGACAGATTGGCAGTTTGGTATTGACATGTACACACTGCTATATTTAAAAATAGACAACCAACAAGGACCTACTGTATAGCACAGGGAACTCTGCTTAATACTCTGTAATAACCTAAATGGGAAAGGAATTTGAAAAAGAATAGATACATATATGTAAATAAAATAAAATAAAATAAAATAGCAGTGTAACTGATAAAAAAAAAGAAAGTGAAAAATACTGTAAATTGATGAATGGACTTTAGAAACAGTTACATATAACACTGGCAGAAGGACTTTGTCTTTTGCATAACATTGTTTTCCTAGGGCCTGATACATAATAGATTCTTAGTAAATACATATGGAATGAATGAATGTGTTGTTACAGAGCTGAGCTTAAACAAACAGTTATTGGTGCTAACTTCACATAATGGATTCTTCATGTCACTTGACTGTTCTTTCATTCCTGCTTCCTAATTGGGTTTTGCTCTTCTGGTCCTGCACTCCAGATTTTATTTCAGAATCATGACACAGTTGGTAATTTACTGATCAGTAAGCAGAGAACTTAAAAACCTCAGGCACTTAACACTAATCTTCTGCTCAGGTCCTTACTTAACTCTTGCATATGTTGACATTAAATACCCATTGACTCTCAGGTCCCACTCTGCTGGATCTTGTCTTCTACCTGGATCTGGCTGAGGTGAGATTCAGATGAACTCTTTCTTTACCATTGTCTGACTTACTTGTAGAAATTTTAAATTCCTAGTTACTTTTCTTGAGCTCCTGACTGTGGTAATACATGTCTAGGTTACTATTTTAGGAAAATGAAAGCATCATTCTGTGGAAAAGACATGGTGTACTTCTTTCTAATTTCTCATAACAGTGTAGTCTGTATTTACAGCCTATATAACCCATCCTGGAAATTGGAGAGATAGAGGAAAGGTTGGTGGGAGAGTTGATAAAATAACAATTGAATGTTTCTACATGTCCTGCTCAATAAGAAAGCATACCACTATTACGTGTGTGTGTGTGTGTCTGTGTGTCTCTTTATTCCTTAGGATTTTCTATATGCAAGATCATGTCATCTGCAAATAGAGGTTTAGTTCTTCCTTTCCAATCTGGATGCCTTTTTTCCCTATTTGTCCTGTCTAGAACCTCCAGTGCAATGTTGAATAGACATGGTGAGAATGGGCATCCCTATTTTTTCCTAAGTTCAGAGAGAAGGCATTTAGACTTTACCCACTAAGTATGATGATAACCTTGAATTTTTCATATGTGTCCTTTAACAGATTGAGGCTTTCCTCCTATTCTTAGTTTGTTGAGAGTTTTTACCATGGAAGTATGTTGGAATTTATCACATGCTTTTGGTGCATCTATGAGATAATTACGTGGTTTTTGTTCTTAATTCTGTTGATATTGTGTATTACAATGATTGATTTTTGGATGTTAAACCAACCTTGCATTCCTTGAAATAATCCATTTGTCATGGTGTATGACCTTTTTATTATGTTTTCTAGGATTTTATGGAGGATTTTGTGTGTAAATTCATAATAAATATTGGTCTTTAGTGTTCTTTTCCATGCTCTTGCCTGGTTGGTATTGGTTAATATTGGCAAATTACCAACCAAGTTGGTATTGGTTAATATTGGCCTCATAGAATAATTTGGGAAGCATTTCCTATTTTTTGGAAGTTTGCAAATAATTTGTATTAATTCTTTTATAAATATTTAGTAAAATTCACCAGTGAAACCATCTTGTTGTGGTCTTTTCTTTCTGGGAAGATTTAAAGTGTCTAATTAATGATCTTTATGGTATGTCTGGTTAGATTTTCTGTTTACTCTTAAGTCAATTTTGGTAGTTTGCATCTCTTGAGAATCTGTCCATTTCATCTGAGTTATGTAATTTGTTGGCATATGGTTGTTCATGGTATTCCTTATAATTATTTTTACTTCCATAAGTTGGTATTGATTTTCTCTCTTTGATTTTTTATTTTAATAATTTGAGTCTTCCCTCTTTTTTCTTGGTCAATCTTGCTGAAGTTTTGTTAATTTTTTTCAATTTTGTTGATTTTCTACATTGTTTTTCTATTTTTTATTTCAGTAGCTAGCACATTAATCTTTATTATTTTCTTTATTATGCATGTGTTAGATTTCATTTGCCTTTTCTTGCCATTGTCCTCAGGTGAAATGTGATGCTATTCGTTTGAAATATTTTTTCAATTGTAATGTGTTTATAGCTATAAACATCCTTCAATTCATTGCTTATGCTGCATCTTATAATTTGTTTATTCTTCATTTATTGCAAAGCATTTTCTAATTTCCCTTTTATTTTTTGATCCATTGGTTATTTAGGAATGTAGTATTTATTCTATATATTTGTGAATTTTCCAAATTACCTTTTGCTATTAATTTCTAACTACATTTCTTTGTGGTTGGAGAACCTGCTTTGTATTATTTTACTTATTCAATTATTCGATGACTCTCTTTATCTTTAGTAATTTTTGTTGTTTCACAGTGTATTTTGTCTGATATTAATATAACCCTTTTTGCTTTGTTGCATTGCTGTTAGTATGGTATATTTTTACTTTTATCTTGTTTGTATCTTGTTTGTCTCCCATAGATAGCATATTTTGGATGCTATTGTTATTTTTATCCAGTGTAACAATCAATCTCTTTTTGACTGGATTGTTTAATTTATACGTTAAATATCTAATCTTATTGTTGATTTGGTTGGATTTATGTCTGCCATTTAATTTTATGTTTTATACACACACATTAATATATAATAGTTATTTTCTTAGTGGTTGTGCTAGGGCTTATAGTATACATCAGAGCTTATTAGAATCAACCTCAGATTTATGCTAATATAATTCTAGTGAGAGTTCTAGAGATGTTACTCCTATAAAGCTCTGTATTTACTTCCCCTTTTGTGATATTATTTTACATGGATATATACAGAGAGAGAGAGGGGGAGAGAGAGCAGTCAGGGATAGATACAGAGAGACACAAGAGAGTCTATGTTACAAACCAGAAAATGTCGTGTTACAATTATTAGCTTAGATACTTTTACGTCTTCTAAGAAAGCTGAGAGAATAAAGCAGAGTAAGTATATATTTGTAGTGTTTGTTATGTTAATCTTTTCATGTACCACTTCTGCTTCTCTTCATTTCTTCCTACAGACTCACTCTACCACCTGGTGTCATTTCTTACTCCAACACAGCTTTGCTCCCACTTACTTCGGTTGTGCTCTTATAAATGTCTTACATTCCTACGAGTTATATGCCCAACAGTATAATTATATACATATTGTTTCATACAATTGCTAACAGTTAAGAAAAGAAAGGAGAGGATGTAATTATGTAGTCTTTTATAGTTTTCTAATTACCTTTACTGACATGCTTTGTTTTTTGGTATGGGTTTAAATTACTTTTGGTTGCCGCGTGCTTTCAGCCTTAAGAACTTCCTTTCATATTTCCTGAAAGGTGGATGTGCTAGCAATGAATTCTCTCAATGTTTGTGGATTTGAGAATGTCTTTGTCTTCATTTTTGAAAGATTATTTTCTGAATATGAGATTCTTAACTGACATTTTTTTTCCTTTTAGCACTTTGAAGAATCTCACTGCTTTATGTTCTCCATTGTTTTTGATGAAACTCCAGGTGTTGTTCTTATGGGGGTTCCCTTGTATGTGACAAATTATTTTCCTCTTGTTGCTTTCAAGATTTTCTTGTGCTTGTTGTTGTTTGCTTGTTTATTTGTTTAGTGATTTTGCCTGACTATTTTAATAAAGTCCATCTCCCTCATAGTGGGTAGCCTCTGATGTAGTTCTTCAGAGGCACAGCCTTGGGAATGTTCACAGTCACCCTGACCTGTTCAAGAGGTGGCAGTGGCTTTAGTCAGTCTCTTTTTGGCTGTCTCTTACTCTGCTTTCCCTGTTAAATTTTTAGCTGGTCTGTTTCTATTGGTATCAATCCTAGCTGTTAGTCTCTACTAATTGCTAGCTGATTGCTCTATTGTTTTCAACAACGCCTAGGGGCATAGATTGCGCTACAGTCTAATTCAATTAAATGTGGGCCACTTTGCAGATGTGTTCCTTGAGACTAGACTTGGAGACTTACTCCTACCCTAGGAGTGCTCTCTTCAGCTGCATTTTCCCCTGGTTCTCTCTATTAAAACTTCTAGCTTTTCTACTGTTATCCTTCTTGCTCTCACAGAGCTACCAGTCTCCTCTTGTTTCTCACCGTAAAATCCTCATTCTTTTCAATAGTATCCTTACACTTGGCACTTCCCATGCTCTGACCCAAATAAAGTCAGCCCCCTTCAGAAGGCCTGTGGGATATTCAGTTTATGGCTTGCCTCTCCTTCTAGGAAGAACCCCTGAATAAGTGCTCTAGAAGTCAGGATGGGGTAGTGGCCCACTTCTCTTGGAACGACATCTTTGCTCTAATGAGTTTGGTACTTGGTGAGTACGGTGGCCCTTGTTCTTGTCTTGATCTTGAATCTACACCTAGGAACTTGCTTATACAAGGTGATCAGGGCCAAGAATAATCATCCAGCTGCACCTAGGGTAATCTTCCACCCTATGAGCGGGGTCTGAGTGAAGGGAGCCCAGGACATTTGGTTGTTTTTGCTTTGGCAACACAGAGCTGGGCAGAATGAGGAGCGCTGGGACCTGCTCTTCCTGGGGAGAAGCCATAGCCCTAGACAGGCTCTGAGAGGAGAGTGAGTCCTGTGTTCTTGGCTGCACATGCTTGTAATAGACCTTCCACCAGGCTGAGCTGGCTAGGGGGGAGTGGGTTGTGGCTCAAATGCCACAGACTCTCACTGTTTTTATTGAGATTTGTCAGATTTTGTTGAATAAATGTTTCTCACGTTGCATATCCTTAGGACAATTTCCTGATATTTTAAGTGGTTGCTTTACTTGATTTTCACCGTTATGATTCTTTCACTGGGGAGAGGGTCCATGGAGCTCCTTATACCCGCATTCTGGAAGTGTACCCTCAAGTCAGTTTTTATCCTTTTTTGCATTGTGTGCTCTCTACAGATGATCACTGTGAAGTTGAAATATTCAAGTTGATGAGACTTTGGATGGGTGTGAAAAACCAAGGACTTTCACAGAGATTCAGTATACATTATGTATTCTTTGGATTTACAAAACACTTTATTTTAGGGAGTTGAAGTGTTTATTGTTGCTTGGTGATGATTATCAAAGATGTGTGAGAAGTGAAAATCTGATCTAAATTTTGGGAAGTTCTAATTAACCTAGCCTAACTCTTTTCTATGAAAAACAAAGTTGGATACTCTAGTCTGTATAATGTTATTGTTTTTTTTTTTTAAAGGATCAGTATCCAAAGGAGTCTAACATGAACATATTTAACTGAATGTTACTTGGTACCCTTATGAAGTCCTGAAATGTAGCTTACAGATAAGATGTGGAGGTCTATATGCATACTATGTTTCAAGCAAAGCAAATGCGTAAAAATGGAATTAGAATAGATACATTTATGAAAAATTTATTAATTTTTAAAATAAGGAATCCCCAGAGTTCCTTCAGTAGATTCCTCCTATAGTGTTCTTAACATTTACTTTCATTTACAAAAATTTGTATATGTTTATAAAAAAGTATATATTGATACCTATATTCCTTTTCATGAACATATTTTTCTTACCTGTACTTTTTCTGCCTCTACTAGTAAGTGCCCTCCTTTTCAGTGAAATGATAGAGTTTTTCAAAGCATACATCAAGAAAACTCTACTCTAGTGCTTTTCATCAAAAAGTAACAATACTTTAATAAACACTGTCTCCCAGTCCTTATTAAAATACCACCAGAATTCCAATTTACTAATTTACAAAGAAGATTATAATGATTACATAGACAGGACTATTTGAATCAGCATGATCATCATATATTTTTCTCATTAGAGAGATCTACATGGGAAGCAAAATCATAATTAGAAGGTTGCTTGGTGACCATGGAATCTGAACAATAGTTAATCTTTGATAATTGGAATTATTCATAGTACCAAGCCATTTTTGCCTATCTTTTTGCATCTTTATCCTCTGTGCTCTACTGTCAATAAATTTGAATCAATTTATAGTAATACAGGCTATAAAAAATTAGGGCATCTCAAACATAAGGATAGTAATTCTAAATATGTAGTGTACAAATCAACAATGATAAATGCAAAATTTTGACATGTACAAAAATATTTTGCAACCTTAGCATTTGGATGTTCTAACAATTTCAGATGTTTATTCCTAGAATAAGCTTTCAGAATCTGATTACAGATGTCCAACCTTTAAATGCATTATACTACACTGAAATTTTAACTGTTGACTATCACCCAAAGAAGTGTAAAAGTTGCCTATCACCCAGTTGAAGCAAGAGAAGTCTTTAGAAAATAGATAGCTAATAGCCAGTGTACAAGTATGATATCTAACATTTGCTTTCTGTGTTTCAGATACTGTTCACGTCAAACGTGTAATGTTGTCCAATAGGTAGGAACTCATTCATTTTATAGAAGAAGAAACTGAAACTATGCATGTTTATATAACTTATCTAAGTTTTATAGCTAGTTAAATGATGGGACTGTGGTATTTACCCCAGCAGCCTAACTCCAGATTTCTCACTCTTATTCTGCCACAGAAATAATACATAAAAGTATGTAAATGTTTTTCTTCATCTTTTATAGTTTATCCCTAGCTTCCATGGATTTGAAAATTATGTTTATTGACACTGTTCCAGTTCCAACTGGAGTTCTCACTGTTCTTTTAACTTAGCTCTTAAAAGCACTGGAGGAGGCCACTCCTAAAGTCTTAGAAATTTCCAACAGTCTTCGTGACCTGACCCATTCTATAATTGCAAAAATACATAAGAGACAAGATAGTTAAGATGCAGAAGGATAAAAGAACAAGATCCAAAGCATGGTGTGCCAGATATTATTCTAATGCCTTACGCATGTTACCTCATTTAACCCATGGTAAAATTCTCTAGGGTGGGCATTACTGCCTCCAGTTTTACAGATAAAGAAACTTAGAGTAAGAGGGGCTATGCTTTGGCTGCATTAAAAATGTGCGTTTGGCTACATAGTTTACAAGTATTTTACCTGAATTGTGCCCATTTGTCCCAAAGTTATTGCTGTTTCCAGTAGTCCCAGTCACATCCTAAAATGTTTACTGAATGCTTGGCATTGCAGGCTCTTTGAATAAGCTGTCATCAGAGTGCTTTTCTGGAGGTAGCTATTATTAACTCTATATTAAGGATGAGAAACTAAGATTCAGTAAGATTAGTCATAAGAAATAAATTTATGTAGCTCACCTTGAGATTGCTATGGTGGATTAGTATACAGTACAAAGAAAAAGTGGATCAGTAATAGTTTTATTTATTTATTGTTGTAGAAAATAGTGGTGGTATTAATAGTGGGTATAAAACGTACTTGAAAATTAACATGATTTTAGCAAATGAAGAACAGGGACCCTGTATGGTTTTCTTTTAATTTTTAAAACATGACACATAACGGCCACTCAGTCAATGTTTATTAAGAAGCAAGCAGAATATATTTGGTGTATTTAAAACTCAGATGGACAAAGCAGAGATTTATGTTGGTTATGGTGGTGGAAAAGAGAGATTCATTCTGGGCTGGATAACAGAGTTTCTGTTGGTCTGGGTGCTTAGAAAAATAAAACCAATAGCATAGATAGGTAGGTAAATAAATAAATCTGAAGAGATTATAGATAAATGTGGAGGCCTATACCCATACTACATTTTAAGCAAATCGAATATATAAACACTGAATTTAGGATAGATACAGCTATGAAAATTTTATTTATTTTATAAAAAAAATCTTTTTAGAATGTCCAGCCTTTTTCTTTTCTTTATTTTTTTATTCAAGTATAGTCAATTTACAATATTAGTTTCAGGTGCACAACATAGTGACTCGATATTTTTATAGATTATACTCCATTTAAAGTTATTACAAAATAATGGCTATATTTCCCTGTGGTGTACAATATATCTTTGTTGCTTATTTATTTTATGCATAGTAGTTTGTGTCCCTTAATCCCATACCCCTGTGTGGTACCTCCCCACTTTCCTCTCCCCAGTGGTAACTAACCACTACTTGGTTCTCTGTATATGTGAGTCTGTTTCTGTTTTGTTATATTCATTCATTTTATATTTTAGATTCCACATGCAAGTGATAACATAGAGTATTTGTCTTTCTCTGTCTGACTTATTTCACTAAGCATAGTACTCTCTAGGTCCATCCACATTGCTGCAAATGGCAGAATTCTATTTTTATATTGCTGAGTAATATTCCCTTGTATATATATATATACCATGTCTTCCTTTTGTTTGTTCTTTTTGTTTGTTCTTTTTGTTTCATAGATAGTTTCCTTTGCTTTGCAAAGACTTTTAAGTTTTATTAGGTCCCATTTGTTTTTCTTTTGCCAGATCCAAAAAAGTATTTTTACAATTTATGTCAAAGACTGTTCTGCCTATGTTCTCTTCTGGGAATTTTATAGTTTCAGGTCTCACATTTAGGTATTTAATCCATTTTGAGCTTATTTCTTTGTATATGATGTGCGGAAATGTTCTTACCTCATTCTTTTACATGTAGCTGTACAGTGTTTTCACCGTCACTTATTGAAGAGACTGTCTTTTCTTTATATATTCTTGCCTCCTTGTTGTAGATTAATTAACCATAACTGCATGAATTTATTTCTGGACTCTCTATTCTGTTCCAGTGATGCTGTTTGGATTACTGTAGTTTTGTAGATTAGTCTGAAGTCAGGGAGCATGATACCTCCTGTTTTGTTCTTTATTCTCAAGATTGCTTTGGCAATTCAGGGTCTTTTGTGGTTCCATATGAATTTCAGGATTATATGTCCTAGTTCTGTGATAAATGTCATGGATATTTTGATAGGGATTTCATTAAATCTGTAGATTGCTTTGGGCAGTATGACCATTTTAACAGTATTAATTCTTCCAATCCAAGAGCAGGGGATGTCTTTCCCTTTCTTTGTATCCTTTTCAAATTCCTTTATCCATGTTTTATAGTTTTCAGAGTATAGGTCTTTCACTTCCTTGGTTAAGTTTATTCCTAGGTATTTTATTCCTTTTGGTGGAATTGTTTCCTTAATTTCTCTTTCTGATAGTTCGTAATTAGTGTATAGAAAAGCAAGAGATTTCTGTATATTAATCTTGTACCCTGCAATTTTACTGAATTCATTTATTAGTTCTAATCATTTTTTGGTGACAACTTTAGGATTTTCTATATATAGTATTATGTTATCTGCAGATGGTGACAGTTTTACTTCTTGCCTACCAATGGATGACTTTTATTTCTTTTTCTTGTCTGATTGCTGTGGCTAGGACTTTCCATACTATGTTAAATAGAAGTGGCGAGAATGGACATCTTTGTCTTATTCCTGATTAAAAGCTGTATCACTGTTGAGTATAGTGTTAGCTGTGGCTTTGTCATAAATGGCCTTTATTATGTTGAGATTTGTTCCCTCTTACCAACTTTGATGACAATTAATTTTTTTATCATGAATGGACGTTGAATTTTGTCAAATGCTTTTTTGGTGTCTCTTAAGATGATCGTGTAAGTTTTATCCTTTCTTTTGTTAATATGATGTATCACATTGCTGGGTTTGCAAATATTGAACCATTCTTGCAACCCTGGAATAAATCCCAGTTGATCATGGTGTATGATTCTTACTATGTGTGAATAGTTTATTAATTTTAAAATAAGGAATGCCAAAAGCTTTCAATAGATATATAATATATACCTATATCTATATCTGTATAAGAAGATTTTCTGTAAGGAATTGACTCATGCAGTTTTGGAGGCTGAGGAATCCCAAGATCTGAAGTTGGCAAGCTAGACACCCAGGAGAGTCAATGGTGTAAGTTCCAGTTTGAGTCCAAGTCCAAAGGCAGGAGAAGACTGATATCCCCACTGAAGACAGGCAGAGGGAGCAAATTCTCCCTTACTCAGCCTTTTGCTCTAGTCAGGCCTTCACCAGATTTGATGAGGTCTACCAAATATCTGGGCAGCTTGTGGCCCAGTGAAGTTGACACATAAGATTGACCATTATACTGCTTAATTTTCTGCTAACTACAATTATTTGAAGGGAGATGATCTTGACATTAAGGTTTCAGATTGATGGTAAGAGGATACAGAGTTTGTAACCAGTAAATGTATTATAGTGTTTATAGAATAATGACTCAAACACTTCAGTCTGTATTTGATGGCCACTGACATGATGTCACAAAAAATAATTATTAGTAAATGACTTATTCATTTAAAAATTTATCAAAGTGAAATACTTATAAAAAAAGAATTTAAAGAATTTTTGAAAAGTGTGGTGATTTAAAATATTTAAAACATTTAAAAAATTAATTTAAAACATTTAAAACATTTAAAAAGTTAAATGTTTCTCTTTGATATTTACATTCCTCAGATAAACAGTTATAATGGTTTGATAGATTTCTTTCTAGCCTTTTTTATATACAAATAAAATTAAGGATATATACTATGTTAGTTTGGGTCCCCCAAGAAGCAGACATCAAAGTGAAACTAGATGTGCAAGAGGTTTAATGGAGGAAACACCTGTGAAAAATAAAGGGGAGGGAGCAGAAGTAGTCCTGGAGAGCCTTCAGACCACAATGAAGATCTGACATCTGTGTAAGAAGAGAGGGGAGGGAGAATTGGGTAGGAAGAACCTCAGATAGCAGAATCATTTGAAAAAGTCTCAGCCAGTCCAGTGGGTGTTCCTCAAGCAAAAGTTGCCCCAAATAGGAATGTCATGCTTGATAAGAATGACCTGATTCTCGGAGCCCCTTTGTGTTCAGTCATTGACTGGGAGCAGAGTGGGGAAGTGTGGCCTCGAAATGAATACTATGATGGATCTCAAAGTACAGCAGCTGGAGGCTGTCAGTCATATAGGCTCCACACAGCTGATTCTCCTGAAGGAAGATGTGAGTGGAGCACCTATATGGTTGCCCCACATACACGTACCATGTTTTACTCAGTGGGATTGTAGTGTATACTGATGCAGTACGTTTTTGGCACTTGAAAGTTTGTCATGAAATAGTTCCATAATCTTTCTCGATGCTTAAAATGTCAAATTGTGTGTCTCTAGCACAATTTAGCCAATCCAATATCTAAATTATTTAATTGAGAAATACTTCATATCTATACAAACTGGTATGGTATTATAATATTTGATCCTTGATTAATGGGTGCCTTTTAAATCATAGTACAATAGAATAGCTACATATTTTGTCTTAAACATTCTCAGACATATTATACACTGAATATGCTTCTCAAACTTAAGAGGAAGCCTGACATGCCCAGGCTAATGTATAATGGTTAGACATTCCCTGAAATAAGTGTTGGTGGATTTTTAAAGAAGAATCTACTGTCATGTTATTACTATGTGGTTTTTATATAGGTTTAATTTAATAAGATATAAATTATTGGTGTGGTGCCTTTTTTAGCTAGATGGAGATTTTCGTTTTATCTTTCTGCACTTTTAACATATTTAAGCTATTGTATGAATAAGTCTATCTCATGATACACTTATGTGAAAGAATAGAATCATTCTTTAGAATTATTGGAGCAATAGGAAATTTCTGGTGATTATTGAGAGCTTCTGAGGAGATTTGCATATCAAAAACCTTTGTTTAAAGAAATTTTTATAATTTTAGTGTAACTTGAGCCCCTGGGTCTTTAGTTACACATATGGAATAAGATGAACTCTTAGGAATTTCCAAACTATAGATTAATGATTTCTTTGTTTCTGTATGAATTTCTTGCCTCTGGAATAAGCTTATTTGGACCATTTATTGTAATGAAAGTATTTCATCATGTGAACCATACCCTAAAACTACAACTTTAAATCTGTATAGAATCATATTTATTTTGTGATAAGAAGTTTTGAAATTTAAAATGTAAATTATAGAAGCAATGTTCAATCTAAAAACAGCCTTGTTATTAAATGTATTAAATGATAAGAGGAAATTGAAACATATAGAATTATAACTTTTTTATAATATATTATACCATGTTTGTATTGATAGCATGTATGAATTCATTAAAGCTGGGAATTTCAATTATTCAGATGATTTTAAGGAAATGTTTTTAGGGAAATAAAATTGATGTAGATAGATTAAAAACAATAGAATGAATTATATAAATGTATTTGGAAAGCAGATTCATATTTTGACTAATAAATACAAGTTATATTTTATAATAGATAAGGCCAAAATCTTTTTGTTTTTTCAATTTATCTTTTTTCTGTTTTACATTTTTAAAAGCAGATGGGTAGAACATCAGAACATCAGAAAAATATCTTCATTTCTCACAAATTGGATGATGGAATAAAACTAATTACGATGTTAAGCTTGGAATCTTTTTCTCTTTGGTTTTAATGTTTATCTGATGTAATTTCAAATTGTTGTCAGAGATCCTGGGGTAACATTAAACTGAACTCAGATGTTAAGGGCTCACTTCTGTCTCTTCAGAATCCTCCTTTCACCCTGTTTTGAATGATTTTTATGACTTTTTAAGATAGTACAGTTTTCTTGGGTTATAGAAATTTTTGAGATCACTCTTGAGAGATCACAGAAAACTTCTTTTAATGTTAACCCTGAAATTATAGAAGCATATGAAGAAAGGAGTTGATGTTCCTAGGTGGGAACTGAAATGTCTCTAAACGAACAAAATGAATTATTAATCTGTGGGCAAGAAAATGCTTGTCGCTCATAATTGTTTACCCTTTGGACATGTACTTCTAATGAAAACATTAGAGATAATTTTAAATGATTTTCCATTTCATTTATTCATCTTTTAAACAAATATTTTTTAATGCTTACTATATTTTGGGCATTGTTCTGGGTGCTAGGGTACAGTAGAGAGCAAGACAGATGAAATCACTGCCCACGTGGAACCCATACTCCTATCTGGAGAGGCAGACAGTAGGCAAGTAAGCGAATAGGTTAGGAAGGTGGTTTGAGAGGTTAATGAGTACAGTGAAGTAGGCATTTGGGGACTGACTGGAGATGTGCTTAAACAGGGTGATGAGGTAGAAGAACTAAACAATTTGATATAGAGACGGATCTGGATGTCTCAATGAGAAGGTAAAATTTGAAATAAGATCTGAATAACAAGAAGGAGCCAGCCATACACAAATGAGGGAGCAGGGGTTTCCTGGGTTGGCAAGAGTAAATGGCCCTAAGGCGCTAATATCTTTCTACGGTCAATAAGGAGAAAAAAAGGCTAATGTGGCTAAGACAGAGCTAGCAAGGAGGATAACCTACTGTAAGGTCAAAGAGGTAGGACTTTGGCAAAAATACGTAATTTATTTGGATTTAAATCTAAGTATAATGGTGAGTCTTTCAAAATCTTTAAGTGAGGGGATGATAAAGATATTTTTAAATAAATAAGAAAAAGTTGTCTTCAATATTCAGAAAAGTTTGTGTGTGGAGGGACAGTGGCAGAAGCAGGGAGTCAGTTGTAGACATTTGCGTTGTCTTGACAAGTGATGATAGTTACTAAATC
This sequence comes from Balaenoptera physalus, assembly GCF_965194825.1. Taxonomy (NCBI): domain Eukaryota; kingdom Metazoa; phylum Chordata; class Mammalia; order Artiodactyla; family Balaenopteridae; genus Balaenoptera; species Balaenoptera physalus. The sequence goes on from NC_138884.1 coordinate 11,033,531, forward strand.
GGAGTTTGGCCATAGTTGTGAGTACAGTTTCACAGGAAAATGAGGTGTTTTAACACTATATGTGGTTTTTCTTGTAAATTCACTAAAATGTATCTCTTTAAGGAAACATTTAATCTTATAACTGGTTCTGGTACAGGTGGTTGACTCAGAAAAAAAAAATTAAAGCCAACTAGGAGAAATACATCCAAAGTGGAGAGCCAAAATTCATGGTGAATACTTAGGAGGAAAAAGAAACATCTAGGAATTTGTCTGAAAAAATGAAATAAAATATAAATTTATTTTAGTTGATGATTGCAATGATAGCTTCAGTACAAGGAATAGGTAAAGAATGATCGTGTTAATTTGGGGAAGCAGTTTTGCAGACATAAAGATATAATAGGAATATGCAACAGCTTTCAATTCACACTGACTTTTTGATGACCATCATAAAGAGGCTCTCTTATTAAAAAAATACTTTAGGGCTTCATCAGTTTCTTCAAGGACATCATCTGTGATATTCAAAGAATGATTTTTTGTTGTACAAAAAGAAATCTCTAGCTATCCTTTTCAATTTTTTCTTCTTCCATAAGTCTATGTCTTACAGTTCTAATTTGCCAATGGCTTTGTGTGTGTTTTGAGTGGTTTTCTACCTCACTTTCATGAATTTAGTGGAATCCTACAATTTTTGCATGCTCTGCACTTTCACTTTGGAATTTATTGCATTTTGTTTGCATTGCATTTTTGGTTGTTTACAATAAAAGCATAATTCCTGAAAACATTGACATGATTTCTGGGGATCATTATGGTATTAACTGAGATGGGAAATTTAGTTGACTACTAATTTTATAAAAGATTAGTTTATTACAGAATATGTTCATATTAGGGTCATTTTGTCACCTCATACAACATCAACTAACAGGATTAGAACTAACAAGAACATCGTTAATATTGTGATACTTTCCTGTTTACTGTAATGCTGTATGTAGTTTTTTGGGTATGTTTCTAAACTTTCTTTTTCAACATCTGGTGTTAGTTAACAAATCTGCCCTATTCAATGTATACACAGCTGTCTAGCACACTTTATTTTATTTCTTCTGTCAGAGTTTGGGCGGTGTTTGGGATGGCTGAGTTCACTGGAACATTTCTAGATAATCAGACATTTGTATCTATCTGAGCACTTAATACTCCTCTCAAGAATATTAAGGTTATCTTGATCATTATTAACTGAAGCTTTTTGTATTTTCATCCTCTGAGTTGGTATATTAATTCTGAATTTATTCCTTTACAAAAGAGATCCCCTTAATAAATTCCGAATTATATTTTCTCACTAAACATAACTTATTTTCCTTTTCTGATATCCTTGTTTATCCACCTTATTTTAAATTAAGGATATAATTTCCCCTCCACCTCTATAGACAGTAAGAATACTTGCTGTAAATATAGTATCTAATAAAGAATATTCCTGTGTTTCAGATAGCTTATGTTTTATAATCTTTAACTTTGTGAACAGATAGACCTTTATGGGTTTATGATGAGGAGAAAGGGATTTGTAATCTCTTATTTGACCATTTAAAGTTCTTAAAGTAATTATACCAAAATTAGTATTGTTTTTTTTTTTTTTCTTTTTTTAAAAAAATTAATTAATTTATTTTTGGCTGTGTTGGGTCTTCGTTTCTGTGCGAGGGCCCCCTCTAGTTGTGGCAAGCGGGGGCCACTCTTCATCGCGGTGCGCGGGCCTCTCACTGTCGCGGCCTCTCTTGTTGCGGAGCACAGGCTCCAGACGCGCAGGCTCAGTAGTTGTGGCTCACGGGCCTAGTTGCTCCGCGGCACGTGGGATCTTCCCAGACCAGGGCTCGAACCCGTGTCCCCTGCATTGGCAGGCAGATTCTCAACCACTGCGCCACCAGGGAAGCCCAGTATTATTGTTGTATAGTCATTATACCTGTACATATTGCCAGGGCAATATAATGTAATTAATTTTATCTTTCAAACTTTATCTTTTTGAATGGATTTCAAGATGGATATTTATATTAAAAAGCTGCATTGAAGAAAGGTTAACATTTAAAATAATACTTATGTTGTATATACAGATATATACATTTATTTGTATATATGCATATCAAAATTAGAGACAATCATGATTAATCAAGTATTTAAAAACCAACCTGGTGAATTTGTGGTAAATGTTTAAGTTTCACCAGCCCAAAATTAGGATTGGTTAATAATAATTTTTTTCTTGAATATAATGACATAGAAATTAAAATGTGTTATTAGTCGATTACATCAAATAATTTTAAAGACATGTCTGTCCATATTGCTTTATTTTAAAAAAATGCCAGTGAAAAAAGCTATCAGAAATTAAAATCAAATATTCTATATTCTACTTTGAGGTTATGTTCAGGGTTAATTCAGAATCAAATGTATCTTTCTGAGCGTAGCGAGGAGAGGCCATTTCATACTTAATGCTGAATCTAGCTGTTTTACTCTATGAAATATTAATTACATGATCTTAAGGATAAGAATCTCTTTTATAGTACTTCTATAAGAGAAATAATTTTGTCATCATTGTATTTCATTTTCTTGATTGAATAGATACATAGAATAAAATGCACTGCCGGCTTCTGACAAGATGAGGCTTTGATTAAATACTTCTGTTGCAATCTTACAGTATTTTTAGCCTTTCAAACACAGGTCTAGTTCTGCTGTACGCCTTCAGATATTTGGTAGCAATGTACTTAACTTCACTGGCTGTTCAGCAGCCCTAGATATTAGGACCCTGATCTTTTAACATTCAGCTTTAAATTATTTCACTTATGAACTTAGCTGAATATTTAAAACTGCAATCACCTGATAAAACACAGCTCTAATAAACATAGCAATTATTATCATAATGAAACTGAAAAGGACCATCGTCATTCATCTTAAAATTGCCATATTTCACATTATATGATTCAGTATAAAAGTACTGAAACAGATTTTTAAAAAAAAGTGTAAAATCAATCCTCTCTCTCTTACCCCTCCCTTCCTCCCTTCTTTCCTTCCCCCTTTCTTTCCTTCACAATTGTCATTACAGAACTTAATATAATATTAATAATTGTCATTAGAGAACTAAAATTGAATGCTGTGTGGTTTAGAAAAGTCATGAAATTATTTCCTCTACATTGTTCATAAATCATTGTTGATTTCAAGTATATATAATTTCATCTGTATGTTCAAAAAACAGATTTTTAAATTGGGGTTCTTAATCTGATCAAACATTTTCCTTTTCAGATTTTATTTTATAGTAGTGAATTTTATGCTAATTCACAAAAATCAATTTATGTTGTTAATTTAACACGGCAACATCAATTGTCATATTTCATATCTCCCCAGTATACATTACATTGCCTCTTTGTTGAAAAAGACATTCTGAAGTCAAGCTCAAAACATGAGGGAAATTCTTTCTATCTTATAATCCAGCTTAGTAGAAGTAGTAATATCCTCTTTTGCACTAAGTCAGAGCAACAGAAACACTCCCAGGGACAAGCAATAGTGTACATCGAAGGGAAGGAGGCATCTGTGCATTTTTTCAGATTGTTGGGTCTCACGAACTGTGCTGTGATGGGAGTAGAGAAGATGGCCTATGGGTAAAAAAGTCCTCCCTCCATTTTTAAGAGTAATGCAAATTAAAAACATTTGTAGGTGTATGGATACTACTCATATATGTTTTTGAAACATGGAATCCAATTAATCCAACACTTCCACATCATTTTGTGTCCAAACTCCCCACCGTTCCTACCTCCTACTGACTTTGAGTGAGAAAGATTTTGTCTTGGAGTAGAGCTTTACCCAAACTTCAAAAAAGAACACTGGGGAGGGCCCATGAGACCTCTCTTCCATTTGGTAGATTCATGTCATCGGGTATGGAAGTCATGATGGCAAACAATAAAAAACTACTAGGGATTTGTAGAGTACTGGACTTTAAAAAAAGTTCATTAAAAACACACTGAACAATCTTTTACATACTATGTATAATACTTTGTATTACTTAGTCATTATGTTTCCTTGAACAGATGTTATCACATTTGTGTTGCTGTTGAGGAAACTAAGAAATGAAAAAGTAAAGTGGTGGGGGAAGGGAGGGATGAATAGGCAGAGCACAGAGGATTTTTAGGGCAGTGAAAATACATTGTATGATACCATAATGATATATGTGTGTCTTTGTAAATTTGTCCAAACCCATAGAATTATAGAGTACATTAAAGAGTTTGGGGCAAAACTGTGATCGGCCATCACTGGTCTTAACAGCATCTTGAACCTAAGACCACAGCTTTAATAATTATATAATATTCTAGCCCACAATTTAGGGTATCCCAACATTTTTATTGATTTTTTGCATTTGTTTCCTCAGTCTTTGATGTTGTAGCAGAAAATGTCTTTAAGTGTTTTCTAACTCAAATTACACTGAGAAATTCTCTTTCATGAATTCAAAACTAAGGAAAAGGAAGAGAAAAGAGTTAAGAGAGCTGTTATTGAAAAAGGAAGCTGATAAGATATAGGTCAAGGAAGTGAAAATTTGATGTCTTTGGCTGGTGGTTGGCAAGTCATGTGTTCAATCACTTTAATGACCCTAGGGGTATTTTTGTAAGAGTAAGTTTACACCTGTGAGAGCCCAGATTATGGTGCAAAATACACAGCCCATAGGCTGTCAGTTTTCCCTCCATTGGCCCTGTCACATGTTATATTCTATTATGACACTTTTTCCTACTGAGCTTGGATAGACCTCACAACCATTTTCAGTACTTCACTCCAGGTAGGCCCACTAATTAAGTTGTGCTTGAGGTGAAACCTAGCTCCCATTTTGGGTGTGGTATGGTCTAGTCATTATTGGAATGTGTTAAACTTAGGTGAATATAAAGATAAAGTTGTGTATATTCTGCTGGATGCTTGTATTCTGAATTATTCTGGGATAAAAATAAGTAGACTGTATGCAAATAGTTTTGTCAATGTGGTGTTGAAATTGGAGAAAAATATGATAAGAATGTGGATCATATGTGAATCCACTATGAAAACTAAAGTATGGAAGCTAAGGGCTTCTAATATTCATCGTATACTGGAAGAAGTAGCCACATAGCAGTGATTCAGAATGAAAAACAAAAAGTTTCCTAGGAAGATACTGAAATCCTCAAGAAGACTAGAATAGAAATTGAATCAAAGAACTAGCACACTGCCTCGGGCGTTTCCATGATGAAGACAAATCTTGAGTTAGATTTTTTTTCTGCTTCTTGCTGTACTGTTTCCCAATATTTTTTTTCATTATGTGGAAGTAGCTGGGACATATCAGGACACACCAACTAAGAGAAATGGTTCCCCATTCAACTATCTAATATGTGGATAGCCATACCTAAACTACCTATCTACTTCTTCTAATGATTAATGTAATCCATAGGTTGTAATATGATAAAAGTGTTTTAGAAACCCACCTTCTAGATGGGACTTGCTCTCTGAAGTAGCTGTGGCTTATATTCATGTGTGCTGAGAGTGAAAATTGTATAATGTTTTTAAATTTCGGTATGTGACTTGTGAATGCTAGTCATATTAAGAGTTTATTGTGATATTAATCTTTGGCATTTTCTCTGCCAAGGTAATCTAAGCAAAGAATCTAAAATTCTCATGCTAGATAAAAATGATAATAGTCAAGGCACTGTTTTCCCAAGTAAATTTGTATCAGAGAGGGGCATAAATACTCTTCAGAATCCCATGTTAATAAAATATGAAGTAAAAAGGCATTTGCTAATCAAGATGAAGAGAGACATAATTTCCAAGGAATTGGTAAAAGGAGATTATAAACCCACCAATCTTATTAAAGTAATTTTTCATATTTCAAGAATCTGAGAACTGAAGGAGTAAAGCCACTATTCCAAATATAGTGGACAGATTATGATGATGAATGTTTTGGTCTCCAGAAAATATTTCCCTGAACAAGTAATGAGGTCATATCACACCCTGTCTCTCCCTCCTTCCCTCCCTCTCTCTTCTTCTTTCCTACCTTTCCTTCTTCCTCTCTCCCTCCTGCACCTTCTTTTATTTTATTTTATTTTATTTTTTATTCACAAGGACTGATTGAACCCAACACTAAGCAATGCCACAGCTCTGGATAGAAGAGGGAGGAAAGAGAATGAGAGAACTGTGTTGTTTTTTATTATGTAACTGCCGGACCCACCCTCCCCCACCAATAAGTGGGCCTCTGTTTTTGAGAGTTGAGGTCTGTGGACTCACACAAGATAATGTAGAAGTCTAGAGGCTCTAAATCATATCTAAGCTAAGCCCTCATTTACATGTGCACATAAAATTTTCCAAATATCTTCTGTCCTTCAAGGAGAGTTACCAGAGTTTTTCCTTGCCAAGTTAGAAAATTAGAATCAGAAAGACATACCCTTCTGACATGTGAGAATGTCTTTAACCTATTAATCTAAATATTTTATCACAGTGGTTGAAGAACCATTGGAACACTTCCAATAAAGTAGAGATAAAGGCTTAGAATCATGTTTCAGCATAGATTATTATCTTAGCAGTTCCATTCTTTTTGCTTTGCAAATCACATGATCGCATTACACAGCCCAGTTTTTGTTCAAATTTAATTTGAAATTAAATAGGCCAAAAACATTTCAAATCATACTTATATTTACATACATCTGTACTATTTTCATGTTGAAAAATATATATATCTGTACTATAACATATATGTACTATTTTCATGTTGAAAAATATTTTAAATACAATGGTATCATTTTGTTTACTCAACAAATCTAGCTATATAGTAGTATAGATGTTAAGAATTACCTGCATATTTTATCTATATTTTTGACTTTTGCTGATTTGGGTTAAATAGTTACCTCTGTCTGCTTCCCTAGCGCAGGTAATGTTTTTCATTTATCTCTTAATGAGAAAAAAGAGGAAAAACCATAATCATGGCTAGTAAAGCAGTTCATGGGAATGAATCACTTACATTCTCAAGTCTATTTTTATCTGAGTTAGCTTTTTTCATTGCTGTGTTGGAAAGTCTGAAAACTATGAATAGTAACTGGCCCATTCAAAACATATGTATAGATACATAAGTATACAATTACTTCATAAGCCTGAACTTTTAAACTTGAATATAAGCAGAATTGTGTAACTGAGACAGCATTAATTTACTCACTGAAAAAATCCAACTTGAGTCACCATGGGGATACCCATGATTGATGTGCCTATTTGGCTGCATTTCACTGTCACACATTTTGATAGGATGAAAACACTATATTTCCTAAACCGAATTTTAAAAAAGCACTAAGGTTGACTGGGCAAAGCATTCTGTTTTCAGTAGTAACGGGCTCAGATACCAGTATGTGAAATGCAATTTATGTCTGCAATTTTGGGGAACTAAGAACCATATGGTATCTTGGTTTTATATTTCCTGAATCAGCTTAATTGCATCTGCATACCAATTGGACTTGAATAAATATGTTTGAGTACTTTTTAGTTGTTGGTATTTAGTTATAAAGCTTTTACTCCAGTTTCACCAAAAGCATTTCTAACTGTACTTGGGGTATATATTGCTTATCATTTTATATTAATGTATATCATCATACTCCATATTATTTCTTTTTATGCTTAATAAGAGCACTGTTTTGTGTGTCTGTTTTTCTTAGTGGTTATTAATGTAAAAATGATATACAAAATAGTCCTTCTATGAACTAGGTTAAATTATATATAAATACATGTATACATATATTGTATATGTATTTTTATTGTTGCTAATAGTTAATTTCTATAATGCAGCCTAGAAAATTAATGGCTTTTCACTTGTTGTCATTAGTGTTTTTAAAGCATTTTAAATGGTTAAGTAAATATAAGTACAGATATAGAACTGAAACTTGAGGTTTATACTCATTGAAATAACTGATGTTTCAGATGCTCATCTCAGTTTACTCAAATTACCATATCAGCAGGGCTCTGTTACAAATTCCTAAATATTACTGTTCAATAAACCTATATACCCAGTTCTCATTACGTTACTGTGGAGGCTGTGCTCTTTATACTTCTTGGAGATAACTATTTAAAGGAGTTGTGTAATTCATGGAGGAGACCTTATGGGTCACTGTATTTCACAAGGGTCAGATTAAGGCCCATTACTCCATTCAATTCACTCTTAGATCTTTTTGACGCTGATAAGAGTTTTCTATCCAGAAAAAAAGGGGTAGGAGTGCTGAGTGTTGAGAGTTATCAAAGCCTTTGGTATAAGGTAGTAAAATGATTGTCATACAGCATTCTATAGGGTTGCTTTCTCCAGCTTTGAAAATAAATGTCTTTGCTGTATCTGGATATTTCCCATATACTTCTTCCCTGCAATCTACTGTATGTAACAGTTATCTAGTGATAACACATTATTCTACTGACGTTATCGTTCAAGTGAACTTCTTAATGAACCATCTTTCTCATAGAAATCCTAATACTTCATGGAATTTTGTGATTTAAAAGTATCACACCATTGGTGTGACTTTAAAGTCAGATTCCATAGCAGTGTTTTGAGAGATTATGTTACTTATATACTACTAAGTATCTCTATTAAATGGAATTTGTAATAATCAGTTTAAATCCGTTTTATTTTTGATTTATTCTATTCTTATATTTTGCAATTTCACTGTTTATAATAGGAAATGAAGCAGGCTTTATGATTTCACTTAAATTGATAAATAAATTTAAGTAAAGCCGAGGAATGATTACTTTGGGTCATTAAAATAATGTATAGAATGCTTACAAATTCCTTGATAAATTCTTTCTTTATAAACATTTTTCCAGTGATAACAGTTAACATAAAGAGAGGTAGTTAGCTTCTAATTAAAAAGCATATTATTTCTCAGGTAGAGTGAAATTTTGAAGCTTTATTTAATTTAAATTCAGTGAGCATTTATTATAAATATATTCCTTCTATCTTAGGGCTGTGTTGCCTCAGAGAAAAACTCATATTCATAACATTCAAAGATACCTGCACTGTAGTCCCAAACTTTATCTCATTCTGATCTCACCACTTTGCACCTTATGTTTAGTCATTAAACTAGTACAGTACACAATACCCAAATCCTACATGGACATAGAGTGTTTTGTTTGTTGATCAGTTTCTTTTTCCAGTGCCTATCAAAGTGTGGTCTAGGATCAGCAACATCTGGGAACTTACTAAAAGTGCTAACGCTACTATATCAGGTCTACTATTTCAGAAACCGTGGGGTTGAGACCCAATAATATCTGTGTTTAAAAGCCTTCCAGGTGATTCTCATGAATACTAAAATTTAAGACTAACACAAATACACATGAATTAGAGAGTTAAATGCAAAAATGAACTCAAACATTTGAAGAAATAATAGGCAAACTTTCACCTTCTACTAGAAAAGAGAAAACGTTTCAAAGTGTAAAACACTGAAAAATAATGAAAGATGTGAATGTTTCAGATTGTGTAAAAACAAAGCATTCAAAATGTTAAAATATCAAAAATGAAATAGGAAACTATTTAAATATGATAAAGAGCTATATTCTTAATATATAAAGAGAGTTAACAAATCAATAAGGAATAAGAGAAAACTCCTAAAGAAAAAGAATAAAGACAGTTTCTGGGACTTCCCTGGTGGCGCAGTGGTTAAGAATCCGCCTGCCAATGCAGGGGACGTGGGTTCAAGCCCTGGTCTGGGAAGATCCCACATGCCGCAGAGCAACTAAGCCCGTGTGTCACAACTACTGAGCCTGTGCTCTAGAGCCCGTGAGCCATAACGACTGAAGCCTGCGTGCCTAGAGCCCGTGCTTCGCGACAAGAGAAGCCACCGCAATGAGAAGCCCGCACACCGAAACGAAGAGTAGCCCCAACTTGCTGCAACTAGAGAAAGCCTGCACGCAGCAACGAAGACCCAATGCAGCCAAAAAAAAAATTAAAAAAAAAAAGACAGTTTCCTTCTTTGTATGACTCTATACTGTGCTTTAAAAAATAATTCTATTTTAATTAATAAAAAATATGAAAGAGATTTTACATCTATATTCTTAGTGTGCTTTAGTTCATCACCATGTGAAAAGGGAATACAATTTTAATAATGTGCACACTATGATAAAAAGCATCTAAATTTTCCAGGGCTCATGTTTGAAAAGGGGGAAAATTCTTTTAAATTATTGGAACCAAGAGAAAGTTTGCATTTGTTTTATGGTGAGTAGAAAGAATGCTTTCTTATGCATTAGAAATCATGTTTCTAGTCCTTGTTGTAATGTTCCCTAGCAAGTAATTATCTCGTGTTAGCTTCCAGGTTCTTCCTTGGTTAGCTTAGATCTGTGATGTTCAATCTTTAGCATGCATCAGTGCATCAGGATCATTTGGGGATCTTGAAAATTGTGTATATTGTGGGATGAGACACCCATAGGTTCTCATTAAGCATTTCTGTGGATGTGGCCCCAAAATTTGAATTTCTAATGATTTTCCAGGTGATGCTGTTGCTGCTGGACTGGGAATTATACTTTGAGAACCACTGGCTTTAATGATCCTCAGTTAGGCCCAGGGCTTTATAGCTTTTGTATCCCATGGCCTAATGACAAGTAGATAAAGAGAGAGAGAAAGGAGAAGAGCATCCTCAGTGTCCAGCCTGAAACAGAATAGACTGTTTTTTGAATTGAAGTATATAGTTGCTGTACAATAAGTTATAGGCATACAATATAGTGATTCACAATTTTTAAAGTTTATATTCCCTTCCTAGTTTTATAAAATATTGACTATATTCCCTGTGTTGTACAGTGTATCCTTGTAGCTTATTTTATACCTAATAGTTGGTATCTCTTACTCCTCTGCCCTTATGTTGCTCCTCCCCACTTCCGTCTCCCCACTGGTAGCCACTGCTTTGTTCTCCATATCTGTGAGTCTGCTTTTTTTTGTTATATTCACTAGTGTGTTGTATTTTTTAGATTCCACATATACGTGACATCATACAGTATTTGTCTTTCTCTGTCTGATTTATTTCACTTAGCATAATGCCCTCCAAGTCCATCCATGTTTCTGCAAATGGCAAAATATCATTCTTTTCTGTGGTTAGTAGTATTCCATTGTATGTATATACCACATCTTCTTTATCCATTCATCTCTTGATGGACACTTAGGTTGCTTCCATATCTTGGCAATTGTAAATAATGCTGCTATGAACATTGGGGTACATGTATTTTTTTGAATTGGTGTTTTTGTTTATTCTAAATAGTCATGTGGCAGTTTTTTAAATTTTTTGAGAAACCTCCATACTGTTTTCCACAGTGGCTGCACCAATTTACATTCCTGCTAACAGTGTACGAGGGTTCCCTTTTCTACACATCCTCACCAACATTTGTTATTTGTGTTCTTTTTGATGATAGCCATTCTGACAGGTGTGAGGTAATAGCTCATTGTGGTTTTGATTTGCATATCCCTGATGATTAGTGATGTTGAACATCCCTTCAATGAATGTTTGTTGAATAAATGCACTCAATCCCTGAAATCTCAAAAACATTATGAAGACTGTTTGGTCTCAAATATTCATGTCTTTGTTTGCTTCTTTATTAGTAGTCTCCTTCTCCAGTGTATCATTTTCTTTCCTTCTCAGGACTGTAATTTTATTTACAGTCAGTACCACAGTATCATTAACATTTGACCTCTGTTTCTTTTTATATAAGTTTAATTATATTATAAACATCTTAAGGGCAGGAGTAAGCAAGTTTACATGTATTTGCATTCTCCTTTATGACTAGTACCTATCCCCCACTTTGTAGGAGATTTTAATATAAAGTATGCTGAATCATTTAATTGTAAACAGATTTACATTCTTTGGAAATTTCCTATCTCTGTGTCAGTACTCTTCACCAAGTTGCCTGCTTTCTTTGCTTGATTTTTCAAACTGCTACTGCTCTTATTTATGTGGCCTCAAGTGAATTAATCATTGCAGAGTGGGAGAGAGACATCTTGAGGACAAATAAACGTAGTGCGATTAGACACTTGTGCCTCTGGTGGCTTCAGCCATAGTGTGTTGCTGTGGTTATTTACTAAATGATATTCTAGTAGCCTGAAAGAGTTTCTAGGCTTCAGAACAGCTTCATTTCTTACCAAGAAGAGATTTACACATAGGACTTTGGTCCAGGTGCACTGATAATAGAAGCTGTACAGCCTTTGGACTGAAATCCAGTACATCACGTGGGGTTCTTCCATTAATAAAAATTCCCAAAACTGGCGAGCCCAAAACAGGGGTATTTAATGCTATCAAATTATTATTCAGGAATAAAATGGATTAGTTACCTTTTTTTTAAAAAAAACTTTGGGTTTATTTATTTATTTATTTATTTATTTATTTATTTATTTATGGCTGTGTTGGGTCTTCGTTTCTGTGCAAGGGCTTTCTCTAGTTGCGGCAAGTGGGGGCCACTCTTCATCGCGGTGCGCGGGCCTCTCATTATTGCGGCCTCTCTTGTTGCGGAGCACAGGCTCCAGACGCGCAGGCTCAGTAATTGTGGCTCACGGGCCTAGTTGCTCCGCAGCATGTGGGATCTTCCCAGACCAGGGCTCGAACCTGTGTCCCCTGCATTGGCAGGCAGATTCTCAACCACTGCGCCACCAGGGAAGCCCGGATTAGTTACTTTTATAATAGTATAATATAAAATTGCTTTTTTAAACAGAAATGATTAAAACTATCTAAATGTTTACCTTAAGTAATTTATGGTAACTCCCCTTAAGAAATACCCACCATCTAAACATTTATGAAGAGTTGATAATAGGTGAGAAATTGCTTAGAAAATATAACGTTATATATACGCTTTATCTCACTGATGTAAAAATTACCGATAAAAGTAGATCTTCCTCAAGGCTTTGTATTACTTACTGTGTTAACTGAGACTCATGAAAGTTAAGTAAGACAGAATTGTATAGCGTGAGGATGCAGTTCCCATATGTATATGTTTCAGTTAACGTAGTGCCATGTGAAGTGAAGATTCCCTGCATTTAAAAATATACTAACAGGATAGCCTCATCCAACAGAGGGCAGACAGCAGAAGCAAGAAGCAACAGAGGGCAGACTGCAGCCTGTGGAAAGAAACCCACATTCACAGAAAGATAGACAAAATGAAAAGGCAGAGGACCATGTACCAGATGAAGGAACAAGATAAAACCCCAGAAAAACAACTAAATGAAGTGGAGATGGGCAACCTATCAGAAAAAGAATTCAGAATAATGATAGAGAAGGTGATCCAGGACCCCTGAAAAAGAATGGAGGCAAAGATCGAGAAGATGCAAGAAATGTTTAACAAAGACCTGGAAGAGTTAAAGAACAAACAAACAGAGATGAACAATACAATAACTGAAATGAAAAATACACTAGAAGGAATCATTAGCAGAATAACTGAGGCAGAAGAACGGATAAGTGACCTGGAAGATAAAATAGTGGAAATAACTACCGTAGAGCAGAATAAAGAAAAAAGAATGAAAAGAATTGAGGACAGTCTCAGAGATCTCTGGGACAACATTAAATGCACCAACATTCGAATTATAGGGGTCCCAGAAGAAGAAGAGAAAAAAAAGGGAATAAGAAAATATTTGAAGAGATTATAGTCAAAAAATTCCCTAACATGGGAAAGGAAATAGCCACCCAAGTACAGGAAGCACAGAGAGTCCCATGCAGGATAAACCCAAGGAGAAACATGCCGAGACACACAGTAATCAAATTGACAAAAATTAAAGACAAAGAAAAATTATTGAAAGCAACAAGGGAGAAACGAGAAATAACATACATGGGAACTCCCATAAGGTTAACAGCTGATTTCTCAGCAGAAACTCTACAAGCCAGAAGGGAGTGGCACGATATATTTAAAGTGATGAAAGGGAAGAACCTACAACCAAGATTACTGTACCTGGCAAGGATCTCATTCAGATTCGACAGAGAAATCAAAAGCTTTACAGACAAGCAAAAGCTAAGAGAATTCAGCACCACAAACCCAGCTCTACAACAAATGCTAAAGGAACTTCTCTAAATGGGAAACACAAGAGAAGAAAAAGACCTACAAAAACAAACCCAAAACAATTAAGAAAATGGTCATAGGAACATACATATTGATAATTACCTTAAATGTGATCGGATTAAATGCTCCAACCAAAAGACACAGGCTTGCTGAATGGATACAAAAACAAGACCCATATATGTGCTGTCTACAAGAGACCCACTTCAGACCTAGGGACACATACAGATTGAAAGTGAGGGGATGGAAAAAGATATTCCATGCAAATGGAAATCAAAAGAAAGCTGGAGTAGCAAGTCTCATATCAGACAAAATAGACTTTAAAATAAAGACTACTACAAGAGACAAAGAAGGACACTACATAATGATCAAGGGGTCAATCCAAGATGAAAATATAACGATTTAAATATATATGCACCCAACATAAGAGCACCTCAATACATAAGGCAACTGCTAACAGCTATAAAAGAGGAAATCAACAGTAACACAATCATAGTGGGGGACTTTAACACCTCACTTACACCAATGGACAGATCATCCAAAATGAAAATAAATAAGGAAACAGAAGCTTTAAATGACACAATAGACCAGATAGATTTAATTGATATTTATAGGACATTCCATCCAAAAACAGCAGATTACACTTTCTTCTCAAGTGCGCACAGAACATTCTCCAGGATAGATCACACCTTGGGTCACAAGTCAAGCCTCAGTAAATTTAAGAAAATTGAAATCATATCAAGCATCTTTTCTGACCACAACGCTATGAGATTAGAAATGAATTACAGGGAAAAAAACGTAAAAAACACAAACACATGGAGGCTAAACAATACGTTACTAAATAACCAAGAGATCACTGAAGAAATCAAAGAGGAAATCAAAAAATACCTAGAGACAAATGACAATGAAATCACGACGATCCAAAACCTATGGGATGCAGCAAAAGCAGTTCTAAGAGGGAAGTTTACAGCTATACAAGCCTACCTAAAGAAACAAGGAAAGTCTCAAGTAAACAATCTAACCTTACACCTAAAGGAACTAGAGAAAGAAGAACAAACAAAACCCAAAGTTAGCAGAAGGAAAGAAATCATAAAGATCAGAGTAGAAATAAATGAAATAGAAACAAAGAAAACAATAGCAAAGATCAACAAAACTAAAAGCTGGTTCTTTGAGAAGATAAACAAAATTGATAAACCATTAACCAGACTCATCAAGAAAAAGAGGGAGAGTTCTCAAATGAATGAAATTAGAAATGAAAAAGGAGAAGTTACAACAGACACCACAGAAATACAAAGCATCCTAAGAAACTACTACAAGCAACTCTGTGCCAATAAAATAGACAACCGAGAAGTTATGGACAAATTCTTAGAAAGGTATAACCTTCCAAGACTGAACCAGGAAGAAACAGAAAATATGAAAAGACCAATCACAAGTAATGAAATTGAAACTGTGATTAAAAATTTTCTAACAAATGAAAAGTCCAGGACCAGATGGCTTCACACGTGAATTCTATCAAACATTTAGAGAAGAGCTAACACCCATCTTTCTCAAACTCTTCCAAAAAATTGCATGGGAAGGAACACTCCCAAACTCATTGCACAAGGCCATCATCACCCTGACACCAAAACCAGACAAAAATACTACAAAAAAAGAAAGTTATAGACCAATATCACTGATGAATATAGATGCAAAAATCCTCAACAAAATACTAGCAAACAAAATCCAACAACATATTAAAAGGATCATACACCATGATCAAGTGGGATTTATCCCAGGTATGCAAGGATTCTTCCATATATGCAAATCAATCAATATGATACACCATAGTAACAAATTGAAGAGTAAAAACCATATGATCATCTGAATAGATGCAGAAAAAGCTTTTGAAATAATTCAACACCAATTTATTATAAAAACTCTCCAGAAAGTGGGCATAGAGGGAACCTACCGCAACATAATAAAGGTCAGGCCATATATGATAAACCTCAGCAAACATCATTCTCAATGGTGAAAAACTGAAAGCATTTCCTCTAAGATCAGGAGCAAGACAAGGATGTCCACTCTCACCACTCTTATTCAACATATTTTAGGATGTACTAGGCACGGCAATCAGCGAAGAAAAAGAAATAAAAGGAATACAGATTGGAAAAGAAGAAGTATAACTGTCACTGTTTGCAGATGACATGATACTATACATAGAGAATCCTAATGATGCCACCAGAAAACTATTAGAGCTAATCAATGAATTTGGTAAAATTGCAGGATACAAAATTAATGCACAGAAATCTCTTGCATTCCTATACACTAACAACAAAAGATCAGAAAGAGAAATTAAGGAAACAATCCAATTCACCATTGCAAGAAAAGAACAAAATACCTAGGAATAAACTTACCTAAGGAGGTAAAGACCTGTACTCAGAAAACTATAAGACACTGATGAAAGAAATCAAAGATGACACAAACAGCTGGAGAGATATACAATGTTCTTGGATTGGAAGAATCAATATTGTGGAAATGACTATAGTACCCAAAGCAATCTACAGATTCAATGCAATCCCTGTCAAATTACCAATGGCATTTTTTACAGAACTAGAACAAAAGATCTTAAAATTTGTATGGAGACACGAAAGACCCCAAATAGCCAAAGCAGTCTTGAGGGAAAAAAACGGAGCTGGAGGAATCAGACTCCCTGACTTCAGACTATACTGCAAAGCTGCAGTAATCAAGACAATGTGGTACTGGCACAAAAACACAAATATAGATCAATGGAACAGGAAAGAAAGCCCAGAGATAAACTCATGCATCTGTGGTCAACTAATCTATGACAAAGGAGGCAAGGATATACAGTGGAGAAAAGACAGTCTGTTCAATAAGTGGTGCTGGGAAAACTGGACGGCTACATGTAAAAGAATGAAATTAGAACACTCCCTAACACCATACACGAAAATAAACTCAAAATGGATTAGAGACCTAAATGTAAGACTGGACACTATAAAATTCTTAGAGGAAAACATAGGAAGAACACTCTTTGACATAAATCACAGCAAGATCTTTTTTGGCCCACCTCCTAGAATAATGGAAATAAAAACAAAAATAAACAAATGAAACCTAATGAAACTTCAAAGCTTTTGCACAGCAAAGGAAACCATAAACAAGAGGCAAAGACAACCCTCAGAATGGGAGAATATATTTGCAAATCAATCACTAGACAAAAGATTAATCTCCAAAATATATAAACAGCTCATGCAGCTCAATATTAAAAAAACAAACAACTGAATCAAAAAATGGGCAGAAGACCTAAATAGACATCTCTCCAAAGAAGACATACAGATGGCCAAGAGGCACATGAAAATCTGCTCAACATCACTAATTATTAGAGAAATGCAAATCAAAACTACAATGAGGTATCACCTCACCGGTTAGAATGGGCATCATCAGAAAATACAAACAGGAAATGCTGGAGAGGGTGTGGAGAAAAGGGAACCCTTCTGTACTGTTGGTGGGAATGTAAATTGATATAGCCACTATGGATAACTGTTTGGAAGTTCCTTAAAAAACTAAAAATAGAATTACCACATGACCCAGCAATCCCACTACTGGGCATATACCCCGAGAAAACCTTAATTCAAAAAGACACATGCACTCCAATGTTCATTGCAGCACTATTTACAATAGCCAGGTCATGGAAGCAACCTAAATGCCCATCAACAGACGAATGGGTAATGAAGATGTGGTACATATATACAATGGAATATTACTCTGCCATAAAAGGAACGAAATTGAGTCATTGGTAGAGATGTGGATGGACCTAGGTACTGTCTTACAGAGTGAAGTAAGTCAGAAAGAGAAAAACAAATATCATATATTAATGCATATGTGTGGAATCTAGAAAAATGGTGCAGATGAACTGGTTTTGCAAGGCAGAAATAGAGACATAGATGTAGAGAACAAATATATGGACACCAAGGGGGGAAAGTAGTGGGGGGAGGGATGGTGGTGATGGGATGAATTGGGAGATTGGGATTGACATACATACACTAATATGTATAGAATAGATAACTAATAAGAACCTGCTGTATAAAAAATAAAAAAAACTTAAAAAAAAAAAGAAAAAAATATACTAACTGAGCACCATTGATGGGATTGGATGCTTTTCAGTTTTTATATTTTCCTGTATTCTCCATGTTTCCTAATTTTCTAACTTTGTGATCAGAAATGAATTTATATTTAAGGGCTATATTGTTGGAACACTTTGCTTTCAATATGAAAAAGACATATTACTTATGAGACAATATTTAATCATAATTTATGACTTTGGGTATCTGTTTTCCATTTATCTTATTCCATATTGACTTTACTATTATGATGGTTATTTTGAGTAGCACGTCTTTCCCCAGTTAGAACAAACAACAAAAATATTAACAATAATATCAAAAAAAAATGTAGAAGACAAAAACCCTAGGTATTTTCTTTGATTCCTCTCTTTCTCTCACCCCTCACATCCCATCCATCAGCAGTTCTTGGTGCTCCCCTCAAGATAACCAAGTCTGTTACCTTGTTTATTTGTACTATGACTATCCAAGCCAGGCCACCATCATCTCTCCTTTGACTATTGCAGTAATTTTCTAACTGGCTGGCTACTCCTACAACCCACCCTTCACCAAGAGGGTATCGCTTTTAACTCGCTGATGGGCTTGCCCAACAGTTGGAATAACATCCAAGCATATTACCATGGTCTGTGAGGCCTTATGGGATCTGGCACTCTACCTTCCTGACCTGCCTCATCTCATACTCTCATTCCCTTGCAAACTCAGGCTTGTCCTGGGGAGTTTGTCCTTGATGGTGCCTCTGCTGGAAATGCTCTTCCCACTGATCTTCATTCATCTCAAATATCTTCACCTCCACACTTTCCCCTTCAGTTTTTATCACTTTACTGTGATCCTGCAATTATTTTTTATGTAATACATATGACTATCCAAGATGATCTATCTTGTTCATTTGATTTCTTGCTTATATTCTGTCTACCTCAGTGCAATAGTTGCTCCATCAAAAAAAGACCTCTTGTCTCTTATTCTCTTTTGCATCCTCTGTGCCTAGAAGACAGTGTGGCTCCCATTTTTGAATTATTTGAATAGAAGAATCAATCCACTGAGCACTTTGTGTATGCTAGAGCAGTGGTATTCAGACTGTAGTATAATAACCCAGGATCTCACAGTCTTCTCCTGGCCTACATATACACACATACATTTAAGAGAATTAATTTCTCAACCCTCAATTTCCAGTTGTGATTTTTCCATATAATTTCCTGCTTGAGAAGCTTCTGATGTTTGCCAGTTCATCTTCCTTACTTTGCCTTTCACAATCTCCCACTCTACAAAAAAGAATAAAAAGGCAAACTTCTCATGTCTTCTGAATCTTTCTAGGATGCATTGTCTAGTCTTTAAAAATCTCCAGGATATCAATCGAAGTTTTAATTCTTCAGGGAGTCCCTTGAGCACTTCTTACGGACGTGTTGCAGGGGATGATGTCTTTTTTCACAGAGGCAGTATTCCAAGTCACCCTCCTCCTTCCTCCCTCCACCTGCCCCCCTTCTTTTCTATTAGATACCAGAGATAAGTGAGAATATTGACTTGGAGTGTTAACAGGTTTATTTGATGATTTAAACCTTTTCTTCTGAAGAAGAATCTTCATTGGCTGGTTGGTGTGACAATGAGGATTGCTTTTTCCAATTAGATTACAGTGAAATACATTTACGTATCTTTTCCTTGAACCAAATGAGCTAAATATGCTGCTTGACAGTATTAGTGAAAATATGTTTAAAGCACATGCAGCATATATATAGCCTGCCAGAAAAATATGTCCTTTGCCATATTTAAACTAATGGGAAAATTGTTAGTGTTTAAAGTGTCCTAAGGATTATATAGATTTTCAATTTAATAGAACAAGTTTGAAATTATTGTGTGAAATAATGTGATCAACGTAAAATTATTCAAGGTAATCTCAGCATAAAATGCACTTGAATAGAAGAAAAATAAAAAGAGAGTTTGTCTTTCACATAGAATGTTCAGATTTATTACGTCTACCTTTCCTCATTTTCAGGCTAGCAGTACAGTTCTTTTTCCTAAGGGTTTGTGGAAGGGTATGATCCTATTCTATTTAGATATACACTCATCCACATACACGCTATCTGTTTTTTGATTAAAATTTCTTTCCCCTTCCTTCGTTCCCTCGTTCCTTCGTTCCTTCCTTCTTCCTGCGTTGGGTCTTTGTTGCTGTGTGCGGGCTTTCTCTAGTTGCGGCGAGCGGGGGCTCCTCTTCATTGTGGTGCACAGGCTTCTCATTGTGGTGGCTTCTCTTGTTGCAGAGCACGGGCTCTAGGGTGCACGGGCTTCAGTAGTTGTGGCACGCAGGCTCAGTAGTTGTGGCACATGGGCTTAGTTGCTCCGCGGCATGTGGAATCTTCCTGGACTAGGGATCGAACCTGTGTTCTCTGCATTGGCAGGTGGATTCTTAACCACTGCACCACCAGGGAAGTCCTGATACATGCTATTTTAACTTGTAGCTCATGTAGAAGCAAAGATTTGTGAAGCCTTATTAAGAGAAAGAAGCCTTATTAAGAAAAAAAAAGCCTTATTAAGAGAAAATTCTAGAAAGGGTATTGCTTCAATAGATTTCCCATTCAAGGCATCAAATTCTTGAGATGGATAAGTTTCTATTTCAAATTCTTGATATAGAAAATTTGGATTCACTTTATATAATTTTGTAGTAATACAAATCGCCAACATTAATTGTGTGCTTCTTCTCTGTTGGACACAGGTCTAAGCACTTAACACACATTAGCTCTTTTAATCCTCATAATAGTTAATTCCGTTATGGCAGGTGCTGTTTATTTCTTCATTTCACACATAGTGACACTGAGGCTAAGAGGGAGATTAAGTAGTTTTTTCAAAATTAATGAGTGTAAAACGAAATTGAGTTATTTGTAGTGAGGTGGATGGACCTAGGGACTGTCATACACAGTGAGTGAAGTAAGTCAGAAAGAGAAAAGCAAATACCATATGCTAACATATATATGGAATCTAAAAAAAAAAAAACTATGGTTCTGAAGAACCTAGGGACAGGACAGGAATAAAGACGCAGACGACGACGTAGAGAATGGACTTGAGGACACGGGGAGGGGGAAGGGTAAGCTGGGACGAAGTGAGAGAGTGGCATGGACATATATATACTACCAAATGTAAAGTAGATAGCTAGTGGGAAGCAGCCGCATAGCACAGGGAGATCAGCTCGGTGCTCTGTGACGACCTAGAGGTGTGGGATAGGGAAGATGGGAGGGAGGGAGATGCAAGAGGGAGGACATATGGGGATATATGTATACATACGGCTGATTCACTTTGTTATACAGTAGAAACTGTAGCACACCACTGTAAAGCAATTATACTCCAGTAAGGATGTTAAAAACAAACAAAAACACAAAATTAATGAGTGTAGAAACCAGAATCCAAACCAGAAATGTGGATTCTGAAATTTAATCTATATATTTTACAGGACAAAACCAGAATGAGATTTTAAGATGTTGAGAAGAAAGCCAAAAAAAAATATTTTGAGACAGCTCTGACTCTCATTCTGTAATCCATTATATTATTATTTATTTATATTGTATACTGTATGCTATCTACATGACATGGTATTCCAATACTGTTATGTGGTTTCTCCATAAGCAAAGCAAGCAGGGGCCCCTATAGGTTCTTCTTTCAGTTTCTGGAGAACCTTCTTGTTGTATGACATTCTTTCTTTATTCTTTTTAATCTTGGATGCCTGCTTCTTTCTTTGAATATTTTATTATGAATCACAAAATGTTCTTAGATCCTACTTACGCCCTTGTTTAATATTCAGTCTTGGACATGCAACTGTTGGCCTAGGAAAGTCTGTAGGATGACACAACCATTTCTTTCTCTCCTGCCTCCCTCCCCTCCCCCATCTCTCTTTTGCTTGTGAACTCAACACTTTGTACGTTCTTTGCTAATGGATGCATTTTTTCTGCAGAATTAATATTCATGTGACCAGTTGTTTAACTTAAGAGTCATTTAAAACTCCTCTTGATACCTGGCAGTGGCTCTGTCATTGGAATACTGATTTGGAATACTAAGCCTCTCCCAATTACACACTGTTAGGGCAGCGATAGCATTAAGAATAGTGTCATTTAGTATCTTATAATATTATTGTCACTCTGTTTTGTGCATTGAGGCAGAAAGATATGAATTCACAATTTGTCTTCAGCATCATAAATACATGATTCAAATCTCAGCTTTTCCTCTCAGACCCCACATTTGTTTATCTGATAAGAATAATTATAGTTACCTAACAAAGTTGTTAGGAGGATTAAAATGAAATAACATATGCACTCACTAAATATGAGGTCACCTCTTCCAGTGATATGTGACTAAATTTTTTAAAAAGCCACATAAGGGAAACAAGAAAAAATCTTTTATGTTAATACAGCTTCTTGAGAAGAAAATTTATTTTAAAGTTATACAAAAATGGTAACAATATTATATAGATGTATCAGATGCTTACAGAGCAAGAGTCTTTTTGTTTGTTTGAAATAAGGACATGTCTCTGGCAATGACAGAGTCTCTACTTTTGTTTGGATTAGTTAATTCCATTATCAGGAACACTGAGCTCTATAAATGTTAGTGCAGCTATTTGTCTTTGAATGAGGTACTTAACCAATCTGGATTTCGGTTTCTTCATCCTCAAAGAGAAGTACATCTTCCAAATGTCAAATTCTATTCAATAGTTATTCACCAAGGCAGAACTCACAATTTCCAAGATGCAAAATCTCCATGTAGTGGCAACTCAAGTCAGGCACATCACCTTTGCTAACAGCTACTACAGCTAGAACCCTTTTGGCATAAGCATAGGTCCTTCCTCTCCTGGGTTCTTTTTTACTAATTGTTCTATCAAATTAACAGTGTGTAACTCAGTATACGTTCAGTATCAGTTAGTCATTCCTTATAACGGTCTTTGATGTGGGACCATAGTCTCACAAGAAGACAACTTAGTAAATTTATTAACAAAGTTTAAGTTTTTTTTTTTTTAAGAAAGAAATGGGCTGAATTTATTATGTCCCTTTTGTTGTAATATATGTTATATAATTCCTCCTAAAATAAATAAAATTTTAAGTTAAAGAACAACTTAGGGAATAAAATATGCTTTAATGCATTTAATAAAATCTTTTAATTATATTTTACAGATCTAGAGTAAATCTATTTATTGTTTTAATATTAGGCTTTTCTACCAATTTAAAATTTATCTCAACATAATCTGAAATAATTTCAATCTGATACTATATTATATCTGAGGATTTTATTACTAAAATATTATAAGAAATAAAAGTCATGCCTCTTTTCCCCCTAGATTCTAAAATCTATATCCCTGTTCTAATTCATGAATTACAAAAAACAGAATTTTAAATAATGAAAGTTTGAAAATATGTATATGATTTAGTCAAGTTCAGTGATTACACAGGCAAATAGAAGATAAGTGGAAGAAAGAAACTTACTATCATATTTCTAATTTTATCATGTAACAAACAGACTGCATTCCCAGATGTACTTTTGCTCTCTTTTTTATAAAATACACTATACCTCTTTGTTTATAATGGGACATTATTTTTATCTTCCTATTTATGGGACAATACTGAATCTAGTTTGTTATTAACTTTGAACTAGAAAAAATGATATTCAGAATGACATTTTATTGTGAGGTGTGTGTATATATCCTGCATTTCACAGATTTTGCTCATGTATTTTAATGAATTAGAAGGCCTCACAGAATTCGTCTATTCAGTCTTCTAGTTTTATGAATGGGGAAGCAGTTCAAGAGAAATTATATCCACAGATATATTGTGAAACGTCATTGCTGAATGTGACCATTATATGTTGAGTTCAGAAACAACACTTAAAAAAAGGACAAATCTAAGATTCTGTTTTTAAAATGATTCTGACAGAATTTGTACTTCATGCCAACATATAACTGAATGGAAATTGGTATATTCTTTAATACGCTACCATTTGTATTATAAAGAATACAACTACAACAGTATTTATAACAAAAGCGAGGCAGTAATTATTTGAAGATATACTCATTTCTTTTTTTCCCCCTTACCAGACCAATACTGACTTTCAATTTATTCATCTAAAATTTATATTTGAACTGGACCATACATTGAAATATTTGATTCTGTATTACTCCATATGCTGATTTGTATTGTCAAGTGTCTGTATTACTGATATTTTGTACACAGACCCAGACATACACATATTTATGAATGTTGAGTGTATTAACTTTTAAATTTAATCTCCTAATATGTATTCTAATTTGTATTTCAAAAATTCTTTTCCTCCAGTTTTTGTATTATCTTACATTGATACATAATTTTCCTTATTCATATTTGTGTCTGTGACCATGAGCTGTTCTGTGCAATATTGTAAGAAAAATTTTAAAATTAAGTGATAGATATTTATAACATATAACAGGAACAGGATATGCTACCAGCTTTATACACGTTTTGCACTAATTTGTTTCCTACAAAGCAACATATGGTCTACTATTATTTCAAAAACAATGAAAAACTATTGGCAAATAAATAATAAATTTGAATTGATATAAATGAATGTGAATCTCCTTTAACAGATACCTTATTATATAGTCTATATAAAAGTTAAAAACTGAAAAACTCTTATTTTTGCTAGAAAAAAAAATTTAATTTGAAAATGCATTTGGAGACTTTAATTTTTCATTTACATAAAAGTCTTTGTGATATTTTTAATTAACTGCCCAATAAATCTTAAATAGGTTTTGAAAGTTACAAGAAAAAAAGTTGACTTTTGCTAAAAAGGAAGATCTTCTGCACCCTCTGCTGGTATGTTTGCACAACTACAGGTTATTTATTTTAAACTTGGTCATTTTCTTTTTAGTAAAAAATAAAATATGAGGCAAATCCAGTGATTTTAGTATTTAGAAAACAAATAAACTGTTATAAATGTCTAAATGAAGCATTCATTTGAACCAAGGGAATATAAACCGACTTGTTTTGTTCGTTTACTAGCCTTGGAAAGAATTATATAATGGCATCAATTTATTGTTAATGAGTAAAAGTCATAATGTCATATGCTTCCAAATCATATAATTCCAATTTATTAGCCAACCATACAATCTGTGGTGGTTTAGTGTTTGTATTATGGAAATACTAAAACGTTAAAAAGATTGTGAAAAGCCTGGAGCAAATTACTTGTGTCTGAACTATCACTGACAACACTTAGATGAATTATCATATGGTAAAGGAATAGTGAGTTTTTTTAAAAGGAAGGAAGTAGCTTTCAATAGTGAAATGAAATAGAATTTGAGTTTTTAGAAAAGTAAATTTCAATTTATAAACATACATTTTGGACTGATGGTCACATAAAACATGAATTTTAGTGTTAAAAATGTAGGTTCATGAAAAATACAAAGTCTTTATATTAATGTAAGGATTCTTGGCACTTCTGTAGGTCTTATTTATTTAAATACTTTGTGTTACAATTTAAAAGATTTGAAGAGTTTATTAAAACACTCAGAATTGATTTTTGTATTTTGTCATATTTGGTCAGATTTTATAAAAATAATTTCCCACATTCTCATTCTCTTTCAGAGGCAGCTACTTTATTAATTTTTGTATACCCTTCAAATTACTTTTAGCGCATTTACATGCCTATAATTATGTAATTTTGATAAGCCATATGTTTTTATGCTATTTTAATTTGAATTTTGTAAGTTTTAATTATAAAAGTAGTTCATGAATTTATTTTCATTGTTGAAACTTTATATTATTTGTTACATTGATGCCCCCATTGATGACAACCCCCAGTACAAAAGCCCTCTTCACGGATAATTCCTGTTCACGCTTTGAAGTACATCCTTCCAGATTTTTTCCTATGCATTTACACACATATGAATCTGTAGAATATTTATTATTTAAAAATTGTCATAATACATTTGTAATTTATGTAAATTGTATATAACATATCAGTTAGGTACTTGATTTTATTAATTAAATGCCTTGGAAATTTTCTTCTGTCAGATAATATCTTTTACCCTATATGTTTAGTTCTTGTCTGTTATGCTGTGGAATAGATAATACCATATTTTACTTTTTCAAGTCTCCTATTAATGGACATTTATATTATTTTAATTTCAACTGTTATAAACCCGCCTTGAATGTCTCTGTATATGTTTCTCATGTTTCTGTGTGCAGATATGTGAGTAGTATTCTAGGGTAAATGCTGAGAAGTGAAATTACTTAATTTGATATTTTGATACATAATTTTCTACAATGATCTTAACAATTTGGACTC
This sequence comes from Balaenoptera physalus, assembly GCF_965194825.1. Taxonomy (NCBI): domain Eukaryota; kingdom Metazoa; phylum Chordata; class Mammalia; order Artiodactyla; family Balaenopteridae; genus Balaenoptera; species Balaenoptera physalus. The sequence continues at coordinate 11,059,921 of NC_138884.1, forward strand.
CTTCATAAGTGTCTATATGTACTCCTTCATTCGTTCAAACTTGATATTATTTAGTATTAAAATGTTATGGGTGAAAAATAGTATCTGTGGTTTTCTTGATTAATAATGGAGTTAAATATCTGTTCATATGTTGATCAGTGATTTGTGTTTCTTCCATGAAATTCTTGTCTGTATTCTTCGTTACCTTTTTTCCTATGTGTTGTCTGTTTCTTACTGGCTTGTAGGAGCTCTTTCTATATTCTCTAATTACTAACGGGTTTCAATATGTCTTTATATAGTCACTGGTAATTTGTATATCTTCTGGGATTTGCATGTTCATATCCTTTGCCCATTTATTTTTCTGTTTGAATTGTCTTATTCTTACTGATTTATAAGAATTCTTTGTATATTCCAGATATCAATCCTTTGCCTGTTTTATATGTTTCAAATATTTTTCCCATTCCTTAGAGAAATCTACAAATAGTTGACTGGCATGGAATACAGAAGACCTGCCACTGTCTCAAGGTGTCAATAAGTGTTCCAGATCCCATGGGATTCATCTGAAGCTAGATGCCATTTTCAACCACATCCTTGATTAGCTTTACCCCTGTCCTATCATGCCTTCTTTCCTTACCTTCTCTTGAGAGTAATTCTCTAATAAATTGCTTGAATAAGGATTCCTTGCTAAAACATAAGCAAGACGAAAAGACAACCCTCAGAATGGAAGAAAATATTTGCAAATGAAGCAACCGACAAGGGATTAATCTCCGAAATTTACAAGCAGCTCATGCAGCCCAATATCAAAAAAACACACAACCCAGTCCAAGAATGGGCAGAAGACCTAAACACATTTCTCCAAAGAAGATATACAGATTACCAACAAACACATGAAAGGATGCTCAACATCACTAATCATTAGAGAAATGCAAATCAAAACTACAATGAGGTATCACCTCACACCAGTCAGAATGGCCATCATCAAAAAAATCTACAAACAGTAAATGCTGGAGAGGGTGTGGAGAAAAGGGAACACTCTTGCACTGGTGGTGGGAATGTAAATTGATACAGCCACTATGGAGAACAGTATGGACATTCCTTAAAAAACTAAAAATAGAACTACCATACAACCCAGCAATCCCACTACTGGGCATATACCCTGAGAAAACCATAATTCAAAAAGAGTCACGCACCACAATGTTCATTGCAGCTCTATTTACAATAGCCAGGACACGGAAGCAATCTAAGTGTCCATCAACAGATGAATGGATAAAGAAGATGTGGGACATATATACAATGGAATATTACTCAGCCATAAAAAGAAACGAAATTGAGTTATTTGTAGTGAGGTGGATGGACCTAGAGTCTGTCATACAGAGTGAAGTAAGTCAGAAAGAGAAAAACAAATACCGTATGCTAACACATATATATGGAATCTAAAAAAAAAAAAAAAAGGTGGTTCTGAAGAACCGAGGGGCAGGACAGGAATAAAGGCACAGATGTAGAGAATGGACTTGAGGACATGGGGAGGGGGAAGGGTAAGCTGGGACAAAGTGAGAGAGTGGCATGGACATATATACACTACCAAATGTAAAATAGCTAGCTAGTGGGAAGCAGCCACATAGCACAGGGAGATCAGCTCTGTGCTTTGTGACCACCCAGAAGGGTGGGATAGGGAGGCTGGGAGGAAGACACAAGAGGGAGGAGATATGGGGATATATGTATATGTATAACTGATTCACTTTGTTATAAAGCAGAAACTAACACGCCATTGTAAAGCAGTTATACTGCAATAAAGACGTTAAAAAAAAAAAAAAAGAATTCTTTGCTTAGGCTCTGCTTCTAAGAAACCTAACCTACAGCACGGCAAGGAATTTTTTTTCCAAAATAATATTTTAAGACCAAACCAAATTCTCCAATGTAAGAAATAATAAAATTTTCTTTATTAACAAACATGTATACTTTTGAATGTGTGCTATCCTCTTTAAAGTTGCATACTTGTTATGACATTTTCATTGTTCAACAAATTTATCAAATTCATCTTTTGAGAATCATGTTCAGGGTCTGAGACAGTCTTTGCATATTCATGATATTGTCAGTTATTTGCTTCTTTAAGTCTGGATTATTTTGTTGAAAGTAAAAAAAATAATACTGAATAAGTGAACTTAATATTTACTTAATAAAAAACTGGAATGAATGTAGGCAGTTACATATATGTGTATTAATTAGTGTATTAGTTCCAAGCCCCAAGCCCATTGACATACGGGTACTCTGGCCTCTAACCTTCCTTTTTGTCCTATTCAAGATTGACTGGAAATGACAGTATTATTTGTCTGCTAGTAGACAGAATTAGAACTTCAGCTGAGAGAAGTTGGGGAGGTTATAAGCTAATTAAAATGTACTTGGCTGTGAAATAGTACAAGTATGGTTAATTTTTCTTGATAATTTATAGTTATTAAAGATTTATCATGTGCTAGACCTTGTTCTAAGTGCTTTTTGGTTTTACTTATTAGATCATCACAAAATCTTTAAGATAGTTGCAACTATTATCCTCATGAAGGCTCAGGGAGTTTAAATAACTTTTTAAGCCACTCTAAAGTCACACAGCTCTTATGTGTAGTGCTGAATTCAAATCGAGATATTTTTGCGTGAGAGTCTTCTTTCTTAACAGTTACGCATCCATTGTGTATAAATGCCAGAACATAAACTATAACGTTCTTTAAGTATAAATGTAATCTCATTATTTACTTAGGCCTGGGTCACATGTAGATATGACTTTTAGGCTTTTTTCTTCTTTCACTACGAACTTCTGTCTAATTTCTGGTCAAAATCCATTCTTTCTCTCTCTGTTTCTCTTCTCCCTCTGTTGTCTCTTCTGGTCAATGAAGAACTGAGCTTATATCTGGCTGGGTTTCAAGATTACATGTCTTTCTAAATATGTATTGTGGTCTCTGTCCTTCTATTAATTCAGACAAGGGATGCGTCTGCTTCCCTAAATCCTGCTAGAATAATCTCTTTGAAATGTATTCCCCTTCCCTATGGTAACTCTTCCCATTATCATGCAATTTAGCACCATGCACTCTCTTTCTCTTTTTACCTAGGTGGTTGATTTATTGATTTACATATCCAATAAGGGACAATCTATCTCTGCTTACATGCAATTTTTAGGGTCAACTCATTTTGATATAAGCAAGCATTTCTGATATAAGCAGTTATTTGTATTATTTTCTTGTTTATTGTTGAAAATAACTTACTGTACTCAGTGTGGCTTAATCATATGCAAATTTAATAAATTGTTAATTAAACATATCCAGTCAATTATGTGATTTCTAACTCTTGCTGTCTTTGGCCGACAGTCTCATTCTCTTCCCTGTGACGGATCAATAACCCACTTGGTCCTGAGCAGTCATCCTTTTAATGTATCTCATATTGTCCTCACTAACCCTGCTGGTTGAAGTGGCCCTTGTCCATGTGTGTCAGTGATTTATCGTTAAGAATGCCTCTATGAGTTCCGTATTTATTTAAATGAAAACAATAAAACATTTTAGAAATCCATTTAAAGATAAATTACATCATAGTTAAAGTAAAATTAGGAGTATGGGATTAATAGATACACACTACTGTATATAAAATAGATAAGCAACAAGGATTTACTGTAAAACGGGGAATGATATTCAATATCTTGTAATAGCCTATAATGGAAAACAATCTAAAAAAATATATAAATATAACTGAATTACTTTGTGGTACACCTGAAACTAACACAATATTGCAAATCAACTATACTTCAATTTTTTAAAAAAGATTATTGAGGTGTAAATTGCATGAACTTTGTAATAGAAAGAATCTGAGCTGGAGGGCTTTCCAGCTAAGCCATAACACCTATCAGGACTCATTTAAATCTGCATCAAAATGACATAATTAGATAAGATTGACTTGGAAGCTTATTCAAGCTATTATCTATTTAATTTTGGTGAAAATTCATCAGTGTCCTTTGATATGTTTTTATATGATTTGTTTTCTGCCATTGCTCTCTTAATGTTGAAAGTTGTTACCTAGAGAGTATTTGGTTTCTGTGAATTTTCTTTTTTTTCCATTTTCACCATGTATCATTGATTTTCTTTTAAGTGTGGTCATTTAGGCTCTACCTGGTTATTTTCTGATATCTTTTCTGAGAGAGAGTAGAACTGAGACTGTATTTAACTTATGCAACATTCCCCACAAACACTTCAAATATTGGTCATTGTTTTTAAATTCCAATAAAAATGTATACTTTAGGGATGTTTATCATAAGGGGTTAGAATACTGAGCCCAATTTATACACCTCCACCTCCCCCCGAAATTTTTGATGATTTTTTAAACAGAGTGATTGGGGCAGATTTTGAAAAGTAGCTCATTTTCATAATCACTCTATGTGCTGTACCATCATGCACCACTTGCTTGAATGCATTTCATTAAAAAGGGAAGAAAGTGCAAATTTACTCTGTACCAAGCAGAGTGTTAAGTTTCTTTGTGATGTTGTACCTTCCATCCTTAAAGAAAAATCACTATAAAATAATTATTATCTGTGTTCTCATTCATGCTACTGGTAAGTGGCAGAGCTTGGATTTGAAACCAAAATTTTTTTTATGCTGATTGCCTGTCTGTGTAAAGGGTACTTTGTTTGTGTAGGCTTGTTTTTGCAATAATATACCACTAATTTTGGGAGAGAGACAAAGGATCCTCAGTACTATGTCAGATGTGGGACATCAGGTCCCTTCATCATCTTTGGCTCATAGTGAAAAAATATGAGGGCTGTCCAAATTTTAGGAAAATAGAAAAATGACAGGAAAGAAAAAGATTAAGGGGGTTTTGTTTTGTTTCTCTTACCTGCACAGATAGACATACCTGTTTGTGCATATGGTAATCAGTTTCCAAGATGATAGCTGTGAAACCCTTCAAGGTTATTTTATGTCTTTGGTTAATGCCTTTGTAATTATGGGAAAAAAGTATAATTTTTTTTCAGTATATCTTCTTTAAGGTATTTTACTTTTATTCTAATATTAAATAGGTAACAAATTAATGATCCATATAACCCCTTGAACTAGAATTTATATCTTTCTCAACCATGCCAATTAAGAAATTCGGCTCCAATTTTATTCAGAATAGATCTGCCATATAATGTGGTGCTCTATTAAGGGTAATGATAGTGTTTGCTAAGGTTGTAGAGATCACTGAATAAAGTACTTTCTGGGAGCTTTTTATTAAATCGTGGTGCTCAAGAACAAAGGATCCTATTTCTTCAGTTGAGATCAAACTGAGTTTCATACCACTTCTAATACAGTCAGTCTGCATCTGTGGAGGTAGTATTGTCTATAAGTCAGTATAACTTTTGTTTATTTAGACAGCATTAGAAGTATAATTAGAAAACACTGTTCTTACATACAGAATTTGTTTTTCCAAAGAAAATATTTATGGTAATAAAGCTTCCTGGACTATGGGCAGGTCTAATTCAACCTGTATGTTTTTAGGACCTGTTATGGTTAAAGTGACTATGACTTCTGAACCAAGGAACATTAGATGAGAATTGAGAAAATATATTTTATCTGATTTGGAAATTTATAAAAATATATGAAAATACGTACAAGGTTTGCTAAGGAATTAAAGGAAATTGTTATAAGAATAAATTTATAATAAAAATAAAATTATCATGTTGTAATGTTGTATTTGTCTTTCATGAATAAGTTGAAGTTGATTTGATGATATATTGTTATTCAACTTGTTAACATTGTCTTCAAATGTTAGCAAATTGTAGATTATTGATATTACAGTTTGAAAGGCTTTCAATTAACTCATGACTCTAAAAGTTAATTCAGCATAATTAACCTCAAAATTGTAGCATTTCATTTTTGGTAGTGAGACAGAAAATATGTTTGTGTTTGAAATACTGTTGTGTTCAAGTGAAAACTTCATTTTATGAAATCCATTGACTCTATAGGTACTAATTATGTATTAGGCACCTGGGGTCTCAAAGCAAAGCAAAAATGGCCTTTGCCATTAACAGGCTTAAGGTAGGGACTTCCCCGGTGGTGCAGTGGTTAAGAATCCGCCTGCCAATGCAGGGGACAACGGTTCGATCCCTGGTCTGGGAAGATTCCACATGCCGCAGAGCAGCTAAGCCTGTGTGCCACAACTACTGAAGCCCACGTGCCTAGAGCCCATGCTCCACAACAAGAGAAGCCACTGCAATGAGAAGACCATGCACCGCAACGAAGGGTAGCCCCCGCTTGCCAAAACTAGAGAAAGCCCGCCTGCAGCAACGAAGACCCAATGAAACCAAAAATAAAATTAAAATAAAAAGAAGCTTAAGATAAATTAGTAAAGTCAGATAGATAAACAGATGTTTACTATGTAAGGTAATACTTGAGGATGCATAAAGGAGGAGTACTAAGTCCAAAATGGAAGAGAGTAGGAAGGGGGATCAGAGATGGCATTCTGGGAGGGACCATGTTGTAGAAATAGGAATTTTACCACGTCACAGTCCCTGGAAGGACATTCCAAGCAGATGGTTCCACATCTGCTAATGCCTTGATGGTGAAAGTGAACGGAAAGTGGCAAGTAGTAATCAATGCAATTGGAGAATGAAATATGAGACATAGATTTTAAAGTCTTTCTAAAGAATATGGATAATTCCAACCTGTAGATATTTTGTCTCTCTCATTTGGCTGTAATAAAGAACTTCATTTAAAAGACAATCTGTAGATAAAGTGAAACAAAAGATTTTTATCTCTAATAGATTTTGTGTCTATTCCATGTCATCCCATTCAGTGTATAAATATCTCTGTGTATCTATGATGTTTTTACTTAAATTAAGACAGATATATTAGTAGCACATATGTATTGTAAATGGAAGTCTGGTGGTTTTCATTAAGAATTTTATCGTAATTCTTTTTTCTGAAAATTTTTCATTAGTTAAATCCTTTGAATACTTGCCTAAGAGACATGGGATTTATTCACTCTTTTATTTTTGATTGCTGATACAAATGTAAGAAATACTAAAAAAAGGTCAAGAATATTTCAGTATACATAAATTCTGAAGATATTTCAAAAATAATGGTAAATATCTTGACATTAATACACTGAAGGCCATAGGTTCACCACCAGCTGCAAATCATTATGGTTGATAATGCTCTTATTGGAGCAAAATTATTCACTGGGCATTGAATGGAAATAAATCTTGCCTATAAATAAAAAATCACAGCTGAGAATGATGTTAATTAAAGCATTATTAAGAGTGAAAGTGTAAACAAAACTGTATTATTTTTTGTATCCATTTCAGAACATCTAAGCTGGGAGGAAAATGAGATAGTTTTAATTTGTGAAAGACTTCACAAACTAAAATGTCTTTGTATTTTAAGCTTTCTTCAGCTAAAGCCTTGCAAGAATACTTAAATGTTTTAGAAGTGGTTCACACATAGTTTGATTTAAATTCAAATTCAGTGAGTGCAATTAAAGATCATCCAATAAAAATCATGAAAGGCAAATTGATTTTATATCATTTAGAACAAAATATCAAATATTTAAAAACGCATATGTGAAAGAGAAAATATTTTCCATTTTTGTCATACACTTCCTCAAGGACATGAAAGTATTTTACTTGATCAATCTAATAATTTATCTGCAAGGATGATAAAATGGAAAGCCTGTCATTTTATGTCGTATTTATTATAGTTAGTTTTGGTTGCAGTAAATAACAAAAAGAAACAGCATGATTCAAGTTGACAAAGCGGGGGTGTGCACATTATAGTTAAGGAATTAAGTGAAATTTAGAAACAAAGCAAAACAAAACAAAATAGGAACCAAATCATGGCACATTATAAAAACCAGTGAAAAATAGCAGTCACCGTAAGAGAAAGATCTACCATACAACTAGGAATTTCTGAAGTGGAAACATATCTGGGCCTTCAGCAGCATAAGCTCTTGGCTTTTCACTCTAGTGAAAGCAGTATATACCATGCTGATTATGAACTGACCCTGTGGTTAGATAATGCTTAGTTTCTTAGTCCTGCTTTAGCACTTATCCGCTGAGTGACATAGGCAACTTATCTTTCTGCTGTAAAGTGACCATAGTAATATCTACTTCCATAGTTATAAGCATTAAAAGAGATAATATGTTTCAAGTATTTGGTGCATCACAATTAATGAACTGCAGCTGCCACCTTCTCCTCCTCATCCTTCTTCTTTGTCTTCATCATCAATACCCTGACATTAATATGGTTCATAAATTTTCTATGCTTCTGCTTTTCTCTGCATGTAGTCTCCACTTGTCTTAGCATTACCAGTTGAGTTAGCATTCATTTGTCTTTTCTTCAACTCATGGCTGTGGTTTCCTCATAACTTTATCTTGTTTATAACTCTACTCTAGATCCTTTATGATGTGGTTTACTTTCCTTTGCTAGTGGTCTAATTATCTCTAAACTTACTAAATCATACTCCAACGGGAAGAACCTGTTCCAATTGGTTTTTTCTTTGAGTAGAGATTCTCGGGTCAGGTCATACCTTAGTCTGGTCTGTGGTTCTGTTAAGCTCAGGTCAATTACTTGTTGAGTCCCATGGTACATCTGGTGCTGGCCAACAGAGGCAGTGGTGGGGCATTTTACCTAGAGAGCAATGATGGTGGCTGTCATATGCCTACTAAGTCTAAATAAATAAACATAAAAAGTTAAGATTAAACAATTTACCAAATTATAGAACTGGTGTGAGTAGTAAGGCTGAGTCTTGAATAGTAATCTCGTGTCTCCCAATACAAATTTAGACTTCAAATATTCTTGGTCGTTGTGAAGTGGTGGCACCATTATAAAATTTCTCTACAAATTATTGGATATTTTGCTACATGGAAATACAGAAAATTCTTTAAGTATCAGAATTTTACTATTTATTATTTTAGTATAACAAATTCTGTGTCATGACTGAAAAACCAATGTTATGTTTTAAAATGTCTTATTTATAATTGAATTCTATTAACTTGTTCTATTTGTTTTAACTTTTCTCAGGTTGCTAAGTTGGCTGTCACAGTGCAAGCCTTGGAGTCCCAATGGGGGACTCCGGATCAAGACGATCTACTCTGGTCTCCAGGTTGCCAATATTCAGAAGGAGTATTAGCAGAAAACATGATTCTCTTCCTTCTTCACCCTCCTCCAGTAATACAGTCGGTGTACACAGTTCATCTCCTTCCAGCACTAACTCAAGCTCAGGTAGTACAGGTAAACGCAGGAGCCTCTTCCGTACTCCTTCCATTAGCTTCCATCATAAGAAGGGGAGTGAACCTAAGAAAGAACCTACCAACCAGAACCTTAGTATTTCAAATGGTGCTCAACCTGGTCACAGCAGTATGCAAAAACTGAGTTTGGAAGAACATACTAAAACCAGGGGAAGACATTCTGTTGGTTTTAGCAGTTCACGAAATAAGAAGATAACAAGATCTTTGACAGAGGATTTTGAAAGAGAAAAGGAGCACTCGACTAATAAGAATGTCTTTATAAATTGCCTAAGTTCTGGCAAAAGTGAGGGGGATGATTCTGGATTCACAGAAGAACAAACTCGCCGTTCTGTTAAGCAGTCGACAAAGAAGCTTCTTACTAAATCTTTTTCATCTCACTATAAATTTTCTAAGCCAGTTCCACAGAGCCAATCCATTTCATTGGTACAGCAATCTGAATTCTCACTGGAAATTGCACAGTACCAAGAGAGGGAGCCTGTATTACTAAGAGCTTCTCCATCGTGTTCTGTGGATGTAACAGAACGGGCGGGAAGCTCTTTGCAATCTCCACTGCTTTCTGCTGATTTTACTACAGCTCAGACACCTTCAGAGTTCTTAGCCTTGACTGAAGATTCTGTGTCTGAAGCAGATGCATTTCCTAAAAGTGGAAGCATGGCATCCCACTGTGACAACTTTGGCCACAGTGATTCTACCTCTCAGATTTCTCCCAATCCTGCTGCTGCTACAAAGACAACAATAGACCTTATGGGAACTGTTCCCTGTGCAATTATGTCTCCTGGGAAATACAGGTTAGAAGGTCGGCGTAGCACTGAATCTAAATCCTTACCAGAAACCTCTGCTGCTAATCAGAAGGAAGTGTTATTGCAAATCACTGAACTACCTGCTATGAATGCGAGTGACTCAGAGATTCACCTATCAGCAGATACAAGAAGAGGAGAACATATGGTGATACAAAATGGTGAAACAATGTTGGCAACAAGTTCCCCAAGGAAACTTGGATTTTATGAGCAACATAAAGCAATAGCTGAACGTGTTAAAGGGATCCATCCTATTTCAGATTCAAGGATAATACCCTCTTCCGGTGATCATTATATTTTAAACAAAACATCCTATGGATATGATGCAAATCCTGCCAAAGGTATGATGATTTTCTTTGTATAATAAATGATATGAATTATAATTTTCATTATAATTTCTTCAATTTTCTTATTCTGTTGGAAACTACATTTTTCTTAGTTTTCACTCTTTAATATTCTTTCCTATTTATAATTTGTCTTAAATTATTTCTCTGCTTAACCTTACTTCATTCGTATCATGCTGAAAATGTAATTCATCCATGTTACTTATTTTTCTTAGTTGTGTAATTCAGATTCTGACCCTCAGAAGAAAGTGGAAGGAAATTAATTTTATTTGCAATGTGGCTTTATCTAAAATAAGGGCTATCTTTTTTATAGTTCATGATAGAGTACTGGTATTTCTTAGTTAAAGAGTAGATATAGCCCAGACACAATCATTATAAAAGAAATTCGTATAATTTAAATTCTTTTTCCTATTTTAACAAAGTTTTTATTATTAAATAGGATCCATGTTTTGGCACAGAAAGAGGGAGGGAAGGTTGATTTACTCCAGTCTGTTATTTAACAGAAAACATGGTTTTTCAATATAAAATTCAGTTCAAGAGAATTGTTGAATATATAATACCTACTGGCTGTATTTGACATTTTTTATTCTTTTTTCTGTACTGTGTGATTCCTACTACCACTGCTGCCACTTTTACTACTACTACTAACACTAATAGTTCTCCCAACAATGTGTCCCATTTACTGTTCTGTGCCCTTTGGATACATTAATTTATTGAATCTGGAAGTGATGGAAATCACTACTATTATTCTAACTCATTCTGTAGGCACGATGATTGGAGCACAGACAGGTTAAGTAATGTGTCCAAAGTCACAAAGTTCATAAGTAATTGTTTAGGATACAATCCCTATGAGGTAGGCACTAGTATGTTCCCCATTTTATACATGAGAAAACTGAGACCGAGGGATTATACAGCTGGCAAGTAGCACAGCCAAATTACAACTATCTCAATCCAAATTTCAGGCTCTTAATGACTAGGTTGTACTACATGTCATGACCCAGGCTCTTTCCAAAACATTAAGAATAATACTAAAATATTAAATAAAATTTGTAATCAGTGAAATTATATATTATATAATGTCAAGAATCATAAGTTTATCTGACTTACCTAACTAGTCTCTCCATGAATATAGCAATTTTACAGTTTTAAATGCATGCCTTAATTTTCCAACTGTCTTCATATTTTTTCACATTTGATACAAAATCACTTTTACACATCTGCCTACTTTTTTTCATTTTTTGTCTTGGTAGCCTTGCTTGTATTTTGGGATTTAGTTATACCTGCTTAATTCTTTAACTATAGTATAATTATAGGAATGATAATGATGATGATACTGTGCGCCCAAAGATGTGCTAAGCAATTTGCATGCACTGTTTTATTTAGTACTAACCAAAGATTTATGTGGAAGTTATTAATGACTAAGGTTTAGGATTAAGTTAAATAACTTCATGAAATCACATTGTTCGCAAACGGTGGACCTCAGATTAGAATGTAGGCAGTTTTTTAGAAAATTGCACCCAAAAAAGGGAAAAGTATAATTATTTTGATTATGTCTAATCTTAGAAATGGTGACTTGCCTCAATGTCAAACTCTAATTGCAAGCCATTTAACACATTAATTTCACTGAATTTGACACCATGATGCCTGTTCCTGGACATTAGGTGATAATTCATAGTATGTACAACTTGTAAAATAGAAAGAGACAGGCAAATAAGCTGGTAATGTCAAAAAGGAAAAGTTGGTTGCATACTATTCTTCATTTTCATCAATAGGAGATATTCATCTGCTATTCATAAGGATTTTATAATTTAGAAGTTTAAAGATTTTAAAGCCATTTAGATAAATGTATTTTATGTAAGAAAGGGTTGCCAAATTCCATAATACTAAATTTATTCTGTATTTATTATGAAATAAGTTTAGCTAGTATTTAATATACATATGAATGTGCTGGGTGTACATTCATATCAGAATTATTAATGGAATTTTGACCTCTCTGGAAACTTAACTTTTACTCATTGGCTTAAAAAGTTACTGAAAAAACTGCCATATGTTGGCTTAATAGATTCTAGCCAAGAGCCTTTAAACCCATAGATGAGCCCAAACAGAACAGTTTAATTAATTCATTCATTCATTCAACAAATATTGTTTTGGTACTGTTTTAGGCACTAAGGGTATAGCAATGAACAAAACGAATTAATTCCTTCCTTCATGAAGCTTACTTTCTACTGGGAATACTGAGACAATTAATATACAAATAAATAAATGTCAGGTGGTAATAACTGCTGAGGATGAGTTTAAAGCAGAAAAGAGGATTAGGAAGTGGGGGGTGTGATTGTAGTTTGCATTTTTTAACTTTATTCAGGTATAATTGGCAAATTGTATATTTAAAGTGAACAATGTGATGATTTGATATATGTTACATTGTGAAAGGATCCCCCCCCCCCATCAAGTTAGTTAATACATCCATCACATCACATATTTACCTTTTTGGGTTTTGTTTTTGAGAAATTTAAGTTCTACTCTTAGCAAATTTCACTTATACAATACAGTGTTATCAACTATAGTCACCTTGTTATACACTAGATCCTCAGATCTTATTTATCTTATAACTGAAAGTTTGTACCCTTTTACCAAGGTAACCACTTTTCTACTCTCTGTTTCTATGAGTTCAGCTTTCTAAAAAAGATTCCACTTATAAGTGATACCATGCAGCATTGGTCTTTCTCTGTCTGGCTTATTTCACTTAGCATATCTTTAAGATTCATCCATGTTGTCACAAATGACAGGATTTCCTTCTTTTTTAAGGCTGAATAATATTCCATTGTATGTAGATACTGCGTTTTCTTTATCCATTCCTCTTTTCTCATACATAGGATGTTTCCAAGCCTCTGCTATTGTGAATAATGCTGCTGTGAACATGGGAGTACAGATATGTCTCTGAGATAGTGATTTTGCTGCTTTTGGGTATATTACCAGAAGTAAGATTGCTGGATCATATAGTAGCTCTATTTTTAATTTCTTGAAGAACCTCCATAATGTTTTCCATAGTGGCTGCACCAGTTTACATTCTCATCAACAGTGCACAAGGGTTCCCTTTTTTCCATATGCTCAAAAACATTTGTTGTCTTTTGACTTCTTGATAATGGCCATCCTAACAAAAGTGAGGTGATATCTCATTGTGGTTTTGATTTGCATTTCCCAGATGATTAGGGATGTTGAGCTCCTTTTCATGTACCTGTTAGCCATTTGTATGTCTTATTTGGAAATATGTTTACTTAGGTCCTTTGCCCATTTTAATTTTTTTTTTTTTTTTGCTATTGAGTTGTATGAATTTTGTGTATATTTTGGATATTAACCCCTTATAGGATATATGATCTGCAAATATTTTCTCCCATCCAGTCGGTCCAGTTGGTTGTCTTTTATTTCTTTCTTTTTTTTTTATTGTTTTCTATGCAGAAGCTTTTTAGTTTAAAGTAGTCCTACTTGTTTATTTTTGCTTTTATTTCTTTTGCTCTTGATATCAAATCCAAAAAATCATTATCAAGATGAATGTCAAAGAGCTTATCCCCATGTTTACTTCTAGGAGGTTTACAGTTTTTGGTCTTAACTTTCAAGTCATTAATCAATTTTAGTTGATTTTGGTGTGTGGTATAAGATAAGGTCCCAGTTTCATCCTTTCGCATGTGACTGTCCATTTTCCAACACTGTCTATTGAAGAGACTATCTTTTCCCCATTATATATTCTTGGGTTCTTTGTCAAAAATTAATTGCCACATTTGCATGGGTTTATTTCTTGGCTGTCTCTTCTGTTCCATTGATCTATGTGTCTGTTTTTACACCAGTACCATACTGTTTTGATTACTGTAGCTTTGTAATATAGTTTGAAATCAGGAAGTGTAATGCCTCCAGCTTTGTTCTTCTGTATCAAGATTACTTTGGCTATTTGGGGTCCTCTTTGGTTCCATACAAATTTTAGGATTTTTTTTTTCTATTTCTATGAAAAATGTCATTGTAATTTTGATAGGAATTACATTGAATCTGTAGATCCCTTTGGGTAGTATGAACATTTTAACAATATTAATCCTTCCAATTCATGAACATGGAATATCTCTTTATTTTTATTTTCTTCATTTTCTTTCATCAGTGTCTTTTATAGTTTTCAGTGTATATATTTTTCGCCTCCTGGATTAAATTTATTCCTATGTATTTTATTCTTTTTGATGCAACTGTAGATGGGATTGTTTTCTTAATTTCCCTTTCTTTTTTTTTTAATTTTTGAATTTTATTTTACTTTTTTCTTATACAGCAGGTTCTTATTAGTCATCAATTTTATACACATCAGTGTATACATGTCAATCCCAATCGCCCAATTCATCACACCACCATCCCCACCCCGCCACGGCTTTCCCCCCTTGGTGTCCATACTTTTTTTCTCTACATCTGTGTCTCAACTGCTTCCCTGCAAACTGGTTCATCTGTACCATTTCTCTAGGTTCCACATACATGCGTTAATATACGATATTTGTTTTTCTCTTTCTAACTTCACTCTGTATGACAGTCTCTAGATGCATCCACGTCTCTGCAAATGACCCAATTTAGTTCCTTTTTATGCCTGAGTAATAGTCTGTTGTATATATGTACCACATCTTCTTTATCTATTCGTCTGTCGTTGGGCATTTAGGTTGCTTCCATGACCTGGCTGTTGTAAATACTGCTGCAATGAACACTGGGGTGCATGTGTCTTTTTGAGTTATGGTTTTCTCTGGGTATATGCCCAGTAGTGGGATTGCTGGATCATATGGTAATTCTATTTTTAGTTTTTTAAGGAAACTCCATACTGTTCTCCATAGTGGCTGTATCAATTTACATTCCCACCAATAGTGCAAGAGGGTTGCCTTTTCTCCACACCCTCTCCAGCATTTGTTGTTTGTAGATTTTCTGATGATGCACATTCTAACTGGTATGAGGTGATACCTCATTGTAGTTTTGATTTGCATTTCTCTAATAATTAGTGATATTGAGTAGCTTTTCATGTGCTTCTTGGCCATCTGTATGTCTTCTTTGGAGAAATGTCTATTTAGGTCTTCTGCCCATTTTTGGATTGGGTTGTTTGTTTCTTTAATATTGAGCTGAATGAGCTGTTTATATATTTTGGAGATTAATCCTATGTCCGTTGATTCGTTTGCAAATATTTTTTCCCATTCTGAGGGTTGTATTTTCGTCTTGTTTATGGTTTCCTTTGCTGTGCAAAAGCTTTGAAGTTTAATTAGGTCCCATTTGTTTATTTTTGTTTTTATTTCCCTTTCTCTAGGAGGTGGATCAAAAAAGATCTTGCTGTGATTTATGTCAAAGAGTGTTCTTCCTATGTTTTCCTCTAAGAGTTTTATAGTGTCCAGTCTTACATTTAGGTTTTGAAACCATTTTGAGTTTATTTTTATGTATGGTGTTAGGGAGAGTTCTAATTTCATTCTTTTACATGTAGCTGTCCAGTTTTCCCAGCACCACTTATTGAAGAGACTGTCTTTTCTCCATTGTATATCCTTGCCTCCTTTGTCATAGATTAGTTGACCATAGGTGCGTGGGTTTATCTCTGGGCTTTCGATCCTGTTCCATTGATCTGTGTTTCTGTTTTTGTGCCAGTACCATATTGTCTTGATTAGCGTAGCTTTGTAGTATAGTCTGAAGTCAAGGAGTCTGATTCCTCCAGCTCTGTTTTTTCCCCTCAAGACTGCTTTGGCTATTCAGGGTCTTTTGTGTCTCCACACAAATTCTAAGATTTTTCGTTCTAGTTCCTTAAAAAATGCCATTGGTAATTTGATAGGGATTGCATTGAATCTGTAGATTGCTTTGGGTAGTATAGTCATTTTGACAATATTGATTCTTCCAATCCAAGAACATAGTATATCTCTCCATCTGTTGGTATCATCTTTAATTTCTTTCATCAGTGTCTTATAGTTTTCTGCATACAGGTCTTTTGTCTCCCCAGGTAGGTTTATTCCTAGGTATATTATTCTTTTTGTTGCAGTGGTAAATGGGAGTGTTTCCTTAATTTCTCTTTCAGATTTTTCATCATTAGTGTATAGGAATGCAAGAGATTTCTGGGCATTAGTTTTGTATCCTGCAACTTTACCAAATTCATTGATTAGCTTTAGTAGTTTTCTGGTGGCATTTTTAGGATTCTCTATTTATAGTATCATGTCATCTGCAAACAGTGACAGTTTTACTTCTTCTTTTCCAATTTGTATTCCTTTTATTTGTTTTCCTTCTCTGATTGCTGTGGCTAGGAGTTCCAAAACTATGTTGAATAATAGTGGTGAGGGTGGACATCCTTGTCTTGTTCCGGATCTTAGAGGAAACGCTTTCAGTTTTTCACCATTGAGAATGATGTTTGCTGTGGGTTTGTCATATATAGCCTTTATTATGTTGAGGTAGGTTTCCTTCTATGCCCATTTTCTGGAGAGTTTTTATCATAAATGGATGTTGAATTTTGTTAAATGCTTTCTCTGCATCCATTGAGATGATCATATGGTTTTTCTCCTTCAATTTGTTAATATGGTGTATCACATTGATTGATTTGCATATATTGACGAATCCTTGCATCCCTGGGATAAATCCCACTTGATCATGGTGTGTGATCCTTTTAATGTGTTGTTGGATTCTGTTTGCTAGTATTTTGTTGAGGATTTTTGCATCTATATTCATCAGTGATATTGGTCTGTAATTTTCTTTTTTTGTAGTATCTTTGGTTTTGGTATCCGAGTGATGGTGCCCGCATAGAATGAGTTTGGGAGTGTTCCTTCCTCTGCAATTTTTTGGAAGAGTTTGAGAAGGATGGGTGTTAACTCTTCTCTAAATGTTTGATAGAATACACCTGTGAAGCCATCTGGTCCTGGACTTTTGTTTGTTGGAAGATTTTTAATCACAGTTTCAATTTCATTACTTGTGATTGGTCTGTTCATATTTTCTATTTCTTCCTGGTTCAGTCTTGGAAATTTATACCTTTCTAAGAATTTGTCGATTTCTTCCAGGTTGTCCACTTTATTGGCATAGAGTTGCTTGTAGTAGTCTGTTAGGCGGCTTTGTATTTCTGTGGTGTCTGTTGTAACTTCTCCTTTTTCATTTCTAATCTTATTGATTTGAGTCCTCTCCCTCCTTTTCTTGGTGAGTCTGGCTAATGGTTTATCAATTTTGTTTATCTTCTCAAAGAACCAGCTTTTAGTTTTATTGATCTTTCCTATTGTTTTCTTTGTTTCTATTTCATTTATTTCTGCTCTGATCTTTATGATTTCTTTCCTTCTGCTAACTTTGCGTTTTGCTTGTTCTTCTTTCTCTAGTTCCTTTAGGTGTAAGGTTAGGTTGTTTTTTTGAGATTTTTCTTGTTTTTTTGAGGTAGGCTTGTATAGGTATAAACTTCCCTCTTAGAACTGCTTTTGCTGCATCCCATAGGTTTTGGATCATCGTGTTTTCATTGTCATTTGTCTGTAGGTATTTTTTGATTTCCGCTTTGATTTCTTTAGTAATCTCTTGATTATTTAGTAACGTATTGTTTAGCCTCCATGTGTTTGTGTTTTTTGCGTTTTTTTCCCCTGTAATTCATCTGTGATCTCATAGTGTTGTGGTCAGAAAAACATGCTTGATATGATTTCAATTGTCTTAAATTTACTGAGGCTTGACTTGTGACCCAAGATGTGATCTGTCCTGGAGAATGTTCCGTGCACACTTGAGAAGAAAGTGTAATCTGCTGTTTTTGGATGGAATGTCCTATAAATACCAATTTAATCTATCTGGTCTATTGTGTCATTTAAAGTTTCTGTTTCCTTATTTATTTTCATATTTTCATTTTGGATGATCTGTCCATTGGTGTAAG
Organism: Balaenoptera physalus; assembly: GCF_965194825.1. Lineage (NCBI taxonomy): Eukaryota > Metazoa > Chordata > Mammalia > Artiodactyla > Balaenopteridae > Balaenoptera > Balaenoptera physalus. Next base: position 11,078,164 of record NC_138884.1, read on the forward strand.
TGAGGTGTTAAAGTCCCCCACTGTGATTGTGTTACTGTTGATTTCCTCTTTTATAGCTGTTAGCAGTTGCCTTATGTATTGAGGTGCTCCTATGTTGGGTGCATATATATTTATAATCATTATATCTTCTTCTTGGATTGATCCCTTGATCATTATGTAGTGTCTTTCCTTGTCTCTTGTAAAATTCTTTATTTTAAAGTCTCTTTTATCTGATATGAGTATTGCTACTCCAGCTTTCTTTTGATTTCCATTTGCATGGAATATCTTTTTCCATCCCCTCACTTTCAATCTGTATGTGTCCCTAGGTCTGAAGTGGGTCTCTTGTAGAGAGCATATATATGGTTCTTGTTTTTGTATCTATTCAGCAAGCCTGTGTCTTTTGGTTGGAGCATTTAATCCATTCACGTTTAAGGTAATTATCGATATGTATATTCCTATGACCATTTTCTTAATTGTTTTGGGTTTGTTTTTGTAGGTCCTTTTCTTTTCTTGTGTTTCCCACTGAGAGAAGTTCTTTTAGCGTTTGTTGTAGAGCTGGTTTTGTGGTGCTGAATTCTCTTAGCTTTTGCTTGTCTGTAAAGCTTTTGATTTCTCCATCGAATCTGAATGAGATCCTTGCCGGGTAGAGTAATCTTGGTTGTAGGTTCTTCCCTTTCATCACTTAAGTATGTCATGCCACTCCCTTCTGGCTTGTAGAGATTCTGCTGAGAAATCAGCTGTTAACCTTATGGGAGTTCCCTTGTATATTATTTGTCATTTTTCCCTTTCTGCTTTCAATAATTTTTCTTTGTTTTTAATTTTTGCCAATTTGATTACTATGTGTCTTGGCGTGTTTCTCCTTGGGTTTATCCTGTATGGGACTTGCTGTGCTTCCTGGACCTGGGCGGCTATTTCCTTTCCCAGGTTAGGGAAGTTTTCGACTATAATCTCTTCAAATATTTTCTCTGGTCCTTTCTCTCTCTCTTCTCCTTCTGGGACCCCCATAATGCGAATGTTGTTGTGTTTAATATTGTCCCAGAGGTCTCTTAGGCTGTCTTCATTTCTTTTCATTCTTTTTTCTTTATTCTGTTCTGCAGCAGTGAATTCCACCATTCTGTCTTCCACGTCACTTATCCGTTCTTCTGCCTTAGTTATTCTGCTATTGATTCCTTCTAGTGTAGTTTTCATTTCAGTTATTGTATTGTTCATCTCTTTTTGTTTGTTCTTTAATTCTTCTAGGTCTTTGTTAAACAATTCTTGCATCTTCTCGATCTTTGCCTGCATTCTTTTTCCGCGGTCCTGGATAATCTTCACTATCATTATTCTGAATTCTTTTTCTGGAAGATTGCCTATCTCCATTTCATTTAGTTGTTTTTTTTGGGGTTTTATCCTGTTCCTTCATGTGGTACATAGCCCTCTGCCTTTTCATCTTGTGTATCTTTCTGTGAATGTGGTTTTTGTTCCACAGGCTGCAGGATTGTAGTTCTTCTTGCTTCTGCTGTCTGCCCTCTGGTGGATCTTCACAAATTTTTGAAAAGGTGTTCGGGAATTCCCTGGCAGTCCAGTGGTTAGGACTCTGTGCTTCCACTGCAGGGAACACAGGTTCGATCCCTGGTCAGGGAACTAAGATCCCGCATGCCTCGAGGCGCAGCCTAGCCAGCCCCACAAATGCATAAGCCAATTCCTTGCCATAAATCTTCTTAATATAGGTCTCCTACTGATTCTCTTTCTCTGACTGACAGATTTTGGTACTGGTGGTGGTTCTAGAGGAAGAGAATCTTAAGGATGAGTTTCTTAATTTCTCTTTCTGATAGTTCTTTGTTTTTAGTTTCCATTTTTACGTACAAAGAATGGGTTATTCCTCAAAGTAACATATTAACAAAAATTAGGGGGTAAGCCATACAGCTATTTGGGAGGAGTATATCAGTGCAAAGGGTATGGGGTAAAGATTCTGGGGCTGGCCATGCCTGCAATGTTGTAGAAACAGCAAGAAGCCCAGTATGCCCTAAGCAGAGTGAACAGGGGGCTGGAGGGCAGTAGAAGATGAGGTTAGAGAGATGAACAGGTGAGCAATGGGAAGCCCCCTGTGTGGGGGTCGGGAGTAGGGTCATATCATGCAGAACCTGGTAGCCCACTGGAAACACATCAGCTTTAGGATTAGAGAAGCGGTCGTGATCAATCTCACTTATGTTTTCAGTGTATCATTCTGGTTACCTTGTAGAAAATAGACTGTGTGTTGGTTGGGGAGAGGCAGGTGGGAGTAGGCAGGGGCAGGAGGCTATTAGGAAGTATTGCAGTAATCAAGGCAAGCCCTGATGGAGTTTGTGCCAGGAAGTTAGTGCAGGAGGTGGTGAGAAGTGATCACATTCTGTATACAGTTGACGGTAATGAGGACAGGATTTGCTTATATGATTTATGTGAGGTGTGAAGAAGGCAAGGATGACTAGAAAATTTTAGAGGCTTCAAAGTGATTATTTACTTAAGTAAAGCACCACTACTAATTCAAAAAGTTTTCTGTGATTGAGAATTGTTGAATGACCCTAAGAGTTTTCCATTTACTTTCAATGGAACATTTATAAAAACTACATTTAAGCATTTGTATTAATTTTTATTTATTTCTTTTTTAAATAGTTCTTGCCAGTAGCCTCAGTCCATACCGTGAAGGAAGATTTGTAGAGAGGCGACTGCGATCCTCATCAGAAGGAACTGCAGGGGGTAGCAGGATGATTTTGAAACCAAAAGATGGAAATGTGGAAGAAGTTAATAGTCTAAGAAAGCAGAGAACAGGTTCATCATCTTCAAAAATGAACAGCATGGTAAGTGTATACATATGCCTGCATATAATAAAATAATCCCATCTATTACTGGCAAGTTCATGCTCCTTGCACAATGAAAACAGACTGAAGAATAATCGCATATATTACTGGCAAGTTCATGCTCCTTGCAAATTGAAGCATCATATTTTTTGTTGTTGTGTTTCTTTTTTTAAGAAATTGAAATATAGTTAATTTACAATGTTGTGTTAGTTTCAGGTGTGCAGCAAGGTGATTCAGTAATATATGTATATATACTCTCTCAGATTCTTTTCCATTATAGGTTATTACAAGATATTGAATATAGTTCCCTGTGCTGTACAGTAGGTCCTTGTTGCTTATCTGATTTATATATAGTAGTGTATACACATTAATCCCAAAGGCCTAACTTATCTCCTCCCCATCCCCTTTGGTAACCATAAGTTTGTTTTCTATGTCTGTGAGTCTATTTCTGTTCTGTAAAGAAGTTCATTTGTATCATTTATTTAGATTCCACATATAAGTGATATTATATGATATTTGTTTTTCTCTATCTGACTTACTTCACTTAATATGATAATCTCTAGGTCCATCCATTTTGCTGCAAATGGTATTATTTCATTCTTTTTTTATGGCTGAGTAATATCCCATTGTGTGTACATGTATGTGTGTATATATATACACATGTATATATATGTATATGTATGTGTATATATATATATGTATATATATACCTCTTCTTTATTCATTCATCTGTCGATGGATATTTAGGTTGCTTCCATGTCTTGGCTATTGTAAATAGTGCTGCTGTGAACATTGGGGTGCATGTATCTTTTTGAATTAGAGTTTTCTCTGGATATATGCCCAGGAGTCAGATTACTGGATCATGTGGTAATTCTATTTTCAGTTTTCTGAGGAACCTCCATACTGTTTTCCATAGTGGCTGCACCGACTTACATTGCCACCAACAGTGTAGGAGGGTTCCCTTTTCTCCACACCCTCTTCAGCGTTTGTTATTTGTAGACTTTTTAATGCTGGCCATTCTGACTGGTGTGAGGTGATACCTCATTGTGGTTTTGATTTGCATTTCTCTAGTAATTAGTAATATTGAGCATCTTTTCATGTGCCTGTTGGCCATCTGTATATCTTCTTTGGAGAAATATCTATTTAGGTCTTCTGCCCATTATTTGATTGGTTTTTTTTTAATATTAAGCTGTATGAGCTGTTTGTATATTTTGGAAATTAATCCCTTGTCAGTATTATTGTATGCAAATATTTTCTCCCAGTCCGTAGGTTGTATTTTTGTTTTGTTTATGGTTTCCTTTGTTGTCCAAAAGCTTTTAAGTTTAATTAGGTCCCATTTGTTTATTTTTGCTTTTATTTCCATTGTTCTAGGAGACAGATCCAAAAAAATATTGCTGTGATTTATGTCAAAGAGTATACTGCCTGTGTTTTCCCCTAGGAGTTTTACAGTATCTGGTGTTAAATTTAGGTCTTTAATCCATTTTGAGTTTATTTTTGTATATGGTGTTAGAGAACATTTTAATTTCATTCTTTTACATGTAGCTGTCTAGTTTTCCCAGCATCACTTATCGAAGAGACTTTCTTTTGAAGGAAAAATTGGTTTGCATAGTTGATATCACAAGTCAGGGAGGCTAAGTTTTCACTTGAGATGCTCATGGGTCAAAACACATAGAAGCACACCAGGATAGCAACCCTTAAAACCTGTCTTTCTTGCTTCCATGGAAGGTTTGACATTCTCCATCCTAGAGCAAGACCCTGGGATATACAGTCTAAGAAAAATGTTGATCATGAAGACAACCTCTGACAACATCATTTCACACCACTTCTCCATCTCTAGCCATCTAAAAAATGCCCCGTTGTAAACCACACGTATGCCAGTACCACCCTTAGACCCCTTAGTGCAGGGGTCCCCAACCCCTGGGCCATGGACCGGTACTGGTCTGCGGCCTGTTAGGAACTGGGCCGCACAGCAGCAGGTGAGTGGCGGGTGAGTGGAAGCTTCATCTGCCGCTCTGCATCGCTCCCCATCACTTGCATTACCACCTGAACCATCACCCTGCCCCCCGGTCCATGGAGAAATTGGCTTCCATGAAACTGGTCCTGGTGCCAGAAAGGTTGGGGACTGCTGCTTTAGTGGATCCTATTCTTCCTGTCTTTCTATAGTTCCCACTTCATATAGGGTGAGAATCCTTGAGGGTCAAGGTGATATGCCCATCCAAAGCTTTAACACATTCCAGGTGACCGAGATTCCAGATTCCTGGTTCAAATTGCAGAAGCCTGCAGATGAGGGTGGAAATGGGGTATGTATAGGAGGGTGGGGTCTGAGCTTGGACTTGTGAGCTGGGGTGTCTTAGAGGTACTTGTATTAGCTCCCTCACAGTGTAGGATACAGCCAGGGTGGGAAAAGATGTGAGTGGACTGCAGCCCAGGAGGTCCATGAGGCCTCAGGCCTCACAAATATTGGGATGGGCTTGCCTTTTGGATTCAGTTTGCTCCCTTTCTCATGTGTCGTTTTTCAGCAGTGTCTTTGATTTTCTAGTATTTAACACTGCTTCTTTAAAAGGATCTATCTACCTACCTACTTATATGTGAAAAATGCTCGAAACTAAATCACTTATATCTATATATCTTAGACAATTATGTTTCAAATGAAAATATTAGGTCATCTAGTTCTGACAATTGCAATGTGAAGAAGCCTTAAGTTACTGAGGCAACACTGAGTGATAGCAAAACCATTGTGTTTGAAGTTAGAGGTTCTAGCCATTAGGTCAGGCATGGCCAGATTTTAATCTTGGACAAATCATCTACAGAACAACAAATGATAATGGGTTTCTTGCTTCTTTTATGCTAAAAAATGACTATGTATGTGTGTATTTATATTTGCATATATAGAAAGATATTACATTATATTATATTTCATCTTTCTGTTCTTTGCATTGAAAATATTGTATTATTATTGTTGCAATTGATTTTTTTTGTCTAAATATGAGAACATGTTAAAATAGATTTCCAGTTGATACAACATTAAAAGTTATGGCTAATGAATTATTATGAAACATTTCTCTTCACCAAATTTCTATTATTCCTTTTTAAAGATGTATTTATATTAATAAGTGTGCCTTGTTTATTACCTTTGCCCAAAGCTGGGCCTTTTACTTATTCTTTTTATATCTTGTACTACATTTATATAATTCTCCTCATAACATCACAAAATCATTATTCTTCTCCTCAGATACACTTTCAAGATTTAAAATTTTAAATGTCAAATATAAAAATGTGATTTTGTTAATTTATTTGAGGCTTTTTATAAATTTTCAAAAAGTATACCTGCAGTGATGTAGATCGTCCACTAGATGGCAGGATTACACCATTGCCATGGTAGGGGAGATTGGACGGAAACTTGGTTAAACTATTGTACATGTTCACTGGATTCACAGGTAAAACTTTTTGAAATAAATACTGACACCCTTGAATTTCCACACGAAATGTATCAAAATTACTTTATGACCTTCTTCCTTAGGACTTTGCAACTAATATCTCGATCTTTAATTAATTTATAGTGTAATAGTTAATTTAACGTGCATACAATGTATTATTTAGCTCAGCAATATAAGGAAGAAATGCTAGGATTTTTAGGTAATTTTAGCTATATGTGAAGCAAGTGACATATGTTTCGGAAATGATAGTTTTATGTGTGAGAAGATGCACACATTTTCTATATTCCTCTTCCAAAATAATTCAGGTGAATATGTGTGTTTAAGAATGCATTCATGGTTCAGTTATTCTTTTCTTTTAGAGCAATAGTAATGACATGTATTTTTAATACTTATTTGAACCAAGGGATTACTCTTAATGCTCCTCATATATTATCACATTCAGTCCTCACAATATTATGAACCGAGTGATTCTTTTACTCATCACATTTTGCAAAAGAGTAAAATAAGACACTAAGAAGATAAGCAACTTGCCCGAAAACACAGATAGTAAGTGGCAGAAATAGGATTTAGATTTGGATACTCACTGTCTAACTTTAAATCCTACATGCTTTGGGGGGAATGTAATAGATTTAAAATTAATTTTTCATTTTTCTTGCATTATTTCTGTATAATGAAGTTAACACATTTAAGGCAATCTATGCTTGCTCTAAGTCTAGACTACAACCCTCTGTAAGGGATACAAAAAATAAACAAAATGTAGTACTTATTCCGGATTTAAAATGTGGTAATATGTCTCGATATGCTGATGAATGGTATCAATGTCTTTACTGAGAGATAGCTCATTCAAAAAGGAACTTTGTCACAAAAGAAGATATTTATACATAGAAGGAACTAGAGTATTTCATATAGGTCATGAGGATTTAATTCTACCAATGGTGTATGGCTCTGTTTACTAAGATGCTGAGGGTTCCTGTGAATGACCAAAAATATTCCCTGACAGGTGAGATAGACTACAATTCTAGTGTTTTTGTACACTTTGGGGATTTTTCAGTATAAAAGTGAAAGGGCAGAATGTATTAACTCTTTGAACATCAGTGGCTCAGAAGAAATTGGACTTTGCTTAAATTTATTACAAGAAATCAATATATATGTAACAATTTGATGAGCATTCAAATTTATTATATATCTTCAAACTGCTTTAAGTAAAGACTTCCCTTAATTTTCCTTTGAGTAACTTTCTTGATACTTACCTTAGGATGGTCCAAACATTTAAAAACAACTTTTCTAGAAGTAGACTCTTTCTTTCCAGGAACTTTCCCTCCAGATTATGATGTATAAATGATTAAATGTAAGGATTTGTCTTGGTTTCTCCAGCAGCTTCACACAGTGAAGTCTAACTCCAAATATTTATGAGATCACCCTGCTCTAAAAAAGTATTAATTGAGGATAGATTTGTAGATGTTAAACAATATATAGCACCTGGCATCACTAGAGGAAGGAAAGTGCCTGAGTGTATGAGGAAGGATGCGCCAGGATACATAAGAGCCAGCAACCTCCAAATTTTAGTGACTTTATAATATAGATTTATTTCTTGCTCTGGCTATGTGTTCATTGCGGAAGGTGCTGGAGTTCCATTCAGTATCTCCTCCTTCTGTATCCAGGCTGTTGAAGCAGCAGCTGTTGCAAAACACTGCCTTTCACTGTGGTAAAAGATCTCTGGAGGCCGCACCCCAGTAATAAATGCTTTACCTGTGAGAGACTCACTTCATTTCCCGTTGAGCAAATCTAATCACCAGGCCCAAACTTGCCACAAAAGGGGCCAGGAAGTAGTCTCTTGCATGTGTCTGGATGATGTAGACCCAGATATGTATCATGGGCACTAATGACTATGATATTCCCTAATAGTTTATTGTATCTCAGTTCTTTTAGTTAGCTGAGATTTCCTGCTTACCTCCTCCCTCGCTGTTGTCTACAGGCATTTGATGGGCATAAAGTCATTTGATTTGATGCCTCACACTGAGCTTGGTCATTGTGGTTCAGAAAGAGGAAAACATCTTTGACACTGAAGAATTCATTCTAACCACAAGTTTTGTCCTTTGAGATGTGCTCTCTTCCTGACTTAAAGGCCTTGAGATGTATATCTAAATTAACTTTACTTGACTCCTGGTTTGGGAATATTACTATATTTGGAAATACTTGTTTTCATTACATTAAAAAGCTGGTTTGGAAAGTTGTGTTAGCTTTAGCTTACTCAGCAAATGCATCCACAAAGTTCCCCTGGACTATCTGTGCTGAGCGATTCTGACAGAATTCACTTATGGCCACTTTTACTCTGACAGCGTAATTCCTCTCATTTGCAGTTTGGCATCCTGTTGCCTTTGTGTAGAAACTGTGAATAGCATAGTAAAAACATGAGCTGTAGGACTTCTTCGCTAGAAGAACAGACCAGATTTATATTTGAGAAAAAAAACAGTTACTTGCATATCAGCAGCGTCTCATGTTGTATCTTAATTCTTTGATATATTGAAATATAGAATTTAAATATTACTGACAATAATTAAGACTAATTAAGCCCTATGCTAAATAGACAAGCACTTAACTATGCATTCACTTTTCTTCTGGGGCCTACTGTTTTCTCCTTTGTTAGCGTTTTCTTTATTCATTCATCCATTCATCAATTCATTCACAATTTCTTTCCATAAATATCTATTTAGAACCTACTTTGAAGATGCAGAGATGAAAGAGACAGCCCTTTAGAATTTTAGAGTTCCAGACTGGGAAATATTAACCTAATCTTATCAATACACCAGATTTAACCATTTTGACCATCTTAAAATTCAGAATGGGTGGGGCATGCTTGGTTTGGATTGTGACCATTGATACCAAAAGTAAAAAAGGATGAAAAAAGGGCACATGAACTCCCGTATCCCTAATTTACCTATACTTTATCTCACATGCTCGATTGACACTGTTAATTATATACATAACTCCCTAGGGTTTTTGGCTAATTTCTAACATTGAGGGCATTGCGAGTGCTGAGCAGGAACTCTGGGAGGCGCTGGGACAGTGAAGAAGAAAGTACAAAATTAATGTCTAAAGAATCACTTTCAAAACATCCCGCCTCTACCATCCGCTAGGCAAAAGAGCTCTCCTGGGCTTGTTTGGTATATGCACTTTCACACGTTCATTTTGTGGCATGAAAGTTGTTGTTCAAGCTCAAAATTAAGAGCAAGTGAAAGATGATGATTATAAGATCTGATTCAAGAAGTTTCTCCTCTGAATCCTGGTATCTTAAATAAGACTTTTAAATATGTAAAAATGTGAATGGCTTTTTGAGGGTTAAAATAATGATCTCAGCTTTTGATGTAACATTGTGAATGGAATTAAAGCTAATATCATTGCATGCTATGAGGACATTTAATGAGAAAAGGAAGTCATTACTATATTTAAGAAAATGGGGGCATACAAATCATTCTCCTTAATCCTCATGTATTTTAAGAAGGAAAATCACAAGTATCACTCATTAAACATGCAATTACATCTGTTGATAAGTAGTATATTAATTTTAGACTAATAGCCCTAATCCATAATGCCTTTATTGATTTTTCTAGTTACTAATGATATCAGTGTTCTTCTAAGTGTATCATGTGTATGGCACTCACCACTTAGTTATTTGAATATGTTTCATTTATTAGATTTCATTCAGTCTTTTAAATGGAAGAACTTTTGTATATATTAACATTTCTTATAGCACTTAGTAAAGTGCCTGGTGCACAATAAATATGGGTGAATTAAAGGTAAAATTGCTAATTAGGTTGTGATATATGTTGATATAGATATGAATTAAGGCCTTTAGAACAGTCACTATGTGTGGTGTCCTTATGCACATTTTTGACATTTTTAACTTATTATACAAATGTACAGATGTTTCTATGATGCATTGTTTGATAAAACTGGTTTTTGATGCTAAGCACTTGATCAAGGCCATACCACCTTAGATATTGTTCTAGTAGAAGCATCATTCATTTTAGGACAATTGACCTTACAGAATGGTTTCCAGGATCATATCAGTACAATACTTATGGACTGGCCATACAAAGAAGACAAGATGTAGTCAATTGTTTGTGATATTATTGGAGAACCCATTAAAAAAATGTAAGTTCTGAGTCAAATATGTCTATAAGGTGATATTTAAAAATCCCCTGTGTATTTTATCTACTCCAACTCCATTTCTTATCAACTTACAGATTCAGAATTGCCTTTAAAAAAGAAGAATTGGATAAAATATTCCATTCATTTTTTTTCATCCTAGCTTTTGGGATGAGTCATTTTTGTTTAGAAGCTGTCACAATTTGTATGTTTGGTGCACAATGCTATGAATAGCTTATTCAGAGAGTTAACTCACTTCATCTTAAATGACTTTAAGAAAAGTTGTAAGTAAATAAGTGCAGTATCCTAGTTATTACCATTTCTCTTCATACAGTTCACATGAAAATGTCCATAGCACCTAATTTTTCCCTCTGTGATTACATTATTAACATTTACTATAAATGTCTTAGTTTGTTCAGGCTGCTGTAACAAAATATCACAGACTGGGTAGCTTATAAATGACAGAAATCTATTTCTCACAGTTCTGGGGGATGGGAAGTCCAAGATCAAGGTGGCAAGCATGGTTCCTGATTTGTAGCCAGCATCTTCTTGCTGTGTCTCACCTGGTGGAAGGGGTTAGGGATCTCTCTGGAGCTTCTTTTATGCAGGCACTAATCCCATTCATGAGGGGTCCACCTCATGACCTAAGCACCTCCCAAAGGCCCCCCCCCTTCTAATACCATCATCTTTGGGGATTAGAATTTCAACATATGAATTTTGGGGGAATACAAACATTCAGGCCATAGCAATAAGCAATCACATTGTAATAATAGCAATGCTAGAATATATTAAAAGCTTCATTAAGAACAATACATATTTCTATTTATTATTATTTATCAAGGAAATAATTAAGATGGACAATAGTAGAAGAAAATTAAAGATTTTTTCTCTAACCACACTATATCTAGGATACCCGTTAGACAGTTTATACCCCTTTGAAATTAAGAAATTGGAAAATTAAGGTTGTTTACCTTTTATTCTTGGGATTAGAATGCAAAGATGACAGTTTTACTTTTAATTGGTTCACTTCATCTCAATTTTCTGTAAGATGCAAACTATTTTATGCCTTGTTTAGGTAACCCCACGAGCTGACACAGCTTTCATAGTGTGAGAAAGAATATTTATTGATTCAGGATCCATGGCAAATCTCTGACCATCTGAACACTGCACGTCTGTAACATAGAATTGACCTTGAGTAAAATAACTATCTTTTCTGAGGGAACAGTCATTGGAATTTGAAGTTTTTACATTATTCTAGTTACACAATAAAGAAAAAAATATTCTTCCTAGGGTTATTCTATTATTTTGAAATCTAAATACAACATATTAAATTAATTTTAGTAAATTAAAAAAGCCAAACAAAATTTGACTTCCAAGGTCAAGAAGTATATTATTGTAGTAGAATTATGTCTAGTATTTTACATTATAGTCAGTTTATAGAAAAGATATAAATATTTTAATATATTAATGTTATTTTTCAAATAATTTAATAGTCAAGACAGACACTTATAATAATCTCACAAACCATCATATTTGCAATTCAGGATAAGAAAGTGTGATTTACAAATGAATCATGCATATACATTTCACACTTTTCCTATGTGATGATCTTTTTGTTTAGTCACTCCTAATTTAGAGTAGCTGTCATTTTATCACTTTTATAATTTAATTCAGTGATCATTTCACTCTAGTGCTAAAAGTTTGCTCTGAAATTCCTCCTTTGTTTATATCTTCTATTGTTTGAAGCTTGTTACATTCAACTGGAAACAACTCAAGTACCTTTTTTTTGTTCCATCTCTTAGGCTCTTTATTGTATATGTTTGTAATTTCCTTACAGAATTATGATTTTAATGCTTGGCTAGTTGTCTTCAACACTACCCAATGATTAGTGTATGTGTCGGTGAGAAACACAAAGAATTTTTTTTGTCAGAGAAACTCAACATGAATCAGAGCTTTTATCAGTTGTCAAGAGACGCAGGTGAAGCAGGGAGAGATCTGGAATACCGTCCAGCTCCCCAGCTCCTTTCTGCATCTGGTGGGCACTGGCCCAGATTGTTGGATAAAGTTTGCATTGTTAAATGTATAGAATCACCTCATTGACACAGAAAGAGCCAATCAATATGAAACATCTCATTGTTTTTCTTTTTAATTATAGTCACCATGCTGTACACTACATCCTCAGAACTTATTTATCTTATAACTAGATATTATATATATCTTATAACTAGATATCTTATAACTAGTTATCTTATAACTATCTTATAACTTATTTATCTTATAACTAGTTTTCCCCTTTGACCTCATGAAACATCTCTACTTTATACTCAAATAGTTAGGTAGCATACACAGACATTTTCCAGGGAGTCATATCCCATAAATCTCTAAGTTCCAGCTTTATTTTTCATAAGCAGTCTCACTTAAACTCCCCTCTAGTAAAAACCATTTAGTTTTTGTGGTTTGTTTGTTTGCTAATTAGGTCAGTCATTACTGTGTTTACAAGGAGATCTTTCCAGGAAGCAGACTCCCTGGAACTCTGTCTCAGAGAAAATGGATCCCAGGCCAGTTGCTTATCTCAGGCGCCAAGTGTAAGCTTTAAACACCCTCCTCCAACTATCCTGTTCTTGCCACCCACTCTTAGTCTTTTTCCCGTCAGTCCCCCATTTCCTGTGATCTTAGAGAGGTATGTGTCCCTGCATTCTTTCAAAGCAGTGGTTTCTACTCGTCTTCCTGATTTCAACTCCTTACCTCCTTAAGAACAGTCATCATCAGTATGTCTCTCATGCTTGCTTCTCTGGTCTCTTCTCCATCTCTTCACCGCTGTCAGTTTACAACACTGCCAAGTTTCCCAGCCTGAAGGAAATAAACGAAAGTTAAAACTTTTCCATATCCTGCTTGCTCCTGAAGTTCTCCTCCCTGCCCCTCTTTTCCACTACAAGGCAAACTTCTCTAAAAGAATAGCCTTCTCTTGCCAAATGCATTTCCTCGCTGCCCACGGGGTCCTCAATTTCATGTTTTATTAGCTCTTGTGTAGTTTCTCAACATGGACACTGTTGACATTTTGTCCTGGATAGTTCTTTGTTGGGAGGTGGGAGAGGGCTGTCTTGTACACTGTAGGGTGTTTAATGGCATCCCTGACCCCCACCCATAAAATGCCAGTAGAACCCTCAAGTTGTGACACCTGGACATATCTCCAGATGTTGAAACATATGCCCTGGTAGGCAGAAACCACCCCAATTGAGAGCTTTTCTAAAGTCATTAGTGACTTTGCCAGTTTTCATATTCTTTTTTTCAATCTTCATTTTTCTTGACTTCAGCATTTCACACTGTTGAGGACTCTATATACTTATCACTTCTCCTTTTGCAGGGTTAACTCTCCTTTGGTTATTCTCCTTTTCTCCTTTCAGACTCCTTTGCAAGCTGCTTTTTTCATACTCTAAACAGCTATTACTTGGCATTTGGTTCTTGACCCTTTTTTTTTTTTTTTTTAAACCTGTTCTACCTGAAAACTTAAGATGTAGGTGAAATGACATGTGGATTCCAAATGGAAAGGCTGGGAATCTCTAATATATCAGAAATCTGACAAAGCCAATATGCATTGAAAAGCACAATGTATTAGATTTATGGTAATAGAATAAGAGCTCGTGAAAAAAAGCTATTTGCATAAGGAAAGTAGTTGAAAATCCAAGGACTGAAACTTTGGAGTGGAACTGGAAAAATATGCAGAGAATTGACTTTTGCCCTCATAGTTCATGGCTTGTCTCCCTTTTTCCCCCCCATCTATGTTACTATGCTATTTCAGTTTTTATACACTTATATTTCAGCCTCCTTTTAAGATACTCCAAGGATTCTCAATCCTTCCCTTCTGTTTCTAAAGTCATATTGGAGAAGCAGCAATTATTGATATATCACTTAAACTAGGACCTCCCTATTAGAGTCTGTGTAATATGTTGCAGTAATTCAGTCTACCCTCACTACTATCACCCACAATTATGCTTCTTTTGGTTTTGTTTTGTTTTCAAATTGACAGCAGCTTAAGTTGAGCAAAAGACAGATGGTGGCAAAAGTTGTGTGCCTTGTGCAAGCAGTGTATATTTGACCTTCCAGGACACTTGGCAGCTACCAGAGAACCACACATAGCCCACTTCTGTCTTACTCTCTTGCCTTTCACTGCTGTTTCCGGTTTGTCTCCTTTGGAGCTTCCTGTGGATTGCGCCTCAGGCTGGCTGTGGACCAGGAGGAACTTGTGGTGTGCACTGTGTGTGCTCAAAGGGGAGGGTGGAGTTTTCAGCATGATTTCAGAAGGGAAGAAAATCTATAAAATACCTTTAGTTCCCCAAATTATAAGAAAAGTAATAATTTAATAAAAATGTAGTAAATTAATAAATTCTTAAACAACTTTATAATATTTTCATGCTTTTTCACACTTCTTTTTTTCCCAAATGCCTTTAGTGCCTTCTAATATTTAATATCTTATAAGAATATGCTTTTTTATTTTCTCTTTGTAAAACTTGTCTGTAATAAAATCATATTGCTTAAGAACCAAAGGCAAACTATTTCTCCTAACACAGAAACATGATCAAAATAGACAAATTTGCAAAATGAGAGTTCTTTTTGTGTCCGTTAAGCACGACTTTAATTTCTTAAATAAGCAAGTATGGTGTGATAAAAGGAGCAAGCAATTGGAAAGAGGGCACCAAATTCCAGTCTCATTTTTTTCACCTAATAATACTACCTACCTTATAGAGTTGTTGTAAGGATCAAATACTATATTTTATGTGAAAAGGCTTTATAAATTTTAAAGTGCTGTATTGATGAAAATGACACGTATTTATTAATTACATGGATTAAAGCCAGAAACTGAAGTTAAATAATATTACCTTTTCCAGTAGCCATTTAGAAAGGAAAACATTTTAAGAGCCAAATTCACCTTTAAAGTATATCTCATCATGACAATAGGTTGAGTTGGCTCCTTTAAGCCACAACAAAAATAATCCTTAAAATATTCAAGTTATTTATATGTTAGTGCTTTATAAGTATAATCTGCTATTTACCTGATTTCTCATTTGTGTATTTTCCAGAAACTCATACATTTTTCAAAATCAATTTATGTTGCTTAGAAAAAAACTATTTGAGAAGTAAACTTAAGATTTGCATATTTTACCATGTTTATGTTACCCTTTAATTAGAAAGTTTACTCGACATAGTTATTTCCTGATTATGAAATTAGGAAAAAAGCATCTGCCCTAAGACAGGTGTCTTGGCTTTTTACAAAGAAATTTAATTTGCATTCTCTGTTTTCTTAAATAAAAAGTTTAAACATTGTGAACATTTATGTGAACACTCACATAATAACTTGATAAATTACTTGTTTAAAAGTATCTTCTGTTAAATCTTAAGTTAATTTTATCCAAAATAATAATAGGCAATGACTTCAAAAACAAAAAGTTGAAGAAAATAGTGAATTATAGAGTACCTTATTTATTTTACTTTAAAAATAAATTTTGAACTATAGTGTATTTACTAGTAGTACTAGTCTGTCCTGAGATAACTTAAGATCCCTAAACATTTATGAGAGAAAGTTTTATGACACACTCAAGTTTTTGCTTTTGTCTTTCTTCTTTCTTCATTCTGTTGGAAGAATACATCTACCAGTAGGATATTCAGCTTGAATATTTGAACTACATGAATTTTAATGAGGAGGGGAGTAACCAGCTGTCACATAGTTCATATGATGTATTAGGTGCTGGTTGGGATGAGACAGTATATCTCAGCATGCTGTTGCCTTCAGTAGATTTATGTTCCAAAGAAATGTGGATACATTAATACAAATAGTGATTTCAAATGAAAAGATCAGCCACCTAGCTATGGTTCATGAATCACAGTGATTCTCTCTCTTTTATTTTTTAATAATAATGATAATAAAAGTATATAGAAACTATCACTGAGTCGAGTGGGTGCCAGGGTACACTGATCCTAAAGATTTAACTTGACCCAGCAGTCTACTGGAAGCTGCTATAGCTGAGAAAAAAGAACTAATCAGAGATGCTGGGCTTACATTTAGAATAAGAGAAAGGAACTATTAATGCGTGCTCTTCTCCAATAGCATTCATCTCTCTAGGAAATCCTGCATGACAAAAGAGAGTTGGAACACTATTAAGTTTTATAAAGTGATACTATAGTTCCTTGAAGGGAACTTACTGTTATGCAGCTGGAAGCCTGTAAGGTCTGTTGACTAAAGAAGTTCAAAGATAGCCACTGTTGTTCAGTATATAGTTTTGTTTTGTACTTTTTGATTCAGTGCAGTGGGGTTGAACATAAAAGAAGCTAACATCTTGAGCTTTTCGTGAGTCTCTCCTTGTTGTTATAAGTAGACCATTAGGTAATTTTAAGGAGATCAGAACTGTTGACCCATACAAATGACTTTTACAGAAATTGCTTTTGCTCTATTAAAACAACATAAAGTGATTTTTTGATTTTTGACACTATGACTTTGCTAAAAGTTCCTATATTCATTTAAAAATAAGAATCATTTTGCCATAAAAAAGCAAATTATTCTGGTTCAATAAGCAAACATATTTTACTAAAGCAATGGATAAAAGCTTCATTAAAAAGTCCTTTTTTTTTTTTTTTTCACTGAAATAGGATCACATTAAGAAAACCACAGTAGAACTGCTAAGGGTAAAGCAGCAGCCCAAATTGAAGAAAAATTCAAAAGACGATTCTGTTATATGGCCTTAATGGGAAAGCAAAGTGAATTTTCAGTTGAACCCGGTGCTAGCTATGTGCCCTGGATAAGTGTTACACACTGTTTGAAGGGGATGGTGACCAAGAAGAGGAGGTCTCTTTACTTGTGGCAGCAGAGTTATATGATATTAAAAAAAGAAAGTCTAGGTTTCCTGTGAGGGTCATTGAATTCTTACATTCTAAAAAGACAGATTCCTTACTCACAAGGACCACTAACTAGAATAGGCAGGAAATTACTGGTTCTGGAATGACTATTCCATGTCTAAGTAGTGTATCAAACAGTAAGCAGCCTACTAACAACTCAGAAAAATAGAAATGAGAGGGTATACAGTGACCCTCATATTCACAGGTTCCAGATTCAACCAACTGCAGATCGAAAATATTTTTAAAAATTCCAGAATATTCCAAAGAGCAAGACTTGAACTTGCTTGGCACTGACAATTATTTATATAGTATTTACATTGTATTAGATATTATACATAATCTAGAGATGATTTAAAGTATACAGGAGGATCTGGGTAGGTTATATGCAAATACTATGCTATTTTATGTAAGGGACTTGAGCATCTGTGAATTTAGGTATCCAAGGGGGGGTGGTCCTGGAACCAATCCCCTGCAGATACCAAAGGAGGACTACAATTAGCTTTTAATTATTGGCAAGGCAGCACCAAGATTGAAGTAAGATGAATCCAAATTATTTCTTTAGTGAAGAACATTGTGGACTAACTACCTTGAGCGGAAACTGGGTTAGGCATTGCGTATTTAAAGAAATGTAAAACAATTTTTGTTTTTGTTTTACTTTTTAAGGTTTTATCATATCTTTGTTCAGATAATCTCTTTCCACAAACTGCCATATCCACAAAACAGAACTGGTAGGAAGTAGAACTCAGATGAGTAGAATGAGCTGTCTTCCTCTCTGTCTTTTCTTCTCTCTGTCCCTTTTTGTCTACCTCTCCTTAGCTTCAACTACCTTCTCAACAATAAAAATAAAATATGACTCAAAATAAAATTTAGTTGGGTATCAATAGTATCAGATTCAAGAGAGCAGATAAGCTAGGTATTGCTTCTTTTACTATTCCCTCATGTGAATCTTGTACTTTAAAAAAAAAAAGGTAACCAAATTTACCTTGGGACTGTACAACACCAGCATTACCTTGGTTATAACATGCCACTTTAATTTTACTAAATACATTTTACTTTTATTTTACAATAATTTCGTATTTATAGGAAAGTTAGAAGAATTGTACCCAAAACTGCCTTATATCCTTTACACAGTTTCATCAGTCATTAAGTTTTACCACATTTTTTCCTCTCTTTCCTCTTCTCTGTAACACATAGACACATACATCATTTATATTATTTTCCTGAAGCATGTGAGAGTTACTTTACACATCATGACCCTTTATTCCTAAATACTTCAGCATGTATTTTCTGAGAACAAGGATATTCTCTTACATCACAGATTAAGTATCAAAATCAGGAAATTTAACCTTGACACGTTGTCTTGTTTAACATAAATCCATATTCAGTTTTTCCTAATTGTTTCATTTTTTAAAAAAATCCAGGCTCCAATCCAGAGTCATGTGTTATGTTTAGCTCTCAGGTATCTTTAGCCTCTTTTAATCTGGGACAGTTCCTCACCATTCTTTATTGCACATGCTATTACCACTCATGACAGTTATTTTGTAGAATGCTCTCCAATTCATGTTTCTCTGGTATTTCACTATTAGGTTCAGCTTATGCAATTTTTGGAAGGAAAAGTACATGTGTGATATTTGTGTTCTTAGTGGATCACATCAGGAAGTATATGATGTCAGTTTGTATCATTACTGGTAATGCTACACTTGATCCCTTGGTAAAGATGGCGTTTACTAGGATACACCACTGTAAAGTTGTTATAGTTCCCCTTGTTAATTAATAAGTAATCTCTGGAAAAATATCTGAAGCTATGTAAATATTGTTTTCCACCATTTTTCACCCAGAAGTTTTAGTATCCATTGATTCCTGCCCCAAATTATTTTTTTCTATGTTACTTAGTACTGATTTTATAGCTCTGTCATCTCTTCCCTAATGAATATCTGGTCTTCAATAGACTAACACTGGGTGATAAATTTATGCAAGAGGGCTACCTTATAGCAAGTACTGTATGTGTCTGACTAGAGCTTCCAGCTCTGGGACTGGAAATGTTTTACTGAATACTTTTATACTGTACATTGGTATTATGAATTTCAGGTTATCTACCTATCCCCTAATAATTTCAAGAGGAACTAGTTGACCATGAATGGTTTACTGTTAAACCCTATACTGAAATATATGTTAAATTTTATTTTGGGTTGAGTTACTCTTTTGAAAGAAAGAAAGAAAGAAGGAAAGAAAGAAAGAAAGAAAAAAAGAAATTTATGTATCCATACTATTGCATTCATTTATTCAATTAATGTTTATTAATTATCATTTAAGTACTAGATTGTGTTAAGCCCTGGATATTCAGTAAAAACCTCAAAAGGGTCTAGGCTGCTAGAGGTCTTAGGATGTAGCAAAAGAAAAAAAAGTAAAGAAACATGTATAATTATGTTATACATGCTTTTAAGGCACTATTAGCAGGTTAGTAGAGTAGTGGCACAAAAGAGAGTGGTAACAAAAGGTTTCATAGAGTAGGTAGTGTCTTCAAATAAGAGTAGTTGCTGTAAAAGTGTAATTTTTTTTTAACATCTTTTTTGGAGTATAATTGCTTCACAGTGGTGTGCTAGTTTCTGCTCTATAACAAAGTGAATCAGCTATACATATATATATCCCCATGTCTCCTCCCTCTTGCGTCTCCCTCCCGCCCTCCCTATCCCACCCCTCTAGGTGGTCACAAAGCACCGAGCTGACCTCCCTGTGCTATGCGGCTGCTTCCCACTAGCTATCTATTTGACATTGGGTAGTGTATATATGTCAGTGCCACTCTCTCACTTTGTCCCAGCTTACCCTTCCCCCTCCCCGTATCCTCAAGTCCATTCTCTATGTCTGCGTGCTGTAAAAGATAATTTTTAAAAGTTGAAAATATGACTTACATACATGTCAAAGATTTATTTAAAGAAATTAATAGGGGAACCAATAAAAATAAAAGCTTGTTCAGAGAGGATTTGAGGAACATGTTATTAATAAGAAGTTTAATAAAGAAATGTTAGAATAAGACTGTTAGTTTGATTATAAAACTGCATAATGTCTTCCAGGACAATAAACTGTAAAAT
This sequence comes from Balaenoptera physalus, assembly GCF_965194825.1. Lineage (NCBI taxonomy): Eukaryota > Metazoa > Chordata > Mammalia > Artiodactyla > Balaenopteridae > Balaenoptera > Balaenoptera physalus. Next base: position 11,098,522 of record NC_138884.1, read on the forward strand.
TTGGGATGATCTTTGCTACTGGACTGAAAACATTTATATCTCTATTGGATACAAATCTACAAGTTAACACATAGCTTCACAGAGTCTGAACTCTTAATTAATAGCCAATAGCAAAGTCAAAAGCAGGGCAATCTCCTCAAGAATTAAATAATCTGTCAGTTTGACCTGAAAAGATGCACAGTCCTCCTCTCAGCCTTATCCTAATATTTGGATATTTTTTTCTTAACGTTGTTCTCTTTGATGTCTTAACTATATCTTCCAAAGATTATTTTATCGCTGTTATATATTACTATATTATAAATATAACTATATGTCTGTTACATGTATTAATATCTTTATAAGATTATTACTGATCTCAGAAAAAAGGCTGATATTATTTTCTATTATGGACCACTTATTTACTTTTGTGTTAATTAATATTAATTAATTGCGTGTGCCTCCTTGAGCATAATGTATTGAGTAACTACTATCTGGAAATGCCATTAAGAAACATAGGAATAGATCTCTTAAAAGGTCTTTAGGGCTTCCCTGGAGGCGCAGTGGTTAAGAATCTGCCTGCCAATGCAGGGGACACGGGTTCGAGCCCTGGTCCGGGAAGATCCCACATGCTGTGGAGCAACTAAACCTGTGCGCTACAACTACTGAGCCTGCGCTCTGGAGCCCGTGTGCCACAACTACTGAGCTCGTGTGCCACAACTACTGAAACCTGTGTGCCTAGAGCCTGTGCTCCACAAGAGAAGCCACCGCAATGAGAAGCCTGTGCAACGCAACGAACCCCCACTCGCCGCAAGCAGAGAAAAGCCCGCACGCAGCAATGAAGACCCAACGCAGCCAAAAATAAAATAAATAGAAATTTAAAAAAAAATACTTAAAAGCTCTTCAATCCTGAGACTGGGACACTAAGCCTGCCTTTCTATGAAATTTGACTTGTAGTACCTATAAATTTGGTGCATTTTTTTCTTCTAAGGTCTCTAAAATTTGGTAAAGTCTCTGTGTTTCCAGGAAGTAACTAAATTTAAGAGTATATGGTTCTTTCCAAGAGACTCTGAGACTGCATTTCTTGAGAACGGTATTTCTGGTTTGTGCATACTAGGTGTCTAAGAATTGTTTTCCTTTTCAATGGGCACAAAATTTTAATTAATTTGAGCTCCCAAATAGTCAGAAGACAGATTTACAACAATAACAAAATAATAAATCAGATTCTCTGTTGTCTCTCATCTGATCGAGATGAGATCCTTATCATCAACCCAACAGAGATCATCAAATCATCAGACCATTAAATTAGATACCCTACAGACAGGGAATTATTGGCATGTAAATTCATACTGATAGACATATATATTTTTGGCTACGTGGTTAAGGCCGGCTTTGGTCCACTGCTCCCTGGTCCATCCCCTGGCTGTGGAAAGAAACACAGCTGAAGCCATAGGGTGCTTTCTTAACTACACAGATGTAACTGGCTTCGTGGTTTGAGACCAGAAACAGACTCAGCAGTCTTGAGGCTTCATTGTGGAAAGGAACACAGCCCTAACCAGGAGTTTGACAAGAAACAGATAGAATAACAGAATTTGTCAGAAGCAAAAACAAACAAGCAAACAAATTCATGCAAAATCAGAAGAAAGAAAAAACATAGAAAAGCAGAAAGTCAACAAAAGTAGAATGTTATTGCCACTTGGAAGTCACTTTGGGACCCAAGAAAGGACATGCCTGGACTTAAATAGACTGTGAAGTGACTTCTCCAGCAATGTAGTTTAATTGGCTCTGGCACATGAATCCACTTGGATATCTCAGTGGTTCCTCCAAAACTGTCAAGGTATAATTTTCAAAAGCTTAAAATATGACTTTATACAAATATAGATTGGACAAGAATCAGAGATTTACTCAATTCATTAAGAGAGTGTACATAATGGTAAATTGGTTCGGAGAGCATTTGAGGAACTAGGTATTTATAGCAATTTAATAAAAGGATGTTAGAATGATATTGTAAAATGAATACAAAACCAGTTAATTGTCCTACTGGGGAGTCACCCATTACCAGACAAAAGTGTGTATATCTCAATTGGATACAAATCTACAAGTTACCATGTAACCTCACTGAGTCAGAACCCTTGATTAGTAGTAAATAGCAAAATCAAACAATGGTATAATCTACAGAATTCAGTATTTCTTGGGAGAGCATTTTAAATAATGCTTCATTATGTAGTAATCTTCCTGGCCCTGTTTCTTAGTTTTGGATAATGGTTCTTAACACATCTATTGCCCCATGGTGAGCTCAAGAGAACAGCAGTTTAGATCTGGAGCAATTCATGAGTAATTGCATTAATGCGTGAAGCTTTCCTGTAAGGCGGAAGTGTTGGAAAAGAGCTGAGATCATACAGTGGATACGGAGGGAAGATAGGGAACAGCTAGGTCAGGGAGAGTCAAGAATTAAAATAATAAGAATTTTGTAGGAATTCGGGAACCACTGATGGTCTTAAGCAAGATAGTGGCGTAAATATGCTTTTTAGAATTATTGTTCACCTAATTTTAAATGACTTAAATGAATTCAGTAGGTAGCTATAGGTTATAATGATAAATACCTTACATGGAAAAATGGCAGTGATTTTTTTATTATTATTATTGTGTGAAAACAAAATAGCATATTGCTTTTTCTTGACATTTGAGGTAAACTTTTTATATTCCTATTTGGTTGAGACACTGCTGCTAAATTAAAACTATTCTCTCAGCACTTAGTCAAAGTTTCATTTTATTTATTCAATTATGTATTACATTTTACTTTTGTTTCTAAAAATTGTGAAATTGTGTAGTTAAAAACTTTGCCATTAGTGAATAATTACTGAATAATTACTAACCTATCAATTAAACCTCTTGTGGAACATAGCAATAAAGATATTCTTAGGAGAAGAACACTGATTTATGCCTGTTTGGGCTATTTTTCTTTACTCGACAATTTGTTTACCTTTCTTACATTACAAAGTATATAATTATACTTAGCTACAAAGTATCATAATTTATTAGCTACTGAAGTCACACAGCCTAATTTACAAACATCCCATTTTTCTAGCCAAACCATTTTCTTTGTAGTCACTAACCAAACTTTCAACCTGTAAGATGTCCATATAACCTTGCACTCAGGATAGTATGAAAGGTGACACAAGATAATAGGAGTTTATAGAAACAGAAAATCTTATTTATGTGCAGTGGTGGTTGTGAGTGTAGGGATTGATACTCTAACTGCATTGTGATTAGCAGTGTTTTTGTTTTGTTGTCTGTGTGTTCATTCTGGAATCAGATACTTTCTTCAAAATGCATCTTTTTACTAAATGTGGTAGACATGAAGGAACAAGGGGATAAAGATGCAATCTATCTGAGCTGATTACAAGATTCTCTTCTAATCAAGGTGACGTCTTACGATTAAGAAAGAAAAATTAACTGTCACATAAGCTTTTTAATTGATAGTAAGGGAAGTGCCATACTTATTTTCTAAACTGCTTTCTGAAACAGTTCAGGGAGTGAACTTAGACACCAGTCTGAGTAATTAATGATGGGTAGATTAGAAATGAGAAATATAAACAACCATGTCTGTAAAGAAGGAAGAAGCAGTGATTTACATATAAGCTTGCAGGTCATAATTATGTTTGAATATTATTAGGAGATATTCAGATCATTTTTTTTCTGATGCCTAAAAACATAGGCTTTTTATGACTATTTCACCTATAATTTTCATAAACATTTTATAACATTTTTCCTCTTTTTTAACCCTCATCAAAGCAGATATTGGGCTGGCCAAAAAGTTCGTTCAGTAAATGAGGTACGTTCAATAAAGTTCTTGGTGAAAATGAAAAAGATGTCTTTTATTTTTACTTAAAACCGAACAAACTTTTTGGCCAACCCAATAGTCAGTAAATTAGTTCATATTTAAGAATAGGGAAATTGTCAAGTTATATTTATTGGGAGTTTATTATGTATCATGGATTACATAATCACTTTTCATGTGAGAAATATTATTGTGTGCTTACAATTCTTTCTACGAAAAATTCTCACTAAAGAGCTCTTTGCACTTTTATTAAATGGCTGGAGTCATTAAAATTTTCTCCGATTGAACTGAATCCTGCCTTCCTTTAGCTTATGTCTAGTTCTCTGATGCAACATATACGTCGAGTCCTTCAGATATTTAAAGTGTCTTAAAAAACATTTATGGCATTTTTAAAAAATAAGGAGGCTTAAAACCTGCATATTCTTTCAATATTAAGAAGCCTCACCATTTTCTCTATTCCATTTATAGTCTTTCTTAAGAAAAAAAAACTTTTAAAACAAGTAATATCCATTTACAAATAGCATAAATCACATATAATCTGCACACTGAGTAGAGAATGATAATTCATTTTTTTTTGGATGTTAGACCCTGAAATTCCTTGACGTTGAAAAGTTACTTTATTATTTCCTTTTTTGACTCAACCATGGAAATTTTCACAGAATGATTACTTTGTCTATTAGCTTGATGAATTTAACTGACAAAGGACCAAAGAGACAATAGAATTATTTATTTTAGTTGTATAGATTTGGTTAAAGATTTCTCTTTAAGATAACAGATGTGTAGAATGATATTTCAGATTCTAAACCTAGGATTCTGCATGGGTCATAAGAAAATATAAAATGAATAAAAACACTTGTGACCAAATTGAGCTAACAATTCTGTGCTTTCATTCATAGAATATTGTTTAGTCTCAACCAGTTTTCATATCTGTTCTTAAGGTTAATTTGAAATATTGGTTTTAAGTAAAAATAGGAACAGCGGGTTAAGACTTCAAAAAAATTTTTTTTAAATTTCTGATTGCCCTTATCATCATGCAGGAAGAATTTATAACACCCTGGTCCCTGTCCTTGAGGACATGTGTCTGAGATTTATGTTTCTGAGTCGAGGTATTGAGTAGAGAAGTTTACTTTTGCTCATATTGTCATGAAAGTAGTCATTTCTGGTGATGATGTGTGCACGTTTGCACTTTGCTAATGTAAATCCAATATGTGAAAACACATTTATAAAACTGAACTTGGAAGCTCTTATTTTTTGTATAAGATTTATTTTAAATACCTTCAGTAAAAAATCCCTCTTTTGCATTCATAAGCAGCAAGAACTCATATTTATTAAGGACCATCTATAGGGTGGCTTCAAGTCTAGAATCAAGCGTGAACACAGAATAGATGGTTTCTTGATATAATGTTATAAAATACAAGACATAAGAGTCATACAAGTCATACTTGGCCCAGAAAATGAGATGAAGTGAAAAGAAAATAGAACTTGGAATCAGAAAATCTGGATATAGCAAGGTACTTAACTCTCTTGTATTTTCACAACTCTGAGCTGAAAAACTTATGTTTTCAATGCCTATTTCACATAGTAGTTGTGAAAATTAAATGGGGTTTAAATTAAAATACGTGTATTTGTCAATCAAACTGATAGCAGCCAAGTTAAGTTTCTGTTGTGTATATATGTGAGAGGGGCACCTTTTTAGTGAGGGCTGATTTCAAGATCTCAAATCCCACTTCAAATCACCATCCTTAGCAGAGTTTCAGCCATGGCAGCCAGCAACCTTGAGCAGCAGGGGGCCTCCTAGAAGCCAAGCCAGCAGCCAGATTTGTGAGCAGTGTTTTTACAATGTGGGAATAAAATCACTCCCCTGGTTGTTCAGAGTTTTAAACTGAAAGACAAGAAGTTCAAATAATAAAGACAAGTGGGCCTTGAAACCTCTTTTACTGGAAGACCATCTACCTGGAAAATGTCGTGATCCTTCATTTCCATCTAGTGTTGAGATAATATTGTCTGGCCTTCACAAAAAAAACCGTCTCTATGACTAACTTTGCTTATATCAGAATCAGTAAGGCCTGAACTTCTGTCCTCTATTTCAGTGTACCAGAGGTCCCTTCACGGATTATGCCTGTGAGGGGTGGAAGGTGAAGAAAGCAGGATAGGGCAGAAGAATAAATTGCACTGATCTGTAGCACTGACCTTTCAAGCTGAGAAGGTCCTTTATATTTGTCCCAAATTGAGACAAGGGAAGCATTCTCTATACTTTCACATTGACCAGTAGATGCAGGCTGCCATGAGAAGATATTGTGACCCACCCTGGGCGAAGTAGCAAGAGCTGAGAGCTGAGGCCAAGTTCTGGAAAGGGGTTCAGTTGAGAGCTGTTCGTTGCCAAAACACAGCACCTGGGGGATGCATGTGTCAGTCCCAGATGTGGGGCTCTAGGGAGTATACCACTTTAGCTGTCATGATACCTAATTTAATCTTCTCAGGAAGCCCATTATCCTTATCGACATTTTGCAAATGAGGAAACTGAGGTACAGAGGAGATTAAGAGCCGAAAAATGTGCTAATGTAGTGGTTTTTAATATTTTTTTCAGGACCCTTTGACATTCTTAAAAATTACTGAGGACCCGAAAGAGCTTCTGTTTATGTGGGTTATATCAATTATTTTTTACCATACTAGTAATTGAAACGGACATTTGAAAATATTGTCATTTTCAGATAACAGTAATGAACTGTTTATATGTTAAATAAAACAATTTTATGAAAGATAACTATTTCCTAAACCAAAAAAAAATTAAGGAAGACAGTGGCATGGCTTTACATTTTTGCAAATCTGTTTATTACCTGGCTTAATAGGGGACAGCTGGGCTCTCAATCTATTTCTGCTTTCAGTCTACTGCAATATGTTGTTTTGTAAGAAGATTAGGCCTCACACAAATATGTAGTTGGAAAAGGATAGTTCCTTCTTAAAGTTTAGTTGGTTGTGGGATCTGAAACCATTTCAGTGAACTTTTCATACTCTGAAGTAAATGATGCTGCCAATCTTCATAGTATACTCTTGTGAAGCCCTTCTTCTCTCATGTTCTTCAAACATGTCACCCTCAGTTCCAGTTCTTGGACCTGGTGCATCTTGTTATCCTGCTCTATTAGTATCTCATGCCTTCTTCTTTACTTACGCCGTTCTAGTTACTGCTAAATGTCTAATTCAGGTCCTTCCCTTGTGAAACCCTCTTTCAATGTTCCAGACTTTACTGATTTAAACCTCTGTTTTGATTTTCTGTAACTCTGTTGGTTTATACGATCGCTTTCATTCATTCGAGTCCTATGCAGTTTGGTAATAATATTGCTCACACTTTTACAGAGGAAGAAACTGAAGCACAGAAACAGTAAGTAGCATTTAGTAACTTGCCCAAAGTCATAAAACTAGTAAATTTAGGCATAGGTCCAGAAAATCTGACTCTACAGTCTCTCCCTTTAATCCTAACTTTTAAAGGAAGAGGAAATGAATGCTCTTGACTTAGAGATTGAATTTTTGGTAGTTTGTCTTTTTCTACCTGATACTATGAGCATTAGAAAATACTGATTATTCATTGACATTATATATCTTGATTAGCTGATTAACCATTAGTTAGTATTCTTCAGGTATTTCAAAGATTAAAACTCTTTTAAATTTACTCTGAATAGGATACCCTTCTCATGATAATCCATTATAAGGAAATTGTCCTTTAAGTTTTAGCAACTAGCTGTGCCATCTTACTATGTAATTACCATCTTATAGCCTTTACAGAACTTTGTTCCTTTTCCTCAGTACACTTATCCCAGTTTATGATTATACATTTGTTAGTGTTATAAATTGATTAACATCATTCTTCCAACAGTATACTATAGACTTCATGATAATAGTAATGGTTTCATTTGATGATCATTATTGTAGTCTCAGCAAGGACATAGTGCCTGGCAGGTATGGATACTCAATAAACATTTATTGACTGAATATCGTAACCTTAATGCAGAGAACATTGGTATAACAGAAGGTAGCTTGTGTTACCATTGCTACCTGATTTATATCAGTAGCAATTGCCTGATTTAAATGACATATTTTCAGTATTTCTCAGGATTTTAGTATATTTATTCTCAGTATTTTTTTTTTGAGTAAATGAAAGTATGGAGCCAGAAAGTAGCCCTTGAGTTGAGCCAATTAAACTCAACCAATATTCCTCAAATGAATAATGCTTAGGGACTATGCTGGGGATAAAACAATGAACAAGCCCCAAGTCCTCACAGGATAATCAGGATGAAATATTTTTATTTCCTTTCAAAAGATAGCACACTTTTGTGTTTTGCTTGTTTTTCCTGTTTAAGGTGTAACATAATGAAAATAGCTGGAAAGTTGTTTAAAACAAGACACGAATATAATATCAATGAACAAAGAAAGCATGAAATACATATTAAATGAATGGAAGAAAGAAGAAATGGAGAATTGAGGAGATAAAGATTTACCAAGTCACTGTAACCTTTTGTTATTTTATACTTTCTCCTCAATGACAAAAAAAATCTATCTACTACTACTGTTTCCTCTCCAACACTTCAAATGTTTTCATGCCACTAAGAACTTGCTAAAACAGACATAGTCTAAATCATTGAATTACATATTAATTTCTCTGTTGGCCACGTAAAAGGAGAATTACTGCAAGTGGTACAAGGACTTTTTTATATTAAAATATATATCCTAATGCATGATTGTAAGGCTCCAAATGTATTTGTTTATTCTAAAACATTGATTTACATTCGTCCTCAATCACTCAAAGCAAGTGGATTTTGACTCCTTTGTTTTTTCCTAGTAAATTTTCTATGTAATGAAAGAGACTTCTGTTAAAAAAAAGTCCTCAGAGAAAGCAGCAGTATTACTCAAATTGTTTCTGTCAAATTGAATTTTATTTGTGAATTTGTGGTAGCTTAAAACATTTAGAAATCAGACGTTTTGGCATAGTTTATGGGTTCAGAAAAATATATAATTACAGCAGTTATAAAGCAATGATAAAAATTAAAAGTTGAATCAGCTCTGGTGCATATTGCGTAATCTGTAATTTTGGACTCTCAGTAATTCAATTAATTTAACATGCCAACTTTTCTGTGTTTTACAACCTGGCAATTTCAAGCAATTTAATAGGTTTCCCCTTTTTTACTTCTAACTTCCCATAACATTCATGTAAGTCTTGGAAATACTAATATCATTCAGAGTATACCTTCCATTAATTTGAAATTTCATTGTTAATTTTAGTTATTCATCCATTTCAGAGAGTTATCAGCAATACAGCCTAGTGACATTTCTCAAAACGAACATTCAGTTCATCTTGGAATTAGGTACCAAGCTGGAACATTAAAAATCTAACCAAATTATTGGATATGCTTAATAACAATGAAGTTTTGAACAAATTTGCAATATATTTTAATACACATTTTAGCATATGACTTGAAAAATGCTCGAGACTTGAATATCAGTAATGGGTTTTCATTGTAAAGAGAGTTACAGTATAATGCAGGAGAAATCATGCATGTTTCCAAATAGAATATGATTTTGAGAACTGTTGTCGTTATAGGATTGATAATTTTATGCCTTTTCTGAAAATCACTACACTTAAAAGATCAGCTGAAATATCTATTTTCTCACATATAAATTTTTAACACAACATCTTTACCCCTGCATTTTGAAGTGAATTCAGTGAAACTATTATTTGATAAAATGTTTAGCTCTGTGATCTTATAAGGGTTTCATTAACCTCTTCCTGGATGAAAAATATCTCTTGTTTGTACTTATCTTTAAACTTAACTGGACAAGTTTTAGAAAATATATAAACCAGATTATGATACCTAATAGGTAACATAGCAAGTGAATTTCTGACTTTATGGAGTCTATAAATGTACAAGAAGCAATTTCTAGTATAATATTCTTCCGATAAAATTATTATGAGAACTAAAAATTAATTTTTACATTATCCCCAAGGACCTTAATATTATACTTGTTATTATATTTGTTTTAACTAGTTCAGATAAGTCAAATAAGGTAGCCAATCTTCTATAATATTAACTGCCAATCCATTTACATTTATACTGCATTGTATTTTATGATCAATGGATAAAGAAGCTTTAACCTGTTAATGACTGTTAGGCTGTTTAGACATGGATTTCAGTTTCTTTTTTCCTAGGCTGAACCTGACTTATTATTACACCAAATAAGGTTAATAAATACTCTTTTCTTTGGGGATAATGTAGTTGACCTGAATCTGCTTTAATCATGGAGATTAAATGAGAGTGAGAAATAATAGATTTAAAAGAAACTTAAAATATATTGGAGTATATTTTATTATGAAATACTTATAAACAAATAAAACAATAAAAACTTCTATACCAATTAATAGGTATAATTTTAAAACCTAAAGATTTGGTAGAATAATAATTAGCTGGCACTGATCTGTTCTTCTCAGGGTCACCTCCTCTTGAAGTACTAAAAATCTGGTTCATCTTTAGTTCCAGAAGGAATTATTGGACACCCTCTAGCAAAATAAGACAGCAGATTGTCTTATTTTAAATGCAGACATTGTATAAGCCCTGAATTTAAGATGAGAGGTGAAAGGGGTAGGTATACAAAGGGAATGTGTGTATTTTCCAGTTTCTTTAGACCAAGAAAGATAACTTTGAGCTGGGAGTGGGTGAGAACAATCTAACTGATCTGGGAATCTAATACGTTTGTGGAAACAGAATGAATTGATACCATGGTGTATATGAGGCCTCCACACTTGTTCTATTTTTATCATCACCTGACTAGTAATTTCACATGTTTCTCATCATCTTGGTCTCCATTTCTCACCCTAAGTCTTTCAAACATTGACTATGGCCACTTGACCGCCCCCCTCCATTTTTAGAAGGAAATCTTGCCTACCTTTCTTTCCCCAGAGAAAATGGAGATTATGGGAGTTGAACTCCGTATGTCATACCACTTTTTATATATAAATCTGTATATAGTTGCATTCAGCATCATTATTCTTTCATCCCAGTCTTGAAAGAAAATTTATTTGTCAAGAATCTTGTTTACGACGGAAAGAAACATAGTACTGAATATCCCACTGCCACTCTATTTCTCATTTTCTCTTCGTAGCCAATGCCCTGAAATCTTTCACTTTCTTGCCACCTAGTCAGTTTTCAACACATTCCAGCACATTATAGACGCTGCTCCCACTAAGGATGCCATAGGTTTTTAATCGTCACTATCAGTGGACTTTATCATCCTTCTCTTCTCTGTGATTTAATATTGTTGATTATTTTCTTATTCTTAAAACACAGTTTTTGACTTCCAGATCATTTATTCTTTTTTCTTTTCCTATTCCCTTGCTCATTTCTTCTCAATTTGTTTTGCTAATGCCTTTTCCTTAAGTATGAATGAATGTTCCCTATATCTTTGTTCTGGGCATTTATCTTCTTTTTCGAAGCGTTTTTTCTGAATGATTTAGTCCACTTAACTCTTAGTCGCTGACAATAAAATCTTTATTTTCAGGTAAACCTCGTTAACTGGACGACCCAGAGGCGTGTCGTCTTTGCTGCATTCAAAATGGATCATCCTCTTATCTTACAAACTTTTTTTCCTCTCCTATTTTCTTGAGGCCCTTATCAGCTCACTTGTCAAAGTCATTTCCCGTACCCTTTTAAATATCAAGATGTATTAATACAGCTTCTTAATTAGCACTTCAAACTGTCGTCTGTCCATTCTCACTATCATTTGCATGAATTCAGGTAAGGCAGTAGGTAATTACTACCTATTATTTGCCATAAGTGCATTAGCCTTCAAACTGGACTCAATACTTTAGTTTTGATCTGCTGTAATATATTCTCACAGTATTCTCATATATACGAAAATTGTACCCAGCCAAATTATTTGAATCTCAGTTAATTTCACTTTGCTTTGCATTCACTTATCCTTCTGCCTAAAATATTCTTGACATAAAAACAATTTGTCTATCTCATATCATATTTCAAGATTTAACTCATGGGACTTCTCCCAGAGTACTGTGTTCTGTACATATTCTTTTTCATAGTTCTTATGCTTATTTGCATTTATTTGTATAATGTTCATCATTTTTTTTTTACTGGCTTCTCAGTACAGCATAAATATAGACACTATTTTATTTTTTAATCTGCCCTCATGCCAACTGTAATAACTTTGCTTAATAAACATTCAGTAAACATTTGCATGAATATTCTCAAAGATATAACCAAATAAGAACAAATAACTTCAAAAGAGACTTATGTGTATTAGATATTCTGATTTATTTTTGCAGAATTTATATCCAATGAAATCCCTTTCTCATTGTCTATATAAAATATTCAATATTTATAAATTCAATTTTCTTATAATATTCATTTGAAAAACTGCAGTCAGACAGTCTGTGATTCCCACCTCTAATAGTCTGTTCATCTGCCAAAGATGCAGAGAACAAAAACAGAAGAAAAAATAAAAATGTTCTTTCTAATCAAACAAAGTCTTTGGCATTATCAAATGGTTTATTGTCAGAATCAAATATGGTTTAACCAGTGATAGTCACATTTAAAAGATTGTGTCTGTGTATAAGCTGACATTTAAGAAGAACATTTAACAGAAATACATGTGTGGGAATGTTATGGCAGAACCATAGAGGTTGAAGTCATTGATTGCCATGTTACTGACAAAGTATTTGAATGGAAGAAACAAAAAGGGGTCAAGTTGTCTCTTAAACTGTATGGGTGCTATAGGTATTTCTTTTTTCAGTTTCAATATTTTGCAATTGAAAAATTTTAAGAAAAATCTATCAGTTTGTTGTGGTGAAAGCTAAGCAAAGAATACCTTTAAAGAAAACTTGAACGCTGAAGCTAACCCTTCCTAATGTGATACTTATTAACACAGATTTTAGGTTCTGTTTTAGTTATTCTCAGGATGAGGAAATGAGAAAATTTCATGTCTGTTTGAAAATATGCAGTATGAAATTCTTAAATAAATGGTTTCTAGTACAGAAGGTACAATTAATTCTGCTTGGGAGAGTAACTGTCATTCATGTAATAAAGGAACAAATAGATAATCAAAATCATTTATTGAACTTATGCTAGAAGCACTGGGAGTCCAACCATGACCAAGAAACATGGCCCTTATTTTTAAACCCACTAGCCTTATTTCTCTCTTGGATTTATGTAGAATAGTTTGCCATAGGATCTCTCCATATTTCTCTGATCATTTTCCAAACCGTATTTCAGAGTAATCACTATAAAAATGCAGATTTTATCATATCATCTCCCTGGTTAAACCATTTCAGAAATTAACCATTGTTTTTGGAATAAAGAACAAGAACATTTTTTTTTCTTTTTCTCTGTAGGCTATGATGGTCTGGTACTACCTGCCTTTGCTGCCTCATTACATACTATTCTCCCCTTTTCTTCCTGTTGTCTAAACACTCTTTCCTTTCTTAATTTCTTTGAATATCCTAATTTCTTCTGCCATAGGATCTTTGCACATTCTGCTTTCTCTGTTTAAATGCTCTTAAATTAAGTTAAAAAACAATGCAAATAACAAACACTGCTTAGACCAATGGTGATAGAATGTTATATAAAGAATCCTTTGCAAAGTTTGTAGAAGTGCTATGCCTTAACAAAGAAATTTTAGGCATAATATAAATAACCAGAATGTGATTGTTAAAGTATATTAAAAACTGTATAAATAATCCTAAAATTTAATTCATATTTTATACAGTTTAATCAGTTTTCTATTTCTTATCACCATGTAGATATCTCCTTTTTATACACAATGATACAATTATAAATATTTATTTTGTTTTGAGATATTCTATATAATTATGTGGTATATTAATAATAGTTAGGCTAAGTGTCAGTAAAAGGTTACACTCAACATAATTCCACTTAAGATCAAGATTTAATTTGAATACTAAACTTGAAAGCTTTTTAACTTTGAATGCTTGCCATTATCAAGTAATGTTTCATTTTTCATTTGTCTGAATTTGAAAAGAGCTTTGAAGTGCTTGATGAAATTTTATTTGAAAGCATCAATATGGTCATGATTTAGTGTTACTCAAAAATGTGAGTGTGTACCTGTGTTTATGCCATACCTCAGAAATAATGTACTATGATATACTTGCGTGCGTATAAGTACAAGTTATAGTAGACAACACTGTTCTCTGACCTGGTAATGAAAATATTTACAAAGAGCTGTTGCAATTTTCATATTTATTACTTATGCCATGCATCTTATTAATAAAATGTAATAATGTAAATGATCAGCAACTCAGAAACAATCACTTAAATTCTTCCAAACAGCCTTTAATTCAGACTATAGTAGACAATGTAATTACTTTAAAATGGAGAAACAGTAAAAATTATGACTTGTAATGTAGATAAGACTTTATAGGGATGTTTATATGCCTTAAAAAAGTGAATATCAAGCTGGTTTTTCTCTAGTTATTTGAAAGAATATATTTTTCTTCCCAGAATACTGTAGCTCTGATTTTTTGAAAGATCTTTGTTTTAAGTTAAAAGGAAGGTTTATTTTTGTTTACATGTTTATCACTTAACTTTTTGTTTGCTTAGTTTTTCTACCCATGATTAAATACATATGGAAGGCTTAAAAAGGATAATTGGAATAAGCAAAAACATTAATATTAGTACACATTTGTCTAGGACTTTTTCCTTGTTTATCAGGCTACAAAACTTAAGAAAAACCAATTTCATTTTGGGAGACTGAATACTATATAATTTTAAAACTATTCAGTGATAAGTATTAGCATCTTTTAAAAAGAATCTTCTTGGGTAGGTTAGAGTGAGCCTTTTAGTGTCTCTTATGGGGACATTAGGATTATTGCATTAGTTTCCTAGCTGATCTCTTTGTCCAAGGTGTTTTTTCCCCACAAATTATTGTGCATATCTCTGATAGATGAGTCTTTCTAAACTACTGTATTCATCATAACTCTCAGCTACATTTTTTTCTGTCTGGAATATGACTTTATACATTTTTTTAAACATCTTTATTGGAGAATAATTGCTTTACAATGGTGTGTTAGTTTCTGCTTTATAACAAAGTGAATCAGTTATACATATTTCCCCATATCTCTTCCCTCTTGCATCTCCCTCCCTCCCACTCTCCCTATCCCACCCCTCTAGGTGGTCACAAAGCACCGAGCTGATCTCCCTGTGCTATGCTGCTGCTTCCCACTAGCTGTCTGTTTTACATTTGGTAGTGTATATATGTCCATGCCACTCTCTCACTTTGTCCCAGCTTACCCTTCCCCCTCCCCGTATCCTCAAGTCCATTCTCTAGTAGATCTGCATCTTTATTCCCGTCTTGCCCCTAGATTCTTCTGACCATTTTTCTTTTTTTTTTTTAGATTCCATATATATGTGTTAGCATACGGTATTTGTTTTTCTCTTTCTGACTTACTTCACTCTGTATGACAGACTCTAGGTCCATCCACCTCACTACAAATAACTCAGTTTCGTTCCTTTTTATGGCTGAGTAATATTCCATAGTATATATATGTGCCACATCTTCTTTATCCATTCATCTGTCGATGGACACTTAGGTTGCTTCCATGTCCTGGCTATTGTACATAGAGCTACAATGAACATTGTGGTACGACTCTTTTTGATTTATGGTTTTGTCCGGGTATATGCCCAGTAGTGGGATTGCTGGGTCGTATGGTAGTTCTATTTTTAGGTTTTTAAGAAACATGCATACTGTTCTCCATAGTGGCTGTATCAATGTACATTCCCACTAACAGTGCAAGAGGGTTCCCTTTTCTCCACACTCTATCCAGCATTTATTGTTTGTAGATGTTTTGATGATGGCCATTCTGACTGGTGTGAGATGATATCTCATTGTAGTTTTGACTTGCATTTCTCTAATGATTAATGATGTTGAGCATTCTTTCATGTGTTTGTTGGCAATCTGTATATCTTCTTTGGAGAAATGTCTATTTAGGTCTTCAGCCCATTTTTGGATTGGGTTGTTTGTTTTTTTTGATATTGACCTGCATGAGCTGCTTGTAAATTTTGGAGGTTAATCCTTTATCAGTTATTTCATTTGCAAATATTTTCTTCCATTCTGAGGGCTGTCTTTTCATGTTGTTTATGGTTTCCTTTGCTGTGCAAAAGCTTTTAAGTTTCATTAGGTCCCATTTGTTTATTTTTGTTTTTTACTTCCAGTTCTCTAGGAGGTGGGTCAAAAAAGATCTTGCTGTGATTTATGTCATAGAGTGTTCTGCCTATGTTTTCCTCTAAGAGTTTGATGGTGTCTGCCCTTACATTTAGGCCTTTAATCCATTTTGAGTTTATTTTGTGTATGGTGTTAGGGAGTGTTCTAATTTGATTCTTTTACATGTAGCTGTCCAGTTTTCCCAGCACCACTTATTGAAGAGGCTGTCTTTTCTCCACTGTATATTCTTGCCTCCTTTATCAAAGATAAGATGACCATATGTGTGTGGGTTTATCTCTGGGCTTTCTATCCTGTTTCATTGATCTATATTTCTGTTTTTGTGCCAGTACCATACTGTCTTGATTACTGTAGCTTTGTATTATAGTCTGAAGTCAGGGAGCCTGCTTCCTCCAGCTCTGTTTTTCTTTCTCAAGATGGCTTTGGCTATTCGAGATCTTTTGTGTTTCCATACAAATTGTGAAATTTTTTGTTCTAGTTCTGTGAAAAATGCCAGTGGTAGTTTGATAGGGATTGCATTGAATCTGTAGATTGCTTTGGGTAGTAGAGTCATTTTCACAGTGTTGATTCTTCCAATCCAAGAACATGGTATATCTCTCCATCCATTTGTATCATCTTTAATTTATTTCATCAGTGTCTTATAATTTTCTGCTACAGGTCTTTTGTCTCCTTAGGTAGGTTTATTCCTAGATATTTTATTCTTTTTGTTGCAGTGGTAAATGGGAGTGTTTTCTTAATTTCACTTTCAGATTTTTCATCGTAAGTGTATAGGAATGCAAGAGATTTCTGTGCATTAATTTTGTATCCTGCTACTTTACCAAATTCATTGATTAGCTCTAGTAGTTTTCTGGTAGCATCCTTAGGATTCTCTATGTATAGTATCATGTCATCTGCAAACAGTGACAGCTTTACTTCTTCTTTTCCAATTTGGATTTCTTTTGTTTCTTTCTCTTCTCTGCTGTGGCTAAAACTTCCAAAACTGCATTGAGTAATAGTGGTGAGAGTGGGCAACCTTGTCTTGTTCCTGATATTAGTGGAAATGGTTTCAGTTTTTCACCATTGAGGATGATGTTGGGTGTGGGTTTGTCATATATAGCCTTTATTATGTTGAGGAAAGTTCCCTCTATGCCTACTTTCTGGAGGGTTTTTATCATAAATGGGTGTTGAATTTTGTCGAAAGCTTTCTCTGCATCCTTTGAGATGATCATATGGTTTTTCTCCTTCAATTTGTTAATATGGTGTATCACGTTGATTGATTTGCATATATTGAAGAATCCTTGCATTCCTGGGATAAACCCCACTTGATCATAGTGTATGATCCTTTTAATGTGCTATTGGATTCTGTTTGCTGGTATTTTGTTGAGGATTTTTGCATCTATGTTCATCAGTGATATTGGCCTGTAGTTTTCTTTCTTTGTGACATCTTTGTCTGGTCTTGGTATCAGACTGATGTTGGCCTCGTAGAATGAGTTTGGGAGTGTTCGTCCCTCTTCTGTATTTTGGAAGAGTTTGAGAAGGATAGATGTTAGCTCTTCTCTAAATGTTTGATAGAATTCACCTGTGAAGCCATCTGGTTCTGGGCTTTTGTTTGTTGGAAGATTTTTAATCACAGTTTCAATTTCAGTGCTTGTGATTGGTCTGTTCATATTTTCTATTTCTTCCTGGTTCAGTCTCAGAAGATTGCACATTTCTAAGAATTTGTCCATTTCTTCCAGATTGTCCATTTTATTGGCATATAGTTGCTTGTAGTAATCTCTCATGATCCTTTGTATTTCTGCAGTGTCAGTTGTTACTTCTCCTTTTTCCTTTCTAATTCTATTGATTTGAGTGTTCTCCCTTATTTTCTTGATAAGCCTGGCTAATGGTTTCTCAATTTTGTTTATCTTCTCAAAGAACCAGCTTTTAGTTTTATTGATCTTTGCTATTGTTTCCTTCATTTCTGATCTGATCTTTATGATTTCTTCCCTTCTGCTAACTTTGGGGTTTTTTTTGTTCTTTCTCTTATTGCTTTAGGTATATACATATTTTTTATATCTCTTTTTTTTCTATTAATCTCTGAGTTTATAGAAAGCAGAAACCGTTTTTCATTTACCTGTATGGCCAATACTATATTTGAAGTTTTTAGTAAATATGAGGTAGTGACTTTCAAAGTATAAGTTCCAGTTTTAATAAAATAATGGTTTCCCTCTAATGTAAAATTGAAGACAAGCTGTGAAGAATTCCCACTATGTGTCTAAGAGTCAGAAAGCCAGTCTGTGTGAATTGGGGAGTAGAGAAGGTGAAATTTAAATTATGGAAGAGAATTGACTTTCCAGCTTTAGATCGTCATTTATCTAGTAGGCATAAATTTATTCTTTTAAACCACATAGTATACTTTCATTTTTTTATTCAACAGATATTAATATATGCAAAGCACCAAGGTAGATATTTGGCAAAGTAAATATAAAATATAGAAAATCTATTTTTTAGATTTCTAATCATATAATCTTAGCAGTCAAAAGATATAAATAATGAAATAGTTGAGTAGTTACACAAAAGCGTGTGTAATTGCTTAAGAAATAGAATGGAAACTCTTGATATGATTCTAGAGTCCACCTTCCCAGCTTGTTTCCTGGTGCTGGTCTCTAATTTTACTGAAATACCTTTCGTTTTTCAGCCTGCCATCCTCTTATTTATATATGCCAATTCTTATATGCGTTTTCTTCCTCTATAATACTTTCTTTAAAATTATTTACTCTTATCTGTTAGGTAATCTGATTTTCTTCTTTTTAAATCATTTCTCTATACTTTCTGAAAGACTCCTTCTTCTAGCACACATTGTTTGAACCTCTAATAGTGTTTAACTCTATTAACTGTAACAATGGTTATAGCTATAACAATAACTAACGTTCATAGAGCTCTCACTATGTTCTGGTCCTATGCTGTTCAAGCATCATCATGTATAACCATAAAAACCATTATGAGGCACATCCTTCATTCACATGAGGCGAATGAGGTTTAGTGAGGTTAAGTAATTTGTTCAAGTTCCCATAGATGGTAAGGATTAAAAACCGTAAAGTGTCTCAGTCCAAAACCCATAATCATAAACACTACTCCATATTGTCTTCAAAGACAGCACAAACAACAAACAGTTCTGCTTTCTTTTTTTTTTTTTCCCTTAATGAAAATCTTCCTTGGATTTTTGTTTTTAGCCGTGCCACACAGCTTGTATGATCTTATTTCCCAGACCAGGGATTGAACCCACACCCTCGGCAGTGAAAGCATGGAGTCCTAACCACTGGACTGCCAGGGAGTTCTCAACAGTTCTACTTTCTTATTGTACTTTTAACCCCCCAAAGATAGAAACTATGTCATTTCACGTTTTAAAAGTGCCTCATTCAGGGCCTGCCACATAGTAGATGATCAGTCAGTACTGAATTGTGATTAAGTAAGTAAATGTATCAAATAATACACAATAGAGGGATCACTACAGGGTGGACTAAAGAAAGTCTTATAGAGAAGATGAGAGTAAACTGAGCACTGAAATGTATACATGGACCAAAGAGAGATTAACCCTGTAGATTATCTGGGAGGGTAACAAGAGAATCATGGGCAAATTCTTAGAGTTCTGGCAATACTCAGGGAAAAGTTGAAAAGGTTTCCCATTACTATGAGAAACAGGCAAAGTTTTATATATATATATATATATATATATATATATACACACACACACACACACACACACACACACATATAATATATAATGATATAATCTTGTTCATGATTATTATTTAACATTGTTCTGAAGATATGTGCCAATGTAATTCGATAAGGTAAAGAAATATTTGAAACGGAGAGGTAAAATTATCATTATTTACCAATGAAATAATTGTTTACATATAACTGAAGACAGTTATTTGAAAACAACAGCAACAAAATATAATTCAATTAATATGGCAATTTAAATATTAATATACAGAAATAATTTAATTGCCCTCTTATATTTCAATAAATACTATTTGGAAGATATAATGGAAGTAAATACTGCATTTTCTGAAAATAGCACCAAAAATAATACAATACTTCAAATGTACATGAAATATACAAGATAATGTAAAGAAAACTTGATTTTTGTGGTACACCAAAGAAATCTTGAAGAAATGGAATAGTAGACCATAACCCTGCACAAGAAGAATCAGTTTCATAAAGATGTGAAATTTCTCCAAGTTAATCTATAAATTGATTTCATTTCAGTAATATTAATCTTTTTTAAAAGAATTATAACAGATGATTTGTAACACTTAGGAGATGATGGACAAGTAAGAAAAGACAGGAAACTTTTGGAAAAGAAGAATAATAAGGTACTAGTCCTATCAGATATTAAAACATGTAAAACTACAGTAATTAAAGACATGCTATTCTAACAAATATTGAAATATATTGTAAAGCCACAGAAATTAAGGTTTGGTACCGGTGCATGTACAGTCAATCAGATGAATGAATAAAACGAAAATCAAGTAGCAGATCCAAATATGCAGAAAAATTCAATATGTAATAAAGGTAGCATTTGTAATCAGTGGGCAAAGGTACATTATCTAGTAAATAATTTGGGATGTCCTGTAATCATCTAGAAAAAAAGAAAGTTGCATCTCTCCTTTATCATGTTCTATACCAAAATCAATTCCACAGAGAAGGCAAAACATGATGCCATAGAAGAGCTGTAATAAAACATATAAAATTTCTAAAAAAATCTCAAGATAGAAAAGATCTTTCTAATTATATGACATACTTGAAGAAATAAGGTGTAATAAATATTCAGACAAACAAATAGAACAGATATCCACTTGTAATAATAACATTAGCAAACAAACTTCCAGAAAATACTGATCAAACTGAAAAAAAAAAGTTTTCCAGGGTGTATGTTTAACTACCATCTGTGGGGAAAAAAAGAGAAGAAAAATATATGTATTACTGGATGAAAACAAAAGAAAAGAGGTAGCAGTTGTTGACTCTGGAGGAAAGAATGTATTTCTCTGGGGCAAGAATAGGAATGAAATACACTTTTCTCTCTATATCTATATATATATCCTTTTGAATATTCTAAGTTGGGTGCTATGCCTATGTTTTATCTTTGCATAAGAAATTATGCATACAAGCTACTTAGTTGTAATACATAAAAATGTTAGTGTGTATTTTGTGACAAATCTGTAGATGAAAATGAAATCATTTGGTTTTCTTTTATACGTTCTGCTTTTTTGTCTTTTTCCATGGAAAGATCCTATTTACTTTATTTTTAAATAATAGTTTCAAAATAATAGTTTATGAACAGTGACTCGTATTTCCAAATCTGGTTTCTCATTAAAAAAATATGGAAATGATAACAGGCAGCACAATTTAGTAAAAGGAACGTTCAATCACTCTTCTTCATCTGTAGAATGGGGTAATAATATATGCCTTGAGGATTAAGGAAAAGAGTGTTAAGGTATTTAGTAAAGTATAAATTTTGAACATCTGTATGTTTCTTTAATCATTTTTAATTTCTCTGTAGCTTAGCACTCCCGCAGAGCCATTTTTGATACTTAGCTAACACCATCTGTGATTGCTTAACACTTACTGATAGCCTCCAATATGCAGGCCTATTCTAGGAGCTGATGAAATATTAACCGTCATCAGACGTCTTGGGAAGTGATACCAGTAGAGGGTGTTGTGGAACTAAAGAGGAGGGACATAGAGGAGTGTGCGTCTCCTTTAGCCACGGGGAGTCAGGGACACTTCACTGAGGAGTGGACAGCTTAGGCTGTTATCTTAAAACTGGAGTATAACTTAAAGAAAATAAGGAATGAGATTTGCATGAATTTGAGATTTCAAGTAGCACAGCATGTAGCTGGAGTGAAGCATACAGAAATGTCGTGAGAATTGCGGATTAAAAATTATGGGACCACAAGCACTGTATCTCATGCTAAAGATACTGAGTTTAAATTCTGAAAGACTTTTAAAAAATAACTACATTGTCAGATTTGAATGTTCAAAGTCACTCAGAGAAGCTGTCAGTTTAGACAGGATGGAGTGGATCTATTTCTTTCTGCTCCTCCCTTGGAAGTACAACTGTAAACTCTGGAAATAATGCACGAAGTAAGAAGAGGAAAATTCTGAAAGGGGGTAAGAAGGAGGAAAATTGGTTTGATATCCTAGAACTGGAGGAACGGCACAGCGAAGTGGCATCTTACACTTTCTCACCCAACAGCAAGACGTTATTCAGACCCAAATTTTCCTTGACCCCAACCTAGCAACAGAAAGCAAGCCAGGCAGATGTATGTCTCCTTTGGATTGAACAAGAGTCCCTAGGAAAACACATGGCACGCTCTGTACCACTGCAGGGGAAGCACGTTCCTTCTCTGCAGCATCTGAGACTTCCCTCTCCAGTGGACGGATACAGTGTGGCCAGGTGGCCCCCACCAGGGGGATCCCACCACATCACCTAGCCCATCCCTTGTACCCTCTTTGTCCATGCAGGCTTGAGACTCCCTTACCCCATAAGGAAATACCATGTCACAGGCAAGAGAAAATCCACCAAAGCAATTGTTCCTTTGAGCCTGAGACCTCTTGTCTTGTCCCCACCCAAACACATCATGGATGCCTAGAGAGACGTGTAGCAGAGACCCTGTCACAACCAGCACACACCCTGAGAAGTGCTTTCTTTCTCAACCTGGCAGGGAGATTCTGCCACAGCAAGTGCTTGGCTCAGAAATCATCTTCCTGACTGCAGGCCTGAGATCTTCCACCACCAAGAAACACCCAGGGACTGGGCCTGGGAAACATCTTTTGCCTTCGCAGGCACTACCAGCAAGGACAGGAACACCAAACAAACCACAAAGACCAAAATAACACTGCAGATGCTCTTAAAGTTTAACTGTCGTTGAGACCACAGCCTCAAAATGTAAGCAAAGATCTGTGCACTAAACCTAACCTAGAGAAGGTGACTTCCTTCTCAAGTGAAAGATTTATACAGATTGCAGGGTTGGTTTGTTTGTTTGTTTTTAACATAGTAAACAAAATACCCAAGATACCGTCATAAATCACCCATCGTATCAAGAACCAGGAAAAATCACAATTTACATGAGAAAAGACAATCAACGGATGCCAACATGAATAAGATGTTGGAATTATCTGACCAGGATTTTAAAACAGCTGTCATGAAAAATGCTAGAATAGTGTATTGCAAATTGTCTTAGAATGGAAATTATAGAAATGGAAAATACAATACCAGAAATTTGTGGGGAAAACAAAAAAATTTGGATATGTTCAACAGTAGAGTGGAGATAGCAGAGGATAGAATTAGTCAACTAGAGAGCAGACCAATAAAATTTACTTAATCTGAAAAACTGTGATAAAATAGACTTTAAAAAAAAAGAAAGAAAATTAATAACCATGGATACCTATAGCACAATAACAGAAGATCCAACATTCATATCTTTGGAGTTCCAGAAGAAAAGGAGAAAAAGGAGAGCTGAAAGAATATTCAAAAAGGTAATGGCTAGAAACTTGTTAAATTTTGGAAAGACAGAAATCTACACATCTGAGAAGCTGGGAGAACCCCGAACAGAATAAACTGAAAGACATTATAAACTCTTGAAAGCAGCCAGAAAATAATTATGCACTATTTATAGGGGAACACCTATTAGAATGACAGCAAACTTCTCATCTGAAATCACTGAGGCCAGATGGAAGTATCGAGGCACATTTCAAGAGCCAATAGAAGAAAAAGGTCAGCTGCAATTTCTGTATCTGGTGAAACAACTTCAGGAATGAAAGGGAAATAAAAATATTCTCAGATGAAGGAAAACTAAAGGAATATGTCACTAACAGACCTACAATTAAAGGTTTGTTAAGTGAACATCTTCAAATAGAAAGGAAAGGGTTAAAGAAAGAATCTTGGAGCATCAGGAAGGAAGAAAGAACAACAGAAAGAGCAGAGATATGGGTATATATAATAGCCTATCCTTTTCTTCATGAGCTTTACAAATCACATTTAATAACCAAGACAGAAATTTTTACACCATCTAGTTCTTAAGACAATTCTATTTAAAGGGGGGAAGGTAAAGTGTCCTAAATGGAATTGAGATTTCCACATTTCACTTGAAGCAGTGAAACATTAATACCAATAGCTGGTTTTAAGTCACATGTGTATATTGTAACACCTTGAGCAACCACTATAGAAATTATACAAAAAGATATATTCAAAAACACTGTAAGATGTAATCATAAAGAATGTTGGTTACCACAGAGGAACAAAAAATGAGAAACAGAGGAACAAGAAACAAAAGAAACAAATAATGAGATGGCAGATTTAAACCCCAACATATCAATAATTATCTTAAACATAAGTGGTCTAAATACATCAACTAAATGACAATAGTTGACAGAATGGATAACAAAACATGACCCAAGTACATGCTCTCTGTAAGACATTCACTTCAAACATAGTGGCGTAGGTTGGTTGAAAGTAAAAACATGAATAAAGATGTACTATGCAAACATTAATATAAAAAATTAGGAGTGACTCTATTAACATCTCACAAAACTTACTCCAGAACAAAGAAAATTAGCACAGAAAAAGACGAACGTCACATATCATAAAAGAATTAATCTGCCTGGAAGACTTAATCCTAAACAGTAGAGCCTTGATATACATGAAGCAAAACTGATTTGGCAGAAAGAAGAAATAGGAAAACCCATAATTATACTTTGAAACTCCAGCGTCACTCTTATTAGCAACTGATAGAACTACAACACAGAAAATCAGCAAGGATGTAGATCTGAAAAACATAATCAACCAACAGGTTTTATTTACTATTTATAGAACACTGTACCCTACAATACCAGAATACTTTTTTTTCCCCTCAGTGGTATGGAACAATCACCAAAATAACCAAATTTTGGATCCTAAAACAAACCTGAACAAATCTAAATATCAGTACCCTGGTTGTGATATTGTAATATAGTCTAAAAAAATGTTACCACTGGGGGAAATTGTTTAATTTACATGGAGTTGGTATATTAGAGAAAAATATCTCACCCAATTAGGAAGAAAACTATGCCTGAAATGCATCAAAATGAAAGTGATTTTGATTTTTTTAATTAATATCTCTATATTCAAAATTCAATACAAAGCTACAGTAATGAAGACAGTGTGGTGTTGTCAGAATAATAGACAACTAGATTAATGGAACAGAATAGAGATCCCAGAAATAGACCCACATAAAAATACCCTATTGATCTTTAACAAAGAAACAAAGACAGTGCAATGGAGAAGAGATAATCTTTTCAACAAATGGTGCTGGAGCAACTGGACATACACATACAAAAAGTAAATTTAGACACAGATCTTACCTCCTTACAAAAATTAACTCAAAATGGATCACACACCCAAATGTAAAACACAAATATAAAACTCCTCGAATATGTATATTTTAAAAATGGGCAAAACCCTGAGCAGATACTGTAACAAATAGAAGTATACAAATGGCAAGTAAGCATATGAAAAGGTGTTCAACATCATCTTCATCATCAGGGAAATGCAAATTAAAACAGCAATGAAATATCATTACACATCTATTAGAATGGCCAAAATTCAGAACACTGACAACACTAAATGCCGATGAGAATGTGGAGCAACAGGAACTGTCGTTCATTGCTGGTGTGAATACAAAATGGTACAGCCACTTAGGGAGACAGTTTGGCAGTTTCTTACAAAACTAAACATACTGCTACCATAAGGTCTATGCTCCTAGGAAATGAAAGCACATTCACATAAAAACTTGTGCATCGATGTTTATGGTAGCTTTATTCATAATTGCCAAAACTTGGAAGCAACCAAGATGTCCTTCAGTAGGTGAATGGATAAACTGTGGTACATTCAGGCAATGGAATATTATTTAATACTAAAAAGAAATGAGCTGTCAAGTCATGAAAAGACATGGAGAAAACTTAACTGCATGTTACTACCTGAAAGAAGCCAATCTGAAAAGGCTATATACTGTATAATTCCAAATATGTGACATTCTAGAAAAGGCAAAACTATGGAGATAGTAAAAAGATCAGTGGTCGCCAGGAGGGAGAGAGGGAATAATAGGGCAAAGACGATCTTTAGAGCAGTAAAATTACTCTGTGTGTTACTATAATGATGGTTACATGTTATTATACATTTGTCCAAATCCTAGACTATAGAATGTACAACACCAATAATAAATTCTAATGTAAACTATAGACTTTAGGTGATAATGATGTGTCCATGTAGGTTTATCAGTTACAGTAAGTAAGTATACTGCCTTTGGAGGGTTTGTCAGTTACAGTAAGTAAGTATACTGCCTTTGGAGAGCTGTTGTTAACTGGGGAGACTGTGCGTGTATAGCAGTTGGGGATATAAGGGGAAATCTCTGTTATCTTCCTTTCAGTTTTGCTGTGAATCTAAAACTGCTCTAAAAAATAAAGTCAAAAAAATGCAATGCAGTGGCAATAAAAATACCAATAGATTATTAAAGCGTTAGTATGTTAAAAGTCTCAGCTCCTTATTTGCATATTTGAGGTTTGACATTATTTTTATTGTATAGAAAATGTAACTCAACAAATGTGGAAATTATGAACCTATAATTAAGATAAAAAGGATAGATGGGGATAGAAAATTAGCAATAATAAATATTTAATGAAGAAATCATTAAATATTTATTTAATGAGTCTCAAATTATAGCTGTTAACTGAGAGAAATTTTCACCTTTATAACAGTGTTGAAATTAATAACAGAAGATAATAATATAGTACATATTTTGGATGTATCAAGGACATTAAATCAGAAATTTAGTACATAGTTAAATGTGACTTAGGTAGAATTCCTTTTCAATTATTCACTGAAAGATAATATTTTGGATATATCCTGGTACATTCTATTGATTATAATGATTACAAAAATGAATTTTATTAGAGGAATTTTCATGGAGCCAACCTTCTTTAGTGATTTTCTTTCAAGTGATTCTTGATTTCTGAATGATGTTAAACATAGGACAACTTATCTTTTATATCTTCAAATTTATATCCAATTAAGAGTATTAATGCCTCTTGTTTGACAGTTCTTGTGCTAGGCGTTGTCACAGATTTTCCCATCCCTTTGAATACTATAACAACCAAGTAATATGTGCCCCCAGAATTTTCCAAATAAAATTTAGATAACTTTTGGTTTTCTTTCTAGCAGGAAGATTCTGTGTCTATTAGAAATTTCACCATATTGCAAATGTTGGCTTTTCTCAGTTTCTTTATTCTTTCCAGTTCATATCATTGTTGTTGCTTAACCAGAAACAGATTTCTCTCTAAATTCAAAGCCTTTTTTTTCCCCTCCGCACCCTATATTACTCTCCCTGGTTCCACTATTTCATTCTTTCTAGGCAATCTCATTAACTCTGCTAAAAGAAGGAGAACCTCAAATAGTTTATTTTTCTAAGACCACACACCCAGTTAAGGGAGACTGAAGACTTCTGGGCACGAACCAATTCTCTATCTACTATATTAAGCTGTGTCTATAAAAAGAAATACTCTTTTAAAAGAACACATATGCCTATAAATTCTTTCCTTGGGACAATGGAACGCATCATTCCCATTTACTAAATAGATGCATTTTGCAAAAGGAACAGGCTAACAAACTAGAGAAAGAAAGATCATCCAGGTGATGGTTTAATTTAAATTATTTAATCCACATTGTTATATTGCTGGCACAGATTTTTATTTACTTGTGACGTGTAATTCATAATAATTATTTTGCTTAATTCTCATAATCCTGCATTATCTGTAATGAACTCTGAGTTATTTCCCCTATTTTCAGATGAGGAAAGGCAGGTTTCAGTGAGCATAAATAACCTGTTGAATTTCTCACACACTCCACTAAGTGCTGAAACTGAGATAGGGGACATATGTGTTAAGGCTCTAGAGTCTATTTTCTTTCCACTACTCTATGGCTATGTGGTAGAGAATATGCACAAATATTCTTTTTACACTGTGATTATATATTTTGCAACATTATTGAAAGAGAAATCACCTTGGTTCTTGGCATCTGTTCAGATGCTGATTTAATGTCACTTGTGGTGGAATTTACTAACTTCTTCACTTGCTGAACCAATTGGATAGAACAGGTTTCCAAGGATCTTATGGGTGCCAAAGGGCTATTGTGAATTATTGTAAATATAAATTACTCCTTGCTAGGATGCAAAGATTACTTTCATGTTAGAAATAGTCAAATGTGAATTGGCTTATTTGGTGGGCATTGGTGACAAGCCCATTGTCTTAACTGGCCATTTACAAATCATTATATTTTGAAGTTTTAACTATATTATTTGATTTATTTGACATCATATGTCTATATCAAGAGTATATAATTCATAAGAACATTTCTGTATTTATTCTGACAAATTACTCTGTTTCCTTCAATAAAATGAACAGTTTGTACAACTTAAAGTATATAGAAGATAACATACACATCTATTCTGTATTTGGAATTTTTAGTATTTGTGTAGCTATACTATTTTATAACTTCTAGCATTTTAAGACTGACAACATTTCTTCTATCCCACAACTTATATGTAGGGTTGAATTTTCCTTTTAAGAATGAATTATTTATTCATTCACTAATTATTAATATTAAGAACTAATTGTACTTAATGTAATTGCAATGTTTGCAGTTATTTTCAATTGAGAAATATTGAGTATTGTATTTATAAAATTTTCTGAAATGGATAACTGTATGAGTTTTATATGAAAAATTAATCTAATCTCTATAGTTTATAGTGTAGTGATTAAGAGCTAGTGTTTGGGAATCAGACTGCCATGCCTTAAACATTTATTACCTATGTGATTTTGGAACGTCAAGTTAAAATGTCTAAGCCTGAGTTTCTTTATCTTCAAAATCAAGATGATAATACCAACCTCATAGATTTGAAGTGAGGACTGAATGAGATAATCAATTTATAACCTACAGGCAGACAATAAACTATACTTATTGTTTTTGATTTGTCTTTTTTTTTTAACATCTTTATTGGAGTATAATTGCTTTACATTGTTGTGTTAGTTTCTGCTTTATAACAAAGTGAATCAGCTATATGTATACTTATATCCCCATATCCCCTCCCTCTTGTGTCTCCCTCCCACCCTCTAGGTGGTCACAAAGCACCGAGCTGATCTCCCTGTGCTCTACTATCTTTGCTTTTTTTGGATTTGAGTCTAATTAACTCATCTATTTATCCAGTGCAGATATCCTATACATCATGCATTAAATATATTTTTTTTCATTTCTGTAATAATTTCTGGTAATATTTTAGAAGAGAAACTAGTTTTTAATCTGCCAGACAAGATAAATAAATCTATGGTATTAGCACTATAACTTTCAGAGGTTTTCTATATTACAAGGTTTTGAAATTTCAGGGAATTTAAGGCAGACATAAAGTGAGCTTGGCTAAATAAGTTCATATAGAAATAGACCTGCAGAAAACATTCTGATCATCAATTCTATTTGGAAGATTCAAGGAGGTTATACCATTACTTTTTAAGGGCCTAGTAAAAGTGGTGAGGTCTACCTTTTTTAAATCAATAGTGAATGATTAGAGAACTTACGGGTTTTTTTGCCTTTTTATCATCCAAACTTTATTCAATTGCAGGATAAATTTATTCAGTTGCAGAATATCAGTGCTATATTGAAAACAAATATGTAAAATATTACTTAATAATCACCTCTGAGATGATTTTTTAAAATTATTTTATGTATTCTTATTATATAGTACCCCATATCAGGTATAGGCCACCTATCAAAGGAACTTGGCTTCAGTATTTTGTACTGTTAGTCTTACTGTGGTCCACTTGATGGCAGTATCATACTTGGTAAAGTCACATATCGGGTGATTTTTATACTTGGTTTCTTGTGTAGGAATAGTGTAAAGTAAGACTTTCTATTAAAACATAAATTATAAGAGACTTATTTTCTGCTAATACCTAAGTGGTTATAATTCAGAAATGTTTTGTGAAGGAACCAAACTGGAACATAGTAAAACTGTTGCATGTCAGAGAAGAGGTACTCCTGAGAAAACAAGAAATTGAGGTTTTCCAGGATTTAAAATTCATGGCTCTGAAAGATGTTTAGATTTCATCATTTTTTTTTTTTAGGAAAATTGACAACTGAAATAAATTAGGACACAAAATAAGAAATTATCTAATAAATGTATAAAACATGTATTTTTAATTAAAAAATTTTTTCTTCCAGATTTATTGAGTTATAATCGACATACAGTACTGTAAGTTTAAGGTATACAGCAGATTGATTTGATTTACATACAGCATAAAATGATTACCCAGTAAATTTAGAGAACATCCATAATCTCATATAGATACAAAATAAAAGAAAAGGAAAAAAATATGTTTTCCTTTTGATGAGAACTCTTAGTATTTACTGCCTTAACAAATTTCATATATAATATACCGCAGTGTTCGAAAAGATACATACACCCCAATATTCGTAGCAGCACAATTTACAATAGTCAAAACATGGAAGCAACCAACCCACGTCCCTATCAACAGACAATTGGATTAAGAAGATGTGGTAAATATACATAGTGAAATATTGTTCAGCCATAAAAAAGAACGAAATACTGTCATTTGCAGCAACGTGGATGGACCTAGAGAATATTATGCTGAGTGAAATAAGTCAGAGGAAGAAAAATACTGTATAATATCACTTATATGTGGAATCTAAAAAATAATACACATGAATGTATATGCAAAACAGTAACAGACACAGATACAGAAAACAAACTTGTGGTTACCAAAGGGGAGAGGAAAAGGGAGAGGAATAAAGTGGAGGTATGGGATTAACAGATACAAACTACTATATGTAAAATAGATAGACAACAAGGATATACTGTATAGCATAGAGAATTATACCCATTATCTTATAATACCTATAATGAAATATAATTTGCAAAAATACTGAATTGCTATACTGTACACCTGAAACTAACACAATACTGTAAATCAACTATACTTGAATTTTTAAAAAAATAAGCAGTGTTAATTATATTAATCATATTGAACATTATATCCCTAGTATTTATTTATCTTATAATGGAAGTTTGTACCTTTTGACCATCTCCATCATCATACAAAGATATTACATTATTATTGAGTATATTCTCCATACTGTACTGTGACTCACTTATTTTGTAACTGCAAGTTGCACGTCTTCAGCTTTCATCATTCTTAATAGTATTTTCACTTACAGAAAAAGGTAACCAGGGACTGCATTAAAAAAAGAGTGCGCATTTATTGATTAGGAGGTCAAGTAACAAGTTTAAAATTTGAGGAATCATGGTGTGTGTCACAAAAAGAATTGATCACTAATGGCAGGATACATGTTTTTGCTTTTGTCTGACTGATATGATTTAACAGGTCAGCTCCTTCACTAGCAATGAAGAGTAAAATTGTATCTCCTGCTTCTCAACTTTTAAAGCTTTATTGAAAGTGAGTCTTGAATAATGATACTTAAAATATTTTGATCAGAAAGAAAAATTTACCCTGTCCTTAGCATTAAAAACTGTTACTCCAACAATTAAATCAACCTTCTATAAAGTACTTCAAAAAATACAAATGGAGTCTTTGGGAATCATCTGATTTTTTTTTTTTTTTTTTTTTTTAATAATTATTAAATTACAGGAAAGACAGTACTTTTTTTTTTTTAATTAATTTATTTATTTATGGCTGTGTTGGGTCTTCGTTTCTGTGCGAGGGCTTTTCTCTAGTTGCGGCAAGCGGGGGCCACTCTTCATCGCGGTGCGCGGGCCCCTCACTATCGTGGCCTCTCTTGTTGGGAGCACAGGCTCCAGACGCGCAGGCTCAGTAATTGTGGCTCATGGGCCCAGTCGCTCCGCGGCATGTGGGATCCTCCCAGACCAGGGCTCGAACCCGTGTCCCCTGCGTTGGCAGGCAGACTCCCAACCACTGCGCCACCAGGTAAGCCCGGGAATCATCTGATTTTAAAACCTATCAGTAGAACCTTGGTGAGATATCTCAGTTCTTAGCTAAAGCTTAATTGTTAGCAAAGAAAACCCCCCAAATTTTCTTATAAAATGATAACATTTTGACAAAAGATGTTTGAAAATAAATGTAAATAATACAATATGTCAGATAGTCACTTCAATATGGAAGTTTTGTTTGTTTTCTGAATATTCTGTTTACTTTTACACATTTACATTACCTCAGCTTGAGTTTTAGTTTTAAAATAAAATGTTTTAGTTTAGATAAAGCACAGGGAAATCTACTCAATACTCTGTAATGACCTATATGGGAAAAGAATCTAAAAAAGAGTGGATATATGTCTATGTATAACCGATTCACTGTGCTGCACACCTGAAACTAACACAACATTGTAAGTCAACTATACTCTAATAAAAGTTAAAAAAAGAGGCAAATAACGTTGCAAACAAAACAAACAACAACAAAAAAAACAAAGGTGTGTATTCTGTGTAGTCAAAGTACTTCTGTCTTGGGTTGGGTCACCCTCCACCACAAATAACTAGCTGTAAGACTTTGGCCACATTATTTAACCACACTTTTCTCACCTGAAATTTTAAATTATTGATGTCATTTAATACATGGAAAGTTCTTCTAAACAGTACCTGATACCAAATAGTTTTCAATAAATGTTAGTTATTTTATCTTTTCTAATAATAATTTGAAAATAAGGTATTCAGTACTTGAGAAATATTTGTGGACTCGTACATTTAAAAATATATCTTAAATTTTAGCAGGAAAAAAATTGATATTTTATGTTGATCTTTATTGCCTAATTCATCATATTTACAATATATGAATTGTATTATTAAAATAAAGGATACTTGATGTTTTAGGCAGAAAATTACATTGGGAGAGAAATAAATTTGAAGGTTTTATAACAGTGAAAATAAAATTTTAGAAGAACATCTGTAATTTCAGCTAATGAGTTGAAAACATGACAGAGGCATTATTCTCAACTATTGGTTGGGATGCAGGTATAAGTACTTAATTAAAAATGATAATCAACAAATATTTATTGATTACTTCAAAGGCACTTAGGTCATCATAGCAGATGCCAGGAATTATAAAAGATCACTTCATCTATTAGATACTCAAAAAAAGTTGGAGATATTTCTCTAAAATTCATGAGAAGAGTGTTAAATAAAATGTGATGACAGTAATTTGGTATCACATGACATCATGTGTTTGATTGCCCAATGAGCATTATAAGGCAAGATGCATTATTAATTGAGAAAGAAGCAACATGCCTTAATACTGCTGAAAAGGATTAATGGAAGATATTATATTTTAATTGAGCCTTGAATGGTGAGATTGGAATTGCAGTAACAGAAAGAAGACCATCCAGGTAGAGGAAATGATGTGAATAGTCATTAGTTCACATTACTCAAAAGGGGGAATAATGCTAATAAAACAATTTTGAATAAAAATATAATGTGTGAAAATGCTTTAAAAATTGTAAACCACTATAAAAACTAGTTATCATTGTATACTTTTGAAAAGCATCATTAAATTCCATTGAAGATATTTATTTCTTTGCTAGAGCTAGTAGTTTATATTTATTGAGCACATAACCTCTAGAGAACTTGGGACTATGCTGGTTTGTAGCATATGATCAGTCTCCGACTACAGTTTTGTGGTAGATAAATTGTGCACTTAGATAATCAAAAAGCATATACATGTGCGGCATATGTTTGTTCTATAAAGCAGCAATCTTGGAAATGTAGAGGGCTCATCATTCTTTTCTGGTCTTTTGTCTGGTGAGGCCCAGGAGTCCATTCAGCAGAAAGGAGCTCTTCATGGTTGTGTTTCTGTCAGTAACCACCCATCCCTACCTGATAATGGTCAATATAATGCATATAAATTACCATACAAGAAAAATTGTATTCCTTCAGATATAAATTATGTGCATTTTCAATGCAGTACTCAATACTAAAAGTTGATTAATTTTATTTACAGTACTCTACTTGTATCATAGTATTTTCATTTACTCTGAGACCATAAACAAGAGAAAAATAATGATTTTTACTATGTTAATTTATATAACTCTACGTATCAGTACATCCATAGTTCAAATCTCAACATAGTTAGAACCTAAGTTTCTTAAAATAAATCAAATGCAGTTTTCCTACAACATGAAAATCTATTCTTTTTATTCCCAAAGACAGGCACTCTTCAGACACACACAACTTTCTCTACATAGTAGGGAAATATATTATCATAGTAGTGAAAAAGTAAACTATTAAAATTTTGGTTTTAAATTCTGGCTTTGGCATTGTGTGACATATGACACAATTCAGACTCTACATAATGCTCTACATTATCTAGCTTAAATAAATTTACAACATTTTCTTCTATTTGTCCTCTTTGTCTGTTTCTCTAGGAACTTTGAATTAACTCCAAATAGGAAAAGACAGCTTATGCCTCAAGGTAAATTTAGAATCAACTCTTAATCAGTATTATGATAGGCCTGGAGGCTGTTGGGAGATACTTCATGGATCTTTTCTGTTTCTTGTGAGCAGAGACACTGTCTGCCTTTGATTTCAGGTTAGCTTTTCAAGGATATCTGTAGAGTGAACATTCTGTCTTAGAAGATATATTTAGTGTCTCTCTCCTGAATAAAAAGCAGATTTGTTTACTCCCCAGTGTAATAATGTTTCCCTCTGAGGCAAACTTTAGGCAGGCTCACTTTCCACTTTAAAAGATTCAAGGTTTCTAAGCTCAGTTTTCCTCTCTTGTTGTACACCCCTACTGCATGTGCAGGCATCATCTGGCCGTCTGTGTGTCACCCTGTGAGAATTAGGACTCAGAACTCATGCACATGTTGACACTTCTAACAACTATTGTCATGAATAATAAAGTCCTTTGTTTCTGACGCAGGGATCTTGTGTCTTAGTTCAGCATTCATGAAACTAAATTTTGGTCATGTAATACCAGCACATATAGTAAAGTCTTAGATCCCTCACAGTTTTTGACAGGGATTAGGGGAATGGAGGGAGTTTTGGTGAAAAACTACTCAGTATGCCAAAATGGCACACAAAAGGTGTGTAACATAAACTCATCCAGTTAAAATTATATCCACAATTTAAGAAAACATTTAGTGTTTTTCAGACATCACCAAAAATGTATAAATGATGCTAGTAAAATGATTTATAAGCAGTTAGTACATAGATTGCTTGACTTAGAGAGACCAAAGTCTATGAGTTACTGAAAATGATCACATATTGATAACATAAATTATCACATATCTAGTTCTATTTTTTTAAATTGGAGTATAATTGCTTTACAATGGTGTGTTAGTTTCTGCTTTATAACAAAGTGAATCAGCTCTACATATACATATATCCCTATATCTCTTCCCTCTTGCATCTCCCTCCCTCCCACCCTCCCCATCCCACCCCTCTAGGTGGTCACAAAGCACCGAGCTGACCTCCCTGTACTATGTGGCTGCTTCCCACTAGCTATCTGCTTTACATTTGGTAGTGTATATATGTCCATGCCACTCTCTCACTTTGTCCCAGCTCACCCTTCCCCCTCCCCCTGTCCTCAAGTCCATTCTCTAGTAGGTCTGTGTCTTTATTCCCGTCTTGCCCCTAGGTTCTTCATGACCATTTTTTTTTTTTTTTTAGATTCCATATATATGTGTTAGCATACAGTATTTGTTTTTCTCTTTCTGACTTACTTCACTCCGTATGACAAACTCTAGGTCCACCCACCTCACTACAAATAACTCAATTTCGTTTCTTTTTATGGCTGAGTAATAGTCCATTGTATAATATGTGCCACATCTTTATCCATTCATCTGTCGATGGACACTTAGGTTGCTTCCATGTCCTGGCTATTGTAAATAGAGCTGCAATGAACATTGTGGTGCATGACTCTTTTTTTTTTTTTTTTTTTTAAATGTATTTATTTATTTATGGCTGTGTTGGTGTGTTGGGTCTTCGTTTCTGTGCGAGGGCTTTCTCCAGTTGCGGCAAGTGGGGGCCACTCTTCATCGCGATGCGCGGGCCTCTCACTATCGCGGCCTCTCTTGTTGCAGAGCACAGGCTCCAGACGCGCAGGCTCAGTAATTGTGGCTCACGGGCCTAGTTGCTCCGCGGCATGTGGGATCTTCCCAGACCAGGGCTCGAACCCATGTTCCCTGCATTAGCAGGCAGATTCTCAACCACTGCGCCACCAGGGAAGCCCCCATGACTCTTTTTGAATTATGGTCTTCTCAGGGTATATGCCCAGTAGTGGGATTGCTGGGTCGTATGGTAGTTCTATTTTTAGTTTTTAAAGGAACGTCCATACTGTTCTCCATAGCGGCTGTATCCATTTACATTCCCACCAACAGTGCAGGAGGGTTCCCTTTTCTCCACACCCTCTCCAGCATTTATTGTTTGTAGATTTTTTGCTGATGACCATTCTGACTGGT
Source organism: Balaenoptera physalus (assembly GCF_965194825.1). Taxonomy (NCBI): domain Eukaryota; kingdom Metazoa; phylum Chordata; class Mammalia; order Artiodactyla; family Balaenopteridae; genus Balaenoptera; species Balaenoptera physalus. The sequence continues at coordinate 11,135,067 of NC_138884.1, forward strand.
GTGAGATGATATCTCATTGTAGTTTTGACTTGCATTTCTCTAATAATTAGTGATGTTGAGCATTCTTTCATGTGTTTGTTGGCAATCTGTATATCTTCTTTGGAGAAATGTCTATTTAGGTCTTCTGCCCATTTTCGGATTGGGTTGTTTTTTTTTTTTTTTTTGATATTGAGCTGCATGAGCTGCTTGTAAAGTTTGGAGATTAATACTTTGTCAGTTGCTTTGTTTGCAAATATTTTCTCCCATTCTGAGGGTTGTCTTTTGGTCTTGTTTATGGTTTCCTTTGCTGTGCAAAAGCTTTGAAGTTTCATTAGGTCCCATTTGTTTATTTTTGTTTTTTATTTCCATTTCTCTAGGAGGTGGGTCAAAAAGGATCTTGCTGTGATTTGTGTTATAGAGTGTTCGGCCTATGTTTTCCTCTAAGAGTTAGATGGTGTCTGGCCTTACATTTAGGCCTTTAATCCATTTTGAGTTGATTTTTGTGTATGGTGTTAGGGAGTGTTCTAATTTCATTCTTTTACATGTAGCTGTCCAGTTTTCCCAGCACCACTTATTGAAGAGGCCGTCTTTTCTCCATTGTATATTCTTGCCTCCTTTATCAAAGATAAGGTGACCATATGTGCATGGGTTTATCTCTGCGCTTTCTATCGTGTTCCATTGATCTATATTTCTGTTTTTGTGCCAGTACCGTACTGTCTTGATTACTGGAGCTTTGTAGTATAGTCTGAAGTCAAGGAGCCTGATTCTTCCAGCTCCATTTTTTTTTTCTCAAGATTGCTTTGGCTATTCGGGGTCTTTTGTGTTTCCATACAAATTGTGAAATTTTTTGTTCTAGTTCTGTGAAAAATGCCAGTGGTAGTTTGATAGGGATCGCATTGAATCTGTAGATTGCTTTGGGTAGTATAGTCATTTTCACAATGTTGATTCTTCCAATCCAAGAACATGGTATATCTCTCCATCTGTTTGTATCATCTTTAATTTCTTTCATCACTGTCTTATAGTTTTCTGCATACAGGTCTTTTGTCTCCTTAGGTCGGTTTATTCCTAGGTATTTTATTCTTTTTGCTGCAGTGGTAAATGGGAGTGTTTCCTTAAATTCTCTTTCAGATTTTTCATCATTAGTGTATAGGAAGGCCAGAGATTTCTGTGCATTAATTTTACATCCTGCTACTTTACCAAATTCATTGATTAGCACTAGTACTTTTCTTTTTCCCAGAGAATCAGACTTTGAAGGCTAGAAGGATTTGATTGCAGGACTTCAACAGGACTGGGGGAAACAGAGGCTGCACTCTTCGAGGGCACACACAAAGTAGTGTGCACATCAGGACCCAAGGGAAGGAGCAGTGACCCCATAGGAGACTGAACCAGACCTACCTGCTAGTGTTGGAGGGTTTCCTGCAGAGGTGGGGGACGGCTGTGGCTCACCATGGGGACAAGGACACTGGCAGCAGCAGTTCTGGGAAGTACTCCTTGGCATGAGCCCTCCATTAGCCCTACCAAAGAGCCTGTAGGCTCCAGTGCTGGGGACAAACAACCAGCAGGGAGAGAACACAATCCCACCCATCAGCAGACAAGCGGATTAAAGTTTTACTGAGCTCTGCCCACCAGAGCAACACCTGCCTCTACCCACCACCAGTCCTCCCATCAGGAAGCTTACACAAGTCTTTTAGATAGCCTCATCCCCCAGAGGGCAAACAGCAGAAGCAAGAAGAGCTACAGTCCTGCAGCCTGCAGAATGAAAACGACAATCACAGAAAGACAGACAAAATGAAAAGGCCGAGGATTATGTCCCAGATGAAGGAACAAGATAAAACCCCAGAAAAACAACTAAATGAAGTGGAGATAGGCAACCTTCCACAAAAAGAATTAAGAATAATGATAGTGAAGATGATCCAGGACCTCAGAAAAAGGACGGAGACAAAGATTGAGAAGATGAAATGTTTAACAAAGAACTAAATGAAAAATACACTAGAAGGAATCAATAGCAGAATAACTGAGGCAGAAGAACAGATAAGTGACCTGGAAGACAGAATGGTGGAATTCACTGCTGCGGAACAGAATAAAGAAAAAAGAATGGGAAGAAATGAAGACAGCCTAAGAGACCTCTGGGACAACATTAAATGCACCAATATTCGCATTATAGGGGTCCCAGAAGGAGAAGAGAGAGAGAAAGGACCTGAGAAAATATTTGAAGAGATTATAGTCAAAAAAACTTCCTAACATGGAAAAGGAAATAACCACCCAAGTCCAGGAAGCACAGAGTCCCAGGCAGGATAAACTCAAGGAGAAATGCGCCGAGACACATAGTAATCAAATTGACAAAAATTAAAGAAAAAGAAAAATTATTTAAAGCAATGAAGGAAAAAGCACAAATAACATACAAGGGTACTCCCATAAGGTTAAAAGCTGATTTCTCAGGAGAAACTCTGTAAGCCAGAAAGGAGTGGCATGATATATTTAAAGTGATGAAAAGGAAGAACCTACAACCAAGAATACTCTGTCCAGCAAGGCTCTCAGTCAGATTTGCCAGAGAAATCAAAAGCATTACAGACAAGCAAAAGCTAAGAGAATTCAGCACCACCAGACCAGCTTTGCAACAAATGCTAAAGGACCTCCTCTGGTTGGGAAAGAGTCTAGCAACTTAAAACAACCTTGTACATATATAGACTGCCATATCAAAACCTCATGGGAACAGCAAACCCGAAAACTACAATAGATACACACACAAAGAAGAAAAAGCAACCCAAACACAACACTAAAGATGGTCATCAAACCACAAGAGAAGAGAACAAAAGAGGAAGGAAAGAAAAAGACCTGCAAAAACAAGCCCAAAACAATTAAGAAAATGGCAACAGGAACACACATATCGATAATTACCTTAAATGTAAATGGATTAAATGCGCCAACCAAAATACACTGACTGGCTGAATGGATATGAAGACAAGATACATATATGTGCTGTTTACAAGAGTCCCACCTCAGACCTAGGGACACATAGAGACTGAAAGTGAGCGTATGGAAGAAGGTATTCCATGCAAATGGAAATCAAAAGAAAACTGGAGTAGCAATACTCATATCAGATAAAATAGACTTAAAAATAAAGACTGTTATAAGAGTCAAAGAAGGACACTACATAACAATCAAGGGATCAATCCAAGAAGAAGATACAACAATAGTAAACATATATGCACCCAACATAGGAGAACCTCAATATATAAGGCAAATACTAACAGCCATTAAGGGAGAAATCAACAGTAAACAGTAATAGTGGGGGACTTCAACACCCCACTGCCGTCAATGGACAGATCATCCAGAGAGAAAATCAATAAGGAAACACAGGCCTTGAATGACACATGAGACCAGATTGACTTAATGGATATTTATAGAGCACTACATCCAAAAGGAGAAGACTACACATTCTTCTCAAGTGCACACGGAACATTCTGCAGGATTGACCACATCCTGGGCCACAAGTGAGCCTCGGTAAATTTAAGAAAATTGAAATCATATCAAGCATCTTTTCCTACCACAATGCTATGAGATTAGAAATAAACTACAAGAAAAAACTATAAAAAGTGCAAACACGTGAAGGATAAACAATTTGCTACTAAACAACCAATGGATCATTGAAGAAATCAAAGAGGAAATCAAAAAATACCTAGAGACAAATGAAAATGAAAGGAAAACGATCCAAAACTTATGGGATACAGCAAAAGAAGTTCTAAGAGGAAAGTTTATAGCAATACAATCTCACCTCAGGAAACAAGAAAAATCTCAAATAAACAAGTTAACCTTACACCTAAAGCAATGAAAGAAAGAAGAATAAACAAAACAGAAAGAGGAAGGAAATAAGTCATAAAGATCAGAGCAGAAATAAATGAAATAGAGACAAAGAAGATACTAGCAAAGATCAATGAAACTAAAAGCTGGTTCTCTGAAAAGATAAACAAAATTGATAAACCTTTTGCCAGACTTATTAAGAAAAAAAGGGAGAGGACTCAAATCAATAAAATTAGAAACGAAAAAGAAGATACAGTTGACGCCACAGAAATAATCATATCCTCTAAGATCTGGAAAAAGACAAGGATGCCCACTGTCAACACTTTTATTCAACATAGTTTTGGAAGTCCTAGTTATGGCAATCAGAGAAGAAAAAGAAATAAAAGGAATACAAATTGGAAAAGAAGTTAAAGTGTCACTGTTTGCAGATGACATGATACTATACATAGAAGATCTTAGTTGACTTGCGACTTCTGCTGAGAGGGGATGGGGAGTGTAGCTCAGGGGGGTAAGATCTTGTCACTTTGAGAGGCCTCAGCACTCATTCAGTCCTTGATTCTGACGTTGCAGCAGGAGCTAGAGAAAGGAGAATGGAGAATGCAGATGACCACTTTCTTTCCAAGCGTTGATTCTGTCTGAGACTCCAGATCTGAGATGGGGCTAATAATAGTTCCTACTTCACAGAGTCAATTTGAGAATTGACTTAAGAAATCCACGTAAAATAGCACAACACTTGGCACTTGCATAACGCAACACAGAGTGATGGATGGAACTCTGGGTTAAATCCCATTATAGTGAGAAGACAGAAGGCTCTGGAGACAAACTATCTAGGTTTGAGACCCAGCCCTGCCACTTCCTGGCTGTGTTGACTTGGGACCAGGGAACTCGCTACCTCAGGTTGGGACAGCTAACTTATGAGACTCTTCTCCCAGTTCTTAGAGCCGTGTGGCTAACAGGGTCTTGGTGCTCCAGCTGAGTGTTAGGGCTGAGCATCTGAAGTGGGGGAGCCGATTTCAGGGCATTGGTCCACCAGAGACCTCCCGGCTCCATGTAATATCAAACGGTGAAAATTCTCCCAGGGATCTCCATCTCAATGCTAAGATCCACCTCCACTCAGTGACCAGCAAGCTACAGTGCTGGACACCCCATGCCAAACAACTAGCATGACAGGAACACAACCCCACCCATTAGCAGAGAGGCTGCCAAAAATCATAATAAGGTCACAGACACCCCAAAACACACCACCAGACGTGGTCCTGCCCACCAGAAAGACAAGATCCAGCCTCATCCACCAGAACATAGGTACCAGTCCCCTCCACCAGGAAGCCTACACAACCCAATGAACCAACCTTACCCACTGGGAGCAGACACCAAAAACAACGGGAGCTACGATCCTGCAGCCTGCGAAAAGAAGACCCCAAACACAGTAAGTTAAGCAAAATGAGAAGACAGAGAAGTATGTCACAGATGAAGGATCAAGGTAAAAACCCACCAGACCAAACAAATGAAGAGGAAATAGGTAGTCTACCGGAAAAATAATTCAGAGTAATGATAGTAAAGATCCAAGATCTTAGAAATAGAATAGAGAAAATACAAGAAACATTTAACAAGGACCTAGAAGAACTAAAGAGCAAACTAACAATGATGAACAACACAATAAATGAAATTAAAAATTCTCTAGAAGGAATCAATAGCAGAATAACTGAGGCAGAAAAACGGATAAGTGACCTGGAAGATAAAATAGCGGAAATAACTACCACAGAGCAGAATAAAGAAAAAAGAATGAAAAGAATTGAGGACAGTCTCAGGGACCTCTGGGACAACATTAAATACACCAACATTCGAATTACAGGGGTCGCAGAAGAAGAAGAGAAAAAAAAGGGACTGAGAAAATATTTGAAGAGATTATAGTTGAAAAATTCCCTAATATGGAAAGGAAATAGTCAATCAAGTCCAGGAAGCACAGAGAGTCCCATACAGGATAAATCCAAGGAGAAACATACCAAGACACATATTAATCAAACTATCAAAAATTAAATACAAAGAAAAAATATTAAAAGCAGCAAGGGAAAAGCAACAAGTAACATACAATGGAATCCCCATAAGGTTTAACAGCTGATCTTTCAGCAGAAACTCTGCAAGCCAGAAGGGAATGGCAGGACATATTTAAAGTGATGAAAGGGGAAAACCTACAACCAAGATTACTCTACCCAGCAAAGATCTCATTCAGATTCAATGGAGAAATTAAAACCTTTACAGATAAGCAAAAGCTAAGAGAATTCAGCACCACCAAACCAGCTCTACAACAAATGCTAAAGAAACTTCTCTAGGCAGGAAACACAAGACAAGGAAAAGCCTTACGATAACAAATCCAAAACAATTAAGAAAATGGTAATAGGAACATACATATCGATAACTACATTAAATGTAAATGGGTTCAATGTTCCAACCAAAAGACATAGAATGGCTGGATGGATACAAAAACAAGACCCATATATATGCTGTCTACAAGAGACCCACTTCAGACATAGGGACACATACAGACTGAAAGTGAGGGGATGGAAAAAGATTCCATGCAAATGGAAATCAGAAGAAAGCTGGAGGAGCAATTCTCATATCAGACAAAACAGACTTTAAAATAAAGACTATTACAAGAGACAAAGAAGGACACTACATAATGATCAAGGGATCAATCCAAGAAGAAGATATAACAATTGTAAATATTTATGCACCCAACATAGCAGCACCTCAATATATAAGGCAAATGCTAACAGTCATTAAAGGGGAAATCGACATAACAAAATAATAGTAGGGGACTTGAACACCCCACTTTCACCAATGGACAGATCATCCAAAGTGAAAATAAATAAGGAAATACAAGGTTTAAATGATACATTAAATGAGATCGACTTAATTGATACTTATAGGACATTCCATCCAGAAACAACAGAATACACTTTCTTTTCTAGTGCTCATGGAACATTCTCTAGGATAGACCATATCTTGGGTCACAAATCAAGCATTGGTAAATTTAAGAAAATTGAAATCGTATCAAATATCTTTTCTGACCACAACACTATGAGACTACATATCAATTACAGGAAAAAATCTGTAAAAAATTCAAACACATGGAGGCTAAACAGTATGCCACTAAATAACCAAGAGATCACTGAGGAAATCAGAGAGGAAATCAAAAAGTACCTAGTAACAAATAACAGTGAAAACACGATGACCCAAAACCTATGGGATGCAGCGAAAGCAGTTCTAAGAGGGACGATTATACCAATACAATCCTACCTCAAGAAACAAGAAACATCTCAACTAAACAACCCAACCTTACACCTAAATCAATTAGAGGAAAAAGAACAAAGAAACCCCAAAGTTAGCAGAAGGAAAGAAATCATAAGATCAGAACAGAAATAAATGAAAAAGACATGAAGGAAACAGTAGCAAAGATCAATAAAACTAAAAGCTGGTTCTTTGAAAAGATAAACAAAATTGATAAACCATTAGCAAATGGACAAATTCTTAGAAAATCACACTTTCTGAGACTCAACCAGGAAGAAATAGAAAATATAAACAGACCAATCACAAGCACTGAAATTGAAAGTGTGATTAAAAATCTTCCAACAAACAAAAGCCCAGGACCAGACAGCTTCACAGGCAAATTCTATCAAACATTTAGAGAAGAGCTAACTAACACATATCCTTCTCAAACTCTTCCAAAATATAGCAGAGGGAGGAACACTCCCAAATTCATTCTGCAAGGCCACCATCACCCTGAAACCAAAACCAAAGACCCACAAAAATAAAAAACTACAGGCCCATATCACTGATGAACATAGATGCAAAAATCCCCAACAAAATACTAGCAAACAGAATCCAACAGCACATAAAAAGGGTCATACACCTTGATCAAGTGGGGTTTATCCCAGGAATGCAAGGACACTTCAATATACACAAATCAATCAACGTGATAAACCATATTAACAAACTGAAGAGGAAAAACCATATGATCATCTCAGTAGATGCAGAAAAAGCTTTTGACAAAATTCAACACCCATTTATGATAAAAACCCTCCAGAAAGTAGGCACAGAGGGAACTTTCCTCAACATAATAAAGGTCATGTATGACAAACCCACAGCCAACATCATTCTCAGTGGTGGGAAAGTGAAACCATTTCCACTAACATCAGGAACAAGACAAGGTTGCCCACTCTCACCACTATTATTCAGCATAGTTTTGGAAGTTTTTGCCACAGCAATCAGAAGAAAAAGAAATAAAAGGAATCCAAATCGAAAAAGAAGAAGTAAAACTGTCACTGTTTGTGGATGACATGATACTATACATAGAGAATCCTAAAGATGCTACCAGAAAGCTACTAGAGCTAATCAATGAATTTGGTAAAGTAGCAGGAGACAAAATTAATGCACAGAAATCTCTTGCATTCCTATACACTAATGATGAAAAATCTGAAAGTGAAATTAAGAAAACACTCCCGTTTACCATTGCAACAAAAAGAATAAAATACCTAGGAATAAACCGACCTAAGGAGACAAAAGACCTGTATGCAGAAAACTATAAGACAGTGAAGAAAGAAATTAAAGATGATACAAACAGATGGAGAGGTATACCATGTTCTTGGATTGGCAGAATCAACATTGTGAGAATGACTATACTACCCAAAGCGATCTACAGATTTAATGCAATCCCTATCAAACCAGCAATGGCACTTTTCACTAGAACAAAAAATTTCACAATTTGTATGGAAACACAGAAGGCCCCGAATAGCCAAAGCAATCTTGAGAAAGAAAAATGGAGCTGGAAGAATCAGGCTCCCAGGCTTCAGACTATACTACAAAGCTACAGTAATCAAGACAGTATGGTACTGACACAAAAACAAATACAGATCAATGGAACAGGATAGAAAGCCCAGAGATAAACCCATGCACATATGGTCACCTTATTTTTGATAAAGGATGCAAGAATATACAATGGATAAAAAACAGCCTCTTCAATAAGTGGTGCTGGGAAACTGGACAGCTACATGTAAAAGAATGAAATTAGAACACTCCCTAACACCATACACAAAAATCAACTCAAAATGGATTAAAGACCTAAGTGTAAGGCCAGACACTCTAAAACTCTTAGAGAAGACATCGGAAGAACACTCTATGACATAAATCACAGCAAGATCTTTTTTGACCCACCTCCTAGAGTAATGGAAATAAAAACAAATATAAACAAATGGGACCTAATGAAACTTCAAAGCTTTTGCACAGCAAAGGAAACCATAAACAAGACAAAAAGACAACCCTCAGAATGGGAGAAAACATTTGCAAATGAAGCAACTGACAAAGGATTAATCTCCAAAATACATAAGCAGCTCATGCGGCTCAATATCAAAAAAACAAACAACCCAATCCAAAAATGGGCAGAAGACCTAAATAGACATTTCTCCAAAGAAGATATACAGATTGCCAACAAACACATGAAAGAATGCTCAACATCACTAATTATTAGAGAAATGCAAATCAAAACTACAATGAGGTATCACCTCACACCAGTCAGAATGGCCATCATCAAAAAAACCTACAAACAGTAAATGCTGGAGAGGGTGTGGAGAAAAGGGAACACTCTTACACTTTTGTAGGGAATGTAAATTGATACAGCCTCTATGGAAAACAGTATGGAGGTTCCTTAAGAAACTAAAAGTAGATCTACCATATGACCCAGCAATCCCACTACTGGGCATATACCCTGAGAAAACCATAATTCAAATTGCAGCTCTGTTTCTGTCATTGCAGCCAGGGCATGGAAGCAACCTAAGTGTCCTTCGACAGATGAATGCATAGGAAGATGTGGCACATATATACAATGTAATATTACTCAGCCATAAAAAGAAACAAAGTTGAGTTAGTTGTAGTGAGGTGGATAGACCTAGAGACTGTCATACAGAGTGAACTAAGTCAGAAAGAGAAAAACAAATACCATATGCTAACACATATATATGGAATCTAAAAAAAAAGACTGGTTCTGAAGAACCTATGGGCAGGACAGGAATAAAGACACAGACATAGGGAATGGAGTTGAGGACACGGGGTGGGGTTTGGGTAAGCCTGGACGAAGTGAGAGGGTGGCATGGACATATATACACTACCAAATGTAAAACAGATAGTTAGTGGGAAGCAGCTGCATAGCACAGGGAGATCAGCTCCATGCTTTCTTTTTACCTAGAGGGTTGGGATAGGGAGGGTGGGAGGGAGACGCAAGAGGGAGGAGATATGGGGATATATGTATATATATAGTTGATTCACTTTGTTATACAGCAGAAACTAACACACCACTGTAAAGCAATTATACGCTAATAAAAATGTTAAAAAATAAAAATTATAAAAAATAAAAGAAAGAATATCTAAGATACATACAAAAAAGGAAAATCTTAAAGATGCTACCAGAAAACTTCTAGAGCTCTTCAATGAATTTCGTAAAGTTGCAGGCTACAAAATTAATATACAGAAATCTGTTGCATTTCTATACACTAACATTGAAAGATCAGAAAGAGAAATTCAAGAAACGGTGCCATTTACTATTGCATCAAAAGGAATGAAATACCTAGGAATGAACCTACCTAAGGAGACAAAAGACCTGTACTCTGAAAATTGTAAGACACTAATGAAAGAAACAGAAGACTACACAAACAGATGGAAAGATATACCATGTTCTTGGATTGGAAGAATAAATATTGTCAAAATGACTGTACTACCCAAGGCAATCTACAGATTCAGTGCAATCCCTATGTAATTACCAATGGCATTTTTCACAGAACTAGAACAAAAAAATCTTAAAATTTGTATGGAGACACAAAAGATCCCAAATAGCCAAAGCAATCTTGAGAAAGAAAAATTGAGCTGGAGGAATCAGGCTCCCTGACTTCAGACTATACTACAGATTTATAGTCATCAAAACAGTATGGTACTGGCACAAAACTAGAGCTATAGATCAGTGGAACAGGATAGAAAGCTCAGAAATAAACTGTTGCACCTATAGTCAATTAATTGATGACAAAGGAGGCAAGACTATACAATGGTGGAAAGACAGTATCTTCAACAAATGGTGCTGGGAAAACTGGACAGCTACACATGAAAAAATGAAATTAGAGCATTCTTTCATACCATACACAAAAATAAGCTCAAAATGGATTAGAGACCTAAATGTGAGACTGGACACTATAAAACTCCTAGAGGAAAACAGAGGCAGAACACTCTCTGACATAAATCACAGCAATATCTTTTCCAATCCGTCTCCCAGAGTAATGGAATTAAAAATAAACAAATGGGACCTAATTAAATTCAAGAGCTTTTGCACAACAAAGAAACCATAAACAAAACAAAAAGACAACCCACAGATTGGGAGAAAATATTTGCAAATGATGTGACCGACAAGGGGTTAGTCTCCAAAGTTTACAAACAGCTCACGTGGCTTAATATCATCAGAACAAACAACCCAGTCAAAAAATGGGCAGAAGACCTTAGTAAAAAGTGTTTCCAAGGAAGACATATGGATGGCCAAGAGGCACATGAAAAGATGTTCAACATGGCTAATGATTAGAGAAATGCAAATCAAGCTATAGTGGGATATCACCTCACACCAGTCAAAATGGCTATCATCAAAAAATCCACACACAATAAGTGCTGTAGAGGGTGTGGAGAGAAGGGAACCCTTCTACACTGTTGGTGGGAATGTAAGTTGGTAGAGCCCCTATGGAGACAGTATGGAGGTTCCTTAAAAAACTAAAAATAGAGCTACCATATGACCCTGCAATCCCACTCCTGGGCATATATCTAGAGAAAAACATGGTCCGAAAGGATACACGCACCCCAATGTTCATTTCAGCACTGTTTACTATAGCCAAGACATGGAATCAATCTAAATGTCCATTGACAGAGGAATGGATAAAGAAGATGTGGTAAATATATACAGTGGAATATTACTCAGCCATAAAAAAGAATGAAATAATGCCATTTGCAGCAACATGGATGGACCTAAAGATTGTCATACTGAGTGAAGTAAGTCAGACAGAGAAAGAAATATCATATGATATCACTTATATGTGGAATCTAAAAAGAAATGATACAGATGAACGTATTTACAAAACAGAAATGGACTCACAGACTTACAGAATGATCTTATGGTTACCAGCAGGGGAAGGGTGGAGGGAAAGGATAGGGAGTTTGGGATTGACATGTACCCACTGCTATATTTAAAAAGGATAACCAACAAGGACCTACTGTATAGCACAGGAAAGTCTGCTCAGTGTTATGTGGCAGCCTGGATGGGAGGGAACTCTGGGGCCAAATGGACACATGTATATGTATGGCTGAGTTGCTTTGCTGTGTACCTGAAACTGTCACAACATTGTCAATCAACTATACTCCAATAGAAAATAAAAAGTTAAAATAAATAAACTTTTTAAAATCTTGCATTAGTTAGAATTCATTACATACTACTTAAATTTGATAAAATTTCAAAAATAACAGTATGAATTATATAAATTTCTAAAGTAAAGACCAGAAAAAAACTAAAAAGTTATACATTATCAAAATTTTTTATATATTTCTATTATGCCAGTATCATATTGTTTTGATTACTATAGCTTTGTTATATAGTTTGAAATCAGTAAGTGTGATACCTCCAGCTTTGTGCTTTCTTAAGATTGCTTACCTATTCAGAGTCTTTTGTGGTTGTCTATGAATTTTAGGATTTTTTTAAGTTTATGTGAAAAATGTCATTGGAACTTTGATAGAGGTTGTATTGAATCTGTTGATCTTAGTATGGGCATTTTAACAGTATTATTTCTTCAATCCATAAACACAGGATATCTTTTCATTTATTTGTGTCCACTTCAGTTTCTTTCATTAATGTCTTGTAGGTTTTGGTTCACAGGTCTTTCACCTCCTTGGTTAAATTTATTTCTAAGTATTTTATTGTTTTGATGCTATTATAAATTGGATTATCTTCTTTCTTTTTTCAAATGGTTTGTTGTTAGTGTATAAAAATGCAAGTGAGTTTTTATATCTGCAACTTTACTGAATTTGTTTATTGGCTTAACAGTTTTTTGGCAGAGTCCTTAGGCCTTTCTATATATAAGATCATGTCATCTGCAAACAGACAGTTTTCCTTCTTTCTTTCTGATTTGGATGACTTGTATTTCTTTTTCTTGTGTAATTGCTCGGACTAGGACTTCCAGTTCTATGTTGAATAGAAGTGGTGATAATGGCCACTCTAGTTCACGATCTTAAAGGAAAAACTTTCAGCTCTTCATTGTTGCATATTATGTTAGCTATGGGCTTATAATGTATGGCTTTTATTATGTTGAGTTACATACATTCTTTAGTCACATGACATTTTAAGGGAGAAAAGTGAGGATCCAGTGAGGTAACCTTATTGTTGTTTGACTTGGAGTCCTTTAATTGTGCTCTACAATCCCCTCACCTAAATAAAGTATTGAATTTTAAAAATACTGTCCATAATTTTCTCTTCTGTGCCAAAAATATAAAGACGATGGTGACTACAGTTAATAATACTGTAGTATATACTTGAAATTTTCTGAGTAAATCTCAGAAAATTAGATGTGATAAGGGTTCTCATCACACACACACAAAAAAGGGTAACATTGTGAGGTGATGTTTATGTTAATTAGCTTGATAGTGGTAATCATTTGACATTATACGTATATCAAAATATCATGTTGTATGTCTTAAATATGTACAATTTTAATGTTTAATTATACCTCAGTAAAGCTGGAACATAACAGAAATAAAGATTTAAGAAATTATATTTCACTGAACAAGAAGCTTTGAAGCACTTTTCTACATATAAGGGATAGTACTATTTTTACAGTGGTAGGCAGAAAATACCAATTAGAAGCAAAACTCTAAAGTTGTCCAAGTCTGTCTGCAATCTTTTAGCCTTGCCTTTCTGATAACTGATAACATGGAAAGTCTTAACTTTCCCTTTGCCTATAACAGGGAACTCTGAGTCTCTTATTCTGTAATTTAAGGTGCTTTATGCTTATAAAAGAGTTATTTGTGGGAGGGAAGGAAAAATGAAATATCCTTATGATATATATCTTATTGGCTATCATCTACTTTGCCTTCAGATGTTATTTCAAAGACATCACTTTCAAACTATAAGTAAGTGATAGATGAATTTAATCCATAATGTTTATTAGAATGAATTATTTTACTACATAACCATAAATTTTCCACCTAACACCTTGGTGATAAATTTGAATAATTTGTGCATTCATTATTATTCAGATTAAGAGAAAGAATTCTTTTAGAATATGGGGATTTCAGGTAAGGCTAGACTCCTGAGTGTCTTTGAAAGCACTCAGTTTGGTAGCATAGGAGAGCAGAGCAGAACCATTAAAATGTTACATAAAGTAATGGTTGGACAAATAATATATTTTAGAATTTAGAATTTTTCTATGACTATAGTAACTACCCCATATATTACAGAAAAATGTGTGTGTGTGTGTAAATTCATTACTATTAAGAAATTTTTGCTTTTTATTTCTTTAAGATATTGGTAAGAGAGATATATTGTCTTCATCTTTTTAGTAGCGCTTTTAAACTTAATATGACTATACTGTTTTGAAAACTTGAGGATACTCTGGTATAATGAAAACTTTTCTAGTTTTTTTTTTTATGCAAGTTGAAAAAACATAACAGAATCATCTTTTCTTGTTAATTTTTTAAACTTAATCTTAGGAGTTGTACCTAACAGAATTATTTATAAAGCCTAATCAAAGAAACGTGAAACATTTGTGTTCTTGTTTTTTGTTTATTTTTCCAAAAACAAGTAATTTAAATTGTATGCAGAGAAACATGTTGGTTAATATTAGTGCCATCTGGCATAGACATCTGCTACCACATTGACCTCCAGGTTGTCTTGGCTGCTCTGCCTGGCACGCCAGGTGCCTACATCTTTCTTCACCACTCCAAGTTGGTCTTTCCACATCTGACGTTTCTATAAAGAGTTCAATCTTCCCATACAGATAAGAGTGTTTCTGACTTAAGGGTATAGGAAAAGGAGGGTAGCTTTTTAGAACTTCTAAAACTAGATTTCAAAGCCCATAAAATGTATGTTGATTTTCCCTTATTTCTAGAAAATTAGAGATAGTGTGTGGTTTTTGTTTTTTTGTTTTTTATTTTTTTTTTGTTTTGTTTTAAATTTATTTATTTATTTATTTATGGCTGCGTTGGGTCTTCGTTTCTGTGCGAGGGCTTTCTCTAGTTGTGGCGAGCGGGGGCCACTCTTCATCGCGGTGCGCGGTCCTCTCACTGTCACGGCCTCTCTTGTTGTGGAGCACAGGCTCCAGACGCGCAGGCTCAGTAATTGTGGCTCACGGGCCCAGTTGCTCCGCGGCATGTGGGATCTTCCCAGACCAGGGCTCAAACCCGTGTCCCCTGCATTGGCAGGCAGATTCTCAACCACTGCGCCACCAGGGAAGCCCCTAGTGTGTGGTTTTCACATTACACAACTAAAGCCTCAGAGGGTATGGTGATCTTGAATAACAAATAAATGATTTCACGTATTTCATATGCTTTTGGTCATCTACATTTATTAGCTTTCAGAGTAAAATTGAACATTATTCAAAATTTAGTATGTTTTATATGTCTTCTGTGAGAAATTTGCTTATAACAATCATAGAGTCTGCATTTTCTTTTCTAGCTTATTACACACATTCTTTTAAGAAAGCCCATTTTAGATGATCCTTTTCAAAGGATAAAAGCTTTTCAGATTTTTTCCTTTTATGAAAGACAATCAAAAGCTTTACATATATACAATGGAATATTACTCAGCCATAAGAAGGAATGAAATTGGGTCATTTGTAGAGATGTGGATGGCCCTAGAGAGTGTCATACAGATTGAAGTAAGTCAGAAAGAGAAAAGCAAATATCGTATAAAAACACATATATGTGGAATCTAGAAAAATGGTATAGATGATCTTATTTGCAAAGCAGAAATAGAGACACAGACATAGAGGACAAATGTATAGATACCAAGGGAGAAAGGGGTGGGGTGGGACGAATTGGGAGACTGGGATTGACACATATATGTTATTGATACCATGTATAAAATAGACAAATGATGGGAACATACTGTACAGCACAGGAAACTCCACCTAATGCACCGTGGTAACCTAAATGGCAGGAAGTCCAAAAGGGCGGGGATATCTGTATGTGTATGGCTGATTAATTTTGTTCCGCAGTGTGGAGGCTAACGCAACATTGTAACACAACCATACTCCAATAAAAATTTTTAAAATAAAGCTTTACCTTATTTATATAGCATTTTAATCATGGTTGCAAGTGATTCTGCAAATAAAAAGCTCCTGTTTTTTTAATTGTTATTTTTATTGTATATTTTATTTTCCCTTTGAAGCATGTGAAATTACAAGAGGTGGAATATTTAATTTTAACCATGAATTATTCAGATTTGTTTCTCAAAATTAACATTAGTTTAAATGGTTTAACATTTTCCTTTAGTGAATTTTAGATTTTCTAATGCAGCTTGTAAAGCAACATTTTTTAGCTGGTATGAAGCTCGATGAATTAGCAGCCACAAGCTATTGCAGGAAATAAACCCAGACCTTTCCTATAAATAACTGTCAAATTGTATAAAGTACAGCTGCATATAGTTTTATAGGCTGTGTGATCATCTTCTCTACTTTTTGGGGAGATGGTGGAATAAAATGAACCCAATTATTCTCCTTAAAATATCCCTGCTCCCAAGAAATCCATTATCCTTCCAGAAAGTAATCCCTATATTGTCTCTTTTTTAATCACAAAATTTAAAGTATAGAGGTAATGTGTCCTTCAGGAATTGACCTTTTGGTTCTATATTTCTTAATTATACTAGCATCCATAATTTAATATATAAATAATAAATATGTTTATAAATCATTGCTATGGCTTAACCCAACACATGATTTGTATACATTTTACTTTAAATTTAAGTAGTGAAATAACTTCATTATTCAAAATATGACTGGGAGTTTGTATACATTGAAAACAAATAATAAGACTTGTAATTAGCCAAAAAAGAAAACAGGAGGTTAATATAAAAGCATTATAGCAACAAAAAAATACTGTTGTTTTTATTATCATTATTATGATTGGGAATAATTTGAAGTTACAAGAGGCCTTAGAGGTCATCTAGTTCAACCTATTTTTATTACGGATGAACAGACCTAGTTAAGTTAATAGTACCAGGAGCTTGAAATCAGTGTTAGGATTAAGGTCATATCACAGATGAAATGATACCAAGAATTTTCTTGCTGGTAATTATTTGATGAGAACCATGTGAAAAACCATCCTTAGATGATTGCATGTATCAATTTACTATAAACTAATGTGGATGACCTAGAAAAGAATGAACGTGACTGGAATTAATTTAGAACACTGATGAATAAACTGTTCACCCTAAAGCATACATCTGAAAGAGCAAACACAAAAATAAATTCAAAAAATCAGTCTAAGGATGCTTTCACATATGAACCCATACACATGGGTCTCTGAAAGCTGACATCTTGTTCAACTACTAGTCAATAATCAATTTTGAACTCTTTTAATATGCTTGTACTTTCCAATTGCCATATACTTTCTTGGGTTACAGAGGACTAGAGGACCTGGTTTCTGCCGTTAGGGAGCTCAGAGTCTTCTTGGTATTAAAGGGTACTTAAATCTAAAAATAAATAAATAAAAATTTAAAAAATAAAAAATAAAATAAAATCACACAACCTAAGGCTTGTATGACCACATAATTCTGTGGTCTAGTCTAGGTAATTTGTTTAGTAAAAGTTGAAAATAGTGTAATGGTGTTTGAATGCAGCAATAAGAAAAGTTTTCAAATTTGAATAGCAGTGAAACGGTAATGAGAAGAACGCAATATTGTGAGAAGGGTGATATGAGTGGGATACAGAGGGGGAAGTATCTCGGTGATATTGGAGCGTTGTGTGGTGTGATCTGTAGGTCATTTTTAAAAGCTATTTTAAGTTTATATTGTATAGGTTTCTGAACATTGTATAGATAGTCATAATCAATTCTTCATTTTATTCATTTCTCATTTGTTGAATTGAGAAATGGTATGATGAATCTGATGTTTAAAATACATTATCTGGTGACAGTATGTGGAGCTGACTAAAGAAATAAGAGAATATTTCCTGTCTCTATGAATTTGGCGACTCTTAAGTACCTCATATGAGTGCAATCATACAATCATATAGTATTTGTCTTTTTTGTGACTGGCTTATTTCACTTAGCATAATATCTTCAAGATTCATCAATGTGTGTGTGTGTCAGAGTCTTCTTCCTTTTTAAGGCAGAATAATATTCTTTTGTGTGTATATACCACGTTTTGTTTATCCATTCATCTGTTGATGGACGACATTGAGTTGTTTCCACCTTTTGGCTATTGTGAATAATGGTAAGAGCATTGGCTAGGGAGAGGGAGAGATCGGGAGGTGTTTAATGGGTACAGAGTTGCAGTTTTTGCAAGATGAAAAGAGTTCTGGAGATTCTACAGTGCGAATGTACTTAATACCACTAAACTGTACACTCAGAATGAGTTGTCACCTCACGCACATTAGAGTGGCTGTTATCAAAAAAGCAAGAAATAGCAGTGCTGGCGGGGGCGTGGAGAAAACGGAGCCGTTATGCACTGTTAGTGGGAATGTAAATGGCGGCCACTGTGGAAGACGGTATGGAGATTCCTCAAATAATTAAGAACTACCAAATGACCCAACTATTTCACTTCTAGGTATTTACCCAAAGAGTATGAAAACACTAACTCAAAAAGATATGCACCCCTGTGTTCATTGCAGCAGCATTTACAGTAGCCAAGATATGGAAATAGTCTGAGTGCCCATTGATGAATGAATGGATAAAGATGCGGTATATACACCATATACATCGGCCATAATAAGATGAAATCTTGCCATTTGCGACAACATGAATGGACCTTGAAGGTATTGTGCTCAGTGAACTGTCAGGTGGAGAAAGACAAATACTGGATGATGTCACTCATATGTGGAATATAAAAAATACAAAAAACATAGATACAGAGATCAGAGTAGTAGTTACCAGAGGGGAAGGGGAGTTGGGGAGGGCGAAGTGGGAAAAGGGGTCAACTGCATGGTGACAGACGGAAGCTAAACTTTTGGTGGTGAGCACCGTGTAGTATACACAGAAGTTGAAATGTAATGTGCACGTGAGACGGTGTGACGCTATAAACCAATGTTACCTAATTGAAATGCTTAATATGGTCAATTTTATGTTATCTATTTTTATTCCAATTAAAAACTTCAAAACCATATAAATACATTTTTAAAAATAATCAAACGCAAAAGGAAATGAAAGAATAAAGGAGATACAAACTATTGCATTTTATGTTATCTATTTTTATTCCAATTAAAAACTTCAAAACCATATAAATACATTTTTTAAAATAATCAAACGCAAAAGGAAATGAAAGGATAAAGGAGATACAAACTATTGCATTTTATGTTATCTATTTTTATTCCAATTAAAAACTTCAAAAACATATAAATACATTTTTTAAAATAATCAAACGCAAAAGGAAATGAAAGGATAAAGGAGATACAAACTATTGCATTTTATGTTATCTATTTTTATTCCAATTAAAAACTTTAAAACCATATAAATACATTTTTTAAAATAATCAAACGCAAAAGGAAATGAAAGAATAAAGGAGATACAAACTATTGCATTTTATGTTATCTATTTTTATTCCAATTAAAAACTTTAAAACCATATAAATACATTTTTAAAAATAATCAAACGCAAAAGGAAATGAAAGAATAAAGGAGATACAAACTATTGCATTATCCACGGCATGAGATGGTAAGGCTCCAAACTTCATTAAGCCACACTACTCTTCATGCATCCATCCCTCTAATCTGTTGAGAACCTACTGATTTTTATGTAGCGTGCTGGATCAAACAGGACTCGCTGGTGTAGTGTGTGTGTGTGTTTATGGATGGTGTGTAGTAAAGGGAGAACAGACATATAAGGTGAAGATTATCATATATTGCCCTAAGTGATATGATAGAGTTATGTTTAGCCATAAAGACGTACAAATCAGCATCATCAGGAAGGATTTTCTAGAAATGATGCTTGATGAATCAACAAAAAATTATCATGGTTGACAGAAATACTGAAAGCAGCAGGAATAGTATGTACAAAATATAGTACTGGAAAGCATTGCACGTTTGCAGAACTTTGGTACAGTGTGGTTAGAATAAAGTGCATATTCACTGAAATAGTAGGTCATGACATTAGAAAACAGGTGTATTCCTTAGAAGTATAATTAACCAATATGTTGCTCTGCACTCTGTTCTATCAGAAATATAACTCCGTTATTTTTCTTTTTAATTAGGTCATTTATTTTGTGCTTAATGGCTTTAAGAAATCTAATCAGATCTGTTATGTTTAAAAGTGTGAAATAATGGCACAAATGAAGCATATTTTATTGAGAACATTCATTCCCGCACTTTGATGGGAGAGAATGCTCCATGGGTCTCTAATGTTTTTCTGTGTCTTGTGAGCAAAGTCACTTTCTTTGTTACAGACTGTCTTTTCAGGGATATTTGTATAGGAAACAACCTATGATGTTAAATGATATAGTGTCTCCCTTTGGAGTTAAGGGCAGACATGTTTACTACCCACTGCAAAATATTCAAGTTTTTAAGTTCAGGGTTCCGCTCCTGTAATGCAACCCACCACAAGTGCAGATGTCACCTGGCCCCTTTTTCATTTCCCTGTGGGAATTCAGGCTCAGAACTGGCATAAGGAAATGCTGATATCCTGGACATGGTTATAGCTGTGAGTAATGAAGTCCTATGTCCTTGACAAAGAGTCTTATGGCTTCTGTGAGCATCCATGAAACCATGGCAGGCTGACTTGTTGGCTTGTAAGTAATGTAAAATCTTAGACCCTTCATAATTTTTGACAGTTGGGGCTATAAGGATGAGAAGCTGACAAAGGTTTTATTTTAGGAAGGGATGAATGAGGGTTGATTAAGAGAATTTGAGGGAAGTCTACAGGAATTGGTAGCAAACACGTTGGCCAGATTATATGGCAAACCAGGCAATAAGTGGTCCTCTGCCTCATTGCCTTTTTATAAGGAGGAATCGGAAAGGTGGTTGCAGCTGGAGTACTGGGAAGTCGGTATAATGAGACCTTCCTGAGCAGTGCTGGGGCTGTCACGCACTCTCCTCTCCACAGGGAGGGGAAGTAGGTTTCCGAGCCAAGCTAGTTGTCAGTCTGAAGTTTGACCCATTAAAGCAACTAGAACTGAGACTTCTCCTAGATGGACAGAATTCCATCCCCTTGGAGAAAACAGTTACAGAGTCTTGCACATACATTGAAGGTGAGGGTAGGGGAATTAGTGACTGCTATAGGCAGAAACCAGGTAAATCATTACAACTTTGCCTGGTTTACTTGGGAGATAATGGCCTGGACATGTAATGTTTATTAAGGAAGAATGGCAACGCTTGATTGTTTTATGGCTCATTCCCTTGCTGACTTAAAGAAAACCACACAACAGAAGAGTTGTGAGTTTAAGTTTTATTCAGGGACTTATCGAGGACTGTAGCCCTGGGAGACAGCCTCTCAGGAGCTTTGAGGAAACTGCTCTGAAGAAGTAGTGGAGAAGCCAGTTTATGTACGATTTTTGGCTAGGGAGTACACACAGTCAAGCATACGTCTAGGTAAAAGATTACTGCTCGTCACAAAGAACAGATATCTCAAGTAAATGATTTTAGTGCTTTTCTATGTATGGGAAGATGCAAGAATCTGGGTTCATAAAAATTCTTCCTGAGATATACATCTAGCTATCTAAGGGGCCTGCTTGTCCAAACCACAGAGTGGCTTATCCTGTAATCGTCTTAATTTCCTCTCAAAGTGCACTGGTGATGGTCAGCCGCTGCAGTGGGTTACAACTTACTCCTTGTAGAACTCGATGGTTCTTCTTTATTTATGCCCTCTTGCAGTCTACTACCCTTAGATATATTCAGTAAAAGGTCTCTGAGTATTCTTATAGTGGGTTCTAGAGACTTTAAGGGTGCTTTGACTCTCTCAGAGAGATTTCTGAGATAGACTCCCATAGTAAGTAAACCGTAGATGAAGCATTGACCAGAATTCAGGTTCATACTGCCGTGGATTAGATTTACAATACTAATGAAGCTGACCAACTGGAGAATGAGACACTGACCCCAAAAGTTCTAGATAAATTCTTGCATTTAGTCCTGCTACCCAAGATAATTCCCCTAGCCTTTCTGATGAAACCAGGTGAGAACCTAAGAGATGTTATGATAATGGGGAGCAAACACTAATGGATTAATGTGGACTCAAAAATTTTTTGCTGCTATGAGAGTCAAGCCCAAGTCAGCCAAAAGAAGCAGATCTATGGCCCTTGCAGGAAAGTGATGTGACTGTGACTGTCAAAGGGTCCTTAAGTCTGAAATAGGTGGTTTCAGTCATGGTGATTCTGCCACTTGACATTGGGTTTTGGAAATTTAGTTGATTCACAAGCCACTGCTACATCACTAAAAACTGAAAGTAAGCCGGAGGGCTTGCTTAGTGGTCTGGAGCCTAGCCCCAACCTAAGTAGTTTTAAAGAGAAAGATAATATCGGATGAGACCAGAGTCTCCTTGTTCCCTGGGGGGAAGAAGACCACACTGGTCCATGTGAGTATGCTGAGCAACTTCAAGGAGGAAAGGGACTGCAACTCTGATGGTTCTGTCGGATGTAGATGTACACATCACTTTCCTTCTCAGGGCCATATGGAGAAGGGGCACCAAGATTCAACTGATGGGATTTGGGCAAGCCTCTCAGAGGAGCAAGAGAGCTAATGTGATCTTTTGGGTAAGGCCCTTTGGGAAAATTCAGTGGTCTGTTTTTATTATTGTCACATCTGAATATATAGTAGAAAATGGATTTCTTCTATGCGTGTACTTTCCTGTCCCGTAAGTGGCAGGGGAAAGTCTCCCAATAGGAATAGCTCATGTAGAGAAGTGCTCATCCCTTTGGGGTCCTACAACCTAATTACTCTGAGCTAAAATTTCTGTAACTGATGGTTTTGCCAGTTAGAGGATCTGGCAAAGGGAGGCAGCCTCCACGTGACATGTGCTCCTTGGGGTTTTAGACATGTTGCCTCCTGATAGGGTTATCAGGCACTCCTTTTAAAGCGCAGCTATTAGATTGGTACTCAGCTCTCGTTAAAATTCAATGTCTGATCCATGAAGCCTGTGTGATTCTTTGGAAGTCCCTCCAAACAAGGACTATATTCAATTATTTGAACTTTATTGGGTACCCAAGGCTTGCCAGTGACCTGGGAGGCCACACTGGAGGCACTGTCAACCTGTGCCCCTCATTTGGGGAGGATTTATGATTGTTAAAAATACTTTTGGGGCTTCCCTGGTGGCGCAGTGGTTGAGAATCTGCCTGCCAATGCAGGGGACACGGGTTCGAGCCCTGGTCTGGGAAGATCCCACATGCCGCGGAGCGACTGGGCCCGTGAGCCACAACTACTGAGCCTGCGCGTCTGGAGCCTGTGCTCCGCAAAAAGAGAGGCCGCAATAGTGAGAGGCCCGCGCACCGCGATGGGGAGTGGCCCCGGCTTGCCACAACTAGAGGAAGCCCTCGCACAGAAACGAAGACCCAGCACAGCCAAAAATAAATAAATTAATTAAAAAAAAAAAAAGAACCCATTTAGCCATCCATTTCATTCATCTGTAAAAAATAAATAAATAAATAAATAAATAAATAAAAGGATTCCTGGTACCTAGTAGATGCTCAATAAACATTTGTAAAAAAAAAAAAAAAAAAATACTTTCGTTCCAGGGGCACCATATGTGGCCCTGGAACTCTACTTTTTGTACAGAGGCCAGGAATGAACTTGCCTCCCTTCTGAAAACACGTGCATTATAGGAGTGGTCGTAACTGACCGTCAGGTACTTAAGGAGACACCACCAGTAGGTCATGTAGCCCTCAGATGACTGCAGAGATTGCTGCAAAATTAGGTTGCTTGGTGTTACTGGGGCGGGGGGTTTTATGGAGGGATAGGTGACTCGTTATTAATGTTTACTTCATCTGCAGTTATGCCTACAATGAGGATAAATTCAAAGAAGGGGTAAAAACTTTTCCCTGCCTTCAGCTGCAGTGATCAATGACATGACTTCGGCTCTTGAAGGCTTTCAGTTCAGCCTCAACTCACTGACTGGGGTAGTTATGGGTGACAGATTTGCCCTAGACTTTCTCCTTGCTTGCCAAAGCTGAGTCTGAGCAATCTTTAATACTTCCTGCTGTAACTGGGTTAATGTCTTGGGTCGAGTGGAAATGTCAACACAGAAAGTCACCTGGCTTTTAAGGCCGTCCCTGATCAGTTGTAGGATTTTTTTCAGCTGTCTGGGTCTAAGACCCTGGGAGATATGATTGAGTTCAGTTCTGCAAGTCAGCCTCATACTGCGCAGGATCTTGTTGTTAGTAGCATTAATTAAATGCTCTATGGGATAAATTGGATGGTTTTGGTCCCAGCCTCTGTCAGTCAGGTTAATCAGAGCAGCCAACAGGATGTTGTAGTGATGGGAAAATTCTCCAAAAGTTAAGGCCCTATAGAGAATAGCTGGAGATTGTTAAGACACAGTACTCTCCATGAATCTCTCATCCTTCTGTACCTCTCGCAAGCAGAGGCTCTCACTGTCTTTGTGCCACAGTATCTTTTTAAGAATGTTTAATAGTGGATAGACTTGGAAGATAAGTGTCTTATTTCAAAGCAAATGGCAGGTAGGCTTATTGCCCATTATCAAACATTTGCATTTTTCCTGCACCTCCCAAATGGGGTTTGTCTCCTGAAATACAACCCAATGCATGTACACATATCACCTTGCTCTCTTTGTGTTACCTTGTGGGAATTGGCACTTTGGAAATCATCACACACACAAAACATGCTGACACTCTAGCTGTTGCTATTGGTGGGAGCAATAAAGTTCTTTGTGTCTAACCCTATGTTATGTCTTCTTCTAGCAAATGAAACTGTGGTGGCAGATAGGATAAAATCTTAGATGCTTCACACACACGTCTTTATAGACATATTATGTTTGCAGTTATAAAATAATAATGTGTTGTGGGAGCTAATTTTCAAAGAGGGGAGTATATCCCATCAACATTTATGACTAGGTAGTAAAATCTCATTTTCCCTGAAATTTAGCTACATGAAATGCTTTGCTATCCAAAATCTGAACATGTGCCAAACTATTAGTCAACACTGTACAGCACTGGTATAATTAGGTAAGAATGCTAGATAAATTGTTTGTAATCTGGGTAGCAGAATCCTAAATCATTTTAATGGAAAATGGATTATATCAGCAACATATGAATACAAAAGAGCTGTGGTCTCCAAGGAAATTATCAGAAGCACATCAAAAGCTGTTAATTTATTGAAAAAGTAACATCTGAGAGATGGAATTAAACTAAATAACCAGAAAATATGTAAGAAGTAAAAATTGCTGAAGTTTTAATAATGAAACTTATATTAGTTTCATTATTAAACACACAAATTTACTGTGAATGTTGTGTTCTAAGGTGTAGGAAACCCAATGTAACTCAATGTAACATTTCCTAATAGATTGATAGTAACTGAGATGAGCGTTTGTACAGGAATTAACAAAATAGAACTGGAAATAGACAATAATTATGGAAATTAACTGTGGATGGAAAATTTCCATAGAAACTATTTACAATTAAAGTTTTTTTAATTCTAATTTTTTTCATGAAAATAAGGTAAATAATAGAAATAGTAGCATTTTTCTGTCACCTTTTTTTCTTTCGTCTCTAATTTCTCCTTCCCATTTAGCTCTTATTTCTTTCCTATCAAATTATATAATGTGTTCATTTATTCATTCAGTCATTTGGCAAGTATTAATTGAACAATTATTTTTCTGTTCAGGTATTTATAGCATTGCTTAGAATTTCATAATTTCAGATTTCTAGAAAATCTAGGTCTGCTGGCTCTAACAGAACTAAAATGCATACATGACTTGGTAACTAGAATTAATAATAAGTAGTATTTGCAAAATATTGTACAATTTTCTTTCAGAATTTTATCCTAGCAACAGATGTGAGCAAGACTGATTGTTTCTATTTGACAGAGAAAGAACGTAAGTCCTTAGGATGAAGTGATCCAAAGCTAGGTTGCACAGTCAAAATTAGAATTTTACCAAAAAAACTGTGTTCTCTCTCACTATGCTCTACATACAGTTGGCAGGTGATAGAGTGTATTAAAAGGTCTAATTGCAATATGGAGTTAATCTTTGTATTCTTAATGGCTTTTGAAAATTGCAGTTTAAGAATGGATCTGACTAAAACAGCACTGAGGACATAAGTTCATTTAATTCTCAACTCTGTGATATCCCAAATATGCCTAAGATAATATATCTTGATTTTGCAGCTTAGAATTGCAGAGTAAATTAAGAAATATTTTAGTGTGGAGAATTTGGATCTGCTTTCAGACATAGTTGTCTAATTTACTGTGATTACCAAAATAGTGCATCATGATTTACAGAACACATTTGATTGTATTGCAATAGAGACAGTGATTCTTGAGCTAATGAATTGATATTCCTACAAGGAATATAAGTCTCTATAAGGAAAGTAATAAGTCCTATAATTTAAATATATAATAACGTGGCTCTTGCCGCATGTCTCAGTGTTTATGGACATCATTTAAAATATACAAAGTAAAAGTTGATTTCATAAGATTTAAAATGCAGTACATAGTACACAAAGTATTTTGCTAATATGAGACTCAATACTGCCAATGATAAAAAGAAATTAATAGAGACCTGCTAAAATATAGGAACACAAGACTGTTTCAAGTCTGTTATAGAGGAACAATTATTAGGAAATTACAGAACTTAAAGACAAAATTATAAGAATAGGGAGCATGTAAAATAAGAGTAAAAAGAAAAAAAAGAATGAGAATTTATTAGCTAGGATAGACTGGGCTATGAGGTGCTAAGAAATAAACCATGAAGAATCTTAATGGCTCAAACACAACACAAATTTATTTCATACACAAAATTCAGTGTGGATCTGGCAACTCTCCAGGGCAGCTCTCCTTCATGTTATGACTCAGAGACTTTTTCTATTTTGTACTCCTGTCATCTTAATGTATGGATTTCTGGGTTATCTGGACAGAAGGAGATAGCGTTGGAGGTTTATATAGGATGGTTATAAGGTCAAAATCTGGTCACATGGCTCTAACATAACTTCAGGGGAGTCTGTGATATGAAGGGTAATGAGAAAATTTCTGTGAGAAAAAGTTGAAGATCTGGGGTTGTGAAACAGGAAGAATCTTTTCTCCAAGTCAGATAACCTTGTGAGGCACACTCTGAGGAACTTGTCAAGTCTCTTGGGTATCAGCGATTGAAATGCTTTCCCACATGATTAATGGTAATGTAGGAGATAGAACAATTTGAATATGGGGACAGGGACAAAAGTAGTGGATCACTGAGGAGCCATTTGCTTGATACAGTGAGGAGGACTGGTGTGATAGAGTTAAGATGGTGTGATGAAAACCTTTGAAATAAAGAGATGACAATTTAAGTTTCTACAGAAATTGGGATATATTCGGCATGGTATAAGACTGAGAGATATTCTCAGAACTGCAATAAAAGTACTGGTAGTTCTGGTAAGCATTCTGAATGTTTCAGAAAGCAGTTAACAAAAAAGAAATGATATTTCTTAGGGCAAACAAATGATGCAGCTGAAGTGAGAAAATGATAATTAGGGCAGAAGGGAATGACCAGGTAGGACTTCATTTTAACATCTTGAATAACTTGGGGTTATTCATTCTAAGATATAAAAGATTTTTAATTTCATTATTCTCCAAGACTTTTCTCAAATTTATGAAACAAATTTGAAAAGTCTGAGTCTTTTAGAAACAATGGGACCATTTTATAGGAAAACGATGAAAACAACAGCTTCATAAAAATTCAAAGGCTGATTTCATGTTTACTTTGCATTGTATATTGGTGTGTGTTTTTATAAAGTGCAAAAAAATTAAGATGTAACTGCACCAAGAGTTTTTTTATTTTTTAATATTTTTACCCCAGAGTATATCACAGTATATATGGAAGTAATATGGTCATTTTATTTTACAAATGTAATGATGTTATTGTTATGAAGAAAAAAAAAGAAGGGGAAAATTTACTTAGTGAATGCATTTTAGGGTAATGGTTGTAAAAATAAATCTGAATTTGTAATCATAATAGTGAAAGGAAAATGAGTTGCCAGAGGAAACAAAGGTTTATAGTAATATTGTAAAGCAATTATAATTTCATTAAAAATTAATTTGTTTAATTGATGTTTCTCTAAACTTATTTTTCTTTAATCCTTATCATTATTTATATACCTCTAGTCATTATAATATAAATTACATTAACTTATACACTAAGTTGAATTGATTGGTTTATATCCATGGATTTTGAATACTGCATTAGATTTCTGTTGATTGTAAAGCACTTTATTTACTTGGAATTTCTTTATAGTCCAGCTAGATGCAGTACAAACTGATATGTGAATGGATGAGCAGGATAAAATATTCCAATTTTGTCTTTAATTTTGCAAGTGATTTAGGTAAAATAAAAATATTTTTCTAAATTTTGTATTGATCTAACCAGAGAGATAAATTCATTTGAAAAACTTTATATCAAAAAAATAAGTTAGCAAACATGCCAAACTGAAGAAATGAGCTGATTCTTTTCTGGCTTGACTCTCATCCACCTACAAATATTTTTCTGATTTATACCCTAGTGATATTTTCTTGTTCTCTATATTTTAGGTGAAATTAATATTGACATGTATTTGATATTTATGAATATATTTATTTTGTGACTATACGTTTTTATTATAGAGTATTTGTCAATATTGTGTTTTTTAAACTAATTTTTCAGAGGCTAGGAAATGGGACTATATAGCTTTATAGATCACTGTAGGTATTTAAGCACTAAAGAAATTTCTCTTGGTGACAAAACACTTCTAACCTGGTTATGTTCTTATATTAATATTGCTGAAATGTTTGTCCTTCTTTCTGTCAGATCACGTAACACTGCTTTTATTTTAGTTGTTAAAATATAATTTTTTTTTACTGTATTACATAAAAGAACATAAAC
This sequence comes from Balaenoptera physalus, assembly GCF_965194825.1. NCBI lineage: Eukaryota > Metazoa > Chordata > Mammalia > Artiodactyla > Balaenopteridae > Balaenoptera > Balaenoptera physalus. The sequence goes on from NC_138884.1 coordinate 11,164,113, forward strand.
TTAATCTTTCAAATAGATAGGAGGTTCTAATTTTATAAGGAAAAAAAGGTACTCTACAATTGCTTGTGGTGTGCCACGTCTGCCTGTGCTGTTGTATTTCTCTGTACCTTAATGCAAAGTCCATTAATATGAAAATAATTCAGTAAGCGGAATTATATTGCTTCCCAAAATAGTTCCAATGTGATACTCTTAACAAATGAAATATAAAAAGTATTTAAATAACTATGGATTTCTCCTCAATTAGTTAGAACACGCACTCATTTGTGTACTATACTGTTGTATTCAACAAGTTCAAAATTCAAGACAGTTTGTTACTTGCATTGTACCTAACATACTGAAAATTCTCAATAAGTAATTATTGATTGATTGAGTTAAATTATTGATATGCTCAGGACTGTGCTAAGTGCTGTAGGAACTGCAAAGGGAGAATAATTGCACCATATTTACTTTCAAAATGATGTAAATAAGAGTACTATTACAAACCACGTGGGAAGAAATTAATGTTAACCACATGAAGATGAGGAAGTCTTCCTAAAGGGAATGGAATGTTAGTTGGACCTTGATGGAAGTATAAATAAAAGAAATTTGGTTCAACTTGCAACTGCGTAAAAGAAAGAAAATATCAAGGAAAATTTGAAAAGTTAAGACTTTTTTTAACATTATCAAAGAGCATAGTGAAGGATCATTTGTATGTGAAAAGAATTCCAGATAGGGAAAGTAGATTATCAGGAATTATTTGCTTTCATTTTACAGAAAAGTGAATCATGGCCTAAAGAATTTAGTTTGCTTGTTTGAGATTCCATAGAAAATAGCAAAAATGGGAGCATACCTGTTTGAGAAGTTTTAAGGAAACTCGTCTAAAGCTCTTTTTCAAAACTATACATGCTCATTTATGATCAAACATCTAGTAAAATGCTAGTAACCTTAAAAAAAATAGGTCTTGATATTTAAGGATTTTTTTTTTTTTTTTTTACAGTGAATTCTTGGCAGAGTGGTTAGGATGATTTTCCTAAAATGTGTATTTAAGCATGTCACTTTCCAGTGATTTCTAAATTCCTTACCTGCCTCAAAGTTATGATCAAATGATCTAGACCCCATACCTCTAACCTCTTGTACCACGCACCTCACCTCTATGCTCCAACCATTCCAGCCTTCTCTCTGCCCCACTCACATATCAATCTCACATCCATTGTAGATGCTTTGCCTATATTTTGTCCTTTGTTGAGAATTTTTTTCTTCCAGTTTTCATATAGCTGCTTATAATTCATTCCTCAGCCCTTATGACACCTTTAGAAAGGCCTTCCCTGCCCTTCTCATGTAGAGTAGCTGCCTCCTACAACCAGTAAATATTATGTTGATTTAAAAAAAAAATATCGTATATAATTAGCTGAAATTACCTTGTTTTTCATTTGTATATTTATTGTCTAGATAGGAAACTTCTCTCTTTCGGTCATTATTCTTAATTTAGTACTTTCCCTGCAGTTGGTAAGCCGTCAATAAATATTGTTGAATAAGGGAATAAATTACTTTTTGTTGCCAGAATTATGAGCCCAATATGGAAAATTGGGGGAAAAGATATAGAAAATATCTAATAAATCTTTAACATAGGCAGTATATACACCATTTCAGTATGTATAATCTTAGTCAATTCCTTGTTTATGTATTATTAAAAAATAAACATTGATTAAAAAAAAAACAACTCACGATGATACTTTCTGCCTGTAGATATGGCTCTGGAATCTAACATAGTAATTTGAAACCAAATTAGATCATGAGCCATGCGTCGTCTATGGAAACAGTATATGTGTAGTGAACTGCTCTTTGCCCAAAACGAGGTCTGACCTTTGCCCTCAGGTTCTGAGCGGTAATTTATGTCATACCTGATAGGAGTATCTTTGTTTAGAGTCCAGGGGTGACCACACTGGATCTTAGAGTGGAGCTGGACGCATCAGAAAATATCAGGGTGGGGCAGCCCACATCAGAAAAACAAGCATATGATTTACGGTGAAAGCTTCAGGTCATTTATTGTCAGACAGTGTTGAGGCTGAGAGCAACCATGTAGGCAATCAATCAATCGATCGATCATACCTATGTAATGAAGTCGAGTAAAACTCTCTGGACACTAAAGCTTCAGTGAGCTTCCCTTGTTGGCAGTACTCTGCTTGTGTTGTCACATGTCAATGCTGGGAGAGTAATACCTCATGTGTACAAGGGAAGCTTTGCATTTGGAACCCTCCCAGACTCTGTCTTCCTTTGGCTGATTTTTGACCTGTACCCTTTACCTGTAGTAAATTATAATGATGAGTAGAGCTTTCAGTGAGTTCTGTGTGTCCTTCCATTGAATTATTGTACTTGAGGATGTTTGTGAACACTCCAAACTTGCTGTTGGTGTCAGAAGTCAGGGAAATTTGGAGGACTGTTCCCTTAGACTTTGCAGTTTGGCTAAGTCTGGGTATATACCATTAGGGGAAAGAAGCTCATAATTTTCTTACAGATTTGAAGATTTTAGATATGAATGGAATTACAGAGAATAACTATTCTAATATTTTATTTCATGGAAGGATATCAGGGAGGTTATGATTTGCTTCAGTTCACAGACTTGGTTTGGTGGCTGGGTTAGGGTTAGAAATCAGATTTATCAGTCCCAATCTTTTGAATTTCCCACTATGCTGTATTATTTAACACAAGGTTGGCATGATAAGTATCACTGGATATATTTGATTCCTATTTTAGAAATACAATTATGACAATTTTTAAATTACAAATCAGTAAAACATTCATCAATTTCATAATATCCCATATACAAATATAAACCTAGAATAAAACTTAAGGCTTAATTATATGAGATCTATCTGTGCCTAAAAATACCCATTTTTCACTAGAGTAGCTATCCTCATCTGAATGATATTTATGATACACTTTCTGGTCACTGGTTTAACAGGGTTACATATTAGGTTTTCTTTGGCAAATTCCAATTCATTGTATATTGGCTAGAATAGTGATGGAAGATTCACAAAATTCTCAGAGCCATATACACTGATAATGGTGAAAAGTAAGCACTTCCAATGAGGCTAAAATGACAGCTTTAACAACAACAACAAAAGCACACCTCGGAAATCTTAGACAACTAAACTGGTGTAGGGCTAGCAATTAAGGGTTCTTAAGCATTCCCTCTGTACTACACATGAATACTTTTTCTGGATAATAAATTTTCCCCAAAGCATCTGATAGTTTTAAAACATTGATGTTCTAAAAAGGACGCGATTTTTTGTCATCAAAAGAGTTTGGCAATAAGACATCTCATACCCAGATAATTAAGTGAGATATTATTATAATATCGTAAATAAGATATTATTAGGTAGGTGAGATATTATTTTCCATATACTATAATGATACAGCACAGCACTAGAGATTCTGAAAACACAAGAACTCTGCTCACATGTGGCACCGGGTCTTATGGTGGTCTTATGTTCTGTGAAAACCAGGATATATTGCACATAAAGGGAGTTTTTAAGGGAAAGGCTTTTAAACTTTCCTATCATTATCAAAAAGCATTTTTTTTAGCACCTGTTATAAGTAATGTTGTAAAAAAAAAATGCCTGTGATACAATAAAGTATAAGTATGTTACTTCGTATTTGCTCTTTAGGTATTTGGGGCAAGGGGATAGCCTCAGTGCAATGAAAGAAATGCAAATGGCATTTCCAGGAAACAATCAATGAATATATTGGTTTTTAATAATAAGTTTTCAGGAAGCAATTTGGGAGAGATAGATACAGATCAGATTGTTGGGTTTTGAACGACAATAGAGTTAGTATTTGTTCTATAGACATACACCATTGTCATCTTTTCATGTGTTAGGCAATGAGGGAATATATACAAATTATTGATTACTTCAATGGGTGTAATCTCAGGGTAGTATGTAGAAAGAATTATAAGTGAAAGTTGAAGAATTAGAATGGTTCTTGGCAAAAAGTTGACAGGTACACCAATAAGAATATAATGAAGTACGCTTCCTAACTGTGGAATGCTCAGTTCCCCTGGTACACAAAGAAGAATGAAGAGTAGAAGTAATGATCTCACTCTAATATATATATATATATATATATATATTTTTTTTTTTTTTAACATCTTTATTGGAGTATAGTTGCTTTACAATGGTGTGTTAGTTTCTGCTTTATAACAAAGTGAATTAGCTATACATATTATATCCCCATATCTCTTCTCTCTTGCATCTCCCTCCCACCCTGCCTATCCCACAAAAATACTAGAATTCCAAATATTTTAATTGTGATAGCACTCTTTTCCACATTACCATGTTCAACTCAAGCCAATTACACACAATGTAATTGTGGTATTTTATTGACTGTATCTTGCTTTCATTGGACTTGAGTGTTATATAATAATTATTTATTTGTGTTGCTTTATTGACAGTGACACAAACTGATGTAGTCAAGTGCAGAATCAAAGAGACAGCATCTGTAATGTTGGTTCTCTTTTGTCATGAAAGTAGAATCCCAAGAGACATTATTTTTTCTCCGTATCTTAAATGATGAGAAGAAAAAAATGCATTTTTAAACTAATAATCATTATATATTTTAATTTTGAATCGTGGAGTTTGCTAATTATATATTTATACTCCCTAGTTTCCTATTTTTATAACTTAATAATAAAAATTACTTTTAATTTATTCCCTTGCATAGATTAAAATGAAAATGTTCAGAGTTTACTTTAAAATTTTGTATGAATTCAGATATAGATTTAAAATCCACATAAAATCTATGGACATATGAATCCATATCAATGTTAACTTTTCCTAAAAAAGTGAAATATTATAACATGATTTTTCAGCTTTAGTATTTTAGTACCGTACTATTTGAATAACATAAAATCATTTACCTTTTATTAGTGTAAAGAGTACAGTTAGCAGCTCTGGGCATAGCTTTAGGAATCTCATTTTGCTATTTTTTTTACATTTAAATATGAAAAAATATGCGTAATCAAAACAGAATATGTGTTGTGTATGTGTTTGGACTTGTAATGGGAAGCCTTATGAGTAAGGACTGAAAGAATTAAGACAAATTTTTGAAAATATTTATTAAAAATGTATTTTGATGTATGCAGAACCATGAGGTTAATCAGTACCTAGCAAAGAGCAAGCTGCGTCTGGAAATACTTTGTGTCTACCATGTCGAAAGGTGAAGGTAACTGTATTGTAGTGATTGAATATGCTTTATTTATCCAGTCAGGAAATCAAAACCAAATAACTCCTCAGAGCAGTGATTACAAAGTATTGTCATTTTAATTTCTCTTTCCAAAAAATAGCAGTGAAATCGTATCATTAAAATTATATGCATGTATTGGTGTATTATCCTCTTTTCCACTGCATCTATGGGTGTGAACAGCTCAACTTTTATTAAAATGTATGTACCCAGCCTATTCAGATGTCTGCTTTGGATTATTTCTGTACCTTGTCCCTTTGTGTCTCTCATATTTTACAATTCATGTAATTATCTTTCTGGGATAATACGAATTATTTAAAGATGTATACCAAGTTACTTGACTTTATATTTTTTTCCCGATTAAAAAAAGCCAGTGTAATTAATTGTAAAGCCAGTCTCAGAATGTATTTTAGACAGGAAAGTTTCACTGAGGGTCTTCTACAATAGCTACATCATCTGTTTTCGATAATAAAATGACATTTTCTTTTTAGTCAATCTCTGAAAACTCCTATGATTAGACTAGTAGAGAATGAAACACATATCCTAGCAGCACCTGATCATAATGGAGAATGACTAGAAGAATGTAAACTAGATTGGCTGTCCCTTATTAACTTGAATAATTTGAATAATTCTCTCTTCACTTTTAGACTAAATAATGATCAGAGCAGTTCTATTGTGTCATTAAAAATTACATAAACAAGTATTGAAGTCTAGAGCAGCTCATATCTTGTCTTTTAGATATTTTAAGGCTACTTGGAAAGTGCTTTGACTAAAATATAACAGCATAGAAATGCAATTAGTAACATCTTTATAATACCACAATTAGCAAATGTTTTAATAATTTAATAATTTCCTTTGATGGAATTATTTCTTCTATAGGCAACACTTCCTATGTAGTAACATGTCCCAGCTTCGTATATTTTTCACAGGATCATAATTATTATCTTTATTGCAATAAAAAGACAAGGCTAAAGGGTTATGGGATAGTTACATATTAATAGAGTGATCAGAGCTTGTCTTTTCAACAGCTTCAGAAGTTCAACTTTATTCTTTCAGCCAGTAGCAACCAAATTCTGGAGAACTAATTCACAGTAACGAAACACAAGAGACTGATTTATAAATAATGGTACCTACTTTATTTATTGATAAAAGAGATTGGTATTCCTTTACTAGAATACAGTTATCTTTAAGTTCTATGAGGAAAGAAAACATGCCTGTTAGGTTCACTGTTAAATCCCCAGAGTTTAGAAAATTGATTTTTGAATTAATTCATTAATAACTACTTAGTTTACTCTTAATGGCTTAAAGTCATTTGGGAGATTTCATGACTAATTAGTATTCTTGATAGATTTTTAAATGTCTGCTTAGGGAATACTTAGTAATAATTGTGCTTCATTTAATATCCAGTTTATTAATATTATGAATTAGTAAAAAATTAGTATGTCCTTACAATTAAATAATCAACTCTTCTCATAATACCCACATAAATCTTACATAAAAATAAATTAGAATATGTATTAAATTAAATTTTCCATGGCCTTTAAGCATTGGTTTAGATATTATATAATAAAATTCTTCTCGGTGTTTCATTACAACACCAAGCCTAACATATCAATTTATCTTAAATGTTTTAGCCACTTTTAAAGAAGAAAATTATGCACTTTACAATGATTACAGAGCAAATCAATATGCTTACCCTAAAACTGGTTACAAATGTGCTCATGCTAGGAATTTACATTTCCTTTTACCATTTGCCTTCGTTCTCTTTGCTAATGTGAAACTTCTCATCTTTCACTGGGATTTCGGAAATACTTGAGTCTATTTTTGCACTTCCCTAGGACTTACTTATTATACTAGACTTAAAAGAAAAAGTCTTCTCTTAAATTTGCACTTTCTGGGTTGTTGACTAGATAATTTTTTGTGTAGTCATTGGAATTTGTTATACATTCAGAGATGATTCAAACTCAAGATTCTGACCATCAGGTTGGACTTTCCTTTTTCAATTAAACTTTACATTCTGTGTCTTTATGCCTTTATTTATTTTTAAAATTCAAGCCCAGCTTTTAATTTTGTGCAATATTGGTACTCCCTTCCCAAATTATTTGCTTTTAAAGTTTCAACAGCAATTGTTCTATAAACAGTTTTCCTGTTATTATGATATATATGCCTGGTATATTCATGTTATTAGAAACCCATGGACTTTCATTATTCTATCTTTATTATACAGAGCTACCTAGGTTTTTGTCTATCAGAGGATGAGAGACTATTGTTAGTTATCACTTCTAGATATTCCATTAATTTATCAAATGTCTGAAGCACACAGTTGTGCCCTTTTAGATACAGGGTCTGACTATCAGTATTAATTAAATGCTGGACTCCTTTTCCACTTGGTGGTTATGTGTGACCATTAGTGCTGGTCAGTCCTTTCTATCCCTTGTACAGAACTACTTTTGATGCTACTACTTTACTTACAAGTCTTTCCTTGCACAGATCAAAAAAAGTGCATGTCTTCATATTATAAACATACATAAGATTAGAAAAAATACCCGTATGTTTAGCTATTTATTAAAAACAATAGACATTGAAGGTATTCTACCCTGTTTGTGTTTTTTGTGTATATATCATTAATGCCTCTTTATATCCTTCACATTAACTTTTCTGTTTGAGTAACTCTTAGTTTTTGACAGACTCAGATTGTTTCATTTAGCCATAATGATTATTGTTTGTTTGTTTTTTGATGCTCATAATGTCAGAAATTAGCCAGGGAGAAGCCATTTAGGTTGCTTTCTTAGCCTTTCAAAACTTCCTCCAACTTTTTTTTTTAGACAAATCTTGTTTTCTGACAACAAAAGAATGTTCCAGAAATAGTCTGTATTTTTTCTTTCCTTCTTTTTTTCCCTAATAATTAAGGACCCCTGGTTCTTTTTTGTTGGTGGATACTGGGTAATGAGTATCTGGACTTCCCCTAAGTGCTGGCTGAGGGCAAAAGCACTGTTGCTGCTATTGGTCTTTTTTAAGGAGAGATCTGGAAGAGATATTTCTTTTAGGTCTGTGAGTTCACACTGACTTTTCTTCTGTAACATCACGTTGCTGCATCTACTCTCTTTTTTGTATGATGTTTCACCGACTTCAGAGACTCCACTCCATTAATAAGAAAGTTGCTTTGTAAGCAAGATATCAAAGCAAGGCAATTTCGAATAAGTATATTGAAGAGCACCTCCTCTAGACCAGTGGTCGATGGGCTCCTGCTAGACTAAATGTCAAGGGTCACCTGCAAAATGAGAAAATCAAAACAATGTAGTGAATTTTCCAAATTTAATTTGTTCACTTTGTTGGTGTTACTTTCTTACATTAGATGTTTGGGATAATGGTGGCAGAGTTTTTAAGTATTTCCTTGTTACAAAAATAAAATCTTTTTAAACTTTATTTTCAAACTGAGGATGGATGTATTAACTGTCAAAATTCAAAAGAGGGGTGAACAATCCAACCTTGAAAAGATCATGTATGCTGCTGGACCTCAGGAACTGCTGGAATCAGGAACCAGAAGATCTACTACTATGACACTCACTTGTCATTTTTCCAGTAGACTTAGTCTGGTCTTAACCATGCAATGAAATCCAAGGACCCTGTGATGTGCATCTTGCAATATCTATCACCAAACAGAAATTTTTCTCATTTTTCTGAGAGGGCCATGATCAGCAAATTTGGTTAAAATGCCCATCTTGGACCATCCACCAAGGACAGGAAGTCTGGCTCATGTAAGAACCTGGTATCTTCTTCTATAGCTAGGTGGATTGAGTGGGGTGATTGCAAATGAAAGGGAGAAATGCTATGCAAACATAGAAGCTTACATTGAAGAAGATGTCCTTACTTGGCATAATTACAAAAACATATGCCAGGCACTCATTTATTTCCTTTGTTCCGATCTTCATTGCTTTCTAAGTGTTGTTGGTTGTGTAAGTTTGCTGGGGCTGCCATAACAAAATACCACAAACTGGATGGCTTAAACAGCAAAAATTTATTTTCTTGCGGTTCTAGAGGCTGGAAGTCTAAGATCAAAGTGTAGGCAAGTTTGGTTTCTCCTGAAGCCTCTTTCCTTGGCTTGCAGATGGCTGCCTTCTTCCTTTGTCCTCCCACGGTTGCCCCTCTGTCTGCGTTGTCTGTCCTAATATCCTCTTCTTATAAGAACACCAGTCATATTAGATTAGGGCCCACACTTGTGAGTTGATTTAACTGTAACTTCTTCTTTAAGGATACTATCTTCAAAAATAATCACCTTCCAAGGTACTGGGGGTTAAGACTTCAGTTTATGAATTTTGGATGAAAACAGTTAGGACCATAATATTGGTCAATGAAATTCAAAATACAAGTATAAAATTGTTTAGGCTAATTTGGAGCTGTATCAATTACTACACTTTCACCATTAAACAATTTTTTTTACCAATGTATTCTTGACTACCTGACTAAAATTATCTTATTTGGATACTGCTTAATAAACCCTAATAATATTAGTATCCTTATAACATCTCCCTTTTCTAAACTCTTAATTTTCCACAGTCAACTTCAGTTATATTTCTTTTGTTGTTTCAATATTCTGTTTTGAATTTTTGAGAATGGCAGCCTATCTTTTGTTGCCTATATTTATAACATCTTTTTAATGCTGTATAAATAAGCAACTTATTCTCACTGGTTATCCCTGCCACATTATATCATAGAACTTCCAAGAAACAGTTGATTTTGTTTATAGTTTAATTTATTAAATCCCTTGTAATTAATACAGATACAATGTAATACAATGCAACCCGTTATAGTAATCATTACCTGTAATTTTCATTTACAGAAAAAAGCACTTATATTTGGCAATATTTATCACCTTTGAAACTACTGTTCTCTATTCACAGATAACATGTGTTTCTAAAGTTTAATAATGTTTAATTCTATTTTTTACAGTGAGAGTGGTTTATTTAAAAGGTGCAGTATCCTTACTGTCAATCCCAAGAACTGAGGTGTCCATTTGACAACGTCATTAGGCTTTCTCTAATGAATATTTACTTCTTTAAATATAAATTATGGTAACATTCAAATCAGTGGACAAAGTAATCTGAAATGTCGTGGTATCATTTAACATTTAGGTTGCTTTTCTTGATGTTCTATTTTTTGTACTTTTGTTATTTCCATCCTAGTCTCTAAGAGTAAATTCTTGCTTTCTTAACATATTCACTACCAATCTATATACAGATATGCAAATCAGGACTGTATTCCTCCTTCAAGAATTTCTACCTCTGCACATCACTGTTTTCCCTCAAGATTTCTCAATATACTCTTCTAGTTTACTGTGCTATTTGCCCTCTTGAGAAAAAATGAAAAGGTAACATGATCTAGCTCTGATATTTATGACTTTATGAAAATCAATAATTAATTTTTAATCTAATTGATATTTATTTCTCCCATTCATTCCTCCTAATCTAAAGCAAATGATGGGGAAACAGTAACTGGATTCCCACTCCCTTCCAGGCATAGTTTAAACTAATATTTCAGGGTTGGCCCTGTATACAAAAATTGTTTGAGAAACAATTCATTAAATGTGTCAGAAGACTGTTACACAAATTGGAAAGATAAATATTAGAAAAAGAATCTAAAGTTTTAGTTCACAGACTTCTATACATTTGAAAAACCTCTTTGTGCATTTTTAATGGGAGTTAAAATTTTTATAATAATTATTGAAATTTTTATTGGGCTGATAATTTTAAAGCTCATAAAATAAACAATTTCTGGGGTTCAGTTACAGCATTTCCTTTGTAATTTTGAGTTCTTTTTCGCTTCATGGCATCTACATGTGGATATTTCCTCAGGTTCTCAGTGTTTTGGTCTCTAACTATTGATTTTGCTTTTTCTTCAGGATGTTTTGAATAATTTGGGATCTTGTGAACTGGATGAAGATGACCTAATGCTTGATTTGGAATTTTTAGAGGAACAGAATCTTCGTCCTTCAGGTAAATATTGAATAAATGCACAATATCATACAACTCTGGTCCAAGTCATTTAGCTTTCATTGATAAGCTAAATATTGTTTAGGCTGCATTCAGTCTTTTCAATCCCCAGTTTCTGTATTCTGTGTGCAAGGCACATGCTAGGTACCCTGGACACATTATTCTGGTGATCTTATAATCTATTATGAAAATATAAATTTGGTTGGAAGATAATTATTAAATAAGAAAAAAATTATAAAACAAAAGTTCTTTCAAAGAGGGAAATTCTAATGAAACAGTTAATGAAAAAGTTAATATTTTCTTTTTTTGGGGAGGAGACAACAATTATAATCCCATTTTTCATTTATTTTATATAACCAAACGCAAGTTTTGTGGACTAAGTTTACTGTTTCAAATCTTAGCCACCTCAGTAATAACTGTGGTGGTTAATGTTAATGTGATAAGATTGACCTCAAAATCAGTAATTACCAATAGCAACCACAAGTACACACTCGTAAACACACACACACACACACACAGAGTTACAGTGTGAGATAAATAAATTCTTGCTGAATGAATGAAGAAGGGAGCCCACTATATTTGTAATAGTTTAAATTTGTATTAAGGCATAAAGTGTAATGTCTTCAAATACCAAAACTATTCCTTTTGTAGGATATAGGAATTAATTGTGCACTCAAATTTAGATATTTGACTACAATGGCAAGTTTTTATTTTTTTTTACTACTAATAATACCTTAAACATAGTCATTTTCAAGTTAAAGTAGAAGTAACATTAAGGCTTTAAAATCTTGAGTCATACTGCATACATTTAAGAAAATCAACCTCTTGGAATTTATTGTCCATGTTTTTAACTTTTAGGAATTAGACATAATCTCTGAGGTTGCTTCCAGCTGTAATATTTTATGATGAATTTTTGTTCATGCAGTATTTTTATATTATAAATAATGTCATAGTAACAATTGTCAAAAGAAGGAAATAACAATGTATGTATTTTTTTACAGTCTATTTTAGGCTAATATCAAAAGCTAAATAAAATTTTTGTCTGCTTAAATGTATATTTAGGATAACCATTTCTTGAGACATTCTTCCTGCAGTTGATTTGACAGATATTCTTCTAAAAATGTAGATTTTTCTCACTTTTATGCAGATACCTTATACAATTTCGTCATTCATGTGTATTTATCTTGAAAGAGTCACACATGGTGACAATGTATACTTTTTTGGTGGGAAATTTGTCAGTATCTAGCAAAACTATACGTACATTTATCTTTAGATCCAGCTATCCAACATCTAGTAATTTAATCCTAACACACTGGAAATATACAAATTAATATATGCAAACAACTATTTATTGCAAAATATTTGCAAAAACAAAATATTGGAAAACCTCAAATGTCCTTCAATAGGACATTGGTTGAATATACAATGGTACACTAAGCAGTCATTAAAAGGAATAATGATGGTGTCGATATGTGCTATAGCATGATTGTAAAGGTATACTATCAGTGGAGAACTTTGCAATGATGAATTAGACGGGCGGTACCTAAAGTCAACGATCACTAACTTCACTACAAGTTAACAACTAGACATTTTGTCCCTCTTAATGCAATGACTAGAGAAGTACACAGCAATACCACTCCTGCCCACAAGTACTTAAATCTATTTGTCTCTTGATTAAATAATGATTTTACAGGAAACATTGGGATGAGGAGAGAGGGAATGTTAAATGGCATGATGGGATTGTCAGCAAGCAAACATAGGTAGGGGGCATTCTACAGGGTAAATGGTCTGGTTTCTTCAACAAATAAATGGCATGTTAAAAAGGGGAGGGGTATTGTAGATTAAAAGTAGCAAATACCATGCGACATCTTTGTGTCAAAACATAAAAACACTATGCAAATATATTTCAGAGTTTATCAGAGAAGTTTGAGTAGTGATGGAATTATTATCACAGAATTATTTTTATTTTGTTGGGTGCTAAATATTTTTCTTTGGTTTTGTCTTTGAGGAAAACTCTTCATAGAGACACATGTGGTTGAAATAATATGGTATCTGAGATTTGCTTTACCAACAGTATGGAGGAGGGAATAGATGAAACAATGTTGGTAAATTATTGAAAATTATCAAAGCTGGGAAATAGGTGCTTGGGGTGAAACTTTCATTGATTAGTTGTAATGTTTTCTCTATTTTAGGTATTTTTAAAGATTTTCACAATAAAAATAAAACCAGGTAATAAGTAAGCAGAAATATAGACAGCATAGACATCTCAGCTGTGTTTGTTAGGCAGCCATGATAAAGAGCAAAGAATGCCTTAAAAATGTAAAAGAGTTAGCTCAATTTATTTGCTTGGGAACAAAAATGAACATTTGTAAACTTTAATTTCTCTTTTATAAAATAATGAGTGCAATGTACTTTGTTAGTTTATTTTAAAAAATGATATAACAAATATGATGAATCTCCTGAATCTGCCTCAAGGTGTAGATAACTTGGTTGAAACCAGAACTAGGGTACCTTATGAATCAACTGAGTTAACCAGATTGTTCATAAGATAAATGATGTTACTTTGCATATCTGAAGTACAGTTATAATAAGTGAGATACTCCTTAAAGTGACTTGGGTTTGTTTAATGTTACTTAATAAAAGGAAAACCTATTTCACTTTGGATGCCACATTATGGGGTTTGAAAAAAGCCACAAGTATCTGTTTATGTACATTAGCTCAGAAAGAAGAATTTTTGGTTGAATTGGTTTTATACAATTTGTTTTGTTTATAAGCAACGTAATTAAAGGTCTTATCAGAATATAAGAAGCTCATTATTGATAAATGATACTGGTAAAAAGCTCATTAATACTAAACATTCTAAAATACTGGTTTAAATTAAAGTCATTTTCAAAAGTCTGAAAACTAAAATAATGATACCATTTAATTCTACTACTTATGTTACTGTGGACATCTTTTACTGTGCTTTTTATTTTATTCTTGCTATCTGTATTTTCATCTAAAAATGAATTATAAGTTTCCAGTTAGGTTTTCAAAAGTTGACCAGTGCAGTGAACAATATGAATAAAGTTTCATGAATCCTTTTAATATGTAAATATATCTATGGAGTCCTAAATTAACACACTTCCTTCCTAAAAAAAGAGGTAGTATGAATAAATAGTAGTATAAATAAAATATCTGTTTTAAAGTGCAGTAAGTGGATATTATCTTTTTTTTTTTTAATGAAAGCAAGAAAGGACAATTTCAATGAAAAAAAGGTGTATGAATTCAAAATGAGTTCCCGAAAGGAGACTTGCCTTAAGGAGAAAAAATAAAAGCAAGTATTCTGAATAATTTACTCTGATCTTGGCATCATTTAATATTATCTTTTAAATTCTAATATAAAAGCTAAGATTTTAGATTAAAAAGCCTATGGATAAGCCTTCCAGATGTCTTTTATTATGTTTTCTTCAATTAATGCTTAAATTACTTTTCTGGAAATTTTTTTATGTTCAACTAATATGCATCATGTTTAAACATAGGATTATCAATTTGTTTAATACCAGACATTCCATTTCCCCTGTGGTAAATTATTATATTTACTGTTTTTCTGTTTAATGCATCATTTATAATGCATATATGACCAGTTATTTTTTAATTAAAAAATATGAGATGCTATCATTTATACTTTGATAAATTAAAAAGTATATTAGTGACCTTCCCACTTTTTATCTTTCTTTACTGTCTTATTCATGTTGATATGGTGGTGTTTTTGCCACAGATTGAGTCATGCAAGATATTAGCAGTGTTGTTGGTTAGATATACCTCAACAGCCTTTTGAAAAATAAAAGTACTAACAAGATTTACTAGCATTTAGTATCTCTAAGACTCAAACAGGTGCCCTTAAAATTTTATTTACCCTGAAATGCATGTTATGAACTACATAATCTGTCAAAGGAAAAATACCAGAAATATATTTTTGCCTAGTTTTCTTTATGTAGTTTAAAATTTTTGTGATTAGGATTTTTTTCTGTTAATTTAAGCATCTTACAAAATAATCATTCAAGAAAAATAGGGTAATGATTAAAGAAGGATATGAAAAATAAAATGAAGCCACAGATAAGATTGGCACACAAAATGTATACTAGTATTACCTCAGAGACCCAAAATGTTACTTGGAGTATACTACTAGCATATGTGAAGAAAGGAACAGAACCAATTGCATGATTAAAAATATGTACCATCAGTCATTCAGTCAATCAGTCAATGCCTTTTTTAAAATGAAGGAATTCTTGTTACTAAGAACTGAAAGATATTTTGCTCACATGTCTTTATAAGGTATAAATTATTTGATATCAACAGTTTCCTCAGCAACTCCTTTCAATGCAAGCTGGTAGCACCACGTTACCAGTTCAACAGAAGAAATTGTAAATGGTGACACATCAGAGTAGCAAAAGCTAGGAGCTTTATGAGGAGCTTGCTTAATCCAAAATAAAATCTAGTTCCTTGTTCCTAGTTCATATTCCTCAGCTAATTTTAATGTTGAAAATAGTTAATGTAAATGATGTCAAGCATTGTCCTCAGACGTAAGGTAATTACCATAAAGCCTAGTAGAACATCTAATATTAAGCAGTGTTACTTCCCAGTGAGTCCTCCAAAATGAACTGTTTGCAAAATGTAACCCTTATGTAACAGAAAAAGACAAGTTTTCTACAAATAGAAGTGATCAAAACACCAGTTAAATATCCAACAGTGCATACTGTTCGATAAAGAATAAGAATTTGAGTTTTGGTTTTAGAATATTTAATCTGTACCTATTCTTTAGCACAGTGAACTACAGCAAGGTCACATGTCTATTGAGGCTGCTCCTAGTATTACCTTCATAGTGGGTAGAAGCTGATGGGAAGCATGCACCTGGCTAATTTGACAGTGAAGCATCATAATTAACTAAATGAGTTAAAGCTGAAAGGAAAAGAGGCTAAAACACATTTTGATGTTACCTGTTTGGAACATATTCATTAAAATACTATTTCTCCAATTCTTTCTTTTGTTAATACTCGTAGTGGGTTGTGTATAACCTTTAGCGATTAGTAGCTGGAGATCTAAGTTGATAGGAAGGAAAACTGAATGCCTGTAATAAGCCATGCTCTTTGCCTAAGCTCTCTCAGCTTATCCTCACAGTAACTCTCTGAGAGGAAGTTGCATTTTAAAGATTCATTCCAGTTAAAGAAACCACAAATTAATATCAAAAGAGAGCAGGCACTTTAGAGACAGACACATCCAAGTTAGGAAAGCAGCTTTGCCACGGTAGCCTTGGCAAGTGATCCAATCTTTCTGAGCCCTTTTCCCTCATTTGTCAATTGACAATAAAACCGTCTATCTCAAAATATCATCCTCCCCAAATGGGTGACGTATTTACATGTAAAGCGCCTTTCACAGTTGCCTAGAATAAAATAAGAGCCCAGTACAAATTGCTTAACTCTCTTGAAATCTTGAATTCCTTGTCAAAAAATTTGTCCCATCGTTGGTTATTTTTCGTAGTTCTTAATTTCTTAATACTTCATCATTAGTCTATATATTTAAAAATATGCCTTCTGATTTGAAGTTTTATTATCTAACATTTTAAATGGTGTTTTCTTAGTACTGATTATTCAAAAATTAAGTCACTTCGCTTATTACAGGTGGTACATTTCTGTGTTAAAGTCAATACAGTTAAATGAATGAAAATATTTTTTCAGATATTAGTCATGTGTCCAATATACCACAACATATTTAAAATAGAATTTCTCAGAGAAAGAATAAATTTCTGTTAAATACTTATTAACGTAAATCATTTATGTTCAGAGAGAAAGCCTGTCTGTTCTTTTGTATTAAATTTGGTGTTTACAATTTTCAGTTGAGTTACTCAATTGAAAATACATTTTACTTATTTATCATTCTTTGATGAAAATAATGTAATGGTCATTTGGATGATTGGGTGAAGAAGTTTTTTATTGTTTTTGTTATTGATTTTGTATATCTAAAAACACCTGGGACCAGTATCTCTTGGTATATGTCCAGATGCCAATAGGGAAGTAATGGTCCAATGATATCAGTTAGGAATTAACTAGGTAGTTGTTAAACTATTTTGAGTTTGATGAACAAGCAATATAAAATTCTGCAGTGAGTTAATTAAGGAGGTAATTTTTGTTATTAATTTTTAATGGATAATAGCACAGCAGAGCTGAGATGAAACCCTAGTGGCTTTGAATGGTAATGTACAAATTGCAACATCGTTCACACAGAGAAAATTATAAAAATCAACTGTAAGTTTTTACAGTTTTTACAAGCTTTGGCATGTCTCGGTCAGAAAAAGTGTGTGTAAGTTATTTTCAATATGATTGTATAAAGCTAAGAACATGACATTTAATTTTGGAATTATGACATAGTGGATAAAAATCTGGACTCTGGAGTTAGACAAATCTCAGCTGCAGTCAGGCTATGTAAACTTGAACGAATTATTTAATCTCTCTAGTTTCCCTTTCTCATCTGAAAATAGGGACAGTAAAAGTATCTGCTTCATAAGTTTGTTGTGAGGACTAATAACTTAAAGCAGAGTAGAATGTTCTGTCACATGTCTAGCATATAATATTTTTTAAGAACTATAGAAAATGCTATTTTTTTGCAATATCCATGATAAAATATGATGTACCTGAGCATTAATAGGAATCTGATTTTGCCAGTTTTGGTGATATTTCTAGTCTCTATTAGTGGAAGCTCTCAACTACATTTGCAAGTATAGTATTTCTCAAATTTTAATTATAGAATGCCACAACAATTAATTTTGTGACTATCATTTATTTCAAAACTTATACATTATAGCATTAAATAAAATAATAGAAGAATAATAAATAACACTTATTGAATCTATATACCAATTCCATGAGGTAAATAACGCCTTGCACATTTGAGAAAATTTAAACTTTGGTAACATATTACAGGTAGTGGATATCCCAGGGGAACCCAAACAAAGTTTTGCTAACTCTGAATGCTCTATGTTTAATCATTATGACTTTTTTGACTAATAAAATTAATTCATATAAAATTTTAAGATCACAAGTACACTGAAGCTTTTGTTTTATATTGGCTCTTCTTTCTATTAACTTACTCAGTTAGAAGCATCACTTATAAATGTCTGCCTTTGACTTCAGGCAAGAAGCTGAGACCTGTTTATATTTATTTACTAGAGCATCTGTGTTGTCCCAGGCACTGGTGTAGACACTTACATGTTTCTGTTTTTGCTTGGTTTGTAAGCTATAATTTATAAGCACTTTGGATTATCCCATTTAATCCTAACAACAATTCTCTAGAAATTATTACTATTCTTCCTTTGATAATGAAGGAATGGAGATCCAGAGAGTGTTATTATTGGTCCAGGACTGCAGAGATAATAAGTGGCAGAAGTAGGGTTTAAATTACACCATGGTGACTTGATGCCTACCTAATGTTTTCACAAAGCTCTCAATGACGTTTAGTTGCTAGAAAAAGCAGTTATAACAAAAGTGAAAAATGTTCCTTTGTAATACAGTGTTTGAGTAACACTATAGTGAGGACAAAATTGTGACAAAAGTCATTTCCTGGGTTTCATCCCCTGGGGCTGTTGCTCTTTTCTGCCTTGAAAGGCTTAGAGTACCTGTTATCTGCTTGGTAGCCATTAGATGGCGATCGTGTTCTGATAATAATGATAGTGACCCTGTCATACATTTGTATTCAGCTTTACAGTTTACAAGGGACTTCAAATATGTTATCTCATCAAATTATCACAATAACACTCTGAGACAGGTGTTAATATATCCCAACTACAGTAGAGGAAGCAAATACTCTATGGTTAAAAACTTACTGAAGTTCGTATAGCCAATATTAACCCAGATCTTAACATTAAATGACAGGGTTTTTTCACTATCTTTCTGGATCTTGCGGCTTCTGATTTTACATAGTACAAATCTAATATATTTGGTTATATATTTTCCAAGCCCACTGAAAATCATAGTTACATCTTAGAAAAGGGGAAAGGGTTGCTTTAAGCAGACATGCTGAATGTGGTGAAAAATAAATACCACTAACAAAAAAGCAAGAGGAAAAGGCAAAAAAGCTTTGAAAAGTAGACAAAGTCATAAAGCAGAATAATATGGGGTCATTAAATGTAAGAACAGACATTGCCATCTGCATCAGCAGGTCATGAGGCATTACTGTATTACAGTATATTATTCCATTGCATTTAAAAATTATTATAGCCTTGAATCATTGAGAAAAAAATTATAGTCTGCATACTCTGATAAGATGGTAAGCTATAAAATTCACTTAGGAAATATATCTATCTGAACTGTTTTTATTTAACTCTTTAATATGTTAAGAAGAAACAGTTTCTTAGTTCTTCATAAACTTTATCCAGAAAGTATCATTTCGTAACGATTCTAGATTGCAAAATTGGAGTATATTTTAAAATACTTTTTATGTAATTTTTATATTTCTCCCCATATTCCTTGCCCCAGATTCTTGCAAATGACTGAATAAACAAAAGGAGAGCTGTGAGAAGGTTTACTAATTATCATTCTTGAAAATTCAGTAATTTATTTATGGCCTACTGGTAGGGTATAGGGATCATGATATTACTTAAACTCAAGACTGTACAATTGGCTGTAACATCTATTTTCAGGATAGATCAAAATTTTAATGGTTTTTGTTTATTTCTTGGTTTTGGCTGATAAATTTATTGATTGACCAATAATTAGTTCATTAATTTGATACTTTGCTTTCAATTCCATTTTAAAAATGTCAGACTTACCGGTTTTTAGTATGATGTTCACCTGGGTGCATTGCTTTCGGTGTTTGGTTCATGATATTAAATGGCATCTTTAAATGACAGAAGAAAGGCCCTAACTGAACGAGAATTTCAGATATTATGAAGTGGAGCCTCTCCTGCCTCTGCTCCCCATGAATATTCAGAGTTTTAATGGCTTTGGTCAATATCGCACAATTAGTTTGTAGTAGAAATAGGCCTGTTAATCAGAAATTGACCAGCTCCATTTAGTAAGCACAATTGAAATTAATTATTTTATTCTTTATTATTGTTGCCAACAGAATAAGTCATTTGTATTTGTGAATTTAAAAGTGACTGGCTATTTCGCCCATCAGACTTTGCTATACTTCAAGAGAATTGCTTCAGCTACAAAGAAGGCTTTTAGATGAAACCGTTTTTAAGGTCTAATAACTATAGCTGAAAAATGTTTACACATTCTGACCTAATTTAATATTAAATGACAACAATTTTAATGAAGTCATAGAATTTACTTGTAACCTGCTATTGTAGCATTTCCTACTGTTATAAACTCTCTTCTCCTGTGCAAAAGGGCAGTCAAAGGCCCAAGTTCATTAGAGGATACAGTCAAAGGAAAAGATTTCTTTCATTCAGCATAGTTTTTCTGGAGCAATTAGAAAGAAAATATGTGTCTCAATATAGAATTTCATGGCCTTGTACAATTATGTGGTGACATCTCCACGCAGTTGCTTGAATAATGCCAGCAACATCAGCTGTCACAATCGAAACGAACAAGTAATTAAGAAAAGTAATGCTGGTCTTTCTTCTGAAGAAGTAGAATATTTATGTTTTTAAAATTGTTCACCAACAAGAAAAATAACCACTGACATGAAACATAATTTTCTACAGTGCCTGAGGCAGAAAAGAGAGAAATAATAATGAACATTCACACTATTACAACAAATTAAGTTGTAATTATGTACACCAAAAACAATTACAGAGTCCCTTTTCCTTGGATTATAAAATTTTAATAGCATCATTTTATCAGGTGTCACTATAGCATCTAGCATCTTTATTTATGTTCTGCTTCTCCATCTTATTAACCAAAATTTCCAGAAGTTTACAGTGGAATTGGGGGTCTCATTCTTATGAGGACCACTTTTTTTCTCTAACCATACACCTCAGTATGCTAGGATAACCTACACTTGTCTGAATAATTAGTAAAGAAAACAATTAGAAAAGACCACAACTTGTCTGAATAATTAGTAGATTTGAATGAGCCATGATATTTGTGTCAAATGCTGATTCCCCAACCTTTTGATAAGAAATTGCTCAGTTTATTGCTTACTGAAGTGAGGGGGAAACGCCACCTCTGATGAACTCCGGTTGTCTTTCGGAGGGGAAAGAACAAGTTAGGATTTATAGAGATTTTGAATTTGGTTTAAGGCAGATATTTCAGTTTGAAGGTTTGATTGGGATTGGGATTAGATAAAATAGTTTCAGAATGTAAGATCTGTGGAAGCTACAAGGCGAAGATTTTAAAGTAAAAGGACGATTCTTAGTGCACAAGCTGTCTGTTGATGCTTTCCACTGAAAAATTGGTAGGTCTTTTGGGAAAGCCCTGTAAGGAACAGTGAAGCTATTTGAAATAGTTAAGTTATTCCAATAAAGACAGTAAAATAGTAAAATGACGTTCATATACACAGTCACCTATTTGGGAGTTGGTAGTTTTAGGTCTCAAGTTCCCCACTGAGGGAGACAGAGGGACAGACGGTTTTTAGGTGGAGGCATCATCCGTCCAGATTTTCACTATTGTTTGAGGTGCCATCATCACATATCAAGTCATTGTCTCATCATCCATAAAAGTCAGGTTTTCCTCTTCTTTCTGCCGGATGACCTTTTTCTTTGCTGGGTCGTACGATGGAGCAGCAGCTGGATGACCTTTTTCTTTGCTGGGTCGTACGATGGAGCAGCAGCTGTGTAACATCATGTTAGATTCTGAAGATGACGTATCTGAACTCTGCAACATAAATAGTAAAATAAGGTTTCTGACCAGGATTCGTTATCCACTCTCAGCCAGCAGTCGAGTGCCCAGATTAAATACGAGACGAGACCCCATCCCCATTCTGAAGAGCCTACAGAACCAGATATGGGGTTGTTAACGAAACTACTTTAATTTTCTGATATCTTTAATTTTAGGCAGGATACTTTGGGTAAGAGGACAAAAGCATCTCCAGCCTAGGCTGCAAATGGATATTCTGAATAAGGTTTAGGTAGAAGAAATCTCTCCTGGACTGAAATATTTTAAAATTTTGTCTCAAGTGCAATCTGCTCTCAACATCCTAAGAATGATAGGACATATAAAAATATTATCTGAGTGATGGGTTAAACTAGCTTGTCATTGCAAATATGTCCACATTTGAAGATGATTAAGAGAACTGAAAAGTTTTTTTTATTGTCTTCTTGTGAGATTTTGTCTTCTAATTGAACATTACTCATATGCACTGAAAGATCTAGACTTTGTGGATATCTTGGCACCAATAGTAATCTGGATCTGCTCCCTCATTAGAGTATTCATAGATCAGAAAATTATTAAAATACATATTATTGGGGGGTAATAATGGTAAAAAATATTCTGAGGAAAATGGAAATAAAGGTTATCACTAAGTTTACCAGGTGGTTCTTCTTAATAACATATTTTAATGATTTAAAGAGTCACATTATTTCACATTTTACTATCTCTGATATTAATATATTTATAATGAAGATTTTTTAAAAATTTTATTAATTTTTTGGCCACACCGTTTGGCATGTAGGACCTTAGTTCCCTGACCAGGGATGGAAACCGTACCCCCTGCATGGGGAGTGCGGAGTCTTAATCACTGGACTGCCAGGGAAGTCCCAGTATAATGAAGATATTTTAGCATCGTGTCCTAGATGGACAGCGGTTTTATTTTTCTTTTAAATAGTTACATAAAATGTGTCTTGCACTTAATAGTGTCTTAGATCCAAAAAAAAAATATATCTTTAGATTAGTGGTCCCCAAACTTTTTGGCACCAGGGACCAGTTTCGTGGAAGGCAGTTTTTCCATGGCGGGGGGGTGTGATGGTTCAGGCGGTAATGTGAGCGATGGAGAGCGGCAGATGAAGCTTCGCTCACTCGCCCACCGCTCACCTCCTGCTGTGCGGCCCGGTTCCTAACAGGCCGTGGACCGGTACCAGCCCGTGGCCCAGGGGTTGGGCACCCCTGCTTTAGATAATAGGAATTTGAGAGAGCCATAGGGGTGAAGTGTTAACCTGTGTATCTTTGACTTCATATTGCCTGCATTTAAAGAATCCAGAATACTCCCCAATTCTGATTGGACACGCTTAAAGAGTCATATTTGCTTTTATGTTGTTTTATTATTTTGAAAAGTAAAACACTTATCATCTTCAGTATGGTACTAACTGCAGGACTCATAATTCTCTACTTGTGTATGTGGGATATATACCATATTTTATTGTTTTGTGCTTCTCCATGCATTTATATGTTCGTATTTTTCCCTAGCCCTACCTACTATGATCTTCATTATCCTTACATATA
The DNA here is from genome assembly GCF_965194825.1 of Balaenoptera physalus. Taxonomy (NCBI): domain Eukaryota; kingdom Metazoa; phylum Chordata; class Mammalia; order Artiodactyla; family Balaenopteridae; genus Balaenoptera; species Balaenoptera physalus. The sequence continues at coordinate 11,187,682 of NC_138884.1, forward strand.
AAAAACACTACCCTTTAGAGAAGAGATTTCTGTTACTAAGAATTACATTTTTATCTCATATTCTACATTTTTATCACTCTGTGAAAATGCGAGAGGTCAACTTCAACCATCACTTAGAAATATTGACTCCAGAGTCTCTACCTCCAGTTTAAGCCTCTTTCATGTACAGATATATGTATATAACAGTCTGCTAACAATTTTACTCGATGTCAGTAATATGCTTTGTATTTATTTTTATTTTTATTCATTTGTTTGGCTGTGCCGGGTCTTAGTTACAGCACACGGGATCTTCAGTTGCGGCATGCCTGGATCTTCAGTTCAGCATGCAGGATCTTTAGTTGCGGCATGCGAACTCAGCTGTGGCATGTGGGATCTAGTTCCCTAATCAGGGATCCAACCCAGGCCCCCTGCATTGGGAGTGCAGAGTCTTAGCCACTGGACCACCAGGGAAGTCCCAGTAATATGCTTTAGATTTAATAGATTCAAGGTTAACATTATTCTTCCTGCCTCTTAATTTGTTCTTCTCTGTTTATTTCATCTCTTGGTGAATGACACCAACATTATGCAGACAAAAAATTGAAGCCAGATGTCACTAGGTTTAATTGATTCTACTTTTTAGCTATTCTTGATTCTACACCCTTCTCTCCACAATTCCTGTTTCAGTCTTTATTTGGGCCAGGATCATTTTCCTCCAATTCTATGTGACCCAGTTGGTTTTTGAGGCCCTTTCTCTGGCCCAAGTGTCCATTAGTGCCATCTTTGTTTTTTCTTTTTCCTCCCAGTGCCAACCTTGATGCAGAACTCAGGTCCTCTTTCAATTTCCCATCTCTTACCCCACTGCACAAAAAAAATTCTATCAAATAAAAACTTTCATGATTAATGTTGACTTTATTTCAGAATTTGGAGTCAAGGTGGAGTAATCATCTAGTTCCAGTGAGAGAGAAGGTAGACAGTGTATTCAGGAGTTTCATTTTGCTCTCTCTTCTGGACTTTCCTCAGTTTCTTTCCTACAGCCACATTCTTCTCCAAATTCTGGCCCATTTGTCCTTTTTCCTTCTTTAATTCATGCAAAGCAGATCTACAGGCTACTCTCAGGGCTAGGTGTCAGCTGGCTCATAGGCCCAAAGGCAGAGGCTCCACCTCTAAAATGGTTTAGCAGAACATTTTCCTATCAAATGTAGGGCTCTCCCAACTAGATTATTGTAACTGCTGCTACATCTTGTCTCTGTCTCCTTACATGCTTGCCTCCTGTTTTAAGTTTGACCCCTTGTAATCCATTCTCCATATTGCCCACAAGGTATGCTAGCATGCCAACCTGATATTGGTCACTGACATATTTTTAAAATTTTCAGTATTCCCCATTGCTTTCATTATAAATTCCAGTTTCATTAGTGTGGCTTACAAAATTCCCAAGCTTCAATACTCACCACTTTTTCTACATAGCAAGATTGACTTCCAGCAAATAATTATTCAAGATGTACTATCAGCCCTAAGACTATGGTAGCAGACACGGGCCGTGTAGCATATGGCGTAATGGAAAATTCTATTTTTAAATGATTATTAAGGAAGAAAACAGCAGTGTGCAGTGGAAGGATATAGCCATCCTGGCAAGAAAAGACTTCCTGAGGAGGTGATATTTAAGCTTTTACATGAAGGATAAGTGGGTGTTCAGTGAGGTGGTGGGGGAAATGGTTTAGCAAATTGGAATTCGTAGAGGAAAGTGTGACACATTGAGGAACATCAAGGAAGCCCAATGTGCTTTGGCAGAGTAGGGAGTAAATGGCGCTAGCTGAGTGACTTCAGTGAACCATGTTCCTTCTCACCCATATGATGTTTGAAGTGCCGTCTTCTGATCCTGAAATGTTCTTTCCTTTCTTATTAATTATCAGTGTTCAACTGCTAAAATAGAGTCTGAAACCACTGATCTGTTTGAATGAAATTAGAACACTTCCTAACACCATACACAAAAATAAAAAAATGGATTAAAGACCTCAATGTAAGACCAGACACTATAAAACTCTTAGAGGAAAACATAGGCAGAACACTCTATGACATAAATCACAGGAAGATCCTTTTTGACCCACTTCCTAGAGTAATGGAAATAAAAAGAAAAATAAACAAGTGGGACAAAATGAAACGTAAAAGCTTGTGCACAGCAAAGGAAACCATAAACAAGACGAAAAGGGAACCCTCAGAATGGGAGAAAATATTTGCAAATGAAGCAACTGACAAAGGATTAATCTCCAAAATATACAAGCAGCTCATGCAGCTCAATATCAAAAAAACAAACAACCCAATCCAAAAATGGGCAGAAGACCTAAATAGACATTTCTCCAAAGAAGATACACAGATTGCCAACAAACACATGAAAAAATGCTCAACATCACTAATCACTAGAGAAATGCAAATCAAAACCACAATGAGGTATCACTTCACACTGGTCAGAATGGCCATCATCAAAAAATCTACAAACAATAAATGCTGGCGAGGGTGTGGAGAAAAGGGAACCCTCTTGCACTGTTGGTGGGAATGTAAATTGATACAGCCACTATGGAGAACAGTATGGAGGTTCCTTAAAAAACTAAAAGTAGAACTACCATATGACCCAGCAATCCCACTACTAGGCATATACCCTGAGAAAACCATAATTCAAAGAATCATGTACCACAATGTTCATTGCAGCTCTATTTACAATAGCCGGGACATAGAAGCAACCTAAGTGTCCATCTACAGATGAATGGATAAAGAAGATGTGGCTCCTATATACAATGGAATATTACTCAGCCATAAAAGGGAACGAAACTGAGTTATTTGTAATGAGGTGGATGGACCTAGAGTCTGTCATACAGAGTGAAGTAAGTCAGAAAGAGAAAAACAAATACTGTATGCTAACACACATATATGGAATCTAAAAAAACAGTACTGATGAACCTAGTGGCAGGGTAGGAATAGAGATGCAGCCATAGAGAACAGAAATGAAGACACAGTCGGGGAAGGGGAAGCTGGGACAAAGTGAGAGAGTGGCATTGACATATATACACTACCAAACGTAAAATGGATGGCTAGTGGAAAGCCGCTGCATAGCACAAGGAAATCAGCTTGATGCTTTGTGACGACCTAGAGGGGTAGGATGGGGGGGTGGGAGGGAGGCTCAAGAGGGAGGGGATATGGGGTTATATGTATCCGTATAACTGATTCACTTTGTTGTACAGCAGAAACTAACACAACATTGTAAAGCAATTATACGCCAATAAAGATATTTAAAAAAAAAGTCATGTGCACAGGAGAAAATAAATGTGATACTAGGCAATGATGTTAAGGGCTAAATAAATATATTACTGATATGTTCAGGGGAAAGAGATATTTCTGTGGGCTGCATTAGGAAGCATAGGCTACAGGAGAGGTTGTACTTACACTTATTTAAAGTGCAGTAAAGGCTCAGGTGGGAAAGAATTCTATGAGCAGGAATTAATAATAAAGAAAAGATTAAAGAAGTAAATATTTAATTTACCTGAACTTCAAAAGCAAAGATTAGGAATTATTTATGCAATTTTTAATCCTATTACTATTTTTCTTTTTTCTCATGTGTTTTTAAATAGTTGAAAACAAAATAGGGCTTTGTTTTTTACTTTTGCTATAAAATAAAATACTAAATGTGTTAAGTATTGGAACAAAAGGGTGACTTGTTAATTTCAAATAGATGAGTCTGATGATATATATCAATACAAATCGTTATAAAATGTTAACCAGAGGGACTTCCCTGGTGGTCCAGTGGTTATGACTCTGCTTTCAATGTAGGGGGCGTAGGTTCGATCCCTGGTCAGGGAACTAAGCTCCCACATGCCGTGCGGCGTGGCCAAAAAGTTTTAAAAATATATATATTAACCAGGAGTTATAGTTCTACGAATTGGTACTTGGCAATATGCTTTTCTGAATAACTCTGTGCTTCTCTGACTAGCAGAATTGCTTTTAAGTTGTTCTGAACAATCTTCTCAATGCAAATGTCTAAAAGAGTTCTAGATTATTCTTTTTAAGAATATTTTTAAATGTGTTTCTGTGGGATAAGGAAGTAATATATCTACAGAAAGCAAAAATATACTTCAAGGGCAAATCTTTATAAGTCAATAATTATCAAAGGCAGCGTTCTTTCTAACCAGATAGTAGACAGTTTGTAAATGTTAAGGGTCATTTTTGTGTGTCTAGTAGCCAAAGCTGTATTCATATTTTTTACTGTAGTGGTAACTAATACAGATACTTTTCCTAGTTCAGTTGCTTATTTCTTTGAGGATTTTTTCTCTAATATAGAGAAAAGCATTTCTCTATCATATCATTTTAGAAAAAGATGGGAACTTAGGTATGTTCTAATCCAGCCATCTTTGTATACGAGGAAATTTAAATCCATGTGTAAAGTGACTTACTCAGCATCATCTAACTTGCAAAAATATGGAATATAGAATGGAAGGCTTTGAATTAACCTTTTGGATATATATTCTAATAACAATGAATATTATAAATTACAATATGCTAAATCTTTGTTAAGCAACTATGAGTGTAGATAATGTACTATAAGACCCTTTTATGGCATCTTTTAAAAATTTGTGATTGACTTTATCCAATAGCTATAGTCCAAAGCTATAGTGATTATTTTCGTGAAACATGACTGAACACCTGGTGGAAAGGAGACCACACTTTAAACAAAAATTTAAGCAGGGGTATTTTTTTTTTCTCAACTCTATGATCTTGAGTGTATATACACATGATAAAATTTAGATCTGAAATTCCAAGTGTATTTTAAATTTGACTTTAACTATATTCAGTAATATACATTTGTATGTGTTAATTTTGAGCTTAGAGGCATGATGAGATTTTTGTTATTCTAGAATAAAGCAAACTATACTCTTAATGATTAGAATATAGTGTTAATCAGCCCCATTTTGCAATCTAGCTTTTATTATAGTCACCAGGAGCAGAAAGTCATTTTTCTAAGAGGCATACCTGTGGTTTTGTTATATTAGCCAGATTTTTAGCACTGACAGGTCCTCCCTGATCCAGTTTGCAGATATGATGCCCATAGGTTCTAAATCAAACAAGTGTTATGCTAATCTCACTTTAATTTTTCCTTTCTATCTTTATATTTTCAGTACTCCTCAGGAGATGAATATATTTGCTAAGAATACAAAAGCTTTATCCTATTATGCAAAATGCAGTGTTATTTTATTAAGCAGAATTTCACGGTTGAATCTGTCCTTTTTATTTTTCTCCTCCTGTTGATGCATTACCATCTTTCTCTGACTGTATCTTTCTTTCTCCAACAACAAAAAAGGAAATGCTTCCATACATTTATTGGGTAACAGAATTATATAGAAAAATATATATTTATTTTTATATAGTAAAATATTAAGTAAATAATATGAAAATCAGAATGTCAAAGTGATGTCTTAAATGAAACTCATTGATGAAGGTGAAACAAGTTTGCAGCCGAAGAATGTGTTCTCCTAGATGAAATACTTTATGACACGTGTCTCACGTGTATTTACTTTAGGAGGTGCTTCTTGTTTAGCTTGTCTGTCTATAAATACATAGATGGTTTTACCTTACGTCTCTGAATTTATTCTCACACATTTGGTCATTTATTAGTAATGAGTATAGCCTCTGATGCCTGCATAGGGATGCAACTCATCCTATGATAGATACTGTTTAGCTTAGAATTTGCAAAATTAGACAGATGCTAAATATGATTTAAATCTTTCTCTTAATACCAAAGCTGTCAGGAAACCGCCTATGTCATGAAAATTCGAGAATTAATAACAAAAAGTATACATTTAAATTTCTGTGGTTATGGAAGAATAAAAAATAAAACTGTTGTAAATATCTTTTAGGGACATTTACATAGAAGTGAATCTGTGTGTGACTAAAACAAATCAAATTGAACTCTTTTGTTTTTGTTGTCAGTGTTTTGTGCATTATAAATAAGTAGAGTTCAATGAATAGCTTTTTAAAACATGCTCATAGACTGTAGTAAAGAAAGGCATATACCCTGTTCCCCTAGGCAGGCTCTGTGGTTTTGTTTAGAACAGAAATAGTTGAGTGAGTGTGTGTGTGTGTGTGTGTGTGTGTGTGTATGTGTGCACATGTCACGTAAATCTTGGGAGAGAGGGGAGAGAGAGAAGGGAAGGGATGGCAGGAGAGGGAGGAGAGAGATATCAGAGAGAATTAAGCAATGAATAAATGAATACGTGAATTCATTATAAAAATATGGCAAAAAAGGTTTATCTCATAAAAATATTATCCTTCTAAAAAGATTAAGGTACAATTCAATGATCCATAATAAAGTGGTTTTTATTTTTAAAAAAATTTATTTATTTATTTATTTATTTTTGGCTGTGTTGGGTCTTTGTTTCTGTGCAAGGGTTTTCTCTAGTTGCGGCGAGTGGGGGCCACTCTTCATCGCGGTGCGCGGGCCTCTCACTATCGCGGCCTCTCTTGTTGCGGAGCACAGGCTCCAGACGCACAGGCTCAGTAGTTGTGGCTCACGGGCCTAGTTGCTCCACGGCATGTGGGATCTTCCCAGACCAGGGCTCGAACCCATGTCCCCTGCATTGGCAGGCAGATTCTCAACCACTGCGCCACCAGGGAAGCCCCATAATAATGTTTGATTGAAAATTCCTGAGAGTAATTATAGATCATGAGGCATTTCAAGTATATTATATGAAGAAATAAATCATCTATAACTATGTATGCTTCTCTTTAACGATACCGTATTTGTTACAAAGCAAATTTCATTTATACAGAGATTTGCTGGAGTATTAACTATTTTGTCAAAGTGCTTTTGGATGAAGAAATATAATGTACCCATTTTCATTTTCTCAGTTGCTTTAGAGAAATAAAAGTCACCTTGAAAATATAGTAAGTAGAATAAAATAAATCAGCCCACAGGATTAAGTTGATAGCAAATTCTTATTTTCTTTTATAGGAAGTAAATATCTTTGTTCATTAGAAATTGTCATTTGCTGCAAATAAGTTATATAGATACTTTACCTTAAAGGAGGGGAGTGTAACCCCCCACGCCTGAAGTATGGGCTGCACATAATGACTTCTTTCCAAGGAGTGTAGTGTGGTAGGGGTGAAAAAAATAATAATACCGTTACGGTGGAGAAATCTGTACTGTTGATATGATGTGTATGATGTCATAAAAATAGCTTTACCTCCATAATCTTCCATCTAAAACCCATAACCTAAGTTTAATCTTGAGGAAAATATCAGAAAAATTTTAATGGAGGAGGAGGATTCTATAATATATATACGTGACCAGTATTTCTCAATATTGGTAAGGTCATGAGAAACAAGGAAAGTCTGAGAAACTGTCACAGCCAAGAGAAGCCTAAGGAGATAAATTATATTTGTGGACCCAATTTCTGTGTGTGTGTGTGTGTGTGTGTGTGTGTGTGTGTGTGTGTAGGCTTTCCCACACCGACAAGCAATTCTCAAATACCAGCAGGGTGTCTGAAAATTCAACTCAACTCTGACACTGTCTAGCCAGAGATAGGATCAGATTCCACAGGTAAATGGCTCAGTCCCATAAGTCCACCTTACATTTTAGAAGCCAATCACAAACCCAGGTCACCTGTACTTCTGACCAAAAGGCTACAAGTGGAGGTTCCAAGGACTCTGTCAACTCAGGATGCCAATTGCAAGTACAGGTTGTTGTCTGTACTTCTGACAAACTGACTGTAAATCACAGGTTCCCATGATCCCCTGCTTGGGTTGGATTAATTTGCTAGAACAGCACATAGAAACCCATTTACTCCCTAGATTACCAATATGCTACAAAGGATACTGAAGGATATGAATCACCAGCCAGACGTAGAGATTCATAGGGTGAAGTTCCAAACAAAGGATCTTCTGTCCTCGTGGAGTGTTGGGGCCCAGCATGGTGGCACATAGAAGTGTTCTGGTTTCCCAACCTGGAAGCTCTCTGAACCCTGTCTTTTTGGGTTTTTATAGAGGCTTCATTACATAGGAAGGATTGATTAAGTCATTAGCTATTGGCTATTGATTTAACCTCCAACCTCTCTCCTCTCCGCAGAGATCAAGGGGGATGGTACTGAAAGTTTCAACCCTCTAATCACATGGTTGGTTCCTGTGGTAACCAGGCCTATCAAGTGATTTAGGGGCATTCCAAAGTCACCTTATTAACATAACAAAAGACAGCTTGATCACTCTCTTAAGAAATTCCCAGGGTTTTAGGAGCTCTGTGCCAGAAATGGGGACAGAGACCAAATATATATATTTCTTATTATAAATCATAATATCACAGGAGACGTGAGAACTAAATGTAACGTATTGTGGAATAGAAAAAGAACGTTAGGTAAAAACTAAGGAAATCTGAAACTTTATCCTTTAGTTGATAATATTAGTTCATTAATTGCAACAGATATACTATACTATTATAAAAATTAATAGTAGGGTAAATTGGGGGATATAGAGCACCTCTTTGTACTATCTGCTTATTTGTCTGTAAATTGAAAACTGTTCTAAAAATAAAGTCTATTAATAAAAAGAAAACAATACCGCTTTGCAGTATTATTTGTTTAGTGTTCCCTTTCAGAGGAATTAGGCTCAAAAGTAGAATATTGATGAAAAAAGATGTGCCCACATTACCGTTGTAGAAGTCCTTAACGTTATTGTAAGGACACAGAATCATTGGTTTATATAAAGAGCTGTTTTAATGACACAGGTCTGTTGATAATCCATTAGAAGACAGGCGTTTGAATTAGTAAACTGCATGCATAAAATGTGAGAAGTTTCCCATGTAATCTTTATAATCATATATAATATGAGATTTAAGGGATTAAGAGTATATGTCTTTACATTTCAGGAAAATATGCAACTATTATAGCTCATTTATTTTATTCCCAAGGGTTATAAAACAGTATTTGTGAAGAGGGTTTGAATTAAAACATGGGATTTGGAAAATATTGTCAGAAAACTGTGTAAATTGGGTCAAACCGCTCTTGGGCTTGATGTTAGAGAAAAGGATTATCGTATTTTAAATGATATAAGCAAATAAAAACTTTATTTTTCCAATAGTACAAAACAGCAGTATATCTATCATGTTAATAGAGATTATGTGGCTTGTCAAAATTTAAGCAACAAGATTATCCTTATATTTGGCAAATGTGTGATTTGAATGGCTTGTGTTTTAGTTTTCAATTTTTAACTTTTTAGTTGGAATGTAGGTAGAGTCAGAGTAAATACACTTCATCAGTTAAGAATTATTGTTTTATATTTCACTTCATTTGACAGAAAGTACGTGCTTAGCAGAGATCTCTCCTGTCTCATTATAATTCTGTGTACAATAGGAGAGTGAATCAGTCATTAATGGAAACCAAACAACATGCTGTGAAAACAGAAAGAAGAAATAATCAGTTCTAATGTCCAGGGATGGGAACTATCAGGGAAATCTCCCATCTTTATGGACCAAGTCTTGAGAACCAAATGGGAGATCCATGAGAAAGGAAGATATATGCGGTGGATGCAATACGTGCCTTCCAAACAGTCCAAGTCCTGGATACATTTCAGGAAAAATTTAAATGCTGGTAGTAGTTGTCATTTAATTATACTTTTTATCTGGTACACTTTCAAAGAGGGTTTCAGTTGGCATTTTCTTCTTTGTGTAAATTAATGGGATTGCAGTTAACGATTTGGAGTCACTTTATATATTAAATGAATTTCTGATAAATTGTGAAAATGAATATTTACATATCAAGTTACATCTAACATTTGACTTTCTATTTCAGATGTGTTCTCACTAGGGAAAAACATGATCCCAACCATACAAAAAGATGAAAAATGTAAAAAGGAGGTAAAAATCACTTGCAACAATGTCAAAATTTATTTTCAAGGAGATTTCTACCTTTGTGAGTTCAGAGTCTGTATGCATTTAAATCTCCAGTACAAACTCTGAGTGAAATTCATCAAAAATGAAATCAATCCACATTATCTTAGTACTCCTAAAAGCATGTGTAAATTAAAATATATCACATAGCCAATTCCAATTTTATTGACAGTTCTTACTGCCTCACAGGGATTTGAATGTTTAAATATTTTAGCAGCCACACTGGTTAGTGTTTCAGGAATGTCACTGCCTTAGAAGTATAGTAAAATTCACCAGCTGTGAAAGTCATACAGCAAATGTTTTTTCAAGATTTTTTTTCTTACAATAAAGTATGTTGTTCTTATGTTTATGTATTTACATCCTAACTTTTTCCCCTCGAGGGATTTAATTAACCCTATAATAAATGTGTGTGTGTGTGTGTATGTGTGTGTAATTACTGATGAATGAATAACAAGGTGATCTTTTGTACCTGACATGTTGGTTTTAGAGAACCTCATTAGGAAAACTTTTGCAGTATTGCCTGAGCTAGTGAAGGATTGGAAGATATTTTTAATACTTCTGTGATAATGAAAATAAGTTTCACCAATAGCAGAAGTCCAAGTTAGCGTTATAAAATATTAGGAATAGAAATAATATTTTTCATGCTTTATTACATGCATAAATCTAAATTTATGCTAAGTAAAAGTGTTTAAGGAGAAGATCTCTTTTGCAGAAGAAAAAGTCAAGAAGAAAATTTGAGAGCAGATTATAAGTAGAAATAGTAGAACAGAACTCATCGAGTTTGTTTTACCTTTAAGGAATTATGTTTATGGACATTTTTACATTATCTCTGTAATGCTGGCTTAAGGAAAGGAGGATTTCCTAAATGCTCACATTTTAATAGTTTAAATTTCCTAGGAGGGAGCTATGGGTGGAAGATGGGTGTTAAAAAAATGTGAAATTAAGGGAAAGAACCCCTGGAGCTGATTTTTCTCAGGTTAAACACCAAATTTTTAAAAAGGTAAAACTGATGGCTTTTTTTTAATTTCACAGAAGGCTTAGTTTACAGAGAGGAATGACTTATGTTTCTTTTTAGATCTTTACTTAGCCCAAAGGAAGTAATGATTTTCTAGAATGTACATGCTTTATTATCTAAATTCACTCAAATATCTAACTTTACTCTCCAGCAAAACAAATTTATAAGTAGAGGAAGAAATGTAAAACGTCATAAGAATCTAAGAAATGTCTAAATGAATAGCTGTAACTAGTGAGAGCACGAGAGTCATGGGCAAAGCACTGTGGGCTTAAAAACAGCAAGAGAGCAAGTGTAAACTGCTCTCTTGTCATGTAAGTGTCCTCTACATTGATGTTAGTGTGTCATTTGATATAATTTATAAAAACACACCAAACAACACACCAAAATCCTTCCTTTTAGGAATCTTTCAAATTAATTTGGCTGTGTGTTCATATAGACAAATCTGATGACAGGACCATAAATTAAGGATCGTGACAAAAAAGCACTGTCACTACGACATAGAAAAAGACATCTACTCCTAACAGCTCAGTTTGGGAAGAAAAGTAAGAAAAAAAGGAAAAAGTAAAAAGATTAATTTACTGAAATCTCAGCTATTAGTGAAGTTAAAGTTATATTGTACTGATTAACTCTGTTAAAGAATTAGTATGGTTAGAAAGAATGCATAAAATATAGCCACATGATTCATCTTTGGAATACATTCTATAAATCTCTAGGAAAACTCCACCAGTGCCTGACTTTGATAGGAATAGTACACTGGAGAGTATTAGTGTGGGGAAAGCCTCCCGTTACTGGTAACTCAGGAAATAATAAAGTAATGAAGTCCCATGTCTGTTTCCTACTCACTGTTTTTTACGGTGTTTAAAGTTTTTCAATCCCATCAATCTAGTGGTAATTAGATGGAGATGAAAATTTAGAAATCCTTCTTTCTGTACTGAGAGAGTGCGTACCCGGTAGTGTTTTGGCGCTCATAGCCTCACTAGGATATAAAATTTCGAAGTCTTTGGAACGTACTGTGGCTGCATTAGGATCTACAGCAACTATTAAAACCCAACAGAATAGAAAAGTTCCAAAGATAACATTTGACTTTAGTTTTAAAGGATAAGGAGGAATTTGTCAGACCGGGAAAGACGGGAAGCACCACGTACAAGACAGGGGAATGGTTTGGGTAAAAAGGAGCAGAAACATGAAAGGGCAGAGGATGTTTGGGGTGCAGCAAGTAGTCTGGAGTGATGTGAAAGGAGGATGGAAGGTGAGCCTGTAGTGGCACATGATTTGAGGGGGCGTGTATTTCAGACTAGGGAATTCAGGCTTTATGCTGTGAGCATTTGAGATTTGGTTAAGGTTTTTCTACAAAGAGGAATACTGTGATGAAAGTATGGTTTGAAGGAGTTTATACAATTTTAGCGGCCCACTGGCTTTTCTTATTCATTGAATCCTTGTCTCAACTCCTGCCTCGTTCCTTTATTCTTCTTATTTTCTCGTTAGACGCCGACGTGGTTAGGGTTGGCCTCTGTGTGCCCAGTCGTCTCGTGTCAGCATCCTCGTCTTTCTCATTCTTTCCTCGTCTTCATTTTCATTATTCTTTTAATGTAATCAAAGGCAATTTTTGACCTTTGAATCTAATATGAAAACAGCATTAAAAATCTTTAAACAAGCAAATAGCACTACAGCTCACTTAATTTCACTAACTGCAGTTTCATTATTGTAAGGAGGCAAGGAATATAGTAAATTTACATTTGTGAAGAACAGGAAGAAACCAAAATGTACTATTTCTGTCAGACAATTTCCTTCTGACTTTTTTAAGCTTCTGTTTATTTAATAATAATAATAACTTAAATGAAGATTTAAAAATATGTCTCAGTATCTAATATTGGTATTGGGCCATTCAGTTCTAAATTAGTTTACTTCTTAGAAAAATGGAAATATAAGATATAGTAACCAGAAGTCACGTTTCTCCAAAAGAAGCTTTATTTCTGGAGGGATCACATCTCTTAAAATTAGATCCTGCAATTATTGTTTATTGAGGTAGACACTAACCAAATTAACACCAATATAGTGCTTCTTCTGTTGACAAATTGTGTGGAATGTTTATCTTTTGGATAAAAGCGTAATGGAAAAATAGTATTGCAGTATTCTTCTTACCACTAGGCCAATAAAAATGATTGCTTTGGCTTGCAAATAAGTCTGAATCTTTGTAAGAGGGTGGGAAACATTAAGTGATGGCAAATTAACAGTATTTTATTTGTGCTGATTTATATCTGTTATTAATATGGAGATATTTTAAGTTGTTAAATGGTTTTCACCTAAGCTGTGTAATATATGGCTGCCTCAGATAATGACACTTAAAATTTCAGTCAACATTAAATTTTACTCCTGGGCGGTGAATGATAGAGACTCATTATATATATATATATATATATATATATATATATATATATTTTTTTTTTTTTTAATACACCAGGTTCTTATTAGTCATCAATTTTATACACATCCATGTACACGTGTCAATCCCAATCTCCCAATTCATCCCACCACCACCACCTTGCCCCGCTTTCCCCCCTTGGCGTCCATATGTTTGTTCTCTACATCTGTGTCTCTATTTCTGCCCTGCAAACCGGTTCAACTGTACCATTTTTCTAGGTTACACATATACACATTAATGTACAATATTTGTTTTTTTCTTTCTGACTTACTTCACTCTGTATGACAGTCTCTAGATCCATCCATGTCTCAACAAGTGACCCAATTTCATTCCTTTTTATGGCTGAGTAATATTCCATTGTATATATGTACCACATCTTCTTTATTCATTCGTCTGTCGATGGGCATTTAGGTTGCCTCCATGACCTGGCTATTGTAAATAGTGCTACAATGAACATTGGGGTGCATGTGTCTTTTTGAATTACGGTTTTCTCTGGGCATATGCCCATTAGTGGGATTGCTGGATCATATGGTAATTCTATTTTTAGTTTTTTTAAGGAAACTCCATACTGTTCTCCATAGTGGCTGTATCAATTTACATTGCCACCAACAGTGCAAGAGGGTTCTCTTTTCTCCACACCCTCTCTAGCATTTGTTGTTTGTAGATTTTCTGATGATGCCCATTCTAACTGGTGTGAGGTGATACCTCATTGTAGTTTTGATTTGCATTTCTCTAATAATTAGTGATGTTGAGCAGCTTTTCATGTGCTTCTTGGCCATCTGTATGTCTTCTTTGGAGAAATGTCTATTTAGGTCTTCTGCCCATTTTTGGATTGGGTTGTTTGTTTTTTTTTTAATATTGAACTGCATGAGCTGTTTATATATTTTGGAGATTAATCCTTTGTCCGTTGATTCGTTTGCAAATATTTTCTCCCATTCTGAGGGTTGTCTTTTCGTCTTGTTTATGGTTTCCTTTGCTGTGCAAAAGCTTTGAAGTTTCATTAGGTCTCATTTGTTTATTTTTGTTTTTATTTCCATTATTCTAGGAGGTGGATCAAAAAAGATCTTGCTGCGATTTATGTCAAAGACTGTTCTTCCTATGTTTTCCTCTAAGAGTTTTATAGTGTCTGGTCTTACATTTAGGTCTCTAATCCATTTTGAGTTTATTTTTGTGTATGGTGTTAGGGAGTGTTCTAATTTCATTCTTTTACATGTAGCTGTCCAGTTTTCCCAGCACCACTTATTGAAGAGACTGTCTTTTCTCCATTGTATATCCTTGCCTCCTTTGTCATAGTATTTGACTATAGGTGCATGGGTTTATCTCTGGGCTTTCGATCTTGTTCTATTGATCTATGTTTCTGTTTTTGTGCCAGTACCATATTGTCTTGATTACTGTACCTTTGTAGTATAGTCTGAAGTCAAGGAGTCTGATTCCTCCAGCTCCAGTTTTTTCCCTCAAGACTGCTTTGACTATTCGCGGTCTTTTGCATCTCCATACAAATTTTAAGTTTTTTTTTTTTTCTAGTTCCGTAAAAAATGCCATTGGTAATTTAATAGGGATTGCATTGAATCTGTAGATTGCTTTGGGTAGTATAGTCATTTTGACAATATTGATTCTTCCAATCCAAGAACATGGTACATCTCTCCATCTGTTGGTATCATCTTTAATTTCTTTCATCAGTGTCTTATAGTTTTCTGCATACAGGTCTTTTGTCTCCCTAGGTAGGTTCTACTCCTAGGTATTTTATTCTTTTTGTTGCAATGGTAAATGGGAGTGTTTCCTTGATTTCTCTTTCAGATTTTTCATCCTTAATGCATAGGAATGCAAGAGATTTCTGTGCATTAATTTTGTATCCTGCAACTTTACCAAATTCATTGATTAGCTCTAGTAGTTTTCTGGTGGCATCATTAAGATTCTCTATGTATAGTATCATGTCGTCTGCAAACAGTGACAGTTTTACTTCTTCTTTTCCAATTTGTATTCCTTTTATTTCTTTTTCTTCTCTGATTGTCGTGGCTAGGGCTTCCAAAACTATGTTGAATAATAGTGGTGTGAGTGGACATCCTTGTCTTATTCCTGATCTTAGAGGAAATGCTTTCAGTTTTTCTCCATTGAGAATGAATTTTGCTTTGGTTTTGTCATATATGGCCTTTATTATGTTGAGGTAGGTTCCCTCTATGCCCACTTTCTGGAGAGTTTTTATCATAAAAGGGTGTTGAATTTTGTCAAAAGCTTTTTCTGCATCTACTGAGATGATCATATGGTTTTTATTCTTCAATTTGTTAATATGGTGTATCACATTGATTGATTTCCATATATTGAAGAATCCTTGCATCCCTGGGATAAATCCCATTTGATCACGGTGTATGATCCTTTTAATGTGTTGTTGGATTCTGTTTGCTAGTATTTTGTTGAGGATTTCTGCATCTGTATTCATCAGTGATATTGGTCTGTCATTTTCTTTTTTTGTCTGGTTTTGGTATCAGGGTGATGGTGGCCTCATAGAATGAGTTTGGGAGTGTTCCTTCCTCTGCAATTTTTTGGAAGAGTTTGAGAAGGATGGGTGTTAGCTCTTCTCTAAATGTTTGTTAGAAATCACCTGTGAAGCCATCTGATCCTGGACTTTTGTTTGTTGGGAGATTTTAAATCACATTTTCAATTTCTTTACTTGTGATTGGTCTGTTCAAATTTTCTGTTTCTTCCTGTTTCAGTCTTGAAAGGTTATACCTTTCTAAGAATTTGTCCATTTCTTCCAGGTTGTCCATTTTATTGGCATAGAGTTGCTTGTAGTAGTCTGTTAGGAGGCTTTCTATTTCTGCGGTGTCTGTTGTAACTTCTTTTTCATTTCTAATTTTATTGATTTGAGTCTTCTCCCTTTTTTTCTTGATGAGTCTGGCTAATGGTTTATCAATTTTGTTTATCTTCTCAAAGAACCAGCTATTAGTTTTATTGATCTTTGCTATTGTTTTCTTTGTTTCTATTTCATTTATTTCTGCTCTGATCTTTATGATTTCTTTCCTTTTGCTAACTTTGGGTTTTGTTTGTTCTTCTTTCTCTAGTTTCTTTAGGTGTAAAGTTAGATTGTTTATTTGAGATTTTTTCTTGTTTCTTGAGGTAGGCTTGTATAGCTGTAAACTTCCCTCTTAGAACTGCTTTTGCTGCATCCCATAGTTTTTGGATCATCGTGTTTTCATTGTCATTTGTCTGTGGGTATTTTTTTATTTCCTCTTTGATTTCTTCAGTGATCTCTTGGTTATTTAGTAACGTATTGTTTAGCCTCCATGTGTTTGTGTTTTTTATTTTTTTTCCCTGTAATTGATTTCTAATCTCATAGCATTGGGGTCAGAAAAGATGCTTGATATGATTTCAATTTTCTTAAATTTACTGAGGCTTGATTTGTGACCCAAGATGTGATCTATCCTGGAGAATGTTCCGTGTGCACTTGAGAAGAAAGTGTAATCTGCTGTTTTTGGATGGAATGTCCTATAAATATCAATTAAATCTATCTGGTCTGTTGTGTCATTTAAAGCTTCTGTTTCCTTATTTATTTTCATTTTGGATTATCTGTCCAATGGTGAAAGTGGGGTGTTAAAGTCCCCCACTATTATTGTGTTACTGTCGATTTCCTCTTTTATAGCTGTTAGCATTTGCCTTATGTATTGAGGTGCTCCTATGTTGGGTGCATATATATTTATAATCATTATATCTTCTCCTTGGATTGATCCCTTGATCATTATGTAGTGTCCTTCCTTGTCTCTTGTAACATTCTTTATTTTAAAGTCTATTTTATCTGATATGAGTATTGCTACTCTTTCTTTTCATTTCCATTTGCATGGAATATCTTTTTCCATCCCCTCACTTACAGTCTGTATGTGTCCCTAGGTCTGAAGTGGGTCTCTTGTAGACAGCATATATATGGGTCTTGTTTTTGTATCCATTCAGCAAGCCTGTGTCTTTTGGTTGGAGCATGTAGTCCATTCGCCTTTAAGGTAATTATCGATATGTATGTTCCTATTACCATTTTCTTAATTGTTTTGGGTTTGTTTTTGTAGGTCCTTTTCTTCTCTTGTGTTTCCCACTCAGAGAAGTTCCTTTAGCATTTGTTGTAGAGCTGGTTTGGTGGTGCTGAATTCTCTAAGCTTTTGCTTGTCTGTAAAGCTTTTGATTTCTCCATCGAATCTGGATGAGATCCTTGCCGGGTAGATTAATCTTGGTTGTAGGTTCTTCCCTTTCATCACTTTAACTATATCTTTCCACTCCCTTCTAGCTTGTAGAGTTTCTGCTGAGAAATTAGCTGTTAACCTTATGGGAGTTCCCGTGTATGTTATTTGTCATTTTTTCCTTGCTGCTTTCAGTAATTTTTCTTTGTCTTTAATTTTTGCCAGTTTGATTACTGTGTGTCTCGGTGTGTTTCTTCTTGGGTTTATCCTGTATGGGACTCTCTGCACCTCCTGGACTTGGGTGGCTATTTCCTTTCCCATGTTAGGGAAGTTTTCGACTGTAATCTCTTCAGATATTTTCTCTGGTCCTTTCTCTCTCTCTTCTTCTTCTGGGACCCCTATAATGTGAATGTTGTTGCGTTCAATATTTTCCCAGAGGTCTCTTAGGCTGTCTTCATTTCTTTTCATGCTTTTTTCTTTATTCTGTTCCGCAGCAGTGAATTCCACCATTGTCTTCCAGGTCACTTATCCATTCTTCTGCCTCAGTTATTCTGCTATTGATTCCTTCTAGTGTAGTTTTCATTTCAGTTATTGTATTGTTCATCTCTGTTTGTTTGTTCTTTAATTCTTCTAGGTCTTTGTTAAACATTTCTTGCATCTTCTCGATCTTTGCCTCCATTCTTTTTCCGAGGTCCTGGATCATCTTCACTATCATTATTCTGAGTTCTTTTTCTGGAAGTTTGCCTATCTCCACTTCATTTAGTTCTTTTTCTGGGGTTTTATCTTGTTCCTTCATCTGGTACATAACCCTCTGCCTTGTCATCTCGTGTGTCTTTCTATTAATGTGGCTTTTGTTCCAGAGGCTTCAGGATTGTAGTTCTTCTTGCTTCTGCTGTCTCTAGACTCATTATATATTTAAAATATTCCTTGTGATGCCTGCTTTAGAAGAGCATAGATGTGTAGATCTTTATGGATCTATACATATTAGGTAAGCTGTTCAGTTGTCTATAAAGTGTAAAACTAGTTAAATAAGAGGGCCATTTTAATTTTTGTTAACTTTTTCAATTTAGTGCTTTGTTTAATTTAAATAGATTATAATGTTCCCAATTTAAGTCAACATACAAAAAATTCAATATTCATAATCTCAGATTAATAGAAAATTATATTTTCACTAATACATAAAATATACTTGACAGATCAAAACTGAATTCTGACAAGGCTCATAACAAGAAAATGTATAGCAATTCTTAAAAACAGGATTGTGTTCTTACTTTTGTATGTTAGCACAATCAGTTATATTATGGGAGATGCCATGCCTTGATTAATGGCATTATTGATCATGAATAAATGAAAATGTCCTTTTCTAGAACTTAATTTGGGTTCCCTTTTAAGAAAGTCTAACAGACAAAATTCCAAATAATATACTGATACTTAGAAGTCTGTTGGTATGAATCTTCAGCAGAAAACTGAGTATGGCTTAAGCTAGAAAATACAATTATACTCAGCTTAACAGTGATGTGAACATTGTGAATTCAAGGCACATTTTGAACACCATTTGTATTTCAGAACTAAAAACTGAGCTGAGAATAAGAGCTTACAGCTAGAAGGGAATTAAACATCATCTAATTTTTAGTCTTCAGTGCATTAGATTTAAAAAATTGAGACCTAAAGTCACATAAACAGCTAAAATCAGATCTATTTATTGGAATCAAATTTCCTGACTGTAAGTCTAGTGTGTTTATACCATAAAAAATAGACTCACCTGACACAGTGCCATACATATATATATAAAGTTAAATAGTAAATATATATTATATAAAATTTTGCATACATACATATTATACATTAGCAATATACATACTAGCATATATAATATTATATTAGCCTTTATAATCAAGGAAAATGTTACATTATAGGATGAAAAGCCTCAAAATTAGAAACAGGAAAAAAAGTTCTGATTTTTATTTTTTGTTCGATTTGGAGATGTAATTTATATTCAACACACACATATATATGTGAAGATGTATATATATTTATATGTGTATTTATATAGACGTATATATAGTGAATAATATAATTATGTATATACTTATATATATTTTTTCATCCCATGGATGTTAATCATAGTTCATCATCATGGACAGAGCTGGCACAACGAGATAGGAACACATAGATTGGAAGCCGAAAACTTAAATTTAAATTTTCCCTTTTACCTACTAGCTGGCTGTCTTTGGAAAATTGGTTAATATCCCTGAGTCTGTTTTGTTTTCCTTTCTGTAAAATGAGGATAATGAAACCATATTTGCTGGTTGTAGAATAGGTTAGAAATAATGCATATGATGTGGTCAGCAGAGTCATTTCGTGTTGTTCTATTTGTACTGTGACCCACATCAGCACAGTGAGGCCAGTGGACTCTTTGTTTATGTTTCAATGTCATATATCAATGTACTAACAGCATTTAAATCTGAAACATATATTTCTGATTACTTGGATACCTGATATCCAGAAGTGGAATTATTATTTTAGTATACATGAAATGATCCTTGGGAATTGAATAGCTAGTTATGATTTCATGTCTGTAAGTCTTTATTCTTCTTGGCTAATTGTGATCTGAATTTTTATCAACAATAGATAAAAACATGGACTTTGCAATCAGAAAGACTTGGTTTAAAGCCCTGAATTAGCTACTTCACAGCTCTATGGGCATTTTATTTACATCTCCTCGTTTCTGTAAAAACAAATAAATAAATAATACTTTCCTGAAAAAGTTATTGTGAGGGCTAAATGAACTAGCTAGCACATTTAAAAAGCTTATCACAATGCTTGCTACAGAAAACTCAATAAACGTTAACTACTGTATTATTATAGTCATTATCATTATTACTAATTCTGTGACAGTTTTCATCTTTCTTAAGAAATCAAACCTACTGCGTTAGTATGTTAGCTTGTCTTCTCTTAGTGGAGGGGGAATGGTTAGAGAAGTCTGAATGACTAAAAGGGGCAGCAGTAAAATTGATAAATCTGTGTGAAACTGATGCTTGATGCAGGAGACAAGTGCGTTTCAGAGGTACCTGATGATGCTGAAAAAAAAAAAGAAAGAAATAATACTTAATTTTGCACAATTTAAAAGTATTAAAGTTATGGGTAATGGGATAGATAACAGTGCTTTTAGAAAAAGATATATAATCAGCGATCTGTTGGTATTAACATGGGGAGACAATGAATGGAATTGCTTATTTTAAGAGTAATCACATTCAATTAGTTAAGATCCTTTCAAAATCTGATCTACCCATTATTTTATAGCTTATTTTGTTTTTACACTATAAAATAAGCCTATATTATTGGTTGGTCTATTTCTATAATATTTCTATAATTCTATACAAGACTACAAACTTATAAATGACATTGTTAAGGTAATTCACCAAAAGAACTGATTAATAGCTATAATAGAACAAAAATGAAAGAGACAATTTAGGAAAAGAAAAGGAAAGGCTAATTCATGTTCCTGGATAACATAACTTTTTAAAAAGAATTTTTATTAATTTTCGGTTGTGTTGGGTCTTCATTGCTGCATGGAGGCGCTCTCTAGTTGTGGTGAGCAAGGACTACTCTTCATTGCGGTGCGCGGGCTTCTCATTGCGGTGGCTTCTCTTGTTACAGAGCACAGGCTCTAGGCATGCGGGCTTCAGTAGTTGCAGCACACAGGCTCAGTAGTTGTGGCATGTGGGCCCTAGAGCACGCAGGCTTCAGTAGTGTGGCGCGTGGGCTCAGTAGTTGTGGCACACGGGCTCAGTAGTTGTGGTGCACAGGCTTAGTTGCTCCATGGCATGTGGGATCTTCTCCTGGACCAGGATTGAACCCATGTCCCCTGCATTGGCAGGCAGATCCTTAACCACTGCACCACCAGGGAAGTCCTGGATAACATACTTTTAAAACTAATTCATTTTAATGGCAAAGTCATAAAGTCTAACCTAAAAATGACCAAAGATAATAATAAATAGATGCACATAAATTTACTGAAGGAAAACAAGATATCTCATGGTAAATCAACATCTTTGACTTTAATCAAGATTAATGTCATTAAATAAAACAGTTATAGGTTCCTACTCTATATATCTTTTATCTATCTTTCTATCATTTATCTATCCATCTATCTATCATTTATCTACTGTCAAAGAACAGGATGATTGCACTATGGTCCTAAGTCGTTATGAAAATTCTATTCTTATTTAACACAATACAGATAATGAAATAATAATGAAACAATGAATTGATCAATATGAGCATATTTGAACTACGAAAAAAATAAAAGACCTGAATAGTAAAACATTATGCAGTTCTAATTTCATTCCTATATAATTTTGGTTATCAACATTGTAATAGAACTTAAAAAACAATATACTTTAAAAGACTGTTTTTTAATAAATGAAAAATATTGTCATATTCTTTTACTCATTTGCAAAAGGCTATACTTCTAATATATCTCTCCCCTGATACTTACAGTTGGAGTGGAGTGAGACATCAGTTGATTTCGGGTTTTATTCTGCTCTGTTCCAAGGCTTTTTCAAAATGTCCCCTTAGAGACATTCCTTCTGTATTTCCTAATTCTGGCTTAAGGCCATTCCCTGAAAAAAAATACAGGGAGAGGTGGGGTAACTTTGGCTTCTGAATGCTGTCTAAAGACAAAGAGACTATCACTAGAGTCTTCAGTGGACTTATCCTTTCTTTGCTTGCTGAACTGGATTTGAGTGTTATCTGTGTTCAGAGGAATGATTTTGAGGAGAGTCTCCAAAAGATCTTGTTCCACAGCACAGATTTTCTAAATCTCTTTCTTTTTTTCTTTTTCTGTGCAACTTGGGATGTTTTATATCACCCTCAAGATCTTTTCTGTTTGTTATTCTCATTATTTTTTTTCCTGAGATAGTACTTATTAACCTGTGCACCAACTGATATGGTGGACCCAGGAGTAGTTGATTGATTATATGTTCTTAGAACTATTTTAAATTTCTCCCAGAATATCTTTCTCTTCTGTCTAGGCTTTAAAAAGTCTTAAATATTTACTGTGAGCTCGTACTGAGACCAGGGCATAAAATTAAGTCCCTTAAAACAGGAACTTGCTCTATTCTCAGGGAGATTTAGCTTTAGAAGGTAATTTAGCTTTGAGGATTTTCTTCTGACTAGAGAAAAAGAGTAGTAGGTCAGAAGAGAAAACAGCAAGAGGTAACTAAGGAGCATGGCAGTTAGTTAAGTTCAAATTATGATATGAAGTTTCTAAAAGAGACAGTTTAAAGGATTTTACCTTAGTCCAGGAATCCTTTAAGAAGGTAATTTTTGAATCTGAGTTTCTTTTGGAGACCTCCTCAAACCAAGAAAAATCCACACAATTGAATATTTGGGATTCTGTTCCCTTTTTGCTTTAAGGGCCTTTTCATATGAGCAATTTTATCTATATTGAAAATTCCCCAAATTTTCCTATATTATCATCTTAATCAGCTTGAACTGCCATAACAAACTGCTCCAGACTGGGTGGTTTAAATAACAAAAATTTTTTTTCCTCATAGTTCTGAAGGCTAGAATTCCATAATCAAGGTGCCAGCATATTCAGTTTCTGATGAGAGGTTTCATTTCTGGCTTGTAGCTGATGGCCTTCTCATAGTTTCTATATATTGTGGAGAGAAAAAGGGAGCAAACTCTCTGGTGTTTCTTCCTTTGAGGGCACTAATCCCATCATGAGGCCCCCATCCTCTGGATTGCATCTAAACTTAATTATCTCCGAAAGGCACCATCTTCAAATACCATCACATCAGGGGTTTGGGCTTCAATATATAAATTTGGGGCGGGGGGGGGGACACAATTTGGTCCATAGCAATTATCTATGTTGAAATTATTTCATTTAGAAAGATAGCACTTGAATTAGACATTGTGAAAACTGATTTAAGAGACAAACATGTGAGAGATTAGCAATGGTTGGTCCAGGTGTTTTTGTGCCTTGTGTCTGTACCATGGAACAAAAGAGTTGGCTGTGTCTAATTTCTGATGGGTGAGTGAGTAGAGATGAGATATATCTGGAACTAAACTGTCATGGACAAAGCAAGACAAGGCTGAGGATAGTTCTCATGTTTCTGTGGTAGGTGCTGCAAAGCAAAGTCTATCTTATATAGCTGTTGATTGAACAAGATATTTTATTTGTTAGTTCTTTGTGCTGGCTCTAGTGTCACTCTTGTTGAACTTATGTCTGTTCTCTTTCCTGTGTATTAACTTCTATATACCCACCAAAGAAAAAGGTGAGAACAGTCAGGAAGATCAGCAATATTTTTAGTAACAAGACAAATTTCCACCAAGTATGAATTTTTAAGTCTGATCGGAAAATCAAAAGATCCTAAAAGCCCAGATCAATCTCTGACACAATTTAGTACTACGGCCAGAGAGAGCATTCTCCATGCTTTAATAATGTCTAACTGCCATTTGTTCTTTTCCAACATGACAAAGAGAGGAGAAGATAAGTGAGGGTGAAGTTAGAGTGTAGCCGTTTGAAACACTGACCCTGGGCTACCTCTATAAGAATTTTACAAAGCTGGCATTTTTCTCATAGCTATTTTAGTTTTTTGCCAACTTATCAAAAAAGTCACATCTTTCAAATTCCTTTAACATCTTTATCATCCATTATTTAATAAGGACACTAATCTTGGCTTGTGTTTGCTAATATTTGTGCTTCCCACAGTAAATGACAAAGGTGCCATTACTGTGATGACATATTCTGTGATGGCAGATTGGATTAGTATCATTAATGACATTTTTCTGATACTAATATACCCATGTTTTATTTTATGTTGTTGCAAATATAGCATTGATAATCTGAGAATAAGTAAATTAGTATATATAAAAATGAATTTGAATATTAAAAACTCCTATTTTATATACACATAAATTATTCATGGATCTAACAAATACAAATACAATCTAATACAAATTATTTCTCATGTCAAAGGAGGATTGCAGTATTCAGCAGTCATACTAAAGAACTTGTCAAAGACTGGTGCTTTCTCTGGGCAGAGGTCAGTAGCCTTTCAGAAACAGTGTTCCAGCGAATGTCTAAATGAAAGCTTGTGATTGAAGTAATAATGTAAAGGTCTCGTGGACCAGTAATCTTCAGTTCACACTGGAATATAAGTTAAATTATGCTATGTCTTATTTAAATGTACATAATTTCAGGACACTGCAGTAATATAAAGTATAGATATGACTTCCATCCATCCAGGAAGGTTAATGGGGCTTGAGGAAAGGGAGTGTTGTAACAACGAAAATTCCTCAGAATTAAGACATTTGTTGGAAAAGTTAGATGCTTTCAGGTAATTAACCTTTTAGGGAGATACCTAGAGGAAATTAAGAGAGGTTTGATATTGCTGTTGTGGTTCCCTCTTCCTCCTTTTTAAACTGCATGGTGCTCTTATGGGAATATTGGGCTGTTACAGTTATTTGTTATATTTGATTGAATGCACGGAATGTTGCTGTATTTCTTCACTTATTTGATTATGTGTTTCTAGAGCGTTTTCTTTTACTCATTGGATTAGCAGTATATATTTTTCAAGATTAGCTCCCGTGGAAATTTACCCTTTGTTTATGAATTTAGAACTTTGGTCCCACAGGATGAAATACCAACCACTTGGCTTGATATCTGTGGCTCAGCATAACGCAGCCCCAGTGTATTGATAGTTTTGACCTATGCAGTTATACTTCCCGATTTTCACCAGCTCAACCATAGATTGTAGCCATGCTGATTTCCTCAAAGGCCATCCTTATTCTGGCTTCTATATTTTTACTAAAATTGGACTGTCTACCTCCTTTTCATCTAACCAAATCATACTCAAATTAGTTGATGATGTCACTTTCTCTTCTAAATAGAAATTTAGGTAAAGAATGAACAGACTTCTAAATATTAGGTAATTACTTCATATGAAGCAGAATAGAAGGTGGCTAAGGGAAGATGAGTTTTTTTGGCAATTCAAAATCTGTTTTAATGATAGTAAGGGGTGAGCAGCCCCAAACCATTAGCTGCAATATATTTAACTTCTTTGTGTTATTTAAATCATGTATTCAAACTATATACCTTACACATTTCTTTCTGATTTGTAATTCATATGTAAAATTCTGAAGAGTGGGATTTTTTTAGGAGATAATTGAATAATTTATATAACTTCTTAAGAGTGAGGATGAACATTATGCAGATTATATTACTCCTCATACTTTTGCAAAGTGAAACCCGTTAAATAACCGTCAGTACTGCAGAACTAAAGACTAATCAATTATGTCTCATAACCTGGGAGAGTTTCTTCATATATCTAATTTCTTCAACAAAGATTAATAATTCATTTGATGCTTGTTCTTTTATTCTGGTCAGCCAAAACGGTATTGCCAAAGAGGAGCAGAGAAGGGAGAGGGAGATGGGGCAGAGGGGAAAAGGGAGGAGGAGAGAGGGAGATTTGTCATCTGATAACATTGACTGTTATGTTTGCAGTAAAAAGAGATATATAAGGAATAAATAGGGCTTCCCTGGTGGCGCAGTGGTTGAGAGTCTGCCTGCCAATGCAGGGGACACGGGTTCGAGCCCTGGTCTGGGAGGATCCCACATGCCGCGGAGCAACTAGGCCCGTGAGCCACAATTACTGAGCCTGCGCGTCTGGAGCCTGTGCTCCGCAACTAGAGAGGCCGCGATAGTGAGAGGCCCGCGCACCGCGATGAAGAGTGGTCCCCGCTTGTCACAACTAGAGAAAGCCCTCGCACAGAAACGAAGACCCAACACAACCAAAAATAAAATTAATTAATAAAAAAAAAAAGAAAGAAAGGAATATATAGAAAGATTCAGTTGTTAGAAAAATTTTATTTATTCAATAACTACTCATTAGTGAATGATATTCAATCTAGTTCAAAAATTAGAGGCTGGAAGATGTGAGAGAAAATTTACTGAGATCTTTCTGGGAAAAAAAAAAAAAGAAAAATTACCTAAAATAGTTTCTCTTATTACAACCTGACTAGTCCAACCACTACCTTTCTGATGGTGTTGAAATCAAATAGCAATAATTCCCTGAGGGGCTAGGGATTTTTTTTTTTCTGTTCTGTTCATTATTGTAACTTCAGAGCCTAGAATATGGCTGGCCCAAATATGGACTTAAGTATTTTTTGAATAAATTGTCTTGTTTATTCAAGTGAAGTAATGGGATAAACATATAAAGTACTAGCTATTCAGTAACTATTTTAATTTGTATTAGATTATAAATTCCATGCTGATTAAAAACTAAAACTTGCATTGCCGCCTTGATTCATATTGTATTGTGTGCGATAATCATCAGTATTAGAAACAAGGAAATAAACACCTAACTAACAAAGTTCCCAAGACAGAACAACTTTGATTGGGCTGATAGGAGAAGAAATATGAAGTGAGTGTAAGCGCTGACACACAGGACACTTAGAATTTTTTTGTGTAATGGCAACACCTATAGGAAAATTATATTCAACACAGTTGTATTCACATATAGTTAAGTAGAATATTTCCTTTTCCGTAAGTTTTAAAATATTTCCTTTAAAAGATTATAGTTTATTAGTGGTTCTATTCTTGCTTCCTTGACAAATCCCTGTAGAATATATTTAACAATGTATAATGTTGACATACTTAACTAGAAAGAATGGTAGTAAAATGCATTTTGGTTTAACTATCTGTCCTCTGAGGAAATTAACTGTTGCATATGTGGAATGTTTTTAAATGCTTTTATATTCTACTATATAAAGCACCTTTTCCCCCTCCCTTAAAAATATGTTCTTCTGTGTTCTACAGCCTAGGATATCAGATTACAGAAATTTTAAGTTAAGCATTATTTAAATGATATATGCCTTGTCATTCACATTTTCCCAGAATGGATAACAGCTATGATTTCATCTTATGCCTAGAAAATTCACAAAGAATTATTTAGACTGGTAGAGCAGACACTTATTTGTCTGTACTTGCTATAGTGAAATTGCTCCAAGGATAGCTCCAAGGCTCTTTCGAAGTTTGAGATGAGAGACATAACTGGGAAATTCAGCACATTTACCAGATTTTTTTTTTTTCTCTAAGTGAATTGAATATATATGTAAATATATATATTTTTGTTAATATTTTTTGTTTCCATAGTATTGAGTCATAGACAAGTGCTGAGTGAGAATTTTAACTATCAATTAGTCCCTTGTAATTTTCATTTATAAATTTTAAACACACTAACATGTGGACAAGTTTTTGTGGCACTTATGTCAAGAATTTTTTCTGTATCACTGAGGTAACACTTTTAATGAAAATCTGTCCAGGGGCATGAAAATCAATTTGTCATTAGTTATATAAGTGCTCTTTATGAATGTATTGTTTATTGCTGTGTAACAAATTTTCCTAAATCTTAATGGCTTAAAACACCGAACGTCATTCATATTTCATGATTTTGGGGGGTCAGGAATTCAGACAGCGTGCAGCAGGAAGATTTTTCCTCTGCTGTGTGATGTTCAAGGCCTCAACCAAAATAAATGCCCTTTCACTCACATTCAGTGATCAGTGATGCCTGGCAACTGTGGGCCAGAACATCCATGTGGACTTAGATTCCTTTCAACATGGCAGCTGGGTCCCAGCTGCCAGTGTCGCAAGACAGAGCCAGACAGAAGGCACAGTGCCATCTGTGACCTAGCCTTGAAAGTCACAGGGCATCACTTCCACCACATTCTTTTAGTCAAAGCAGTCACAAAGGTTCAAAGGGAAGGAACTGAAACCCCACCACTCAAGTAGAATGTCAAAAACTAGCAGGATGGGATATATATTAATGTGGCCATCTTTAGAAAAGACATTCTGCCATAATGTGTTTTAACAGTCCTGCAAAGTTGAACATGGAAAGTTTAATGGACAATGTAACTTCTACTTGAATTAATCGGAAGCAGTAAACCACAGATAATGATGTCATTGTAATATTACATGTGGAATCTGTGCCATGGATGACAGACTTCACAGACCTCTAGTGCTACTATTGTCCCTGTATATAGGCTTCTGTGGAAGCCTGGAGAATACATAATCTAGGGTTTTATACTCTAAATGATGGCAGTACCGATGAAGGAATGCTGATAATTTTTTTAATACCTAAGTTATCAGAAAGCAGTAATAGTTGTTTATGACTTTATTCTTTCCAGTACTCTCTATATTATATATGTGTGTAAATGTATAAATGTGTATAAAATGTATATGTATGTAATATGTGTATCATATAAAATATTTATATATGTAATATATATGCATATGTGTTCATACACACAAACTCTGTACAATATATTTTTAAATAAACTAACAATCTAGATCACATTTGGAAGAAGGCAGCCAGAATGACAAAGTAATAACTTCTCAAAATTAGAATTGTTGAAGCATCCGCTGAATGGCCTGAATAGACATGTCAGAGAATTTGAAATGGAAGAGGATAGTAGTAGGAGCAATATAGATTCAGTCATTAGGTGAGATTTCAGACTGAATATCCTTTTATTTATTTATGGTTTATTTAATTATTAGTATTAGTACAAATAATTTCGAGTCCTATTCCTAAAGTGACCATTGTATTAGTTTAGTAGTGCTGCCATAACCGAGCACCACAGACTGGGTGGCTTAACAGAAATTTATTTTCTCACAGTTCTTGAAGCTAGAATTTTGGGTTTGAGGCGTCTATAGGTTTGATTTTTTTTTCTGAAGCCTCTCTCCTTGGCTTTTAGACGACTATCTTCTCTATCTGTCTACCCTTGATCATCCCTCTGTGTGTGCCTGAGTCCTAATCTCCTCTTCTTATAAGGACACAAGTCATATTGGATTAGGACCCACCCTGATGACTTCACTTTAACTGAATTACATCTTTAAAGACCCTTTCTCCATATACAGTTACATTCTGAGGTACTGGGGATTCTCCAATAGGAATTTGGGGGGTGGGACACTGTTTAGCCTATAACATCCATGAGATAATATTTTTCTGTTTATTAAAATAAAATTACACTATACATAAATTTCTTACTCTGCAGTCAGGAGAGAAGAGGGAGTCAGCAGGAGTTTATAAATGCTTGTTCATGATCAACATTCAAGAAAGTCACTGGCTATTTCCACTTGCATTTGATGTGTCAAGGATGCATTTTTGCCTGCCCCAAACATATTAGTGCTTGAGTTATAATAATAAAAATAGGTAATCTTACAAACTGAATTCACAATTTTACATTGTTCTATTTTTGTCTATCACTCATGAGGTTTCCATTTTATTCCAAAAAATATTTGCACAATGTAAAGATTTGTGAAAATAGCTATTCAAAAGCTGAGGCAAGAAATAAATTGAGATTAGATTGGTTAAAAACATGAAATTTCAAGGGACAAAATTTTACAGTAAATCTGATAACTGTCCAAACGTGTTACAAGATGAATGGTTACTATTGTACACCACAACAAAAGTACCAGAATTTACTGGATAATGTGGGATAAGCCTGACTAAATTTAATGTTGCTTTTTACATTTTATAGTTTCGTCCAAAGTTTCCAGGATATAGTTATTTTCATGTCTATTTCTATATATACTTTTTCTCTAATCAGTTTTTACTTCAGGATATTAACAATTTCTGTGCAATTCTTTCAGATCTTTAAAAATATCCCAAGATGATATTATCCTTACACAATATGGTTGTACAAGATATTTTTTTAAACTTAATTATTATTTAAGTTACCTCTAAATTAATTTGAAAGTCTTTTCCTCTGGCTTTTGCCAGTTCTTTTCTCTCATCCGTCCATGCTTTCACTATGTGTTCCTTTTTGTAGTACACTGAGAATTGTGTTTCATTTTAATAAAGGAGCAGGTAAATATAAACTGTGATTATGCGTTTGAAAGCGAAGTTTAACACCTCTGAATACTCTGCAGCCTTAACTGTTTCCCTCCTTTCCATGGCACTGCTGCTTTCAGTGACTGCAAGTCCTCACCGTTTCTCACTTCGTTTCTTTCAGTAGCATTGTCAGTGGTCTCACCCCATCTTGTTCCTGTACTTAGATATTGCCCAGGCTATTCAAAGCTGATCATGTTGAAATGATTGGTAGCACATCTCCATTAACTTCAGAATCAGATAGTAATAATATTTTAGAGATGCTTAGAAGGTCCTTAAGGTATTGACAATAATCTACGTCGCTGTTCGGCAACTTCTTGCTCTCGTCTAGACCCCTGCCACATTGAATTATTTGAATTTTTCAAGGTATATAACATTTTCTCATATCTCATTGCTTTTTAGCACTTTCCTCTGTGCTTGGCTAGCACCTTTCCTTTTCCCTAATGCCTCACTTCATTTTTCTTTCTCTCTCATTCACTGGACAAATATTTATTGAGGGCTTCTTTGTATTATATATCCATAACATATAAGTTATATATAAGTAAGAACTAAGTAACAAGGAGTGAACAAGATAGCAGCAATGCTACTATTACAATCCTGCTGATTACTTTACCTGGCTGGCTTCTATGTTAGCACTTCCTATTTGGTATTATTTTCCGCCTACACTACGTTACGCTTTGGCAAATACTTTGTCTTTTACCTTTATCAGTCCAGTACCTATTACAATGCATAGACATGGTATAGCTCAGTGAATGCCACTAATGTAATGAATATGTGGACCTGCTTTTGCGGAATGTGTGTTTATTCATAGTCATGATACAATGACTTGCATTTTATCTGCTTATTTTCAATTTCTTTTTCAATTCTGGACTATTATTATTTCATCAGAAGAGGCTTTTATAAGCACTGTGTTAAGGACGTTAATTCAAAGAAAATACTTAGAGGTTCACCCAAAATCGAATGTAATACCAAAATGCCTTTGTTGACTGGTGTATTTCTCAACCAGAGAAAGAGAACCGGTAGACTGGCTTATGTGATTGTGGCGGCTGGTTGGGCAGAAGCAAAACCTGGAGAGCACACCATCAGGAAGGGCAGGCTGGAATTCTTGACATGGGCAGAATTTTAAACTTCATCAAGAAGCCTCAGTTGTTCTTAAGGCTTTTCAACTGCCATTTGAGTAAGGCACACCCAGATTATTTACCATAGTCTCCCTTACTTAAAGTCAACTGTAATGGACTGTAATCATATCTGCAAAACATCTTCACAGCACATCTACATTAGTGTTTGATTGAATAACTGGAGACTGGTGTATCAAAAAATCAGAAGTCGTTAGTTATAAGTAATAATATGTGGTAACATTTTAAAACTTCTTTACCATTTCTCTAGCATTATCCTCAGCACTTCACAGGCATTAATTCATTTCATCCTCAGAACAACCTAAGAAGATATTATTATTCATATTTTACTGTTAAGAAAAAACTACAGAGAGATAAATTTGATTTGAGAATCTATTCCGTTAGAAGATATATATTCCACAAAAGCATGTATTTTTGTCATTTAAATTCATTAATGTATCTCAAGGCCCTGTAACGTGCTGGGCAAGAAAAATCAACAGCAACTGATTACAAATAATTTTGAAAAAATAAATTTTTCTAAATTATATGTCTTTATCATAGATAAATGTATCTAATGATGGGTTTCATCTTGACACTTGACACTCATTCTCCAGTGGAGCAATAGTAAAACAATTGTTGTCGGTCATTTTGAAGGGCAGAGTTTGGAGCTAGAGCATTTGTATGATGAGTCAAAATTATGTTCTGAGGCAAATTGCCTAATGATTATACAGTTTTCTTAGGATAAAGAATTCAGATGTAAGAATATTATTGAATAGAAACATGATTGAAAACGGTCACCTATTAAATTTACTCTATTTCAGAACACTTGATGAATTTTATTTAAATGAGAATCAACATGAAGTATGGTCAGTATCATGGGAACTAGAGGCAAATTGAATTCTGGTTTTGCACCTCCCTAGCTGTGTGATCTTGAACAGTGTACAAATGGGGATAATAATAGTACTTACTGTATAGAATTTTTCTGAGGGGTAAAGACAATATTCTAAGCATAAATGCACAGTTAATACACAGAACTAAGCCTACCACATAATGTTCTTTTTTTAAAATGTTTAAATTTTTTAAAATTTATTTTATTTATTTATTTTTGGCTGTGTTGGGTCTTTGTTGCTGTGCCCGGGCTTTCTCTAGTTGCGGCGAGCAGGGTCTACTCTTCGTTGCGGTGCACGGGCTTCTCATTGCGGTGGCTTCTTTTGTTGCGGAGCACGGGCTCTAGGCATGCGGGCTTCCGTAGTTGTGGCACGTAGGCTCAGTAGTTGTGGCTCATGGGCTCTAGAGCGCAGGCTCAGTAGTTGTGATGCATGGGCTTAGCTGCTCCGCGGCCTGTGGGATCTTCCCGGACCAGGGCTCGAACCCGTGTCCCCTGCGCTGGCAGACGGATTCTTAACCACTGCGCCACCAGGGAAGTCCCACGTAATGTTCTTTAAGCATTCGTTAAACAAATGTTAGCCTTTCGGTGAGTTAAGCTTTACTGTTGGGTTGTTATGTGGTAAATACATGGATCCTGGATATTTGGAAAAAACAGAAAAGTGAACACTTCCAAGTCATAAAGCAAATTCTTTTCTTTTAAGCTTACAGTTTGCTCATTGATAGTAAACTATTCTGATGAGTTAGAGTCGGGACTTCAAATGTATAATACTTATAAATGATACTTATAAGTTAACTGTGCTCTAGGAACCTTCAGTAATTTGAATGTATTAATTTTGCATGAAGGAGAAACATGCCTCTCCTAATAAATCTTTGGCATTTTTGTGAACATTTATTAAAATATATTGCTTTTTGATGCTTTAAAATTGATTTTATAAATTAAAAGACCAAATAAAGATAGAAGTTCAGTAATTAAGTGAAATAGTTTTGATATACAAAACTGGAGAGAAAGAGCAACTTAAAATTTCAATGTTTAGGTTTTGCATCTCAGTTTATTATGAGTGTGCAAGAAACATTTTGTAATAATGGAGAGTCATTTCATGTAATAGCATATTCTTTGTGGTATAATAAAAGGTTACAGGGCAAAGTCAGACTACTCAGTGTTAAACCTAGAAATGATTTCTACTCTGTCCCACGTTTTACAGATTTTGGACTTAGGGGTCCAGTAGGTTTGATCATTTTTAGTGTTCATATACTCTACCTAGAAATAAGTGAGAGCAGGGCTTAGAACAAAAACTTAGGATAAGTAATTCTTGGACTCTCAAGCATTTTCCTTCATTTTAAAACCCTGCTTGTATAATCTCATAGTCAATTGTCAGTTTATCATGTTGGAATCACTCTTTTCGTAGTAACTGATGGTTGCTGACAACTGACTTCCTCTGGATGTAGTCCTAGCAGTTCGATATGCAACCTTCTCAGAATACCCCGATTAGTGACCCCAATCTTGGCAAAAAGGCTCTATCTGTCCAGCAAGAAATGGGAACTTCAATTTTTCAGTCAGCTGTCCTCTGACATTCCTAGTATTAGAAGCCTGTGATGGAATTGTCTGCACTTCATAAAGTACGTTTACAACAACAATTCTTTTCACAGAAGAGCAAATTTAGCATATAAATTTGTAGGTTAATGCCTCAAATTGTTATTTGCATCTTTAGTTGGAAGCAATAGTGGAAAATGTATTGATTTTTTTCAACTCATGGATGCTGGAAACCTACTTGAATATGCAGTGCCTTGACACTGGCTCATGCTTTTTAAGTTACATTATGAAATAATTATCTGCTGTTCCTTTTTAAAATTTAGAAGTTAATAAAGTTTTCATACATTTTTAAAGCTAACTTTATAAGTACGATTAAATAATGTGAGTAATTAAAAGTTGGGAGTTCCTGTTTGTTTCATTTTCTGCTTTCTCCTAAAGCCAATTTTTCCCATCATAAGAGTTAAATCTGAATGGTGAACCATTTATACTTGATGTAATTTGGAAAGTACAGAAATCATCCTTGCCTCAAGCCAGGGTTCCTACAATTTTGACAGTCCCTAAGCATGCCGCCATGATTCAATCCCTTAGATTAAAAAATCAAAAGCCCCTGGTTGTATGGTAATAGATGGATTTGAGGGGAATCTATGAAATAAGTATTGTCGTTTTAATAGTTTTAGAATGATCAACTAGTCTAGTCATTTACAATGTCTTCTGAAAAAGTGATCTTTTGTGGGGGGAGAAGGAGGAAGAAGGAGAAAATATTCAGAAAATGAGATTAAATTTAATCTGGCTAAATTAGAAAAATAGTTTTCCTGAAGGATTTTCAAGAAGTTATACTGTTTTGAGGCCAAAATCAGTATTTCACACATCTGTTCATCTACTCTGTTCTCATGACTATATTTTAACGCATGTTTTATTGTTCTTGTTTATAAAAGTAAGAAAAGATCACTATAGGAAATTTGGAAAACACTAAAGACTATAAAGAAGAAAATGAAATCAACTGCTGTTGAATAACCCAAACTTTAACTCCTGTAGTAATTTTTATATGTTTACCTTTAAAATGGTATAGTATATAAGCAATTTTTCTCAATTATGAGAAAAATTAGCCTTATTTCATAAAGTTCAACATAATTAGCAAACCATATTAACTTATCTTACTCCAATACTTTTTGTAAAAATTTGTCTACTTAATCCTACAAATGTGAAAAATCATGAGCAATACTATTCCATAAAAATTGTGTATTGTTTTCTTCTTGTACCTCTAACATGTTTAAAAATGTACTCATTGCCGTATTAGCGAAGTGGTAAGGTAGAGACTTACGTTGGCTAACAATTATGATTCGCATTTTACTTTCATTGATCTTATAGTGTAATTTCCTTTCAGAGTCTAGCAATAATTCAGTATTTGTATCAGAAATATTTAAATTTCTCTCTGCTTAAATAGAAATTTGTAAGGCGTTTTGTCAGGGAGATTAAATAAATATCATTTTGATTTTTTTTTTTTCACACACACACACTGTATTTTATTTTTACAAGAGATAAATAGACTGACACCAAGCATTGTACATGGATGACCACAACAAAAGCAACAATGATTGCAATTACCAAACACGAAACACACTCATACTATGTCATAATATTGACATTTAGTCCAGTAATCCTCCACTGTAACAGCTCCTTTACTTTGCAGTGAAAATTGATTTGTATATTCTTTGCCTCTGAGTCCTTGTGGGATTTTTTTTTTTTTAATTCAGACAGAAAGTCACAAAAATTATACTCATCCTCATCAGTTCACTCAGTCCCATGTAATTAAATTTTTTTTTTTCATCTTGATCTTTTGTTAGCACTTTTATGAGTTCATCAGTTTTTCATTAGAGTTCTGAAAATGCTTATTCATTCAGTTCAGCAGTACAGTCAGTTACCAGAAACCTGTACTTGTCAGAGTCTTTTCCATGAATTTCTTAAAGATGAAACCCTTTTATAGGAACATATTTGCAAAAGCATCAGAGTACACACAGAACTGTCTGTAAATGACAAAAGACTTAAAAATTTTGATATATAGACTGTCTCCTTTCTTGCTGACGTCCATGTCCTTTTGTAAAATGCTCTAGGAAAACAAAAGTTTATGATTTTTTCCCAAAAAGCAAATGTTTAAAATCCACTAACTTTGGAGGTCTTTTTCAAACTTGAAATTTCCTTTTAATCTGTATCATAAAGGTTTCTTTTAATGGCAAATATAGTGTTTTCCCCTTTAGTTAGTAATATTCCTATGATTCTTCAAAAGTAATCTATGCATTCATGGCATGGTAAAATATGATAATAATATTCAACAACTCCTATGATAACCAAATTACAGAGTAGTTCACATCATGGCCACTGTGTTATAAGGTTATGGTTTACTTTTTAAATGTCGACCATGGTTTGGAAGAACAACTTTTGATATATCAGAATATAGTGATCACATGAATACCCATTACTCTTTTGACCCTCAGAAATCCTTTCTCTTCTCAGTGACATATTGCTAAGATTTCTTTTATTTCTTTTTTTTCTTGCTGCCTCAGAAAGGACAGCCTAGGCATATTCTTTGTTTTGAAAAATCTGTACTTCCCTTTTATTATACTATTCACTTCTTTTGAAGTTATAAATTCTCTATTACTTATTTGCCTAGGTTACATTTATTACACTAATTCTTGTTTTTTGTGATAAATGCAATTTAAAGATATTAAAACTTGAGTGTGATTTAATTTCAGCTTAATATAAAAACTCAGTCATTTACATGGAGCTCCCAACCGTCCATCTTTAGACAGGTCCATTAATTGTCACTTTCATCATGTAAAAATTAAAGGGGCTTATTTTCTTATTGACCTAGTCATTGATTTTTTTAACTGCAGTATCTTTGAATTCAATGTCAATTGTTTCAACCTCTGTATCATAAAAATTAAGTATTAATACTCATATTACCTTAAGTAAACAAATGATCCCTATTTTTGAAAAAAAAAATTATTGTTTACTTAGAGCATTTTCCCTGCTCATTCTCTCTTTTCCTTTTAAAAAAAACAACTTAGCTCTATTTTCCCTCATAGAGATCTAGGTAAATGTTTTCATCTGGTCAGAAGTTTTTTGCCCTAATATTTGAGAAATATCTCTAGAAGAAATTAAAACTTCATTAAAACTTGGGGGAAGGGAGGACATTTCTTTCTTGTCCACAGGAGAATCCTACCATTAAGCATATTTCTTGGAACATACCAGTTACTTCACTCGATATTTATTGAGTAAGTGAATGCTATCCTTGAGAAATGAATCAGTAATTCTTATTCTTAGTCTGTTTCATCATTAGCAGTGTTTAAGGCAACAGTGGAATTTAAAAATATAATAGAGTTTTCTTCTCCCAGCTATGATTTGTTTGTTTTAGACTCAAAGCTCATGCCAAGAAGAAGTAGAGAAAATTAAATTAAAAAAAAATCTTTTGATGGCATTGGAGAAATGATGAGGAAACCACTGCTCCACCTCTTTGACACATACTGCACAGTAATCTTTGCTTCTTGAGTGCCACAAGATGGTTTTAAATTCAGTTCTGCTTTTAGTGGTCATCTGTTTTATCTGAGACTCTCATGCTGAGCAGATTAATAATTCAGCAGATACTTTTAGGGGAAAATTGAAGAACATTGGGATCATTTCTTACACCTCTTTCTCTTTGAGATCATGGGCCCACACTTCTCAGTGACTTGCATGGTCCTATTGTATGTTTTGTACTGTCTTTCACTAATGTGTGCTGTCATCTTTAGTATTTGCCTCTTTCTACATTGTTGTCCCAGTCATGGTTCTTGAAATGAGTACTTAGATCAGTGATTATTTGTCGTTCATTTGTAATCAATTCAAATATCACTTCCAGTACTGTCAGTTTTTATTTCTTTGCCGCACTTTCATTTCTTTTGGCAAATTCCTTCATTAGATTATCCATTTTTGTAAAATGTCACGTGGGTTTAACACTGGGAGAGAAGGAAGCAATGCAACTATACACTTGGATGTCTTGCTAAAACTGAGTAACAGATGCATAGTGACCAATGCTTGACAGACTTTGAAAGAAGCAATGTGTGTGTCACTGGTCATGATGAACATCTCTTATTTGTGTAGTGATTTGTGGAGATTAACTGTGTGTAATTAGTGCACTTCTTATTCTTCAATGAAAAGCTTTTTTTAAATGAAGGATTATAAAGTGTGGGCAACACCTTTTCCACTGTGTGGCTTAAAAAAAAGTAAACAAAAGGTGCCTAAGGTCATACAGCTAGTGAGTGGAAAGACAGAATAGAAAATGATAATTAAAGATAATTTAATGGCAATTAATGTTTTAGTTGAATTATCTTTCATTTGACTGAAAATAAAAAAGAGAAAAAGAGAGAACAGTCAAGAAATAATTGTGACATTTACAATTATTATTTCTAATAAAACAGTTTGCCGGGAGGATTCATACCACTCTGTGGTCTCATGTGCTGCTGTAGTTCTCACTCCTATGGACCCAACAATAGAGATGAAGAAAAGAGAAGAACTAAAATTTCCTGAGCCTTCGAAACAGTAAGTTGTTCATTTGATTTTTCAGAGTTTTGTAAAACCTACTGGTTAGATAACTGATCAGAATTTGATCACTAAAAAATTGTGCTTTATAATGAATGTATTAATATTAGTATATTGAGAGAACGGAAATAAATTTTGCACATTTTAAAAAATCAACTTATCCTAATAATGCCTCAATGAATAACTTCTGTCTTCTGACTTTGTGTGTTTGAGCTATATGCCTTTCAAGTTTCATTTTGTTACCTCATCTCAGTGATGTGAGTAAGTAGACTGAAGCACTTCATTTCCTTAACACTGTGATTATGGATGTACTGTTCTTGGATTCCTTATTATATAGTTGTAGTTTTTAATGTTCTAAAATATGATCACTTTTAAATATAAATTTCTTAGCCTTAAGTTGGTTTGTACTTTATAAGGAATGAAAGTTATTTTTAACTTTATACTATTTAATGTTTCCATGTTTTTTTCCATTTAAACAGATCAAGCTTCATTTAAATTTAAATTTGATCTTATATTGAATAAATAATAGATTTTTTTCTTATAATGGCCAAATAATTAAATTCATAATAGCAAATGTAAGGTACATGGACTTAAAATATCAAATAAACTAGGATTATTTCTAGTTATGTATTAAGTAAATTAAAAGGGAAAACCTACTGATGATTTTCCAGTCAAAGTAGTGCCATGCTTGCTTTAAGGTCTTGGGTAGGAGACTAGGAGATGTATGGTGTTGCCAAGCATTGCTGGCTGCAGTAGGAGTTACCTTGTGGTACCTACTATTTTCCCCCATTAGATTAACTGTATCATACTTGTTTGTTTCTTGATGTCTTTCTACTGGATAAGCTGCTAAGACTGAGTTTCCTGGAACATAATAATGTCTGATACTCTTTGTGAAAATCAATTAGAAAATCCCTTAATGTTACATTCAGTAATGTCAAAGTCAAATAGAGCAATGTGTATATTTGATGGCATGAAGATAGTATTAATATTCTCATCATAGAGGAAAGGAATACTAACCAATTCAGAAAGTAATGATTGTAATTCAGTTTTAATACAAGCTAAAAGTGAAAACAATTCAACTACTCTTAATATAGTCTAATTTTTCAGTTCCAAAAGCCTTTTTTATCTACTAGGAAGAAAATTACTTCTCATATGTGCCAATTGAATTATATTGGAAAACTCAAATGCATTTTTTGCAGTGTATGTATGTTTATATTTGTAAATTGGATCTTAAATTCTCTTAATTATCTTTCAGTGACTCTATTCAAAACTGGCGAATAGTATTATTTGTTTACATAAAATGTCTTTTTTCCAGTCTTAGATACTTCATAAATATTCATTCTTCTTTATTCTGAGGTATAGATTGAAGTAGACAGCATTTATTAACTGGCTGTTCTTTTTCTTCCTGTTACCGTACATTCACTCTGATACTCCTCTGTATTCTCTGAATCTACTTTCTCATTTAAACACTCTCCCTCAACAGGATCATTCATTCATTTCTATAGGTTTTGTTATTGTTTTTGTTTTTGAGTCAGAGAGATCTTGGTTAAAATCTTAACTTTTCTACATATTAGGTAGAAATTGGAGACATTTTACTTAAACTCTTTGTCTTTTTTTTTCTACATCTGTCAGAAAAAATGGGGTGATATCACCATCTTTACAGGGTCATTGTTAGTGTTATGTGAAGTGATATTGTTAAAGGACCTGAAATCTAAAAATCCATAAAAGTGTTAGTTATGTTGCCCCTTCCATAGCTTCAGCTACCAACGTTACTGGTGATTTACAGATATATATTCTTCTCCTGAAGGCTCTTCTTAATGCAAGTCTAATATATAAAGTTCTCGACCAGGCTTGTCTAACTAGGTGTCCTACCAGAATCTTTTACTAAGTATGTTTAAACCAAATTAATGACCCTTCTAGCCCCCTCGAGCTTTTCACTCCTTCTGATTTCCATATTTATGTAAAGCAACCATTATTTTTCTTTTCTTAAAATCTTGATATGTTTTTTCCTCACATCTCACATTCAGTTAGTTATTGATTACTTGATTAACGTCTCTGTTACATTTTTCTTACCATTTGAGCTGACCAGGAAGGCATACAATTCTTATATTTTAAAACTTTTTCTAACATGTATATTCAATGAGATCTTAATAAAGCCATTCAAATAGTGGTCATCTATCAAATGGAGATTACATATGCCCTCCATACCTCACACTGCTGTTTTGAGAATTAAATGATAGGTATGGCTATATCGCAAGAACACAATTCAGGCGTAGTGATTAATTCAAAACTCTTGTTTGCCACTGAGAGAAGCCCCGATGTAAATTGATTTCAGAAAAATCAAGGGTGATGGTTGTTATTGGCTCATGTAACTGAAAGTGTAGAGGTAGAAATTTCCTCAAGTATGGTTGAGTCTGGTACTCAGACAATGTCAAGGAGGGTCATTTTCTCCATCTGCTTCTCTTTGCTCTGCTTTCTGATCTGTAGTTTCCATTTTCAGAGAGGTTCCTCTAGTGACATTACTACCTTCAGCAGGTACTGAGATGGGTTTTTATCTTTTCAACAAATCCAGTTGAAAGAAATGGTTTCTCATTCCCTTTAATCAAAACAAAAAGAGCCCCATATTTGAGTGTCATTGGCTTTGACCAGCTTAGCTTGTTTGACATGACTATGCTGAAGCAATCACTGTATTGAGGAATATTTGATGATTGATTGGCTAGAAACAGGTTACTTGACAAACTGTGGAGCAGAGGGTAGAGATGAGAGGGAAAAGGTGAGTCCACACTCACAATATGGGTGATGTTGGGAAAAGAAGGCAGGTATGACGCTACGAAGTCAAAACAATGGATACTCAATATAGGTAGTAATATTAGCACCATTAGTTTTAAAAGTCAGAATTCTTTATTATGTTGAAACTATGGACTTTGAAATACTACATTAAAATATAATCATGTGTATCTTCATTTCTTGTTTTAAATGATTTCTCACCTATTTAATTTTATTTCATATTATTTGATCCAGCTGTGCTATTGAGAGGCAGTATAACTTGATGGTTAGGAATTCAGGCCTTGGGCTAGTTTTTGATGCTTTCTTAACCATAGTTTGTTTCTTTTTAATGTGGGAGTTACTTTATCTTACAGTGCAATGCCTAAAACAAAATATGAAGGCAAGAATATAAAATTTTTGTAATTGTTTACAACATATATATTAGGTAAATAAACATGCCACATTTTTATAGATGGAGTTACTAAAGCCCTATGTAGTATTCGTTTTGTGTATTTTGGATTTCTCATTAGGAAAATTAATAACCCACCAGTATAATACTAAGATACTAGAATGCTATATGTTGAGACATTGTCTTTGGATACTTAATATTCCCTTTAAATTCAGGATGGAATTATTTCTTTAAGTAAATTTTTATCTCAGATTTT
This sequence comes from Balaenoptera physalus, assembly GCF_965194825.1. Lineage (NCBI taxonomy): Eukaryota > Metazoa > Chordata > Mammalia > Artiodactyla > Balaenopteridae > Balaenoptera > Balaenoptera physalus. The sequence continues at coordinate 11,229,613 of NC_138884.1, forward strand.
ACACACTTCACATGATGAATTTGTAAACAATTGAGTCTTTGAAACATAGGACTCACAGAGTCCATGTAGTTTAGAACTCATCAAATCTCTTGCTAGGAGGAACTGCAATAATCTTAGTATATGGGCTTTAGAATACATAAGATTGTACATACAAAAGAATATGTAAGATAATGTATTTTGATGCTGTTGTAATTAGGTGAAGAGGTAAAACATGCACTTAAAAAGGTAAATCACAGTATAAAAGCAACAGATGCTTTTTCTCCAATGTAAGAGGTAGATTTTCGCCAGGCATATGATTGTTTAAAGTTAAGTCAGGTTTATTGATATATCAGTATAAATTTATGAAAGTAAACCCAGAATATTGGTCTTAAATATACCATACCATTTTATTGATGTATCATTTTAGAGTGTAAGAAACATTTTATGACTGAAATACTTATATTATTTTACCAACTTTTAGTCATATTCTGGTGATTAATAAATATTCTATATTTGACAATTTATTTTTAAATATTCTCATGTATTTATCAATTTTAGATATATTTATTGTAATAAGAAAAAAATAGCAGTTATGAATTCCTATTAGGGATGAAGTATAAATTTTTCAGTGTAGCAAGTGATAGGGAGGAAATGCCTAAATCTTTTAGAAGGAAAGCTACATTCTGAGCATTATAGTGGGAGAGAGTCAGAGCTTGTCTCTCATTTTCATATCTAAAGTTTCCCTTAATTCAGAAAACGAAGGTGTGGATTTTACTTTACTTTTCAGTCTAGTCTAACAGGTAGCTCAGAATACCATGGAAAGGATAAATTTGCTGGAAAAAAAGAAAAAATCCCTGTGATCCAATAAAATTATACAATTTCCAAATATTTGACCATAAGCATAGAATGTTGTGATCAAAGCTTTGAGTATGAAGCTTTATAAATTTAAAAAATCCTAATATTGAAAATGTATGTCCATATATCCAGTCACACTTAGCATGTTACTCAAACCTAAACATTTCTCAAATCACAGATGTGAGCAAATGAGCGCCTCATGAAATGTACATACAATTCAAAATCTGAAGAGAATGAAAGAATACAGCTTCCACGATTGGTTATAGATTTTATTTTGTGCTTTTTTTAGAAATATGTTTTTGAAATGCATACACTCTGTTTGTACATACCATGGCTCAATATCTGAAATGAAGGGATTTTATGGACAATTGTAAATTTGGAAATATAGAGGTGAAAGGGAAAGAGAAATTATCCTGTTACTTCTTTGTCTATTTCTGTGTTTTTATTTTATTTTATAGAGAGAGATCTAAACTTCCTAATAATGTGATCTATTGTTTCATTTTATGGAAATGAAGCATTACCTAAACATTTTGTCGTTCAGTCCAAGTTTCAAGGTCTCCATGTAATGATTCATGTGGTTGACCTGAGGAAGGCTCATGGAGCTGCTTCCGAAAGGTCACGGATGCTATCATTTAGTATAGAATGTCTTATTTTTTAAGAATGGCTAAAACTACCTATTTTATTCTTAGAGAATGCTTAAGAATATAAGTTTAAAGTTCTATCAGCTCTTTTTATTTAGTTTTATAATAAATGAATAATGTATGTATATTAAAATAGGAAAAGTTTAAGTACTCTCTAATGTCAGCTATAAAGTTATTACACAAACTCTAGTTTCCAGCTCTCCTTTACAAATTTCAGGGGAACATATTCATTTATCCTTTTAAATAGACATGTATTCATTAATTTAATCCATAAAAAATAGATAGTTCTTGAGTATTTGCTTTGTTCTTGGCACTGTGCTCAGGGCTGGGCATTTTGAGTTGAAAGGCAGGCGCTGTCTCTCATGAAACTTAGAGTGTAGTCAAGTCAAGACACACATTGATTGATTAATTGCAACAATGCAAGACTGTGGAAGTGACAATGGCTATAATATAGAGGTATATGTATATCATGTTATAAGGGCTTATGGTAAGGGGCTTTAACATGGCCAAGAGAGTCAGGGAAAACTTCCCTGAGGAAGTGACACTTGAGCTAAGATATGGAGGATGTTAGTTAACTAAGTGAAAATGCAAAGGAGGAACTTAGCAGCAGAGAGAAGGGCTTGTTGAAATATCCTGTGATGGCTGGGAGCACGGAGAAATGAAAGCTGGTGGGAGTAAAAGGGAGCCAAAAACATGTTTCTAAGCAGGGCCCAGGTAACACAATCAGATTTCTCTTTAGAAAACTTCGTCCTGGTTTCTTATAAAGAGCAAATTGGGTGTGGTAGGGGCATTGGTATGATGGAGCTGGCTTGGGAGAACCAAATTGTTACCATTTCTTTTCAACTCCAGGTTCAGTGATCTCATGTTGGATGCTTTCACTCAGCCATGGTGAGCGTATTTACACCACAGTAATTGGCAAATTCTATAAATCAGGGCTTTTCCCCCTCCCAGAGTACTCGTTGTTAACTATTTACCAGCACACCTCTAAATGGGGGACAGGTTGAGTGTCTACAGTGAGATCATTTAGGTGATTGCTGACAGCAGCTTGGACTAGGGTGCTGCCATTGGAGATGATGAAATGTGAAAAGTGAACTCAGTCAATATATTTTTCAGAACCTAGGCAAATTATAGTTATTAAACTAAAACTTATAATACCAAGCCCTTACCAAGGATAAAGAAGAAACTACTCACTGTATGGTAAGATAATATATTATTGTGATAATCCTAGCATGTTATTTTGAATTAGTAATAGTTTAGTCAAGGGGGAGTTCTGATATTCTTTTAATTTATATTGGGTATTATCAGTGGAATTATATAAGTGGGAAACATACGAAAATGCATTTTGCACAAAATTCCTTGAATTGTTACCATTGATTCTCACTGAAAATGCATATAAATGTAGGTAAATTTCATGTAGGACCTTACGTAAATTCTTATGATTCTTTACCAATAAATTTCCTCCTATATTTGATCTGTAGCCTTTAATTACCAACTATGACTTGGTGTCTTAAAACTCTCGCATTTAAAAAAACAAGTCAGAAACTGAGGCATGACATAAATGGAATCACATAGTTTGTGTCCTCTTGTGCAACGCATCTTTCACTCAGCATGTTTTTTTTTTTTTAATGCTGAATCAAAACCCCACATTTGTTTATTTATTTATTTTTAGCTGGTTGGGTCTTCGTTTCTGTGCGAGGGCTTTCTCTAGTTGCGGCAAGCGGGGGCCACTCTGCATCGCGGTGCGCAGGCCTCTCACTATCGCGGCCTCTCTTGTTGCGGAGCACAGGCTCCAGACGCGCAGGCTCAGCAGTTGTGGCTCACGGGCCTAGTTGCTCCGCGGCATGTGGGATCTTCCCGGACCAGGGCTCGAACCCATGTCCCCCGCATTAGCAGGCAGATTCTCAACCACTGTGCCACCAGGGAAGCCCACTCAGCATGTTTTTGAGATTTTTCCATATTGTTGCATGTGCCATGGTCCATACCCGTTTATTAGTGAGCAGTGTTTCATCACATGGATGGGTCAGAGTTTGGTTAGTAGTTCAGTCCTGTCCTCTTTGACCTTGCCTTGCAAACTCACTGAATCACAGAACCACAGGGCCTCTGGGTGTGGAAGAGGTGTCTTAAAGGCCAGCTTAATCCCACCCCGCCCTTACACTACTTACTGATTTTCAGTGATTAGTACACTGCCCATGAAACAGTTGCCCAACCCCTGCTCACATACCTCCAGTGACCTGCCCTCGGAGGGCAGCTTCTTCTGTCCTTGTCCGGCCTTGCCTGTTGGGAAACTCCTCTTCATTTTCAGCTTATATCTACCTCCCTAGGTCATCGCCACAGAGGACCTAGTTCTTGTCCTGGGTCTAGGCACAGACAGTTAGCTTCTTTTTCCCCCACAGAAGCCATAGGGATCCAGGAGGCACAACTACCACCCAACAGTGTGCTGGTAAATGTTTAACTTATAGCTCTAGTTTAGTTATTTTTGTTGCTGTATAATATTCCATTATATAAATGGATCAAAATGTATTTATCCCATTTCCTGTGAATGGATGTGTACATGGCTTGCAATGTTTACTTTACAAACAGTTCTGCTCTGAACATTCATGGGCTCCTGCAGCTGGCAATGGGTGGCAGAGTTGTAAGGCACATGCATTTTTCACTTCAGCAGACGGTACTAAACCACTCTCCAGGGGTCCTCATTGTCCTCACCTTTGTGCACACTTAGCCTCGTGAGGTTTTATACTTCCGCAAACCTTATGCGTGTAAACCAGCATCTCATTGTGGTTTCGATTTGCATGGACTTCTCTCTCCTAGTGATCTTGAGCATCTTTGCAAGTGCTTATCGGACATTTGTTTTTCCTGTTCCAGAAATTGCCGATCCGTATCTCTTGTCCATTTCTTTACTGAGGGATTTCTTTCTTTTATATTTACCTGGAGAAGTTCTTTGTATATTCAGATTTCCAAACTTGAATTGCTATGTGCATTGCAGATCTCTTTTCCAGTTGGTGGGATGTTTTTTTAATAAGTTGTGACTTCTGATAAACATAATTTTCATTTAAAAATGAAACTGGGGCATAAACATGGTAAGTATCAGGACACTATCATGAATATGAAACAGCCCTCTTCCCATGCAGGTTTTCAAAAGAAACGATAACCTGTTTTGTGATTTTGCTCAATTCAACAGTGGAGAGGGCTGTCAGAGGAGATAAATGGAGAGATTTCTGTGGAGAGAGCTGTGGCCTAAATTTGAGTCTCCTCCACAGCTTTAGGAGAAGTTGGAGCTGGGAGGAGTAACTTTCTAATCCCAAGTCTAGTGAAGGGTCTTCAAGAGAATCATTCAGAGTTTCAAATGTGTTTTCTGCAATTGGAAACACAAAAGACAGATGCTGATTTATGCCTGAGAAAACTGAAGCAGAACACAGACTAGACTCTGACATCCGCCCAGAAAATCTGGAGAGTGAAGATGGGTTGGCCAACCGTGAAGGCAGAAGCATCTTGAACTCTCAAGAGCTGGTCAGGGAGACCACAAAGTTTTTTGTAAACTATTTGGAGTGACGAGAAAACCCAGGAGATAGAGGCGAAGGATACCCATCCCCTCTCAGTAAGGGAACTGCAGGAGAGTGGCCCAGAAAGAGACCTCTGAAGAGACCACTTTTGTGCCCATTACTAGGCCCTAGAGCCAAGCACAGTTTCCTTAAAACTCTTCTACCAACTGAGAACCTCTCCCCTCTACCTTTCATCCTGGTGGCAGGAGTACATTCACTGTGAGTCCCTTGTAAGAGGATCCTTCTGTGTTTCATAGTATCTATTCACCTTATTGGAAAATGTCACATCAGTCACTGGTTTATTAAGTTAAAAAAAAAAAAAGACTCAAGAAAATTGATTGTTTTCATACTTCATGTGTTACTCAAGAACCAGTGGATTTTAATTCCAAATAAATAAAAATCCCCAGAGAACCTGCTTCCCTTGATTGAGTGTTGTTATTTTTTTTTCTGCTCCTTAGTGAATCATAATATCTGGTCCCTTGTGCAGACCAATCAAAAAATCCTATTGTAACATATGCATCTGATCTGAAAATCCTTCTTTGTACAGTGAACACACAAATGCTGTTTTTCAGATGAGTTGGGACAGCCTGATGACTGAAGTGTTTCAGTTCATCAGTGCAGCACAGTACCATTGTACTCTTTATAGTATAATATAAATACAGTTTATCAGGTCGCTAAAAAAGACTGCAGGTGCATCACCATTGTAGTGAAGGTAGCTCTTATCACAGATTAAAAGGATGATGCCAATTTTCAACTGCCCCTGCTAACATCATCCCATGGAAAAATTATGTTTTCAGATAAATGAAATATTTCAATTAAATTTATTCTGTAATGTAGATAATAACCTAAAATTATTTAATAATACCATAAACAAAGGCTATATTACCCAATATCAGTTTCCTGTTTTTCCCCTCTCAGGGGAGCTAGACTAGTACAAAAAAATCGAAAGCTTTGAAATCTAACGTATCTCTACTTAACAGCAAGATGATGTAGAGCAAGTTATTAATTTTATTGAAATCAAATATCCTCATTGATAAAATAAGGACAACAGCATTTGCTTTGTAAGGCTGTTTTAAGTATTCTATAAGTATTCAATATATAAATGTAAAACGGGTAGAATAATTCTGGGCACAAACAAGAAAAACAATAAAAAATAACTTGATTTGATATCTCTTGGAGGAAGAAGTTGGTCATGAAGATAGGAGAGGAGGTCTATAAAAAAACGTGATGCTCTATGGAATTTATGATTTTAGATATTTCCTCAAGATTACCGATTCATAATATGTGATTGCTTAATTTTTAAAGGAGAGTTTTTTCTTCTGCTAGACTTGAGTCTCTTTTACAACAAAATCTTTTTTTTTTAATCTTCTCTAATACTTAGGATAATAATAACTAGTAGGTACTCAAAAATACTGGAGAATTGTTTGATTTTATTTATTTTTGAGGTAAAATAAATTATCTTTAATTTAGAAAGTAGAACCTTCTATTCTATCAAATTGAAAATAAAGTTAGGTTTGATTAATGCATAGCCACTGTTAATCTTTCAGTATTAACATAGTAAATATTTGAATAATTGATGTTTGAAGATGCCACATAGAATTCAAACAGTAATTTTATCATACAGATTGATAAGAAAGATCTGTGAACTAAGAGTTTGGAAACCTGACTCACATGTCTGGGACAAGGCAAGACTGTTTGTATTTCTAAACCATAGTTCTCTGTAAAACAAACACTGGCAGCACAAACTTCAAAGAGACAGTCTAAGGAGTGAAAAGTCTAGGAAAGCATCTTATAAAACGTGAAAGAGCCTACTTTGCTTTGCTTTTTAGAGGAATCTACAATACACATTCATGAATATTCTCAAATCTCTGAATTAAAGGATCCCCACAATTGCTGGAAAAATCAAGATTCTTTTAGACTAATTCACTCCCATGAACTCCTATAATATTTGAACACCTCCATTTATGGTACTTATTAGACAAAAATATAATTGCCTGTATTCTGTGCTCTCACCAGACACTGAAGACAGGTATTTTTTGAGGACATATATTCTATCAATATTTTTTGTTTGTTTTTTAATCTGTGCTTAGCGCAAAATTTTATACAATGTAGGCACTGGAATATTTTTTGTTGAATTTATAAATACATTGTTTAAAATAATATATTGGTGTATTCAGTAGCACTTACATAGTTCATACTGAGTGTCATGCACTATTCTAAGCTTTACAAATATTAAGTCATTTAATTCTCCCAACAGTGTTGTGTGTTATTATCCCCAGGTTACACCTGAGGAAACCAAGGCACATATAGATTAAGTAATTTGTCCAAGATGACCCTTTTAAAAAAGAATAAATTATACTTTCTTTTCAGTTACTTTAATTACTAAATGTACAACTTGACACACTAGACAATCATTCTTGTTTTTCATATTCAGTTCTTTTTATAGATTTTTACAATCTAAAAAATACGGATGCCATTATAAGACAATAATGCAAAGGATGATTAGCACTTGCAAATCAACAGAATAAATAAAAGAATTTAAGTAACAATATTCTTCACTGTTGATTATCACAGTCAATCAGTGCCTCTTCATTTATGCATATATTTCTCCTCAAATGAACCAGGAAGAAAAGAAAACTTTTTTTTAATGCTTCTGTCCTACTTAGTGTCTTTCATTTTATTAGCTACTTGTTAACACCCTTCTGTTGTTATTTTCTCTTTTTCATGTTTCTTCAGAATATAACTTTTTTTTTTAAAGTCTTTATTGAATTTGTTACAGTATTGCTTCTGCTGTTTATGTTCTGGTTTTTTGGTCATGAGGCATGTGGAATCTTAAGCTCCCCCACCAGGGATGGAACCCACACCCCCTTCATTGGGAGGTGAAGTCTTAACCACTGGACCGCTAGGGAAGTCCCCGGAATATAACTTTAATTAAGTTCATATCAATCTGGTTAAAGTTACATATTTTGTCAAGGAATAAAAAGGTATATATCAATTTAGAGAAATAATATAAGGTGGGAAAAAATAAAAGGTGTTCTCTCCAACCAACATATCCATTTAAAATGTCACATGCTTTCAGAGATATCATAATACAGTGCATCAAAATAAAGTATTGGTAAAAGAACTTACATATTTACTTTTTAAAGAATTTAGTTATTGAGTGACTTTTACAGAATTAAGTAAGCTTAGTATTTTCTCTGTAACTTGAGACCAGAAATAACATCATGTTCATGATTCTGTGTGGACCCAAAAGGCATAATGAAGATGTACAAGGAAGATATATACAAAGATAGATTATGGTATAAGAATGGATATTATAACAGTCAATGAATGTAGCAGGCTTCTTGTCATTGAAATTTTTATATGACTGTTTTTTATATGAATGATGTAGGTGGATTTAGGCCATAGAGGTAACAGGACCCAGTGATCTTTAAAATCTCTTCCAATCTAGAGAATCTGTTCCAAACAAGACCAGCTGCATTTTGTTGTTGTTATTATTGTTATTTAAGTCAACGTATTATATATTTCTTTGATTTAAAGATGTTATATTTAACTTAAGACAATTAAGATATAACATGGTCAATTACAACAAGATTCTGATTTTTTTTTTAACAAAACTAAATTATAAGAAAAGATTTTTAAAGGATGCTATGTTTTTATATCAATTAATTTTCTTTGTATTTTCTATGTGTTTAGTTATTCCATGCCAGTTATTATTTCACCATAAGGCTCTATTTGTCCCCCCCCCCCCCATTTTTATCTCCTCTTTAAAATGAAGAATTTAAAATAAATATTTTGTTAACTTACATAATCTCTTACTCTGACATTCTCAGTTGCTATTTTAACATTTCTGTGTGCTATGTAATTTCAAAAATTTGACACGCTACACAGTAAGAATTAAATATTGGTGAAATTACAATAATTTTCTATTTTTAAACATTTTTGTCATTTAAAACCTATTCTATTATGTTTATATCAATCTATAAACTCCAGTATCTTCTGATCTGAAACCAGTCACATTCCAGATGAAATTTAAACATTTTTCCCCCTTAGTAAATACATCATGTTTCAGGATATTCTTGTTTTCTTGTCCCATCCTATCACAAGCTGATTGACTGAATAATCATCTAAGTTAAATGTGTAAATGCCAAAAGTCTATATTAGACCAAGGAGATTCACAGAATTATATGTCTATATAATTTTTTCTACTAAGTGTATTATTTCTATTGTGTTATAAATAACTACGAAAATAATCCCATACTTGACCATCCACTCAGAACTGGATAATATAGTAAAGCTAAAGAAGTAATCTCTCTTTTTTCCTATTTTCTATTTTGAAATCAATGCATTTCAAGAGAAAATGCTCTTTTGCTTAAACAAATAAAACTGAAAATTATTGCATTATATTGAACTGTACACACATGCTTTATCCTTTAATTGGACTAAGACAGATTAGAAAGCATTTTTAAAATGAATGAAAGTTTACTTTCAGAAAGTTGATATTGTCAAAGATATAATGGGAAGCAGGTGGCTGACAGCTGTTTTATGATTTAAATTTAATGTAGTTTCTATATATTTCACATCATTAATTACCTGGCAGTTTAAAATTTTTACATGGTAAATGGCTACTATTTAAATTTAAAACTGATTACTTAAGTTTTATGGTTATAAGATTAATGTGCCACAAAGAAATATTATCTACTCATCTTAGAAAGAAAAAAATAACTCGTTAAATCTACTGTACTATTATATCCCAATTATTGATCAGATTCTCTCCCGTACCTGTAGTTGACCTGGACGGGAAAAGAAATTATTAGAAGCTACTTAAAGCTCCCTAAGAGAAACTGGGAATGATTTATTTCACCCACCACCATGATGAGATTGGGATTATTATAACAGAATATTACAACATCTGTTATAGTTTTTATCTTCTTAACAAGGCTGACAAAGCTTTAAATGTTCTTTGATGACCAAGAGGCCCTGGAGAGTAATCTGTAGCTACTTCAGTGCCCTATACAGAGTGAACTGAGAGCAAAGCGGAAGTCAAAAGCAAACTGAATGCATTGCCAAGTGTATTCAACACACTGATCTCTAACCAATCATCTTCGGAAACTTGGTTGAGTTGAAGAATCAATTTATGAAGGTTGGTCTGTGTTGCACCAGTAAAGACAAAGTTTGGTTCAAGTGTTTCTGATTCTCTATTCCATTATTAAAACTGTGGATAAATCTCCAATGCCAGGAGAAATTACTTAAGTTTCAAGAGGGCAGATGCTTATGTGTATTTCCTATTAATCAGTACTCACTTAGATTATGAATGACAGATACTCAACTCAAAAAAGATCTTAAGGACAAAAACAAAAATTGCAGACTCATAGAAATTAAAATATAAATGTCTTCAGGGAACTTATTTTATATTTTTCTGCTGTACATATTTTATATATCTATGATCATTTTGTGCCAGTAGGAAGAATGCACTTTTCAAAATAGTTGTGTGTATACTTTGTAAATTTGATATTCATTTGGCACAAATGTAACTCATTGTTCCAATTTCAAGGTTCAGAGATATTACAGGGCTTGTTAAATTCATAGATATTAAGCATCGATCCTTCCTCCTGTCCCAAAATAAACATACCACCAAAAATCTCAATAAAAATTTCATATTAAAATGACATTATAATTATATACATAACGATGGTATTTAAAATTTATAAATGTTATTGTGCAGTATCTTACAAATTAGTATTTCCACTTCTCATGTGTAGCACTGTTATCTTAATTAAAAAAATAATTCAAAACCAACCAATGAGACATATAAGTTAATCTGAAAGCAGAAATTTAAAAAGTGTAAAATATTACTTCTAAGACATGTAAATTGACAGAATGATAACAAATGAAAACTAACTATTCATGTGAAACCAAATAATCATGTTTATATCTACTAGGTCAAAAAATTGTGGAATAAGTTTAATATCATTTCATTGTCTTTCAAATAAAACCTCATGGAAGTCATAAGTAAAAGTTGACCGCATGTGTGCTGTTTGCTGCACTGCTTACACACTCATCTGTTATTTTCTTAAAGAGAGCAACTAACTTTTTTGTCTTGAACTGTCCTACGTAGATTATGCTCAGAAGGTCTTATTAAAAAAAAAAAAAAGTCACTTTAAGTAGATCATAGATGCCCTTTTCTCAGAATTTCAATGTACAGCAGTCATTCCTTTTTTGTAAATAATATTTCTTTCTATTACATACTTGTTTAAGTCTTTATCACAGTAATTTTTTATTTGATGAATGTAGGGAACCTTTCTGTTACTCACCATTGCATTGGAGGGCCTTAGCACAGCACCAGATTCATAGTAGGGGCTATAAGCATGTTTGGAATAAATGGTTGAAACAATGAATATTAATCTAGTGTTATATGGGTTGTAGTAGAGAGGTCAACACAGGTTAGTAGAAAGGCTTCTCATAAGGAGTGATATTTTAACTGTCTTAAATGTTCAAAAGAATTTTCCACATAGAAAAAGTGGAGAAGGACCTTCAGAGATAGCATGTTCCTTGTTCCCGAACCACAGTTTGTAAGGAAATTTATTGTGAGTGGTTAGAATACATGGCCATAGTCCAACATTTATAAGTAAAGAAATTCACATATATCTAAAGATAGTATGTGTAAGAAAAAGGCCTCTAAATGTGAATCCAGTAAATATGTAGGCCAAAATTGTATAAGAAAGAGTGAGAAAAGATGTTAAGTGGCTAAAAACTGAGAAAACATGAAAATAATTTGTTTGCCTTATATTTTACAACATTTAGGTTGTAATAACTTTTGGAAAGGTATAATATTTTAAACAAAATAGAATGATAGCTCTTAAGATATGACATCCTTCACTTTAATTGTATGTAATTATGTTAAGAGGATCATTTTGACATGAATATACCAAGATTTCATTCCCCAGAGCCTTTTAAAATCATCAATTAATGTAAAAAACATCTTTCAAGCACCTTGTATTGATGATGGAGATAGGAATGGGGAGAGAGTATTTGAGGGAGGATTAATTTTATAAGTAGTCAGTTCACTTGTGAATATTTTATTGTATGGCAAGTTTTACTTCTCTATACAGAGTCATAAATATGGGGACTTGGATAAAATACTAGGATAATGAGAATTCCTTGTACTTTATTGAGTTTTGGAATTAATAATTAATGATGTGGGTAGATAATTTTCCAAATCCACGATTAAGCTTTCACTGTTAACTAAAGCCATTCTTCAACTTTGATTTCTCTCAAAGAGGATTCTCTCTTGATTCATGTTTCAGAGTATTATACAGGGTCATTAACACCAGTGTACTGAGAGACAATGAATAGAAAATATTTCCACATAGAGAAATGGAATATGATCTCAAGTGTTAAAAATGAATTCCAGTATCTTATATCTTAATCTTATAAATGAAAATCTTATTTTAAACTTCAAGTGAGAAACTAGTATGTTAAGATTTACACTTTTTAAAACAGATTTAGGAAATACACAGGGCAGTGGTGAAAAGCTCGGTCTTGGGAGTCAACATTCATAAAATATCAATTGAGGTTTCACTAATCTTGGGTGAAGTGGGAAATTATTCAGTTTAGACTTTACTTTTGAATTCTTGTTCTGCCTTTTCAAAGTTTGCTCATCTTGAGCAGGCTATGTAATCTCTCTGAATCTCAGGAATTTATACATTTGGCAATTTATACTCAATTTATAGAATCATTAGAAGGATTTTTAAAAAGGCTGCAAAAAATGCTCAGTCAACAGTAGCTAGAACTTTTATTGAAGACGACTTGCTTTTCTCAACTAACAGTTAAAATAGAATTCTGCCATTTAATTAACTCCCTACACCTTAAAACTCATGGTCCCAACTCTAGCATACTTTCAAAACAGTTCTGGCCATAGATAAGAAATGGGTCTCCTGGGTTTTATAGTCACTGGTTCAAAATAATATTCTTTTCCAGCTCTTTTTATGGCTATGTTGCTGCTTGTATCCCTTGCCTTGGTTTCTGACCCTGATTCTCCTTGTTGGGCACCTGATTTCTGTAGTTTCTCTTCATTCCCATTTGTCTTTCTTTTTAGATGCTCTCATAATTTCTAGTTCCTGGTCTTAATCTGGTTTCAGCATTAACCTGTCTATAAATTTGTTTACTAAATATTAAAATGGCTTAATTCTTCTCTATTCCCACAATCTTGGGCCAGTGGTTCCCTGAAGTAACTGTATGTCTAAACACTAATGTGGTATATCAGCTCCTTCTCCAATTTTAGATATTGTATTCTGTGTTGGGTAAGTCACTTAAATTTTTGAGCCCTTGTCACCTCTTGTTCAAATGGTTAATATACAATAATCATTGGATATTAGATAATAGTGGTTGTTATAATTAGATAAGGTTGCTATAATTAGATAATAGTGCTTTAAAAATTATAAGAAGGCAATTTAAATGCTTACTGTTGTTACAAATTTGACTTAGACTGACATGACCACTGTTATTGGCCAGCTTGGTGCTGATCTCCCAAATTGGTTAGCTTATTAAGACTTGCTATTTTGCCTACTTACTTTAGAAATGGGCTTTTATCCACCTACTAGTTAGTTACAGTGTAGCTGCATTGTCACCTACTTTACTTCATCCTTATGGGTAACTGAATGTCTAAAATAACAGATGGCAATGTATTTCATGCCAGCAAATATATAAATCACTTCTGCAAATATATAATATCCTGTTGTAGAATTAATTCTATTTGAGCTAAAGGATTCCTGCTAAGTTTTATATGGGTACTTAAAAAAATAAACAAATAGCATGTAGTTATAAGAGTAACACAGATGAACAGTTGTTCATAGTTTATGCATTGTTATCATTTATTTTTAATGACAGTTTTAACTATAAGGCAGAGATGATCATTTTATCATAGAGAGGTTGAGGGGCCAAACATTAAATAAAAGGCCCACAGTTATTCAGTTTGGGATTCTACATTGTAAACAGATATTTCCATAATTATTAGGCCCCTGCAACAGTGGAATAGAGTGAGGAAGCAGCAAATCAAACCCCTTTGCATTTAGTGCTGAAAGACAGTCCAACATTAAAATTAATTAAGATCAATTCACATTTTTATTTTCATCAGGAAAGGAATTCATTCAAATACTATCTTTTGCAAAAATGTTTTAATGTGGTTATCCGCTCAAAGTAAATATAAACAGAAACCTCTCAAAGAATCAATGGGACCTATTTCATAATGTAATTTTAGCAAAACTGCTGGAACATAATTTAGATAACTTAGGTCCAGAGTGACTCAATGAAAGCATGATAGATTCTACTTGAAGACACAACAATTAAAGAAGCTTGATAGAATGGCCTCAGTTCCTATGGTGATAGGTATAGAACTATTGAAAGATAGTTTGAAAGGCATCAAAGAATCATTGTGTTCTTTTCAGAAAATGCTCTGTGACACATTTATTAAAAAGTAGAAAATAGAAAAATCCTACTTGAAATTATTTTGCTCAATAATATTTGTATTGAGGAGTTGGAATTTACAGCAAATGCCTTCAATATGAAATGTTGACCTACAGTTTCAATAAATTTATCAGTAGATTTCCTACATTTCACTATTTATAAAAGGTGAGTATATTCTATTTCCTAGAATTGATTTGTACTCATAAACTGAGGTATGACTGATTTTCATTTTTCCAAATTTTTTGAGGTCCTCTGGTTAATTTTTTTTGATTCTAACTATGTATGACAGCGGGTGTAAGTAATAATAACCATTATTTTATCCTTCAAACCTATCCAAGGGAGGGGACATTGATGAAAATGCATACAAGCAAAAATAAATAATTACACGCTTATCTGTCTGTTTAGAGATATTTAGAAAAATGTGATTAAGGGAATATAAGCAAATGCTCAAGAATACAGGACCCATTTAACTCATGACAAAATTTCTTTCCTTTGAGAATGTTATTGCCTTTGGTCACATTTCCAGCCGTTCAGTTTATCACACCAACATTTTCTACCAGCCTGGTATAATTAAGTCCTGAAATCTACTGTGATCCTTCCAATTCAGGACACGCAGGAATCCTTCCCCAGATTCCAAAAATAAAGAAAAACACTCTCTAGGTAGTATAACTATTGAGGCAACATTCAAATGTTAAACACTCTCTTGCATCTGAGGACTTAACTTACATAACTTGCATCAATTTGGCAGACTAAAATTACACCACCACACAATCCAGTTCAATCCAATTATAATTACTTTTCACTGGTTAACTTTTTTTTTTTAATTGTGTTTATTTATTTATTTATGGCTGTGTTGGGTCTTCGTTTCTGTGCGAGGGCTTTCTCCAGTTGCGGCAAGTGGGGGCCACTCCTCATCGCGGTGCGCGGGCCTCTCACTATCGCAGCCTCTCTTGTTGCGGAGCACAGGCTCCAGATGCGCAGGCTCAGTAATTGTGGCTCACTGGCCTAGTTGCTCCGCGGTATGTGGGATCTTCCCAGACCAGGGCTCGAACCCGTGTCCCCTGCATTAGCAGGCAGATTCTCAACCACTGCGCCACCAGGGAAGCGCATTCACTGGTTAACTTTTGAGTGATGTGTTTGTCATTTTAGTCAAACGCCACTGAGTTTAATCCACCATGATTAAGTCAACCAATATTTTCCTTGAAATAGATTAAAACTACAGAAATCCAAAGAAAAGTCATCAAGTACATAGGAGGGAAGCAAGACCAGTATGAATTATTATTTATTTATTATGCTTTCTAAGGCAACAACATCAAAATGCTAAAAATAAAAGTAATATTGCAAAGTTATTTTTTAATAACTGAAAAATGTTCAGTAATACCAGCAGTTCTTATTTTGCATGGTAATATGGTAACCAAAACCGTGCAAAAGTGAGACCATGGTTATGATATGTCTGAGTGTCAGTTAACATGGTACCATGCAAAGAGGAGACTTTTTTACTGTGAGATAATTCCTATATTCTACTGTGAAGACAAAGTGAGCAAGAACTATCAGTTTACATTGGGTACATGATGGGTTATTTTTTTCTTATTACATCCTCCTCATAATTAAGAAGGAACACACATTACCCATACACTCTAAACACAGAATTTTTTGTATTGGTATCTTAATTTGCTTTTACAAACTATTTCGGGGAACTTTTGTTAACATTTTTGTGGCAATTGATTGTTTAATCAATTAAGATTAAAGAGACTTAATGCTTAATTTAAAATGTAGGGTTTTTTTTTTAACTTTGCTGTTGTATTCCACAACAGATTACAAGTTGCACCACACCAATATATGAAATGTTATAAAAACTTAGAAATAGAATAGCGAAAATCAGTATAAAACCAGAGAAAAACACAAATTTCTGTATTAGTGAGGCTTGTTGCACTAATGTTGCAGAACAAACAACCACACATCTCAGAGCTCGTTGGCCTTGGGCTCAGCTGTGGTTCTGCTTTGCTTTCTGAAATAAGCTGAAGGGGCTTAACTTGGCTTTGGCTAAAGGGTTGGATTCAGGTCTGGTATCCCTGTCTCCTCATTCTGGCATTAGCGGCTATTCAGGGCATGTTCTTGTCATGGTGGAGTGGAGTGCAGGAGTACAAGAGGGTGAATTGGAATCATGAAGTGTCTCTTAAAGGATACGTTAAAAACTAGCATGCTGGCACTTTTGCCCACAGTCCACTGGTTACTGTTGTCTCATGGATAAGTTCAAACTCAATGGAATCAGAAAATAATACTCTATTAATAGGGACATTACAGCGAGAAAGGGGAGGGAAGGAAAAGGGATAGTATTTGTTTTTCACAGATACAACAGATACTGTCTAACACATATACCTTCCATGAGTTTTAATATATGTGCTTATAATTGAGCCTTAACGTGTACTTTGCTTATATTAATAGACAGTTTTTAAAAAGCCAAAACACCATTATTTACAATAATCTGGTTGCATTCAGAATATTAACAATTTTGATAAGGTTTAGGTTGAGAACATATGCATAAATCCTGATATATAATATAAGTTTGAAGTAGAATTTACAAAGCCTACTGCTTTCATTTCAAATCAATGACTTGGTGTGATTTTTCCATCAACAATTTTATTATTTCAATGTAGACAGGTGCAATAAATTTTAGATGATAAAAATTCCAAGTCTTGTCTATTCTGTAACAAAAGATGAATTTTTTCCATAAAATGATGATATCAAGCCTCATATTCTTAATATCTTCATATTTGCATCACAAAAAGAATTAAATTTAAAAATCTTTATACGCATTTTAAATATTTACAAGTCTTATTTTGTTTTATGGGTCACATGTAATAATAGTATCACTTAAGGTCTTTAAACAGAGGCAGAAATCAAGACAAAGATTAAAATTTGGCATCATTTTTTTCCTAAAATGTTATTTAAAATTTTTTTTTTACATTTTATATTTTCACAACTCTAACGACAAGTGTTCGAGTCTTTCTGCAAGTGATGAGTCAATGATTATATAATAACTATTTAAGCCTTAATTAATTATTAGTAAGTCTTTTATCAATACATAAGTCCTCTGTTTCTAAAAATAAAGTTAGCTATGAAATATACATGTTAGTGTCAGATTTTAAGATGTTCTTGCCCTATGGCTGAATCCATGCCCTGGTTCCACAAAGTTAATTTGATACTGTGTTTTGAGTGCTTACCCATGTGCAAGGAGGAGGTACTAACTGTATGTCTGCCAAATTCCCTAGGAAAAAAGCGACTGCTTCTTACTCAAGAGCTACCAGGAAATTTATTTCATGTCTCTAAACATGAAATGTTGTCCTCCCTATTACTTAACTTATCGCATGTACTGCTTTTTAAAATTTCTTTGATTACTTAGCAAAAACTGTTGCGTGTGTGATGAAATTCGGGACATCCAGTTAATAGTGCTTGAATCAAACACTCCATTTCCCTTCACAGGCTTTATCTCTTGTTTTTGAACATGCCTCTGCATTCATGTTGATATATGCAAATTACGCAATGGTCTTGCCTTTTGTTTTTTTCATTCCATGTATTTACCTAAGCTTGTATAATGTCTTGATAACCAGTGTTGATCATGCTGAAGTTGTTCCAGTTCTCTTTCTAACAAATTAATCAAAATGGTATCATAAACCCAGCAGCAGAAGAATTTTTGTCAGATCTTAATGGCAAGAAATTGCATTAATCAAACTGTGACTTTTCATGTCCCATTATACCTTGCAGTTTTAGGGCACTCTCCAAAAGGAATATTTAGACTATGTTGCTGTGACAGAGCCATCAGTTGTACTTCCTTTGGGGTTAATTCAAAAAGCAGCTAAGAACAGGTTTATTTCATGGAAAACCAGAAATATGGAGTAGCCAAATCCGTCATTTGTACGAATAATTAGATTTAAAATTGCAGTGTCACAAAGTCCAAAAAAAAAAAAAAAAAGAAGAGAAATTTAAAAGTACTGCATGTAGCATTTCTTTCCTATTAATGTTTTTTTTCTGTTCCGTTCAACATTTTGGCCGTTTTTCAACATGTAGTCATCAAAGTTCCTGGTGTTTAAAGGCCACATTAATCCTCCCTCTCTTTTTTTTTTTTTTAAAGATTTATTGATTGATTGATTGATTGATTGATTGCTATGTTGGGTCTTCGTTTCTGTGCTAGGGCTTTCTCTAGTTGTGGCAAGCGGGGGCCACTCTTCATCGCGGTGCGCAGGCCTCTCACTGTCGCGGCCTCTCTTGTTGCGGAGCACAGGCTCCAGAAGCGCAGGCTCAGTAGTTGTGGCTCACGAGCCTAGTTGCTCCGCGGCATGTGGGATCTTCCCAGACCAGGGCTCGAACCCGTGTCCCCTGCATTAGCAGGCAGATTCTCAACCACTGCGCCACGAGGGAAGCCCCTCCCTCTCTTTTTTCATACCGGAAACATCTCTATGAACTCATCATGCAGTAGAGATTAATTCGGAATTTCTGATCTTTTGAAGCCCCACATAGTTGGTGTGTGTTTGATTGATCCCCATGTTCTATAATGGGCATGTATGTGTGATTTGTATAATGAGAGAGAAAGTAAATTACAGTGAAAGGAGTTCGTGTACTTTTTCATATCATTTGTTTTAAATAATTTTGATGTCACTTTACCTGGATATAGTGTTAGAGCCTACAGAAATGTAGATTTGAAAGAAGAGCAACTAACAAACCAAACAAAGCAAGCAAAAAAATAGATTAGTAGATAAATGTTTTTATGATAAAATGTGTAGAAATATTTTGGAGAGAATATGTTATATATGACTTCTAAAATCAGACTAATCATAGGAAATTCATTGCAGCCCTACATTGTTTCAGAGTTTTATGAATTTATAAGTAAAGTATGTATAGTGACAATGACTGAGAAACAAAGAAAAAGAATATCAAATTCTTCCTAAAAGCAAACAAAAATGAAAATCATGTCAGTAGTAGAATTTGGCAAATATAAAGAAAATATATGTCTAACTATATGGTGATTATTTCACAATATGTATAAATATCAAATCATTATGTTATATACCTGAAACTAATATAGTATTATATGCCAATTATATCTCAATTAAAAAAATAGAGCAAACACGTATATTATGTAACTTTATGAAGGGTTTCCACTCTTTTTTTCAATTTTAATTGTTAAAATAGTTTTTCTTCATAGAACCTAATACAAAAAGAAAACAGAAGTTAAATATTGAGGAGGAATTTATTCCTTTGTACCCTTCCTGACCTTCATTAAAAGTTCATTTTATTCTTAATGATGATGATAAGTGCATTTGATATTCATAGGAATTTCACTTGGAAAAGATAAAAGATTTCATAATAATATCATAAAATGTTGGCTAAGTAGCTGGTTATTGCATACTTAAATTTCTGGTCTTTAAAATGACATAAAAATCCTAGATCCTGGTAGTTAAGGGATATTAATATCTGTTGATATAAAATGAGACCAGGCTAATCCAGGGGTCATAAACACTGTCATATTGAGAGGATTATGTTTTAGCAAGTAAATTGTGTCCTTTGACTTAAGAATAATTGCTTCTCATTTGTCTCCACTCTTTTCTTTTTGCTTTGGGCTGTTGGTAACACCAGGTTGTCCTTTAGATGCATTTTAATACTTTCTATGACAGTTAAGCTACTATTCTCTATGCTCACAATGGGAAAACATCAATGGAAATATTGCTTTAAATATGACTTTGGAAGATGCAAATATTTGCGAAATGTAAGATATATACCTACTTGGCATATGTTTCTAAGCTTTGGTGTGGTATTGTTTGGGAAAACATTGAAAATTTATTTTTAAAAATAGCCTAGCAAATGGAAGAAACGCAATTAAGAATACTTTTTTCTAAAAATATTTTTGGCCCTTTCAAATGGTATCTGAGTAGCCTATAATTATATTTTTATCTATATATTCTTACAAAGTAAGGCCTCCCTAATTTACCCAAACTTATTTTTTAAAAAAATCTCAAGTTAAATAGCTTTATAGAAATAAACTTCAATTTACCAAATTTATTAACTTTCAGTTGACTAATATAATTATTGATAGTAGCTAATGAAAGAAGAACCATGTGTTTATCTTACAAAAAATTTCTTAGGTTTGATTGAACAATCAGGCACAAGAATCTACCATATATGTTAAACAGAATATTTCACAACATATTAAAGTATAAAACAAATGTGACATTTTAAAAGATGAAGATGAATAATTTTAGAGTCTTTAAAAGTATATGTTCTCTAGGTAGCACAGCACTTCACTTATAGGAGGAGCTAAATAAATATTCTGTTAAAATTATTTGAATTATTTGGTTCTCAGAAGATGTATGCAATAATACTCCTCATCAGTTTTTATTCTTAAACCCTGTACAGTATTAGCTAATGAAATATTTCAAAAAAAAAGAAGAAAATAATTCTCATCCTAAAATTTTCTATCTAGAGTGTAATTTTTAAATTAAAATGTAATTGCGTATAGGAAATAAAACCTATATATGGCTTGCCAAGTTTAAAATTTTATTACTTTATACAATTAATTGTCTTCCATTTTTGTGTGAATACACTAAAATTTTAGTACACATTTAGAATTACATAAAAAATGTTGTGCTCAAACATTGCAGAGTATGTATTTAAAGGCCTGTTCGATATGAAATTAGTGTTGTGAAAGCAGCAATGTTCATTCTTTTTTTCCCAGCTGCTTTATCCTGGGGCTTTGGATATAAAGGGAAAAAACCCTCATATTGTTCTTGAAAGTAGATTTGTCTTTCAAGATTTTCACGTGTCTGTTTTCTAAATTCTATCAATTCTCAATTCAATGTATATTAAAATGATGCAATAATATAATTTCTCTGTTTTGCTATGAGAGGATTTTTTTGGTCTTTTAATCATATTCAAATAATATTTGTTTCTGTTAATGCACATGTATTGCGGTTTTATGTTGAAGGAAGCCTCTCATAATCTGATATATTCTTGAAACAGCCATGGATCTCTCTGTGGATAACTAGAAGAAAATGTGAAGATTATTTTTGTAAGTTTCAGATTGGTACTGATGCCATAATCTAATAAGTCTCTGGTTTTCTGTGTGTTAAATTTTATATTCTTAGCTATGGCGTTCTGCTGTATATCATGATATATTTCAGAGTACATTCTAGTTTCAAACAAACCTTGCTTAATTTATACCTGTCCTTTCTTATACTCATTAATTTTTAAATTTTATTCATACAGCCAATCGAGTTGCTGTTCTTGCTTTTTTTAAATTTGAATTTTATTTTATTTATTTATTTATACAGCAGGTTCTTATTAGTTATCTATTTTATACATATTAGTGTATATACATGTCAATCCCAATCTCCCAATTCATCCCACCACCACCACCTTGCCCTACTTTCCCCCCTTGCCATCCATATGTTTGTTCTCTACATCTGTGTCTCTATTTCTGCCCTGCAAACCAGTTCATCTGTACCGTTTTTCTAGATTGCACATATATGCGTTAATATACGATATTTGTTTTTCTCTTTCTGACTTACTTCACTCTGTATGACAGTCTCTAGGTCCATCCACGTCTCTACAAATGACCCAATTTCATTCCTTTTTATGGCTGAGTAATATTCCATTGGATATATGTACCACATCTTCTTTATCCATTCGTCTGTCGATGGGCATTTAGGTTGCTTCCATGACGTGGCTATTGTAAATAGTGCTGCAATGAACACTGGGGTGCATGTGTCTTTTTTTTTTTAAACAGGTTTTTGTTCTATGTTAATTTATTTATTTTATTTATGGCTGTGTTGGGTCTTCGTTTCTGTGCGAGGGCTTTCTCCAGTTGTGGCAAGCGGGGGCCACTCTTCACCGCGGTGCGCAGGCCTCTCACCATCGCGGCCTCTCCCGTTGTGGAGCACATGCTCCAGACGCGCAGGCTCAGCAATTGTGGCTCACGGGCCCAGCTGCTCCGCGGCACGTGGGATCCTCCCAGACCAAGGCTCGAACCCGTGTCCCCTGCATTGGCAGGCAGACTCTAAACCACTGCGCCACCAGGGAAGCCCGCATGTGTCTTTTTGAATTATGGTTTTCTCAGGGTATATGCCCAGTAGTGGGATTGCTGGGTGGTATGGTAATTCTATTATTAGTTTTTTAAGGAAACTCCATACTGTTCTCCATAGTAGCTATATCAATTTACATTCCCACCAACAGTGCAAGAGGGTTCCCTTTTCTGCACACCCTCTCCAGCATTTGTTGTTTGTAGCTTTTCTGATGATGCCTATTCTAACCGGTGTGAGGTGATACCTCATTGTAGCTTTGATTTGCATTTCTCTAATAATTGGTGATGTTGAGCAGCTGTTCATGTGCCTCTTGGCCATCTGTATGTCTTCTTTGGAGAAATGTCTATTTAGGTCTTCTGCCCATTTTTTCATTGGGTTGTTTGTTTTTTTTTAATATTGAGCTGCATGAGCTGTTTATAAGTTTTGGAGATTAATCTTTTGTCCATTGATTTGTTGGCAAATATTTTCTCCCATTCTGAGGGTTGTCTTTTCGTCTTGTTTATAGTTTCTTTTGCTGTGCAAAAGCTTTTAAGTTTCATTAGGTCCCATTTGTTTATTTTTGTTTTTATTTCTATTACTTTAGGAGGTGTGTCCAAAAACATCTTGCTGTGATTTATGTCAAAGAGTGTTCTTCCTATGTTTTCCTCTAAGAGTTTTATAGTGTCCCATCTTACATTTAGGTCTTTAATCCATTTTGAGTTTATTTTTGTGTATGGTGTTAGGGAGTGTTCTAATTTCATTCTTTTACATATAGCTGTCCAGTTTTCCCAGCACCACTTACTGAAGAGACTGTCTTTTCTCCATTGTATATCCTTGCCTCCTTTGTCATAGACTAGTTGACCATAGGTGCATGGGTTGATCTCTGGGCTTTCTGTCCTGTTCCATTGATCTGTATTTCTGTTTTTGTGCCAGTACCATATTGTCTTGATGACTGTAGCTTTGTAGTATAGTCTGAAGTCAGGGAGTCTGATTCCTCCAGCTGCGTTTTTTTCCCTCAAGATTGCTTTGGCTATTCGGGGTCTTTTGTGTGTCCATACAATTTTAAGATTTTTTGTTCTAGTCTGTAAAAAATGTCATTGGTAATTTGATAGGGATTGCATTGAATCTTCAGATTGCTTTGGATAGTATAGTCATTTTCACAATATTGATTCTTCCAATCCAAGAACATGGTATATTTCTCCCTCTGTTTGTGTCATCTGTGATTTCTTTCTTCAGTGTCTTATAGTTTTCTGAGTACAAGTCTTTTGCCTCCTTTGGTAGGTTTATTCCTAAGTAATTTATTCTTTTTGTTGCAATGCTGAATGGGATTGTTTCCTTAATTTCTCTTTCGGATCTTTTGTTGTTAGTGTATAGGAATACAAGAGATTTCTGTGCATTAATTTTGTATCCTTCAACTTTACCAAATTCATTGATTAGCTCTAGTAGTTTTCTGGTGGTATCTTTAGGATTCTCTATGTATAGTGTCATGTCATCTGCAAACAGTGACAGTTTTACTTCTTCTTTTGCACTTTGTATTCCTCTCATTATTTTTCTTCTCTGATTGCCATGGCTAGGACTTCCAAAACTATGCTGAATAATAGTGGCAAGAGTGGACATCCTTGTCTCATTCCTAAACTTGGAGGAAATGCTTTCAGTTTATTCATTAACTTTTAAAATTTCTATTCTTCATCTATTGCAAAATTATATCATTTATATCAAAGTGTCCCTTGACCACTATTATCATTATCTATCTCACTTGCTTCAGTTCTTTACTTAGGAAATTCTCAATGTAATTGCTAATGATTGAGCCCAGTGGTGATTTTTTATAGTTTATATGTAGAGATATTTATACATAGAGGTTATCTGTATGTATATGTGTGTACATATGAATGATAGATCTTAAATATAGGGATAGAAAAAGGACAAAAATATAAGATGCATTCCAAAGTTTTTACAGTGTAGTATGGTCAATTTAAACTCTACAACAGGCATCTGATATTGACTATAATGATAAATTAAGATACAATGATGGTAACTAATGTTTGCTGATTTTTTTTTTTTTTTTTTTTTGCACTAAGCACAATGACAGGCATGTTTTAAATCCTCCCCATAATACTGCAAGGGTAGATGCTGTTGTCATACTAGGGCATGATGAAGTGAATTGAAATTTTTACAAACGATTAAACTTCTCTGAGCCTCAGTTCTTTAAAATGGTGACAAAGAGGTTTGTGCATATGCTAGACCCTCAAAAATTACTTGTTGAGGGACTCCAATTAGTGTCCCTTAGCCTTTCTTAAACCGCTGGGTAGGATTGCTTTCCTTCTCTGCTTCCACAGCACTTTGATCTTATCTCTATAATAGCCGTTAAACTTGTCTTGTAATTCCACTTCCATGTCTCTTTTAGGAACAAAGGGCTGTTTTATTCAACTTCCACCCTCTGTGCCTTGCTCAGATCTAGCATATACAGTTGCTTAGTAAATGTTTGTAGAATTAGTGTATGAGTACATAAAGCAAAATCCTAAACTTTCTAGACTTCTTTATGAGTCTATATGTCATCTGTACGTAGAAAGAGATTATTCCTAAAAAGGTAGCATCAATCTAAAGCAATCCAGTGATCCTCAGAAAATGTCATTTATCAGAGTATTCTTTTAGTTAGTTGTTTTATGGTTACAAGAAAGAGAGTTTAGGAAATATTTTTTCATGTCATAAATGAAATTCCAGTGAAAGGATATAAGTAAAATAAAAACTACTTATATTTTTCTTATTTGTGTTTTTAGAGCTTCATTAAGCACCCTTGTGCTTGGCTTACATTTCATCCCACAAATTCTTATTCATGTAAATTAAATATTTCTCAGTATTTAAATATGAACTTTGAAAAATAACAATCATTATTAAATTCCCTTTATATTTGTATTCTATATTTCACTCAAGATGCCTCTTGTTTTGGACACTGGATATTTTGGTGAGCTTGTTACCAATAATTTGCTTCTGTTCCTAACAGGTAGATGGATAGGTTTTGTTGATACTCTCTTTTTCCAATTCTCTTGTCTCTTAAATGAAATCTTTAAGTAGTTATTTCATGATTTTACTGCCTATATTTTATGCACAATTTTGACATTTAACAAGGAAAATTGAAGAATTAAATGAAGCATGAAAGAATGTGGATTTGTACATGGAAATAAAATATAAGCATGAACGAATACACTAGTTTTGTTCTTTACACTGATTGCTGTTTGCTAATAATCACAATAGTGATTATCTCTTCCCTGTATCCCAAAGCAGTAAAAGCATAATGGCTCAGAACAAAGATGGAAAAAAAAAAAGACATAGTGTAAGTTGTATCATTATTCTTTACCTCCTTCCCTTAAAAATGAAAAAAAAAAGAAAGAATAAAAGACATAAATGAGAGAAAAAGGCAAAAAATCAAGAATAATAGAGGACTTTATACTGTCCAAACATTATTTGAAGAAAAATCTTCATCTGTCAAATTTCAAACTGTAATTGTTAATCTCTGAGATTTTTAGTTTACTTAAATTGCTACATATTTCTATTTCCCAAACATAGAAAAGGAAGAAGATAAAAGGCAAATTTTTTGGTATATCCATTACTATCTTTTCCTAGTCAAAGTATGACTGTTCCCCCACCTGGCCACTTCTCTTTGGAACCTCTCAATATAAAAGCCAGGAACTAATGTAAAGGCTAATTTTCGATAATTAGTTAGGATTATCTTTGCTTACACAGAAAATCTGCTTTTAAAATATAATTTCGCTTTTTTAAAACAATCATTTGACAACTCATTGAGAAAAAAGATAGCCAATTTTATTTTACATAGATATAAGGTAACATTCTTTAATATAAACATAAAAAGAACCCTGAAAACAGTGAAATAAATGTAATAGACAATATAATGTGTCTATGTAGAAACAAATTAGGGTTTATATGTTAATTCATGTGTTAATTTGGTTTCATTTTGTATTATTGATGTTTAATAAATTAATTGACTATTAAATTTTGGATTAGGTGACTAGGAAAAGAATTTTTAGGATTTATGGAAAATTTATAGTGGAGGAAACTGAAATTGCTTCTCAAAAAAACAGTTGTATTGGGAAATAGAAGGAACAAGCCATGAGTAAAAGAATGTATCCAGGAGTTAACTGATAATATCTAATAAAGGAGGAATATGATTTGATCTATCAGTCTAGTCAAACTATTTTTGTCTTATCTATACCTTATAGATCTATACCTTATAAATGTTATTCAATAATCTTGTTTATTAAAATCGAAGGCTTCTGTATTTTTTTTTTTTTAGTTAGACCTCACATCCTTTTTTTTTTTTTTTTTTTGATCCAGGTGAACCTCACTGTGCTAGCTTGCTCATTTTACCTTCCTTCCCTTTACATTTGCAATCATTTATATTTTTTCTCTACATAGGAAATCTCTAAACTTTCTCTGCAGTCGTTCTTTGGGCGTGCCCTCCTTCAAGAAAGGAGCATATGCTAAATGTTTCCTTACATTCTCCTATTGAAAATTATCTATTTTGAGCTTCAGTATATTGGTGAGACATCTAGGGGATGTTGATTGGATATCGTTGTCAATTTTTTGTTTTCTTCCTTCACAAATTAGTTCCACTAAGGTATCAGATGTAAAGGAGACAATTTTGTACTTTCATAACCGGTAGCTAGCTGATTATAATTAATATTCTTGTATGTTTAAAACATAGACCTGATTTTAACATAATTAACACTTAGGCTCATTGACTATAGAAATAACTTTATCTTAGCAATTGATTGTCTTCTGTCAAATACTATAATTTCTAAGTATATGATTTCTTAAAATTTACTAAACAATTTTATTAAAATAATATTAGCATATATGTAATGTATTGCTCTTTAAAAAAGTTTGCATTTTAAAATATTTTGTTATGTATATGTTGTATATATGTGTGTATTGTATATATATATACATATATGTGTGTATACATATATATGTATTTAATAAATTCAAAGTATTAAACCTCTGCTAGGAATCCCAGTTGTGGAATAGTTTGGGAGTTATAGTTTTTTCCATTGCATGTTTGCATGTATGTATGTGTGTGAGTGTATCAGTGCATACATGTGTTTGAAAAGACGTGTAATAGTGATTCACTTCTGTCACAGCATAAAGCAGCTAATTATTTCCTCTGACATCTAAACAAAAGGCTAGTCTTTACTCCACAATGTCTTTCTGGAAGATTTAGATATATAAAAGGCAGAGATTCTTCTTTTAATTAATAATATTCCAGGAGAACTTAAGTCTTTACAACACCTGGGTAGAGGAACAAATATAAAATAATAACAAGAATAGTGCATTATTATACAACCTTTAAAACGAACTGTATGAAGTTTGCCAAGTCCTTCACCGGTTGTAAGCCAGATGTAAGGGAGCTCTGATGAGTAAAACCAGGGGTTTAATTATCGTTTTCCCTAATTACAACTGCAAGCTTTTTTTATTGTCCTAACTATGTGTAACTTGATTTGCCTCAAGCCAAGCACCATCTTTAACCTGGAAGAGTAAACCTTTGATTAAGAACAATTTTAGAAATTAAAATTTTTCATTTGCCTTTTCCTGGATACTGATTTCTTAATGATTGTGCTTCAGCATTATTACCATGATTACTTCCTGATTGTTTTTCTCATTTATTAGTTCTAGTTCTATCCTAAATTATAGCAGGATGCTGGCTGGAGATATAATGGGGGCAGTTATGGTACCTTTATTACTGATACCTGGGTGGGCTGGCCTAACATTGATTACCATACTTGAATATTTAAAATATTTGCTTTGTAGAATTAAGTATTAATGTTATGACTATTAATATGTACATTGAGTAGAGAAACAATTTTGTCTTAGCAATTTTCTTGCCATCTCAAAACTGACAACTAAATTTTTATGGGACATAGAGATTAAATCTGTATCTAAAGGCAATTAATGTAATGTCAGATTTTCATGGTTTATTAATCTCACAGTATGCTAGAATTTAAACATTTCTCCTTTAGATGTGCTCATTCACATTGGAACATAATATGTGAAGTTGAAGGAGTTTTTAAAGGACATATGCAGGCAAAAATAAATGAAAGGGAATAAATATATGCTACAATATACAGCAAAATATTTCATTACCAATAATGTCATAATTTTTTTACAACTTTATGTTTACTCTGTTCTTTAGGTATTTATTGCTATTTAGCTTTCATTGAAATGAGATTGAGATCAATAAATGTATTAAATGGTCTCTAAATAGCCAAAATATATGAAGGTATTTTGTATTATAGGATACATTTTAAAATCAATTTATTTAAACTAAGAAAAAAATAGTTTACCCATTTCTCCCACTCCACACCCCACCTTTGACAACCACTGATCTATTTTCTGTATCTGTGAGCTTTTTTTTTTTTAGATTCCACATATGAGGGATAATATTTGTCTTTTGCTGTCTGACTTTGTTTCACTTAACATAATGCCTTTGTGGTCCGTCCATGTTTTCACAAATGACAAGATTTCATTCTTTTTCATGGCTGAATGAGATTCCATGGTATGCATGTGTGTGTATATATAAGTATATATACACCATATTTTATATATGTATATAACCATATTTTCATATTGATTCAACCACTGGTGGGCACTTAAGTTGTTTTCATATCTTGGCTATTGTGAATAATTCTGCAGTGACTATGGGAGTGCATATATCTTTTCAAGTTAGTGTTTTCATTTTCTTTGGATAAATACCCAGAAGTGGAATTGCTAGATCATATGGTAGCTCTATTTTTAATTTTTTGAGGAATCTACATACTGTTTTCCATAGTGGCTGTACCAATTTACTTTCCTACCAGTAGTGCATGAGGGTTCCCTTTTTCTACATCCTCACCAACACTTGTTATTTCTTGTCTTTTTGATAATAGCCATTCTAACAGGTGTGAGGTGATATCTCATTGTGGTTTTGATTTGCATTTCACTGATGATTAATGATGTTGAGCATCTTTTCATGTATTTGTTGGCCATTTGTAGGTCTTCTTTGAAAAATGCCTATTCAGATCTTCTGCCCATTTTTTTAATCAGATTGTTTGGTTTTTTTGCTATTGAGTTGTATAATATTATATATTCTGGATATTAGCCTTTTATCAGATATAAAATTTGCAAATATTTTCTTCGATTCAGTAGGTTGCCTTTTCATTTTATTAATGGTTTCCTTTGCTGTTCAGAAGGTTTTTAGTTTGATGTAGTCTTACTCATTTATTTTTGCTTTTATTGCTTTTGTTTTCGGTGTCAGATTTTCAAAATCTGTCACCAAGACCTATGTCAAGGAGCTTATAGCCTGTGTTTTCTTCTAGGAATTTTATGGTTTCAGGTCTTTCATTTAAGTCTTTAATAAATTTTAAGTTAATTTTTGTGTACAGTGTAAGATAGTGGTCCAGTTTCATTCTTTTGCATGTGCTGTCCTGTTTTCCCAACACTGTTTATTGAGGAGATTGTCCTTACCACATAGTATATATTCTTGCCTCCTTTGTTGTAAATTAATTGACCGTATATGTGTGGGTTTATTTCTGGAATCTTTATTCTGTTTTATTGATCTATGTATCTGTTTTAATGCCAATACCCTACTGTAATAATTACTATAGCTTTGTAATATAGTTTGAAATCAGGGAGTGTGATGTGAAATGGCTTTTTAAACGAACTTTTTGATATTTAATAATTGACATTACTCTTTTCCAAGTTACCCTCCCATAAACTAATGTAGAGTACCAACTAAATATTAATTTTTATTTATTTTGTATTTTTTTTCAATTTTTGAACATACATTTCACCTGCTATAATCATACATGAGACAGAATAATGAGAAATTATAACAAGGCAAGTCCTAGACTTCACTGTTGTCTTTTCCAGTTTTCCCAGGCACTCTTTCTATTGTCATCGCATGTTTTCATATGCCCTTTTTTGGTCCTTGGAGCATACCTATTCCAACAATGAGGAAACGATGATTTGGGGAAATATAGAAAATGAAAAGCCTGAGCTATATTGTCATCATGAGCTACCTTAATCCCTGGCTCTCTGACGATATATCATAGCTGGGGTAAAAATGGAAGTTGTTGCAGTATCTCCAAGAATTCACAGAGCCAGCAAGACCAGAGCTGAGGTACAGTGAGCAAGAAGAGCCCCTGGGCCCTGTGGTGCTGAGGGAGAGTAGACAACGAGTCATGGTCACCTTAGCAGCAGGGTGCTGGTCCAGACCAGCAGTGGCCAGATGAACAAGGGGAGTTGATGCAGGGAGTGGAGGCCTGGAACCACTGAGGTTTGTGGATCACATCCTAAACCTATCCAGTATGAAGAGGTCAAAGAGATGAGGACAGAACAGCAAAGAGACTGGGAAGGAATAGCCACTGAGGGAGAAGAAAAACCAGATGTCCTAGAAATGAAGCAGGAAAGTGTTTCTAACATGAGAGAGTATAGGCGTACCTCAGAGATATTGCAGTTTCAGTTCCAGACCATAGTAATAAAGCAAATATTGCAATAAAGTGAGTCACACAATTTTTCTGGTTTTCCAGTGCATATGTTTACACTATACTATAGTCTATTGCATGCAATTGCATTATGCCTAAAAAAAAAAGTACATACCTTAAAGATACTTTATTACTAAAAAATGCTAACCGTCATTTGACAATGTAGGTAGGGTTGCCACAAACTTTTAATTTGTAAAAAAATGCAGTATCTGGGAAGCGCAATAAAGTAAAACACAATAAAGTGAGGTCTGCCTATAGTCACCTGTGTCAGATGTTGCTGAGAGGTAGAGTAAGATGAAGATGGAAGTCATTAGTAACTTTAAGAAGAGCAATGTCAATAATGTGGTGAAGATTGGTGTGCTATTATAGAATGGGCTCAGAGAGAATGGACCAAGAGGAATTGGAGTTTGTGAGTGTAAGAAAGTCTTTCAACCAGCTTTCTTGTAAAGCAGAAGAGAAAAATAGGGCAGTAGATTGAGGGAGAATTGGGGTAAATGGATCTTTTAAAAATGGGAGATTAGGGGCTTCCCTGGTGGCGCAGTGGTTAGGAATCTGCCTGCTAATGCAGGGGACATGGGTTCGAGCCGTGGTTCAGGAAGATCCCACATGCTGCAGAGCAGCTAGGCCCGTGCGCCACAACTACTGAGCCTGCGCTCTAGAGCCCGCTTACCTAGAGCCGGTGCTCCAAGACGAGAGAGGCCACCACAATGAGAGGCCCGCGCACGGCAATGAAGAGTAGCCCCTGCTCACCGCAGCTAAAAAGAAAGCCCACGCACAGCAATGAAGACCCACTGCAGGCAAAAATAAATTAATTTTAAAAAAGTATTTCCAATAAAATTTAAAAAAAAAAGGGAGATTATAGCAGCCTGTTCGGATGCTGCTGCAAGTAATAAAATGAAAGGAGAAAAAGTGATGCTTTGGGGGAGAGAAAGAAAATAATTACTTAGAGAATTCTTTGAATAGGTTAATGGTTCACTGATAGAGGGGATGGTCTAACATGAAAGAGCCCAGAGTTTATCCTTAGGACAAAGAGGAAAACAAATAAATGGGAACATATGCTCATAGTGTAAATGTTTGTGGAAGTTTTTTTGCTGCTGTTTGCTTATTTTATTTTCTCAGTGAATAGGAAACAAGATCATCATCTGAGAGTAAGGATGGGCTAGGAAGTATTGAAGGTTTGAGAAGAAAGAAGAAATAAATGTAGTGATCTAGGATGGGGTCTGCAAACTGAGAGCATATAAACTTTCCAGTGGTTATGTAGTCACAGATCATTTTTAAAAATTCACTTTCAATATCCTCTTTCTTACAGTGTTCTTCCCTAAAAGTGATCTGCCTAAGAAAGGAGCTGCTATATAGGCTCTTCTTTCTCATCTCTCTTTTCATTGCCTCCACTGCACATCTCCCACCTCTTCTGGATCCACTGCGGTGCCTCACCGCTGGGTGACTAAAAACAGAAAGAAAAATTTTAAATATTATCATTTGAGTTTCAAAAGTGAATGACTCTAACATCTAAATAACAGTCTCTTTTGCAAATCAAATGGTTTCCAAATTATTTGGTTTTATAAAAATTGAAGAAGGAACTAATCAATTTAACAACTGTTAAATAATTAGTAATTGCATCTGGTGATATATCATTATGTAATTTTTGGCATTCTTAGTTCAGTAAACTGACAGACACTCCTATAACAAATCTCTTTCCATTCCCGTCTACTTACTTATTTTTATATCTATAAGAGGGTAATGAGGAATAGAAATTACATTGAATTCAGGCTAATTTTAGCAATAATATCAATATATTGATACACATACTAATCAGAAAAAAAAAAACCTAAAAATGCCTTTATATTTTATACTGTGATAGAGTCCAATAAAATGATACATTTATACTTGATAATTACTAATCAAGATTTAGAATATATTTATCTATTTTGATTAAATGTAAACTATTAATTATAATAAGTCAGTGTAGCAGAAGAAGTAATTAAATATTAGTGGTCACAAAAATATTTTGTATACATAAAACATGTTTTGTTTCAGACAAATAACATATTTATTGTTTATCAGAAATTATATCATTTGCAACTATTTTAATTTTGATAAAGGTATAAAATTTCATCTTTGAAAATGGTAGGGGTCTAGGATTTTTCAAAACTATTTTAGAAGGGTCACAAGCAAAACAGTTTGTGGATAACTGGTGGAGAGTGGCAGAGTGCATGCACTAGAGAAATAAAGTTGCCAGGCAAAACAAAAAAACTCATTTTCGATTAGAGAGCAGGAATGTGAAGGAAGGTCACTCAGCATGAGTTTATGTTTTTCTTCCGTTATGTTCAGTTGCATAGACGCCAACATGGAGTAGAAATAGCACTGTATTTTACCAGGGTTGTTTGGTCAAAGGATTGAGGATATGTGCAAAAAAAAAAAAATGATTTGGTGATGAACCATGGTATTTATGCAGGGTAAAAAGGCAGGTGAGGAATACTGAAAAAGCTGATTTTGTCAATGGTTGGTTATTCTCCTCAGGGTGGAAAAATTATTGCAACCTGGGTGCTGACAGATAATGAGTGTTTGAAGTTTCGGAAGTCTGAAATTGCAGTATTAGATGAATTGCAGTTATTATTAAAGACAAGGTCCAGGTTTAACTGATTTTATATTATTTTTTCTTTTTCTTCCCACTAGAGCTCAAGATCTATTAGAGGCAGAGATTTGTTTTTAATCTGCTCTCCCCAACCTGCTATACTCCTAGTGTCTATAGCATTACCTGATAGATTGAGAGAAGCTGAACAATAACTCTTTGTTGAATAGATGAATGAAAAGTGCATGACAACAGGAAAGAATGACTGAGATCAGGTAGATGAAAAGATCATCTGATTTTAGTTAAGTATAAAATTTGTTGAAAGTCTCATGTGTTTAGATTAAATAGGAAATCACACCATTGATATAATGAACCCATGTCTCCGATGCAGTTATATATAAAATTGCTTGAAGGACAGCAGTTTGGCTATGACATCATCCAATTGGTAGAAATGAAATAATTCCTAATCCTTCTCATTCAAAGAAAAGTTGAAAAAGATTGTTGGTGGTGACGAAGATTAGTATAGGAATATAAGTATTCGAAAAATTGGTTAATGTTATGGTTTGAGTGCATATATCATATGGAAAATTCTATAACTGATCATGTAATGAAAAGTGCTACTGGTATAAATATTATTGAGAAACAGTCTAATTTAAAACTAAGTGATAGTTTCAGGGTTCGGATGGTTATTCAGTGTCAGCTTGAAATAATTATTTCTTGACCCAAGTAGGTAAATATTGTTTTTGAGAATTAGGCTGGTGATGAAGGCATATGTAATGTTAATTTAGATTGTTTTTCTAGATATTAGAGGTGGTTACTATGATTGATAAAATTAGCATGAATAGTGATATTAATATAGAAGAGGTGAATAGATTTATCACTTTTATTTGGAGTTGAACAGATTTTTTTGTTTCCTAAGACCAGTGGATTACTTCCTTGAAAAGTTTGAAAAAAAAACATGGATTCAAGAATCAGAGAGGCATAGGAGAGAATTTGAATAAATCAGGAAACAAAACCTTAAAAAAATGGGGTGTGAGAGGCATGGTAGATGGCTGCAAAGATGAGGGGCAGGTGTTGTGTATTTGATGCCATGAGATTTATAACTGGGAATGGTTATAAGAGATAGGATGGGGAATGATCCAAAAATAACAAAAAGGTTTAAGAACGGTACCTATGCTGCCTGCATGTCCAGGGAAAATAGGGGTATGGGAGAGAAGACAGCTGTCATTTGAGAAAGCTGTGGGAGAAGCTGCGATTTCTAGAGCCAGGTTCCAGTTAGAGCTAACAGACAAGAAAATTTACAAAAGAGAAGTTAATTTGCTGATAACGGATTGGAATTTCAGAGGAGAGCATGAAAGGATTTTACGAGTTAGATAGCAACTTGGGATGTGTTTAAATAATGGATTCTTTCTTGTTATAGATATCTTGAATTTGATGGGACTAATCTGCTGCAAGAATGATGGACTAAGATGTCATTTTCTAATGAAGTTTTATATTTTCAGTGGTTAAAGATCAGTTTGATAAAGGCATGGCTTTGATTTTTGTTATATTTTAGATGGAATCAATCACGTTATTTTCAATAGTGTATTGATTTTAATAAGTGTGGACTACAGATATAGAATGATGTAAGATATAGTTCAGTTAACATTTTTAATGGATTATAGCTATAAAATGATATGAGAATATGGTTCAGAAGACATTTTAAACCTTTGTAATGTATATGTATATACATAAACATAAATATATGATTATATATTATAGTTAGGTGAATATATAATTATTGGTTAATTTCTGCAGTTATGAATGTATCCATAGAAGAAAAGAGGCAAATAAAAAGTATATATTTTTTTAAGTTTCAGGTTTATGAAATTATATTTACAATCCTTGTTGGTCATAGTGTTTGTTAATACTGTAGCTAGATTTTCTGCCTCATGAATATGGTCTTGCTTGGCTTGTGATGCCCCACAGTTTTTACACACCCCATGCAATGAATCATTAAGATTTTCTTAATAAATTTAAATTTTTGAGGGCTCTATATACCTTTATTTTATGTATAATCAGACCACCACTGGTTTAGTGGTAGTCTACTGATGATGAAATTATTTTATATATACCTTTCTTCTCTCCCTCAGCTGAGAACTCTTCTTAGACTTAGAATTTCATTGTGTCTCCTTTTGTCTTCTGTAATGTTTTCACAATAAAATAATAATAGTCTTTACAATAATACTTATGCAGCACTTATCAATTCCAGGCCCGCAAATCTAAGCACTTTACAGATGTTAACTTACTCAAGTCTTACAACAAGTGAATGTGATAGGACCTATTATTATCCCCTCTAAACGAATGGGGAGAAAACGGAGTCCAGAGTGGGTGAGCAACTTGGTTAGGATCACAAAACACAGCAGACTTAGAATTCAAACCCAGAAACCACGCTTTTAGCTGCTACACTTTATTGTCTCTTTAAGGTACGTAGCTAATAGATGGTTTGTATTCAGCAGTGGTAACAGGGCACTTATTGAATTGGTCTTTTCTCTCAGTAAATATTTAACAAGTGCCTACCATACCAAGCACTCTGTTTTCCAGTTAATAAAACTGAAATGGCTCCTCCCTTCATAGAGCCTAGAGTCAAGTGATAAAGTTACAAACATAACTGGCATAATTGCAAATTGTACCAATAGCAAAAAGAATTATAAGATACAAAAAGTATTCTAAGATACTATAAAAGTAGGACCTTTTTTGGACTGTGTGGATAGACCCTTTCTGAAGAAATGATATTTAAACTGAGACTTGAATTGTGTTGCGGAGCCAGCCAGGTGATTAGAGAAGGAAGAATTCTAGGTAAAAGAAACAGTATATGAGAAGGCCAGGATTCCTGGAACTAAGAGAGTACC
Organism: Balaenoptera physalus; assembly: GCF_965194825.1. Taxonomy (NCBI): domain Eukaryota; kingdom Metazoa; phylum Chordata; class Mammalia; order Artiodactyla; family Balaenopteridae; genus Balaenoptera; species Balaenoptera physalus. Next base: position 11,266,143 of record NC_138884.1, read on the forward strand.
CTTATTTTGTGTGTCACTCGAAACAGATGACACACTAAAACTTAGGATATTTCAATGGGGGTTTATTTAAAGAGACTAACTGCAAAGGTATAGACTGGCTACAGGGGTCACTTAAGGAATGATGCGAGAACTTGGGGTGAACAGTAATAGAGCTATTATTACCCCAAGACCAAAAGGGGGAAACAAAGGTTGCTGGAACTAGGAAGGAGAGGATCGTGCAAGGCAGAGCTCCTTATGAGATCAGTGGCCTTCAGTCAAGGGACACAGCCAGCTAGAGCAAATCCAACGGGAGGGAGCCTGGAAGTAAATTCCTGGTCACACTTCACCTCCTGCCCTCCGGTCTCCAACAGGGCTGGCTCCCCATTGCCTGCACACTATCAAAGGAGAGGGCATAGGAGCCCCTTGCTTAGTCCATTCAGTTCAGCCTTCCAAGGCAGAGAGTACAGTGAAAAAGGTGGAGAGAGGTTTTGGATATTCATTAGACTTTTTGGCAGCTGAATGATCATGCCATGTATTTAGGTCATGTTATAGAATATGTATTTTATTTTAAGCAAAATGGGGAGCCTTTGAAATGGGGAGCTTTTGCTTTGAAATGGTAAGCAGATTATTGTTAAAGGTTCTAGAACCAATCTCCAATGTTGGGGGGCGGTGCAGATTTTTACACACCAACTGGCAAGTATTTGACACTGCCTGAGTATCCTGTGATTCAACTCAGTTCTGACACTGTGTACCCAGAGAGAGCATCAGATTGCACAGGTTAAGGGCTGAGTCCTACAAGACTGTCACCACCCCCCCTAACTTCAGATGCCCGTCCCAAGTCTAGGTTGTCACCTGTGCTTCTGACCAACCAGCTATAGATCAGAGGTTCCAATGACCCCTTCCTTGGGTTTAATTAATTTGCTAGAGTGGCTCACAGAACTCAGAGAAACATTCTACCTACTAGGCTACCAGTTTATTATAAACGGATATAACTCAAGAAGAGCCAGATGGAATCGATGCTTCGGGCAAGGTGTGGGGAAAAGGCACGGAGCTTCCATGCCCTCTCTGAATGCACCACTCTCCGCAAATCTACACAGGCTCGCCAACCCAAGAAGCTCTTCAAACCCAGTCTTTTGGGGTTTTTATGAAGGCTTTATTACATAGGCATACTTGATTAAATCATTTGCAGTTGTTGATGGGACTCAATCTCAGTCCTTCTTCCCTGCCCAGGAGGGTGAAGGGACTGAAAGTTCCAAAACTCTAATCTCAGGGTTGGTTCCACTGGCAACCAGCCCTCATCATTAGGTTACCTAGGGACTTTCCAGAAGTCACCTCATTAGCATAACAAAAGACACCTTTGTTGCTGTCACCACTTAGGAAATTCCAAGGGTTTTAGGAGCTCTGTGACAGAAAAGGGGACAAAGACCAGATGTGTATTTCTTATTATAAATCACAATGTCACAGTTGTGATCAGATTTGCATTTGAAAATAAAATCTTTCTGGCTGTTAAAGTGGCCTATTAGAGGTCTACAGGTGGGAGAACTTGCCTCAAGGCAGCAATGGGGGATTTAAGGGGCAAGAACAGAAAGGAGGTGAGTGAAACAAAGTTATTTGTTAATCCATGTTTGGTGGCTCTAGTTAGTGTGGTTGCCGAGCTTTTTCCAAGGTATTATTAATAGGACTTGATAGTAGTTTGGATGAATAGTTTGAACTGAAGTGTCACAATGACACTTTCATGTATTGTGTATCAGACTTGTGTAACTGGGTAGCTACTGGTGCCATGAACTGCAGCAGGAAAAGTTTCTTTTATCAACAGAATCACATAGGGATAATAACCAAAATTTTAATTTTAGACATGAAATATTCAAGCGAAAATGTCACAAGTTGAATATACAAGTTTAAATCAATCTGGTCAAGATGCATACGTTTGGGATTCCTCCACAAATAGACTTACAGCTATGATATGATGCTATCATTTAAAAAATGAGTGTATAGAGGGACCAAAGCTCTGGAGACAGAACTAAGCCCTGTAAAACTTGGATGTTTAGAGGGGGCATGTTAGGTCTTAGAGAGGGAGCCAGCAAAGAAATCCATATGTTGGCACTAAGCTAACACTTTTATGGAAGTTATCCCACCTAGATTATAATAATTTTATGAACCAGGTACATTATGAATGAGATTCTGAGAATCAGATTAATCAACTTGGCTATGAGGTAGCTTTGGTTTTTGCCTCACTCCAAAACTAATGCTTTTTCCATGACACCAGGCAGTCTATCATAAATGATAAATGCTTGTTAAAGTGAAGTCAACATTTTTCTTAGAACAGTGATAGACTTAAGGAAAAATACGAATGAGGGAAGTAGTTTTAAGCACCTCTTAATTTATATATCACCTTGTGATATATAAACTAAATTATAAGTTACTAACCTTCTTGTTTTCCATGATGATATGGTTTTCCATCTTTTAAATGGGATTAACTCATGCAGCTAAAGCACACTTTAAGATAGATTTTGCCATAGAGTTGCCACAAATTTGGTTCTACTATCTAATGGGTAGAAAATTAATTTAGTCCCTAAGCTAGGTTTATGAAGAGTTTTACATATTTCCAACAACTCATTCCTAATACCCGAGCATGTAATGTATTAATAGAGACTAGAGAACAGGTGTTTGAAATGTACAGTTGAAAACAAGCCTTGACATTTAAACCTCATCACATAAAAATATGAAACCCATTATTTTCTATTAGGATATTAACAATAGAGCTTTAAACATCTTTGGTAATGACTGCAATTTCATAATCAGTCCATTAATCACAAGATAACCGTCGTGAACTCAAATAAGTGTCCATAATGATCAGTAAGTGCTTCCATTGAGACATCCATATATACTTGGGAGGAGGAAGTACCTTTCAGTTTGTAATAACACACTGACTGTAATAAGTCCTGAATAGAAACTACTGATGAACATGTGGCTTTGTCTTCATTTGAGGTGTTAGGATAGAAACTCATCTTTTTTTTTTTTAATTTATTTTATTGAAGTGTAGTTGATTTACCATGTTGTGTTAATTTCTACTGTACAGCAAAGTGATTCAGTTTTATATATATATATATATATATATATATACACACACATTCTTTATCATATTCTTTTCTATTATGGTTTATCACAGGATATTGAACATAGTTCCCTGTACTATATAGTAGGACCTTGTTGTTTATCCATTCTTGTTTATCCATTCTATATATAATAGCTTGCATCTGCTAATCCCAAACTCCCACTCCATCCCTCCCCACATCCCCGCCCCCTTGGCAACCACAAGTCTGTTCTCTATGTCTGTGAGTCTATTCCTGTTTCATAAATAAGTTCATTTGCATCATTTTTTAAGATTCCACATGTAAGTGATATCATATGATATTTGTCTTTATCTGACTTACTTCACTTTGTATGATGATCTCTGAGTCCATCCATGTTGCTGCAAATGGCATTATTGCATTCTTTTTTAAGGCTGAGTAATATTCCATTGTATATATGTGCTACATCTTCTTTATCCATTCATCTGTCAATGGACATTTAGATTGTGTCCATATCTTGGATATCGTTAATAGTGCTGCAGTGAACATCGGGGTGCATGCATCTTTTCAAATTCTGGTTTTCCCTGGATATTTGCCCAGGAGTGGGATTGTAGGATCGTATGGCAACTCAATTTTCATTTTTTTGAGGAAGCTGTTCTCAAAAAATACTGTTCTCCATAGTGGTTGCACCAATTTACATTCCTACCCACAGTGTAGGAGGATTCCCTTTTCTCCACACACTCCCTAGCATTTGTTATTTATAGACTTTTTAATGATGGCCATTCTGACTGGGAGACTTTCATCTTAATCTTAAACTTTTCATAGTTTGTAGCATTCCTAGATATTACATTTTTGCTATATGAAAATCATTTATACATTTTAACATTATATTTACATTGTAAACTTATAGAGGCTAAAAATTTATATTAGGGTGTATAAATAGGATGTATTTCTGTTTGCCATTAAATGGTATTAGGTCAAACACATTTACTTAGCAGACAATATTTGAGCTGCAAAAGAAATTTGTTTCCATTGAATACCACATCTTTGTACTAAATGAGGATGATCAGTAGAATTATTTTTTTGAAATATTTGCTTGGAGGCATGAATAGAATTTATACTTTAAATTTGTGGTAAAAACATTTTTATCTATTCATTTTAAAATTTATAGTATTTTTTCTTGGGTTGAAGTTACACATTGGAGATAGCTTCCGCAGTGTCTATTCATTCATTCTACCTTCTATGTGCCAGCTAATCTTCTAGCTCTTTTTATTTATTTATATTTTTTTAAATTGCTGATACCTGTGCTTTCTCTGTAGTTTTTTTTTTTTTTTTAAATAATTCTTTATTTTATTTATTTATTTTTGGCTATGTTGGGTCTTCGTTTCTGTGTGAGGGCTTTCTCTAGTTGCGGCAAGTGGGGGCCACTCTTCATTGCGGTGGCGGGCCTCTCACTGTCCCGGCCTCTCTTGTTGCGGAGCATAGGCTCCAGACGCGCAGGCTCAGTAGTTGTGGCTCACGGGCCCAGTTGCTCCGCGGCATGTGGGATCTTCCCGGACCAGGGCTCGAACCCGTGTCCCCTGCATTGGCAGGCAGATTCTCAACCACTGCGCCACCAGGGGAGCCCCAAGCTCTTGATAATCTAGTTTTAAAAAAAAAAAAAAAAACAGACAAAATCTTCACTTTCACGAAGCTTACAGCAAATCAAGGATGGTAAATAAAAGAAGTAAATAGTACATTTTGAAGTTGCTGTTATTGTTCTAATGTAATTATAGAGCTTATTCAGGAAAAAATATAAGATGGTATAGTTGATTAACACTAGGTTATGTTAAGCAGTCTAACAATTCAGAATTTAGAAATCGATCATGTTGACACAAGTTGAAACTTGACTTGTATAATGTATAATCCACAAAACAGTTATTACAGAGGAAAGAATAAGAACAGTGAGATGTTTCCAAAGTGGGGCCATTTAATTAATGGGATACTTTCAAAGGAATGTTAATACATTATAGTCTGAAATCTGTAAAGAATTACAGATTCTATAATTTATAGAATTTATAATTCTATAAAGAATTATTTATTTCTAAATAAAGTTGACTTTACCAAATAACATGAGAAAAATAATCTAACTCCTCTAAGCGGTAATAATGATGCTTAATGTTATTAGTTTTGGTTTTGCCAGAATCAGACTTAAAATATTGGTTTTGGTAGTCAGATGCTATTGATAACACTTTTATCAAACCATAGCAGACGTTGAGAAGGACGTCTTGGACTAATGCTTTGGGACCAAAAGATAATTCACATTTCATTAATGTTTAGTTATCTCAGAACATCTCTGTTCTACCAATGACAGATGGATACAGAAAAATGAACACATCTTAAGTCTTATGCTATTTAAAAACTAGATTTTCTTTGAAGTGAAAACTGTACATTGATTTGTTTAAAAATATGTGGTACAATGGTTGTGGCATGAACTTTGAAATATCATACCCTCTTGGATATGAATTTGTGTACCAGCATTTATTAGTGGTGTAAGCATCTCAAAGCTGCATTTTTCTCTTATGTAAGATGAGATATTAATACTGCTTATGTCATAGGTTAGGTTGAAAAAAAAGGATCATTTTTCGTATAGAATTTATATAAATGAATTAGTTTCAGATTATATTATATAAGTAGCATGGTATCCTGTGTCACCTAAAAGAGCCTGTGGATATTAATGTCATCAGAGCCTTAGTCAATTGGTTCTCGGTTGGTTTTTCTGACATTTTGATTAAGCATTACATTCCAGCTTCTTGCTCACTTTCTTCCTGAACTCCAGCGTCCTTCAGGACCATGTCTTGTTTATGGTGGAATTTCTAACATTCAGTACATTTCCTTATAATCATTGACATTAAAAAAATCTGAAAAGCACTCTAGAAATTAATTCTTTTCACTTAGTAGACTTAACCTAGATTAAAAATAAAAGTTCAACTTGCTCTCTGATTCTCTTTGCTTTTAGTCGAAGAGAATTATTTTATTCCCCTATAGTTCCCAATCTATTGCTATCAGTATCTAACATATATTAAATTTACACCTATACCACTAACAGACTTTAAAACCTTCCTTAATAAAAAAAATCCATGATCTAATAAACTAGTAACAAAAAAGGAAAGAGTGACAAAAGGACCAATTGTGAAGAATATGGTTATGATAATGCTTGTGTTTTCTAGTTAAAGCAGTGTAAATCATTGATCATTAAGAGTTTACAAAACAAGCATAGTGAAAAAGGGAATTTGGCACAATTCATGTGATGGAAGAGTACATATTTACCTGAATTTTCACCCTTGTTATTGACCACCTGCAAGCTTTTTACCCTCAAGAACAGGATAAGCCCTCTGAAACCTAACTGTCTGCTAGCAATCACAATGTATGAATGGCTTATTGCAGCAAGGGAAATGAAATGGTAACTATACAACTAAATTGTGGTCATGAAAAGCAAGTAGATGGAAACTCTTTCCTCTCTGCAGGTTAGAGATAGAAGCACTGCTGGATTCATTTTTTTAGACCGAGCAGTCTTTTCTTTCTTTCAATATAGTGAAAAAAAGAAACCCATTGACTTATTTTCTTTATACTCTATTTTGCAAGTATTATTTTTCTTTTCACAGATTAGTTTTGGGTCTTTCTGAAAAAGGACTCACTAATTTAAGCCTAAGAGAATCTTGGCCAATATAGCATTTGAAATGGAAATCACTTCCTATTTCTTAAAATTTTCTCCTATTCAGAATGTCAGGCCGAGCTGATTGGCTACTCCTTTTCAGTCTTCTTCATTGACCCCTTTTGCCATTTTATTCCTTAAATGTTAATTATCTATTCTTTGTCTTCTCTCTAAACACTTCTTTGTCCACTCTCTAAACACTCTTCCTGGGATACCTAATCAATTGTTTTGGTTTAAATGCTCTCTAGGGAAAACTCAAAAGTCTGGTTCCATTTTCTGTCATTGAGCTTCAGAGCCTTATTTACAGTTTCCTGTATGTTCCAACCTGAGTTAATTTCTGCTCACTTCTGTACTGTTCCTCTTGCTTCTGCATTCCCAGCTATAGTAATGTCATCATCGTACCAATCTACCAAGCTAAAAAATCTCGATGTAATACAGGTCTCCTTCTTAACTCCCACACCTTAGCCTGTAAATCTATTGCTACCAAATCCTATAAGTTCTAGTATAGAATTTCTCTTTTAATCAGAGCTTTCGTATACTGAAACTTTCGGTCATACATTCATCATTTTTCTCCCATATTATAGAACAATCCCATAATCGAGCTCCCTGCCACTTTCCTCAACTAGTACAGATGATGAGTTTGCTATCAGGTATCTACTGAAATCCAGTTTGGCTCTGTTATTCTTCTGCTAAACTGTCTCCACATGGCTCTACTGACCATAGTCTCAAGTCTAAACCTAAACCCCATTGCACTTCTCAGGCTAAACCTGAACTTTCTCTCTGCCCTCATTTGTGACCATTCCTTACCAGGGATGCCATATCCTGTGTCCCTGTGTAGTAATTTTTCCTCATTTTCTGAGCCTTCCATCTCAGGGGTTTTGCCCATGCTTTTCCAGAAGGAAATATGTTTACTTCTTAAATGCCTGGTAAACTCCTATACATTCTCCAAGACCCAGCATAAATATCACCTCTTCTGTGAAGACTTTCCTTACATTTCTCTTGTCTTTTATGCTCTATTACAGAATGTTACACATAACATTTGTATTTATTATTAATGTTCTCTTACAAGAAAATAGTGTTTCTGACGATAGGAATATGTTTTTATATTCTCTATACATAATATAATGCCTGTTTTAAGGTAGGCATCACTTAAATAAGAATTGAATGATTGTATTCTATTATTGCCTTAAAATAAGTCTCTTAGTTGGAGTGGTTTACAACCTCTGTGATATTGTTGGCTGCCTATTTTAACATATTCCAATTTTAAATCCTGTAATCATTTAGCCCTTACCTGTAGCTTTATTCCTGCTCCAGGCTCTAAAGCCAACCTGTCATTAGATTAGGAACCTTATAAAGAACTCTAGGTTAACAATATATTGGTTTGGGGTTGGGAGTGGCAGAATCTAATTATTATTTACTACTATTATAAGCTAAGTACTTTATTAAATATTTTAAGTGCTTACCCAATAATTCTTACAGTAGTACTATGAAATAGCCAATATGCTCATTTTACTACTTAAGAAAATGAGAAATTGAGTAATTGGTTCAAGTTTATATACTAGCAGCTGACAGAGCTGGGTATCACACTCATATCAGTCTGATAACAAAGGTGCCAACATTATACACAGTTCAGCACCAATTTAAAATTATTTCTGGTCCTGTTGTGACTCAATACGTGATCGAATTAATGTGGCTCTTGCTTTTTTTCTGGTCACCAGCTTTTACTCTATTTTTGGTAATCCTCTTAGAATTTATTAGTTGGTAAATAAAGGATGGCATTTCTACATCTTCTGTTACATGTAATAAGTATAACTACATATATACAGTGATTATTTATAGAAGTGTCTTAATTTAACAGAAGTAGCATAGAATTTGAGAATGTATTTATTGCTTTTATAATTCCTGGTAATATTTAGAGGTAAAATAGAAAGACTATCCAAATTCTGCAATTTGGAAACTTTAAATTCCTGACCTGGTTTTACTGCTACTAGCAGTTTAACCTTGGCTCAGTTTCATCATCTGGAAAGATGATTTTTGTGAGTCTCCAAATCCTAAATTATAATATAATATAATATAATCTGGAAAGTCGGAAGCCTTTCCAAAAGTTTGTAGAAGAATCAAGAAGAAAGGAATATCTGAAAAATCACAATAGGATACCAACAATAATCATTATAGCCATCATGATGAAATTCATGCTGTATACAGTATTAAGCTAAAGATTCCAGTATCTGAATAGCATGGCTTGTGTTCAAGAAGCTGAAAACCTAGGTGGAGAGATAGGACTAAGTTTTAAGATACACCTAACAATTTGTAATATTGTATGTAATGTTCTGAGATAAGAGCTCAGTGGGACCAGGTGAAAAACGAACCATTTATTTATGAGAGTAGGGGAAGAACATTTTAGGCTGGGTCAGAAAGGGAAGAAATTCTGGGAATAAGTAAACCAGTTTTTATCCTTTTGCCTGAATTTCTTAAAGATAGGACAATTTTTATATATATATATGTAAAGTAAAGATACCTTAGGAACTTGATTAGGATTAAGCTTCGTAGAGGGAAACAACATATCTATATACTGATAAGGAAAACTTCAGGCCAATTTTCCAGGGAGATAGGGCTTAAGTATCACCACAGCAGGCTGCCACATTAGTGTTCAGTGGTCAGCCAAGGGGAAAACAGCTGGAGCAGAGCCAGCGGAAAAACAGTGGGATGTAGCTTCCCAAACACAAGCATCTTGTTTATAATTCTTGCGTTCTCTGGTGTGAAGTTTAAATTTTTCACTGCTACAAAAATCAAACAAATGAAATTCAGCTTTCTTTTTTGTCCTCACATAATCTTGTTCCAGTAACTCTTTTAATTTTCTAATTTTGTCACTCTTTTTCGTTTCTTTTCTTTTTTTTTTTTTTCACACACACACACTGTATTTTATTTTTACAAGAGATAAATAGACTGACACCAAGCATTGTACATGGATGACCACAACAAAAGCAACAATGATTGCAATTACCAAACATGAAACACACTCGTACTATGTCATAATATTGACATTCAGTCCAGTAATCCTCCACTGTAACAGCTCCTTTACTTTGCAGTGAAAATTGATTTGTATATTCTTTGCCTCTGAGTCCTTGTGGGATTTTTTTTTTTTTTTTAATTCAGACAGAAAGTCACAAAAATTATACTCATCCTCATCAGTTCACTCAGTCCCATGTAATTCATTTTTTTTTTCATCTTGATATTTTGTTAGCACTTTTATGAGTTCGTAAGTTTTTCATTAGAGTTCTGAAAATGCTTATTCACTCAGTTCAGCAGTACAGTCAGTTACCTGAAACCTGTACTTGTCAGAGTCTTTTCCATGAATTTCTTGAAGATGAAACCCTTTTTCGTTTCTTTTCAATTAAACAAAGATAACTAAAAATGTTAGAGTATCTAGTTGTAGTGACAGAAAAGAGTTGAAAGCAAGAAAATATATATGAAATTTAATCTCACTGTATAAGATTATGCAAATGAATGATTCTACAATAAAAACATTCCTATTTGAAATGCTAGACAGTTAATAGTAAAATACTGTTTTTAATATTTAAATTTATTTATTTATTTATTTATGGCTGTGTTGGGTCTTCGTTTCTGTGCGAGGGCTTTCTCTAGTTGCGGCAAGCGGGGGCCGATCTTCATCGCAGTGCGCGGGCCTCTCACTATCGCGGCCTCTCTTGTTGCGGAGCACAGGCTCCAGACGCGCAGGCTCAGTAATCATGGCTCACAGGCCCAGCCGCTCCGCGGCATGTGGGATCTTCCCAGACCAGGGCTCGAACCCGTGTCCCCTGCATTGGCAGGCAGATTCTCAACCACTGCGCCACCAGGGAAGCCCTGTTTTTAATATTTAGATTTCTTTCTTATCCTTGAACACTATATATGTGTATTTAATTTGCAAATATTTTATACCCAGATAAGAAGATCAAAATATTTAACATTAATTATGAAGATCAAAATTAATCTTCTTCCAGAAACAAAGTTTATCATTAAACACACTAGTTCTATTAATTTAAATTCTCTTCAGGGAGAGGAAAAGCCAAAATAATTGTGTGTGTGTGTATTTTATTTCAAAAACCAAAGGTGAAAGAAATAGTTTCCTTTAACAAAATATATATGAGCTCCTCTTATATAAAGCTTATGTAAGGTAGGAAGAAATCATTTTTATTCAAAATTAAGCAAATTGCATCATAGACAAAAAAGGAAAAAAAGAAACTAGTTTCAAAGTTAAATTTAAAGATACAGTTAAAAATTAATAAATGATATAGTTTTTGCTGTTTTCTAATGGTTCAAAATATTGACTTCCTAGTATCTTTCCTAATGAAATAGTGATCAAATTCTGGAAATATTTTTCTTGAAAATAAAAGAATTAAATGCCTTGGGGAATATTTTCATATACAAATCCTGTCTTTTTAAAAAGTTGACCTTTGTAAATTTAGATTTGTTTTTTAAAGACCCCCAAAGCTCTTAGAAGAAAACAGTTGATTTTAGGAATTATATGGACTATTACCAGTATTGCCTCATGTTCATCATAACTTAAACCAAAAGGAAAAAAAAAATGCTTTCAAAGTATAATTTTATGGTGTTTCTGACCTTCACTACAGTGAGTATTATTGTACTTTTTTCTTGCAGTAAGCTAAAATTTGTCTTCATTTCAAATTTTACATGCCTACCATTTTTGATTTTTTGTACCCTCTGTATACTACCGAACAATATTTACTTTTCATGTTCATGGCACCTATATTATTACATAGCAAGATGTAATTAGGTATACAGTTAACCCTTGAAGAATGCAGGGGTTAGTGGCGCTGAGCCCTTCGCAGTGGATAACTTTACAGTGGGTCCTCAGTATTTGTGGTTCCACATCTGCGATTCATTCAACAGTGGCTCATGCAGTACTATACTATTTATCCCAAAAAATCCATGTATAAGTGGACCCATGCAGTTGAAACCTGTATTAAGGGTCAGCTGTGATTTAAAATCTTTCAGTGTTTTAGTTAAGAGGCCTACTTAGTATTTTTAAAACATTCCTTTGAGAGTTTTTCAGATACTAGCTATAGTTTTCTCATTTCTTTAAAGTTATCTGATAGCTACCTTTAATGAAAACATAATCTTCCTTTATACATGGAGAATGTACACGTAATACACTTTCCGTTAACACAAAAAGGAGAAAATGCTTTTACCCCTTTCCAGATTCTCTCTTTACTTCTAACTTACATTCTGATACTGTTGTACCGGATTTGGTTTGCCAAGCAAAATAGCTGCCTTAACCCCTCTTAGTGTATTATTTAAAGAAAAAAAAGTACACAGGTTTTGAAGTCAACTGGGTTTGAATCACAGCTCTTTCACTTCATAGACCTAAAGCAGTTTTTTCACTGGCATGAGTCTCAGCTTTATCAACTCTAATATGTAGGTAATAGAGGCCCTTTGTTAGAATTAAATTGGACAATTAGTAAAGAAATATCACACCAGTATACCTTGTATATAATAATTCTTATTAAGTATTAGGCCATATTACTTATTACAGTAATATTTACCAGTTTTATCATAAGTTAGAACAATCTTTTACCAGCACAATTTTTCCCTCCACAGAAATTGGGGCTCATTGGTATAATGGAGTTTATATTAGCTAAAATTAAATCAAAGCTAGACTGATGAATACAAACAACTTCTTAAAAGTATATAATTTAAATCACTAAAATAAAAGACTTGTTTAATAAAACTGTCTCTTATTTATATACATTTTGTATATGATATATCCTGAATTCTACATAGTTTGCATAAATTACTGAATTAAAAATTTTTTTTGGCTGTTGTATTTCAGTAAATTTATAATATTGTTTAAGTAGAAATAAATATGTTTGTATGTATAATAATTTTTACAGCTTTACATAAAATATACAAGTCTTCAAGGAACACATACTATTCTCCATTTGTTTCTTTATCACTATATTAAATCTCCTTGCTGATAGCATAAGGAAAATTATAATGATTTAAAGAGTGAATCTTTATTAGTATTTGATGGAGAAGGAAAATGATGATAACATACAAACAGTAATTTATAACAAAATTTAACTTGAAAGTGGCAGTTGCTCAGTATTTGATTTATACATTTATTCTAGGCAGTAGAAGTCTATTCTAGACTTCCATGGTCCTTTGGGTCTCCGTTTAAGCTGGCTGTTGAAATATGAAAATATAACTTTTGGGTGTACAGTGACTATAGAAATGCAAATGAGGAAATACTTATGTGGCATTTTTTTTTCCTTCTGCCCTCACTTGCTTTAAAGGTAGTCCATGATTTTTGGTATTGACTTATTAAATTGTCATTTGACTTTTTTATATTCAGTAATTGACACCAAGTTTTTCTTTTGCTGCTTTACATCCTACCCCCCCAAAAATGTCTATACAACCAAAAATCTAAATAAAACACAAACAAATGCAATTCAGATACCCAACTATTAAAGAGAATTCTTGATTTTTTTGTTGCCATGCCTTGGTGGAGGCAGTTTGATTTAGAACTTTGTCTTTAGCAGGGCAGTTTTGGAAATCTGATTTTTTCTAATTACTCATGGATATTTCTGGGTTAGAATTAATTTACTTCAACCAAATGTAAGAGAACTTATAATATCACTTCATTTATGTTCAGTAACTTTAGCTGAAGAGGTGCTATTTAGTTCTGCTGTATTCTATTCAATGTAAGAGTACATTTGTCTGTCAGGCATACCAGTATGTTCTATTTGTGCAATGATTTTTTTTTTTTTCCAGTTACCTGAGAAAAGTAAATTTGCTTGAAATTTCATCCATGCATCCAAATGTTGTGAAATGGAACTCATTCATTCTAAATGGAGTATAGCAAAATTATGAAGGCATATTAGGTCACTTTGTCTGTTTTTACTTATATACAGTTGTTCTTTTATGTTATATTTTCCATTGCTATATTAAATGACCAGTGAAAAGGGACTTTTACATATCCTTTGAGGAAGTACTTCAGGAAGTAAGAGAAATGTTGAGTTTAAAGCTGTTTTTGAGAGTAAAATTAATCTTTTTTGAAAGTTAAATGATTACATCTAGTTATTCTCAGAGTTTATTACCCCAATACTTTCCATTTTACTCTGCCCATAATCTAAATTTTTGAGTGCAACTGGACTACTTCTCCTTTTCGATATACTTTTGCAATATTTTTAAATGTCAGGCCTACATTTCTTATAATATATTTTTTAATATTTAGATGGAATTTTTCTTACAGTCAGTAGTAGAAACTGGTATTTGTATCATGCCTAATCTCATATTGGCTAATGGCTGAGAAAAGAGTTTTAAAGTCTCTTTGTGCTGAAATTTTTTCCTCAGCATAATGATTTGTATACTGGACTGTTAAACATTGTAGACAGATTTCTGCTATTTGATTCTAAAACGTGTTAAATTATTCTTGTGGATTAAATTAATATTTAGTGAGCACCTTGTATAAGTCCCTCTCAGGCACGATGAGAAAACAGAATAATACATATAATCCTCTTTCTTTTAAATATTTTAGTCTAATAACTGCCAGATCTTAGATTGTAGTACATGCATCTAACATTTTATGTGTTTTGAGGGCAATTTGACGTTGTACTCACTATGTTCAAATGTATTAGTTACCCGCTTTTGATGTTCCCTAAAAATGACTAATACTCCCTTGTTATTTCTCTAACAGTTTAATGATTTAATAAGAATAGTATACAGAAACCAGCTGTTTTTACGGACAAGGGAATGAATATACTGTTCATTTTTTGCTATTAGCCGGTTATCAACATTCAACAAAATATGGATACTATTGAATATGTCCAACTTTCTGAAAATGATAACATAAATCTTAATTACTTTTCAGCTCTTCTATTAAGAGTTCTGGTACAATATTATTCCATGTTAGGTGTGTTTTATGTTATTGAGCTTTTTGAAAACTCAGTATAAATAAAACAGATAGTTCTTTAGATGTAGGCAAAATACTACAAATTACCATATGATGATCCACTTTTCTTTTAGGGAATTTTGCTCTATCAAAGAAAGAAAAAAGGTATTTTCTCTCAAGCCATTCAAGACTTTACATCTGCAGGGAGACCTCAGCAGGCGTATTTAGAGTATATATATATAGCTAAATATATACAACTAAAGCTAGAACCTTCTGCATATATACAGCTAAAGCTAGAACCTCCTACATATAATATATGATATATATATATACAACTAAAGCTAGAACTTCCTACATATAATTATATAATGATTATATAATTATATAATGATAAATCTATCTATATATCTATACACACACACACACATGCATACACAATGGGGAAATACAGAACAGAATTTAATCAAGTCATCTAATTATAGTCTTTTCTATAATTCTGCTAAAAAGATTAACCACTTATTAGTTTTCATAGACTATTGGTGTCAATGAAACTGTTCCCAAATATATGCTCCTATCAGAAGAAAAATTAAAATATTATTGAAAGCAAATATGTTACTTATATCAGACAAGTGATTGTCCTCAAAATAGATGTATATAATTAACCTTAATTAGTAATTGGCTGAAACTCAGTCCCAGTTTAGTCCCTGTTTGTTTATTAGCCACATAACATCTGTGAATTAGTTTTATGTGAGTTGAAATCTTTTCAGAAACAAATGTAGTCTTTCTTTTGTTTTTGTTTTTTTTTTGTTCGTTTGTTTTGTTTTGTTTTTCTTTTTTTCCAAGGATCTATAGTAGAAAATGCAGAACATAGATCTGTAAAGGAAATGACATTTCTAAATACTCTTTTATCCCTGCATGAACACATTCATTGTCAGTTTGTTAAATTGCCTTGCCTTATAAAGACTTTAAATGTCTCAAAAATGGATATTTACTTCCTTAGAGATTTCTTCATTGAGTTTAATAAAATCCTCAGTGGATTTTATATTATGCAGGCTTCCTTCTTCTTTTTTTTTTTTTTTTTTAACTTCTCTACTTTTGAAATTACAAGCTGTCACTCACCAGGTGTCTTTTTATTAGTTTATATGGCTCTGAGCCTGATTGTTTATATTACAAGTCCATTCAACAAACTATTAGGCTTTTTAATCAGTAAGTATAGGGGAAATACTTTTATTGCACCTTTAAATGTGAATTATTTAAAGGATCATTAGATGCTTGAATCATATTTAGAGTCAGAAGAGTCAGGATACACTTACTGATTTGGACCTGAGAATGAGTTACTTAAAATAGAGAGCAACTTTGTACCCAAATATATGATATTGTTACATAGTCACTGAAGATTCTAAGACTCTCTCCACACGTATACATACCTATATTTTTCCAGCTGAGTCTTTCACAAGTCAACTTAGTTTTCTTATTAGATTTTACTCAAATAGGACTATATAAGGACTCTGTTAGCATGCCCAGTATGGATACATGCTTTCAACAGTTTATATCATTTGAATCAGAATGCATTGAAGTCACCCTTAAACCGAAAGGGTCTTTACAGTAAGGCAATATAAAACTAACTTTTTAGAATCTAGTTTTAAAAGAATACCTATATTTTTATAAGAATAAATAAAACATTGTTATGAGACCTTTGTTAGGCAAACCTTATAATTAAGTGTAAGTAATAGTGCAGATGAAAGAACATGTAATAATTTTATAAATCAAAAGTCTGCTGCGTATTTATCTTATGTGACTACTCAACCCCTTCAGTTAATCTCTGATCTTCCTAAAATTCTTCAAAGCAAAACTCTTTGAGAACATTCACGCTTTCCATTTTCTCACACCATTTATTCCCCACCTATTTGATTCTCATACCTCTACATCCAGCAGGCACATTTCAGTCTTTCTTTTTCATAGACTTGGCATATTTTGAAGCAGTTACTCACATCTGCCCTCCTAAACACCTTTTCTTTGGCTTCTGTAATTCCATATTTTTCTCTTTCTCTTGTTCTCTCTCTAACCACTTTTTCTCAATCTTCTTTCGTACTCAGTTTCTACCCTGCTGGCCTCTTCTACTTAGTAATTAACTAAAAGCTGGTTCTTTGAAAAGGTAAATAAAATCGGTAAACCTTTAGCCAGACTCATCAAGAAAAAAAGGGAGAGGGCCCAAATCAGTAAAATCAGAAATGAAAAAGAAGTTAACACCATAGAAATACAAGGGATCATGAGAGACTACTGTGAACTACTCTATGTCAGTAAAATGGACAACCTGGAAGAAACTGACAAATTCTTAGAAAGGTAAAATCTCTCAAGACTGAACCAGGAAGAAATAGAAAATATGAACAGACCAATTACCAGTGATGAAATTGAATCAGTAATTTAAAAACTTGCAACAGAAAAAAGTCTGGGACCAGATGGCTTATATGTGGAATCTAAAAAATACAGCAAACTAGTGAATATAACAAAAAAGTAGCAGACTCACAGATACAGAGAACAAACTAGTGGCTACCAGTGGAGAGTGGGAAGGGGGGGAGGAGCAATATAGGGGTAAGGAATTAAGAGGTACACATTATTAGGTATAAAATAAGCTATAAGGATGTATTGTACAGCACAGGGAATATAGCCAACATTTTATAGTATAACTATAAATGGAGTGTAACCTTTAAAAAATGTGAATCACTACATTGTATACCTATAACTTCTGTAATATTGTATACCAACTATACTTCAATTTAAAAAAAAAGTTGGACCTTCTTATGGCTGTCCTCTTGTCCAGAGAAGGCAAAACTTTTCTGTAAAGGGCCAAATAGTAATTATTTTGCTTTGCAGATGTCTGGTTTCTCTGTACTTTGACGAATCTATCTGTTCCGCCACAATTATTCAACTTTGCCCTTATGGCAAGAAAGCAGCCACCCACAACACATGAGTGAGTGAGACTGTGTTTCTAGCTATGTTATTCTGCTTCTAATTTTCTTTTCCTTAAAGTAACTTTATATGAGATTCTACCAAAATTCTCTCCTACTTCTCCTAGTTAAAGGAAATTAGTTTTATAGAGGGAAGATTTGGCTAGGATGAGTTTTTAACTTCATAACTCTAGACCTCCCAATTCTGTTATTTTCACAAAATGATCAAAAAAATTGATCTGTACTTTTGATCATCTGCTTCCTCTATACCCTCCCCAAGTGTCTATCTTTACCTTTTCCTACCTTTGCCCATGTTGTTTCTGTTCAGGTTAATTTAGATTAATACTCCCAGGAGTTCCTTTTCAGTGTAAGACTTTGTCCTGGAAAGGAGCTTAGTATTTTTAGTTTTGAGATTTAATATGACCCAGACTACTCCACTGCCTTTCTGACTTGACTATGGTCTCCTTGTGTTCACCCACAGATCTAAGCCTGCAATACTTTCTCCCTGATTGAGTTGCTATTCTCTAGTTGGCTGTCTGTGCTTACCAGCGTTCTCTGTTAATGAGTTGAACTCTGAGGGCCATGAGGAGACTAAATGCCTTACTCCTGCTTCCTCTTTACAATTACTGATACCATGCAGATTTTGTAGCCGTCAGTGACTTTACTAATTGGCATTTCAGAGTTCATAGTATATAACTGGAATTTGTAATAGATACCCAGGATTTTTGGTTTTGCTCTCCTGTTTTTAATGGGAGAATTCAGGAAGATTCAAAACTGTTCCATTTCTGGGTTCTCCAATAATCCTCCCACAGGAGTCTTTTGATATACTTATTTTTCAAATCAGAGAAGGTAAATGTCCCAGGATTCTGGATTCTAGTATTTGAGGATATTTTCATTTATAAATTTATTCATTGATTGATTGCCATTCATTTATTGAGTACCATATTCCAGGACTTTGAGTAAATGTTTGTGATTCAGGAAACAGAATGTTCCAGATATCATGTCTGGCACTTTAACAAAGAATATCCCATTTACCCTTTAGAACAACCCAATTTCCATTTTCTGTATCAAACACTGAGAGCAATTATGTTGCTAAAGGTCGCAGAGAGCTTCAGTACTGGGTCTTTGCGTTTACTGTACAATTGAATGAAATATATAGCTTAAGCATTTATTTACTGCTTATAGTTGCCACTCTGCTGGGCATTGGGGCTAGGATAATGTGCCAGCCCTTTTCATCGTATTTGCTTATTCTCTATATTGAAAACTTTGCTAATAAAGGGCCTCATTTTTACTTTTAGTAGGAATTGAAGGAGATCATTGGAAGGCCAAAAGGAATAAAAATGAATAACTCTTTCACACACTCACATAGACATATTAAAAAAAATAGATGAGATAATGCTGTCTTAACATTAGTTCTTACTTTTAAACCATTCAGGATAGGAATACAAATCAGGTTTCACAGCAAGGAAGAGATGTTAACTGTTCTATAACAGGCATTGTTGTTGTATTTTATGCTTAGCTGCTCATCTGAGGTATATAATTTTCTTTTGTGTCTAGGTCAGATTAACTCTACAGCAATCAGACCTTTCTTTAGGCATTTCTACATGTTGTGTCACTCTAAAAAATAGCAATTTTAAAAATATACAATTTATAAAAGCATCTATCATTATTTCTATGGCATATTTTTGTCATATTTAATGCCTACTGAAATACTTATTTCACACATGCCTAGATTTATTCTCATCGGCAGTGTCTGTATCAGGTGTTCTCTGATGCTTTGCTGCTGAAAATGTCATCCGAGGGCCAGCAGGGTCCACATCACTCGGGAGCTAGCAATGGAGAATCTGGGTTCTACTGAATCAGAATCTGCGTTTTAACAAGATCCCCAAGTTGTTCTTATATCAATACTTCATAAATTTGGGGAAGTTCTTCTCTCATATTATTAGATTCATCAAATATGGGAAGAAAATAAATAATGTTAACTACCAAATTCTAAATAATTTATTAAGGGATAATTTTTTAAAAATATATGATGTAATAATACTTGAACAGACTAAGTAGTATACGAACTTTTATGTAGCAATTTTAAAACCCTGTGTAATATTTTTCCACGTAGTTCAATTTTTTGGTAGAGTTTTGATAATAGGTATGGGTGTTAGAGATCATTTTATGTAACTTTAATGGTAGCAAAGTTCATTTGTTTTCTTGAGAGTTTAAAAAAACAAACTATTGATTATGAATAGTTTATGAACTATTATTATGAACAAAGAGACCTACTATATAAGGTTATACAGTGCTCAACAAAGGGGGTAGATGTAGTCCTGCCACACTTAAATCTACACTGGCTCATACCTAGAATGTAAGTAGCATAAAGGCAGGGATCCCTTTATACATTAACGTATGGAACACTACCAGATAAATAGTAGAACTTCCATAAATATCATTGAAAGCTTACTTTCTATGCATATGAAGGTACTCAGATAACATTATAGGATGGTACAGAAAGACGGCACACATTTTCAAAAATAAATCAATGGGAAAAATACTTGGAGTAATTTATATGTTTTATATTCAGACACTTTGCTTTCACTTGAGAATTTACTCTGTAAGCATCCTATTAGGTAGCCTTAATCACATCTTCACAGATGAAGAGATGAAGGCTCCCGTTAAATGTCTTGACTGTAAAATGCCTAGATTATAATATAATATAGTAAAATATAATATAATAATATAATATAAAATAGAACTATTTTATGTTGATACTGATATTCCTTTTTTTTTTTTTTTTTAAAGGATTTGTTTATTTATTTATTTTTTGGCTGTGTTGGGTCTTCGTTTCTGTGCGAGGGCTTTCTCCAGTTGCGGCAAGCGGGGGCCGCTCCTCATTGCAGTGCGCGGGCCTCTCACTATCGCGGCCTCTCTTGTTGCGGAGCACAGGCTCCAGACGCGCAGGCTCAGTAGTTGTGGCTCACGGGCCTAGTTGCTCCTCAGCATGTGGGACCTTCCCAGACCAGGGCTCGAACCCGTGTTCCCTGCATTGGCAGGCAGACTCTCAACCGCTGCGCCACCAGGGAAGCCCGATATTCCATTTTTTAAGAAGTGCTTTGATTTCCCACCTTAGAGTAGTGAGGTTTGATAATTAGGAGTATCTGTGCCTATTTGCACCATAGCTGACAGGATTAAGTATATACCCTGTAAATGAGAAAAACATACTCATGGCTCCTGCCATCTTCATGGCTTGGCCTTTAATATCATCATCTTTCCTCTGATTACTATACTCTGGAGGCGACCAAGTATTCGAATGTGTGGCAGTTGTTTGACTTCAATGTGTGTCTGTGGTCTCTAGCTTGACCTTGATTAATCTAGAATGAGGAGAAAGCTGTGACTTAATTGAAAGTATACTGACCTAATAATTGAAGATGAGAGTTTAATTACCCTGATAATTGAAGATCTGGGCTAATTCCCAGTTCTGTTACTGATGCTATTTTAAATTTAGTCTTCTCATTTAATTCTGTCACCACTGTTTTCTTTTTTACAGAATAAGGAAAATTCTAGCTACCTTAT
This sequence comes from Balaenoptera physalus, assembly GCF_965194825.1. Taxonomy (NCBI): domain Eukaryota; kingdom Metazoa; phylum Chordata; class Mammalia; order Artiodactyla; family Balaenopteridae; genus Balaenoptera; species Balaenoptera physalus. The sequence continues at coordinate 11,287,311 of NC_138884.1, forward strand.
ATGGCTATTACTATCATTAAATTTGTGTCAACTTTATTTGTAGTATACTCTTTAAGTAGGGCTGATGAGAGCAGAATTCCCCGAGTTCCTGTACGTTGAAAACTACTTTTCCCTATCCTCGATATTTGTTGAGTTTTCTTGTTTGTCTGTTGCCTTGCTTTGTATAATAGTTTTGAAAAGCCTGGTGTTAATTTAATTATTTTGCCTTTGTAAATTATTTGCCTCTTTTCCTTGGAGGCTTTGATGATTTTTATTTTTGTTTTTGAAATTATTCGGGGTCAGTTTTCCCAGGTGAGCCCTTTTAATGTGTAGATTCAGGTCTTTTCCTTTCTCTGGAAGGTTTTCTTGGTTTATAGTGTTAATTGTTATTTCTGTTCCATTGTTTTGTTTTTCTTCTATTAAATTAATATGTGTTATTCAAATATTAATAATCCTTTGCCTATCTTTCATTACCTACTCTCTGACTCTTTCACTTTTTTTTGTCATTTTCATTCTTTTGGTTATTTTGCTGCCTTTCTTCAATGAACCTTAGTAAATTTTCATTTGACTTTTTCTTGCCTTGGGCATCTTGTAATGTATTGTCCATTTTAGAGATAATTTTGTCTTTTTCTTTTGTTTCTTTCCTGAGATCAGTCAACTTTTTTTTTTTTTTCATTCATCTGTTTCTCCCCTTGGTGTTTAGATTTTGAATTTCTGATTAAAGGTGTTTTTTATATCATCAGATTCTTGTTTGAGTGTATTTAATTCTGCATTGTGTATTAACAGTTTTCTTCTGCTTTGTAGTTGCTTTGTGTGATGGAGTTCTCTTCCGTTGATATGTGTGGAATTTTGTTTCTTAATTTTCTTCAATAGCTTTGTAAGGACTTCACTTTCCTCTTCTTTACCTTTATGCTATGCGGCTTTTATATAGCATTCCTAATTTAGTAATTCCCTCTTCTCTCAGTATAGCAAATCTAAGTACTTTATAGGACTTTGTTTTGGTGGGGAGGGGTTGTGAATTCTCCAATTTCATCTTCACTTTTTGTCTTTCAGAACCCTAATAAATTTTCTCTATTTTCTTTCCTTCATTATTGAATTGCCAAAAGGTGCTTTTTGTCTTTTTTCTCTCCCATCAATTATGCTTTTCAAAGAGTTTTCTTTAAATTGCATGTGTCTCTTTAAATCATGTCTTTTAAATTATGCCTGTCCTTTAAAAGGCATCTGACCTTTTAAACTGTGCTTACTTTGATATCCCTTCCCTGTTGTCCTGGCTCTGATCTGCACATTTTCCCATCATTTTCAGATACAGGGTGAATTTTATCTTTCAAGTGATTGCTGCAAATCACTCTCTCTTTTGTCTTCCCCCAATTTTTTCAGCCTACATTTGCTTGCTTATAAGCAGGAATGGGGCTGCAGCATGAGAGATGATTTGCAGTTTTGCCATTCTCTGTCTTCAAGTTATGCTTGAAGAATTTATATAGAATTTAATTTCCCTTCTAATTTTTTTTATGTAGAATTTAATTTTTTTTCTCATTTTTCCTTATTTGAAGGGGATATTGTGGGAGATAAGTGCCTATATTGTCACCATAGTCCTCAGCTTCCCTAGAAGTCTTTTAAAAAGTTTTAAGTCTTGTAAAACTAGAGTTATATTGTTTTAGTCCTTGACAGCTTTGATTTGCCTTTGCTCAGATTTATTTCTTTCATAAACTTGAGCTTGAGAGCATTATGTATTGTTTTGCTACATGATATACTGTATTTTGTAACAGTCAACAGTTGGCTCATTTTAAATCATGTTTTAGCCTTCTCATGAACCAAGATTCATCCACTGATGGATTATTCCCTTGTTCTCTAATTGAAATATTTGAAATATTTATCTTACAAAGTCTCCAGAGTGTATTGGTAGAGTAGTTAATTTTCCTTCAGAAATAATGAAATAATATCATAATAATTATAATGTGAGGACCTTGTGGAATGAGTCATTCAGGTATAAAATATTTTTAATTTTTTAACTTTTCCATTTTTGCATTGTGTCAATTACTTTGACTTTTGATACTTTTGTGTTAATCAAATGGAACAAAAATTTCTTTGCATAAAGTTGCTAAAATTTTTTATTTGTATGGATATTTCTGCCAATGACAAAATCCATGAAAGAATACAAAATGCAGCATAATTTCAGTAATAAGTTTTTAAAAAATAATTGCATATACCTAAGTAATTTCAGAAAAGCATGAACTTTGGCTATTTTATTTGGATACTGATACCTGATAAGTTTTTAGAAATTCTTTAAAATTAAATAATGTAAATAATTAGTAAGCCAAATTTGCTAGGGAGTGCAAACTTTGATTTAATATATATTGATAACTTCACAGATAGTTTAAATAGATGAAATTTGAATTCTCAGAAAATTTGTAAATACTTGGAGGATACAAAAGTGAAATATAAAAGGGAAAGTTGAAAAATAAGTTAAAGGATGATCATACTGGGCTTCCCTGGTGGCACAGTGGTTAAGAATCCACCTGCCAATGCAGGAGACACGGGTTCGAGCCTTGGTCCAGGAAGATCCCCACACGCCATGGAGCAGCTAAGCCCATGCGCCACAGCTACTGAGCCTGCACTCTAGAGCCTGCGAGCCACAACTACTGAGCCTGTGCTCCACAACTACTGAAGCCCACACGCCTAGAGCCCATGCTCCGCAACAAGAGAAGCCACAGCAATGAGAAGCCCATGCACCGCGACGAAGAGTAGCCCCTGCTCACCACACCTAGAGAAAGCCCGTGCACAGCAACGAAGACCCAATGCAGCCAAAAATAAATGATAATAAATAAAATAAATATAAAAAAAATTTTTTTAAAAAGGATGAGCATACGTAATATTTATAGGAATGTGAGATTAAGTAATTGGAAGAAAAATACTGTGATTTTTTTTTTTCAGGGAATGATTAATTGCTAAAAGAATTGAAATAGAATATTGACTGGCATTTGAGATTTTGTTTGAATCAAAGCCTCAGAAATAATAGATTATATTTAGATTCTGGTTTTAATTATCCAGTGCCATTATTTAATTTTGGTTTAGTGTGAATCATCCTTGGAATATGTGATCTCAAGAAAACACACACTATGTTGGATGCATAAACTGATTTAAAATGTCAAATTCTTTCTTCCGTCCTAGAATCTTCTTTTTCCTATCTTCATTTTTACCATCCTGGTCCCATCACTGCTCATCTTTAAGAGTCTCCCTTCTTGGATAGCAGTATCCACTCTTGCCTAGCTCTCCACACTACAGCCAGGGTGATCTTTATGGAATGAAAAGCAGGGTACAGTATGGTCATACCATTTTTTTCTCATCACCATCCCTCCACCTCTCCATTGAAGACACATCAGTATCCTCAAAGTGCTCACTTTATAGAGATCAGTATCCTTAGTCTGTCTTGCCAGGCTCCCCTTGGTCTTTCCTCTGCCTTCACGCTGGCCAGATTTTGTAGCATTATCACTCTCATAATATGCACTGCAGTCACATCAGTTTTCTTTCATTTCCCCAAATGTGCCGTGCTCCTTCTGGCCACAAGGCTCTTTCACACATGTTTTTGTTGTCTAAAAGAACCCACCCTTTCCTCTTGTACGTGCACGGAAGGCGTGGCTCTTAACTCCACTTCACTCAAATCTATAAACTGTTGATCGTCTACTGCCTGCCTCCTCAGGGTGCCAGAAGTTCTGTACTCGTGAACTCACAGATCAAATCAGACCCTCTGTGAACTCAGTTTGGTTTGAGAAAACTCATCCACATTTTCATTAACCTCTAATTGTAACTTATCCTTTCCTTCAAGTATAAATTCAGATAACAAATTATAGCAGTATTCACAGTGCCTCTTTGTCACAAATATGCATAACATATATTTTTATATCACATTAGACTTGTGGAAGATATTTCATAGTGTCATTTAAGCTCATCATTATGTTAAATTACAGTAACTAATAGATCTGCTACTAGATCTTATTATTTGTTACTAAAGAAACATATTACTACATCACAAATTTGTTTTTAATATTTTAGATGCAATTTTGTAATATAATGATTTCTTTTATAATTCTATGTATTTAAATACATAATTTTATGTATGTGTTTAAATACATAATTCTAAAAAGGGGTTCATAGGCTGTTCAAAACTAACAAAAAGGTACAGGGCACAAAAATGTTTAAGGACCCTTTCCCTAGAATATAACCCTCAGGAAGGCAGAGGTTCACTATTTAGCCTAAATGCCTAAAACATTCTCTAGAACACAGTAGGCAGTTAATACATATGTACTAAATGAAGGAATGACAATTCAACTCAGATTTTCGTAGCAACAACTTCTGTTACTTCTTGACATGGGAATATCCCCAGCCATAAGCTCTCGTAGGAGCAGGTACTGCTCATCTTTAGCTCTTGCTGCAATTTCTAGTTTACTTTTTTTTTTTTTTTTACTATAATTCAGCTGTCATCCTCACTAGAATATATACTCTAAGTGGGTAGAGACAGTATATCCACTGCATGAATTTCCTTCACACCACACAGAGCCTGGCAAATAAATATTTGTTGAATGAACTATATATTATATTGAAACACAAATAAGTGAGACCTACTTCCTGTCCCAAAGTTTTGTAGAGACTATGAGAGCTGTAAAATAATTATAAGCACAGAGCAATAACCCCACTGGCCAAATAAATAAGTAAAACCCACAAGAAGTTACAAACATCATCATATGAATTAAAGTTAGTGGTATAGAGGTCAATGTGGTTTATGTAAGTAATGCTAATTTACCTGTATTTTGAAGAAGAGAAAGAATTTCCAAGGCATTTATAGATAGACGCTTGTATTCTAGGAGAAGGGAAGAACAGCAAAAGCGTGGAAATGGCAAGAAGCAGAGCAATTTCAGACATTGACCATAGGTTATGTGTGAGGATGGAGTGAATTAGTCTCTGCAGGTAGATTTTGGCAAGGTTCAGAATAAACCTGGATGCTAAGATAAGGTTTTGGGTTTAGTTGATTTGGTCGGCAGTGCTGTTCCATTGATAGTTTTTGAAAAGTAAAATATTCAAAGCTAAGCATTGGGAAGATCCAACTTAACACAGAAAAATAATACTGTGCAATATGTTTTTTTGATAAGTATAAAACATGTTTTACAGATTCATAAGATTTCTTAATGTAATAACCAATTTTCATATTTATTTTTATAGATTAAACCTTTTTTTGTTGTTGTTGCTCATACTGAGTGGATAATGGGATTAATGCTCAACTTATCTCCAAAGAAAAGTCAGCATGCCTATTCAATAGCATTATTTCAAAGGCCGTAATATACAACAGCAGAGCCTCTGCTTACAAATTATTTCATTCTTATGCAGTTAAAATCTTGATGACATGGGAGAAGATTCCCATGGTGAAAAGACCAAAGAAAACCATTTCCATAGGCTTTAATTAGGCTTTTGTTTTTCATTCACTCTCCTCATGGGAATGCACTGGCCATATTGCAGACCCTCAAAATTAAGGAAATCAAGAACATTCAAATATTCCTTAAAATCCTTTGCAAAGTGATGAATAAATAAGAATGTGATGTGACAGTATAATTATATTGGCATCAGTATTTTCTCACTCCAAATATTACTATTTGGTTATAATCCTCTTTATTTCCCACCAAAAATATTTTTAAATGGTATACTTGTATTAATTACTAGATCAAGCTGTATGTGTAGGTGAGATTACACAACAGATGACATTTAGGAGCTTTCAGAGTTCATGGGCTTTCAGACAGACCTGGGTTGCAACACCCACTCTACTCCTTCCCAACTCTTGAACTTCAGGCAAATTGCATAACTATTACAAGCCTTAGTTTCCATAACATCAAACAGAAACAACAATCATTGGGATTGCTGTAAGAATTACACTGCATAACACAGTGGTTGACATTTTAGTTAGCAATCAATAAACATTTGTTGTTTCGTGATTAAAATATGATCATCCATGATAGAGATCAAAACTATGAAATACTCTTTCCTCAGTTTTCTATAATTCTGCACTTCAATTTTTCACCAAGCTCACTACTTGAAATTCCACCATTTATTGATTCATTGCGTTAGAAAAGTCTCTTTGCCACTGTAACCATGAGTCATAGATACTGGTCATTCACTTCTTTCATCATGGTACGAAACTGTGGTCAGGGAAGTGAAGAGGGAAATGGAAAGGATGAAAAGAAATCAATTTGAAGAAAAGCACTTTAAAATTGTTAAGTGTCAGAGCAAAAAACCAGAGAACAATGTGAGTAAAACAAAGAAGTTGAATAAAATCTGAGAATGAAAGTTAAAGTGAAGCAAGCCCTCTCTCTACTATTTATTAAAATTATAACTTTGGTTAAGTCAGTTTTCGTCTTCTTAGAGTCTTTTCTCTGCCTTTCTCATAGGATACTGAGAGACTATGGAGAGCACAAGCTGAAGATTCAGTTTGCTTAGTTCCAAATCCTATTGCAAACCCTGTAAATTGTCTCATCTGGAGCAAATTACTTAACACTGTGAACGTAAATTTATCAATCTGTAAAATGAGTTAGAAGTGCCTAACTCAAAAGGATCGTATATATTTGGTTTAAATTCTATCATGTTATACAAATACAAAGTTTTTTCAAAACTAGTCCTGCCTTTTACTGTGATAGGTACAAATAGATGTCTTTATGTTACCCTAGTACCACAAATCCTTTTCCCGGAAATGGCCTATTATATATGCAACAACAATGTTATTTATCTAATATGCATATTCTGAAACTTGTTATTTAATTTTTTCATCCGATATCATTTATTTAAAGGAAATTTGAGAGAGCAGTTCTCCTGGATTCCCTTACCCTGCTGCTCTCCACCCAGGTGCCCCTCCCCAATAATGTCTCTTTCTTCGTTAGAAAAAAAAAAAAAAAAATGAAATTTGAGAAGCAGATATTTCTCAATTTACTTTTTTGGTTTTGTATAATTTTGTGAAGTTGCAAAATCTACAAATAATAAGGAAACAGTGCTTCATTAGTGATATTCTCCTACAACTCAGTAACTCACTAGCTTTATTTTGCAACCATTTGCTTGAAACATTGACCTATGATGAAAGAACTAGCCAGAGAGAAACCCAGATTAAAAAGCACAAAATTTCAGAAAGCCCTTTTGATGTGGAGTTCGAGTTATCTGTTCAAATTGAAAGAAAAAGAAACAGTCATCAAAATGACCAAGGGTTATACAGCTTCAGATTTCTCTTTGTTACCTAATAACACTATTTAAGATGGACTGTCAGATCCCATTAGATTCACTGATACATTCTGTAGTTCAGATGAAAACGGAGTTTTCACTCTGCGGGGGGAAAGTGAGAAGTGTACTTAATTCTAGTCAGGTTCAGAGATGTTATTCTTTTTCTGCTGTTGCTATGGGATAACAATTTCATCAGTAATAAGAAACCTATCAAGCTAAGCTGCATGTACCATAATAAAGCTGTTTTGATGCAAGTAAGTCTCAGTCACCTAGAGTTCTCAGTTGTGACAAGCTGTGGTAGCAAACTCTATAAATCAAATCAGAGCTGAATTGCAAGTGTATATGCTAGTAAAAGGAAGGGGAAAGCTTACATAGTTTAGTATGCTCAGTGGTTATTTGCATAACCATAGAGACTGTTAAAACATTTACTGAAAAAAAAAGTATAAATGTTGTTGCCAATATTTTTAAAAAGTCAGTTTTCAGTATCACAGAAATCTTAATTGAGTTTTTCTTAAAAAGGTATTATGAGGCAGGTGAGCCTGTGTTATACTTGGGATAGTATATTTTTCTAGCATGTGTAAACAAACCCCTGAAAATAGCTTTTTAAAAATATCTTTGTGTTTGGCATTGGGGTTGGTCTGAAGAGGAGAAAAAGGAATTTACTAAAATTGTTTACTGTTTTTTAAAATTATACTTTTACATTACACATTTACTTTAAAATTCTTATTTTTAAGAACTTGATTCATGGAAACATTGTCATTTGGGGCCTTTATGTTTACCTAACTGACATTTGCTGGTAATACCTGTCTGTCAACCTAAAGAATTAGAGACTGAATAGATATCATACTAGGAGTTCAAATGCAACTGCCCATGTTTCATATTATTGTGTCATTTGTTCACATTTCCCTCAGTGATTGTTGAATAGAAATTATAACATCTATAAATAGACCTTCCATGGAGCTGAAAGAATAGATACCAACCTAAAACACACTGAGTTACTATAAAAATCTTAGCCATGCGTATCTGAGTTTTCACTTGTCACTGCTAGGTGCAATCTGAGAATAGGTCTTACCTGTATAGGAAGAGATTGTAAATATGTAGATGGGCACTAATGCCTGAATTTGTAAAGCAGTCATGCTGTGCTAGATTGTAGTCATAAATGTTTCTAGATGGAAATTAGATTTAGAAAATTTAGCAACCAATGCAAATAAGCATTTCAACAACTTATGGTCAATTGTTTTTTGTTTTTTAATTAAGTCTGAAGAGAGTGCATACGAATGTGACACAGTAAATAGGTGCTGTCACCTTAAATTACTAGTCACCCCATGAAAGAGTCAGTGGGGAGAGTGCTATAGACCTTTACACCACAAAATGAGTTCGCTTATCAGGCATGAAGTGAAATGTTTCTGTCTCACAAGAATGTCTGATATACGCTTCTTTAACCCCACCTGTAGGACTCCTCACTGCATTTTAAAGATAGTATCTCATGTAACTGAAACCATTTCCAACCCAGCCACTATCACTCTTAGGATGGATTTTTTAGTTCACAAATCTTTCTGAAGATGGGTGATGAATAACTGGTTAGACATGGTTAGGACTAGTGTTAAACCATCAAGTTGGAAAGTATGAAAGGGTCTGAGATTTCGCCCTGAACTCTAATGAGTTAGCCTGTCACAATTTCATAGATATTGGCAGAAAGTTATGAGGCCAACAGGTCAGAGACAAAAGAATTTATTACTTACAGTAAAGCATCATCCAGAGTAACATTGCAGTTTTGTCCCCTGAGCCCCAGTTCCCACAGGTCGACATGATGAGAGCCAGGTGATGCCTGCACATGTGGTGAGGGTATATTTCAGAAGCAGAACCCTGAGATTAGTAGATTTTTTTCTTTTAAAAGAGCTTTTAGCAAACCTGCCCATACTCTGTGCTGGAGAAAACATTATCTTTACTAACCTGTTCAAAGTTAGGTTATCCACAAGACCATCCTCACTTCGGACATCTGATATGAGTCTGGACATCACCAAAACCACCTTCAGGTTTGATAATTCACTGTACGAGTTCACAGAACCCACTCAGAGCTATTACACTCGAGGTTATGGTTTACTGCAGTGAATATGGTTTGTCCTCTCCCAGTGAAGTTATGGACAGAGCTGTTTTCCCAGAAGCTCTGTATGACGTTATGGACAGAGGGTTGCCAAAACAGGAAGGCACACCAAGCCTTGGTATCCAGAGTTTTTACTGGGGCTCTGTTACTTAAGCATAATTGACTGCACACATGGAACGTCTTTGTTTCCAGCCCCTCCAGAGGGCAAGTTTATACTCTGTGACCCAGTGTTCCTGTCCCAAATCACATCTGGTGTGGCCACCTCCCACCAAAATTCCTATTGTTAGACTAGCTAGTGTGACCAGAGGATTCCAGACATACAAAAACACTTCTATCAAGCATGATATTCCAAGAGTTTAGAGACTACCTTGCAGAAGCCAAGGGCAAAATTAAATTTAGGCAAGCTTAAATTCTTTACTACATACCCGAGAAAGTAAGAAAATCTCACTTGGGTGGGGAGGAAGGTATCTTTATCTCGATCTCTCCAGGGCTGTCTGCTTCTACAGGTATTTCTGACAAACTAGTCCTGGAGCAAAGTAGCTATTAATGCCTAGATATGTAGATTCATATAGAATAGTCTGCCAACAACTAGGTAAGTATTGCTTTGCATTTGATAAAACTTATCTTTTCGTATTCTCATTCCCCAATTCCTCAACCTTCAGGTGGGCTAGAACCTTTCTTTCATGGTTATACTCATTAGATCTGCAGAAAGTGGTCAACCTACTTCTTTAACATCTGTGGTTGGTAATAGAAAAAGTCTTTCCACGTTGGGAGGGCTTCTTACCTTCCATAAACATAGACATATAGCTTGAGCAATCTTTGGGAAGTTTTCAATGGGAAGAGAAATCACAGATTACCTCGAGGTCATAGCAGTAGGTCTCTTCATTAGATGGCATTGTCAAAATTTGTTTCTGCTTTTTTCCTAAAACAATGTCGTCCCTCAATGGATATAGAATTAACAAAACCTACCCGTGATTTGGAATTTAAGGAGCTAATTTCATGTGTTCCTGAAAATGCTATCCCATTTTTTGATAGTGACAGCCTCCCTTCTGCCCCCATCACCCCCAGGAGAGGACAGGTACTCCTCTTTGCCTTCAAACACCACCACCTGTCAACCACTACCCCCTATTCCTATTAATACACTTACATTTTAAGCAATGACTTTTGTTCCACAAAATTAAATTTCCCTTAAGTACTCCCGCTGATCTAAAAGGGAAAATCATCCGATGCTCCTTTCTGTGTATTTGGCTCAAGCAAGAATTCCTTTCCTTGATATCCCATAGTAAAGGTTGGAATATTTAAAAATATTTTTCTAAATGCTATGGCAACTTTTCCAGACTATTTGCTCTAAAGCATGACTCCCTTAAAAAAAAGAATTTCTCTGTCAAATACATTTGGAAAGTGCTGTAAACAGTATTTTCCTCTAGTGAAATTCAAAATACACATTATGCATAAAAGGCTGTAACAAAATCCTGCAGCAACATCTAGACAGGAGAATAACAATGGGTAAATAAATACAGAGTACAGCATGCAAATAACATGTTTCCTTATAAGATACTGTTTGCCCCCTATGGCATCAGTTTTGAGTTTCAAGGGCTGCCTTTCATGGGAAAATGCTCTATCATAGCCTCAATGCCCAGGAGCATTGGCTGAACTAGTTGACTCCTTAAGAGCTAGACCTAAGAAAGTGATGCTCATTGAAAGAGGTTATTTCCCTTCCTGCTTACCTAATACTTTCCTTCTAAGTTCTTGTTCTTCTTGGTAGATTCTGGTATGACTGGGGCTGCTAGGGAAGAGTTAAGTCCATCCTCAGGCTGTGGCTTTGCTCTCTGAATCCAACAGGATGCCAAATTCAATGTAACATAATGCCTCTAAAATTCTTACATAAAATGCAGTAACTAGAGCAGGGATGATGTGGTAGAGACATCAGTGATTTCACTGATTTTTCTTAGCTATAGCTTCTTTATAACTCAGCGATAAGGGGATTTTTCTGCCCTGAATAATGGCTGGATCAATTGTTTCTTTTCTAGATATTCTTTAGTATTCTAATGTTGTATGTATAAAATAACTAATGTGGAAGCAAGGTAATTTAGTGGAAAATAATTTCAATTCCTTATTTTCTACAAAATGTGTTGTATAGTTTTGGTTGAAAAGTGAATGACTTTAAAATATGTATATATATATTTCCTATAAAAGATTTTTTTTTAGTGAAAACAATACTTTTCAATAGTTTGCTCTTTCTTTGAAAGCCTGGTATCCCCCAACTACAAAAATCATCCATTTGAGGAAATTGAAATTCCTGAGAAGACTTAGATGGTGTATTTGTAAATATACCATGTTATGTCAACTTACAGTCATTCTTGTTCAGGTTTACCTTATTTTTTTATTCATTTTTTAAGCTAATTTTTACTCTTTATTGGCTGGAGCACATTGGATTTAATTTTCAAAGTCTCTCTAAAGCCTAATTTATAAACCCAGTGTTTCATTTATATATATTGCCTACTTAAGGCTGTCAAAATTTAATTGAGCATGAGTTTTAATGGATTTTCAGGAAGAATTATTAAAACATTTGATCTACATTTCATACTTGAAAGTTCAGAAAGATAAAACATACGTTCGTAGATAAATTCATATAAGTTTTAGAGAAATTAATTTTATGGTATTTAAGGCTTATTGAGGTGACATTTTGTCTATTCCTATTGTTAAGCAATGCCAATAGAGGTCTACAATGTGATATCATTTTATTAGCAAAATATGCAGGACAATTGTATATTTTATAAAGTTTATTTAATTGTTTTATCTTGAAGGTGTTCCTATTAGGAATGTTTAATTTTATATTTTAGAATAAAATGCCTATTTCTTCACAATTTGTGTCCAGGAAAATAGCACTGTTATTTGCCATTGCCAAAGAAAAAGGTGTTGCGTGAACATGTACATACCTCTTTACTTTCATTTTTATATTGACGTTTTGTTTTTGGTCTCATAGTCTAATTTCTTCTACCTGAACTGTCTTCTAGACTAACTAAACTCAAACACATATCATTCATGAAAAATAGGAAAAAATGAAAATATACTTGGTGTCTTATACTTTCAAAAAACTTTAGAACTTGGAGCTCTGGATTAGAGAAAGCATTCAGAAAATAAGGACATTCCAAGGAAAATATTCCAGCTCTTTTCTAAGATACACCTCTGCTACACATTATCAGATATACTTTCACTGATCTTAATTTAGAGAATAATTTCAAATTAAAGATGACTTGCTAGACGTAAGACAATTTGGTTCTAAATTTTATGTGGCTTTACAAATTGACTTTAATTCAGAGGAAAATGATTTATGAAAGGTCCACTCTATGCCGTTTGATTTATAACAGTGGTAAAATATGCCTCACTGGTATGCTATTAGACAGCTATGTTTGTTAAGTTGTTCTTTGTTAAATATATCTTCAAATAAATACAGTAAGGCCATTTCCTAGAAAACTCATAATTTATATTTTAGCTAAAATTGAGCTCAAATGAGCTAAAGAATGAGGCTCAAGTTGGCATTTAGTGTACATTCCCACATCTCTGGAAACAGGGAAAAGACAAGGGCAATCACTCTAGGGTGCAATTTGCGTTACCGGCTAGAAAGCATCTCATAATCGTCATAAAGAGAACTTTTAAGAAGGCTGAGTCTGCATCTCTCATGGGACAAACCCTAGTAGTGCACGTGACTCTCATGCAGCTAAAGAAAAAGTAAGGTGGGTTGTACTATTAGCAGTCACACGCTCCACTCCAAGCTCAGGCTCAGCAGTCTACCCCAATCAACACTTCACAGTGTCCCTTACCAGTGCACCACTCCTTCTTCAGCCCCAAATTTAACCTTTCGGTTCCTACCTGTCTGTCACAGGTGAGCCTATAAGACATAGTGCAGACATACAACTTTCCCACCTAGTACAAACGCACAGAGGTGTTATTTTCACTAACAATTTCAAAGGACAGAAAGAAAGGGGAGCTTGGCACCTGCTAGGAGGCCCTGGGACTGATGATTCTGGGAGTGGCTAGCAGGCAGGAATGCCAAACATTGTAAAGGGATTCCAGAAGTTCTGAGATTTTAGGTCCTTGAATTTTAGGGTAACAACCTAATGAGACTTATCCTCTAATGAATAATGGGAACTGGGAAACTCCCATTATTTGTGTCATGATAAACTGAATAGATAAAAAGGTATGGTTGTAGTAAGATTTTGTAAACAATTTTAACATCATTTAAAGGTAAGTATTGTTATTGTCTTCCTCAACAAGTGCTCACCCTGCGGTGTTTTCAAACTTCAGTACGCAAAAGAATCATTGGGAGAGTAGGGTGAGCAAGAATCTTCAACATGCAGATTCCCGAGCCTTGTTCAATTGAATTGGTCTGATCTATGAACCAAGAATTTGTTTGCCAAATAACGAGCAACTCTGGATCCAATTCCAGCAGCCTTTGTAGCACACTTTATGAAGCATGACCCCCATCAACATCTGTTGTATATATGGGCGTTGCACACCCATAAAACGTGGGCATTGTTTACAGGTCACACACTGGTGTTGTCTTCACTGCATTCTTTTCTGTAATGCTTCGTTCAGTAAATATTAGCTGGTCAGTTACTTAGCAAGACCTGGTGTCTACCCACCAATTACCTGTAACTTAATATACTATTTCATTCTTTAAATGTTTACTAGATGTCTATAGTACAGAAAAGCATGCAGTGCAGCGTCTCATCCCACAAACTTTGTCAGTAAGGAGAATTGTCACATAAAGAAATGATCATAATAAAACATAGAAATAAGTGCCATAAAAGAAGTCAAGAAACAAGGTTTTTTTCCAGAAGGAGACTGCTTTCAGTTCAGGGTAGATGTGACAGTGGGGTATTTCAGGAAATAATTTGTGGTACTGTTGAAACTTGAGTTAGGCCATGAAACGCAGTTAGAATTTGATCCACCTGGGCTAGGAGAGAAAGCACTGACATGATGGGGAGGCGTAAGGTATGCACAGAGAACCCTGTATTGGATACGTATATACAACAACTTCGGATACCGCATAGGACAACTACATAGCAATATGATTGAAAAGATAAGTAAGAGATCAGGTAAGAGACTCTAGCTAAAAGACCCCTTTGAATTCTGAATGGAGAGTATAATCCTTGTATAGTTAAGAAAATGCCGCTAAGGTTTAGGGGTGGGAGCAATGTTTCAGGATGATGTTCCAGGTAAGTGTATAATGGATTGCAAAGGAAGAGATTGGTGTTTAGGAGACCATTGAGACTAGGTGAGAGGTAAAAGTACCTGAGTTTAAATAAAGAATAAAGGAAAAATAATGTGAGGAAGATTTAGGCAAGTAGGTTCAATAAGTCTTGGTAACTTCTGTCCATGGGGGAGAGGGAGGATTAAAAGCCATTCCCAGAATTTCAAAGCTAAGTGACTAAGAGTAATGATGACACTAACAGAAATAAAAATGACTGCATCACTGTTACCAGACTGAACTTGGGTCCACTTGCCTGCACACAGTAAAGCCAGTCTACTGACAATCAGTTGTAGTGAAGGAAAGTACAGCACTTATTGCAGGCACCAAGCAAGGAGTCCAGGCAGTGAATGCTCAAAAGACCCAAATTCCACGATGGGTTTCAGGAAAGGGGTTTTAAAGGCAAGGTGAGGGAGAGAGTGGCAGTTGCGTGATCAGCTCGTGCACAATTCTCTGATTGGAGACAGGGGTGAACATCATCAATCCGCAAGGTCAGCTAGTCTGGGTGCTGCATGCTCGTGGTCATCATTCAGTTAACTTCTTCCATCTGGTGGGGATTTTAGTATCTGCAAAACAACTCAGGAATGTGCATTAGACAGTGTTATCTGTGTCCTTCAGGGAGGAACTAAGGATTCATAGTGATTATTAACATCTTTCTGGTTGCAAATGGTATCCACATATTGTTATATAAAACACATATGATAAGCTAGTTTGTCAGTAGATTTTAAAAACATTCCTTATATTTTGTGCCTTTGGGGAAAAGATTAGTTAAGTATGAGACTAAGCATTCATGGAGTATATTTTCCCTTGAAAATTTAGAAAAAGGCAACCAAGAGTAAGCTGACATTTCAGTATTGCAGAGGTTGTCTTTTTTTTTTCTTTCCTCCTTTTCTTTTTCTTTCTTTCTTATTTATTATTTTTTTTAAGACCATTGGGGATTCCTCAGCATATTAGTTTCCTAGAGCTGCTGCACCAAAGTACTACAAAGTGAATGACTTGAAACAACAGAAATGTATTCTTACACAGTTCTGGAGACTGGAAGTCCAGAAACAAGATGGCAGCAGAGTTGGTTTCTTCTGAAGGCTCTGCAGAAGAATCTCCTTCATGCCTCTCTTAGCTTCTGATGACTAGCAGTCCTTGGCATTCCTTGACTTTTAGATGTATCACTCCAGTCTCAGCCACTGTCTTCACATGTCATTTTCCTTGTGTCTTTGTGCATTCACCTGGCCATCTTCTTATAAGGACACCAGTCATATTGGGTTAGGGGCCTACTCTTCTCCAATATGACCTTATCTTGACTAAGTATATTTGCAATGATTTTATTTCCTACTAAGGTCATATTCTGGGATTCTAGGGGTTAGGACATCAACAAATCTCTTGGGGAAAATACAAACCAACCTATAACAGTAGTATCTGTATTAGTCAGGGTTATCAAGAGAAAGAGAACCAATAGGAAATACAGATAGATATATAGGTAGGTAGCTAGATAGATAGATAGATAGATTTTAAGGATTTGGCTCATACAATATTGGGGGCTGCAAATCCAAAATCCATAGTATAGGCTGGCAGGCTGAAAACTCAAGCAGGATTTCTCTCATAATCTTGAGACGGAATTCCTTCTTCACTGGCAAACCTCAATTTTTGCTGCTTAGCATGAGACCCACTCCAATTATCAAGAGTAATTTCCTTTAGTTAAAGTCAACTGATTGTAAATATTAATCACATCTACAAAATACCTTCACAGTAACATCTAGACTCCTATTTGACCAAACAACTGGGCACCAGTTGACACTTAGCCCAGCCAAGTTGACACATAAAATTAACCATCACACTCAGCCAAAAGGAGATAATGAAAATAATGGAATAAAAAGAAGGGAGAATATGTGTAATTAAAAATCTCTTTGGGCAGAAGGATTTGCTGGTTTTACATTTGGATATTTTAATAATGCCCTTCAAATTATTGCCTAATATTTAGGTGAGCTTCTCTAAATATGAAATATATGGTATTATCATCACTCTGGATATTTTTACTCTTGAGTCTATTTTATCAACACATATAATATTGTTTTCCTGATCATCATCGTAAGTCAGACCATCTCTCTTTCCTATATTTTACCTAGAATTGTACTTCTAAGAAGTGTATGTGGTGTTTCAATATATTTTGCATTATTTTAATTACTAATTAAGTAATATTTTATAATTAGAACATAATATATAATAGGTATTTAATATATAAATATATGTTTGATAAATATACATAAACATATACTATTTAATAGCCCAGGATTTTAATCACCTGCTATATTTTTTAAATTCCAGAAATGAAGTTTTTGATAAAAACATGTGATGATAGAATGCATATTTATCTCCCCATTGCTCTTGGTGCAAAGTCCAAATCTCTTAACATGTCTTTTAAGAGCCAGGAAGATCTGGTTTCTGCTTTCTATTCAAGTATCGTTTTTCACCTTCTATTCCTGTTTTCTATTCCAGTTTTACTGAACTTCTGTTTGTTCTCTGAAAATGACATTTGTCCTTGCATCCAGGCCTAAGAACTCGCTTTTGTTTTAGCCACAATACTTTCTTCTCTACTCAGCCTCTCTCCTCCCACCTTTTACTTAGTAACTAAGCATTTTTTTATTTCTCAAGTCTTCTATGAATCCTTTAGGTTTTACTTCCTCTGGAGAGTCTTATGAATATAGCCAAAATATATTAGCTACCCCTGACCTCTGTACTCAAATTATCTTGTACTTTTTTGTTGTTGTTGCCCACTTTCTAATATATAAATTGCCTGTTTCTTTGTATCTCATCTTCACTGAACTCTAAGCATTATAAGGGTAGAGATTACGTCTATCTTATTTACTCGTATATCCTCAGCATCTAAGCACAGTGCAGGTATAATGTTAGTGGCTGAATGTTAAATGAATTAATTGATGTATTACCTTATAATAGTTTAACATAGCAAATAGTAGGCCTATACTACAACACAAACATTCCATAAAGATTAAAATATAAAAATATTAAATGTAAAGATAGGATATTAATTCAAACAAAATTTAAAACAAATTTTCAGCAACGAATGTGCTTTATACTGTGCTGTATGATTAGCATTTTTATAGTTCCTTGAATTCTAGCCATGTAGAAATTTTTAACACCTCTGATGTATTGATAATATCGAAGTATACTATGAGATTATTCCTTAATTCTTAACATTGAGATAATTGACCTGAGCTCTTTTTACATTTAATTTAAAGTGTAATCTTTGAACCAGAGTGTTAACTCTCAACAATGTGTGAGTGGTCCCTAAATTAACACTTTTTTAAAAAATATAACTTTAATCAAATATTGTATTGTTTGTATGCTGAAGTTCTCTTTATAAAATGTTAATTGAATTGTGCTTCTAATCACAAAATAATTGTACATTTCAAACATATTTATAAAATGAAAAGAAACTAATAAATATTAGCTTTAAAAAGAAAAGGGTAGATGCAAACAAAGGTGATAGAATCATTTATCATTTCCTATTATATTTGTTTTCTGGTTCTCATTTTTAATAATTAAATATGTATGGCTATAATGTGTTAGAATTAACAAAGTACCACAAGGTGACAGGGCCTGAGTCTTTCTAACCATCCGGTGCTTGTAAGTGCTCAGTAACATTTACTAAGAAAGGAAGACCTAGGTAATTACAAATTTGGGAAACAGTTAACTTGTTCATTTAAGCAGATTAAAAAATAATCCCAGGGACTTCCCTGGTGGTCCAGTGGCTAAGACTCTGAGCTACCAATGCAGGGGGCCCGGGTTCGATCCCTGATTAGGGAACTAGATCCTACATGCCACAACTAAGAGTTCACATGCCGCAACTAAAGACCCCAAATGCTGCGACTAAGACCCGACACAGCCAAATAAATAAATAAATATTTTAAAAATATAATAATCCTATTTCACTGTTATTTAGGTATCGTTACCTGATGCTTACTTTCCACAACTGTTAACAGAATATCTGAACAAGAGAAAGTTACTGCATTTGTATATGCAAAGAGTTGGGTTCCCAAATAGGAATTTAACTACTACTTAATGCATTTCAGTCTCTGATATGCATTTTCTCATCTGTAAAATGATTAAAAAAAAAATGATGCCTCAAAGGATGTCCACACGCCAACTCATCCAATAAAATATGATAATTTAAAGCATTTTAAAACCAAAGTGTTCTATGTGCACTATGTATTTTTACCAAGTTTTGTGTTTCTTCTCTTCTACATGTCATAATGTTTAACACAGCATTAATATTAAAAAGCAGAAAATTGGAGAAAACAAATATTAATAATAAATAAATGTTTAAGTGAATTATGCTAAATCCAAAATATGTGATAGTGTGCTTCCATTAAAACAAATAAGGGAGATTTACATTTACTACCATAGAAAGATTTCCATGACATATTGTGAAATTAAAAGTAAACTCGTAAGCTGGGAAGCTTAGATGTCAAACTGTTAACAGTTATCCCTTCCTTGAGAATGTGGGTGGAGTTTTCCAGGGGGAGTTTCAGTTTTTTCCATGTATACCCTATTTGAATTTTTGTAAACAATAATAATGAATTACTTTTGCAATAAAAATTCAGTTCACCCTTAAATAATAAAAATGTTACATGAATTTTAAAATACTATCATATTGGGGGAAATATCAGTTATATATGGGCACATCTAGAGACCTATATTGTTCCTCTGGTTTTGTGTATGGAGGACAACTCACGTATGAGATTATATTACTATTATACTGCAATGTACCAGCCAGGTAAAGGCGCCCCCAAAAGGACAGGAGCCAAAATATAGTAGAAAATGTCCAAATGAAAGTTCTTAAAAGCATGCCAGTGTTTGGCAGAACTTATATTTTTGTAAGTGAATGCAGATTTTACTTTTCTTACCCCAAAGCTAAAGGATTTGACTTATCATCATATCTAGTTACTAATGGAGATTTTTCAGAAGTAGAATATGATGGTGTTTATGCTACTGATCTCTTTAGCACCCATGAGTGTGAAGAGGACAGCACATTGGAGTTGGTGAATATGAGAAGAGAGCCAGTTCCTAATTAAATATTTCCTTGAATCTGGCAATAACAGGAGTGTTCTAAAATCTGATAAACACTTCGGTTACATCAAGGACGTTTATATTCCCTTCTTTATCATGCCAGATATGTGCTGCCAACTTAAGTAATTACTGTTTTCCCAATAGGAAGTTTGCTGAAATGTATTTTTTGCTCAAAAATACGCTAACCAAAAAAATCCAGGTTTTTTTCTCCTTTCAAGTCCTTCATTTTCACATAAGCGAAATAACGTATGAAGCAGTTTTTAAAACATCACCAAGTAGCATTTATATAGGGAAGCTTTTGATATGGTCCAGAAATAGAAACCAGAAACTTGCCAAGAGAAGACATATTCTGATAGTTTTCATCTTAGATAACACAGTAGTAGAAGCATCAAAAATAAGTAGACATGTTATGTATTCATATAAAACTATTCAGACATGTTTTTGCAGCCAGTGCTCTCTGTTTATCTTCTATTTAAAATATTCAGTTACTTTTATTTGTATTTAATATTTCTAGACTGTTTAAATATAATAAATAAGCAGGGATCCACTCTCCTCACTGTCTGCAAATGAGTACTTAGAGCTCATTATTTTGACTGGCAGTTTTTGCTATTTGTGATTAGCATTCCACAAGAACGTGATTGATGTGAGATTGTACTCTTCCTGGTTTCAAATAACTCTTCAATTTTAATTTCACCTTTGTAAATGTCAGAATGATTTGAATAGAAGGAAAAAAATAAGGGACATACTTACAAAAACGTATGTGTAAATGATGTGTCTGTTATTGCTATATACTAAATACTAAACTGTTGTCTAAAGAAATTAGTACTCATCAAATTCACTAATTAGTGTCCTATTTACACATCAATTGATAATAATAATCACTGGCTTAACAAGATATTGTTTTTG